>NC_090134.1:7500000-10000000 GCF_040581485.1 Linepithema humile
GCAGGATCTGATTTTGAAAAATTATAGAACCGCCAAACCAATGAATCAGCTAATGTCTCAAGCACACCTTCGGTGCCCGGCCGTCGGAAACCGCCTCAGCGGATGAACATGTCTAAGCAAACGTTTTTGTTTCAAAGTCGCTAAGTGGTGAAGAAAATTAACATTTTGGCGACAGGACAAAAAGGTTTTGACAAGCACAATAAAATGGGAAAAAGAGGAAGATAGGACACAGCACGAGGTCTTTCCTTCATCGTTCTCTCTCTCTCTTTCTCTCTCTCTCTCTCTCTTTCTCTCTCTCTCTCTGCCTTAATCTTACCTTTTAGTGGCGTCGAGAAGCGCGCCTTGGAAGCACTTGGCGCCGTGGACGAAGGACACCACGAGGATATCGGGGAGCACGGATTCGACGGACACGAGGATCTTGTCGCCCGTGGCGAGCGCGAGGTGCGCGGACGGGACCTCCGCCGCCGCGGCCGCCATCTTGCCTCGAGTTTAGAGTTATTGCGAGCGAGCGTGCGAGCGAGCTGGTGGTGTGTAGTGTGGTGTGGGCTTTGCGCTTTCCGCTCCGCTCCGGTAACGACAGAACCGACCGAGAGCGGCGAGCGGCTCGTCTCGTATCGTCGTCCGTCTCGTGCGCTGCGCTGCGACGCACCCCCCCTCCTCGTTTTGATCTTTCTCTCTTTCTCCCTCGAAAGAGAAAGAAGCCTCTCTCTCCCACTCCTCTTTCTCTTTCTTCCTCCTCCCGCTATTTATCTCTTTCGCTCGCTCGCTCGAGCCGGATGACGTGAGGAACGACTGGCTGTGTGCGGCGGGCGGTGATGCTTTACGACGAGGGGATGGATGGGGAGCAGGATAAAATGTGGACGGCTAAAGGGGCGGCAACGGCAGGGGAGAGTGCACAGCCTGGCGGCTACACAGCTGGCCGTTCCACCATTCGTAGTGCACATGCGCCCGCTGGAGGCGGATTATCATACCAGGACACACACACGAGTTCAAAGGCCCTGGACTTAGTACTTTCATTCTGCAAATTAAAATATTATATCAGTGATATAATTTTCTTTCCGCAACTATATATCTATGTTCCCGTTTATTCAGTCTTCAATTCCGATCAGAAAATGAGCGATAATGCGAGATTAGATCGCGTTGAAACTGTCATGTTGCGAATATGACTTCGCGTAACTTTCCCATTGAGACGTACACTCGCCGGGGCCAGTAACGTAACAAAAGTCGCATCTCGTTGCCGTCATCGCATTTATTACCACACCTTCTGGTTTCGGCGCTCAGCTCAGCACTCGTCGGCGTCGAGACAGAGCGGCTGGGAACGGCCGCAGCTCCAGCGACAGCGTGCGTCGCACGGTAAGTGAGTGATGGATTGATGTTTTAATAAAGATGTGTTGCATAAGCGCTGCATGGATCGCGATGAATCGCGAGTGCAACGAGAGCCAGTCGTTTTTACTATTCCCGATTAACGTCCGATAGCGGCGAAATTCTTCTCCATTGTAACTGACGTTTGATGCAAAGGAACGACCGGTTAAATCACTTTTTGATTACCGGTGCAACCCCATCGAAAACTAGGTCGTTCTTTAACCGTGGCCACTCTGACAGCACAGGGTCGATATCGGCTGTAACCGAGTGCTGGAAGAGATAAGTGATATGCGAGAGAAGTGTTTGACATACGTGTAAAATGCGTACTCTCGGGGCGTGTAGTATGTTGACGACTGTTAAGCTGTGTTCACACCATGCGGCCTTCTAATTGACAGTTGGAACTGATATCACACTGACGTTTGCTAGATAACCGAAGGCGGAAATCCTGCTTTGATCGCTCCAAAAACTGAAATAAAACATTAGTGAGAAAAAGAATAGTAAAGCTTAAAAGAGAAGAGAAATTGATTTGTATTGAATTTTAATCAATGTTCAATTGATAACTAAACATAATTCTGAGAAACCAATAAATTTATACTTGTTTAATTAAATTAAATTACTCAATAGCGGAATAAAGGAGAAAGAAAATTCACTTACTGATTGCAACAATTTTCTACTGTGTTTTAATTCATGATTGAATCGGTGAAAGGCTGGGGTTTCGAACGTGTGTGACACGCTCGTGCGCAATCTCGACTTACATTCGAATGATTAGCACTACCTGACGCACGTGAATGGCATCGTGCTGATAATGTGCAACGGCGCTTATCTATCAATTCCAACGTGACGCTCCGAACAATTCAACGTCACTCCGACTTTCGCGGAATGTTGCTCTCTCATTTCGCATGCAACATGGTTACTCGTTAGATTTATGCATAATAAAAACTTCGGTCACCAATCTTTCCGGCTCCCTACAAAAGATATCTCAATTAGCAAAGTTCTTGAGGCAGCATGCAGATAATCGTTATCACACAACCATTGGAAATCTAAGAATCAAGATCCGTATCTTGTTGCAAGTGCAAATGCAATCTTTCGAGATTTTACGCTTGCATTCGCAGTTTGATTCTAGAAGGATCAACATCAAAATCTGATTTCTAATATTCATAAAAAGTACACAGTGCGATATAATCCTGCAAGAAGATTTTAATATTTTATTACTCAAATCATCTTTTGCCGGATTTTGGAAAACATTTTCTTATACATAAAAGCAAGTTCAAAATAATGTAAAATAATAAACTCGTCTTTTTCAAACTATATATATAAAGTGGACTAAACATTTCTAGATTATGATTTTAAAATTTTTGACGTATAAAAAGAAACAAAAACAAAAAAAAGCAAAAACATAGTCTTTAAGTCGGTTTAAAAATCACATCAGTGAATAGTGAAGAATTAACTCTTTAAATAATTTCACAGTTAGTTCTCTGTTAAATTCGTATCAATAAAAATTTGCATGAGTAAATATCTTTATCTTTTGTTCTACAATTGTTATCGCGTAGGTTCGAAAAAACATTACGTAACATCTTTGCAGTGACAAAGAACGGAAATTGCTTCGCGTATATTAAAAACGCTCAACCGCCGAGCACTATTTTCATGTGCAGAGCTCGCGCAATAAACTATAAATATATCTTCATTTGGTCGGACGTCTTGTAATATTACGAAGGTGCACGCGGTTTATGCGAAACATATGACCGTGTAAAGAGTTCATCGTACGATATAATCCAGTTCAAGTACACATTTTTTCTTAAAATATCTCATTCCCGCGCTTTGGAACATCTTGTATATTTTTATCGGACGTACGAATCGAATTAAACTTTCGCAATTTGTAAATGCAACAATTAAATAAACGGAAATATCGAATAAATATTGCTAAAAGTTAATTTTGTAATACCTTGCAATTTTAAAAGTTTGTCATTTTCGCAAAGTGTGTCTTTTATCTGTTTTGCGAATTATAATAATTCTGATTAGATCTGTGCCGGAAGAGCTTTTTAGTCAGGCGCGATGGCGAGTGAGAGACTGGACCTGGACAAGCCTTTGTGGGATCTTAACACCTTCGTCGGAAGATGGAAGTATTTCGCGTGGATGACCGACTTCCGTACCTGCGTCGTGCGCGAATCGGAGTTGATAGCTGCCAAAAATTTATGCGAGCAATATAGGTGATGATGAAATATGTATATCAATTTCATTTTCAAGTATGCATATCTTAAACCAGTAAATATCTTGTGCATATTTCAATAGAATTGCCACATTTTTGTCAGTCAGAAAATTTCTAACATTATCGACAATAATGTCAAACATTTCTATATAATATTTAATATATTTACTAATTTTTCAACTAATTGGGAATTTATAGAATTTATATTTAATTCGAAATTTTGTTCAAGATTTGTTATTAAAAAATAATGCAATACCTCATACTTTGTATTCGATGTCTTATATTACCGAATTACTTGAGAAGCGTTGTGCTTTGTAGACTTGGAAAGGAGCCAGCCGATACGACCAGGGAGCAAATTATCTATGCGAAGAAGCTATATGAGTCGGCCTTTCATCCTGACACCGGCGACCTGCAAAACGTCTTCGGCAGAATGTCTTTTCAGGTGCCGGGAGGAATGGCTATCACTGGTGCAATGCTTCAATTTTACAGGTATTTCGCAGGACACAATCCATTGATAAACCCATCTTTTCCTCCTACAATTAAAACATTTTTTTAATTATATCGATATCTTCAGAAAACTAGAAGCAAACAAAAAATATTTATGATTTATTCAATTTATTTTTCATTATAATTTTTAAAAAATATTAAATTTTTATATAACTATAATCTTCATCAAATAATATTTTTTTGTTAAACTTTCATAACTTTTCTCTTTATCGCAAGAACTTGACGAATATAATCTGCAACAAGTTGTTGTTTCTTTTTTAACATACGTTGATGATTTGATGTAGGACAACGCAAGCGGTAGTTTTCTGGCAATGGGTCAACCAGTCTTTTAACGCGCTCGTCAATTATACGAACAGAAACGCAAATAGTCCTGTAACCACCAATCAGCTTGGCGTAGCGTATATTAGCGCTACCGTTGCAGCGATGATAACAGCGATAGGATGTAAATCATTTTGGGAAAAGCGCGCGAGTCCTCTCATGGCTGTAAGACTTGCAAAGATAGAAAGCTACAGGGTGTTCCAGATCTTATATAAATTATACACAATTCGTTCGAACGTAATTTAGAATGGTTAAAGAAAAGCGTGAAAAGTTTAGTGTAAAATTGAATGCAATTCAAGTTTCTATTTTTGGAACACCCTATATATAGTTTAGAACAGAGTTCCTGAGAGACTCGTTTTAGATTACTGAAAACCTAATTCAAGAGGAAAAACAATTTTCAGAGGTACGTCCCGTTCGCCGCAGTGGCAGCCGCTAATTGCGCTAATATCCCTCTAATGAGGCAGAACGAAATCAATAATGGCGTGGATCTCATTGACGAAGACGGCAAAAAACTTACAAAATCGAAGGTAAAAAATCTCGTCATGTTACTATAAATCTACTTAATTTTAAAAACTAATTTATTCTATTAAATTGATCTCGTATAAGAAAATAATATCATGACTAAGAATAGCTGTCGCACTTTTATCTGTACTAGAATTTTGCAATAAACATTATAAATATTTTTAGCTTGCGGCTGTGAAAGGCATCAGTCAAGTAGTCATTTCGAGAATCGTCATGTGTGCACCCGGCATGCGTACGTACAGAATTTTTATTTGCTGCATCATTAAAAGATGAAACCATTTAACAAAACAATTAATTTCTGCAGTTATCTTACCGCCCATAATGGAAAGGTTGGAAAAATACGCGTGGATGCAACGAATTAGACCTTTGCACGGGCCGATGCAAATAATGATGTGCGGTGTTTCGTGAGTATCCTGTTCTTATCTTTATGCACCACTTGTCATTAAACTATTAGATTAATTACTTACTAAATCTTAATCCTTATAGGTTGTCGTTCATGGTGCCGACGGCGTGCGCATTGTTCCCGCAAAATTGGTAAATAATATTTCCACATTTTAATTCTCTCCTCTCTATTCTATTCTTGTTTTTCTATTTTATGGCATTGTTTTTCCACGCAGCTCCATCAAGGCGACCACTCTGCAGCGCTGGGAACCAGAAAATTACGAGTTGTTGAAGAAAAACTGCGAAGACGGCAAACTGCCGACATATTTGTATTTTAACAAGGGATTATAATGTACTTAACACACGCAAGGGGGTATATAAAAAATTCTAATGTTATGAAAGTCTCTTAAATAAGCGCTAATTCCATCCTTTGTAAATGTTGTTGTTTCAAATGATGCACACGCATGGCAAACTCTTCTGCGGGATCAGAGGCGAAGCCATGTAAATATAATCGTTGTTAAAAATTAGAGTCAATTATTACAATAGGACCCTCCCGAGTTTTTCGTTAAAAATTTACATTCTTTGACGTGATTTGAAATACATCATTTTGAATAACACCGCGCCATGATTAAAATAGCACTGTTAGAAATTAGAATTAAGTCACAAAACGTAATATTCACTGAGTGATGAAATAAAATTCCATCGACACGCTAAAATGTGTGAGAAATCGAGAGCCGCGATACAATAGGAATTATAAGTGAGAAGAATGAAACGTTGACAATACAAGTGCTTTACTACAGTAGTCTAATCACATAAAGCAATAATTTCCTTTCAACACTCAATGATTCCTCTCAAGCATTTTAACGTTAATTATTAAGTTTTATATGTTTTAAATGTCGTAAAATTGTTTTTTTGCAAAATAACATTAGAATATCACTTGATATGATTGTTGATATTGTTTACCTTGCATTTAAGAAATCTGTAAACGATAAAAATGCTGCCATAAATAATTATATTAGCGACAACAAACTTTGCTACACAATTAAAAATGTAGTAATATATATAAACAATGTTAATAAACGTTGATAAATAATTAAGAAGCAATTATTTCACCCTGACGCAGCCTTTCAGAAACTCAAAAATTTTAGAAATTAAACGAAGAGTCTAACAATTCAATCAAATACGAATTTTATTTATCGACTACAATCCTTTGTTATAATAAACTTTATCTGGATGTTTACGTTTGCCCATTCTCTCTCGAAATATTTTATATTCTTCTGGATATATCTTCAACCATTTTGGTTTCATTGAACTTAATGGGGAAAAACGTATTAATATATTAATTTTTTCTTTAAAGAATTATTTCTTTTATCCAGAAATTCTCAGAATTAATTCAAATTTGCTTACTTTTCCTGCGGATAAATGGCGAGCGCCGAAGGAATCATGACCAACAAACTGCATAAAGAAAAATTGTATTGCAACTTTCGCTTTATCTTTAATTTATGTTATTCTTTTTTGTCGTCAATGTTAGAACTTAAAGTCGTGGACGATGCAACAGGTTGCATCGTGCAGTATCTATTCAACATCGATTTGCATGTTCTACACAATTGCACAAATCGATGTTGCGCTATATGTTTCCCAACATGTGTTTACTACCATCATCTTTGTGCAAATTTATGCAATGATGTCAACGGAAATATCTAAAAGTATAAAAAATTACCAGAGCGTTAACAAGCCGAGCTCGAAAGGAAAAGTGATCCACGGACGGGCTTGGTAGAAGCAATACGCTCGCATCCGTTGTGTGATGACTGGAATCATTAGCATTCCTGGCGCAGCCATTATTATCCTGGTGATGATGCATTCGGAGATACCTTTGACGGCAGCCACCTGCGACTTCATAATGCACCCTTCATCGCCGTTCTTGGCGAATATAGGAACACCGCGTGCGATCTCCCGTTGCCTCATGATGGGAAGATTTACAATGTTACCGGTGGCCACTGCACAGAACGGAACAAACCTCTGCAAGAAAACATTTATTAAACTATTAGTCCAAAATTGAAAATTTTTCTTGAATATCTAGAATTTTACAATTTGTAAATTTAAACAAATTTATTAATACACCACTTTAAATATATTAAAAAATTATGGCATTTTTTAATGACACTTTCTAGATCTTTGTGTCCTCTCATTAAACTATAGGACAAAAAAACAGTTTAGAACAAATAAATTAACTGCAAAAAGGGTTCCTCTGCCTGCAAAGACTTTCCTGAAACCCAAAGCAGCCGCGCAACTCGCTGTGGTGGCGAATATGAAGGCTTGCTGGATTACATTGGTATCCTCTGTTTCGTCGCTCATCGCGTTTCGATTGGTGTAATTGACAAACGCGTTGAAGCTTTGATTAATCAATTGACATGTAATCACACTGAAGGCAGATCTAATAAAAATATACATTTGATAAATAGAATTGAAAGCAATTGAGGAAAATTTTAATGTAGGAAATAATTATTTGTTATTTGCAGAAAATCAACTTGTAAAAAGTCAACATGGCTGCAGTAAGAGCAATGCAACCAGGTAGCTGAAAGGACATTCTGCCAACAACATGCATGAGCTCGTCATTGTCGGGATGGAAGGCACTATCTTTCAGTTTCTTAGCATAGATTATGTCCTTTCTCTGCAAGCCCTCCGGCTCTTTTCCTAGTCTAATTAAAATGACATATTGTTCATTTATTTTTAATTATCCTATAAAAAAACCTGCTACCTGTATAATTAAAGTGCCAATCAAATTAAGTCAGGTATATTAAAAATTTTATTGTTGCAACTCACTTATAATCCTCGCAGAGCTTTTTCGCTTCCCACAATTTGCTCTCCGGCACAAGTATTGTGCGACAGTCGGTGATGAAAGCGTAATGCATCCATCTTCCAAAATACGTGTTTTGGTTCCAAAGTGGTTTGTCGACATCGATTCTGTCTTCAGACTTACTTCCAGGATTACCTTTCACCATTGTCAGTAATTAATTGTCCTGTAATTAATTACCTCTTCTATTATTCAACGATTAAAACTTACGATTAAAAACATACAAAAATGTATGTATATAAAGATGATCATTACATAAATGCAGACGTGGTCTTCTCCAATATCAATTTCCGACAATGTTACGCGGACTTAATTTGAAACAAAGTAGAGTGAGATTATAAACGGAAAACGCGTGATAATATTGACAAAGTTTCACATTTTTTGCTTCATAATGTTCATCTAATCTAATGCAAATGATACTTTGACCGTTACAATATTGAAAAGTACACCGTGAACTCATGCCCGAATTATAGACAACTTACAATGTCAGGAATGCAATCGCAAATCTTCATTGTTTTGATAGTTGGCGGTATGTTCGTTGATACTTTCAGAGCTATCTAGTGCTTAGTTCATAAACACGCGCGATTACATGATCCGCGTACCATCTATAACATTTGCTGCCAATCATGTAATTCACGTGACTGCAATCACGTGACAATCGTAGCAATCTTCATGATTTTAAATTCGCATCCATTGCCTTAATGTAAACACAAACGTGAATATAAACGTAAGCAAATACAAGATCGTTCCAAAATGTCTCAAAGTATGAGACGCTCGTTAATTTCCGTGATAACGCAAGACAGTGTGTGCTTCTGAACTCGCCAGTTTTGTGATGGCACGCAAAGTGTGTTATTAACAGTGTCGATCATCAGATCCGATTGTTAATTCAGGCTCTTCGATAAATACGACGATAGATAATGTGGTACGATTATATATCACTCGGTTGGATATGCTTTATCTATTTGCTGGAATTAATTATTATGGTATTGACGTACATTTGGATGCTACGAAATGTTTTGCATATGGAGATGAATGGAACCATGGAAGAAGAAGTGGGACTAGCAGCTATGATGGCATAGAGAAATGCCTAGAGTGATCGGTGAGTGAATTCTAAATTAATATTTCCGTGTATGACAATTGATTCTGAATATTCGTTAATCGCTAGGATTGTCGCTCAAATGAGTATCACTGTTCGTGGATTTGATTACAATGATCCTTGATAGTCAGGACAGACAAAGGTGTTAGCACCGAGAACGAAGATCAAGATCAGCAATGAAGATTCTCTTTTTACAATTTGCACCTTGAGTTTGAAAACAAGGAGAATTATATTGATGATTATCAACGATCAATCACTGGTAAGAAACGTCATCATTTATCATTTCTGCACATAGTTATTTAGGCATCAATTGACTGAATAATTCTACTTTCAAAGTCAGTGTTTCTCAGAATGCATCTATATAGAATCTAGTATTCTAAACGTAAACATAACCATGGACAGATACATGACTGTGTCGGTAACCAGTGGATATGCTTGTCAATGTACTAGAAATTTTGACGCGAGGCAGGTCATATCTGACCTTTAGAATTTTTTCGACAATAAATCACAGGTTTAGTGCATATCATTAATGTCGTTAATGCGATCTTTTCAATAACTTGAAGCAATAAATACGGTAATTGTTGAGACAAAATGTGGGACATAAATTATACTTCTTTATTGTGCTTGTGCCAATTCTTCTTAGTGACATGGTACGTCATGGATTACTTTGTAAACGTCAGAGATATTTTTCTACAGAGATATTTTGTGTATCTAAGTATGCTGTTAATATTATATTTGATTTGGGAGTTAATTATAAAGCAGCCAGAAGTTCGGCAAGTGATATCAAACTATCATAATCATACAAAATAACATAATTGGAGATTTGAAGATATACTAGAACAATTTTCAAAATCGGTGAGTGAATCTTGAATTTATATGATTATTTTTGTGCGCAAAAAATGAAATTTAGAGCTGTCTGATTTTGTTGCAGAAGGAAATTAGAAATTATAATAAAATTAGATAAATTCAAATTACTAAACTTGTAGTCAATTAATCGAAAGGAAAATGTGATCCTTTATCTTGATAGCAGTATTCAATTCTGCTCTGGTCATTTTATGATTCAATCTGTTAGTTTTATTTTCGATATTGGTAGTCAGAATGTTTATATGGAGTGGCTTCAAAAGATAGTTGATGCGAGTTTCGCGTTTGTAACACTTCGCGTAAACGTAAACATAAACGTTGACAGTTACATCCTTCTGAAGCATGGCAAAGGTTTTATCAGATATTTGCCATTTTCCACAAAATATTGACGTGTAGTAGGTTCTACGGGTCCTCTAAAATTTATAATAAATCGCGTTTATAAATCACAATATGTATCGTTAGCGATTTAAATATTTTTAATACAAACTGTATTTTCGATAATTTGAAACGATAAATACAACTGATAATGTGGGCCGAAATACGGAGTATGAATCATCTCACGATAATCAATTTTTTATTATTAATATATACTATGCGGTATTGGTGGGACACGGAATCTATTCTCTCATTAACAGTATGGTTTTCTTGGCTGATTTTGCTTGATTGGCATGAAATTGAACACGCAGAATTGCAAAGAAATGACGAGCTGCAGTTGAATAAACCAAATAATACAACTCGAAGTGTTCGAAGAATGGAGGATTTCTAAACAATTGGTGAGTGAATCTTGAATCGATATTTTCATGCGCGAAATTTGGAGTACGTATTGATTTTATGTTGATTAAATTCGTAACGAGAGATAAAAATTCGATCGGATTAGTAAAATAAATCCATATTTGCGGACACAAAAACGGCGAACATTTTATCGAAATGTGATTATTCATCTTGGCTAATTTTTTTGCAGTACACTGATTCATTGCAGTTCTTGTTTCGCAAATGATATGGTAGGATTTTGTAAAGTTGATTGCTGCTCCATTTCTGTTCGCACGTGCATAGGATTTCGTAGTTCCGTTGTTCCAATGTAAACAGGTAATCGATCACATGAAAACGTCGGAAAGCTCTTATCGGCGTGATGCTCGCCAATCTTGAAGATACATCAATGCGAGGCAAATCGTGTCTGTCATCCAGGATTTTTTGAAATTTGAATTGTTGATCGCATTGATGATTAATCGCGCACGGTGTATTAGCAGTGTTAGTCCATCGTTAATGCGAGTTTTTCGATCATTTTAAACAGTAGACACATCACTGTGAAAAAATGCAGGACATTGATTTTCATTTAACCTTTTATCAATACCTTGTGTATTTCTCTCTAATCATATGGTATATTTTGATGTATCGGAGATTCGAGTTTCACTTCAGAAGCTTAATTTATGATTCAAATGGAGGTACTCGACAAGAACGATTGGTGAGTGAATCTTGATATTCTCACGTGTGAAATAAAATTTTTCAGCTGTTGTGTGAAACGCATCTAGTGAATTTGTAGAGGATAGAATAGATGAAAGATAAGAACATCAAATGGGATGGTGAACTGATTGTAATTGATTAATGTGGTCATTTATTTTGACGATAGCATTAGTCTCTGCATTCTTCTTCATATATCAATCCTTTATAATTTTCGTAATGTATACTTTCAGGCTTGATTTACACAGGATGGTTTCGATAGGCAGTCGCCGTACTACTTCTCTTGATGCGAATGTCACATCTGTTGTTTCGATGCAAACATAAACAATTCACTTGACCATGCTTGTAAATGTAGCGAAGCTTCTATCGACGAGATGCTCGAAGGAAATATAGTGAAGTAGATCGTGTCAGTCATTCAAGATTCTCCCAAGTTCGCGTAATTACTATGCGCTTAACGATATGTTAACGATATCAATTCGAAAATTGTTCGATAATTTAAAAAATATGGCGAAAATTATCGTCAATGCATGGTTTGTCGGGATAATCCTAATTTGTCTCCTGGCATCGTATATTGCTTATTACACGAAATTTTTTTATTACATACAAGAATGGCTTTATTTTGAAAGCAACGAAACATATGAAGCAGAGCTGTAGTATCTGTGAACGATCGGTGAGTGAATTTTGAATTAATATTTTCCTGCACGAGTTAAAATTCAGATTGTATGTTGAGTGCATCTAGTAAATTCATACCGAAAGGATAGAAATCGTAACGGTTAATTACTTGAAATGTAATCGTTCATTTTCACAACAGTATTCTTAGCAATAATGTTATCCACTTTGTCTATGGTTCTACTTTCGAAATTTGTCCCCTCAAAATTCATTTTTGTAAGATAGCTTAGGAGGGCAATTTTATGCGCGCATCTGAATTTTTCAGTATCTCTATATGTAAATAATAAACGTAAGCGTGATTGTCCTAAGACGTTTCGAAACTTTTATCAGCACTTGCCAGTATTTTAAAAACACTACGATTGTGTATGTTAAATAACAATAACCCGATTGGTAGATTTATATTTCTATATCGCCAATCACTTTGATTTTCCAAAAGTTTTCGTTAGTATTAATCTTCGTGTCAAGACATAGCTCGTCTTAGACATATGACATAGATCGTAGTCGCGTCTTGTACGCCATTGAGAAATCTCTGTTTGTACAACGAAGTTACTTCAATTACAATAATAAATGCACATAGCGTGCGAGTTGGCGGCCTTGGTATTGTTGACGCGAGATTTTCGATTATTGAGAGCAATAAATGGAAAGAAAATGTGTTCTATACGTTTTAATATTATTTTGTTGGTTACTATCAACATGGTTTGGTTTTGGTATTTCAATTCGTCACGGAATGGCTCTCAATTCGAACTAGTTATCCAGTCTTTACTTAAACCGGATAGATTAACTAAATACATTCAGTCGTTACCGATATTTTAATAGCACGGGTAAGTAAATTATGGATTGGTATTTTCTCGTGTGAAATAAAATTTTAAGTGTTTCAGCCGTGTGTAGTGATTTTAAAGCGAAGACAAAAATTAGTTGATCGAAAATAAGAATTTTGAATTGTACTTGTGGATATAAAAGACAGCCGAAAGAAATATTGCGATTCATTCCTGCAGCAACATTGGTTTTTGCAAGATTCGTTTTATTTATACACCAATTAGCTACAGTTTTTTCGAAAGTAGTATTCTCAAAATTCGTTTATATAGAGTGGTTTTGAAAGAAAAAATCGATATTCTCAAGCGAGATCAAAAGTCATTCATTTTTTGTTTTGATCGAAAGTATAAATTCTTCGTTCTCAACATGCAATATCTCGATGCTTTAAAAAGTTCAAATTAAATTCCTATTAAACTAAAATCCATCTAAAATTACTTAAAAAACAGAGTCTCATTGATTATTTACATTTCTAATTTGCTAGAAAAATGTTCGACAATTGAATAACTAAGTGTCTAAATCTAAATTCTGGACGAAAAACAGTTGAATTCGTCCAAGAATACATTATCATTAAGGATTCTCGTGTCTTCCGAGTCACCTTGTATTCACCTCGTCTCGCTTCCCGAAAGCATGAAACACATGAAGTAACGATGATACACAAAATACATTGCGACGTTTAGGGAACTTTCCAATTCGTTATATTCGTAAGACATGTCATAGAATAACATTGACGTTTCAACATACCTTCGATGAGCGAAGGGAGAAAATCGAAGGCCGAGATTACGACGACGTGACTCGAGATAACGCATTGAAAAAGTCATACAAAATCAGAGCTAATAACGGCTCTCTAACTAAATTGGTATACGACGGATAGTGTCTAAGAGGTAGTAGCAGCAGCGATGCTTTCTCAACGTAGTCAACAAGGTTTCCTAACTTCTTCCTTTTGCCTAATCAGTTCTTCCGCCCGCCACGTCTCTTCATTGAAGATGTGCACTGAGGGCAATACCACTTTCCCTTGGGTGGCGCGGTGATGCCCACACAAGGATAATGGAACCATTCAAAGGGACACTGAAAATGGCAACGTTATAGACCTTCTCCTCTGCGCTCTAAAGCATAATTTATAAAAAATATCGTACATCTGAATTGTCGCACGCAACCATGTCACCGTACGATACTTGATTGCATATACAGTAACGTGGCTCGTTGGGATCGTACGTCCAGTCTGGATTGTCCGTGTCCACTACTTGCGTCGTTGTTGTTACCACCGGTGGCGATACGGGCTGCTGGATCGTAGCTGCGATTACGCTTGAGCTTGGTACTGTGGCAGTCACTTTCCTATAATTCAAGATCGCAATCTTTAAATTGCCGCGTAGGAAATTTGTTTACAAAATTCATTGAAGGATTGTAGTCTTTTTAATTTAATAGAGATTTCTAATCCAATATCCAAAGTGTCTCTGTTTCTTTCAAAATTAAATATATAACATTAAAGATACTTAATTAACATTAAATAAACTTAATATAAACTAATAACATAAACTGATATATAATACAAATCGTCGAAAAAAAATACTTAAACAGAGAGAATGTATCACAGATTAATTTGCAATTCGCTTTCTTCTTTTTATATATTTTATGTACTTTTTATGCTTCTTTGTGGTTTCCTGAATGGCTGCAATAGCAGTTTGCGCTGCGCCGGCCAGCTCTTTGCTAAATTCCGCAGCGTGAACACCACCGGTATTGATGGCCTCGTAGCTGGCTTTGAGACTAGCTGATCGTCTGCCCTGTTGCATCGATTGCGTGGCGGCAATCGCTTGCGACGCGGCTGCTGCAATCGCGTTACCACCGGCGCCGATGTGACCGAGATTGTAACACACAGAGCCAACGGAATTAGCGATTGCCGCCGGTGCCGGGGCGACATTGGTCGCGATAATAGGCCCGGAATTCGCCGACGCTGGCCGCGATTCAGGCAGATTCGTCATCGCTGGTAGCTTCTCAATCGCCAGCTTCTTCTCGACCGACGTGGAAGACGCATTGGAGTCTCGCCGTTTCTCCGATCGAGCTAAAATTTTATCGAGCATAAAATTTAATAATTGTTACAACTTGGATATTATTCTGATCAGAAAATAACAGATTTGCTACAGTCGACAAATTCTACAAATCATCCTCGAGCTTTTTCATCGGAGAATATTAATTTTTTTACAACTTTAGTATTGTTTTATATGGAAATTAAAATTTATGTTAATGATATATTTACAGTGACTGTGATTGTCCCGCGTTCTGCTCGGCGTGAAACTGTAACGATTCTCTTTTTGACTGCTATTCGTGGTTGGTTGATCCAATTCCAAGGATCTTTTCTCCAGAATTTCAGTAATGCCCTTATTATCAGTCTCCAGTTCCATCTTAAACTTTTGCAACTCCTGATCCAGCCTTCTCAGGTACTTGTCCACTAAATCATACATTTGAGTGGCTAGGTGCACCTTCTCATCAGCGTCCTCCAGAGTTTTATAATATTCTCTTCTGATTGCCTCATATTCCGCCTCCTTTTCATTAGGCTTCATCTTTTTGACATTGCAGAAGAATGTCTTTACTTTCTTTTCAAGGCTATCCATAGAGTCTGAAAAGATGAAATTTTATTATTATTGTTATCTCTGTTATATATCAAATAGTACATACTTTGTACGCCTAGATCCATCTCTCTCATCTCAGTGAATCGATCCCTCAGCTCTTGTGGAAGATGCTCGATCACTGAAACCATAAAACGTTAGTTAAAAAATCATCAGTTGTTTATAAATACAAAGTAAATTCTGTCAGTCCGAGATTGATATATATTTTATTCCAAATAATCTATGCGATTAAACTTCTTTTGGTTCTTTTTGTGATTTTGTATCAATCTTTTTCATTTATTTTATTAACAAATAGACATTGAATTCATTACAAAACTGATATTCCTTTTTATCATTATTATTTATGTTAACTTTTTTCATTGAGTTTTCTTTATTACATCAATGAAACAGTATATCATTGTTACTGTGTACATTAGAATTTTTTGACTCAATTATGATCCAAAAGAAGAATATTTTAATTAATTTTTAATCAATCCTAAAAACATGAAAACAATGAAATTTAACATTCATTAACTTACAAATTATGATAATTATTTATTATTTTCTATTAACAATTAATAATAGCGTGTGTAATATCGATAAACACGCGCCTAACCTCTCGGTGCAAAATCGCATCGCAAGATAAACGCGACTTTTTGTCATTTTAGAATAATCGCGGTCGGCGTGCAAAAGGATACGCGGATCGGCCCGCGGAACATCAATAAAAATGGCTGCATTCGTCACGAATACGTAAAGTCATACAAGCAGATCGAGCTTTTTTTAGGTTAATTGTGCCACGAGAGGAGGTTAGAATTTCGTGGACGAATCGAGCACGACGCATTTCTTACGCACTTTCGACGTAATCCTCGAGGTAGAGCATTTTTTCACGTTGCAGATGCCCACGATTAGTATGCTTGACTAGTATCCGCTTCTGGTCGTCGAAAACTCGCGAAATTCTGTGCGAATTTTCAGTGAAAAGCGCTGCTCGATCGAAAGCGTGCTCGTGCGCGTCCAATCCTTCCGCTTCTGCATTTTCGGGACAATTTTAGTGCTTTTAAGTTTTCAATCAAAACTTGCGGTCAGGATTCCTGGAAAAGTGTGATTCGCGTTAAAACATGTTCGCCAAGAAGCGAACGTGATTAGAATGATATAGCTTGATTTAGGATTATTTGGAGCATAGTCGTGTATCTCACCGTGTTGCGTGAGGGGGCAGGGATGTAGTTTACCGTCTGGTGCCCAATTAAAAGAATAGCTTTTTTTTATACTTCCTTAATTCGTCTTCAATAAATTGCTAATTATGAGAATTCTGGATTACTCGTCAATTCATTTAATACTGAAAAATTTACATTCTTAGCAAACTTTTTTTTAGATATTAGAAAAATAACCAGCAAAAGTGAAGGAACAAAGTATCCTTGCAAAATTTTGTTGTAGTTTATACATTTTATTCAATTGATTTTCGGGTTGATTCTTTCGAAGAATATAAATCTTTTTCACAATTCGCGTATTTATCAATGATTCTTTCAATTAATTTTTCTACTTTTTTTAATTTTCGAGATTTATTATATAAGAAATTTTTTTTGCAGCAAGATGATACGTCGAAGTCCAACACGTATAGAGATGCGTCTAGATGATCTGCAAGAATATGAAGAAATAAGGAAAGCACACGAAGCAAAAAAGGATCCTGAGAAAAAATCATCTATGAATCCTCCCGCATGGGGTGGCAAGGTTCCTCAGAGCGAAATTCACGAACGAATTGGTTACATGCCGCAACAACATCCACCCACGCATAATCGAGCTACAACATAGCAACTTATGTAGAATGTACAAATATCAACAATACTGTGTTCAGCAATAAACAGCAGCAAAATTATGTCATGAAACATAATTTTGTTTTTAAATCATTCGTTATTTGACATATTTATGTGAATGTAATAGTTCTTTTTATTTAATAAGAATTAATTTTCCTAATCTTATGCTTAATCAGTTGTAATTACAAACAAATGGTTTTATATTATGACAGTTTATTTACAAATTACTATTACAAAATATACGAAATTAATGGACGATGTCTACATTTTTTTTCTTCTTCTTCATTTTTATTGGAATAGGTCCTGGCATTTTGAATACCGTACTTAAAAAAAAAGCAATAATTCGTAATTATCATATATAACAAGATATATAATTTTAAAAATTCATAAAAATACTTACTGACAAGTTGTGCATATTGGACTGAATTTGCAGAAAACTGTAAGAAAGATAATTTAATATCTTTTCAACATAAATAAATTTAACAATATTCTTTAAATTCAACTTGTTTTTGACTAAAATAGCTATAAATTTTATATAATTTTATAATAGCGCTTACTTGACAAACATATGGAGCAAACATATCCAATGTCAATAAGTTCCTGATGACAAAAGCATGCTGCTCTATAGTCCACTTTTACTGGCGGGGGAAGAACTAGTTTTGATCTAACATTAGGATCTGGCAGGAAAACCCACTAAATTATAAAGAAAACAATTCTATTATAGCATATACAATTAAAGTAATAAATACATAAAATTAACCATAAATAATCTTACCAATAAATATTGTAACAATCCAGCAAGCTGTGGTATCTTCAGATAATTACCACCTGTTATGTCACAACCCTGTTGCAAGAGTGTCAGTTCTTGATCCAAACTACACACATCCAGAATGACATTCTGGAAGCAATCAATAAGATTTCTTCCATTATAAAAGTTATGAACTGTACTATAATAATAAAAATCTAATAACCAACCATTCTCTGTGCTGTGAAAAATATATTCATATAATTCATGTACTGTGTGGCTGAGTCATTACTGGCAGTGATCACCAGTATTCTGGGATATAGCTTTTGACCAGCAATTTTTTCACGTTCCAATCGAGCAATATAACACAGTGCCATACTAAGTGCACCAGAGATGAGACTCTCTATATTTAGTGGAGTATCCATGGAGATTTCACTGATGACCTGCTGTAATTGTTGGCGCACTGTACGCTCTACCATGGTAAACTTCTCATACTGACCATCCATCTGTCTTATTTCTGCTGCGTTTTCACATGGATAAAGAAATCTGGTGCTATGACCGTGACATGCCATAATTGCCAGTTCATTATTGGATGACTGCATGAGATGAGCATTAGCAAAAACAACTGTAGAATCTAAGCATTGTGATAATATCTTTGTTTCTTGCTTCACAATCCGCTGCACTGGATTAACGTCCAATATGATCACCAGCAAACTCGTTTCTATTTCTAAAAAAATTTATAAATATATAAATAAACAAAAAAATAATTAGTTTTATTTTAAAAGATAAAAATAGTTTTATATATAAAAATGTTAATATACCAGTTGACATTTTGCTGAAACTATTAAATAACTTTCAAATGAGAAGATTTTTTTTATTCTATTCAGAAAATTTATGTAAACATTTTGTAAAATCCATCGATGAAAGTAAATACAATAGAGGTATTATTAGAGGTTATAAAGCACTTAAAAACACTACACATAACAGCAAGTGAATGATAAACATGTACGCCATTAGCGACAAATGCGGCCAGAATTAGAACTTTTTAACTACGCTTGTGTGCATCTCTAACCTAACTGACGTCACATGTCCGTGTGCGCTCGGCTTTCGGTTTGTAGAAGCGAGCGGACATACGTTTTGCGTCTCCTTTCTACTAAACCGGTTTATGAAGTGACGTTGCGCGCGTCTTGATAACAAAAATGCTTTCCTGAGTTTCACTCCACGCAAAATCTTTTCTGAGACTTACAGCCTTTCATAAAATTTTATGATATTTATTAATAAAATATTTTAACATCACGTATCTATAGAAAATGATTTTTTACGTGACAATGTTAAAAGAATGCTTGTAAAATGTTACAAAATTAAAAATGCCAATCGTTAAAAAAATTTTAAAATGATGTCTTTTTTTAGGATATTTTTAGAACATCCTAAAGATATCAATTTTAAAATGTTTTTAGAATGTCCTAAAGATACCTTATTTAGGACGTTTTTAGAACGTCTTTAGACGTCTTTATATTTATTATATATATGTATAATATATGTATAATGTTATATATAAATATAGTATTATGCAATAGTAGCCGAGAATACACACACATCTGTCTTCCTTCTACATTTACTACTGTGTATAGTGAGAATATTAAAAACTAAAATAGACATGAGACAGATGTCCCTGGTCAATATAAGACACTATAAACGTGAGTATTCTCACGTCTGCGCCATTTTCGCTCCATTTTTCCACTCCTTGCCCTCTCTCCCTTTTAGCTTCTTAGCTCGCCCTCGCTGAGCTAAGAAGTTTATGGTGATTAGGCGAGAGGGCAAGGAGTGGGGGAATGGAGCGAAAATGGCGCAGACGTGAGAATACCTACATCTTTATAGCGTTTTCGATTATACAGGATTTGAACGACCCAGGGTTGATCAATCACTATTTTACTATAAATGCAAGTCTTTCATTGGTGGAGAGGTTGCAATGACGTCATTAACCAACCCTGGGTCGTTCAAATCCTGTATAATCGAAAACGCTATTAGTGTTCTAGTCAATATAGCTCTCTCTTTTTCACAGTGGACCACCTTCCACTCCTTCAAGGCTCACTTTAGTATGTTTGATTGGACATCATACAGCATACAGTGCATGTAAGCCATTACGTGATTGGTGCGTGTAAGCCACGTGAGCTTCTTGGCACCACTGCGCTGCGCTGTGTTTGGCACACTAATATTTCAAAATTATTAAGCTGTAACGGTTTTATAACGATTTTTGTAACGGTCACTGTGCATCACTGTGCTTTTCGCTTTTAGTAAATATTCTACTTTGAAAATGCCGGTTTCCTTAAATGCTATCACCCTTTGTAATTTTAAGTCAATTCGGGGACAGGTAACAATTACTCCCTTCCCATCACTTACAACAATTATCGGTCCAAATGGATCTGGTAAGATTTTGTATTGTCTGTAGCGTGTAGGTTATTTGAAATAATTTTTTTTAATTTTTTATTTTTATCAAATAAAAGTAATTTGTTTATTTATAAGACGTTTTTAGCAAATAAATGTTATTTGTAAAATTTGTTTATTTATAAGACGTTTAGATGTTTAATTAATGGAATTAAGAAAAATTTTATATAATTTCTGCATTTTTTTTTATATTGCATTTATATTCTATTTAAAATACATAGAAGCTTGCGTATGATATTTTAGGAAAATCAAATATTATGGATGGAGTAAGATTTGTTTTGGGAGAGAAGCCAGATGCTTTGCGTGTTAAATGCCTCAGTGACCTCGTTCATGGAGCTATTATTAGAACGCCAAGAACGGAAGGGTATTAAGGATATTTTACGTTATTTTTTAATTAATTTTTTTGTCATGCTTAATTGATTTTTACTTATGTTACAGTACCTACGTAAAAATAGTCTTCACGGAAAACAATAATGAAGAAAAAAGTATCACAATAAATGAAGAAACAATAATAAATAAAGAAAAAAGTTTCACAAGGATAATACATAATGAAGACAGTCAATATGATATAGATGGCGAGGTACTACAATTTTGTGTTTAATTATATTTTGAAATTTTTAAAAATTATTTGTATTGTATGACTGATTTATTTTTTATTTTATTGTATCACAGATTGTCACACATAATTTTTATATGGCTGAACTCAAAAAATTTGGCTTGGATATAAACTTGGGCAATTTTTTTATGCCTCAAGGCTACATCGAATGTTTGGCAACAAAACTGCCAAAAGAGCTGACTGTAATGTTTGAAATGATTAGTGGTTCAAACTCTTACGAAGGCATTTACACGAGGTATATTTTTACTTCAATGGATGATACAAATTTTATTATATAAAATTTAGTAAATTTATTAAGTTTTTTTTAAATTATGATTTTTATATCTTTAATATTATGGTAGATTAATGGAAAAGAATCAGGAATTGAAAATGAAAATACATTATACATTTCAAATGAAAAAACAATTATTGATGCAAAAGAAATGTACTATTGCGGAAGCAGAAGAAGCAGACAAATATTCAGAATTGCAGGAACAATACGTATGTTTGCTATATATTTATTTTCAATTTATATAAAATTTTTTCAGAAGTTGCTTTTATTTTTTTTATTCAATGGCAATATTTATAAAGAATTTCTACACATTATAGATTGAAATAAAAACACAACTGCAATTAGTTCAATTACTTCTTATTAAGAAGGCAGTTGACACCTTACAAAATAAGAAAAGAGAGAAAAAATTACAAATAGAGCAACGTCTATTTGACAAGAATAATGTGATGTCTTTATTAGAACAACATAATTCACAATTTAAGTCATTATCCAATTCTGTGGAAGCTATCGAAAAAGACATTCAAGAATTGGACAATGTTATTCAAAACTGCAAAAATAATCACGTTAGGCATTTAACAACTGTTTTATATTGGCAAAAACACCGTGATCACGCTCACGCTTGCCTGAACAATGGGAATGAAGCACGTGATAATAACATCAAAATCATTCAAGAATTAAAAGATGAATTAAAACAGATAAACAAAAAATTGAAAAAGATGAAAGAAGCATCACAGGACATAGAACTCACCAATTCCCAGGTACTATATCAATTCAAAACCTAAGATATTATATAAATAGATTTGTGTTTCTCTTATTTTATAATAAAACTTTGTTTATAAAAGAAACTTGACTAACACAAAAATTATCTAAGGTTAAACATTATTGCGAATTGAAAAGCGAAGTTGAATACCGAGCGAAGGATTTTGTAGAGCAAATAAATAGATTGATGCGTAATCAAGAACCAGATCGCATTAAATTCGAAAACGAAAATAGGATTAAGCAGGAACTGGAGGACAAAATAAAGCGAGACACATTTAAGAAGGATAATCTTGAAAAGTGTCTCCAAGGACTCCAAGATTCAGACGCCAAATTCAAAAGAACTTTAGAGAGTAAGATAAAAGACAGAAAGGAGTTAATCAAGGAAATTAACACAATAAAAACTACATCGATAAAATTGAGCAACGATATTGCAAATATTTCCAAAGAGCTTGGCCAAGCTGATATCAGTTCGCAAGAAAAGAAAAAAGTAGAAATAATCAAAAATTTGAAACAATTTTCTGGCGTGGTATAATTTTTATTGTCATTACAACCCAGATAGTAGTAATAATAATTATTGTGTATAAAAAATTAATGTATATTTCGCTTTTTAGCATGGCCGATTATCTCAGTTATGTAGGCCTATACATCGACGGTACTATGTTCCTGTGATTAAAGTTTTTGGTAAAAATATAGACGCTATTATCGTTGATACTACACATACAGCGATCCAGTGTATTCAATATCTAAAACAGCAAAAACTAGCTGCTGAAACATTTTTACCACTTGATTCAATTAAACCGGTTCATTTGAAGGAAAACTTACGGTAAGTTAATTTTTAGAGAAAAAACCATTTTATCGTAATAAATAGTTTCATAATATCATTTATATTATAGTGATATAAAGGAACCGAAGAATGTTAAATTATTATTCGATGTGCTAAATGTTACACGTGCGGAAATAGCGAAGGCAGTTTTATTTGTTACCAAAAACGTTTTAGTTTGTGAGACCGCCGACGATGCAAGAAGAATGGCATATGAAATCGACAAACACAACGCTTACGATGTAATAATAATTATTTTTGAAATATTTAATTTTTATCTACTGTACTATTACATATTTACTATGTTTCAGTGTGTTTCATTGAATGGATGTTTTTATCGTAAAGATGGTCTGATATCTGGAGGAGAGGCCGATTTAATTTCAAAAGCGGAACAATGGATGAAGCAGAGGGAGTATGAGGGAGCACGGGATACATTCGCATTGGAGAAACAGAAGGTTGCAAATCTTTTATAGAATTATGCAGTGAATTATTGTATGTAATATTTTAAATATTATTTTTGTAGGAAGATTTAATGAAGGAACTTAACAAGCTGCCGAACATCTCACTCATGCGATCTGATCTTAATATACTAAAGGAAGAAATTGAAGGAATTTTTTTCCAAATTCTAGAGGTCAAACAAGATATAAAAGATTCTGTAAGTAATTATGGCAGAAACAACTCATATGCTGTCGATTTAAATATATGCACTATCATATGAGTACACGGATCTCTTGTATTTTTACAGGAAAGTAAAATTAAGGAAATTAATGAAATATTGCAACAGCACGCTCAAAATCTATCTTTGTCAAATGTGAGTACTTAAAAATAACCAGTTTTTTTGAAATTTTTATTGCAAGAATATTTTTTTTATTATTTGTTTAATTTCTAGTCGACAATATCGGAAATTCAACATAATATGCAAGAAACAAATCAAAATATTAAAAGCATACAGGAACATATTGATACAATTAGAAATGAAATTTTTGCTGATTTTTGTGAAGATATTAATATACCGGATATCAGCTACTATGAAAATAAACTGCTGTATGTTTAAACCTTTAAATATTAAGTATATAATAAAAAATAAGTTTTACGAAGTTTTAAGAAAACAAATCAATTTTTTCAGGATTTATAGAGAAGAGGAAGAGAAGCGAATAAACCTTGAGAAGCAATACGGTCTTATCACGACTCAATTATCTTTCGAAAACGAACGCGATACAAAAGGTATATTTTTGGATCGTGTTTCTGAATGTATCATTTTTTATGTTTTACAATGTTTTTACGTATACTTGTAAATTTTGCGTGAATAGCTCCAATTTTGAAATGGAAACGTGCTTTGAAAAAAGCTGAGGAAGAGTTGAATAACGCGCAACAGCAAGAAACAATAATAAATAGTGAAATTGAACAAGAAGAAGTTAAATTATCGAAATTAAAGATGACTTATGTAAAGAAAGAAAACGATTTAAAGAATATAACAGAAAGCTTGAAGAAATATAATTCAGAACTTCGTGATATAACAAAGTTATATCTAGAAAATCAGAAAGCTCACATTGCTATACAAACACAAATAGATAAGAAGAAGGCAGAATGCAATGCTATACTTAGAGAATGCAAGGTTTGTAAAATTTTAAAGAACATGTCTATTCTAAAATACTTGACGTAAATGTTAAACATTAAATATTGATTTAGTCAGTGCGTTTAACAATGTCATGATTTTCACAGATGGAAGGTATTACTGTTCCAATAGCGAAGACATCACACGGTAGACTAGAAAAGTTTCTAAGCAATTCTAGTCCTGCTTCAAACGCGGAATCGTCGAATGAATGGGATATATCAGTAATGATTAATTTTTCACTTTTTCCCAAAAATCTCCGTGATAGTACAAAAGAAGGTTTGCAAAATATCATTGTACAGCTTGATGAAAAACTTACGGAGATTCAAAATCAAATTAAAACCATAGTAAAACCCAATCTTAAGGTATATAACATTTAAAAATTTTGTATAGTTTGTATAATAATTTAAAAAAAAAAAACAGTTTTATACGAATGTGAATAAACGTATAGGTTCATGAGAAGATAGATCCAATAAAGAAACATATATCAAGTTTAAACAAGAAACTTAAAACGTTGCGTCAGAGAGCTCTTCGTACTGAAAGAGAATTAAATGAAGTAAAAAATGAAAGACAAAGTTTATTTATGAATTGTTTACAATGCGTTGCTGCTGCAGTAGAGCCTATATACAAAGTTCGTACTTAAATACGCTTATTATACCATTTATTTGAAAGATTGTTTTTATGTATATTATAATTGTTATTTCATATTGTGTTTACATTTTTATGCAGGATTTGGTCAAAGAAAAATCGGCTCTAGCACTTCTAGTATCAGATAATACTGAGGAATCGTACGCAGGTGGTGTACATTATAGCTGTATACCGCCGTTTAAACTCTTTCAGCCAATGTCAAATCTATCGGGTGGAGAAAAATCACTCGCTAGTCTGGCATTACAATTCGCAATTCAATGGTACATTTTAATTCTTTGTACGATGTTTCGGCTGTGGCTAATAGCCGAAAGTCAAAATTGATTTCCAAAAGAATATGATTTTAATGCATTTTTATTTCCAGTTATAAGCCATCACCGTTTTTCATTATGGACGAAAGCGATGCGACATTGGATCAAATAAATATTGAAAACTTTATTCATTTTATTCGATCTTACTTGAAATCGGATGATATAAAAGTTATCATGATAACGTTGAATAAATCACTGTTTTCTCATTCCGATGCACTTATAGGAGTTACTACTGAGGTAAGTTGATAAGATATGCTATTTCATCACGAAATACATTTTAATTTTTATTTCAGCCTGACGCAGAATGTACCGAGAGTAAAGTATTTTCCATTTCATTGGATAAATATTCTAGCTGTTAATAGAAACATTTTTTTATTTTTATTATCGATAGGTTGGGGTGACGACAGAATATTTGTCAGTTTTAATTTTTATTTCAATTTTAGTTTTATTTCGTGAAATTGACATGTGCCATTATTAACAATTATTACTTTTATAAATAATTTATGTTAAAATGGCTAAATTATTATATTTTATATTGTATTTTATATGTATATAATTTTTTTTAAATTATGGTTGATCTGTGTGTGATATTGGTGACGATAGAATATTATCAATTTTAATTTTTATTTCAGTTTTAATTTTATTTTTTATCGTCGTGAAATTGTTACATGTGCCATTAACCAAACAATTATTATTTTCATAAATAACCCCTATGTTAAAATGGCTAAATTATTATATTTTATATTGTATAATTTATATGTAGTATTTATATATAATTTTTTTTTAATTTATTACATGTCAATGCAATTTGTAAGACAAAACTGTGTCAATTGCATTGTTTCAATTGCTGTTGTTTGTACAAATATAGTAACTCTGATTTATAGTTGCAAGTAACAAACGAGGTGCAGGTCAATGCAGTCTATTGCAGTTCTGTCTCTAAATTATTTATATTTAATTCATTATATAAATACTTGTGTAATTCTTAACATTTATTAATAGCAACTAAAATCAGGATTTGGTTTACAAAGTTCTGAAGTCAGCCATGGCTTGTACACATGTCCATCGGCTTCTTTGCTGGGCATGTATGTGAAATAAGCTCTCTTGAACAATGTAGAAGGGAATTTTCCGAATTCCATGGTATTCCACATAGAACGGGCGTAAGAAACACGTTCTTTACGTACTCCGCTCTGGAAAATTGCTCTCTTTTCTTCAATCTGTTCAAAGAGCATATTAATAATTAATCAAATAGAAAAATCATTAATTTAAAAATATTGAAAATTGATACTTATAATTACATATTTTATCAATCATAGTTAGAAAATTATAATTTTAAGATATATGATTTCTGTACTTAAATTCGCAAGTATTAAAAATGGTTGTTAATATTGATAGTCGACCTTCTTTTTTATCTCCTTGGCTTGACTATAGGACAAACTTTTTAGCTGATGCCTTGTCATATTCAACGACGGTACCTCGAACTTCGGCATTCTTAACTTATCCAACAATTGCCAAGTGACAACGCTCTTTTGCATTAATTTTTCTGTGGAAACAAAAAAGAACCAATAACTGGATAAAGAAAAATAAGAAGCGATAAGAAATTAGCATCTTAATTTTGCGATCAAAATACTTTTGTCAGTTTCCGAAAAAACTATGCCTTTTCTGTACATGATCCAATCCTGAAGCTGCGGCATTAAATAACATTTCGGCAACTTGGCGAATGCATAGCCTTCCACATCCATTTTCTTCAATTCAGCCTGAAATATACAAGTTATATTTTATATTACGTACATATAAAATTTTTACATATAATCCAATTGATACTGATATTATCATTTATTTGCAGATAAATTGATTAAAACCGACATTTTGTAATTATCAGATTAAGATCGATGAAAGTACCTTTATTATCGTTCTAAGATTAAACTTGCTATCTTTAAGCTTTTTATCGCCATCGCCAGTTGTATTATCATCGATCTTCTCTCTGGTCTTCTCGATTATTTGTTTATATGATGCATTATCTCGCTGATAAACTTCGCCAGTAACTTCAGGATATTGCTTCTTTTCGTCAATTATTTTACTACTAATTTCTTTATGTAATACGTCTTTTTCATATTCTATTTTGCTGCTAATCTTTTTGCCAAGTGAATGCAATGCCTTCGGCGCTTTAGACACTTCCTTCGTGACACTTGTGTGGCTTTCTTTCGTCTTTTGACTCTGCTCAATTTCCTTCAATTTCTCTTCGTCGTATATTTCTTGGTGCGTCGCATAGGGTGCAACTTGTTCACTTTTATTCTCATAAATCAATCTGAACGCTTCATCCCTGGCCTTCTTTCTGCGATCGATTTCTGCCTTCAAGGCAGCGTCTTTCCTCGGCAACGGACCCGGAGGAATGTTCATCGGCGACCAATGACGATGTACAGCAGCTTGTAAAATATCTTCCTTGCTCGGTTCTGGTGTGTGCAACGGCGTGGACATCTTTAGACCATCGACTGCCTGCTGAGGCGATGACATAGAAACAGTTTCTGCTACATCTGATATATGGTATTCGATGTCGTCCGCGTTTTTTTTCACTTCTGATAAGGTGAATATCGTGTCCTTCACCATGGGTCTCGAGATGTCGACAATGGGCATAAAAGGTTGCTTCTTCAACGCCTTCAGTTTTTGTTGACGCGCTTTCCACTTGGCTCTTTCTTCATTTCGCTCCAGGATCTTTCTTTCGTTTTTGCATTCGCACACGGGTTTCATCACTTTTAATCTGCGAGGTCTACAATAATTCATATGACGTTTTATAATGGAAATTTGTCGATATTGGAAATTAAAAGTTATAAGGTAAAATGTTTTTTTTTTTTAATATCAATAATTATGACTGTATTATATCTAATTATTTTTTCTTATTAACCTGATACTTCGAGCAAACTTCTTGCAGGACGTCCAGCAGGGAGCATTATCCTCGCGCTGCGTAAAATGGTCCATCAATGCCGCATCCTTCAACGCCACTCTCCATCTCTCCTCTGGTGATTTGGACTCTATCAACTTCCGCCGAGCTTCTTCAATGTCATTCTTCTGATTGTCTTTTTTCACGTCATCGGTACAGTTGCACGATTTGGGCTTCTTCTGTATTCTTTTCACCAGGCTCTTAGGCCCGGAATATTTTTCGATCAACTTTAATCGTTCGTCTGTAGTTTCGCCAATGCACATATCGTACGGTGAGTCGAGAAGATCATATTCTGGAACATATTCGTCGCTTCTTCGTGGACTGGGAGATGGCGTGACGTAAACAACACCGTCGATGACTCTGTTCTCCTCTTCCAAATTTGGCTCTTCAACTCTCATCCCGTCTATTTTCTTTTCCACCACACCACTCACAAGAATCTTCTTTTTGCTCCTGTTCTCCCTGCAGTGACACGGTCGGCCTCCAGGACGAACTGGCATCGTTTCCAGAGGATAATCCGGTTCACAAAGATAAGCCAGGGTTTTCTTCGCTGGAAGCTCTTGTTCCGATCTCGTTCTCCAGCAGCAGGGTCTCTTCTCGATACGACTCTCTTCTTCATCGATCAGAGAATTGCCAGTCTCTTCTCTTTGCTCTTCTGACAATTCGTTCGGAAGAACCGGTTGAATGTCATCTAGGACTCCCGCAGGAAACTTGAACATATTTTTTAACCTTGCCATTTCTTGCTTCCGACTCTCCTCGGAATTGTAGGGAAAATCATAGAGCGACTTTGTTTGTTGCTTATTCTTCTTCGTTTTGTTTATTCGCGTCGATTTGAAAATTTTAGTTGCTAATTTTGACTCACTCTTGGCTGTAATGTTCTTCGATGATTTGTTTCTCCTCTTCTTTGTATTTTTCAAGTTTCCCTTTTTTTTGTTCCTTTTTTCTTGAACATTCTTTGATGGTTTCAAGGAGATTTTAGGATTTTTCTTATTAGTTTCCTTATTCAAAGAATCATTTTTAGCTTCTTTCAATTCCTTACTTAATATATCTTTTTGTCTTTCGTGCATTCTTAATGGCGCAGAGGTAGCAGGCAATGTTGGAGAAGTCAATTTCAGGCTCGTCTCATAGTCTGTTTCCACTGTTGTTTCTGCTGATGGCGCAATGCGCGATATATCCCAAGGATTATCGTAAGCGGGGTAATCAGGATCAGGGATGAACCTCTTCTTTTCTATTACATTCTTTTTTGGAACTTGAATCTCTTTTTTAACTACATCAACAGTTTCAGCTTTCTCTTTCCTTTTCTCTATTTCTTCTTTTTCTTTTTCCTTGTTCTTTATTTGCACTATCTCCTTCATAAAAGGATTGCGTCTGCAGGATTTGTCACCAGGATACATTTTACAGGAATATGCGCCTGGTTCGTCTGGTCTGTATTTTTTCCCAGGACACAATCCTTCGTCTTTCGTCCAAGGAATGTCGTCTTTACTAGTGGAAGGACTTGCATCCTTGTTGATCATTTGCTGAATGGCACATGCACAAGGTGGAATGTTCCTGATTGGCTGAGATACTGGAGGAACTGATGGAACTCGCGACGGTATGTGTATCTTTTCCTTTTGGACACCCGATATGTAGTACTGAGTTTCACCATTTTCATAAGCGACACCGTCAATGATGATATTCGTCTTGATTTCATCCTGCGATGCATTTTCCTCTAACAGATTGATCGGCGATCCTGTTGGACTCGGTCCTGGAGATTGCATCGCTATCGACGTCACACTGTATCTATTGCAAATAATATTTTTGTGCAATTATAGAAATAAATTTTCAGAATTTTAGTTTTCAAATTTTAGAATTTTTGTTTTGAGCAAGAAATTTATCCTACAATTACAAAATTAGAAAATGTCAGAACTCAAAAATGTCAAAGTTGAAAGACCAAGTGGTTTAAGAATTTAACGATTCACAAAAAAAAAATACTGATGTTAGAAGATGCAGAATTTAAAGACATAAAAATTCATAACTCAAAAATATTAATGTTAATATTAAAATAGCTAACAGTTATAATCTATTCAACAAAAGTTCTAATGAGAATATAATAAAGTATTAATTAAAATCGATCTAAAAGAGAGATATCCAATCCAATACATATTTATTACAATTAAATTACTCACTTATTTTTCCCTTCATCCTGCACCACATTGTCGATCAGCAAATGTGGCGTCTTAGTTTGTCTCAATTTTTCACGAGTCTTTCTAGTCTGTCGACAAGAGCAACAACTGTCGCAGATGGGTTTAAGAAATTTTGTAACAGTCTGCACACTCTTGATCAAATCGTCTGCTTTTTCCTGCACCTGGTTGAACTCCTCATCAACATTTTGCAGCCACTCCTGCCAATTTTTGGACAAATTTTCCCTTCCGCTAGGAAAGATCTTCTTAAATCTTTCGTCGCGTTGTAGCACAGCGAAGAACCTCTCGTCGCTGTTGGTGGGTGTCACATAGACTACGCCAGTAATTTCGTAAGTTGGAGGATGATCCTCGGATATACCAGTTATTGTATAAAGAGCGGTCTTCTCGCCCAACCAGGATTTTTGGCTTGCTCCTAGCGGTTTTAGCACGCCTAAAGATTTTTAAACAATCAAGTAAAAAAATTATTGCTTAATCCAATTTTTTTAACATTCTTAATACTTATAAAAATTATTTTCTGTTGCGTTTTCTATTTTCGATTAAGCGTTATAGTAGAATTGCAATAATTTATATCACAATTTATAATTATATTGTACCGCTAGCTTTGTATTCCACAGCTTCAAGTTTTTTATGAAGATCCTTTATCATAAAATCGAATTTTTTGTCATCATCTAGTTGATAAATGTCGAAAGTTGATTCTCCTGTTTCCAAATTTTTCTCTCCTAGAAAATCTTCATCTTTGTATTTTACTTGTTTATCAATATCAAGATTATCATGTTTACTAGTTTGATTAAACTTGGTAGCGGAAATCTTTTGCAGTTTCGCTCTAATTTCTTCAAGATATTCAGTAGCATTATTTTTTTCTCGTTTTGTAATTCGAGACAGTATTTTGTTACTAACAAAAAGGTGATCTTGTTCCTTGAATGGCAATATCACTTTCGGAATTGTAAGTAGTTTGCATTGTTTCCGCCATTTCTCCAAAGAATTTCGATAAGCAGCCCAATCAAAACGTTTAAAGAGTTCTTCGTTGTAAGGACAACTGCTTCTTCGCCTTTCCAGATATACTGGTTTTGCTAAAAAACAAATTATAACTGTGACTACAATAATATTTATATTTTGTTATTAATCAAATAATGTTTAATAATTATTGATGGAATTTACGTTTTAGTGGCAATTTTGGCATGATTACTGCTGGTAGTCTTCTATGTAATTCCTTTACTGTTTCTGGCAATGTCAGAAACGCGATGGCTGACAATATTATTCTCTCGTTGCAATTGTAAAATTTCTCTGCAAGTTTAATAATTCTGTTATTATTATGAGTAATTTTTCCACACAAATTTCATTAAAAAATTAATCTATTTTTTATTTTATCAGTAAAAATTTAAATTTACTATATTTCTCCTCGTAGAAATCATTTCCAGTTAAAATCTTATAAATTTCTCGTAGAAAATCGACACTATTCAATCCGCTTGATTTATGCAACTCTTTTATAATATTCGGATTTAACTTGAAGAACGTTGAAGTGATACCAATAGCCATCAATGTTGTTTGCGTGCCATTTGTTATCCTTTCTTTGTAATCGGCGTGTATTACATTTTCCAGATTCATTAAATTTTTTATCTGCAAATTTAAATAGTTTAATGTGAAAATCTTTAATTTTAAAATATAAACCAGACTTTATTTGCTACAAAATTTTTAATAAAAATTTTGATGCCACAACAATATTTTAATTTGTGTGTGTGTGTGTGTGTGTGTGTGATAAAAGCTCACCAGTCATTTAAATTTAATTACTTATCAAGCATTAAATTAAATTTTTGTCAAAATAAAATCTACTTGGGATCAATTCTATTCATGTATATCATACTTGATCCAGAGAAAAATCTTGGTACCACCGAGGATACTTGAGATCCAGTAAGTTTTTCATATGATTAACTGAAAAAAATAAAATTTATTTGTTAATATTAATTTACATATAAAAATTTATACATATAAAATGACAAATTATTTTAGTTTGATATTATGATGATTTAAACATTAAACTCTCTTCGTATTCACAAAAAGTCTTTAATATTATTCCTTCTAATGTAATCCTTCCTTGTAATAACATGTTTAATATATAATCATTCTCGCATGTCACTAAGAAAGTTGTCATTTTGTCTACATTTGTCTATTTTATTTTTTTATTAGTAAACATTTTAAGACTTTATTAAAAAGCGTATTTTTCAAATTTATTATAGAAATGATTATATCATCATCTTTTACAGTATTTTTATGCCAAGAATTAACATAAATAATACTAACATTTCTTTCTTGCGATAATGAATGCCATGTTGCTCGCTTTTTTGTGAACTCTTTGCTTTTCTGTCCAAAAAATATGCTTGGCTAATGCAATCTCATCCTCTAGATGCCATTTTACAGAACGATTATTTCTTTGAAAGTAATTTAATCCGTCGCTCTTTAGTTGTTGCTGATCTCCTATGTTTGACACTCTGATCTTGGTTGATCTCCTTTTTTCTCGGAGAATCCGTGGTGTGAAAAATGACACTTGCATCTTAGATACCGGACATTCGTGCATAGATATTGCCGTTAGTGATGATTTATAGGGTGGCTTTTGTTGGTTGTATTTTGAGAATGAATTGAAGCGATCCATAGAGCAGCAAAAGCCAAACGGCTTCAATCTTGAATATTTCTGCAACTTCCTTTGAAAAAAAATAATATCTAATAAATAATTATACTTTTCCTACCACATGTATGCAGATTAATGAATATTCAAGTAATATCTTTAAATAAAAATAAAAAACATAAATATAGAGATTATTCAGCTAATAAAAAGGGAAGCATTTTTTATAATGGAGAGAAAAGAAAATTAATAGAAGATTAGAATTATATATACACAGAATTCCATTAATAATCGTAATTATTTTAATGAGTATAATTCTATAAAAATATTTAGAAAATGTTTACTTTGTACGTGGCAGCAACATTTGTGTGCTGGGAGTCCTTAATAAAGTTTTGGACATTTTTGAAACAGAGATATAAACTATGATTCTAAATATATTGTTGAAGTAAACTTATTTGTAATTTGTGTGTGTAATACTTGTTAATTTAAAGAACGTTGTGAATAATTGGTTATAAAGATTGTAACTGAAATGTACAGGTTATGTCGAAACGACTGAAATTTTGAATTAATTTATACTGAAATTAGGGTTTTGTTTTGTTTATAACATGTGACTGCAATCAACTCTAACTAGGCAAAAATTAATAATAATAATTATAATACATAAAGCTTTATGTGATAATATTGTATTATACGGTGTACTTATGGCGGGAAATTATATTTTATATATATTTTATTAAAATTTGGTTTCCACATAAAACGGGAAATAGTTTATAATTTAGAAGCAACAAAGTATTTTTCGTCTTTAATTGCTCTACTTTGATCATTTTACAATCTTAATATTTAAACTATTTTAATGAATGTATCAAAAAAATGCAGCATGAGTTTTCTCTCTTAGAAGCTCGTAATCCCAGGATTGGATGAAGCAAGAAAAGAGATAGCAATCATAAGTATAAACCGTTCATGATAGTGTAGTCAGCTGATTTACTATTTAAGTAGTGGTGTGTTTTGTGTGCGGATGTGTGTGTGTTTGATTTCGTGTTCAGTCATCTGTATGTAAACGTTGCAGCTGATCGGTGCGGAAGACTTGAATTCGTAAAAATATGTTTTTTATAAGTAATCTTCTGTTCTTTGAATGATTTACTATTTCATATTATACGTTATCTGTTTGTCAATATTTGTTTGTCCACAAAGAAATGATAAGTGTTTCACAAAATCTTGATTATAGTTCAGTCTTGGCAGACAATCTGTTAAAATTGAATGTAAAGTGTTAAATAAAGTACGGTAACATAGTTTGTGATAAAAGAAAATTAAACATATCTGTGCAATTTAATAAAATCAATATATAAAATCACATCGAAAGAAAGGTAAATATACAATATAAAATATGAAAGAAACTTAAAGTTATAATTTTTAATTTGTAAGAGTCATTGAACAAAACTGCAATGTTGACATGTTTTGTTAGGGTTTAGAAAAAAAAAAAAAAAACTTTAGATAGTATTATATATACTTATATATGTTATACGCGCGTTATCTGTTTGTCAATATTTGTTTGTCCATAAAGAAATGATAAGTGTTTCATAAAATCTTGATTGCAGTTCAGTCTTGGCAGGCAATCTGTGAAAATTGAATGTAGTGTTAAATAAAATACAGTAACATAGTTTGCGATACAAGAAAATTAATCATATCAATTTAATAAAACCAATTGTTATTTTAACTCAAGCGCTATCAACTGAGCCAATTTAAGCTTCTTAAGTCATTCGTTTTCACAGCTGACAAGACAAAGAAATATTCCTTTGTAATTTTTGTATAAATTCTTCAGCTGCAGTAAAACTTCCCAGAGTCTACAGAATGTTCAAGCAAACAAAAATTCTAATCGTTGGAGCAGGTGCAGCTGGCATTGCAGCAGCATCAAAGCTGTTGCAAAAGGGAGTGGATAATTTTGTGATATTGGAGGCCAATCAGAGGATAGGTGGCAGAGTATACACTGAAAACTTTGGTGAATAATTTCTCTAATTAATTCTAACGTTATTAGAATTTAGATTTATACAATCATTTTAGTCTAACTAAAATTAGTTCTAATTTATTTTTAGAAGCATATTTTTAAAAGTTTATGATTTTAATCTTTCCAGGTCACAATGTGGTGGATCTCGGAGCTCAATGGATCCATGGTGAATCTGAAAATGTGGTGTTTAATCTTGCTTCCAAGCATGATTTACTGGATTCATTCTCCAATCTGCTTGATCCCAGTAAAAGTCACTTTGTCACTGTCAATGGTGAGATGATGCCAAAGGAAGAAAGCAGCAAGGCTTTAATGATTTACTTAAATATCACGGAACAGGCACAGGAAGAACTCCAAAAGGAAAAAGGGTCTTTTGGAGATTATTTCATAAGAGAGTAAGTAACTGTCTTTAGCTAGGATCAATTTATTGATTAATTTAAGTAGAATCTAATTAAAAGTAAGTTAAAAAATAAACAAGATTCTTTTATTTCATTAACATGATAAAAATATCAATATTATAACATAAGTATGAGTTATCAAGAGCCACTTATGGAATTTTTTTATTATCCTAAGTATTTTTTGGTATTTTCATTAAAACTTCCGAAAAAGAATATTGCTTACAAAACCATCAATATCACTTTCACGAAACCACGCTTGTAGCGTAGGATGGAGACATGCTCGCACAATGGTGTAAACTTCCTTATCAGGTACGATACATCTAAAAAGAAGAGATATATTAACAAAGGCACCTATTTCTTTGATATAATTTCATATCTTTAATTGGAAATCGAAAATAAGTGATATTTTATCAAAAATTTATCAAAAACTCATCTACTACCAATTTCCTGTTAGTTTGCTCTATCAGAAACTTATCTTTCTATCTATACGTACCTCACGCGATTATTGCAACACTGATTTTTCACATATTCATATCTCAACAAGGAATATATGTACTTCAAGTATTTTGTATCCAGACTGTTATGCATTTCTTCATACATTTTCGTAGGATTATTTATTTTTTCGATGTATCCTCTTGTTAGAATTGGTATAATGTAATCAACCTAAAAGTGTGATATATCTGTTAATATCAAAAGTAATTTATAAAATTAGCAGCTTGAAACATTTATATTTTCGGATTTTAATTTTACATCTTAATTTAATCAAAAGAAATTAAATTACCTGCTTAAAGCAATCGTCTATGAATTCTTCAGCTCGACTGTAGACGCCTTTCTCTTGCTCTTGCAATATAAGCACGCCGATTCGCGGCTGCTTGGATCTGAATATTTTCGTAATAGACTCCGCAGTTGACAAACCATCCTCCGCAAAAGTCAGCATAACTATGCAGCCATACGTCTGTTTATTATGCTGATATAATAGAAAATTATAAATATATTTTGTATTATAATCATGTAAAACATTTTAATTTAATTAAACCTTTCTTTGTTAGTAAATTTTCGGCAATGCATAAATCACAAATTGAGCAACCTTCTGCAAATTATCTTGTGGTGTGCATTTCGATTCGATTTCTTTCGTTTGGTTTTCGAATCCTGTCAACACAGGACTTAGAACCAATGGTGCTCTTGGTATATGACCAGGTTGAATTATTTCAGATCCTAAAAAATAATTAGTATAATTAATATATTTTCCATAGTCTGTTGTATAAGCTTAGTTTAATTTAATGTAATTTATCTTTTGCAAAAAGATAACTGCCACTAACCATCGCTCATGGCATGTTGCGACGTAACACTGACTAGGTCCTGCACGTAATCCTTTATTTGATTTATCACGTCGAGACGTTGCATCTTTTGTAAAGCACTCACAATTTTGTCTATTGTTGCCTCCGGAGATTGCACAAAAGTCAGAAGCACGTAATACGTTGGATCTTGGAGTCCCTTGAAGTCGTAATCTATGCACTGGGAAAAAATGAACATTATTGTTGCAGAAATATATATTAGATATCACATGCACAATTAATATTATAATATAACGTTGGTTATGTACAATTATTAGATTTCTATAGTATTCTTACACGTATCTGCTCCATCGTCAGGCCCATGTGTGCTGCAAATTCTTGCCATCCATCGTACATCTTTCCAGTTGCTGTGGAGCTCAGTAGCAGGCATAGTTTCTGCAGCGTAGCTTTGCCAATATGCTCGAACAAGTATGCAGCGTGAATGCGCGATGACTCTTTCTGAATGTTCAAGATGATCGTATCTAAGTTAGGTGGTCCAGCTACTTCATTTCTTAGCTTCTCCAGCTCTGGATCTATTTTCCTAAAATTATATCAATCACAATCAATAATTGAAGTTTACAAAAGTACAATTCTTTTTTGCTTGCGATGATAAGATTATGTATTCCTTGTTACCGTTTTGCAAACATTATACTATGGATTTTATTAATAGTACAGATTTGTCACAAATTGCACTCATTTTATTCCATTTTCGTCACAATTTGTTCTGCAATAGATTGTAGAATATTTGCATAATACATTTTATGTGCATTTATATGCGGCATCAAATATTTAAAGGCGTCAACTTGTCACTTAGAATTAAAGACATTAGCTGTACTCTTCTCACATGACAAAATGAGTGCAATATGCTGTCAGTGGCTCCCCACTCACAGTTCAGTTCAAGGTTGAGGATGATTCATATCTGATTTCTGCCCGCTCGCAGTTTGAATCTAGGAAAAGAGCGTGAAATTTCCTGTTTAATAAGAAGCATATAAATAATTTCTATACGCTTTATATTTATAAATTCAAGAGTGGGCGCAAATTATATGTAAAAAATAAATTTAGGGTACAATAATGTTGCAGGTATTACAAAATTTTTGATGAGAAGCCTTTCGCGAGTCGCGCTCGAGCTGCCGAATATTTATCTTGGATGGAAAAAATAGAAAATTCTATAGAATGCAGTGACACATGGTTTGACGTTTCCGCAAAACGTTTAACGGAATATCGGGTCTGCGAGGGTAATCTTGCGCTGAATTGGAAGGATCGCGGTTATAAAACGCTCTTTGATTTATTATTGGTAATAAATCACTTAATAATATTAAGCTAAAAGCATCTCCATTCGTTAGAATAAAATTTTTTAAAAATATTTTAATTAAAAAGAAGAAAATATTCTTAATAAAATCGAAAATATTTTCTGCCGGAAACAAAAAATATTCATAAATTCTTAAAATTCAATATTTTAAGTCATAAAAATAAGATTCAAGAATAAAATTTAATTAAGAACTAAATTAGTTTGTCATTTAATCTTTATTAATATATTTCCTCTTAATTATTTTATCAAGCTTATTAATTATTTTTATCAGCAAAAGATCCCGAATCCTGAGGAATGCTTGCCAGTGATGGAAAGGATAGAATTCGGAAAAGTCGTAACAACCATCGACTACAGTTCCGGCGAAAACGTTATTGTGACTACTAGAGATGGAAGCCAGTATTCCGCATCACATGTTATATTCACTGGATCTCTAGGTGTCTTGAAAGAGAAACATTCTGCGATGTTCGTGCCTCCTTTACCGCAGAAGAAACAATGTGCAATAAATGTATATAAAAAGTCTATTTGAAAAAATTATGCATACATTATACACTGCTTGTTAATTAACGCGCTTTCATCACAGGGATTAAATATCGGAACAGCAAACAAAGTTTATCTTGAATTTCCACACAGATGGTGGCCGGAGGATACGGCTACCTTCAATCTTATCTGGCCGGAGGAAGACAAAGAGGAGTTTTTGCAAATCTATGGTCAAGTAAGAAAATATTTATGTGAATATAATCATACCTCTGTTTGCGAACATGAATTCGTGTTTTTCGTTTTATTAATCTCGCCAAATATTCGTTTTAGAACAGTGAATGGCTCTGCGACGTGTTTTCGTTCTACACTGTAGCTTATCAGCCGAATCTTCTTTGTGCTTGGATTGTCGGAAAAAATGCGAGGTACATGGAGACTTTATCGGACATTGACGTATTTGATGGACTATATTTGTTGTTAAGAAGATCGCTAGGAAAATATTACGATGTTGTGAAGCCAAGCAAAATATTAAGGTAATTGGTTATCGGAATTAATGTTAAAAGAAAGACTTAATTAAATGCATCTTACTTAATTTTTAGATCTAACTGGCACACCAATGAACATTTCCGTGGCTCATATACCTTCCTGAGTATGATTTCCGAACAAATGAATGTAAGTCCCAGAGATTTGGCCGAACCAATCATGATGGACGGAACTAAACCCGTAAGTAAAAATGTCCTGTAACAACAATCTATGTATATAATTATTAATATTTGCAATATTTTAATCCCTCTTATTATCTTTTTGCATCAACTGCTCATTTCGCAATAATATTCGAGATATGATCTTTTATTCCCGGCTTATTTTATCTTACCTTTTTTATCTTATGTAACTCTTAAATCATGTTGTGAAGGGAAATATTGATGAAATAATTATCGTCACGTTAGGTAATACTTTTCGCTGGAGAAGCAACGCACGATCATTATTATTCCACTGTGCATGGTGCGGTGGAGACAGGTTTCCGGGAAGCGAATCGATTAATTGATTTCGAAAGGTAATCTATTAATTGAAGTCTGGTATCGACAATATAGTCAATATGATATAGTATCTGCAAAACAATTTTGCTTAATCGTATATGTTGCTTCGAGTAAAATCTTTTCTATTCGTTGCTTATTTTCTTATAAATATTTGTTTCGCTTATTTGTGTTATTGCATGACTTTAGATTGTATTGTCATCACGTTTATATGTCACGAAACGATTAATCGAGCAAAAGCTTTCAAATTTGTTTATCAATTTAGTTTTGAATCCTTCCAACATATTTTGTATATAGCTTTGTGTATTTATACATGCTGCATTTTCTTAGGCAACTAAACTCACACCTCTAACAACATCCTCTACTGCTACATCCCTGAAATGAATGGATTACGGAAAACTATAAATATGTTTGCAACTTGCAATATTTGCAACAGGCGAATAAATTTAAGGCATGATGACTACCGTAATTATTTGTAAGACATGCAAACGTCTGTATAAAGATAAATTGGCATTTTGTCTTTAGTGTAAAACAAATTTTTATATTATTTTATAATCATGAAATTTATAATTAGAGAAATATAGCTCTATCGAACAAAAAGACTATTTATTATTGATGTTTATTGTTACTTATGTTTATTGTAACTTATGTTATTAATATTTATTATTAGTACACTGTACCGAGAACATGTTCAATTAAACAGTGTGATTTATTAGTTTTTGTAGAAAAGTGTGTTTGTGAAAGAGAGTAAAATAAAAAAAGCGATAGTTCACCTGAGATTTGATAGATAAACTGCTTTGGATGACATAGAACGCGTGATCGCTTAGAGCAACAACTGGTTAACAACTTCGAAGCTATGCGGATAGAGATTGACGCTGCGAAGAAAACGGAAAGAACAAGAGTCGTGATAGTAGGCGCAGGAATCGCGGGATTGGCAGCGGCGAAAACTCTGGAGAATGCGGGATTCACAGATTATCTTCTTCTTGAGGGTACATTCGCATCTGTTAAGAATGTAATATAATTTAATTAAGTTTAAAAAAGAGAGATTTGTATACAAATTAAAATAAAATTAGAAGAGGAATAAAGAAAATTTCCCGAATTATCCTGTCGTATTATGCTGCAGCTCAAGATGTAATTGGAGGAAGAATTCATTCCGTTCCGTGGGACAACGGCTGGATAGATTGCGGGGCGCAATTCTTGCACGGTGACAAGAGCAGGCTAGCCCAATACTGCCTCGATAACAACTTGTTGTCGAACATTCAAGGCACGGACGGCGAAGGGATTTTCTTACGCGACGACGGATCGATAATGAACGAGAGCTTGGTACGCGAAATCGACGATCTTGTACGGACCGTCTCGGACGATCTATGCGAATCTCAGATACCTTTAAAGGAGCACGAGGACGTCGGCTCCGTCATGAGAAGTAGATTTGAAGAATACTTACGCGAGAAGAACGATTCTCCGACGGAGAGAACGATGAAGGAGGAAATTTTCGATTGGAACGAGCGGTTTCTCCTGGTGGACAACAGCTGCGATTCGCTGAACGATTTATCGGCGACCCTGTGGGGAAAGTTCAAGGTAAACTTAATTATTAGTCGACCAATTAATGAGTTAATAACGCTATAAGGGCAACATTGATTTCCGTAGTATGTTGGTGGGCCAGAACACCTACTTTTCAAGTCCGGTTATAGCTCCTTGACGAATCTCCTTGCGGACAATCTGTGCGGGCATAAGATGCGACTGGCCACTCCCGTGGAGACCATTCACTGGCGGGACTCCGTGGATCAGCAGGAGGATTTTCCGATTATCGTGACGACTTCCGAAGGGACGCAAATTTCCGCAGACGCTGTCATTGTCACCTGCTCGCTCGGCTATTTGAAGGAGAACCACCGGAAAATGTTCCAGCCGCCGTTACCGAATCGCCCAAGTGTTGCTATCGAGAATCTCGGTTTCGGAACGATTAATAAGATTTTCCTGGACTTCGGCAAGCCTTGGTGGCCAGCCGGCACGAAAGGCTTTCAGTTACTCTGGCGCAGAGACGCTGATCACCGATCCTTGCCGGAATGGAGCAGGGACGTCACAGGATTCGACGTCCTGCCAATTCATCCGGCTACTCTTATAGCATGGGTCGGCGGCCGAGGAGCGCATATTGTCGAGCGTCTATCGGAGCAGACGATCGCGCAGGACTGCACGAACCTGTTGACGTATTATCTGCGACGTCGCGATATCCCGCCGGTGAAAAAATGCGTCAGAACCAAGTGGAACGGAAACAAGTACATGAAGGGCGGCTATAGTCATATCACGAAGAGCTGCGAGAAGGATGACGTCTCGCCCGGAACGCTGGCTGAGCCGGTCTGGGCGACAGTGTCGCGGAATGACACGAAGAAGGTGAGATTAGCAGGCAATGTATTTCTGAAAAAAAAAAAAAAATTAAATTTTTTTTCGATCATAAATAAAAAATTTCCAGATAATGAAATTTTATATAGCTATGATACGTTTTTAAAACTACTGCTTTCTAAGTGAGAGAGCACGAAGTTATAAAATTAGTCTTGAAAAATAAAAATTTATTGTGTACTAATTTTCTAATCAAAGAATTTTTGCAAATGCGATAGAATTTACCGATCATAATGCTCGCCGGCGAAGCCACGCACGATCATTTCTATTCGACAACACATGGAGCTTACGAGACGGGAATCAATCAGGCCGAAGTATTCTTGCAATACCACGCGAGTGCCACGTAAATATATATTGATATGTAAATATGTAAATATATTAATGCAATAAAGCTTCTTAATATGTTGTTTAACGAGACACTTTTCTTATTGCAAAGTTATTTAATGAATAAGAAATTTATTTTTAAATAGTTAAATAGCCAAATTAATTTGTTTAATAGTCTAACTTATTTTGGTCATCAATAAATTTTTAATTTATTCATTGTTAAGCGATTTCTACTTCTCTCGCTTTTATCTTTATTTACACTTCTTTGCGCTGTTTATTATTAACTTTTATTTTTGCTTCTCAAACACGTGATTTTTACGCTTTCATAGCGGGTAATACCGGATTAATGTGTCATTTTCCTGTTACTCGGTCTCTATCACCGATTTTTGCGGAATAGATTAACTAGCCTATCCATTCTTATCGATTGCGTCAGAGCCGGAAATTCCCAATTGGTCAATCTGATACTAATCGAAGATGAACAGTGTCTAAGCCTTCGTTTCTCTTCCTCTTATCTCCCTTTTTTATCTCGTCTCAAAGACGTTACGAGATTAATACAGGTTCCGCGTTCTGAAAAGTAAATTCGAATTAAATATTAAAAATTTATAATCAGTGATTAATAATCAATAGAAATATTGCCAAGAACGATAAACAATGCAAATATAATTGTAAAGAATTATTCTATTTTATCAAACACATTAAATCATAAATATTATCGCTCATAAATTAATAATAAAATATATCGCTATCGTGTTTTTAATATCACACTTTGTACTTGCAACATATTCAAAATTACAATTATATTAAAGATATTCTAAATCCAAATGATTAGTTTTAACAAATACACAAAGTTACAATAAGCGGTTATAATTTAATTACGTTAAATTTTCTCAGCGAATAAATGCGAGTAATGCCGAGATTCGCACTGAAAATTGCAATATCAATTGATCTTTGCAATGGACTATAACAAAAAGTCGCGATCTGTATACTGTCAGGATCTCTCCCCACCCTGATCTGATGCTCTTCTCCCTCTCATCTTTTCCTGCCTTTTTACTTATTGTTTTTTTTTCACAGCAGTCTCCGTAGAATTAAGAGGGAGAGATGGAAGACGCGTGTAGATTCCAACGTGTAATCGCCTTAACTGTTTATCTTTGCTGAATGCCTTGACATCGAACACTCCATATTTACACGTGCTCTCTTCGGCGATGGATCTTCGCTTCGGACTTATCGCGATCTTCCTGATCCTTGACGTAAGCTTCGTCTGGACCACCGACGACAAAAGTTCAGGTGGACTATCGTTGATAATCACATGTTATAAATGCTAAAGGCGATTTACAGTTGTCGCAGTTATTCGCAGTTGTGATAGTGATCGTGGGTGTTGTTAATAAATCTGAAAATAACAAATGCTTATAAATAATGATATCTCTAATATTTATATTAAATTTTTCCAAAATTCTTCGTTTCTAAAATTCTTCTTATTCAGGAATTTCAAAATTTCAGAAATTAATGTTGCAAGACAGCATGATAAAGTTGCACGTATACAATTATATATGTTTACACAAATGTCTATATATAATTTGTCTTGCATATTTTCTAGGCGATCATAATTCCTCGAAAAAGAAGAACCCGCCCAAAGTTGAATTCAGTTCAAACATTGCGAACAATCCTTTTCTCCAGAGTGCCTTATTACAACATCGTCCCAGTATTGAGAGCAATCCCTTCTTACACTCCTCCAGTGGCAACAACAGTCAGAGCCAAGTTGGTATACAGCAAACCATTTTTTTGCCACAGGAGAACAAGAGTTCCAGCGTTGTAACTATCGTTATCTCCAACAATCCTTTTTTGAACCCTCAAGGAGCTGATATAAGGGTTGATACAGGAACTACTAATCGGCCAGGCACCTATGCGCCTGTTACACAAAGACCTAGACCACCAGAACCAGAAAATAATTCTTTTACTTTCCCTAGTAAAGTTCAACCTTCGGGACCAAGCATATTGCCAGATCGGACATCCTTAACATTCGGTTTAAAAACGAAATCAGAACTTAGTAAGTAAAATGCGATTAGTTTTGCAATTATAAAATTGAAAAATTTACAAGCATAAAATTGAAAAGTTCAAGGTCTAAATAAATTTCAAAAATCATTATACGTGCAATATAAATCATAGCAATGCAAAAAAATTTGTGTAAAAAAATTTCAGAATGCAATGAATACGTGAGAGAAATTGTGGGCACGACCGAGATAGCGCCTCTAGTCGGCACATCCGGCGTGATCAAGATAAACAATGTCTGCGGTGATGCGAATCGACTGGTGATCGGCGGCACCGAGGCTAGAGTCGGCGAATTCCCCCATATGGTCGCCCTTGGCAGACGTAACTTTGATCAAACATTCAAATTGATATGCGGCGCCACGTTGATCTCACATACCTGGGTACTTTCTGCTGCGCATTGCACTCATGGGCCAAAGTACATTTACATTACTTTTCTTTATGCCTAAGAATTCCGGTAAAAACTATTTTCTTTCATTTCTTGTTACTTTTGACTTGAAAATTATTCTGTTAATGACTGTAGATACACAAGATAAAAGCTTAAAATCCGAAGATATTCTTCAAGATTACATTCATATAATTTCTTTGATGAAACGTGGAATACTTTAAATTTCAAGAAAATTATAACATTTTAGAAGTTTAAGAACTTTTAAATCCAAGAATATAAAAATTAAAATAATATAGAATATTAAAATAATAAGAGATAGATCTAGAAATCACAAAGCAATTAATCTTGCTGTTATTTGCGGATGACAATAAGTTCTGTAATTTACCTTTTTACAGTGGCGGTCCATCTGAGGCTCGAGTAGGTTTCCATAGATTAACGGATCAGCAACTCGGCGTCACAATTGCCATTAAGAATATGACACGACATCCAGATTATGCACCACCCGCGATGTACGCGGATATTGCTTTGATAGAGCTCGCCAGCGCCGTTACGTTTACCACATCAATACGACCCGCTTGTCTCTACCAGCAGTATGATTCCGTGCCTACGAGCGCCTGGATCAGCGGATGGGGTGTCACTGAATTCGGTACGTGGATAATTCTTCGTGTGAAATATTCAAATAGGATCCAATAAATATAATCTAGGTATCTAAAAAGTTTACATTTGTTAAGAATCAGGAACTTTGTCAGGAGAAATAAATGTTTTAATAAAGAATGGAATACCGATTGAGGTTTAATGACGTGATTCCAGCTGGAGATCAGAGTGATCGGTTACAGAAGGCTCAGTTGGATCTGGTGGATAATTTAGTGTGCACGATAGCTCACAACAACAGTCTCAGGGAAGTTCCGCGCGGCGTTACGCCGAACATGATCTGCGCCGGCGATCCTCGCGGCGGCTGGACTAAGGACACTTGCCAGGGCGATTCTGGTGGTCCTCTACAAGTGCTCCATCCTAAGAATCAGTGTCTCTTCCAAGTGATCGGCATCACCAGCTTCGGACAGGGCTGCGCGATTATCAATTCGCCCGGCGTTTATACCAGAGTGTCCCATTACATTCCTTGGATCGAAAATACCGTCTGGCCGTAAGAATAATAAATTTATTCAACCCAAAAAAACTCAAACTAAAGACTAAGACGTCTGTGACATTTGAAATTACGTTCTTGTCGGTCTTGTATAACATTCGTTCACAGTTTAAAAATAATTTGACAATTTTTGATCGATGTTATTCACGCTTCAGTTATTGCCGATCAAATAGTTAATTACATGCGTTACTTTAATTATAACAATGCGATAAAAAAAGTAGTCTGCGATATTCTAGTATAATGAAAGTAGGAATGGAAAGTCGCGAGAAAAAATAAATTGATAAAACATAGACCTGATGTTTCGTTCCGTTGTCTTTCTGAATCTCAGAAATTACTATATCTCGCAATCATGAATTGTTTCATCACGTTCATCTGTTATCATATAGGTCAGAGTGATGAACGTAGAACTTGCCACCAGTTTCTGCAACAATGAACTAAATACGCGCGTTAGGAAGATAATATTTGACATATCTTATAATACGAAAATAATACTCAATATATGTGATGAAGAAGTGCCAATAAATATTTATATGCTTAATAAAATGTACGGTCACTGTTATTAATTTCAACTTTTTTTAGATTCAAAGTTGTAGCCATTTTAAAATTTTTAAAATATATATATAAACATTTTGGCAATTTTGTGTCAAAAGTATAATGATAATTGTATGTATATCCAGCTCGTTGTACGATGCAGAAATAAAACTGTTTTAAAAAACATCACCTTCTTTAATTAATTTTCTATTAATGCAACTCCATGAATATCGATTCTTATCATACTTTTATTTACTACTTCAGAAACATATAATTTCTATGTATTTGATAGATAATATATGATTGTTCTATCTTTTTCCTTTGCTCAGACTTTACGAAGTAAATACAAATCCTTATCCTATACATTATTCATTGATTTCAATACCAAATACATCAAATCCTTATTATAGATATAATAAAATACTGCTATCGTGTTTATAGTATTATATTCTATACTTGCAATATGTTTAAAATTACAATTATGCTAAAAACATTTTAAATCGAAACTATCAATTGTAACAAATACAAAAAAACTTATTAAAGAAATATAATCATATTAAGCTTAATTTTGTAAGCTAATTAATGATTACTTCGTCACTTTTAGCAGAAATTTTGACTAAAAATTGTAATATTGATTTACATTTGTAATATTGATTGTAATCTGATTTCCTTTCCATAGATCACGAACTACATACTATTAACATCTTTTCCCAACCTGATCTGACACGCTTTTTTTTATCTTTTTTTTTCATTTTACTATCTAGCTTTTTTACTTATCTTTTGCATTCGCAGCATCTCCATGAAATGAGAAGGGAGAATGAGAACTGGAGTCCCCGCATAATTACTGTGATCGTTTACTGCTGCCGTATGGTTTGACATCGAACACTCAGTATCTTCCAACGTCTCTCTTCAACGATGGATTCTCGCTTCAGGCTCGTTGCGATCTTCCTAATCCTTGATGTAAGCTTTGTTTGCACTACGGGTGACACAAATTTAGGTAGAATATTGTTCATAATCATATCAAGTGCGATCTAAAATTATTGACTATAATTATACGTTGAGATATGTTAATGATTGTTAATATGTATGTGTTAATAAATCTGAGATATAGAAGTTTATAGATATGTAACATTTATATTTGTAAAATTCTTATTAGTCTTCTTATTCGTCTTATTAGTTAACTTTAAAATTTCAAAATTTATATTGCAAGGTATTATAAAAAGCATATATAATTATATATAGTTACAAAAATATCTGCATTAAAGACTTCCATACAATTTGTTTTCTATATTTTCTAAGTAATCGTTCTTTGAAAAATTTATCTGATTTTTTTTAATTTCCTAGGAATCAATGCAACTAATGGGGAAGGATTTCTTAATCAGTCAGGAACCCACGCACCACAATCTGTTAAATCATGGTCGCCAGTTTATACTTATCCTATTACATACACACCAGATTTTGTTTTTCCTACCGAAGATCCTACTGAAGTTGAGCCTTCAACGTCGGGTAGATTGCAGGAATTGCCATCCATCAATACCAGTCTAATAAAAATGAAATCAGAACAGAGTAAGTAAAATATGACTAGTCTTGAAATTATTATAAATTTAAAAATCTAGCATAAAATCTAAAAATCTAAAATCGATATAAAATAAATTTTAGAATGTGATGAATATGCAAGAGAAATTGAAAATAAGACTGGGATAAAGTGTACAATCGACAGACCGTCTGTATCATTTGAAAAGAAGAACGACACTAAATATGTATATTACGGTATCATACTCGGTGTTGAGACTAAAGTCGACGAATTTCCTCACATGGTCGCCCTTGGCAAACACAACTCGGACAAAATATTCACCCTGATGTGCGGTGGTACATTGATTTCACATACCTGGGTACTTTCTGCTGCGCATTGCACTCATGGGCCAAAGTATATGTCTATTACTTTTGCTTTGCTTTATGTTACTTAAGAATTCCGATAGCAGCTATTTTTTTTGCTTTTGACTTAAAAGCTCTCATTTTCATGACTGTAAAGATGAATCAAATAAGGATCAAATTTCTTAAAACTAATTTCACAATTTTTCTTCGATAAGATGCTAAATATTCTAAATTTCAACACAATTATAATATATTACAAGCCAATTATTCGAAACCAAAACATTTTCAAAAACCGAAATATTAGAATTTAATTGATACATTATACACTTTGATATTATTACACATTAATATAATACAAAAAACTGAAAATCTAAGAATCATGAAAATTGATTTTGCAGTTGTTCATAGAATGACGAAATAATTACTTTACTTTTTATTTTTTGTAGTGGCAGTCCGTCTCACGTTCGATTAGGCTTTCACAAATTAACAGATCAAAATGCTGGTGTCATAGTTGGCATTAAGAAAATGATACGACATCCGGAATATAAACCACCCATGATGTATGCGGATATAGCTCTGATAGAACTTGGGGACGCCGTTACGTTTTCCGCTTTAATACGACCTGCGTGTCTCTTTCAACAGCACTATTCCACACCAACGAGAGCCTGGATTAATGGCTGGGGTGTCACCGAATTCGGTAAGTAATTTCATAATTCGTGCAAAAATTTGAAGTCGAAGAATCCAAGTTCTGAAAACTTTACATACTTTAAAAATCAAGAGTTTTATTTCTTATTTATATATAATAATTAAAGATCTCAGTAATACCGACTGAGGTTTAATGCGTTTCCAGCTGGAGAACACAGTGATCCATTGTTGAAAGCTGAGGTGGATCTGATAGACAATCTGGAATGCACTAATGTTTACAGCAATGTAAGAGAAGTTCCGCACGGCATTGCGGAAAGCATGCTCTGTGCTGGTGATTCTCATGGCAACTGGAGTAGGGACACCTGTCAGGGAGACTCCGGAGGTCCACTACAAAATCCAGATTCTGAATATCGATGTCTCTTCCAAATAATCGGTATCACTAGCTTAGGTCTGGGCTGCGCGATAATCAATACACCCGGCGTTTATTCCAAAGTGTCTTATTACGTTCCCTGGATTGAAAATATCGTCTGGCCGGAAGAATAATTGTGATTTATATTAATAAATATTTAATATGAAATATATGTGTATATATCTTTCATTGATTTTAATACCAAATACATTGAACTTATTATCGCTCATAGATATAATAACAAAACATTGCATTTATATTATTATGCTTTATACTTGCAACTATAGATTTTGAGAATATCTTAAATCAAAATTATCAATTAAAACAAATGAAAAAAGTATGATCTTACGTTAAATTTTGTAAACTAATTAATGATTATTGCTTTGGTAAGAAATCTGATAGACAATCAACAATTTTGACTGAAAATTACAACATTTATTTACCTTTTCCATGAATTGCAAAGAAAATTCACGATCCACGTATTGTCAAGATCTTTCCCCACTCTGATTCGACGTTCTTGCTTCTTCCTTTTATCTTCTCCTGTTTTTTTTGCTTACCGTTCTCTTGGTACTAGCTTTTTAGAATGAGGAGAGAAAAATAAGAACCGGATTCTTCTGCATAATTATCGTGATCGCTTATTTTTTCCGCATTCTTTGACATCGGATATTTAGTATTGCTAGTGTCTCTCTTCGGCGATGGATTTCCGTTTCGGATTTCTTACGATTTGCGTGATCCTTGACATAAGCTTTGTTTCTACTATTGGCGATACAATAGGTAAAATATTAATAATCGTATTAAGTGCTATTATCATAATTTGAAGTTATAGATTATCATTTTGCGTTGATATCGTTATTATTGTATCAGTAATTGTGAATGTGGTTAGTAAATCTAAAAATATATAAGTTTATTCATAAAAAACGATATGTAACATTTATATTCAATAAATTTTTTCATTGTAGAATTCTTCTTACTTAGAAACTTTAAAATTTTAAGATCTTATATTGCAAGATATTATAAAGCAACTGTACATATATAATTATTTATACTTACAAAACTATCAACATTGACTTCCATACAATTCATCTTCCATACTTTCAAGTACCTAATCATGGTTTCTCAAAAAATTCATCCATCTTTTCTTGAACTTCCAAGGAATTAATGCAAAAATTGATAAAAGATTTCTTTATTGGCTAGGAACGTATGCAGCACAACCTGTTACACCAGGACATGTTGCACAACCACCTTATAGACGACAGCCGCCGCTTTATAATCATCATGTTACATACACACCGGATTTTGTTTTTCCAACAGAGAATCCTCCTAAAATTGAACCTTTAATATTGGAAAAATTGCAAGAATTACCACCCTATGTAATCGATACGAGTAAAAGGAAATCAGAACAGAGTAAGTAAAATGTAATTAGTTTCAAAATTATTAAGTTAATCTAACATAAGGTCTAAACGTCTGAAATCTAAAATTAGTTTTCAAAGATCTTTATATGTGTTCAATATAAATCGTGATAATAAAATCGTGATAATAAAATCGATATATAATAAATTTCAGAATGTGAGCACTATGCGAGACAAGTTGATTATTGGACCGGGATAAAGTGTACGGCCGGCACGCCATTTATAAGGAACAACAATACTACACCTGTATATGGTATCATACTAGGTGTTGAGACTAAAGTTGATGAATTACCTCACATGGTCGCTCTTGGCAGACACAACTCAGACAAAACGTTCACCTTGATGTGCGGTGGCACATTGATCTCACATAGCTGGGTACTGACCGCTGCGCATTGCACACATGGGCCAAAGTATATTTCTATGTTAATTAAAAATTGCGGTAAAAGCTGCTCTTTTTTTGCAAAAATACATCAGACAAAGACTCGAAATCTGAAAACATTCCTCAAGATTAATTCTACAGTATTTTTTCAACGAGATACGAAATATTCTACATTTCAAAAAAATGATAACATTCTAAAAACCATTACTAAAAATTACAAAATTTTTAAAAGCGCAAATATTAAAATCAAATTAATATAAAATATTGTAACATATTAATGTAACAAAAAAAAATTAAAAATCTAAGAATCATGAGAATTGATTCTGCAATTATTTATGAAATAACAAACTTAACAAATTCTTTACAAATTACCCTTTTGCAGTGGCAGTCCGCGTCATATCCGATTAGGCTTCCACAAATTAACGGATCAAAATACCGGTGTCATAGTCGACATTAAGAAAATGATACGACATCCGGATTATAAGCCACCTGTGATGTATGCGGATATAGCTCTGATAGAACTCGTGGACGCAGTTACGTTTACCACCTCAATACGACCTGCGTGTCTCTTTCAACCGCATTTTTACAACTTGCCACAAAGAAACTGGATTAGTGGCTGGGGCGTCACCGAATTCGGTAAGAAATTTGATAACTTTTTGAAGAAAAACTTGAAATCGAGGAATCCAAAGAATTGGAAAATCTATGTGAAAACTTTCCATTTCTTAAGAATCGAAGACCTTAATATGTGTGTTAAGATCTTAGTAACAAATAGAATACCGATTAAGGTGTAATGATGTCATTCCAGCTGGAGAACGCAGTGATCCACTGCTGAAAGCTGAGGTGGATCTGATAAACAATTCGGAATGCACTAATGTTTACAGCAATGTAAGAGAAGTTCCGCACGGCATTGTGGAAAGCATGCTCTGCGCCGGTGATTCTCGTGGCAACTGGAGTAGAGATACCTGCCAGGGCGATTCAGGAGGTCCATTACAATCGCCCAATCTTATATATCCGTGTCTTTTCTATGTGGTCGGTATCACTAGCTTAGGTCTGGGCTGCGCGATAGTCAACACACCTGGCGTTTACACTAGAGTTCCCTCTTACGTTACCTGGATTGAAAATATCGTCTGGCCGTAAAAATAATAATTGCGACTTTTGTAAAAAAATGTACAAATTATTTTATGTTAAATTCAATACAATCGACTACGTCAAATCTCACAATTAGCTGTCCAGTAATTCTGTTAAAATTAGTTGAGGCCTACAGAGATTTTGACATTTAAAATGTTGGTCTAATTGTCATTTCTCTACGCCGTAACTAGTTAGTCAATCGAAGATGAGCAGCGTCCGTTTAAGACGTCGCCTGACGCATGATTTCTATTTTTTATTATGACATTATGAAATGACCACAGATCTCATGTTCTCATATGTGAACGTTTAGCGATTAAATTGAATATTTATATCAAGAATTAGCAATTAGAAGAAATTTTTTAAATGTCAAAAGTTTATAAAAGTTGTAAAAAAATAGTAATAAATAACTGCTTTGAAAATGTATGTGTATATATCTGCCATTGATTCCAATATATCAAATACACTGAAATTTTATCATAAATATAATAACGAAACACTGCTATTGTGTTTACAGTATTAAGCTTTATACTTGCAACATATTTAAAACCACAATTATGTTGAAGATATTCTATATTGAAATCATAACAAGTTCAGAAAACTGTATTAAAGCAATACGATTTTATTACGCTCAATTTTGTAAACTAATTAAGGATTACTCTGTCTCTTACAGCAGAAATTTTGATTGAAAATTGTAACATTAATTTACCTTTTCCGTAGATTGCAAGAAAGATTCATGATCCACATACTGTCAACATCTCTCTCCACTCTTGTCTGACGCGCACTCTTCTTTATTTCGTCTTTTCCTGCTTTTTCCCTTATTATTTTTAGTAGTTTATCTTTTTCTTAACTAGTTTATCCGTTGTGATCGTTTTTAAGTACGCGAAGATTTGCAATTGGTCATCGAAGATGATTTGTCATGTCTGACTCATGTTTCTTCTTTTTCCTCATTACTAGAATATCATGCGATGATCATGAGTATGATCTCATGTTCATTCTGAAAAGTGAATTCAATGATTAAATTGAATGTTAAATATTTATAATCAGGAATTAAAAATTAAGAAAAATGTAATGTCAAAAATTATATTAAAAAAACTGTGTTAAGAACTTGTGGTTTGATTAAACTAAATTTTGCAAATGAATTAGTGATTGTTCTATCATTAAAAAAAAATTTTTTTTTATTTCTTCATGTACTACAAGGAAGAGTCACGACATAAGTACTTCCAAGGATTTCTCCCCACTCTGGTCTAACGTGTTTTCTTCTCTCATCTCTTTCTGCTCTTTTATCTTTTCGTCGCATGTTCGTAGAATTAAGAGAGAAAGAGGGGAGCTGGATTCCCCTGCGTATTCTCTATGGTCGCTTATCCTTGCCAAAGGAATATCGAATAGTCCATATCTACACACGTCTCTTTCACGATGGATTATCGTTTCGGACTTATTGCAATCTTCGTGGTCCTTGATGCAAGCTTCATCTGGACAATTGATGGCAGAGATTCAGGTAGATTTTTGTTGATATCACGTTATTACTGCTAGAAGTAATTCGCAGTTATCGACTATCATTTTACGTTATGATATCGTTATTGTTATAAGTCTTTATTGTTATCAATAAGTCTGAAGATAATAGAGGCTTATAGATAACGTTTTATAACATTTATATTCATAAATTTTTCCATTCTAAATTTTTTTTGAGAATTTTAAAATTTTATGTTGCAAGACAATATGTGAAGTAGTTGTACGTATATAATTATATACACTAAATACATTTATACACAATTTGTCTTGCATATTTTCTAGATAATCATGATTCCTCGAAGACCAACTCATCTGAATTTTTTTTTAACTTTCAAGGAACTAATACAAGGATTGGATCTCCTAATCAGTCCAGAGCACACTTAGCGAAACAATTCACGCCAACATATAATCCTTTTCTAACGCCGGATTTTGTTTTTCCTACTGCATTTGAAATTGCAGTAGCGGGCGCAAAGCCAATTCTGTCACAGATCCAAAAAGAGAGCGATCCATCAAAAACGAAATCAGAACTTAGTAAGGAAAATGTTATTAGCGTCGAATTTATTAAGTTTAAAAATCTTGAGCATAAAATTTAAAAGATATCTAAGATTATAAAAAGAATTTTTAATTAGGCTCAGTTTTTCAATTAAAACTTTAAAACGATGATACACGCTTATTTATTGAGCCTTAGCTTATTCTAGGTGCTATTTATTAATATATTTTACATGTGTTTGTGTCGTATATCTTACATCTAATTGTCGAACGTTTCGGCACCTCTTTTTGGGCCTTCTTCAGCGAATCTAATTTTTGTTGCGCAATAAATAAACAGAGTGATACGGATTTCCTACCAAATACTTACTTACCTACACTGAGGTCACTCCCTCCAATCAACAAATAATCATTTTTATTTTTTAATTATGATTATTTGTTGATTGGAGGGAGTGACCTCAGTGTAGGTAAGTAAGTATTTGGTAGGAAATCCGTATCACTCTGTTTATTTATTGCGCAACAAAAATTAGATTCGCTGAAGAAGGCCCAAAAAAAGGTGCCGAAACGTTCGACAATTAGATGTAAGATATACGACACAAACACATGTAAAATATATTAATAAATAGCACCTAGAACAAGCTAAGGCTCAATAAATAAGCGTGTATCATCGTTTTAAATATCTAAGATTGATCTGCAAAGATCTTTATAGTTCAATAACCGTAATAATGCTTATAAAATACACAAATTTAGAATGCGACAAATATGCGAGAGAAGTTGTGGACAAGACCGGGATAACGTGTTTGGCCGGCACTTCCGATGCAAATAAACCGCAGGACGATACATTTCATATCGTAGTGGTCGGCGGTGAAGAAGCAAAAGTCGACGAGTTCCCGCACATGGTCGCCTTGGGAAAACACAATTCTAACAAGCCGTTTACCTTGATATGCGGTGCTACGTTGATCTCACATACCTGGGTACTTTCTGCTGCGCACTGCACTCATGGGCCAAAGTACACTCCCATTATTTTTCCTTTGCCTTATGTATACTTAAGCCTTATGCCTACATAAGAATTCCGATAAACAATATTTTTTTCCTTCTAATCGGAAAACTGTCACACTAATAATTGTACAAATACATCAGATAAAACTCGAAATCCGAAGATATTCCTCAAGACTAACTCCATAGCATTTCTTCTACGAGACGCAAAATATTCTAGATTAAAAAAGAAACAAAAGCCAATTATTGAAAATTGAAAAATTTTCAACAGAAAATTTAAGAATTATTGAGAATTAAAATTGCAATTACTTGTGAAATGATAAAGAAAATTAATTCTTCTCGATTTACCTTTTTTTCAGTGGCGTTCCATCTCACGCCCGAATAGGCTTTCACAGATTAACAGACGAAAATGCTGGTGTCACGGTTGACATTAAGCAAATGATACGACATCCGGATTATAAACCACCCGTGATGTACGCGGATATAGCTCTGGTAAAACTCAGACGTGCCATTACGTTTACCGCATCAATAAGACCTGCGTGTCTCCATCAGCAATACGATGTCATGCCTATAAACGCCTCGATCAGCGGTTGGGGTGTCACCGAATTTGGTAGGTATATCGATAATTCTTCGTGCAAAATCTTCGAATCGTCGAATCCATAGAATTTGATAGGAATCCAGATATCTAAGGACTTTACATCTATTAGGAATCAGGAACTTTATTTTGAAAATTAAAGGTTTATATAAGGAATGGAATACTAAAATGGAATACCTAATTAAGGTTTAATGATGTGTTTCCAGCTGGAGATCAGAGTGATCGACTACAGAAGGCTGACTTGGATCTGATAGATAATCTGGCGTGTACAAAAGTTCACAACAATTCCAAGGAAGTTCCATACGGTATCAGATCAAACATGATTTGTGCCGGCGATCGTATTGGCGGTTGGACCAGGGATACTTGCCAAGGTGACTCTGGCGGCCCTTTGCAAGTGACCCATTCCAGAAATACGTGTCTCTTCCAAGTGATCGGTATCACCAGCTTTGGTCAGGGCTGCGCGATGATGGATACGCCTGGCGTTTACACTAAAGTTTCTTATTACGTTCCCTGGATCGAAAGTATCGTCTGGCCGCGAGGAAAATAATTGATCTATTCGATTTTTGTAAAAGGTACAAAAATCATTCTTTATTAAATTGTATTCAATTGGCTAAATCAAGTCTCACAGTTAGCTGACGAATAATTCTGTCAGTTATCTAAAAATTAATCATAAGCTAAAAAGTTTATGACATTTGATATTTTGTTTTAATTATTATTCTATGATAATAATTTTTAATGTATAACAATAATTTTGAAATTTTAGATCAACGTCATTTGCATTCCTATTGCTGCCAAGAATATTGTTAGTTGCCGATTGAAATGGCTGATCGTACATGTCACTTTAATTAATTATGATAGTGCAATTAAACAGTTTACTGTACTGACTAGAATATTGGAACGTAGGAACAGAAAAGTAGCAAAACAAAAATTGTAAAATGCGGATCTGATGTTTGGTTTCGTTGCTCTTCTGAATCTTAAATATTAAGAAATCTTGCTATCGTGAACTGTTCGCCATGTGAGCCCGTCACCATATGGGCCATGTGACGATGGAAATAAAACATTCCACCAGCTTCTATAACAATAAACAAAATACGTTAGAATAATAATATTCAACATATTTGATAAAAAAATAATAAAAATAATACTCAATGTACATAACAAAAAAATGTCAATAAACATTTATGTGTTCTATAAAACTTGTAGCCACTATTATTAATTTTTAGTTTTATATTGGAAGTTGTAATTTTAAAATTGGAATAATACAAACATTTAAGCATCTGGAAAGACAAAAATTGCATTGAATATACCACAATTTATTTTGTGAAATTCTAATTGCAGATTGTATCTAACTTTTTGTGAAAATAAGACTTTTAAAAAGAACATTTTTACTGCCTCTTTTAATTAATCTTTTTTTAAATGCAGCTCCCTAAATATCGTTGATTGTATTTTACCTGTTTTTAATTCCCAAAAACAATCTCCAGTTTTCCCTCGGTCCAAAGTCGTAAGGGTTCTGATAAAACTTGCCCTGTGACCGATACTTCTGTGATTCCGTGCTGTTGATACGGCCCTCGATGCTCGTCTCTCCTCGAGTGATGAGACGAGCGTGCCACGAAGTCAGAGTGCCCAAAGCTACACATGTAGCGACGCTTATTAAACCCGCAAAAATTATCAGTCTTCGTCGCCATTCCTTGACCTCACTTTCCGCTGCCTGTCTCGCTATTTCCGCCAATTCTTCCTTGCTTAAATGGTCCAAGGACTCTGTCTGCGTTGTTTAAATATTTCTTATATAATAAAGAACGATAGTTTGATAAAAAAAAAGAAATAATAGATATTAGACAATTGATTAACATACCACAGGAATTATTTCTGAATTATTGAGGCGCACTGGATGGCCGTCCAATTCTGGTTCTTGGTCGGGAAAGAACTCTTCATAGGCAAGTTGCACGCCGAATATCATAATGAACATAATGCCAGCCACAGTGTAAACCATGTACAGAAAAAAGTGCCGATGGTTGTAATGACCGACACAATTGTTTAGCCACGCTGCACGTTGATTAAGGAAAACTTGTAGGAGATTAATCCTTATTAATAATAATAAATCTACAAAGAATGATTGAATAATGATTGGATAGTCAAATTGACTCTGAAATGTCCAAGGATACGACAATGATGGTCCATCTTGAGAATGCATTTATTGCATACGGAACAATGGTGCGTTCTGGGTGGCTTTGGCTTGATGCATTTCTTGCAGATGCTCACAGCCTCAGGAATAAGACCACCTTGCGGAGGATAACCAGCTGGCACTGTCACACCCATGTAATAGTGGAAACAGACATTAACTAACAGCCAATTTCCAATCACCAGCAGAATTATCGTCGCCGATGGACTCTGGTCCCACCACCAGGGTAAACCCACGTAGTACGCAATGTATACAATGATGGCGGTCAGTAGACCTACCATCACTACAAACACCTGCAAGCTGCAGTGCTTAGTAAATATATTGTGGATACAACAAAGTTTGCATTATACAAAAAAACAAATTGTAAAACATTCTGCAAAATATTATCTATATAAGTATTAATATTGTAATATTGAAAACTGTATGTTACAAATATATTACTCCTCATTTAATCTCTTATAAACTGATAAGATTACGTAATGCAAGAGTAAATATCTGAAATCTTACCGGACCCAAGCAGGCAGCAAAGCGTTCGACAAACCAGAACATGGGTTCCATAAGTATATCACAAACATAACTCCAATTCAAGAAGTCATTGTAGAATAAGGATTTGATGGTGATTTGGAGCCGCCACCATGTCTGTTTTAGACTAATCCTAAAAATAAATTAAATGAGATTATTATATTTATGTAATAAATTATACATAAAATTGTATTTAAAAAAGTAAATAAGCTGTACTAACTTTTAAAAATTATACATTAAAATTACATATATAAAAAATCTAAAAATAGAATAAACTTGTTTAGTAAAGAAGAAGTTTAATGCAAGGCAAATAAATATAGTTTATTAAATGTAAAAATTCATTAACTTACTTAAGAACATTTGGCGCCTTCGCCAAGGACCAATGTATCCTCGCCATATTTGCTTTTTCCCTCGAATATATTCATAATTCTAACATACTAAAGACATATGTTTCACGACTGTTGATACAGTTATTCGTCGTCATATTGCCTGATCTTTGTACATTTTGATATACACCTGATAAGGTGCTATAATTGATACAACGTTGCAATCACATCAGTCACATCAAGGAAAAATAACCTCGATCGATTAGCGAATACAGAGCTGCCATCTGTATCCCTGCAAGAGAATTAACATAAAAGCGTATTATTAAAAAAAAATATCATGTTAAATATTTATTATACATAGTATTACTATGTATAAACATAAATTAGAGCAAAATGTAAAATTATATTGTTTTTCCTCTTCGTCATCGTACTGTGTAAACCATTTTTTTAGGGGCGGTATTTTCAAACTCAAGAATCATACCCACAATTATAGGCAGGAAGGCTCTTTGAAGATAAATTATCTCAAAGTATTTTTTACATCTTATATTTTTCTAAAGTATAATAAAACTCAAATATTTCGAGGTACAAAGATTTATTTTTTTTTTCAGGTATGCATAAGTGTACATGCGTTTTAACAAAAGTGCATATACGTATGTACACACTACATCCTAATCTCGGTAAACGCAAAAGGCGTGTTTTGCGTTTACAACGCTGAAAAATTCGCAATATATGCGAATAAGAATAAATTCACGAAATGCTCTTAACAAAGTCAATATAGTTTGTTTCTGTAAGAGATATTACTTTTTTATATATCTTAAATCTCAACAATTTTTGGGAACAAGTATAATTAGTGGTGTCGACATTTCATCTGCCATGAAGATCGAAATAAAGTTATAGAGGAAAACTTTATTTCTTAAATTTAAAGAATATAAATTTATGGATTCAAGAATATTTAAATAATTAAGAAGTTTACACGATTGAAGCGTTTAAAAACGCAGAAATGGCAACTTTTGCGAGTAATCTGTAAAGATTTAAGATTGTACAATATATGTAATGAAAGGATTTGAAGTTTAGTTTCTTAAAAATGAAAAATTTAATATTAAGATCTAAAAAGATCTGAGAAATATTGTGTCGTTACTATTGACATCACACATGGCAGACAATGAGTTGCCTTAACTCTAATAATAATTCTTTATTAATATCGATAACATTATGTAATAATAAGGTACAGGATAATCACACGAGGTATCGACCAAATGATAATAGGATAACATTTGTTTCCTTCAGTTGGTCCAAGAAGAGTATTGTTTCGTAATCGATGAACAAAAAGTTCAAATTCGGCATTCACGATAATACATTAAGATTGAAAGATCAAATTTTGGAAATCTTAAAGAGCTAGCCCATACAGCACAGAATCTTTCAACTACACATTGCAATAATGTTACGATTTTGCAAATTGCAATGTTGAAGAGACATTATAAAGACATGAAATTGCAAAATTTTTATAAGATTACATTAATGTTGCATTCAACAATTTTAAAAATATTATAAAAACCTCATCTTGTTCAAAAATTGGTTGGGATTAATCGATAAATATATGCAATTAAAAATGTATTTAATCGTTTTTGTCTATATTTCTACTTTTGATTAATCCCATGCAACTTTGTTTATAGTCATATATGCTAAGATAAATTGATGACTGATCAAACTTGTGTTTTCCACACGTATTGTTATTGACATACATCAAAATTACATTTATGCAAGATGTCATCGTTTTCTATATCTGTGCTGTAGGGAAGGGCAGACTTGCGCCCAAAGAATCAATCGATTAATACCTACACCATTAAAAATCCCGATGTTTAAATATTTTACGACTACGCGAATGTCCGTGATAATTCTTAAAAAAAAAATTTAAAAAATTTCTAAGCATTACATTCTATAAAATTTAAAAAAATTTTAAAAAGATCAAAAATTAAATCTTTTTCGTAAATTATGAAACCCCCTTTTTTTGCTTTTACAGATCAAATTCATGTCGATTGCTCTCATCTATTTCTTTTTTCTTTTTTGTTTCTGCAACAATTTCTGGATGAACCGATAGTTCTCTTTCTGCAATATAATTAACAATTTAACAATATTTTGTAATATATTCGGTATTTTAATATAATTTTAACATTCCAAACTTCTAAAGCTGCGCAGCTTCAAGAAATTTCGAATTATGAATAATCGGTTCTTTTAGATTCTCAAGAGTCGAGTGACGTACCAGAAGTGTTGTACATGAAAGACTGGGTAGGTAAGTAAACAGGGTACATACATATTTACAAAGACACGTGCGAAAGGGTTAGCGTCGTTTTTTACAGTCACGTCTCGAGCAATGACAATCTGACTGCCTGCGCTTGGCTTTCTCTCGCTGCAAACGACATCTTGAATAATGTACGTTATCCCTGTAAATCATAAGCTTACGATTCGCAAAAGATTTAACTAGAATTTTATAATCTTCTTTAGAAAATACTTTTAACATTTTCGATAAACTTTTTTCATACGCGTAATCATTTGAAGAATAATTTGCATACCCTCTTTATTTGCGTAAAGCGACACGGATAAATCGATGAAAAGTTTCACGATACTCTGTGCCTCGTCATTGCTCAAAGCGTAGTTGATAATCCGATACTGGAATCTTCAGTAGAATGTTAAGATCTCATAATACGGTGTCCAGAGTGTCGAGACTTCGTAACAATTGCTCGTCCTTGGAGCACCATTGCACCAGCTCTTCGATGGTCACCACACCGTCCTTATTCGCATCCATCAACTAAAAATATACATGAGACATTATTAATAACTAACAATTAATAATCAAAAATATAAGTTATTAGAAAAATATTATATTAAAAAAATAAATCACCGTCGTCTATAAAATATTACTAAAAAAACACAATTACAAAATATAATAAATTATCATAATAATTACCTTCAAAAAAAAGATAGAAAATTTTCGAATAATTAATAACTGTAGAACAAAAAATCTCAGATTAAATAAATGTCTGTCGATTACTTACAGCTACAATTTTATTTTTTATTTATATATAAACACTTATTGCCCGACTGGAGATGACGTAACACTCACGTGGAAGATGCGGTCAACGTGTTCGCGAGCGGCCACATGTGGTTCGAGGATTTGCGGTTGCGTGTAGCGACCAAGCATCTCGTAGATGGAACCCACAACGTCCAGCATTTCCTCCTTGCTTATCAAACCATCGCCGTCCAGATCGTACAGTCCGAATACCCATTGCAGCTTCTCCTCCACCGATCCTCTCGACACTTTCGACAGTATAGTGAGGAATTCCTGTGAAAAGTTTGGAGTACAGTTTGGAACGGCGGGTTTCCTGAAGAACTTGGACACTATACTCAGGGAACTTCTATATGCTAAGTTTAGAGCCGAGTTTGGAATCGCGGGAACATTTCCGCGTTTCTCTAAAGCGTTTGTCTACGACGTCGCTCACCTCAAAGCTTATCTTGCCGGATGGTTTCCTCTTCATGGTGTTGAAGACATAGTGAGCGTACTGACTTGCGTCTATAACACGTGATGATCAGAGGGGATGATAATAGTTAAAAAAATATAAATTTTATCGCATAATACAAAATAAAATTCATCTAAAAAAAATATTCACAAAATTTTCTAAAAATCTGTATAAATAATTATCATCTTTACCTTTTCTAACTTGACAATTGCAGAGTCTAGATTTTGTAAAAATCAAGAATCTTACGTAAATTTAAATTTAAGAAAAAAAAAAAAAAAAAAAAAACAGTACCTGGACACTTTTAAAGATATAAATTTGGATAAAATTGTATCTTGCATTTTAATAAAATCTATCATCTAATTTAAAAATTAGAAATTCATAATTTAAAAGAACAAAAAACACTGGCATTTATCAATAATATTGTTTACTCAAACAATCGGGATCACCATTGCCATCGTTATCATCATCATCTCTTCATTACCTCCCTGCGGAAAGAACTGCGAGAAGATCTTTTTGAAGGCATCCTCGTCGACTAAGCCGCTTGGGCACTCCTGCTTGAAGCCCCGATAGATCAGCTGGATCTCCTTTCGGGAAAATCTCGTGGTGGCCGCGAGGGTGGCAAGCTCCTCCGGCTTGTGTCGGCCGCCAAGGGCGAGCGCGGCGCCCCCGGAGCTCCCTAAAACGCCCCCGAGTCCTTCAAGCTCTCCTTCTGCAAGTTCGCAAGCCCTTCACTCCTAAGACTGCGTCGCGCCATCGAGATGCTCCCTCTCGCCCCTCCCTCGTTGTCGAACTATCGGGGGCTAGTCTTCGCTTATAGGCCATGGCCAGCCCCCAAATGTCCGTGACGACTGAGGGAGAGGTTTCCATTTATCTCTTCTGTTCTACTTGAAAGAAAAAGATGCAAGGGGGTTCTTCTTTTGATTTTTATTGCTCGAGGGAACCATCGAGGTGACCTTAGCACCCCTAAAGAAGGGGTGGGCGTACTCTATTCTAAAGGGGACCTACACAGTGCGCAGACTTGCAGGCGGAGAAGTCGTGAGAGGCGAGAGACAACAGACAGGGGTGAAGAGAGATCGTGGAAGTGATTCGCACTACAGAAACTTGCTTGTTTTTTCATAATTAAGAATTGATAAACTACTGTTTGTTAAAACAAAAAGTGCTAATATTATACAAAAATAATATGCTGATTTGAGAGAAAAATAGGTTTGTTAAAGGCAAATATTTTATAAAATAATATTCAGATTTGAGAGAAAAACAAGATAAAATAATGTTATACTTAATATTTTTAATTTGTAACTATATTGTTAACAAGCTCTATAGTGCAAATCATTGAAAGATTAAGAGATTGAAAGAGAAGATTGCGAGGATACATTCTTTGGATTCTGAGAGTGAAGAGAGTTCATAAATACGATTCTATAGTGCTGAGTGATGCTCCACAAAGGATTTAATCAAAAATACTTTTTGCAATAAAGTGCAATAATAAATTACAATACGTGTGTGCGTTTTTAATTTCTGTAAAATAATTTTTATAAAAGTAATTAAAATGACTTAATTTCTTCGCAAGTGAAAATGTACACTAAGTATAAAAAAGACGCGACTTTATTTTTAATTTTACTTTTTATAAAAACCTTCACCGAGATAATATTAATTATCGAGTTGATTAACTACGGAAGTTAGACGTTACACTATCAGTTAATCAAACAATCATAGAGATTTACTACTGGAAAGTCTAATGTAATTTCTAGAAGACTACAAAGTATTCGAGCAATCGTGAGATATTCTACAATAATATACAACGGAAAAGATCTAAAAATAGAAAGTAATCTTGAGAGATTCAAGTACAAAGAAGCAAAAAAAACAAGGGTTAAAGAGTCTGAAAGTTCATGTATTAAGAGGTCTACAAAGTTGAGGGGCTACAAAATTCTAAAATCTACAGTTCTAAAAATTTAAATATTCGGTGGTTTAAAAATGTAAAAATGGGGTCGTTCGATAATCTGAGAAACCGAGAGGTTTAAAGCAGACTCTAGGGATGTATGTGAAAACTGCTGTCGTAAATTCGTCGTCCGCAGTTCACTGGCGATAATATGCCAAGAATCACTTTCTCTAAAGAACTGCGAAGTTTCGATTATCCCCTTTATGTACTGCAACCATTAGCTCTGGTCCCGGGTATCCGGGGTTGCCATAGTAACGTTGCAGCTCCTACCCCGTGCTTCCTGACCACCCCTTCTTTTTGCGAAAGCTTCGTGAATATTCGTGAAGTAACGCGACGGGATTTTATCCGTCTTATCTCCTCTATTGAAGACGAAATCTTCAAATCGTAATTTTGATTTACGAAATGATTGATTACACTAATTATAACTGCTTGACTATATCTTTCGTAAAAAAAAATAAAATTAAATATTTTATAGTTTTTTGATTAATTTGCTTTACACTATTGTTTATATATGTTAAATATTTATCCTATCATTTAAAAATTACAAAATATTATATTGCAAAAATATAAAGGGAAAGTTTAAGATCCTAAAATTCTAAGAAAAAGGAGATTAAGAATTTAAAGAACTAATTACAATCCAAAGATGTAATTATCTACAAATCCTAAAATTCTAATATTATTATGCATCTATAGATAAGAATCTAATAATCTAAAAAGTCTAGATTCTAATATTATTAGCTATATCTATTAGTAAATAAAGTCTAAAATTTAGATATATAAAAGTTTTAGGCGTACAAATAATTGTAAACACACACAAAAGATAGCTAGTTAAAGAGATTAGAAGACTAGAAAATCCAAAATTCTCGAGAAAACTATAAGAATTCACAGATTCAAGAATTACTTGAAATTCTTATTGTAAAGAAAGAAGAGTTGAAGAATTAAATAATCCGGAGAATTTCAGTTTCAGAATCTCAAGATACGATATCATAGAGAGATAGCAAGGGGATGACAAACAAATAGATGGCTTACCAAACTTCGGAAGCCGATTATTTAAACACCAAGAAATCCCAGAATCGATAACTGCAAGATTCGAAATGTTAGAGAAAAAGATATTCGAGAATATCACCCGAGGGTGCATCCGAAGACTCGGACCAAGTCGAAAGACCTTTGACATATTAGCAGTCCTGGTGCGACAAGGGTTGAACTCAAGCCTTTACAAAAACTACCATTCATAGAGCATGATATCGTTAGGCACAAGGAAAATCTTGTATGGACAAAACAGATAAATAAACAAACAGACAGACAGATAGACCAAGCAACCCGTGTCCACTGGGGGAAAGGAGGTGTAAGAGAAGAAGAGAGGAAAGGACCCGTCACTGATCACCTTGGTGCTGCATTCGGCAGTTATCACCCCCGGCTGTCGCTCCGCTTGTCAACGACGCTCTCCGCTGAGTAGTCGCTCGACTGGTCCAAGTATCAATGGCTGTGCACGTCGTGCCGCGAGTATATCGAACGGCCGTACGAACGCGGGACGACAAAGGAGGAAGAGCTCGATCACAGCAGTCTTTGTTTTTTTTTTTTTTTTTTTTTTTTGTTTTACCGCCGTTCTCGCTTTCCGGACTTACTTTTGTCGCGGCTCTTACGCGCCTTCATCGGCCAGCAAGCGCGCAACACTTTCTGCTCGGCCTGGTCTTGATATATCAGCAGCGAGATGGGATATCGGGATTCGATTTACCACCACTGATCGGCGCGACGCATCCCGCGACACGCTTTCCGGCGAGGAACTCCGCGCGCGCACGGAGCGGGGGAGAGAGTAAGAATGGATGGATCACCACGCAATTGCGGATGCTGCGCACGGGATGCTGCTGGTTGCTGCTGCCTCCGCACTGTCGCGACGCCGAACGGTGGTTGCGGACGCGTAGATGGTGCCACACTGAACCACTTAAGGGGTTCGTGGGAAAGCGTGCCACACGTCACTTTCAACGCGCAAGTGCGGCGATCTTCGACAGCTTGTGGTAGCGACGGCTCAACGAGAACTTCGAGTGACTTTGAGCGAAATCACTCCGAATATTAACAGTCGGAAATTCTGGAAAATTTTAAAGATGTTGAAAAACTTGGCTTCAAGATAATAGATCTGAATTTTCTGGCTTTCTCTAATTTAAGGAATTAAATTTAGCTAGCCGACAATAAGTGGATGTTGGAAAGCAAGAGATACAAACTTAAACAGAATTGTTTAATATTTAGCAAAACAAAATTAATTCCTTCAATTAGAAAGAGTTAAAAAATTTAGATCTATTCCAGCTTGATAGAATTTTGAATAAAACATTAGGCAGAGGAAAAATAAAACCACAGCTATTAAACGAGGTCGACGAAGACGACCTTACACGTTTAACAACTATAAAAGTCTTGAAAGCCTCAAAAATAGAAGTCTTGCAACTCTTGAAAGTCTTTTAAAAGCTTTGGAAGTCCCGAGGCATTAAAAGCTCTCACGAAATAATAAACATCGTATAAAGCCGCGCATATACTTGCCACATCCTGATATTATATCATTCTATCACGGTAGTATAGACGATACTGTAATGTCTTACATTACAAGAAAGATAATAGACACATCAATATATAATAGACTTATCAGTACTTTGCTATTTAAAAAAATGTGACGACAAGCAGAATACGTTTGCACTTGTATCGATCCTGTTGTCTTATTTTTCATATTTACTTCAATTAAATTAACTCAAAATCCATTTAATACAAAATTTTTGTACAAAATGGAACTTTTATAAATTTTTCTACTCACGTACAATTTTGTTGTTTATAATATCGAATTTTTTAAATATCTTAATGTATACAATTGCTGTTATCTACATGAGTTTCTTATTCAAACTCGTATAATTGAAAAACTCACAATGACATGAATAATACAAAACTATCGTGATACTGCAAGAAATTAAATCAGCATATCATATCACTCTATGAAATGTCTCAGTGATATGGAACAAGTCTGTACGCGGTTTTATATCATAAAACTGATAATATTATTGTTAAATATTTTTAGCTCATCAACGTTTCTTTAATAATAACTCTATTATTAAAGTAACCTGCCGTGAAATGTCATTGTAGCTGACAAGTTAGGCCACCCCAATTGCTAGCCGTCATAATTTAAAAATAGACTGTCCATTAATCCTGTGGACACCATAATCATCAAAAAATACTAATATATTTGACTGACAAGTTGTCAAGTTAAATATGATTCTAATAATAACAAAAGTTCTTTTTTAATGTTCCAATAAATTAAAATTATCAATTAATTTCTTAATTTATGATAAATTTAATAATTTCTATAAAATCCTAATTATAAATTTAATATTAATACTAATATATTAATATTAATATTTTTTCAGAATTCATCAATGTTTGTTTAAAATGTTTTGACAGGCAATATTTAATTTTCTTTTCAACACTTTGTACGTCTATTCTTTAGAAATGCAATTTTTCGACGAAGTAAAATGGATCAATCTCATTGGTTTTTGCAAAAATAGCAGACAATTATTAATTCACATTCTCACACTTACGTCATATAGAGTATAAAACGTCAATATCTTCTGGAATAATTGGCACATTTAGCTTAGGTATAACGCATAAAAGCTTTAATATTTCAATAATATAGCAATATGGGATGGCAAATAAATTTCCGATATGCTGTATAAATATTTAAATACCTCATCAATATTGAGTATCATTTTCGTGTTTTGAGTGTTGATATTTATCGATGCTTACCTCATTTTCTCTTCTTATATTCCATTCCTTATACATTTCTGTGTAAACTTTTGTCATATCATGTATGTAATCTATCTGTCTTCTGTAAATTTTTTAAGAGCTCTTGGCGAATCTCACGACTTCTGTGTAAACAAACATGCGAGTCGATGTAAAAGTAGCACAGCGGCGAGAATCTGAGTTTGTTCACAACGCTATTTGCTGAGACATATATTTCAAAAGAATATTGCTGAACATTATACCACAAAAGTTCTCTTTTCTTTCTCTTAATCCACCGTAATGTTTCCTACAATATTCGTGACATACGTGTTATAAATTAATCAAATTTTACTTGAAAAAAATACTTAATTGTAACAAACTCACCAATAATGATTAAACTTACAATTAGATGAATTCTTGACACGCAATAATCTTATTACAAATCTTGCATACTTCCACTGCAAATTTTTAGATACGACTATAACAAAATGGCGGATAAGACGCAAAAAGATTTATGACTTGAAGTTAGCTATCTCATTGTCAGACTGTCCATCCTTCTTCTAGCGTAATTCTAGAGGTATTTTCGCGATTAAGATTGGCGTTCGATTTCTCCAGTGACGGATCGATGATGATTGGAGGGTGTTCTATCAAAGTTGGCATTTCCGATATTTTGATTTTGTGCACGGGGACCAATCGATGAGTAGCTTTTCCGGCACGGTGGTACCATCTAATGATATCAATTTGACGGTACTTCAAGATCCACGCGGCTAGCTGCTGAGAATGCGACTTTACGGTGTTTCGCGCTAAAAGTCAGTCAGGCTCGAATTCGAAATCGCGGTTGGGGATGAGCGACGGAGCAGACGAAATTCCGCCATACAGCAGCAGCAGCATGAATATCGCCGGCGATATCGCCCAACTGTCCTACAAGGAGCTACAGGCCCTGGCCCTGAGGTACCGTGTACCGGGTAACGTCAAGGTGAGCTGTCATCGTCGTCGCGACGCTGCTGTCGGTGCCGATCGGCCGTCTCTCTACTCGTTTCAATTCTATTGTTCGTCGTCGTTTCTTCGTTCTTCGAGGCAATTAATCGAAATTACGACCGGTGTAACCGATCCTCAAGCCTATCATGGTGGCGGTGATTCAAAGAGATTTGACATCCCAAAGTCGTACTTGATCGCGTTGGCCGGATTTCGGGTTCGTTTAGGGACATGATTTGGGCGGATACGGGGAATTCTAACCAAGATTAATTATACCAGAAGTCGACGTAACGTCAAAGACGTCAATCGTGGCGAAGATTGTGCTAATCATGACTAACGGATATTCGCTTTGGAATTCGGTCCGAATGTCGTTATCTGCCTATTCCTTTCAAGCAGATATAGATAATCGTTGTGAGAAGGCTACTTTTGGCGAACAGATAATCAAATGTTCTTCTTTCGGTTGAGATTATGATGGGAGAAGAAATGCGAAATCTTAACCATGATTAAAATTATTCGACCATGATTAAAAATCTTAACCATGATTAAAATTAACTTGTCGATGAAATAATTAGGTCCGTTTGTTTTCTTATACTTTATATACTTTGTTCCTTTGTTTCTTTTTTTCACCAAGAAATATACATTTATTTCGTTTGAAATACAGAATATATAGTTGAGATAAACGTCATTTTCATAAACTTGAGTTATTACTTCTGTATTTATTTATTATTTATTTGACTGTTTTTCCTTGTAACTTTTGCAATATTATTAATTATTTAAAATTGACATATTTAATTTGATCAAAATTGTATTATCTTATAAACTGTTATTGTAATTGTAAAATATCTTTCAAATTTTTAACTTTGACAATGAATAATTTTATCTGTTAATCTAGATGATTTTATTATTTTTTAAATTATTTACGTAAGAATACACTATGTAATTCTATTGCAAATATAAAGAGAACGTTTTTAGATAAAATATTTTTTAAATTCTAATTTGCTCATATATTTTTTTTTGTAAAATGTTTTCAAACTTTTGATTTTTGTGTTTTAACATAATCTTGATTACAGAAAAAGGTGTTGGTCAAAGTTCTGCAAGCTGCCAGAAGCGGAAATGAAATGGAGTTCAGTCGACTATTGCAGGAGTTGAGAAAGAATCGTAAGAGAAAGGCAAGGAAATCAAAGGATTCCAAACTCGGGATAACATCAACGCCGCTACATAGTCCTGATTACATTATGGCTGACGACGATTATTACTGTCAGCAACAACAACAGCAGCAACAGCCACAAGCCCCTTATCAGTGGGTAAGTTATTAGAAATTTAATTTTGCAATTTGACTTATTAAAATTAATTATCATGTCAAATAATTAATATTGTATGTATAGAATTAATGTTATTATTGTAAAATATTTAGTCTGCTAGATTGTTTCGTAGGTAAAATGCTTTTCGTGTCTAAAATCTTACATGCTCTACAATGGCTGTTAATGGGTATCAATTTATTTTGATTAATCTCAATAAATTTTTTTACATTTTTCAATATTTGACAAGTATGTGGAATCTCACTTAGTATCTATTATATATGTATTATTACGTTACATTGTAATTAACCACAGTTACAATTATGTAATAACTCCTATAAACTACTATTGTATCGCAACGTTGCATTACTATTTGTTTTGCGATGCAGCGATCAAGCGGCGTTGATTGACTTCGGGCAAGTTTCCGTCTATTCTGCAGATCGGCGCTGAAGAGGAGATAGTGAGTAAGGACGATGACAAGTTCCCGCACTACGAGGAGTTCAAGCAGTTTTTGCTGAAGAGGATCCAACGCGAGTTCCAGGCATGCGACAACAATAACAACCAAATGCAGGACTTGCACTTGGACACTATTGTGGATCTGCAAAGCGCGCCGATATCACCGAATTTGCAAATGATTCCTCTCGACGGACAGAACTATCTTAAATCGAATCTAATCAACGATGCAGACCCATTGGCGATCTCCTCGGTCGACAGATCGAGTTATCAAGTGCTGAAAGAGCCCGAGGGAAGTTCGCAGGGGTCGTTTCTGCTGAAAAGGATGCTACAGGCGCCGGTAGGCGCCAATCTAGGCGAAATCGCTAGTTCGCTCTTTTGGGCCAGCAATCTGCTGGACAATTCTGACACTCTAACTGCCGAATCTGAGAGCAACGAGAATGAGGATCGCGAATTGGACGAGGAATTGGCATTGGAAGAACATTTTGCGGACACCAACGCCAACGATTATTGTTTATTGAAAAATAACAAGGGCGAGTACCTGCTGAACGAGGCAAACTTGATATCTCAGCAAGTTCCCAGCGTGCTGCCCGCCGACGATCAGTACAGATTTCCCAACGAAGTGAACAATCGGCCGAATAACTCTTACCAGAACTGGACAATTACTAGTGTGACGGAAGTGCCTAATGGCGATTTGCAGTCCCCCAAAATTTTCCACGCGATCTACTACAACAACACGGATCCTACCATGACGGCTGCGAACAACAATATGACTTATCAGTATCCGAACGACACTGCCTGCAATGGCGGTCAAAACTTTTTCAACTTTGATGCACAAGACACTAATTCATATGCGACCGGCACGGACATGATGACCACGAACAATTCCAACGATATTTATTATCTGCAAAATTTTGGCAAACACAACGGAGAAATGGGAACAGAATATTTCCGCAATGTCGATACTTTCGGACAGAATAACGCTCAGCAAAATGTCTACGCGAACAATCAACAGTATCAGTATTTTTATCCTCGACCTGAGGAGGCGATTGATCCGATAAACGAAAGATTAGAACAACAGCAAAGTAACGTTATGGCAGAAGTACAAAATGATGTTGTCAATCAAGAAACTGTTACGGAGAATTTGCACAGACCGATAAATGGTGAGCGTTCTACTTACACCTTTCATTCCAAACAAATAAATACAATGTAATATATAAAATATTTTATAAAAATATTTTTCGTATGTAACATCAATTGAGACTTTTGCGAAGGGCAGCTTTTATTTCTCGATATTTTCTAATGTTTCAATCAAGAACTAAACGACCATTTCATTAATTAGGAACAGTGGAGCCATTCTGGCCAAAATGGACCGCTCAGACCAACAATAATTTGGAAAACACCCTGAACTATCACATATCCAAACAGGTGGACTATTCTAAATTGAATATGACGTCCTGCGTGTACTGTTACGAGGCGCCGATCGTCATGCATCAACCTAGTCACGGTTCTATTCCGACAGATTCTGGCTGCTGGCATGAGCGAAGATACACCGCCGAGCAACGACAACATTCCTTTTTGCCGTATTGGATGCTGTACAACGACACATCACAGGGTATGCGAATGACGAATATGTCTAGTGATCCTATGATGCCGTCGCACGCGACCACTATCCCTAGCAATGATAATTTGAAGGACATCGTCCACGACACTTCCGTGGCACCGATCAACGATGTGTGGATGAATGAATACGAGCCGGTGTCTATCGCCGATGAGATGAACGTTCACGTGTCGGATCCGCTTTTCTGCAACGTCGCCGTCGATCGGATCGACGACATTCCGGACACGCCGGATATCACGAAAACTTAAAGTGAGTTCGAAATATTTATGACAGTAAATAAGCAACATTAGAGTAAACGAGACGGGGCTTGCAAGTGGAACGAATAAAAGTGTTCTCCAAAAGCGACAGGGTAATAATATAGTTTTTCCGAAACAAGCATAATTCTTTTGTTTCTAAGTGCGGGGAGAGCGTTGAATTGTTATTGTTCCGAGAACGAACTTAGTCTTTTTATATCTTTGTTAATCGCACAATAACAATTAAACAACTATTTCGCGAGATTGCCACTTGCTAATATGAGACTTCGTCCATACATTCGTCCATATCGCTGATAAGTGATACGCGTAATTATTTCTATTGATTAGAATAAAAATAGGAGCGATATCCAAATAGAAATCAATAGCAAACAGAAATGGAATAATCGATATCTCCTTAGGAGACAGACTAAATCTATTTCTAAATGCATACTTTTTCTATTTCAAATTGTTGTATGTTTTATTTTGACATAGAAACAATCGTCCTTCAGAATTCTAGCGTTCTTTCTATTCTTTATATTAGAGAGAAGTAAAAAGATAAAATAACGTAAGAAAATAAATAATAAAACACATTAAATACTCTTAATTAAATACTCGAACTTGTTTACGTAAAGTTATGATACTTTGCATCGTGAGAATTATTTTTTTCATGTGCAAGAAAGAAAGAATTAGTAGAGTTTTTATATTATATATAGGATTTACATATGTTACATCCTGTATATTATATAGAAAATAGATAAATAATAGAAAATAAAAAATTATTATATACTTATTAATAAATAATTAGTAGAGTATTCTTATGTTAGATTATACAGCGAGATAGTAGGATTTTGTATATTTTAATATATAAATAAATAAAGTTTACATATATGCATCAAAAAATCTACGTGCGTGCATCTAATTTACATGCATTTAATACGCTTCATTATTGGAAAACATATAAACAAACATTGACAAACATTAATTACGAATCAAGAATTGATTATCTTGAAAAATTGATAGAAATGTGATCGTGACTTTAAGCCACATCAAACTTTTTCTGACTCACCCGATATGGCACCTGGTTGAAACTGCGAGCGGATGTAATTCTTCAATTTCATCGAAATCGATTCCTTTCTTCTTCCTCCTCCATATGCTCTTATTTCGCTGTCCAGATCGCCTGAATTCTTTTTCCGTCCCGGAGATCTCCCCGGCGTCACGTGTACACTATACATTTTCGTTGATACGTCGCCGATGTTTAATAATTAAATCTCCTGTCAGTTGATATAAAAATAAAAGTGCTTTGCCTGCAAATCAATATAAAATAACTTTATAATACTTTACACAACTTAAAGTATATATATATTTCTTTTTATCTTATTTAATCTGCCCGTTTATTGCAGATACAAAATAGAAACTTTTGCAAATAGCGACTGCTTTTATCGCGTTTCGTTTTACTAAGCTCATTAGAATTTAAATAAATCTCACGGGTCTTTGGATTACGACTTCCTTGTTTCACATTTCTTCTCACCTCCGAAAGTCGAGAGGGTGAAATCGGCGGTGCGAGTCGGCGCGCAGTTCGCGAAAGACTGCGCTTGAAGTGCGTTAAAGCGAAGCAGGTAAATGCTGCAGCAGACTGCCGCTTGTATGTATATGCATATACACGCCGTGGATGCAACGGGGTTGCATTTGAGTCGCGCAGTTTTAATGAGGTGCTCCGCAGCGCTCCGCGGCACTAATTATACGGACCACTTCAAACACTTTTCTTACGCCTCTCCACAAACCTGAGCTTGCTATGAGAACGTGAAGGCTTGATTAATTAACTGGCCTTAATTAGTGAGCTTTCTCGACTAAAATATTCCATCATTTCGTACAATATAATTAAATATATTTTCATATATTCTGTGAATCATTTTATATGTTTCTACAAGAAAATTCTCGTTATAATTTTTGTTGTATTGTACAAAGTATGTTGCAATCTATTTCCATTGCAAGAACGGTACTATGGTTCCTTTCATATATATTATCTAATTTTCGGGGTATATTAGTTGTGTACAATAAGGGACAATCGCGCGGGGCATTCATATGTATTTTTTCGTACTTATTACAATATATATATAATTCATACTTATTATTCCAACTATTCATAATTACTCCAACAAATGTTTAAAATACTTGGAAAAAAAAGATAGGATCATCAAATCTTTGTTTCACTTTTCTATGCAGCCTGAATGTCACTTGTCTGTCATTGCTCAGCAACCGCCGGTATCTGCGTCCCTTCAATGGGCGAATCCGGAAGATACTTCCCCTCATACCAGTTTCCTTTCAAATCCATCGCGCGATTATGATTAACGGTATTCGTTAAACATTCTTCAATCGCTGCATCTATATTATCTGCGGTGATGAATGTAACAGCTTCCTGTTTGGCTTTTCTGATCCGTTCGTCGATCTTCTTCTTCTGCTTCTCCTGCCGCTGTTCTTGCTTCAGCAACTTCTGCAGAATAATCTCCCTTTTGCTCTCCTTTATCTTGGCCAGTCTGGCCTCTCGTATCTTCGCCACTTCTGTATTCCATTCATCATTTATGGCGCTACACTTTTCAAAGTCTTTCTCCTCTGCTGCTTTCATAGTCGCCTCATCATATTGCACTCTGTTTCTTTCCTCAACTTCAACGAAATATGACCTGAAATACATCATACATTAATTTCTGAATAAAAATAGAAGAGTTTTTATATACGGATTTCTAAATAATCACTATCTAGAATCTTTTTCAGCCAAAAATAAAAAATAACAAATTTCAGGATTATAGATTATATTTTGCATTTGCACCTAAGTGATGTCATGTATGTCCTGTAATTGTTATATAAACGTTGCAACTCCTGTTTATCCACTTCTGGTATAACACGTTTCTTTGGTACTCGATATAATTTCGATTTTGCTGTAGGTAACCAAATTGGTTTCCTCTTCCAACGCACACACTGTGTATAGACAGAATTTGGGATGAAAGACTCGCAGAGCCTGGTGGTACTAATTGTCAGAGTGCTGGCGTTCATTATCTTTATGGCCTGCATCATTTTTAGAACTGAAAAAAATTTATGTATTAGAAAAAATCTATTATTACTCCATCTTTCTATCATCATTATAACATTAATTATTACTACAGTATTATTGTTACATTTTTAATCAGTCATTTTTTGAATTTACATTTACGATTCTAATATTAGATATTTAAAGACTAAATAAAAAGATTTAATATATAATTTGTATTAATATAATATTGCAGTGAACACTTCAAAAGAGACTAGATTTAAAAAATGTAAAAATACAATAATTAATAGTTTAAAAAAGTTAATATAACATAATGAATACTGTAGTATCAAAGATTAAACAATAAATACCATAATATATTTTAAAATAGATATTCTACAGCTCTGCTTGTTCCCTTTTTTATGTTTACCACTCCAATTTCTCTTTGAGGTTATGGTATCTTTTCGTAGACATCTGGCGAGAGTACTTGATATTATTTAAGTCGAAATGCGACTGAAGATAACATTGTTTTTGGTTACTGAGTATCATATACTGCTACACAGCGCTGTTCATCAGCCGAATTTTGGCGGCTCGAATTAAACCAATAGTTATAATTTATAGAATATGTTTATTGAAAATGATCGTGTATAATGCGACGTATCTATAATATACAACAACAAAAAGATTCCGCAAAACACATTCATTCGAGCTCTCTCGTGTGTTTTTCTGTTTTCCTTTTTTGCATTTTTTTTATTCGAAACAATAATAGTGCTCGCATTATATATTAATTAGTCTAATTATCCTTATTATAATTAATGTGTAATTAATTAACCTCCTCACCACGCGGCACGACAATATGCATTCAACACAAACACAGATAAATCTTATCTCAACAATCGTTCTAAAAGTATTATCGCCGTACATGGTTATTATTATTGTTTTTTTTCTCTTTCTTTTTTTTTGTCCTTTGTTCCTTTTTTACAAATATGCCTGAACGCTGTAGAAATTACTTAAAATATATCTGCATCGACGATAATCACAGATATTAATTTGTATCTATACAATCTTGCTTTTTTTTCTCTTTATTACGCCATTCGCGAATCAAACGATAATTGATGTACTGGTAATTAAGACCTATTAATCGAACGGGATTGCGAATACAATTCTACCTGCATCGTGATCGACGGAAATAATTACGTAAGGATAATCACATCTCGTACTTACTCGGGCCGTTCCGAAGAATACAGGGAATCTAATTGGCTGAGAAAAAGAGCATTCCTCAATGTCTTCGGTAATTAAAATTGACACAAAGATCTTTTCGTTGATACCGCACTTTCTGCAGCTCTCCTTCGGAACGCCCCAGAGTGTAAAACTGAAATCTCATTACATTTCGTTATATATGTTCTTTTTTTTTAACGCAGCGTGTTATAACACTGTATCGTCGGGGTATCTTTGGCTTAGACGCAGACAGTTTGTGCTGTTTGTCAAGGAAACGCAAGTAAGGAGAAAACTAATCCGTTTGTTTCGCAGCGATCTTCAATGAAAGTGCTTGCAATTGTTGAAACGTTACGCGATTTTTCACCTCCACGGACTGCGAAATTGAAGGGCTCTGGGCAGCATCATGCTAAATGTTTTTCAGATTGGAAGAATCCGCATTAAGAACGATGATAAATGCGTGAAAAATTATGTTTAATGCGAGGACAATCCTCTAACATCCAGTTTACGATGCAAAATCTTCGAAAATTACATTCATTCAAAAATCAAAATTTACAAAATTCATATTCGTGGCAGTATTTCATATTCGGGGTGGCGGCTATTAAGGATCTAGAAACGCTAACGTGGAGCGACTACTTATATTTAAGTCTCTTCTTTAAGAAATTTGATTGCGAACCAATAAGTAAATTATCAATATCGCAATTAGCATGTCGACGAGCCCTTCAATCGTTAATTCGAGAGATTCTTATTCGTTTCATTCGCATCTGGTTTTCACACAATCTACAATGTGTGTATAAAAAAATTCGTGGTTCGCTTGCTTCTCTTTTTTTTTGCATTTTCTACGCTACTAGGACGTATCTAAGCACCACAACGATCGAATTACATCATTAGAACTCGGATTATCATTTAGAACCACGGAATTTGTAAGTTCCTAGAACCTTTGCAGCTTAGATTCCTAAAGATACTCGGAATCGTAGACTCTCTTAGAGCCTCTCGGGGCCGTTTTCTGGATTCCTAGATCCTTTTACAATCATTCGAAATGCTTTTCTGAACTTTTCTGACTTTCTTAGACCTACGGACATGTCGAAATATTATGCTGTGGTTGAATCTAGATTCTTAGATCAGCGGGAGTTTAGTCGCTCTGGAGTTAAAAATACAGTCTTGTAAAAAGTCCTATAAGTTTTACATCTTGTATGCACGAAAATGATGGCACATGTGTTTCTAGCTTGGCTGTAAGCAAGAATTTCTTGTCGACAATATACTTGAGCTGTGTGTACACTTCATTGGTCGATCAAAGGAAGGCATTTGTGTACAGGATGCCCCGCGATTACTGAATTATTTTCATTTTAATTATAGACTCCTCTCAACGAATCTCGCGCGATCCTCGTCATAGGACCTACATTTCGTTTCAAAAATAATGCGGTAGTCGTCGGACAACTACTATATATTCAGAGTGCAGATTTTTCTCTCGAACTTAGCTTAAACGGTAACGTACATTCCTCATCTCTCCGCATTCCGAACAATTCTCCAAAATTGTGGAAAATTCATTCACTCATTCCGCAAACACGAAGGCTGAATTGCAACAAAGCGAGAATAATCAGCAAATACTATCGCATCGCAAAAACAAGCATTAAACTTTTTTCTCTATTCTTTTTTTTCGCATACAGAATTAAAATAAAATACATACGCATATGTACGGAGTACACAAGATGCAGTAAGATCGACTTCGATCATTTTACGGCATCTTGTGCACGTACACTGTCGAATTTGGTCAACTCTTTTTCTCTCTGTCCATCTTTCTCTCATCCTTAATCACTCTCTATACTATAATATTATCAAATGTATATATAAGAATATTTTGTACGATTACATTTTAATAAAATAAGTGATAAACAGTGGGTATAATTATTCAACAAGTATTACGTTTAATAGTAATAACATCCGGTGGTTGATTGGAGGAGATGCTGAATCGAATTACATTTATTCGAATTAAATTATATGTTTGTTTAACTTTTTTAATGCTAATATGACACATATATAACAAATACAGATACCGATGTTTGAAAGTTTCATTCTTCTATTAAAAATCTTTGACATTTTATTAATTCTTAACTTTCTTTCCAAGATTCTTGAGTTCTGATATTATATAAAGTCAATTTTTTCATTAATATTTTAAACTGTATATACTATTTTTCGAATAGTCCGCAACTCATCTCCTTCAACAACCGCAATAATGATAATAATAATAATGATCAATAATAACTAAGAAATTAAAAGATTTTATTCGACGAAACGAAGAAATAAGAAAGAAGAACAAGAATGTTCTATTTTTCATTAGAACTTCAAAGTCTCTATGCAAAATAGTTTTTGGTTATAAACTGTAAAACAGACAATAAACAAATTACCCATTTGTAATAAACAAATAATTCTAACGCCACATACCAAATCTCTGCCAACATAATTGCTATAACTATGCCTACAAACTGTGATAAATATACAATTTCTAAGCATGATCTCTTCAGGAAATCAGGAAAATGTGACATCACGATATCTCTTCTATTTGAATTTAAATACGAAAGATCTATCGTTATAAAGGATTATTATGACTGCGTGTACGATCCTTATGAATTATCTATATTTGCTACTTGGCAGAAATGTATTACTGTGTTTTTAGAGAAAATCTCCCTACTGTATACACGTGCGTTAAAGGTAATTCTTATATCCTGGGATTCTTATATCCTCGGATCCCTAAATCCTCGGATTTCAAGATATCCTAGATTGTGAGATCCCTGGAGTCCAAGATCTCTTGATTTCTAAATCGTTGGAGCTTGTATATTTATCTCGGAATTCTCGAACTTTAAATACTCATTTGAGTTTCGTAAAAACCTTCGTGAGTTTTTCAACTCAATGTTTATCAAAACTTCAAAATTCACGAGGTCTCTCCTTTCTTACATTTAAGGACACTAAATTCCTTTATTCTACAACCCCTCCAAACTTAGAAATCCAGAAATCAGAAGACCTTCCTTTTGTCCGATTATAAATGTTGAGCTTAACATTCGCAGTAAGTAATAAGTGTAGACAGTAGTTCCAGTTATCTTACAAAGCTAATCTCAAAGAACAGGGTCATGACTATGTAACAGTTTCGAAACTGGTATCACTGAGCTTAGCGGACTGCGCGTTACGAGGAAAATTTTCCCTCCCTCCAATCGCGTACATAGCAAAATAGAAGACCGTTCGTTCTATTTTCTTCTGCTTCTTCGTCGGTGAGATGCGTCGTATCCGCCCCTCTCCGTAAAAAATTACATCTCGTAAATAAAAATAACGTTTCTTTCACTTTTGTACGTTGTTGGTAGTGCAAGGCCGTGGCACATGTTTTATCCTACAGCAGGGGTCCTCAAACTAGTGAAGGACTTATAAAAGCAAAGAGGAAGAAAAAGAGTGGCAGCACTGCTATTAAAAGATAGCATAGCTTTGTCAAGTGCAACATCAATATTATCTAATTTTTCAATAATTAAGCAATCAAGATCTATTTCCTTATAATATTGACTTAGCTGGCCAATATATAAAATGGAATATTATTGGATTATGTTATTATAAGATTCATATATGAATTAATATTTTACATATTTATGTTTTTCTTTTCTAAATATATTTTTTTATTTAGAAAATAAAACTAGCCGTTATACCTTTAAGATAGAGGCAAAAGTAAAATGTAATTTATAAATCGTTTATGTATCAACATTTGTAATGTTATTTCCATTGGTTTTCTAATCTCCTCTTTGACAGTTTAACAAAAGTTGTTTGTAAAAAAAATTAAAAAATAAATAATTGAAATACTTCACTGTGTATTATGTCAAAATTGCATAGATGTAAAATGTATGTGGTTTCAGAATAGACACAAACATTTTATCCATGGATCAAATGCAATGTAGATATTAGAAAGTTTGGGAACCCCTGTCCTACACAGATTATTATATCACCAGTCGTTAAATATATAAATAACTTCCGCAAGCTCTTCTCGAGCTCCCTATGGCCAAATTTCGTCATTTGATCGATCTCGTCCGGTGAATTTGGTCTGTCTGGTTTGTCCACTCGCATTCTTAAGTCGATATTATTCAAACGATTATTTCTTACACTTGCGCACTCGATTCCAACAGTAACGTTGTGATGCTCCTTCTTCGCCTCTCTATTCAAGTTGATAAAATTATTCGATCGCTCGCGGCCCATCGATCGGCATGGTGTGCAATACTTCATCCAGCAATTGAAGTGCTCTGTGTAAATGTACCTAGAGAATAAACGAAATAATAATATTAAAAGTAAAACTTTGAAAAAAAAACTTGATAGTTTCATAAACCAATAAAAGAAATATGAACTAAATTTGAAGTAGATTTTTATAATCTTAAATTAATCTTTTGCGTCTAAAATTTTCAAAATTATCTGAATAAAAAATTAAGACCAAGTTCTATATATTGGTCTTTGTTCTTCTTCCTTTGAGCCATAAAAATTAGATTCGCGAAGTAACGTGTTACCTCAATCCAGCATGGTGTTTCTTTAATGCTCTGTCGCGGATAATCCGGACCCCATCCTTTTACAAAACTCAAACGCAGGATACAAAGTCTCCTTAAGTCATCGACTCCAATTCCTGCCGCCGCGCTGAGGCCTATAATTATTATTTATTTATACATAAGTTATGATAAAAACATAATTATTTGTTGAAAGTGCGTCTCAAGAGATGCTCGCGCTCTTAGATTCTTCTTCTTACTCTTGGTGATGGGCGCTCCATGCGTGAGATGGCCTGCAACAGCCGCGGCTTGCGCTGCTGCGGCAGCCTGAGCAGTTGCAGCTTGGCCTCGCATCTGTTTATGACACTGCTTCAGATCAAAGACTTTAATGTACGCTGATGGATAGATTTTGTGTACTGCGTCACCAGGTGCTCGGCCCGCCTCTCTATCCAAATAGTAAGACTGCACAAAGACGCTGTGTTCACTTTGACATCTTAGCCAAACATCACCTTCACCTCTCAAGTCCAGCACAACGCCTTTTCCTAAAATGTGTGTTTCAATTATGAATTTCTGCAATATTCCGTTGAATATTCGAGAACTCGCAATTATTACGAGAGCATCAGTTAGTTACCTATATGAAGACGCGCTCTTTCACTCTGTTCTGTTCTGTGCACATTACTCAAGGCACCTAAACAAAATCTGTTTCCACCGCTCGGATCCACGTAACCGTCTACAGTGACAGTGGGGCAGCCGCTGCTGACTTTAAATGTCTCTCCGACTTGGATATCTAGTTCGAAATAACCGACAGAACACCAATATTCCGGTGCTGGTTGAGTAGAGAGCAATCCTCCGATATTTCCACTAACATCATTTCCGTGACCTCCCCCTGAAAGTATTAAATTCAATGTAATGATGTTGTTGAACTCCCGAATTAAAAAAAAAAATCTACGTCTCAAAATGTAATTGACTTACAATACGACGTAGTGTGAAGGTGTCGCGGATCCGGCGGTTGCATACTTTGAGTATATGTGAGAGTATTAGCCCCAGTCCATTGTGGTGCTCTGGAATTGAACGACGCTGTGCCGACGGAAAAGCCATTCGGATGATGGAGATGCACAGGTGACACGGGAGAGCTCTGTCCTTCACCTATTTAAATAAAGAGAAACAAATCCGGTATATTAAATATGAAAATTAAATTATCTTAAAAAATTAGCAGAGAAATTCAAAATTTTTGTGGAATCTGTGTTCAAAAGAATATAATGATTTTCGTGTTTGTGCATGGTGCGCTTATCACGTACCTAAAGAAGCCGCTAGCGCGTCGACTGTAGGAGGTTGGTTGATGTCTTGCGGAGATGTGGTTGCGCCATAGAATGTATCCGCCGTCGATTGTCCTTGCGCGGGACTCAAGATCTGTGCGCCGGACGTTCCGCTGGACGCAGCGTTCAGCGACTGCTGTTGGCTACCTACGGTGTGACTCATTGGATGTACTACTGCTGCAAAATCAAAATTCATACACAATGCAGGCAACATAAAATATTAAAGTGCACAAACGCTGGCTGCCCTCGCTGTCACTGTTTAATTGCTTTGAAACTGTCCGTCGTTGTTTCCCAGAGAATGTTTCTCATGTAATTAGCATACAGTGCCTCTTTAACTGTGCATAGATTTTTACTTGCAAATTCTTTTCATTCGGCTTCCAATAAATGTTCTAAATGTTCTAATAGTTCTAGTGTTCGAACTTTAGAATTAAAAAGCTGTAGATATTTCTTAACAGAATTTTAATTATTATTTCATATTTACATCTTTTCTTTTCTTTGGGTAATTTCCATAATACATTTTTAAATACATCCTGCGTTTACTTCAAAATAATCTTACAAGTAAACCTACCTTTCTCACCGATTTTATTGAAACTCGGTACACTTATAAAGCATTTTCATGCGGTACACTTATAAACTATTTTCATGCGAAGCAATATCAGTATGATTCAAAACAATCTGATGTCCTTGCAATGTCATATTCTTGAGACAATTTTTCTTTTTTTTCTTTTGCAAAATTTTGTCCGAAGCTTAGTTTTGAGTTATAATTGAAAATATTTTGCTACTTACGAATCCGATACAACGGGCAGGCAGGGACGGCGCAATGCGTCATGAGACGATCGTAAACACTCCACAGTCACTCTTATTATACGTTGCGCGTCGCTGCCTGCCCGGGTGTATCGGACTCGTAAGTAGCAAAGTTATATCAATTATAACTCAAAACTAAGCTTGGGACAAAAGTTTGCAAAAGGAAAAATCGTCTCAGAATTCGCTCAAGAATATGACATTGCAAGGACATCAGGTTGTTTTGAATCATACTGATATTGCTTCGCATAAAAATGATTACCCTCAAATCTCCATAACTCAATAAAAAATGATCGTACAAAAATAAAGTAGTAGTTTTCATCCTTAAAGTTGCACCATTGCCGATATAAAAAAATACGTGTATATTATTTTTGACCGCTCTACAAGTGTACAGAGTTTCAATAAAATCGGCGAGTAACACGAAGGTAGGTTTACTTGTTAGAGATTCTCTTTTCTATTCACGACTCAGATTTATTTTTAATGAAGCGCTATAATTAATTTGGGAAACTCTGATTCGAGTCCAAGAATCATGAAAAATGCACACTGGCGACACTGAGCGAAGACTAATCAGCGACACATAATCGAAAGCTCCTTCAATAATGCTGTGTACAATGAAATACGTACGATGATGCATGTTACGGCCTGCCGAGTGATGAGGCGTAGGGATCCAAGTTTGTCTGGGGCAATTATTGTCGTCCAGTTTAGCATGGGGATTACCGTTATTGCCGCCCCCACCGGCGCTAAACATACCCTCAGTACTGGCTGTGCCGAACAATCAGAAGGAAAAGAAAACAATGAAGCCAAAACAAAAATGAAATCACGCAACAAAAAAGAGAAATTTGCGTAAGCGTATTCTTGCCTGCTAATCTACATTTGGTAGCGATAACGAAAGCGGCTGGCTCGTTAGCAATCAATTTAATAATTAACAATCATATCGAACGTATCGATCCGTATAACATGTATATTTTAGCAGTTAGATGGTGTCTACGTAAATTTTTCCTAAAATATAATCATCGCATGCCAAATTTGCGATTTGCAGGATTAATAATTTATTAAACATCTTCACATTTAGACAAAGATGTGTCCATATGTTAAAACTGCAATGATCCATTAATGATGTGCTACCATCATATTAGCCAGACATTAATTACAAACAGATTTGCATTGTTTCAAGCTGATCGATCCAAATTTCGAAAATGTTAAAGCTTTAGAGAAATATAGAAAAATTCAAAAAATGAAATCACAACATCGAACTTACTTGGATTGGGGGGCGGTAAGCCAGGTATAAAACCTTGCTGAGCCTGTTGAGCATTGTTGGAGGCTGGCGGCTGAGTCGGCGGATGATGCTGAATCGTTTGATTCATTTCACCGTCCACGTCCATTGCAGATCCAACCGCGGCCGCGGCTGCCGCGGCAGCAGTTCCACCGCCGCCAACCGTGTACTCATCCTTGACGAGTCTACCGCCAGGGCCCACACCCACGCCGGATTGCAGAGTCAGTCCGGACAGGTCTGTAAAGAACGGGTCTGTGCGGGGGAAACCAACCATTCCATCAAAACACCAAGAAGACCACAACGATAAATGATTTGCTCTCTAGCATTCTGTATTCGTTAACCCCAGGATGCACGGTTTACTTTTACCTCGCTGGACGATTAAAATAAAAAAATGATTCGCAATTTGTACTTAATCGAGTTTTTGAAATAAAATAAAATAAAATATAGAATAAAAATAAAAATAAGAAAAATAACGTGGAAGGAAAGGAAAAAGTAACTATGCACGTGTGAGACACAAATACGAAAAGAACTTAAAAATAAAATGTAAATGCGAGATTACACGTTATAACATACCTATTCCAGGTGATACCACTCGCTCGTAATGATAAGGATTTACGCAAACCGAGTCGCATTTTAAATCAAAAGCGAACTGGCAATATTTCACGTGTTTTAGTTCGTTCTTGTGTAAATCTGGCCATCTCCAGATACGGGCATAAATGACATGCGGAAAACCTTTGCGTCCAGCTACTTGCAATCTACCATCCAAAGTCCTTTGAATGGTTACGCATTTACTAGGATGTGCGCCGTTTGTGGTAATTGCAGTGATCAAGCTGTCCAGTTCGTCACGTTTTTCCTGTTAATTAAATTTTAATTAATCCTTGCAATTATTAAAATGTAACAAAAAATCGGTAAAAATTGCGAATTGCAAAAACAAAATTTTTAGAATATACATATATGTTATCTTTGAATATTGCATGTTACAATGTTAACAATACAAATATATATAAAATTTACTTTTAACTTTTTCACCAATGACTCAATCGCGCGTTTACTGAAGCCTTCACTTTCACCACCCTGACGATGACACATAAGTGAATGCACAATACTCAAGCAGGCATCAGCACTGGTTGGTGCACTAGGTGCGATCCCAGTCATCTCTCTCACTGCATTTAAAATTGCATAAAATATATAAATAACTTATGATGATAACAATAAAATTTTATATTTTTTTAATGTCTTAGAATTTTTAAGAGTATTATTTTCAAATCAAACTAAAGCTGCCGAAACATAACAAGCTTTGGAATTCAGAATTTTTTACATATTTTTCAGATAATGTAAAATAAATCTTAAAATAATTAAAATCATTAAAGTATTTTTAATATATTCATTAAATATTCAATAATTTATTAGCCATTAAATAGATTTACTAATATAAATAAATAAAAATATGATTCACAAGTAATATAACAAATATTAAAATATTTACACTCTGGATTCGACTGCATAGGGGGCGAGGGATATAAATGACCTCCCCCGCCCGCCAATCCAACCATCTCTGTGAAAGCCGTGGTGGACACTGTCGTGTTCCTTGCTTCAAATCACTGGCTTTTTCTTTGGACTTGATGCAGTCCAATCTTTCACACTTTATCATCTAGTGACAATATTTCATCCATGGGCCACAATAAGTCCTGTAAATAATACTAATTAAATTTTTTATTGTATATTTCTTAATATTGATAATTTAAATTCTGGTTGCAATATAAATAAAGGCAACAATTACTGTATTCTGCCACAATATTATTGGAAAATGTTTAGTAATATTTACTTAATACAAGCAGATATCTTTCAATCATATTACTTAAAATACTATTAATTACTTGCTCTTAATGGATTTTTGATGATTATTAACAATTGTTAAAGTAATATCATAAGACCTGTCTTTGTTTATTTAACACTAGCAGTGGCACTTCAATCTTATCATTTGATCTACAAATAAAACTTATAAAAAACTCAAAATTGTTTACATTATATATATATATATATATATAATCAGTATACCAAAATATTCGAAGTCAAATTTACATTCGAGCAGAAGAATGAGGGATGCCGAAGACGCAGCAATGCGGGGACGAGTTTACGATGTATCTGGGAAACATGTACAAGACATCGGAAGAAACGTGAATCACGTACAGCAGCGAAGACTCCGTTGCGTCGAGTGGAACGCTTCTACGAATTTCGACAGCGATGGATGACGTGCGTTGACAGTTGCGCGCGGGGAGACGCTCGTGTGCGATGTTCGAGATTTAGCGTCTTCGTCGTCGAGCGTATATGTGAAGCCCGCGGCGCGGTCCGCAACGACGCAAGCGATGACGATGTCGCGCGTGTTACTTCTTACTCGCGATTGATCACCGGGTAATGACGCGCGCGGCAGACAAGCAGTACTCTGTGGATTTCGCGACGAATCGTCAAGCGTTGCTCCGTCGCATAGGTTAGTGCATCAATAATACATATCCGCGGGGCGCGGATAATGTCGCAGCACGCAGTACAGCCAAACCTTCGCGATAAAATAACGATCATTACTAGTCATTTCAAAGTTAATTCAGTGAGCTATGTAAAGCCTGGATCAGACTGTGCAACTTGTTGCAGCAATTTGCAAGTAATCTATAATAAATTACTAGAAATGCTGTGTGCTGTATGGTACATTTTTAGTAGTTTACTAGATCACTTGTAAATTGCTGTAATAGTTTGCATAGTCTGATCGAGGCTTAATAGTAGTTTACATGAATTTTCGCGATCATTGATGGCAGCACTGCTAATATATCTTACATCTCATTGGATGTTACAAAGTAGACCAACGGAGATGAAGTAAGCAGGGATTTGTAAGTGTAATATAAGTAATGATTAAAAATAGCTAACAAATCTATGCGTCATAAATGCATGTTCTACATTTAAAATAAAATAGATGTTATTTTTATTTTCGCTAGAAGAAAAAATATAGTATGTCACGTGTCTTTCTGTTTCACAATACATTTTATAACCGGGGGTGTAACTCAGTGGTAGAGTGTCTGCTTCGCATGCTGAAAGTCCTGGGTTCAAATCCCAGCTCCTCCAACTCATCTTTTTTTGCCTGTCATATATGTAACATTTATTTTTTTGTTTATATTTTATTTAATTTATTATATATCTGCTTAATTAAAAAAATTTTTTAGTATTGCATAAACAACTAAAAAAGCGTATACGGTTAAACGCGTTATATGATTATTGCGTAATTGCTGAGTTCGTTAAGCGTTCTTGATGTCGCGGTTCATTCACAATCGAAGCGTTTTTCTTGCTATTTTTAATCGATGCTCGTCGCTTTATATTTCGTTGCGGGCTGCAGTTTCGAATTCGCGCGCTTTATACATATTCGCGCTATTCACTTATCTGACAAGTGGCACGACTGTCATTCAGTAGCTGCAGCATTTAAGACGCTCTGCATGTTCGCGCCTTTTTTGTGCATTCGGATGAAATCCGCGTACGCGACTGAGCGTCGGTAGTACCGAATCTAGCGACAGGCGATCGTCTCAGAATATTATTCGCCTTACGTGATCGGGATCAGTGCGTTTTTTGACCGGCGTTTATTGCTTCGCGTTTCGCCGCTAGACGCGGCTTACTGGAATCCATGTATTTCGCGCTATTTCGTTCGTTCGTTCGATGAGCATCGCGAGTGGTATCTGTCATCTCTAATAACGAAAAACAACAGAAACATTCAAGAGAATAATGGGAGCATCGAGGAGCAACGAGAAAATAACGAGAATATTTATGGAAACATTATTGGAAGCATCAAGGGATCGCCGGCATCGCAACAGGTAGTACTGCTTGATATATCCAATTCGTCATCAGTGATGTCAGAATAGACGAGGCTCCATGTACAATCGCTACGCAGGCGCTCTCTGCTCAGCGTTTATATGCAGTTCTTGATAGTCCGCGTGTGAACCCCGTCTACTTGCTGGCGTCTCTATTCGCCATGACATTTCTCGTTCATTTCCGTCCAGTTCGCGTGAGATATCGTAGTCGTAGTTGCGGTCGCTCCGTGTTCTGTGTTTTTTTGCCTATCCCGAGTAAATTCCGTGTACGATCGAGTATTCAGGAATGCCGAATTCAACGACGAGCAATCGTCTGTGAGTATTAATCGGTCCGCGCAATCGCGATGAGCGCGTTTTTCGGTGTTCATAATCGGAGCTCGTTGCTTCTCGTTTCGCCATGACGCGATTTCCCGGAATCTGTGTATTTCGTGTGAATCTCACACTATTCGGTCATCCGACGAGCCTCATTATCTACAACATTGGGGACAACATCGCTAGGAGCATCTGTGGTAGCATTGATAGGAGGAGCATCGAGGGGATCATCGAGGGGATCATCGCGATGGATTCGAGGCGACGTACGTTGCTTGAGATATTGAGAAATCATGACCACCATGACATTTTTCAAATCTTCAACAACGAACAATTGGCGCCCATTTCTTGTACTTGATGGTAATTCGTTCGGATGGTAAATTCACGCATCTACTTTATTCACGCAGAACAAGTTTTATTTATTATTGAGTGTCGATAATGTCAAATAACTTTCGCGTCCGAATTTTTATTTTGTTCCATAATGTGTCGTGTGAATCGGGAGTGCCGAATCATTTGACGGGCGATTATTTTAGTATTAATTAATCCGCGCGATTGTGTATTTTTTTTCAATATTCGCGAGTGATATCGGTCGCGTTTCGATGGATCGTCGTCCGTCGAACGAATTCCCGCGTTTCGCGTTGTTCGCGTCGAGTGTGTTAGTGCATCGAAAAAATGTGCATAGTAATCGTGAGTGCAAAGTAATCGCGAGTGTATCGAAGAGGAGAACAAGAGGAATGTCGTCGTGAGGAGACAGGGAATTGTTGTCCATCTACAATGTTCGACTGACGAGGATACAGGGAATTGCTGTTCATCTACAATATTCGGCTAACGGTGAGTGTTCATACACGCTTACATTTGCAATCAGTACAATCTATTAAATATGTTTTTTTAAAGAAATAACTATTATTATAATATGTTCTTATAATATAATATTTAAGAAATAAATATTTAGAATTTATATATAATTTTTGATGCTTACGCGTGATCTTCAAGTAACATAAATTTGACGTAATTGCGAAATTTTCGGTGACTTCTCTTTCTCCAAGAAATGTAATATATTTTTTAGAACTGCAAAATAAATAAAAATTTATTTAGATACATTAATTCTATATTAAATACATTAGATTTGCGAGAATAAATTATTTCGCTTTCGATTTTGTTAAAGTAGCAACTGCGCGTTTAATACTTTCGCTATTTTTAATATTTCTATTATTTTTGCATTACCTTTTTTATCTTCGGAATCCATAAACATATGAACGATGGAAAACCGATTCAATCGGCTTAAAGAGTATAATAGGTTTACGAGCAACTCTGTGTCTTTTGATGTACAGAATTGTTGCTCCAAGCAACGCAATATAAGACTGAACATTGCTGCATCCAATTTATTGCCTATAACTATAGATTAAAATTCTTTTCATGTTATGTTTTTTTATCAAATAACTATTTGTTAAATACAAAACCTAAATAATTGTTTTCCGAACCACTTAATTTATAAAATATTAAGAACCAAATATTAAAATAACGGCACAGACTAGCGATTATTTAATTACGAATGCAAATAATATTCAAATATTAATTCTGATGTATTACTTACTTTTTTCTATATCTTCGCGTGCTATACATCGCAAAAGTTTCGCGTGTAACTTCAAGTTATCATTGTTCTTTAAGGATTGCCACAAACGTATAAATTCGTAAGGAGATTCGATGTTCTTCAGTTTCTAAAAAAAATTAATTAATTAACAAATTAGTTAAGAGTATAAAATATTTTCTTCATACATTTTTAATATTTAATCTATTCCAAAACTTTAAATTGTACCTGAAGATCCATTTCCAATTTTTCGTTTTCTTTTCGATTCTCGTTAACTGTGTGAATCTTATTCAATGTTGTATTCGTTTTCGTTTTATTTTTTTTCCCAGGAGAAGCTACGTTTTTATTCTTCTCGACATCCGATTTTTTTGTTGATATGTCATCTTCCTCTTTTTTCAATCTAGTCTCTTTTTTCATTTCCATGCTTGTTTCGTTAGAATAGCGAATTTTTCCTCGTTTTTCACATTCGTTAGCTGTTTGAACTTTGTTCGGCGTTAAATCCGGTTTAGTTTTATTTTCCTTTTTAGGGGAGATTAATTCCTTATTTTTACTTGCATATGATTTTTTTAGTGGTGTATTTTTCTCTTCTTTCAGACTCTTCGGTTCTTTGCACGTTTCGTCACTCGGTAGTTCTTCGATAATAACTGTGGAAGGTTTTGTCTTATGAGGTGATGATATGCATGAAAAAATAGACTTTTTTAGGCTGCCTTCTACGTCACGTGATCTGAAAAATGAGTCGTGAGAAATCGTGAAAATGTCATCACTTCTGATAATATCTGGCAATTTTGATGTTTTATTTTTGCTGCCGAAATCTTTTGCAACAGGTGATAATTTATTGTCGCTCGCAGAATCTCGTGCTGTTCTTCCCTTGCTTTTATTGGACGCGGCATCCGCCGCTGGTGCTGCTTTGTTGCTCTCGGTTTCCACGCAGTAACTCGTTTTTATGTGCGGCATCGTCGCAACACTTCGCGAAGAGCCTGGCGCTCTGTCGCAATAACATATATCGCTGTTAACACGCCGTTTCGGACACTCAGTGCTGTTCGTTTTCACGATTCTCTCCAATTTCATTCGCTCGGCCTTGTCTTCGCTGTCGTTGATATTTTCGATCTTCATTCTGCGCAAATGTAGTCTTAGCAACTTAACGACAGCAAATATAATTGCTATCTTTATAAATTGTCATAAACATATTTGTAAACGTATTACAGTATCTCGACCCTGATTTTTATTATTTTAAATTTACTCGATAATTTAAATAAATAATGAATTAGAAAATTAAATTCTCACCTTATTTTTCTCGATTCACGTGGTTTTCTCAGCTTGTTCACACCGGATATTGCTGTTTTGTTAGTTGGTTCCAATTTTAAAACAGATTCATAATCGGCCAATGCCTATATATAAAATTACACATCAGTTAATTATGTTGAATTACGAAATATTATTTATGAAGAATGCAAATAAAAATTTCCTTTTAATTAAAGTCTTTCTTAAGTGCTTCACTTTTTAAGTAGTTAATCATATTTTGTGCAATTTTATTTTTAGTTTAATTAATTTTATTATAATTTTTATTATAATTTTATTATATTTTTATTAAAACTTATTGAAGTCGAAGCAATAGAGTTCTTTATATTTATTCTCTGTCATAAAATCTTTGTCATAAAATATTTATATATCTTAGTGAATATGCGCTGTTATAAATTGATGCAAATATTCATATTTATAATTTTTATACCTCGTGCGTATTTTCAAGATGCTCCAAGGATAATGCCCGGCGAAGAAGCGCTTTGACATTTCTGTAATCCATGCTAAGTACCGTATTGCAGTCATTAAGCGCGTCCTCGTAACGCTGCAGTTTAATAACTGAACATATATTGACTCACAATCAGTGGAACCTTGTTATACAATACAGAGCTAACAGATATTTTAATATAAACTTTAAATTAGAATTAGAAAATATTTCTTATTGATTTCTCTATATTTCGCATTATTTTTCCTAATGTGAACTTTAATGTTTCAGTTTAATTTTCTGGTAATTTTTTATTATCTATTAAGTTATAAGAAGTATTTTGTTAAAAAAATTGCAAGAATTATAGATGATGCATTTTTTTATCACACAATTGCATATAGTTATTGATTTGTTAAAAAAGTCTTTTTACTTACACGTCATAGCGCGATTATTATAAGCATTTAGATTTGAGTCAATCTCGATGCTAGCATTGTAATGTCGAAGAGCTTCCTCGTAATCAGCCGCTCTGAAGGCTTCATTTCCCTTTTCTCTTTCTTGGGCTGCCATTACGTTCACTTCCGTACTGGTTAATGAACCTAATAATAGATTCAAAGATTTAGTGCTAATATTCTATTAAAATCAATGGAAGACTGAATTCTATGCAGATTGATAACATTACACAGAGAATATTATGTAGATTTTGATAATTTTGTTAACAGCTATCGTGGCTTCAAAAAATTATTTCACAAGCTTACGTTTATCCACTGTTGTTTTATGTGCTGTCTTATTCGTTTCATCCAGCTTCTTTCGCCGATCTTGGATTCTCTTCATTTCGGCCTGTCGCTGCTCATCCTGCAGATCTATTCTGTTTATCTCTGTATCGGCATCGTATTTATCCCAAGCTGCATAGTCGCATGACGATATTCGTTTGGGTTTATTGCGCTTCTTTCCGTTGACGCTCGTTTTTTTATCCTGAAAATATAATTCGCCAATTATGGACAAGTCTATATCACATTTCATTACAACTCAATTATGTATTAATCGATAATTATTCATGAATTCTTTAACCTTGTGACAATAAATTAATTAATACAAAAATATACAATAAAATATGAATTTCCGTGAGCAAGAACCACTGATATTTCAATGAAATATATATTTGTGTACTTTAAATATTAAATTGACATACTTTTACAATATTCGGTTTAATCTTCCGAATCTCCGGCTGTGAATAGGAGTCGTTGATAAGGGTGGTTTTTCCTTCATCTAGTTCCTTTTCGCGAGTTTGCATCTCGCACATCCAATTGCTTATGTCGTCGTCAATTTCCTGTCGTTCATCCGCATTTAGCATACTTCGCCTCAAAACTGGCTCCGCCTTTCTCAAAACGACGCTCGTAGGTTTAATCCTAGCGAGACGTTCCTCGGCATGCCTCGTCAAATCTGGATATGTTCCTTCTTCGCCAGAACTGGTATTAAACCGCACGCAGAGATGTTTATGACGAATCGTTAATAAACGTGCCGGAAAATAACGGGTTTAATCACATTTTAAGCAGCAAGGTTGCAAATCTCGCGGACGATTAGCACACAGATTAAAAAATTATGTACTGTAATTATCACAACGTAGTAAGCATTAGCGGAGAAATATGCAAAATAGTAAGCACTCGGATGAAATATTTCGCTATGATTTACTCGGATCAAAATTTCTAACACGTCAGAATAGAAGATAAAATAGCAGCATTAGCATAAGTAAAAAATTCTTTATTTCTCTAAATTTATGAGATTTTAGAGAATTCACTGCAAGAAATTTATGATGAATCGTTAATAATCATTAATAAACATGCCGGAAAATAACAGGTTTAATGATGTTTCGAGTAACAAGGTTGCAAATCTCATCCGTCGATTAACACAAAGATTTAAAAATTAGTGTGTATTATAATTATCATAATATACCGAGGATTAGCAAAAAGATATAGGAATAAATAATAGGAAGCATTAAGATGAAATTAATATTTTGCATAAAGAGAAGTTTTGTGAGAAACCGATCTTAAAAATCTAATCAACAGATTGAAAAAAAAGTTTTCAGTGCCAAGACACAAATATTAGCATACGTGTGAGATTTATGTTTCTAAATTTACTGCGTTTCAAAGAACTCACCGCAAGATAAGAACGATTCGCTCCAATGTTTTTCCATCGGTGCACTGCGATATAAATTCGTACGAGAGATGGCCGACTGGTATGTTGTACCGCTCGAGCAAACTTTTCTTCTCGGGTTTCTGCGCGACGCTAATTATATCTACCTCCTCGTTGCCCATGATAATGCGAATGCGGGGAAACGATCCGAAGATTACCACCGTAAACCATGTACAGGTTACCTTCGTCGCTTTATAGACTCGGCGGAGACAACGGTTGAATAGCGGTTGAATATAGCAATCGAACCGGATTTGTTGGATCTCCGCAAGCGTATATCCCAATCACACGCAATTACTACTTGACGGTTGTCCCTGCTGACGCGATCTCTGATGCGTTGCTCGGTTACGCGGTTGTTGATTTTCTACGTCATTCGCTCTTCGTTCCAACGATCGATAGTACCTGAAATGTAACTCATTCGTTATTCTAAAAAACGCAAGATTGAAAAGAAGAAAGAAAAGAAGAGAAGAAGAAGCATTGTTATAAAAAATATGTACTTATAAAAATGCAAACAGTAAAAAATGAGCCTTGTTTAGATTTTTATAATAATAGAAAATAGTTTCAAATTTCTTTCTTATCGATACTGCATATATTTTGCATCTCTGAATCCTTAAAGCTCTTATAATATACAATACTGAGAAATTGCATAATTTATTCACTACATTTCCGCGAAGAGAGGTCGTATTGCAAAGAATTTACCCGCGTAATACATTCTGAAGGAAGATAAATTCGCGTTTCCACCTTCGTGGACGCCGCATCTCGCATCCCCGCGCGCAACATCGTTGCATACGCGAGAGTAGCGTCTTCTTTTTTCGCCTTTTCAGCCTCCACCTCTCGCGAAACACGCGCTCGTACACCGGCGCTCGGTCCGCGCGCACGTTTACCTGTTAACACGGCAGTCGGCTTGTAGCTCGCCGTAACGCAACTCGCAGCAGTACGCGACGGACGAAGGAAGCGTGCGGTTGTTGTCGTCGTCGTCGTGGTTGTCGTCATCGGGTCGCTGTCGTGCCGGTCTCCAGTGAGCGAGCGCAGCCAAGTGCATATTAGACGAGGCGGCCGCGAGCGCCGCACATTCGCCGGCGAGCGCTCGCTGTGAACAGTGAGCGTGTGCGAGAGGCCGCGTATTTTACTCTCTCTCTCTCGCGCGTTCGTTCTCCTCCCGTCACAAGTGTACGCTCCGTGTGATGCACTGCTCCGAAATCCGTGCCGAAAGCATGCGAGCGTCTCGTAATTTTCTTCCCGGAAGTCCACGCTCCTCTCGCGCGCGACCGGCTTTGAAGTTGCATCTGTGCGCGCTCTAATAATTGTGCACTTCTCGGTAGTCGGCGTCGTCGAACTTGTTAAAGTGCGAACTCTGATCGGCAAGTCGGGACACGGAGTCTCGAGTATCGATGATGTGTTCCCGGAATTACAAATCGAATTGAGCAGTGCGTGGACGCGTCGTAAGAGAGAATTCAACACTCGTTGTGCAAACTGAACTCTAAACATTTACTCCGGCTTGATGTGTTATGATAACCGAGTCACGATTGGCGAGTCGTAGTTGATTTTTTTTTGTTTGCTGAATTTTGCTCGCCAGGTTCGACTTGTGCAAGTGCGATCATTGTGTGACAGCAGGTAAATTATTCCGTTGAGAAAAAAATTCGCCAAGAGGTTTCAGACCGCCTTTATCAAAGATTAAAGACCATTGATTGAACTTTGAAGACAATCACGAAAGTTAATTTTCTTATTAAAGCGTGTTGAAAATTAATGAATCCAATATTGCCGGCGTGCAATTTGCTGAAGTGTCTTGGTGAAAGAACGCTCAACTAGAAATGTATTATTTAATCCACGGGTTGTCGGCCTTCCTCGATACACAATCGATGCTGTCCGCGGTTGCTGTTAATCGACAGAATTAATTTATAACAAAAAAAAAAAATACGGACATGTTAATTGAAACCGCACGCGTGTAAATGCGTATAGATTTCAACGTAGATAAAGAATCGATTTTTCCAGCGTTGATTAATAATTAATTGCCTCTCCGTCAGGATCGTTGTATTCTCGCTGTAATATAGATGCTAATTAGTGATTCAATTGATTACGATTGCCGTCAATCTGTGAAGAGAATCGGAGCAGACTGATAGAATCTTGGGAAGATACAATTGTTGCGCAGGAGAAAATCAGTTTCGTTAAATAAACAATCGGCACATCTGCGCATCATCTAGTATTTGCGCGTCGCGAAACTGGCTACGTGAAGAAACCGATATGCGGTTTCCAATTACGTTCTTCTATCGCGAGCAACGAGTCGATTTCCACTTCACGGTAGCTGACGCGTAAAAACGCCTGCGACAACAAGCTGAAATTCAAATAGATAAGAACGAAATAGAACGCTCAACCGATCACACGTCGTGACTGCAAAATATTCATTGAATTAATTAATCGAAATTATTTTCCACCTTGGAAATGTCTCGTCACTTGACAAACATAATTTCGTTTCATTTAACGTTATATAATGCGATTTTACTTAATTGGATTTTGGCATTATTTAAACTAATTTGATTTGATTTATTTTATTTTAAGAATCAGATGTGGAACGACTTGAAAAACAGGGCAGGATTATTCTATAAATAATTCTCGAAAAAAAAAAGAAAAAAATTTGCATGGAGATGTTTTTAAAAAGCCATCAATAATTTCATATTTGTTGTCGCTCGTTGAAAACGCTGAATCGCGATTTATTCAGTATCAATAAACACTTATATCATTTGACGTAAGACCACGTATCATCACATCGGCAAATCCTGCTTACATTCACCAAATTTATGTGACTGAAAATTTCTGGTTTTTTGTTTTAATGTCTCACTTTTTCATTTACTTATTTATTTTGATGCCTCACGTCTCATAATCGCTAAAAATCACCAAGTTATTTTCTCAGCAGTTACGTTATGAATCCGAGTGTGAATTTATTATCTAAATTTATGATTTAAGGCGAAATGTGTGTTCGATTCGCATTTAATTTAATTCAGCACATTTTACGGTCGCGCATTGTTGTCCAATATCGTGACGAGTTTCGCGATAAGGTCGTGTTACAAGCATCTCGCGTGAATAACTTTTGTCGCAGTGCGCCCAGCGAGATAATGAGATTTAATACGCGATACGGAGCGCGTTATCTAATCTGGGTATCATTTAAAGCGTGGCAGAGGGAGAACGAGAAATAAGTGACGATTTTGCGATTTCCGATAAAAAGATTTGGAGATTTTTCTCTTGAGCATTTTTTATTATCCCGAGTGCTAATTATTTCCCCGCTCTTTCCCGTCCTTCCGTTACATCTATTACTTCGCTATTACGTTAATTGTTTCTTCATTATGTCAATTATCCCCCCCGCTACGTTAATTGCTCCTCGCCTTTTCTCTCAATAATTACTTTCCAATAATTATGTTATTTGCTTATTTTCCACGTTAATTACTGTTTAGACTTTTAGACTTTTAGTTTTCATTAAATGTTACGCGTTTCTTTCTGTTTTAACGTACCGATAAAAAGTATCAACTAAACTGTAACCTTTTAGGAGAGTCATTTATCAAAGTTTCTTTTTAAAAGTTCTTATGGATTACAATCACGTGCAGAGAGAAAAGATATCAAATATTCTAGACGGCAAACGGCAGCTGCGCACCGAATTCTTCTTTTAATTAAACTCACCGTGCTTCGCAAATGTTAAAATTAGCCCGCGACATTCAGAAAAACGTCCGTACAACAAAACAAAAGCTCGTACGTCGCCGCGGGGGATGAGTGCATCTTACTTTTTTCACAGTCGTCGTCCGTCGTCGTCACTGCGCGCGCGAACGGACGAGCGAGCGAGCGAGCGAGCGAGCGGGAACGCGTGCGAGTCGAATGCGTGCGCCGGTGTGTGTGCATGCGTGCGTGCCTGTCTTTTTTTCGTAATCGCCGACGTGTCGGCGGCGCCAAGCTAGAAGACGCGGAGGAAGGCCGACGACCCGTTATAAATGGAACCAGAGAGACGGCATTTCTCGAATCGCTGCTTGTGTTGTTATTCGCAGCGCAGCGCCGCAGCCAAGCGAGCACGTACGAAAAAGTCATCCTCGCTTCCGAGGTGCGAACGAGGGAACCAGCGCTGTAATTCCGAAACGCGAGCGGGCTATTGAATCCGATGTAATCGACGGGATGAAGGAGACCAGCGGTAGGAAACGGAAATCCAGGAGAAACCGGAGTAGAAGGGGACAATTCTAGAGTTCCGATAAAGAGCAGCTGGCAGGCGGTTTAATTAGCACGCGAAGTCGTGAGGTATTGACACTCCGTATCGAGAGACGGGGAATTAACGGTTGCCGATCAGTTGAAATCCTCGGCTTTCACTTGTGAAAATAAATATCACAAGTGGCATTATTATTAGCCTTTTGAAAATTCTCTAAGCGAAGGGAGGCAATATATCGGCCGACCGATATATCGCTCGGTGTGAATTATCGAATAGTTGCAGCTGAGCACAAAGCTCTTCTGAAACAAAGGTTCTCCTATGAGAATCTCGTCGCTGGAGAACGAAAGAAAAACGAGAGAAAAACAAACTGCGCGTCACCTTCAAAATACTCGGAAATCGCGATAAGATAGCGACGGCCGTTCGTCGCAAATAAACAGTTGCCTTACGGCGCGCTCTCGACGAGTCGCGATTCCTGGACGAAGGACGCGCGATCACGGCGACCGACTGCACCGAGCTGCGAGTTTCAAAGTGGATCACCGACGCGGGATTTCACAAGATCGACGTGTCGTCTAAAAAAGGCCGGCTGTGTGTTACTCAACGCGCGCTTTATCGCGCCATTAAGGATCGCGCGGGGAAGAACCGCTCGTCGAACGTGCCGAGCCGAACTCGTAATCGCGATTACGTACGTTCATCACGCCAGTGAATCGACGCGGCTGTCTATACGTCGACCAGCTCGCCGCCTCTTCGAAGTCGCCGGGAATCAACAGGAATCGACGCTACCATTAATAGCTTTCTGAGTATCTGAATAGCAACAACTTCGGCCGACGATTGACTGATAATTGAATACCTGGTCTCTCGGAGTAAAGTAGCGAGAGTGAGAAGAAAGCGTTAAATATCCTCACATGTCAAAGACTCTGTATTTTCTACCGATGCTTTTTGTAACTTTTCTTGCGTGTCCGGGAGAAGCCGGCAGTAGTCGATCGGCGCAACAATTAAATAGACACCGTCGCGGCGCGAGAAAGACGAAAAACGGATCCAAATACCGTTCATGTTATTAAGGACGAAATTTTATAGTGCGCATCGGAAATTAATTAGTGATATCAATATAATTCGCCGTAATAACATTGCCGTGGAATTAAACGGCGATGAATCGAGCTGACGGTTGATCGGTCAGCACAGTTAATCCCGTATTTAATTTCGTGAGTGTGTTCGCAATTGTCGCGAGTGCTCAAGAAGAAGGACATCGGGCCTTTCTTCGCGCGTGTGCATATATGTATGCACGCACGAGTAGGTCAATGTCCTGACGAGGACCTGGATGTGAGTGCGGCGGTTAAAGTGCAGAGTGATGTAATTGGCGCATCCGTCGCAGAGGCGATTTGTGATGCCAGCCCGAATGATACTTAATTCACGCAGCTGATGACAAACGTAAACAGGATCAAGGTGGTCGTCCTCGGCGGCCCCAGAGTCGGCAAGTCAGGTGAATCTCCCTAAATTCCACGTCATTATTAGGAATAATTTCTCGTTCGTTTTCGTTGATTCCGTTATCTGTGTCATCTGCAAAATTTCAATGATAAAATTATCAATATATTAATTTTAATTATTTTAGTAATTAATTGCAATTATCGAAACAATTAAATTCCGCAACAGACTTATTTGCTTAAAAAGAAAGAAATTAGAATCAAATTATGCAATGCTTTGCTGCATTTTGGGATTTGCAATGCAGAAAAAAGCTTAGCGCTGTTGATTTCGCGTAAAATTAAACTGCAATAAAACGGATTGCAGAATAGGTTCGTCGATATTGATCTCCGCGAGATTCCGAGACATTCCGTTTTTAGCATTGTCCTATCGAGATTGATATTAATTCACGCGCTCGCCGCGCGAATAATAACTAATGCGCGATGGAAAAAAAATTGCAAGTCGATTATGGCGCAACGGCGTGAAATATTGAATCACGTCGGAAGGACGTTCATTATGGCGGGCGATACTAATATCGCGTCGCCGTGCAGCGTGTAATTTCTGCGCGTTGTCTAATAGCGCACCGACGCAACGCATTGAATGAAAGTGCCGTTAAGATGGATACGCATAGTCCGCGGAATAATACGTTGCATTAGTTAACCCGACAGTCGCGCGACGCATACAAAGCGAGCAAACGAACGACGATAAGGCGGTTCGCCGACCTCGAATAAATCCTATTAATAACCACTAGGACCCGCCGCCTTAATAAAGCATACTCCTTATTTTACTTTATTTTTGTCTAAGTCTCTTCTTCGTCTGTTGTCCAATTTTGCATCTTTACGCTGTTGAGTTACCGAAGCGTCTCACTCTTGGATTGTTATTGTCCTTGAAGTTTCGCATTCTCGATTCTTAGACAGTTGGATCTTTCTATAAGATAGTTGCTAGCTTTAATGTTGGATTTTTAGATTTTCTGTAGTCCAGAAATCCTCGGATTTTCACATTTTCTATTGTCCAATTGTTACAGCTTTGCAAATTTACAATTTGCAATTAAATATCGTAAAATTTATGTTTATTACATTTTTCCGTTAATATATTTAATCGCAGTTCGTTACTTCTGTATTCATGTGTTACGGGCGCGAAATTGATCGCAGTGAAACACGCGGCAATGTCGTTCGTTCTACTTTTTTGCGACGAAAACTGCACATTCTCACGCGGTGGCGGCGCCGTCGGTTCGCCGATGGAAGAGGGATATCTCGATGGTAGGGAATCCTTAAAAGTCTCTCTCGTGGGATCCCGCTGGGTATAATAAGGACTTCCGTGGACGTTATCGGATATCATCCCGTGTGAGCGGTGGAGGGGGTTGCGCCACGCCGCGAAAAATTCCGCACGGTTGCAGCGGCAGGTTGTGAGATCTGGACATCCGATACATCCGTCCTGTTACTCGTGGTGTCCGATCCCTCTGGATTCCGTTTACGCGGTAACATTCCTCTCGTTATCGCACTTTCGCCCGATACATGTGCGGTAACCTGAAAAAATGCGAAATTAATTAAACTGGATTTTTCTACAACAAAAATACAAAAAATTTTGTTGAAATTCTATTCGTTTCAAATTTGATGTGTTTAAATTTGAATTTTGATTATTATTTTACTAACCTGCATAATTGTAATTAATGTAAAAATGTTGATGAAATGTTAAACGTAGCATTTGACCTGGTATTTCCGATTAAACCGTAACTTTTTAGCGAGATGTCGATTTCGCAAAAACTTCGCTTACGGCGAAGAAGCATAAAAAGAATCGTAGTCTCGCGAGAAACGTAAGATTATTATCTACAGTCATTTATCTGCGTTAACGCTTATTGAAGAGCCAATTGGAGATTCGCTACCAAGCAGCGACGTGTTCATAAATTCATTTGGTCTAAACGGCTTGCTTTATTGCCGTGTCATAAGAAAAGCGGACAGACAGAAAAAGAATAATAGCTCGTGGTAGCCGTACTTCTCAATGGATTCTTTTTTTTGCAACCAGCCGCGATCAATCTCACCACGATCAATCTTTCATTACCTTTTTGATATCTTAAATACTGTAACAGTCCAAACATAAAACTTTCTACAAGAACTAAATTACTATTTATAGTTTTGTCTTCTATTATGTTTTACACCTTCTCCATTTCAGAAAAATACTTTTTTGTTAATGATACATTTTTTTACTGAAATAATAAATAAAAAAAGAATTCATATACAAAATTGCTTGAAATAATTGTCTTTGAAAGAAATTAAGTATAAAAATTAGGCGTTCTGTGATACGAAATATAAAGCGAATCGGTCCGTTTAACTATTTGGCAGTTGTAACAGTTAAGATGTAGGTGAGCAAAATTTGTTCCAATAAAAGATCGCGTTGAGATCTTCGGGATAGAAAGGAAACTTCAACGAGACATTGAGGATGCGCATGGCTAGTCGCGCCGCGCCATCCCGATCCTTTTTTTTTATTCCTCACATCTTCCTCTCTTTCTCTCTTCTTCTGTCTCCCCTCTTATCCACGGCGATCGTGGCCGTAATTACTATTTTCTTACGTCCACCAAGCGGCTTATCCACCAACGATCTATCTATAGAACCCCGCGCTGGCAACCATCGCACGTCGGCGAATGGTACCGCGAATGGCTACGTTTTGCTCGTACCGTTGCATCTTCCACATTACACACAATTCTCCGCAGGTGACTTAATCGGCTTCCCTCTTCTTACTCTTCTTCTTCGCTCTTCTCTTCCTGCTTGCTCTTTTCTTCTCGTTTTTTTTCTCTCTTTTTCACTTGCGCAATCGATCGAAGAATCTCTTTTTTTCGGAGATTCTTACTCTTTTAAAATCCACCCTGAAATTTGATAGTACTACTGTCAATTTTTTGTTATTAATTTATATTATTATTAATTTTTGTATTTCGGATACAATTTTTTTTTGCGAATATTATCACAGCTGATTTTTGAATTTATCGCAACGTTTCATGCTCTCTGAGTCCTTCGTTACCTTTATCTTTCATAAACACGACGGGCATATTGTCACGTTCAGTCGGGCTGGCCCTAAGATAAGAACCTTACAAACGCCCTGTATCTGGCATGAGTGTCAGGTTTCCCTCGCGTTCGGACCTCAGTGTGATGGAGAGCACGCTTTCATTAGACTCAGACGCTTGGCACAGATCGCTGTTGGGACTATTAAGCATTACGAGCGACATTCCCGTGTCCGCATCAATTACTTCGGTTCGCGCAGCGTGTATAGGATTACGGCGTGACGTTGTCTCGGTTTGATGACAGTCATCTTTGAAAGGGAGTAGATGTCCGCTTGATTATCCGAGTCTGGCGTACTGCTAATCATCCGCGATGCCTTTGCGCGGACCGTTGAAAATTCGGAAGATAATCGGGAGATTTTTCTTCTGAAATCAAAATACAATGAAAATTGTCAGTTAATTAATTTTCTATTGTAATGGTAATATTTTGTCTTCTGTAAAGTGTAATAAAATAAGTAATAATTTAACATCTTCCACTGATATTGAGAAATTTAATTTTGATGTATGTTTGAAAAAGATGCTGCGAAAATATGCTAATCTTTCAGATATCTAGCTGTTTTTAAAACAGTGTTAAAAACATGACGTAAAATACACGCGTGATTCATGTTTTATTAATAATCATACATATTCAACTCACTTCGATAAATTAAAAATAAGAATTCCTCTCTGAAAAGATCCTAGATTCCATTGGTTCATTGGCTTTTCGCGATCGCGTGTTGAAACCTCTTTGATATATCGCCGTCCAACTGCGCGGAGATATTTCGAAGATATGCACACACTCTATCTTTCATCTCAGCAAATAGCTCACGAATAAAGTTCTATATTCCGTTTCTGCTCGTGTCTCCACCTCTCCTCTCCGTTCTTCGTGATATTTCTCTCTCGCTCCTTCGTCGTCGTCTTCGTTGGGCTGAACCCGACGACAGATTTATAAACGGTGTACCTACGGAGTACGGAGCGGCACGAATCTATGTACTCGATAAGTCTTGCGAAGATCGAACGACGACGACGACGATGACGGTGGCGGCGGCGGCGGCGGCGGCGGCGTCGACGATCCAACGAACGTCGTCGACATGTTGAATCCTAGGCCGCGGTCGCAACGAAATGAAATTTATGAAGCAAGAAATTTATCGGCAATCTGTGAGAGAACCCGTTCAGATATTTATGGTTTCTTTATTAGTGGACACGCGGCGCGGAATGAGTTAATGGCGTTTCAACACCTGCGCGTACGGGGCGCGTCCTTTAGTTAGACACGCGTGAGAACGAACACGTCTTTTTATGTAATTATTTATAATTATGATCCCATATATATTATCAGACTCACCGCGATTATCCGCGTGATCGTGTTCGAAACTAATCAATGCTTTTTTCGTTCTTTCTGTTACAGCCGTGGTAGTGCGGTACTTGACGAGGCGATACATCGGCGAGTACAGCTCGACCAGTGGTAAGTGTTTCTCCGTCATCTCTCTGTTTTCGTTTTTTTTTTATTTCGCTTTCTGAAAATAATTACCGATGTGGAGCGTGAATAATTGCATCCATTTGTTGCTAATTTCCGAGGCGTTGCATTCGGAACAAATGTCCCGTTCCTATCCGAGTTCCTTTCTCGCTCGCTATCGACTTATCTGCCGTGGGGCGGGCTCCGGCTCGGCGCGCGAAACGCTCACCCCGGAGTATAGCGAAACGCGAATCTAAATCTCGATCAGTTGCCTCGCGTGCTGCGGCGCGCGCGGGCCGCGGCGGGAAAAACCCGCCGTGAAATATTCCCGCGCTTAAAACCGGACTCTAATTCAAGGGTGCTCGTGAAAAATCTTAATCATGGCGCCTCGCGAGCGACGTCCCGAGGGCATTCTAGCGGTCACAGAAATACACAAGATAGCAAAGGGGAGTGAGGGTGCGGCGACTGCGGGGTTTTGTAAAGAGGTAGAGACGGAGGAGGAGGAACAGAGACGCAACGAATACAACGCCGGACTCGCGGAGGGCGGAGATTTAAACACTCGATATGAAATAGAGCCTATGGGGAGGGTCCGCAGAATGCAGATCTCTCCCATAACTCATGCAAGCTACTTCGCCATAATAATTGCCGTGCACGCCCGCGGACGTATAAGCTACGACGGCGAGTTTCGCGGATATCCGAGCCGCCTGGAAAAATCCCTCGTGAAGTATTGTCCCCTTAACCCTGAACCGCGCGTATTTTTGTAACACCTATGTGGCTACGGCCGGCCTATGCATTCTCGCCGACGTTTGCTGTGCGAGTACCACATTATTTTATCGTGATCCTGATAGTTATAGGGATGTTACAGTCATGATAATTAGAATATATAACTATGTAAAATGCCTAAATTTATTTGATTACAAAACTGCGTTAGTGAATGCGCTTGAATGGAAATTTATCCGGGATTAAGTTTCCTTTTTAGAAATTTATTTTTTCTTTGCGTCAAAAAAAGATAAATATAAAAATTATTACGTCGAATATTTTACAATTTGTACGTTCTTAGTCTTCATTTTTAGTTTCCAATATTTTGAGCGAATGATTATTCGTGCGTCGATATATTGTTTTATTTAAATTTTTTGTCAAGTTAAATGGATTTTATTTAGAACTATTTGAACGAAAAAACTATACTCAAATTGAAATTTGTAAGGCTTAAATTAATCCGCAGGAAGTTTCTCTTTACTCTACGTAACGCGCGGAAAACTTCTCGGCACAATAGCGCAATCATCGATTTATCGAATTTCTCTCGTGTATAACTGGCAGTCAGAATCAATCTTGATCTCGATCGATTTAGCTGCGATCGATAACACCGGACGAAAGTGGAAGGGTGCCGCGCGTGAGAGCTCTCTCCTACCATCGGTATTAATTAATTTCCTGGGAAAATGATGGATAATCACTGTTGAACGTAACCAGGAAGCGGATAATCTCGCGTGTCCCTTCCCCCTTTGCCGCGATCGAGAGAGAGGGAGGGATAATCGCTTAATCGATCCTCAAAGATGATGCCGTGGGCGCTACGATCTGATCACCTGTCCATTGAGAATCAATAAAAAATGATAAGAATGACGACGGAAAAAAACCGCGACGTAGACACGACAGGTAGTGTCTGCAGATATTATACAGGCCGCTTCATACAAGATAAACTTTACGAAATGGCCGGAAGCATAAATGAATATTGCAACAAGTGCCTTAATCTAAAGATAATTTGTTTCCGTAATAAAAATCAAAATAGCTTTTAATATATATTTTTTTTTTAATTTTCTAAAATCTTTTGCAGAATTTGCAAGCGTAAAATTTTAGAATGTTGATACTACATTTTAGAATTTTGGAATACTGCGGAAACAGTGAATTTTTGGGTCTTTTTAACGTTTTTCTAAACTTTGAGATTGGCTAGAATCAAGATGCTACTGCACGATTTGATCGCGTGCAGTGGCACATCTCTTTTTCTCTTTCAGCGCATCTCGTGTGAAACGAATCGAAAATGCGTCGACACTTCGTGCGACTCGTGCGCGGATTATTGCGCACACTTTCGTTCCCGGTCGTTGGAGAATCACTTTTCCGAAGAAAACGCCCTCGAACGGTGAAAGCGGGGCCATTGATTTCCTTCGGCTAGTCTCCGTGGCGGACAAATTGTGGAGAAAAATTCTGCTGCATATTTATAGAAATTAATTTGTTCACACGTCAATCTAAAGTTTGACAAAGAAAAAATTAATTTTTAATGAATTAATATTCTGTTAATAAAATGTATATTATATTAAACCAATTAATTTTTTTCAAAGAACTGCGGAGAAAAATAAAAAGGTTAAAAATATATAACACTTTAGATATATAAAAGCGTGAAAAGTCAATAATTTGAAATTATAAAGATCTAACTAATTTATTCGCTAAATCTTACCGAAAATCTCCGTAAAGTCTACGTATAATATCTAAATATTCAAGCGACGATAACAACGGTACAAAATTGCCATTTATTATTGGCTTCCATCGCACGACTTAAATTTGATTTCTCGAAGAAAGATCGAGGATGATCTTCCTCGGCAATTTCGATTACAAGGCATTCGTATAAGCGCAACATCGTCGTTTTACGGGAGATACTCGCAGATAATCGGTCCTTTTCATCTCTCGCCACGATGCAGCGTCCGCGCTTGTTATTATTTTGATCTCGATTAACAATGCAAATCTCTCTTTGCATGGAATAATTCTAGGCAATGATTTAGAAAGCGAGTCTCGTTGTATTGTCGATCCTCTCCCGCGCACTCGGATGGGAAACGTTTTGTCCGCGCGCGCGGAGAGAAGATTGCATCGTGCATCCCGATCGTTCGATAGATCGACGATAGATCACGTATTCGAGATGGATCCCTGGCAAAAGCCGAATCCGTACGGTCGGCGACAGTTATATTCCCAGTTACATTCGATGAAAGTGTGCCACGATCTTCTTTTTAAATTACAATTATTGTTTTTTACTATTCAATCTTTTAGAAATTGTATCTTGTATTTTCATCAAACTTGTTCATCACAAACTCGACTTTATCTTCTGATATGCAAATTCTTCTAATGTTTAGATTAGACTGTAATTTTAAATTACATTTTTAGATTTTTGCATATATATATATTAAACATATTAGACTCGGTTTGATCTACGAAATCCATTTGTTACATTTTATCTTTTAGCTTTAGCTACATTTAGTTTCTCTATTTCTTTTTATAAACGTAGAAGAAATCGTCACGTTTCATAAACGGAGTTTAAACTACATCTCGCGGTCTTGGAAGCACGTCGATAGTTCCACCACCGGAGGATGCAATGAATTTTCCGTTGCAACGCTTGGTCAAATCGTTTCTCCATCAGCATTGTCCGGCAATAAAACTTTCTCGAGCGTAACGGCCGCTAATATAACGAGCATCCTTATTTGCTTGTTTCTGCGCTTCTCCGGCTCTTCGCTGCCGTCGCTACGAGGTGTTTATGAGTTTATTTATCGTTTATTTATTGCGTTTACCTTGTTAGGGCTACTGTGTTCGATGCGCTTCTGTGCCTTCTTTTCTTCTTCTTGATATGCACGTACTTCTCGAACGCATTAATTAGTTTTCAAAAATATGAGCTTTCTTTTTTTCACTTGCTTTGTCAAAAATGTGAAGTTAAAATCTAAAAGTACTGGTAGAAATTAAAGAATGATAAATATCGAAATCTAAAAATTAAAATATTTAAATATATAAAACTTTAGAAATGAAATCTTAACATTCTCGGTGTTAATATTAGAAATAAGAACTGAAGAATTTACCAATCTAAAAAAACGTAAGCATTTAAAATTACAAATATGTGACGAATATGTATTGTTCAAGTGTTCAAGAAACCATGTGTAAATAATTCGAGCGTGCAACATTTAAAAAATGCAATAGTTTCAATGTGCGAGTAACCTTTTTCGTAAATTTCTAGCGAAAATCACGTGTCATTGTCGACGCGCATAATGACACAGCACTAAGCGCCAGCGTAACTAATTGGACTTATCGTCACTAACTGCTCTGGCACTTTCGCGCATTAGCCGCGTTTTCTATCCTTGGGAAAATGTTGTTTAGACTTTTTCAAGCCGATCGAACTATCATCGAATTGAGAAAAATTATTTCGCTTGTCTTTTTACGAGTTGTGTAAGATATTTACTGCGTTACTAATCAATTTGACGGTAATATTAACTTCGTAATTTTTATTTGTTTCAGATTTTCTGTACCGGCATAGCGTCACTATTGACAATGTCACGACGGAAGTCGAGATACTCGACACTTCCAGGTGCGAGGTAAGTTTCTATTACGATCTAATATCTGATCTAATTAAATCTTAATATTCTAAATATTATAGAAAATAATTTCTTTCCTCGAGAAATTGAATTACACCTTAATTATAACTTTGAATTATATATCAGAGAATAAAATTATTTAAACATGTTAATGGAACGAAAAGCAATTTAAAGAAATTATTTTCTAGAGTTGTAAAACTTTTCGTAAAATATTAAAGATCTCCTTTTTTCGTCATGTTTTTACGAACAATCGTTTACAATAGTACATTGATTTGACATTTCCGTATTTGAATTATGTTTGGTTGCGTGAGTTCTCGTCGCGAGGGTAATAAATAATGCATCGGCGCAACGGTATCCTGCACATTCGCGAGCCTTTTATCCTTGCGGTTTGCGAATGGTCCTGCACAGTTCTCGAGTCGAATCCGCCTTGCGATGTGCCTCGAGACGCGAGGTAGGATCTTTTCAAAGGCCTGGTCTAAATATATCTTCTTTCATTGGAGGCCCCCGGAGGGCCTTACAGCCCTTCAGGCCCACGTCCGTCATATCTCGGCGAAATAACGAGCGGCTCGCGAATCGCAGAGGCTATATACCGGTGTTCCTGCGGGCAATTCTTGAATCTCTAACACGTGCGTGCTTAGGTTATCCAAAGAGAAATCGATAACGAAAATTTAATAATTACAAGCGATAGGAACTATTATTTTATCTCCATGGTGTGGTGTATTTAGCATATTTTATAATATATTTAAGGATCCTGTGCTTTTTTACTGAAATATTTGCTGATATTTTTAAATAAAATATTTGTGCTTAGCACTTTCCACTTTTTAATACGCTATGTATTTTATATAAATATTATCTTTGATAAAAATGATAGTTAATGCTGAGTCTTCCCGAACGGACGATCGACTCTAGGTCGAACGTTTCTACCCTGACCTTTCGTAACCCGATTCTTCTAGAATACGGTAACGAACGAACGTTGAGCTCTGAGGCGGAAATCCTGCGAGTTGGCCCGTTAGCCACGTATTTGAATTGAATAACGATCGTCTTTAAATTCGTATCTAGGCGATTGCGACTGCATGAACAACACATGGCTTCACCTGTCGCGGCAACAGCTCATTGAAATTCCAGTGAGGTCGCCTTATAGTATGTCGGATAAAATATTGTTTTCTTTTTTTAAGAGAATTTTAAGGGATCATAGCCAGATTCGAATATAAACAGCGATAAGCTAATTTTGTCTTTTGTCTTTCTTAAAATTTTCCGTCAAATTAAAAAAATTGTTTTAATTTGTTTTAAAGTCGCGAAGTTCCTTAATTCAAAAATTTCCAGATTTTTATCTATTTGTCAAATTTTTTAAATTTTTATATGTGCTGCTTATATGCTTTAAAAATATAAAGATTCAAAGTTTTAATGTTTAAAATTTCTAAATATTGAATTTTTAAAATTTAAGCTTCTGATCTCTTAAGTTCCGAATTTTCAAAAATGCAAAATTCAACTTTTGTACTTCCAAGTCCTAAGCTATATGTTTTAGAGGATACTATATGCTTAGAGCGGTAATCGCTCTGTAATTTGATAATAGCACGGATAATAGCATGGATTACACAGCGGCAGAATAAGTTGCAATTTATTTTTGTGGACTCCGCGGTTTCGTTTTGGCATTTAACTGTATCCTTCCCCTCGATGAGCGGTGAGAAAGTTCATTCATAGAAAGTATTTCCTGCATAAGTTCAAGTATTGCGACTCTCTGGCGCCTTTTCGACGTGGCAGAACGATTGCATGCGTTTATTACGTAGAGTTAAACACGAATACCATACTAAAGAGCAGACTTTCATTATCGAGTAATTTTATTGTACCATTACATTGATGTTATATCATTATAATGGAACAGTATATATAAATTAATCAAATTTAAAAAATTGCCTTTTATCTAATGACACAAAAATGTAATTTATATTAGAATGGTTGTCTAATAAAATTTCTTGCTTAGAAATGAAGATAATTTGAACATATTCAAGAATTGATCTCAATTCTTCTAGGCGGTGATAGGCATAATTCTTTGGCAAGGAAGTTTTAAGGGACATTTTAAAGCGGATTTTCAAAAGCCGCTTCTCTCACGAACTGCTTACACGCACATTACTACACTGACACCCGTTGGTTATTCGGTAGCGCTGCAACGAGACTCGATCAGGCCCGGGTTGTTTTTAGCAAACTGGTTTTTCTACCCGAGGCTCACAATTACCAACTTCCTTTTTTGCGCTGCCCCCCAAATGTTTGCACCTGTCGCTTAAAAGATCGCGAACCGTGATCTGTAGAATGGCACACTAGATACGAATCTTCGAATGCTACGATCCAATAAATCCTATCAATGTTTTATTTCCTAGATTTTCATTTTTTTAGAAGTTATCAGATTTTCGAATTCAAGAAGATTTAAGCCTTTCAATTCTTTCAAAACGTAGAATTTTCTAAGTTTAAATAAATTATTAAAATTTTATACTTTAATTTTCCTCGAATATTGTTATTTCTAATTAATTTTTAAATTCGCAACTCCATCCTTTAAAGTTTAATTTTTATTCACAATAATTTCAAATATTCTATTTTCGACACCACTGCACCATTAACTGACACTACACGACTCGCTGGCAAACAATGCTTGTCCATTTAGAGAACCTTGTACGTAGAACGCGTAGGGATGCATGCACCGTTACCGTGTGTATACAATAAATAATCTGGAACAGGAAGTGACTGTGTGCCTGCGAACACAAAATTACATTTTAAATGCTTCTTTATTTGTTAATATATTGTTAGAATTCTAAAAAAAATATTTCAATAAATAAGATAGAACAATTCGAACATAAAAATTTTAGTTAGACAATATTCTAAGTGAATAGAAACGTTTTAAATGTCCATTAAGCTGATACAATCACTTTAGTATAATCAAATTAAATATATATACAAAAATTTAATGCTATTTTGTTGCTTCAATTGTTTAGTTAAAAAAATGGTTATGCCAATTTAAGTTTTTAGCACAACCGCACAAAATATTATGGAAAAGTAAAAAATAAATGATAATTTTGCGACAAAATAGCACTAGATTTTTGTATACATTGAATTTGATTATACTGAAGAGGCTATGTCAACATTACAAATTTTGTCAGTTTAGTAAGAAAACTGTGGTGAGAATGTTGTCAGGGAACAGGATCTAGGAAGATCGATATCGATGTGGATTAGTGTGGCAGTGGTGCAGGAAGTCGACGTGATTCCGGGTAGAAGAAGCGGATCGTTAAATACGCCATCAGCGCGCGGACACTTCTCTCTAACTCTTCCGCACCAATATATCACGTCCGAGGTTCTATTGTAAACGAGATTTTTAGGTCGGTCTCCTTTGCTCCCGGTAAATCTTCGCGAAACTCCTTCGCGCTTACCAGGATTAATCAATCCTGGGCAACACGATGTTTATCACGAGTGCAACATTTACGAGCAACATATCATTTTCATCTCGGCATTTTTGTTATCAAGTTGCATCCACTATTAGTCACGTTTAACTTTAATAAATCCGCGAAAGCTGTTAGCGATTAAGATTTTTTTATACGAAGAGATTACATTCACTTATCTCTATATTTACATTTTAAGGTTTCAATTTTCAAACTCTCACGTTTCAAGTTTCAAAACTCCGATGTTCTGAAATTCTGGAGTTATCAAATCTTCAAGCTACGGCAGAAGAGGGAGGAAGTTGAAAAACTGTGAGGAGTAATAAGGGTTGTGGTAGGAGGGATAACATGCCGAGACGCGAAAGTAACAGTCCAGGAATAAGCTCGCGCCGAGCTATTAAAGTACGATTTGGAAGAAATAAAGGAGAAGAATGTGCGTGGCGATAACACGTGCGAGAGAGAAAGCGTGAGAATGAAGGAGAGAGGATCTAGATCACGTGTACAAAATAACCCAATCGAATCCCTTCGCGCCGCGAGTCGAAATTCCTTACATGAAATAAAATATTTGACATACATATTACAAAATATTCCTTGCGTTTAAAATTTTAATTTTAATAAATAGTTTACTATTGTATTTTGTATCGTATTTTATTCTCCAAATTTTTACCTGTAAATTCGTTAACGTTATCGTTGTAAGATAAAAATTAATTTTGCTTGATTGAAATTTCGCGTTTTAAAGGGCTTCTTTGGGCTTTAACTATTTCGTATTCTAACACAAATAAATATACGAATTAAAATTAAAGATAAATATGTAATAAAAATGTCACGAAACACGTTGCATTGCTTGAACACGGCTGCCCGCGCTATGAATTTCAGTGGAATATCTTATTATAGTTACATATTAAAATTTCGAACACAAGGAATATCTTGTAATATCTTGTAATATCTTGTTATGTGGAAAGTTGTCACACATACATATACAAACAATATTTTTTGTTAAACATTATTTCGAGGATATTTATCTTTAATTTTAAGTTTTTTAATTTCTTCAATTTCTTCGAGTCCCAAGTTTTTGCATTTCTGGATTTCCAGGATCTCAAATTTCTTAAGTCTCAAGTTCCAACGCGAACGCACAAACGCCCGAAGTTCTTAAATTACCGAGGAACCAAGTTCTCAAGTTCCGTGGGACAAGAATCCATATACCGACTATCTGAATTATCTGAAAATCGTGCAACGAATATTAGAACAAATAATCGATAATTCGTTGTTAAACCATGGCCTCGGTCGCGCCACTAAAATGCATAACGCATCGGATGTTCGCGGTGTAATCTTTCCAATTATCTCAACATTCCTCTCACTTTTGCCGATATCTAACCGCGATATTATATTCACCGATTATATTTAACGTAACAAAGGGAAACGGCTTAAATTCGCAGGCATATACATACCTCGTATTTCAACCGCGATAGGATACGCTGAATATATTCCAGTCGTCGCTGCTTTATCCTAAAATGCATTTTGTTAGAAAGTTATAACGTACTATTTTTTTATTCATTTTTTATAATCAAGATAAATTGGTAAAACATGCATTTTAAATTACAGAAATTTTACTTTTAAAAATTACAAAAGTTATCAAATTTGTCTTTAGTACAATGTTTATTATTAATAGAAAGAGTATCAAATATTTTCCAATCTTTTGCTTTTTATAATTACTCTTTTTACATTTTTGATATATGAAAAATATTAATGCAATATACATATCCATTTGCTAGAAAATATATAAAAGCTTCTAAAACATAAATTTATAACATATGGATTTTCTGAATATGTAGACGGGCCCAAAGGCACAAAACTCGATTTATTTTTTCCGTTAACTTTACATTGTAATTTAGTGTGAAATATTTCCGTTCCATAGCGGAATTCCTCGTCTCGATGATAGCTAATCGCGTTGCACCGGATGTTGTGAAGATGCCGCGGCTTCAAAGGGCGCATAAGCCCTGCGCCTAAACGCGCTCTAATCTACAAAATTATCCGTTTCAGACATAACGTACATCCTTGATATTCTGATACGCGCGGACCCAACGGGCCTCTCGTGTAAAACGCGCGAGTCTGCATCGATACCGGGTGTGATCTGCCGGCACTTAAAGTGCATAGATCCATTGAGCGCACGTGGTCAACGTCCGTCTCGCGGTGTTTTTTAACTAGACACCCCGTACAAACGCGCGCGTTACTAATCCTCCAATTGCCGTTAAGATACGCCTGAAAATCGGATCGATCAGGCCAATTCACCATGCGAATGTCTTTACAGATAAACGGCATGCAAGGCTGACCGCAATCTGCTAACAAGAAAGTATTCGTTTTTGTTTTCATTTTTGTCGCGTTTTATTTATTACTAGTATTTATCACGCTTATTATTTATTATCTGCTGTTTGTTATTCCATTCATTAAAATTTATTTTTGAGAATAATTTTAATTACCTTTTAGTATAAATATTCTGAAACATTGTGGAAAAAATATTACTGCAAGCGATTTTCAATGATTTAAAAAAATTTTTATGGGAAAGTGATAAGTTTTAACGAGCATATATTTTACGAGTTGCATACATTTGCATATTCATATTTCTGAATACGACGCAAATGCTTTCGCTCACGTTTGGCGACGCAGATTCTCATATGCATACACCTGACGTGTCTTAAATGATTTAGCAGAAACAAAGCGTGACCAGTCTTTACTGATTGCATGCCAAATTAGCATAAGATTGTAAATTTACTCATAATCGTGACATTCAATTAATATCATCTTCACGCCGATGGTTGCTGATTTATGGGTGAAATTTAGAAATATTCTATATACCGCTAAACATATATAATTTTTTCAAATAATGTACTGTTTCTTACACGATAAATATGTAAAATATCATCATTACGTTGAGGATGAACCGTGTTTATCTCAATAGATAATGTACAATACTTTCCCTTTACTTACCGAGAGGCCGAAAATACTTAGCCCCTTAGTGCCGACGTCTATGAATGCACTTATGTTCACGCGAACGTTTACGTGCTTGCAGCCGCTCGTGCCAGTTTAGCGTGCCTACCTTTGACCGTCTTACGCGTCATGTTAATGACGAATACCGTTCTAATGCGATGGGCAGTCCCGATTCAGCTCATTAAGCGTGTAATAAGACGACCGAAGAAAGGAGAGATTGTAGCATTAATGTTTCGCATAGAAGTATGAAAGGTTTCTGAAAAACTGCAGAAAAAAGTTAAATGCACATTATGTAGAAACGTCGGAAATGCATAATTTTATAGATTAAGGCGCTATTGATCCTATAATAGTTTATAGCGAAAAAAGGCAAGTATTAAAATAGAAAAATGATTTGGAGAAATTTTATTCAGATACTGCTAAAAGATATCATAAAGTTCATCAATGTTATATTTAAAGAACAACGTGAAAATTTTAATTTAATGTTATAAATTGTTATTTCTTAATTAAAAAAATCAGTACTTTTTATTTATCTTAAGTTTGAAGATTTTGCGCTATATAAGATGTCCCAAACCAACTGTATCACTCGTTAATAACAGATCATGTGAGGTCATTTGGAGACGAAAATCAGACTAATCGTATTATCGGTTAATAGCAGATTTCTGAGATTTCTCATACAGTAAAAAGATATAAAAGTCAATATGCGACGTACCTGAGTGCAATTTTAACAATTAATTAATCAATTTTAAACATTTTGCATTTGAAAATTACTATCTCGATATTTTACTATAAAGATTTTCGTGTAGTGCAAAATCTTCAAACTTAAGATAAATAAAAAGTACTGAATACTTTAAAGATTGAGGAATAACAATTTATAACGTTAAATTAAAATTTTCACACTGTTCTTATAAATATGATATTAATAATTCCTCTTTATTTTAAGATCTTTTTAATTATTCTAAACATGTAATCAGTTTGATGGATTACGTTTTCTTATTAGCGTGTGACAAAAATTTATTATTATCTTCTTCCGCAATGCAGAATTCCTAGAATTTCAGGCACGGTAAAATCGCGTAGCATTGAAAGAATTCGGTAACGCTTGTTCCGCGGTCGTTACTTTTCTCGTACGTACTCGGCTTTTCTCGGAAAGCGCCGCAACGTGTGGTATCGCCAATAGTAATTAGCGATGTGGAGGATGGCGCCTTAGGCACGCGTCGGGCGACAAGTCGAAAGGAAATCGAGGAGGTTCTTTTTGCAGCCTTCTCCGACTGGACCCCGTCGGCGGCGCGCGTGTGTGTGTGTGTCTGACGAATGGACGTGCGGATCGTGATGTCAATTACTAAAGAAGACAGTCGCCGAGCGGACTGTCACTGGCACCCGGTTGCAGTGACAGCGGCACGCGCCTTAACTCGCGTTCGCAAGATCCGCGAGAAGCGGCTATAAATTCTTTACCGGATACCTTGAACGTTTCTTGCCGTCATTGCCTGCTAATGTCTCGTTGTCTCCGCGAAACTGGATTTAATTAATCTCAGCAGTGCGTTGAGCGCTATTCTGCACTGAATAGTAGTGAATTATCTTTATTAGCTGAGGGAGGGATGCTTTGTTGCCATTTATATTGTACTAAATATGCTAATTAAATATACATTAATATAGCACAAACTTCAGAAGTTTCACAGTTTCCAAAGATCTAAAGATCTAAAATTCATAAATACCAAAAGGCCAAAGTTTTACAGTTTCGAAACTTCGATAATTTAAAAATGTTCAAAAAGTTTCAAAATTCCAAGATTTAAGGCCACAAAATTGCAATATCTCGAACATTTTAAGTCTATTTATATCATAAAATTATTTAATTTATTTCGCAAATTAAATTAGAATATAGAGGGTTTCATAAAATTTGCTGAAAACAAATTGCATCTAAAAATACCGATTTAATAACTCTCGGTTCTGTAAGTGCATGCATGTAAATGCATTCTTCCGTATCATGATGCTGCATCTGCGTGATAAGCCATCCGTGCTGCCATTAGGCGCACGATAATTTTATTTACCGGATTCTCATTACCTTCTATGGTACCTGGTAAGCCTCCACTGGCACGGCCGCCAAGATGAATGACGTGAATGCACTCTTAGGTCTCATTTGCATCCGAGAAGGACAGTTCATGATACACGGCGAGATGATTTATCTCAATTTTAATCGGCGTGCGCGGAATTAAATTTTGATTCTAATTTACGTAGCGTAAATGTATCTCTTTCTTCGTATGTATATGTTAAAAATCCACAATTCAAATTTTGGATGATAAAAAATATCAAGATTAATCACCTTCAGATGTAGAATCTCGTTGAAGCATCTGATTCGCTAACAATAAATTATTAAGCTATTACTGATTATGGTTTCTCAAGGTTCAAGTTTCTTAAGATCGCGAACATTCGGAATTCAAAAGGTTTGGCCAGATATCGCCTCGCGGTACCAAGCTCTAGAATAATAATTGCAGCAATAATCGCGCTTTCCGTCCGGCGAGCGAGCCGATTGCTCTCGGCTCGAATCGGATTTCATAGAATTTCCGCTTGGCTTCCGAGAGAAAGAAAGAGAAAGAGAGAGACTCTCGTTGCAATATCGATCACGAGGATCGCGGTAGGTGTTCCACGCGGGGTATAATAATAACCCGACTTAACAAGGGCACGGGAGTTCAGGTAGGCGCTCTCCGATGGAATCGGCGGCCACGTAGGTAGGAAGTCGAGCAACAAATGGGTAGGTGGCTGCTGACTGGCTCTCAGCTCGGCTGGCTCTCGACCTCGTCGACCGCCACGATTAATACTTCCATCGTGCATTGTTCCTCGTCACGTAAATCTCCGGCCGGTGAGATAAGGCACCACGGAAACCATTTATAAGGCCGATTTATATCATTACCTACGGCTCCGCGATTGCTCCGCAAATATTCTCGCGTCAGCTGATCGTCTTACCGTTTCCTCCTCTCGCAACCGTCCGGATAATGGCGATGGCTAGCCACTAACTGGAACGATTGAAACAGTTATGGATATATTTGCGATTCAACTCTTAGGATTTACGGAATCAATTGCGCGATTGCGCGATAATTTATTCTGCATAATAAGCTACTTTATACGCTTGCAGAAACTCGTGAAATTGTACTAACAATCGTGACGGAACAGTTATGACGGAAAAGAGTTTGCTGTCGCAGCAAAATATTTAGGTTTTACAAGCATAACGAAAAGACTATTTGTTCGAGATCATTTTGCTGAATCTGTAAATTATTTTGCTATAATAACAAATTATTTCGCCGCAACGGTAAAATGTATTCGCTAGTGGTGGAATGTTTTGCATTAGCGGCAAATTTGCTTTAGCAGTGAACTCTTGTTTCCGTAAAATAATTTACTCAGCAGGATTTTTTAACAAAACAGGAAAACATCGAATAGTCGTTTGACAATGTAGTATCACATCGAACGTGCAGTAGCGCCGACAGTTTCGCTGCTGAATTCTTTCTTTTCCGTGTATACACAAAATTATTCTAAAATAAATGAATAAATAATTTTGCTGCGACATGTTTTTTTGCCTCTCTCAGCTAAGAGAGATTGGAAAAGATTCAAAGTGCCGCGCAACAACTCACGCTTTATACTTTTTTTTTCGTAATCTCTTTATCTCACCTGCCCAATTAATATCGTTTCGATCTCCCGATAGAGAAGAAGGGAAAGTTGATTAACACCGTGTTCGTCAGCGTTAGTCACCGCGCAACCGGTCGTAAGTTGCATTTTTATAATCTACATACGATTATTCAGTCTATAATTTCGATATATAGGTCAATGTCTCGGGTCCCGCAATAATGTATCAATCGTACTTCATCTCGTTTCAATCGTGCGTGGACGTTCCACTTTTGGTAGATTAATTTTTCCCTCCTTCCTCTCACCCTCTCTTTTCCCGCCTTCCTCTTTCTCTCTCTCTCTCTCTTATCTCGTTTTGTTTTATTGTCATCTCGCGTGTCTCATTTCTTACAATCTACATATGGTTTTGCGGGTCAATGGTGCGCGGACCGCAATAAAGTATCAATCATACCGCCTCATCTCTCGGACCAACCCGCTCCGCACCGGGATGCTGCGCGCCGCGTGGTGCCCAGGTGTGTTCCGCCTCGCGAATATGAAGAGTGCCAGCAGCCTGGTGACACACTTCCCCAATTCTCGCATTGTTCTTCATCCGTGTGCACGTACGAAATAAATCTCTCGGGCGGGTGGCGAGGGAGGAAGAAGAAGACGGCTGGCAAGTCTGCCGGCTGGCTGGCTGGTCCCTCTGGCCTCGTGACCGGCTCGTAATTGCGATTGCTTTTCGTGGGAGGGCCGGTAGATAATTGATAATTAAGCGCGTGCCCTCTTTGCCCCTGGCGATGAAGCAGGGGGTTAAAGGGGCGACGGAAGATCGAATGTAACGACGCCGTTTGGAATCGGAGTGTGCCGGATGTGCTTCAGCATCCTGGTTTTTAACGTTGCCCCAAGAATTATACTCCAACTTTTTTCTATCTTCTGCAATTTAATTGTTTATCACGAATCATATTTTGCAAACCTGAAACTATGATAATTATATATTTCAGCAGAATTGATTTATTTCAATGTCAAATATATTAGATACCCCTCTTCTCTTCTTAAAACCTTTATAATTTGAACATTTTATAATTTGAAAGAAGATTTATACTTGTCAAAATTGATTGCGTTTTTTTTAAATGTAAATAAATTGAATCGTAATTAAAATTAATATCGTAAAAATAGAAAATATTAAGCTTGATTGAAGTGAATTGACAAGTGTCCAATTCTTCTTTGGAATGCGCACGTCTTAATTTAATAATTTTTATCTCTTTACTTCATTAATTCACATTATTCTCACGGCTGTCGGAGGTTTTTAAAAATGTTTCTACAAGTCGTTACACTCGCGGTATGTCGACCAACGACGAACAGTCTCGATTCCGACGACGAAGTTTCGACATTGAAATTCCATTGTCGACCGGCTTATCTTAATTTCTCAATGGTGCACAAGTGTGTAAACAAGCCGCGTCAATACATAGCCGAGTATCTCTTAAGATCGCTACAGTGGTAGCTTTCCTTGTTTTTCGGAAAATACAGTTGCCGTATCGGAGAAACAAAAAGAGATGAGATAGCGCGTTATTTCAAAGTGTTTTCGCGACGGTATTTATGAACGATGCGCTAAATTCTCGTGAAACAAATAAAAGTTCAATTAAACAACAGGATCAATAATGTTAATAATGTTGCGCTTGTGCGCGTAAGATATGATCGAAATAACTAAATGTTTTAATTAAATATTAATGATTCTGTTTTAAATTTTATCACAACACATATAGAAGCGGCTATAGATTTAACTTGTCTCAATACAAATATAAATAAATTAGCATTCCTATATCTTTTGCACGGTCGAAGATAAAAGCAAATGTTGACAGTTTAGCGCCAATTAAGATTGTTTGTAAGTGATATCTGATAACACAAGATACCGCAAAATAACAGAAAATGACATTTGTTCTGATAGAGTAAAATGTAGGTTTCGAAATTACCATCTTCAGATTTCGCTTTTTGAATGGAAAAAAATGCTCGGTCTATTTATGTATGTTATCCGATGTAACACTCCGATTGATCGTAGCGCGTGATTCGGAGTGTTACAGCGATTATTTAGTTTATTGCTTTACCTTCTCCTCGTCCTCCTCTATTCTTGGCGTCACTCGACTATAAGTTACTGTCTTTACTATCTTTCCTTGTTTTCGTCTCGGCGGTGTGAACCCGGTAGAAATCCTATTGTAAATTGTAGTAAAACTACGAGTAATAACACTGTAACTCATTGTCAGTGGCCGGGCAATAACGTGGCGTCCTGCGGCGTCGAGTCGGTTGGTGTCGCTTTCGTGAAAATGTGCATTGTCGCGCGAGGAAAAAGGTACGTCTCGGGATACGACGATTCACGTTCATAGTTCTGCCTCTGCACTACAAAGATGTGTAATTAGAAAAGAGAAGAAATTATTTTGAAGATGAGTAAGACTTCTTGTAAAAACATATAAATATTTCGACAACGTAGAAACAAAAGCTAAGCACTTTATAGGTATTTCGTATTTGCTGTAATAATTGTAATTATTCCACTGGTACCAAATCTTAAGACCAATTTTTTTATCAAATATACCTTTTTTAGAACAACAGTATGGATGAAACAATTTTGTGATCTCAGTATTTAAGCTTTTTTAATATAAAAAAATCTTACATATTTACGAGAAAGAATTTTTAGCAGATTTTTTTCGCATCTCGTATGCCTGAATCACGATATTGGAATTCGAAGTTTTGGATACTTGGGAATCTACTGGTAGAGATCGAAAGCGGAATGCCATTTATGCGGAATATGCGACCTTATAATCGGGGGAGCATTATTAGCCGACGATATTGGCGCTATTCATGAAGGCGAATAGCCGGGGATCGTTATCTGCGGCACGAACACGAAGAAACATAACTTCGTCGTCGGAGCGATCGTCGCTTATCCGGCGGGATCGCGTAGGTGTTAAAGCGCGCGGTTCTCGCCCACTTGAATCGATTTCGAATGGACAGGCACGATCGTTTCGTCCTATCGGGTGTTCTTAACTGTCGTATCGTTGAAGAAGACTGTCGATCAAAAATTATTGCTTGCATTTTATTCGCCTTAATAGCTTTCGAAAGTTTGTTAATGAATGTTAAGAAGTTTCAATTCTTTATTTAATTATCTTTATTTAATTAATTTATTTAATTAATTTGATATAAAAACTTGTATATATTGGTTCAATTTGGAAAATGATGCTTATAAATATTTGGATTTTTATTTGCTGAAATATTTTAAGAAATTCTTTTGGAAATAATTTTTATTAATATTAATAAAAATTTGTGTTCAAAAATATATTATATTTTGCTATTAAGTTTCATTTTAAAACTCTTTCAAGTCTACCAATTAAAATTAAACGTTTAAAATGTGTTTATATCCGAAATTATATGTCAATTGGATTGTTACATACGAACTTGCTTGTTTATTATGTTTAACCGCGAAGAAATATGATGACAGTGAATAATTGCGGTGTATTTTCACGAAATTACGCAGTGCAAAGTGCATTAAGGCGTTGCTTAATCAAGAGGTGTTCTGCATTATTTCATAACAGGACGAATCACGTTGACGGCGTTGTGCAACTCGCCGCCGATGCATTCGCGTGACACGCGTGAACGCAATTCCGGCATCGCGTTCAATTGCCTCGAATACAATCGATCAATAAATATTTATGAGCGGCTCGTGCTTGTCTCACGACACGTCAGATGCACGCCTGTGTCGACATTTTACGTCGATGACGCCTCCTCTCGAGTCCTTCGCGACAGATTTGGTACTCTTTTAAGGTAATCAACAAACCAGATTTCTCAAGTGCACTTTTAAAGTGCAAGACGTAAAATGATAGAAACTTGAAAAATGAGATTTTTACAATATACAGACCATAAATTTTATTACAAAATTCTGTAATTTGATAATGTCAAAATTATAGTTATTTAATGCTTGGGATTTTCTATAATTTTATAACACGAAATGTCGAAAGATGTGAAATTTAACAACTTCGAGATTTTGTTACTTAAAAGTTTCAAACTTGCATAATTTGGAATGCGTTCAAGGATCCATAAATTTAAGATCCATAAATAATGTAATCTCATAAATCATGATTCACGCTCGGTAAATTCGAGTCGAATTTTTATTCGGGTAACCGCGTAGTTTTTGATACGATACAAGTTTAATGCCCTTTCTTACGGCGCGGGTTATCAGTAATTTTTACGAAGTTACCACATTGCGTTGTGGCAGCGTGAAAGGAGCGCACTCGCTGTTGTCGGAGTTCCCGCGGCGTTTATTTACGAGCACGTTACACGCAATGTTAATTCGACAGATTTGACCGTAAATAACGCTCGTAAATACGCGCGCGCGTACCAAGTATATATTTATCTCGGTCTATAAAATTCAGTCTCTCGCCGGATGCGCGGCAGTTTAGGTAATGGTTGAAATTTACGGACGCGACTTGCGGAATCAACGTGTGGCGAATTCTCGGCGCCTTCGACACTCTTTTTTCGTAGTCATCAAAAACAGTTTTAGTCGCGTGCGTAGATAGATGCACCCTGAAGACATTCCGCAAGTTAAAAATACGAAATTCTAAAAAAAGTTTTAAGCAGGAAGTTTGATGTGTATCTAAATTTCTCCAAGAGTCTACTAAACGTATATATTGTATTTTCTTCTAACGGTCTGCGGTCGACTTCTGTTCACCGATGCTGTCTAGAACGCTGGAATATTATTTTACCTTTCAATATGCTAAGATGTTGAAGAACGGGGATGTGTCACTTTTAATCCGATTCTCGATTTTTGACTGTCATAGTGATCGGTCGTGTTCCATCGATTGTTTCAGGAGAACGGCTGCCTGTACTCGCACATACGATGGGGCGAGGCCTTCGTCGTGGTCTACAGCGTGACGTGTAAGCGGAGCTTTCAGGAAGCTCGCGGACTTCTCAAGCAACTCGCGGATCTACGCCTGCCATCCTACTTCACCGCCCTCCTACTCGGCAACAAGCGAGATCTGGATCATGCACGGTAAGCGTAAATCACATTGTTACAAATATGATTAACGGTCTCGTAAGAAGCGGGCGTGTACCACGGTAACGTTTGATTATCCTCAGCTGATATACGGCTAAATATAAACCAGCATACGCTTTTTTGGGACATCATAAAAACCGTAATTATTAATAAATCAATGTGGCGTAATTTTATGTTACTTTATCGTCGCGAAAGAAACAATCTTTTCAGTTTTGTATCTTGAATTTTGTTTGTGTTTCGTTAGATAATTTATGATTCGCGACAGAATTCGAGATGGAAATCTATTTCTAATTTTATGTAATAGAAAACATTGGGAGAATCAGAGCACACATATATCACTATTATATTTTGTATTCTGTATTCTGTATCTATTTTGTATTCTTCACTATGTATTCTGATTTTTCAAACGTTTCTCATATCACACAGATATAAAATTTGCATATAAAATTCTAATTCCATCCCGAATTCTGTCGCGAATGATAGATTGTTCAAATGGTTTTCACAATTGATCGCAATCAATCATAATTTTGTCTGAGTTATAACTCGCTGATAGAAATAAATAGAACTAAATGGAACTTTTAAAGGATCCGACGTATCCCTCGGTATCGCCGATCGATTGTATTGCTACAATTACCATTGCAGTCTGTGTTGAATAATCGTTGTTAATAGATTACACGACTGTGTAACACGACGAATGTTGTGTTGAATAAATTTCCCGTGACAATAAAATTAAAAGAAAGAAGGATGTTGCTTATTCGTAAGTAATGTCGTGCTTAAACATGACCCATTTTTACCCGCGGCCTCGCAAGCCTGGCACACTTCGTCACGATTGGCGTCTTAAGGGGTCCTCACACGGTCGATATTACTGTTACCATCCCAAAGATCTCGTTAATTAATTTCGATCTCTTTCGTCGAATTTCATTAAATTGGGAGAGCTATATACAATTTTTTTATTTCAATATCAGATTTAAAGAGAAGAATATTTAACACTAAATGTTGTAAACTTGTAAGAAACGATGTGCTCTCTCGCTCGAAAAAAAATGTTCCTTAAAGAACAATTAACCTTCAATTCGATATAGAATCTGTCATGAGAATCAAGTTCACTGATCTTTAGGCTTTATTTAGCGCTAAACGTGCGTCATAACGCGCGATGCCGAATCTCGTTCTCCGAATTAAGATTTATCGGGTAGCGGAGCTCATTCGACGGCGCGATACGGATCGTATGAGGGCCGCTTAAGTGGCTCGGCGCAAGAATTACAATATCATTTCGCATCGCGCGATCGTCGATCGCCGACTTCGTGTATCGCCTTCGGCGAATCGTCGATTATTCGATCGATCTCCTTTTTTTTCCCAATCGTAGTCGTGTTTATCCCGCCGATCGCACACGCGCGATTTGCCGCGCACGCGTGTACGTGTGACTGGCCTATTAATTCTGCAGTTCACTTTCCACCTGCGAGTAACAGGATCCTCACCGGCGTTTCCTAGACGAGATGAGATTTCGCGTGCGCCACGCGATTCGCGTTTTTTCCAGACGGCACCTCGCGATGTCCGACGTTTTATTAGACTGTTCTCCGGCGTTTTTATTGTCCCTCTTGCACTCACTATCGTTTAGATCGGCTGTTTATTCGCTTAAGAGAAGACGAGGGTTTTTTACAAGTTACAGTCTTTAAATATGCGCATAGACTTATACAAAATCTTTGCATTTTTGAACGCACCTAAAAATAATTTAAATATTTAATACATTTTATTATCATTTTATATTATTGATTTTTATTACATTTCGCACTTTATATTTTTGCGACTTGGAACCGCCAAAGCTGTGAATTTTGAAACTTTTTATGTAACATTCTTATCCGGGGAGGGGCTTTTTGCGACGCGAGTAAGTTTTTTGCCGGCACGTTTTCGCAAAAACCAGTTCAATGAACCGAACGTTCGATCGGCTACACGATGACAGAGTGAGTTAATCGGTCGACTGGTACGTCAACTCCGGTGAACGACTCATCCAAGTCGGTCAGGCGACTTGAACAGGTAAACAGATCGGGCGAGGCGAAGGATCACGTGAACGATTTCTAGACTCGACCACTACCGGGTTTTTCGAATCGGCGGCATCCGATGCCGACACTGTGGTCTGCACTGTTGCGCCACGTGTCGTGTTTCACGCATCGGCGTCGGGATCCGGCGGTGCGACACATAAATACGCGGATAAATAAATGCGTGTCATCGCAGATTAAAGGGAATTAAAATGCAAAAACGTTTATTAAGCTGTTAATTTTTCGATTTTATATCATGCTTTCCGAATTAAGTCTTTCAGGATTGAGTTGATCAAATTTACACATATAAATATTCAAAAATTTCAGAATTCAGGAGTTTAGAACTTTCTATTCTAGAATTTAAAAGAGAGAAACATGTATTTTAAATATTAAAGGAACTCATAAAGAAGATATCGATCTCTTCACGACGGAAATAATTCAGTAATACGATGTTGGCGGTAATTAGCGACGCGGTCAGTCTTTATAAAGCGAGATAATTTCTTGCGCGTTTGACATAGAATGTATTTTTTCGCCGCGATGTGAAAATCAGGCGTTGTGGGAAAAATGTAGCTCGTTAAAGACGCGCGATACAAATAGGTGTGGCTTGCGTGCAGTTTCTCAGGCGTCAATACATCTTGTTGCATTTTATGCAACCAGTTGCTCAAAGTGCATCATTGCGTTGCGTGATTCGGGCGAGAGAAAGCTAGGAAATACTAGTACGCGTTCGCCGTTTTTATCTGTAACTTGAATAAAGAGTGTCGGCGGCGGCTCATTAACCTTGTCGGATCGGTGCGGCTTCTCGTGTATCCGTTGAGGATAAATGCGCGTTAATAGAACGGTGACGTGTGTGCGAACGCGAGAATAAATATTCGATTTCTTCGGGATGCATCTCACAAATTTATTTGGATAATTGAGAGTCGATGGATTTTTAAACGCGTACAGAATGCGAAGTCTGTTGTGCTTCGATTTTTTCAATTCTTATATTTAATTAATTTTAAATGACATTGTGATCTTACTTTATTTAGAAAAAAAATTTTTTTTAACAGTGAAATATCTTTAGTCTGACAAAAAATAACTAAAAAATAAATAAAATATATTTATGATATATAAAGTTTTATAGAGTCATTAAAACATTAATTAATTGTTATAATATTCAATTATTTAGGTTTGAGAATTCCTTAATCTAAATTTTTAAAAATATATGATTGATAACCGGAAGTAATCTTAGCTCTTTCCGTTAATAAACCGTCTTTTTCATCACATATTACGCTTGCAACGCGAAACTTTTTTCGGCATCTCTCGTACGTTTAATTGCGGAAAAAACACGTAGATGAACAAGATTTCAGTCGGTATTCTCTTCATCGGACGGAGAGGAATTTCCCGTGCAAATCCCGCAGGAATGCGGACCGTCGTTAACGAAAACACGCTCCTTTTCTCGCCTTACGAGCCACCTTCTCGCCCTTACGTCTCCTTTATGGGCTTTGCATACCGGGGGAAATCTCACCGATGATCTAGTAACGACGGCAACGCTGCAATTACACGATGCTACTATGCAGGATGTCTCGAAAAGGTGCGCACCATTCGTCAGGATGCTGTTCGTGAAGGAATTCCAAGTTTCTCGTGCCTTATCTTTTTTAAGTTAAAAATTCTTTCAAGGTGAATGTATAATTATCGGTATTAAATGCAGCAATTAAGAGGCTTGGCTCGAACCTTATGCCATGGCTTCTACAATCCTACCGATTTGAAAGTCCAAATATCCGAAGATCGAAGTGATTCAAGTTAGTGACTCGAATTTTAAAAAATGGAACGTTTCGGCAGTTTTAAAAACTATACATCTCTCTATCTAATCTGTTCCAATATGCTGAATGTCAAATGTAGGCAAAAAAGGCGGAGGCAGATACAATAGAATTTGACTTGAGAGATGTAGTCTCGGCATTTCAGCCTTTCAACCTCGAGTCAACCTTTAGATAACGAGGATGACGAGGCTGGGGGTCGAGCGAGTTTTACAGGGCAAGCATGAGCGCGATCGATGTAAAGAAAACATCGTAGAATCGCTGGGAATTTCGTGAGGAACTAACAAAGGAAAAAGACAACGGGGCGTCCTGATAGCTACGGGCGAATGTCAAAAATGTCACAGAAATAAAATGTCACAGACTTGCCGTTGTTGCAAGCGAGCGATTGGTCGTCGATCGGCGGCGGCGGCGGCGGCGGCGGCAATGCTGGCGGGAAAAGAGCGATTCGATTTACGTAACTGGCATTTTGATGGCATGTAAGAGATACACGGTCTTTGTAACTGTCACGATTATCGTTGAGAAATTTAATTAAACCGGAATTATTTGAGAGATCCATCGATCCGCGGACCGAGTCATAAATTACAGTGCGCCTTTCCTTACATGTCGCATGCGGGAAAAATTATACAGCTTTTAAATTATTCGTGCCGGGTGTGACACTCTATTTTCGCATACGAGATTGCGAAATTTGGCAGACACAAAAGCTTCAGCGAAATAAATCGAAAAGTTTCATAGTTACAAAATAAAAAAGAAAGCAAAATGCCGAATTTATAACATTTTGAGACGTTAATGGTTTAACTTTGTAAAAAATAAAATATAAAAAAAAATAAATTTGAGGTGATTCAAGTTCTTGAAAGATAACGACGCGCATAAGTCAGTCGAGAAGATCGATTCGCGCGACGAAAGTACATCGTGTCTCTTCTACCCGGTAGCCGCGCTCGTCGTCTTAATGGAGTTCATAAAGATTAGAGCGAAGTCCGCTGCAGGGCTGAAACCACTCTCTCGAGAACGAGTTTTCGCCGCTTTAGATACGTCCACAGAGTCGTCGTTCAAATATTGCGTATCGATAACGCTTATCATGGCAGTATCGTAGTCGACAATCCCTCGAAGCAAAGTGTTCACGCGGCTGATGAATTAGTTCGAAAAGAATTCCATTTTCCGTTTTGATCAAAGCGCGAATGGCTTCTGGAATTTTTTTTTATTTTTATAATTCTAAATCTTTCTGACACACATTTTTACACTTTTAGCATTAAAATTTTAGCCACTTTTCTTTAGAAGCTTTGAAAATCTTAGACGATCTCTTAAATCTCGTGAGATTGATTTACAACTATATTTAAAATTTGATTATTCTTTCTCTGGTTCTACAATGTTTTATCATTCTTCAGCATCATTTATCTGCATTATTTTTACGATTTGTTATCCAGTTCCGCATTGACGTAGATTGTTTCGGAACACGTTATAAATATTTCGTCTGTCTTCGTTAAATTAAGAAAGAGCGCGGGTACGACAGAAACTAACGCCCGCCGCTCGTAAAACAACGGATCGCCTCTCATATAAAATAAAAGGGAACAGATTAACGACCGCGAGCGTGCACGATTGCGTCTAATCGCGCGCCCTCCCACGTGCCCTTCGTGCCTCCTCGTGAGGATCATGTGTTCCTGCGAATTTAATTGTCTCCATAAATATTGGAGTCCCTCTGCCCCACGCAGAGTCGCGTTCTCCATGCTGGAAATACAGGAATCCTGCCCTCTCTTTCCCGCCTTTGCTCTTCACATTAAGAAACTCCGAATTCTTTGTCCGCACGCTTTATGCCAATTAAAATGCATAATGCGTGCTGCGGCGTATTAATTATTGCGTGCACAAAAATCGATTCAAAAAGTCAATGGCGCAAAAATGTGCAACGTAAATAATTTAATATTTCAAAAAAATCTAAAGATTAACAAAACTCGTAAATCCTATTTTTCGCGATAAAAATATTAGAATATTATTTAGGACTAAAGTGTTGGAATCTTTTGTCTGAGAGATATTCTAGTTATTACAGATATTAGAATAATATATTTATGAGTGTAGTGTTTATAAATATATGGAAATATACAAGTGCTAACAAAGCTCTTATTAGCCCTATCACAAATATTCCGCGCCCGGTGATATTTCAGTGATTCTGCTTCCTCTCGTAAACGTCCGGTCTTTATCTCGCCGTTCAATCACCTCTTTCCGACCAGCGTCTGGTGTTTGCCAAACTCGTAACATCCATCGTCGGTCCAGTACGTTCCGTCGCTCCGCGAGGATTTAATTTGAGCCTTGGACGATTCCATTGACTTACAAAGCGCAATGTCCGAGGCGAGAAAATCTGCAAACGCCCGCAGCATCCGGTCCGCGTTTCCGCTGTTTCCGATCGATGTTTCAACACGTGATTCGAGTGTTCCGCGACGTAAACTCCTATGAATCACCACGAAATGACGATCTTCAACGAGAGCGTGTTTCCAATTTCCAGTGTTATAAAGCAGAAAAGTTATAAATTTCAAGCTTCACAATTACTAATTCATAAAGCTCTAAAAAGATTTTAAACTTTCATAATTTTGAAGATTCAAACTTTTTAAATTTGCAGATTGTAGATTATCATAAAATTAAAATTTTGAAATTTTTAATTTACATAGATTTAAACTGGCAAGAATTAAAAGTTTTAAAAATAATTGATAAAATCGAAAAAAATCATTGTGTTACAGAAAGAGAAAAAATTTGAAAGATCTAATTACGGATTTTTAGTACGCAACGCAGACATTTCATCATCGAACTACACTGTTCATTTCAAAGCACGAATGTCGTAAAGTTTTCCAATATTCACATTTCAATTTACTTTGATATTTTGACGTCTAAACTTGAATCCTAGACATTTCAAAAATGACATGTTCGTCAAAGAGTGCATTAAGGAGAGTTTGGTGGATGTTTTTGTTGCAGAGAGGTGTGCGTGGACGAAGGTCAACAGTTATCCTTGGCGCACGGATGTCAGTTCTACGAAGTGAGCGCCGCGGAGAGTCCTGCGGGAGCAGCGTTGGCCTTTCAAGCGCTGCTGCGGGAGGCGCGATCGGTTCAGCTATTGCGGGCGTTGCCGATCCGCAGGAAATTGGGCGTGCATTCGGTCTCGAGGGTCCTTGGCACGATCTTCGGCAAGAATACCACTAAAGATCGTAAGAAAAGGCCGTCGTTGAGCATATGACGCCTTCTATGCGCCCTCCTTCTCGGTGGACGAGACGAGCCGTGCAAGAGGACCGACATCGTTGTCCTCAGCAGCAACGTCTACTCCAATCGCTGACGAGGTCCTCCTCGGCAAGGACAACGAATCTCTCATCGATCTTGTGCCTTTCTAAATTCTAAAGAGAGGCCGCCACACATTATCAGGATCGGAAAATCATTTTTGATTTTCGATTGGAAGTGTCCTTTGACAAGAGAGATCCTTTACGAAGCATTTTGACGAAAAATGCATTCGTTAGTGGCGATCAAGCTCTCGAGGTCCTGAAGCATTCGGGGTCTGCAGCTCCGAGAATGTAAGACTGATTTTCTGGCGTTAATAACACGCAAGATTTAAGATACGAGGCCCCGGCAGTTCGACATTACGAATTGTTGAAGTATCTTAAAGCTCTTCATAATCTGGCAGCTGAAAGATCTTGGACTAAAGACTTCGAGAAGATTCACTTGGAGGGCGACATCATCTTTGAAGAAAACTGTTTCGAGTGCCGAAGAAAGACGTGATGTTCGCGTATGATCCCGCTTTCAGTGACGTTGACGAATTCTCAAAGAAGCGAATCAACGCGGAACTCAGAGATAGTTCGTGGTGTGTATAAAGGTACTTATTTTTTTTTAAATATTACGATGACATTTCACAGTGATTACAAGTGACGGGCAAGTTGTTCCTGAACGGCATAGTCCTTAAGACGATTTATCAGGAATGATCTTCCGGTTGCGAAGTGCCTCGCACCAACCGGTTCCGCGAGTGTAAATTTTATAATTTGGGATACACACAACACTTGCACATCACTCGGTGTTTAAGTTATTATGACGTTACTGACCCTAAACAGTATAATCTTTTCCGTATTATTCTTATTATATTTATTAATCTCTCGAACACTTTGAAAAATATTTGTGCGTAATTTAAAAAATTCACAGTTTTCACATTTCCGAATCTCTTCAATCATAGTTGTCTTTTTTTATAAATTATATTTTTAAAATCGAATATGTGACGTTGATGAGATTTTAGTTTTGTAAGATATTTTATACTGTTTAGGGTTTATATATTTTTTTCGATGCTCCCGAACGAAACCCGTGAGTCTTTCAAATTTTTGATATTTCCACCGAGTGGAAGAGATTCGATTCGATTTCCTGCCTATCGCCTTAGTTGTTTCTCGAAGGTGTTCGCAAGCGGCTTGTCGAGAGCGAACCGTAACACCTTCACCGCCAGGCGTGATTGATTCGATGACTTTAATGTTCCTAAAGAAAGTAGCCTAAGTGTAAATATAGCGCACATGTTCGCTTATCATACTCTGCGGAGAGTCTCGGAGACTTGAGTAATCATTAAGATTTGCATACGAGAGACGATAAATAGAGCGCGGATGTTAGAATACTGAACCCATTAAATACCATTCTTACTGATTTTTTTACAATGAAGACTACAGCAACAAAAGAATTAAAGTATAGATGAATTTTTTATTTTTTATTTTACCGCAATTTCCATTCTTTTCGGAAAAGAAAAAGTGAAACCATAAGACGGTTTTAATGGGTTAAAAAATATCAACGATTGCTTGAATGGCTGCCATGTTAAATTTATTAATGAAGATGATCATCGTGAATCTCGTCTACTTTATCATAGAAAGTATTTGCTTTCTTGCTACGCTCTGCAATTGCGCGCGATGTTTCGCAAATCGACTTCTTTTTTTCTACGACAAGCATAGAGACTACGATCGACTTTTAAGGTTCGCGTAGTTCGTAAATATTTTCAGTGCCTTCCGGACGACATAAAGTCCGTTGTGCGATGTCTTTTTCTTCGGCTAACGTGCTTTTTGATGCAAGTGTTTAACAAAAAAAAAAATAACTTTATTTACATTACGTTTGAGAAAATAGATGGTTAACGAGCAGTAAACTGTGTGATCTTTTCAAGCGTCAGCAGTTTTTAGTGGGTAGAAAAAGATCGTAAAACGGACTCTTAAAGTTGGCTTCCTCGAACGAGGGAAAGTTTAGCGGAGCGCGTATCTCTCTTTTTTCACGATACATTCCACTTAAAATTAGCGTCTAATGTGTGTGAGTGCGTAATTCGATTTCAGGCAGATGTCGATCGCTGTATTCGAAGTGCTAGTCACTTGTTATCGAGAGAAGATAATAATAAAGGAGCATCTTTTGTTAAACCTCGTCAAGTCGAATCCCCCATCGTCCGCAATCCATCGTTTCCTGTATCCTCATAGTCGCCAGTATTCTGTATCCCACGAGTCGTTGATAGTCATCGAAGGTAAGTCACATCAATTATTTAAAGACTATTTTGATAAATAGTTATATGCTTATTGTATATCGAATTGTATGTCGAAATAGTTCCAATTCTTAAAATTTTTCTATATTTTCATATATTTGAGACTTTGAACGTTGGCTAAGCTCGAAATTAGCTCATTTACTGTATATTGTTTTCTGGGCGCGAACCACGAGGCCTCGGAAGACGTCACGGTCGTTGATTTCGCGAAGAATCGGCCGGATGGTCTCTCTCGCGAATCGCGAGCGAATTTAGCGAGCTTCGTTAAGCGAAATCACTGCTGGCCGAATAACTAGTGATTCGGGCCAAGGTTTTGGGTGCAACACATGTTCGGCCGTCTCTCTTGGGCTGCGATACAGAAATAAAATACGGCTCTTTCGGAGGGCTCTCAATGTTTGCATTCCCTCGCGATGACGGCATGTTCGCCCGCGCCTACACAGAAAAATGCAAAAAGAAAGGGTGCAGGAGCGGCACACCAACGGAAATTAGGAGTCGAATAACTCACGAAATATGAGAGTCTCAAATTTCCGATGATAAAAGTCTTATTGGGATTCTAATGATCGCAAAATCTAAACCACAATAGAGCAATTATGACGTGTAATCATACTAATAAAATTTAAAATACTAATCATTTGACAATTTAACTCTTTATAAATGTTTTAAAAATTCTACAGAAATATTTAATATAATTAGAAGGAAGAGAAGGAAGCACACACATACAGAAGCAAATTTTTATAGTTTGCATATTAATCGAAAGTATGTTTCTAAATAATTTATTTGAAATTTTCCAAATATTCGTGAATTTTTTACTATTTTGGTATTCGAATTAGGAATCTGCGTCGACCTTTCAATTATTCGTATATTATGTATATACGAGAGGATCAAAGACTTTTGCGGCATAGAGCAATATTATGAGGTGACAAAGTACAAGAGTTGAAAATCTGGTCGGTTTAAGATTTCCGACCTCAGTGGTGTTCGTTGCCTAAGTCGTCTAAGCGCTAGAGAATTCCTTGTAAGCTGCGCGCCTCTCATATTACCATGCGTCCTTTACATCCGATCCCCCGGATGCCGCCGTCGATCCCCTCGTTCACGTCTCTCTCGCCGTCTTCTCCGAAGACAAACGATCCGGTTGTACAGGTAAATACGATGCCCCGATGTCGTCGATTTATCGCTACGACGAAGTCGCGACGCGTGGGGACTATGTCGCTCGAGGATTATATTGGTTCGCTCCGAGCCCGGATAATTCCAATTTGCGTATTTTATCCGGGAAATCGAAACCTCCGGCCGAAGCTCGAAGTTCTCTCCGCGCAGCCGGGATGAGACCGATCCTGTTACACGTACTAGAAGTTTCTGCTAGGATTTTTTATTAAACTCTCATTTCTAGACATTGTAAAAATTTCTAGACATGTAAAATACATTTTTAGAAATTAGAGAAGAAAAAACGAAAGTCTCTTTAAATGTAAATAATTCTGATAATTCTTTAGAATATTTATTTGCATTAATTAACTTATTCCACCAATTTACATTTACAAAGTGGATGCTTATTAAAATTTTATATATTTTAAATGTCGCTTTCCAAGCAACTGTTACGACATATTTTAATCAGAACTTTCGCCAACTGTAATCGTACGTTAATCTCGCGATTTAGTCCCGGGGTTTTTATTTACATAGTAAAATATCGAAACTTCACACGTTTTAATCAATTCCTGAGTAATTCCTGCAACGTTAGAATATTAATATTAATTGATAAGACATAAAAGCGCATTAGAGAAATACCAAATTAAATTCCGATTAAAATGTCGCGCCGTGCAGCAGCCGAGACTCGAGTCCGCGCGCGCACGGGCGGCGTTAGTCGTTAACGAGCGCAATTTAATCCAGTGCGGCGCGCGATATCGCCGATAACGATATCCCGGGCTTATCTTGCGTCGCGAGAACTGCCGGTAGCGCAATTCGCAGCACGGCAGCAGCTCACGCGCGAAAAATCGGCGGGTCGTGCGCGAGCGCGACTTTTCATCTCCTTAATCAGTCCGTTTCGCTCGCTTTCGTCCCGGTTCATTTGGTTCCCACTTAATTAATGGCGCCATTGGCGACAATTAGAAATTCAGATTCATCCGTGCATGCACGGCTCCCAGGAGCCGACAATGGCCACCTGCTGATCGCGATCCCAGAGGCCGACTTTCGACAGGGCTCACGATAACAGGGAGCGGATTCTGGCTGATACGAGGGAGAGGAGGACGGACGACGGAAAAGAGAAACAGGAGAGAGAATCGCGGACTCGCTATCGGCAAACGGCGAAAGCGACGGTTTCCACCGCTGCTATCCGACTCGCGACGGTGAAAACGATGCTTAGACGTTGCACGGCGTCCCCTCTTTCGCGCTCCTGGGCCCCCGTCGTGTCGCGTCGTGTCGTCGGGAATAAATCCGTTTTGTGGATGCTGCGCGGGCGCGCCGCGTCCGGCTCTTGTTTCGCTGGGGGCCGGCGATACCGGGAGATAAAGTTGCTTTCGCCGAAAGATATCGAGGTTAAAGTGTTGGTTGAATGTCTTAAGTAACAAGGGATGCAGAAAAAAAATAGTGTTAGGTATATATAACTGGAGTGACAAACGAGTTTTATCTGCACGAAAGATTCAGTAAATTTATAGCAATACATTTGAAGTTCTTAATCGTTAAAAATTATGTGCAATTCTGTTTTATGAAAAAGCGCGTTTCATAAATACGTTTCTGTTTGCTGTAAAATTAATACGGAATTGGACACTCAGATTATATTTGAATTATATCTGTCTACTTATCTTGAGTAATTGCGCAAACATACGTAACGCGAGAATTAGATGACCACATTTAGCGGTAAATGTCCTCCTTACGTAAGTTGTCAGCACCGCAATCCTTTACGTAAGTCCTTACTCTATAAAAGCTACCTTCCAGATCTATCGCGAGATATGTATTTTAGAGACAAACTCTTCGGCAAATTTACGATTTATTTTGTCTTGGTAAGAATTTTCTGTTGAAAGTAGCATTATTTTTAGCTCACTGAGAAAAAGAAACGAAGCCGGTGATATAACGTGTTGCTCGCAGACAAATTTCATAAACTTCTTTTCGTAAACAATTTTTTTCAATGGTAACATTGTATTTTTTTTTTATCTCACAAACATTTTTCTGCACAATATTTTATTATTACTATATAGACATAGCAGCGCGCGCCGTTTATTCGAGTGGGAAAAGAAACGCGTTTGAAAGTCCCGTATGACGACTTTTCGGAGGCCCATTGGAAGCACGTCAAGGATGTCAAATACAGGAGATCCTATTCCGCGATAAGGACTCGATTATTAGATACCTCGTATTGGCGATGCTGCGTGGCGCGAGATGTGGGAAACGGTATTCCGTGTGGCCGGCGTGTTGCATGTATACGTACGCTACGCGTCGACGATGTTCGCTCGCTCGTCGTGACTGCCAAGGTCGTAGGTCGGATCCGCGCCGTGCACCTTGCACCTCCGCCTTCGAACGAAGGCAAGGAACCAGCCTGCCGCGGCGGCGGCGCGGCGTGTCTGGCCTCGGGCGAGAGTTTGAAATTTAATACACGCGCGCATAGCTCACCGTTTTCCCTACGGGCACTCGATATCGGGGCCTTGCCTCTGCCTGGGCTAGCCCTTCGTAGATTATCGCTCAAAAGGAAACCGAGAGATCACCGAGAAGGCCAACTGTATAGGAGTCACGCTCGGGGTTCGACGATCCGCTTCACTTAAAGGGTTAACCTTCGCGCCGAGGTACGCTCGTTGCATACCTCGGGATATAGCGTGTGTCATAGAATTTCTTTAGCGCATAATTTTACCGTATGTAACAGTGATATATTAAAGAATAGTAAATATTTACCTTTCAACTGACGCAGACACGCTGATTACTTGTTTTAACTGACGCGATGTTTTGCATAAAAAGCACCAAGTGTGATGTTCAATCAAGTGTTTGATACGCCATCAGTACCACATTTAAAGGCTAATTGTGAAATTGTAGTTTAACGTGTTAAATAGTCATCTCTCTATTTCAAAAGTTAGTGTTTTAAATTTTTCTTTAATATTTTTTGTCAATAATTTATCACTATGTTAACATTTGAAATTTAATTGATCAGTTAAACGCCAGAAACTTTTCTTATTTTTAAAATTTATCTTCCTTCTATCTTTGCAAGCGTTAAAATCTACTTGTGCGGTAGAAATCATCAATTTTTCAAGTCTTTTAGATTTTTCCTGAAATACCCTACGCTGTTATTTTATTGTTCTATTTATATCTCTATATTCAGTACTTTGTTATATTCGCTGTCTCTGCCTCGCAACATTGTAGGCTACTAAGGCTAATTCGCCACTGGAAGATGATCGGGCATAATCCCCTTGGTATATAGCATAAATAGCATCTCCGCTGCATAATATAAATAGATATTCCTCGGCAAGTATCATTTCGCCGGGCGCGAGACAGGAGAAGGGGGACAAATCGCGACTCGCAAAACGTCCGAGAAATCCGAGATAAACGCACAGCGCGAGCGAGCAGCGAGCGTTAATAAAACGGCGGTGGCGGCGGCGCGAGAGATAAACATTGCGCTAAATCAACGGGCGGAAACGCGAGAGGTATACGAATATTTCTAATTAACGCACCGCTTTACCACACCGCATCGGTAGGCGTGCAGCTCATGATAAACGATAGATATCCCCAGCCATATGTCGCAATAACGCGCCGTTCAATCGTGCCGCTCTGGAATTTCTCGTCGCGATAATCCTGCGCGACGAATAACTCACGCTCCATCGTAAGTGTAACGTATCGCTGCGATTTTCATCGTTTTGCCTCCTCGTCGGATTATCTCGCTCGAATTGGGTCGATGTTTCTCCGCTTGATCTTCAAAGCGTTCTAAAAAAATACACTTGATTGTAGATTACAGTCAAAATATAATCGACGACATTAATAAAAAAATATAATTTAAAAACTAAGTTTTTAGACGAATTATTTGTGTACATTTCACTTCTTTCGTATTAAAAAATAAGACTTGCATAAATAATTCCCTTAAAAAATTTTTATTCTATTTATGATAATAAAAAATAAATACAAAATTATAATACACAGATTAAAGAGCCACGATATCTTTTTGTCATGCTCTCTGTCATACCAATAATAAATCTGACAGTTACGATATTTTTTATTGATGTCGTCGGTATAATAATTTACAGACATAAAAATTACCGGATGGATAAGATTAGAGAAGATATAACGCTGCACGGATATAACAGCTGAAGGATCTAAGAATTAACAGCCCAATCCGGACATGTCATATTTCAAGGATGTAATAACGCCGAGATATAACGATCCGATGATCTCTCCAGGCGCCCGGTTTCTCCCGGGAACCTACGCGTCTGAATTCCCGCGTGCAGCTGCCATTTCGAAATCTTTAAACGTCACATCAACGCCGCGCTCCATCCGCCTAGGAAGCGGCGAACGACGTCCCGTACCGCGCGCGTAGATCATCGTATTACACCGAGTAATTGGCTGGTTTGTTTGTTTATGGCTCGCGGATTACGTTAACATCCTCCGTGCCTCCCGCCGGTGTGTGTATGCTTTCACCTAAACTCCACCTCGCCGCAAACTCGCTCGCTCGCCAAAGTTCAGCGCGACTCGCGCCGTTCAATCGCGCGTGGCGGCGGCGGCGGCTTTATCAGATGCCTGCTGAGCGAGCGATCTAAAAGATCAAACGGCGGGTCTGATTGTCGGGTAATTGGCCGCGCCATTGTTTGTTCATGGCTGAAGGAGTACGCTAAGATTCCTCATCGAGGATGATTGGCGTGCTTTCACCTAACTCCGCGCACACTCAACTGCTCATTGTCTTAAACGCTCCCTTGCGCTTACACGCAGCCCGCCCGCCGATCGATCTACATTCGCATGAGTGCAACACGAAGCGAGTATATCTCGAGAGAATATCAGCGGCTCTCGATACCGCGAATTGAAAAGAATATAATAATGTCGAAGCGTAATTGTCGGTGAAGATATAATCGCATAATCTCGGGATGTCATAATTTAAGGATTAACAATCCCAGAATGTAAAAAGAGAATCCACGTGCGCGCACAACTTCGCAATTCTGATCGATTCGATGAGATCTAAAAATATAATAATACATGAAACGAGCGGTGCGCCAACAATATATTCGTTAAGATAAAATCGATTGCGATTAGTTTGTCGAAGAATGCGTCATGCGGATTCATTGCGGATTGATGTAGTGGTGCTGTGCAGATACCCGCTATTATTTGATACTCGCATCGCGAGTTTCGAGCAGATAGATTTATCGAGCCGGAGTGAAATCCGGCGCGAAGACGCGGGCCTTTTAGTGCGCCGGGCTCGGCGGTTTCTCGGCAAACGCGTGATTATCGCGATCGTGCTTCTGGGCCGGTGATAATTAGAAGTGATTATCTTACCACTGGGACTTTCTACGAGACGAACAATGGGGGCCGATAAACAGCACACTGGGCGGCGGCCACCGTCGAAGCGCAATGCGGTGCGCAAAGGGAGCGTTGAAATTACGGTTCTCCGGATAACCGACGACGACCTGCAGCCAGGTCTCTCCCGATAACAGATTTATCGTGTAAATTACTGTACTTTCATCCAAACTAATCACCACCGTTGAACTAATCGTATGGTCCACTTCGGCTCCGCGTCCCGATATGTCGTAACAAAACGACGATCAGTTCCATTAGAGATATATTTCTTTATATTTTTTTCATGAAATATATTCGAACGCTTTCACAGTTTGAGAGCTTAAAATTGTATTCAAAAAGCTCATCAAAATGATATAAGAATCTTTTAGAATTGTAGTATCAATTTTTTAATCTGTAAATTAGGAATTTCAAGGCGACTATACCTTAATGAATTTAGAAATGAAATTAATTATAGGGATCTTTAAGCTTGTAAATATTTTAACTTAGAGAACCGTATCCCTTTCTTGACATCAATCGTAAAGTGATTGCGCAGCGGACCGAGAACTTAGAAATTCTCGATGGCGCCGGTTATATCAACGTATCAATTATCGCGAAATAATTACAATGAAGGCCGCTTTGCGCGGAGAATAAGCAGCGCACGAGTGATGATGTAACGATTAAATAGCTCGGTAAAAAAGCGTTCAACCCAATTCTCCGATTCGTCGTCGAATAAAAACGGCGAGTTTACGACGTTGGCGCCGCGTGCTGTTTATTTTTTTCTTTTACGTTAAAACGTTCGACGATAAAGGCGCTATTGACGAGACGTTATTGACAAGCGTGCGCGTCGAAAGTGCGAATTCCTCGCAACACCTCGGAGCGGAATGGAGGCGAGACGGAGTTATAATTGCGGCGAAATGCAAATTGCTCGTGTGGCAAAGGCGACCACCGCCGTAATTAGGCGCATGTTTATTACAGACCAGCATATTTATTACGAGCGAAATAAAATCGCAATTATTAAAGAGACCGATACGGTGCGGCCGCTGTTTTTCCGCGTGCGACCGCTCGGGTATCGCATTTTACGTTAAATGTCATTTTTTAATTACCCGCACGTGTTCTAATCGCACAGCGGAGACAAGATTAAGTGACAACATATGGTATATGAGACAGTCTAGTTGTAGGTAAAATTGTCGTAATCTATGGATTACATAATTAAAATAAATAATGACACGACATTTAAAAACACAACATTTCAAGAATTGTATTTTAAAAAATCTAGAAGAAATGCGCAATAATTTGGAAGTATTTAACTTGGATTTTTTAGAATATGATAATTTGAAAATTTAGAATGTTCAGTTTAGCTCAGTCTTTAAATCTTGCAAAAAAATTCATAATTATGTTATACATATTTTTTTTTGTTTTTTTCTCGTTTTTTTTCACTTTAGTTTCGTGAAACTCGGAACAAAATATTAATCAAAGCTGACTAATTGCGCGATTTACGAATTTAGCGGCGCCGCAAAGACGCGCAGGCGTCGATAATCCGGAAACACGAGATTTGCTTGTCGCGATAGCTCACGGGATTAAGGTCATTAATTGGAGCATTAGCGAAAAAGTTGTCCGTTTAATTTTACCTTTCGCACGACCTGCTTTTCTAATCCTATAAATTTCTTGCTTGCACATCCATTTATGGCAAATGCGCGACACGGAAAAACAACCGCGAAAAAGTGCAGCAAATACAAAATATCGGTGAAATGCAATGTTCAGATTTGTATAACACGGCTTACGAGACGCTATCTTTTTATTAAAGGAAGAAACACGCGGGCGTAAGAAACACGGATATAAATCTTGCCAGATACATTGCTTCTTGCAGCTCATATTTTATTACACATCGCTAGTATTACATGTTACTCCTTTCTCGTGTCTTCTTTTTTTATCGCTTCTTGCGTGAATCGAATTGAAATTGATTTATTTTAGGAGAAAAAGTCGGTCGGTGTCAGACCGGGCCGGAAATGTCGCCTACGTACAAACTAAAAATGAACTTTTATAGCACGTCGTGTGCGCCTAGGAGGACTGATATCGGAATGATGAAGGAGGATGACGGTACCGTTTCTATTGTAATCGACGCGTGCTTTTATAATAGTCTCCGACCAACGGTATAATAACGACGGCGGTCTTGACGATGCGTCTTAAACGCGATGCGTTTAATAACGATACAGGCGCACTCAATCATACGGTATTGACGCTCGTTTTGGATCGAGAAAGGCCTCTTCTCTCGACGGTGCCAGGTCTCAAGATGTCTCAGAATGCGAATGGAGCTCTTTCGAAAACATTTCTCCTCTGTCGGCCGAGTCGATGGGCGGCGAGTTACGCAACAGGTGTTAGCATTGTCAGATATACCGGAAATGTCTTCTCGAGAAATCAGTTGCTCTAATTGCGTCGTAATATAACTTGAAAATAATATCTTTTTAGATTAGAATTAAATGTCTTATGTAGCAATAATTAAACATTTTATTATGCTCTCAAAAGTGGCAGAAATCTTCGAAATGAAAGATTTATTTGGAATAATTTAATTTTGATAGCTTGAAAATATATTTTTCAAAATAAAGCGAATGAAATGGACAGAATGTAAATTTATTTGTGAGGAGGATATTATGAAACACAAGCGGGAGAAAGAGGGAAATCAAAGCAAACGATATTAATAACGCGCTTTCGGATTCGCGTATAATGCGAGAGAGAAACCGGTGCTGGAGTGACTCGCATGAGCGGACACGCAAAAAGGTTTTTGGCGCCGCCCTTTCGCTGATGCCGATCTCATTGTCCCGGACTCGCATGCACGGTGGTAGTTTCTACCCCGCGGCCGCGCGCGCGTTAATGCGATTTCCGCATATTGTCTCTCGCGAGCGCGCGCGAGAGCGTCCGTTTTTGCGAAAGCGGCGAGCGCACCGTTTTATGGGATCACGATTATATTGTTACCGTGGTTGTACGCGCACACACTCGAGAACGGACTATCCATTATATCCGCCGGATAAAATAGAGATGTATTGTCCTTATAAGCGCGGCAAGTTGTACTTGTCTGACCGGTACAGAGCGCTGTTTACCGAACTCATTATAAATACCCATTGTTTCATTTTTACACGGTGAAAGTAAAAATTTGTAAAAGATATCGATCAGAGCTTGACAATAGAATTAAATACGTTTGAGTTAAGTTTAATAATTTAATGATATGAATTAAATTTAAATTTAATTTTGATTACCTCGAAAGTTGAGAAACTCAATGAGGTCTTACTTATAGCGATATGTTTTTATCTGAAAGATAACCCTAATCTTGCGCAAGAATGATCAACCGGAACTAGAGTTGTGTAAAGACTTTCAAACGTCGGAATGTATTCGTTGCTTTATAAGAGACATTCACAATGATACAATCATTCCGTTAGGTAATTAGTTTTGGTAAATGATGATACGTTTGCTACATCGCAAGATATATAATGGTTTCACCGAGGAGAACGGAGTGATTCTCGATCCTAACGGTGTCCTACCATTTAAATAGATCCACCTAAACGCTCCGAACAGATCTACGAGCATGAATCTCGAGTAGAAGTTAAAAAAAAATAAAGCCGAACGTAAGTGATCAAAGACGCGTGTGGTCCGGCATTGTCCCGGCGAAACACAATGGCTTTTCTCTACTCGTTAATTTCCTCGATCGTCGTTTCTGACTGTAAATCGCGAATTCTATTTTGCGGAATTATACATAATGACTCGATTATGTGTGGCGGAACCTCACAATACAGGTTTCCTTTCCAGTCCTGCTGCATATACAGAGAGTATATACCGATCCTCTTCGGGTGTAAACCAGTTTTCGAAGCGGTTAATGGAACTTCGAGTCGCTTACCCCGATGCCCTTTTCGCTGAATATTATTGCTGATAATCCGTTTCTTATCGCGCGCTATTAATCACGCATTTACCATCAACAGATCTTATATAAAATTAAATAATATAATTTGTCGGAAAGCGGAAAGTTTTTTCTTTACAATCGCTGATTATCCAAAATAAACTATCGTTCCTTTGATATACAAGAAAAGATCGAAATACTCCGTATTTGTCGGAAAACCTTACGTTTTCAGAAACAACACAAACAAAAATAAACATACACTGCAAAAATAAACATACATTGTTTTGCTGAATTTCTTAGAATGCCGCGCACGAGGGGGTTAGTGTCGTCGACTGTCGCGCCGCGTGAAGTAATGATAGGCGCACGCAGGTATTCACGCGCGTGTAGTACACAAGCGGTGAGTGACCCAGAAACACATTATCGCGCGTTGTGCTCGGCGACCCACTCACGTTACACGCCCGGCAATCCGGTACGATGCGCTGCTCGCTCGCTCGTCAATATCATCGACACCCGTCTCGAACGTCATCATCATCATCATCATCAGCTCGCCTGAAGTTCTCTCTATGTCATCACCTATAATTAACGTTATATCATTCGACCCACTTCTAACCCTCTAATACGGGCTCCCGGTAAGCATATAATTTGTTTGCAAGAGAAACTTCCGCACGAGAAATAATTAAATGTGTACAAGTTGTTGTTATTCCACTCTGCAATCAGTTAAACGATTTGAAAAAAATCCGTAGTGGAAGATAAAGTATCACTGAAGTTTCCAATTTCTCTCTAGAGTCTTTTTTAATTAATTCCACATTTTTGTGAAAAAGTGAATAGATAAAAATTTCAAACGGTTGAAAAATTTATTGCGCTTTTAATAATAATTCGGAGAATTTGCGGAATATAAAAGATTAATAATTATATCAATTACAAGGATTTCAGTAATTAATAGTAACTTGTGTTAGAATCGCGGTTTTGAAGACGATCGTTTCTTGCGACCTGCGTGCCGATTTTTCTCAGGATTCGTTCTGCCCCCGGACAAGAACGCGAGAGACCGCATCTTCTCCCTATCAGTCCTCTAACGGTAAAACCACCGACCATTGCATTTGCGTACGCGAGGCCCTCGTCGACTAACGGAGTTAATTAAAATCGTTAAGGATAGCTCGTCCCTTACAAGGATTGCCCGGCGCGAGTGATCTCCGTGTTCGGCGAGCGTTCCGTGGTTTTACCAGCTTGCTTGCCACGGAAAAATAATGGCGCGACGCGGCTTGATCTTTAAAAATTCTGTTTACATCTTCGGATTAATTAACGTCACGAGGAATCGAGGAAAAAAATGTATTGTCGTTGGATAAAATTATTGAAAGCATGTATCTTATATATACGAATGCAAATGTTACAATTACAAGTTTAATACGAGTCGAAGTGTTACTGATAAGTCGGCGACACTCGAAGATTATCAATCTTCCCTATGAAGAACGTTGCTGTCGAAACAGAAACACGGTGTTGACAGATTTATGCGGCGATAATTATCGCGACCGTTATCTCATCGTAATCATTTAAATTCCACGCAGCATCCTGCAGTAATTCATTGGTTATGCAGCTTGTGCACAAATGCAACGCTCGCCTGAACAACCGCAAAGAATCTCCATTAATATCGTCACAGTCCTGGCGAGAACTCGCGCATTCAATGCATTCTTAGATTTTGCGGTCTTTTCATTTTGAAACTCTGCGGTTCCTCTTAGATTTACAATTAAAAATTACAGCGTTGCAATATTCTTGCGCTGCTGTGTGCTTTTAAATGTGGAAATTTTGCAATTTTTATTATTTGAAGATCTCGAGATCTTATTTAGAAATCTTTATTGTTTTATTCTTAAATTTTTGTCATAAACGTAGTCGGAAAAGACGCGTTACCTTTCTGCAATTTTACGCTTTATTCTTTATTTTTTTTGGATTTTTATATCTTTAAATAATTTCGACATAATAATATTATTTATCTGTTATACGTTTTATTCTTAAATGATAACGCCGCGCGCGCGCGAAGAATACATCTCTTGATATTTTAATACGACTGATACTTTTTTTAGTTAAAGAATAATATTATCACGCGTTTCATCTAGTTAACTTACGCTAGACTTATGCTATTTCGGATGATCATGAACTCGAAATAGAATTTCGTCGTATTATCGGCTGGTGGACTTTTAAGCGCTGACGTTCGTTGCGTTTAAACAAATAACGGGATAAATTTGGCCGATCCACGATGATTATAATATCACGCCCCTATATCAAGTGCAGTTACGCCAGTGAATCTTTCGAAAATAATTGCCTCGTTGCAGAAATAATTGCTCGGTGGGAAATCCCGTCGTTTCGGTCCCACGAAGAAGCCAAACACATAAATTGTATCTAATTTTATCATTTATTTTACTATCTTATTAGAGAATTATGTATTACATACGAAACTCTTTGCGATTCTTTCTCTTTAATTTTATTTTCTACTTTTAATATTCTGAATTATATTTTACAAAATAGGTAAACGAAGGGAAATATTTATAAATTTTTCTAAATTAATTTTTTAATTTATAATAAAAGTAAAGAAAAAGTATATAATCTAAATTCCACATTTTCTTGACATTTTGGAAATTAATTGCGCCGTTATTTATTGATCACTGACATCGCTCCAGTTGTAAACTCCGCGGATTCACGAAGGAGATCAGCCGGATTATCGTGCGGTTTCTCTAGATTTGATAGCGACTTATTAATAATTGCGCGCGCGGTAGGAATTTTTCTTTTCGAGGCATTCACTTTCACTCCGACTTTAAAAAGCAGGAAGTAGACGAAAGAAGAGGCTCGCGACCGGTTTCGCCTTCGGTCCTCGCAGCCGCCGTAGCGGCGGCTGAAGGATCTCCGCTGCCGGCATTGTAATAGATGCTCATATAAGGCGCTGTCAGGAAGTGGGCCATCCTCTCATTCATCCTGCCCTCGTGCTTCTATTTGCCTTTCAGTCGGCAAATAAAGACGATTATTCTTTAACCCGCGTTCGAGAAACGGTGGCACTTATTTCACCGCGTCGTCGATCTTTATACGGCGCTCTTTTTTTTCGGTTGTGTCATCCGTGGCGTTAACGATGACATCACCCGAAACACCTCCTGATTTACGCAATACTCGTTCTTTCTTTTTGTCGCAAAACACGGAAAGTGAGAGTAAGAGCATACGTTGGGCAATTAAGCGGTCGAGAAGAAATATTTATTAAGATTACACTGAGCCGTTCATCTTTATTGTTCAAACATTTATCTTCACTCTATTTTTGTTTAGTGTTCTAATAATTGTAAAAGCCTCGAATTCGAAAGCGACTTTTAACTGCGTTCGCGTCTCTTTGAGTATTTCGTTTTACACCTCGAGAATAAAATTTATTTCGACGAACGCAGGGGCTCAGTGTTCTCAGCGAAAGAGAGAAAGAAAAGTGTCGCACGGTAGCAATTAGCGGACACGTAAATGGTCGCCTCCGGCGGCAAAGGAAGGTCCAAAAGAAAGAGGGGCCTTTACTGTGACGCGAGAAGGGTAAAAAGGGTTCACGGGGCCGGAAGAATTTAGTCATGGTCTTTCTTTCTCTCTCTCTTTCTCTCTCTCTTTCTCGGCTCGGCGCTTGGTTGCCTGCTTTAACGTTCCTCGTGTGCATTCGCGTTTGCCTGCCCACGCGAGACGACCGCCCCTTTAACATCGCCGGTATTCGCCTGATTTATGAATGCCTCGGCTATATTTAACAGCGTGTTCGCCATTGAAGACATGCCTTAGGCAGAGCGCGCGAGGCGAGCCCGGCGAGCGGAGAGGAGAGAAGATGAGAGGAGAGATGTCGCTCGCTCGTACAAACGAAAAAGATGAAGAAAGAGAGAGAGAGAGAAGCTGGGACAGGTACGACGGGCGAGCACGTAATCTCTGTAATGTAGGAACCTACGTCGTCCAGACTGCATTCAGGATGCACCGGGAAATGTCGCGCGCGAAATAGTCACTCGGTAAAGATGGGGGGCTCTCGCTCTCGTCGAAATGAGCGTTACTAGGTTCTTACCGATGTTTAAGAATTTTTTCTTCAGGTGCATTCCGGATTCTAGGACCCGAGGGTCTCGGGATTTCAGAATCTGCCGCGAAAGAGCAGAGCACGCAAGTGAATAAAGCGTACAGTTAGCGAAATATATAGTTGCTTGAAAAAAAAAATAAGAACTCGTTCCTTAAACGGGCATTATTGGCTGATGCTCGAGCATTTCTGTTAAGTGATTTTGTAATCTGAAAGTCTAAGGACTCGAAGATTGCTATGCGAATAGATAAAGCATGTATTAATGCTGTAATCGCAGAAATTGAAATAATAATAAATAAAAACTCGTCTCTGGAATAAGTGTTGCTAAGTTTTAAGCTTGGGATTTTAGAGCGATTTTCTAGAATCACGTAATTTGAGGTAGTAAAATTTAGTGGTAGTAAAGTAAAATTGAAAAGATAAAAAATATAAGCAATTATTGTTTTTTTGTACAAAATAGTTATCGAGAATTTTATTAGAAATAATATAAAAGTAAAAATAATGTAAAATCATTTGCTGCTATCAGTTGTGTGAAGATGCGAGAATCCGTGAAGGCGAAAGTTTTCGATGCAGATTTTTGGACAACCACTTTTGGAGGTTAAGAGGGAAAAAAAATAATTCAGGTTTCGATTTACACGCTTCCACACGCTATTATCGTAATCTGCATTTCGCTGATCTAATCCCAGTAATATCTCGAGCCATAGCAATTTGCATACATTAAATCGATTGCGAAACAAGGATCGAGCTCGCGCTCGGCGACGCTGTTATTTTGGATTATCGAGCAATGTTATCAGATATCTTATTAAGTATGACTTCGAGACTTAGATTGTCACGATGTCCCGTTTGTTTGCGAGGCATTGGTTCTTTTTCCACATTACTCGGATCCATTCTTCAAGTCTATAAATTTGTCCAATGATTTTTTTATCAAGAAATCATTACGTCGAGCAGAAATATATACACTCGCGATTTTAGAATTTTTCGAAGCAAGTTATGAGATGACAGTTGAATCCCGTTTTGCGAATGTCAAGCGAATGCAGCGCTATACGCATCGCATACTAATTTAGAGTCAGGTTGTTCCCACCAATCGATGCTACGCGCTTCAATTAATAGTAAAATACGAGGAGAGAAGGTGTCGAGTCGAGAAAGGGAAAGAGAGAGAGAGAAAGAGAGAAACAGCCACGTTCGCGGCTTATCGTGACGTTCGCCGATACTCGCGGCCCCCCCTGCGCGACGTTATTCCAAGTGCACTGGTGCCATCCCGGAGCCTTGAAAGAAGCTGGTTCTATCGCGATCTACATAGTTGCATAACTTGAAGCCGGGTATCGATGCTCCCTCGAAGGCGAGCGAGCGTGCGATGCACCAGTGCAGCTGAGACGGCGTAGGGTCGGAGAAGGGGGCGAGGAGAGACTCCCGGGTGAGGGCCAAGGCGTGATGAGGACGGTGCACCCAAGCCCGATGCCCGATAACGAACCGGCGCTTACTACTGCCGAAGGAACGATCTTCCTTCTCAGCCGCTTGTTTCGTGTCCCTCCTATTCGCGAATCTTCATATTTCGGGTCTTACGTCGTCCTTTTGAGCCGGGAAGAAGAACGTAACGTCGATTGTCGGAAGTTAATTGAAAATCCGCATTTTTCGCAAGATAAGACGCGATTAATTTCACATATAATTGGGTTTCGACGCGCGACCGTGGAAAGTTCCTCGAGGATGAATTATGGCGGATACAGAGAGTCTCTTCTCTCTCTTTTTCTCTTTCTCTCTTTCTCTTTCCGCCACTTCCTCGTTCCGCCGCCGCACCTCTCTCATTCTCGATCAGTGGATGCGGGCGATGATTTGCTGCTGCGCGTTTTAATTGGAGCCTCGTATCACGTGTGCCACCTTTTCATGCGCTCTGCCTACTGGCCACTCTCGCTTTCGCGCCGCCACGAGAACCCTTGCTTTCTGCGGGATGTAGCAAACGCCGGGTTCAACCTTCCACGGCACGACTTCCGCGTCGGGCGCGCCATAAAGGACTATGCACACACGCGCCTAAAATTATATGCTTATGAAATTTCTTCTTGTCACATGTAGTGCCGTTATGTAATTAATGTTAAAATTTTATTAAAAATTATCATTTTTTAACAGATATGATTAATTTGCGAGCGAATGTATATTACACTCGTACGAAGTAAATTATTTGTATAAAAAATTTGGAAAACGATATTTGTTTGTTGCTACTAGAATCATATAAATTACACGGAGAAAATTTTATAAAAAATTAGTATGTACGGCAGTAATCGCGAAGCATGAAAGAATTATAAAAATTTTTACTATGTTTTTCACATAATGGCTATAGTATTTAAACTTATAATAGTATCACAGTATAATCATAGGAATTTTTTATACAAAATTTTTTTCGTGTATTCCTTCTAAGATTGCATGAATTGTGTGGCTCGTGTGCAGAGACCTTAAAACGTTTGAAATGACGACGTAGGCGCTGTTTTTTCCGCGTCGTCGAATTTAATAAGAAGTGACAGCGGCGACGACGGTGACGACGACGACAATGAGGAGACGCAGTTATGACGACTCGAAGGTGACGCTGTAAAATCGGGTGATAAAGATACGCTTCGCCTCGCTCGCTCGCACTCGCGTCTGCGCTCCGTTCAGCGAAACTATCCGCTGTAGATATTGTTATTAAATGTCGTAAAGTTTATTGCGGCGACTATGCACCGCCGTGGGTCGCGGATGAATTCATTGTAAATGCCCGTTGTGATCCGTTCTTGAACCGGTGCAGCTTTTGTCGCGCCTTCGCAATCCGTGGACTTTTTCTCATCGAGCGCGGTGAAAGCCCGACGTTGGCCCTTCGCGAATCACCGTTAGCTTTTATTAGACGCGGAAAAGACTGCGGAAGAACTCCGAAGTGTTTTCTTGATGATAACTGAATTCCGATAAAGGGTTGAATACATACATATATTTTCCGAAACGACTCGATAGAATAATTTAGAAAGTTTTATAAGAGAGCGCAAGGACTCGCTTGGGTACTATATTCTCGCGAAATTGACATCGGATTATTAATAATGTTGGTTATGTAAAATGCGCCGGGGAAGTAGGTCGCATATTTATTAGAAGGGAAAAAGCACTTTGTCGAAGCTGTTCGAGGATATCGCCGCGGGTTTCGGGTCGATCATTCATTCTCATTGGGGCTTCTGTTCGAGAAAGTATCATTGATAATTATGCGCGTTGCCCGTTAACCCTGATTGGCACGTTGTTCCGTTGTAATGATGCGGCTGAACCGATCGATCATCAACTACTGCAATTGCAGCCGCAGACAGCGTCGTCGCGTCGCGGCTTGTTTCTTCGTAAAGCTTTTGGGTGGTCTTACGCGCTTTCGAGCACATTAAAGGACACACGCATATATAACTTGAATATTTAAACAATTAGTACATATAATAGAAAAATTCACACGAGAGATTGAGAAAAAATCTGTGTCATTTGATAGGCGAGAAACAGTTTGAGGATCGTGCACAATGCGATTTAGAAGGGAATTCTACAAAAGAGGGACTAATGCTGCGGGGATATCGATAGACGGACGTATTGTTTCAGGCAATCAAGGACCCTCTTGTGATCGCGCTGGCGAGTGACGTTCCGTGAGGTTTTTCCACGGAACCGACATTAAACGCTCTTTGTTGCTCGACAGAGCGTGCCACGCAAGGGACATTGATTAATGCTACGTCGGCTCACTTTGCCGCCATTAGTCTTGGCTCTCGTCTTCATTATAATGTCACGGGGCTAATCCCGGCGCTCATTCAAGCGATCCACGAAGATTTCGTCGCGCGAGCGCATCTACGACAAAGGCTCCTTCTTCTCGCGCGGAGAATGCACCTTTGCTCCGAGTCGTCGCGCTCCTTAAACAGTCATTACAAACATCGAATTAATCTCGCGGACCGCCTTTTTCTGGGTGGTCACTTGTGTGAAAAACACTCGCCCCATGATTTCCTACGATTTCTTTTATCTTGCGATTTTTTTTATTTATTTGAAGAAAAAACTTTCGTATAAATTTAAATTATTTATTTTTACTATATCGCATTTTAACTGAAAGCACTTTTTGTTATCTTTTGTGAAATTTACTCCGCTTATTTCCATTTCTTACATAAAGATATGAATTATTATTATTACCGATTCTTGAGAGATTTTTGTAATATTCTTAAATAATTATATACTTAGATTCCTGCATCTTTGAATTGTTGCACTCACGAATTGTTGCATTCCTCAATAGAAAAGGTAGCGTAATTATACCATGTCACATTATATATATTCTCGCATTAGCCCCGAGGTAACGATCCTTGGATGCGTATAAATTTAATTATATCCTTACGCTGCGGTATATCCTTACGCTGCCTGACGTCTTTAAGGCTTGCTCTCCTTGCAAGACAGTTGGGAATAAGTCCTCGCGATCGTAAAGCTGTCAGTGCCTGCTGACATTTCAGGCGCGAGACAAATTGTAAAGGCGATCCTATCGTGCCGTGAGAAACGCGAGTTTCTGCGTTAGACAGCCGGCAACTCGCGCGCGAGAGTTTCTCCTCTACGCAAGACTGTATTTTATTTGGCAAAGTAGCAATACCGTGTGTATTCGAATTCAACACTCGACAATTGCCATTCGCGAGGGATACCGTTACACCGCGATCCTACGCACGCCGTTGAAATCTTACGCAATGCAAGCTATTAGAAAAAAGCGAATCGAATACAATAAATTTCATATGAGTACATTGGTTTACGAGATCCAATTGATATGTCAAATTCAGTTACATCGCATCAAAACATTGAGATTATTATATTATCAAATTCTTCCAAAATATAGACATTTAACTTTCGAATTATATATCTTTTATGTCACATGAATCATTTTAAACTTTAAATTAAGATATTTGCGGCCTCGCAATATAATCTCACGCTTAATCGCAGGGTATATATTTATACATACATAATACGAATCGAAGCTTATCCTGGGATATTTTTATCGGGCGCGCACGAAGCGGCTTTTGATCATCGAAAATAATATTTAAGCGCGACGTGCATTGAACGGGAAAAGATCGCATCGTGATCTTCCCTCTTCCCCGTTCCCCGTCCTATGAGGATTCTCCTTCAATGTTCATGATTATCCTACCACTCGAGTATTATACCCCGTGGAATTATAAGGTCGACGCATCTTCATCATGCTCGGCCGAGGCGTTATACGAAATAAAACGCCGGATACACCGACATTTTTCAACGTTTCTTTTTTGCTGTTCGCAAATTTTTTCTCAAATCAATATGATCAGTTAGGTCAATTTTTTTGGATAAATAATAAATATAATTAGAGGTATTATTTTTTTTTTTTATAAATTTGCAGTCTATTTTTACTTGATACTTTTTTTATATTTTTTGTTCAGAGCTACTTAATGAAAAAATTCTCTGCTTTTATTAATAATCACTATCGTCTGTTTCTTTTTGAAGTAAATTTTTTGCGCACTATGTTATATTGTCGATTGATTAAAATGCTAAATTAAATCGGGAACACAAAGCACAATATAAAGCAGGGAACACGGCACTCCACTTAGCGAAACAAATATGTGAATAGTGGCTGATGGATCGAGTTCAGTGTTCTCAGCTTCTTCTGCATGTTTCTTGACTTCACGGTGAAAACTTAATTCAAGGTCACACAGTGGTGGCTGATGGATGAGTCGATCTTGCCGACGGCAAACCCGAAGTACGCAAATATTGAATCAGCGTAAAGGGGAACACAAATCGCGGAGGCAGAAAAAAATCTTTGTGAATTCAGCGAGAAACACCGAGGCTACTGCAACGAAACGACTTGTGCATTATAAGACGCAAAAATCTAAAAATTAATTATTAAGATTTAGGAAGAATGAAAAATTCAATAACAATTGTACGGGAAAATTATAATACTTGAATATTTTACGAGTTTAAAAATACTATTTTTTTCACAGAAGCTCGAGAAATCGCAACTGTCCTTCAAACGACTAGCACTTACTCGACAAAATACGCATCTAACGTGACGATCGCGAAGGTCGTAGAATTAATTTGCGTAGAAACTAGGATTTGTCTGTCATTGGTTTGGCAGCACTTACGTCGAGGTACGTGTTTACACACGTGGGTCGCGAAATTGCGGAATATCGCGGAAATTGTGTCGGCGACGCCGTCATGTCGCCGGCAAATTCATTTGGGGCCACGAAGACAAAGTCGCGTCGCCCTACCGCAAATATTGAATTTTGCGGTGACAGGCCCGCGTTTAAAGCGTCCTCTTGAACCCCGGGCCCCTCGCGCCGATTCGAGGAAGTATCATCTCGCTCTGTAATTTGTCGGAATAACACCGCGGCTTTCGCCGGGCAGTCCGAAAGGTCCTGCGCCGTAACCGCGAAATGTACTTGCGAACGAGCGGTTTGTTGCCGCGAAGGTTTCGAGAGGTGCTTGCAGGGGTGGTAAGAGCGCGAGAGAGTGTAATAATTTAAGAGCGCAATCATCCGTAGACGTAACGATCCGAGAGTGCAGTCATTTGAGATTTTAACGATCCGAGGATATAATCATTTAAGGATGTAACAACGCGAGAATGTAGCAATACAGCGACATTACATTGTAAAAACAATCGACAGATACGAAAAATAAAATTGAAAAATGTGCTGATTTAACGAGCTGAAAATGAAACAAAATCTAAAAATACAAAACGCAACACTCTTTCACGTGGGAAATTATTGGCTCGCACAAATCATTGCTCCTCGCAACTTCGCAGGCAATGAGGCAATTGCGATACAACTCGCAGGATCTCGCCCTATAACTCTCGCAATAAGAAAAACGCGAAGGGGAAACGATAACGATCTGTTCTCCAATTTTCAGTTCTGCGCGGCGATCGAACGCGTCGTGTCAATACACGCGTGGCTGCCGGCAGGACAAGGCTATTGCGAAACCAGTCCCGCGCAAAGTTCTATAACATTATCCGTCTCCGCGCGTTTCTCATTTCACACGTTTTATCGAGTCTAATGTGCTCCTAGCTAAACTTAATTGAGGAAGTAATAAGGTAATAAGATAATAAGGTAAACTTGAATTTCAGCGCGACGGCTGATTCTTTTTTGTCGCCTAGTGCCTGTTTCTCTCCGTCCCTTTCCTCCCTTCTTTTTTTTTTTATTATCGTCCTAGTGCTGTTTTTACGCAATTAAATTAAAGCATTCTCCGGTCTGTGGATAGAAAGCACGAGCGAACAAGTTAGGGAGCAGCTGAAATACGCATGTGTGAAACAGAGAAGAGCGCCTTGCTTTTCGATTTTTCCGAAGTATCGCTTTCTGCATTTCTGAGATCTCTTTGATCCGAGTGTGTCTTTATTTTCGATGCTTATTAGATACGTAGTGGAAATCACGTAAGGGGCGATATAATCTAATGGAAAATATTATATATATAAAAATGATTCGTACTCGACGCACCATTGATAGGCAAGCGGAATTACTTTCACGATGTCAGTGCCGGCGTGCCGTTCGCGAAGCAATAGCAGCAGTCAGTAGGAATAGGCGCGGCCGGAAACGTCAATTTCGAGTCGAGCTAATCCTCCCGTCGCGTCGGTTAGTCGGGGGATCTTTTTCGCATTCGCAGACGAATTCAATTTAAACGCCGTTAAACATCGATCGCGCAAATAGACGCACCATTCAATGAACGTGAATTGTAATTGTATTACCGGCGCAATTTCCTCCGCATCTCGGGCCCTAAGGGTTCCGAGAATCTAGCGTGATCTGTAGGTAGGATGGATTTGAACAAGCGTCTAGGAGTTCCAAATTCCAAAGCTAGACTCTAGACGACTAATTTAAATTTGAATTTTAAGAAATTTAAGAGATCCAAAGAAAATTTTGTCGCTTGACAAACTTCCTGGTAGATGACATTCGTATGCTGAAACTTTATCCACCTCAGTTTTATTTTTCGTTCTGCACCTCGTTGCCTCATTTTTGCATTCGCAAACGAACGTCCGGCTAAATTGTGGCACGGTATGATAATCGAAGAAAGACCGAAGGATACGAATTGAAATGGGGCCAGCGCCGCCCTTCGACCTCACATATCCGCCGCCGCGATGCGATGCGATGCGATGTGCGGCGGTGGAAATTTCGATCGATCGCGCGAGATCGATTTGGCATGTATCTCGATCGCACCTCGATCGCACCATGACCTCGGCCCGGCCGCGCTGATGTGCAGTTTCGCGATGCACCGCCGTCGCCGCCGCGCGCGCGGCCGGTCCTCAATTATAACGGCTCACGCGAAAATGCAGTTTAAATTGCAGGTTCACGTCATCTCTCGGCCGTGGCGAGGGAAACGATTTCGGCTCGGCGCGGCGGTCGGTTTCGAATGATCCAATCAAATGTATATACGTAAGCGCTTCTGCTCCGCCGCGGTAATGCGAGGACCGGCACACCGTTATATTCATCACGATCTGCGGCTTGAATGCAAACGAACGTGGAAACACGTGCGTGCGTGCGTGCGTGCGCTCCTGTGCAAGCCGGTGAAAAGGGGAACGCGACATCACGCGAGCGAGACGCGTCATTCTCGAAAAAAAAAAAAAAATATTGCGTTCTCTCACTCGAATCTCCACTTTAATCCCCACGTCGCGTAATCCATATTCGTGCGACCGCTTCCTTCTGCCGCGTATTAACCGAGATACACGTTGTTTGCTTCCCCGAGCGGTCTGCTGACAAAAAAGAGACCTCGTACGTTTATTCTGTGTTTTATAGCGAGGAAAGAAAGTTTGGGAATTATGTTCGCGCGGCCGTAACGCGGTGTTAAAGTCTCCGGCGACTCCAATGCGCGCAAAGGCGGCACCGTTCACGGTCGATTAACGTTGAAAGAAACAAACCGATGTGCTCAATGGCGACAAGTGAGAAGTAGTTGAGTCTTGAAACTCAATAGAACTTTGAATAAAATTTACCTTAGCGTATTAGAAGTTACAATTGGTTTCAGGCAAAATTTACATTTTTTTATATCTCTTGGTTATTTATTGCTTTTCCCGAAAACGGTGTATCTTTTATAACGCTAGTTCTCGATTGTATTATGTCTTAGTTATTCTGTTATTTGATTAAAAGCAAATATAGATCATTTTGAGCGAAATTTCCGCATGACTGCACCTCGATAATTCTCCAATTGTTTCGCGGTAGCTCTCGATAACGGCGCGATGAGGTTTTCAAGTGGCACTTTAATCGACCCGATCCCACGGACGTGAAACAGCGTAAGATCGCAGGGAGCAGTGGTTCAGGACGATTTCCCGTAGCCGTAAACCCCGCCGTCACCGATCTATTGTTCGCCACGCGGACGAGCGAGAGCGCCCATAAGTCATTACACGTCGAGGGCTTGATTATGATCTCCATTGTGGCGACCGCGTCGTGAGCATTGTTCGCCGTGCCACCTGTAGCCGACGGCTTCCCCTCCCCTCGCTCTCGCCATCCCCTTTCGCACACGTCCCCCTTCCCACAATCGACGAGAGAGTCGTACGCCTTTCTTACGAGGATATAAAGAATTTTTCTCATTTATCAATTCTGCAGAAATATTACGAAAGCAATTTCAACATCGTTCGACATTCTTTCAAACTTTATTGGCTATATATTGGAATTCTGAATGGGTTGAAAATATTTTATAATACTTGAAATTTAAATTTATTTTACTTGTATGTGTGTGTGCGCTGCAAAGTGTTTTCTTACGCGACTGTTTACGAGTTATTACTCGCTTTGGCGGATATTACGCGACTGGCCGGAAAAGTCGCCGCTCATAAATTGTTATGACGCGGAAGGCTTTCTTCCGAAAGTCCCGCGAGGCACCGGGTCGTTAATCTTGTCGGATTCGAAAAGGTATTGTAATCTGCGGCACTGCGTCGTCGCTCGGCCTCGTAAACGGAGGAAAGCGCGTCTCTTCCTCTCCTAGCTTATTCGGCGCGAAAGGGAATTTCTTTGCCGTTTTTTCAGCGGCTGCATATAGCCATGCCTATAATATCGATAAGAAAAAATCCTCTAAATATATCTGACCATTAATTATCCATAAAACATAAGATGCGCGTTGTGAATGTCAAATTTTTTCAATTCGTAAAGGATTACAAAGCTTACTTCATCGACTTTAAAGTCGATTTCACTTTCCGGCTTTCCACGTTTCCTTTTTAGCGGATCGTCAAATATTTAGGAATCGTCAATTACATGCACGTTAACCGAATATATTAAGAGAGAAAGTACGCAATGCGCTTAAGACACATAATGTATATTCATTGCGGAACAAATTCTGCCGGGGAATTAATTCCAGTGAGAATAATTTTTCTTCCTCGAGTCGTGTTGTCATTCGACATGCAAACGGAAAGAATCGTTTCTCGCGAGTGATGCAAGACGACCGAAAATAAGTGGTATCACGTGCGGCCAGGACTGGCGCTTCGATTTGAAATTTATTGACGCCCCGGTGCCTTTTTAGTGGCAGCAACTCATATCGTTCAATGTTAGTCTAGCTGTCCCGATCTAGCTCAAAGATATCGCCTCCTCTTTTCAGATCGGCTTTGCACTAACTTATCCGCCTACTTACGGCAGGATAAGAACAAAACGGAGACGGAGAAATTCTCCCGACGACAAAACATGTTCCAGGCGGGCTGTCAAACTCCGCGCTTTTTACGTGTAAAACAACGGCGTATCGAATTTATTCGTATAAAATGATATTTTATGAGACAATATTACAAGAAATAAATGTCGATTTTAACGCAGATTTTTTGCTAATTTAAATCAATAATTATAATAAGAAAGACATGACTTTTTGCAGAGACAAAAAGAGAGTCTAAACGAGCTACGCAAATTAGAGATTATTTCACTCTTTCGTTCTTTATCATTGAACAATGCGCATTGACTTTTGGCCCACCCAGTAGCTTCCTTTATCAAACTCGAGCCGCGTGCCATTTCCAGATTGCAGGTTCGTTGAGGGTACGAAAATAGTGGCGCGGCGACTCGCGGAGTTTTTCTTAGAAGCGGCAAAGAAATTCCAGTCTTTTTTTTTTCGCCTTCTTGCTTTTCTTCTCTCTTTATTTTTTTTTGTCTTGCGGCGCGTGAGTAACGAGCGGACGCTTCCGAGGAGGCGTCCGCCGTGAGTTATACGCGCGAGGGTGCGAAGAAGTGGTCAGACCAGTGTCAAATCTCGGCTTTCACTGCGTCTGTGTGTGACCCACAAAGGCGGCCGCGCGCGCGTATGCGGATCGAGCGCAAAGCTCGTTCGCAAAGGCCGTGAATTAAGGCCCACCTACCTACCTACCTACCCGGTGTGTGCGTATACACACAGGTACACGCACGCATACGCACGCGCGGGGATGCATGCAGAAACGAGCACCTATGCGCTACCGAATGCTCATTATCCACCAGCGTAGCCGGGCTGTATCTCGCTTTGTAACGAGCAAAAAGCGGGAGTAACGAAGCCTAGCGGAGGGAAGATCTCGGCTGTATGTTGTCCTGAAAACTTGCGAGCGGACACCGCGGATTCATGTAACTCTGAGCGTGCGGATGGGATCGCATTGTGTCGTAACGCAAAAGGCGCGCATAAATGCGCGGATTTAGCAACAACACTTTTACGCAAGTCCGTTAAAAACCGCTGTTTTCCAGTATTAAAGACACAAAGGTGGCTTGCTTGCGCAACGGTGAGGATAAAGCGGCATCGTAAACCAAAGAACGCGACGGAGCGCTGCGGGGAGGGACGGGAAGGAGAAGAAGAAATCGAGCATGATCGATGGTATAAATTTCCTGTTGGTCGGTTCCTGGGAAAATGGATTCCCCCCTCATTTGGCATTCAGCGCGATGCACTCGCGGCCGCGGTTTAGCGCCAATCTGCTGCTAATCATCGTGCATCTGGAGGATGCGGCGGTAACCCGGAAGTAATCGCCGAGGCCGCGATAAAATGACCGTTCGCCGTGTGTAACGCGGAACCCATCTTCACGATATTTCCGACGAAGGATCATGTCCCGATATTTTCACAATTTCATTATTTCAATTCCTCCTAATGCTATATTGACTCGACGGACATTTTATTTTCGCTGTCGCGCTGTCACTGTGTAATATATATCTTTTTATTAACAACACTAATGGAAAGGATTAAAGGTCGTTCATGTTTAGTGCTTTAGGATAAGCGTAAAAAAATTTAAAATTGTAATTTATTTGGTCGTCAATATCAAATGTTATCAAATTAATAGCAAAAATTTCTGAGGTTTTCTTTTTTAATTAACAGTTGATAAAAATGTGCTTGTTTATATTTAAACTCAAACATCACGTAATATATACATATATGTAGATTCGTTTCTTAAATCTTGTTTTAATATGAGATTTCTGCGTTCCTTTTAATTGCTAGTAAAAATTCTCGTCTGAATAAAAGTTCATAAAAGTGTACGGATACCGCATTCTCGTTTCGCCGATGCAATGGCCGGCTCATCTGAACGAGCCCCGGGTTAAGGGACGACACATACGAGATACGCACGAATCAGCGCACGCGGATACGACGACGGACGAGAGGGCTAAAAATAGCCGCAGGACCTCTTTGTTCGCTCGCCGAGTCAGCGGCTCAAGCGCGCTTTTGTCCAAGAACGGCGCTCTCGAACAAGAACGGCCAGAAAAATGCGTAGCGCCACATCGCGATGGTCGGCGTGAAGATTGTAGGTCCTTGATCAAGGCCGCGCACAGCGTGAAAAGGAAATGAGGACCCTTGCAGCACAACGGTACATTTTTGTCGGCCATTTAGTGTCCTGTCAACCTTGTTGCCAACTGCCTTTAATCCTCGCGCGATGCCATTTATCTGAGACATTTATCGAAGCGATTATTGATGAAAAGAGAAATTTAATTTCCATGTAATATTCTCGTATGAGACATTAAAGAATTTTTAATATTTTGACAAAGCACGCGCAAAAAAGAATTATAATAATCTAGTTAAGAGAAAACTAGCAACACTTTTATCAATAAAATTTGATATTTTATATAAATAATTTAATAAATAGAGCGAGAGATAAGTTTTTTTTTAATTATACGAATTTGATTATCGAACTCGTGCCTCGGGAAATCGATCCGATTCGACCTCGAGAGGCTCGCGCCGTGATTACCGTGTGCCGGAAGGAATCAATTAAGAGGCGCATCACACATCCGAAACAGCGAAAGGAGTGGATCGCGGCGAAAGGCAGATACGGATCCGCTGCGCGCGGATCGGCTTCATCGCGCAATTACTTCCGCGCTTCGAATCCCGAGGACCATTAGGCCGTTAGGCATTCGAAGCGCCGTGCTATTTTCTCTTAACCTCAATTGAAAGCTTAGATTAATCGTCTCCTTATCTCTCGATAAATATTACGTATAAAGGCAAGATACGAGATAAAAACTCTCATCAGATATAAATTATTTTATATAACGCGGAGAGAAGGAAGTAATGTGGATTACGTATAATTTATTTGCGAATCCTGTCATGTGAAAAACAAGAAATAAAAATAAATTGTAGGAAAAAGTATATTAAAATCGTGCGTATCAACCGAAATCGTAGATCGTATCGGGCCGGTTTGAGAAATTCGCCATGTCCGATTAACGTCTGCATAACACTGTAGCCGATCGGCGAGCGCTTTGACACGCAGACCGATTTCGTTGAGCGCGGAGCCAAGCCTCTTTGGAAAGTCGAAAGGTCGACGCGGGGACTTTGCGGAACCCACTATACGCGAGGCGCCCGGTTGCCATCGATCTCATCGGGATCGATGAATAGGATGATTAACGTGCACGTTGGAATTCCGCCGACCTTCCTCCTACGCGCCGCGCGCAAGACGTACGAGCTCCGACCGCGGAACAATTAATTAAAGCTCGGCGAACCGCGGCCGAGGCTTCGACAGGTTCGTGGGAGAGTAATAGAGCGACGCGATAAAACGCGATAAACTGTCGTTCGGCATCGGGTATCTTCGACGAGATATTCTCGCGCGCGACGCGTACCCGCGGTGAAATTGAATTTCTAAGTGGATCATTTAACGTTGCAGAACGTGGGCGGTGAACACCTGGATCGTAAATGCCGCGAATCGCACGGCCATAAACGGGCGCATTTAAAGCCGCCGCTAAATATGACGAGTGCGACAGTCTGCGGCGGCTCCATTGTCTCCTTTCGGAGCGTCGCAATTGGGGCGCGGGCGACGCGAGAATCACACGGCGGCGACACGTTCGTCGTAAGTGGGACGTGATGTCCTAATTTCTAAATTGGTTAATGCGCATTAGACGACGCGTTTACTTTTGCGTCGATTACGCGTGGAAATCGTTTGACTTTCCAAGTGAAACCCCCCTCGTCGGGAGTGAGCGGCGGTGAAAACGCGAATAAAACGGATTTACATAATTCAAACTGCGACGTTACCGACCGCCTTTGTGCTAATGTAAGGCCGTGTAAATCTCCCGCGAATGATGCATGTGCTTGCAACGGGGAAACGGAGCGGCGGGATCATCGCGTGCCTTCTTCGTCGTCGTAGTCGTCGTCGGCGTGACACGGCGCGTTTAAGAGTCGGCGGTGGATGGTCTCAAAGCGCAACGGTCCCTCTGTCAGTCCCCTCGAATCCCTAATTAGCACTTGCCAAATATGTAAATTATGAGCCGATTCTGTAAGGTGTCACCGCGACGCTGATGTAAGATCGGCCAAATATGCGGGCGCGGTAATTGCATTTAAATTACATCCGTCGTATGGTCATTCTTTAAGAGTCGTACGCCCGAGATATCGTAAGGACACGTTTACCGATGTAACGCGATAATAATAATGCGATGTTATTGACATGCTCGAAATTCCTAATTATCATTTATCGGGGTATATAAATTATGTAAATTAAGATGTAAAATCGGCAAGGTTTTTATGCAAAGGAAAAAAAAGAAAACAGACATCCGAGATATGAGAGGGAGAAAATTTCAAGAGCGGAGATTTGAGAGCGATAGCGAGATCGACACATTTCGTTGTAAACACGTGTGTTTTCACTCGCGTAATAAGATTCAGCCGGGCGCTTTTCTTCCCACGACGGCGCGCACACGGACGCCGTTCGTAATGAAACACGTAATCCCTTCATCTTGGCACACCGGCGCGCGCGTTCCGACAGTAAGATAATTGCGCGCGCTACCGCGAGAACGCGCGGGAAAAGGGACGACAACGGCTGCGCGGAGCGTAATTAGGTGTTGCACAATTGCGCGGCCGAATAATTGAAAAAGCGAGATTCCTCGCGCGCGCTCGAATCCGTCCGTTCGTTCGCGCAACTTCAAACGCGGTCTAATCTACGAAAACTCAATCACGGATCGGATTTCATCGTCCAGGTGTCCGGGTCAATTAAGGGCGGGAGAGAGAAAACGAGAATTAAATTTTATCCCCGGAGAAACGGCGGAATAGATAATGGGTATGCGCATTAGGCAAGTGTCGGCAAGCGGAGAGTAGCACTCTCGGCCAGCGGTAGTAATCTCAAATCAGAAAGCTGATCTTTCCGTCTGCGCGCGGGCGCACGTTTGTGGAAATGACGGTTTTCTCACAGCTTTAAACGTTTTCGTAACTAAAACTCACGGATCGGAATTACTGCGGAGTGAAGTCAGCTTTCTCTAAACACAGACGGAAGGTCATTTATCGCAATGTTCTACCATGGGAAATGTTTTATTCTTTTTTTTTCCTTATTGCCACTCCGTACGTGCCAATTTCGCAACTATGCACGGCGACAGCGGCGGTGATATCAGTTCGGAGACACGTTACCCACGTACGTACGGCGGAGAGAATCGCCTACAGGACGTTCTAGGAACGTCGGAAACGTCCTTACGGCGATCGCCGTGGCAGGAGTACCAGGAAGTCGAAACCGATTGCGATAAGGTGGCGCCATGGCCGATAGGGTCGAGTCGCTCGTTCCGTTTCGCGGTGGGACGGAGCTGACGAGAGCGCCAGTGATCGTCGGGACAATGTCTCGACCCCGAAATTTAGTGGCGGTCGTAATCTCAGCGCGTGACGCCTTTCGCGGCATCCGGCAGCGAGATAAAACGCGTCACCTCGTCGTAAAATCGTTATCATCAGTCATCCGCGTTGTTTGACGTCAGGAGAGAAGAATGAAGGGAGAAAATATTTCCATGCGCAAATTAATTTTACAACTGTGAATTTAATTAACATATTTGCATATATATTTATTTTCGTCAGATAAAGTTATTTATAAAAATAACGACGCGGAATTTCAGAGAGGTACGCTAAAATAATATTTTTACGTAAGTTACTTTATTTAATTACCATTATTGCTTTAGATCGCTGTAAGCAGCACGCATCTGAGTAATTCAATTTAATTCCCATCAATTAATTTAAACTCTTGCTGACTCTCGCGGTGTCAATAAAACGTCATATTTCATGATGATCGACGCGAGTGTATTTTTAGCCGCTGATGTAACATCGGAGACCTCGCCGTTAGTCGCGCGAGCTATCGATCATCGACGCTCTTATATGGCAGCTTCCGATCGCGTGGATTTAAAAGATAAGAGTAAGACAAGGTCGAAGATATGTATAAACGTGTAAACCAGGTTAACAGCCGATGCTCCCGCAGTGCTACACCGGCAATGACGAAGGAACTTCCGTCATTCTCGTCCCGCGACCTCAACCCTCGTCACTCCTTATAATCACTGCAATTATTCATTCTGATTCAATCGTTATTATCGAACTGTCACAAGACGCTTTACAAAATTATCTGTAATACAGCATAAAAGTTAAAAAACTAATTTCTCTAATAATCTTAAATTATCGAGCTTATCGAGAAATTCGAAAAGTTTAGAATAATTTTCACGATTTTGAAAATTTAATGGCGCATAAAAAATATTAATCCATCTCTTCTTCGCACATTTTTCCTTCGCAGAAATTTATCATCTTACATGAGCGTATTGAGGTCTCGAGAAAGTCTCCCTTGTCTATCGGCTGTCGTAAACACAATATCGAAATGACGTAAATGCTGCTCGAGACGCGAATGCATTTCAAAACGGGGATGCGCTTCCATATGAATTATTATTGCAGCGCATACTTTTGTCGTCTGACGAGAACCATCGTCTAACGTCGCGTCGTTTCACGCGGCCGCCGCCCGGTTTTTAATAACTTTCACCCGAACGAAGCCAGCCGGGTTCTTATCTTTACGAAGACCATACGATGCGAAACGTAACGGGACCGTCGGGCGACGGGTGTCCTCCCAGGTGAAATTGAAAACGCACGCCCGAAGAATGCGTTCGTATTTACGCGCTTTTACGTGCATTGACACTGGCGGCGAGACAGCGCTTAAAATTTAAGCGCCGGTATGTTGTTTATCGGGAACGGTTGGTATCATTCGGAACCACGTGGCACGTCTTCCGACGTCGCGTCGGCATTTTTACGGACGCGTAGGCATCTGAATGCCGGGACAATGCGTGTGCGAATCTCCGGGCGTCGAGTGCGTATCAGACGTCGGTGTGAGATTTTCTGCGGGACCCCGCGGCGCTCGCATGAACATTCAGTCCCGCGTATCGCGTATATTAATCCTTCGAGTACCTGTCTACCACATATCGCGCGTCAATTCGCGGTGTTCCGCGGTATTAAGTAACGATACGAATATTGAACGTTAAATACAGATATCGCGAATGGAAATCGTTTCTCTTAACAACCTGGAATTATCGGTGAAATATTATCGGCGAAATACTATCGGTCGCTTGATGATCTCGTGAGAATGTTTCGACGTTAAGTAGAAGAGTGTTTCACGCGAGAAGAAAAAGAAGATGCGAAACACCGTCTGGATGTTTAGGGAGTCGACCGCGTTACGTAAGCGATGAATTATCTTACGGCGGCGTTTTATCGACGGCGAGTCGACGGTTTCGCGCAATTCTGCACGCGCGGTGCTTTTATCTCGGAAAATCGCGTCAGCACTTCTCCGCTCTTAAAATCCGTCTCGCTTTCCACTTTTGTTTAGCCTCTCGGCTCTCGGCGCGGCTCGCGACTCCACCACTTTGCGCAAAAGAGCGCCGTAGTAATACGAGGCGCCATTACTGTTAACGTCGTTACCGCGTTAATATTGCGTGCTCACGAACACGTTCGGGCTATACACGCCTCGATCCTTTTTCTTTATCCCTTTTGAGGATAATTTCGCGCCGCGAAAAACGTGTATATTGCGATGTTAATAATGAAGAGCCGCGGGACTCTAACGTGAGAAGTATGAAACAAGTTTAGCAGACCATTCTTAAGGAATATCGTGCGGAGAAATTGTGATTACGCGTGCCTCTTAAATTGGTATGTTTTCGTCATTTTCACCTCTCGCGATTGGAAAATTCAGCGCTTAAAGCCGAATGAATATCCGGCGAAGAAAAGCTGTGAGCTTCCTGGACGCGACGCCGCGGCGCGGTATGCGCATGATTTGCATACGTCATTCAAGCCGAGGGGGTCTCTAGAGAGCCGAGAGCTGACGTAGGAAATTCGTCACGGCGAATTGCTCGCGGCTGGACGTTATATCCGCCGTTAAGATCACCGTGAGTCCGGTTCTCTCCGCCGGACTGCCACGCTTGCTCGCTCCTATCGTTGGCTGTTATGACAAGTGGGCTATTAATTTCGCTCTCGACTTAGCCCGAGCCTCGCGGGATCCGCGCGCGCTGCTCTCTTAGATGCACTTTACGAGAGATCCCTTTCTCGCCACTGCGATTCCCCTTCACCCCTTCGTTCTCATCTCCTCGCCGCCGTAGAAAAGAAACTTCCGACCATCGCTCGATTTCTGAGTGACGACTATATTTAATAATTGCGCCTATGTAGAAATTGTATTCGCGTGCGCACTCGCGTGTAGCGCCCGTTCTCGCTCGGCTCGATCGCGAAAGTCGCTCGGTCGGAATACGATCGTTCTGTGATTCCTATTAATATTATTGATGGTTACTTGTTATAAGATTATTAATGTTATGGAGCGATAAATCGTCTGAGGATAAGTCATACGTTGCGCAGAATACTTAATTGGATAAGATCTCTCTTTTCAAAATTCAAAGTTTTACAAATTTATGTAATTGCGTCTGGTGTAAAACTGTAGGTATTTGAAAAATGTGAACTACAGCGTGATTATGAATAATACATTTAATCTGCTCTTGATTCCTTTGCTCGCGTACAAACTGACGCGTAAAAATTTCTCGGACATGTTGACGCTCCGCGTTCGACTAATCTTCGACGCTCGCAGCTGGACGGCGCGATCTAATTTACATTTCAATCCACGAAAATCAGTAACGAGCAAAACACTCGGCGGGGCGAAGATCGATCGCTCGCGCGGGCAGCGTAATTTGTAACTCGGCGCGTATCCGGCGTGTCGTTCTCCGAGCGATAATAAAGTACCGAAAGTCGGCCGTGGCCGAGCACTTATCGTTGCGCAGCGCCGGCCGGATTTTTTTTTCGCCGCTGCGCTTTCGCTCGCGCCTAAAAATGCAATAACTTATAGATCCACGAGTGATGGCCGGAAGATGATTGGACACGGCGGTAGAATTCGCAGTTTCGCGCACCTCGATCTTCCAATCATTCCGCCTTGACACGTTCATTATGTTATTCCTGTGTTGGAACAACCGATGTTATCACGACTCTTCTCTCACTACATTTGATATTCTCCTAACGGTACCATTTTATTCAATAAAGATGGATGTATTTGAGGGAAATCGCGGAAACCCAGGGTCGCCGCGTGTTGTAATGCGCGGTATACACGACGTGGGATAATAATTTATTTACGCGAATAACTCAAGAGTTCTCGCGCACTCGCACTCCGTAATTTATTCCTGCCTTTGAATATAATCGTCGTCTGTAAAATATACTCATTATCCGCGCTTTGTCATAATTACGAAGGAAGCCATCTGTCGCGATCCGATAAGAAGCTCGCGTAAATACTGATTTACGCGGGTCCGTGTCGTGCGTCGTTCTCGCCGCCATTGCTGCCGCGATCCGAGAAAAATCGTGAAATGAGCAGAAACAGATGCGGCCCCGCGGGACCGCACTGACGGCGATATTTATCGGGTTTCCGCCGATGCGGCATCCTCGTTTGTCACCCGGCAGTTTCGCGCTCGACGCAAGCGCAGGTGCAAGCAGGAAATGGCGCGCTTAGATTCCCTTTACCTGAGTATCGTGCTCTCGCCATAGATCCAAGGTCAGCGCTGATGTATACCGGCGTCGGGAGTAGCTCGGGGAGAGGTCGTCGAGCTCGATCCTGATTAATGGCTTTCGAGATCGAGCCTTGCGTCTCGCAAACGTGGCTCGCCGTCCAGGCCGTCCAGGTGCATTGCACCGTCCGTTAGACGAGGGCTGGGCTCCGAATCGTCGTTGAAGTTACGCTTACGCCGTTTAATAACAAACGTGTTCGTCTGCTCGTCGCTTGAATGTTGACATTAAACACTGCGAATTTGCGCATCACGAGCAAGATTCTCTGATTTTGAGATCTGATTGCAGAACTTGACATCAAATGTTAACTCGAAATATCAGTCTTCAGCATTCAAATATAATTTATAGATTCTTTTACTGTGATAAATGCGCGGTTATTAATTTTTGCAAGTGATTAATGAATTTACTTTTATATTCCAAAGGATTAAAAAAAAATTTACCGCATGATTCTCGAGGGACACGTGTTCGCGATTAAGCAATTTTTTATCCTTCCACTTAAGGATCAATCCGTGGGCATTTATGCGGGATTAAATATTCGACAATAAGACGAGAGAGCTCTGTAGTGCTTGACAAAAATAGCAGACTAAAAAGTAGTGCACACAAGCGGGAAGATTAACATTAGCGAATGTAGCACCGTCTGGTTGAGGACGAAGAGTAGCTTAAGAGAGGTCGTCACTCGATCCTGATTAATGGCCCTCGGTATCTCGCGGGGCTGTAAACAGTATTAATCAGGATCGAGTTTACGGTGCGCGGACGCGTCACGAATCGCATTAATCAGAATCCCCGGCATGGCACGAAATGCTCGTGTCCACGTTATGTTACGTTGCATTGATTTACTTCGCGTTTTCCGAATATCTCGTCGCGTTCTTCCTCTAGCGAACACTTTTTATGCAAAATATCCACTTCTTATTCCTTTTAAGAAAGATAACCAATAAGCCATTTAATTCCTTTCTTTAAATATTTAATAAAATCTTCCTTAAATGATTACATGTTATAATATTTTGTGAGATTATTATAAACAAGACAGTTATGTTTGAAAACGATATAATCAGTATTATTTATGAAGAGCATTGAAAATCATACATTGAAAATTATACGGGCACATTTAAATGCCGGATGTGGTCTTGATCTTTCCTTATGCGCATTGATCTTTTCATACACGATGTGCCATGATGTGCCATGATGTCACACACATCATTACTGGCAACCGGAACTGGCAGGATACATTTATTCTAACGTCAATTTTACAGCTGTCCGGCCGAAAGGACGAACCTCTCGGGGCTATCGGCCTTGTCGTCGTTTTACGTGCCCGTGGCGAATGGATTTAGCAACGGGCATGCTGGAGAATCCAACATTGTAGTTTACGGCTCACAATCGGTTTAGCGGTTGTCAAAGGGACGAAAATTCACTCGAGTTCCCTCGATCACAGGATCGATCAACAATCATTTAAGAAATAAGCGCAACTGATTTAATTTTAGATTCGAAAAGTTGTTAAATATTCTGTAAATTAACATGCCAAATGATATCAAAATTAAATTTCAAATTCAATAATAACTCTTAACTTGATGAGAATTTTGTATTTTTAATATTTTAACATTTCGAAGTTACATTGATACATTTTTTAAATGAGAAACAATTATTTTTCTATTCGTTGAAGAATTATTACTCTCAGTTTCAGAAAATAACGGTGATTCTAAATGAATTTCATTCGTTTATGTTTCAGGATCCACTTGCCAGTGAAACACACGCCGGTTACTACCACGCAGCCAGCCGTCAAGAGCCTGTTCCGCTGTTCGGTGAGTGAAGTATTGATTCTCAATCCATTTGCGAAGAGGACTATTTAAGTAGAAACTGCGCGAACTGTTCAGACGGAACAGTTCCAACATTTCCGGCATCGGCCATTGTACGGGCCGTAAATCGCCACGGCCGATCGCCTCGTCCTCGACGGTCGAAAAATCGCGCAGCAGGGTACCTCTTTCGATAATCCCTCGTCGGATAAGCACTTCGCCTCCGCGATCTCGCGGGCTCGTTCGAGCGCGATCGGCACACTTTCAAAACGTGCGTTTTTCACTTCCGCCATTACACACAGACGGTCGTCGAAAACAATGGCCCGATGGGCGAATCAATATTGTTCGTACGTGATTGTCCCCCATCTTCTCCGCCGATCGGATGAACGACCCGCGATCGGCTTTCACTGATACTTCGATTCTCTCCCCTCCCCCTGCGTTTTATTCGATGTATTATTACAAGAACGCCGTAGCTTTTTCCGCTCACGGCTTCGGCGGCGGCGAACTTCACTGCTCTCGGGCCTGCAGTTTAGAGCTCGTTTAGGTACTACTACTTCACATTACCATATCACTTATCTTGTCTCGTAACTCACCGCGACCATTTCTTTATTATTACGTCCCGGCGTTTCCTCGCGCGGCCTCTCTTCCTAGATACAACCACTACTATCTGCCGCCGCGCGCATTTCATAACACGAGACTACCGTGTTCAGGAAGAAGTACTTCGAGGGAGATACTTACTATTCGAGACGAGTTGAACTTCTGTGTCTCCGAGAAAGATGCTACCGCGATGCATTCCTGTACGGCATAACTCTCTCGTAAACGTTTCCGTTACGTAAAGTGCACATTGAGATTTCGCATGGATTTGATAGAAAATGTAGCTGCGGGACGCTCGAAGAGACACTTTACATGCGCGACGAATAAAATTTTTGAAAATTTCCCTCCGAGGAGCATATCGCTGATGACGTGTTTCCCGGGAAAGGATAATCATTCGTGCAAATAGTTCTCTCGAGTCTTAAAGTACATATTGAATTTTTCAACGGGTCTCTTATTGAAAGCGTAGCTTCGCGCCTCGAGAAATCTCGAAAGTAAGAGCGAGACTGCGTGAATGCGAAGTCTAATTTATGGGAGTCAGGGATTATGCAGTACTTTCAGCCTTTCATGCGTAAAAAATTTACGCTCGCTCGGACATCCGGTATATCCTCGAGCAAAAGATCCTCCGCGATGGGATCGGAGTACACTCCGCGGGAGTCGAATCGCGCGGGGATTTTTGTTGCGCGCAAAAAGCGAGGCGCAAACGAGATCTAAGACGCGCGCGTTACGGCGAGTTCGCTTCGGCGACTTTGAGGGTGGCAGTTTAATTTGCACGACGGCTGTAAAGCCAGCTAAACTGTCCGACAAATATATATCTTGGCAACGTGTTGGCAGCAGCGTTCGTCTAACCGGCGCTGCGGCGATGCTTAATCGACGGTTCAAAAGTGGCACTTCCATTTTCGACCCGCGCGAGCTGTAAAACTCGCGCAGAGAAGGGTTGATGCGACCGGGTGACTCCCCGCCATGCGCGCGATAATTGCCGACGCCGCAAGAGAGAACTGGTTTTAATAACTCAGTGACCTTCGCTTGCGGTTTTCGTCGTTCATTCCTGACGAAAGTAAAAGAAGAAGTGGAACGCGAGCGCGATCCTACGCCGCGATATCGTCCGTGACCCCGTGATCCCGTTGCAATTTAACCCTTTCGCGTATGTCGTGCTTTGATATCAGATATTTTTTTGTAATTATAGTGATTTATAAGGATTAATATTTTTAAATTATTTTAAAACAATCCACGGGATACATAGATATGTTTCAATGATTGCACGTCTGATCACTTTTTACGATATTGTATCTACTACTTGTATATGATATGATATTCTGATAAAGCTTACTTGTCACTCATGAAACTCTAGAAGTGATTGAATATCTTATGTCTACCGGTATATCGTATTACCATTAGTCAATGCCTTATAAGTATTGTTAGAAATTAGAATTCTTTATGTGCATTTATCAAGATCTTTTTCTTTGTAGATCTTAATTAATACTGTAATTAAATTTTTAATTGCATTCAAATTATTTCAATGAAATATTTGCAATACAGGATTCTTCATTCTTTCTCTTTGTTTTTATGATGCTATTTATGCTATTATATGATGTAGATTTTATTTTAGAATGGATTTCTCGTAGACTGTGATGTAAATAGTATCAATTTAATACAATGGTGAAGTCTTGGAGAATGCATTGCGCGGCATGAAGATTGTACTCTTGATTAGCGTCATTCAACACAAGACAATGTAACTCACTTAACATTACGTTACACATAATCGTATATTCAACGTGACACGCGAGCGAGCAGACGGAGGAGTGTACCGGGTGGCGATTTTTCACGTCATACCGGAAATAATCGAGGTAGATCAGCGACGAATTCCGCGCGGGTGACTACCATTGGCGAATCGCGGCACGCGAATAAGTGCAGAAAGGCGTCACGGTAGGCGATCGCTCCTCGAGTTCTCATCGGTGATAACAATGGAACATTGTACGCTAATGTCGCAAGCGCGCGGACGTAATTACGCCCGCGATACCGCGATACTCGCATGCGCGCACGCTGCGTGGGTGAAAATCGTGTCATTAGTCAGTCCGGGCCCGCCATTAGTTACGGTCCGTTAATTACGCCCGGCCGCTTTGGTAGCGATCACTCCGATCGTCCTCTGCGCGGATATCTAATCTCGGGGACGTTTCAGCTGTTCGAAATCCTCATCGAATAACTCATCTTAATAACGATATGATTTTCGCGGCCTCTGAAACTCTGACTTTGCAAATATCTTCTTCAATTAAAAGCTATTCTGAATTATATACATATATAATTAATACGTATTTCCTTTTTGTTATGCGTTTTTTTTTAAATTACAACGCAACTTCATCTCGAAATTCCCTCGAAATGTGTCTAGTTGACTTTCAGCGCTTCGTGTAATTTAGCGTGGAAGGATAATTTCGCTATAAGCGCGGTGAACGAGAACATGAAGATTCGCGGGCTGCACGACGAGATCGAAGGTTAAACAAACTGCCCGTTCGGCGGGATGCGGTTTTTAGACATCCTCGCATTCCTCTCGACGAAGTAACCCGACCGGTGCATACCATCACGCGCCGATGCACCGCCGCGTTAGCTATTATTATTGTTATTAGACCGCCAACTGCGGTATCGTATTCGGCGCGGTGAGCGAAAGAAAGAGAAAAAGGAAACGCGGTGCGCGGTACGAAGACGCCGTCCGATTGCGCTCGCTCGATCTGCATGTGAAGAAAAACGGGGGCGGCCGGTTGGTCGGGCAATTTGCGGTGAATGTAGGCCACAGGCGCGCGCGCGCGCACACACACCGTACCGGGATTAGGATAATAAATATGGCCGAGGTGAAATCATCCACCTCGCGTCTCTACGACTGACCTTACCGTTTTCATAGCGCGGAGAGGAAGAGGATGAGGAGCAGCAGTGTGCGCGTTCTACGCGACTCTCCTCTCATCGTAGCACCCTCGCCGCGTGTTTTACGACACAACCTACATTTTACTTGTTCGTCTTTCGGCGAGAAAGTCGACAGGTGAGCATCTCACTATGCTACATGCAGACACTTTGCACATTTTTATATTACCAATGTAATTATCAATCTCTATTTTGCTATTATACATTTTTTTCCACGCTTTATTCAATTCCTTCAACATAAAGACTGCCTTCGCGAAAATCTATTACATTATTCTTACTAATGTTTCTCCATCATCATTGTGAATATGAATTCAAGGAGCAATTAGAATGAAGATTAGATTATAAATACATTCGAATAGTAGCGTAGTTTGATACGATTGTTTTATGCCGGCATCCGTGATTGCGCGCCGAGCGTTTACGATTGTCCGAGTCATCTTCGTGATTCTCCGACTTCGCCGGAGAGTCCATCCCTTCGCTCGTCTCCGCGAGAAATAAAGGAGCACGAAGGAAGAGGTTGCTCATCCCGATAAAGAAAAATACAAAAGTATAAATCACGCGTCTCCCGCGTTAATCTGAAAAAAGTCGCGAGGAGCCCGGAGCAACCGACGGGGCGGAGAGCGAATCGAGCTGGACCGAAAGGACCAGCAGACATGCGATGGCGGCGCCGTTGCACGAACATGTCATTGTTTATTGCTGCGAGTCGCGCGAGATAAGTATCAATTGAATGGTCCGGCGTGAGATTGATGCGGTCCCAGCGGGCAACGCGCCGGAACATCATCGACGAGTCCGCTCTCTCCTACCCTCCCCGTTGCTCGCTCTCCGCGACGCTCGTCGCCCGCGGCGTTAATTGTTTTCCTAATTCGGACACGGCAGATAGGATTATATGTACACCTTCAATTACAGTGATACATCGGCAACACGCGACGCGCCACCTCCGCAAGCTCGTCGTTCTGACTTTATTATCGCGTCCCCGCGTGTCCTTATTATTCTTATTTGTCTGTTTCGTGCGACGCGTCATTAAATTTATTTGCATGTAAATTTGCAAAGCCATTCCCGTCAAGGATCCCGTCGGAGTTGCCGACTCCCGCGGTGACGATGTTGACCGGAATTATTGCAATTACACGCGATTTTTTCTGAAATTACTCGAACCTCTGATAAAAATAACTTTTAATGAATATAATTAAACACTATTTTTAGAGAAGAAAGAGCGAGAAGAAAGCGCCGACAATCTCGATTCTGAAAAAATTAGAATGGTCCTGAAAAATTTAACGGCGCTCTTCGCTTATTGATTTCACTTTAATTGCGAATTGGTTGATGTTTTTCGTCGCGACGTTTAATCGGTGACACCGATTAAAATTGCCCTACTCGATGCCTTCAATTATTTTTAAATGCCACTTTCGTGTACGCGTGTGTGTATACAATTATCGCGATGAAATGAATATGATCCGAATTAGGAGATAAATTTTATTATCGACCGCCCACTCATAAGTCTTATTCAATTCGGAACGTGAGCGAAACGTGAAGGAAGAATTAGTGTAATTGACTTATCGAAAGCGCTTTCGATTAAGAACGATAGAAACCCTGGAGAACATCTCTATTGTTTTCTACATGATTGTGGGACTGATCGATCGATCGAAGAACGTAATGACGCGGTACTTTTTTTACATTGCTCCGTCGACCTTTGAACTCAATCAAGATTCCCAAGCTAGCACACGATTTAGAGCAATATCATGTCAAAAGCAATATCTTGTCAATCTTGTCAGAGAAAAATTCTGGCTGAAGAACAATTTGGCAAAGACAATTAAAGCGAAATAAAAAATGGATAACCGTTAAACTTTTGAGGCTATTTTTAATTTTTTCGGATGTTTAAATCTCTCGAATTCGCTTGTAGAATAAGAGATAATGCAACAGTATTAGAGTAAAATTTAAATGTAAAAAGAGAAAAAATGGCATTTTAAAATAGAATTAAAAATTCTCCATTTGATTTAAATAAGTTGCTGTACGTATAATAAAAAAAATAATTGAAATATCCAACAATGAAGGAGCATATCGAAGTATTCAACGTAAGCACACGCGATATCTCGTAGATATCGGAGAGCACGGGAAATGACAGGCTCTCGTAAATCCAGTTTCACTCCCGTGTCAATTTCGACACACTCGGTGCGAGCCAGCGCTTTGCAGGTGCTGCGATGCGAGCGAGCGAGCGAGCGAGCGAACGAGCGACGGGACGCGACGCGGAAAAGAAAGATCGGAAAGAGGAAACGGCGAGAGAAACGGTGAAAGTGGTGCGATGCAGTTCGGCTAATATCGAAAGATTAGTCGTCTAAGATGACCGGCTAATCAAGGAACCGGAGACTTCGCGTTACCTCACGGACGTCTAATGGGACACGCCCCTGCTCGGCGTAACAGCCACCATTATCGCGCAATCTTCCTAACAGCGGTCGTTGCAAAAATTATTATCATTATGTGCACGAGGCTCTTTATGGATTTTTTTATTGCAACTTGTACTCGATCATATCATCAAAACGGATTATTTTTTTAAATTAAATTGAACTGACAGTATTTATTATAATTTGGAGTAAATTCCTTCCGAAAGCAATTGAAAGAAACATATGAAGTGCATTAATGTAATAACAATGCAGACAGCATTATATAAAAAATACGCGAGAATCTCGAAGTAATAAAAATGTTGAATATGAGGAACATTAATATTGATGATAATATAGGATGTGATATAGTGATGTGATAATTTTGTCACCTCAGCTATTGAAGGTATAAAGAATCTCGAGAGACGATAATTAAATTTCGGGATAAATGATCGCAACTGTGACTGTAATAAACGTTCGCGATCATGTTTCTTTTTTGTCGTGTTTTTTTTTTTTTTATACGTCGTACGTTTTCGCACCTTTCCATTTTCGGCCCTATCGCATCCACTTCCGCCCACGTCCTTCTGATCAGTCCGGCACGACCGACCAAGCGTAGTTACACCGGCACACACGCGTGTGCGTCGCGACGTGGAGCGGCGTGGCGCCGGGGGGCGCCTTTTCACGGACTGACGCAGGCAGGCACGCGTGCAAAGCGAGCAATAAGGTAATGGGGCGTAACCGAAGCGGCTTTGCCTCGCGGTGAAAGTTAGCGCCGTGACGTTAATTGAGGAGCGCCTTATAGCGCTAAGGAATTAGGAGTTATCCGGTGAGGCCGCGCGCCGCGGCGCCTGCCGCGTCGCAGGCGCCGCCGCTCGTACCTGATAGCGATCGCTTCGATCGTTCTAAACGCTTAGAATCACGATTTATCTTACGCCTGATCACCGCGGCGATTAGTGTTCGAAGAATCAGCCGTTCGACAGTTTCGATTCCCAAAGATTTAGAAGTTGAAATAACGTTGACACCTAGCTTTTACATTTTAATTTCTTAGATCTGAGAACTTAAAATTCGAAGCAAAAGCGTAGTTTGATAAGATTCTGCTGATTTAATGAGGAATCAACACTTGGATTAATAGTGTATTTTCTTTTTGAAATTTATATATAACAATTACATAATTTATGAATTAATCTTCCCTGCTATTGAAAGAGAAATCTCTGAGCATTGCAACGAATTATAAATAGAGCGAAGAAAGAAATTTCGGAATATGTATATCATGATTTGTTTTAAAGCGGCTGACATCTTGGTCCAACTGTAAATTCACGCTTTCACGATAACGATGAAAGAGGATTGGTGTTTATTTCGAGTCCTGCGAGCGGTTCCGGCATGGCCGGAATTTCGTCGACTATCGGCATGCAGGAAACCATCGAGCGCAGCTGGTGCTCGTTAGAGTAATGGAATGACAATTGCATCACCGCAGCGTCGTGCGAACGGAACTTTTGTACGAGCGCATCAACGCGTTTTAATACCGTCGTCGCGATAATTCGAAGATTTTTATGGTCGAAACCTTTTAAATGTGTCTTGCGTCTAAATGACGCGTGAATCAGGATGCACGTCAAGTTACATGCGGTCGCGCATGCCTTCTTACGTCTCACGTTTAGCCGGCTGGAAAATCTATGACAATATCTAACGATATCTCTTAGGTATCGATACTTTCTAACGATCTTCGCTGAATATCGCGCTGATGCGTTGCTCAAGGAATCCAATTTTTTTCTACTTTTTTTCCTAATCTTACGACATTCGACATCTGCAGAGTTAGCCGCGGTGTGGAATTACTGAATTCCGTTGCGGCGTGATACGCGCTATTTTGTCGGGGAAACCGCGCGTGCTTTTCAGCAATTCTCATTACGCCGTATCGATAGGATTGCGAGCCGCGCGTAATTGAGCGTCTTATTTTGAATGTGGATTGGCAACAGGAAGAAAGGTCACTGCGCGCGGTGATTGCAACGTTGCGGATTCATTAATAATTGCATCAGGATATCGGCGGGCCGTTACTTCATACAGAATAGACGGCAAAAATAGAGAGAGAGAAAGAGAGAGAGAGAGAGATACACCCTTGTTACGAGCTCCCCTGAGACTTTCACATTCTGCCAACGGCGCGCACGATGCCCATAAATCCTTATTAGCGATTAGGCCATCCGAAATGTAATAACGATCCACCATGCGCCACCGGATTGTATCATTAGCCGATGATAGATGACGCATTATGCAATTAACAATTACCGGCGCACGCTCGAACGTCGATATGCACGAAGCGATATAAGGTCCCGACCCGCGCGAGAGTCACTTGCTATCGAAATGGCGAAGAAATCGTGGCATTTCGTGAAGAGCGTCTGTTTGGACAATATTATAGCGATTATCGTGATACGCACTGTACGCAGCGACGTTCAATCCGGTTGGAAAGTCGAGGACCACCGATCTCGAGAGCATCTTACATTCATGTACCAGTCATTTTTATCTCGGTTCATTTATACCCATATGACATACACTTAAAATGAGTAGCGTCGCTTCTCCGTTCGATCGGTCCGGCGATCATCGATCACTTCCGCCTGATTAACTCTACGAAAGTCGGGCCGGAACAAGAATCCGCGCTTCAGTGAATCCAGCAACATCCTCTTCTGCGCGATTTTCGCGTTGTGCAGCCGCTAACCATCCGTTCTGCACTTTCGCCGTTAAATAATTCCGTCTCGAGCGATATCTCTTCTTTTTTTTTTTTCATTGCGAAACAAGCTCGCCGCTTCGAAGTCTAGAATGAAAATCAGCACGGTGGCGATGAGAATGGCGCGTAAAACTCTCGTCGGCATTTTCGCGGGACATTAAATATCGGCGGTACGTGCGCTCCGTCCGCGCGCGTGGAAATATAATTTAATGAACTGTAAAACCGCGCGAGCGCCAGCACTCGCTCGCACTTCGAAATTACATTTCTGGTTTCGTGCGTCGTAAAATTCACCGTGCGTTCCTCTAATTGATCGGGGCCGTAAATCTGCCCTCGTCCCAGTTCGCGCGAGCGGGGACGCACTTTAATAAGATGCGAATTAAATAAAACGGGACGAGCCGCGCGCAATAAAGGCGAGCTCGTTTTACCTCGATTTATTTCGCAGGGAGATGCGCAGATGCGGGAATTTATTATGGATTCATAATGCGCTGATTAAGGCACAACGTATTGAACGGCGACAGGATAATGGGCTGCTAAGAGATACCTTTTACCTTGACAAGATGTAATAATTTCTTCTCACAGTGTCTGTTTCACGATAGTGCATGTTACCGGAGTTGGTTTTACTTTGATGACTCCTCGTGAATATTGAAAATATTCCCTGGCCATCGCACTAGAAAATCAGATCCTACTGGAAAACGACGTAACCATCATCGTTTTTATTGGATATCAACTAAGTTTCTAAGTGTCTTGAGTTTTAATGCTGGTACACTGTATCCTTCAGTGAAAGCAGAACATCCTACAAGTACCCGCATTAGAGTGATTTTATGTAGCTGGCTTTTAGTACGCGAAACGTGATATCGTTATATTATTTCGACCTTGTTGATTCGATCAATTTTGATAAATCCGAGAGTTGTCAGCTTCCTGAAACGAGCTCAGCGCGAATTATTCGATTTTAATTAACATTCACGCTATTTCCCATTGCGCTTAATGCCGGCTGCACTTCTCGCTATCTGTCGTATTAGCAATCAACGTCGGCAATCAAATTTCCACGATGTAAAAAGTGACGACAGGCTCGCCTACAGCGCGACATTATTTTTCTCCAGCCGTTTGTAGACCACCGTGTTTTACGACGCTTTATATCTCGCGTTGGATTTAAAAGGGGGTTATTAGACTCGCTTACCGCCGTTCGCAGAATTGCACGGCGCGTTACGTAAATCGTAAAACTAGAATCTCAATCGCGATTAGGCGCGATTTAAGGATCATTACCGCTGGATCTACGAGCGAACGAGCCGATGACGTTTCAATTTCTCCGGCTAGCCGGTCGATCTACGGACTCCGTCGATTCTCGCGGCGAATTGATCGCACCTTGTCGTCGGACACAATCGGCGCCTCAATGAGATCATTCACAGTGACGGTAGACCGTGCGCTTCGTATAAACAAAGGACCGCCAAACGATCCTGCCTGCGCGCGCAACGGACTTTCTCCGCTAATCCAACGACCACGTCATCGTCTTCATTATCGTCCCTCCGTGTCGCTATTGAGTGTCAAATTGACGTTCAGAAAAAAAGAAAAAAATCGAAGAAAGCGCGTCCGCAAGTAGGTTAACTAGCGAAATCTTGGATTAGCGGCGTGGTGGCGGCTCGCTGAATGTAACTTAAACGAGTGACGCGTTTTTTGTCGGTTTTTGTAACATCGTGCAAAAACAAATTTTCTAATTAAAGAAGAATTGCAGGTTGAACTTCGCTGTCACGCCGCGCGAAGACACCGTTTATCGAGGAAGTCGATTCTTAAAACGGCATTTACCGTTGCTTTCGAAATGCTATATCAATTCTCGAAGTTAAAAAGCAATTTCCGGCAAAAATAATGTAAAGGATTTTCACACTTCTTATTTATTGCTTTTGCAAATCGATAATAATCGAGAACGTAATAACAGTGGACAGGTTTTATCGTGATATTTTACGTCGCCTAAAATTGTGCGCATTATTCTAATATATGTTTTTTTTTTCACGTCGCGCTTATGCATTATGCGTGCACTCTTACGTGTTTAAAGTTACAGGCGAATTTATGCATGGCGATAACTTATCCTAGACACACACGGCGCAACGTTTTAATAACGACGCCGCGACGAGAGCGGATTAATCGCAGCTAGAGAAACTTGTGTAATAAATAAGAAGCGAATAAATAAATCTATCCATAATATGTGCGATGGAACGATGAGGTCGCCGTTGCGAAACCGTCGAACAATTTTTCTCAAGCGAGAAACGATATCGCCGGTTATTTGCAATCGATGCCGATTACACGAATCGATAACTAATTAATGTAAAAGAGTAAAAATATGTGGAGCTGTTGAAAGAAGTGTCGACACTACTTGACTCCGTCGCCACTGTTGTAATTCTCCGCAATTATCCTGCAATCGGGTATCAGTTACTATTTCACTTAAGAATCATATGTTGTAAAATCCGGTTAATCAATTAAAGGTTACTTCAAAGTATCGATTAGCGCTAATCACAGTCATTTAATTTTGCGATTCGTGCATGCGATACAATCGCTTGCGTCACAAGTACTGGAGAATCGGATAATCGCTTTTAAGAATAAAATGCACGTTATAAATAAGACTCGTAGTAGCCTTGACATAATCTCCGCTCGGTGGAAAAGCGATCTGTATCCGCGTTATCTCACCGCAGAATTGTTAATGGAGTCGCATCGCGCGCAAACAGTCGCGCGTAAAGTAGCGCGGTAAGTGACGGGCGCGGTGAATTCGCATCTTCGGAGGACGGAAGAAAAAACGAGACGCGACGCGGCGAAGGATAGACGCGAGATAACTGGCGCCAGTGCTAATAATTTCACGTTGCTACCGGCCGTCTAATCGTTTGTATCAGTTAATCGTTCCAGGCAGCGAGCAGCGGGCACAAATTACGTCCGTGCGCGCGCGCGCGCGACGGGAAGCGTACCGTGAAAAAAAATCACGGTTACGAGGCATCGGTAAGTGCTGAATTATGTCAAGAAGCTCGATCTGAAATCATTAAGGAAACGAGTTCTCGAATACATCTGACCAGACGGAAAGAAGCGTCTGTGATCGCTGATGTCGCCGCGCCGCGAAAATCGATGTGTAAACGCGCGTTAGGGATCGCACAGAGATTTAATATTAAATGCCCGTAAAATTGACACCTCGAGAAGTAACTTGGGATATAAATTTTCCGGTTTCTAGTTTCTAAGAGCTCGAGCGTACTTCGTTATCGCGAAGTGTAACATTGTGAAGGACCTTTTATTCGCGCGATCGAGGAGGTTGCGTTCTCCGCGCGAATATCTAGAATATATGCGCAGTTGTATACACACAACACACAGTGAAGAGAATCCAGTTTGCTACAGGTTTTTGCAAAACGCGCCAGTGTGCGCGTCCAGGGCAGTGATTCCCGGACAACGTGACGCAATTATGCAACGAACTGGTCACCTCCCCTGTCTCTCCCCCTCTTCCCCCGTTCACCCTCCGGCTGTCCTCCGCCTGCTCCCTCGTCGTCCTCAAGCGCCGTCGATTGTATCGCTGACCTTGAGGCCCTTGAAGAGATCACAACTCGCGGCCTTGCAGCTTCCACTTCGCTCGCCGCTCGCATCACGTTCGGCTTCAGAACGCGAGCCTGCGGGTTGCTTACAATGTTGCGCCGCGAAGATAATTCAGTGCTAGTCCTAAAGTGCTATCCTGACATTACCAAGGATCCCTCGAACTTTTTTTCTGTGAAATTGAACCTTGCGGAATCCGAGTCTTGCTTTGCTTCGCGAGAGAGAGGTCTGTCGGAAATATTTTTAGATCCAGAAAGTTCTCGCGCATTTGACTCCGCAAATCCGAGGATTTAGGCGTCTAAAAATATTAGTGCTTGAGATTCTTTTTTTTTTTTTGCTAACCATAAATACAAGTCGGTGAGGGATTAATGGGGATCAAGGTGCGATGTAAAAAAAGAAAAAAAGAAGAAGGGAAGGAGGATCGCGCGGCCTCGCTTCCTGTAACACCTGCCGTACGGTGTCGTAACTCGTCTGACATCCTCATTGCCGAAAACAGAAGCTGCCTGCCGGTATCGGTTGGTCGCACCGGTATCTCATAACGGCTCGCGCCATGAAAATGGAGTTTTAAATTGCACAGTTACATCGATGCCTTATTAACGTCGGGACATACGGGAGCCTGAACGCGCTTCTGTGTCTCACGGAAGTGGCACAGGAAGCACAGATTCGAGACGGGACGCGCCTCCTCGGGCGTTTCTCACTTCAGCAACGTAATAGTCACTATCGTCTCGTCGTCATTAAACTAATATCTGAATGGCACTAGAATTTGGAGTTTCAAAAATTTTTTATTCAAATATGGAATAGATTCTATTTGAATTTTTGGCAATTCGGTTTTAGCATCTCAACGATGTAAATTTTATTAACGATGACGAAAGAATAAATACGTTATATTTCAAGTGTAATTCGTTATTTTAAAGGAAACTTGCACGGCAACGATCTCCACTGTTAACTATATCTCTTAAGTTTCTGCTACTTGACTGCTTTAAGATTCTTATTAACATTGGCATTAAGAGGGGATCGCTTTTTCATGCGCTCCGCCGTGATTATAATCATTATCGTGGCGCGTACGTCGTGTATTTAGAAAAATAATAATTTTCTCGAGTTTCCGATTTTGCGGCGAGATATGGGTGAGTTTTCCGCCGTTGCGCACTATCGACCGCGCGGCCGCGTATGAAAGGAGAGGCGGGGTGCTTAGAATCTCTGCGGTCTGCTACATCTATTTATAGAGTACACCATACACCAATGCACACGTGTGCAGCCACACTGGTCGCCGAGCATAACGGGCTTTTATATACGTTGCACTGAATATTCCTCTCGCACGGACGCCAGGCGGAGTCTGCGCACTCCTCTCTTCCTCTTCTTTCTCTCATCGTTCGCTCTCTTCTCTTTCTCTTTCTCTCTCGTCACCCACCTTTGCTCGCATCCCGCTCCGCTCGAGCACGCGTGCGGAACGCGCGCGTCACATGTGTCCCCTTCCTTCCTTCGTCGTGTTAGACTCGTTTAGGACGATACACGTGATTTCCTGAATGCGCGCCGTTTCTGCCGCGATGAAGAGATTTGGAAGGCATTAAAAAACGAAGGAGAGTTATGATCGATGTAATTTTGCGTCAGAAAGTGTCAATTCCAAGATAGCCAATTTTTCAAATCTTCTTCCTAGAAGCTGAAATTTGATCGGATTATTTTAAACTGTTTGAGAAGTCCTAAATTTATAGATCTTCGTTTTAACTCACAAATTTACTGCGAGCAACGAGCCCTGCAGTTTGCGCTCGCTCGTTATAAAGGACCACTGTGCGGAGAACAGCGTCGCGTTGTGCGCTGCGAACGTTGCGTTTGGAAAGGCGGCTGGCTCTCCTCTCGTTGCGGTAACGAGATTTGCTTTTTCCGTGCCGGCACGGCGAGACCGGTCACGGCGTCAGTAAATTGACCGATAATGTTGCTTGGCACTGATTGCCGGATAGCAATGATGGATGCTCGAAGAGGTGGGCGCCCGCGTCGCCGTTCGCGAGCGCTCGCGCGCGGCTTGTCCTGTCCTTTGCCTTTACATGCACGTCAAGGTCGCTAACCTTACGAGCCCTCGGGTGCTGTTTGGCGCCACACTCTCCTCTCTCGTACTTTTAGCCTGCCCCTGTTACCGCGGCCGCCTGCCGATAACGGAGAAAACGATGCCGGGCACGTGGAAGAAACGAGTCGTCCGTTCGCCAGAAATCGTCGCACACCGTTCAGATAATTTTTAGAAATGTTATCCGATTCTTAAGAATTGCTATTAGACGTTTTAATTATCACAAGCAACAGCGAAGCAACAATATTCTTATTTTGTATCATTTTTAAATGGCAAAATGGTTCTCCAGAAGGCGATGATTGACAAGATTTGCTACCGGAAAAGATATTTTAAAAGTAATTTGTACTCATTTTTGATAACAATTGAATCTTTCAAATTCTAGATTAACTTATAGCAAGAGCGAAACAACTGCAAGATTTACTTTCAACTTATCGTGGAAATTGCAAAAAGAAAATATCGAGTAGCACAGCATTACATCATTTATTATCGTCGACAATAAGGCATAAATGCATCGATGGTTAAGCACGGCTATTTTCTAAATTGATGAATTAAGGAGGGCACGCTATACAAAAGCGATCGCAATTTTCTATCGGCGGATAAATCATTTCACTCTCCAGATCTTATCTTAGCCGAGAGAATTTCCTTTTCTGTTATCCTTTACGTCGCTAATCGCACATCGCCGTTGCGCTCGAACCGTCGCGGAATGCGCGCAGCTCCGGTTTCAACCGCAGCAGGCTCCGCAAAAATGCCGAACATTATTAAAACCAGTTTATTAAAATCATCCTGCCGTCTCGCGCGGTTAATCTCGCGATCTCATTTGTAATTACGCGCGATTTATTAACGCGACGCCGATCAGACATACTTAGGCGCCGATCCTCCTCGAATTTTTGTTTCGACGGCTTCTAAATAATTCATTTAGCATTAAAGTTCTAAATAAGATTCTTTTCTTTCAATATTTTGACAATTTTATCTCAAAATTGCCATCTTTAAATACTGGGCGATTTAAATAAAAATTATTTTTTTGTTATGCTGCAAAAAAATGCATAAATTTAAGGAAGCTCAAATCTATTGATGAAACTATATATTTCCTGCAGAAGTAAGAGAGGCTTAAGAGGTTGAAGAAAGTTGATGTCAAGTTTTATAAAGTCAAAAATTGCAAGTGGAAGTGAAATCAGAGCTAAAGGAACGATTTTTTTTTTACACGCATCAACAACCGCGATGGCTCGGTAGCCATTATATAATACTTTTTTTTATTAATGAAAAAAGGATCAAGTTCATCTTGCTAGCACGTACATTCTCTCTTGTTCTAAAATTCTTCTCTACTTGATTCGCACTTTTAAATTATTTTAAAGTTCTTAACAATTTGTGTGTAAGTGTATGTGTACATGTATGTATACTACCGCAATGTATGAGCTCCGTGGATTTGTTAAGTCCAAACTTACTGTGTGGTTCAGTCATTCTTGCGGGATAAAGGAACGAGTCGAATGAGGTACACGAACCGCCATCTAACGAACACGAAAAGGTCGGCTCCATCGGTAGGAACGATGGAACAGAGTGCGCCGGAGTAGCGCGTGACTCACAGAATCGTCGTTCATATTTGCTCCGGGTGATACTTTCTGACGTGTGTGCTACGGCGATTGCGCGCGCAATGAATCAGACCGCGCCAGTATCGTGTATTCCTGCGGGGAAGATGTCAAAGGCAAAGAAGGTGCTGGACGAGGCACGGGAGATCCAGAATCCCGAGCTGGATCTCGCGGACAAGGGTATCGCGACGTTCGAAGAGATGCCGGGGTTACGTGAGTTTTCATCCACACCCTCGCGTGCGCGTCGCCTCACGCGCGGATCGCCAAATTAGGCAACTTGTCGCGGCTGGTTTTTCGGAGCGATCCGCAGCGCAGCCATCTGCGCGGAGCACGTGGGCGTGCCGAGACGCGCGTGTTCGCGCTCTCCATTTAAATTTGACATTTCGCGTACGACGTAAACAATTCAAGATATAAGCAAATGATCAAAATGACGTGCATTTTAACGTTTGAAATATTTAAACATTAGACGGAGATGCAAATACAAGTGTAAATACGAGATAAAAACAATAGATTGTGAGTTTATAAAATTATGATATTATAAACGAAATTTGGGAATTCGAAAAACGGGATTAGAAATAATAAATTATTTTTAGTAAATAAAATTAAACGATGAACATTGTGAAATGCAAATATCGTATAATAATGAATTTTCACGACACATCATGATGAGTCGGAAGTAAAATTACAGAGATTTTCGCTTTGCTATGTTTCAGTGAACATGATTAATATAACGAGATTGACATTAAGTCACAATAAAATTCAAGGTAAGAATTGTAGCAAACCCAACTTTGTCGAATAGTAATTCAATTGATTCATCACGTTGTTTTCGATACAGCCGTGCCACCGGGCCTCGCGAATCTAGTTAATCTAGAGATACTAAATCTGTTCAACAACCACATCACCGAGCTGCCTATCTCCCTGTCGCAAATGCCGAAGTTGAGGATCTTGAACGCAGGGTTAGTACAATTCACAGGATGTGCCACGCTCTAAATCTACGCCGCGGCAGAAATTTATTAGAGTGTTTAACTTCCGGCAGAATGAACCGGTTAGACGTGCTTCCTCGTGGTTTCGGCGCATTTCCGGTCCTCGAGGTGTTAGACCTGACGTACAATAACTTGAGCGAAAAGAATCTACCTGGCAATTTCTTCATGATGGGTTAGTCAGAGTTGTCAGATGAATTAACGCGCTTTTCCGCAAATCGCAAGTAAATTTTTCTTTTCTTTAGAGACCCTAAGAGCGCTCTATCTAGCTGACAATGATTTCGAATATCTGCCGCCCGAAATCGGCCAGTTGAAAAATCTCCAAATTGTAAGAAATTTAGAGTCTTTATAATTTTCCAGTGTTACAATAAATTGTTGATTTTCGATGAGAAATTTCGATTAAAATATTTTAGCTCGTGTTGAGGGAGAACGATCTGATCGAGTTGCCGAAAGAGATCGGAGAGTTGACTCGTCTCAGAGAGCTGCATATCCAGGGCAATCGTTTGACGGTGTTGCCGCCCGAGATAGGTAGATAGAAAAAAAATGCGTGACGTAAATCGATCGCGGATGGAACGAGTGCTGCATAAATTTATCTTGCAGGGAACTTGGATCTAGTGAGTAACAAAGCGGTGTTCCGAATGGAATTCAATCCGTGGGTTACCCCGATCGGCGATCAGCTGCAAGTGGGCATATCTCACGTCATGGACTACATTCGCTCGGAAACGTATCGATAGTAGGTGTTTTTAATCGCTTAGGAAAACTCGTCGTAGAAATATTTGAGAATTGAAAGCTTCACAGGGTTTTTGGGAACTTAAATGGGAAACTTTTGAACGATTTTTGGATTTTTTCGCAACTTTTTTTTCACTTCTAACGCTGTGATTGAAAATAACTAACATAGTTATCGATAGAGAGGAGTCTTAATGAGTATTTTGCCACTATCAATTTTTGCAGCGTTTACAATCGACACCAAAGCGCCAAAGGTCCGCCGCCAGCCATCGAAAACGATAAAAGCAAGAAGATTTCGCGTGCTCGCTGATGTGCACTCGTATGCGCAATTTTGACCAAAAATATCGTTATTTCTGACTAATTTTGCACGGAGATTATTTTTATAAGAAATATACTGCCAATAATCATATATTTATACTAATTAACAAATCCAGGAGCTAAATGGTGCCTTTTAGAAATAGAACTAATTTACAGTAAGAAACGTAATGCGTTTTATGCATTTTTTAATTGTCTATTGATTTAATATGTATGCCAAACATATATTATTGTAATACAAAAAATGTATTTATGTAAGAAAGATTTTCTCACAAATTCTTTCTGTATCTTTGATTGGAAAAATATTATTCTAACGATTTGCGGACTTGATTAGGTTTTCAGTTCCGAGCACGGAACTTTCTTTGCGTCTGTAATATTCTCAGAGAAAAGTTGCTTCGGGAGTCGCAAAAAATTATGATCGACGAGGATGGGATTCGAACCCACGCGTGCAGAGCACATTGGATTAGCAGTCCAACGCCTTAACCTCTCGGCCACCTCGTCACCGGATGCAATTTTTGAAAATGCATTTGGTACAGGGGCGAAAGCTTTTCGTGAAATCTATTAGATTACGCTTTGAAATTTTAGATTGCATTAGGATTACGTGTGACTGATTAGAGTAAAGAGGAAAGAGACTTTTTTGCTCTGATTGTTCAAATCTTATGCAATCTCAATGCAACTGCAATTTCCAATGCGTAGTTCAATATGAGTTTACTTTTCGCGTACTTTTCTATGGATTGCAATCGCACAATTTCCTATAAAGTGCGCAATATAAATTACATACACGCGTTGAAATAAATATAAAAATAGATTATATTTTTTATTGAAAATTAAAGGCTTTAACATTTTAACTAAATCGTTCAGCGTCGCGGAAAAGCGTCAACAATACTTTCGATACATTCGAGTATCGATCTTTCATGCCTTTTTTAAGAGTGGAATTTGCCATCTCCCTGAGCAACGAAAACAAAATTGCGAAACAAATTGTCTCGCGTCATTAATCCGTCAAACATTTTCGGTGCCAATATTGTTCGCTTATCCCACCTCTCGCTGCAAGCTAACGAATTTTCAAAATGGTAACTATCGAGATTATAACTTAATTATTCGCAGATTCAGCCATTCGAAAATTATCGATTATTTTTTTCTGCATAATTAAATATTGGATCGATAAGCGTTATCAACCTCATTACAACTGTAGAATATAGAAATAAATGAATATGCATTTATGAATAGGATTTATATATGCTGTTGGAATAACTTTATGACAAGTGTTAGTTTTGCGATAATACATTTTAATTAACCGAAATGGATAGCGCGAAGTACTTTCGGTCCATATCGGCCAAGGCGGCGTGCAGATTGGCAACGCCTGTTGGGAACTGTATTGTTTGGAGCACGGCATACAACCCGACGGCATGTTGTCACCGCAGAGTTGCACGAACGACGAAGGTTTCCAGACCTTCTTCAGCGAAACAGGCGGTGGAAAATATGTACCCAGAGCCGTCTTCCTCGATCTCGAACCGACGGTGATAGGTAAGCACGTTTCTCGGCAATCATCGTCAGCGCGCTGTTCACCAATTTACCAACTCCGTCGACTCGCCCCCAGACGAGGTCCGCACGGGAACGTACCATCAGCTGTTCCACCCCGAGCAGCTGATCTCCGGCAAGGAGGATGCCGCGAACAATTACGCGCGCGGCCATTACACTCTGGGCAAGGAAATCATCGACCTGGTGCTCGACAGAATCCGCAAAATAGCCGATATGTGCGGCGGCCTGCAGGGCTTCCTCATCTTCCACGCGTTCGGCGGCGGCACTGGCTCCGGCTTTGCCAGTCTGCTGATGGACCGACTGTCCATGGACTACGGCAAGAAGTCCAAGCTGGAATTTGCCATATATCCGTCGCCGCAGATCTCCACGGCCGTCGTGGAGCCGTACAACGCGATTCTGACGACGCACACCACCCTGGAGAACTCCGACTGCGCGTTCCTCGTGGACAACGAGGCGATCTACGACATTTGCAGGCGGAACTTGGACATTGAACGGCCGACCTACACGAATCTGAACCGGCTGATCGGCCAGATTGTCTCCGCGATCACGGCGTCGCTGAGGTTCGACGGCGCGCTCAACATCGATCTTACCGAGTTCCAGACGAACCTCGTGCCTTATCCAAGAATACATTTTCCCCTGGCGACGTACGCGCCGATCGTATCCATCGAAAAAGCTTACCACGAACAGTTGACTGTGATGGAGCTTACCTCGGCCTGCTTCGAGCCGGCCATGCAGATGGTCAAGTGCGACCCGCGAAGGGGCAAGTACATGGCGTGCTGCTTGCTGTACAGAGGCGACGTGGTGCCGAAGGACGTGAACGCCTCTATAGCGACCATCAAGACGAAGAGGTCGATACAGTTCGTCGACTGGTGTCCGACGGGCTTCAAGGTTAATTATTGCCGATGTTAATTTTTTCACAACTTGCGATTCAAGGATTGGAAACATTATTCTTCGCGCTTTATGAATGTACATTAATTATTGCTTGGTTATCTAGCTTACGCGATAGTTTTTGGTATCGACTGACATTTTATTATCCTGGGAATAATATAGGTAGGAATCAATTATCAACCGCCAACCGTGGTACCAGGCGGTGATTTGGCGAAGGTGCAAAGGGCCATGGCCATGTTGGCGAACACTACCGCGATTTCCGAGGCGTGGAGCAGATTGAACAGAAAATTCGATTTAATGTTCAGCAAGCGAGCGTTTGTTCATTGGTAAAATATCACAAAATTGGGCTTTTATTTTTGGCTTTTATGTCGCCAAATTGAGTTAAACGATTAACTGTTTCCATGAATTCATCTCATTCGCGAATTATAACACGTCCGTCAGGTATGTCGCCGAAAATATGGATGAGAGCGAATTTCACGAAGCTAGGGAAGATCTGGCCGCGTTAGAAAAAGATTATCAGGAAGTCGCCACGGATTCTCTGGAGGCCGGAGGTGAAGAAGAGATGTAAGATAAAAAGGCTTGCATAACAATCGCATGCGCTGAGAACACATGCACTTTGGTGGGATAAATGAACGTTTCACTCGGTCGCACCGTTTTTTAGGATTTTTACATTGTTTTCGTCCCTTTGTACACGTTTTATCTATTACTTTTATTTTAGATATACAAGTTTATGCGCGTCCTTGTGATATAATAAAAAATTGGAACATTTATTGCGACATCGAATTCCTTAATGTAGATTAATTAATCTTTGGCGGAAATTCGTAAAGATCGGGAAAGGTGAGGAATGACAAGACGGGGATCATAGATATTATAGGCTTTTTATTGTGTAGAACAGCACGCGGCTGCGCGAATTATATTACATATGTATAAATTTCCGTCGGCATCTTTACATTACGGTCGAAGAAACTCTCGTATCGCGTATGTAGAAATTTTCTCGAAGTGTACAAGTGTGATGTAAAAAATTTTTTGTATTTTGTGCGTGTTACGCTTGTTACGTGAGAACTTAAGGTACTGCAAAGAAGACGAAAGAAAGAAACTTACTCTTTTCCGCGGCTATACTAAAAACTCTGCGAATAATGTTGAATTAAATAACCGTTAGTCGCAATAGTCATATGATTAATAATAAGGGCGATAGTAAATCAAAGTAGAAACGTAGGATATGATCGAGGCGCGGTCAAGCTGACGACAGAATAACACGACAACTAATCACAACGATAACGATGACAGCAATCATGAACATTCATCGTAATTATTATCAAGCGTCTCTCTCTCTCTCTTTTATTCTACCTTTTTTCTCTCCCTCGTGCGCGTATTTTATCGTCGCTTCGACGGTGACACTCATGAACCGTTCTCATGTCGTATCGTATCAATATAGGATAATATAATCTCTTATCGTATTGTTTTAATAATAGAATCTTGGACGCGCCGTTTTCTGGCAGACGCGTGCAATAATTTGCATCTTTTCGTTATCTATAAAATTTCTCGGTTTCTTCCCTTGTATATCTACTTATCTCCCTCTTCCGTTTACTTAAAAAGCAAAAGAAAAAAGCTTTACCCCATTCTTTTCATCATACTTTTTGGATTGGCAGACTGAGCCTGCCGCTCGCAGGACTAGAGATTTTCACTACAGCTTTATTGCGCATCCATTATTATATTCGAGGGGAGGATTCCTCCTCCTCCTCTTCGCTTCTCGCTTTCGTTAAAAATTAATTCTTTAAAGGGCCAGACGTGTCGTCCCCTTTGGCTCGAAAATTATTTCGTCGTTTTCTCTCAACCGTGGAAAATTCATCGTCCTTTCTCAAGTAGGCGAATAAAACACGGACGATTTTTACGGTAATAATTGGCATATGGACAGCCTCGTTCTCGTTCATATCGAATCGAACAGCACTGTACGTGGATTCACATTTACGAAAACATAAAAAATTGTTTACATTGCGAGACACATCGGACGCGTAAGCCACAATTTCAAAAGTATCAAAAAGTCAAAGTCCAACAAGAATATCACTCTTTACATTTAATGGATCAATACGAACAGTTGATATGCGAAATCTAGAAAAATTTTTAAACTGCGCTAAAGTAGTAATCTATAAAAATTTGATTATAAAAGTTCGCATTACATCAGCTGCCTTACTTTCTGCCTTGACTTCTGTAGGATCTTGTAGACTCAATTAATAGAATTCAGAAATCTCTCTAGCCAATATTCGATCAATATTTGTGCTAGTGACTGAAAAGTTGTGCGTGTATAACGAAATGGATCGTTAGAATTAATGACTATCGTCCTTAAGGCTCTTAATGCGCGTTTGAATGTTGCAAAGGACTGATAACGGAAAAATAGGTGGAAAACGCTGAGGATCTTTGGTAAAACTCCACCTGACACGTCGGCGTTGATTATGGACGCTGAAGCGTTATCATTCAAAGCGGAAATAATCAGAAAAAAACGAGCAATTTAGAGCCATAATTACGCTTTAGAAGCAATAAAGACGAGGTCCATTTGATCGTTTTAGGACGACGAGAACACACTGTCCAGATGTCTTAGGCGTCCGATATCGGAAAGTTCGCGCTACATAATCACACGATTCATTAAATAATAATCACGCTACGAGATAGTGACTATGTTAATTCACCAATCAACAGTATAATCGGTAAATCGTAAAAATAATAGTGATCGTGGCAAACAAAGCTTGCTGCTCGTAAATAATAAAGACAATTACAGCGAAACGAATAACTAATAATATAATTAATAGTATAGCGATAGCTTTAATATTAAGAATAATAATAATAGTAATAATAATAAAATAATAATTAAAGGCTGGAAGAGTAGTATAATAGTAGCGGTAATAGTAATAGTAGTAATAGTGATAGATCAGAGCGGTAGTAGTAATTGGTAGTGGTAATAACGATTATGTCGCTTGTGAAAATATCTAAGGTCGATCTGTCTCTCTTTTATCGATGACGCAGTCGCACGGTACGCACTCATTCATTCATTCGCATCTCACTCACTCGCAACAACAGACGGGATACCGATATACAAGCAAACTCAATCAACTACAGCGGTTTGTTTTTTACTCTCTCTCTCTCTCTCTTTCATTCGTTCGCATCCGCGGCAATTCATCCTCGCGTTCTCGCTTGATCGGTAAAGATGGCAGTGATCGCGATTTCGAAAGCACCGTTTGCTTTCTTTGTGCACGACGCGACGATCCGTCGGCGTCAGACATTGACAGATTAATTGACAGCGACGCGGAGACACGCGTCGCAAAGTGTCTAAAAATCTTAACAGCATAATTCCTTGGTGCGACTTGGCACTTGGCGATCCCGAGCAGACCTCACGCTTCGTTTATCTATTTATTTTACTCCTTGAAAGATGCCTAACGTTTCAATAGAAAAAGAGATACGGCAGCGTGTGAAAACGATGATTTCCGGTCTCGGCTTTTGCACCCGCCCCGTTCGTTCTGGTGGTCGCGAGACAGAAGGAGGGTGGGGCGAGAAAACGCGATGAAGCGTGACGGATTCGACGCGGAAGGAAACGAAGACGACGGAAGCACAATGATGGACACGGCAGTGGGAACCGAGAAGATGTCCGCGCGCGCTCTTTCTCTCTCTCTTTTTTTTTTTCTTCCTTTCTCAATTCCGGATCGTTCAGGACCGATAGATGCGGATGACGTCGCGAATCGGCGCGCGACAGAGCGGACAGTGGCCGCCGCCCTTGCCGCGCCACTGCTGAATCGCGCACGTGTAGCACATGCACATATGGCCGCACATGTAGAGCACGCTGTCGATGCTGCGCTCGTAGCAGATCGAGCACTCGCTCGGCTGTCCGGTGAGCGTCGGCTGCAAGCCCTCGCTCCATTGCTGCAGATGAGACGACGTCGCCGCGTGCGACGACGTCAGGGTGCCGTCCAGGCTCTGATAGGTGACCGGGTCGACGTACGTGGACGAGCCGGTGCTGGCCATGGTGCCGGTCAATGGCGGCGAGGACTTGGAGGATCCCGGATGCGTTACCGGGACGGGTGCGGCCGCGGCTGAGAGGTGCACCGGTTGCGGCGGCGGATTCCTGTGCGTCGCGGATGCGTAAATCGGTTGCGGCGTGGGCGGCGGCGGCGTCGGATAACCGGCCTGGGGCGGTAAATTGACGACGAGCACGGTGCCACCGCCCACGGCCGGTTTGAATTGCACCATCTCGGAGAACCGGGACAATTCCGTGGCAGCGTTGCTGTGATTCGAGTGCTGTTGCTGCTGCTGCTGCTGCTGTTGCTGCTGCTGCTGCTGCTGAACGACAGTGGCCGGCGAGGGATTACTCGAGGGATTACGTTGCCGGGGCGGCGAGGTTGGTCGACTCGCCAGCATTCTCACCCGCTGAGTGCTACCATACGCATCCACGAACGCCCACAACTGGAGGCTCTGATCGACATGCATGACGACGTTGGGCGGGCCGCCGTTCTTGCTCATCTGCACCGCGCCGTAGTGCGTGACCGTGAAGGCGATCTCGTCGCCGGGCTGTGGACTCGACGCTACATCCTTGGAAACTACCCAATACTCCGGTCGATCCAGCAACAGATCGCTGTCATCCGGCAAATCCTCGGCGGTGAGTCGCGCGGGATCGCAGGAAGTCAGGCCTAGCGCGAGAGCACCAACGTACATCGGTTCCGTCGAGAGGATCTGCACGACCAGTCGTTCGCCCAGCAGCAACGGCCGGCTCGTGAAGGCGTAGCCGTGACAGAATTCCGTGTCGGTGCGCGTCGCCACGCACTGCTGGTTACTGAAGCGGATGTTCCTGCCCCGAGTGCTGTGGAGAAAGAAGACCAGGAAGCGGTTAGCCGCGACTCGGACCAAGCTCGCTCGCTCGCTCGCTCTTTAATGACGGATGTCTTTGGGAAACCGTGAAAAGCGGACGGCGAATTAGTTCTGTGCGGCGCGACGAATCGTTTGAGAGCGCCGAATGACGCTTCTATATTATAGATGACTTTCAACTTTCGCAAGTGTTCTCGAAGAGAACTATCGCGTCGGGTAATGTAAAAAAATACCGCTAATTTGATCGGACGAGTCTGATTAAATACAGATACGTAAACGAGATTGCGCAAACGGCGTTAGAAAGCATGCGAGTCGGGTAATTTTTTTCTCAACCGCGATTCAAATCAGCTTAATTAGGAATGCTAGAACCACGAACGGACCAGTTAACAAGTACAAGACTTTTCGCCGCGACGCGGCGCGCATTAAACTCGGGTTCCGAAACATATGGGTTGAAACGCGAGAGTTAGACGATCCGTGTTCGCTCGATACTCACGAGTGGAAGGGCAGAGGAGTGAAGATGACGCCGGGGGGCTGAAACCTGAGCCCGGGTAGCTCGACGTCAGGCTCGTGATGGATCGACATGCTCTGCATGGACGGCACGATGATCCTCTCGACGTCGCGGCCGGCATTGCTGGCATCGTCCATCGCCGAATGTCTGCTGTGCTGCGCATTGTCTTCGTTGCTGTGCTCGGCGCCTCTGCGAATATTATTGAAGTGTTGACGATTCGGATCGACGAACTCGATCGCCGTGCTGTTGCCGTAAACGTCGATGATCGCCCATAATGGACCGCGGGTCTCGACGCCGCTGAAGAAGAGACCCTTCTCCTCGCCGTTCACACCGAAGTGTACGTCGCCGGCCGATGTGACATAGTAGAAAAGTACCGCGTCTCTCTCGGCGAACCTCTCCGCGAGAGCTTTAGCCCAGTAACCAGGCTTGTTTGTTAAATCCGGACACGCGTACCTTGGTAGACCGCTCCGTAGATTAATCGGATCGTTGCTGGTAAAGCCGAAGCGAATCACGCCGCTCCAATTGTCCGAGATCTCCAAGAACTTCACGCATACCTGTGTTTCATAGAAAAACGACCATGTAGTACAATTGTGTGTGTTGGATAATCTATAATTCGCGACAGAATTATTTCTATTTTTATTCATTATTTATTTCCATTAATTTTATGTACTGCAGAAAACATTTGAAAAAATCAGAAAGACTATCGCAAGTTACAGATGGTCTAAAACGGAATTTAATTTAGAAAACAGAAAAGTTACGAAATTGCAACAGAGGCGCCGGACGAGCGATCCAAAAATGGAGTTTTATTCGAGCCATCCTCGCGAATTAATTATATTTGATCGCGTCCCACGTGGCCGTACGTCACTATAATGTTACAACTACGCGCGTACGCGATTAGCCTTAATTCGCCTTAGCAGAAACCGAAAACACGCCTGAACACTTAACGATCGACACCCACGTGTTTTGTTTAGCGACCGGTCTACACGTATTTGTAAAAGATCCTAAAAAAGCCGGCCAGCCCCGTCGAGAACTGTTTAGGCCGCCGTTTAGCGCGATTATACGGTCCACTCGTGTTACCTAACTGTAAACGGATATGCGATAAGTTCGTTCGTAGATATCCGACGCAAACGACAAACATTCGTAATTCCAACGCGGACGACATGCAAAGCGCGCGCGACCTACGTGTAAAAAATGTCCGCTCACGGTCGCGGTGACCGGCGGCGGTCCGTTTTATATCCGTGGAATGCAACCGGCGGTTTCTCGAGCGGAACGGAGAGTCGTCGGTTTCCCACAATCGACGCGCGAATGAATATGATCTAAATGCCGTTGGCGCGCGATCGGTCTCACCTTCTCGCCCACTCGCACGGGCCTGGCGCTAAAGGTGACACCCTTGCAAAAACTCTCGTGCCTCCGGGCGATCGTGCCGCCGTTGCACAGCCTGATGTTGTCACCGTGCACGTGGTGAAACGTCAACGGCGGCAGGTTGTTGGTTCCAGCGCTCGAGGATCTGGGCGCTGCAACAAAAAAACATTGAACATTGATAACGACCGATAATTATATTATGATAATTTATTTTCTAAACCGACAGGCTTTATCGTGCTGTTTTGTACACGCGTTTTATAGTCTCATATTTTAACATTGCTGGAATGCGTAAAAAAGAAATATTATTTATGCGCATACTTAAATAATATATTTCTCTTCTATTTCCAAGGCGATAGTAGTTATGAAATGTTCCAGAAAAATTAATTTTAAGATCTTAATATTCGATTTCTCTAGGATTCTTTGACAAGCAAATTTATGGAGGAATGACGTACGACGTTTTAATTTATATTTGGTAAAATTCGTTATTCCTTTTCATAGCGGTGTTAGTTAACGAACATGCCATCGTTTGAAAAATCGCTCCAACCTTTCGATCGACCGTTTCGCACGTAGGCGTTACTGCAAAGTCATTAGATTTCTCTTTTTCCCGAGGCGCGCGATCGGAAGGACCGAAGTGTCGCCGCCGAAAGAAATAGGCCATCGGCGTTCTAGCGCGACCGGGAAATTCATTTCAAGTACGTGGCCACTTCGGAACAGCGGAACAAAGGCGGAGTACTCCAGTAGCGCAGGGAAAAGAGGGGGAAATTCGATCGGGGGACTCGAATGCAAAAGCACCTCTCGTCGGAGCTCGTCGAGCGTTTCCACTCTGGTATTTCATAATGCCGGCTCGCCGATCTGGAATGCGGGGATGCTCCCGGGCGATCGGCGAAGATAGACGTCGGTTGGTATTACCATAAAGACAGATCCCCCAAGAATCACGATGAATCCTTTCTCAGCTATATTAATATTCACGCGCGGATTTTTTAATATTGAATATTTTATCGTTATTTTAACAGTCTGCGAATTAATTTACAGAATCACTTATAAACACTTTAATTTATCACTCGCAAATTTTATTCAAAGCACATTAATATATTTACTAACAGATGAGAAATAACTCTTTCGGAAGAATTTGAAATATATTAATGAAATATTTTGCAAGTCTTTGTCCTCGCGGGAGTGAGCCCGGTTTGAAAGTAAACCGGGAGTGCTGCGTCGATCCGACTGGTGCTCACGAGAGCCCGGTTCTTACTGACTGATCGATATGCCGAGGCGCGTACTCGATATTGTACATGCGCCGGAAACCGCACGTTTCGTACCGGAAGCGGCCCGCACGAACGCCAAGTGTTAAAGTGCGCCGGGCGATCCGCTTTCTCCGCAAAACGGATGCTCGAAACCGCTGTGCTAACAATACACAAGGAAGGAAGTCGAGTTTACACCTTGGTGACTTTATCTTGCGAACTTGCCGTGCTTCCTGAGCAAATATGTGCACAGGAGTGATATAACCTCGATTCGCTCTGAGAAATCAATGAATCGATCACAATGAGATACGAGCGTTAATTAACTGTAAATGTTGCAAACTACTTGGTCATTTTGTTTGCATGAATATTAATCAAGATTAATAAAAAATAGAAATTCTAAACTCAGAATTGCATATAAGCAGAATAAGAGAAGCGTGGAAGATATCTGCCTGTTTACTACCGGCAATTAATATGTCATTATAAAACGGAAGAATGTATTTGTTATTTTACTACCTACGTAATATCTTCTCTTACGAGACTCACTCGTCCGTAATAAGATTCTCATTTGCATAAATATCCGCAATCCCCGCGCGAGAGCCTCCAATCTGGACTTAGACTAGAAAAGACAAAGAAGTGCGCGATAACAAGCTGCACGGTCGCCGGATGCTAATCCAGCGGCGATTAATCCACTAATGAACCGAAACGCCGTCGTCGAGCTCGGCGGAATAATCGCGATCTATCGGTGCGTACCGGTAAAAAATCGCGGACCGCTCGGTTTCTCACGCTCCCGGTAAGGCGTGCACGTATTGGGAAACGCGCGTGCCTGCGCTAATTGTAATTTCTAATTTTCCTCGTTCAGACTCTGGCAGCCGCGCTTTTTTTTCCCCGCTCCAACTGTATTACCGTTACAGCGTACTGCAATAGTGTAAAAAGCAACGCGCAGACTTCCAGGATTTTGCGCGAACTGTCGTTACTATCATGGGGTCATAATGAGCGCGAACGGGCTGATTGCGCACCATGTCGTTGCTTCGAGCGTTCCCCGCTGCGTTTCTTTGACCCGTTCTTGCCTAGTTTTCGTCCAGTCACCCGAAAGAATCGCCCGCTGCGAAGCGCGATTGCGAAATCCGGGATAATCCGACTCGATTTATTCCTGGAACTCGTGTATCTTGTTAAGTACCGTGGCTATAAGTATACATTATTACGTCATTATACGGGCTATATAAAAATTCAGATTCTGAATGGAGTAAGAACGATAATATTTATATAATTATAAATATACACCTATAAATATACGCCTTATATATACACAACAACGGTTTTTGGTCAAATTTCAAATTGGAAAATAGACTGAATTACGCAACAAATAAATAGATATTTCTATTTATTTTCCAAGATTCACTTAGTAAAGTTGAATAAAAAATAACAGAATCCAATTACAAAGAACTAAAGCGTTATGATTTCGAAGTACACAGAAGCGGAAAAGCCGGAACGGAAACAAAGTACTAAAAGTCTAATCTCGCGAACTTGGAAGCGTCGTTGTTTAGTCACGATTAGTCACGGCAAGCCGTGATTTCCCGACGCATCTCGGTCGGTAGGAACGCCCGGCCGATTCACCGTGGGAATGTTATGACGTATACCGTTGCATCTCGCCGGCGTTCTTGTTGGCCTCGACGAACAAACCATGACTCCATTTACCCCTCGCGATCGACCACTTATATTCACCGCGGCTCGCCGCAGACGAGGAACATTTCGCGGCGACAGTAAGAACTTCGCTAGCGCATTTTCGCAAAATGTACTAATCTCGGGAACAATTTGGATTCTTGGAAAACACAAAGGTGGCTTGAGAACTCGCGGTACTTATTTCCGTTTCCATTTCCTGTGACTCTCCCTTTTTTTCTTCCAACGACGATGCTTAAAGACATTGTAAAGTCTTTCGGCAACAATCGACTTGAATTTGTCGAGATGACTTATCTGCTGCTATCAGAGCCTTGGCGAGTTTTCGTCAAAAGGTCAAGTGTCCAAGGATTAAGTACGTGGTCTACTTAGAGCCGAGGATTAATCGCGGCTACGTTGTAACGTAGTGCCTGAACAGTTATGCGAACATCGGTAATCTGCTGAATAATCGCCGGCTTTGACGCCAATTCAACCGTCGTGACCGTCATTAGGAGCGACGCGTGGATTTTTCTACGCTACGATCGATCGGTGCTTCGCGCGCAAATTGTGCGAGTCAATGAGAATCTCTTTGCGGTAGTAATTGGTCTATGCCCGCGCCTATGCCGCACCATTCGCCGGTGCATCTCGTGGGAAACTCGTGACACACATTTGCGCGGAAGTGCACTTCGTAGACTGGCAACACGGTGAATCTCTCGGCGCGTCTGATGAGTCGTCGCGATGCTGCGACGCGTCTCTTCTCTCTCTCTCTCTCTCTCCTCTCTTCGGGATCGAGTTTAATTAAAATCTCGTTTCCCGCTCGACTATATGACTTCGCCAGAAGCGAAGTAACAGATGTTGCGAGTAGCGCGCGAGAAAATTGGAAATAAAACAACGCCGGGCACGTCGCGAGTGCTGCAGGCGTGCGTCGCAGTTTAGGAAAAGATCTTAGACACGCAGCTGGAAACGCGGCGACTTAATTGCTGCTCATGCTAATGGAAACTTCGCAATCCTTCGTCGGACAGGAGGACGGAGTTCGTTGAATCGGAAATTATGATTAAATTAGTTCGACCTAATTATTTCCACTTGATTGCCCCCCTTGACTTTGTTCCCGCTACGTGCACCCGGCAACGTGCGTCATTTCTATTTTTACCAAGGCTTTTTAATATGTTTATTTTATATTACAACACACTTCTTTTTTTACTCTAAAAGAATCTGACATTAAAAAAAAAAAATTTCTCGCGGCGCGCTCACACCGTTATCGAAATAATTCTAATTAATCCGCGACTACATTGTATCATGAAGTGAAAGTAATCGATAGGCGCGCGACAGGCGCCTTCACGAACATGCACCGGTCGTCTCGGCGACGATGTGAACGCGATGCACTTTGCATGATGTAAATAAACGAAGCCTTGACCGAGCTTCGTCCTCCTTCCCCCAGCTCATTGACTACAATCAAATCCATTTCTGCGTCGGCCGTTATCAACCGCATAGGAAAAAATCGACGTGCCGTGTAGTCTGATAAGCTGCCATAATCGACGCATCCTGGCGTGTTTTAGCTTCGTTCAAGTTCGATGAACCGTGGCGTAAAACAACAACCGGTGATTTTCATCGAATAACCGACGATGGAAAATCGATGGAGTAGCGCTTTGCAAATTTCGCGCGATATAACATCTTTTGCATTTTTATCAATCCAGAATTGATGAAAATTAATAGAATCAATCAAAATTCATGATTCTCACATATATAGAATATAATTCTATATAATCCTCTGAACAAATCACTTTACCGCGTCGTCGTGAATTAATATTGGGTTTACACCGAAAGTTTACACCAAGTCTCTCCACGCGACCTCGATTGAACCGGCGTGAAAAAAAAAAAAAAAAAAAAGAAGTAAAGAAAGGTGAGAGACGCAACAGGCTGCGGCCTCGGGAGTCGCGTGCGCCCCGGTGCCTACGTAAGGATGACTTTGAACGAGGGGTTACAGACCGTTCCGATAAGGCACTCGAGGTACTGTTAAGCGCTACACGCCGAGGAAACCGGCGGTAATTTTCTCCGCGCGGCGGAGTAGCGGCGCGCGTTCGCTCGCTCGCTCGCTCGTCCGCGCTCAACACAGACCAGGCTTCGTAGCAGGAGGGGCCTTGTTCCCACGCCCGGTGCCGTGATCTTTGCCGAGCTACCTAGTCCTAGGAGGCGATCTCCCTCTCTCTCTCTCTTTCTTCCTCCCTCTTTTTCTCTCTCTCTCTCTCTCTCTCTCTCTCTCTCTTTCTCCACAGCCAGCTGTACTCTTCGCCCTTTCTCCTACTTAGACAGCCTGGCGGTGCTCCTCTCTCCTTTCTCCCCCCCGCTCCCTCTCGCTCGCTCCTTCTCTCTGCTCTGTCTTTCTGTTTTGCTCTCCACCACTAGGTGCATTACGTAAGGTGGCAATGTGCGAGTCTCTCGTCATGCTGAAATAATAATAACGCGTACACAGCCGGAGGCGAGAACGGCCGAGAGATACAAACGGGAGAAAGAAAGCGCGGGCGGTGGGGAAACGCGGGCGAGCGAGCGAGCGCAGCGTCTAAGGCGCGCACGGTTGGCGCAATTATGGAGAACACCTTGCGTGATACAGCGGCGCGCGGTAAACAATCGGTATTAAGCTACTACCCACACGCGATTCGGAATGGCGATTAGGAGAGGATAAGTAACGGCGCGATAAGGGTCGTCGAACCCCACAACTCGAATCCTCCTCCTCTTCCTTCACTCAATCCGCCTCGATTGCGCTCGTGATCCACTCCGCGCGACGACAGAGATAAGGGTCCATCGTGTAAGATCGCGATAAGAGACCGCGATGCTATGTCGTACAATTCGCGCAATTAGCTTCATTCGTGCGACGCCGTGACGCAACAGAATTGTATCGCGGTCAGCGCGACTGGATCCTACGTAGAATTGTTGCGCAATTGCATCGAAATAATGTCCTCCGAATTACTTCCTTGACTATTTTATACCTCATAAATTCCGGAATTGATAAAAAACACAGGGCGTTTGAAATTGCCGCTTCATTGATTACTCATCGATGTCCGTTCGACTAAAATCTCCAAGTCGTTGTTTTGTAACCCGCCGTTCTTGTGATAAAACGACGCGAGGATGTATGTACCGTGTCTACAAGCGGCTATTTGGAATTAGGCTCGTGCTACGGACGGAATAAAGATCAACCTTCGAGGAAAAGAAACGTACACAGGTATGCGCGTGTTGGATACACATGCTCGATGGGAGGAACGAGATCTTTATCCGGACTCTCCCTCGGTCGTAGCCTTCGTGACCCTCTTTTCGATTCGGTCGGAGGACTCACGTTGAATGCACGAGTCTTCCTCTCCTATTAATCCTCCGCTAGTTATCTAGTAATAACAGCGACACAAAACGTGATTCGTCTGTTTCGAATCGCCGCGTTGTGGAGAAACTTTATGGAGATGTCGGGTATTTAAGAAATTCGCAATCGAGGTGGAACAAAGCCGCCGTTTAAAACGCGACGTTGCCGCGACCGGAATATTTAAGCTACTTAAAAACCACTGTTCGGGGGTGCACCAAAATCCCATGACGACAAGTGTATATTCCCATCGCGGCGCTCTTAATGCGACCAACACGGCTCATCTAGGAACAATCGGATTAACGAAGTTAAACGAGAGGGTGGCCACAAGATACCATTCCCCTCGTTCACCCTCCGTTTCTTCGTCCGAAATAGGAGGGTGCGCGACACGCATCTGTCGCGCTTCGCACGTACAGGATCGCCGCGAGCAACTTCGCGTGGGTGTAAAGAAAGGGAAAACAGAGGAAGCCGCTTCTTTCATGTCGTATCCCCGCGGACACAGGATTAACGGTTTCAGCCGCACTCCGGGATAAACGCGGGGATCGAGCAGAGTCATTGATCTTTTGACAATGAGCGACAATGATACAATTTTTCATGCAAGCCTGAAGCTTCTGCTAATAATTGAAGCGCTAAATATTTTAAGCCAATGAGAGTCACAAGCATTGTGATTGACAATGCAACATTAATACTTTTATTAAGGCTTTAGAAATTAATCTGAAAATCTTACATTGATGAAAATGTTTAGGAAATTTTTGCATCGTTAATAAATTTCAATTTTACTTGAAGTGTATTAAATTACTTTCACTTGTACTTTTCATTAATTTGTAATATAATATAACAACCTTGTGTTAACAACCTTACGCGAAGAAAATAAATGATTAATTTCGATAATATTAATTGGAAGTTTTAAATTGAATGAAGAGGGTTTCATAAAATCCTCATTATTCGATTCAACGTATTCAGCCGCAAGAATTGATTAATAAGATCCAATTTAGATGTGCACGAGCATAGCGCGGCACAGCAAATCTGACTAATAAGCGAGGTAAGACGCAAGCGGTCGAGCGATGCGGCTGTGCGCAGGAAAATCTCGGAGAGCGCGATATGAGCAATGAAAGTAGAGAAACAAGTACATTGGATAATTCAGGGTTGCGATAGCAGCCGCTGGCCTCGTAGCATGCTGGCTTTTAATTAGATGGAAAGTCCGGAGGAATATATGCTATCGCGGTGGTGTAATTGTGCTTAACGGTTTTGGGCGTATTCGCGGCGCATCGTCATCCGACCATGCGGAAACGCGCGATATTCTGCGAATAAAAAACGCACACGCACTTCGTTAAGATAGAATCGTCGCCGTTGGCGAACCGTCGACCCAGTTGCTGAACACTAGGCTCCTCGCGCCTTTAATACGCATGACGAGATGAAACTAATCGCCGATTGTATCATCGGGTCATGTACGTGAGTAGCAAACGGTCCGCAACTCCATCATCGCGCGCGATGACTCATGTGGTGTCGTGTTAATGAAATTCCGCTTCCTCGTGCAACAAAGAAACGCGTGTCCTGCACTCGTCGTTAAGCGGAGTCGTGGCCTGTGCGCTAATTCCGAGCGCGAACCGGCTAAGGAAGCGCTCATTGATGTGAATATACAACGGTCGGATAACCGGTGTTGACGTAAGCCTTTCGGTAATTTCGAAGAATTACGAGCGACTGACCAGCGAAACATTTCAGTCGTCATGGCCATTGTGCCGGAATAAATGTTTCGCTGATTATAAGCGATGATTAATTTTGCCAATCAGATAATAATTAATGTGTTTAGAAATTCATCAATTAATTTTCGAAATCTCGATATTGCATTATCGCTTTAGTAAAGACAATATTTTCTTTAAATTAATAAAAAATTGCTTTTAATTTTTAAATTAATTTCCTGAAAGAATATTAAAACATTTCTTTTAAAATAATAAATTTAATTAAATTGAATATTTTCATCGTAAATAGAAATAAAGGCTCCTAAGATTCAATATTATGTAAAGCGTTTCAGTAGCTTCTTTGGAGTAAAAGGAGGGGGAAGGACAGTTTTCAAAAGAAGGAGGGACTGGGGATAATAAGATGTGAAGTAGAACGAATGCGTTTTTGTACTCACCGAGAACGTGCGCTGACAGACGCAATCGTGCCACTCGGGTGGCTCTATTGACTGTCAATGGTCGTCTTGGCCGTTGACAAGACAAAGACATCTCGATTTTAGAGCAAGATAAAGACATTTTTTCGACCTTGGAAGCTGACAACGGAACTCGAGAAACTCGTATGATTTTTGCGTGTTTGCCGTGCAAAAAAATCGCGTAGAAATGTACAAATTATTCGGTAAGGAAGTTTTCGATATGAGTCACGAGATTCTCAGGAGAGGAAAGGATCCGGAGCAGGCAAATCAATTGCTGAAGATAACTTTAAACTACTCAGCCGTAAAATTACAAAGAAATTAACTCTAGAAACGACGCAATAAATAAAAAAATGAAATAATTAAAGAAAGAGAACCGACGAGATGAAATTAAATATTATATATTATTATATATTAGAGCAAAGACATATATCTCTCTTTGATGGACCATTTGATGACTCTACGCGAGACACGCGCGCCAAAACAAAGACGTCGGCTTGATGCAACACAAGATCCGGCGTAGAAAGGACCGATAAGCACTCACGAAATTGAGAACAGCTAGACGATCGATTGATTCTCACCGGGATCTTCAACACCATGCCAGATCCAACGAAGGGACTCCGATGGGAGGAGGGTGAAGGAAGATGGCGAGGGGTGGAGGGAAGTTTGGCACGCGCACGATCACATTGTCTTCCGGATCTCACCCTCCCGATTTTCCGGATCGGAAGAAAAACGACGTGCACATAGAGAGACGAGAATGGTAAGAGGAAAACGAGCTGATCCGCAGGCCGGGAAAAGGCGGGCAGCTTGAACCACGCCGCTACAACGACTGGCTTGCAGAAGCAAACTCCCCATCTGCTGCGTTGGTTGTTGCCCCAGCCAACTCCCTGCTGTCATTATGTGTGTTTGTGTGCCGGCCGACGGTGTGGTCTGTCGGTACGTGCTGACACACACGTATACAGGCGCACTTCGGCAAGCTGTGCGTGGCAGCTTGGGTATTCGAACCTCTCGAACGGAAAGGCGAATGTATCTGGAGGATCTCACCTTGCGCGGATGCCACGATAAGGTGCGGCCTTATCTCTCGATACTCTTGGCGAAAGCGAAGAGTGATAAAAGAAGCAGCACAAGTACGGAGAACGTTACGTGTCTAGATCGATATTATCTAACGATATCCGTGAATCAGCAGTCGTGACTCAACGTGAACAACAGGAAATTAATAATAAACTGATATTAGCAATTGAGATAACAAAGTTTCGATGATTAACTTGCTACTGTAGATTGAACATCGCTGTGATTTAAAGATAGATCGTGAAAATTATTCTCGAGTAAAATATTACATTAGGAATTACTTTTAATTATTCTCAATTCGCATCTCGTTCCCAATGAAGAATATCAATTATTGAGAAAATGGCATAAAGCGAGACGCGACAGTCGGCCAATTAAAGGCGGGATCTTCGGCATCAAAGAGCTATTAAAGCGTCCGGCACAAAGAACGCTCGATGTACATCTCCGACAGTAAAAATAATGAATATATATTCATCAAGCATTAAAACGCGAGAGTTTCTACCCTAAGAAGCAGCACGCAATACGGCGCGACGCAATGAGTGCGCGCTCGCGCGCGCGCACACACGCTTCTGTACATGTCGCAGCTGCAGCTGCTCGTAAGAGCGGAACACACGGCTTTTGGGGGATGGCGATGCATGCCGTAGCAACGGTTGCGCACCACCTGGCCCGACGAAGCCAGCCAGCATCGGCATTGGCGTAGAGGTCGAAAGAACGAGTCTAAAAAAAGACCGAGAGAAGGGGAAAGCACAAAAGGACCCCAGCTTTTGGAATTTTGAAACCCTCCCTTGATCCTGCTCGTCCTGAAAACCGATCGATGATCCTTGGAAGCCGTATCTGGTGCACGCTTGTGTGCGTACTCGTCCGCGAATACGAAGAAAGGATCTTATAGCGACCCATATTTACTAAAGAATTGTCATGCGATTTTGATGGGAAAAGACGGATGAAAGAAAAATTTATGTACATCGCGAATGAAGTTTCACGGCTCGGCGATTTTCACGCAACATTAGCATACTCGATCGCTTATGCGGCGCGATTAGGGGTGGATCGAACAGCGTGTCAAATATTACGTGGTTACACGCGCTGCAACATTAATCACCGCTTGGAATTGTGATCGCATTTAACCGCGTAAATACATTATTTTGTTCACAATACCTAAATAAAATTAACTTTATTTTGAATTAAAATTAATCAAATAATAAAAGTAACATTCAATCGGAGTGAACAAAATCGAAAAAGCGTCGATACGTTAATGATAAAAGCGCGTGAAGTTATAAAGCGAAGCCTACAGTCGTCTGGCGAACGCGTTGGCGAGGTTAAACGGGGTTGCTACGTCGCGCGCGCGCACGTGTTTTTTTTATATAGGATTTCTATAGGAGCGAGGGGGTGGTCTCGCGACGCAGCGCTCCCCCACCATCCCGGCCGCTGTCGCCACCATACTCGCCCATGGGGTTTGCGCGTTGATATCGCAATAGAAGCTCTATCGATCCCGTCCCCGACACAGCCAGACTGGCTGTTGTCAGGGGGTTGATAGCGATATGCAAGCTCTGCACGCACTATATACGCGGCTAAAAGCTCGAAGCGGCTTTGCCGGCTGAAAAGCAGTGGAATTTCTCGAGTCTCGCTGCTCGACTAATTTTTAAATATTTTTTCACACATTTCGCGAATTTGTTAAAAACGACGCTTGCGCGATGATGAGGCAATTAAAACCAACGCGATAGATATTGTATTGCACTTTCGTAAAAATGGCTCGACAGGAACCAAGCCCCTGAATCGCGTAATGCTCTTACGGCGATAAGTTTCACGGTCCATCTGCCCCTAATATTCCTGAAGGGAAGCCACCGGTTGCACCGTCGTCGGCTTCCCCCTCGTGCGATCCCGCGTTTCTTTCCTGTTTCCTTTCCGGGACTTGATCCTCCCCTTCGACAAAAACTATCCCTAACGAAACTCGCCAAAGTCTGTGGGAATTCACATGTAAATTCCCACACTAAAAAGATAATTGATACACGTCGACAACTTTTATCTCGCTCTTTTACGATAAATTTTTTAATATTCCTTCAAGACGGCGAATTATCTCGATCTCTAAGCTGCGCAGGAAAAACTGTAATTGCTCGAAGGATTAAAGGCAACGACCTGCACGGTGTCTTTAACTCGCTCCGGTTGTTCTCGTTGGCAAGTCCGCGGTTCGCGAACTTTCTCAGTTTACACGAGAGGTCGACGGTTCATCGTGGCTCTCAACCGTGACAGATGAAGCGGAAAGCCGCTCCGCCGTTCTCTCTCCAACGGAACGGTTCTCCTTTCTACGCGTTCCGCGCAGCCGATGATACCAGAGATTCGATTACTACGTGATGGATATACGCGCCTCGCCTGGAATCGATTCGTATATTACGAATGCCGCGTTTTAGATGCCGTACCGGATTATTACTTGTAGCATAGATATTGAGGTTTATCGACGCATCATTAAGGTGAAATTCAGGATGTAATCGTACATTCATGCATACGAGGAGAAAAGCGATAATTTTCTCCGCGCGGAATCGAAACAATGTCTGGAAGGCAGGAGTGACGCGTGGGATAGGCTCGTTAAAGTGCGATCATCAGCACCGTCTTGGGACGCCGTTCATGTTAAATTAGACGCAAATTACCGCGCACGGTGATCCGTGACGTGAGGAGTATTCGATGAGCAACCGCCGCCGCCGCCGCCTCCTCGCAATAATTACCGCTTTACAGCTCATTGATTGTTTTCACGAATCTACATACGTGAACATGTGGACGATATTCCACAGAAATATTAATTATGAATAATACTTCTAAATATTTAATTCCATTTATTTTTTAAACGTTATATTATATATAGATAAATATCGTCAATATTATAATTATAATCTTTATCGCGTTACTAAAGCACTGTGTAAAATTACAATGCTATAAACCGTTAATTATTTATAATAATCTCCCAACTACTAGCGATGAAATAAACATCCTCGGATGAAAAGCGCTTGAAGCGGATTTAATGACGGACGGGGCGCGATAATTTCGCATCGATTCGGGTCGCGAGCGTATTGCGAAATTTTCGATGGCGCTGCGCGGAAATTTCGCGAATCCGCGCTGCGTCCATAAATCACGAGAAAAGCGGCTAAAAGTCGCGAGAGTTTACGCAGTGCGCCGATAAACGCCGGTCGTTTCCATCGTCGACCAGGCCGGCCGTAGTTTACACGCCAGCGGTTTCGTTTATCGCGTAAAACCGGTACTTTCGCGGATCGCACGTGGGTGATGGTTTCGGAGAAGTCGATTGCAGACTGATAAATTAATCGCGTCGCCATCGTTCGACGACTCGCTGGACGAGACTTGATCGCGGCGATATTAGAAAATTGCGTTCGATCGAAGTATCGATTATCTATTGCTTAGAATCAATTCCATTAATGTGCCGACAATTTTTCCATTAGAATCGTTCACCTTTCACGACTGCGACACGAGCTATCGCGAAGATTCTTGTTAATTAAATGTAAGATTGTTATGAATTAAATGTCGCGTAATTAAACGCGGGAGAAAATTCTCGCGAGCGTGCCATTGTTAATTGAATTCAATTGCGGGGGTCAGCGGCAAACTTCCTGCGATTAGGTCGATCTCGTATCGTCGCGTGGGCGGAGATGGGTGGGGGGTGGGGGGGAGATGAGAGGCACTGGTCAGACGACAGTCACGTCGCCGAGATGAACTTTGACACTCGGCAATTAAATCATCTCGTCGTTCATTCAGTCATTGACTCGCTCGTTGAAGGCGCCACGTCGCGCGAATTGCGCGTGGGCCGACGACGACGACGGACTTTTCTCCGCGGAGCGTTTCATCCTTTTCTCTCTGTCTCTCTTTTTTTTTACTTTTTCATTTTATTCGATTCTCCGGCGCGTTTCGCTCGTGGGCGGTAAGGTTGCCTCTATCGCAATCAGCGAGAAATTGCGAGGATCAGCCGACTTCCGGCGATTAGAGACGGAGGGCAAGTGCACGTGGCGAAAGCTCGATGACAAGTGCTCTCGATGGGGGACGCGTTGTTATGCGCGTTCCAGAAAAATCATTCGTATGCTAATAATTGAGTAATCGGCCTGCGATTATTAGACAACGCTGTGTCTCGGAGCTAAATCTTCATTCTTAATTAAAACCCCATTATTATAACAAAGAATGTTATTTCTGAGAATTGAAAGATTTGAAAGACGCGAGAAATCTAAATGATGATTACTCAAAGTTTTATTTGAATTAAATTACCATAAGTTAAATTACCGCGGACCGTAGATTTGATTAAAGAGCACTCGGCACTCGGAGTCCGCGAAATTATCGTTCGCGCAGTTGCATCAGCGTTGAGATCCTCGAAGATGGATCGGGAAGGGCGACGGTGTGGTTTCGCAACATTTGTTCCATTAAAGTCTAGAGGCGGCTCTCGACTCCCAGGAGTAATATGTGTATCGTGAATGAAGGACTCTAGGGGACTTCTCTCTCCTTCTCTCCCTCGAAAAAGTCAGTCTCAGACCGGCCGGCATCACAACGCGCCGCATGTAACCAAAACCCGCAATTGCAATCGGAAAAATGAATCATCGCGCGCTTTCGATCGGTGCACGCTAAAAATAAAGACAAATAGAGGCGAGGAAATAAAACAAATGTCAAAGTCTCGCGTCGAGTAAATTTCTGCGACTTGGTTTTCCAAAAATAAGTTTACACTACTTCGTTACTCATTTTAGCAGCTTTCGTCCTTATTTTTGGAGACAAAAATTCTTAGCTCCCGATATTTTAAACACTCTTCGGAGCAATTCGCTTCCGAACTTAAGTTTCAACACTGCAGTAATTAACGTAGAGTATTGGGTACGTGCCGAGAGCGGGTGGGCAGTTCGACGAAAGCTCTTCGCATAAGGAGCTACGCGAATCAGGGCGAGAAGAAGCCCAGAAGCTGCCAGACGAATGTTCTCGAATTGAGAAATGGCTTCGCGCCGCCGGTGTCTCAGCGTTCGCCCGGCTAGAAGCACGGAGCGAATGCACTTGGGTGCAGTGGAGCATCGACGGAGAAAAAGAAAGCCTTAAAAAGGCAGCCCTGATAAATCTCGACGAGGGGGCACTCGCCGGTACAGCCCGCGGCGTATTCCGGATCACGCGAAGGAAAACGCATCGTTAGGACGTCTCGCTGCGTAGCGAGGAGATTTATGCGTAGAATGCGCGTGAAGATCGCGCACTGACAACCTCGCCGCTGCGCCGTTTTCCGCTAGTTCGAGCAATTTACGTCGAATAAACCTCAAGCGTATCTCGATCTCGGCGAAATGTTTAATTTCCATTTAAATCCGACTCGCGCAAACACAGGGGAAAATATTCGCTGCGATACGAACTGGAAAAAAAGGGATGAATGGAATTATTTTGCGATTGACTAGCATTCGAATGGGTTTAAATCGGTGTGCTGGCGAGAGGCTCGAGATATTTCCTCGTCGACCGCAATTTATAAAAGTCTGCGATCTAGCCTCTCACTCAAGAATCCATTACGCAGCAGTGGCAGCGGCAGGCTTAGCAAATGAGCTCTTCGAAAGCACTCGTGAAAGCTCTTCTCGCTCGTACCCTGGATCGCGTCTTCTGGAAACACTTCGTTCGACGACAGATGTTCAGCAGTCACTCTGACCTTTTTCGGCTCGGCCATGGGGATAAATCGGTAGGCATTTCGAATACCATAAACAAATGTCAGTCTGGGATCGAAAGAGATCATCCTGCGAGTGTTCGCCGAAACAAGTAAAAATATCCTTAAATTCCGCGTCGGGATTGATTTGCGAAGAGACAAACCACGTGAGCCGGGTTAATATTAAATATTTATGGAGCTTCTTCTTTTAATATATCACGTGGCGACGGCGAGACGAATGACTTTGGAGCGCTTCGCCTTTGCGTCACGGCAAGCTGGCTTTACGAATTTCTACGCAGCCGAGCGCGTGGCGGTAGACGCGCGCGAGTTTGCTTATGAGCCCGCGCCATTAAGTCCACGGTGGTCGCTTCCGGTGCGCGCAGGTACGAAGAAGCACACGTGCTGCGTGGGGTGTTCACGCACCTTGTTTCCGCAGAGTTCCAGTTTCGCGTATCGCACGATCGCGATCCCTTCGCGAGGAGCGGCGAGGGAGAAGACGCGCTCGAGTATCTCGTTGCGCTAATGTGCGCGAGTCCGTAATTATTACTGAAGACGAACTGTGGTATACTTTCGTCGACGTATACGGCGATCGTTTCGGGCGAGTTGTGGGAGGAAAAAAACCGCCGATATCGAGGAGAACGGGACCTCAGGTATTGTGCCGCGGCTGACGACTTCCGCTCTCGAATTCGCTCGCTTCCGTTCACGGCGTGCGCCAGCCGGAAGTCGCGAGCGATGCCTGTCGAATTATCTTTTCGGAAAGTGTCACGAATCGCTCGGGAAGAATGGAGAAGGTATGTTCATATGAGCAAGTGTGTCACCGCAGCTAAGAGCGCTCCAAACAGAATGACGATTCTTATCCTCTGAATGTCCAAACTAGAACAGAATTTTATTTAGCGACAATCTCGCGAATTCGCGTTCTTCGGAAAACAGCTGTGTTTATAATTGATTTCAACCGTCGTCATTCTGCTGAGCGACACTTGTGTTTAATAAGCGACAATCGCACATCTCCTACCGGGAGATAAGACGCGATAAGCCCACCGCAGTTTGATTTCTACGCGTTTATCGCACGCTAGCCGGCGTTATCGTTCGTCACAGGCGTCAGGAAGTATGAATGAACGCTTCTCGGAAAGGACTGTTCGAAGGCAGTGTCCTGAGGATGGCTGGTGAAACCCTTAAAATAGGCGGAGAATCCTCGATTAAACGGTCCAGCCAGCTGACAGGGATACTACGCGGAACCGTGGACCGCAAACCGGTTCGCGAAACGCTTGTGGGAACAAAGACGGGTTTCGCGGCTCTCTGACGTCACGCGCGAAGCGGAAAGTGGGTGGATGGGTGTGTGAGATTGCCGAGTCAGTGAGGACGGTCAGTGATCGCTCCTTGGTAGGTTAAACCTTCTACAAGATGTGAACGGCTCGTGAGACTTGTCCGAATCGTAAGGTGAACTCGGGAGAAACCGCAAGAATTTCATTTCCAAGTAGGAGAACCCCAATAGACAGATTGCAACTAGACGATAGAGTAATTGCCTTAATAGAATTGCATTTGCTTTCTACGAATTCCAGTATAATTTCAATTTATAAATTATTCATACAACTTATCATAAATTAATTATGAAAAAACTTATTTATGTTTCACAAGAGTGTAAATTAAATGATAGTTCGATTAGCACTCTTATTGAAGAAAAAAATATTATGTGAGGAAACTTCAATAAATTAATCTTTAGAGATCGTGACTAGACGATAGTAATTGCCTTCATAAAATTCCATTAGCTTTCTATACAATATAATTCCAATTAAAATAAATTGTTTATACAATAGTTTATGTTATTCATAAATTAATTAAAGAACATTTTTTTATGTTCTCAAGGATGCAAATGTAATGACATTTCGACCAATTCTCGTATCGAAAGTTGTTTTTCGCAAAGCTACATTGTATGAGAAAAGAATTCAATGAATTAATCTTCCGAGATTTATTCACATATGTATTAATGAAAAATTACAATCTCAATGAAACAAAGTGAAACTTGTGAGAAATACTGGACCCTTGATGTTGAATCACAGCCGATGCAGGTTGCATTGTTTGCATCCAACGAGCGCAACGTTATGCAATTTACATTGCAATAACGTTTCGTCACGGCCAGCAACTTAATGCGTCACCGATCGCTTTCAATGACTCAGATCGATCGAGGAAAAGGATCCTTTCCACGAACGAGTAAATCGATTTCGGCTCAGTCGCGACGCCCGGAATTATTCAGACAAATTTAGACGGAATTTGCCGAGGATAAAAAATGCTTTCCTTATTTCATCAAGGTTGACGACAACGCGACATATCCGGACAAAAAGGAGGAACGCGAGATAAAGTGCGAGTAAAACAAGCAAATTACAATGCGCGAAAATGAAAGAAATATTTCAGTTGTGGGTATTTAGAGAGAAAAAAAGTCGCTGTGGGGATAAAGAACAGACTGAGAATCCCTGCAACCGTGCCGCGAGTGATTCACCAAGCCGCAAAAAGATGGGAAGAGGAGAAGCAAAGAAAGAAGCACGCAGAGTGGTATCCCGGGAGCATCACGACGAGTTACTTTCTTCGTTCCGCTTGTTCCGCGGCGATAATCGCAGCAAAAAAACAAAGCGCTCCGCCCCATTGGGAATATCTCTTTTCCTCCTATCACTTTCGGTGTCAAATTCATATATGCCGTAAGGAGATGTACATAATAAGTGAAATATTTGATATATTTAAATATTGCTATCAGGTGGCACGAGTTTCTTTTTGCAAAAAATAACAAGATAACTTCAAATTTTCAAGGTGGATGTGTCAGCTGTTCGCTTTAATTTACTTCGAAAGAGGGGAAGAGAGAGAGAAAGAGATGAAAGATGCTTTCCTTATTCATGAGCAAAGGTGGAGAGCAAGCAGGTTGCTCGATCAATGTTGATCGATCAATTGCTAAAAAAATAACACGACTTTTTTTGAAGAGAAATTTACAAACTTAGACTTACTTTTTATAAACTTGCAAAAAAATAAATACAGATAATTGCAAAATGTTGTAATATTACGTTGTTTGTTGTTAATCAATATTATTTTTTAGCAAGAGGAATCACAGAATTGCAAATTTTGCTAAACTTTTGCCAATTAAACTTGAAAAAATTATACACTTATAAAGTTATTTGTTATTGATACAATAATAAATCATTCAAATTGAGTAAAAAATGAATGAAAACAGTTTTTGACTTCTAACATAAATATCGCAGCAGCTCAAATATCCATTTCATAAATCGTCAACGGTTCAAAGCCCTCCCACAAAGAGATCGCATTGCGTTGGTCTCTTGAAACCTCCCGCTAGAGAAAAGTCGTTGACACCTAAAATTCATCGCGCCAAGAAAGGTCCAATCGTAACCTTTAACCTCGATTTTAATCGGTAACAACTGATGCTTTGTCTGCTAGTAAAGAAATAGGCGTTATAAATCTTTTCATTCATATCGTCGGGAAATAGCTCTTGAAGAAGTCGGCCATCAGATTACGGCGGAATTAACGAGAACATAGATCCAAACAAAAACGCCTTTTCAGATCTACGCCGCGTCTAAGAATATTATGCGTGTCTCTCAATAGGTATTACGCATGTTAATGTTATTTTCATTTCTGATTTAGATAATTAAGAGCGCTGGTTCGTCCTTTCGTATTTTTATTTAAACAGACTGCTGACATCTTCCGTGTCGCGGTTTATTTAAGCCAGCCTCGATTAAAATCACAGAAGCGAGGAGATCGGAAGTCTCTTCGACTTTGCTTTTGTCTCGCTTGTCGTCGCGCTCGAAATTCACTGTGACAAAACAGCGTGGAATACGGAGGAAAGACGTAGTCGGTATTGAGGACACGAGTATCGCGCGTGCGAAGGGGTTTCGGGGGGGAGAGTTTCCAGTTACTTTGCGAGAATTGTTGCCGACAATGCCGCGCTCGCGGAAGAAAGGATCGCGAAGAAGGAATATATATCTGATGAGAATGCTGTGGGATAGGAAGCGAGGCAAGAGCGGCAAACCAATGAGACGCGATATCCTCTCGTTTTCAGACTCCCTCGCGGAATCCAGCGGATCGTCCATTGAAGGAAAAGTCGGTCAACGATACACAACAGTGACTATAAGCTTGCCGCGAAATGAGCTTTTACCGAACATCAATGGAAATGAGCGCGATGGGCGCTCTGAAATCGGAATAGTCGGAGGAAATGATGCCCCCTTCTTCTCACAATCAATGTTTTCCAACCTATTTCTATTGTGTCGCGCCAACCTTGTATCGATCACAGATTATAGATTTAACACTGATAACAAGTTTACAAATTTATTAGCTTATGAATCTAGCGTTTTTGTGATAAAATTTTTAATTTTTAATTACTGTCGAGAGAATGTTTCGTTCTCTTGAGAAATTAAATAGTTGCCTGTTATTTGTCGGACTTGTATTAATTTTAAATTAAATTTCAAAGTCGCCAACGCAGCGTGTATCGAAAAAAAGTGATAAAATATTCCATTATAAGCCCACTCGCTGCAAGTTTTCTCCAAACAATGCTGGAAAACTGATGGTTGAAACTTTTCGCCAATAGCGGAAAGTTAAGAGTAGCGGATGCGTTGTCGGTAATTATTGGACCCGCGGTGCGATAAACCGCCGGCGGACCGCAGGAAATAAAAGCCAAAATTGTTTCCCGCTCGTCGTATCGCCGTTTTAGAGTTTAGGGATCCGTTCCGCGTTGACGAGAGTTGATCGCGAACGAGCGGGGCCCGGCCCTGTTCCGCAATATTCGTTAGGGCGATCGATGAATTCAATTTTACAGCGACGATTTGAATGCAAATCCCTTTCGCAGGAGTTTCGACGATATTTGGCCTGATCCGCAGTATACTAGTTAATATTCCACGCTCGATGGAATGTGGAGTCAATTTTTTCTCGATTAAATTCTCAAAATTAAAAGGTCTGCGAAATGGACAAACGAGATCGGAGAGATCCATGAAATATCCGAATGAAGCCAGTCGAACGTATTCTATTCTATCAATCGTCACCGCGCGAGGCAGGATGTCCTCCTCTCCTCGGTTATCGTTGAACGACAAAATCGGACGAGTCTCGGTCCGCGACCGATCAGCACGGTCAGCCGAGCGACGACCGGAAAGCATTGTCAGAGACAATGAGGAAGAGACGGAGGTGTGGCTCACCTAGACCCATCTTGCGCTTCAGCTTCTTGAGCACTTTCATCTTGCTGCGCAGAGGCGCGAGAATGTTGTTGTCGCCGCTGTTGTTGTGCTGCGGCGACGCGTTCGCTGCTGCGTGCTTGCCGTGATGATGATGATGGTGGTGGTGATGGTGGTGCTGGTGATGATGATGATAATACGGCTCGCAGGACTGCTGCTGTTGCTGCTGGTGAGATTGTTGTTGTTGTTGTTGTTGTTGCTGTTGTTGTTGCTGCTGCTGCTGCTGCTGCTGCAGCGGCTGTTGCTGCACGCTCGCGCCGGAACTGCCGACGTGACCGCCGCAGCAATGACAGGGGTGGCTGCTCTTGCTGCCTTTAATCGCGCACTCTCCGGACACCCCCATAAATGTGGCCGTGCTGCTCCCGCGGGTGTCAGACGCGAAAATCCGCGACGAAAGAGAGAGAAAGAGGAGAATGACGGCGACGTGAACGGAACGAGAGATCGAAATACCCCAACTTCGATGGCTCACTTGACGTTCGCACTGACTGTCGAACACTGATCGCGGAAACGAAAATTACTCTCTCCGGGTTCCTTCACACCACTTTGCTTGATCGTCGAAGAAGGTTGTCTTAAGCGAGGTTTAAACGTGAGGAAGATTCGATGAGAAATAGAGAGAGAGAGAGAAAGAAAGAAACGAGGAACGACGAATCAAAAATCGAAAAGCGCGACTTGTATCCTTTCTCGTCCCGACGTCTCGACTGTCATTCGTTCGAGCAACGATCCAGATCACTCGTGCGTAACTCTAAACCCGACAGGAATGAAGGAGTTGCGAGGACCGCGTGTCACGGCGACGAGCAACGCGACCTAACACGTGGATCGCGATTCGCCTACGTGCCCCGATCGAGCGCCCTGGGACGACTGACTGTTTTCCGTCGTGAAGCGCGAGAGTATTGCCGCAACGCGCGCGAGCCGGCATCCAATGATACCGCCCGGATCCCCGCCGGCGCCACGATGGAGGCGCATGGAGGGGTGACTGGCACCTGGTGGACAGCTGCCCCTTACCTGGCTGTACGACGCACCCGGCCACCCCAAAGCGCGCGACCAGCTCGCGATACATACATTCGCCGCCCGGGGTTAGATACAAACACCAGTGACCGCTGATTGAGAAAACTTGGACTTCTCTCTTGTTAATTGCGACCTTTGGAATAAGGTCGTCGTGGGCCTTGGATCCGTACGAGTTTACTCTTCACATAATTCCAGCAATTTTTTTTATTCTATCAATTAAAATCAAGCTGTTTACGATAAGAGAAAGTCACTAATTGAAAAATCCGATGTTATACAACAATGTAATTAAAAATGTATTTCAAAAACGTGTCGTCGTCTAGTTGGAAACTTTATATGTTACATTAATGAAGCTATTACGTTGTTATATCTTAATTTAATTTTCTTTATTGAATGGAATGATAATAAATAATGATAGTGATAAATTTATGAGCGTGTCTCACAATAATCACGACTTTGTCTTTCGGTTTCAGTCTTGGAGCCCGTGCAGCTCGAAGCATATCGAAAGATCATGTTTCCATGGGACTCGAGATGCATCTTTCATCCCATGACGACGCGAACCGAGATCCTCCGCGCAAACTACAAATTATATAATGAGAATGAAATGGAGAAAAATGATATTCGTGGTGCGACGTCACACGTGCGAAGAAACTTTATACAGGTACCCATATGCTTTTTATTCATCACACGTGGAGAACTCGAAATTCGTTCAATCCTGCGGCCGACGTTTCGTTTAATTTCCATGCGGGCTCTCTCAAAAATGAGGTATACCGAAATAAATCATTAATAACCCGAAAAACTTTTTAATAGCGGTCGAATTAACGGTGGCCGTATTGTATGGAGAGAAAGGAATAATCCTTAGGGGAATGTGCATTGTACTTTTTCTTGCAGGACGAAACTAAATTTGCGCGAAGCCAGACATCGAATCGACTTACGTGTGAAAAAAAAACATCGTTATAGCCGCGGGGAATTGGATCTGTATCGAGTTGATGAGGTGAAATCGAAGTCCCGCCGATCGATACGACGGATACCCGCGAGAATTCGATACTTTTTATTTCCGGCCCCTCCGCGATGCGCGTACAAATAAAACATTATTAATGAACGCGGAGTAAATATAAGTAAACGCAAATGTCATTTCATCGTAAATCGTACATTTACGATTTAAATTTACATACTTATCGATACTGAATATAGATAGCGAGAGGAGAGCAATTCCGATAGAACGATGACGCGGCTAAATATATATGTCGGAGAAGGCGCAACCCTTCATATCGATGACCTCGTTCACATTTCTCGCCCCATTTGGCTTTTGTGCCGGCGCTAAATGACTTATTCTGCAACCCCATCATCGGCAACTCGAATTTCGCGCAGGTTCCGGTATTCGCGCGCAAGGTGCGCTCGATATTATTATGCACCCTAACGCAGTGCCGTTATATGACAGCTCGGATAAGAACTGTTGCTGCTTCCCTCCTTTTCCGTTATCAACCCAATCAGTTTTGCTCGTGAAATAATTACGCAACGATGTTAAAAGAGGGGGAAAGAAACTTCCCAAAGAACAATGGTCTCGATAATAGCGTCGCAATGCCGCATCGCTTTGTCAATCATTGTCTTTAGCAGTCAACGAGGACGCGGAGTACAAATTAACAAGATTCTTTTGCTGTTTCGAAACACGATACGTATTTCGTGCGGAGCGCAAACACGCCCGGCGCGTATTAACATCGAGAGTAAACGGACGGGCACGCGAAAGCCAAATCAAACAGAGACGACACTCCGCGGACGACTCTCGTCGAAAAGAGGTTTGTCACGCCGCGCGGTTTTCACGCACCGTTCCTCCCGCGTCTCGCGCTCGCACTTGTGTGCGTGTCGCGCCAGCATTTTATTCGTGCGCCCGTATGGCGCATTCGCGCGGGTGTAGTAGGAAACGGGCCAAGAGACTCGCATTCTCTCGCAGGATGGGAAATATGCCCACGGCACCGTGGCTGCGGCTTCCTTTCGCACATCCTTTTCGTCGGGTCCGATGTCGCTCTTGCGTAACGATTACGCGCGGAGCAGTAACGGGCTGCCGTTCGTCCGCCACGAATTCATTCATGAAAGTCTAATGATGAATGATAAACGATCGATGCATATTGAAAAAAAAAACTTTTCAAAACACGCACACTTCAATTTCTTTAAATACAGCGTTCGACAATTTCGCATAATTAAAACAAAAATGGTAGCGCAAGTACGCGGACAGTCCGCGTTTCGTCAGTGTAAAAGAAGTTTCATTTTCATGATCGCACAGTTCGTTTTCCTGCATTTCTAAACCTTTCATGCACCTAATTGACGAACACTGTAACGACTTAATTGCGACTCACACAGTTCCGCAAGAAAAGATAATTACAAGATGCACCGAGTCTCCGAAAGGACTTCTCTTACATTGACCCCTTCAATTAATTCCCCGCTTCGTCTCTTATTATATTCCCCCGCTTAGACGTGGTTACATACGTGAAAAGCGCACACATTGTTCCTTGAATGCGCAGCACACACGGTGCGGTTATTTATATGCATGCGCGAAGCGAGCGTGCGTTTCTTCGCACGTCGCTGTACGATGATAATAATGCACCTCGTTGACCGCACACGCATAGACGCGTGAATTTCAGGATGCGAGAGCGAGTGTTTTTTTCAGAGAAATAACGTTTTAAAAAAGAGTTGAAGAGTATCGTCTCTGCGACGTAGAGGAAAAATATATTTTCTCACGCCGCATTTATCGAAATAAAATTTAAATTTTGTGACACGCGAGTAATTATGATTATTAATCGGATGAGCAGTTTTGAGTTTCTATATGTTCAATTTTTCTAAAAAAAAAAAATGGAATAAAGTGTGGTATATTTTTTTACGTCGAAGATTTCTGATGCCAGTGAGTCGATGTTACTCGCGCGGCCTCTGCGATTTCGCGGGCGAATGCAAAACTTCGTAAATCCGGCCGTAACCTCGAGGAAACGGAGACACGCCTCGGTAGTTCACTCGCCACGTCCACGAAACTTAAAATCTGACAGACGATACGCATTTTGGAGAACGCACAGGAAAATATCTGCGTAATAATACACATGTTATTCCATGTTTTCGGAAAATTGATATGAAAATCAGATTTCATATCTGCAGATGCAAAATTCTCGTTTACTTCATAAGAGAACAAAAATAAAATCTTTTAAACGCGATATTTCGCGATTATTCTCAAAACAGGATTTTAGATTTTATTTGTTTTCTCCGATTCGGAGTTTCTAGCGTCACATTTAGCGAAACGATCGATTGATAGCCGACTCATTGCAAGGGATTGAATTGTACATTTCTTCCTTCCTGCCGAATGAGGGATTCGGTCCAGCATCTGTCCGCGTCGACTCGACCTCGTGCGTGTCGGCGGAATCGCCCGGATCGCGCGCGCAGATGCGTTTCCTTATAGGGATTCCCAGAGCGGCGTGGATGTCAGCGGCAGCGCGGCGCAGCGACCCGTATGCATATAACATAATGTAAAATAGCGGAAGCAAGGCGGATGGCAGGAAGTCGGTGAGACTGGCGCGTGCGCAATTCTCTCCCTCGCCCTTCGTGAAAATGTAGAAGACGGAGGGAGAGCATTTTAGTGGTGTATTGTCGGCTCGGATTACTCTGCGCGGCTCTCGAAGGAGAGAAGGGCTGCGATAGACGACGGATCGTCCAACGGTTGCTAACCCTCCCCCGCGGCTCTCGATTTTCTCTCGATGCAGCTGATCCCGCGATTTCAGCTCTCATCTCGAATTTCCAAATGCAAACCTAATCTCTTAACGGTCAACAACGTCGTTCGTTACCGCTAGAAATTCGTCACTTTCGAATTTATTCGAATATTTGTCGTTAATATTTATATATTCATTAATATTTAACATCCATCATTATTTAAATATCACGTAACACATACTCGCGTTGATATCCGCAAATAAAAAATATAAGCGTCGGATATTACAGCCTGACGTAATGAGATTACGTTATCTGCCTAATTACGATTTATAACTTTCTTCAACTGGCCTGGCGTGCGTGGTGTCAAATAATGAAACACAACGACCGGCGAGGCGGCCTGGAGTCTCCGCTACCTTGAGCAAGGAAGCGGAGATACGCTTGGCAACCCCTAGGCGGAATTGACTCTCGCGTCGAACCGGCAATGCGTCTGAAAGCAGTCCGTTCGGGTACGATAAATTTGGAGTATTACGCACTATCTCTCGTAAAAAGTGTGCATGCAACGCTTTTCCACGCTAATGTTTCAGTCCCATTCACAACTCGGCATCTGCTTCATTCGAAAGTTACGTTTCCAGAGGAGCGGCGAACCGATTCATTCAAAATTCAAGACAATGAAAGAAGCGCGATGCGATTTCTCTCTTTCATATGAAATTACTTTTACAAATTGATGCTACGATCGATAAAACGAAGAGAATGGGAGAAGTAATTATTGGGCGATATTGAATGAGAAATAAAAATCACGTGTTAAACATTTATAGATTTCGACGCGACATTTCGTCGCTCGACACGCCCGACGACATTACAGACATTAAAGCACAATATGCTTTGACGCGCTGGGCGCTTTTAGAGGCTCGGCACTGAAGACACGGGTCTCTCTAGATCAAGTTGACCCCATTGTACCACAATCATTTCATTATCACTCAATTTGCCGGCGCACGATCATGTACGTGTACGTGACGTTATAAAGAAAGTACGTTGCTTAATGTCATTGAGTGTCGCTAGGAAAGCAGGAATGACCATCCAAGTGTTTTATTTCTGTCATTCTTCGATAGGTAAGTCCTATTTCAAGATAATCATTAATTTAAAAATAACTTTTTTACAATATTAACGAAAGTATGTTATAAAAATCAATTTTAATATTTACGAGATGTTTACTATTTCTGCAAAATGTCAATTATTTTGCATTAGCAATTCAGAATCAATATCGATCTATCGAATGTCCGCATGAAATACCGGCAAGAGAAACGCAATGAACTCTAAAAACAGCGAGTAGGCGTAATGAACAATCGCGGTGTTTTATTTGCGGTACAATCGAACGCGGCAGCTGCATACGGGCGTTATCTTCTGCCGCGTAATGATTCTTCAGCTGTCACCATACCGTTCGAGACGAGACGACGAAATGCTCGGTTTCTCGCAGACAATACCTAAGTACACCTGTCCTGCGACGACGTCAGGAAATTATCGGTGCTACGTAGTAACGCCTGAAGGGAGGAAGTATATCGTCCTTTATATCGCTCGTACGATTTCTTTATCCAACGTTCGCTGATAAATCGGGATGAATATCCGACGAATCGGCGCCAGCATTTAAAACGAGATCGTAAATATTTGCGCGAACTGATAAGAGAGCGGCGTCTCTCCCTTCGCGTCACGTTATCTCGGAACTGAAGATTTCGAAGAAGATATCGCGCTTAAAAGCGCGCTGTAAATTAGGTGAGCGCTAAATAAACGCGCAGAGCGTTCGTTTGACGAGCGGCGTAAAAAAAAGCGGCGAGTGCGCCAGCACTCAAAGTGCACCGATGGCGGTTTGTCGAGCGAATTTAAAAGGCGCTCACACAAATTAGAGTAAGTAAGCCGGGAGAAAAGCGCGCGAGATACGAACGACTGTTAAGGGACAATCACGGCGTAATCGGCTTTTTGGTAGCGACAAAGGAGACCATTATCTCGTTGCTCAAATAGGCCGCTTATCGCCGCGCGCCGCGGCCTGGATAGGCCGCGCCAAAAGTAACCCGCGGAACGCGCAGCGAGAGATGATTTTCCGTGATCCGTCGTCGTTTACCTTCGTCTACTTATCTCCGGAAATGCTTTCTATTTGGAAAGCGCGAACTCACTGATCGTTCGAGTTCGAAGCGCATCGCTCTTTTAGGACCATTTCCACTAATGTAGATTAACTTTAATCTCGGTTCAACTTATTCTAAGATTTAGAAAAAGGTGAAGAATAAGTTGAACCGAGATTAAAGTTAATCTACGTTGGTGGAATCGGGCATTAATCCCGCAACTTAAACTCCGGTCAACGTTCTAAACGCGTTCGATAATAAAATTCCCGACGAAAACTCGTCACTTTGTCTCGCGGACGACAAAGTCGGTTCAGATGACAGTTTGCGTCAATTTAGCAACCACACATCCAGGAAACGAGTCCACGAAAAGAGTAACGTGGTCATATGCCCGCTTCACGCCAGGAAGTCCGAATGCCGATTACGCGGCTGTGCACGCGATCATCGGTAACGTCTGCTAACAAATTGTAACATTCCAATAGCCGGCACGGAAAAGCACAAGCCCGCGCGTGCCTCGCAATAGTTACGCCACAAGTGAACGGCATATGTAGCTTCGTTGTCGAGTGAGCGATCCGGTGCACCTGGCTCTGCGCACCGTGAACGATGAGGAAAGTTTAACTGGTTCGACGCGCGATCGACGGAATAATTGAAACGTGAATTGAATGCACTGCGAGCGCGTTTAGAAATCTTATTTCGACAGTACGGTTCGCCGAACAATTGAAAAGAAATGTTTCTTTTCGCTCGTCCCGTCGATTTCGCATTTAATATGGCAAACGAATTCCCTTCAGACTGCTAATCGCAGGAAACAAACAAAATTAGAATGCCGAGTTCTTTTTCTTCGGAAATATAATTTTTTTTACGCGACCAGAAGGTGTGTAGTTCATTCACTACGCGCGCTCTGGCAGTTACGCAAAGCAGATGTTCGATCTTGAAAGATGGAGTCTGACTTCCCATCCTGAAAAAATGCCGGGGCGAGGAACAGGTGCTTGTAAAAAATCTTCTCCCGAAATTTAGAGGCGATCTTCGTGCGAGAAAGCCCGACTTTACTATCCTCTCCTGTATAATTTGCAGCTTTAATCGATCATTATTTCGAAGTTATAAGACGGGTACGTTTTAAAAATAGAAGCTCGAAATCCTTTTCGCGATCTTATTGTTGGCGAGATCACGCCGATTGTCATTTCTCGCAGCTGGCCGCCTGATGTCGACTTTTATCACCGCTACGCAATAATGAAGAACTTTGTAGTCGCTGGTGGGCCAATAATGATTTCCTAAATCGTTTTGTATAAACCGAGGATCTTTTGTAGGAGCTTCACGTCCACTGAAAACCACAGGGCGTGATTCGAAAGGACAAGATCTCGGCGTCTTTGGTGGAAACGCGGGAGATGCAGGTAGCTGCCCACCCGCCGCGGGCCGCCGTCCAAAAATCGTCTTTGAAAACCGTGGCACGCGTCGAAAAATTACGTCGCTGCGCGAAACAACGCGAACGGCGATTCGAAGAAATACGCGAGATGTCATCGAAATACTGCTCGGCGAATACTTTCAATATTTACGACTGGAAAATATTGAAATTATGTTAAATACGGAGCTCTTAGCGATGAGCGAACATTTCGTAAGAGGTCGAACGCATTCTTCGGAACGACGGTCTTTATACCTACAACGTGAAATATTTTTCGGAATAACGCAATTTGTCCCAGATTTTAAATCACCGAGGCAGGTAAAGAGACCTCACTCGACAGACCCCGTCGGCACTAGCTGAGTTTCCGGACTATTCGCATTCAAAAGCAACGTTTTCTAGAGATTTAACTCTGGATCGCTAACTGTGGTTGTCAGGAGTGTTGAACACGTGCCGTTTTTTTTTTCACTCGCGCATAAGCATGTTTCTCCGTAATCATTGCGCGCAACTGCCGTCGCAACTGCTAATTATTAATATTACGAATTAGCGTTATTATGGTGCTCATTACAAACTAGCGTTATTACAGTTATTATATTTCATTTGTTCGCGTGCGCCGTCGACCATAGAGTCGCGTTTCGCACATACGCTTTCTAATTGAAGCGGCTCTTTTCTCGGCTTCGCCGCATTTTCTCAAACGCTCATTGCTTCCTCAATTATAAATAAGCCTGCCGGCCCGCCCGGATCGCGTTTCCGCCACTCTTTAATCCCTCTCGGCTATTTTGCATGGAGGAACTTTCTTCCCGCTGCTGCTGCTGCCGTCGCCGCAGCGACGAGCGTGTGTTCCGTCGAGGCGGCTCGACAAAGCCCGCACCGAAAAGGATGCGTGGCAGGTGCGTGCGCGTGCCCGTCGTCCAATGGGGTTCAGACGTCGCGCCGTATGTGTACGTCTTACCGGGTATACATGAGAAGCGCGCATGAACGCGACAAGGGGGGGAGCGGAGAGAAGCGGGATGAAGAAGGACCGCGATGCACCTTGCATCGACCTCGATCCCATTGACAGAATTCTCCTGCTTAAGTTTCCTTGTAGGTAACCGTGTTTGACGACAAAAAAAGGAAAGGAAAACTCTCTCTTATGAATTAATTGCAACGGCCGATACAGATCGTCGCGGCGATAAATGAGACGCGACAACGCGTTAAAGATATCGAGCCTCGCAATTCGTTCTCGGAGTTTTTGTGTACAAGTTCAGGACCGTTTTTGCATACGCTACATGCTGACACCTTTCGAAAAACAAAATATCTGGTCTGCAGGCTCTCGAAGTCCCGCATTTAGATACCTCGTTTATTAATTGTCTTTATTAATTGTATTTATTAATTGTCGTTTATTAATTTGTCGTGAACATTTAAATGAAGATAATTTTTTATTTTTTATTTTGTTGAAAGCATTGATTACGCTAGTTTGAAATTATTTATCCGCGAATAATATTTTACGGTGAGGCATAACGAAACTTGCTCATCAGCTTTCTACCTTCCGATTCGAAAATTCGTGCCGAAGTCAACCGATCGCTCGTGCCTTAATGGGAATTGAGTTCGCGGGCGAACACGACAGGTGAGTAGGAACGCGATTAACGCTGGAACGGGAACGTTTATGCTGTCCAGTTATCGTACACCTGATATAGGTAGCGATCGCGTTGCAGGCTCTGTTTACAGGCTGCCGAGCGACAGACAGCCATTTTATTATGTCGTATAATGATGGAATTTATGCAAATGGCAAGACGATTTTTTTCTACACGAAGTCATATTCTAAATAGAGCTCCTAAACCTTCAAAAATTATTTTAACACAAGTTTAAAATCTATAATGAACCATCTCGATAATGAACGATCTATTATCGAGTTGTTAAGAAGTTGAGAGCACATTTTTAATCTACCGGCAGTTATCTTGCTTTGGCATCAAAATAAAAAGCTCGAATCTTTTTTACTTTCGCTCGTCATTTAAAAAGCGACATTTGCTCTTGCATTATCGCTGGCTCGCAACTGGCAACTCGTAAGACTAATTGCTTCATTGTCGTAACGTCCGATCACTTTCAACATCCTCGCACCTGTTTCCACGATGCAGATCGATCGATAAAAATTCAAAATTTACGCGATAGTAGTTGGGAAAATTAACGACCTTCTTTATCTTTTTTATGTCCGACTATCGCCATCATAAAACATACATTCGTACGTGCAGGAGAACTCATTGTGTTGCCATAAAAAAAAGAAGAGTATGAAAAGTGAATTAAATTAAAATACTACATAGAGAGAAAATTAAAAATATTTTGTGGTTTATAAATATATTATATTTTTGTTATTCATCTAACTCGTAATAAATTCTTAATTCTTAGTCAACCCTGTTAAAACTAAATCAGTCAAGCTTCTAAAATATAAGCAAAAATAAATTAGATCGCTAAGACAGCTTTCATTAATCGCGCAAAAACTGTCCATTTCTCGAGATTAAATAGACATTCAATTGAAGACAGATTTTGGTCCACCGACTTGATAACACCGTGTAGAGAAAGCGCATCGAAGAAACCGTGGAAGGAGGAGTCGGCACGTGCTACGCGTTCGTCCGTGCGGAGTTTACCGAGCGATCGTTTAAGCAAAGTTCATTACCTCAAGATCGTCTTCGCCTAGTCGCACAAAGAACGCGGTTGAGTCACGTGCGAAGAGAGAGAAAGAGAGAACGAGAGGGTTCGCTCGTGTCCTCAAATCTTCTTTCCCTGAGAAAGAACGTCCCTCCTTACGTATTCACGGAGCAACCGTCACGTCGAGCGGGAGACCGCCGAGACGTTAAGCTCCGATGAACGGCGTAAATAAACATACAGCAAATTGTTTGCGTGAAGCAAAAATTACAAATTATCCTGCTAAAAAAAACCTGATTCGACTTGTTTAAAATTCTAAATGTATTCTAATAAGATTGCATGTGTGCATGCAGCAATTTTCGGATTCCGAACGAGATTCTGTGCAGATGCCCTGCGTTCCTTTATTGAAAACACGTTGCATAATCAAAAGCGTTAACCAGTATCCATGGAAACTCGCAGCGGGCTGAAAACCAGTGTTCAGCTGGTTTCATCGGGATGGAGTTGACCGAATTGAAAAAAAGGGACGCGTTTTGTACATACAGCGCGCGTACCACCTTTGGTTTTATTCAAATATATTCGTATTTTACCCTCCCTTGCTTCCCGGCATTCCGATACAGTTCATCAAATGGGAAGCCATCCTGGCGCCAGATGTTTCCCCCTTTTCAACTCTCTGACTGAGCTTATGCCTGTTGCGCGTAATAAAAGTTTTCGTCATTCGCGAGTCCGTCGAGAAGTCGATGAATTCACTTAGTTTTTAGACATCGTTGTGAAATTATCGTCGCTGCACTATTATTTTTGATAGCAAAATTCGCGAGGAAAATATATCTTGCAAAATAATTAGCATTGAGAAAATAAATTTCTACTAATTTATTCTAATTTTTACTAAATAATTAAAATAATTTATCTACCTGACAATTTTAATTTTTTCGGATTAATGTTGACAGAATAATGTCAATAAAGGATCTTATTTGCATTGATTGTGAAAGACAGACAGTTCATTGCACGGTTGCAGACTTGCGAAACGCAAGATAAAAGAAAGCTGAAAATGAAAAACGGGATTCGGCATATGTTTACCAGGTGTCAATTTTAGCAGGAGGACCCCAGCTGCCTAAATTGTCCGCCGATACTCGTCGAAAATACTTTCAATGGATTCCGATGCACGTTTATTGCGACGATGCACGCTGGTCATGCAGAAGCGACACAGCTGTGTGCCAGACGACGAAAGATGAATTGGCAAAAGATAAAAGAGATTCTACGACACGTAGGACGCTGGCGCTTTTATTTAACGAGTCGTGAAATAAATATAATGGGAAAATTGCACGTAAAATTAATCAAGCTTAATGAGATCTTAGCCTCTGAGCTGTTTTAACTTTTATCGTTGCAATTAAAAAGAAAAGATCAGACGTATCGGGTTGCAGGTTGCTAGACGCACGACAGAATATTATAATGGAGAAATTCGAGAGCCCTTCGAAGAAGCATCTTTATATCGACAGCTAGCCCTCGAGCTACTGGCCGATAGAGCTTGCGTAATTACGAAAATGGCCCTAAAATGAAGGAACAGTCTCGCTGTCTGAAATAGAACGTTCTGACCACAAAATTGACAGCAGTTTTACGAACGCTTGTTGGGACTAATCGATTGATTACAAAGTAAATTAGGAAGAAGCTAAACGTTGCGGTTCGAAGCTAAAATTTGCTCAAGAAAATACACATACAATCTTTAAGAGACCATTTTAGTGAAGTATACAATAATTTGTGAATATACAGCTCTGCTGTATTTCCACTTTTTTCTTTAGAGAAATTTGCTTATTTCCAAATCATACGGTTTGTTCTGATATCGCGACGACAAAAATTTATTGCCCGCCCCGAAACCACTTCTTTCTCCGCAGTCAGGGAATGTCAGCTGCCTCCTGGAGGCTCCCTCGGCGGGGTACAAACCAGACTCTATTGTTCGATCAACAATACTCACAGCCTGAACCGCTCACAACATATCCTATTCACATCATCCACCCACTTTATACCGTCTCCGTGCGCTGTCTTCCTTCGTCGCGCACGACCGGCGGAAAGGGGAAACCGGAACAGAGTTAACGTTAAATCCATTTGGTCTGCGGAAGAAGCTGTCACCCTCTGCGAGGCGGACCTCCCTCTTCAGGGGAGATTTTTCGAGATCTTTCCCTGGCCGATGCAATCCGTCACTTTATTTCTCTAAGCAACTTCCGGGCTTATTTTTAGATGAAACGTGTGTTAAAAGTGAGTTCTTTGTTTTATGAAAAATATAATACGATTTTGTATAATGTATATATATAAATTATATTAATAATGACGCAGAAATTGTAAATATATTACCGATTCACATCATCGACGAACACGGCGACAATCGATCGTTAGAATCCGATTGTACCGTCGGGATTGTTCGGTCGTTTACGAGTTTGGGGCAAATTGATGCATTGTCCGTGGGGAGCTCGGACAGTGGCCGGTCGATTGATAATACACTCGTATCTCGAATATGAATCTTATTGTGTTTACGTGCGTCGCGTATCGATAGCCCTCGATCTTGCGAATTCGGGATAGATGCAAAAAAATTCCTCTCTTTAGAAAGCACCTATCTTCACGGGTCGAAGAACACGTGGTAGTCTCGTTAATGAGGCACGGAAGAGACGCGAGAGTCGTTTCTCATAAAAGAATCGCACGAGCGGCACGCGCCACCGGGGTGGTGTCAGCTGGTGAAGAATGCCGATCGGTACCCATACGTCTTCGATTCGGCGCGGCAGGTTTTTATCTCGGCGCAGTATCTCCGGTTCTCGAGAAACTCGCTACCGACATGACGAAACGGGACGATGATCCGTTTAATTCGTTTCATCGACAAAGACTTTTTATTTTCGCCGTTCGTGCAACTCGCTTCGCGATTACTTCGATCGCGCATAAATAAGAGGAAAAAAAAGAAGACGAACGAAAGCTCGAAGCAAGTCCGAGTTTCCTCGGACATCTTGAGGATCCGATCGGAAATCTAGGAAAAAGGTTCAACGGCCTCCGGCGTTCGGAGCCGATCTCGCTCTCCCTCTCTTTCATCCAGCATCCTTTTCCCTCCCCGCACCAGCATCGTCTTTTTAAGTGTCTCCTACACCCTATACTTATCCCCACCGTGGCGGCGCGCTGCCACGCGCCACCATGCTCCATTGTCTTCTTACCAACATCTCGTTCTCTCTCGCAACGGCCGCCGCTGCTCTCATCCCTCCTTTCCCTCTTTCGCTCGGGCGGAGGCCCGCCGCTCTCGAGGTCGAAATTCTCAACATCTGTCGCGCCCCCTACCACCGCCGTTAATACGTTCACTTGGTAACAGCACCATCCCGGCAACCCTCGCTCGCTTCCTGTAATCCTCACGGTTCTCTCGAATGGAAGCCGGGATAGGAAGCTCCCGAACTGTCTGCGCGAACATCGACTTGGAGAGTTACTTAGCTACCTCGCGCGAGAAACGCGATTCAAGTGTCCGCTTGAGAAAGAATTTCCCCAAAGTTTCCTTTAACTTCTTTCGAAATGCCAATTCGATCATAAAGGCCGCTCGTCCTGCTCATAAAACTCGTCGTAAAAAAATATCCGAAGGTCTATAAGATCTCGTTTTAATTAGGAACAACAGCGACGTGTCCCTCGCTGTGGACTCTAACTCGAAAACCAAACAGACCGATCGCACGCAAATAAAAAGGCTGACTTACGGCGGTTTGCGACACCCGCGACGGCAGGTATATATCGATGTTGTTTAAACGAGTTTATTTCGCGGGACCTCCTCGTAATCAGGAGGCGATTCGAGAACGTCGGTCAAGCCGGACCCGGCAACATCTGCCGGTTTCGTCGTGGCAGGTGGCGACTTATTCCTCTTCGCTCGATCCGCCTCTCGCAAACGCGCTCCCGCACTCGCTCCGTCCTCGTCGTATCCTCGGTGCGACCGCTTCTCTCTATCGCTCTCCATCGCCCGTAAGTTTCTTTCAGTAAACGACGAGCCGAGCCACGCGACAACCGCACGGCAGGCGCGTGTCCGAATCGTCGCTATGGCGTGCGCCAGTTTTCCCCCGCCCGACGCGCGCCGATCCCGCTGTCGGGAAAAATGATGCGTATCTGGTTTGCAATTACGCGTGACACAAATTCCTACCGCCGTCATGCAATTTGCGCGATCTTTTGTCGTTGCCTCATCGCATTAAAAAATAAATAATTTTATTTCTTGTTGAAGAATTCGCGATTTTAATTGAAATCGCAAATTGTGTAGAATATCTCGATACTCTTGAATTTCTTAAATTCTCAAAAATTCCGGTTTCGCTTGTCTTATTATCGCGAAGCTGGTAATCGAGAAGAGTTATCGCTCCTTCTTTCGGTGCTTCGCGAAGAAAGTCAAGATTCTGAAACTGTTCGTTATCCAATTTATAGGCAGAGATGGCTGCATGTGCGTGCGCACAATGTGACAGACAAACAGGTGGTTGGAGAAAAAAACATTTCTCTTCGAGTCATTCGAGGAGCACGACTGCGGCACTCGGAGAGAACGCGCAACGTGTCTCTCATAACCAGCCAGCTGGTAATTAATTTAACGTCCGACAATAATGTTCATACGTGCGATGAAATGAGACATTTTCAGTTCGAATCAATGATCAACGTCATTTCTCTCCGCGTAATTGATTCGACGTAAAACTATAAAAAAATATTTTAAAATAAAAAATAATTCGAACAGTTGCAGTCTTCGACACGCGTGTTTAATTCCTAAAACTGTCCGAAAAATTAGATTTCAAAATAAAACAAAGTGTATTAGAGTATTCGTTGAAGGAATCATGTCAGGAAACTGTTGCCAAGAGATTGTCAGTGCAATTACAACACGTAAAGCGAATAGAAGAGAGCAACGGGGCGTCGAGGAGTTTTTAAATACACTTTAAATTTAGACGAACCCGTCGCGTACTAAATTTAGCCCCGTTCATGTCGATTATTACTCGCGCAAGTGTTTCAAAATTTCATTCACCGATCTCACTGAGAACTTCAGTGACTATCAAAGAAATTCCTCACAATTAACTCAAGGCGCTTCTAAGCGTTACAATGTAAAAATCAATGTGAAATTTTAATTTCTAATACATATTGACGAAACATTGGCGAAGCTGCGGCAGACATAAAGTTCGCCTCAAAGGGTTAAGCCGAGAAGGGAGCGAAAAAGATGCGCTGGACAGGGCTAATATGCCTCAGAACTCAACGCACCGTGAATTTCCGAAGGGAGGGTGGACACGTACTTGAATGACGAAGGGGTTAATTCTGGTCATTAGCAGTCGCTTGCTATGCGAACAATTGTCCATGTTCCCACTGTTTATTCCTGCAGCCCCGATGGCCACGATGAGTTACGACATTTCGAATCTGTACATGCATGTTTCACCCCTTCATACGTTCTCCGAAAAAAAAGTCACAAAAAATCATGGGTTGGGGTTCGCATACGAATCGATATAGGGTTAAACATTGAACTCTTGGATGCATATTGAAGAGACGCGAAGTGTACGTATCTTTTTTCTCCGAGAAAAAAAAAATGCTACTTTCGTTTTTTCAACACACTGTTCTTTATAGTTTATTTAGTTTTGGAAATATTCAATGCAAAATGTCACAACGTATATAAATTTATATTGCGCACAACGAAATATTTCATAATATTTCAAATATAGCACTAACTTTAAATACGACTTTAATCGTAATATTATCACAAATGCAGTAAAATTCGAAAAAAAATTTGAATGCGTTTTTACGACTGTGAGAAAATGCTTGAAAAAATTCCACTCCATGCTTGCAGCAGAAAAGGCACCGTTCGGCACTTTTTGGTTCCGAACGAGCATTTGTTTCTTTCGTCAGACGCACAAGAGCTTTCTCCGGCGACCCCACCGTGTTTGTAAAAGGGTGGTTTCTATAATTGCTAGGGTTTCAAGCGCCGTGTGCTATAACGAAGGATAAAAGCCTCTTGGTTTTCTTTGCCCCACCCCCTCGATCGATCCCGCCGTGCACGTCGAGACCCTGACATTCGTCCACATGTGGAAACGTGCGCGCGCTTTAATTGCAGTGAGTGAATAAGCTCGCATAATTAATCGTGAGGGGGGGGGGAGAGAAAAGCTCGCGCTCTGTCTGGCGGTTCCGCCGTCTGATATCGATCCGAACGCATCTTGATGCAAAACAAGAGCGCTCCGTTTGAATAGAGACGAAAGTGATTACTTCGTTCTCTTCAATCTCTTTGAAAGCGGCGTGAGTGTAAACTTTTTTGGAAATTAATCGCGTTCGGCGGAGCGCTTTCCGGCTCTTCGACCGAATCGCGTTCGGAAAGTGTCGCGCATTACCGTTTTGAAGTAGGAGGTGGCGTTTCATTCAGCTGGACGACGTCGGGAGGAATTCTCGATGGAGCTAAATCGCGAACGGTGGTCGACGTCGTCGAGAGCGAGCGAAAACGGGGGAGGGGGGGGGATTAGTTCCCGAATTGCCGTTCCCTCTTAAAATTAATCCACGAGGGTTGCAAATAGCTGTGCGTTTGACGTGCGGCCAATTGCCTCCTCGCGCGCGAATCCCGCGGATGCCGTCGCTACGCAATTACGCCGGTTCTAACGAGCGATGGACAGCGGCGCGCCTCGCGAAGAGGGATGAAGGGGGCGCGAAAGGGGACGAGCCGGGAAGAGGAGCCGAGGAGCTTTCGGCTTTCACGCCGGCGACGACATGGCACAGTTAAGAGAGAGAGAGAGAGAGAGAAAGCGAAAGAGACGAGGCGAGTCGCGCGCGGTTCGCGCCCCGTGGCACGACAGGAACCTTTTCCAATTGACGTCATAGACATGCTCTTTTGCCCTTTTTTTCACCCCTCGCCCCACGGCCTACCCGCCAGGTTAAGAATAACAACGCGGCGGGATCGCTCGCGCGCGCTATGTGTTGCAATGTACCGCACTGGGAATAGACGGTGGCCGACTACTGGCCGCCGCGGCTGATTCGACTTTGTCGGCTGTGTTGCTACTTGGATTATACAGGGTATCCCGCAATTTCCCCCGATAAATTGAGAGTTGATCTTTCCGCAGTGTCGAGGCAATAGTCCTTCAATTATAAGCGATTACATACGTTGTTTTCAAACTTTATTTATCTATGTTACTTGGATATCTTCAAATTTTATTTATTAACAAAATTTCATCACTTGAGAAAATTTCAATTCAAGGTTTAATTCTAAAGATATGTAATGCCGAAAATTAAAAAAAAAAAAAAAACGCAGTAATTGGTTTTCAATATTTTTGCGAAACTGGTCGGAAAAATCGTCATTAAAATCGCGGGAAAAGTGTCGTGGGACATCCTGTAGATACCGTCGCCGCGTGATGAAATAAAAGTAATGAGGATTTTATAATCAATGTCGGTGGCGCAAGCAACGTCAGATAATGATCTATGTCTTCGATTAAGCTGCGTCCTTGCGCATTACCGGCACCCACACACAAAGCAAATTTTATATGAAAAATTACTACGGCAGTAGCCGTGGACCATAAAAGGAATTATAACCTTAAATGGCTATTATGTGAAAAAACTGTGTAGTAAAAATTTTTATAATTTTTCCATAGTCCGCGGCTACTGCCGTACATGGCAACTTTTTATATAAAATTTTCCCCGTGCAGCTCCCTACTTTACGCTGCGTACTCCCGAGGTGCTATATCGGTGCGGCTCTCTCCCACGCTATCGTTATCTGAAAAGAAGAGCCCCGGAATAGAAGAATGAAGGGGCGGATGCAACAACCGCGATCCGTGTGTATCTAGCGTCAAAAATAGCCGTCCGCGTCTTTAAGGCACGGCCGTGCACGCTCCATTACGCATTCATACACGGCAAGATGCGCATATGTGAGCCGCGTGCGTCGTTCAACCATACGTCGTGCATTTATTTCCGCGTTCGAGGGAGCCATTTCCCTACCCGACTCTATCATTAACTCTTCATTAATCAATCCCGATTTAGAACGAAAACTCTGCCCTTATCGCCGCGCCATAAGAAATTGCAGCGAGCGATTAAATCGCGGATTTGTCGCGATCGCGCGTAAATCAGCGTGGACGAAAATAGTGAACGCGAGGAGGTTTTTTTCCCCCAAACATCGTCCGTAATGACCTATATTTCGCGATGTTCAGCGCGCCGGGAGTTTATTGACAGATCGCCGCGCGAAAATGGACGCCACTTCGATTTAATGCAGCGTGCGCCGAAATGCGGGCGAATTTACGCGCGCGAGGCGCCAAAATAAGGTTTGCTCACGCCTGTATATCCTGCCGACATGTGTAGCTATCAATTTTATACTTCTCTATTTCGCGTTTGAACTCTACGTCCGCAATTTAATGATTGGTGATCGCGCAAAGCTTCATATCAACATTCATGTTCCTATTCGATGAGGCATTTGCGTCAAAAACTTTTTCCCACTTTTTCACTGGTAAACTCCGTTCGCTCTTGCGACGTAAATTCAAAAAATCCTACGAAGGGAACTTGGGAAAACTTCTTCCCTTCTTCTTTTTTCAGCCTTTTCTCCGCGACGGAAGTTAAATGGAGACGGTTTTTGCTTCATCCTCGGGAATAGTTTACGAGTTTTCCTTCGATGTTGCGGGTACCTGAGCTACCTGATCTTAATGCTGTACAAAGGACCTGCTGCCACGGTCAGGTTGAAGGACACAATTCCTTCGACTTGCGTCGTTGCACAATACAACCTTCCTACGAAGTCGCACGATTCAAGCGCCATTTTTCCGAATTTTCCGCCGTGCCGTTTCGTATAAAAGAGACTCGAAATCTGACCTTTCGTAGCGAGTTATTGTGCAACGTCGCCTGGATCGTGATCAGCTGCGCAAAGCCACGTGGAAGAATTGCCCGATTAAAATTTATAAATCTCTTTGTGAGCATCGTCCTCGCAATTTTAGTCGAAGCACGATTTGCGATCGTAAATTTGCATTAATAATTTTGCTCGATATGTCATTTGAACTCACATTAGACGATTTATAATTCGAGATAGAATTCTGTTTCTAATTTTATGTATCGCAAATGAGAGAAAATATTAAAAAAATCAGGATACACACATGTACAAAATATATGTATCAATAATACATATTTTATAATTATATTCCAATGTTTTAAATGTTTTGACTTACATAAAGTGATAGATAAATCTCTATTTCGAATTCCATCGCGAATTATAGATCGTCTATCGCGGAATTTAATAATTATTGGACATTTTTTAAATTGAAATATAAATATAAAGGCCGTTAGAAGCTATGCCTATTTGGCCACCGCTTACAACATAATTTAATGTACATTAACCGAGTAATCTAATCCATACTTTTAAACTGTTTCTCTTTTAAAATTCTTAATTACTGTACGTGTCAATGTGAGTTCAAGTGTGTGTATGGCCGCAGTGTGTGAGCTCAGGTCCATGGGTTTGCTAAGCTCAAGTGACTGTGTGCGGTTCAATTATCCTTGCGGAATAATTATTGGACATTCTTGAGACAAACTGGAAACTACCTTCCGAACTTCGCAATCACGTGTCTCGTGAACTCCTCAACGCTGATAGATCCTCGCGGTAACGAAATTATCTCAAAGTGCAGCTACAAGACGCGACCGGAATTGAATTTCCAGAGTCATTAGACTCGCGCAATAGTGCGTCTCGTGACGCACGGAGACGCCTCTTTTTTTCCCCCCCGCCGCCGTGTAATTCCTCTTTCTCTCTTTGCGTCGCCGAAATGGCCACACGCAGCCAGCATAGCGTCTTCTCGGTATAAATACATATGAGAACTGGGTCGCTGTCCTGAACCCGAGCCATCACACACCGTCTACGGTTCTTCTTCCTCGTTAATTCCCTTCCCCGGAAGTGTCGTCTACGAATCTCGAGCGCGCGCGATATTCGCGACTTTTTGGCGAGCTTTACGATAGTTCCGCTTTATTCTTTAAACTTTGATTATCATCCCCAGAACTTTTCATATCTAGTCATTTCAGTTCAAAGTCTTTTCTCTAATTACTTAAAAAAAAAATATTTCCTTAATACAAGATACTTTTCAACGCCGCGGCATGCACATTTCGTTCGAATATTGCAGTTTCTATTTTTCTACTTTCAAGTTGCGAAGGATACGTTTAATGAGTGTCATCTATCCGTCAAGATGTTGATTCAATTGAGTTCAATCGAAACGCGTTGCGCATTGTCAAGAAAATGAAACACATTGCTCAGCCAACCGCTCGCGTGACGACGATTAGATAATTAAGAAGGAGGGCAGCGTGCTGCGGGATCTGTCGTGGATTTGTGCGGATGTGCAATCGCGGTTTTACCGCCTCCGTGGTCTGCCCAGTGTGTATCTGCCATATGACAATACCATCTGTGGCCCAAGCAAGCGAGGTGCACCGACGGACGGATCTCGCGATAGGTAGCTACGACGGGAGCATCTTGCAAGCCTTGAAACCCAACCGTACGAAGTGGAATCGAAAGGTGTGCCCGGGCGGAGACGCGCCCAAAAAATGCAGCTGGCAAAATATCGCATATTGTCGAGAGATAATGCAACTTGTCGTCGCGCGTGTAATATTGTCGTAACAAATAATTCAATTGGATTATTACGTCGTTTGGAGTTAAAGACTTTTTTTTCTTCAATGATAACAAAACGCATGAGAGACTCGGATAGATAAACTCCCATACGAAAGAAATATGTTAATTAAGAAGTGTTGGCCTCCGCCTGTATGTAATCAATAATTTTCAATGTTACAAAAATGTATTTTGTAATTTTACAGCCCTAACAGAGAGAGCAGGATATCATTTTATTGATTCGAATAAATTGAATAAAAATGCAAGTTATTTTAATTTGAAAGTACTTGCACTTTTCGCAAATAATCATTTAATGACGAAAATATTAATTGTTATGTCCAATTAATTATACTTTAAAAAAAAATATCAGAGTGCTACAGTCTGTTATCAACGGAGTGAGGTACATCTCGAAGATGTCGCTCCCGGACGATGTTAGTGAAAGGCACGTCGGTAATGGTGAACAGTACGTTTAGTTATGCCCTTTGAAAAATTAATAGCGTGCATATTAAATACTAACTCTATTGCCTTGATAAAATATTCATGAAAAAGAATAATTAAGAAATAATTCAAGTTGAAAAGATCGATTCTAAATTATAAATAGGCTACTTTAATACTGTCAGGTTTATATATTATTCAACTATTATTCAACAAATAATTTACTTAGTTTTAAAATACTTGCTAGTTCTAGCACATTTTGTTAGTACTTTTTACACGAACTTTAATTACTTCTTTCTGCTTTTGCAATTCTAATGAATAGTTATTAAATGACAACATGCAACAAAGCATTTAAAATTGTCACGTGCAATCGTCATACGAGTATGAAATACGCACTACACAACGAAAGGCGGCACATGTGACGAACTTTTCCTTTCGATAAGCTGAATTTAAAAGCAGACGCAAGAGCGATAGCTATTCTCACGGACGATTCTTAGTGTCGTGATCAAGTATCGTCAGACCGGTTCATCGCTCGGAAGAATTCCCGTGAGGGACTCGTCTCGTTCTCATTGATGCGCTAATTGCAGGAGATGGAAGGGGAAATGGTTACGGCTGTCTTGTCACGGACATAACCTCCATGAATGAGATTCTCCGCGTGCAATAAGGGGAACCGATCGCTCCTGTCGAGGTCGCGACAAAGCTGGACGTCGTCGACGATCGTTGATGGTCGATCGCCGTCGCGGTTGACACATGTCAACCGCGCGGCCTGGCGCGCGCGCGCGCGAGTGTCAAAGGGAAACCGGCAAGCGGCATGCGAACGCCGTGCCTGCTTGAGAATTCGTGGACTCACCGCTGTGCCCGGTGTTGCTCGACGATTGGCCCATCGTCGTCGTTGTCGGCCCGGCGACGGCGGCAGCGTCGGCGTCGGCGGCGTCGGCAGATGACGGTGTCGGGACGTAGGGCGGCGGTGTACGGGGGCGGACACGGGCTCACGTGAAGAAATGGATGCATGGGCGCGCGTGAAACGAACACATCTTTCGCAACGGCAATGATCACTGTCAGTCACAGTGCATTGTACATCCGCTGGCATCCGCAGTGTCGCTACACGGCGACGAAGCGACGAGGCGGACGATCGCTCGTGCGAGAGCGAGTGGCGAGAGGTGATTGGCCCGGCGGCGAGGTACGCAAGCGCGTCAATTTTGCGCGCCGCTTTGAACACGCGCGAGCGGTGCCGCAGCGCCGAAATTGATTCTCTCTCGATGGATGCAGGTGTGCCGCGCCGCGCCGGATGCTGGGTCGTGTGTTTTTCCGCGTCCAGAGAACGGCGAGAAGCGGGACACTGCTGCGGCTTTAATGCGGGGATTGGTGCTTGAATTAATTTAACGGAAATCATCTTGGATTGTGTCCATCGCAACAATGCATTTCCTCCGCGCTGTATATAGCGTTATCGATTACAGAAATTATGTATTACATAATATTCCCCGATTTTTCGTATTTTTCAAGTCTTGGCCTCTTTATTCATTTCGTCCTGTTTTACTGAAAAGATCAGAATTATCAGACAGGATCGTTTGATTTTTCCTATTCGATACTTCTGGTATTAAATCTCAATTGAGGAATAATTTCTTCAAATATATATATGCGATCCAACAAATATCTTAAATTTTATATACTTTTTTTAGTAATGTAACTTTTTTATATTTGCTAAACTAAATGACAGAACTGAATTTATTTGTAAAATTTTTTAAAGAAATAATCTTCTGATTATTCTAAAATACTCTATCTAATTACACATTAATTGCTCTGTATTATATAATACGGCTAGATTTCGAGAAGGAATTTGAAGCATTCGTGTCATAGACTTTCTGCTGCGCTATTGACCTTAACATTACCGAGAGAAATGGGAACACCGATGTCACTTCAGAATATCTAAACCTTCGAGCCCAAAGACATCAGCGTAAGGGAATATTGTATCTCATTATTAGGGCATCGTCTAATATTTCTTCCTGAAGATAGCGAATTATTCGAACGAAGAATAAAACGTACATCTGTCGGTACTTTTTTTAACTTTGTACTAGCCATCATAAATCCCAACTACACCCACTATTCGCGTGCCGCAGAGTGCGTGCCCCGCGACTTCAGACGGAATCACGCGAGTAATGTGCTCAGGGTGGTGCATAAAGCCGGACCTCACACGGTCGACGAGGACGGTGGAGGATGAAGACGTATTGATTCCCGCTGGCCAGCGGCGACGACGGTCGTCCAAAGTCATCGATCACTCCTTAAATCTTCGCGAGGGCGAGATCGAGGTCTATACGACGACGGTGCCGCGGATCGCCTTGGTAACCGGCCGTCAAAACACTACGTCGTCCAGTACGTCGACGAACGTCACCGGCAGAAAGTAGTCTGTCTCGCCAATCAGGCTGACGTTCTATGGATCATCTCGATCCGGGACGTTCGACCGGCGCGCTTCGGGACCGTCGGTTTCGCGACTGAGATGATCGCCGGCGTGGAATCCGCACGGTGTTGTTCGGAATGTAGAAGCTGACGTCGACGAGAGTGCGAGATTCCACCGGGAACAAGCGTCTCCGGGTCGCCGAAGCATGAACGCGGGGAATCCTCGGATCGTTCGCCTCGCGCTCGTCATCCTCGCCTTCTTCCAGACAGGTCGGTAGCCGATTTCAGGTGCCGCTGCTCCGACAATATTTCTCCCGATTCTTCGCGATATCGAGATTAATCGGGCGCGGAGCACGAGGCCTATCCGCGAATCTCGCGCGAGCAAGATCAATAACTGGATTGCACACCTTCGTTTCGAGGACAAGCCGTTAACGCGCGATGTATAGTTTGTGCAATTTTCTGTAAAAATAGCTCGCTTAGGCGCCGCTCGAGTCTTCAAGCAACTTATCGATTGCCCGGATCATTTTTTTTCACGACGATATTAAAGTTTTATACGCATAACACGAATTGTCTAGACCAAACAATGTCGCAAGCGCGTGAAATACATAGCTGTTGAGTTTTAGAAATTTGTTTGTCACATTCTTGTCTCGTTTGAATTGAGGCTCGATGAGTCTCGACGATGAATAAGTGCAACTTGTCTGGTCCGCAGGCTGGGCCATCGACTGTTTCAAGTGTGTCTCGATCGATGGCGACAACAAACCCTGCGATGACCCATTTCACAACAATGGGAGTCTTGCTTTCTTGGAGTCGCCGTGCCTGGGGGGTCGAAAAGGCCGGGATGGCCTCTTTCCAGCGACGGCTTGCATCAAGATTGCCGGCGTATACGGTAAATTTATATAAATCACTAGAACGTGATTGGAATCTCGAATTTTTGCTCGAATATTTTCGATCTTTATTCTACAGTTTGATCGAAATCGTTCGTAGCATTTTGCATCGGAAAATATGTGCGAAGTATTGCTTAATCGATAATCTATAATTTAATCGATTCGATCAGATGAATCCGGCGTGTCTCTCATGGTGAGAAGCTGCGCGCTAGACAGCGGAACTCTGACGACGGACTCCGAGATTATCAGAATGTCCCACTGCGGTGGTTTCTACTTCGACGATAAGTAAGACAAATGGCGCGCTGTACGCTAAGATCTATTGGAGAAAAAGTAGCGACCGAAAGTAGATTTGTTATCTTTAAACATTGACGTATATGCTTTGCAGGTACGTACGTGGGTGTGTGCAATCTTGCAGCGATGCGGACGCGTGCAACGCGTCGTCGAGGATATTCGCGCCGCTGATCGCCTTACTATTGCCGATCCTCGCGGGATTCGCATAATTTATATTCTACATTGCGAGTGTGATTGATTGTCGCTCGAGAATGGAATATTTTGACGAGAAGATGGCTTTTCGAGAGTTTGTGATTTGTAACAACAAACGTTATAGGATATTAATGTGCAAGCATAATTAATGATGAATTCTTTGTTAAATCTTACGATACATAAAACAGACCACATAGTGAATACTGCCAGATTACGATTAAGCTATAATTATTATCATTAAATATTTCACGTTTATTCTATCACTAATAATTATACGATGAAGCAGTACGATGCTTCGATTATAATTAAAGCTTGATATATCAATAAAGCATATCTGAAAATTGTTAAATAGATATTTTCCCATATTTTCCTGCTCCTTATCGCGATACATAAAATGCATTCAATTTCAAGCGATAGAAATTCCCATCGTCTTTTATTTCGCCCGAGTTGATCGATCTATTTGTGTTCGACGCGATGGCCTTAGTTTTGGTTTGTGAAATTTTGAAGTACAATAGCGAAAATCGACCATGAAAAGCCAGATGTCAAATGCTTCCGATCAATTCGCGAATTTCTTCTCACGCGTCGCCTGCTGGCTCTGGGAAACCGTCGAACTCATCTTAATCATCATACTTGACTGTTTAGAGAGACTAATTGAGCTAATGCTCGCGGTGATGAATTTAATATTTCAGGTGACAGCCTGCTTGTATAATAATTGCGAACATTTTTCTCCAAATTAAAATTCGAAGGAAGTAAAAATCTTTAGAGGCATGTTTTTAACAAAAAAAAAAAAAAAAATAGCTGCATCCGTCAAATATAATTTTAAAATATATAAAAGCGATCACTCTAATAAGTAACTGTATTTTCAGGTGATATGCTTCTTCAGAGACATGTGCATCGACGCGATGCAGACGTTCGCCAATGTTTTCCGAGGGATCGTTAATGTGATTAGCAACATCAGCCGTGACGATGTCGAGGACTTTGCCTCCGCCTGCATCGTCGTTATCTTATGCACCGGGGCCGTTAAAATGTTCACGGACATTCTAAAGAAGGTATATATAACGTTCTCGTATCTTAGGATAATCGTTATTATCAACGGCGATTCGCGACACTCAAACGATTATAAGAATCGCTCTCGGATTAGTAAACATGCTTATTTCGGTCTTGAATTCTATAAAAGGTATATAAAGAGCTATCAGGCGAGATACTCGTCTTAAAAAATAAATGTCTTCAGCCAACTTTAGCCAATTAAAATTTTAATTGAAACCAAAAAGGGACGTTTCTTAAAAATTCTCGGGAGATATTAATAGCAAGTGTCTCATAATTGTCAGTAAATGTAAATAGAATAATGTACATCTCGTTTTGTATCGAATTATCACTTCATTTCTCTTTCCGACCTCCTGCAAATGTGATGCCCTGCTTTCTAGATCCATCGACCGTGGCGAAGTGCAGGAGCTTTAAATCGTCCGTGCGCGTGTCTCGCGGGGAACATCGCTGCCACGTGACGTGGAAGACTACGGTGCAAAAACCAGGTAAACTGCTTTGTAGACTACCCTCTCGGCTCTCATCGATTGCAATCTCGAGATTCGCGGGATCCGCATGGCGCGTTATCTGGTTTTTGATCCGACAAGTCCGCGATGTCGCGAACGTTTAACGACTTTGTTAAAATTGTTTACATTAAGGCGCAAAACTCACCTGAGAATAATTCGTCATAAGTATCACGGTTCTGAAAAACCACTTCCATCACTTCCATCACTTCCATCACTTCCATCGTTTCGATCACCATGGTACATAAAGTAACACTTCATGTACGGCGAATCCAAACTACGCGATGTCACAATACGAAACGTAATCTTAAAACAAGATCGAAATGATTATTGTTCGTACTTAACGTCTCGTTAATGTATATGTGACTAATCTCAATGTCATGTCGACACTTCAGAACCCCCACGTGAAACTGTTCAACGTGTTTGGGCAACGCGTGACGCAGACTGACAATAATAACAATCTGACGGCGAGTAGTCACGGTCAGGATGCGTGTCCCCCTGAAAGAAAATCAGGCAGAAGAACGAAGCGGCGGAACAATAAACGATATCGGCGAATTTCAGAAATGAATAATTAAGATAAATGCGTGAAGCTTGTTTTGCAGGATACATTTTTATACGATATTTACATAAACGTTTATTGTCTGCAACAACGCGTAACACGTACGGCATATACAGCTTCGCTATAAAATAGTATTAATTTATGTCCTATTATATACATAATTAAATAAGCACAATGCAATGTGCATTGCAAAATACACTTCGCCAAAAAATTCGCAACACTTTTATTGCCTTACGTTTTTTAGCGCTGAGATAACAATGTTATTGAGCTCTCCAAGTCGAACAGCTTAACAAGTGTTGTTGAAAATTCTTTTGTGTAAATGTATATGTGAGTAGGCATCAATTTGTAAAAGAGAGACGTTAAATATTCGTGTATAGAAAAATATATCGCTGTATTTTGCAAGTCGTATCTACTTTCGCATATTGATGATCGAGTCAATTCTCTTAAACATACAAAGGCGTATAAAATTTATAAATTATAAAATCTTATGTTATAAAAAGTCATGGGGAAACATCGTTATAAATAGAAAACTCGATCCATAACGAGGTTCGATAATACTTTCATTGCGCTATCTTTAACTTAAACATATGTGAAACGATATGAAAAATAATCTTGACGGAGATTGCATCGTCGCATCGTCTAATCATTAATGATGGTGATGACTAAATTATGTTCCGGCCAAGAAAACGTTTTTGGCAATAGGATCTGTAACAGAATATATTTATACATATAAAACGTGTGATGTCGTTGACATCATTGGAAGATTAATCGAAGACATTTGCAGATCTCTCGTCGTTTAGAGTTCCAAAATAGCAAGAATCTAAACACACACTTTGAGCCATCGTTGCGATAATTTTAAAGCAATTCCGCGCGTCAATACCTTGTCCGGCATGTTCAAAATTTGAAATTCCTCGGCCATCTTTTCGGACAATTCCTCCGAGAGGAGCACTTGCAGCCACGGTCCTTGAACGACGTACGGCTTCTCCTTGGACACGAAGGTACCGGTAACCGACGGCGCGACAATCGTGACAGCCGAGTGGGACAGTATGGATTTGAACGTGAAATGCCTGCCGTGCATCACGCGGCCTCTGAAATATCAATATTATGTTAATTACTCAAACGTCGCGCGGTGTAAATTCAACTGCAATCAGAACCAACTTTATCGCTAGCGGCAATAACGAGCCAGCTTCGAGGTTGAACGTTAGATGCAGTCCGGACAGGGCTCTAATACTATTTTCGTCGGTAGCGTTGGCGTCTTGCTGCTCGCACGGCGACAACCTTTCCGTTTTTACGACGGGTTTCACGTCCACTTCCTCGTCATCGTCGTCGGAATCGTTCCTTCTCTCTCTGTATCTTTCTGCGCTTCTGTCGTTCGTTATTTGCACCCACCTGCACGAATACAACAGCCTTTAATATAATCCAAGTTTGTTTTCCGATTGTGTTAATCGTCTTTACACTCACCAACATTTGGCAGACACGCCGCTCGTGTTCGACCCGTCTCTCTCGATGCCACATTGTATTTTCTCTGCTATGGAAGGATCGTCCTCCATAGCGGAGTGCATTCTTCTCATGTTCGTAACTAACCACGGGCCGCAATCCCGGGCGCCTTTCAGCAAGTTTACGACGCCCAGACCGTTCCAATGTTGAGCCGCCTGCAATTCCTCGGAAGTGACGCCAACGATTTGAACGAAGGAGACCTATTTTCGGCGAGAGAAGCATGTCGACAATTATTCTTTAAAGCAACTGATTTGCTCTTGATTTTATCTACATTGAAAGTACGATCGCCAGATTGTAAGTTTTATTTGTCTGATACAAGGTTTCTTTTTCAGGAAGTCTGAGAATCAAATCTCAAGCCATGCTTACGGATGCGGGCTCAGCCTTTTTATACGTACGTCGCCGTGGGGCGTAGAAACCGACGTTGGTAGCTGCGGGTCCTGTGTCATTAAGATTTGGGTGATACGACCATTTCTGCCGTCCAGTGGAGCGTGCCAAGAGACATGGTCGCCCGGCATCAGCGTGTTCCCGGAATTGAAAACATATTTGGCCAATTGCTGCATCACGTTCGCCGGCCACGTGGGCGGCGTCGTCTCGCCCCTCTCGCGTGCGAGACGGAAGGTTAGCTCGAATCCGAATCCGCTGGGACGGCCTGGACCGGGCTTAGGATGCAATCGGCCGTCGCCGTGTAGATCGGACAGTCCTAAGCTGCGAATAGATACAAGACGAATGAGTAGAAATCCCGCTATTTTGCGCGACTTAAGAAGACGCATTTTTTTTACAAAATATTACATGCGGCACGAAAAAAAAAGACTCATAGCCGACAAGTATGTAGTCAATGGCGAAGTATAATTAGACGGCGCAGACGAAAAAGGGGAAGTCCGGCGCTTCTATTTCCGACTCCCCGCACTTTAAACGACTTTGTTCCTCCTGCACCCTACACGATCTCTATATATAGAGATACGCGGCGGAGTATTGAGACAGCTGTTTGAAACTGAAGAAGCAAGGGTCGCCGGTGCGGAGGAAAAAAACCCGGCACTCTTTGGCGGAAGGTCATTCGTCATTCGGTACACAGATTCCAATAAAATATCTGAGTGAAGTAGTAGCGCCTACACTACATATCGCGTACATCTGCCATAGTTTGCGTTCTACATAAAGTACAACCAATACAACGCGAGTCTTAGATCACAACTCTCAAGAAATACTTGATTTTACATTACAAAACTAAAAAAAAATGCGACTTCTTCAGTTAATTTAACTTTAGATAAAATTAAATAACAAATTTGTTTTCAAGAATAGGTGACTCCAATTGTTTAAGTTTCAGATAAATGTATAAGCTTTGGAGCACCCAGAGTTTTTAATTCGACGTAAATCTAAGAAATATTACCTGAAGTAGTGCCAGTGTGGAGGCACGTCAAGCTCGGGATATCCTGGATTGGCGTACATGCTGATGTAGTCGAGAGGATCAGGACCTCCTAACCTGCGGGAAAACGTGCGGAAAATTTGATTCAGCCGACAGGACATCCGGTTTTATATGCATAAGAGGGGAGCTAAAAATAAAGTCGATGTAATAGACGTTTCTCACAAGGGAAGAACGGAAAAATAAATTTCTACGAGTGCTTTAAGAAACTATAGCCCTCAACAGTAATTTTAACATTAATTCAATCAAAATTAATTGAATAATCTGCAGTCAATTTTAATCATATAACATTTAAAAAAAATTTTATAAATAACAAAAATTAAACCAATCAATTAAACATTAGTTTGGAAAATAAAATTTAAAATTGAAATAAGATTCATTAATTGGATCAAGTTTCAAAGTACGAGCCTGTAGGTAAAAAATTAATCGATTACTTGGCAAAGCAATTGTTATAAATATTAAAAATCCTTAAAATTAACGATATCCCTATATTTTTTGATACAAAGACATCAGCACTGACATCAGCGCGATTCATTTTTCATGCGTGACGTCGTCGCGTGCTTACCAATACTTCACAACTGCTGTGACTGTCAATGGATTGCCCTGATCCGGGTAAATCTGCTTGCAGAGACTGTGCAGAGCGTCCAGACCTGGAGCTCGTGGCAACGGTGGCACGGTTTGGATCGGCTGGTTCAGCGGGAAACACCTGGAGAACTCCTCGCGTTCGCGCATGTTCGTGCCGTACATAAATCCGGTGATACACGCCGAATACACACTTTGTTTACTCGTACCAGTCACGCATTCAGTGCGACCTGTACACAGGACACACCAGCAACAACAGTGAGCAACAGCATCGACGAGACAAAAGCACGAGCGCCTCTAACGAGCATCTGAGACAAGATGGAAAAGAACAGAACAGAAGAACACCGCAGCGACTCTGCAGGCACCAGATATTACTAAATGTGCAACCGATTGTTGCGAATAGTTTTGCTGCGTTTATAAACATGTAAGATAAATTAATCTCTAACAGTATAAAATAATTAATAAGAGACGTCATTTAATCATCATAAAAATCAACTATATAATCTAATATTAATTATGTATTTTGTGACCATTTTTTTTTACCTTTTTGAAATTTAAAATCTGAATATCTAAATATCTTTTGTAAATCAATTATTATTTTCCACAGTGACTCAAAACATCCGTACCGTTATGCGCGTCAAAACGGTCGACAATGTCAACGCTCTTCAATTATCTCCTAGGCTCCACTGACAGCAACCGAGTCACATCGCTGATGTCAGAGTATTTCTAGTTTCCCAGATGTATCACTGAGCTTCTCGACGCGCTGGTGCTATACTGTTGTTTTTCTGTAAATCAGAACAAACTTTAAATAGTGTACTGTATTTCAAATGCGACTGACATCTCGCACAACAAAGAGAAGAATAAATACACGTCAATAACATTGAAAGGACAACTTCTGCGTGCGTAAACGATCTTTATTTAAAAGACACTCTCGCATATGCCTACGCGGCCAGTTCACAGCAGCTTCGGCGGCCGGCAGCATAAGCAGTGGATTTATACGCGCAAGCGTGACACGGAATTTACAACATGGCGGAGCGCAGGAAAAGCAGGAAACGCAAAGATGTAAGCATCGCATATGGGCAAAGATTTCGATGTATTGCGTCCCGCGATCGTTATTTCAACCTGCCAAAGCGAAACGAAGCGCGGTTCGCTTCGCCGTGTACGATTACTCGCAATTCGTTTATTCGCGAAGTGTCGACGCCAATAAACACCGCTCCTGATGACGTAGACACGCATCTCACACAGATTTTTTGATCTAGAAAAATCGAGAAAGATAATTTGCGTTCTTCTTTATGTCAGTCAGATTCGACGTGTTCTTTCTGCCATCGAATATTTTTGATCAAAGATTTCATGAAGGTCTATTATGTTTGTAACAGGAAGTAGCCAGTTTGGACACAAAGGTTGCTCAGGACAAACCGTCCAAGGAGGAATACGCGGTAGCGAAGTGGATCCGCAATAATGTGCCGTCGAAGAAGACCAAGTTCGATAGGACTCACAATGTCGAATACTTTACTGGATCGCGTGCGGTTGATGCCTTACTGGAAAATTCACCCTGGAGCACAGTGTTCGAAAACCGTGAACAGGCCTCTCAGTTTTTGGACCTGATGCTAAGGCACAAATTCTTTCACAGAGCCAAGAAGGTAGTGATTTCGGAGGAAGAGCTCAACAAAATGAGGGGAATTAAGAAAAAGACTGTGAAAGAGGACAAAAAACCTGGAGAAAAGGAAGATTTCAAGGAAAGTAAAGATACAGCTGTGGTGAAGGATGAAAAAAGCGAAGAGAAAACTGACGAACGGAAGGAGCATAAGAAGAAACCAAAAGTAAGCGTGAAAATCTACTTGCGTTGTCTAAATCATACGTTTCTTTTCCTTATTTCTTCAACGAAAAATGTTTAATTGCAGGTGAGACTAGAAATGCACATGGAACAATACTTTGTGGACGGTAACGATGCATATGTGTGGATATATGAGCCAATTCCTGTATATTATTGGTTCTTCGGCACTCTCGTAGTCTTAGGTGCGATAGGGGTCTGTCTCTTCCCACTGTGGCCCTTAACTATACGTCACGGGGTGTATTATCTGAGCGTTGCAGCCGCGGGATTCCTCGTATTTATATTAGCGTTGGCTATTATTAGAATGATTGTATTCTGTCTTCTGTGGGTTCCCACTTTGGGTAGATGTCACCTGTGGCTACTACCAAACTTGACGGCTGACGTCGGCTTTTTCGCGTCCTTTTGGCCGTTATATCAGGTCAGCAGTTTGTTGTTAATGTTATGCTCTTCTACTTACGCAGTAACGAAAATTTGAATTTATAATGTGAAATAATTTTTACAGTACGAGTATTACGGCCCCATGTCCGATAGTGACAAGAAGGCTAGTAAAAAGAAAAGAAGGAAAGAAAAGGATTCTGATTCTGAGGATGCTCCATTAGTTCAGTCGTAAGTTTCACGATTTAAATTCTTAATTAACGATATTATACGAAATATAACATCACTGATTGTATACTTTACGTCCTCAGAGAAGAGAAATCTAGCGCGGATGAAACCACCAAGGAAGAGGCGCGAATCGAAGATCTATCCAGCGAAGAGAGGAAAGCCTCGTCCGATTCGGCTGAAGGGGAGGACGGCAGTGAGGAAGGTTCGGAAAGCGAGAAATCTAATACGGGTCGAGATTTCGTTATGGTTTAAGATAAAGGAAGTGGGAAAAGACGACTGGACAATAGATGCTTCATGTTTGTTCGGACAAACAACTATATTAATTATCGCATTAATCATTGCTGAAACCGATATATGCTTGCGATACGTCAATCCGGTCGCTGTTATGCATCGTTTTAAATTCGAGTTTGATACCCGAATTTAAAGTACTTGACTGCAACGGTTATCGTTTCAAGGATTTCTTGCATTTACGTACGATCACGACGAATGGAAAAATCGCTTGATTCTTTTACATGCAGAGACTGTTCTGTGATTGGCGTGATTGTTAAGTATTGTCTTTACAAAGCGTGAACGTGATAAAGCATTTTATTCTCTGTATAAAAATATGTGTAATGTAATATGTGTAATATGAAAGAATCATGTTATGCATTATTACGTTATCGAGCGTATATCAGTTTCCGTTGAATAAATTGTGCGTACTGTCTCGAAGTCTTCAATTTCGCATCGCGATCAATGTCTACCGACAATGTAGCTAATTAATATGCACTGACTTCTCTGACGTCTCTTAGATATGAATCTTCGAGTCTGGGGAAAAATAATTTAGCAGCTGGAAGAGAAGGAATCTTTACGGGTTTAGAACTTTAATGATTTCTTCGTTGTTCGCCGATTTAGCGCGAGTTCCTTTTTTAGCCAGAATTAGATGCAATTTTACAGAAATGGTATATTTCGAATTTACAGACAAATAATTTATATTTTTATGCGAAATTTCTCTAAGATTTATTATTATTATTAATATTATGATTATACTTTTACGACATTATTATTACGTCAGGATATTTGTAGGTATATCAGTCGTGGATTAATCTATATCGAAATAAAAACAAAATAAAGCGTTATCTATTAAGTAATCGTTGTTTTGAAATACGATCCCTCACTAGATTAAGGACCGCTGGCCTTGGACGTAATCTCACGCAGCATCGCATTGCACATAGCCGCGTAAGGATTCATCGCGACCAATTGCGATTTCGCGAAGCTCGAACCAGCCCTGGCCGCCCGAATGAAGTCTTCCTTGGCTTCGTCATCTTGCTTCATCCACCGATAAAGAGCGCCGCGTTGGCAGAGCGCTTGGATACCCGCCCTTCCTTTGCCTTTGCTCAAGTCCACCGCCTTGTGCAGATCTTTCAAAGCTTCTAACAATAGAAATACGATTTATGTAACAATTGAATTTTATTTTTTTTAATAAAATTTTACAAAAATTTATCTTCGCGATACCTTCGTCTCGATTCGCCAAGCGCAGTGCTTGCGCTCTATCGTTCAAAATCGACGGCGATTCGGGAGCTTGTGTCAAAGCTTTGTCGAAAAGTCGGAACGACTCGTCGAAGTTCTTCTCTTCGGCGCAAATAATTGCCTTTTTCACGATGTCTAACACGTGTGGCTCTAAGTAATTTTCCTCGAGGTCATCCGTCGTTTCTTCTTAATGAAATAAAGAAGGGATCATGTTAGATAATTAAAAAATGTTAACGTACTTTTAATTTGCTCGTATCTACTTATACGTGTTTTTAATTTACCCGTATAGAGTTATAAAAAGTCGGATACAATGTAAAACTCCACGAGCTTATTTATTCGCGTGTAACGCAACCTTGTGAGATTCGCGCGATAACAAGGAAATTTATCTGTTATTGCGTCGTTCAATTTCCTACATATTCATGACGATCTGCATCGCGTGAGAGTGAATCGCAGGAATACATCGCACCAAACGAATGCGGTTATTCACAGGCTTTAAGCGCTCGCGAATTTTTCAAGCGGTCTGAGAAGTCTGCGGTTTGAATCGAGTATAACTAGTGCAACAACTGTGCTGGTTGCGTCGCCATTAATACCAAATAATAAGCTTTTGTTTGCAGCGAATTAGTGAAGCAGAGTATGCAAAAAATTATTTTCACATTACTCATAACATTAAAAAAAAGGTGCGTATTTTCTGATAAATTATATGCATACGAATTGATAATGTTAAGTTAAAATTATATTGACTATAAATTTCTAATTATGAAATATTATATATTAAACGTCAAATTAATTATATCACTATTGATAATTTTTGATTGCGCGTCAATTGTGAAATATTATCATATTGAATATCGTTATAAATATTCTGTTCGCGACTTTGTTATATGTTTTCAACTGCCACTTGTCAACGTACCAAATTCCTTCGGAAAATCGGACAGACCGAGCGGCTGCAGAGGATCGAAAATGGTGTTCAAGACAGCTTTGTCGCCTTCGCTGAGACCCTCCATTATGTCGACTGAATCCTTCGATAGATCGTACCGTTTTTATCGTAGCCGATGGAAACTCGTTTCTGTTTATCGTTTGTCGTGAATTAATCGTACATTGCGTCACGGACTAATAGACCGATCCGGAATGTCGCCCAGCTGGCGTGCCATTCAGATTAACAGCGGGAGTCCTATTTTGCATATGTGGATACAACGCGAGATCGTAGATTTTCCGACGGCTGCTACTTAGCTACCTAGTCGATTACACTTTGAATCCCGCGTAATGCGAGTGTCAGGCCAATATATTTTACTAAGTAGCTGATATTGAGCGTCAATAAATCGTTGTGTACATCAGGATTTAGCCACGGCAACCGCGTCGCGGCAAAGAGAAGACGAAATCTCTCTCTTGACCGACTCCTCATCATGACTAATTCATTAGAATTACCATTTGACGATTTATCTCAGCGACTCGTTGCATCCTACAAAAATATCCTCGCTCCGTGAAGGGAGAGACTCGTGGTAATTAATTTCGGAAATCCCTCATAAATTACGCGCGAGCAAGCGAGCATCCGGGAAACGCTAAGCGAACGGGGATCGCTGTATTTCCTTGATGAGACCATTATAACAGTAAACGCCTGAGGATTATCGTTTCTTTCGCAATTCGACGGATAGATGGGCGTGACCGCGCGAGTGGGAAACAAACGGCACCTCGGAGCCGGTTTCGACGAAAATCGAAACGGTTCAGCGCATGCCAATTTCTCGTTACGATCGAGACGCGCGTGATTTTTCGCGATTCCTCGCGACGATGAGTGCCTCGTGATTTTACCGTTATCGGGGAGACTATTAAACGGTCTCTCGTCGTTCGACGAGTTTTCTCACGGGTCCGACAGCGGTCCCGCGGAGCGGGGAAACGCGACGAGAGATTTTCCCCGGAAGCCCGAGCGAGCGCGGGCGGCGACTTCTCGAGAAACGAGCTTCCAGGGCGTTCTGATTCGACGAAGGCGACTCGATCGACTGAGATATCGCCTTTCATCACGGCCCTCGGGGCCGTAGTCGACGATAAGTTGCGGCCCGGGGCTCGGATCGTGTAATCGCCGGTGAATCTTTGCGCTTGTCAAATCTCACATGAACATCAGCTATAGATCACTTATCATGTGCGCTATTAAAGTGTCCCCCCTTTCTCAAATCTTTTCCGCGGTTTTGTTATTTTCAATATCGACAGAAAGTCATCCGAGTTCTGAGCAGTAAAATTACCAAAATAAAAATTAGATCGCACACTGACACCGGCAATTTTCCTCATTTCTGCTCAATCACCGGTGCAAAGGAGAAAAATGAACAATTATGAGGTACGTCGTGGGGTGCAGTGCGATCATTGGAAGATGAAAATATCACAGCGAAAGTTTTGTAGGGGAATCGCGCACAATGCCCGTATCGCGATAATCGCACGCGGGCTCTTCTCCGGCCCTTACGAGACGCATCGCGATAACCCCGCCGATTGCAGCGGCGGCGGCGGCGGCCGCCGCAAAAATCCATCGGTTCAGCGCATTACAATACAGCCCGTGTCGTAATGGAATAAATATTTCATTTCGCGCGCGGGGCTGGTACTACGAGCGCAGCAGCCGGCCGTCCAGGCGCGTTTTTCCTCCGGCCAGCGCGAGCGAGCGCGGTGGCGATGCTTATACGTCTCTCGCACCGCTCTCGGTATGGGCGCGCGGGGCCGAAGGGCCCCGTCACGACGGCGAACTTAACGGCCCATAATTCATTGCCGACGTATAATAAATATCGTTAGTCCGTCGTGAGCGCGCGCGCGTAGACACGCGGAGAGCGAGAGCGAACGAGCGTGCAGGGCCCCTCGTAAGCGAGGGGAGTTCTCGAGATTTTACATTCGCGACGTCCATCGCGTTCCTCTCCCCGATATCCGACGTCACGCCATCGACGAAGGCGTATTCCCGTCCCGCCGCTTGATATCACAAATTCGCCATCGTGCGTCACACGAATCGATATCGATATTAAATCGAAACACGAGGCCGCGGGAAGATAAATAATCTTAATCAAAGTTGAGAAGACCTTTTTGCATTCCTGCGCGCTGCTGCGAACGCGCGAGCGTCGGACAGTCCACGGACCCGGATCGGAAAAGGACGTCCAAGGACGCGAGCGTCGCTAATAATGCAAATTGGGACAGCGCGCGTTTAATTACAGTTACCACCCGGCAGGCTCGTTTTTCGGTCGGCGCACGGCATCGCGAATTTATGGAGCATCGCGCACTACACACGCATTTATGCGCGATATTTATGATTATAAGAAGAAGGAGCCCTTTCGTGCGCTGCGCGATACACGCCTTCCTCTCGTCGGCTTCCCCGATACGACTGTGCGCAGTGGAGCTTTCGGCCTTGGCCGGTCTAATAAAAGTCCCTTGAATAATGCGCGCCGCTCCGTGTATCGACGCCCGCGCGGCGACGGATGTAAAACACACGATGGCAATAACCCATCGCATGGCGCATCGTTACCTCCTTGCTTTATTTTTCGCGAAAATCACGCTCGGCGATTATTACATAGCGGCCGCGTATCGTGCGGGGAACAAATTGCAGCCGAGATTAATACGGCGGAATTATTATCGTCCGCTATTCTTATCCCGAAACTTTTACGTATCGCTCTTTTGCAGGATTTTTGTTTAATATTTTTTCTTCCTCCACGCGTCCACTTGACGGTATTAATTAACAGCCGTTTAACTCGCCGCAAGGAGGATACGCAAGATTAACAAGCGAGGTCCAAGCTTGAATCCTTAACGAGGGTGAATTCTCTTAATTTATCACTCGTAACGCTCTTGTTTATCCATTTACTCCTCAAATGCTCCACTTATTTATCCATTTACTTTATTTATTTTTCATTTTGTTCGGTGGAGAATTCCAGGCACGACTCCGGCCGAATAACCATTCCGGAATTTTACGAGATTGTTACGCGGCGCAGCTGCAGCCGTGGCTCGTCCTCGGGCAAGGGCCGATGGAATTTCAAATGAGGGTGCGGTTGCGCGTACGAAATGCGGAGTCGGAATGAATTTTCGTCAGGACGCGCTCTCGCATAATCTCCGAGAGCGGAGACCGCCGCGGGATTCTGCATTGTCAGGGCATTAAAACGCCGGCGGGGAGGAACGGGAGGAGCGAGCGACGAGCGGGCCCGAAATAAGGCCGGCAAAAAATGGACCCCGCACGACCGACCATCGCGGTCGGTTTGCGGTTACCGTGGATGAGCAGCGGGGAAAAAAAAAAAAGGACTTTCGCCCTCTTCTCTCTCGTCCTTTCTCTCTCTCTCTCTCTCTCTCTCTCTCTCTCTCTCTCTCTCTCTCTCTCTCTCCCCGCTCCGTCCATTCCGGTCGTCCTTAGCGTTATCGTTCTTTTCCGATCCCGCGCGGAGAATCTCCTCCAGCGGGAGAGAAAGAGCGTAGACAGTCGGATTTATATTCAAATGAATCGCGATGGAAGCCTCGATTTATCGACGCCCCGTCAAACCCGCGCGGCGCAGAACAGGGGGGAGGAAAATCAAAGGGTTGAGTTACGAGAGAGGAAGGATGCAGATTCTGAGGAGTAGATCCTTCCCTCGCTCGCTCCATGCTGTTACCGCTCGGGGGGCTGCGATCTCGCGCTCGACGACCAAGATCGCATAACGAGCCTCTTCCTTGAAATCTCCGATATTTTTTCATCTTTGTGTTTTCTAATTATAGACGCGAATACGTGTTGAAAATTTAATGGCGGCGAATCTTCCCAGCCGTCTTTGTATCCTTCGTCCTGGAAGTGATACTGTTCCGCGACAACAAGAATGTCGCCGAGTTTTCAGAATCGTTCTAGATGGCGATAACGCGATACAAATTTGCAATTTTTCGAGAGCGCAATTATCGACACAACATTGTCCTCCCTGCTGGAGAAGGTTGCGCCTACCTTTAGCTTCGGTGTGTCGAAACCGGTTACAAGCGACTCCTCTTCTGCCTTCGGGAGAGAAAGAGAAAAAGATAATTCGTGGTTCGGCGCGCTGCAACTTTTAGGGTTCCCCTAAGGCGCAGGAAGGAATTTCGCACGGCCGAATGAAGCGGCACATCCCGAGAGCCTGTTTCTTTTAGCCGGAAATCGTCGCTGTGGTAGAACCACATTTGACCATAATGATAATCGGCGAGTGATTCAATTTAGATAAAAAATTATTTAATTGCTTATTTTTTAATAAACTGTCATGCGCTGCTTGTCCGTATGCATAATGCTACGACTGAATTAATAATAATTTTCAAAATACTTTTAAAAAATAAAATATATAGTATAAATAATATTTCAACAATATTTTTGGCAAGAGAAAAATGTAATGTTTGTGTAATGTAAATTTAAAAATTTGCGATTTTAAAAATATTGTGTGTTGATCCAAGAATAAATTTTTATCTTTTAAAAGACATAAATCCTTTTTTTTTTCATTCAGAAATCGAATAGATATTAGTATTTTTTATAATAATAAATCATTAAAAATAATTTGTAATTGCATTGTTTTTTAAATTAAAGATATCGAGTGTGAACAATGTTATACAAAATAACGAACATGTCGAGAAAGATTCAATGCGATCTTCCGTGAAGCAATTCAAGTTCCTTGTTCCATGGACAAGGATTTCGTGCTTCTTTCGGAACTATCGAAATTCGGTCAGGGCCGATCACGCAATTTGCTACCTGACCGCCACTGGCGACTTAATTACTCTTTCTTGCGCCCTGTAATTTTCATTTCTGCCTCTCACCGGCCCCGTCCAAAATGAAAGCGCACTACGTGCTTCACGCTAGATCGCGTGGGCTGCTTGCGTCATTTAAGGGTAGTAACTTATAGTACCGGAATGACTTTGTCTTCGAAGGAGAAAGTGACCGGGTGCGGCCAGACATTGCTCTCTCTAGTAGAGACACTTGGAAAAAAGTCGTTCTCCGATCCTCTCTGCAAGAATCACTTTCCAATCGGTTCTAAATCCTTAATATTTGTGTAATAAAATAAAATACAAAATAAGTTTAAAATCTATATAAAAAGAAAACAAATTGTTCTTCTTCATTTTTAAAACTCTTAAAATAATATTATTTTAAATGTTTTAAATAAACTTTCGAAACAATTATTTTTTCCAAAATGCTGATTCATCGCGAAGCCATCGATCCTCCGTGATTCTGCCGATCGAGAAAACCTCTCGTTCTCTTTCTCGTGAGATCTTTCTTCCGACACGTGCGAGCAATGCACGCTAAGATCGCACGTGGGTGCGCGCGTCGCACGTCACGCAGATCGACGACGGGCCGGACGTACGCGGCACGTTCGGTAGCCGTGCCGCCGATCGAACGAACCCGGCCAGGGTTCGACGAACTCTTTGTCTCGAAAACCGGACAAACCGTACGTTCGTACGGCCACCTCTTGCCACATCGCACACGCGATAGCGAACATACCTCGCGTTTCTTGCCTCTCCCACAACAATGTCGCCGCTGCCACCGGCTGCAATGCGGCGATTCTCTCTTTTTCTTTTCCTCTTTCTTTCGCGAAACATCGAAAGTAAATGCGGACTACCTCTTTGCTCATTTTCTCATTTTCTTTTTAAATTCCGTAATTAAATTTAATTACAGTAATTTGATTGTATCAATTAAATGATAATAATGAAATTTAGATATAAAAAAGCTGTAATGCATGGCTTAATATAGATAATAAAATATTTGTTCTTTGTCATATTTATTTTTAATATATATATAATTTAATATATATATATATATATATATATAATTTTAAAAAATAACGTGAGAATAAGAGAGAAAAGAAAGAAGAAATTTGTTATAACAACGGCTTTAAAAATTCTATGCTAATTTATTTGGCAAAAAAGAGATAAACGTTTGCAAAAATAAAGATGTTCATCGCGCAATGAGATTTGCTTACGGTGTATGCTCGTTATTTTTTGCCGGCGTTTCGTCTCTTATTGTTCACTTTATCGAAACGCACTCGGCGAGTACACGGTTGCGGTCGTCGGTCCTCGTTTTTTAACCGCGAGGCCCCCTTTTTTTCTCCAGCCGATTTACGGCGCGATACGCGAGCGGGAATACACGGGGAATTTTTACGCGCGTTTTTATGGCGCTCGCGAACAAGCGAAGAAGCGTACATCCTGCATCTGTGTTACACAGATCGCCAACAGGTTCGCGTTCTCTCTTTCTTCCTCACGAGAAACATAAATATCGAACCTTCGAAACTCGAAGTTCCGAATCCGCATCCTACTTTTTACTGGGAGGATCCGACGAGACGAACCCTTTTGCAGCAGAGCAACGGTTACAATTTTGCGCGTTTTTTGCGCGACGCGTGTACCAGCAAACGTTCAATCTGGTAGCGCGCTGGTACCCGTCCTTAGGAATTACGTCTTTAAGTTAAGCTGCAGTTTGGCGAGATTATTCTAGCTATCAAGTTGCGAGAACGAGCAAAATTTAACACGTATAATAAATTTTTACGAGATTTTATGTCCATTAAGTTGCCATTGCTTGTTAAAAAAAAAAACAGTTTTTGTCGAAAAGTAGTTTTGATAGCTAATTAACTTTTTAAGTCTCGATAGATCGTATATAATCCATAGATTTCGTAAACAAAATTAAATTTTGAAAATTAAATCTTATAATTGTTTCCTCGTGAAGACATAAAAATAATCTTTTTAAATTCACAGTTGAAAAAATGAATAAAATTCTATGTAAAATTTCCTGTTAAATCGATTCACGATATTTCTATTCAGAAAAAATGCAAATAGATACTTGCATCTTCAATCACAAATTTCTGCTAAATAGTTAAAGCGTTAAAATTGGATATATATACTAAATTAAGTGATGCTAAATTTATGAATTTTTAATGGTAAAGATATTAGCTTCACAAACATCGATAGAGTCTACTCGGAAACATTCCCAAACCTGCCTCTGTCATCCTTCAAGATCACAGGCAGTTCGTTAAACGTTCCTTCCCGATGCTGACTCCCCCGCACTCTCCTCTCTACACCTTCCCGCCTTTTGCTACGACCGCGGCGAACCTCGGGCCATTGTTAAAACTTTTTCGTGGTTATTACACGTAAGATATGTAAATGCGTCGCCGGAGTCGGTCCCCGACGTCGAAGGACCAGCTCCGCCAACTCGTTCTCTTTCGCTCTTTCGGGCCCTTCCTCATCGCTCCTCTTCCCGGCTCCTTCGCTCTGCTCAGCAGGGGCGGATCGGATGGCGTAGTGAATAATTCGCGAGCTTGTGCAATCGCGTCATTCTGCCTGTACGACTGGTCTTTATCCCTCCCTCGAGTTTATTTAGAAAATTAATTGAATCATCTGTCACATCTCGATTAATTAAATCAATTTTTCTCCTCTTGGGTTACCTTCGATGATTCTGTATCAATTCAGTTGCATCGAAAGAGCTATCCTTCAATCCTATTCATTTACTGCTATTCCACAAACACCTTTGCACACATATTTTCTGTAGAAATGCAACAGTATTTTTTTCAAATATTGAAATATATCAAATATTGAAATATTTCAAATATTGAATTCTTTTTTTTTTTGCGGTCCAAATTGATGTTACAGATACATACAAACAAGTTCGCAAATTATAATCATGTATTGCCTCAATTATTTGCAGAATTACGCGCGGGAGTGTTATAAAACACTATGTCGAATCCACCGCAGGACAGCAAAGAGTTAATATTATTTAATCACACACTGCTAGTGAAAGAATTTCTTTTCAGCGTCCGCTCCTGCTCCTCTCCGTCGCCACCACCGCCGCCTCTGCATCGTCATCACCATCTCCCCGACTTCTCTCTGTAACGGATAGGCCTCACCTCCGGAACGGAACTGACTCCAGTCTGCTTTCGGTTTGGCCGTCGCGAATGCCAGTGCGCCGAGCTCAGTAGAAGCGCAGCGTTCACGACGTACGCTTCGCTAACGGCCGATCACGCGGTCGTCGTTCTCGGAGTCGTCGGCCCGATTAATTTTCCGCCGATCGCAGGGGACCGTCCACCCGCGCCGTTATCGCGTTCATCTAACAATCCCGAAAAAAAAAACCGAAAGAATTCACGCGCGCGCGCGAAAGACGAGGAACCTGGTGAACCGAGATCCTGCGATGACCGGATAACGAATCAGGATACCGCATGTCGAAGGAATGAGTCCGAACAATTTCGAGGATCCACGGGAGAAAAGCTCGATGTTCAAAAAGAGCCTGTAAGAGTCCTTTCTGTTAGAAAACTCCGTAGCAAGCTTTAAATTCAAAGCAGATAACTTTCGAACGATACAAAAGCAATAACAGGTCTCGTCCTGAGACTTTCAACTGTGTAATTGATATTATTTGTAATTAGCAACTTCTCTTCTTATTCTCTCGTTAGGCTAAAGAAAATTAATTAATAAGAGCCCGTGGGCGCGATTGACTTTCCGCTTTGGCGCGAGTAACGATTCTTTCTCGCAGTTCGAAAGAGCGCGCTCAGCTCTTTACGCTCTTCCGTCGTGTTTCACTCCGTCCGTGCTTCACTCTACTTACGGCTGACCCTGTTCGTAATAATTAATGGCGTTAAGCCAGGTGAGCGCGTGGCGTATGCGCGCCGCGGACCAGTCATGCCCGGCTCGAGCGATAAACACACGAACGCTTGAAACGCCGCTCGCTTTTCGCGACTATTAAACAATTTCCGAGCGGGATCGCGCACGCTCGTAATTAACGACGTCGCAATTAACGGCGCTGGCGCGCATGCAGATCGCTCATACGTTATCCCATCCCATCGGGCACGAGAAGCGGCCTAATTGATCATTAACACACGACGATCCATCGATCTTCCCCTTACCGCCTTCCGCCCCGCGGTCGTGACCTCGTCGGTTATTACGTTATTGTGCGCAGCTCCGGCTAAAAGACCCGGAACACGCCTCTAATAAATCGCGGCGGGTCTTCGAGTCTCATCGGGTCGTGATGCATCCCGAGAGAGGTGTAACGTCTTTGATAGCCTCGATGTGCACTGAGTCGATATGATTGAAAAAATTATATTCCAGAGGCTCGGGCGTATACGAGTGTGCCGAGCCACATGAGCGAATTTGACACGCGAGCAACGGAAAGAGATCATAAATCATTAGCGCGATCTCTAACATTCCTCCGTTAATGAGATCCCCACCGATAAGGCCGGAGTTTTTCCTAAATGTCGATCATTAAGCGGCGGCGGATTAAGCTGTACAATTAAACCGAATTGCTCTCGAGTCAATTTGAAGAGAATTTCATCGCGTCTCGTTTAACAATTAAGACAGCTCGTCATTTCGATCTAACGGATCGAGGACTTATGCGCCCGAGACAAATTGCGCGCGGCGTTCCGTGCAGAAGAGTAGAACAGCCGACGAGAGGGTTGATCGGCCGGTCCGAGCCGCCGGGCGTCCTCTAATTACGAGCGTGATTACAGGCGCAGCCGGTGAACCCTGACCGCGCGAGGCCGCGAGCGGATGCGTGACTGCAAGGATGCGCGCACGCAGGAGACGGTGCGTGATATCCCGGTGACGACGACGGCGAGCCAAGCACACGCGAGCCAGCACGCACGAGTCCACGCGACAGAGCAGAGACCGCAACCGCCGATGCCGCGATGAGGCTGGGCCCGATTATCCTGTCGTGGGCAGCCACGGCCGCGGCCAGCCGGCTGGGCCCGTCGAGCGGAAGCGCGGCGGCACGGACGTCGCGCTCGCGGGACTACGAGCTCTCGACGGAGTTCTTCCTGGTGCCGTCCGAGATCGGGCACGGTCTGGCGAGCGTGGCGAGTGTTATCAGCGTGCCGGCGCCCAACCGGACGGTCACCGTCTTTCGCACGCCGCCGGGCGTCCGGAAGAGCCAGGAGGTGGAGATGCGACCGACCCCCAAGTCCCTGCTCAAGCAACGACCCTGGGCGCTACCGCTTGCCGCGCTCAGTGCCGCGGCGATGTTTCTCATGGCTGGCTTCGAGGTCTTCGTACTGTTCAAGGTGGGAGTTGAAAACTCTAAGCGCCGCTTGGGAAAGTAACGCGCGCGTTGTGTCATTTGTTAGAGTTTCTACTTCTCCAAATAATTTTACGATACGCACTTTTAGAAACTTCATTCGCGCGAATTCGCTTCAAGGTTAAACGCTTCTTTAATTAAATTTCACTAATGATTTCTCTATCTATCGCGCTGTCAATCTTAATCGCGTTACATTCCAAAAATCATTTCAGAATCCATCATTAAACTTTCGTGGCAATCTCTCATCAATTATAATTGGAATTCTTTGCTTTCATCTTACGTATTTCTCTCATTTGCATCTTTTAATTATTCCGCCAAATTATATAACTATTTTAATATTCAAAACACTCTTAATGTATGCAACATAATGTACTGTTTTAATTTCTTAATTATTTTTTTCTCTTTTCACTTCATTGTTACAGCGTAATGCATAAATTTAATCTTGTTTAATTAATTATTTAAATGCTTTTATGTTTCATATACTATCGCAAAATCAGTCTGCGCACTTTCGTTTATTATTATTCTTTTCTGCATTTTTAATTAATTATTCTAAAAAGCATTTCATTTCACAAAGCATAATTAATATTGTCGCTCGCACTTGCTCTTTCACGGTCTTAATTTCACTTTTCCGCGTTGATAAAAAATCTCTCGAGACCTCGAGAGAGGAAACAACTGTTTCCCGAGTGAAATGGAACGCGTAAACATCGGTTCGAACTTGTCGCTTCAGCGGTCGCCACCGCGGGATTAATAGAGCTCGGAAAAGAGCTCGTCCATCGCCCGTCAACCTACTATTAATCGTTTTCATTCGACAAGCTCCATTAATCGGCAAGGAATTTCGCCGAGACCTAGGCCCAGTTCACGCTCGCGTTCCAACCGGCCTCGGTTTCTCCCGGTTGCACCCTCTGACACGCTCCATTGAGCAGCTCTCGGCGAGAAAGGCCGAGGATAGCGAAGCTATCCTGCCGTTCGTTGGCGGCCGTCAGATTGATTAGCACCGGAACGTCGGGATTTTAATTCAAGATTAAATTAAGAATATGCGAGTAAACATAAAGATTAATGAATTAATCAAGTGCTTTGAAAATTTTCAAAAACGCTTATTCGAAAACGTATAACTTAATCTATTTGCGTCCTCTTATTAAATTTCGTGAAATAATATTAAAATAGTGAATAAAAGGAATAAAGAACCGGTCGGAATATCGGTTATTTTAATTGGAGAAATTAACGTCGGCTTCACGCAAGCTCAATTCAGCGTAATTACGCCGCGCAAGTAGTTACGGTCCACTCCGTGCGCTACGCATCTCGCGTCTCGATCCTCTTTGCGGAATTAATAGCGCGATATGGAGATCGGCATTGCCAGGACTCGGAGGCTGCGCTCTTGCATTTTCAACGTAATCATATGCATCGAGCATCTCAAACGACTCGATAAAAGTGCATTTAGAACTTTAAATATATACAGTTAAAGATACGACGACTTTATAATAGCACTCGTAAGACGCCGGAATCCATTAGCTAAAACATTAATATTGCATCTTAAGATTATGATGCTGCAATTATTATAATTGGCAATATTAAGTTGGTAATTATTATAATTAAGAATATCAAGTTGGCGAAATCGTAAACTAATGACTCGGCGATTTAAACGTTTCAATTTCGATTTTTAAAATACTAACACGTAATACTAACACGTATTACTTTCATATCATTTAATATCAAATGTCGATCATCGATTAAATATCATTCTGGCACCATCAAATACACCATTTGATAAAATAATCGGCGCACCTCAAAAAAATAATTTTAGTTTCTTTTAATTAAACGTTTCTTATGCCGCGATATTGTATTTTATTATCTTTTCATTAACATGACACATGGAAAGTTTTACTGACAATGAGTGTAGAAACTTGCTTCGAGACGCGTCGATTTTTTTTCATCAAACTGCATTACTCAGATTTGAATTTAAAATGTTCATGGTATTCGTATCGTGTTCTAGGCGAGAGCAACGGCGCCGAACAGACGACACTTGTTCCTGGGCCAGGCGCTACTTCTGGGCCTCTTCCTCCTGGCAGGACTCTCGGCCGCGGCTTCCCTTAGCCAAAACCCACTATCCTGTGCCGCTTTTCGATTAGTGGGCCTGCCTGCAGCCCTCGTATTTGCCGCTCTACTGGTCAAATGTGTTTTTCTGCTCTCGTTAAACAGCGGTGTATATTTGCCGGCGCCTTATCAGGTAAGCGTAATTAATATTAATGATCGGTTGCACGTAGAACGTCGGAATTGTAAACTATTGCGTTGTGTAATTTCAGTTAAATCTGTCCATTTTTTTCACAAAGCGCAGTTCGATTAACACGTAAATTAAATATTTGTTTGTTGAAGCTGTAATCAAGGTTTTGTTCATACCATGATTTTCAAGCATGCTACATAAAAAATAATAACGTTATCTAAATTTATTCTCCATGTAGTGCATAATTGTAATGTGATATTATTCTGATAGATGATTTTTAAGCATGCTGCATAAAAAATAATAACGTTATCTAAATTTATTCTCCATGCAGTGCATAATTGTAATGTGATATTATTATTCTGATAGAAAGTTAATTTAATACCTGTCAAAATATTCAACATGCAGTATCAAAAGTGAAAAAGACATCGACGAATTGATGTCGATTGAAGAACGGAAGGAGATAACTGCAGGATGTCCAGTAGACGGACACGAAGAAGATCTACATGACTAATCAAAAGTAGGCATCGAAGAGATGCGTGCAAAAACGAAAATTGTAGCATCATTTTGCTCGTCTCGCGTTACGCAGCGCGGTTTCTCGATTCTCTCTGTTCTTCCGCCTCGACACGCCGATCCGGATGTTCATCTCGCACGGCCATTTGTAACGTCGTGAACGGGTCTTGAACGTCCCGGCTTCTTCCCTCCTCCGATCCTCTCTTCTCGCCCCCTCGCGTTGCGTCATCGCGCCGTACGTACGACGATTAATTACATGCGTGCGCGCGCTCGCGAAAAACCGCGGAGGCAATTATCGCGGTGTTGTGTTGGTGCGCGCTGAATGACAGGCGTGGCGGGACGCGAAGCCCTCCACCTCGGCCACCACCCCGGGATAAACATTCATTTTTCACGTTCGACATGCTCTCGCCTACCCCCGGCCTACGTCGATCTCGATGGATCGCTCGCGGCGAGGCTTTTTCTGGCGCGATAAAAACGCGCTGAAAGCAAAATCGGCACGGCCCGTCCGCCGACGAGCACCACGGCGAGATGTAATTACGCTCGAGTAATTAAGAACGCTGTCATTCAAGCGTTTAGCTGGAAGAAAGTGGTCGCTGACGCGCTAGTGACATTAATAGGAATTTGATGACAAGAATTAACATCTCAAAGATGCAATTGTACATCCTGCATTTGTTGTATCCTTCCTTAGCGTTCAGAAAAGAGAACAGAAGTAGACAATAAGTTTCGAAAAATAAAGATTTCTGAAAGAGATAAAAGTTTCACCGAGGAGAAGAAACCTTGAACTGAAAAAGAATCGAAAGACTGCGTATCTCTTTTCATCAGAGTTTTGTATCTCCGACTTTCATTGCCTTATATGTCACTTTTGACGTTACGCGTTAAAAGAACGCGCGCTGACGCGACGGAGTGTTCACGGAGGGGGGGGGAGGGGCGTTGACCTTTAATTAAAGCGATCGACATCGACGGGGTGGACGGCCGCGAGTATTACGCGCGGAGAGGGAAGTTAATCGTAAACGGCTCTTGTTTTCCGCTGCTTCAGGCGCTGGTGCTGGTGTTCGCGGTGTTGGTGCAAGTGGCCATTGTCGGGCAATGGTTTTACGGCGAACCACCTGCGGTGATCCAGGTGCAGCAGCAGGCGGGCGCGCCGGGCCAGGCCGCGCCGCCGTCCGCCACCTCCTGCAAGACACCGCTCGGACAGATAGTGGCTTCCCTCGGGTAAACTTTCGCTAGTGCAAACCTAACTTCTAACCGCCGTGACTCGCGCGAGTCGAATTGGCGGTAACAGCCTATCCTCCGGGAGCGGATAAGCCGCGGAGATGCGCGCCATTGATAACGCGAACAATCGCGCGATCTTCGCGGCGCGAAAGTGCAGAAGTTACTTCGACCGATGAATCAAGTGGATTATTACCTTGCAACTTTTCCAATATTTCACATTTGATTAATTATTCCTGGAAATTTTCTTTTATTACATTCAAAAAGATTCAAAAGACCAAATGATTTATAACGACTTTCTTTGCCGATTTTATATTTTCTCTTCAATTAAGTAATTTTTAATTTATTAATTTTATCCACTTTCACTTCGGTTAAAGGAAACTCTACTCTAATCTACAATTGTTATTAAATTCTAGGTATCCCGGAGCGCTGCTGGTAGCAGTGACTTGTCTAGCGGTACGGGCGCGCGGTGTCCGAGACAATAATCGCGAGGCGGCCTTCATCGGCCTGGCGGTCGGCCTCTCGCTGCCGATCTGGATCTCCAGCGCGATCGGCTCGCTCGCGGCCGGCAGCGAGGACGACCGGGAGGCCTGGCTGGCCTACGGCCTGCTGGCCACGTCGCTCTTCGTCTTCCTCACCATGTTTCTGCCGAAGGGACGCCAGCTGGCTGCTCTTGGTCGCGAAGGGCCCGCCGCGGTCATCCGCGACCGCGACGACGCCCTCAGTTCCCTTCCCGGCAGCGGCTATTCGCCCTCCTTCTTCCACTTCAAGCCCGCGGAAGCGTCCTTGAAGAGGAAGATGCATTACCACAGTGCCGGTAGGTCGCCAGACGTCTCTAAAGACGCGATTGATAATGACGTCAGCGCGTTTCGCGAAGAAAAACACGCGTTGAAGGCGCGCGGGTGCAGATATCATCGCGGCGATCTCTCCATTTACGGAATATTCGAGTTTCTCTCGCAAGCTGCAGCGCGCAACTGCATCGTTCCGATTCGCTTGTGCGATACCGCGGGCAGAAGATCAGCCGCAGATCGTCGGTTCACGTTTGAAAAAAAAAAAAAAAAAAAACCAACGGTGTAATCGCGCCGACTAACAGAAACGCGGTCACGACCGACGAAATCGTCGGCGCGTGAATAAATGAGAAAGTATAAACAAGCGGGACGACGCTAAATTTCCGTCGTTTGAAAATGGAGCGAGAATTGAGCGACGATTCTCGCGGCCGATGACGCGGAAATGTTTGCGATCGTCGCGTCTGTCGCGCGAGCACGCACGTGTGTATTTTAAATACACGGTTGCAATAGTGTTGCTTAACTCGCCGCGATCGTTCTTCGCGAGTCGCGAGAGTCGTCGTTCGCGAGCAGAGAGACGGAAGGTTTAAATCGACCGTGATCAAGTAGCCGGTTAATGCAATCAGCTGAAGACGCGCTCCGGAATCGACGGTAATGGCAGGCGTGATTCACGTAATCGCCTCTCCCCCGAGATTATCGTAACGTGGAAACTTGTATAATTATAGATCGAGTCGCACTGGTCTCGTCCGGGATACCCGGATGCAGCGCCTGCAGGCACGGAGGAAGTCCCATATACTCGGACGGTAAGCCCGTCATTATTTATTTTCAGAATCAGTCGGCCGATTAATATTACCGTGCCGTATGCAAACCGCCCTCTTGCACGCGCGCGCGCTGTTGTATTCCCCCGACGCGCAGAGAGAGAGAGAGCCCGCTCGTAAGGATGCACCTCGGGGACGTGCATTTTTCTCGGTTACGGTACGGCCCGGTGCCCTTCGCGTCACGCAAATACGTCGGGAAACCGCCGTAACGGAACAAAAGCGACAAAAGCGTATCGATCTGCCGCGATCTGGACGTCACGGCAAATATTAATAGACTGGAATAACATATAATTAGCGCAACATCAATCATGAACAAAGCCACGTATTATTATTAAAGTTTTCAAAATTGAACACTCCTTTGTTTCATTAATTATACGACGTCCAAAAATCTGATACAAATTTTTTAATAAATTCAAAAAATATCAAAATTCGGGAAATTTCAGGAATCGAAAAAAATCAAATTAAATATTGCGCACAAGCTTTATCGCTTATTTTATCAATTTTAGCTCAAATATATTCAGATATAATTTTTTTGCGTCGAGTACTTGGTGTCCGTCGTACAGAATGTCTCGGACGAGGCGCGCGTGTATCATCCGCGGAATCTCAACACTTCCCGTGTCTTTCCTGGCCCGAAACTTTTCCCTCGTCACGCTGACGCCCTCGGCGACCTTCACCTCGAGGTGCGAACGAAAGGGAGGAAAAGCGGCAGCGGGGCGGCGGAAAGAGGCGGAGGAGGGAGAAAGTCCGAGGCGGAGGTCAATCGCTTCTCGTTGCGCGACGTTGGAGGAGGACGAGAGAATAAATCCCGTTAGACTGGACCCATGGGTCTCGCAAAAACGACAACGCCGAGCCGGCGACGAGAAAATTCGCGATTCCGCGTCGCGGGAGAATAAAATGCAGCGCGCGATTGCGATGGTCGCCGCCGCTTCGGCATCCCGCATGCGTGTCTCGTCTTCGCATCCGAGAATCGAGAGATATATATTTCCTTTTGGAGAACAACACAGTAAGCGGGAATTTCACACTTTCTAGAGATGTATAATGAAAATCGTGCGCGCGCGCGCATACGTTAACGAGTTTCTAGATCCTATTCAGCGCTATTCGAAGGGAACGCATTATTGTAATGAGGCCGCGCCGTTACGTTCGTTCGTTACTCAACGTATTACAAACAGGTACCAAAAAAAAAAAGAAAATAAATAAAATAAAGGAGATATTTTAGGCTCGAGGCTCAAGTGGGAGAGATATTTATCGTGCCACTTTACGGGTCCAGTCGACGCGGACCGCGAGATCGTTTCGCGAGAACGTACGCATTCACGCGGCGACGTAGACGATATGCTCGTAAATCACAGCTGGATGACTTTCACCCACGCGATACATTTGCACTAAAGACACGCACGCGTCCATTTAGCGAGTGGCGCGGCGCACTTTGTAACGAGTGTATGATGCGGTCGCGGCATCAGCGATATCGTGATCTTCGCCTCGGATCTCGTCGAGAAATCGCATACGCCGCTTTCGCGGCCGAAGAAGGCTCGATAATACTCCCGGCTCGCGTAGAAATGGACATTTTCCCGCGGACGTTATCCGTTGATATACATCGCGCGACGATCTGACGATACACTTCTTTACGGTAAAGCTCATTATCGCGAGCAAGGCGTGAAATATGCGGGAGATTACGAAAGGCAAAGGTCGCTAGCCTTCTCGGACGTGGAACAACTCGCTCGTTCACGACGCTCATTACACGAGGCACGACGTCTGCCTCACTGACAAGGAGCTTCCTTTGCATTATCATCAGCGCATAGCACATGAAACGAACGGTACAACAAATGCAACATCAATCAAAAATTTCAAAAAAAATTCTGCGAATGCTTATGTTTCGAATTTTTTTTTTTTTTTTTTAATTTAATAGAAATTGCATATATCAAAAGTAGTGCCTAATTAATGCATGAGGCGAAAACGAACACGCGTAATCGCCTTGTAACGACAGCTGCGAGCGACGAGACCCACTTTAAAGCCGGCGATTTAAATTACAGCGTAACGAGGGCTCCGTCCCGGTTTTGCACGACGCCACTCCGATGAGGCATAACTCGCGCGTATCGATACTATAATTTATTATCGTGAAAGGAAAACAACCATTAGACACGCGGCGTAGAAAATTACGACCGGATTCGCGCTCTTCTCAAGTCGATACTGAATAATCAATTTCTTCCGGCAGACGTGAATCGAGGCAATGGGCGGTTTTATTCCCGTTTTGCGCAATTAGTTTTTCTTTTTTGCTCCATCACTTTATGAGCAAGAACGCGACCACGTATCTCCGTATTATTTGCAGACGTACACGCACCGATGGAGACGTTCGTCTTGCCACCCGGCATGTACTTGAGGCCGGAAGATACTGGAAAACTCTACACGACATTGTCGGCCAATCCCAATGTGTTCTTCCAGAGAGCGGCTCATCCAGGGATGATGTATTGATAAGACGGGTCTTATCGTCAGTGACAATGGATACTCACTTTTGTATCGCGCTCTAGATTAAATTGCAGTCGAGAGCGAATGTCGCTCTCTCGTCGCTGTAAATAATTCACTTGACGAGCGCCGCAAGAAATATTGTGAAGCAACTCTATAAACTTTTTTTACAACTCAGATGATTACAGAATGTGTTTTGCGAGAGATGCATATAATTAATTATAAAATGACGCGAATAATAAACGAGTCTGTGTTGCGAACTGTTCATGGAAAGGATTCCTGCTAAAAGTATGTATGTGCGTATGTGCGTGTGCCTTCAGAATAATGCAATAAACGTATGATACATTTTTTTATACAAGATCTACCTGTTTTTAATGATCTCCGTTAATTTTTCTGACTTGCAGGAAAAAAGAATTTTTTTTTGAAAAATATTACATTAATTGTTTAATTTAAGAATATTTTTAACTAATTAAAAATTGATATTAATTATTCTACAATATTAAATAATTTTCTTATCATTCCAAGCGTCAGATTTTTGTCAGAAAAATTGATTTCAGATTAGTAAAAGAATCAGTCATTATCAGCTGATCAACTGATCAACTGATCAGCTGATTAGCTGATACTGGTCGATTGTGCCACGTCTCTTTTTGCTGGAAAGATTAAAAAGATCGACGACAAACTGTAAAAAAATCTACTAATCGCATATTACATTCGATCACGCACGTGTAACTGCAGCTTAAGCGGCAGACTACATAATGACAGACTTGACGTCACATGGCACAACGGCAGTAGTGGGAGAAAGCTATCTTCCCTCTACATCTGTCAACAATATGGCTCCGTAACAAGAAACGCGTCAGTCCGCAGCGATCGGACGTCCAGATGTTATTCGTGGTGGGAAAAGCGACGAGTTTCGTTGGCGGAACGGCAGTTTCCTCGCGTTCGACATAGCCGAGTGAAAGTATCACGCGAGCGTACGGCGCGCTCACCACGTCGCACCACCTCGTTTCTAACCTGTCGAACGATGAGCCATCATCTGCCACTGTGCGGAGTCACCGCGACGTAACTCGTTCGTCCACGCTACGTGAATTATATAAATTCTCCGTGAAACCGCGTTCGAGTCGCAGAAATGGCACGTACGGCGGAACGACTCAGGTAAATCGAAAATAAGTCAGTTTCTACTATGAATTCTATGTAGGTTATATCTTTTAAAAAGCAACGCAACACCTTGTTCTCGACTGTCACGCAATATCTCTCTTTTTGAAGAATTTACTTCGTCACGTACAATGTGGCTACAAAGTTTCCGGATTCCAGACAAAATCTTCATCAACTTTTGGGCATTACACCTTGCGGTGAACAAAAGCTATGGCCAGACTTATATTTCATCGGGTATGTTTATTAAACTTCTCTCTGCATGTCTGATTTAGTTCTGATGAAACGTATGTTTCTTCAGCTTACAAGAAGTTAAATCACAGCCACAGAACATAGTGTTGGACTATATATTATTTGAAGATCCTTGGACTAAAGCGTTCAGGTAAGTCTATTAATATATGCTACTTGAACTTGTATTGCGCAATATGAAGAATAATAATTAATTACCGTCATATTTCCAGAGATGTGTTGAAGCAATATGATTATGTAAAGATACGTTCACAACGATTACAAGGTCTTGTTTTGAATGCTTTTTGCTTAAGGAAGCATTTAACATACTTGAGATTAATAGAAACTCAATACACCAAGACAGGTTTTGGTGGCATGTGGGTAAGAAAGCACTGTGCAAAGAGAAATTCCTGCTCTACTAACAGTAGTGCTTTTAGGGAAACAAGGGTGCAGTGAGTGTAAGGATGAACGCTTACGGAGTTAACATTTGCGTGGTGAACACGCACCTAACTCCTCATGACCACTTGCTGGCCGAAAGGATCTCAGACTACAATACTATCGTAACAGATCACACTTTTACCGCTCCTGATACATCAAAAATATTATATCACGAGTATGAATATTTTTACGTTGTAAGAGACATTACAATCAAATAGAATTAACTACATCTTCTGTAATATTAGTAACATATGTTTCTCACTAGCTACATATTTTGGATCGGTGACCTAAACTTTCGGCTCAACGGCGAAGATTTATCTGCCGCCGATATAGACGTACTAGTAAAGCAGAAACAACTAAAGGAGCTTCTCGAGAGAGACCAGTTGCAGATAGTTATGAGAGAGGGACAGGCTTTCGCCGAGCTAAGTGAAGAGAGCATCACATTTCCGCCTACTTACAAATATGAATTCGAGTCCCAAGAATTTGATCTCAAGTAAATTATAGAAATCTAGAAGTACCAATTAAACATAAGATATAAATCGTGAATAGTTCTGATAAATTCTTTGTCACACAGGCGTAGACCGTCTTGGACCGACAGGATTTTGTACAAAGTAAACGCGATAGATATGTATGACGACATAGAACTTAATGTAAAACAACATACTTATAAGAGTCACCCCACTTACAGCGTCTCGGATCACAAACCTGTAACTGGAGAGTTCGATATCACGGTAAAAATAATTTCAATATATATTTCTTATCTTTCTCTCTCATTATCTGATCATATGTAAATGGAAATACTTCAGATCAGACCTAATGTAAAAGACTACAACGTGGAATTTCAAGAATGTACAGTGGAGGAAAATTTTATATCTTACAAAGTGCAGAGAGATTTTACACCAAGCAATGGTGACTGGATAGGTCTTTTTTCCAACGAATTTTCTAGTCTAGACGATTATATCGTTTACGAATACGTCAGCCGCGGTGAGTGATTCATTTTATTATACTTTAATTATGTCGATATCATTGTTGTTATTTGAATAATTATGTATTAGGTAAAACAACGTCAGTTCCTACTGAACCACACGCGAACATGGAACGGATATTCTTCAATGACACAGCGCTTCGTTCGTTGGATTTATATTGTCTGGTTTATGTAGCTCAACGTGGAGATCTCATCGAAATCCTGGGTGTGAGTCCGGCATTTTCGGGGCCTCGTAGATAGATTGAATAATATATTTCGTTTACTTAAATTTTTTTATAATGGAATACGGAAAATCAATTCACTTAAGAATTTGCGTGTAAACACCTTTTCGTCTTTTTGTCAAGAGATTAAATATCAATTATTGTGCAGCTTTGTATTGCGAAGAGATGATAGTACTTTCTTGGCCTGATTTTTTATCACTTTCTTAAATCACAAGTTGTGCTGGAAATTGTGATAATGCTTTAACGATGAAATCATAGTTCCGAGTTGTTCTTAGAAAAATTAAGTGAATCAAAAAATATGGCCTTTAATCAAAGGGTGCTTTTGATATAATATAGACATTTTATAAATTTAGAGCATTGCGAAACGATGCTTGATACGTAGAGTTTAAATGTTACTTTTGGTACCTGGTTTTTTCGTACTCTCAGACTGTGTCGCTTAGAGTGCGTTGCAGCGTATTAATCGTACGCTTTAGAGCTTGCAGTGAGTGCACCGCCACATTATTCCGCACATGAGATCTTCCATTCATTAACGCTGGTGTTAAAAAAATTATGTATCTTTCTAAGAAACAAAGTATATAATTGATTTTTTCCTGCTTCTCGTCTCAGTGTTAATGGATTAACTGTGTACGAGTGCGCTCGTGACTGTTTCTTTAGCGTAATAATTTTTTGGGTTATGGCAAAGTGGCAGTTGACGCCGCCCGTATAGTATATCGTGCAAACACACATACAACGTTTTATTTTTCTAGCGCCGTCGAAACAAATTACACGAACAAATGTATAGAAATGTATAAATGGTTTTAAAGGGAATTCGCAAATAAAGAATATTAATATTTTTTATTCGTCTCGGCTCATTTACGCCTTACCATTCTATTATGTCTTATTTATTTAATAAATTAATTTACTCGTCACGACAATAAATAATAATGCAAGCTACATGGAACGACGCAACAATGAACCGCGGCAACAATATTGTGCAAAAGTCTGCATTCCATAGTCGGACGCGATACGTGACATTGATATGTATGACAATGAATTCACAGTTTTCCATAAACAAATTCACGTGCCAGTATTCGATAAAATGTTCCGCGTATTTGATGCAACCTACTTTGAGTACGTGGCCGTACATTGACGCAATTCATTGTGTCGGATTCGATGGAATGCGAATACGAATTAATGCGACATTATAAGTGCAAAGATGCGGGTGATACACTACCGATATGAATATCGACTTGCAGCGAGGACTAAAAGAAGTAAAACTATAAATATTGTTATCACGCTACGCCACGTCGCAGTTACTCAGTAATAATTATACATATTTACTGTGACAAAGAATTGTGTTTCTTACTCTTGATTAACATGGATAAACGTAGTCAAGTATCACTTGGAGTTATAATTACGCCAATTGCGTTTTTTATCATGTGAGATCCTTGAGTTCATATTCTGTCTCTTTTATTCTCCTATTCTATCTCTCCGTTTTTGATGGCCATTACTTCTTTTCCCACGGTTCTATAATTAGCGCTCAAATATCGCGATAATTCGTGGAAGAAGACACAAGAATTATTGCATAAAGCATTATTTGCAGAATTTTTTTCGTTTTTATATAACGATATGTGCGATGACAATATCATCTTATTCACTCTGTGTCGACGTGAATGCGATTTATCGAAGAGAAAACACGCTGCTCGCCGAGATACGCATTGTATAATATTTATAATTATAGACACATCGTATGTTGAAGAGGACTAGAACTATACTTATCGAACGCTTCAATAAAATATAAATAATCTCTTTCGAAGGAAAGTTCTAACGTAGCGGATCTAACTTCTAACTTTTTCGAGCAGCTTACAACGTAATCACATCGATAACACGGCGATATTTGACTCCTTGACGTCTTCTCTCGAGCGCCGTCCATCAAGAAAGCCGTTCTACTTCGTCATCGTAGCGAGGGTTGAAGCGACTTCCGTGTCATCGCAAAACCATATATTCGACTCTCGCCCTTCCTACACCGGGCCATTATCAGTATCGATCGCGTCAAGTTCACGGCCGATATCGCTTCGGTCGGCATCGAACGCATCATATACTTCCAGAATGATCGATCTGTTAGTTCCGCCCAACTATCATTGAACAAGGGATTGTCTGGGCAAGGAATGACCGCCGTTTATCACGGGCAGCAACGTCAAGTCCATGCTTCCCAGCTCCGGTTCCGTGGCATGGATTCCCCGCAGCTTTTGTATCCGGTGCCAGACAAAGTCTCTGATCGGCCTCCGCAGCACGAACAGGCCGAAGATGAGGACGCCTTGAAGAGCGTTCACTAGGTCGAACGCCGACCACTCCAGAGGGTCGCCGCCGGCCAACCACGAGATCAATTCCATCAACCAGTTGAGTCCCATTAGAAAGAAGAGCACCAAACAGACGATGAAGGTCCGCTTGAGTCTGCGGAAGAGTCTTTGATCCTCTCGATCGGAGTGCTGGTTCCGCGCCAGGCGCCTTAGCGCGAGCTCCTGCTGATAGCGACTGATCTTGACGGCCGTGATTACGAAAAGGGTCGTATTCGCCAGCAGAAGCAGACCGACTGGCACGTAGAAATAAGGCATGGCTTCCGTGTCGGCTGCAGAAACGATAATAATTAACGATTTTCTCGGATCCGTTATTTATCGAGGAAATTAGATGAGAAGCTTGAATTATGATTTATTTTTTTTTACTACGTGGAAATTGTTACAACCTTCCGCGAATAATGATTACGCTCGAGTCGTATATATCAATTTTATCTAATTGCAAGGAAATATGTTAATAAAGCACGAGAATGTTTAATGAGAGGTTTGAGTTGCGACAATTTTTTACTATGATAATATAAATTCCACGATGAATAACGATAACGATAATTAAATCGCGTTTATTCTATCGTGTTGCAAGAAAATGTATTTATACAAAGCCCTCGCTGATGCGTGCAAATGGCTAATGTATGCTGACGATGACGATGAGACGCGCAATGCGAATTCTGTAAATGGACTCACATTTGAACCAGCAGCTGTCGGCACCGAAAGTGGGCTTAACGTAGGTCATGGGTATCGTGGGATTGAGATCCATCGCCATCGAGACGAGAATAAGGATAGCCGACGTTCCCCATGCCCATATCGAGTAATAGAAAAACAACGTTTTTGGTTGAATTCGCCTTTCCGCGCGATGGTTTACATGGTGACATACTAATGACCAAGTCTCGATGCACATCACGTTCAGCCAGAAAAAGCAGGCCACGAATGAGAATTGGATGACAAATGCTGAAAACACCGTCTCTTAATCAGTCTGTCTGTCATTCGTGTGTCGTCATACTTCCTAAAGCGAATCATCGCACCGGCACGCCGTCGAAATTCTGACAAATTCGATAAAAAGTGATAGTGCGACGCTGCTAATTATGAAAGCTATTTCTTGGAAATATTATAACGCGATCTAACAATGCTTTTGTAAAAAATTTAATTAACCCTTTATCTGCAACGCGCTTCAATTGAAAGTCGTGCAGTACGTTTCGCCGAAGTTTGGTCGCTGTGATAGACCAAACTTTTGTTGGAGACATTTTTTTACTAGCGTATGGTTTTCCATAGCGTATACACGGCGTCCGCGGGCAAAGGGTTAAAAATTAGATCATTTAATCATTATAAAATCATTATAAAATTATTATAAAATCATTATAATCTAATTAAGTAGTCTGACAAGAACGTAATTGGATCAAAAGCTAAAGTTTTTTTTTTTAATAGCTAAATATCATACTATTTTGCTAAAATATTTGCAAGAGAACTATATGTTTTTGCGACAGTGTCACGTTTACACGCGTTTACCGCTGATAATTATCTTACCTATGCTAACGCAGACTTCAGACGAGAGTTGCGAACTCGTGAGTTGCGCATTGGCCAAAGTAGTGAAGGCCACTGCCAAGCAGCCGCAATAATGGCAGAGAGCTTTCCCATGAACGTCCCTCAACCGCGGCGTTATCACATACGCCGCGATGGTGAGAATAAAAAACGGAACTGAGATTAAGAGACCGCAGGCGTAAATCGTGACCCGCGCATCCGCAGTCATCACGACGGTAACTGCAATTGTTGCATTTCATTAAGAGATTAGCATAAAGTCATAAAAAAATTAAATATTAATGGATAATCAAAGTTTCGTGATATATGAATCTTTTACATAAATCACAGTGCGAATGAATAAAAATTATTTTTCTCGGAGTGATAGAATTGAGAAAAATATTAAGTAAGTATAAAATATACAGATGAAAAAAGAAAGAGAATATTTATGAAAGCTTCCTTTCTAACTCTCAATTCCTCTGATGCATACCTGCAGGAAAACAAACGAGCGCCCTGAGCCCCAGTTTGGGCACAATTTCCATACAGTAGTCCTCACCAGGCATGAGCATGATTGGTACGTGATCGATGTGCGGCGCGAAGATGGAACCGTTCAACAATAAATAATACTCATCTTTGTTATCTTCCTCCGGATCTAACATGTACCTGAAAATTTTTTCGTCAAATACGTGCGCGTGCGACTGTACAAACTTAAAGAGCTCACGGAGGCAACTCAGACTTGAAAAAGATATACAAGTCGAATGTTAAAAAATAAATAAAACTTAAAATCGTACCAGGATACCGGCGCTAGATTTTTCCGAGAAACGCGTCTCCGTAATTATTTATCTATGAGAAACGAGTTACGCCGCATGAAAAAATCATTCTCTCCAAGGATGTCCGATTATCACGGAAATTGCGATAATATTTTACGGTGGCGGAATAAAGTAACGTGTTTATCTCAAGATTGAGTATCGTTCTTCAAAACAACTATTTATATTTATTGACGGAAATTCATAAATCAAGTTATTAATCAATTCGTCGAACCATGTTACAAACCACAGAAACTAACTATTATAAATCTAACAAAATTTATTTTAATAATTGTGTGATAAAAAATACTCTAATATTTTCTCCAAAAGGCTGCAGTGGTATTCAGAAATTACGATATTTTTCTAAATCTGTCTGGCTTTCGTAAGTTATTCGCGTTCGTAATCATTGCTTATGCGTATATAATGAGCACACATAATTATTACATTTTTAACTTTCATGTGTGACACGTACGTTCCTTATCAACAGCTCGCGAACAATAGCATGGCGATGTCATTGTCTTCTGCCGTGTTTCGTCCAACGAGATTAAATGTCACTTTATGATTTCATCTCCGCCGATTATCGCGACACGATACAACCATTTTACTGGAGAAAAGAAATAAAAATTGGTGATACGTTATCTCCGGAATACGGGACCGACGACGAGTGTATGTGTCGACTCTAACGTCGTAAATTACTTTCATTAAGGTAACTCAATTGCTCCTTTGCGATACGTCGTGACTCGTAAATATCCACGGAATGCAATATCAAGAGTTAAGCAAAATTATCAGTACGTAGTATCAATATTTTCTTTCATCAGAAAAGGCGGTACAAATAATTTTCGTCTTACAATCTTTGCATATCTATCATTATCTACGTAATGGTATTGCCTCAGCTTTACAATTATCGCAAAGCGAGAAAATGAACACACAAATATATTTTTATTCTAACGCGATCGGACGAATTGGAATTCGGACCGACTAATTTAATACAATGCGATGAAAATGTCTTATCTTATGGCCGACTGACGTTTCGATCTATTGATAAGGATATCGCTAGAGTACGATGTCTACGCATCTCAAATTATGTAAGCTGACAACCTTTGGAGAGGCAATTTGTAACATGGCTCGATAAATTCGAGTATCCGAATCTTTAACAGATCGTATTCGAGACGTACTTTCGTTTGCAAGGGTTTCCTATGACAGCGACGAATTCTCTATACATGTCGCCAGGCACCAACACGCCGGAGCGATTAAAGTCGCTGAAGAAAGGTGAAAACTGCATCGCCAATGAATCATTCGAGGCGACGCACACGGTATTTCCTTTCGCATTCTTCACAAGGACTTCGTCCACGGAACAACATTTTCCCACCAACGGTAGATGCCTGTCGATGAATTCCTCCGGCACGTCGTAAGTCCCGTTTTGCTAAAATAAAGATCAAAAGTATTTCGCGACTGCCGCGACCAACGATTCGCAGAGCCGTTAAAACAATGAATACTTTTATACTCCAGAGCACAGCCTGAGACGCGTCGTTGAATGTAAACGGGGATAATGACGTGAATCGCGATATAAATTGTCGGAGGCATGTAAACGTGTCATTTGCGGAAACTGGTTTGCGAGATTTCAGAGGCTGAGATTAGAATATTCAATGTTTGTTCAACAGCGATCGTAGAGTTGCTTGCAAAACTAATGTTTCCGTGTAAATGAGCGAAGATTGCTAAGTAGAATACAATAAATGTATACAAGCATAAATTAACTGAGTATAAGTTGAATGCATAATGCTTGTGTTGATTTACGATCAAAACGCGTTACGAATATTTTCTCGTTTGAAACATTCCATTTCTCAGTCGCCCAATTTTTTTAAGCAACTTCGCGAATTACGAAAGATCATAAATTAGGTGTCTGCGCAAAACCGGGATTATCTGGATAATATCAAGAAACAGGTATCAGGAGCGACCTTTCTATATATATAACTTTGCGAGATGAATAGCAGTTTTGGCTTCAGACAAATAAATATGACATTTAAGTTTTGTATCATGGAAATATATCGAAGTTACACTTACCAATGGGATCGAATGTATAATGGCTGTTACGTCACCCGCGTGCGCAATTGACGCTGATAAACACACTAGGATGCAAATACGAAGGAAACGCATCCTGAAGAATTGCAGCGTCTTATCGAAATCCATCATATTAATCGAATCGTATCTCGGGGCCTCGCAATGAATATTTATATCGCATCAACTCCTAAATACACATCTGGCGGGCATAATCGAACTTTGGATTCTGCAATTCTTGGACTTTACGAATGACAGTTTGACCTTGCTCCAGATTAGGCGGACACGTTTAGACCGTGTGATGTCCGTCCCGGCGACGAGACAGGCGCCTTCGCCCACCTTTCGTCACTTCGATATCGGATTAGATCTTGCACATTTATCTCGTCACACCCCTGCTTGCACTCGCCGATAAGTCTTTCCTGTGATGCGTACGGTCTTATTTGTTTAATCGGCGTCAGTGTTAATTATCGATCTCGCTTTGCTTTTGCGTTGCCGGCTACGCGAATCGATCGAACAGGTGAATCCGAGATTTGCAGAATCGAGACTAGCAATCGACTATCGTCTTGTTACTTTTGAACCGCACTTTTATCAGTACTGTTTCTTTAACGATTTCTTCGCCGAATGACACGTCTCATCAATCACGCTGAAAGTCAATGTGCGTATTAAGTCATCCGGAAATCCCTGCCGGGACGCGAGACGTTCCAGACACCTATGGCGTCAGCAATGAAGATGTTATCGGATAGTTGGGACCTCGGTCGGATTTCGTTGCAAAACAATATTGTTCTCGTGCGCATAAAATTTTATCTATAACTGAGATACCGGCTTTTTTAAAGCTTTTTTCAAGTAAAAACCTTGAGAGACGATCTCTCATCTGCATAGTAATTTCGGAAGCAGAATCGAATTGCGGCGACACTCGATTTCGTTGACGAGGCGTTACTTTCGAAAATCGGCGAGCGGACCACTGTCGTATCGAAATGACAAGCGATTGCTTGATGACGTATGGTCATTGACCTGCCTTACCGCTACTTCATCAGTCGCGAAGCAGATCATAAAGAGCGGCGAACAGCGGATCTTAACGCTGCGTCCTGTAGCCACGAATTATTAATTCGTTCTTGATTAATCCTCTTATTCCCAACATCGACTTTCGACGTCTTCGAATTCGAATATATCGAGAAGCTTACTTGCGAGAAATTTTTGGAAATTCTACGGCGCACACACGTGACTTCCTGCGCGACGTGATTTCTACGTGAATTATCGAACACTCTTATATCGTGAAACAAATTATCAAGCAGAGATTCACGCCTATCGCACTTCAATCGTACAATCGTCTATTTATAGATTTTATCTATAGCGACTTCAATTATTTTTCTCTTTCAAATCTTAACACTTTATCCAAGATGTTTTCCACTTGTGATTCCAATCGATTTTATATTATTATTCGCGAGAATCCTCCGCGAATATTTTTCTCTCTCACTTTGAACGAGTAATCTCTCCGGCAGGCGCGATAATCGAAAATCAATCAGTCGGATAGCGTGCCCGGCGATCAACAAGATCTACGCGACACGCGGCTCACCGATCGACGTCCCAGAACTGACTGGTCGAACGCTCGATCCGCGCGCGCCTTTATCGAATGAGACAGCAAGAGAGCGATCTTTCGCGCCTCGCGATGCACATGCGGACGGACGGTCGGACGGACGTGCCGATGGCTCGTATGTATGTATGCCGTGATATACCGAAAGTATTTTTTACTCGCCGGTGTTTTATCGATAGGCAGATATTTACTCGATCCGGTTGATTCGCTAAATAATCGCGCAACCTGTGCCGTTCCCGGAAAGACCGGCCCTTAAGAACACTTGGCTAAGTTTATCGTCAGCGTTGATTATGACGCTCGCCAGCAAATACGCTGAGCGTGGCGAAAATCATACTACGGCAAGACGCGAATCGAACTACCTACCTACGCTAATTACGTAGATTCGTTGCGCGTAAACTGCAAATATCAATGTTTACAGAAAGTGTCACGCGTGGACTCGGATGCGTCATCCGTCGAGCATTCATCGTAATCCTTTCAATGAAAAGTTACAAAGGACACCGCCGAAAGTCAACTAATGTCAGATGTCCCAATTAACGCTGCTCTCTCGACTCTCCCTTTCCGCGGTGATAAAAGCAAATGGACCTTCTGCCAGAAAATCTAAGCTTATCGCACGAACATCTGACGCATCATACGTGCTTTTTTCGTGATAACGGAAGCACTTGAACGCTATAACCACATTATTGCATTACACCATCAGCGTGATTAAGAATAATGTAAATACACGGTTGTAGAAAGTTTTAGGAATTTTTATGTATGTCAAGTAACGCAATCATTTTTATCGTCGTGAGGACGAAATTTTTTGCAAGCTCTCGCACTATTTTTATCTTTAATGGACGAGAGAGGAAACAGTCGTAAGTAATGGAGTAAATTTCAGTCTTGTAGGAAGTGACGCCAACGAGATTCGTCGAAAGCGACGTAATTGCTGACGCGTCACTACGTCATTTGCCTGTTCGGACCTCCAGCAAACTGATTGATATCGATTACCACCGATCGAATATTCAACTTACATTTCTCCGAAAGGTTTACTTAATCAAACCTAGACTTTCCACGTGGATCGTACATCTACTCGTTGCACTTTGTAATGAGTTTTATGTATATTGAACGACGGGGTGCAACAGATGGAGGATAAATAGAGGTTACGTCAGTTTTACAAACTATTACAACATAAAACAACGTAGAACAACACACAACGCGGAATTAGACTGCGCTTCTATTTCAATTTGCACTGTGATGCAAACGTTAACACCTTGTGTCTAGGAAATATTAATCTTTTAAAATGTGTGTGTTGTTACAGAATAAATAGCCACTATAGAGATAAAATGGCAGAAAAATAAGAGAGAGGGGGGGAGGAAGAGAGAGAAAGAAGTTCGAATTCACATTGAAACCTCGACATCGAAATAAACATCCAGAGTTGATTAGCGTTACGTAATAACGCCGAGAAGAATTTTTGCAAAAACAGAAGATGTAAATCCGGAAAGGTAATTAATGCAATAATTATCTTGTATCTGTAATCTGACGCTACCTATAGCACACAGATGCAAGTATGAATGTAATTTGCGGTATCGTCTCTCGGAACGAGCTTTGCTTGCAGAATTCTTTTTAAAACGAGCATTGTTTACAAGATCCAAATTCGAGCGAGTCGATTCATCGTTCAGAAGTAAACTCGATTTTCGTGTGGGCGGAACTTCGAGTTTACTTTAGCCGGCTTAAGCCTGAGTTTAAAGATCAAATATATGTACCTATGAAAGTAGATCGTAACTGCGTGAGTTTAGCGCCATCGAGCTTAATAATCGTATCACAACTCCGTCATTCGCGCGATTCCGTTGAGTGCGATATCGAGGGAGTTTCGTATAATCGAATATCGATTGTGTCATAACGAATGATAAAGCTGGGCCTGAAACCAGGCGTCTGGCTATAAATACTGTAAACGACGACTGTGCTACGTCTTTTCAGATAGAAACTGACGCAGAGAACGCAGAACGTCTACGTACATCTGGTGAAATGAAAAATGCGAAAGCGAAAAAATTCGATGACGCGCAGAGGTGCGTGTAGGTGCGCTAATAGAAAATCCGCGATCGTGACGTGCAGGACTTCCTACGTCAAAGGAAGTTCCGCATCGATGTTATGTAAGAAAAACAATAAATGAGATCGCATAGCTATTCTAGATTGAAACTTCCCCAAAGAGAAGCTCTATATAGCAAAAATTAGACAGTTCAATTTGCATCTAATCACAGCGATAGATTTCTTTTTTAGAGTTAGAATATAAAATATAATTAAAAGAATAAAAATAATAAATTTTAAAGAGAAAAGACGAAGAAGCAGTGGAATCGATCCATATATTTATAATAAAAATATAATTTGATAATAGAAATATTTTTTAATTGAGTTTGACGCAGAGAGAATTCCGATTAAAAATTTTAGAGTTTTATATCTTTCCACAATAAGATTATTGCAATAAAATAAAGATTAAAATAAAATAATTATAACGCAACGTAAAGATTAAAATAATTTATTTAAATTAAAAACATATAGATAATCAAGTGAAGAGTTTAATGCCGACTTCATGTGCATTTTTTTTTATTTATTAATAAAAAAAAGATAGAGTTGAAATCGAGCTCATCTTGCCAGGTCGGATTTCTCTCTTGTAAAGTTCTTTTCTTCTTTCGTTCGCGCTTTTAAACCGTGTTCCTTGTAATACGCTTAATCAGTTGTGTATGTATAAATGTATATGTGTGACCGCAGTATGTGAGCTCAGGTCCGTGGGTTTGCTAAGCCCAAATAACTGTGCGATTCAGTCATCCTTGCGGGAATTCTTTACGTTCTTTTTTATTGTTGAAAACAGAAGAGCTAACTCTAAGTAAGAGCTAACTCTAAGTAATTTAAAATTGTAGTTGAATTTGCAGTCTGAAGCAGAAGATTATTATAACCTTAATTATAATTCGGAGCAAAATTAGATATATTAAATAGGCAACGAAAACATTTAAAATAATATAATAATAAAAGAAGGAAAAAATTCTATGATATTGACGTTGCTCACTGTAGGTATATAGTAAATTTCTATTGAGAACATTATTTACGTCTTATCACGAAGTATACCGCTCTCTGTTACGATATCTTGTAAACTTCGAAGCTCAAGCAGTCAGTAATGTAGTATATTTAAGTGATCTCGACGAGAAGTCTGAATGCGCTTATTCCTCGATGTTTTTCACTTACCGACTCAAATTCAATACAATTAACTATATTTATTTTACAGTTAAAATGATATAGCCATATCGATACTATCGGCAAATAACATTGCCGTTTAGAGTAAGTTAGTGCTACAAAATGTCGATTAGTAAAATAATGTTTTGCGAATTTAATTATATAACACAATACAATATAATGTCAATTAATAGAAAATAAATGCGGATACTTTGCTATGGATAAATGCAAATAAACTAGCTAGAAAAGATTGAAATTGGCGTATTGCAAAAATACCGAAATTATTTGACTTGTTATTACTTTTTATATAAAAAATTTATATAAAAGTTCAACTGTTGACCATATTATTCAGCTTATTACCTGAAGTGTATTATGCACACACAATACTTTACTAAAACCGATTAATTTAATTACTCAATATAAGATATCTTGTTTATACAATCATTAATCCAGTCTTAATAATTTTAACATGTAAATTATGTAAATACAAAAAAAATTGCACACAGTTTTCTACAATTTAAAGGTTGAAGCTGATATTAAAATTAAAACTTAAAATTTTGACAAAAAAATATGACATTATTATTTACTTGTTTTTTATACTTTTTAAATTATGCTCTTTATTTTGAATTGCTTAGAACACAAGAGCAATAAATTCATATTTAATACGGAATATAAAAAAATCCAATAAAATCTAGCCAAAGAATACAATTCATAAAATACGGTTATTTTAAAGACATCCTATAGATTTTGATGTACATATTTATGTCCGTTTAGTAAGACACGATATTAAAATACAATCACACGACAATAGAGTGCCTGTTGTGCTGGTACGGATATTGCTCGCAGTCACTGGTGATCCTTCAAGATGGTAAGACAATTTACGATTATTCTGATACATATCTTCGACTTAGTTAAGATTAATAGATTAATGACTCAGTAATCAAGAAAGCGTTAACTTTAATTTATTTCATTACTTGTAAAAAACTGTGTTCTTATTTTAATATATGAGTGAAACATCAATAGTATAAAATATTTAGATATTTTTCTATCTAAAAATTGCAAGAAATTTTATAAAGCACAATTCAAATTGATTTAAAAGATAAACATAAAAAAAGTTTTATTTCTTTCAAAATCATCTGTGAGTTATATTAGCTTTTAATGCTTTTCTTTTATTAAAATTATGTGATATATTCAGAAAAGGATATACCGATTGGGCCTTTTATAATTTTTATGTTATATTAATAATTTGAATCATTAACGTATTTTAAAAAAATGGTAAAATCTTGTGATATTTTGCGTTTTTCATTAATTACAATTGTATGATTTTACTCAATTCTTATACTTTTAGAAAAATTTTTCTAATCAAAGTTTTTCTAGTACTATATGCGACATTATTAAAACCGATTGTTTTAATTATGCAAAAAAGTTAATATTTTCATATATAAATTATACATATAATGTTCAGTCTTAATATTTATAATATATTAATTTTTTAAATAAAAAACGAATATTGTAATTAAAAGTGCAACTTAAGGTTATTATTTATTTGTTTTCTACAATTTAATTATATTAAATCTTTTCATTTTTAATTGCTTATAACTAAAAGCAATTTGATGACAATATTTATCATGGAAAAGTTAAGTCAACACTCGCGGTTTCAGAAAAAAGAATGTTAGTAAGAAATATCCTATGTACATATTGAGAATTCGTTGGCTGTAAGAACACCTACTACGCGTGACCTTAGAAAATATATTTTCCTGACAATACTGTACTTATATAATGACATCAAATGTTGATACTGTTGCCAGTCAACGGTAGTTCTTCGATACGGTAAGACAATATTGTAATTCCAATAACATTTTTCGGCATTAACGATTTGTGGCTATAACACGACAATTAAAGTTAATTATTTTATAAAGCATTGTTTCAATTTTAACATAACTTTTATATATAAACAAATTATCGAGAATATTTAATTATATCATAGTAGAACTTGGTTCAAATATTTTCGATGGATATAGTTTCATTTTCCTAGAATCACCTTAGATCGGACACATATCATGATCATTACAATTTCTTTCTCTAACAAAAGCTACAAATATTTGTGTAGATTTAAAAAAAAAGGAAATAGCATGGGTTATATAGAAGTGATATTGTTTCTGAGTATCGGGTTAATATTGGCCGAGCCAGGAGGATATGAGGACGAGTACACACAGCAATATCAATTGCCGAACGTTGTATATCCGATGCATTATGAAGTCAAACTAACAGTGAATACCGAATTATCCTATCCATGGAATACATCCATCGTCGGTGAAGTCTATATCGACGTTAATATTCTTTCTACGAATCCAGCTCTTATTCTAAATGCAAAAAATTTAGAAATAAATAGTTCGTGGACAAGGCTGATTAATGATCAGGGATTCTCTATTGTGGGCTATCATATAAATAAATGGGAAAATTTGATAACGTATTTCGAAGAATTTGTGCCACTTGGAAGGTATACCCTGTGCCTTAAATTTAAATCCACTTCTCAAGACAATTTCTATCAAAGCTTCTTCCCACATAAGCTTTACGACACATTGTATCCACAATACGGGTGAGTATAAATCAACTATTTTACTTCACATTTGTATATTGACAAGCTAATATTAAGCGCATAAGTTCTTGCGTGTATCATTGTATTATGTAGATATTGTGTTCCATAAATTTATTATCATATATTATATTATATAATTTTCAAGAAGACAATTTCCTATAATATCTATATTTGCAAGAAATGGTTAAAAAATTTGTTTAATACACGTTTTAGGCGGGTAATTTTAACGCGATTCGGAAACCGTGCAGCCCGACAATTGTTTCCATGCTGGGATAAACCAGAATTCATAGCCACCTTCAACATCACAGTGAAGCATTCTAAGACATACATGGCTTTGTCAAATACGCAGTTGTTAAGACAGTATAATGATGATTCAGATGATACATTTACGATATGGTCAAAATTTCATACCACTCCTATAATGACCACAAACCAATTGGTGATTGCACTTTTGCCGTTGACTAATATTCATCAGCCAAACCTAACCGCACCTATCATTCACACATGGTGCAAAACCAATACAACGTTTACTCTATCATTTATGCACAGTATTGCCGCCGAAGTGCCAAAGCACTTACTCCAATACACAAATGTTTCTCCAAAAATTTCAAAGATTGATCACGTCATAATATGGAAGGCACAAACTGAGGCACATTTAGGAATCATTATTTACTGGTAACATATGCAATGGAAAATAGACAATAAATATAAATGTTAATTTGAAAAAGATTTAAAAAATAGTTTAATCGCTACAAAGATTAATTACTTTGTCTTAATAAGATTAAAATTAACTACAGAAAAATTTTATATTTATCTAAATTTTTGCATCTAATTATTAACTCAGAATTATATGTAAATTTCTTTTTTTTTAATTCATAAAATATTATAACATGTCGCGTTTTACTTTATGCAATAGTTAAAAGTACATACAAGAACGTGAATTGATCTTTCCTTTGATATCCATAAAAGAGTTTATAAATCAATTAAAATATAATTCATAAGACACATTAATGTAGCACAATGTAGGTATTTTTGCATCCAAGTTGATCATTAAACCAAAAGAACAAAACGGGACCAATCCAAGTCACTCGCGAAGATTTTTCTATATTAGAACTTTAACTATGAAAAACATTGTACCTATAAATAAACCCAGCTCTAACAAAAACTGTTTTCTCAATTATATGACGTAAAATGATTTTTAGTGAATTCGATGTTATGTACGATAAGACGCTACAGGATACTGCTGTCAAAAAAAGAGTGGCATATCAAGTAGCATATGATATAGCACTTGTATGGTTTAGTGGTATAATAACACCAGCCCACAATTTGAGGACTCACTCATGGCTACGCCGAAGTTTTGCTTTGTTCTTCTTGCACTATGTTTTGGATCAGGTAATTTTATATTTTAATGCAAACTCAAAAAACATAACATTTAATATCGCCGTACAATACGAATAACAATTCACAAAATACACAAATTTCGAAAGTTATTTGGAACCATTACGACTAAATTAATCGTATGCTGAAATTTTTATTTATATATACTTGAAATCTAATGTATTTACTTATCAACAATATATATAGAAAATGATACACATATGTGTTAAATGATTTTGGGCATCATAATTTTTTCGAAATGGTTTTAATGATATATGATGTGAAGTAATAGCGTGATATATCATTTAAAAAGACATCTTGTGTGTGTGTTGTCTGAAATGATATGGTCTTTTAAATCTGTATCGTAAATATTATATAATAAATCATAGTAAGAGAAAACTCTTTTTAAAGCAAGCTAGTTCATGCACTTAATACGCTAGCATTTTTTGTGACAAGATATTCAAACATGGCTTATTTTTCTCTAGATACATACGGAATGGCATGAAATGTTCTTCATAGTTGTGGAAAATTTACATAATTCGATGCGCGAAGATCATAATATAATGCTTCCTGTTTTGCACGAAATCAACAGTTCAACAAACAGTTACATTAGGTACTATCTTTACCGTAAAGGTATGATGATTTAGTTAAAATAAATTTACACTTAAACAGCCATCCGCAAATTTAATTTTAAATGTAACATATTTATCTGAAATACACATTTATACACTAACGCTAATCTACAAAAGTGAATACAAACATATTCAATATTTTTAATGAATCACCCTTTGCGAATTACAAATATTCAAAAACTTCCGGATGTTAAAGTAAATATATTTCTAACATACTTAATATTTATTACTTTGGTGTAAATTATAGGATCTGTTTTATTGCGTATGTTGCAACATATAATGGGAGAAGAAACATTTCGAAAAGGTGTCATTAAATTTTTAAACCGACAGTGAGTAATACTTGAAATATACATATCGTACAAAATATCTATCGTATTAATAATATTCATACATTAATTTATATTAAAGTAAATAAAAATTACAAATAATGCAGTTATAAATATTTCCTGACATAAAATTTATTGCTATGTTCACTAATGACAATGTTATTTTGCATATTTAGTAAGTATAGACTGTTTACTACGGACGATTTATGGTCTGCTATGCAAGCTGCTCTAAACGCTACATCAGAGTCGAAAGTTGATATTAAAAAAGTGATGGATACTTGGATAACGCAAAAGAGTTTTCCTTTGGTGACCGTGACGCGAGATTACGTTACTGGCAAAACGCTTATTTCGCAGCAACCTTACAACACATTTGACGTATCTGATATGATATCTAACTCTTCCAAGTGGTGGATTCCTGTGACCTGGACTACAAGGTCATCTCTTACTTTTCATGAAACTACCCCTACTTTATGGCTGGGACCGGAGAATGAAACAATAAGTATAAAAACAAATCCCGATGAATGGATTATAGTTAATTTGCAAGAAACTGGTAAGTATTGATCACAATAAAGGTAATGTAATAAATTTTTCATAAATAATATTCTGCAAGTACAATTTGTTATATTAAAATGTTGCATCTCTCATAAACGTAATACACGTAAGTGAAATATTATTATGGAATTGCTGTATATTGTATAGGATATTATCGTGTCTATTATGATCGTACCAATTGGGAACAACTTGGGAATTACTTAAAGAATAAGGATCACTTAAGTATACACGTACTAAATCGTGCACAAATTATCGATGACATATGTGATATGTTCAAAAAAGGGGAAATTGATTGGGCCTTATTCTCGTTTGTAACAAGTTATCTATCACGAGAAAAAAATTATATACCATGGGTTCCCATGCTAAATTGTTTGGATGATCTGTCGGTGTACTTCTCATTTCCTGAGAGTAAACAGTTTCAGGTAGATAACCAAAATTTTATGTAGACTATTAGTGAAAGATATTTGGTATTAAATTGTAATGTGTGTGCGTATCAAATATCGGTTTATATTCATAATAATCGGTAAATAGTGTAATTTAGAAGAATATGAATTATTGGCACAAAATATATTTAATTACGTCTTTTAATTGTCAAATATTTGTCTTAATATTACACATCAATTTCAAATTTACAAATTGAATAGAGAGCATTCCATTCAATTTTAGAATCATAAATGTTTATTATTATCTCAATTTATCTCTGCGATTTTGCTACTCCGTAAAAGCTGTGAATAAACATACGGCTACAATTAAAGTATAACTTTGTAAAGAAATTAATTCATTTTAACATAACATATAATCACCTATTATAAGAAAAACATTTTATTTAACAATAAATAAACTTAAAAATAAGATATTTGAAACCAATATTTTAGTAACAGTTGAATATTAAAATACAATAATACAGCTCTCTTACATAAAATTACATAAATATTTAGATATAGTATTTCCTTCTCATATAATGCAAAGAGAAACAAAAAATTTTATAACTCCATAATAGTCATTTTGATATAAATAAAAATTATAATAAATAATTGTAAATTCATACATCAATTATGTCTGTTCATAAATAACAATAAATCGTTTAAAAATTTATAGTATTTAATTATTTTTATAGATGTACTTGGCCAGTTATTTCGATGGTATTCTTAATGAAATAGGATACCAGGAAAATTCTAAAAATTTTCACGATAATGATCTTTCAAAAATAGCAAGGCTGAATCTAGTAAGCCACGCATGTACTCTCGGTAATCCGACATGTAGAAACACGTTTGGCAATAAATTGAAGCAGTATATCGCACATCCCACAAAACACCAGTAATTTTTCTTACAATCACAATTATATTATAACTGTGCATTTCTTGCATCTCGTTCATGCAATGATTCATAAATTAGTATGCTATTATATATTAACAAGTATTTTTTTTCTTATGGATATTTTAGAATTTTGCCGTGGTGGGAAGATTCGACGTTCTGTTTCGGTTTGAAGGCAACAAACGTTAAAATTTGGCACGAAGTATTCTGGTTATACATGCAAAGAAAAAACAAAACAATTTTAGATTCTTTATCTTGCACTGAACATACTATTGTCGTCATTGAGTTTTTAAATAAATTAGTAAACGACAATACGTTAATAAGAAAGAGGGATCTATCTGATTTTATTAGTAATGTTATAAAGCAACACATCCACAACCATCAATTATTTTCTTATATTCTAAATGAGCCTGTATTATTCAAGTAATGGCATTTTATATATCACTAAATATTATATATTATTAAATAAACGAAAGTTTATAATCACTCATATAAATATATTGTTTTACTGTTCCAGGTTAGTACCTACGAATCACATAATTGATATCATTCTTGAAAATCTATATGACGAGAAAAAACTTGATGAAGTAATTTCGCAATTTATACATTTGCCGTGCGCGTGCGCTTTCGCTCTCTAAATTTACATTCTCATTTGTTTCAGTTATCTGTATTTGTGGACGTTTCTACTAATAATTACCTATATGATGATAAGATAGAGCAACGGCGGCAAGAGATCCGCGATTTAAAGAAGAGTTTTAACAACATATTCGGCAACAAGTATGATAATTTGAATAATTAATCAATCGACTAAATCTATGTCGAGAGGATAGCACTTTGCGATATATTATTATTATAAATAATTTTTCATATTACAACTGTGTATTACAAAATAGTTTAATAATTTATTATATATTTTTAATTTTTCCTAATGTTTGTATATTTTTATAATTTTTATGTCGTGTCAATGATTTGAACCATTGATGGATTTCTATAAAATGATAAAGTCTTGTGATCTTTTGACAAGTAGAATTTATTAAACTTCTAACTTAGTATCGTCAAAAAGAAGTCTGCAAATTTTTATTTATATATAAAATATTAATATTTAAAATCCAAAATCTAATAAAAAAATAACGAAGAATTTTAAACAAAAAATATTATTGAGAGAAATTCACAATAGATATTTTTAAAATTATTATATAATATATTACGTGTCAGTATGTACATATGTCATGTATATTGCGCTCTATATATTAATTATTCCGTTATATAATAAACAGCGAAGCAAAGATACATATAATGTTGAATTCAATTTTTCATCTGCTAATGTAAGTAGAAGTATGTTTGTTTTGCATTTCGTTTGGCATTAAAAATCTGTGAACTATCTGCAGCCTTTCAGCGTACGACAGCCGAGTATCGCACGATTTACAATATTGTATTTTATTTCATTTTACTTAATCACGCTGTGATATATTTTATCACGATCAGTGTATAAGATTAAATTGTTCATAAGTACAACAGTAAAATTGTAGTAAAATCAAAGATTCGGCATATTTTATAAATATCATTAAATCTGAATACTCTTTTCATTTTAAAAATTATGAGATTCTTAATAAATCAATTGTTACGAAGAAAATTCTTGAAACTTTTGATTTAGTGTTGCGAAAACTAATAGAATTAAAAATAACAAAACAATTGCTATATTTATTTTTTCTATTAATGTGTTTTCTATTACCTGAGAGATAGGATGATTTTATTTTGTCGAAAAACAACGAAAGAATTGCCAATATCGTCGTATTACTTTTCAGATAGAAAAGAAATGAGATTATTGTTGAAACTCATCTTTGCCATTCGTCAAAAGCAGTTTCTTCAATTTAGTATTGCGAAATTTTCATGCGACTTGATTGCTTATGGTCGCTTCAGTGTAAAGCCGGCTTAAGAACACCTACTACGCGCGATTTTAGAAAACATGTTTACATGGCAGTACTGTACTTATATAAAGACATCAAATATTGATACTGTTATAAGTCAGCGGTAGTTCTTCGATATGGTAAGATATTGTAATTCCAATAACATTTTTTCGGCATTAACAATTTGTGGCAATAACATCACAATTAAAGTTAATTATTTTAAACTTATTTTAATTCTTTACTTATTTTATAAAACAATGTTTCAATTCAGGTTTCAAATTACCGAAAATATTTAATTTTATCATACTCCTAAAAAACATATAAGAAATAAGTAGATCATGGTTCAAACATTTTCGATAGTTTTATTTCCTTAGAATCTTTATCCGACATGCCATGATTATTAAATTTCTTTCTCTAAAAACAACAAATAATTGTGTAGATTTCACAAAAAGAAGTTGGCATGAGCTACATAAAAGTGATATTATTTCTGAACATCGGATTAACATTCGCTATCAATTCACAATATGATCAATACATAAATCAACTTCAATTGCCGAATCATGTATACCCGATGCATTATAGAGTCAAGCTAACAGTAAATACCGAATCATCTTATCCCACCCATAACGGTCAAGTTCATATCAATGCGTCCAGTTCTTATTCTAAACAGAAGACATTTAAGCATAAAAGCTTCATGGACAAGGCTGACTAGTATTAATCATAAAAAATTCTCTATTGTGGGCTTTCATGCGATTGGATATGACTGGGAAACTTTGATAACGTATTTCAAAGAACCTGTGCCACTTGAAAATTATATCTTGCGCATTAAATTTAAATCCATTTCTCAAGACAATTTCATTCAAAGCTACTTCCCAGGTAACACCACGGTGTATCCACAAGACAGGTGAGAAAATATATATACTATTTTATTTTACATTTGTACATTAACAAGCTAATATTAAGTTGTTCTTGCGTGTAGCAAAATTGTATTATGTACATATTGTACACATAAATTTTTAAGAAGGCAATTTTCTATAATATCAATATTTCCAATAAATAATTAAAAATGTGCTTAACACGTATTTGTTTTAGACAATTGATTTTGACGCAATTTGGAAAACATGCAGTCCGACAATTGTTTCCATGCTGGGATCATGAAGCATTCAAAGCTACTTTCAAAATTATTATAGAACACTCTGAGCAATACACAGCTCTGTCAAATATGCCGTTATCAAGAAGCTATGATGACGATAATATCATTATGATACGATCAACTTTCGATACCACTCCCATAATGTCTATTCATCAATTGGTGATTGTACTTTTGCCGTTTACTGTAATTCCTAATTCACAATTCCGAACCGTTCACACATGGTGTGAATCTAATGTAGTGTTAACTATGCTATTTACGACCAGTTTTGCAAACAAAGTGCCAAACCACTTGCACCGCTATACAAATATTCCTCCGGAAATTCCTAAGATTGATCACGTCGTAATATGGGATGCACCGTATTCTGAGGCACATTGGGGACTCATCATTCACAAGTAATACACGCAATAAAAAACAGACAATAAATATAAATGCTAATTTAAAAAAAATTTTAAAAATAGTTCAATCGCTACAAAGATTCATTATTTTGTCTTCATAAGATTAAAATTTACTACAGAAAAATTTTATATTTATCTAAATTTTTGCATCTGATTATTAATTCCGAATATATAAATTTCTTTTTTTAACTTTAACTTACAAAATATTTTAGGCATGTCGCGTTTTATTTTATGCAATAGTTATATACCGGAACGTAAATTGATCTTTTCTTTGACATTTATAAAAGATTTCCGTATCAATTAAGTTATAATTCATAAGACAGAACTATTTAAAACAACTATTTTTATGTCCAAGTTGATTATTAAATTAAAAGAGCAAGAAATAACCTGTCCAAGTCACCCACGAAGATATTTCTATATTAGAATTTAAATAATATCGTATAAATAACGTTTGTACAGATATAACAAAAACTTTCTTCTTAACCATATTAATTTTATAAATAATTTTTAGAGAATCAGATGTTATTTATAATAAGGCGACAGATTCTACTATTGTCAAAATTCAAGTGGCCACCTCAGTAGCTAATCAAGTGGCACATCAATGGTTTGGCGGTTTGGTTACGCCAAATTCCTGGACTCACTCATGGCTAAGTAAAAGTTTCGCTATGTTTCTCTCGCACTATGCTTTGGATCAGATAGTTTTATATTTTAATGCAAGCTCAAAAAACATAACACTTAATATCGCGATGCGATACTAATAACAATTCACAAAACATACAAATTTCGTAAATCATTTAGAATCATTACGACAAAAATAATCGTGTTCTGAAATTTTCGTTTATATATATTTAAAATCTAATGTGTCATTTACTTTCCAACAATATACATAAAAAATAGTAAACATATGTTTCAATATAAAAAAACTGTTACAATTTTTTTGAAATGGTTTTAACGATATACATATAATCTAAAGTAATAAGGTAATATATAATTAAAAAAGATATCTTGTTATTTGAATTATTTATATGGTCTTTCAAATATATATTGTGAATATTATGTAAGGAATCATAGTAAAAAAACTCTTTTTAAAGCAAGTTAGTTTATGCACTTAATACTCTAGCATATTTAACAGCACATTCGCAACAAGGCAACAAAGCACGATTTGAATAATTTGAATAATTAAGTAATCGAATAGATCAATGTCGAGAAAATAACACTTTGCGATTATTTATTTATTTATTTATGTATTTATTATTATAAGTAATAATTTTTCGTGTTGCAACTGTGTATTACGAAATAGTTTGATAACTTATTATTTATTTTTAATTTCTGCAAATATTGTTTGCACATTTTTATATATTTTATATTGCATCAATCATTTGAACATTGATGAATCTTTATAAAATGACAAAATCTTGTATTTTGCGCTTTCTATCATATCAATAATCAATTATGTTATATTATTCTCAATTCGTATAGTTTTTGAAAAATTTTTGTGACCAAAGTTCTGCTGATACTATATGACACTTTATCAAAACCGATTGTTTTAATTATGCAGAAAAGTTAATATTTATATATTTATATATATTATATAATGTTCAATCTTAATATTTATAACAGTATGTTAATATTGACCTTATAAATAAAAAACTAACATTCTAACTAAAATTGTGTCTTAAAATCTCTTAATTAGAAAATAACATTATTAATTATTTATTTTCTACAGCATAATCATCTATGATTTTTATTTTTAGTCACGTATAAGTTAAATCAATTTGACGACATTTTAATCATGGAAAAGTTGAATCAAAAGTTTTTCGCGGTTTGAAGAAAAGCTAATGAGAGATATTCTTTATATTGAGATGTATTTGTTGACTAGAAGGACATCTACTACGTATGGCTTTAGAAAATATGTTTATCTAGCAGTATTGTGTTTATAAGAACACATGAAATATTGGCAGTGTCACAAGTCAGTGGTAATCTCTCGATATGGTAAGATAATTGCAATTGTAATATTCTATCGGTATTAACAATTCGTAGCGATAATATGACGATTAAAATTTATTTTTTTATAAAACAATATTCCAATTTTTGCATAATTTATATATAAATATAAACAAATGATCAAGAAATGGAATATTTAAATATCTCACACTCTTCCTCAAAAATATATAAAAAATAAGTAGAACGTAGTTCAAACAGTTCGATGGACGCAGTTTTATTTCCTTAGAACCATATTTATCGGACATATCATGATCATTAAAATTTCTTTCTCTAAGAAAAGCCACAAATATTTGTGTAGATTCCAGAAAAAGCAGTTGGCATAGATTATATAAAAGTGATACTGTTTCTGAGTATCAGATTAACATTCGCTATCGAGACAGCATGTGACGAGTACCTAAATGAACTTCAATTGCCGAACAATGTATATCCGATGCATTATGAAGTCAAGCTAATAGTGGATACCGAATCATCTTATCCCACCCATGTCGGTCAAGTCAATATTAACATTCGTATTCTTTCTGCGACACCAGTTATTATTTTAAATGCAAAAAATTTAAAAATACATAATTTTGGGTCATCGCTGGTTACCGATCAGGGAACCTTTATTGTGGTTGACTCTCATAAGATTGAAGGGGAAAATTTGGCAATACATTTCAATGAACCTGTGCAACCTGGAAAATATACTCTGCGCATTAAATTTGAATCCACTTCTAACGACAATTTTTATCAAAGCCAATTGAACAGTTCTACATTCTTTAAAAAAAACAAGTGGGTAATTATACTATTTTATTTCACATTTGTATATTGAGACAAGCTAATATTCAGCGCTAACAAATTTATTATAATATATTTTACGTATAATTTTTGAGAATAAAGCAATGTTCTATAATATCTATATTAGCGATAATTGATTAAAAATTTATCTAACACTCAGTATCTGTCTAATACACGTATTTGTTTTAGGTTGATTTTAACGCAATTCGGAAAACTTGCGGCCCGACAATTGTTTCCGTGCTGGGATGATCCAGCATTCAAAACCACTTTCGACATTGGTGTAAAACATTCTGAGAAATACACGGCTCTGTCAAATATGCCGTCAAAACAAAATAATGATCAAGATAATGATACCACTATGATATGGTCAGAATTCGACATCACTCCCATGATGTCTATTCATCAATTGGTGATTGTACTACTTGTGCCGTTTACTATAAATTCTAATCCAGAATCACACACCATTTACACATGGTGCAAATCTAATACAATATTAACTATACCATATGCGTACCATATTGCAACCAAAGTGCCAAACTATTTACTCCGCTATACAAATATTTCTTTGGGAATTCCTAAGACTGATCACGTCGTCATATGGGATGCACCGTATTCTGAGGCACATTGGGGACTCATCATTTACAGGTAATACACACAATAAAAAACAGACAATAAATATAAATGCTAATTTAAAAAAAATTTTTTAAATAATTTAATCGCTACAAAAATTAATTATTTTGTCTTCATAAGATTAAAATTAACTACAGAAAAATTTTATATTTATCTAAATTTTTGCATCTGATTATTAACTCGGAATATGTAAATTTCTTTTTTTAACTTTAATTTATAAAATATTTTGGGCATGTCGCATTTTATTTTATGCAATAGTTATGTACCGGAACGTAAATTGATCTTTTCTTTAATATTTATAAAAGATTTTCGTATCAATTAAGTTATAATTTATAAGACGGAACTATTTAGAACAAGTATTTTTATCATCCAAGTTGATTATTAAATCAAAAGCGCAAGAAATAACCCGTCTAAGTCACTCGTGAAGATGTTTCTACATTAGAACTTGAATAATATCGTATAAATAACGTTTGTACAGATATAACAAAAACTTTTTCTGAATCATATTAATTTTATAAATAATTTTTAGCGAATCAGATGTTATTTATGATGAAGCGATAGATTCTACTGTTGTCAAAATTCAAGTGGCCAACACAGTAGCATCTCAAGTGGCACATCAGTGGTTTGGTGGTTTGGTTACACCAAAATCCTGGACTCACTCATGGCTAAGCGAAAGTTTTGCTTTGTTTTTCTCGCGCTATGTTTTGGATCTGGTAATTTCATAGTTTTAATACAAGCTCAAAAAGCATAACACAATATTAATTATAATTCACAAAATACATAAATTTCGCAAATCTTTTAGAACTGTTACGACTAAGATAATTTGATTGAGATTTTCGTGTTTTCTTAAAATCCAATAAATCATGTAGCTATATAAAAATGACACATATAAATTTAAATATAAAAAACTATCACAATTCTTTTGAAATGTTTTAACGATGTATAATTCAAAATAATGCTGTCACTTAGATCCGAGTACTCGACAATTTGGTTATTTCGGGTAATATCCGAATACCCGGGTATCCGAAATATGATAATTGCACACAGTATTGCATTGTAATTGCATTGCTAATACAAAATTATCGCATGTAATCGTATTACATGTAGAAAATAACATAAATACAATTATATTATTTGAAAATATTGTATTTATAATGTTACTTTTTACATTAATATGATTACATGCGATAATTTTTGTATTAGTAATGCAATTAGTATGCAATACGAGTATTACTCGAATACCCGAATCGAGTATTATCCCAGATAACCGAGTAATGGCAGTACCAATCTAAAATAATAATGTTTGATATATAATTTTAAAAAATCTTGTTATTTAAATTCATTTAAATAGTTTTTTAAATTTGTATTGTAAACATTATATAAAGAATTATAGTAAGAAAACAATTTTTAATGTGCTAATTTATGCACTTAATACGCTAGCATTTCTGGTGATAATATATTCAATCATGGCATGTTTATTTCCAGATGCATGAGGAATGGTATGAGATATTCTTCATGACAGTGGAAAATTTACATGATTCGATGCGCGAAGATGATGATATAATGCCTCCAGTTTTGTTCGAAATCAACAGCATCTCTGACATCTTGTCATTAAAATCTACGTCCAATGTTTATCTTAAAGGTACGATGATTTAATTGAAATAAATTTACACTTAAACAGCAATCGGCAAATTTAATTTTAAATGTAACATATTTATCTGAAATACACATTTATACACTGTCGCTAGTCTATAAAAGTGAATAGAAACATATTTAATATTTTTAATAAATCACCCTTTGCAAATTAAAAATATTCAAAAACTTCTGGATGTTAAAGTAAATATATATTTTTAATATACTTAATATTTATTACTTTATGGTGTAAATTATAGGATCTGCTTTACTGCGTATGTTGCAACATATAATAGGAGAAGAAATATTTCGAAAAGGTGTCATGGAGTTTTTAAACAGACAGTGAGTAATACCTGAAATATATATATCGTATATACTATCATATTAATAATATTCATACATTAATTTATATTAAAGTAAATAAAAATTACAAATAATGCAGTTATAAATATTTCCTGACATGAAATTTATTGCTACATTTACTAATGACAATGTTATTTTGCATATTTAGTAAGTATGGATTGGTTACTACGGACGATTTATGGTTTGCTTTGCAAGTTGCTCTAAACGCTACATTAGGATCAAAAGTTGACATTAAAAAAGTGATGGATCCTTGGATGACGCAAAAGGGTTTTCCTTTGGTGACCGTGACGCGAGATTACGTTACTGGCAAAACGAATATTTCGCAACAACCTTACAACACATTTGACATATCTGATACGATATCTGACTCTTCCAAGTGGTGGATTCCTGTGACCTGGACTGAAGAGTCATTTACTACTTTTCATGAAACTAGTCCGACTTTATTTCTAGGACCAGAGGATGAAAATATAAGTATAATAACAAATCCCGATGATTGGATTATAGTTAATTTACAACAAACTGGCAAGTATTGATCACGATAAAGATATTGTAATAAATTTTTCATAAATAATATTCTGCAAATATAATTTGTTATGTTAAAATGTTGCATCTCTTATAAACATAATAAACGTAAATACAATATTATTAGATAAAATATCATAGAAAGAGTATTACTCTATTGTCATTGCAATTATGATAAATCTCACTTTGTACGTAATCATTATTAATGTTCGCAATTTCAAAATTTTATTATCTACAAATTTCATTTCTTTTGTAATACTTTATATATTTTAGACTTTTCCTGCTTTGTATGTGAAAAAAGAATGAAACGCTAATGTTTCAAAATAATTTTTAGTAAATTAATCAAGAAGACTCACTAATCGATAAATTACATATTGTACAACAGGATATTATCGTGTCCATTATGATCGTACCAATTGGGAAAAAATTGCGAATTACTTAAAGAATGACGATGATGCAAATATACACGTACTAAATCGTGCACAAATTATCGACGACATATGTAATATATTCAGTAAAGGGCAAACCGATTGGGCCTTATTCTCTCTTGTTACGAGTTATCTATCGCGAGAAACAAATTATATACCATGGGTTCCCATGCTGAGATGTTTGGATATGCTATCAATATTCTTCCCACTTCCAGAAAGTAAAAAGTTTCAGGTAGACAATAAAAATTTTATGTAGACTATTAGTGAAAGATTCGGTATTATATTTTAAGAAATGCACATATAAAATGTATTAATTATTTTTAGTTACACTTGGCGAGTTATTTCGATTTCATTCTTAATGACATAGGATACGAAGAAGATTCTAACGAGGATGATCTTACGAAAAAGGCGAGATTGATGCTAACATTCTACGCATGTACTCTTGGTAACCCGACATGCAGAAGTACGGCCACCAGGAAATTGAAGAAATTTCTCATAGAACCCAAACATAAGTAATTTTTCTTACAATCACAATTATATTATAACTGTGCATTTCTTGCATCTCGTTCATGCAATGATTCATAAATTGGTATGCTATTATATATTAACATGTATTTTTCTTATTATGGATATTTTAGTATTTTGCCGTGGTGGGAAGATTGGACGTTCTGTTTTGGTATGAAAACGGCAAACATTGTACTTTGGGAGCATATGTTGCAAGTATACGCGGAAAGAAAAAGCAAAACAATGTTAAATTCTTTAGTTTGCGCTGAAGATCCTAGATTCATCATAAAGTTTTTACATACAGTAATAGAGAACAAAACATTGACAGAAAGAGCAGACATACCTGATTTGATTAATGATATTATAAAGCAACATATCCACAACAATGAAATATTTTCTTATATTCTAAATAAGCCTGAATTACTCAAGTAATAATTTTTTATACCACTAAATATTATATATTATTAAGTAAACGAAAGTTTATATTCACTAATATAAGTATACCGTTTTACTTTCCAGTTCTGCAATTGACATATTAGATAATATTATTAACAATTTGTATTATGAGGACCAATTAGATGAAGTAAGTCTTTTAATTTCGCAATTTATACGCATTTGTCGCTTTCTCTCTCTTATTACTAAAGTTGCACTTTACTTAACGCTACAAATGCTTGACAGCATTCTTTTTTCCTTTCTTTCAATGAAGGTGGAAAAAAAAGAACATTTCGAAGCATTTCTAGCGTCAAGTGGGTCGCAATCTAAATTAATATTTTTATATGTTTTAGGTGGATCGCCTTATAAAAACTTCGAATGAAAGTCTTAACAGAATTTATGTATATGAAAATAAGATAGAGCAACGGCGGCAAGAGATCCGAGCTGTGAAGAGTAGCTTTAACAACACATTCGGCAAAATACAATTAAATAATTAATCAATCGAATAAACTAATGTAGAAAGAATAGCATTTTGTGATATATTATTATTATGAGTAATTTTTCACAACTGTGCATTATAAATAAATAAAATAGTTTAATAACTTATTATTTATTTTTAATTTCTGCTAATATTATTTGCATGTTTTTATAATTTTTATGTTGCGTCACTAATTTGAACCATTGATGGATCTTTATAAAATGACAAAATCTCGTGACATTTTGTATTTTCTATCACAATAATCAATTATGTGTTCTCAATTCGTATATTTTTTGAAAAATTTTTGTAAGTAAAGTTTTTTTTGGTATCATATGACACTTTGTCAAAATTGATTATTTTTATTATGCAGGAAAATTAATATTTTTTTATATATATATATTGTGTAATGTTTAGTTTTAATATTTACAATAGTATGTTAATATTGACTTTTTAAATAAAAAACTAATATTCTAATTAAAAGTGTGACTTAAAGTCTCTTAATTAAAGAGAATGGCATTATTATTTATTTATTTTCTACAGTTTATTTATCTAAGACTTTTTCATTTTTAATCGCTTATAAAGCGCTTCAAATCAATTTGACGACATTTTTATCACAGAATTTTCTACATTTATATCAGAATTTATGGTTTCAAAAAGAAATACTAGTATGAGATATCTTATGTATTGAGATTTGCCGATTTGAAGGACTTACTGCATACGATTTCTGAGAAAATACGTTTACTTGGCAGTACTGTATTTATAATATCAAATATTGACAAAGCTGTAAGTCAGTGGTAATCTTTCGAAGTGAGACGAAGGTAAGACAATTGCAATTCTGATAATATTTTTTCGACATTAACGATTTATAGTAGTTACACAATTAAAGTTAATTATTTTATAAAACAATGTTTCAATTTATTTATTTATTTTATATAGTCAAATAGATATACGCTGCTTTTATCTGTGAAATTATTTTTCTTGAAAACGATTGTAAGATCTATTTTCTAGTTTATTTTTTCTAAAAGAAAATCATAAGGCTTAATTATTTTCATCATGTATACATTAGAATATAGTAAAATTACTTTTGCTATGCACTGATATATATTCCTTTCTTTAAACAGAAAAAATGTTTGCATGGACATGTGAACAATATGAGATACATAAAATTGTCATTAAACGTTGGCCTAATAATTGTCGCTTTTTGTATTAAAAATTCGAAAAGTGATTCATTATGTGAAACAAATAATCATTATTTACCGAACGGCATAGTGCCCAAGCTGTATAACATTGAACTCGTGCCGAACATGGAAATAGAGAGCTCGTCTTTTAAAGGCAATTTATTTGTCTGTTTCGAGTTGTGTCATGCAACGCGAAATGTCAGCATTTATTCACTGAATTTGCAAATACAGGAGAAAAAGATATTTTTGTATAATAATATAAATTTAACCCAACAAAAACTGGAAAAATATAATTATGATATTGTAAGGCAGATATTGATCCTTCATTACGAAGAGGAGCTACCAAGAGGAGATTACGTTTTGCTCATAGAGTTCAATGGTATTTATGCTAAAAATACAGGTTTTTACACAAAAGCATACATGAGCCAGGAAGAAAATCAAATGTGAGTAAATGTTAAAATACTAAAAATATATTCTGCACAAAGTATAACTTTGAATATAAACACCATTCATTTTCAATATTATACGCTGAGATCTACGCAATATGTACAGTTAGTTAAGATATGCTTAAATACACATAAATTATAAATAAAAAAATTCAACATTCAATTAAAATTTTATTTATATGTAAATATGTTAACATATCGATCAAGATAATTCTGTTTACTTTTTGTTGATGTAAAATGTACTTTAAATCTAAAAAAAAATTTTTTTTAGATGAAGATAAGAATTTTTTGCATATAAGAAATGCTAACTGCTATTTAATTTTCACTTGTGTATTCTATAATTATCATAAACACACGATGCGCATACATTAAACTTATTGCGTACATATTGTGTATCACAACATGATTATTGCTTGTCAAATATTATACAAAATAATCTTTAAAAGAATTATTAATAATCTATAATAATTAAAAACTTGTCATTATCTAAAGTATATCATAAAAATATAGAGTAGCCGTAATGCAAACAGAGGAAATTATGGCTCGACATATATTTCCGTGCTGGGACGAGCCAGCATTAAAAGCCAATTTTGTTGTGCTTATAAAGCATAATATAAAATACCAAGTCTTGTCAAATATGCCGATAAAACAAACAATAAAGTCGTCCACAAAAAACATGGAACTGTTTGAAAATGATGATATATATTGGACAAAATTTGAAGCCACTCCCTTAATGTCCACCTATCTCATAGCAGCTGTTGTGTTCGATCCTCTTTACATTTCTAACGTTTTCGCATCTAAGATTATTAACGTATGGTGCAGACCGCATTTGGCATCGCAGATACAATTTGTGACCAATATTGCTACAAATATCATTCAGCACTTCGCTCATTACACGTCATCAGTTGACGTTCCAACGATAAATATCGTTCTGTTACCCGATTCTTCAATCTCTAAAATTGTAAGCAGCTGGGCACTCATTATTTTCAGGTAATATATAATTAAAAAGAGATATTAAAACCTAAATTACGTATTCAGAAAAACTCAACATTGAAAAATATTAAGCAAATTTCCAAAACATGCATATTTTCGTATCTAAATACATATAAAAATATGTACGATGCATGCTATTCTCTGCAGGCTTATAAAAAAATATCTATTAGATTATATATTTGCAATAATACTTTTTGATATAATCGTATACCAAAAATGACTTTTAGAGAATCAGATCTTCTCCAATATGATGAAGATATTGCTGGCACAAGAAGAAGGCACATAGCGAATTTATTTACAGAACATGTGGCACGTTATTGGTTTGGTAATCTGGTTACTCCATATCAGTGGTCCCACGTATGGTTAAGAAACGGATTTGCTACATTCTTTGCATCATATATCCACAGTATGGTTAGTTTCTAATGTCAATATATTCCTTTGAATGTCAAAACGTACGGTCGTAAAATGCTAACAAATAACGTTAAGTTAAACTTTAGTTAAGAAACAAAGACACTACGCTAAACTATACAACCGTCTCATAAGAGTTATCCATAATAAATTAAATAATGAGATAAAAAACAGAAACTGCTCGATACTTCTCGCACATTCTTGCTACCATCTTTGGCACTCAATGTTTACATATAAGTCTAGCATAAGTTTAATAACAAATTTATGTTGCCATACTAGGTTCCTAAATTCTGTAAATTTTTTGTTATTCGTTAAAATCACAATATAACGTTTTAACATTGTAAAATTAAATGCGTTAAGATAAAACCATCCAAAAATTAGCATATTTGAATTAAAGTATTAGTGCAACAGTAGTTTTTAAATAAATTCAATAATGTATGATCTTTTAAATAATTATGTTGCACATATTTTAAAAAAGAAAAGATCTTGCTTTACTTTAAAAATTACTTATTTATATTATACATGTAGTTCATATTCATAGCACAAATATTTCTCTTGACAAGTATTCAATCATGTCATAAAACTATCGTCTCTAGATATTTGAACATTGGCAAAGTATGAACTTGCTGGTAGTTAAAGATATTCATTCCGCTCTTGAGTATGATATGCATCACCATGATATACCACCTGTGATACTAAATACCAAAAAATTTCAGTTCTCTCTATTAAAAAATAATACTAGGTGCGCAACTAAGTTTCCGGGTTTCACACATGAATGGCGCTAACGATACATGTAGTCGATATACATGTCTAAAGTTGTGTTTTTTTATTAACTTGGACATCTGTCAACAATAACCAGTCATAATACCAACACATATTGCAACGCAAAAATATTTTTTCTAACAATAAAGATGTCGAGTTTTGTGCCAAATAAACAGCATTTGCGGGAAGCTTTGCTTTTCTGCTTCAACTTGAAAGAAAATGCAGCTGAAGCACGCCGTTTGCTTGAGAAAGCCTACGGCGAACATGCACAATCGAAAACTACTTGTGAAGATTGGTTTAAACGCTTTAGAAATGGCGATTTCGACACTGAGGACAAGGAGCGCTCCGGAAGACCAAAAACATTTGAGGACGCCGATCTGCAAGCGTTATTGGATGAAAATGATACGCAAACACAAGACAACAACAACTGATAAATTTGAACCATGCATTGCTCGAAAAACGGCCAGAATGGGACACGAGACACGAACGAGTGATATTGCAGCACGACAACGTTCCGTGCCATCGCACTTCCATCGTCCAGGACACCATCAAAACGCTGAAATGGGATCTGCTACCGCACCCGCTGTATTCACCAGACCTGGCCCCTTCCAATTATCACTTGTTCCGGTCGATGGCACATGGCTTAGCTGGGCTACACTTGGCCAATTTCGAAGAAGTGCAAAACTGATTGGATAAATGGTTTCGATGCAAAGACGCGTCGTTTTATCGTCGCGGTGATTCATGTATTGCCAGAGAGATGGCAAAAATGTGTAGCTAGCGAGGGACGATACTTTGAATAAACCGTTTTTTGTATTTCTCTTGAAATTTTTCTCCATTTTGCATTGATAAAAAAAAACCCGGAAACTTAATTGCGCACCTAGTAAATATATATCTCACACTATTTCTCAAAAAGGTAAGATCTAAACAAATAAAATTAAATAATCGTCTTCATATTTTTTCCCTGAATATAGTGAAAAGCAGATTTATATCAGCAGAGAATACATTTGTATATTAATATTTCTATATTTAAACATACTTAAAATCATTTTAATGTGAATCTTCGTAGCATCAGCTATATTACGCATGTTGCAATTTCTTATTACTGAAGACGTATTCCGAAAGGGTATTATCTCATATTTAGATACGCAGTAAGTAGCATACTTATATTCAACAGTTATAAACTATATGCGTTTTATTGTATAAGAAATGTCATTCTTTATTAAGCGTTCGTTATTAAACTATAATTTTTTCTCAAATTAACTATTTTTAGTTACGTACATTAAATTCTAAATTGTTAAAAATTAACACATAAATAAGTTTAATACTAGATTTGTATTTTTAAATGTAAAATCTGTTGCATTATTCACTGCTGACAATATAATTTTGCAATCATAGTGCGTATGACTCGGTCACTTCTGACGACTTTTGGTTGAGAATGCAAACTGTTCTCTACAAATCAAATGTGATATCCGATAACTACAAAATAAAAGAAGTGATGGACACTTACACAAAACAAAGTCGTTATCCTTTGGTGCTCGTGAAACGAAATTACACAACTGGCGAAACAATAATATCGCAGAAATGTTTTGCTCCACAAAATGTAATCGATAATACTACATGGTGGATACCAATATCTTTTACTACACAAACGGATCTCGACTTTCTTGACACTACACCTCTTATTTGGTTAAAACCTCAAGATGAAAATATAACCCTTCAGCTTAAACCAAATGATTGGATCGTAGTCAATTTGCAACAATATGGTGAGTAAAATGTTTTGCTTTTCTTTGTTCATTCTCTACAGTATTCTGCACTACTGCTATTGCAATTAAAATAAATCTCATTTAAAATATAATCCATATCAATTTAAATTTAAGAACCGTAGAATAACATACAAATTTTTTATTGTATAATTTTATAATTAATGGTTTGTAACTTACATTCTTTTGTGACATATGCAATTCTTTACATGTTTTGAATATACAAAAAAATGGATAATTAAAAATATCTTCTAATAAATTTTGTAAAAGGTATTTAATAAAACATTGATTTGTTATTCAACAGGATATTACCGTGTTAATTATGATGAAACAAATTGGCGAAGAATTGCGGATTATCTAAACTCTAACGAATATATAAAAATACACACTTTAAATCGTGCACAACTCATCAATGACGCTTTTGCCTTAGTAAGATACAATAAAATCAAGATCTCTATATTCATGAGCATTACAGGATACCTATCGCGAGAAACGAATTACGCAGTATGGTATTCCGTATTCAAAATTTTGGAATTATCGTCAGAGTATTTTCTATTGCCGGAAAGTAGAAATTTGAAGGTAAGTAATATGTGCATCAGATTTTATAAGCATACATAAAAAAAAATATTAAACAATAGGCCGTTTTTGCACGTGTATTAAAAATATCGGTTCCACATATTAATGATTATCGTAACAATTGTCAAGAAAATATATAGCTGAAAAAGTTAGATTACATCTTTTCATGTTTTGCATGTTAAATACTATACCGATTTTTTCATGTGTACGTATGGATACTATGTAAATATAAAAATTATATTACAAGCTAATTGTGTGACATTTTATCCTAAAATAATATAACAGTATTATATAAATACCTCGAGTTTTTTATTATCGTGATTCTGCTGTGTTGCAAGGAAACTTTTTATTAATTAATAAAAATTTTGTAAACGTATATATTATTCAAACATTTGAATCATATCTTTTTATAAAAGCTAAGAAATCAATATAAAATTTACATCATCCAACAATTTTCAGTTACACTTCTCCGAGATTCTCGGTAATCGTCTTGAGAAGTTAGGATATGACGAAGATCCTCACGAACATGATTTTAAAAAACTAGAAAGACTAAATGCTACACATTGGGCATGTTATTTCGGTAATTCAAAATGTAGGAGTGCGGCCACTTTTAAATTGAATAACTATCTCACAAATCCTGCAAACTACAAGTAATTCTTAATCATGATTATTTTATACAGATTTTCTTATATCTCATGCAGTACTTTATAATTCTTATTGTATATATTTTTTTATATTATATATGTATATATGAATTTTTTAATAAATATATTTTAGAATTTTGCCACATTGGCAAGAATGGATATACTGCGCTGGTTTGATGGAAGCAGATATGACTTTTTGGAATAAAACATTTATATTCATAAAGAATTTAATCTCCATAAAAGATAATCAAAGATTGTTAGAATTTCTAGCTTGTGTTGAAGATTCTGAAATTATTATAAATTATTTAAATATTTGGAGAACTTTGCCAGATTCATTAGTGCAAACTTATGGTCTTGATATTATTTTTTATTCCATCGTTAATAAACATGCACGGAACGATAATGTGCTTAATTACATAATAGACCATTTTCATGAACTTATACCTAAGTAATTTTTCTTCAAATACATATTGATCGTAATCATGATACATGTCCATAATTATATGTCCTAATAATAAATATGTTTATTTTTCTGTCGTAGGGCATCACTAAGTTATAATGTAATATATCAGCTTATTCTACACATATATTCTTCAGCACAACTTGACAAGGTAAATTTTATAATCTCTGAAATTTATTTATCTCTGATATTTATTTAGGTTATTCTTATTATAGGTTTCTTAATATTAAATTTATATGTACCTCCATAATATGTCAATTTATATATTTACTTGTTATAGTTATTCTTAAAGCGAGAAAATTATATTTCGCGTTAGATTTTTCTGATGCGAAATTAAAATACTGCTTAGCGATAAATATTTTAAAATTATCTATTTTAGGTAGAACACTTGGCAAGTATTGAGTTCAAGTCACAACCAGATATTTGGATTGAAATTCAAGATATAATAGAAGTGCGTAAGTATAATCTAGCATTTCAACAAAATTTCTTTGGCGAACCTAGCTAGCGAATCTAGCATTTCAACAAAATTTCTTTGGTCGTAAAACCAAGAAGACAAGCTTGAACGTTTTAAATTTTAATCTAAGTTAAATTAATCAAAAAAATAATTGCAATATGAAATACAAATTTATCTATTATTTTTTATATTGTATTATGTTTATATATTTGTATTATATATTGTATTAATAATCAAAACTATTAATACAATCTTAGAATGCGCTTTTTTAAGCGCACTTTTGTATTCAATTGACAATAAATTATACGTTACGATTTTATAGGGTTTTATAGTGTTCTCTTTTTTCAAACATTTTTCTGATTCAGAAATATTCTTGGACGATAAGTAAAAACAATTAATAATAATCAAAAATACTAATAATTCTTTACTGTCTGAATCGTTTTCACGATTAATTAGATTAAGCTATAATTACATTAATTGTAATTCTATCTTCAATTATTTTATGATAAATTGGTATCAAAAAAGTATTTTAATAAAGCTAAATATAATATGATAGTAGTGTAAAATAAATAATATAAAATTTAAAAAACGCGCAATATATATAATATAATATGTTCGTGAACCTAGCATATCATTTTCCAGCAGATCAAAAATAAAAGAGAGTTCTTGTCGCATGCAGTCGAGTTCTATAGTTCCTTATAGTTTTTAGTAATAGTTCTGGTGATTTTATCCAAAAAAACACCAATCGAAAAAATGATCTGCTAACTTCCCGTAGCAGATCATTTTCTAGCAGATCAAAAATAAAAGAGAGTTCTTGTCGCATGCAGTCGAGTTCTATAGTTCCTGATAGTTTTTAATGATAGTTCTGGTGATTTTATAAAAAAAAACACCGATCGAAAAAAATGATCTGCTACGGAAAGTTAGCAGATAAAAAATAGAGGACACTGAACATATATGTGATATGCTGGCCGTATATTGATAGTTCTGTTGATAATTAAAGAATTTTCGTGTAGTTCTGAGCCAGTACATTGCTTTTCCAAAGAGTTCTGACGACTAAAATAATTAGAAAATTTTTTAACAATTATTTTACCCGAAAAACACGCATTTTTGTACATATATGTGATATGCTGGCCGCATATTGATAGTTCTGCTAAAAATTAGACAGTTCTCTTCTAGTTCTGGGCGAGTAAATTGCTTTTCCAAAAAGTTCTGACGACTAAAATAATTAGAAAATTTTTTAAACAATTATTTTACCCGAAAAACACGCATTTTTTAGTATATGTGTGATATGCTGGCCGTATATTGATAGTTCTGTTAATAATTAAAGAGTTTTCGTGTAGTTCTGGGCGAGTACATTGCTTTTTCAAAGAGTTCTGACGACTAAAATAATTAGAAAATTTTCGGGGAGTAGCTTCGGAAAGTAGAGAAGGACAGACATATATGTTGCGAAAATGCGTGTTTTTCGGGTAAAATAATTGTTTAAAAAATTTTCTAATTATTTTAGTCGTCAGAACTCTTTGAAAAAGCAATGTACTCGCCCAGAACTACACGAAAACTCTTTAATTATTAACAGAACTATCAATATACGGCCAGCATATCACACATATGCTCAAAAATGCGTGTTTTTCGGGTAAATTAATTGTTTAAAAAATTTTCTAATTATTTTAGTCGTCAGAACTCTTTGGAAAAGCAATGTACTCGCCCAGAACTAGAAGAGAACTGTCTAATTTTTAGCAGAACTATCAATATGCGGTCAGCATATCACACATATGCTCAAAAATGCGCGTTTTTCGGGTAAATTAATTGTTTAAAAAATTTTCTAATTATTTTAGTCGTCAGAACTCTTTGGAAAAGCAATGTACTTGCCCAGAACTGCACGAAAACTCTTTAATTATTAACAGAACTATCAATATACGGCCAGCATATCACACATATACTAAAAAATGTGTGTTTTTCGGGTAAAATAATTGTTTAAAAAATTTTCTAATTATTTTAGTCGTCAGAACTTTTTGGAAAAGCAATGTACTCGCCCAGAACTAGAAGAGAACTGTCTAATTTTTAGCAGAACTATCAATATGCGGCCAGCATATCACATATATGTACAAAAATGCGTGTTTTTCGGGTAAAATAATTGTTTAAAAAATTTTCTAATTATTTTAGTCGTCAGAACTCTTTGGAAAAGCAATGTACTCGCCCAGAACTAGAAGAGAACTGTCTAATTTTTAGCAGAACTATCAATATGCGGCCAGCATATCACACATATGCTCAAAAATGCGCGTTTTTCGGGTAAATTAATTGTTTAAAAAATTTTCTAATTATTTTAGTCGTCAGAACTCTTTGGAAAAGCAATGTACTTGCCCAGAACTACACGAAAACTCTTTAATTATTAACAGAACTATCAATATACGGCCAGCATATCACACATATACTAAAAAATGCGTGTTTTTCGGGTAAAATAATTGTTTAAAAAATTTTCTAATTATTTTAGTCGTCAGAACTTTTTGGAAAAGCAATGTACTCGCCCAGAACTAGAAGAGAACTGTCTAATTTTTAGCAGAACTATCAATATGCGGCCAGCATATCACATATATGTACAAAAATGCGTGTTTTTCGGGTAAAATAATTGTTAAAAAATTTTCTAATTATTTTAGTCGTCAGAACTCTTTGGAAAAGCAATGTACTGGCTCAGAACTACACGAAAACTCTTTAATTATCAACAGAACTATCAATATACGGCCAGCATATCACATATATGTTCAGTGTCCTCTATTTTTTATCTGCTAACTTTCCGTAGCAGATCATTTTTTTCGATCGGTGTTTTTTTTTATAAAATCACCAGAACTATCATTAAAAACTATCAGGAACTATAGAACTCGACTGCATGCGACAAGAACTCTCTCTTATTTTTGATCTGCTAGAAAATGATCTGCTACGGGAAGTTAGCAGATCATTTTTTCGATTGGTGTTTTTTTGGATAAAATCACCAGAACTATTACTAAAAACTATAAGGAACTATAGAACTCGACTGCATGCGACAAGAACTCTCTTTTATTTTTGATCTGCTGGAAAATGATATGCTAGGTTCACGAACATTAATATAATGACATAATATTTATTATACAATATGATAATATATAACTGCAATTATGTCTTAATACAATTACAATATACGCAATACAATATATCAGACAATCAAAAACAAACTTTGGTACATTTAAAACATATAAGGTAAATGTCGCAGTGAGACCGGATAAGAGAGTTAATTATTATAGAAGATATAATTCCTTTTGTGATCAAAGGAATCTCACACAAATTTGAAACCAAAACTTAATAAACGACGATGGTTGATTAAAATAATTGGACATAAAAATATATTTCACAGAAGAATATTATATTTATAAATATTAAAAAATTGTTTTGTTCATATAAAGTCGCAGATTGAGACTTATTCAGCCACTGGGACATTTATCTTATTACAAGTTCCTTTAATAATATATTGTATTCTGTACTACACTCTGAAATAATGTACACAAGATAATATAAAATAGAAATAATATTTTAATAAAATTGTTTAAACGTTTAAACGTTTTATGAATAATGCAAAAAACTTTATTCAAAAAGAGCCGAACAATACGGTTTTTTTTGCAATAGAAATTTGTACTTTATTCCAAAGTAACTCAGAAAATATTAATATTTTTATAGTAAAAGTTATTAATCTAAATATTTAAACGTTCAAACGTCGAAATTGTTTTATAATTTGCGCAAGAAATATCTTCCGGTTTTTTAGAAGAGAATCTTGCTGTTTGCCCACCCGAAATTTTTCAGTCATTATCTTAGCCATCAACAAACTACAAACTAACTGCCAAAGCAGAAGTTTCAGAGTTTGTCGATACAAAGAATTAGAAAAAATACAGAATTTGTATAAAATTTTAAGACCCTATTTAACAGAAAATCCTACCTAATAAAAAATCAACCTAAACCAGAAATTCTATCTAATAAAAAATCCTACCTAACAGAAAAACCTGATATAAAATTCTACCTAAAAGAAAATATCTAATACAACAATTATTTAATAAAAAAATTGGGTTTAATTTCGCGTCACTTATATACTCATGTGTGCAAATTATATTTCTTAAAAAAATTCAAGAGAAAATTTTTCACAATTCGCATGTCTGTTTCGGGAGCTTTTCCCGACCGAAATTTGTTGATAGCCGATCATTATTTCGTGATCGATCAATATCAACATTGTTTCGAGATTCGTGCTCGACCATTATCAATGGGACCACGAATTTCGAATTTCCATGCTCGACCATGGGATCAATTATGCCACGGGACCATGGATGCATGAGTAGGCTAGGAAACATTTCGAAGAAATTGATATATAGAAAGTATAAATATATTTCAAAATAAATAATCAAAAGTGCGCTCTTTTATTAAATAAATAATTTCGAATGTAACATCAATTTTCAATGTTTGCCGCGTTTGTGTAAAACACATCCTTTTTATTTTTAATTTATATTTATATATGCATGTGTATACGCATGTGTATTTAAAAAAATTTTTAATATATTGGATTATTCGAAAAGTTTGTAGCAATTTTTATGACTAAATCCAAAACAATTATATGTTTGGATCTATTTTTATTCAATAATATAAAATACGTACCGTTGTTTTCGACAACATTTGGCTATCTTTAATAACTTATGTATGCACATTACTAAATAAATGGACATATAAATATATAAACATTGTTTTTGATTTTGTCATAAAAAATGTCTATAAACTTTCCAAATAACTTAATATATCTTGCTCTATTCGTTATTCATAAATTACATTTATAAAATGTTCCAGTGTTAAATATTCATCAACGAATCTAAGTCCTAGCCCACCCATTTTAAAATAATGGATCTTATATATTTGTTATGTTTCTATCTATAATATTTTTGTGTATAAATTTTTGGTTGTGTTCAAAATAATTATAAAAAACATGTTAACAGATAAATATGTATATATAAAATATATATAACGCATGTGATAAATATAATTTAAATTTTTCAAAATAATAAATAATTTGTTCTTCTAGAAACTAATACAAAATTTAAAATATTTTGCAATGTGCAAACTTAATTTTTTATAAAATCAATATCGCGCGCGTATACGCTCCACAATGTATTAAATTTTATAATATGTATCTTATATTATAGATCCATTATATTAACAACAATCAAGACAAATTAAATTCACTCACCGATCGATGCGCACCAGCGGAGTTGTCGTTCTGTTGATCTGCATAGTTGATCTGTAAAATACGAAAATAATTCCAGATTACAGATATGTTCAAAATAATTAATGTTTGTAAAATTATAATTACATTAAACTTTTAATTCATTTATCTAAGCAAATATCTAATTTAAAAAATATTGAAAAAAGTTTAATTATTTGAAAAAATAATAAATACTTTCAAAAAATTTCCAATAAAGATAAATATTAACTAATGTAAATATTTTAATGTATATTTTAAGTCTTTTAAACATTTCAATGTGCAACATTTTCAAACAACAAATAACAAATAAATTATAACTCACCGTAAAGTTGCTCCGCTGGCACCTGATGCTCCTCCTGAGCCTCCTCCTCCTCTCAGTCCTCGCAGTTCTTCAAAAAAGTCACACGCGTTCGCGGCGTGAATACGAAAATCGCACGGCACTTTAAACGGCACCCCCGACGTGTATTGTCTCATTAGAACAAAAGTAACTTTCGAAAATTATCGCACGCAACCTAACACGTTCGACACTCTAGCATCCGAAGCAGATAACGATAGAAAATTGTACTCTTATTTGCGAAGAATAATTATAAAAGGAGAATAGCAGAGGGGTAATGTTATTGAAGAGGATAATGCATACGCGATACGCGAAACGATCTGTTTTGCTCAAATGCCACCGTGCGAATAATAACAATGTTGCAGCAAGGACAAGGTCGCGTCGCGAGTCGAGACGGAATTTGGAAGGAGTAGGGGAAAGGAATGTGTGTGCCGATACTCGCGCGAGAAAGAAAGCGTGAGAGTGAGAGAGAGAACATAGGATTATGTATAGATCACGTAGGCAACAACGCGTACGAAAACTACCCCACCAAACCCCCTCTCGCAGCGAGTTAGCGTCGAAATTTCTTACACAATATAAAATACTTTACATATTACAAGATATTCCTTGCGTTCAAAATTTTTATTTCGATGAATAGTTTACTATTGTACTATTGTACTTTTCGTCTTTTATCGTATTTTGTATCGTACCGTATCTTTGAAATCTTTACCTGATAGCAGATTCGTTGCATTGTCCAAGATAAAAATTAATTTTACTCGATTGAAATTCTGTGTTTTAAACTTTTTGAGGAATTTTATTATTTTGTATTGACACAAATAAATAAATATACGAGTTAAAGATAATTATGATAAAATTAAAGATAATTACCTTATAAAAAGGAAATAAAAATGTTACAAGAGACGTCGTTTTGTGCAAACACGACTGCCTACGCAATTTGATAAAATAAATTATTAGTTATATATAAATTAAAATTTTGAATGCAAGGAATATCTTGTAATACGTAAAATATTTCATATTATGTTAAGAATGACTACTTCCAACATCAATTAACTTTAATCGATGGTTCAAATTGTTGTTGACAAAATCACTAACACGAAGAATTAAATATCGCCATCGAAGAATAATAAAATATTAAACTTTTTCTTTTAATAACGATATTTTATTCATGCAATTTTACCGACAAGTTTTGACGGTGCGTTAAAAGTTAATCGACGTTGGAAATAATCACCTTAAGAGTTTCGAGACGATATATAACGCAAGAGAAGAAGAGAGAGATTAAGAAAAAGAAAGAAAAAGGGAATATAAAGCACACAGGCTACAGCACGACAAAAAACAACGCAAATATATATTTTTTTACATACGGAAAGCGCAAAAAGCGTATTCAAGTAGTTTAAGTGTAGCATAAACGCGACGAAGATGCGTACAATGAATTAATTACATAAATTTTTCGATTTCTCTTTGCTATCGTTGACTGCTGCCGCGAATGTCGAACGGATAGTTCCGTGATGCAATCGTGTCTCTAAGTTGTTTTTATTTTTATCATAATGCGACAAAGAATGCGTCAAAATTGTCATGCAAAATATCGCGTAATTTTCATGATAAAATTCGCATCACGTTGTATAAAATGTCGCACGATAATAAATTAATCTCGATACGGTTTTTGTCATATGCCCGAAAATTTGCGGCACATAACTCACTAAAATATTACGATTCGTAAAATATTAAAATCCGCGAACTCGCACGAAAAAAACACATTTGCTGATCTTTTCTTGGTTGATGGATCATCAAAACTTTTTGCTGTAATATGAAAAAGATCGAGTTCTTTATTCATAAATTTTGATTGTCCAACAAAATTTATTTTTAGATCTGTATCTGACACAATTTTTAGAGCCTTCAGCAAAAGTATTCTTTCTGTGCAAGCAAAACTGTCACGCCACTCCCGACGTATTCACATCACGAAATTAATGAACACGCACAAGAGAGTTTGTCTCTGAAACATAAATATAAAAAATTGATATTACAACAAGCTCCAACACAAAACTAAAGCTATATAACTATGACTTAGTAATATTATTATCTATGTGCAATAATAAATAATATTCTATTACTTAGATTTCATTTCTTTCTTTTTAAAAATTTTTTGTTAATCGTGTAATCTTATTTATTTTATGAAATATTTGCTTCAAAAACAAAAAATTCAATCCTTACAATAATTTTTTTAAATAAAAATTATTTCGAATAATCTTGTACTTTAAACATTTATGCTATTCCGCTGCTGCACATCGTGTATCAATAAGTCATAATTTAGATTATTATATAAAATTCCAGTTTCTCTGAGATTTCTGATATAATTGGGAATATATAAAAAAAACAGAATACATAATATATCTTGATATTAAAATATAAAATTAAATCCTTCATTCTGCAATTAAATTTGTACGCAGAGCGTATTTCTAATCCATAATTTCTAAAGGAACTACCAAACAGTAGTATTATTCACCGGCAAAATCGATGTGATAATATAGTTCACTCTGTAACATGGACGCAGATAGCGATGAAGAACAAAGGTAAAAGCGGCATGAAAAAGAACGAGATAATTAATCTTAGACTTTCCTTTGATCATACACTCTTGTAATTTTTTTATTAAAAATTTTTACTATAAAAATTTTAATCGTGAAGAACAGCGAATTACTGCAAGACTGTATATATTCTACACGAAACAATGCTTTTTAACCGCTGAAAGTTTTCCGAAAAAAAAAAATACTCAACTATTAAACTCCAGACTCTCTCTATTAAACTTTGAATAAAAGATTCGGTAAACGCTCCGAGGAATATAAAACTCTGCCGAAATTTTGCATTATTTCGCAGAAAAGTACGGTGCTGTCTAAATTTTTATTAGAAAGTTCATCCCCGCGTATGGTAGGGCAAGTTCGCTCGGTGACTGAAATCTGGCAAAACTTAGGACATATAAACTTTTCCGCTCCTTTCTATGTCTGCGCTGTGCATGAATTATTAAAACCAGACAGCCAGCGAGCTTTCCGTATTTGCATATTCGTGCATAAGCACACTCCGCGCCATTTACATAACTATTATTTTTTTTTCTCTATTTCGTTTCTTTTTTTTTACGTCGTGTTTATCACGTCTTCTCTGCTGCTACGATCGCTGCCAATTCTTGTCGCAAACCGCAGATAGCAATCAATCTTTGGAACCGCTACGCTCTTTGATCCTACTTGCACACATTGTGTAAGAAATTAGCTAAAGAATTTATGTTTGCAGAAGTAATTTACATATGTAATATTAAAATTACGTCAAAATTATAAGTATTAAATGGATATGCGTATCTTCGCAAATCTTCTTTACCGTTAATTTTTCTTGTTTCTTTTTTTTTTTGTAGAGAGAAATTAATATCCAGAAATATCTTCAAGGTTATTTACGATTAACAAAGAGAAATTGAAAGAATTCTCTCTCTAAATAAATATTTGTGCGCGGAGCGAAACCTTCTCTCGTTTTATTTGCGAATGATATAACGTTCGGCGTTCGTAGATTTCGCAAGGTTTCGAGAACCGGATTCAAGGCAATGCAGGTTTTTTCGTGCTAAAAGCCAAAAAACGTGCGGTCCTGCGACGTCACGCGCGAAATTGTCGCGCGAGTCCTGCGTGTGCATCCACGGTCAGTAATGTCGTTTTTCTGCGCGATTTTCTTACACACGTATCTGTATGCTTCGCGGTACTCGCATTGACGACGTAGTTCATGCAACCTTGAAAAATGTATTTTGCTTCGTCTTTGCTTTTAACGTACAAATAAATACGACGGTTGACGCCGTTATCAGGTTTTGGGATTCAACAAGCGATAAATGCTTACTGGTATCAGAAATTACAAGAAAATGCGCAGCGAAGAACACAGTAGTCGATTTGAATAGCAAAAATAATATCAGGCAAAAGGTGGAGTAACTTTTATATACAAGAGGGAAGTCATTATCTGCTAATGAGATTTACTATTCTGCTTAACGTGATTCTCGATTTTCCTTGCATATTACATCCTTACATATTATGTCTGAAAAATCCAAAGATATTTTTACTGATGCCATAATTGATTAAATAAATATAATGTCTCCTTCTCATAAAATTTATATTCCAAATTCTTTGAACACAATAATATAATTAATTTTGCGTTTATGACTCGATCACGGAGACGCAGGAAATATGGCTTAATGTAGCATCAGTGAACCGCCATGATATTTCTCCCATCCCATCTCTTGCGCGCCCTTTTTAATAAAAATATTCCCCCTCTTCCGTCGCGGCTCTTTCTCCACTTCGAGAGAACCCGACTTCATCCCTCTCTCCTTTTCTCTTGCTCGTTCGCTCGCTCGCTCGCTCGCTCGTAACAGCCTCGCACCGCGATGTTAGGGTGAACACGATTCGGAGTCTCCCTCATGCAGGCACTTAGCGTGAAGGCATTTGTCTATCGAAAACTATACCCTCGCACCGAGAAATCTGTCCCCTTCGCCCTTTTATTCCCTCGCGCAACACGAGAGTCACGCTGTTTTTCGGTGGAGTGTTTCGGTAGTTAGTGACACGTGTATGCACGATTTGTGGGGACATGGTGGAAAACTAGAAACTAACTCCCGGCCGTATCAAATTTCTATCATCAATGCACCGCGCGCTAGAAACACCTGACGTAGTATTGCACTTATCACAAAGTGAAAAAGCATAATCCGATTAATCATTTAATTATACTTCCGCGTAGCAACATATTATGTTAAACATGGAAATGAAGTTACACTCGCTCGCTAGTATAATCAGTATATGAATTCATCAATCATTGACGTAATTAACTACGTTGACTAGAAAATATAAAAACGCACGCTGGTATTTGTAATATATATCGAAGATTACTTTGAAAAAAGTGAGGAAATAAAGTACATATTACTTAATTATTAATTTAAATATCGCATCTCGCGAATTTTCGCTTTAATTAATGGAACTTCTATCATGACGTGTTTTCCCATTGCGACCATTCTAGATATCTTCGATCCGCACTATATAGACGTGCATACGTGTGCACACATACGTATTACGCAGGGTATTTCAAGTGGGCGCGTAGAGGGTGAATTTTGTTTTGCAGAATACACAGTGTGTTGCAACGAAGCGATTAAACGATCATAAGGCTTAACGTTTCCCGGCGACCGGCCTCCAGCAATCAATCGGACTTATTGTGGTCGAAGTTACCTTCGGTACACTCTGTATACGTGCGCATATACAGCCCAGGTTCTCCCTCTCTCTGATACCTTATTTATCTCCGCCGCTCTAACTGTCTGTCTCTCTTCCTCTCTTCATGGTCGGTACTCTGCTCGCGAGTTGCTGCCTCGGGGCAAGGGATAAGAGCGTATCAGTGCTGGCGTTATTTTTGCGCTTGCCCCGTTCCAAAACGAATGTTAAAACATAAAGTTCTCGTTATGATCTAACTTAATTATATTTGGTATATGATGAAAGTAAAATGTGTATTTCGATCAGTGAAAGAGAATATTTGAACTGTAGGAAAAGAAATTAATTTTTACCAAAACTTTTCAGAAAACTTGAAAATTAAATCCGAATTAATAATGTGAATCTAATAAAGTATTTCATTATTGTAAATTTCTTGTAGTTATATATATATAAACAGCGAAAAGAAAGAGAGAGAGAGAAAGAGAGACTTACTAATTTGCTACGATTACGTATTCTAGGTATTGCGAGTCTAAAAACATCGCATATACAAATTAATTATCTTTGATTATGATTATTAATGATTATTAATGATTGCATGAATATATGATTATTAATGAGACAATAACAACAAAGAATCGTGTCGCGTGTCCAACTCGTAAATTGAAAAACTAAAATTATAATATTAGCTAAGATCGCTTGTTCGAAGAGTTTAGCTTTATTCAATCTTCTACATATTTTTATGTGTTTAGAGAGAGAGAGAGAGAGAGAGAGAGAGAGAGAGAGAGGAAAAGAGAATAAAAAAAAATATTTAAATGTTTTAAATGTAATGCATAATCGTAGTAATAAATAATAAAATTTTTAGCATATCATTTCACAGACTTTCAGAATGACTTTGACTATTTTCCGTCACTCAAAATCGCTCCTTTAAACAAAAATAAATCAATTCACACCATTACTGAAAATACTATAAAATACTATATAGCTAAAATACTACATTTAGTGAACATTAAGATTCATCAAGATTCATCAAGACTCATCAAGAGAGACGTTCCAACTCTGAGAGATCTCGATTATAGATGCATCTGAAGAACTTCTCCAATAATTGATTCAAATAACGTATGCACAAACGGTTATTATTTGCTCGAGTTACATCAAGGGCGCTTCCTCTCGGTCCGCACCTGCGTCGCGATCCCGCGGAGCGGGGGCGGCGAGGACGACGGCGGCGTCCGCGACGGCGTAGAGGAAAGCAACGAGAAGGCACACCGCTGCTGCCAGTAGCTCCCAGGCAGTGACTCCGCGCGCGTAACACGCAACACGTAACCGGGTAAAACGCTACGCGTGCACCGTGTGTTATGTCATTGATGACAATCCCAGGACGCGGACGAGTTTCGGCTTCGGCGAGTGCGCGGCGTGGATAAGTGCGAGTGAATCGTGCGCGAATTTTGTTTCAGGCAGAATTACGAGCATTACTATTATTATCATTGCTCGATCGTACGAAAAGTATTCTCGTGAATCTTCAATTTTTCCGCTCGGTATATATTTTTTTTCACCGTCCCCGCGATATTCGAGCGTATCTCGTGCGTAAAAAAATGCCGCGCTGCGGTGACGAGCCTCGATGAGAATTCGACGGCCGTATCGATGTAGCCTTTCGACGGCGCAGCGTGTTGCTGTCATGGTTCGATAGCTGGATGAACACCGGCGACCTCGGCATCGGCGTCGACGACGGTGCGCGACCGAGGAATCGAGCGAGCGGCAGCAACGACGGACCGAGCCGCTTCGCTCCGGTGGATGTCGACGAACTCGCGTGACGCTCTCATCCACGACCGCCGCAGTGACAGTACGATAACACGGTGGTCGCATACGTGCGACCGGACGCGACAAGGTGGTCCCGGCCCTTGGCAGACACGGAAGACTCCGCTACGAGTCGACGATGGTGAGACGGCCTTGAGATCGATCGCACGAGAGTGAGTGCGGTGAACGGTTGCAAGTTTTGGCACGGTGCGATCGAATCCGCGCGATCCACGCTACCGCTTCGTGCCTGGCGCACTACCGGGTGACTACGATGCACGGCGCGGTGACTGGGCACACAAGTCGCAAACACGTCGCAAAGGCACAGAGCCATCGCGATGTTGTACGGAACCGCGAGCGGAAGTACGCAAACCGCGGGACTAAATCGCGCACGTAGGCACGAAGCTGCGCGTGAGGAGAAATACTCGGTATATCGCGTTACGCGGCGGTCGCGATAATTCGATAGCGGTCGTTCGCTCGCGAATACGTTGCGATTGATCCCTTGCGATCGTGGGATACCGACCGGAAGCGATCCCGTCGGATTGGGAAAAAGAGAGACAGAGAGAGAGAGTAACCACCGTTCGTTGAATGGAGTAATGAGCGGGGCCCCTGCGCGGGGCACAGTGCCCCGTCGTCAAAGACGCCATCATCATCACCATCATCAACATCATCACCATCAACAAAAACATCAGAAGCGCGTCCGGGACGAAACGCCGCGAGACGGAACATCGGACGAACCGGAGGAGAAGCGGCCGAAGGTCAACCCGATCTTTCTGTGGGCGTCGCAGCGCGAGCAGAGAATTGTCGAGGTGAGATGCGAGGACTACGATAAGAGAAACCGCATTAAACTCACGAAGACCGCGCAAGGATGGCGCTCGATACCGCGGACCACGTGCAACGTCTATACGATCGCCACCGCCTGCAAGCGAGCCGCGCCGAGCCTGGTCAATTCGTCGCCCGCCTCCTCGGTCTCGTCGAACGACGAGAAGGAGAACGGCAAGCGACGTCAGGAGATCACGCCGGCGAGCGCGACGGCGAATCCGCTGCGACGGAAGTATGCGACGAACGGTTTGCTTACTGGCGACGGCGCAGGCCACAAAAAGAGACGCTACGATGAAGAAGAGAACCGACGAGGATATTCTTATCCTCTGAGAACTCATAAGGATTCCAATTGGAACTCGGACGGCCAAGACTGCTCCGACGAAATCGTCGCCGGCGAGAACGGAGAGGACAATGGCGAGGAACAGGATCGCCAGGAGGAGCAGAGCGCAACGGAGGATCGTCTGTCCTTGAAGATCAAGGATAAATTGAGCGGTCGGATCAACCTGGAGAGATTGCAGAAGGACAAGCTGTTTCAGCCGCGCGTCGTTCTGGAGCAGCTGCATTTGTCGCAGCTTCCCGAGAGCGCGAGTAAAAATGTTGTTCGTCGTGCGAGAAGCAAAAACGAGGCGAAGCAGACGGAGAAAGATGAGCGAGATGAGGAAAATGTCGCCGTTGACGAAGCAGAGGACGAGGAAGAAGAGCAGGAAAAGGAGGAGAGCGGCGAAAAGCCGGGTTGCCGGGTGAACAAGGCGGGCATTCAGGATATATTGAACATGATAGATGCCACAGCCTCGCCCGTTCTCGCCACCGACACTCCCAGCGCCGATCTGCCAATAGATTCTACGAAGACTTACGAGATTCTCGGCGAAAAGCAGCCCGTCGAAAGAAAAGTCACGGAACCGAATGACGCGACTGACCGATTAAGAAGCGAATCGGCGTCTGTTTACCGGACCGAAACAATCGACCAGGACGAGATCGATGACAAACTAGAGGTGTACGAAGAGAAGATTCTGGAGGGGGATAAACTTATGCTGCTCTCGTTGAAAAGTAATTCCGAGACGACGCTCAAGTCTTGCAAAGTCGCCGAGGCCGATGGTGGTTTTGTCGGTCAATCGAGATGCAGATCAACCTCACTGGTCGCGTTCGAGACGCCGTTGGAAACGGAAGAAGAAGCGCCGGATGAGCCCGGCGAGCTACTGAAGATCGATTACAAGATCGATAGCTCGAAGATCCTCAACGCGCTGAGGAACACGCCGGGACTTTCTATATCCGTGGCGTCTCACGCGCCCGAGATTGGTAAGAATCCGATTGCGCCGCCCAGACCACCCTCGAAGGCATCCTCGTCGAGCAGATCGCCGGATTCGCAGGCGGAGTGCGCAGAGAAACTGCTGCTGAAGAACTCGCACGACTACGCTGATAATCGCTCAGGACGCTGTTCTAATTCGCCTCGCAATCTGCCGGGTCTGTCGATCGTTATACCGAATTATCGCTACAAGAGCATCGCCGTTGCCAATCAACTAACGACGACGACGACGACGATGACGACAATTTCGCCCGGCGTAAAACGTCGCGTTGAATCGCCCGAAAGTACCGTCACTTTCAACAAGGTCGACACATATCCAGGAGAGCTTAATTCCCTGCGCGTTTTTCCGCCCGAGGAAGGCGAAGAAAATGAAGAGGACGACGACTGCGATTCGCAGGTTCTGGAAGATCTCCGACGGCAGAAGGCGGACTCGCTGGCGTACGACAGCGCGGACGTGGATTATTACAGCAGATCCGGCTCTAGAAATAATCACGAGGACCGTAAGACTTCGCCGGAAAACGCGAAAGGTGATTCTCTCTGGAACGGTTCCAGCAGGAGCAGCGAAGCGCAAGCCAAGTGTAAGCATGCGGATCTCGAAAATTTGGACCTGGTTCTGGAAGAGTTACGATCTCGCGGCACCGTAGTGTCTCCGCAGCCTAGCGGAATTCCCTGCTCTCCCGCGTCCAGGAGGCCATCGTCGACGTATCTCGAAAGACTGTTGCCCAGTCCACCGTGTTCCGTGACCTGCTCGGAGGACGCGAAAAGCGAGTTGACGCTGAAGAGTATTCTGGCATCGTCCAACTGCACGGAGTCGCGTGATTGCGAGAGATCGAAGGAGGGAGCGGCGATTCGATCCGATCAGAATGTCGAGGCTGTCTCTCGTCCCGTGCACTCGAGTGTCGACAGAAACGCGCGGCGAATGTATCAGCGGAGCTTCCAAGAACGCGTGAACATTCATAGCCAGGAGGCTAGAAACTCCGGCAGGCCGTTGTCCAGCGGCGACATCCACAGCACCTTCTACACGATGGCGGAACGCGCCGCGCCCAAGAGACCAATGTCCGCCGAATGGCAGTCGGCCGCGCGTCCGAGAAATCAAATTCACTGCTACCAGAAGCTCGTCAGTAGAACGCGAAATCACTTCGTCAATCAACAGCATGACCAGTACCAAGTCGCCTTCGCGACGTCTAGCAGCACGGACGGCAAATCCCTGGATCCGGCAAGTCAGCTTCGCGAATTGATCGAAACCGTCGGCCATCTAATTCCCGATCCGCTCCTGGTGCCGCGCAATTATCTACCGGGTCTAGCAGCCGCGCCGGCCACGGAGATCCCCAAGCTGCTGGCCAGCCGACCTGAGCTGAGGTTACCGGAGGCGCTCACCAGGCCCGACCTACTTCGCGATCCCGACCTGCTCGTGATATCGCTAGCGCATCTACAGCACGTGTTGGATCACGGCGAGGGCCCGGTTTCTAGATCGCACGGACAGTCGCAACACCAGCCCAGACATCCCGTCAACAAACGATCGACCGATCACGCGAATGGCAAAAGCGGAAAAGGTGACACCATCGCCGGCAGACCCAAGCTCAGCGTCAAACCGATCGGCACGCTGATGGCAACGCAACCGATAGATTTGTCGAACGGAGTGCGATCGCGCGTCAGCCCGTGCCCGCCCCTCCTCAGGGTACGCAGCGGGCTACTCAAACAGGAGCCGGAAGTGAGTTCGACCGCGAGCTCGCCTGATGAGTCGCAGCTATGGCATCCGTTGTTCGGCAGGTAAGCCTTGACCTTCTTATACTTGCTTTTATTTGCATATCTTCCTCACACTGAACTCATTAACCTTTACTCGCTTACGTAGCGATTTCGGCGACAAAAATAAAATAACTGACCACACATGCAGCGAGGCAGAAAAATAATTCATCGATAGCTTAAATTTTATAACTAATATTTAACTTTAATTGATGCAATATTTTATAATTGAAATATGCAATCAGCGATGTAAAACAGAAATATTGCAGCAATAATTTAAATCTTGCGATTTTAATATGCAATTAAAAATTGGAATCCAATAAAACCTAATGTGCGATTCAAAGATTAATTTTGCACAAACATAATTTTATGGTAAAGTCTAATTGTAAGTCTTTTCGGGCGATTTTTTTATATCAGCTAAAAGCTTATAATCCCCATATATTAATCTGTTCATTTAAAAATTAAATTTTGAAACACAACTAATATCAGTAAAATGTTCATTCAATGCGAGCACTGTTTTTAAATAAAACTGCGTCGTTCGAGGTAAATTAATTTAATAAAATAAAAACAAACAACTTAATATTCTGCGCTTTCTAAAACCTCTTTTGGTTTTAAAATACGAGTGTATAAATCACAAAAACGTAATTAAAAATAAAATTCTTAATCCGTAGAATATCTGTCCAAATTAATACATCTTCTGTTTCCAAATAGAGTCGCGTATTTTTTTCGAAATAAACAACCGAATTAGTAAAGAATTTCATATCGCATATTTCTATAATTGATCAACCTATTCTGATTTTAAAATTACGAGCGTATATACATTTGAGAGTACTTAAGTGTAAAGTGTTTGATCGATAGAACATACGTTCAAATTACGTAATGCAAATTCTGTTTTAAATGGAACCATACATTTTCCGAAACACATCACTCAATTAACCGAAAATTTAATATACCGTACTTTTCAAATTGATAATCGGCTTGAGCTCTGAAATTACCGATGTTATACGAATTCAAGAGTGACTGAGAACATAAAATGCTTACTTGATGGTGGAACATGCGTTCAATTTATGCAATATGAATTCTGTTTTAAAATGGAAGCACGCATCTCTTGAAATAAGTCAATTAATATAACTCAATTAACCGAGATGTGTATGTAGAGAATTTAATATTCTATTAATGATCAACCTCCACACCGACTTTAAAATTACAGGCAATTAATGAACTCCGGAATGCTCGAAAGCAATCAGAAGAATTATTTGATGGATAGATAGCGATCGCAATACATTTTTTTATCAGTATTCGCGCCCAGTAATTTAATTATATAAACAACACTCATACAGCATTTAATAGAATTAAACGCTTATTCAGAACGTAATATATCCGATGAAACGCGGTGGCGTGCTGGCGAGCGGGCAGCTCGTCGGATATATTTAGAGCGAAAGAGGCAAACGCGAGTAAATGAAAAAAACAGAAAAAAAAACAAAAAAACAAAAAATGAACAAAGTGGCATCGATGCTTCACTTACTCGCACGCAAATAGGTCGGTCTTAATAACGATGACAAGCGACCGAGTGCGCGAAAACAATACTGTTAATCGCGCCGTGCGGTTACGAAGGAATCGGTGTAAAACATCGAAGTGCGACATCGTTGAAAGAAATGACGTTCAAGTAGCGTATGGTCGCTTCGTTTATTTAAGCGCACGAGCGAGCGAGCGCAACAGGAAGTACATTTTGATCCCTTCCGTGTGTACTATTAACACGCGGCCGCATGCTCGAACGCATGCAAATGCGTCCGTATACCTCTCTCCGCGTGCGACAGCGGCCGTTCTGCGCCGCGAAACGATTAAATTTATACCATTTAAATCGACCCGTTTGTCCCGATCCCCCTCGAGAGGATCCGTCGTGTCGCGACGCTTCGTGCATACAAATCCGTTTCGCAAGTCCACGGGAGCCGCTTCGCGATTCCGTTTGACGGCCGAGATAGAATTGACAACTCTTCGACGGTGCGATAATGCTGATCGAACCGCCGTCGATCCGACGAGGCTCATTTGCATCTTAATGCTGACGGTAGCGGCGCCCATCGCGCGCCCGACGAACTCCGACTTCGGGACTCGTCATTCGGCCTTGTAACGAGCCGATCGTCGTACGCGTACATCGACACCGCTAAATATTTAAATTAGATCGAACGCCCGTGAGACACAGGCACTTCGGTATCGCACCTCCTACGTCGACAGGCCGAGCGTGACCTCTTACACTTCCTTCGTGCGAACGTCGAATGGAGGATTGATGGCCGTCGTTAAGCGTAATTAAGACAAAATAAATAGATAAGTGCGCTCTGCCAAGGGAAAAAAGAATTTAATCTGCAAATTTCCATTCCGATTCACGTGAATACGCTCGTTTCGCGTATCGACGTTCTTATCCACTTCATCTGTAAAACTCTGCACTAACGCATTCCCTTTGCAAAAAAAAAACTCACGAATGCAATCATAAAAATTGCCACGCAAATTTTCTCTTTGATTTCCGCGCTAATACTACACCCCTTGCTCATTTCGCGATATCAATTTTTTTATCTTCTCTCTTTCATTCTATAAAATTCTACGTCACCGCATTCTCTCTGCAGAAAAAAAGTCATGATTATAAAGATTCTCATGAAAATGTTTGTGTTAATACTTTATCTCCATGGCTTATTCGTTACATTGAAAATTCATTTTTCCCCTCCGTCGTTCTATCAAGCTCCGTATTCTCTTATTTCGCCGTCAGGTACGCTTAGAATAGAATTCCCGAAATTACGCGCAATGTACGCCGAAATTTTGGCAGTGCTACCCACGGCGTTCGAAGCGTGCAGATCTCGTCCTACAAAGAAGGCACACGGGAAATTTCCAGCCCCAAGTCTGCATCAAAGTCTTGATTGCTAATTGGTGATCGAGACTTCTTTCATTAGGACCGCCCGCTCGGCAGACGATCGGCCACGTTGGCACAACGTGAAAATAGGTCGTCGGGCTACTCGCTTTTCGTCCTACGTTCGTTATCTAATGCTCGGCTCGCTTAGCTCAACGCCGACAAACACGACGACGATGACGACGACGACGACGGCGAGGCGCGCGGATTGCGCAAGCCTGCATATTTAGGATTCATAGAGTTGGCTATAGATCCGCGATCAGTAGAACCGATAACTATACACGGATAGTAAAGTTAAGGTTATTTTAGTAATCGTATGCTAATTTTCGTCACGTTTGCAACATCATTACTTATGTACAAAAGATCGCATCATTTATTCTGCTTTGACCGCTCGACGTATTCAGAAGCCCTGATAAATTAGCCTTGAACCAGGATTTGATTAGGTGGAGACTGGGAGTTCTCATTTATCACTCATGCTTTAAATCACATATAAATTCTAAAGAAGAGAATAATAAATTAATTTTTTTTAACGGAAAAATACAGAAGTGAATTAAAATGTTTCCACAGAGACGGCTGCATTAAAAAATAAATATTTATAATAAAAATTTTTATACATAATTATCATATTTTACACTTCTTTAGTGATTCGGTAGCTTTGGATTCCTCAAAAAAAATTGTTTGGATGGGCATTAGCACCACAACTTTAAGCACGTCATCATCAAACAATCTAAATCTGGCACCATCAGATTATCATGCATCTGGAATAAAAGAGGATCTGAGCTGCATGAAAAATGTGATAAAACGTTTCTCTCTAACGAGCTTAAAGCTGCATGACTAGGAAATTCGCAATCAAGAGATTTTTCTTAATTAAGAAATAGAAAAGCTGTTGGACCGCTAAAAGAATTGTGTTGAAAAATATGATAATTAAATATTTTATAATTAAATTTTTATATTCTTTGAATTTTTTAATGACGACTCTGTATATTTTGATTTATTCTCGTATAATTATATTAGAGAAAGGGAGAAATTAAATTATGTCATAATTACTGCAATTTGTTGTCAACATTCGCCAGAAATATATATTCCTATTACGTAAAAATATATTTCTCGATGCAACTTTTTTAGCTACGGTTTTGCTGCCGTAATGAATGTAATATTACATGCTTATATCCTTCTTATTTGCAAAATATAAATTTGATTCCGTATAATAGTAGATTCTATTCTGGAGCTACGCCCATGAAAGCTGCGCAACAACATGTGCAATTAATTCAAGGATATGAACAACTTTTCTCCAAGAGTATCTGTCAACGTGTCCTTGTGTGTACAGCTTCAGTTGATATAATATAGAACGATATAATATTTTATACTGTCTTGGTAGTGTCGTACTTTATATAATGTGTTCGTTATAATGACGCTTAAATATGACCTGAATACTGTACTAAAGTTTCCGCCCACATAAACGTTCTATTAGGATTTTAAGATTAATAAGATTAATGTATTTGCCATTGCCATGACTTTTTTTAAAAATTTTTATAAGAAAAAATCAACTGCAAACTGATCAAAGAATCCGTCGTTGAAAAATAATATGTGAGAAGTGAAAGCATCTCGTGCACTAGAGAGAAAGAAACATACAAAAACTAAAATAATCGGCAAGACTTTCATATCTTCGCGAGGCTTATGAAAATAGTAATAAATTCGAACGAAAATGTTGCCATAGTTGGCACTTAATCTCACCGTGTCGCGATTATGAAACGCGAGACGCGCGCGCGAGTACGCTGTCGGCAATTAATAGAACACGGTTCCCAAAGGAGACAAAGAGAAAGCAAGCAAGAAAGTATACCCCAAAACCAACGTGTTTGTGATTACACGGTGTTTTGATCGCGCGACTCGTGTAATGTACACGCGAGGCATCAGGCCTGCACGAGCCTCGAAAGACGCACCGTCCCGCGCCCGCCCTTTCGGCTACGTCGGAGCACTTGTGTAAATAGCATTAGAGGATGCTACTCTCCGGCGCGCGGCGAGGACGACGAGCGGACGGACGGACGGTTTTAATGAGAGCGAGAGGCATTAGAGGAGGGCCCTCGTCGTCGTCGTTGTGTGTGACGTCGACACGGGCGTTTCATCGATCGCGCGCGCAGGGCACGGGAAATTCGAAAGCGCGGAGGGTTGCAAAAGCGCGGGCGAGGGGCGTCGGACAGGAAACAAAAATCTCAGCGGGGTTTAACCCTCTCGCGAGGGTGGCAGAGTAGCGGAAAGGGAGGGAAATCAATTTGTTATTCCGAAATAACGATTCGACGAGAGAATAATCCTGTCCATATTCCTGATATTTGTATTTTCCGATATTGAATTAAAATCAAATTTGTAAGTTCAGGTGTCGAGTATTTTTTTCTCGCTAAACAAAACATACGTTTTAATTTTATTAAATATCAAATAACTTTAATTATAATAAAACATAGTAATATAAAGGTACTAAAAAAAAATCATACTACGTAATCCAAAGCAACACTCCGTTCTCCATCTAGAGATACATTGAACATTATAATGATGATATTTTTTCATTATTTGCTTGCATAACGGCACTCCCGCATAATTGTTTTTGTGCAATCGCGTCATTCCTCATGGCAAGCTTTGTATTACACAAAAAAAATATTCAACTAAAAATACATTTCGAAACGATATGCTCCGATGAATATTCATCGTGCAACTTTTATAAATCAACAGAATGTGATGTGTATTACGCGTTGATAAAACCCTATGTGTGTGTGTTGCAAGAGGCACACATCGTGCAGCGTGTCGAGTATCAAATGATAATTAAAGAAACAGACGCTTTTTGACGGCCTGAATGATGTAACGATAAATGAACATGCAGGAAACGGCAAAAAGGGTTGCATATTATCCCCATTCTCTGTAATTAATTCATGTGCGTTAATGCACATGATTAATTCACCAGCAGACGTAATAAGCTATAAGTAATCCTGATAAGCATCTGAATCCTGAATGGTATAAATCCAAGTAATGGCATAAATGCAAGAGTGCATTTTTAATCCAATACTGTAGAGAACTAATCGAACGTTCGTATATCATATAATCACAAATATATAATTCGTAATATAAACAAATATTGCATTGTCAATTAAAAAAAAAAAAAAAAAAAAAAAAGAGGCGCAAAGAAGACGAGTGAGGGCAAAGGAGGGAAGGAGGGAGGAAGGGAGAGAGAGAGAGAGAGAGAGAGAGAACATGAGTAAGAGCGAGAGAGAGTTAAATCTCGATGCAGAACACTGTAATATCTTCGCGTTCACTGGTACCGGATGTGATGCTGTAGTTAGGTTCGACTTCCAACCAGCTAAATCAATCAATCTCGATTCCGCGACTCCGGATACTCCTTTAAATTTATAGAGATTGAGCCGAACGGGAGGTCCAAAATTAATCGAGCGCGTGCACATCTCGTTCTAACTATGATAATCGCCGGCGATATTTCTCGCGGGGTATTGCGCCACTCATGAGAGCCCGATCCCATCCTACTTGATGCGAGAATGGAATCCGAGGAGATCTCCCGCTATAGAATTGGATCGGCAGGGACGTAGCCGTCGACGGTTCGAGCGGATTCGAGGGTCGGCACGATTTACGCGACGTCCGGATCGGTCGATGCTCGCCGGCCCTGTAAACTCACCTCGCCCACGTCCACGCCCACGTTCCCGCCGCCGAGAAGAGGAAGAAGACGCGTTAGAAAGGGAGATGGAATCGGCGGGGTGGACAGGGAGAGGCAGGGGTTAAGAAGCGAAACTGAAAGAGAGACGGAGAGAACGGCCGAAAGTTGGAGGAAGAAAAAGTCGACGGCAGAGACGAACGCGAAGAGCAACTCTTCGTCGTATGCTTCTTTGTCCCTCTTTCGTCTTCATTCTCCGCAGTTTTATCGCACAATCTCTTGACTAGTCGTCGTCTTTCTCCGGCTCTCCGTCCTTCCCGCATTCGCCGTTTCTTCGTTCTTCATCGCCGTCTTCCTTCCGCCTCCCCTACTTTTGCCTACCTTCGTCATCATCGCCTCAATTTCTCAAAGCTCACTTCCTCCACTCATTTCTCTCCGTTCCCTAGTAATAGCACATTCAATGCATTCATTCGATCCAGGCTATTCGAGTTCGCGGTATTGCCTATAAAGTCGTTTGTGTGTCGGTGACGAGCATCGCGACACAGTGATCGAGCCAGACACTAGGGGTCATTGGTCCCCTGGGACTGCCACGGGGAGAGACCCCTTCTCTCTATCTCTCTCCCTCTTCGTGCCTCTCCGCCGACATCAGCGTACATAGGTATATCGCCGATGTGAACGCCCCTTTAAAAGCGGATCGATGGATATCACTAGGAAGTGCGCACACACCGCCTTCGTTTCGTTTCTATAAAAAGACTATTTTGTATTTGATGACCAAATTTGATGCAAAGGATAGTAAAGATGTTGGTATCATTCAAGAAAAAAATTCAATTTTTACTGAGAAAAATAAAGAAAGATGTTTTGCGAAAGTATGAATTAAAAAAAATAAATAAGTCAAAAGCAAAGATTTCTCAAAAATAAATAAAAAACAGATTTCCTAGAAAGGAGGAAAAATAATTATTTATATTTGAATTTCTTGACGGAAAAGTATCGACTATTTGTGAAACCGAAATATTATTAGGATATATATCGGCGATATAAACTTATACTCGTAGAGAAAAACTCAACTTATATAACTATTCGCCGGAAGTAGAAGCCTAACAATCGTACAATATCGAAGTCAGTAACTTCGGGGAAAAGTTGACTACGAAGTTCCTTCTGAGCGATAGAACACGGAACAAGAGAACTCGGGACTAAAACTAACGATGATCGCCGTGACGGCGAACACAATGTATTACGACAATTCTAAATTCGCTCGACGAAGATCGGGGGGGGAGGGGGGGATTGTGCTTTCGCGAGTTGCGCCGGCCGCAAATAGGATAAGTGACTTAGAGGTAGACTAGAAGTAGAAATCTATGCGAAGAGAGCGCAAAATCGATCGGCGAAGTGTTCCTCGCTTACCCGGTCAATGGTCTCTCTCGCGAAAGAGAGTTCTGTTTGTTCGAGTACATCGATGTATATCGGTGACTAGGAATGTCTTAACACATGAAGTTGAAACAATTCTAGACAATTCGAAGTGTGTGCATTACGTCTATATTCGTATATCGTGGCTCAAAATTGTGCTTAACAGTTTGATATTAAATACATATAAACAGGCGTGAAAAAAAACTAAAAAATAAACAGTTTATAAATAAATTAATTAATAAAAATATGGTCTTGAATTTTTGACCAACAGTTACGAAGCATTAATATCTCATTCTGATCAACAGTTACGATGCATAAATATCAGATACGATTTCATGAATATCAGATACGTTCGCACTCTAAATTTACCCAAAATTCATGCACTTTGATGAGATCCCTAAATTCTCTATATATACTGTTCACTAATGATATACGCTCAAATTTCTTCGCACAATGATATTATTATGTTTAAACACATCAAAGAGATTGTTTTGCTTTAACATTTTATCCGACACTGGATATCGTGTATGTTTAATGCGCATCGAGATATACGCGGCATCCAGACACACCGTGATGCTAAATGATGAAAATGGGAAATTCGACATCGATTGTCGGAAAATCCGTTCACCCTAGGGACCGCTCGACGCCGTTAACGTTACACGGCGGCCTTGAAGTATTTACGCAACAAGGGAACCGAGGCAAAATGGGAACAGGCATGTGATAACGCTGCCACGTGCTATTGCTCCTGGCTGCGCACAGACTTCGTACTTCATTAGCACGCGGCCGTTCTCGCGGATCGATGCGCGTGTACTCTCTCGACGCAGACAATGGCCCGCATTCTTTGCGTTTATTTAGCGCTAAATGCTTGCCTCATGCCGAACATGTTCGAATGCAAAAGGTACAAATGTAAACACGAGAAAATCGAACTGCTGCAATTTGCTACAATTGCCAAATTTAATGTCGCGAGTGCGTGATAAAAATTACCTTCTTATCGTATTAAATCTTAAAATGATTAAGAATAAATCAAAAATATTAGTATTTAAAACTTATTAGAACTGAAGGCTATAAAGTTTCACTTTCGAAATATTTATCATTTTTTTAAATTTTGCATATCGCATTTTTAACTCTAACAAACTTTACATTCTGATATTTTTTAAATATCTAATATTTTGATTAAATTTATGTAACGTCAACTATTATAAATTTATGTTGGTCTCCCGTTGTTTTTGGCATTTCGTAAAATATCTGCTTATGCAAAATATCAGACTTGGCTACAGCAGTAAAAGGTTTAATCGGGACAGCCACGTTTATTTAGCGCATTTGCGGCGGCTGTCCGCGCGACATTCTCGTACGTAACTCTTTTTTTTTTTTAGAGAGATTTTAGTTTCACTTTAGAATAGCCGCTGTGGAATCTTTCGTGGATCAATGTCTATATATAGCCGGCGCAAAAGTATGGTTGTAGATGTGCGATGAGCTACTTCGGCGCACCTGTGTGGGCGCACTTTATATTTCGTACCGACGTGCATTCTATTATTACTGTTGCAATTACGCTGCGGATTCATATCTTTTCAAGTTTGTCAGTTGCTCGCTCAGTGGGATATTTACGGAAAGTAACATCCCAATTTACGTCCACCGGATTTAAGTAGGCCACAAGAACGATATATGTCGTCCGCCCAACCAAAGGCCACGTGGCCTCTTGCATCATTAACGTTGCCATGCCGTGAAAATCATAACCAAGTGAAGATTCCCTTCTGATAATACCGTTTCAATCTTACACGATACGTACGCAATTTATATAAAGCGAACGAGTGAAGCCGAAGAAAAAGCGTACGTGGCTTATCATTCAGGTTTTTTTCTTTTTACTCGGACACTGGCGTCGTCATTGCGTCAACGTCGTCGCGCGATGTCGGAGACACGGCAATCGATGAAAATAAAAGAAACGAAACGAACGAACGCCAAGGGATACGAAAAGGGGAAGAGAGATTATAAAGCGAGGAAGAAACATTTCAAGACAGCGAGAGCACGATCGCCACAACAGCGATCGTCGTATTAGAAAAAAGTGTACCGCTGCACACGATCGAAGGGGATCGCCCGTCGTCCCTCGTGAAAAAACATTGCGCGTTTAATGCGAGAAAAAGACACTTTACGCAGAAAAGCAAGTCCTCGTGTTTCTATGACGATAAAGCCTTTACAATACGTCTAGTTCATTTTACACTGTGAAACTTTTTAGAAGCAGTTTAAACTTTCAGTCGCGATGCGCTCGCAACTGTATTCTCTCCCCACGCTATCTTTTTTTACGCCACATGTGCGCCGGCCAATTAAGTTAAATCGAATCATCCAAGGAATCGGTCAGTCGCCGCAATTGATACCGACTTGTCAATCGGTGATCGGAAAACAATTTGCAAACAAGGGTGAACGCCGGCGTGCACGTGTCGGCCTACCTGGCCACGTGGCGTTTCTTACGCGCGTACTCGTCCTTTGTATTAAGATTCGCGAGCTGTTCGGCATCACCGTGGTGAAGCTTCGTACACCCTCGCCACTGGATCGATGTATGTATATGTGAACGTAGGTGGAAGTAGGTATGGGCTCACCTCGGTGAACAGTGACGTGGTCGTGGTAACGTATAGAGAAAGAGAAAGAGAGAGAGAGAGAGAGAGAGAGAGAGAGAGAGAGAGAGAGAGATATTCGACGCGGAGAAAGAGACAGAGAAATGGAATGATAAAGGGCGGAGAGGAAAGGGGAAAGGCAGAGGGATAGATAGATAGATAGAGAAAGAGAGAGAGAGCCGCGTAATCTGCGCACGTGCGGACCGAGAGCACCGCTCGATCGATCGTCTCCTCGTCGTTGCAAAGAGTCGTTACAAGCCGAGTACCGGTAGTGTCGCTGCTGGTACACTAGGATCTTACTACTACAGCATGAAAATCAGCGAACACGTCGACAACAGTACTTGACGCTTTCGAGTACGCGAAATGAAAGGGAAGCACCCCCCTGAGACATTTTTTTCCTTGTTCGGAGTCCACGATCTCGTATTTATCGCGATTGGGTGAAAGGATTGTAAATCGACCCGGGAAAGTTCGACTTGAATTTTTAGCGCCAGCCCATAAAAATCGGAAATTTATAAAAATATAACTAAAAATTATTTGTAAAAAAATTATTTGTAAATTTATATATTTGATATTTGTTATAATTAGGATTAGATACAGTATATATTGAAAACACGCAATATCTCTACAGGGGAAATAATTTAGACAATGGTACGCGTTTTTTTTTAAACGACCTACATTTTTGCCTCGCACGGTTGAACGGTGGCTTAGCTGGAAAGACGATCAGTGATACGAGAAAAAGTACTTAACTTATCAACAAGCGACCTCAATAAACATCTAACCCAGATTTGCCAAAAATACTTCAGAAAAATGGTTGACACTGCTAACCAAACATACATTAATCAAACAATATCTAGAATCTTATCTCATTCCCTATTGTTTGCACAGTATTTACGTTGTGCAAAAATTATAAAAGTATATTTGCATAATTTTTATTGTAATAAACGAAATGTTAAACAAGCTTACTTTGGACGATTTATAATTCGCCACAATATTCGAATTCACATCACTGATATGTATTTTTTACACTTGTATGTTTTCTGATTATTCAAATATTTTCTATGCATTACACCTCACAAAAAAAAATATTTTCTATGCATTACATCTCACAAAATTATAAATAGAATTCTATCTCGAATACTACTGCAAATATAAAGACACAAATTCACACCTAAACTAAAAAAATCTAGACTCCGTGAAAATGTAGATAAAACATAAAAAATAACAGAAGATAAAATTGAAATAGAAAAACATATTTATGAGACATAAAATTTGTTCTATTTTACCGATTTAAGCGATTCTTCCCGTTGTTCTTTATTTCTTCCAGGTTATAAAATTTTCATAAATAAGTAATACTATTCCATTCTTATTCTAATCTATTCTCCAAACTGCATTTTATGTTATTGTCCGTTGCGTATAAACACAATCAGCTTTTACCATAATTAATTAATGCATATAATTAATATTTATTAATATATTAATATATGTATCATATTTTAATTAATCAAATATAATTATAATATAGCACAATTTGACTTTGTGATTTTATCATTATGCAGAGCAAACAACTCTAATTCATGCAGCGCAATACGATAAACAGTGGGACACGATAAGATTTAAGGCTCTCAACTTTTACTAAGTGCAACACAAACAGCCAATTTATTTAATCTCTGAACTTTGTGCTGTGTTAAATAACTCGAAGCGAGAAATTTACATCAATAGATGAAAAAATTATCGACCGGAAATCTGCCTCGCGATCTAACTAACGCTTTCGAGGCAAAAGTTTCGGCCGACATTCGCCCATCAACAACACCTTACCTCAAGTTCTCATCAAAATTTCAGTACGATACTCACGCAGCCACAACCATTTCATGCGCATACCTCTCGCACGCGCGCAAACTTTTCCAAATAAAGTTCGGAACTTCTCTTAACGAAACATGAGCGTATACAAACTTTTACGAAGTACGCAAATCAGAGAAAGTTAGTAAGCTTGCTGGTATCGGCTTTTTCTTACGAAGCCGTCGCTTGCAGACGTAACAATATATATAATGAATGAAAAAACTGAAAAAATTATACTACTTTCAATCTCCGCATCGATTTCTGTAGCCTCATACGTGAACTTATAAACTTATAAACTTATAAACTTTTGAATCTTGAACAGATTACATAGATAAGTTAATAATTCACTCTATTGTATGTATCAAATAATAATAATAATATTTTGCATCTTTCACATATATCTGATGTATAATTTTTTATTTTTAATCATAAAATCTGTTCCATAAACTTGAAATTTTATTTCTTAAGACGCCTTACATGAAAAATTCATGGAGCTATGTGAAATAATATAACTTGGTCATTATTTTTTCGTCGCTATTTCATCTCTATCCAACCAATCTCAGAAGTAATAATTCAAGACGTCTATAGATAAGTTGCAACTGGGAATATAATCTTTGAATATTTATTTCGGTTTTTGCATTTGGCACACGCAGAACCGATAGTCTTTAATAAAGAGAGAACGAGTGAGTTCCTCGTTAGCAATGAAATTATAGCCATTGTCATTGGCTGGCTTTAATATTTCATGAATATCGATGCTTTTTCATTGTCGCCGTCGACAAAAGGGTGCAAGCAGGTCACATCGGTCATGCAGAATTCAATCAGAGGATATCGTATTCATAACAATATTATACAATTGTAAGGACGGCGTTAAATATTCCCACGCCATATACGATTTGCATATTTAATCGTGGTATAACCCTGATAGAAAAATCACCATGGTGCTAGGCTGGCGCTAACTTACTTGCCCCACTGCCTGATAAGGAGCTAGTATGACATGCAGATTAGCGCCAGACACAAAATCATCACATTCTTCCAGTCTAATACCCGACTTAATCGACTAGTCAGGCGTTATCTAGCTCTAGTGTAGTGCTATCTAGCCGTGACACGCTAGTTCTGATGTACTATCTAGCCATGATGTGGCGATAGCTAGTTCTCACGCAGTTCTTATTTTACTATATTAGAAGTAGTCTGGAGTAAACTAGCGCCAGGCTACTTCTAGTCAAACATTATTAACATAATATATTTCTAGCGCCTCGCTAGAAATAGCTTGACGCTGATTCGCGCCACGTCAAAACAAAATTTATTATATTAAATGGGGATACAACATGACAGTCAAGATGGGAGCTAGCTAGACATCAGGATCTAGCATGGCACTTTCTACCAGGGTAAGATTTAAATATATTATTAAAAAAGACGCTTGACGTGCATTTGTCAGAGCGCTGAAGAACATGAGATCGATACGATGTGCGGAGAACCGTATTTATGAAACAAAAAAAAGTGGACTATAATCAACAAAGACAGTCGTGATGTTTCCTTCATCGCGAAGAAAAAGGCGAGGGAAGCGCTTAAGACGTATTCCTCGCGCGCAAGATGTTCGCCGTGCGGTGAGTTTTATTCGCGCTCGGACGAGCGTTTGATGAACATGACAACGTTCCTGCAAGCGCGTGATAATAATTCTGCCGCGTCGATACCGAACTCATTCACCCCTATCAACATACGCGTTTAGATCACTTTATACCGAGAGAAAGAGTCTCTATTCGCGCGCCCGACATAAAGTTCGAAGTTCTGGAGCGCCTTCGATCGGGAATTCATATTTCATGCCGGCCGCCGTACCCGTTCCAGAGAGGGTCACGAGACGAGCATCTACGGCGCCTCTGAAACTCGACTATCTATATTTCAAATTATGGCTCGAGCGAGCGCGGATAGATTATTGTTGTTGAACATCGCGCGCGAAGAGAACGCGTCTATCACCAACGTATCTCTCTCGCTCGTTACTCAAGAAGTCGCCCACTGACTGCGAATCAGAAAAAAAAAGTTTCGTTCGCTTGAAAGAACGACTCGCGAACTACGTTTCCCCTCCGTTGCTTCGACCCGCCTTTCGTTTAAGCGTTTTAATTCACCAGGATTATGAACAACCGCGGTGACCGTTAATTAAGATAAGTCCGCAAATCCCGAGCGTTGTCCCTTCTTCCTCGCGGCGTGTATTCTTGGCGTAGACCCTAAATCCCGACGGAAAAATACGCAAAGATGAAGAGGAAGAACTACCACGAGCAGGTTGCCGACGAGACGTGATATTACGTTCAACGGTACTCCCGAAATGACAAGGTAGACTATCATTTCAGGAATATTATGATTGCAGTGAAATCGTATATTTATTCCAGAACGAAGGCTATTATATCTCTTTGAATTATAATACAATCATCATCGTAATGCATAGACTTTAAATAAAATTCGAGATGTTACGGATGTTTATTCATTTATATTTTATAGAAATTAAATGTCATGGTTATTTCAATATAAGGACACACAGTACTGAGTAATTTGCACTAGAGAAATTTGTTTATAATTTTGGTAAATCTAAATTTAGATTTCTAACTGGTAAAGAGACTGCAATTATTTCTCGTTCACAAAAGGTTTACGGAAAGAAAGCGTTTTCCGATGGATATTAATATAATATTTTTTTCCTGTTAGTACAAACGTGAAGTCTTATTTCTGCTAGTCGCTCTTCTGTACACTTCTTTCATATATTTAATTCACGCCGTGAGAATACGCCATGTGACGGTGTACCGGGGTAACGTGGCTGGGCGCGACTTCCAGGGTTCGAGTGTCGCGTGCAAGTAATTGTCCCGATTACTTTTGCTTACCGTTGTATTATGATATAGGAAAAGTACTCTTAATTAAGCGGTGCGTTCTAATTGATCTCCTGACGCGCGTAGAATCGGTCGCGATGTAACGGTATGCCCGCTAACGCGGTGGAAGTTGTTCGCCGGTGAATTGACACGTTGCACTGCAACTGTTAAGATAGAAATTTAATGGATCCAACAACTGTCTACGGAGACGCGTGTCTTCCAGAAGAGTCTCTTAAACCGAGTGGAGTATTTAAAGGAATAGCGATAATTAACCGTACTTGCGAATGATAATAACGGGCAGAAGATTTCCATAGATATACACACTTTCAGCGATAAATTGCAAAGGCGCAAAAATAATTTTCCTCGAAGAATAAAATTGAATAAATCTATAAAATTATTCTCAACGTGAAAAATTATTTTTGTTTCTGAAATATTCCACGTCGGATTAACTGCTGTCGCCAGATTACAATATTATTTCTAACGAGTTATATTTATAGCCGTCGTTATCGGTGACGGTACTGATATATTCACATCGCTAATGAAAATATAGATCCGTCTCTAAACTATGCAGCCATATAATCTACCAGTCTGCCGGCGCAAATTTGCATTCCATTTTAATTACAATTGAATCCCTTGAATAATCTTGCTCACGTAAACATTGTGACGCGTGCTTGCATTAGACGACGATAATGTTTCGGAGACGTTATTTTCGTAGTGTGTGTGTCGATTTTATGACGAAAAGTTCATCGAGATATCGCAATGACGTACGGACAGATATTCTCCACAATTCTTTTTTTTGCTTCCAGAAAAAGTGCTCGCGTAATACATCCGTGTTATCCTCGCGAATATCGGACCTCGCGAAGGCATGCACATAATTCCGCGCACTCGTGGTCTCGTAACTGATTTCATCAAAATGTAATGTGCCAAACTTGCACACGTCCGAGAAAAAAAAACAAGAAGACAATCTGAATTGAATTATTTATCATACGCCAGATTATCATGTGCACTGCACAAACTAAGAGAGTTGTTTGCTTTGCGAAAAGCAAAAATATTATTTCGATATGTTGAAGAAAATCGTTCACGTTTATGCCTCCTAGATAAAATTTTCCTATTTTTTTATACTTTAATTTTATCTTTCATTACACTTTGACATTTCAATAATATATTGCAAAAAATATGTAAATGTTATTCTTCAATCCTTACAGTCTAAATAACAACAATATAACAAGAGATAAGATTTTCCCAAATGCAATATCGCGGGTGCCGACGAGAATAACAAGAATAAGATACAATCCTGTTTTTCGTTCACAGCCAGAAGAGGCAGCAGCAGCAGCAGCAACAGCAGCAACAGCCGCCGCCGCCGCCGCCGCCGCCGCAGCCGCAACAGCAGCACGCCTCCTGGCACAGGACCACTCTCGCCTCCTGATCATCGCGACCTTGACCCTGACCGCGAGTCCAACGATTCTGAAAGGCGCACGAAGAAAGGAACCGCGAGGAACGCCGCGACGCCACTTCTTACACGGTTTCGGCTGCTTGCCGAGGCGACGCGCAGAAATGCGGACGAAGAAACATTGGCAAAGGACCTTCACGGAACGACTGTCGCGAGATAAATCCGCGGGAGGAGCGTAACCTTTTTCTCTTCCTCTTTCCTCTTCGTGGTGTAGTCAAAACGACCGGCTCGATTCCGTTCGTACATTTCCTTTAACCGTCGTTAGTCACCCGTTGTTATATTCACGCTCGAAATTGTACGCATTAAATTATCGTCTCCAAAATGCAAAGTAATAATAAAAATATAAAAATTGTAATTTTTTTTCTTAATCAAAAACAATGTTAAATTATATATTTTATATGTGTAAATACGTATGTTTACGCAAATATAAATTTTTATGTTTAAAATTACGATAATTTTTTGTGTCATCAGCAAAATAACTATGAGGTTAAATATGAGTGGGACTAACGACATATTAAAGGATTCGTTATAATGTGCAATCTTAATGAACATTCGTAAGTTAAATATAAAAGCGTAAATCATGTGATAAAGTCATACGCGGATGTTGTAGGTGATAAGACTAGCGGGATAGATTAGAAATAATGTATTGACTGAAAAACTCAGACACTCAAACACGAACACCTTAAGCGAGTTCGAAGCGAAAATATATTTTTCTGTTGAACCTTTTGTATCTCGACGGGAAGTATATCCTCATATCTCGCAGAGACCAATGTCAAACTGTCATAAGAAATAAGATACAAGTCACCTTGTATCCATCTATTAAGAGAAACGCACAGATCAAACGAAGGATTTCGCAATCTTGCAATACGTAAGTTAGAACTTTGATTACGATTGCTACGAAAAAGGAAACACGTGTCTCGTGCGATTCATCGATGTGATGTTTCGTAAGACTACATCGCTGCTTCAGCAGCAATATGAAAATTGTGTAGGTTTTTTTTTCCCTCGTCATCACAACCCTGTAGAGACCCCTGACATAAGTGCGATGACACGCGAACGCCGTGATGAAGCCTCTCCGTTTCATGCACGTTATCTATTTTGAAAGTAACACGTAAAAAGAGTTTTTCAGTTTCGTCTGTTACTTAAATACGTGGATACAAATTATGGAACAGAAATATCTCTACAAAAAATAGATTGCATTGGTAATTTTATTCCTCACAAACTATATCGATGGATAAAATTAGACAAACTTTTATCAGCAAGTCTTTAAAAGAAAAAAAGAAATGTATCTAGATTCTTATCGCGAGTAGTATTTTGTATTTAAAACTATATTTAAGTCTGTAATTATAGTAGCTGTTTCTTTTGTTTCACAACGTTGATTATACTTGTGGCCTTGTTACTTTGTACAGTTTGTTATTGACTCAAACATATATTATATATCTACTCGCGTAATATTCTACATTTTTTCTCGTAGCGTCGTCACGGCGATCGTAAAATTAACTTCTCGATCCCGACAAAGTAGAAATTAGAGCATCAAAATTAAATATTTATAAATTCGCGACTTACAAGCTGAGTTTACACTTGTAGCATACCATCATCTACCCAATTAACAATTGCATTTAAGCTCACCACAGTCTGATATTTTACGATTAATTGCGTCACAATATCTCTCTGGATACCGATACGTTTAATTTTGCGAAACACAACAAAAATATATTTGCCTCGAAATTTAACGAATTTCAGAATTAAATTAGCATACTTATTTGTTTTAGTTGACGTAATCGGCATATCTTTTTTTGTTTATGCTGTCGACAATCTAACACATACACATATAAACAGTTCACAGTTTTAACTTTCATGATAACGCATTCGTAAAAAGAGTTTTAATCACGAAAAATATTTACTTGATAGAGTGTTACGCGCACTTTTACAACACTCGACGCAATAGCGATGAAATTTATGATTATACAAGCACAGGCATGACGTCTGCGTGACTAAACCGCAAAAAACTCGAGATAACTTTAAGGACTTTGCACGATCATATTTAATAATTTTTTTTTTTCAATTTTATATTACTTTCACGTCAGACAGTATAATTAGCAATATTGAGAATGATTATTTCTAATCCGGTTTCGCCCAGTTTGTTCCACAGGTGCAAATGTTACAGACAATTTAAGAGCATCAGAATAATTATGACTATTTGACTCGCTTATCGTTTGCATACACATGCAGCTATTTCTGTCGAGCACACCGGAAAACCTCAGAGACACAGTAACATATCAGAAATGCCATTTCAAAAATGACCACGCTTTAATATTCCCGACGGGAGGCCATCGTTTGTTGCGTAAACGTGCGGTCTTTATCTAATCCCATTGCTCGCATTATGAAATAAAATTGCACGCAAAACTTTTTGTTGCGGTGTAAACTCGGTAATTATGTCGCCAGAATGCATGATCATGTTAAAATCATTTTTAATAAAAAATCGTAATAATTTTTATTCTGTAAGTAAAAAGTGCGATAAATGTATATATCTTTTTGCGTTGTGTCAAAATGTTTAGGCAAAGAGTTGAGGCGCAAAAAAAAAAAAGAAGAAGAAAATAAAACGTCGAAGAAAAATGCGTGACGAGAATGGGTGCTATTCGATAGTTAAAATGCGAACCAGGGTCGAGGGAAGACCGCGACGAAAGCCATGTAGATAGTCTATTTAGGTAGAAAAAAGATATTTTATATGCGATATGCGCGCGTACCCGCCGGAGACAACGTGTCTCTGGCATACGTTGACACACAGGAATACATGAGAACGCCGCCGCGTGATACCGATTACCGTTTTATCGGAGACGAAATCCGATACTTAGCCGCGGCGAAAAGAATTCCTTCGCAGCATTCGCCGCTGTTTTCGCGCTGGATTTATGCGAGCCGCTCTAACATGGATTTAACGACAGCCAACTTAATTCTGTGGTCTCACGCACATGAACCGTGTATTTCAGTTATGAACATTGAGTAAATTTATTTATTACATGCTCTCGTTATTGTAACAAATGATATATAAAAGAGAAAAATAAAATGTAGCGTAAAAAGTAAAAAAGAAGTAGTGTTAGATTTTCATAATAATTTCTCAAAAAAACATGTTTTAATATAATAATGAATATATAATATAACGATTTTAATATAATAATAAATATATAATATAACGATGTTACGAATGTTGCTTATGATTTAATAATAAAATTATTGCTTTGGAGACCGAATCATCAATTTTCCGAAACAAAATACATCACTTTGTTTATCTGAAATCTAATACTGCATTGCGTACACGGTTTATGATTTCACGGAGCCACAGAATTCTACTTCTCCGCCTATATCGTAACTAGAACTAGAGATCAGCGAATTGTCAAAGCTTTTAATTAACCGGGACCGCCAATATTGGGCATCGGCGGTCGCATTGATGTCGCTTAACATTAATCGTGATTAATCAAACCTATTTCTCCATCTATCGTAGCTAGAATTACGATCTAGGGAGCAAATTGTTAACCGATCCATTAACCTGTCCAGACTGTCACAATAAGTGCGCATCGGCGTCGCTGAACGTCAAATCAAACAGTTTTTTGTTTGTACGATATAATTACAGCTACGATACAAAAAAATGATACGGATTAACCGGAACTGTCGGAATTAATCAGAATTAGCCGAGACGTGACCAATGCCAGTTACGCTATTTAATGCAGCGATGCGCGAGACAAATATGATGCGTTTGGCGTTTGATTATGCCCGTGCGTTTACGGTCGCAGATAACGCGGAGGCGATCGTCCGAACGGTGGCCACTGGCCGCCGTTCCAATTCCGACGGAAACATACGCGGTTATTAGCGTGTCCGCGCGGTGACCTCGTTAAAAGCACCGCGGCCGCAACGTATACACCTACAATAGTCACGAGACCGCTGCACTGCACGGCAAAAACAAAGACAACGATTGTTCTGTCCCCGTTTCGCCATCGGCAAGGCGATACGCGCTGTACATATTGTGCAGAAGATAATCTATCTGTGAGAATGTATTAGGAGTACCGGAAAGTAATGTCGTTTACTGCGAACGAAAAAAGGAAAGGAATATCGAATTCGTCGATTTTATCTCGAGATGACATTGAAATCTAACGCACAAGTGAACAAAGATCGCAGATGATGCTGGCGATTGTGTTCTTAATTAAATTAATAATTATAATTTCTAATTTTATTTATTTAATGATTAATTATATTTAAGAAATTTTTTCTTGACTGTTCGTATTATTTATTATGTACATAGTAAACAATATTACTTTACCGGTATTCCTAATACATAAAATACCGCCGCGTGATTACCGATTACTTTTTCATCGCAGCTGATTAATCGGAACCGTCGCAGATTAATCAGAATTAACCGACGATGCGTAACCAAACCCCGGGTGCGCTATTGATGCGGTAATATGCGAGATAAAGACACGCGGTGTATTTTGGTGTCCGATTATGCGTGCATTCACGGTCGCAGATAACGCGGAGACGATCGTCTCCGAGGCGGTGCGCTTTTAACCTCAGTTTTAACGTGCACAACTGCACGACGGTTATGACGATAAATCGCATGACACAACTGCGTCACACACGGCAAAAACAAAGACAACGACTGTTCTATCTCCGCCATGGGTAAGGTGATACACGTTACACTTTGCAGAAGACTATCAGTGAGACCGAAACCGGGCGCGGGCAAAAAATTGTTTCGAATACGCGCGCATATATAGTTGACTGTGCAGTTATTCTCTTATCTTCGTTCCAATTCGAAAGGAAATTTTAATTATGCAAGTCTTACGCTAGTCACAAGGCTGACCTATAAAATCAGATTATATTAAATCATTATTGACACGCAACATTCCGAGATATCGCTAAGATAAATATATGTACTTTCACCCGTTATACGCGGTACGCGTGATAATTCCAGATAAATTCCTTTTTCATTTTCAATAATGTTGAAATTTCTTCTCGTAATAATGAATTGATTTATATGACCAGAAAACTTAAAGAGATTTAAAAAATTGCGAGATATCAATCGTAGAAAAAAATAACAATGTATTTAATTGTTATTTTACAACTAATTTATGTTTCGTTATTTTTCACATTCGAGTAAATGGTGCTAATCAAAAATTATTCTGCGATTTACAATTAGTTCCTATCCAATTCACAGGACGTGAAAGGACTGTTGTAATTATAGATGTCTCGTTATCTGCGACCGTGGCATACGATATTAATTACTATTACTCAATCCGGCGCGATGACGCGCGCGGAATGTATAGACTTGTACTTGTTTGTTTATTTATTGTTAGAGTGAGAGAGAGTAAGAGTGAGAGAAAGGAGATGTGCGTGCGGAACGTGATGCACGATCCGTGACTAGGCAGGAGCCACCAATTTTTTAGATGATCGAGACCCTCTGACTGTTTAGCCTTTAGATTTTATTAGCAACATAAGAATGACTAAAATATTATTTTGTTGATATATACATATTATATATATGATTAATATTGACTATAAATTACGAATAATCTGTAAATATACAAGAACACCGCAGAGTCGTATCTCTCTTGTAGATTTTCTCGAGAACTGTCTCTTCATATCCCGAAATTTCTCGAAATCAATTTTTAGAAATTTTTACGACTATATCCTAGTCCAAGTTTAATGACAAACTCGGCGATCTGATGGCGAAATTGAACAATTATTGCCACTTACCTTGATCTGCCACTACTCCTTGATATTTTCGTCGGTCATCGCTGAGATGAGATGAATCCGAGCTCTCATTAGATATCCAAATTGAACGCAATCTTAACTTCGAAACTCGCTCCGTTGATGCTCGGTGAATGTTCGGCGACTGCTGCGATGTTCGTGATTCCTTCAAATCGAGCCATCCGTTCCGACAGAAATCCTCGGCTCCAGCATGGATCCGTTAACTTCGAGCGCCATATCATCTACAAACAAATTTACGATTGACGAAAAGTACGCATCGAAATGGCGACCGAAACGATATCACGTCGCGCGATCATATATCATCGGCGAATTGGCGGGCACAAGTGTATTCGTAAAAGCGAAAAGCCGAATACTTACGATATTTCGCGTAAACTCACGCGAATTCATGTTACGCGACGATTTCGTCGACGAACATCACGAATACGATGATGGAAAGCGCTACACGGCAACGATATCGATGTAAACTGCTGGCACAACTAGCGAAAGTGGCAAAAGTTCAAATACTCATTACGCGGCTATTTCGTTGACTACTTTATTCAAAAATGCAAATAAAATACCGAATTTGACCGGAAAAGAAGCAGGATAGCGCGCCAATGATACGACACAGTCGCCATCTGTTGATGAAGTAATCTCAAACGCGTTTGCGGGATCAAAGACTAAATATATACGATATTTCGCATGAACTTGCATGATTTCGTATTACCTGACGATTTCATCGATGAGCACCATAGGCACGATGACAGGAACCACAACACGGCGACGACATTTACGTAAATTCGCACAAACTCGCGAAATTCACGGAGCTACAAACTCTTCCTAAGCGGCTATTTCATCGACTACTCTAGTCAAAGTACAGTTGTCAAAGGAAACGAAGTCAGCTAGCGCCGCGTAGTGTGACACAGTGCACATCATCTACTGACAAACTAATAATCTCAAGTGCATCCGCGAAAGATGACGAAAGAGAAAAGTTGAACTCGAATGTGAGTTCACATAATAGTTCACATAAATAATCTTAAAGTTACACAACAATTTCGTCGACGAGCACAAAGAACATAGCAATGGACAGCGATACACGGTGACGACATTCGCGTAAAATCACGGAGTAACAACCATTTTCAATTACTTTACTCGAAGCATGATATCAAAATATGAATTTGACTGGAAAAAGCGGTTAAGAGAGTACTATCGCTGTTCACCTTTTTTGGTGAGTATTTTATTTATTTTAATTCCGGCTTTTATATTTTTTGCAATACGTAATTACAAATATAAAATAATATTATAATAATTAAATTAATTAGATTTTACGTACTTATCATTTGTTAATTTTTCAACTAAACATAAAGTAGTCTTGTAATGTGTGAAAAGTAAATTCGAAATATTTAGTTGCATCAAAGCATTTTCAGAATAATTAAAACGGAATTAATCTAAAATCTGTATTAAACTAATTGTAAGGTGACTGATTGAAATGACAAATTTGGCTATGTTCTAAAATGTACTGGCAGTGCTGAAACTTGTATGTAATATAAACTATAAATTATCAGCACTGACAGTGAATATTGAGAAATGCAGCTCTTGAATTCGACCAATAAAATAACCTCAATCTTAGTTTTATTCAACTTTGTCCAAATAAGCAAGAAACATGTGGATCGATTTGCAGACTGCAGTTGGTAGCACTAGAAAAATCACTAAATATATATTCATAAACCTCGCAGTTCCGGTTGTATTATACTTTTAATATAATTGGATATTTGTTAATTAATCAACAAATTATTTGAATAATCTAAATCTTTTTTGTCTAACAATCTCGAGTAACTATTTTTCGTAACATATTATGGTAACATCGCATTGCATCACGTGGAACAGTAATGCAATAGGCTCGCTAGGGAGCTTTGGAACCCCGTGAACAATATTGCATCACTGAGTGGAGTAGTATTTTGTCTATATCTTATATATGTATTTCGCAGGCGAATCGGCGAATTTTTTACAAGAAGATTGCATACGTTCGTCTCTCTTTTCGTTATTCGGCGCGATTGCTAAGTGCATGTTGTTGTGACTTTCGATACGAATTCGTATTTTCCTCATTACCGCGAGGAACGAGCGTTTTTTGGATTATCACACTCATCAATGTGGTAAAGAATCTCGAAATATATTACGTAGATTTCATCGCGATAAACCTTACTCAACAACGGATCCATCATTTTCGCCGTTTTCATACGTCACAGCCGGTATAATGCGGCATCTCGTTTCATCAACGCCGGCACGAGCGATAATGGTGTGATAAGTTATACGCGTTAGCCGCGTATCACAGTATGTCGATCGCGAAATATCCCCGCAGCAATCGTGCGGCATAAGCGTTCATGGCGCGTCACAGTCCGAGTTCGCTGCCGCAATAGTGCCATTAATGAAAATTATAAACTAAAAAAAGAATAGTTGACTGCTGATGCAATTAACTTTGTGCGAAATGGACATTTGCGCTGTGTAGGTTCCGAGAATTATTTGGCAGAAGAGAAGCGTTTGTCGTAGTACTACGACGAGATGCCGAAGATGCTAACGATTTTCAAAGAGACTAGAAGAAGCCTAGGTTGCTCGCCGTATCACACGTGTAAGTCTTAAATTTATTCTTGAACAAGCATTGCGCCAAAAAAATTATTTTTGTCTTGCATACGGCAATGGTGACAATTTTGCTGAGACATCATTTGCGTGGAAAGATATTCGATTTTGTAAAATTTATGCGAAAATTATGCACGATAATTAATGACCATTAAAGATGTTTGCGAATGCCTATTAACGTATTGTGCGTAGTTTCTAAATGTTAATACATGATACGATGTTGCGTATATTATGTTCCTTGTGTCTTTCTTTCTTGGGAAATCTGCATATGATTAGCATTATGTGAAAGTGAGGAAATCTGTCGACATTTATATGAAATTATTATGAATTGTATCTTGTGTAATACTCAACACTTTTTATAACCTCACTTACATTACTCAATTGATAATGCAGGAAGGAATCATTCACAAAATATTTGAGTATATGTGTAAAATACTACTTTCACACTGATTTTAATAAAATTTTGTTTCTATTCTAACATATAAAATAAGTGGAATAAACTGTTAAAAGTATTTTTGTATTAGGAAATCTATCATCCCATATTTCGATACAAGTATACTCGTTCAACAGTATTTGGTACGTAAGACAAAATTTAGAATGTTTTTACTTTTATAGAATTATTTTAATTAAAAGATTATTCAAATTGAAACATTAAAATTGCATTTGTTTAAAGCTTTATGAAAATCAGTGAGAAAGTGGATATGCTCAATGCTTACTGCTTCGCTTAGGAATTATTGTTACTGTATTTTAACTTACAAAGATATATATTGCAATAATAGTAATAATATATAATATATTTATGGTAGTTTTAACAATTTCAATGCATATAATTTACAATGGAATTATTTTAATAAATATTTCGTTGTATTTTACCAACAAATTTCTGATATTTACATCTTTATTTTATTAGCAATAATTTGTAAGTAAATTATGATAAAAGTCAAAAGATGCATAATACTTGCACAATATGAACTATATTATTTTTAATAATACAAAGATATGGATAATAAAAATTTGTTGGTTTGAAATTAATGTTGATTTTAAATAGCATTTCCACATTTTTTTATTCTTAAACATATTTTATTTTCTTACAGGAGTAGTCCAAAGAGTGTGAGAAAAATTTGCAGAAGGTGTCGGAACATCATCTTCAACTCCATATAATAATATGTCGAAGAAGATTCGTATGGGAACAACATAAGCCTTCTAGTATGCTAAAAGATTATAATGCAAGTTTATTGAAATTAAAATGTTAGAAAATTAATTTCTGAGAATATCTGATAATGGCAAAAAATATTGCAGAAGACACTAAAACATCAGTGGATAAAGACAAGATGTCAGAACCTTCCTCAACAACTTCTGCAGCCAATAAAGCAGTTTCCTGTGATGAAGAGAAACATGAATTACCAGAGATTGACAAAGCATCTATTTCTGGAGAAACTGCAGGTACTATCACTCAAAAAGAAGAAGAAGAAAAAGAAGTTACTGAAAGTACAGCATTACTTGAGCTTAAACAACAACAAAATACTTGTAAATCTGACTGCAATGGAGATCCTGAGGAGGAAACTAATCTCGAAAAAGAAGTTTCTGAAGAAATCGAAACAAAGACCAAAGAAAATAACGAATCCTGTTCTGTGAAAACAAATTCTAATAATAAAGAAACCACGGAATATCTCTCCCAGGTAGACCAAAAATTGAGCAAGATTTTACAAGACTTGCATGAAGATTTACAAATACTTCAGAGTTCTAACACACCTGCAACTGTGACAGATGATGCAGAAGATAGCAGTGAAAAAGAACAGACGATAATAAAAGACGAAACTGATTTGGAAAACGATATGACAGATAGCACAAAAGAGTCTACTACTTCCGTGACTGCGAAGAGTACAGAGGACAAGAGGGATTCAAGTGAATCTTCGGAGAAAACAGAAGAGAAATCAGAAGTCGGAATTGTTGGTCCTCCGACCGCGGTTAGCGAGCTTATTAATGAGGAAGAACTTGGGGGCGACTCTGCATTATCGGCCGATCAAAAGGATCACGTAGCAGAATGGGTGGAGAACTGGGTGAATCCTGAAGAAGAGGATAACGTTACCAAAGGATGTAAACAAAACATATACGAAGAAAAAAGTGCGGCGGACGAGAGAGCAAAATGGAAGAAGCACAATGACGTTCCTTCTATATCGCCCAGAAAATCGCAGAAGATTGTTTGCAACATCATAAAGAGGAGCATCAAATGGTGAGTGTTGCATTTAGTTGACTATTTATTTTTATATTCATTACATTGGTGGAGGCTAAAAACAAAACTAAAAATAGAAAGTAAAAAATAGAAACAAAATGTCACCTCGCGATAGTAATTATCGCGCTATTAATCATCCGCTTGTCTCCAAAATTAATTAAGAAATAAATAACTTTGTTTTGATACAGTTGCAATAGCAATTGTTAGAACATATATCTGATATATTTTTCATACAATTAATTATTTTTATGAAAAATTTCTTAAAACTGAAATGCGACTAGCATTCGCCTTTTGAAATTTGAGTAATTGCACACGATTTTTTATTCTCTACACAATGTGGGAAGGGTCCCTATTTCTATATATTTGTGCATTTTTGCGACGATTTGCTCCAGCGGGAGCACAGCGCGTTCTTGCCGATGCACACCGGCGCGTCAACTTGGTTCGCCAGAAGATATTTCTGGATATAGCGGAGATTTCCTTTTGCCTTTGCGATCGTCGCCGATGGTGGCCGAGATTGGTGTTATCGGCCGATAAAGCTAGGATAAGTGGCGAGCGTACTGATGGGCGTGCAAACGCACGCTAACGACGTCAGGAATCATGGTAGAGAAAGAAGTAAAGACGGGAGGGGGGAAAAAGCGAGACGGGGCGAAATATTGACCATGGGAAGATAAGCAAACGGTGATCTCGATAACAGGACGACTATTTCTGCAACGCGCCCTCTCTTCCTTGAGCCTACGCTATGATGATGTCCCTTATTTTTCCGTATTTACATCATAAATATCTCACCCCCCCTTCTCGTCTTCTATCGATATTACATTTAAAAAAAACTTGATTTGCTTAACAATAATAAATACACACAGTAATTCGTTAAATCCTTAAATGTTCGAAAATTCTACATATTACTTAGGAACGTAAACTTACTTAAGTAAATTTATTATTTCTATTTAAAATTGCATCGTAAATTTTGAGCGCATAAGGTCGGAATCAAAATTAATGAATTCAAGCTGTTCATTGTTGGAAAATGGAGTTTGATCTATTTCGAGAGACTTTCTATATTATATCTCTAACAAGCACGCCATATAACAACTATTGGAACAATTTTGGATAGCTAAAAGTATTATGACCATATTTTTAGGTATTTTCAATTACACTTTCCAATAGTTTTCAAGTACAATTTGCTTCAGGGATATTATAACTCTAATCGATGATGAAGCTTTATACTTAATATCTTTTTATTGTAAGCCTAAAATAAATTGATAAACAAAAACTTTTAGAAAGAAAGTTATAAATAATTTATCCGAAAAATTACAATGCCGCGGTTACAATATTTTTTATTGGTACCATCGATTTTGTACGTGTGACACTGGAGAACATCCATTGTTGAACGTTTCCTCTTTGTTTGAATGAAATGCGTCTTCGACAGAGTATAAATCAGCCGAATAAGAAAAAAAATAATTTTGTCAGTTACCGTAGTCGTTATCAATACTTCGATGACACGAAGGTTAAACGACGACAATATGTTGCTGATGACGCTAGGCGTAACCTCGTAGGCAACGTTGCGCGCTACGTGATGATATTATCACTATCAAGCATTATCTCGATCTTTGCGTATGCACACCGTAATACATTGGAAAAAAATAAATAGTATCGCTCGATTCAGTATAAAAAACTATATCATGAGCAGTAAATAATTTCCGGGATTAAACTAATTTTGTACATTCCACTATATATTTATAGCAAATTACATGTTTTTACAAGTACACACACACACACACACACACACACACACACACACACACACATATACATATATATATATATATATATATAATTTTAATTATCATGGATGCACCAAAAATAATGGCCAGTCATTTTGTAGCACTGTAACGGCTAAAAAGTTTGAGTTATTCATTTTATGTTTGTATATTTGACTTGGTTCACGGTTACGCCCCCGATTGATCTTGTGTCATCTTATCATTTAGCCTAGCATCATTCTGTAATGCACATGACATTCCATACCGTAGAAACTCGATACTCGACTCGTAGGCTAACGCTATGATGCGTTATTTTTAACGGAATTTTATTTATGGCAGTGCATATCTCTTTTTATTATATTGTTTATGAATAACATTAAATAATTCTTATGAATAAGGCAGGTCATAATTATTATTTACTTATTCAAAATGATCTAAAAATAAATAATTTTTTCAGTTTTTTTATGAGTATTGCCGGTAAAAATTTACAATCTTTATTACAATTGTTTTTTGTTATTATTTTGGTTCAAAATGGACGAGATTTAATTTCAGAGATTATTTATCGCACATATTGAGCTCTTTACTGGTTCAAAATGATATCATACAATATATTATATATAATATATGAATGATATTATATATTACATACAATATTATTTTCCAATTTTCGGTGACTCACGAAATTGATAATTTTTCCACAATTTTTAAAATGCAAAAACAGTGAAAATTACTATCATATACTTATTCTTTTTTCTGCTTTTAATTATAATTGAGAAAAATGGATTAAAGTTTTTTAAACATGACATATTCAATCAACTTTGCGAGTAACTGCATTTGTACTGTATCTGAGACTGCTCTTGAAAAGAAACTTCACATTGGAGATACAATTTATTGATCGATGGATCGACAAGCGACGTTTTTCCGAGTGACTCTTGGACCACGCATAGCTGAGATAATTATAATACGCGATCGACCAATATATATGCGCGCGCGTGTTTCACGGGAAGGCTATCCAGTTTCCATGGTCCCAGGCCAAGGCTGGTCTCACCCCGCAGCGGCGGCGTCAGCAGCAGCAACAGCAGCAGCAGCCGCCGCTGCCGCCGCCGCCGCCGCCGCCGCCGCCGCCGCCGCCGCCGCCGGATGAAAGTAGAGCGGCCGCGACGACGCGAGAGGGGCGTTAATCCCCACGAACGGTACCATAGAAACGGTACCGCTAGGGTCGTTACGTGCAGTCACCGTTTGCCGGAGACCAACCACTCCGGTACCGACTGGGAAGGGTTCGGAACCAGCCCTTAGACTCGATTATTCCCGACCCTACGCTCGATCTACGACCCGTCTGAATTCTCGCATTCGAACTGCGTTTTCTTCACACGAAAACCTTTTGCTCCCTTGATGATGAAAATGGGAAAAACTTGATTTGGTTTAAATATAACAGAATATAAATTAATGGTAATCTAGTTAGATTAAAAATATGCAAGAGAGAATATTAAAAACGTTACGTGTTTTGCACGTTACATATTTATGTAATTTACAAGAGTGGGAAAAATAGGAGTAATAAAAAGTTTAGTTTCGAATGAAACGACTTTTTCGTGATTGCGTTCCGATGTTTTCGCATGTGATTCCGCCATTCAGTTGGATTGCAATCGTATTTTTGCAATTAACGGGCTGCGAGTTCTGAATCACCGAGTTGACGGAATATGCGATGGAATATCCACTGTCCGTATAGTGCGCGTAGAATATAATCCAAACTGAAGGCCTTCGAGAAAAAGGGAAGGTCTTCTTTGTCCGTAGATCCCTCGGGCGAAGGAACCGTGACCAGATGTTGGTTGACGAGAAAGCCCCGTTGACCGCCCTTACGAATGTGTGCGTGCGTGCGTGCGTGTATGTGTGTATGCGTTCGTTGCCCTTTCACAAGCTTCTACCCGTGTGTATGTGTGTTCGCCATGTCCACAGAAATATGCGTAATGGTACCAACCATCCACGGCGATGAGAGCTGTGAACTTGCCCCAGCTCTCTCCCTCAAATTTGGCTCCTATTCGCTTTGACGCAAGGTTTTGGTCAAGGTTTTCCTCAGATTTATTGGTTTTTAGCAATCGTACAAGTGTTCTACTTAAAAAATTCAAAGAACTTTATTGAACCGCTAGTTTATTGTAAAATGTTGCCTGGAAAAAGCGAGAAGTGAAAATCTGTTAAGCACATATAAACATTTGCAAATAATATTTATTCCTTTATCGCCTTAGTATTTATATAGGTATCTTAAAAGATATGCTTTAAAGAGAACTATATAAAATAAGAAAAAAAGGAATTTTGTACGGTCATAAATCAATGTCGTGCTTTCTTCGAAATAATAGATATATGACAAGAGAAAGTCGTTATCTTGTCGTTTCTTGTCATTTCTTGTCACCCAGCGTCTTCAAATATTCATGTGTCTTTTTAAAAATCGATAACATTTGTAATGGAAAATTATTAGGTTTTTTGACATTTTTAAATAAATTTAGAGCTCGTGGAATACTTCGTGGAAACTCAAGAATTTTATTTTTATAAATTTTGCAATATTTGACAGGTCCTTTTTAGCAAATTCTAGATCTATTGAGATGTTTCAGTTTATTTTGCCGTAACAGTATTTAATATATTAATATTTGTAAAATATTTTTGATAAAAATTACGTAAATAGAATGTGGCAATTTTCGGAAATTTGCTAAAAATTCTTAACGGTCGCCTCAACGGCGAGAGATTTTAACGCTATCGAAATAGGTCGTTCTCTGCGCCGTCTTGGTATTTTGCTACCTGCTACCTGCATTACTTGGTTATTATCATTAACATATTTTTTTATATATTATTGTATAGTATTTAGTTATTCTTATATTTATTCTTTTCTATTTTATTTATTCTTAAACATGCTCTCCAAGAGCGGAAAATAGTGACTCCGTACGAACGAGGCCTGTCTGGCTTCGGTGTTGTGTTCACCAAGCGACCGCTCAAATAAGGACAGGCCGATTTCCGGTGATCTCGCTTCCCCGCCACCTCCCGTATGCGACTCCCGCTGTTCATTTGCTCGTTCGTCGGACTCTCGACACTAACTTTACACTCCCGTCGAAGTTATCAACCGCTATCTGCAGTAGAAGTACGAAACTTTCATAAAAATAAGATTTGACAAATATTTAATTATTGGTTATTTTTTTAAATCAATTTTTTATATAAATTTTATAATTGCAATTATTGGATATCTACTCAGACATAATTGCTAAGGTTGGAATTTTACATTCTCATCGCGTCCAAGAAAAACAATAAGTAATAAATGTAATAGCCTAGAATATTTATTGATTGGCTGTGATATATAAAAAATATTTTACGTAATATTTTACGTAATGACGCCTTACAATATCGATTCGAAAAGCACTTCAATCGTGACATTGCTCTTGGAGGTTAATTGGTATCGGCATGATGAATTATTTAATCAAAGGATGTGAGAAACTTAAGCTTCTTTGGAGAACATTATTCTCTCTTTGAAAAAAATATTAATTAGTGAAAATTAAATTAATGTGTAAAAAGTATGTATGTTAACGTGAAGGAAAAAATGTTTCCCCTTTTCTAATTTTACAGTACTAATTCCATTAATCGTTTGCTGTATATTTTATTCCCTTCGAAACTTATTGAGCCTTCGTTGTTTCACTTTGCAACTCATTAAGGATCTCTTTGCAGTCGCAGCTGCGTATCTTCGACACAGGTGCACGAACTGCAATTACGACGTTAAGTGCAAAAATAATTTTTCGATCATGCGATAAAATCGCGACACCGCACCGTACGCGTTGAATTGAATGCATATCCATGTGAATTATGAAGGTCGCGCTGTTACGAATATTTTAATTTTTATTTGATCTTGCAATTAATCGCCTTAGCACGTGAAGCTATTGTGCAAGTATCGCGGAAAGGATGAAAAGAGGATATATTGCGTTGGATGACGCTTCAACCCACGGTCGATCCTTCATTCCCCTTCGACGAGAGAGTATTTCTCATCTTTCCACTTTCCTTGTTGTTGCTATCCGGACATGATTGGAACAAATACAGATATCTGAGAAATATTTTGACAAAGGTCTCAGAGAGAATTTTAATAGTTTCCTGTTTCGATAAGCTTGTTTGGAAAATTTCACGATTCTCTGAAAATACGATAAGAGACATAAAAACATGTCTTCTCTTTGGCAATGAGAAAATGCAAAGCAAAATAAAATCGATTCTAATGTCTGGATTCTAAAGAATCCGAATCAAACGTTTCTCTCTCGTTTCACCTCTTGCTTCGCTGATCGTCAAAATTCACCTAAAATGTCAATTTACATCAAAGTCATAGGCGTTTGTGAAAAATTCACTGGTCGCGAAAAATCTTCACACCCGAGAAATTTCTCGATCCCGACGATGTCTGCCTACCGTGCAAGATATCGCCTCTCCTCCGTTTCCCGTAGGCGCCAAGACTCTTCTTCGACCTGCCCCACTTCGTCCTCGTTTGCCGCAGCTGCGCATCATCCTTCGTCGTTCTCCAGGCGCGCGTCTGGTAGCTATGGGGCCGACGACGCGGTTTCCCTCCTGTGCCGCCAGCTGTGCGCCACAGCGGCGGCGAGCCAAGCCGAGACGAGACGAGACAAGAGCAACCGAGAGAACCACGGGAGAACGAAGGATAGCATCCGGGTATCTTAGTTGCGAGAGAGCGAGAGATATTGCCTTTTCTCTCTCCCGGCTGCATACTCCGGCGGGAAGAGCACGAGAAGCCGCGCGAGGAGTCGGCGTTGGAAACAAGGTGGCGCGGTGCAGGCTCCTAGATATTTGCGGAACCAGGTATCCAAGAGAACTCCGACGCCGATCCGATCTGGTCTGCCGGTATTCCTGACGAGCCGAATGGCTCGAATTACTCGAATAATCGGTCGCATGCTGAAAACTTTGGGTCTCGTTTTTCTGGCGGTTAACTCGCCAGCGCATTATTTTCAACGACATTCACGAGATAAAACGACGAAGGAGAATTAAAACAGCAACCGAATTAATAAAATAAGTACCTGCAAAATTAGAAATGAAAATATTATATTTATTCGTAAGCGGCAGTATTAGAATCAATTATTACTCTTTTCGAAATCAGCGGCTTTCCAAAAATCAATATTTTTTCTCAAAGGAAGGATTCTCTAAAAAAGCATAAGTTTCTCTCGATATGAATTAATTTCAGAAAATATCGATACTATTTTGTTACATTGTATAAGTTTTGCCGAAACAATCGTCTGATCTGAATCAGAATTTTTTTTCATGCAAATGCATTTTGTAGACTTTGCAAAAATATTTATAACTAAAGTAATCAGCTTTGAATTATTGTTTGAATTGTTTGAAAGAAACATCGCGTTTAAAACTTTTTTTAAGGATTAACTTGCACTTTATAAAGCTGCTTTATTACTCAAGATCTCATTGTTATATAAATCTTTTTCTCAGTTTTCTCAGTTATCCTCAGGAAATAGTCTATTGTTATTCTACAATACTATATATTATTGACAATACTATTGTGCTATTTTCTTAGGTATTTAGCATTTTTCTTCGCAACGTTGAGACTTCAGAAGATGCGACGCGGAGAATAAAGAAAACCTGCCCTTGAACCTGCCCAAAATGTTCAGTTCTGATTTTTTTCTATGAAGTAAAATCTTAGAAATTGTTCAATGTGCTTCTTTCTTTTCTTTGTGCTAAAAGAGAAATTTTTTTTTTTGTTCTGTTTCATTTATCATGCTAAAAAAAGGAATACTTGGATACTTCTTTTGGATACTTTTGGAGAACCAGCCTGCTCTTTTGTATAGTTTTTATTGCGCATGAACGTTTGCTTTTCTTCTCTTCTTTCCTCTCACAACCCTGACGCTTTCTCATTTTTCGAAGGCTTCGTTGGGTCGCTCATTACGTTGACTAGAAGAAGGATGGTATCTTTGGTACACGGATGCATTAGGTGGTTCACCCCTCTTTCTCTGGAAAGACGAACACACCGCTCACGTGGTTCCTCTCCACTTGTTCTCCCTCTCGTTCTCTCTTCTCGCCTGCTCTTCCTTCTCGTCGTCAACGAAAGAGATAAAAGTGAGAAAGAGAGAGAGGGAGAGGGAGAAAGCCATGCGGCCGAGCGCGGAGAGGGGAGACACCCTTCATCCTTGAGGTGGGGTTCCGACCACCCCGCTGCTACCGGGATCAATACCCACCGCCCCGACCAAGGTCCAAGCCACCCTCTCCCTTTGCCTGCGCGCCCGCTCCGTCCGCCTGCCGAACCTGCCAAGTCGCGCGCGTTCGAAGTCTCCAGGGGCCCCCCGAATGGCATCCCCAAACTCCGCGCCTCGGCGATCCGCTCGATCCAAGATCGCTTCTCGATTAGGTCGAACAAGTCAATCCAACGACGGAGATTTCGCTCTTTTGAAATTGAATTTAACTAAAGCCCACTTTCCGCCCACATTGCAAACGGCATGATGCGGTTCGACGTTAACCGCGCTCGACCTGTTGCTCACGCGCGAAGAAAAAAAAAAGACCACTTAGCGGTTTCAATCTAATCGAGCGATGGCATTCTCGTTGTTATGCAGCCAGTGCGTATTATCAACCAGCATATGCCTCTTCGAAAGTTGAGTTTCCATACTCAAGATTATTTACACGGCGATACGGGGAAGCACGTGGTGGTCCTATGATGCTGGCGACTAGTGGCTTGTGCCACGTATTCTCTGCTGTGCTACCACATAACGCGAACTGCGCATCAAAGATCTCAATCATTGATACGTTTAATATTTCACCTTCAATGACACAATTGATGAGATTAATTAATTATCAATTATTCGTGTTTTTGTTACGAAATATAATTAACATTTATTTTCAATTGTAATATTCATACCGTTTCTGGTTATTAATCTGGTTATTAATTAATTAGATCCCGAATAGTTTAAAAAGTCGATTTTTTATATAATATTTGGAAGTTTGACATTTTCAAAGAGGTATTAAAATATTTCATCGTAAAATTTGAAACATTTTTTAAATTTACTAAATTTTGTGTTATAACTTTTGTCGAAACACATTGAAATTGACCGTATTTTGCGCACTGACGCAAAAATTATTTCAATAACTTCTACGCTTGAATACAGGCACACTTGCCCTTTTCTTTATTATACATATTCTTTTTATTTTATATATATATACGAAGTGCGTTAATCTTTGATTATCATTATTTTAGATAATATTTTTTATAATCCACGTGTTTTTCTTTAGATGAAAATTTGTACTGTGAACCAAATGTTCAAGTCGAAATCTAGAAAGACAATAAGACAATTTTGGATTTTCAAAATGTGAAAAAGAGGTTTCAAAAATAACGACCATACTAATAACAAAAAAAGAATCAATGTTGGTTGCGCTCGATATATGTATATTCCAGAATATTTTGATCAGCATAATTTGAGAACAGCTATAGATATTTTTTTTTTACATCAAATTACGCAATGTTGGCGAAACTTAATATATAAATTTTTATTCCTATTTTGAAGAAGATGAACAGAATATGATATCTTAAAGTAAGAATAGCAAAAATGCAAGAGTTGTATTTACATATTAACATTGATACGAGTTGAATCGACAATCATCCTACTGAATCGCTTGGTCCCCGCAACGAAATGCCGTTCGAAATCCGCGAGCACTTCGCTGGATTCCTGATGAGATCTATTCAGGCTGGGAACCACTAAGGAGGATCTGGTTTCACATTCGAGTTTGACGAGTAACAGATGAAGCTCCGTTTACGTCTCTCTTGTAAACGCGTGAAATGAGGACATATCGAGTCTGTAATACAGGGAATTATGCGAACAATGTTTACAAATTTCCCAACTGACAAATTTCGTGGAACGCTCGATTTTGCAGGCGCAGTTGCAGTTGATTAGATAAAAGCTAAAATAACAAAAGGGTGTTCCTTTTTGTTATTAATCAATGCATTTTCTCAGCTCTCGTTAAATCGATAATCTTATCAGTTGTAATTGCACGTCTAATTTTGTTTAAAATTGTTTCAAATCCAGTCATTATCGAATTAAGAAGATTCTTATCTTCGAAATGGTCCACAAAAGTGATTTTTATTTATTATACTTAAAGTTTAATATCTTTAAAAATATGTTTTTAAATATTTTTTTTAAAATATAGTCTTTTTGATGTAACTTTAATGCATCGGTATTTGCATTCGATAAAAATTCTAAAAACGCGGATGTTCAATACTATTTATTACTAATTGAATTATTATATTACATTTTCAATTATATTATTCTTTACTATCTTATTATAGCCGTATCTGTTCCGAAAATTATATCTACTGCGATAAATTGATACAATATATATCAAGCGTGACTAATCTAAACAATGAGTCATGGTTCTCATTTATGACGGCGCTGTAAAAGTTGATGAATCGCCATATGAAAAACAACGAAGATCTCAAGGAGCCAAGAAAGATCTAAAAGAGAAGACAGTCAGCGTTTTGTACGCATTCACGATGGTGTCTCGCTTAACTTCGGGAACCTGCTCTATCCGGCTCTCGTTATAGCGGCAACGGCGGCGGCATCGGCGACTGTACGAGAGGGGTCAGAGTCCGTTCGGAGGGTGACGGAATTGCGAAGGGGATTACCGGAGGGGGCGAGCATGAGAGAGACGGAAGAGTGGCTGGAGGGCTGATCCGAGGGTGGCGGCGGCGGCGATGCTGGTCGTGACGGCGGGTGGTGATGGCGTTGGCGGTGTGCGATGGTAGCGGACGGTTTACCGGCCGCCAGGGCCTTTGGATCACACACGCCGGATGACGTCAGTCTCCATCGTTACCAGGATACCAGGGGATTGGAGGGCAAAGGAGACACGTTGCTGTCATTGAAACGATCTTTGAATCTCCGCGTAATTAATCGAAGGCAACGGGACTTGACGGTACCGATGCGAAGCTCTTGAAATACGAAAAGAAGTGATAAGGAAATTTTCGCAGAACAAATCGAGACATCTCGATTGACGCAACATTCAGAATTTGTTGAGAAGAACCTGTCAAACAATTATAAAACTTATAGAAATGAAGCTTTTGTGTTTTCATCGGCGAAGTATCCTGTGAGCTCAAGTTCAAAGTGGACTCCGAAAAATCTAATAGACTTTTCCATTGCAAACTTTACTGATTGCTGCACGCAAGACGCATTAATGTCTGCCGCGCAATCAGAAGTTACGATGTAGTCGATTTTACTCCCGCACACTTATTATTTCCAGAAAAGCAAGAGAGATTAATCAGCGCGCGAGGCACGCATTATTTATTCTTTAACGTTATTGCTTTCTGCAGAAGCCATATCTTTTCCGAAATGAATATATTTGTTGTAGAATGTATTTGTTTACAGTCTTCAAGGTGGTGTCTTCAAGAATTTAATAACATAATCGAGATTAAACATTTTTATTTACTTTACAATTAAGTAACTGTTGAATTTTGTTTCTCCGGAAGTTCCGCACTTCCGCGAGTAGTGGTTGATTGCGCCGGATAACGCAGAAACGGCGGAAGACCGCGCGACGGTCTGTGCACCATGAGGGGTAGCGAACCCCTAAAGGACCCTCGTTCGCGGTAGCGCGCACGGTGACCTCCCGCCGCTCCTCCCCCGCGTTCCCCTAATTCCCCGCGACCCCTCTCGTCGACGGCCTTCGCGCGCGCGGCTGTTCCTTGCAACCCCAGGTTGTGCGCGTCCCCCTCCACGGCGTTCTCGTCATCCCTGCCGCGACGGCAACGGCGGCGGAGCACGATCATTGGTTCACCGGGTTCACGCAGGCACAAGGAGGTACACGCAGCTGCCACACTGACTGTGCCTGCCGCCTCTGCGGACTGATCAGAGCAAGAGGCCAGTGTTCAGAGGAGGAGCGCCGCAAGCGCGGGTAAATTCGCCGCCGTCGTCATCGTCGTCTTCATCGTCGTCGTCGTTGTCGGTCGTCGTCGGTCGTCGTCGGTCGTCGTCGCGATGCGCGAGATATACGCTTCGTCTTTGTTTTTTTTCGAGTGAGTCAAAAACCACCCTTTCTGCATTTTTTTTACTCTTCTCTCTGGCATGACACGCTCACTTCCGGTGCTGTCAACGTTTCTCATAGGAGGTGAGTTGTCTCTCTCTTTCTCTCTCTCTCTCTCTCTCTCTCTCTCTCTGTCTCTCTCTTTCTCTCCCTCCCTCCCTCTCTCTTTCTCTCTATCTTTCTCATCCCGAGCGCGTTCTCCAAACGCTGTTTCGCCGGGTCTCGTGTGCTTCCGACGCCGGCCGGCTCCCATCCAACTGATACATCACAAGCACGCTCGCCAACGCCATCTTGACAACCTGCAACCGATTGTTGCGAAATACACCGAGGCGACATCTTTTGTTATATTCCTCAAACTCGATAGCACGTGGTCTTTACTGTTTTCTTCCTGTCCTTTTTTTTGCTCTTTTATCATTGCTTTTTCCCCTATCTTTCCGATATTGTCTGAGAGTCTAAAACTCTATGAAAATTTTAGGCAGAAATATTCTGCACATGGTCATCGCTACTCAACTGCAAGTTTTCTTCTTACTTTTTTACTCTTTTGTCATTGCTTTTCACACCCTCTATCTTCACAATATAATTTGAGAATTTTAATTTTTGAAAATTCTAGGCAAACATCCACTTTATATTTATTTTTAAACATGATTATCTTTCTTCGTAATGTCTATTGGTGTACTGATACTCTCTTTTTTTCTTTCTATTTTTTTTATTTAAGGCAGCACTTACTCTTTTCGCTCCTGTTTTTCTTGTGAGGGAGTGCATTATTACCTGTTTTTTCGATTCTACTTCTTTCCCTAGTAGTCCTTTTAAACCTGTCTAAACCTTTTCCCTTTGTTATCCCCACTCCCATCCACCCTCGCATTGAGGAATGGCCACTTTGTAATTTTGACTATACTATTCATTCGATCTGATTCTTCCAATCGGACAGCACACATGGTTCTCAAGGTGGGATTCTCGCGACTCTTCACGTAAAGAAATCTGGCTTCCATCTTGTGCAATATCGATCGTGCATATTTTTTTGCATGTTCACAGATTTTAGGCGATTATGGTTTGCAAATAGTTCGTTTGCATCTAATTAGATGCTCGGATTCGGATTCGGAACAGAAGCGAGATAACGTTATTTTATTACATATTTAAGGAAAATATCGCAGGATTCCAAAAAAAACTTTGCATCTAACCACCAAAAAGACGCCATTATCGTTCGCGTGATAGTGAAGGTGAAGGTCGTGTGTGGACCACGTGGTGAATACGATGGAGGGTGGTTCATCGATTACGGACAGCTGTTGATTTTTACGCGCAAAAGGCTTCTCGCTACGGATGATAGTGAACATTGACGTTGCGTACGGTAACGACATAGACGTCACGTTCATCGAGAGGGAAAAAGACTCGGAGACGAGACGGAGAGAGAAGGATCGAGAAGCTGTGTCGGACGGGACGAGGAGGAAAGAAGAGGACGGAAGAATCCGGCCGGCTTATCATGAACTGTCCATTGGACAACGGTGGTAGTTGACTGGCCGTGATCAGTCGCAGGACGCCTTTACCAATCGCTGCCCCTGTTTTCTCCCTCTCCACGTATCAACGCTGCACATAACACGTACACTATTTCAGTGGTCCAACTGATCGTCATTTCATTCCATCAAATAGTCTGCTCGTACCAACGGCTTTCGTTTGCCATACAGCGTGACTGGAGAGAGGAAAAGTAAGATGCCACAGTGCGCAGTGGACACATGCCGCAACAGTCATCGCCAGACCCGCTACCAAGCGGTACATTATCACCGCTTCCCCAAGCCGGAGAAAGTGCGAGATCTGTGGGTGCGTGCATGCGGACGCGTGTCCCAGAGAAACGGCGACACGCCGTTCAACATCAACACCGCGCGCGTCTGCTCCCGCCATTTCCCCGACGAGTCGTACGAAGACGAGAGCTCGGATCCTAATAACCCCGTGGGGAAGCGAAACAGGCTGCGTCCCGGCGCGGTGCCGACGATCGACGTCCCGGTCCAGGTGCAACCGTGCGAAGATTTATTGAACAGCCGGAAACGATCCGCGCTAAACAAATTATCGAAACATTCGAAGCGCAAACGATTGGAGAACGAACAGAAAGCAGTTGATTGCGATCGAAAGCAGATTAGCAATGATGACGACAACGACGGCGATTGCAGCAACGGTGATATGTCGGTTGGCGAACTCGAACCTGTAGCCAGCACGAGCAGGCAAGCCGACGAGTGGGAAGTCAATGAACGGGAAGAACAGGAAAGATGCACCGCCAATACGAAAGAGATGTCTCAAGAAACGTTTTTGAGGGGATTAAATCTGATTTCTAAGTACGTATCGTGGTGAGTTACAATTCTTATCTGAGTATTCGCTATTTGATTCCGTTTTTTCATTATTTTTCCTTTTTTTTCATTTTTTTTATAATATTTTTCTTTTAATCGCCGTTACAATTCTAATTAATATCTGAAAATTTATCTTTGCGTGAACTTTATTGACTGTCGCAAGATTTACGGTAGCTAGAACGATAAGAGAATTTTAGCACATGGAGAACGACCGTTGTAATAAGTGAAGTGTTATCCCATTGGTGCGTTCAAGATACGTTAGAGCTAAGCATCCCTTACGCTCTTCCATTCAAATAAAAAATGGCGTCTTTTGTTGCGGCCACGTGGGCATGAAAATCATGTGCGACACAATTTCATGGGAATCACGTGGATATTTTACACTCGAGACACGTAACCCGCATTTTTATATAATGAAATATATTTAAATACTATGTATATTATTATGTACAGAAATATTCTATACATCTTTATACGGAGCGATCTTCGATTGAAAGCGATTGCGTATCCGCGATAAGCCCGTCGTTTTATCCCCGCGAAGGACAACGGTATCGTGCAAAGGACTTCTCTCGATAAGTGTGTTAGTTGGCCGCGTACACTCAGCTGTGTCGCGTCCCGTCGATTTCAAGGTTGCGCATCACCACGATGCACCCAGGAGAAATTGAATTTTTTTGCTGAGTTCTGCATGCAGACTCTTCTCGCCGTCGATCATATCGAAGTGAAAAAATTAATGCGAATTTGAGCGCATCATATTAGAGGCAGCCGTTTTATCTTATCTTCTTCCGCGTGCGTAATTCTAACATTCGAGTTATATATTTATAAGCCAGTTATATATTTCTTTTATAAAAATAATCATAGGTTCGTTAACAGAAAACAGAACAAATATGGTAACACCTAAATTGCAATCTGCAAAGATAAAATATGAAAAAATATCCATTTTAATATTCAATTTAATTTTACACAATTATTTAATTAAATATTTTTCATTACGTTTGTTTAATAACGCTCATAATTAATATTGTAAGTAATAATGCTTTAATTAATCTTCATTTTTCCAAAAGTTCGAAATGTACCTTGATCAGCATGATTAGTCTGATTTAACTACTCCAATTTATTGTACATAAACACTTGCAATACGTCTAATCCCAGCTTAAATAAAACAGTAAATCGTTGCGTCGGTGAAACGGGAATAATCGCGCGCGTTATCGACGTCGAGGAAATCGTTATCGCTTGGATTACATTCCAAAATGTGCAATGTGTGTGTGTGCGTATAGATACACATACAATCTTGCACGATGACGACATGATACGAAACATGTGTTTGAGAAATTTATTGTTAACTTTTATGTTAAAAAAAATCGTAATTTATTTTTCATAATTATACTCATAATAATCATAATTTTTTCATAGTTTTTTAACAGAAATAACTTTATTTCGGACTATTTTGGCGTTACCCAAGATGTACCACCTGGAGGAACAAATTTTTTTAAAGAGGGATGCAAAGCGGACTATACCACGTGGTGCTTCCTGGTAACGCTAAAATACTTCGAAATAAAGTTATTTCTGTTAAAAAAACTATGAAAAAAATTATGATTAATATGATTATGATTATGAAAAATAAATTACGATTTTTTAAACATAAAAGTGGCTATAACTCGGAAACAATTCCGGACATTTCCTACGTTTAGCTTGTTTTCCTTCTTTTTGGCTCCCGAGTCACTTCAAGAAGTAGTGCGGGCGAGTTTTCGGACACCCTGTATAATGTATTTGAATCTAACAAACAAAACGCACGAACAAAAATGTAAAGATAAATTAACGCCTTGGCATTCGTTTGGTCGATCGGTCGTAAAAATCTAAAACTGCAAGGGATAAAGTATTGACTATATTCATATTTATAAGAGAAAAGGACTCAATTCATTATCCGACCTTGGCTCGGTGCAATTAGTTCCGTGACGGTGATTTAACTTCTGTATGACTCCAGAATCGACCGTCCTCCTTAGAGAAGGCAAGACTAGAATGAGGACGAGGCAGGACGAGAGCAAGAGAGAAAATAGACTGGGTGGGAGAGGAATACAATCAGTCGACTTTCTTGGTTTACTTATAAAAACGTTTAAAACTTATAAAAAAGTTTAGGTTTTGTGATCTGATATAGGGACAGCACATTATTCTTTTAATCGTTTGATTACGAAAGCTACCGTAAAGCTACCATCAGATTGTTTGAAAATTATCAACAGTTTCACAAGTAATCACAGTACGATTATTTAAATTCGAGTATCTAGCTATTAATAAGTTACGTTTATTCTTTCACAGAAATATAATGCTGAATATAATAAATATAAAAAAAGAAAAGCATAGATCATGCATAATAATTTTATAATTTTATAAATGCATATAAATTTTCTAAATGATTTGTTGATAATTTTCAAATGGTTAAATTATCGAATATTCTTCAATGTCCCTTTTGCACTTGATTCTTCATTTTCTCGCTCGTCTTTGCTTGATTCACCCTATTAGTCAACGACAGTTAACTTTTCCTTCGAAATGACCGGCCATAAATATAAGAGACAAGAATAGGAAAAATCTGCAGGTAATTATTTTACGACCGGACTTTCAAATCACATTTTTGGCGATCGGTAGCCGCCGAATTCATCGCACTTGCGTTGACCTCGAAGAGGCCGCGATTATGTTTGTCGCATGGCGTGGACGAACCATGGACTTTGACGCGACCGACGCAACAATCGATCGAGCACGAAGTTGAACAGCCATATAATGCATGGAGGATTGCGACACGTGTTGCTACAACGATATTTGTACACTCCTGTTCCGTTTATCTAATAAAATCTGAATTAACTCCTTTGTCAACTATATGTTTACAATGAGATTAGCCGTTTTTCTTTCTCCAACGAATCGTTTGCGGGATTAGTCAAAAAATATTTCTTGGAAAGGATGCCTTTGAGAAGAATAGAATGCGCTTGAAAAGAATAGAATGCGCTTGAGAAGAATAGTATCGTAAAAAAAAATATATACAAATATATCGGAAATTGTGTATAGTAGGTGGTTCTATAAGATCAAGTTACTTTTCGTTCTATTACCTTTATACTTTATTCTCTGCGACATGGAAAGTCACAAGAATAGCTGTCTCAGAACCTTTTTTCCAATGAGACACGATTGTCTGTACGTTATAATTTTCAAAAGACATTGCCATAGTTTTCTTCCCGTATGCTCGTTCGACTACGCAACAATTTTTTGTGACACATAAATTAAACATGCAGATGTGTAATATTTGTCCTCATGATGTCAGAAAACACACTCAAAACATTCTCAAGAACATATTCTTAGGATCATAAAGCTCTTTAGAATTTAGGTGAAGTAAGTTATCTATATCGGTTATCCATATCGGATGAAGAGATGAACGGACTTCTTGTCACGGGGTAACGTGTCCGAGGTCTACGTGCTTGGGTCGCCTGGCTGCCGGTTGCAACCTAGCGTGACCTCGTCGCGGCGAAGCGCGTGGTTCACCAACGCGCTCGAGAACGCGTCCTTGGTGCTCAGGGACACCTCGGGCGCGCGAGAACCAACCGCTCCTCCGCGAGCGTCCGCGAATTAGGTCGAGACGACGACGGCGACGACGACAAGAGTGAGAGAGCGAAACTCGTAACCAATTCGACGTCAATAATAATAGCGCGACTTCGACCGTACTCTCGAGATTTCCCGAGGTTTCTTCGCGTTCTGCGTCGCCTCCGTCAGATAAACGCATTGAAAAGAGTAATGTTTTATATATATATGTATATTGGCTTGTTGAAAAGTTCACATGTCATACTTTAATCCATCATTAACCATCAGAGATTCTGATGATTTTATTTTTAAATTCAAAACTGTATAAATTAAATCTCCAAGAATGCTACTTTTTCTTACGATGCAGCTATCCTTTTTATCTCGATATTATTCCAATTGTTTCTTGAAAAAAAAAGATGTTTTATCTGGATACTTTTGTATAAATTTTTGCGATATACATGTCTCCTCTCGTTGAGATCACCAGGAATTAACGGATTCAGTACAGATTCAGTATTCGATTCCAGTCATTTTAGAGAAAAGCGATGAATATTTTCAACCTTTGACCTCGATATAAAAATACTTCATCTTGTATATGAATTTACATCTAAAGTGGAAGCTGCTCTAAGCTGCTCATATTCTTTTTCATTCCAAGAAATAAGCGATGCATCCTGGCACCGTGCCGCGCGCAAAGTCGAAGGTTCAAGGACGCCGGAAAAGTTTGGTGAAAGGAACGATCTTTCTCGTCCTGAAACCCCGTTTGACTAGTCCGTTACAAATCCGCGTCGCATATTAGATGCAGTTTGCATAAATTAAAACGAGGCGCGTATACTTCGCAGAATTCTATGGCTTAATGCAGAAACAGTTAATGTCATTTTCTGATGAAAATACGATAATGAGCTCTAGCGAATACCATCTTTCATAGGAAAGTTGGAAACTTTATTAGAAAAATCCAATCTAAATTATTGGTTTGAATGAAACTATTTTATTTTCTTCTATGAAATCATTCTATGGAATGATTGAAAATAGAACGGTTCAGACAATTCTTCTGAAGGTTCGTGCTTATTGAAGCTTATGAAGGAATTCTGAGTAATACTCATTGTAAATAAAATAATATAGATTGAAAACAACTCAAATAAAAATCGAAACGTTTTGTTTGATTAAGATCTTGAAGACGATTGTATCTTTCGCATCCACTCCGCTCGCGTTTGCCTATCTTTCAATTTTTATTCATAAAATTCGATATCGACTTCTGCCACGATCGTCACTCGTCCATCGCTGTATATCTCTATATAGAACGCTTCATTCATACATATAATAGTTAATGACAAACGCCTGTAACGGAAATCGCATTCTTCTAGCCGCGCACTCATTCTCCACGCCTGTCCGGTCTTCCTCGTCAAAGACATCCCGAAGAGGTTTTGAACATACGCGTCATCGTCTATGCGTAATAGTTATCCGCTTGTGCAACGAAAGCGAAGCGCGACGATCTTATCACGCACGCCCGCGCGCTTTTTTTTTTGCCGCGCAAAGATATGCATTCCTGACCGTTTAACACGCCTTCTTTGAGGGCCACTGTTGCTCGGAAGTTCGCTTCTTGTGGGCGCGCATGATTCGCTTTCTCGTCCCTGAGACTCGTCTCACTTTTCCTTGCATTTTCCACAATTCATCTGCTGCTCATCTGTTCCTTTATCCGAACATGGCGATGCGATAAACTTAATAAACAATTCGAGTCATTGATGGTGTATAATTAAATCTTATAAAATAATTGAAACATGTTTAAATTAACAAGAAAATTAACATGAAAATAAAATATGAATTTTTTCGCGACTTAGACATTCTTGGATTGTCATTAAGTTGCTTGCATATTTTTTTTAGTTTATCATATCAGCGTATTGAAAGAGTTATGATAAAAAAAATAAAACTGCGTAAAATCTTTAGTTTTAGAAACAAAAACTTTAGTAATTAGATTAATTGTAGGATTAATTATAAAACATGGAGCGTAGTGTGCTCCGAAACAGCGCATACGCGCCCCACTTGTGCAAGATAATAGGACAAGAAAGATCCTTCCATTAGCAGCATCTCTTTGAACGTTGCTTTAAGATCGTTAGTTTGTACGATGCCCTTTAGCAAGTTCTTTGCAGGCTTTTCAATAATTTTGGAAATTAATGATACAAAAACTGTAAGTTAATCCATCGTTTCAAATGCCGTATTCTTTATTTAAACGCTCTTTTTTCTTGTTCTTTTCTTTCTTTCTGGTTTATTCATTAGCTGTTTCTTTTTTTTTATTTTCTTTTAATCTTTAATCAGATTTTTGTACAGAAAGTTTCTCTCTTGTAGTCTTCGCATTATAAACGATTGAGGCTTTCAAAAATTAAATTTTAGAGTAACTTATACATAGCAAAATAATATTCAATTAATTTCAAGTAAATTACTTTGATTAAATCTTTATTTGTTATTTATTGTTACTCGCAAAGATGTCTAATGTTAAAAGTTGAAAAGTGGATGATAAATGAATAAGTTGGGAATATTTTTTTTTAAATTCTCACTAAGCCAAACTTTGTGAGAACCTTAGTTTTGAAATATTCTTGGTGGCCACTTATGTATCGGATTTTTTAAATACCGAAGTGTTAAACGCACGTGTTTCCAGTCTGGAAAAATAAACCGTGTCTCCGTTAGTTTTTACAGTGTACGATCGAAAACTTAACGAACACATAAAAACATGATATAAATAATACAAAAAAGAAATTCTTTATGTTGAAAGATGAATTGCATTTCGCTATTACGATTACGATCGAACTTGGACACCGCGTCGTTCCATTCGTCTTCGAGACGCGCTGATAGTGCTCGAGGTCGTACTCGCTGAGCGCGAAGTTCTAAGTTAAAACGAAGAGGCCGGCCGCCCTCGTCGTTGCGCCGGGTCGCAAACACCAAGGGAGGAGTGGTAGTGACTCTCCGAGACGACCAGCTCGGCGACGCGCTCTCGTGGTGACGCGACAGTATGCCGGCCAATCGTGAACACGGGAGACCATCGCTCTTGTACTCTCGCGAAGTGTAAGTGAGCGGCGTGGATAGAAGAGAGCGAGAGCGGACGCACGAATGCGGCGAACCGCCGCCGTCACCACCGCCGCCGTCGCCGTCGCCGTCGTGGCCGAGGAGAGGAGGTAGGTAGGTGGCCCCGCTGCGCTCGGTCGTGGAACTCTCGACCCCGATACCGCGTCGTGGTCGATGCACGTTCGCGGTGCCCCGCGTCTTCCTCTTCGTCGTCGGCTGTGCTACGAGAGAGAGAGAGAGAGAAAGAGAGCGAGGCGCTCTCTCGAGCGCTTCTCCGCGAGGACGTCGACCGAGTTTTAAAAGCATCGCATCCCTTCGTCGTCGACTCCTCGCGAGAAGGACCCCCCCCCTCTTCCCCCCCCGGACGTTCTCTCACTTCAAAGAGAACGTTTTCGAGAGCAGCGAACGAGTTGTGTAACGTCCGCGGCGAGCGCGCGACCTTACGTGACCTCACTCGTCCGCTACCTGACGAGAACGAGGACGACGTTGGAGGGAGTTCCGAGAAATCGACTGATCGCGGGGATCAGTCTGCATCCGCCGGAGAGCGTGGGAGGTGGCGGCAAGCAGGGGCGAGGAAAAAAAAGATTGCGAACGGTAGTCGGAGAGGAAACGCTCGGTGAAAAGTGCAAGTGGAAGCGTGCGTTCGCGAGAACGATGCATACGCGCGTAACGTGCTCCTCGTAGTGTTCCGTTTCTCCTCCTGGTGTGTTCACGTGTTCGTCGAAGATATGAGGATGTGACAGTCCACCGTTGTTTGTGCTCGAGATTGTTCGGGAAAATCACACGATAATGGTGATAATTATAAATATGATTGTGATTATGGAATTGCACGAATTCGGCTTGTTATGAGTTGTAAATGATAAATAATAAATGAACTTTACACTTCTTGAACGATTCTACTCGTAGTGTGATGATTTCATCGGCGGTAATCTAATAATAATAATAATGATATACACGACCACGGAACGATGCCCTCAAAACGTGCCAGTTGTTTAATGAAAATATAAATTAAGTCTATACGTTAAACTTTGAGAGAAACTAAGCTATTTGATGGATAATAGCGAGGTCGAAGTTGTTGAAGTAGTAATATCGCGCGTGCAGGCTGCAAATTCTGAAGAATCGAAACTGCTTTCTAATGCACTCCGATGCGCTACGCCGGCGCAACGCTCGATATATTTATATATACCCACGTGTGTCAGAGTCGCTAACTTAACGGACTTTCAAGAAATTGAACCATAAAACTACAGTTCCGCATGTTTCTTCGATAATTATCTACTCCTTTGCATCAACTTTGTAATCTGCGAAATCCATCGTTCGATCGGTGAGTAAATATAATATAAAAAACGATCCAATTTTTTTTCTTATCTTTAAAAGAACCTTCGTCGCGTCTTGCCGAAATTTTTCAAGTCCAGTTTTTCCTGTCCGCTCTCGACGATTGCAAAATTCTACGACGATCTCCTTCCTCGCAATTAAGCGTTCATTCACCGGTATGAAATATATTTCTGTTTTTTACGTGCTTTCGCAGATTTCAAGCAAGTGCCGCTTACCCCGAACGGTCTCGCTTTCTCCCCGCGCTTTCGCTATCGCTGCACAGAGCGAAAAGATAGGAAAGTCGCTACTCACGCGACGATGATTGGTCGTGAAAGGTAGAGCGTGGCGGCGAAATACAGGTATTGTTTTAAATGAAAGGTCTCGCCAAGCCGGTAGACAAAACGCGCGTTGCGACTGTGCGTTTCACAATGTGTCTTGTGTGTACCAAGTCACGACCGACATCCACTTCGAATCGATACATCTTGACCAGTTGTCGCGCGTTTCTTAATGGTCCGCGTCTATAATTGATTATCGACTTTATTTCTTTTTTCTGTTCGCTTTAGAAGTCTTTTATCTAAAATTTGTAAACAATAAGGAAATACTATTAATCTTTCGATGAATATTTATTCGAAAATATGCTTTGTAAACATATACTATAGATCGATGGTGGGGTGTTGAAAGTGTTATCGAATTTCTGCGGGTGCATTCGATGGGCTTGCTGGATTTCCGTGTCCTTCGAAGAAACGATACCGGCCTTTTGAAAGGCCTCTTGATAAAAATTACAAAAGCTGAAAGTTTTGATGAGGGTCTTTTCAAAATCGCATCTTTCTATTTATTTTTTCATCCTTTTTTATTGCACATTCCTTTGCCCTTTTTTACGAATTAACAGTCGTTTCTTTCTTTTCGTCCTGGGGAAGATATTAATTTTGTTGCACTTTGACACTCATTACATTTCTCTCTATGCATAAAATAAAATATGCATGCACCGCGATGTGTTTTATGAAACATTAAATAGGCGCCGGCCGAATAAACGCTTCCTGATTATTACGCCCGTGAATTAATACGTCGGGTGCGAAAGTGAGCATGCGCTAACCACCTGTTAGCAGGTACTGCGAAAACAACCAAAAACAAAAAAAGAAATAGTAGGACCTACTGCTGACAAGTACAAAAAAGGCGAAATATTTTGTAAACGAAATATTTTTCGGAGATTATTACAAACTGCACTGCCGCACAACCATTCATTTTTTACGCTTTTTGTATTACATAATGATACTTCTTTGTCACTTTGTCACAAAATTTCAAAAGAATCGTGGCAGCAAATAATGTCACTGCATGAGACTGCATTCTTTTCTACGATCAGCAAGCGTTCTTTTCAGTAATCGGCTTTTATGCAGTCGATGTCTATTTCATGTTTCTCATTTTTGTGATCTTTAATATGATAGATTTTCACGAAGAGTGAAATAGGACGTAGAAGAAATTATTTATAAAAATCAAACGAATATTAACGTTTGTCGACGGAAACTAATTAAAAATTTTGCGCGTGCTGTAGCAAATTACAAATTTAATTAGGCATGTTCTCGTACGCGTTACGTTTACCTTAAGGGATCAATTGTTTGAAATGGTTATTACGTTTGCACTGTAATTAAGTAGCTGTTAACAGATAACTGTTAATGATAAGGAAGGTGTGCCCTAGAAAATTCTCTTATCTATCCATCTATCTAATCTCCGTGAAAACGACGTTCTTCAACGCGAGTCAGACTCGTGCGGGCGCGAAGGAAGTCTCGCACGCGCCTTTTCAGAATTGGTACCGCGAAACCTATATCCGCGTCTATAAAGCGCAGTGAACGCGAGCGGGTGCAACGAACTCGGCTCCGTATCTTTTTCTTCCTCCCTTTCCCCCTCCCCTCTCTTTCTCTCTCTCTCGCTTACTTTTCAGCAATCCTTCCCCACCGGCCGGCATCATCCCATCCCTTCTCCCGATCTCTCTCTCTCTCTCTCTCTCTCTCTCTCTCTCTCTCTCTCTCTCTCTCTCTCTCTCTCTCTCTCTCTCTCTCTCTCTCTCTCTCTCTCTCTCTCTCTCTCTCTCTCTCGCTGTCTCGCTCTCGCGTCTCATATCAAACGCGCGGTCCTCCCGACGATGCGACTTGAGGCCGATTTTCGCTCGTTTCGTGTCACAATCGCTATGACATTGAACACGACTCGGCGAGTGGAAAAATGCGCCGTTGCCACCGATGTCGGCAGGAACCGATAGCGTTCAACGTAGTTTGTGATGAGAATCGTCACGTTTCATATAAACTTGACCGGCGCGTTAAATGCGCGAGTACACTCAGCCTCGATATTGGTGTAACGACAAAAAGTGTATTCATCCGCCACTCGCCAGTTGGTAAAAACGCCCTCGAAAACGTTGACGCTGTCACCGTGGATCGGTAACAACCCCCTTCGAAGCGGGTCGCTTCGCTAGAGAATCGATCTCTCTCTCTCGAGGAAGCCGCTCACGAAAATGCACTCTGCGTGTGTATGTATCGAAACGAAAGTATGAAGACTGTTGTAGCCTAATCATCGTGATTTGAATGTCTTTACTCCGACAATAAAACAAGGGGGAAAAATCCAAAACCCTACCCATAAATTTATCCTTCGGTTATAAATAGAGAGACAAGTGTGACGATGCCAGAGCATTCATGGATTTTCCGTTCAAGTTCTCGCCGCTCGTTCGCTTCATTCTCTTCGTCGTGAAAAAGTTTTCACAGAACTATTGTCGGGAAGGACCACTGTAACGCGCGGACCGGTGAAGTTCGCCGGCGTTTTATCGGAAGTCCTTCAGCACCCGCGATCGGGTAAAGTCGCTTGCGCGCATTAATCGGGACACCGATGCGATGGTGCGCCGGTTAAGCCGCGCAGCATCTAATTATAGCAGCGGCTAATCAGGTCGTGATATGAAGATTTTATTTACGCCGCGATACGTGAGGACACGGCGCGAATTAATAAGCGTATCGCAATGTTGCGGGAATGATAACGCGCGCGCGCGCGCGCGTCTGTTAAACCACGTCGCATTCGGCCTTGGGACAGTCCGGCGAACGACTATTTTCTAGACAAGGTCAACCGAGACTTTACTAGTCTCCGCTTATCGGTTTATCAATGTCATCGTCTCTCGAGTGGATGTTTTCCAGAATCGGCGTAGTTCCAGCGATAGTATGTACATAGACTCTATGCGTGATTTTTTCACGAATGAGACGAAGCAAGAGCTCTCTTAATCTGACGGAGGACCGAATCAACAAAATTAAAAAAGATCCATGAGATTATTTAGTGCTTACTGTACACTATTTTGTGCTACCAAAAATAATCTTGTATCTCGTGCTACTTAAAAGAAAATCGCGGTCTTGCTAATTCGATAGAAGTTGGCAGGACCAAAAGAAATATTTATTCTTAGTTTCAAAATATTGCAAAATTATGACATGTCACCGAGCTGTCAAAAGTTTCACATTAATAAAAAATTAGTTCACCCTTTAATGATAAAAATCTTGACCATCTTAATAATATAATAATATCAACTTTATATTAATCTTATCTAATAATACCTTCTTGATATTATGTGCTTATACATACATAAAAGTTAATTTCGTCTACATGATCAATTTTAAATTTCAAAGACGTTTCCATTTCTTAAAACAAGAACTGCATTACTAATAAAAAATTATTGTTCTGTGTTTGCAGTTTGAACAACAAGATGCACGCGATGGAGGGTGCGATCGAAAGCAAAAAGAAGGTGAGCACCGCGGAGGACAACAAGCCGCCGAAAACGTCGCCGTCCTCGTCGAAGGTACCACAGAACCAGCAGAACGGCGCCGCCCTTCCGGAGGAGACGGCCGCGGCGTCGACGACGGCGGTGGGTCACATTCGCACCAAGAAGGAAACAGTGACGAAGGATGAGATGCAGGAGGACGCCGAAATGTCGGACACGAAGATCAGCAAGCAGTTGCTCGCGAGTACGTCGCGGCAGAAGGACTCGAGCCCCACCGATCTCACGCAACATCACGCCGAGCCCGTCGAGAGCGTTAAAAAACGGAAGTCCACCGAGGGACAATTATCCTCGTTTGGTAATCGTAGAAAGAAGATTTGCGTCGACAGCGAGCGGGAGAAATACATCTCAGAAGTTGTCGGCGATGAAAGTAAGACGATCGACCAGCTCATGGATAAGGCCGGTCAGCTACGACATGAAATTCTGGTGAGTGTCTGAAGACGTGACTTTTGTTTTGCCTTCTTTTTTTTTTACAATGTTTATGTAATGTTTTCTATGTTTACAGTACCTCGAGAATTCAGCGCGCGAGAAAGAAATGGAATGGAACGAGATTCTGAGAAAGCGGAAGTTGAAAGAGGAAGCATACGCGAGGCTCGAGAGAAAAATACATATGATAGTCTATATGGAGAACGACGGTCAGCTGCAGATGCCGTCCACTAAATCGTCATTGGCCTCGATCGACTGGGAGAACAGTGGCAACACTACTCCCATATCGAGGGAGAAATCTTTCGGATCTAAGGACGATCTGTCCGAAGAGAGATCTTCGGATTCAGTAGCACCGAAGAGAGAGAGGACTGCGAAGACTACCTCACAGCAACGGACGACTCCGCCGAAAACCAACGGAGAAAGCAGTCGCAAGCAGAACGAAGCGTCGAGCCCGGATAGTCGGCAGATCGGAGAAGGCCGACAAGGTGCAATAGTGGATGTCAGATCTATCATCGCCGATCATAGACTCAAGCATCCGGAAGCCGTACCGAGAAGGTAATTAATTCGGCATAAACGAGATAGAGATTTCCGTAAAGTTTTGAGAAATATAAATTTTCTCAAATCGGCAGAGTTATTAAAGATTGCGAAAACAATGCGAGTGCAATATAATTTACAATTTTTTAAATATTAATATTGGTAAAATTTAATTTGGATATTGGAAATTTAATTTGAATATTTTATTTGTTCCATCATTATTTTACCTTTTAAAAAACGAATATAATTTAACTTTAATTTTATTTAATATTAATTTTATTTAATAATTAAATAAATATATGATAATCGAATTGTAGAGGTCGGAGGATGAGGAATTCGGTGAACATCGGCCTTGGAGCCGGCGGCGCCATGGTCGAGACGGGGCACAATGCCGACTCGAGACCATCTAGCACGGAATCGTGCAAGAGTAATCCAAGTACGAGCGATTCTATGAACTACAAGGATATACTAATGCAATTTGCCAAAATGAGCCAGCAAGGTAACGTCGTTTTTTTTTTTTTTTTTTTTCTTTATTCCTAAACCAATTGAGTTTGTATCACAAGCGTATCAGAGATAATTTGCAATGCGTTAACGATTAGTAATTAAAGATTACATTCCTAACTTCAATGTTTAGGTGAACCAGTCAAGGTACCGCAGAATTATCCAGATGTGACACTTCATCCTGTAGCACCTTCGTCCGCAGGTCAAAATACCGCGTCTCAACCGAGTGGTTCGCTACTTCACGGGATTCTAACAAAAGCGCAGTCGCCGAGATCCAATACTTTTTCACCTACTTTAGCTAGATTACTCACCGCACCTGAAAGAGAAAGGAATTCTCCGGTGACCGCGGCGGTGGCGTCTATGTCGCAGCAAAGCGCCACAACCCATTTGCAGACATACCAAGGCTCTAATATGGTTTCCATAAACGATCTCCTATCTTCTTCCAAGGTTAGCTTGATTGACAGATTGTTGGCTTGATTTTTGCGATTTTTTTTATTAACAGCGTAATTAGTGTAGTAAGTACTGTGCGTATATATAAGAATGTAATAATAAATAGTAAATAAATAGTAAATATAAGTAAATAAATTGGAGATTTGGCCCCGAAGAAGCGAAAAAATTTAATAGTGTAATAAAATTTAATAAATGACAAGAGTCATCGCTGTGTTTCGATTCGTAACATTTTTTGGAGCTATTATGATAATTTTTTTACAGGCTCGCACAGAGATAACTATAACTCCTGTCGTTAATACCCCTGCTCAATCTCACTCCAACGATTTAATCCAAGTGGTAAATACCGCTTTTTCTATTCGCTAAGACATTCTTATATACGTATTTGGACAGTCTGACTGTCACATTAAATTTGCCAGGAGGATGCAGATGAGGAAGCAACGATGATCGATGATAGAAAGGGAAATTTGGTGGGTGGAAGGGATAATAAGCAAATGGCAAAGGACAATCCACCTTCGCCAAGCGCCCCACCAAAGTGTCAAGGATGCATGACTCGTCCTGCACAATTCGTTTGCGCTGGTTGTGGAAATCAGTGGTATTGCAGCCGTGGATGTCAAGTATGCTTCTCCTGACATATATTATGCGATCACAGTCTTATGACTATATTAATGATTATTAATATTTATATCCATAACTTACATTGGGTAACATTTATTATAATCTACAGCTTGCCTCATGGGCGACACACTCCGATTACTGTCCACCTGAGTCCGAAAACAGTAAAGTCAAGTCCAACGTTTAACGCTTAACGTCTCTGCATGCCCGGTGACATCTGCACATCAGATGCGGTATCAGGAGGAAGAGATTCCTGTACCCAATGAATCTAGTCATCAAAACAACTTTGATAATATAATTTGTTTTTATCGTTAAACGAGATGCAGAGACTTAGAAGAAAATTACCGTATCGAGAAGGTTCGAAGAAGGTAAAGTTTAATTTAGCTTTGCTAAATGGGGTATGAGAATAAAATACTTAGTATTCTACCGTTTAAAAAACGGTATCAGGACACTCAAAAAAGAAGAGAAAGAATATAGGGGTCGGTCACTGAACAATAAAAATAATAGTAATTTTATTTTAAAAAAAAAACAGGACACTCAAATTATTTTTCTAATTTAGACGATCATGTTAATCATGGAATACTAATTTTCAGTGGAGCGGAAATTCATTCAATTTATTTTTTTTAAATCTTCAATATTAATTATAATATATTTTTTTGCTTATATGATACAGTAATTTTTCTTTTTAAATTTCTGCTGCATCTTATTTAACGGTTAAAACAAATGATTATTCTTTTTCTGTTAATAATAATTTTATACGATTTTAGAACATCAAATTTTAGGATATTGATTAACTGCGTGCCATTCGTAAGATCAGGAGCGGATTGAAAAACTAAAAATCAATTTGAAATAATATTGTATATATTTTCACATTTTTTTTATTATGAAGTTTACCGTTCTCAACTAGTTAATGCACATTTTACAGATTATATAGATATTATATGTTACAATGGAATATTTTATTCAACAGTTTATATACTCAATCCGCTTCTACATAAAATTAGTTTGCCATGATTAGCATGGACGCCTAAATTAGAAAAATAATTAAAATGTTTCCTTTTTTTATGAATATGAATTTCATTCTTCTCTTCTCTTCTCTTTTTCTCTCGATTCCGATTTAAATCATGAAGATAAAAAATAACTGGATGGAGCATTTAAGCAAAAATTATAAGAGGCAAAATATAATGAATGTGCCCAGTACGTGTAGCATCCATGATCGCAAATTGCTTCACAATAGATCTATAAATATCTATAAGTGTCTCTCGCTTTGCCTTGGCTTCAGCGTTCATTAGAATTTGTTTCAAAAATACATTTTACACTCTCCGTCCAGTTATTTCTACTATCCATGATTTACACAATGTATTGAGTTTCACATATGAAAATGCAAGTCACGCAAGCACAAGTCAGGACTGCATACTATTGATGTAGAAATATTGTATCATAGTATACACACTATTTTATATTTATCTTTGTTACCAATGTATATATGTTTAGGCACATGATACAGGAGCTACAGTCATTCAGTCGCGCTGCAAGTCGATGCAGCCAAGCGTGCCTCGATCTTCCACATACATTTCTATAGAAAAGTTTTAAAAACTCTATACACTACTTGATCATAATTGCAAGTAGGTCATCCGTATACCATGGCCCTTAGATTTAATAAAACTTTAGTTTTAGCATAGGCGTAAGATGTTTTCTCATTTTTTATTTCATTAATGACATTCGCGTATGTTTAAGATTTTTTTCTTTTTAATCAGTATGTTACCTAAACGACGATTGTACCCGACATAATCTGTAGCCCAAAGTTCCTATCAGGCGCATACAACATTATATATATTATATATAATTATATATATATACACACATATATATATATATATATTTTTCCCAATTACAAAGCAGACCAAAATAAAGTTTTTAATCGTGTACTTTGTATGACTTGAAAAACTAGACTTCTGTGCCTTTTCAATTGATTTTACTAATTGTCATATGTATATAACTGTAGAAATCTGTAGAAATCTTTGTAGAAATATCTTATAAATACTACATTAATTTCGAGGTAACACAAATTTTAAAAAACATTTCACATTTGTTTCGATGTAGTTAGTTGTGTAATTTGATCGTTTCCGCACATGCTCGTTTATTTTCAACTGAATTACATTTGTTATGTTAATATCTGCGACAATTAATACAATTCATGAAATGCAAAATGGCCCATTTTTTTATAATCGTATTAATTATTTATATTATTGGTCTCACTCAGTATTATTTTTTACAACATTAATTTTAAAATAAAAACCTAAATTAAAGAATTAATTAACTCTCATAGACCACAGTCATCTTACAGATTTGAGAGTTTAAAGTGTACACTATTAATAGTGAGATCAATGTTACACACAGATAAAGCTACAATCAAAACTTTAAATATCGAATCGGTATTATTTTGCATATCACACTTTCAATCAAAAAATGAACGGATGAGAATTGTACTACTTCTGCTGTTGCGCAACAGAATCTCGTTTTCGTATAAAATAATCCACGTCTTTTAGATACAAAATCGTTCGCAGATCATCGTAGCTAAAGCCAGCTTTTTCTTGAAGTTTTCTGAAGCCTCTTGTTTGTATCGCGTGTATGGCGACATGATCCTCACGAATATCGCAGTTTTGGCTGCGAGAATTATAAAGAAAACATAAATTTAAAAATTTGGATTCCTCCTTATAAAAAATGTCATCATCATGATTAAAGGGATTTTCGATCGTTGTGTTAGGACCAACGTCTTTGATGGCGCATGTAAAGTATCGCATAAAATCTACGTTGTCGACGTCGGATTGAAGATTAAGGATATTCGATAAAATTTGTTCATACACGATCTCTTCATGTTGCAGCGTGTAATGGACAATACTACTATTCGTGTATTTTTGCACCAACATCGATACGATCTTGCGTATTTCTGCAATCTCGTCTTTCAACAAAATCAAACAACATTGCATAATCGTTAATTGGTTTCTATCGTTTAATAGTTGGAAACTATGCAGCGTAATTTCGATGTATTCCACTGCTCTCAATCTCACGGATTCTTTTTCGTCCATACATAAGTCGAGAACGTGCGACAGCACTTCATTTATCGACGCTTTGCAATTAGAAAATGCTAGAATCAGTGAATTTTTCACAGGAATCATATATGAATTGGCGACGGTCATCTCAATCTGATTAAACTCTTCTGTTATTTTATCAAATTTTGGCTTATTTAATTTTATCTGATCGATTGATCCGCTATCGCTTGATAGCCAATTAATTTCCAAACTAGCATGTTTTATAGTTTTTAACGTAAACGTTACCATTTCGTCGAGTACTAACTGGTGGCGCTTATTCTTTATCGACATTAAGTATCTGAGAATAAATTCAAGTAGAGGAATCCAGTGAGACAAACCTTTCAAGAATTCGATCGGTATCTCAGGACAATTTGAATTCAGAATATGATATACATAATGTTGATCGAATCTTAGTTCTAATTGGAGATTTGATTCGTTTGATTGGGGATTTGATTCATTAATTGGGATCCAGCATTTAGTATCGATCGCATATAGCCGCGCCCAGTATCCAACAAACTGAAAAAATCCAGGTTGAATTTTCTCTTGTGTTTCTGACAACATTATATATTCAATTACTGGAAGATGAGAACAGATCGCTGGTGTACTCATAAGACGTAAATGGGATATTTTAAATTGCTGAAGAAATAATATTTTTACCATATAACATGATTGCATCGTGTTCCCTGTGAAGTACATGAATTTGCTTAACTCATCTGTCAAGTTGGATGTGTCAATGTTTTCCGGTGTTTCAAAGTGTATATCGTCTTCAATCAATTTTTCTTTTAAATAACTAGAAATTAATAAGTATCCATGCAACGTATTAGCATCATGAGTTGAAAGAGTATTTTCTATTTCCTTCTTGGCATTTTCTATTTCCAACGTAATAAAGCTGAAAGCCGTGAGAGCTGTATATGCTTTAGCGACCAATTGTCTGACGTGTATCATCGGATTACCGAGAAAATCGCGCAATAAATATTTCATGTTTTCCCTACATTCTTTCGTGGGATAATCGAAAATACCATCGTTCGTCGACAGTTTGGATAACAATATGAGTATGTGTACGATGCTCGAATAGGAACGTAGCGCCACGTTCGAAGTTCCGCACATCTTTGAGATTTTCCATAATTGTATCCATATAAAAAACTTCAACTTTGGAAAATGCGTCATGAAGTGATTGACGGAGTAACCGTTGCCGAAGTCCAACGCGCCGCTACCTCGCCCGGAACACTGGCCCACCAATCTTGGCACCACGGCGCCGTACAGTTGCAAGCTTGCGTTCCTGTAACGGCATATATCAATCCGATGAAAGGAAATATCACAAAGAGCATCCGAAATATCATCTAGATAAAAAACCACTTTACCTTACAGTCCAAACGTCGGATTCCATATACTTGAAACACGTTAAACAAATATCCTCCATGTACATAACTAACTGCGAGTGTATCTCTTTATCAGCTACCAATGCGCGCAGGAAGTGCAGACGTTTCGCCCACGGTGAGTCGTCTCCGACTTCTACATTCTCGACGGCTGTCATCGAGTTTTTCAGCGAGCGCAATAACATCTGTACCGCGAGATGCGCCATAGGTCGATCTCGCCGATTATCGCTGACGACCAATCTGTGAAACATAATCGACAGTCCGGCACCCCGTCGCGTTAAGTGCAACGATTTTTCCATATCTTCCTCCAGCAAACGTGTCAGATATGTTTTCGGCAGCTCGGAGTATTCCTTTTTGTTGTACAAACATCTAAGATAATTGTATTAATTTTATTTATTATTATTATATAAATACTTCCAATGTAAAGTAATGATTTTGATTATGTGCATTTGCATTACGTAAATTTATGTTAATTATTATATCAAATAAGATTTGATTGAAATAGTTACCTGGATAAATTCGCAATTGCTACCCCAGCAGATTCTATTACGCCTTTATGCCGGCACTTCAATAGTACTGTAACGATAATATCCATGGAACATTTTACTTGTGCATCTGAATGCGCCAACATCCCGATTTCGCTAACAATCTCACACGACACCTACATTAAAATTGTATTATTGTTTCCAAATATGTTGTAATAATTAATTGTATAATTTATCTTATTACAAACTAATTATGACGAGCGCACATATTTTACCTTTAAGGACATCCAGATACACGACATAAGCATTTGATGTGCGGGCGATAATTGCAATTCATCATAATTAGAATTGTCTACTTCACTTGTCTTGATTTTCTCATTGATGGCTAGTCCCATTTCGGCAAATGAAGAGGAATAATCTGAACAAATATTGTTTTATAAGCTACATTATTTTTGTTAAAGATCAATTTCTTAACAAAATAATTATTACTTATTTTAATTGTAGATCGCTAACAGATTATTAGCAATATAATTTTTTAATAATTGATAATTAATATTGTTTATAAGTAGACATACGCACCCGTAGTCGATGCTTCCGTAGATAATGCAGATAAAAAGAAGTTGATGGCATCTTTCAAAAGATTTAACACTTCTTCCGTAAATAGTGACGTTAAAATCCAGTTCTCTGGGCCATTGCGAAAAGCAATTGTCAGCAAAGCAGTCAATATGCCATAGAAAGGTCTATTCTGGACTATGGCTTTTAAAATATCGCTTTTTACTTGTGCTAATTGACATCGAGCTTCGTCCAATAGAAATTTTGAGTAACTCGAATAAGAGAGAATATTGTGTTCAGCATTCGAAAATATTACAGGCACGTCTTTAGAAGTTTCATTCAAGGGCGACCAGTGTGCTATGATCTTTATGAAGGCTGCTCCACTTTCAATTTTGTAGAATTTGGAAGAATTGCAATGTTCCCATCCACAATCGTACAGTACCTAAAGTCAATTTTATTAATATAACTTACATAAATGTCAAAAACATTTTCTCAACAAATAAAAAATCGTTAATTTTGAAAGAAAACGCTTAAATATAAGCATGTAATTATCACAGATTTCTTACCTGTTTTTCCGTAATTGACAAAATATCTTTTTCAAAGTATTCCAGAATAAGCGTAGTAGCTAATTGTGTGACATCAAGTGCAGAATCCAGTACAAGTCTTAATAATATAAACAAGCTCTCCTTGTTGGTAAACCTCCAACTATGACTGGTCTTCAAGTGCTTGTCGATCACCGTGATACAACGAAGGCATTCCCCATGGCGAGCACAATTCTTTTGTGAATGTTGATTCATGAAAGAGAGCAAAGTTTTATACAAGTTTAAAGCCAGGATTTTACGTTGGTAACACGAGCCAATTTCGAAACAATCCAGGAAATATTCGTGCAACCATTCCATGAACTCATAAATTGATTGTGGGCAATCGGCCTCAGTGCTAATCATTTTTAAGATACTTGAGATGAATGTTTTAAAATATTTGATTATCCCTTCTCTCATAAAGACTGTTGCAGCATTGGCATTAAACCATAGAAATTGTTTTATCAGCGAGAAAGGATTCTCTTTGTTAATATCGATTAAATCGCCAGCACAATGGCAAACCACAGCAAAAGCGTTTAATCGTATGATTTCTTCTTTATCTTTCATGTAATTTTCGATATCATCTACTTGCAGATCTATGTGTAATTCAGCAGCTATTCTTTGTAAGTACGAACGAAAGAAGTATCCTTGCAATTGGTTACTTAATTTCCACAAAAGCGGCAGAAAGTCTCTGTACATTTTAATAGTAGGTTCGAGCCAATACTTGCACAATGATTGAAGAGCACCGTGATCCTCACTTTAAAAAGAATATGATTACAGAATATTAGCTTTGAATAAAATATTGGATAAAATATTAAATTACAGAATGCAAGCTTTGGATTGCAAAAATAAAATAAATTGCGCATTTATTAATTTAAAAGCTACAAAAAAATTGAAGAGCAAAAGAGATAATTAAATCTAAAGAGTTTCATGATTATTATAAAAAAAAACAATCTTTCTTCATGACAAAGAATTATCTTGCACACTTACTGTTCTCCTGATTCCCAACGATGAATAAAAAGTTTTATAATCTTTTTAAACCATATTTTCCATTCGTTCTTGTCCAATTTTCTTAACATTACTAGGTAAACTCTCGTGCTGCCACAACGTAAAGAATTTCTTGTTAAAGCAATGCATAAGCTATATATAAAGTAATGGAAAAGTTTACGCGATTGAAAGGTGTATGAAATGTTCGAACTCATTATAAGTTTGAGTGCATTTTGTACTTGAAAAATTTCCGCCAAGATATTATATTTTGTTTCGTTTTGCCACGACATGCAGTTGCAACACTTTTTGAACATATAAACTAGAAATGCTTCACCATATTTCTGTGACATTATTTGAAGATATATATTAAAAATTTGTGCGTTCTGCTTGCATATGTCATTAATTGCATTTGACCAATTAGTGAATATAATGGCCTCTAACTTTCGTTCTATTATACAATCATTTTCGCGTTGGAAAGCCACATCGGACATCTTCTGAAACCTCTTCAACCATATGTATAACACCTTATACGCGAAGTAAGAATATTTGGTATATGTTATACAATTTATGTATATTTGATCAATCATAAGAAAAAGAGCGTCGTATTTGGCCATATCTGTTTGATTCGTCTGTAGATATCCATAAGCGTTCAGTAACTTGAATAATTCAAGATCGCAAACAGTGTATTGTTTGTCGAGGAAGCACAAATCATGCGACTCCAGCGCTTGAAATTGCACTGCAATGTTCAAAAATTGCGAAGTACATCGTGCCGAGAGCAAAGCGTAGAACGCATTAGTCGCTAACAGGATACGATCATTTCCTAATTCGGAATTGCTACTGATTATCTCTACAATATGCGCCAGAACCATTTGCCATTCTTCTATCCCTTCGCTTGCAGAACGATCGTGCAAGGGCGTGATGCTTATCAATTTCTGAAAGGAAGAAGTAAATTGCTTTAGATCAAAACTGTGATAAAACATATTATTAAAATATTGTGGTGGAATAAAGATTTGAGAGAATACTTACTCGAAAAATTGGCACATCCTCTTGACAGTTTTGTAATTCGTCGAACACGTCATTCGGCTTCATGTTTTTGCGAAAAGTGTAATGATAATGATAATGACAGATTTACAATTTCATTTGACTCCTTCGTGAAACTTGTACTTCATAATATATCGAAATTAATGTTGAAATATTTTTTTCTAATTGCGCGAATCTTTATCTGTTATTTGTAAATCGAGAACTGCTTGGCTCTTCTTATCGACTGTTTGTTTCGGCAAATCAGATCTTGTAGAACTTTGCATCTCACCATCAAGGCAACATACCCTGCAATTAATGGAGAATAATCATGTTCTCATGGGCGGTAATGATTAGAAGAAAAAAAAGGAAAAAAAAAAGAAAAGATGATATAAAAGTAATCAAATTGTAATTAAATCCGCAAAAAGCTATGCGTCGGATTTTAAGAATCTCTATGAAAAGTTATTAGATAAATTTAAGTATAGTATGAAAGCATGTGATCGAAATAATTATCAGATTAGCTTAGTTTCGATATTACATCCTAGAACGCTCGGAGTTTGAGAAAATGAACGACTTCAGAATTCCTGTGCAATACCGGTTAAGGATAATAGAACATCACAATAAAACCATTACGTTGTTATTTTTAAGCATTTTGTTTATTATAATCCAAGAAATAAAGATAACAATGTAAAGTCAAAAAACATTCCTATGAATAATGTATGAAATTAATTGTTTAATAGTTAATATTAATAGTCGGATATGAGAGAGAATTTCTATGAATGTAATACAATCAATAGATTAGTCTCAAGTTTCCTTTGGCTCTGCAGGAACATACCCCCCCTTCTCTATTTGCTCTTTGAACTTCAAGTAATCTCGCTTACGATCAAAGTGTTTCACCTGCGTAACAGTGGCAGAAAACTTGTTAGAAAAAAAAGTTCTATTTTTACTATTGATGTTAAACACAGAGTACATACTAAACATACTTTTCTGCAAATACTGATGAAGGATATCATCTGTAATACTTACCCATTGTGATGGGCAAAATTTTTCATACTGTTTCCTAAACTCCATACACTCTGCTTCAGATTTGCCTTTATCTAGACATTGCCAATATTCGTCCCTGCGTTTCCAACAGTTCAAACGATCTCCTTTGTTTGGAAAAGACATCCTGTAATGTAAAAAATATTTAAAAAATCATATTTTCTATAGCTTTTTTTTAAGATATAATAAAATATACAACATAGATTTGAACTTTTATTAATTTGGAATAACTTTAAACTAATATTTTTTTAAATATGACGTATAAGATGATACACAATGATGCTATAATGAGCTATTTTCTATCATATTAATTATTATATAAATAAATATGAAACAAATATATAACACACACATACACTTACCTATGATATTTAATTTTTTAATTATATAGCAATTTTATCAAAAATTCACTCACTCACTTTTGATCTTCTACAAAATCATTACTGTACAACAAAATATGTAAAGTTTATGAAATTATAATTATAAAATAAGAATAACATATGGTGAATATTTAATTCTTCAATATCAAGGTTATTCTTATTAAACTAGAATTTCACTTTACAACAATGAGAAAGATAAAAAAAGATTTGTCTATATTCAGAGTTAATTACATAATTATTCTTGGAAAAAATAATTCCAATTGTTATACCACAATTCTCTTCTTTTCCATTGATTTAATATCAAGTCAAAATTTCAAATTTTTTAAACATTTAATAAAAGTGTAATAATTCCTTGTGTAATAATATATAGAATATAGTTAAGTTAATTCCACACAACACAAAGTAATCAAACAAAGTTTTATATAAAACAAGGACTAAATAATGAAACTTAAGATGTCATACTTCACAATAAATAATAAATTATACAATTGCATATTGCGATAAAATTATATAATGTTGACTTCTGTTTATATTATAAAACTATAAATAATTGATAATTTATAAACATTATTATATAAACAAAAATTATATTAAGAAATAGTCTAATCATATATATGATTCGACATGTTTAGGAAAAAAATGATGAGAAATTGTGTAATATGTACATATGTACATTCTTAATTTAACCAACGCAATAGTAATACATGTGACAAAACTGTGAAATTTAGAAAATAACTACAGTCCATTCTATTATAGAGGTCACATACTCCTGTTACCACTGCTCACTAACTAATTCTAGCAAAGTTTACTTAAAGTTTATTTTTGACTGTGTAAAAATAGATTTTCAAAATGCCCATTACATGATCTACTTATATAACCAACTTAAAAAAAAACAACATTAACTTAATAAAAAAAATTACCGTTGTATATCATTGTTATATAGTTTGGTTTTATTGCAAATAATAATAATGTAATGGAAAATAAGTTTTATTATTTTCATAACGTGGGATAATGTTTCGAAAATTGCGATTAAACATGGTTATGTATATTTGACAAATTTAGTTACCAACTGCAAAAACAATGCTTTTGTCGAAAAGTATTGCAAATCAAATCGACAATATCGATTTATTTATTAAACGTACACTTATAAAAGTCTGAAATGATTAGTAGCTTAAGCATCATGAGAGTTTGACTAACCTGAATTTTTATCGTATTAACGGGATGACAACTAATGACAGCAGACTACCTCATGAATGGAGCAATCATTTAGTTTTGCTTATTTCAAATATAATGCAAAAATAAATTTCTTTATCAATGATTGCTAAGATTGTTCCTCATTTATCAGGCCGGTCAAGTCATGAGAATTCATTCCATATGACATAACCTATATAACCTCTATATTCTTCAGATACAAAAATGACAAGAGTGTAGGACATTTCGTACATTGAATGCAGTGTGAAATCCACATAATTCATTATGATGTATTCATACTGCATTCATTATACGATTGCATGGAAACGCACCAAAGTCACGTGACAATCTTGCACCTTGAAGTTTATAAATATATGCGCTTGAAAACACTAATGTAAGATTCAGGATGATCGATAGTTTCGGTAATAGAAAATAAAAGATCTTATTGAAAAAACACTAAAGATATATTTGACAAACAAATTAGTTCACACGAGTTTCTGTTAAAAGGTATTCTCACCTTTTTAATCAAATAATGCACGCTCGCATTGAATGTCACTAGATGCACGCTCGCACCGTTCACTTATAAATTGTTCTGTCTTTTAATTTGCGAATTCTCCGAACCGAACGCACACTTGCGCGGTCGAAAGGACTCTCTTTTTCTATGTTTGTCTCTCTTCGCTTGCTCAATTCAAACTGACTCCGAATCAATGACTTCTTATTTATTTTGCCTTCTTTTATACTCTAGATGGCCTTTTATGTTTTCGATGCACAGGTGGCCTACTCATTGAGTTCTATAACATACTGGAGCGAGCTTTCCTATCCCGAACAAAGAAAACTGCGTCCGCGATTTAGAAAAGGACACATATAGCAATGTAAGGATTTCTGTCTCTTTTTACGTTCTATTGCTTATGCTGAAAACATACGCTGACAAGGAAGACTAGCCTCACGTAATCTATCTGTCTTTTTCGACCGATGGAGACATCCCTACTCCTGAAAGGCTCGCTCCAGTATGTATAGAACTCAATGGCTTAGTTTACACCAATTGTTTAGTACACGTACCAAATACTAAATCAGCTTTTTTGATTGGTGTAGATTTTACCCTAAACGATTTATACCTATTGGAAAAGCAGATTTAGTATTTGGTACGCGTACTAAACAATCGGTGTAAACTAAGTCAATGGGCCTACCGACTAGCTTACCATATATGTATTTACATATCTCTATTACCTATACTCTTACACTAATGTCTAACTTATTATACTAATTTAGGTTAGAAAAATAATTATACGGTTTTTAGTGAAAGTAATTGTGTTGTAATTAATTACATTTCCAAAATGTATAATTATATGAGGAAGTGGTTGTCTCAGTCATGAATTGTCAGTGAAAATTCATAGAAAAATTTGTAATTTATGTATTTATTACGTGAACACTCATCATGACAGACAAGAAACAATCAAAGGACAAGTAATACGTAAAATATACAATAATAATATACAATAAAAGGTATTTTTAAAGTTTTATTATAAAAATATATATTATTAAGTTAATTAATAATTAATTCAAATTTAATTAATAATTATAAAATAATTAAATTGAAATGTCATGTATTTTAATTAATTTTAAATATTAATATTTATACATTTTATTAATCAGTATATATTTTTAAATGTTCTTTACAAATTTTATGATGTTTTTATGAAACATGATTATTCTATCCTTTTAAAAAGATCAAGTAGAATTTTGATAATGTCACAATGTGATATTTAGTAGTTTTCATTATTAAAATGTTATTCTCCTAAAAATAATTCTTCTCATATTTTATGAAAATATTAACCTTACTGAAATCTTGGATATAGCTGGTATTATATTGAATACTGTGTCAGAGTAAAAGTTTTTAATTTTGGATGTTAAATTTTAAGAATTATGCCCATTATTTTTTACGTGTAAATAGATTTATGTCTATATATTTTCCTGTGTTTGAAGTAAATTTGATCAAATAAAATTAGTCTGAACAAAAAATGTGAAACATTTTGTTTATTTCAGTTCCAATATAAAATTTGCAACAATATCCAGTTTGGACAATGTAATCTCCTTCATTCATTATAATTTCATTAAACAATATATTTAGCTTGACCTTACCGATTATATCTTTTGCATACAAATGAAATTGCGTTTGCATGGGCGGAGAAACGCGACCGTAATCCCTAATTTTATCTTATTACGTTTGTTCATTGATTTTTCTCCTACTAACAGATGCTACCTGGATTTTCAAGACGCACGAGCCTTCAAGATATATAAAAAAAAAGAGATTTAGAAGATGTCCTTATATACGTTTTGGATGTTTGCGTTTGCAGAATTAGTCCTATGGAGCAACCGTCGAAAATTCGTGAATGAATCGACATCTTCGTACTGTGTGACGTCACTGATAGCCAGTTCTCTGTAATAGTCGTCCGTGAAAGAGGGGTGGCGATCCATGAGACGGCGCGTGCGTCCTCGTCGGCGTCGCGACGCGTCGGAGAAGCGCGACGCCAGCCGCACGGGACGAACAAACAGCCAGCCAACTAGACAGATTCTGCCGCCGACTTCTTTTCATCGTGTCCGAGTTCCGGTGCGGGAGAACAGCAACAGCACGAGAGATGCGACGATGAAAAGAAGCCACGAAGACGACGGATCTGAAAACATTCTCCTCAGAGCTGAGAAAATCTCGCCCCACTCGCGCGCTTCCGTTTTCTCCGCTCTTCAGATGAAGATTCGCCGCTGCGCCTAGCGCATTCTCCACCACCGTGCAGTGTGATTTATTTCGTGCACTTCCCAGAGAAATCCCCGGCTCGTATCTCTTTCTCTCTCCCTCTTGGCGGCAGAGAGAGAGAAAGAGAGAAAAGAAGAAAAAGAGAACGGAGCATCCGCTCCGTTTCGTGCGTTCCGTTCTAATTGATCGATAATACGGACCCGCGCTCGGATAATAAGGTCGCGCGCGACTAATTGCGATCCGGATAACGCAGAATCACACCAGTATTCACAGGGCGGAAGAGGAGAAAGAAGAATCAAAGGAGAAGTTTCGCTAGGAGGTGAAAAAGCGCCCTTAGGCGTGTACGATTCGATTGTATGCCTTGGGCTACGTCCACATATATGATGAAATTACAGCTGCTCGTTATCGAGACGGACTACTGCTGGAGGAAAGCGTTGCTTAGGTAAGCGATCATCTGTTTGTGTTTTCTGCTTCTTATGTGTGCTTATTATCTGTTTTTTAGCGTATTATTTTACTTTGGCAATTTGTAGTTGCATGAATGATATTAAAAATGAACGTGGTATTGTTACAAGAAAAATCTAAATCGCTTTTGTATCATCTGCAAATAAAGGAGCTGTATTGCGGTAAATTTCTTTTATTTTAGTTTTTCTTAATTGAGATTATTATTATTAAAAAGCCAGACAATTGTTAGTAGATTCAATTCTTACTCATCAGTTATCGGATTAAATAAATTTGGTCCGTGACGAAGAGGAGGAGAGCAATGATTTACATAGTGGATCTGACAGTAACAAGTTTAACAATGACACGTTCAACAGCATGGCGATAATTTCTGTAATGCAGTCTCCATTGTTTTATACTGTTTGTTCTCATTTATAGCACTTCGACATCTCTGTCACGAGATCTATATTACTATCAATTATTTATCATGTTATCCATTACTTTGTTATTACAGTTACATTACGCGTTATCCGATCATCGCACGAAGGAAGGATCAGATCGTATATCATACGGCCGCGTTCGTACCCCCAGCCAGATTGCGATTTGCAAGCGGCATTTAAGCAGCGTCAATGATGTACATCATCCGCTTTGAATAAAGCAATATTTTCATCGTTAATACTATATCATCTTCCATTGCTCTCATCTCATTCATTTTCACGCTCCACGAGGCTGGAAACATCTCCCATTTATCTGTGACGTGATTACATGTCAGCAAGTAACAAATTATTTTTATTATTTTTCCTATTAATATTCTAGTTCTATTATTTATTCTTTATTTCTATCATTTATTCTTTATTTCTATCATTTATTCTTTATTTTTATCATTTATTTTTTATTTCTATCATTCGTTGAAAACAAATTAATCGTTTGTTGACTTGTTGGTTTATTGATTAGTGTTGTTTTTGCAAATATTTAAAAAGTGATTAATCGATTTTGTTTTCTATCTACGTAGTACCGATAACGTATTACTTATGATGTTCCGTTCTTAGATGGTACTTGTTGCGTTGTAGACAGCGGTAGACAAATTAGCTTAAGACCGGTTTAAATATTGATTAATTATAGTTAATTCTAACGTAGCCTCACGTAGTTAAACTTTTTTTTAGTTAATACCCGCTGTAATATAGATAGCGATAAAATATTTAATTACTTGTGATTAAAAAATGCAAATGCAATCTTAGTAAATCTATAATTAACGTCAACTGACGATCAATTCCAATTCAATTTAATTATGTACATAGCAAAAATTGATTCTAAATCGAAATTTAATTAACGTAATTTATATTTAATTCTGACGTCCGTACAAAACGACCAAAGTGACGTTTTGAGTTTTCGCGGGCAAATGTCTGTCGATAATTCAGTACTTCGAGTTTCTCGCGATCGCCACTGATGCGCTTGTATCGCCACACGACATAGCACAGTCGATAGATCGCTCGCGACGTCGAATAGAGCCAAACGCAATGTGTGTCAATGAAAATCACGGATTCTCATAGACGAATTTGGCAAAATCAAACGTGCGATTCAGTCCCGTGGCTTCCGTCCTTCCGTCATCTTTTCATTTACAATTTGCCATTCCATTTCGCATTCTTTCGTTCGCAGATGAGTGCGAGATGAATCGTCAGGTAACGCCATCTTCGTTTTTCTTTTTTTTCGCCGCGGAACATCGTCAGAGCGCGCAAATCACGGCCGAAACGGCGCTCAGTGTGCGCGAGCTTTTGTGCGCGTAGTAGTCAGTGCGTGCGGCAGCGGTGCGAGCGAATGTACGGACGCAAGTAAATCGCCGCCGGTGGCGTCGTCCAAGTGTTATACACAGAACGGAGCGGAGCGGTGCGGAGAGCGTGTGTTGCGTTCGTTACTCACACATACGCACGTATGTGCATGCATGTCTGACCCCGTGCGTTGCCGTCGCGTGTGACCGATGAGTTTGCGTCGTCCCGGGAGTTCGTCGTCGCCGAGAGACGTACGCGAGCCCGAAGAGGAATCGTTTGCCGTCCAGTGTCCATGTAAAATCATTCACTAGACTGCCAACCCCCCTCCCCCGCTCCTCCGTTATATAGTTGGTTAGTTTCGTTCGTGTGTTCGTTTGATTAGTGTTGTGGCGGCTCCTCTCTCGTTTCTCTCTGTCACAACCTCTTTCTTTGCCTTATCTGTTAATTTTTTTTTTTTTTTTCTTTCGCTCTCTCTCGCTTTTTCTCTTCTCTTTTAAAGAAAGCGCTCGTGTTCGAATGCGCGATTTATTGGTTATGTTTTCCGTTATACCGTTTGGCATGTAGTATCAGCACACCGTGCAAAGCTGTTTAACTTCTTTGTATGCGTACACGCATTTGGCAGCAAAAGAGAGTGAGAGAGAGTCAGGGAGGAGGCTGCACTGTAAATGACATAGTAGTGCGTGTACGTATAAAAGTAAAATGCATAAGTTAAGACTACCTGTCAAGGTCGAATTGCCCAGTGCTTTAACAAGGTATGGCGAGACCTAATTTACAGGTATTATTATTTTTTCTTTTGATTTGTGCCGCATGTAGCATCGACTATTGTTACGTTTAAGTTTCCGGATGCATGATTCTGGGTGCCGGTGCATGCCAAAACTTTGTCTCACGCTTCGTTGTCGCTCTACTCGGAATCGCGTATCTTTCAGATTGCTACATTTATTTACGCGTAGTTCTTTTTTTTGTCTGCTATTCTCGATTTTTTATGGGCGATTAACTTTATTCAAATTTATTCAAGTTTATTTAGTTTTATTAATTTCACTTTAGTTTTATTCTCGTAGAAAAATGATTCATATTCGTTTTTGTTTGAAGAAACTATTAAAGGCATAAGGAAACATATGTATGCTATTATTCTTACAGTATGGACATTGTACTGTGCTCTTATTTCAGTCAATATCATGACAGTGCGATTTTGCTAATGATATCATGCTAATGGCAGTATGCTTATTTTGCGCCTAGAATCATGGAATCTACTGTAATTATACGATTTTTTCTTTTCAGTCGTTTTTCTCTAATAATTAAAAAAAAATGTTTGTTCATTTGTATGATGTAATGATTGACGTATATATTAGTGCATAACTTTTTGTTGTACTTCAAAGTTGTTATTAAAGTATCAATTTTTTTGTTGCTCGGAGAATTACAAGTTTGAATTATCGTAACACTAGAGCTTAGCATTTTAAAGATTGCAAAAACTTTTATCGTACAAGAGATATCCAAATATCTATCTTACTAATCGATATGCCAAAATTAATAGCGGTGTTTTATCAACTGATAAGCCAGTAACGTTAGGATAAAAGTTTATATTATTATTTCGCAATTTAATTAAAATCGCGCACAATTCCAAACAATAACTCAATGTTCCACTATTAGCATGCTATAATATGATTTTGATTTATATTCAGTAGAACATTGAATTATTGTTTAGAATTGCGCGTGATATTAATTAAATTGCAAAACGGTAATATAAACTTTTATTACATATTATATATATTATTACGCTTTACATTTGTAGTTCGGTTAACAATTCATATGTTGATTTTGTTACGAACACAATCATTCGACGAATATTTAACAAATCTAAAGAAATTACTCTGTGTTAAAAAATCGTAATTTTGTTTGATTAAATCTCGAAAAATTAAAAAAGACTTTTATTTGACAAATTTTTGATAAAATTTATTCAAATCTATCTAGAGTTTTAATACAATTATTTATATATTTATTTTTATATTAATTTTATATTATGTTTGTATATTTTTTAAATATAAATAACTGTAAAAAATTTATAGAGCCATAGTCTTTTAACATTGCTCGTCTCTTTTATGTGACGAGTTTTGTAACAATTCGATATTGTCAGGACAATTCGTTATCTTATTTTCAGAAAATGACATCAGCTTAGTGAATATTTGTTGAATATACGTCGGGTGTTTGTGAACTTATATCACTGAAAAATATAGCAGTCGCTGCATCGCATAATTACGAAAAATTCCGCAAAAAAAGTGGCTTATCGATTATTTATATTTGTCCCAACTGCATGCACGTGTTGTGATCCGTGATGCAGTTGTGGATCGCGTGTCATTAGGGCGCGTTCACGTGAGTGGTTGTTTGAGCAATAGATATTCATCGCAGCTGGTCCATCTGCTTGCGAGTACATCTGCTGCAGCTGGTCTTTTGCAAATATGAATATAGAAAAGAGAATGCGCTCCGAAATACACATCGCGATTGACGATTTCAATCTTTTAAAATTCCTAGATTTTGGTGTCGCTGTTGATAAGCGTTGAAAAGGAAAGATTTCGGCAACAAATAAATTTCGATAATGAATATTTTAATAAATAAACTAAATAGTTGTAAATCTCACAAAAGATTATAATTATAACGTGCAAATTTAAACGGTTAATTTGTAAGCTAGTTATACGAAACGCAAATTACACCACTTTAGTAAATTATATTATATCACACGTTGTTTTTTAAAACGCGTTTCGGAGCGCGTTCTTTGCTAAGCGAAAAAGCGATAACGATAACTCCGTCGTGTTCGATATGTCGATAAACTCGTCATGTCCTCGATGTTCGAGACGATTAGCCCCTCCTTCCGTTAATTGAGTCCCGCTCGCCGCGGCGACTGTAGTACTATTCTTATGGAAAGCAGCTAACCTTGGCCATTATCAAGCTCAATGCAAGTCCTATTCGTAGCTTCACGTTATCTCGCTCGTAAACTTGTAAACGCCCGATCTTCAACAGCATTTTAATATTTTTAATCCAATTGATTAAGGCATTCTAAATATCTCGAAATTCGGATCTGTAAAAGAGTTTATAATTATATATATATATTTTAAAAGAATTATCACACACACAATTGTCCTAAATTGCGACAGTCGCTAATCCTTTCTCCGAGGATTTAGCGATTCCAAGAAACGCGAGAACAAAGTCCGAAATTTACGAGCTGTCGTCGTAATTCATCGCGCGGGTGCTCATTTTAATTCGCGGATCGTATTCATCATGCGCGCTCGCCGCACGATTTGCCGATAACAACTTTTCAGTATTTACGACATCGCTGTCTGGCGGACTTTTGTCACGAAGGCACCCCTGCGGAAAGGCGCGACCGTGATCGAGGCGCGCGTGATACCTTCGGCGATCGATCGTGCGCCCTTCGTAGGGCCAGTCCAGGTAACGCTGGATCTCGCCGCGCGAGAACCACCTGTGTGTGATTAAGTTCGCGTGCACTCGCCGCCGTAGCCGTCGCCGTTGGCGAGTGCACGTGTACGCACGGGACGTGCGTGAGCGAAGTGAGCGAGCACGCAGAAATATCCCATCGGCGAGCGCGCGCTTTCACGCTCGCCTTTAGAGCTGCCAAATACTGCGCTCTATATAGAACACTCTCTTTATTTTCGTGTATTTACATCTATTACGTTTAATGGTGTATGTATATATGTCGGTTGACTGGCTGATTGGACGGTTGGACGGGCTGTTTAATGGTATATGTGTATGCAGTGGTATAAATGTACGTTTGTTCGGTTCACGAGGCTGCTCCTGATTCTTCTTCGCCGCATACCGGATTAAATATGACGTCAGAAACTAAATATCGTATTATTCTTTTTTCTCGTGCTGTACGTCGAAATGATTTAGTTCCTTTCGCACTCGTCGCGCTCGATGCAGCGTAGATCCAGCGTAGATATATTGATGGCCTTTTCAATTTGTAGTTTAATAAGTAATATAAATCTTTATCTGCGTTGTAAGGATAATGTGTGGAAATGTAAATCGAATTACACATGTATTTATTCTGGCGCAGAATAATGAAAAAAAAAACGTATCGACGTTATATTTCATGTTCACAGAGCGGATTTTATTTAAAAAAATAAGTTTTTGATTTGTTTTACTAGTTTATATTATTAAAGGCGAGCAGAAAAAGCTAATTTACTTCGATGTACGGTGCGACCAAAAAAATATGATAATTTCTCGCTTTTAACGTCATAATTTAATATAGCTGTAGCGAAGAAACAGGACATTTATATTCTGCTGTTTACTTGCTTTTGACGTAGAAAAGACACAACTCTGAATCCCGGAATAAAGCTCCCACTAACATTAGTACTATGGAACCGTTATAATATATATAATATAATATCGCGATGTTAATTCGATAAATGTAAATGAGGAATATTTTTTTCGCTTTAGCACTCAACTCGAGTCTCGCTCAATAAAACACCCGAAACGTGGCCACGTAACGCTTCGCCGAACGAGGGTTACCTTACTCACGCAATTGTCGAACTCTAGCGTCGTATTTTTGGAGCGGCACTTCTCGCGAGGCCTTCATCCGATTTGGCCTTTCACTTGATCTTGACAAAACGAATCGGTTCGCGTCGTTCGCCGTCGCGAACCGCAAACACGTTCCGTAAACATTTCGAGCGCACGAATAACACACGTGCAAAATGTCTGATTTCGACGTTTTCTCTCCCCGTTCGATTTTATATTGTTTAATTCGCGCGCGTTCCGGCTTCTTATTTTTTTAATCTATTTTTTTTTCTCGCTATTTTTCTTTGCGTTCAATTTACCGTATTTTCTTATGTATCGTTTTACGCAATCGTTGTGCTCACCTTTCCGAACGTTGAAATCTGTCAAAAGGATTAAAAAGCGAGAAGACAAAATAATTTGAATGTAATTTGTATCCTTGATTTCTCTACCTGTCGCCGTCCTTCCGTCGTTTCGATTATTCGGCCCTGCCCTCGCCGTTCCCTCTCACTCTTCTCTTCCTTCGCCCGTCTATGGTTACCGTCATTTCCCTCTCTCCAGATCCCCGACTCCCTCTCTGTGTCTGTCTTTCTCGTTAAACCACGCACGGTTTTCCGTTCTGTAGTAATTATGTGGCGCGCCAGCATGAAGCCTCTGCGAGCAGTTTTTTTGCTCGACGTGTGAGTAAGAACGCGGCCCGCATCAAGTGCTCCTGTCAATTTTCCCCGTTCGCGTCCGTTGCATGCCTGATTAAACACGGCAGTTCCTCGCGCACCTCGCTTCTCGTCTATTGTCGCAGTATCACTCGGATTTTCCTTCAGGTGACGTTCTCCGGCGCTCTGTAAATTCTTATATAACGTTGATGTTAATTGTGTGCACTCACATCCGGGATGTGCAATTCGGGATCCGCAATTCGTGACGTTAGAATCGTCGGAAAGTTGGCTTCGCGACGAATGCGACGTGCCGTCGATAGCGCGCCGATGCTTATCATCACCAGTTATTTTCGCCGATATTGTATCAGTTTAACGGAGGGGAAACGGAGGAAATTCTTGAATAACTCACGCGCGAGTTAAGAGAATTTTTGCAAAAACTGGATCAACCGAATGGAAACGGGATATTCCTGTATTTTTGCGCTACAATCCGCAATCCACGCGTGCCGTATCGAGGATGCACCAGCTGTGTCCGACGGATCGATAGTTGATGAGAAAAAAGCTCGCGCATTCAAGCCGATTTGTATCGCGGTTCTGTTCAATGGAATCTAGACGCTGCTGATTGATTGTTCTTTGTTTGCGGCCTTATCGTCGAAGATTTCATATCGGTTCGAGTCGCCGACGAGGAGATGCAAGCTTCGGATAGTGTTTATTTACTCTGATATCCTCAAAGTATTCACTTTTTTCCAGCGGCGATTATTTTTTTATGACGTAGTTTTTTTTATTAATTTTTTCCCAACGAAATTCCGATAGATTACATGCATTCAAAGGTCAGTGTCATGATTGAATAATGCAAAAGAATGTCAATATCATTGAGATGTACCTTGCAATAATTATTTAACGTCACGGAGATGTGTACAATCGCTGGCCTCAATCGACGACAGTTATAGTGCGAGTTAATACATCGTAGAAATGATCGCGGTAACTTGGCCTTCACTTGTCACTGCCGCTCATAATTATGTGCCGAGATTCGTCATCGATTCTTTGATACAAGCGAGTTACCGTGATGTCCCTGTTACGGCGTTTTTTATTTACGATTTCGAGTTTCATTAACGATAGCGCGGACCGCATATGCGCCCTTGTATATACAAACATATACGATCGCGTTAATTTAGTCTTTACTCGTCATTCCTGCCCGTAATAATGCGAGATTTGTCATCGATTCTTCAATTCTTCGACGAGCGAGCCGCTGATTGTCACTGATTTACATTGCGCGCGAGTATTAATTTTTCTTCAGCAGCGATTATATTTTATGACGCAGTCTTTTCTGATTAATTTTTTTCTCAACAAGATTTCGATCAGATTAGAAACATGCAAGGAGCGTCAATATCATTAAGATACATTTAGCAATAATTATTTAACACTTCAGGGCGGTGTACGTAACAACGCGCAATAGATCATTTTATCCAACGCGATAGACGCGGATGTATCCGACGCGGTAGTCGATTTGTATTACGCGCTCGCGATAAATTGATTAAGTCAACTATTCCAGCGAGAGCTGAAACTTAGAAGCCGCGTAAATATCCGTTCGGCAAAACAAGCTAACTCTGGTGGAAGCCGTATATATTTTTGAGCGCGTTTGCCGCGCTTATGTTGAATTTCACACGTCATTCCTTGACCGCCCTCACCAGATATAATTATTTATATGTAGACAAGCGCTTATTGTTGCGAGCAATGATAGAACACGCGCGTTCCAAAAGCATTCAATGACTCATCCTCGAATGTATAGTCACTTCTGTAGTCATGGAAATAGAATAGTGATTACATTATTCTGAAATGTTTTTTAACGAAAACGTATAGCATCCATGAACTATGTTAAAACGTAGTTAATAAATTATCATCTATTTTTGAAATCTCGTAAATATTGCTCGAAATGGGTAATTAGTTGAAAATTAATTAAAGCGGCAGGCGATAAATAATTTAAAGGCACTTCGTAATTATGCGATGACTCACTCTGATCATCAAGTCGTTTATCTTATCGAGTTGCCTTTCTCACGGCAATATTACATTTTTGTTGGCCCGCACCTTCGTTCTCAACGCGACGCAAAATTGTTTACTGACACGTCGGCGCCGTTGTGCGACACTTCGATGCCGCCAACGCGGTCATTTATTTCTACGATCAAAAACTAATTAGGAACGCGTTGGCGGGTCAGCGAATCGCTGCGAATCAGTTGGGAGGAAGAGAGACGTGATTCACGGACTAGGTTTACCCTCGTGACGCAATTGCGCCGATTTTGTGCAACAGAAGCGCTTTCACGCTCGCGCGCCAGCGAGTCGTGAAGAAGAAATCGCGCGCGATAAAATCCGAAATGTGAAAAAAAAAATTAAGAGTAATAACCGTGTATTTCAAACAGTATTGCGCGGACACGGTCGGTTTCTCTTGCGGTCTTGTTTTTCTTATGACGTAATCGCGCATATTGGTTGTTTACCGCAGAAACTTCGACAATCTGCATCTCCGTCTAGTCGCTGTATTATCTTACCCGGAAACGCGACGCATGGAAATGCATCTAATGGTAGAAGCGCGCGAGGAAATATTAATTTAACGCTAAATAACGCGCGCGTCGGGAATCATCACAATTTATTCTTCTTTCTATTGTCGCAATAACGACAGATAGACATCTCTGCTCTCTGATCTCTGACAGATATCACGTGTCGTTAGCACGTCGGTTTCGTAATTCAAGTAATTGTGAGCGGAGAAATCTCCATCGTCGTACTGCGCGACTGACACCACGCTTAGGCTTCCTTGAATATCACTTATTTTGCGGAAAAAGTCATACGATACTTTTACGTGCACAGTAATCAGTACTTTTATAGCACTGTTTTAAGGAATTATGTTGCGAATTGTTCAGCGCGTGAATCACTTTTGATGCATGTAAAAGCGAAATAGCAGGAATCTCTTAATGAGATTTCTCATGCGGCTTACTGGACCGCGTCCGAGTCAGCGGTGATTGAACCGCCGATCGATATCCGTGAGTTTCCATAACCCTTGCGGTCACGAAAGCACATAAGTATTTATCTCTCGGGAGAAGATATTGTTATTAATGCGTATATTAATTTTCCACTATGCGAGAAACTATCCGGCTGATTAAAACGCGTGAAATCCTTTAAAGAAACTGAGATAGAATCGGAGATGGAAAGTTTTCTCATATTGATCTAATTTCTGAATTATTTATTAGTTGTTTCTGAATTGTGATTAATTTAATTTCTCCTATTTAATAAATTCTTCGTCTGAAAAATTGAAATGATAAACTTTTGTACACAAAAATTAGATAACGCTCTTTTGTTGAAGCTGTTTGAAAACAATCGGACAATGACATTTTGCTTAAGACGATCGAGTCGGGTTTCATCCCCTGATAAAGATATCAAGTATTATTCTCGTAACATGATCCAGTCAAACATGAAATGACGACGCTTCTCTTCTTATGTAAATAGCTGAGTCGCGAGTACCACGTTCGCTGCACGACGAAGCACGCGAAAAAGGTTCGTTCTTTACAATTTCGTTGAAGCCATCTAAAACTTGCGTCACGTACAATTTTCTATTTTACGCCGTTACGGCAACAGGAAAATCGTGCAGTTCCGCAAATTACTTGGCAGTCGCGAAATTTTGCGGCGACGCGCGGCAAGGTAGTAATTTCGAGTGGCGCTTTTAATTTAAGTGCACGGCACAATATTACACCCACAGGCGTACGATAATTACGAGCAGTATCAGCTGCTGCAACGCGATGGGATCGCTTTACGCGAAGATTAGGGATGAAGCGCAAAGGATAAGCACCGTTGGCGGTAGCGGTAATTATATAAATCGCCAGGAGTGCCGAATGATCGATCGCTGCCGCGATAATGTATTCGACCTGGTCGTAAATCACATTTCTTCGTCTGTTGAGCTTAGACTACATATTTCGTGTCTGCATCAATCAATTGCATCATAAATCACACGTTCCTTTTCGTTGAATTGCGTAAATTTAGTTTATGTTGTTCAAACCATCGTATTGCGATACGATTAGCGAAATATCGGAATCCGATAAGAATGTATTTTTCTGCTCCGAAAATAAAAAAACATTATGCTGCACAGACTGACTAATCAGTTAATTAACTTGAAATTATTTCTTAGATATATATACTTTGAAATATTCTACACGAGCACAATTAACGTATTTATTCGCGAAGTAATGTCGCAACGAACGCGGGATCTTTAGTCTGTTATCAATATGTGATACATATGGCTATTCTTATCACCAATGTATGTACTATATATATTCATAACAAGCAGCAGATACACAGCACGCTAATTCTTTCGTGAAATTTGCGTGAAAACAAATAATGGGGCTTTCGTAATCGTACAAATACAGAATTAGCCATAAATTCTCGCCGTCGGCCGATGACGCTTACATACCGACAGTCAGCATTTTCTATCACGTCAGAAACTCATCGTCGCGATTATCGTTTTACAATGTAAATAAGTCACGATCGCGCGCTGCAATTTGACTATCGCGTCGCAATAAACGGTAATGATACATTTACCCGGTTGTATCGCAAAGTTGTGTCGTACTTCCGCGCTGATTGATTACGAGTCGCCGGACATTGTGTCGTATGTTCTCGAACATAGTTATGTGAACCTGTTCACCTGTTGCGAGAAAAAGTACTCTATTCCTTCGCTAGTATTCTTTATAAGGTCTTTGTAAATGATTCCGACTGAATAAATAAATAATCCACCTTTATGAGGCTTGGTATCGTTGCGAGTGCTATATACGCACAGTGTCGCGAAAGTAAGCGCATTAAAAAAGTTCGGCGATCGAAAAAGAAGATGAGAAAATCCCAAACGCTCGATATTTAACCCTTGAAGTCGGGACTGCCGTTTGACAGGACACTTTATTGACGACCGTGACACCCGCCCGTCCGATTTTCCACCCTCGAAAGTTTGACGCAAGCTTTCCGATTTAGGTGTGACAAAATGTTACGTTGCGTGCGGTGGTAATAAGCTTTGCGGACTAATTAGAATAAAGCAGAGGCGACAATACACGCGGGTATTGCGCGCGACATGCATGGACAGTGCTATAGCTATATTTACAACAACCCACATCGTTATGCAAATGAATCGCAGTGGCATTCTAAACGCCTCTACATCGGTCTTTTACAGTATTAAAATTTAAGCAGATTATGCAGAACATCTTGATTCGAGAGGTCAGAATTGGTTTTTAAAGTGACTCGAGCGTGAATTGTTTACTTGCATTTTCGAAACTCTTTCGATAAATAACTTCGTTATTACAATTGCAATTCTCAAAATGTAATGTTTTTCAAAATACATTTCGCATACAAAAGACTTTTGATCACGACCAATTGACATAATTAGAATTCTCAAGTATCCCATTTCCGCTATTCTTCCCTACGCCTTCTGAGAGCCGAAGCGAGCCCTTTATTGCGCGTAAACAAGGGTTAATCACTCGACTGCTCTTTTTGACGAGTAGTTCCTGCGCGAAGATTGTCTCCCATCATTCTCCCTCTTATCTTTAATTCGTAAGATAAGCGCTTCGTAAGAGCGCTCCACGACACGAGAATCTCAATATATCAATCAACATAAAAAAAAAAGAACGGCATGTTTGAGTTAAATGTTACAACTTCTAGAATCAGTCTCTTTTCTTCTCGTACGAGAATCATCAATCGTGCAAGTCAGGACATTCAGGTCAAAAGGCCCGTCGTCATTGTCGGGGCAAGAAAACGGCTTAGAGAGATCGCATTTCGACGGAACCCGCCTTTTGACTTCACAAAAGCAATATCCGCCTCGGGAATCCGTTTCGCGCGAAAGGTCTTCCGGGCGCTGAATCCTCGCCCTGGCGTTCCCGCATTTTTACCTCCTCCCCTCCCCCCCCCCCCTCCACCGAGTCATAAAGAGGATCGTGTTATCGGAGTGCCCTATTTCTGTCGTGCTATCTAGTAATGGCAACTTCTTTGACCAATTTGCAGTCGATTTTGCCCTGGCAGAAATGTCGAGGTAGACCGCCATTTATCGTGGCTTTAGAACTTTACACGCTTCACATTTCTGTGCTTGAGCTCCAAATTAAAAATCCATTAAAGCTTACTTTATATTAATAACAGGAAAAAAATTTAATAAAAAGATATTCCTCTAAAAGAGAAATGATTTATTTTAAAGACTTGTTTTGAAAGACTCTTCTTGTTTTAAATTTGGGAAATCTTTTTTATCATTTTAAATTGCTCGACCGAGAGATACGCTGCAATTGTACAATTGTTTAACACGGATCACTTGGCGCGAGCGCTTCTCTCAAACGCTTTAGACCACAACGAGCGCAAACTGCCATTTTCTGCATCGTCGGCCCGTAATTCGTTCAATAAACGGACGATGCTCAACTTTAAACATGACCGATTCGAGTTATCGGGCGGAGGTGCTATCCACGCAGCCGCTATCTTTCCCACGAAATTACATATTGCGTTAACTTGAATATTAAACATTTATGCCTCAAATGGACACATCACTTCGCCACGTAATATAGTGCTAGCCCGACCACCAATCGAAAGTATCGCGTTAGGCCTCGCCAGTGCGTTTCGTGTTCCCTTGCGATACTTCCGGTTTAACAATCTTCTATCTCGCATTCGTCCGGAGAAATGATATCGTTAGTCTTTGCCGGAAACTCGTCTGCGCGATACGTCACAATTTCCGTAGATTACGTGCTGTGTGCGTGAGACGCAGGTAATAGGAGAGACATGTCGCGGGAATGTAAAAAAAATGCCAGGATCTTTCTCAGAGCTCAACGCGATCGTGTTTATCATTACGTAAAGTAACTTGATCGTTACTTCATCGCAGTGGATTGTAAAAAATGCCGCGTAAAAAAATAAAATTTTTTTATCCAAACGCGATGTGACCGACGTTGAACAATCGCTGTGTGCGTCGTTTAAATGAAATTACTATCTTATTACAAACGCACATGCTTTCGGTAATATATCTGGGTGTGCAAGAGGTTTTCCGGTTACGAGCCTGACTGTTATCGCGCAAGGCAAGACCGCCGTAGATATATGCCGCTCGGTTATCCGTCCTACCATATTTTCGGTCAACTTGGATTCAAAGTTTGTATTTTCTTTCCGCTCGCGCGATAACCTTTCCCTTTGTGCGGCGATAAATGATCTAAAAATATCGTGCTTTACGGGGCGTGACGCGCGATGGACGCTCCGGGTAAATGTGTACCGATCGCAGAACTGTGTCATGTACAATATCAGCCTTTATCGGTCGCGATCAGCATTTAGCTGATGTCGAGAATAAACTTTGATTCTCAGGGGAATGAGAAATGAGTATATTAGAAAAAAAGGAACGAAGCCGTGTTATATTCTGCAATTTTTTTGCGATCAATCGCGTATTACGACTCGGAAAGATTAATGAATGATTTTCCAAGTTTCATTACGTATCAATACGTCATCATCATTCATTTCATCACTGCGTACTCGATACGTTGCAATGAATGAAATGAAACGTGATGAATGAATGAAATCTATACGTCGTATAAATTGATGTAAATTTTTTCCATTGCGTAATTTTGCACATCACCGACAAAGTTTTTGCATCAACCGAATAGATTCGATGCAATGAGACGGATAACGCGAGGCTAGCGAGGCTCTTGTTTTACATACAGACTCGTGAAACAGTTTTGCATTCAGCAATAGTAGCTCGATTATTCTTTCACGTGAAGAAACAGCGCGTGCCAAGGTTAGCTACAGTTCTTTCTTTTATCTCGCATTCGTCATCTTCTCGCGTCATTTTCCGATGACGGTACCAGCAGGCTCGGCTTCCGCGGCGGCGCGATTCTAGAATGTAAGGCGCGGTTCTCGTCTCCAGTCGATTCGCCAATTAGGACAACTGAAGTTCTGTTCTGTGCAGGATGGTATTGGATCCCAAGGCCACCAGTTTGCACAGCGATTACGGAAGCTTCGATCGACCGCTGGGCGCCGGTGAGGGCCACGAGAGGGACGTCGAGGCGGCGGTTGATGGAAACAGCAGCGGGATGGCACAGTCCAGCGACGTTTATCAGCGGCAGCCGTTGCTGCCCGGCGCGCCGTTGTCGAAAAACAAGGACAAGTGGTCCGGGGTGGCTTCGGGCTCGGATTATTACGAGGACGACGAGGACGAAAAGGATATCGAAAGCCTGAGCAGACATTCCGGGCTACCGAATGGTTCCGGCAGCAGCATCATCAAGATCGACATACCGCCTCCACTCCGTGAGGAGCCACGCTTCCCCAAGGAGAAGTGGAAAACATTTCTCGGTAAGAAAGTGACCGCAAACCAGATTTAGAAACCTTAAGAAATAGACTCCCTAGGGAGCCTATTCTATTCTTTATTCCGAGAAGCACGTGAAGATAAATGAAGAATCATGTTTTTTTCTCGGAATGAATGGACGCCTATAAAAATTTTACGACATTAGCGATATAATAGACTTTCTCTCAATACGTGTTTATATATATATATATATATATATATATATATATATATATATATATATATATATATATGGGGTCTTTTTCATTTTTTAAATAGAAATAAATATCACTCAAGTCGGAAAAATCGATATTATTTGAATCAAATTGTATTGCTGCGATGTTATAATCGAAATACCTTAGAAAATTATTAAACTAGTTTCTTTTGTTATAATTTTTTTGACTAATTATAATAATTCACAATTTATTCTGTATAATATAATGTATTAAATGGCTTATAGAGAACCATCGCTGGTTGTTATATATAGAAACTTTTATTCGTCTACATTGAGACATATTAGAGTGATCTCACAACTATTTCAGAGAGACAAATATTATTACACTGATCTCATTGTCAGATTCGAGATACATAGAGTGTACGAAAGTTTAGTACGTTGATCTCACTTTCGGAGAATCAGAATGTAACAATTAAATAAGAAATTATTAAAAGAAAAGAAGGAAGATGAGAAAAAAAATATCCTTCTTTTCTTTTAATAATTTCTTATTTAATTGTTACATTCTGATTCTCCGAAAGTGAGATCAACGTACTAAACTTTCGTACACTCTATGTATCTCAAATCTGAGATCAGTGTACATTCTAAAATGTCTCAATGTAGACGAATAAAAGTGTCTATATGAAACATGAGAAAATTTTTTCATCAACAACCAGCGATGGCTCTTTAAACTATTTAATATATTATATTAATTCAATTATCGTACGAATCTTTCCGTTATAATATTCCATATTTGATTTTGTACTGTATAAATTTAATTAATTATAATAATACATAATTCACGACTAATTTTATCATTAGTTACAACGATTTATTATAATTAACTAAAATAAATTTTGCAATTATATTTGGAGGATGTTTTTATATTGAAGTTTTAATTAAATTTTGATTAAATTGTTTACTTCAACCGGATCTAAAAAAGAGTACGAGGTCTCTTTGCTCATTAAATAGTATTAAGCGTTCTATCTAATCTATTCGACAAAAATGCAATGCTTGAACGGTGCTCTCACGATATAGTCCATCCGTTTATCAACTTCCTCAGTTTTACAGCGTTCACGACCGGATGCCGCCGAGCGATCGCGTAATAAGCATGAAGCGAGAATTTGCAGACAATTATCTAAGCCGGAGGAACTTGCCGGCTAATTCCGGCCTTAGAGTTCTCTCCAGTTCGGCTCCGCGTACGTGACGTTCGCTCACGTCGGAGGAGGGGAGTCCATCGAGATCGAGGTCGTTACGTGGCCTGGTATTCGTTCGATGTACGTTCTCGCACAGGTTGATCTCGCAGAGAGCCTCCCCCCGATCGATCCCCTTTTTCCGAGCGAGTCCACGCGGAATCCGCACAGCCTCTCTCACGTCGGCGTTAATCGAGTCGTCGAGCAGGTAGACGCTCGTCCGCCGTTGCTCTCGAAACGCTCGCGAATGCGTGGAGCGGATTTCGCGGGTTCCGTTACGAGGATCTGTTACGACACAGATCGCCGTTGCACGACAGACTCGATTAATTCCCGACTGCGCACAAAACGAAAAAAAAAAAAAAATGACAAGAAGGGAGAGAGAGAAAAGAAAGCATGTCAATTACATTTGAAATAAAGCGAGAAATATGACGTTGCTCCTCTCCGTTACAGCGTTTCTCTTTATGGTCGTGAACTTCATACTGACCACCGCGTCTCTCGCAATGGTGCACGAGCGCGTCCCAGATAGGAGTACGTACGGACCGCTGCCCGACGTGGTGCTGGATAACGTTGGCGCGCAGGACTGGGCGCTCAACGTCTCGGAAGTGCTGATCATGATCATGTCCAATGCCGCAATGGTGTTTATCATTTTCCATAAGCATAGGTATGTAAAAAGAAAAATGTGTGTATAAAAATATTACAAAGCGAATGCCGAACGGATTCGAGAGGACGAAGACGAACGGTTAAATTGATTTTCCGTGTCCGTGCAGGTTTATTGTAGTTAGACGAATATTCCTTCTAATGGGGCTACTCTACATGATGAGAAGCGTCACGATGTACGTGACGGTCTTGCCGATCGCCAGCAAAACTTACTACTGCAGTCCGAAGGCGAACAACACTAGCCCGCTGCTTGTGACAAAGAGGGTCTTGCAGCTCATCTCCGGCTTCGGTTTGTCCATTAACGGCAAACACACTTACTGCGGGGACTATATTTACAGCGGGCACACCGTGGTGCTCGTACTCAGTTACCTGATCATTACGGAGTGTACGTGCCTTTATCGCTCACTCGAAAAAGTCAATACAGGGGCGTATTAATGTCGGCGCAATTTCATAACGATCCATTAATGTTTTAGATTCTCCGAAGTTTCAAGGGAGAAAGTTCCAACCGATACATTGGTTAGCGGGTCTGGCGGTGATTGTCGGGGTAATTATGGTCCTGGTAGCTCACGGACACTACACCGTGGATGTACTTATAGCGTATTATGTTACTACACGCCTGTGGTATATTTATCACACTCTAGCCAACAATCCGAATCTTAAGGTACGTTCCGCTTTCCGATTGTGTTCCACGAACATTCTCTATATTCTCTATGGATTTCTTTTATGAAATTTTGATAATATTATTTTTTTTTTGGTGATGTTCAGTAAACTTTAAATTAATGAACTTTAATATTAGAAACAATAATCGATATAAAAGTATTGCTATGTAAATAGCAGTCATGTGAAAACGATGAAATTTTTGTAGCAATACGGACCAAACAACTTTTTGGCCCGACTCTGGTGGTACCCCATTTTCAAGTATTTCGAAAAGAATGTGGGCGGCACGGTGCCACGACAATATGACTGGCCTCTACCCTGGCCTCGACGGTTTCTTGCCAAGCACCCCAACCGAGATAGTTAATATTTGTCTTGACTTCACTGATAGAGGCTGTTTAAAAAACAAAGGAGTTACTTTTGTTGTATATATTATATACATATATATATATACACACACACAAACAAACACACACACACACACACACACGCACACACACACACACCTACCGTATGTATATATTTAGGCTTGTTAATATGAAGGTAAAGCTTCGCTAGAGAGAGAGAGAGAGAGATATATGTGGGACGTACGACTGTTTTTGGTAGCAACACATTCATTATGGAAGCATGACGCTTTGTGTCGTTCACTCCTTTGTAATTTAATTGTGAACTCTTAGACACAATACTCGTGCTCTCTCACGTAAAGTCATCGTCCAATCGGCCCGAATTTACTTTTTGCTTGATTTTTATACGATTTATATATAATGTAAAGAGTAGATAGAACGACGGTTGGAATTTACGATAGTAGATATCGTAAAGGTTCGAATGGAGGAAGGCAGTCCGGAATCGATACGCAATTGGCGCGTTGTGTAAAATGATTCGCATAAACGCGTTCGTATTTTCAAATAAATAGCTGCGCAACAAACCGAAAGTAATACAGTAACTAAGTAAAATGTGTAGAACAGATGCGCGTTTTTAGAAACCCGATCGATCCTGCACGATAAAAAGAATTATCTTTATTAGCCCTCAGCGAAATATTTGTAAATAAACGCGAGAATGAAATCTACATCCTTCCTCCAGACGAATCTTTGAGTCACATTCTAACGTTTCGACTTCCAGTACCTAGATATCGTCGTCCCTGACTCTGCATTCGCGGCACGAATTATTCCGGTGAAAAACGATTTTGCAGACAAATTTGCCAAAAGTGCACCGTAGATCCGCGATGTGCATATTTTCGTCATAGTTCCACTCTGCCGATTATCCTCGAAATTGTTTTCCTCGTGCTTCGGAGAGAAATATCCAGTGTCCAGTCCCTTACTGGGAGACGATTGTGCAATTTCGTGGGACCAAAACAAGGAGCGCTCAATAGTAAATGTTAGTTTATATAGCACTGAATCTAAAAATACAAGCAAGCATACCGAGTCGCGAGGTAGCACACATGATCTCCATAATTTATAGTAATATCATCAAAGATCATTGATAAAAGACTATTAATAATAATATCACCGATTCCGTGTCGTGATTAGACTACGCGATATATCGCGAATGGAATTTGAAACCTACTACCTGCCATATATACAAATTATCGTCGATTCTCACTTCAAATAAATGTAGCCTGCCGCAGATTTGGATAAGTTCACCCGTGAGAATCCCATGACGTTTCATAGACTAAATTTTTAAAAGGTACACCTCAACTCTTTTAACTTTCACTAATCGATGTCGTACGAAAGTATCTAGAGGAATAAAAAAGAAGAAAGTACTGAAGCACTCGTGCCGCATTCGTGTTTTCACGGAATAAGATCGTTGTGCGCCTGTGCATACACCGGATGTTGTCACATATGTATATATGCAGAGACGATGTGTGCAAGCTTTGCAAGGATTGCCGGTTTGCGCGGAGGGGCCGATGTATACGAATAACGATCGATCTTTCGCACGATTCTTCCCTTGTTCTCTTCTCGCGTCTCATGATTCCTTGCGCTTCTTGCCCGCGCTCTCTTTCATCGTCAGGGAGAGAGAGAGAGAGAGAGAGAGGAGACGACACATTTTATTAATTTAATGATGTGATGAGAATGTCGCGATTCTTTGAATACTTGGAGAGACGCGTGAAGACATTGCGAATCTCAGTTAATGATGTGCAAGTGGGCGATAAACGAATCGCGTGACCATTCGTTCTCCTAGCGTCCAATGAAAGTCGTATGCGTGAGCGTGTGCGTGTGTTCGCATGTGATAAAAGTGCTAGGTTTAAATTATGTTAAGAATATCTTGTTATATCTTGTTCGCGAATGGTTCATTGTTGAATCTCTAACAAGTACGAAAGGCACTCGTAGCTTTCTCGTTGAATTTCCGTCATTTTGTATATAGTTTGAATAAAGAATAAAATTTCCAGCGACACTTCGCCGAAATAGAACAAATTTGTATAATTGTGAAATTCGTTCGATCAAATTCGAGATAAATACTACAAACTGTACACATTTTTTTCAAATCCCGACTGAGATTCTATTATTGTGCGGACTGCGACCGATAATTGTCGAAGACTCCGTGCGAAAGATTAGAAGGAAAATGATGGGAATTGTGAAGGGGGAAGATGCGGTAACGCGGTTAGTAACGTAATTAACTCTTTTCGTCTGTGATGAATAAATAAAAAAATAAAAAAAAAGAAAGAGGAAGAGTAAATCGCTGTCCCGCGGTCTTCAATAACGTAGCGGCCGCGGATCGATTCTGAGCGATGTGTCCCTTACGGCCACCTGATATTTCTTCTCGACACACACATTCAGATCATAGTTGCGTGTAACTGTTGAATATATATTTTAATAAGATCGATGTGGTTCGCGATAAAACTTAATCGGCAGCGCATTCGACGTGTAACGGACAACACTGTATCTAGGGGTATATTTTTGACATGTGTGCGTGTGTGCATAATGTGCACTCTCTCAACTGACTTGTGTAATAGAAAGATAGTCTGCAGCTGTCCGTTACACGCGAATGCAAGAATGGATTAAAACGGACATAGACACACATTCAGATATTATAGATATATATATTTCACGGAGGCGGATATGCGCTGCGCGCATTTGTCTCTGCGTGCAACGCATATTTATTATTGTTGCCCTTTGGGGCGGATACGCTTTTATGCGCGGCGAAAAGAACTTCGATGTGTAGAGCTTAGATTGGCCCGACGTTTACGGGGAAGAGCGATATTTTAGATCTGTCGGGTTATATTTCTGTGGATGCGAGCCAAAGGATATTTTCAAGTATGCGCGTGTGCAGGCAAACATTCGCGTATGGATATGTACTATAAAAAAAGAATGATATATTTACACGCACACACGATAGGAGAAAGCTTCTTCTGTTAGCGGAAGGGCCTCTCGTTGATGTTTATTATATCAGAAACAACAAAAATATATATATATATATAATAGAAAAAAGAGTTCATATTATATTATATTGCAGCCGTGGCACATATGAACGTACGCGCGCGCAAATAATATATATGCGTGTTTATATGTATATACATATACATACATATATCTATATTTTTACGTGTAGATATTTTTTGGTAACTTGTTATAGTAATCTGATTAGAGCAGTTAAGTATATATATACAAATTATATGCGTTGTACATAAATAAAAGTTGTAGAAAGAGCTTTTGTCACTGCGTGAAGCTAATCAAAATTTTGTTACCGGTAAACGACATATTGTAGCGTTTCTCCGACGTTTGTGGATTATAGTTCCAATTTTACATTTCTCGAGGACTGGTTAAAGCGCAAACTCTTGGTTTCCCTTACCTTGCATTGTACATATAAGTCTTTATGATTACAGGAAGGAAACATCGATATTATTACAATAAAGAGCAAGTTGTATTCGGCTTTACTTTATATATATTTCTGTATTTATAATATTTATTACGTTTTTCATATGTTGATGTAATAAAGTTTTAAGTATACTTTACGACGTGTTGTACTCTACACACCGATCTTATATATCCCTTCTGTATCTTCTCGAATATCTTATCAACTTTTTTCAAAAATCGCAGAAGTTATACCCGTATTTTTTAAAACACCCAATCGACATCTTTTGTTTCGACTGTCAAACTAATTTTTTTTTGACAGTCGTTCTTCCTTGCACAACTTATTTTTTGATCATCATCGCAAATTTACAAGTGAAACAATCCGAAAATAATATAATTTTCATAACAATAAAAAATATTGAATTTATCAAAAATTTGAAAAAAATATATCCAATTATATTTCAATTATTAGTGATTTTTATCATGGGTTAGGTAAGTGCATATTGCACTTTTAACAAACCAAATATAATAATTTGATAAGGCAGTCATTAAGATCACAGCTGATCAATATAATACGTTTTTATTCAATCTTTAATTCCAGATATTTTATGAAGAAGAAACACACACGAGTTCACGGATTATTTGAAATATCTTAATTGTACGAAAATGTCGAGTAATAAGTCTCCAACGAAGTTGAAAAACGCGGAGAACCCCGGCGGTGTCGGCGAGGGCGATGTAGGACAAGAAATTGAAGGGAAAAAGAAGTTTGCTCCTCGCTTCGATTTTGGAAAACGATGGCATCGCTTTCGGATTCTAACGCCACATTCGTTCATTCTTCGGGGTTCCCACGCGATGAACGATCTCCGATTCAAGTACAGAAGCCGAGGACGGCAAGCAGCACCGTGCTCGGTGGTGGCCATCGTTTACGGCCGCCTGTTCGAGCCGAAGAAGTGGACCACCGATTATGTTGATCAAGTGCTCGAGTACGGCGACAAGCTGTTCCGCGTGAGCGCGACACGAAACCGGCTGAAGGACGACGAATACATGAAGACCGGCCTCGTGCACAACGAGTTCTACGTCGGCTTCTACAAGATTCTAGTCGGCATCGAAGACAGCGGTATCCGCGGCAACCTCTTCAGCGAGTCGATCGGCTGCTCGGACTTCGCTGAGGGTCTGCGAAAATTCCTGCGGGACAATGATTCCGGAGTAATCACTGCTCAGGGTAATTCCGTCGCCGTGTGGCGTCAATCGCCCGACGTCTTCCTCTATTACGATCCGACTTCGTGCGACGAAAACGGACTGCGTCATCCCGGCGGTGCAGCCTGCCTGATGAGATTCAAGAACATCAACGATCTGCGCGAACACCTGTTGAAGAACCTGGATCGGCGCTACGACTCGCGATACTGCATCGACAAGATCAACATACTGCGCGTTACAGAGGTAATAAGAATAAGCAAAAGCAATAGTAGTTATTTATTTTAGAAATAATTCTGTAAGAATCAAAATATTGAACAAAAAGATTTTGATTTTATATTCCCGGATAGCCAAATGCTAGCAATTTGCTGTCAATATTTCTAACATTTCGCTTACTATGTTAAGATAAGCTTCCGAAACACGATAGTATAAAAAGAAAGAAATATATAAAAGGTCGGTCAAGGCTTCATCGATCGTCTGCCCGGTGTCATCGGTCCGCCGCAGGTTCAGAAGAGCGTTCTGCGCTCCATCAATCCGGACGTCGACGAGCACAAAGTAGATTGCACGAAGCCGGTGCCGAAGGACGACAAGCTCCGCGCCGCTCCTGCGAAGATACGCAAGGAGCCGCTGTCCATCACCATTTCGAATTACAGCATCGATCGTCGCTTCGCGACGGAGCCGCTGGTGAACCGAAATGACTTCGACACCGGATACACCTACGACGATATGCGCGTGAACGTGCCGTCCACGTTCGAGGAATTGCCTAACAAAATAGCGATCCTTCACGGTCTGACTCACGAGGGCAGCGAGGTGTACAAGGGCAAGGGCGGTCAGAATGTGGCGAACTGCGTGACGGCCATCGCCATGAATAAGATTCATCCGGTGAAGACCTGGTTGAAGCCGAGGCTGGACGAGATTCTGGCGCTGGGCGACGCGCTCTACGCTCAAGTCAAGTCCGAGAAACCGGCACTGAAGACGATGACGGCCGCCGATCTGGACGACACGAGGCTTCGAATAGAGGATCGCAAACTGGTGGTGGACGTCGACCTGATCACGGTGACCGGCACGATCAACTCGAAAGTGCCGTCGGTGTTGAACCTGAAGCAGGCGCTGGAGGAGTTCTTCTTGGTGAACAAGGAGGGCGTAATCGAGACGACATCCATGGCGGTGGCGGTTTGGAGCCAGAACGACTGTTACTATCTGTTCGATCCCCGAGCTTGCGACGCCACCGGCGTCCACGTGAAGGAAGAGAAGGCTGCCAGGCCGGCGGGGAGGGGGCGGGAGGAGGAAACTGCACAGAGGCGTAAAAAGGAACCAGGGCGTTGCTGCGTGATTCGATTTCCGAATCTCACCTCGCTGGCCGCGCTCTTCCCGAAGAACGTCGATCCGGCGAAGAAAAACGATCGCTTCACCATCCGACATATTGCGATCGTGGACGACGTGCCGGGCACTCGATCCTGGAACGAATTCCAGCCCGGTGTGGCGGGTGAAACGTGGGTGTTGCGCGGCAATATCTCGAACGTTGACGAGTTATTCGAGGAGGAGAATCAAGGGCTTCAGGGTCTGGCTATGCCAGTGGTGGCTCTGATCAGCGCGAGAGAAACGCCACCGGCGAAGTGGGACAGCGAGACCATCGACGAGGCGGTCAGAGAGGGCAATAATTACTATAACTGGACCAAGCCCGTCGAAGCGGAGGAAGAAACGCCGTTTCTCGTTCAGGACCTGAAGAAGAATTTATATTTCATGAATCGTAAGACGACCATCGACATCGAGGAGGCGGCGGTCGTCGGCGATCTTTCGGCGCCGAAAGATTCTGAACTGCCGAATTTGGAGAAGGGACTGCGTCAGTTCTTCGAGAACAAGCAGTACGGAATAGTCGAGGTGAAGCGGTTCGCGGTGGCAGTGTGGAAAGTCGAAGAAGAGGTCAAGGACAAAGGAAAGCAAACGTTCTACTATTACTTCGACCCGAATCCGCGGGATAAGCTCGGTCAATTGTCGGCGGAGAGAGACGAGGAGAATTTCGCCTGCGTGGTGCGCACTTCGAATCTCTCAGCGCTGGCGAATCTCATCAAGAAAAACGCGGGACAAGACGCTGAACGCGGGATTGATTTCACGATCCACGAGCTAAAGAACGTCTCCATCGGCGCGTCGATGACGGACGAGGAAATCGAGGCGGACAAAAGAGTGCCGATCACGCCGGATTTAAATAATTATTCCAATCTAGGCAGCAACGGTGCCCTGCTTCTGGGCACCGTCGATCAAAGAAACGAGGCAGCCTTCAAACGGCAGACGAGGGACAAGCAGCAGGCTGCCAACTCTCTGGCGGCTTTGGCCATGACGAAGCTCTACAATCCCCATCTGTGGTATCGCGAGATGGTGGATGACATTCTGAAAATCGGCGACAAGCTCACCGCTAAGAATTTAGTGAATCTGCCCGAGGAGGAAGAAGAATCGCCCAGGAACTATCTCTTGCCGTCGGAGATCGAGGCGGACTTCCTTATAGGCGTCAATCGAATGTCGATCGCTCTTGAAGAGGAAACCGTCACCGGCAGTGTGGCCGACGTGACGAGGCTGCTGGAGCAGTTCTTCGACGTCGACGCGATGGGCGTCTTTCGGCAAAACGACGTGATAATGCCGATCTGGCGAGAAGGGAATGTGTTCTTCACGATGGATCCTCGAGGCAGAAATGCCCAAGGTGAACCGAGAGACAAGGATGGAGCCGCAGCAGTGATGTGGTTCACTGATATACCCTCGTTAGCGAACGTTCTTCGGCAAGTCGCGCGGGGTGATAATTTCGTCATTGACGTTGTGGCGATCGAAAACGCGTACGAGACGCGGGTGGCCGAGGCTCAACGAGTGAAAAAGACCACTTCTGCGGACGATTTGTGGCATCATTTTCCGAAACTCGCTGATGGTGTGTGGAGCATCGACGGCAATGTCGCCATGACGGACGAGAGATTCGATGAGGCAAATCGCGGCAAGCAAAGTGCGGCCGTCACCGCAATAACTGTCGTCTTCTCGAAGGTCTCTTTTTAAATATTTTATGCCTTTCTCTTGTATGTATTTAAATATTTTATTTTTATTTTATTGCTTAAACTAAAGTCTTTATTATTCATTTTTCTTGTATTTTGCATTCTTTTTATTAATAATCTTGTATTTAATAATTAATCACTACGCGATTGTGTTATCTATTAAAATTCAACGTTAATCTGACTGGTATTTGAACCTTCAAGACAGTTTTATGTTGATAGTTCGCGAGTCACCAATCAAACATACATTCGCACTGATGTTAGTATTTTGCTCGATTTTTATCCGGATAGTTGTTTTCGAATCTAAGCAGCTGATTTACGAATTTGCTCGAGTTTATTCAGTTTGATTAGCTCGCAAAGACTAATGGTTAGACTTCTAGACTCCCTAATCGAATCTCAAAAGGTAAAGTGTTTCTTTATTTTAAGATGTGTTCGAAAGAATTTGTTATTTTAATTTTATTCTAAATACTGTTTTAGAATAACTCTACTCTCTGCTTTCTTTTTAATCACAAGTAGATTGCTAAATTTTCTGTAGCAAATCTCTTAACATTTACATATTATTTTATTTTATTTATATAATTATTCTTACATTTTTACATTGAAGTTTATTCTTAGTTTAATTTAAATTTTTTGCAGTTACTTTAAAAATTATTTTACCCATGTAAATATATAATTAATATGGAAAAATTTATTAATTAAGGTCTATCAACCAAAATACTGGACGCCGTCCATTCTTGATGAAGTCATCATCACCGGCGACAAACTACATTCAAAGTGCGTCGAGCGACTCGGCGTGGGTTCGGTGCCCTTAATAAACGAGATCATCAGTGAGTTCTTCCTGTCCAGTCGTCGCATTGCTTTGACAATCAAGGACTGCGTTCAAGCGGGCAGCCTTAACGAGAGGCCGTCCAAGGTTCAAGATCTGCAGAGCGGGATCGACAATTTCTTCGATAAATACGATGCCGGTGCGTTAACCGCGCAAGGAAATCGAAATCTGGCGATATGGAAAGCCAACAACGTGTATTACGCTCTGATACCCGATTGGTCCATCGCCAACGAAGAGACTCTGGTACCGCGAGTGTTCAGATTCAGAGACACGAATCTCCTCGTTGAATACCTTTTGCGTCATTTGGGAAGAGAAGGCGACTATCAGATCGCCGCGATTGACGTTTTGGATTCGAACAAGCTGCCACCGTGGAAATTCGATCCCAGCCCGGCGATCCGACCGGCGAATCTGCCTCCTTTGAATGCTTACAGGAGATTGCAGGGCGAGGCGCGAGCGATCCTGCGTGGCAGCTATCACCAGGGCGACGAAATCTTCCCTGAGACGCTGCGCAATCGACAAACTGCGGCAAATTGCATTGTTGCACTCGGCATGTCGGTCGTGAAATGTCCTGTCACCTGGACGAAGAAGACCATGGACGAGATCCTGGCGATCGGCAGTGGAGTTCATCGGGAAACAAGAAAGGCCAGACCCACCAAGTTGAGATTGAAACCAAAAGATATTATCAGAGTATTCTACGTGGGTATGTAACTCTTCTGTCTTCCTGATAGTTTAAAAAATTCTAAGCATTATTGATATAAATCAAAAGAAACTTTAATTGAAAACGATTAATAAAAGTTTTCCCTACATTTTTATCTGAAATAATACAAAAATAATTACAAACATTAATAAGAATCCAACGTTTTCCTATTTTTCTTATATTTAAAGGAACTGAAAAAATAAAAAATTATAATAATAAGAGTGAAGAAAATAATAATTGTGAAAATAACAAGGAAAAGTCACGATTTTTAATTTTACAAAAAAATACGTATTTAGTCAAGTAAATATATGGAATTTATTCAAATATTTAGATTTATTTTTTCAAAATTATATTATTTTAAATTAATTTAAAATTTTGATTATTATTTTTCACTTACATTGTTACTGCATCTAATATCATACAACACGAATCTTATTTATCTTACCTTTTTCCAGGTGTCAACGTTCTGACTGCTGACGTCGAGCCCAATACAGTGACTGGTCTGGTAGCAATTACGCCCCCCGACCTGCAAGAGAAAAAAAAGAAGGTACAAGAAGAGAAAAAACAGAAAGTAGAAAGAGACAGAACGAAAGTCCAAGAGATAAAACAAGACCAAGAGTCGCCTCTTCCTTCGATTTTACTCGAGGAAGGTCTGCGGAAATTTTTCCAGGATAACCGCGCGGGCATTCTCGTGACCGATCGCGGTATGATTGCTATCTGGAAAGATCTGGGCGTCTACTTTATGTACGATCCTAGAGCTAGAAGCGACCAGGGTTTGTCGAATCCCCACGGCACCTCGTGCGTGATGTGGTTCGCCTGCATGGAGCCTCTGCACGATGTTATATTCGCCAACATCGATCCGCAGGAAAAATACGGGCCTTTCGAGATCTGTCGGATAATCATAAAGACCGCAATAATAGAACCCTTGCCAAGCCCGGCTGGTTTCCGACCTTACTTCGACCGTGCTGCGACGCCCGGCTCGATCACCTCGAAGAAGATCACCACGCTGGACGTGGAGCCGCTGTGCGAGTACAACATCGTCGACGACGATCTCAGCGTGCTGCTCGGCAACCTGCACATGAATCATCGCACCTTCGGCCTGAAAAACAGAGGTCTGCAGAGCACGGCAATCGCGGCGGTGGCCATCGTTGTGGGATTGCTGCATGTGCCGTCCACTTGGACGCCCGAGCTGATCGACTCCGTGCTGAAATACGGAGACGCGTTGCACTCGGACAGCGTCCGAGCCGCTCGGCCAGGCGCCAGGAACCTCTCGCCCAGCGAGCTGCTCACCGTCTTCATCGTGGGCGACGTTCGGGCTACGGTACACATTCACAATCACACCACAGCGGGGATACTTCACGCCTTCGACCTGGCCGAGGCGCTCGCCGTGTTCTTCCGTGCGAACTGCGCCGGGATACTGCACACGACCAACCTGGCGGTGGCCGTGATGCAGCATTACGGTAAGTTCTACATGTTCGATCCGTGTCCGAGGAATGATCGGGGAAGACCGGCCTACGACGGCGCCGCCTGCGTGTTCCGATGCGACAGCATCGCGAAGATGGCAAAGATCTTCGTGGCTAACTGCAACCTCCGACGACCGAATGTGTACACGTTAAACGCAGTCAACGTGTTGAATCTACATTTCTTCTCAGACGCGAGGAACGTTTGTCCGTCCAAGTGAGAAGAGTGACGTTTTTCTTCGTCAATTCTGCATCCTTGTGCAACGGTGAATTGTAAAATAAATGCTTGTAAAAATGTTTTAGAGTACGAGAAGATACGCTTAAGCGAAAGCCTGAAATAAAATTTGTAAGATGAACGGGGAGAGGATAAGTAACTCGTGTACGCGGCCGACAACGTTCTCAAAGTGCTAATTTTATTTATAGGTTTTCTTTATGACACAAATCACTTTTAGCATCTACATGAGTAGGAGATACAGGCTATACGAGAATGAATTTAATACAGATCACTTATTAGTGTAAATACAATGTTCCTTTTCTTCTCGATTACACGCTATCAACCTAGATACTTAAAAAACACTGTACAACGCAGTTGAGAACTGTCGATTGATACTTTACAATATGGTACAACCACTCCTTTTGAAGCGAGACACGAGCTCCGAATCCGACTTGTCGGCTCGAGCGGAGCCTTGGCCATCCTTATCACCGGAAGAAGGGTGCAAGTTTGGTCGTACTTGCGAGCGATAAACCCTCTCCTCTCGAGCGGACTCTAGGCCGTATCGAGCGAGTTTGTCCGCCGCGAGGATCATACGTATTTTGCGTCCCGGAAAGAGGTACACGCATCTGTCTTTTCCCTAACGCGCATTCTCGGGACATCGAACACAGTGCCTCCGCGTCTCTAAGTCAGTCCGCCGTCGAATCCATCGCGACGTTGTCTCGTTTCTAGCAAAGTGAAAATCAAGGCGGCGAGACGCGAGCGGCCTCGAAAATACTTCCACGAGAGGGCTGGCACTCCGCCCTCCCCTCGCATATGATTGTCCATCGAGGAGACCATTTCCGCTCGCGTCACCCCCCCTCGTGTACAGTCATCGTAATTCTTCATACATACACGCACACAATAATCAAACATCGCACGACTTCGCGAGTCTTGTTTTCTCGTAGTGGTTAACGTCTGTCAGTACAACCGGTTGATAGTGTCGCTGGTCCACCGCCGCCATCTTCTTCTTCTTCTTCTTCTTCTTCTTCTTCTTCTTTTCTCTCGCGCCCGTCTCTCGTGAGACGTCGCCGGTCGTCCTTGCCCCGTACTTAGTCGATAAGTAGAGATACTTCGGTTCCTCGATCGAACGTGCTCGCGAGAGCTCATGTTTCCCTTACGTTAATTTCGAGAGCCTGGAGTACTCAGTAAATTCATTTTCTTACTTGGTTTCGCGATTTGACAAGACATAGATCATTTGGTGAGAGAGATCAAGATGCGACTTAACGTTACGCTCGCAAGTAGATTCATACTAAATGCCGTTTTCAGTCTGTTTGACGACGTGTTCGATCGACAAACGAAGAATGCGGGAAAGAAGGGAGAGGAGAACGATGGGATGAAGTGAAGAGGGCGATGGGAGGGAAAGGGCGAATTCGCGTCGGTAGGCCCGTGCTCTGTGACTGACAGAACGAGGTTGAACGAATTGTAATGTAAAAAAAAAATACAATATGCATTATCGGTATATTGGCATGGTGTTGTTATGGCACATTCAGTTTGCTGCTCTACTCAGCGACGCGTTTCTACAGCGGCCCTCGCCATGCTCGCTGTACAGAACCGTGTGATTCAGTCGTCTTACAAAAAAAAAGAAGAAAAAATAAAGGGAAAGAAAAATACATTGCGGAAGAGAGAGAGAAGGGGGGGAAAAAAAAGCATTTTCACCGATGTCGCGCGCACACTCTCGCACGATATCCGTTTCCATTCCACATAAATGCGCGACAATCGTTCACATTCTCTCGCGCTCTCTCTCTCTCGTTGGCACCTCCCATTGCACTTTCCCATGCGCTGCAACAAATGCACCTTATAAAACGTACTTATTTTATGTACAAAAGAGAAACTGCTTCCTAAACAAACGCTCGCAGAACAACCGTGATAAAAAATACCCTACTACATATTTTTCAGATTTTGAGATCGGTGACATAATAATTATTAGAATTGCACCGAAATATTGTGTAGCGCAACAGTTAATCGCTTGAATGATTGTGCAGCCGGCGTGCTCGAAATTGCGCAACTCAAGTTTCTATTAAATCAAAATACTATTATAAAAGATGCCGCTGTAAAATAATTTTAAAAAATCTCTGTTGCTTTTCTTTCTCTACAAAAGCATAAAATATGAAATTTATAAAATACCAAAGAACGACAAAAAATTAAAAAATCTTAAAATAATAAAGTAAATAAAAAAGTAGCTTTACAAGACGACATCGCGAATAATTTTTCATCACACAATTAATAATTCCTGTCCTATTTGTAAACGAAACGTCTGTTAATGTGAACAGGTTTCTGCCAGTAAAAATTTGTATATTCAGATGTTTATTATTTCATTATCGGAGAAATGTAGTTTCGTTTGCATTTGCACATTATGCCGACATGGTAAATAAGGTACGCACATAAACAAAACATACATCAAAAAACGCAATCGCCAATAAAAGTATTCGTAACATCATTTTACGCCGTAACAACGAAAGTTTATATTACCCTAAATATTCAGAATCGCCGAGTGAACGATATTGTTAATAAAGAGTAAAAAAAAATAAAAAAATAAAACAATGCTAGCAAAACTTAACGCAGAATAATTCTTTATAATTATAATATTGTATTATGACATAATTGCATTACGTTGTAATATAATTGTGTGTAATTATATTATATCATACGTAATACAATTGTGTGTAATTATATTATAACGTAATACAATTGTGTGCATAATTATAATTTCAATACAATTTATAATTATAAAAAAATTATAAATTTATTTTCTAAAATCCAATAATCGCTGTTCGTTGCGCAATTGTTGCTATAACAAAAATTTCTTATCTACGCAATTTGGAAGAGAAACATATTTTTCTGATACCTAATACACACATATGGACGAATTCTGTAACCGTACACCGCTACACACTCATCAGACGTCACGTTACATGAAAGTAGGAAAAGAGTGGCGGAAATAGTTTCTAGAGGGACGAGGAGGGAGAAATAAATATATTAAAGGATAGTCCTTCAAAAGTCGCTTTTGATGCTGATCGCGAACGACTTGAATGAAACTCGTCTTGATCTCCGCATGGAAGCTTATGTTCGCGTCTCCCGCGCTTGAATTTTTTTCTCTTTCTCTTTTCTTCTTCGTCTTTTTTTAACTTACCGCGATTATTGTCTTCGTTCAGTCGAAAGTGCGAATTTTTCGATCGACGACAATATCGCCTCTCGATTCTGTCTGGTAGGAATCGAAAGATGAAGCCCTCGAACGATGAAAAATCAATCGCGACAGCAATAATATACGTATCATTAGTGTTAATACGCATAATTAATAACATTCTAGAGTAAAAACATACTACCATAGAATTTGGCCAATCGCATCGCACCATTTGTCAATGACAATATTATTAAAAGACGAAAAGAAAGAAACAAATAAAACAGATTTGAGTAGAGAGTGAGCAGGGATTCGGTAGTAAAGGATATCTTACACGCTAATTAATCGCACTGCGTATAGACTTTTAAAAAAATAACAAATTACATACAGAAGATAGAAAGTATTCTGATACCTACGTGAAATGTGATCGAATAAACGCATGACAATAAAATGCATCGCGCGCGCCCAACTTCCGTTTTCCTTTATTTTTTTTTTTTTTTCGCGGCTCTCCTCCACTTTACGCGGATCCTAGCTACTTCGTCCGCGATATTAATTACTTTTCTAGAGTATAGTCGCTGGCACAGGAACATGACCTCTCAGTCATTGGCATCACAACGTAACAAGGACTACAAGCTGCGTCACGCGCGCCTTCTGCAAAGCCTGCTCTCTCCTCTCGGTCGCATTATTATCAGACGTGCACCTTGCCCTCCCCCCCTAGATTCGTACGCACGCATGCATGCACGCATACATACTCTCTTTCTCTCTCTCTCTCTCTCACGCTTTACATCTCGCTTACATCTTCCGCCGTCGAGCGGGTGACTACAGCCAAACACTTGGTCCTGAGTATTTCTGCATCGTACTTTTTTCTGTTCGTTCGTACACATGTATCAACATTCACCGCGATTGTTATTCCCGACTTTGGACACTGGATGATCTCTGTTCCAACATGAATGGACAAGAGCGCGAGGCTGGATGCTGAGTCAGGAAAGAACGAACTGAAGGCAACGCCGTCATTCACAACGACGACATGGCGATCGACGACTTCTTCTTACACGAATTTGAATCATCAGCAGATCTGCCCCTCAGATTGCAGACTACTGCATCTGACTTCACCAATGCACTCAGCAATGATCAGCTGTTCCAATCGGAATCCAGCGGAATCCAGCGGTTTGGACGACTCCATTGAACCTTCAAAACTCCTACCTGGTCCCTGTTGGTCAGGCTGGAATTGCGGGAGAAACAAGACAAACTGCCTCCCTTCTGCTTGCCTTTCTCATTATCCTCGGCAGTGCGTCGTCCGGCCTCCTTGTCACATGCGTACGTAGACGGACCCCGTAGATGACACCGCGAGCAGTAACAGTCTGGCCACGTGGGTCCGGCCGGGGCTACGTAACACTGATCGCCGGGTTGGAGGGGCCCGAGGGCGCGGGCTCGCTCTTTATACACTGCCCAGTCAGCTGATTCACGCTAAGCGGATTGTTGATGTCGTGGGGATTCGTGCCGACGGGATTGCGATGGGGCGGCGGGATCGGTTGCGGTTGCTGCAGCGCCGCCGTTGTCGCCGTCGTCGTCGCCGACTGATTGTGCGGCGGTTGGCTCGTGTTCGGCAGAGGCGGGGGTGGCACCGGGGGCGTCAACGGGCACGGGCACGGGCTGGCCAGGCTCGAGGGCGATGGTAAGACCAACGAAGGGCTCGCCAGACTAGACAACGCGGAGAGGCCCCCAGGACTGCTCAGGGACTCGTCCTCCTCGGGCGTACCCGCCTCTCCTACGCTGCCCAGGTTATCCTCCGAATGATCGTCCTCGGCTTCACCGTCGGCTTCGCCATCACCGTCTCCTCCCTCCCCCAAGTACCTGACACATTTCTTCTTACGTCTGTAAATAATGACGGGAGATCGATTAGTGCGTATTCTTCCAGGTGCGTTTGAAACACGACATAGTTGGGTGTCGACGACGGCAATTTCCATCTGTGAGATCGTTTGTTTCGCAGAGAACTGCGAAATAAATTATCGCAAAATTTGTTCATTTGATTAATTTTTTAAAACATGAAGAAAGTAATTATTAAATGTACTTTAATAATTTATTTTTATATCTATTCGATGGATTTCTCACTGATGCAAATATGCCTGGTGTCCGTTACATCTAGAATTTGTTACCAACTAAAAAAACATGCGATCACTCGTCATCATTGCAAGGTCAGACGCACAAACTTCTTCTGGAATTAGTGGATTGTCTCATATTCTGATCAATCAGAGTGGGCGACGATTTTTGTGCGCCTGACAATGCTTCGATTGCTCGACACTGATCACTCGCTCGCAAATGCCATGCTTAAGATCCTTAGACGTAACAAGCATAACGTGTAAGAAATTTATACGTGAAAACGAAAAAAAAAAAAAACTCAATCGTAATGCCAGGAGGAGGGCATCTATCCGAATCGTTGATCATCCGCGGATCGAGAACTCGATGGGGAATCGCGCGTTAAACCTTTCCTTTTCTCTTTTCACGGTGTCGATTTGTCATAAAAAATAGCCAATTGAACGAGGCGCACTCAAAAGTGGTGACAGTATGTTACGTGGAACTTGGAATGTTGCGACCAAACCGCAAAGTGTATATTCAAAGTGAAAGTTATTAGTTGCGCGAGAAAGGTGGACATCGATAAAATAATAGACGGCCGGATGACGTGAGGATGAAAGGCATTTTTGCTACTGCACAATTTTCAAACGTGAGCCCGTCCGACCTCGTCCGAGAACTGCTTCGCAGTCGAGACATTGTGCCGCTCTGCCATTGGCTCTCATTATTCATCTCTCAGCTAAATCAGTTAGTTTCGTCGGCCGTGCCGCCGTGGACGACGGTGATTGCTATTAACTCGCAGCCAGACTTGAATCTCAAAGCGTTACACAAAAAACTTACGGGAGTTAGACTACTCCGTTCAGTGCGCGACAACGGATGGCATTCGGAAGTCCCATGCTGGATAGCAACATATACTATTTCTTTGTTAGATAAATAGTGATTTTACAATTGTCAGTTTAATGGAATGATAAATTAACAATCGCCCAAGTAGATGATTACGATGTTATTAGACGTCGCAATAATTTATATTCTTAAGATTTTAATTCATAATTTATTTGATCTTTTAAAAGAAACAATTTGTCTTTCCTTTTTATTAAAAAATAACATGTTTCGTATAAAAAAGAGGACAGTTATTTTATTAAAAGCATTTGTAAGTCTTTGCAATCCAATTCGAGACTGTGACCAACACGAAAACTCCGATTTAAATTCCACTCTACGCAGTCAGCCAGCGCAGTTCTTTATCCAAGGAACAGTGCTCCAAGTAGTTATTTGCAATATATGTATAAAAAAATACGTTATCATATAAAATGTTACAAAAGAAAAAAAATTATTAGATTCTAATCATTCTTGTGTAGTATGCTAATCAAAGAGATTAACGTATTACAGGAAGAAGAAATGATTAGATTCTAAAAATAAAAAATAAAAAATGGACACGTACAACACAATCATTCGGTCATACGAACTGCCATGCGAAAAAAAAATTAGAATTATATAAAGATTTTCTATGTGTCAAACGTTCCGAAATCAGAGCAAATAACTGTTACATGTATATATATATATGTACGAAGATTATAATAATATATATAATATATAATATATATGTGTATTACAGACCAGCCATGCTAAGGGCAACACTGAGTAAATTCCAACTAAACGAAAGGGTAAATAAATAACAATAATAAGCTGTAAAGAGCCACAACAATGAGAAACAATGCGAGCATCACGGGCCACCGTGGTGCCGCTCACTATGGCGCCTCGCTCGTCTCTTCCCACGATGACGTCTAAATGCGTTACGCGTCCTCGTCGGGTTTCCGGTGAAACAGATATCCGGTTACCGCGCGTAGCGGAAATCTTACGAGCTATCTCGGGCGAGCGACTGGCCGGCCATAGCGAGGACCGACGGCGGCCCGTAGGTTTCAAGTCGGGACTGACCACTGTTTAAGAAGAAGTGTTGCAGTAGAAGGGAGGCGATAGGCTTGACTAGAGATTAACATAAGTGGGTTCTTGCTGAGGCGAGGAGGCATTGGAGGCAGTGTTGGTGTTTGGCGGGGCGGCAGCCGTCCCTACCGTCCCTCCACCGCCTCCAGCCCCGACCCCTGCCCCCGCGCTACTTCCCACACCGTGATGGATTATGCTCGCGTGGATGCCCATCCCCGCTCCATGCTCCACTGGGCTGCCAAAACCAACCACCAGCCATTAAAGGGGCGCTCTCTCGCTTAAGACATAACGTCGACTTAATCCCACCTCAATCTCGCACCGTATCGTGTCGTCACCCACACGCACGTGTCTACGTCGAGACACGGAAAGTAGTGTTTTCCACTTTTCTCGATTTCTTTTCTCGTTCCCCGAAACGTCTCGCGAGAACGGGGCCGGCGATCGCCAGGACTCAATTGTCGGTCTTCGAACAATTTTAAATTGCGACGGCATCAACGCCAGATATCGTTCAATTAAATCGTTACTCTTTGCAGAAATAAGATGTGATTTCTATCAAACATTAATTTTACAGTTAAACATATTTGAATGAACATGATGTGATTTGAATATTAAGAAACTTTCGACGGTGAAAGACAGTTCGGCGATAATTAAGCGCAGATATCACGACCATAGCGTTGCCGGCCCCGCTGGAACAAAGTTGAATTTTTAAACAAGTGGAACGAAGAAAGACGGCGACTGTTGCATCGATCAGAAAATATGTCTCCCAAGTATCCGCGCTGTGTAACGCGACGCATTGGAATTGATCTCAACGCATCTGGTTAGGGTCCGATAATTAATCTTAATCACTCTACAATCTATCACACGTTTCGCAATCCTCTCTAATACGATTTTCCGAATATCCATGATGATACGCTCGGAATCAGAGGCGACGATTATTCATACAAGGCGGCATGTAAAATCACGTGCATTCAATGCAGAGTGCAATCAGCTAAGTCCAAATGCAGCAAACTAAGTGCTTTCGGTATCTCAGCGAAGATCACTTTTGTAGTTTCGGACCTTCGGCAGGACTGACAGTAAGCACAGACACAGTGAAAATTTTACACGCTTCACGACACGAATTTTACACGCTTCTAAAATTCATTCCCATGCACGCGACGATGAGAGAGAGATCTGCCATGATTGGCGTGATTAGTGTCAGATTACGTTTTTTTTTTTTCCCCCCGTAAGATTAGTATTCTTGAGAATTCTCTCTCTTTCTTTTTTTTTCATCGTGCAAGAATCGCGAAAAGAACCGTCGATGGGATTCGTCCTCGCCCCTTTAATGAGGTCCATGAGATTCACAAACCCAGCCGGGAGTTGGGGCGTTTGGGCTACGCCGTGACAAAACGGGGTACAAGTGAGTAGCCGGCGCTAAAAACGGGTGGCTCGTGACAGCAACCGCGGCAAAACTACGAAAGTGTGTGCTTCTAGAGACCGATATTTACAAGCCAAGTGCAGCCGGACGCTGCGTCGCGCCCTTCGCGGGGGGGAAAGACTGATCGTACCCTCCCCCCCTTTCGTTCGTTTCTCTCTTTTTCTTTGGAAGACACATTTTCTGACGGTCGCGCAATCCCGTTGCGCTCTCATTTCTCTGTCTCTTTCCTCGTTCGCTTCATAATTGCGGATTCGACAGGAAGTAGTTCAGAAAACGACCGCGAACGCGCGAGAACACGAGGCGAACCTGTCGCGGGCTTTTCGCATCGCGTTGCGTCCCGGAGATGCGCCATATACGTGTGTGGGCGTCTCCTCTCTGTCAAGTTCCACGGTAACATGTGGATGACGGAACGGGGTTCGAGACCGATACGAGACAGCGAGCATTGGGGATAACTGTAATCGTGACCGTGTCGCGCGCGATCTCAAAGAAAGCCGTTAGAGTTATGTGTCCAGATTCGTTCGCGAAAGTTTTTCGTGTACTATCATCCACCTACTGCTGAGGCAACGGGGAATGCTTTGAATTACGCATGTATCGTTGCCGTGAAATATCGAATTACTCAATTAAACAGAACAGTATGCGAAGAATATGTCTTCTCTCTCTCTCTCTCTTTCTCTCTCTCTTTCTCTCTCTCTCTCTCTCTCTCTCCCTCTCAAGAGACCGGTATTTTATCATGTAATGCGATTTGGCGGACAAAAGTTTACGAAAAATACAGTCGGCGTACGTAATTTCCAAGCGGATAAAAATTTACGAAAATACAGTCGACAATTTCCAGGCCATTCCGTGAGATTTAGCACGTATTTACACGCAAATCGCGAGGACCGTACGCGCAATTCGATGGACGATTATCTCGTCGTTAAAGCACAAAGTATATATCTCGAAAAAAAAGCTCTGCACGCGGCACACATACCTGCAGGGTTTGCACCACTGGCTTTGCTGGTCTAATCCATACCTGGCGCGGCATTTCTTCATGTTATTGCCTAGAAAAGGGAAACAGCGATTAGTGCAACAGTCGTGAATTGTTTTACAAGCGGGATTTCTATTCGATGTAGCTACATTCTGTCAAAAGAATGACGTAGTTATTGACATTGACGTTCTCGTTGTGTGATGAAGAACGAAAAAAAGAAGAAAAAAAAATCAACTCGAATAAATCTACGACCACGTGACAAGAGAAAAAAAAAAGTAACAGGTGATGATGTATATATATATCGACAAACCGTGCGGGATTGTCGTGTACAATCGAATGCGATAACGACATAATCTACCGCAGTATATAAAGTGGACTATCGGTGCTCGAGTTTCTGCGTTTAATATACTTATGTTTCTGTGAATGCCAAACGAACTCAACGAATGTCAACTAGTCATGCGTGTAACAGAACGGTAGTTAACCCTTTGAGATCTGGGCACATTGATTATATTTACATACCGCAGCTCTTCAAGTTTTCCGAGAAGCGGTTTCACGGTGTTTAGTGTTCGGTTTTGCAAAACTTATACAAAATACAAAAGTTGCCTGAAATCGCACAGAATGTAATTCTCAAATTTAATTGATAAAATTATTTGAAAACAAAAATATCTCTCGGCCTCGACCTCAAAGGGTTGTTAATGATATATATTGTAGGACCTTCGTAGAAGACGCTATATTAATATCAAATGCAGTACGTTGAAGAATAAAAATTGCGCGAGAATAGGATCTGAAAAAATAAAAAAAACGCAACGATGTGCAGCTGCATAAATCTCTATCTTTCGTATACTCAATATAATAAGACCGATGATCTTCGAAGAAGGACCCACGTATATATCGACAAAGATACAAGTCGTTTGTTTTGAAAGTGATGAAAGTTTTAAGATAAATTTTAATAGAGGAAAGAGTCATTAAAAAAAATTAATTAAACATTTAATAGAATTCTTGTCGAGTTTGGGCTTACATCACTTCCTAAAAAAACACGAGTCGTATTTTTGTCAAGTGAATAAATATGGCATGCAACGTTAACGTTAAAATGGCTTAAAAAACACGATCAAAGATCATCTACTCGTTTGAAATGTCGTGATTTGTATGATAAGAAAAACGCAAGCTCCGATATATATCTAAAAGAAAAATACCAATTATGGATGTGAGCGCTCTATTACGCGAGCGCTAGTAAACAAAAATTTCGTATGTGGGGGGGGGGGTCGAATTAAACTGAGTGATTCGATTAAAGATAACGACAGAACAAAAATAATAAAATTAGAAAAAAAAAATCACAAAGGGTCCAGGCAACATTGAAACGATCAAAGAAAAATAAATGTACAAATCGAGAGCCGAAGTACAGGAATGAGAGAGTATAGTGAGAGAATAACTGAGAGGAAGACAGAAAAAATAGAGAGACAAAGAACAGTAACAGTCAAAGTGAGAGATATGTATTGTAGAGTAAAAAAAGACAGATAAAGAAGTTGGAGAGAGAAAGAGATAAAGAGAGAAATATACAGACAGAGATGAAAATACTAATAGAAAATTAAACGCCCAGGATTGTCTGATTGCGGAGTAGGTCCCTGTAAAAATGCAAGATGGCCAGCGTCCCCAAAGTTGTATACGTATAATTAATAATAAGATGCGTGGTTTTGGTGTCTCTGTTATTGCTGTGTGCGTGTATCACGTGTGTAATATCAAGTGTTGCTCCGATGTGTAATGCAGATACATCATCGATACGTGCATCGCCCGTACTCGCGGTTTGTGTGAACAAAAAAAAAACCATATATAATAAAATCACATTTATATATATATATATATATGAACGTATATGCGTGTGTGTATAATAATAATATAGTCATATATATAATAATATATATATATAGTATAATATATCGACCCAAAACCCCTAAGACGGGGGGGAAACATGCAACATAATGTAGTGTAGCAATAAGAATGTATAATATAATAGTATATGTAATAATGAGTGGAGTGGAGGGGGCGGGGCTCTCTTTTTTTTTTTTTTCTTATGACAGGGGGATTGTAAGAATGTGTGGAGTGAGGCATGTGGGTACCTCCAGGATCACTGTTTGTGTCTTGTTTGCGCTTCCTCTTCTTAGTTCGGTTGGTATTTGCGCGGGAAGACCAGTCAGGGTACAGCTGCATGTGCAACTGTCTCTCCCGTCGCGCCAACTCATAATACTTGGCCTGTTCCTCTCGCCCTAGCGCGTGCCACTACCGAGAGAGAACCAAACACTTTTTTGTAATTGTGCATGAACCGTGTGTGGACTAAACAATATTTTTAATCAAGAAAAAAAAAGTTTCACTAATGCTACTGCCGCCACCCTAATTGCGTAAAAAATGTTGCTTTTAAAAAATCAGAGTTAGCTTGCTCTATTTAGAAATCTGTTTTTTTATTATTTGCTTTTTCTATATTTTTTTTTATTTTTTTATTTATTTGATTTTTTTCTTTTCGCTATCGTTGCCTCATAGCATTTCAGTAACACTGGGGTCCCTACTTTCCGTTTAAAGTGCTAGAAGAACAGCCTAGATTGTCCCCTCCCCCTCGGTCGCACCGCTATTCATCGTATACGGTCGATGTTAACAACCTAGAGCATACAGGGTGTCTGATAGAGGACACGGCCCAGCGGGTGGACGAAAAAGAATTTTTCTTTTTTTTTTTTTCTGGAGCACGCGTGCGGATGATAAAGTGAGAGAATATAGTGTTGGCTATACACTGAGGAAAACATACGCTCCGTAAGGATGCCGTACGCGCAAAGCTGGTAACATTCGCGATCACTGGAAAGATACAATCCTTAGGATAAATGTTGATAATATGCTACAGTTGCGGCAAACTTGATCTCACTTATTCGTTAGCTTCGTTTTACATTTTACATTTATGTTTTACATTTAAAGCGCGATTAAAAGGCCGAGAATTATAAATGGGCTATCAGCGAGACGGCTGTTGTCCATCAACGTTGAACAGCCCAATTATACTCCGCGGTCGTTCAGAATCCTTTCGCCACTACTGACGCATTCTGCGCGAACAAAAAAAAAGCGCAAGATGTTCCTCCAGTGTATTTCCGTTCGCCACCTGCCCCAGTTTCCTCTCCCGCGAGAGTCACGCCATTGAGGTTGTAAAGAGGATATTGCTAGACTTTTGACGACGAAAAGCCGCGTTTGCTTCCCGAAAGAAACACGCTCGTTTCAGGTAACGTCGCTGGATGTTAATAGGAACGAGAAAACGGGAGGGGGACGAGAGAGGGATGCATTTTGAAGGAAGTGAAACACTTGTCGTGGCGGACATTTCTCGTTAAATCGCCGCGAGCGCGGCTCGTCTTGGGAGGTAAGCGATTGCGAGCAGATGTCGTCCCGCGGCGAGAGAAGGGGAAAAAAAAGAAGAAATAGAAAAAGCGGGACAGGCCCCGAGCCTCTCTACCAGACATCCCATACCTAAGGTTTTGGTTTTCACTCTCGCTCTCGTTATCGCATCATCGGTGACATTATTCGTCTCGTCTCATCTCTTTTCACTTCACCGGAGAACGGATACCGCTTTAGGGAGTTTGGCCAGATAAAAAAAAAGAGAGATTGCATTGCATGCCGCGAGAGTCCGCCTTGATTTTCATATTTTTCTTTTTTTTTTTTTTTCGTTACTTTTGCTATTTTTATACTTTTTTCTTTGCTCTGCTGTGCCACATTCCACAATCCCCACAGACAATCCAATCCAATTCAGTTTCGAAAAACGAAAAAATATACATATATGCATATATGTACATATATAAAATATCCAAGAGATATATATATGTCGGTAAATATATATATATAGTCTGCACGTCGAAAAAGAGTGAATGCCAGAAAACCATAACAAATAATAATTAAAAAAAAAAGTAAAAAAAAGTACGTACGAAATAAAAAGAAACGCACAGAGACTTTGATCGTTTCAATCAACCAGTATAGGTAATGTACTAGCAATTATTATATAATGAATTATTAATGGCCTGCTGTTCTAGCACTGGAAAGTGGTACCTCCGGTGGGATCTGCGGAGCGCTCTTTCTTCCTCTTCTTCTTCTTGCTGCCATATCCGTAGTTATCCCTGGCACTCCAGCCGGGGTATCGTTGCTGATGGAGATGGCGTTCCTGCCTGGCCGCCTCATAATACCGCGCCTGCTCCTCCCGGCTTAGCGAGTGCCACTGCGTGTCATACCCCCAAAATTCAGATTCACAGATTCATAGCCTCGCTTATCCGTTTTTTTCCCCCGTTATCTCTCCCTCCCTCTCTCTCTCGCCCTCTCTCGCCATTACTTATTTACCATTAGCGACAATTGGACACCGTCTATCATTGACTCGTGCGACTCGTCGTCACGTGTCGCCACCGAGACCCGGCAAAAACCACCCCCTTTTCTCGGCCCTTCCCCTCTCGTCAACAGCGTTTTCTCAATCAAGGCGAATCTGAGATTTCCTTAGATCCCACCTACAATGCTCTATTCGTACTGAGATACTAGTAGGTACGGTTAGTTAGCTCCGACTGGTAGCCCGATAGACTATTTTGCTCGAAAAAAGCGTTAAAATGCATGCAGTAACTCGTGTATTCAGAATAAAGGCTCATCTGGAAGTTTTTAATAAGCGACCAACATTTTCTCTTTCTCTGTCGCGTTTCAATCACGGCGCGGAATCGGAATGGTGAGAAATTAATGCCTGGTAAAAAGACATTGATCAATGGCGATAGATTGTAATGAGATAATAAATAGACCATTCATTGTCAAAGTGATCTAAAATCTTTACTTTATTCATTAGCAAAATTATTTTCAGCGATTCACCAGATTAGTTTCCAGTTCACGATCAAAAGTGATTTCGAATATTTTAAAGACTCTTTTCTAATGTATGAGATGTGAGAAAATGTTGGATTTCGCACATATAAATTATTCTTACATCAGAGTGCAATAATTTAATTCTATCGTTAATTCAAGTATAAGCTAATCATTTTCTGCATTTCACTAGAAGACAAATACTTTGAAAATAGCTCGTAAAATAATTGTTATTTTGCAGCAGTCAAATTATATTGTCATATTGCAGAGAAATCGAGAATTCGCTAATGACTCTGATGTAGGATGGTTAACTTAAAGCTTCAGAAGTATCGAGGTACAAATGTTTACTCACTCGTCTTCCCAATATTTGGTTGATCGCGGCACTCTCTTTTAAGGTACACTCTGCCACAACCTTCGCCCTCATCTCCTTCATATACAGCATAAACGCGTTCAAAGGCTTTTTTATATGGGGTTTCTTTTTATCTGTCAAAAACAGCGTTCAGGTCAAATGAGGCGATCGTCTCAACGACGTTCGGAGAGCACCGTGATTACGTGTTCGGAATTTTACCTTGCAGCCGCGATTCCTTACCTTGATTATTCTGCTGGCCCGTGTCCTGAGCTTTCGCATTATCCGAAGGTAACGACGTGGAGTTTTTCTGCTCTATCGTAGACCTGCAACACACACACATAGGAGAAAAATAGCGTGAGCCCAGTGGCGCGCACAGTTCCGCGCGCCAATTTCATTACAATCTCAATGCCCGTCATTCAGCGGGTTTATGTACCGTTTGTTAAAGTAGGACTGTTTGGCCTCGGGATTCAGGGGTTCGGGTTTCGCGCAGGACAGGGGGTAGGTCGGCGTGGTGCTCTGGGACAGCTGCTCGGTCAGGTTCGGCGTCGGCGCTGGCGCCGGCGTCGTTGTCGCGCCGTCGAAATACGGTGGCGCGGTCGGTGGCAGCGTCAGCGGGTTCCTCAGGAAGCTCTGTGGCAACGGCCAATTCATCTGTTGCCACATGCGGTGCCGCGCCTCCACCATCGCCAGCAATTGCATGAAGCTCTGCTGCTGCTGCTGGTTGCCGCCGTACGGCGGCGGCGCGATGCCGCGCGGCGCGCTCAGGCTCGACATTTGCATGAGGCTGCTCATGTAGAGCGCGGTCAGCAGCTTGTGATCCGCGGTTGGCAAGCCACCGGATTCTACTGACTTGACAGCGTCCTGAAGTATCGCCATATTATCCTCGATCGCGTTGTCCTCGGTCGCAACAGCGTCCTTCTCCTCGTCGATCGACGCCTCCGCGATCTTCTCCCCGATCACCGTCGGCTCGCCGCTGTCGTCAGTGTCGTCCTTTTTGATTACCAAGTTCAGCGGCTCCAGGCACTCGGCTGGCTCCATCGCCACATACGGGGCTACCTCGTGTTTACTCGCGGGTCAACCGCCGGAGTGATCCAAATCGATCCATGGAACGTTCTAACAAAACCGCTGCGCGATTTCACGCTACTGTTCGCGAAAAAACAATGTTTAATTATCACAGCACCAACTATGTAACAGCGATCAAACTGTCTCGTACAATATCACTCGGCGCTAATGTCCCTCAGCGCTGATTCTCTCTGGTCTCATTTCGTTCCTTTTCTTTCTCTTTCTTTCTCTCTCTCTCTCTCTTTCTCTCTCTCTCTCTCTCTCTCTCTCTCTCTCTCTCTCTCTCTCTCTCTCTCTGTCCCTCCCTCCCTCCCTCTCTCTCTCTCTCTCTCTCTTACTCGCTATTTTTCACACGGGGAAACAAACACGCTCTCTTCGCCCGTGACATCCGGGTAGGGTAAAAGCTCGTTTGGTCCGACAGCAAGCGCTCGACAGTTTACACTCTCCATTCACATCATCGCGCTCGTGTCGCGCGCTATAGTGAGCGCGTAAAACGATGGAGGTGCGGGGCACCGTAAACCGGTCAGCGTTGTAAACAGCACGTACACGGCACGACGCAACGAGAGAGAGACACTTTACACGCCGCCTGTGGTGGTCCACCAGACGCTGGCGGCGGCCTCGCGCATCCGGTAGCCTCCGAGACGTACGCAGCAGCCGTCGTACTTGCCGCACGTCATCCGCGCGTCCGACGTGCTTCCTAATGGCACCGTCATCGCCCCCACGTCCTCGCCGTTGATCGCGTTCATTTACACACGCCCGCGCCCGCCCGCCCGCCGCTTCGACAGCGCCAGTCGTTGACGCGACTTCGTCGCCCGGCGATTCGTGCGGTGAAATGTCTCCAGGGGCGGCATCCCACGGTCACCCATTCGTCATATCTTTCTCTCTCTCTCTCTCTCTCTTCCTCTATGCTGCTTCTCTTCTCTTACCACTCAATCTCCCGCTTTCTCTTTCTCTCTCTCTCTCTCTCTACAACCCAATCCCCCTTCGCTAACCACCCTATATACCCACCGAACACCCCGTCTATCTCGTCCGACGCCGACGACTATAGCGCGCTCGTTCCGTTGTATCGCGAAAACGCACCCCCGTGTCTCGTCCGCGATTTCCCGACACGCAACGCGCTTTGTCGCAACGACACGCACGAAGACTCTTCCGCTTCCCCGACGATACGCACCGTCGGCACTTTCGCGTACCGCCACCCCCGATTTCCGTTTCTCACCACGGCGTGTATCTCTCGCATCGGATTTCTCTCGCGCACGATGCTTTCCGTCTCCCTCCCACCATCCACGGCGCGTCTCAAACGCGCTCGTTCCTGGCGACAGCGGAATCACCACCGACCGGTGTTACGACGATTGATTATCGGCGAGTCTGGCGGGGTGGCCGGGGGGGGGTCACGCGGGGGAAGAGGCGAGCGGCGATGGTGTTGCGCGGGGGTTGCGCGAGGGTGGCGTACCGTGGGATGGGTGGCATCATCGCGATTCATGGCTCTCGTGGCAACCAGAGACAACCCTACCATCCGTCGGCTCTACAATTCCGGGAGCGTGTGGGGGGACGAATATCGCATTCTCCGTGGCCTTCCTCTCCTGCGTGCCGTGACGACTCTTCCTTTTTTGGCGGGCTACTGGCCGCGGCGCTGCCGTCGACCACCGGTCAACCCTGGATGTCCTGCTGCCACTCGCCAACGACGCGGCGAGTTGGCGGGATGAATCAGCCGCTCGCAGTCCGGTCACAGTCAACGTTCTTTCCAAAGGAACTTTGTCCCCCTCCTCGAGGTACTATGCGCTTCTTCCGAGAGAGCCTCGTACGTATGTGATTCTGTGCGATCACCGGACGCGATCGACGGTGGCCTTTGATCCTTCGAGTCTTTAATTATCGCACTCACGCTGACTGATCGGACAAATCCGGGGACGCGAAGATATTCTCTGTCTGTTACTTATTTTGCAAATCCACAGTATTTTTTTCTTCATAGCGATTCACCAAAAATAAATTCCAAGCATCCGATCTGTTATGGAGGATCGGATGCTCCCCCTGTCTGTATCACTGATGCGCCAACGACGCGCGATGCCGCGACGAGGCAAATGCGTGCAAAGCGCGTACGAGTCGGCCGAGGGCCGTTACGAGTCTCGTGGACGCGTTGTCGATGGACCGGGATGACGCGTCAGCTGGTCCTCTTCCATGGTCGCTTCGCACTTGCGCGCGATGAATATATATCTAGAGAGCGGAGCGCCGTATATCGCGCGCGACACACCACGCGCCTTTGTATGCACGCGGGTGGCGGGGCGGGCGATCGCCCGGGTACTAATGTAAATTAGAAATCTGTTTAAGAGGGTAATGATCAATACATAACTGGCGGCGGCGTCGGCGTCAGCGGCGGCGATAGCGGTGGCGGCGGCAACGTCGGGCCAGCAGGCGCAGACGCTGTGCGGAGAGAGTCATTCGATAAGTGTTATACGTGCTCTCCCGGCGCTGCCGACGACGTCGAAGGGGTGAAGAGAAGAGTGCACGGCGACGACGGACGCGAGGGGATCGGTCCGCGCGCTCCGGGGGTAGACGGGACGTGCTACCCCCTACGGTCGTCGCGTCGCAACTATCCGTCTCATCCTCGAGCACGGCGCTTCCTTATCAGCAGACCGCGCTGCGCTGGTGGTACACGATTCATCTTGCAGCTGTCAGCGTTATTCGGGCGTTTTATTATCGATCGCCGAGCGCCCGCGGCGCTCACGGTTCCATGAGGGGTGGCTGAATCGGCATACGATCGTGGGGTGGTTAGGAAGATCCACGCAGGACTGTATATCCGGTTGGTAATGCTCGCAGGATGATCAGGGAGATCCTGGCGGGTGGAGGACGCGGATAATAATCGATCATGCCGAGTTAATAATGAATAGTTATCCACCGACGGAACGTCGATTCGTCAAACGGCAGTTTTCTTCTTCATTGAACGAATTATTGATTAAATGAGTTGTCAATTCCGTGATTGATAGTCGCGAGATGCCAGGTGTCGTAACAACGTATGATATATTTCTACTTATTTTTAATAAGATTATATTCTTAAATAAATGTCTCGTTATTTGCAAATACGATGTATTTCTGCACTTGCAAACGAAATTATCCATCTAAATAAAACTGGACCACATCTTGTGTGCAAATGATGCTTAATTATTGATTATAAATATTTTTTCACATCACTGTCAAGTAGTTCCTTTCTCCACATAGATTGTATCGTTCGCTTTACTGACTCGTGAAGCAATTATTCTTTCTTACGACGAGCTATATAAGGCTGTTTCGCTTGCGACGCGCGCGCGGACGTATTCTAAATTAATTACATTTCCCCGACGGTGTAATTAATCGACGGTGCTGCAAGCGCTGGTGGATAAAACCGTTCCAAGCGGTGAGTCGGCGAGCTCTTTAATTGCCTTTGAAAGTTTATGCCGTATCGTCCCGAAGCTTATGGCACTTTTTTCCGTCGCGTATGTGCGCCTCTCTCTCTCTCTCTCTCTTCTCTCTTCTCTTTGATACGTCAAATATATAATGACTGTCGTCATGTAATTGACTGTTGGCTCGTTAGCGCGAGCGTAGATCGCTCGCAAATCATTGATTGAAAACCTGGATTTTCGCGACCGACGTCAGGAAAACTTCTTCACGCTGCTTTCCACCAAGTTCACCGTGCCAAAGGGAAGGACATGATAACGGAAGGATGAAAAAAATCGCTTATCGGACGGGGAATAATCAATGTTGGCTTTGCTGTCGGCGCTTTAGATGTCGCCAGCAATACAAAAGTGACAGGAACAACGAACCTGTGATTGTGATCCAGGGTGGAGTGATCCGCCTTCGGCGCCGAGGACACCAGCGCGTGTGACGCTAGCGCGTGTGCGTGCGGACTCAGGCCGGGATGAGGGGGCATGAGGCCCGTCGGCGAAAACCGGTAGAGATCACTGAAACATTATAGCAACACGGTTCTCATTCAGCAAATCTCATATCCCGAGCGTCGGCTAACAAAGTAAACGCGTGTGCGTTTGTAATACGCTTAATACGCTTCTTTACTAACCTTGGTAAACTGGAGCTGGTGATGGGTAAACTCGTGGGATACGGACTTCGGAAGCCGGGATTCGCCGACGTGATGGGGTACATGCTTGGCGTATGCCTGTAAACATTCACATTTCAAGTTTTTATCGCCAATACGCGTCGCGCGTATATCGCGAGACGCGATTACTCGTGAAATATCTTCCTAGGTATTCGAAAGCCAGCGAAAAACTCTCGCGAAATCGATTATACCCCGCTCGTTTATTTATACGGCGCGAAATTTTACGACAGAATTATACGAAGATCGCTGCCCGCAAAACTGCACTAAAGTAGATTTTATTGCTCGGATAATCCTTATCGCGTTATGTCTTCAATAAAAAAAATCGAAGATGCTAAAAATGAAATTTCTTGTAAGAAAAAATTAAAAAAAAAAAAAAAAGAATTATTAGTCATTATTTCTCAATTTAAATATTGATTTTTTTATTATTCTTCGGTGCGAATATGTGATGCCGCGAATAACACGTCGAGCAGAAGCGCTATAAAATATATGCATAGCGTCGACCGGTAACACGGTTAATTAATTATCATTAACATCGCGGACCGCCGACTCGCAACAGTAATTAGTTCGTGCCTCTTCGCGAATGCGCGTTTCCGTTGCCAAGAACACAGAGCCGTAGAGTCCCCACTTCGCGTAATAAAAACGCCGCCGACCTTCTCATTATCGCAAGTGGACCTCTACACTCCCCCATTTTCAAGGGTGGACGCCACGGCGCGCCTTGAAAATCGCGAGAGCTGAATTCCGTGCACGCGTAGTCGACGCGTCCGGGCATTTTTCCGCGCGCTAAGCTCGAACCGAGCAAGCGAGGTCATCGTGGGTCCTCCTAATTGAGAAGAAGGACTCTAATCATCCGTGGAAGATCGCAATTTGGGGTGAATCGGGCGGAAGGCAAATAACGAACGGGGGAAACGGCGGGCTCCGAACGTAAACCTGATCCGTGAGGACCTGTTTCCTTGCGAAAGGAGGGTGACATCAATAAGAACCGCAATAACGACGACGAGAGATTTCTTATCCGATGTAATAGACCGGAACCAAGAGGATGACCGCCTGACTAAAGTCGCCCGCACACACTCGACGTCTAGATTTTCTCGAAAAGCTGGACCTGAATGCGAATGCGTCGCGCGTCTTATTTAACGAATCCTCGATACCGCGCGATTAGCGCCAAAAAATCGGAATCCGCCGACGAAAGGTCGTCTTTAGGCGTCGCGATGCTACGAGCATCGTTAAAGTAATGAGAGAGCAAATTAACGAGACCAGCGGCTATATTTCGACGAGAACCGGAGAAACTCCGACGACGACGTTTATCATGCAAATCCGCGCACTTTGCGTTAAAAGAGAGTTTTTTTCTAAAGAGGAAAAATTTATCGTGGCCCGCCGCGACGTTTCCCCCGCATCTTCCGGATACTTTTATGAATATTTAGCGACCTTTGTGCACAATTCGCGATGCACGATTTGCGTCCGGTGTCGGACGGCGATTTAAAATCGCCAGGAGAGCTGCTTCGGCGCACAAACGAAATTCAACGCTCTCCATTACTTTCCGTTCGCGTTCATCGCGCAACGCAGATCGAGCGATTATTCAATCCGTAATTAACATAAAACATGATATATAACATTTCTGCGAATGTAAAATGATTCTTGCTCCATAGGCGCATTTATCTCGCGAAATTGAATACCGCTCTGAATCCACCGCACGGTCGAACGTATGTTTGATTAAAATTGAAATAATATTACGTTATATTGTAATGCAGCCAATCGTGGAATATCGCGAATATAATATTCGCTATGTTAAATCAAACTGTGATCATCGGCGACGAGTCATGCGTTATTTTTAGGCACACCGATTTCGTCGCGGTATCCGCGATATCGCAAATAAAAATGTTCTTGTGTGACATCCTTGAAAATGTCACGTGTGTATCGACTCACCAGGAAGCGGCGACTTGCGTCATTTCCGGACTAAGCATAGGATATGGATACTGGCCCGTCGAGAAAGGGTACATCGGTGCTCTCGTGAGGCCTGCAATAAAAAAAAGCAATGTCATTTCCGGCTCAATCAAATGGCAAATAAAACTCCTCCCCTCTGCGCTTCAATCGCGTCAAACATCTATATATTTAGGTTTCTCTTTGTGGAGAATCGTCAGATTTGTATTTACGACCATTACAGTCCGTTTCATGTGAAATGTTTCACTTCCATTCTTACGCGCGGCATTTCATTCATCGATGCCCGAAGAGTCAAAGCCCGTCCGTGAATTAATGCGTCGTTACCGGAGCACAGAATAAACCCGCCGCATCTCGCACCCGCGATTAACGGTGCTATAACGCGTTTAATCTTTCATTAACCGGCGGCGTGACCAATTTTACGGTCACCAAGTGATGACGTTCAATTTAATCGCGACGATCAAAAAGACCGGACCGGTAACGAGCGGCGCACGGGTATTTCCGTATTTGTGTGCACTGCTGCGGTAATACATTTTTTTCAAAGTGATCGTTAAACCGGCGGAGTTCGTGCACTTTACGTTCTAAATGCGGAACGAAAGTTTCATCCATCATTCATTATCGAAAGCAGGACTGGTATTTACGCCCAAGTCTGCGTAAATACAAGCAACATGCGCGCGGTTATTTCAAGAATAACGATTTATTTCACGGTATTATAAATTATTATTATTATCATAGATGTTGAGTACTGCACTTTTCGATGCGGTGAAACGTGCGTATCATCCGCGCATTAACGTATACAGGATAAATATTATCGTCGCAAGATCAAAGAAAGCGCGCGACTAAACGAAAAGGAGCGTTTATCGCGCGGGTTTGCACTATAAACATACAAAGCGGCGGAGGTCGTGCTTTTTCTCTGTCTGTCTTTCTTTCTCTCTCTCTCTCTCTCTCTCTCTCTCTCTCTCTCTCTCTCTCTCTCTCTCTCTCTCTCTCTCGTTCTCTCGCGACAAGAGAGCGGGCATTGATCACCGGCCGCACCCTCTGTAACTAGCATCCAACACGAAGTGGAATGCATCGGGAATCGTCATCGAGAGAACAGCCGTTGATGAAATTCAATGCCGTGTAACTCGCCCCAGAGGCGCGGAATGAACGGTATCGATATCAATCTGATTTTTGCATAATTGCGCTCGGTCAAGTCCACGTTACATTCGCCGGTTTCTGGTAGATCTGAGAATATGTTGCTCGATTCATTTTAAGCGTTTAAAAAAAAAAATAATAATATTGACGAATAATATTTCTTTGCTAAATGTGAAAATAAAAAGTAACAGTTTGTAAATTTGTACATTTACGACTGAATTGTTTCTCCGCCCGCTGTGAAAATTGTAATTTTCGTGCGCGTATCTCGAATTAAGGGACCGGAAGTTCAAAATCACTCGGATAACGAGCTGTAAAATTACAGATATACGTGGTGATCGCGGACTGAATAACGGACAGGGCGTATCGCTTTTACATGGGTATTTAATGTAACTGGTACGTGCCGCGGAACCGATCGTGGCTCCGAGAGAGCCCGGGAAACGTTGGGCGCGGGGTATAAGTGGGGTGCCTTTGGCGAGACGAAGTGTAATTGGCTTCATAAGGGTCGACGAGAAGCGCCCGGAGTATCGGCAAGCCTGAAACCGCTTGACGAGGCCAATACATCTCTCTCTTCCTCTCTCCTTCTCTCTCGCGCGCTGCCGTGCCCTTTTTCTCTCTCGCTTTCTCTCTCTCCCTCTCTCTTTCTCTCTCTCTCTCTCTCCACCGTCATTCGGTGCAGTATACACGAACGGATTGGATGGACTCTCCAGGCTAGTACCCACCCCGTTCCTTTTTGCGTTTTGCGGGCGAGCATGTCCCGGAGGCATATTCCCCGTGACAATCTGGCTCTTCTCTCCCGTCCCCTCGCGCGCGCTGAAATCGGTCAACGCGTGGTTTTCCCCGGATAGGGCCACTCTCAAACCCCCGAACGTGTAACGACCGCCGGCCGATCGACCGTAAAGAGATCGGCCTTCCGTCTCCGGGATCTCGTTTGCGCACGGATAACGAAGCGCGCCCATACTCAGCGAAAACAATCGGGGATTTTCGAACCATCGCGCTCTGCCTTCGACTACTTGTCGTCGCGTACGCGCGAATTAATCCTCAAGCGCCGAAATAAAGAGTTCCGTTAAGTGCAAATTTTTTTCCCCGAATAATCCGATTGATCGAACGAGCGCCCTCGGTTTAAAAAAAAATTTTGTTTTAATCTGTGTTATCTTTCCACAGAGATAATTAGAGTCGTTATCCTCTGTGAAGCGAGTTCGTTATTTTTATTTCCCGGCGTTATTTGTAATACCGGCGGACAAGTATAAAACAATTCGCAAAACGCGCGGATGCTGACGCTTTTTTTTGTACGATGGAGCTACTTTCGATCTTCGCATAACGACGATTAGCCACTCGACTGTAACGAGACCGGCTCCCACTCAGCCCGGGGCTTTTAATCTCATTTGAATAACGAAGCACACTCGAGCCCGTGAAAACAATGGCGGCCGAAACGAAATTTAATCCCACGTAAAAGTAATAATCCGATATTTTATCTTGCGCGCGAATTTGTATGCCGTGTGCAACACGATACCCACCTACGCCATTCCGTGCATTACAATCGTCGACCAAATTACGCATGCGAGAATTCTGATATTTTAACATTACATAAGTTGCACAGCCATTTGTCATTTACTCCCCGCTCGTATTTTCACGAACGAGCTTTGGATGTAGCATCGTGACAAAGCGAGACAGAAGGGACGACGAAACCTCGAAGTCGGAAGATTCTCGCATTCAGTGAACTTTCGTGCAATCGGCCGGGGACAGGCAGAATTAAAATCGCGCAAGCTTGCTCAAGCTTAATCTCGGTTAACGATACGGCAGAAAGGGATGGAACGAGGATGAGTCCGCTGGATGGTGACTGGGTGCAAGCGCACACCCGGTAGAACAGGAACGCTCTATTCGTCTAATGCGACGTTCGAAAGGGTACCGGGAATTGGGAGCACGATTTGCGGAAGAGAGTGGAAGAGTAGAGAAGTAGAAGAAGAGAGAGAGAGAGAGAGAGAGAGAGAGAGAGAGAGAGAGAGAGAGGGTCGCGGAGGTAGAAAACATATAGCGAGGAAGAGGAGCGCCGAGGAGACGCCGAGTAAAGGAGAGAAGAGAATCGGAGGAGGACGATGGGTCGGAAAGGGGTGGCTCGTAATATCCTGGCGAGTCCGCGGGCTCCGTCATGTGTGCTTAATCACTTTCCAGTCGACTCGGCAGTCTGCAACCCCATTATCGGCGTCTCACCACCCGGAAAATTACTCTTTTATTCTCGAACAACTCGAGCTCCCGATGTTCCGTGTACCGCGATATTCCCTCTCTCTCTCTCTTACTCCCTTTCCGCCTTTCTCTCCTTCGTCTTCTCCTATTTTCTCCGTTCATTCCACTCTTTTCCTCCCAGCGCCGGAGTTGACTTTAACCCGGCTGGTGTGCTCGGGAGTTCTTTTTTCCAACTACTTCTCGTACCTTCGCCCAATACCGCGTGCGAGCTCGTCTATTTCGCTCTATTAGACCTCATCGTCATCAGTCCTGCCCATCCGGCTGCCGGAAACCGGTAGTACAACTGCGGAAACCGAATGAATGCAATGGAAGAGCGGAAACAATGAATCGGTGTGGAAAAAGTCGACGTAAAATAAAGAATTTTATTTATTAATTAATTTGTCTAATCTCTTTTATCTTTCGCTACTTTTGTTTCCAGACAACTCTACTTTTAAAAACTGCGCCATATAAAATCACAAAGATTGAGAAACGCAAAGCTACAATTTGTATAAAATTTTTTTTGAAAAGTTTTACACAACGTCTCGAAAATTTTGTTAAAAAATATTATGCTCATTTTTTATTATGCTCATTTTTTATTATGCTCATTTTTTATTATGCTCGTTTTTTTATTGAAATAAAAAAGATAATATTAGCTTTCGCATAATAAAAATGTAAAGTTTGTTTAAATTTGTATACTCTTATTCTTTACATTTCATTTTTAAAAATATAGAATCTTTTAAATGGAAAAATTAAAAGCTCTGTTAGTTTTGATATATCAAAGCTCAAAAAATAAAGTGCTAATTATGCAGTAGTGGAAAAAAGTGGAAAAATCCTCTTAGGAAAAATTATACGGCCGAAACGTCGCAGCTGGTAGCAAGTAGGGCGCGCGTCGTCGACGAGGGGTTTAACGGGAAGCTCGTACAAGTGCAGGCGGTCGGTGCAAGGTGGTACGTGTTATTGCGGTTGTTTAGCTTAAGACCGACGCATGCAAGCATACCCTTTCGCGTTCTCGCGATATCGATTTTACTTGAGGCGCAACGAAAGCGTACAAAAGTAACGCCACCCAAGACCGCTAATTAAATCGTAATTGATTATTCAATCAAGTTGTTGCGATAAAGCTTTTATTTGCAATAGTTGTCACGATTGTTATTAATTTGTCAAAAACAAGTTCAATGATTTTTCTCATAAAACATGGAACTGTCGCGAAACGTAAATCCTCATTAAGAAACGTATTAGTCTGCGCAGTGTTTGCGACGGAAAAAAGAAAATAAATCTCGGAATTATTCTAGAAACACTGCGAAAATCAGAAAACGAATCGGTCTCTTATTTGCCTGAAAAATAAGAACGGCACGGAAGGAACGCGAAAAAACTTGAGGATAGAGCATAAAGAGGATAGTCAAAGAGAATAGAAGAGGAAAGAATGTAGAAGTAAGCAAAGAAGAGAGAACGCGACGAGGGAGAAGAGAGAAATTAAGCGGATCAATGACGAAGCCCCGAAACGAAACAAAATGCCGAAACCGTCGTCAGCAGCCATCTCCATCCTCTTTACATCTCACCCTCTTTTGCTACTCCTCTCCGTCACTTTTCCTTCCCCCTCTCCCGCCATCTCTTTCGCTCATTCTTCGCCGTGGAGTTTCGAAATAAATCCACGCGTAGCGTAAATCGAGAAGCGCAGCTAATTAGAAATATATTCGGAAAGAGAAGAGAATTCACAGAATCGTGTAAAACGAGCAGAAAAACGAGAAAGAGAGAGAGAGAGAGAAACGGCGAGAAGAGAATGGACACGGTGGCTGCGAACGGAGCGGATGAGGCGCGGAGCAAAGGGGACACGAACGCGGAGAGAAAGGGAAGTCGGAGTCGGCGGTGGTACTCGACTGGTGCTGCGAGGGAGAGAACGGATGAGTGGGTGGCTGGTTCGGAGGGATATCAGGAGAGTGGGGAGACTGTCGTTCCCGGTGCAGAAACGGGGCGGGATGAGGGTCGAGTTCACCCCGCGATGGGGAGAGACGGAACGCTCGTTTGCAAGACAAAGAACCCGAACCGCCGTAGTCGTGCATAAACGCTATCAAGCCCATCTGCATATCCCGGAGTCTAAGGGATAAAGAATATCGCGCACGCGTTCGGAGGAAACGCGAGAGGGAGGGCATTGTCAAACAGCGTCTAGCCGCGCTGCTTTTCGTAGACGAAGCGAAATCTGCGGAGACGATGCGCGCTTTTCTCCCGAAAAGCGAAAATCATGTTTCGAGATAAGCTTAGTTTGCAGGAGCGACGTCGAGCTCTTTAAGAGACGACGTTACTTCGAGACTCGTCGTCAAGGTCGCGCATCAGGTCGGGAGTGTCGCGACGGTAGAACGTTCGAACAATGATTCGAAGTTGACGGAGAGAGGAGGAGAGAGCGGGGAAACGTTCCGAGGGTTGGATCGGGGGGGCAGGTGGAAGCGGCAGAAGCTGCGGAAACAGAGAGGACGGATAGAAACCCCCTTGACCCAGCGTCAGAGGGAGGCCGCATGCTCGGCTGATTAGCCTAATGGTGAGTCCTTCTCTTATTCTCGTACTTGACGCCAGTTCGCGAGTCCCTTCGCTCTCGCTCTCGCTCTCTCTCTCTCTCTCTCTCTCTTTCTCTTTCTCTCCCGCCCCCTCTCTTTCGCCAAACCTGTTTCTCGTCCTTCGAAGAGGGATACAGCCGCCCTCTTCACAGCCCCCGTTCGGATCTCGACATCGCCTCTTGACTTGATAAGAAATATTCCTTCAATTAGGAGACGGAGTATCGGCGCTTGCACGTCTACCGGCCTTTTAACTCGACTCGAGGACCGCCATCGAGAATACGCTCGCGATTAGCCGTAAAGAGAGATCGAACGCGCTCGACAACAGACATTTCCATGTCTCTCTGTGACGCCACTCTGTACACGCGTATTCGTGTATTCAGAGGCTTGAACACTCGGATACCAGCGCTGATGCGAATACGAATCGCTCTCTTGTCCACCGCGGATTTATTCATAACGTATCGTTAATTGCAATTCGATATTTCGTCCATCAAATCGCTGTGACAAAAGTTAACGTGCGTTAACACGGTCGCGAACGGTTTGCGCAAAAGCCGAGTACACGCCGGACTCGTTTGGATCGGGCTCGCTACGGCCATGTTAATATTTGCGCAGCTCGATACAATAAAATTATATATAAAGCTCTCTCGACGGGGCGGAGCGTGTCGATTACGCGAGCGGGACGAGAAGTATTCCATCAATTACAATTCGAGAGGAACGTCAATATTTGGCCGGACAATAGCGGATTAACTTCGTGAAAGAATTGTTGATTCAACCGATACGCGTCGGGGGCGTATCGGTTGAATCGGTATCCGGAACATGTAATGTATCGTCGCTAGTTCAAAGTTCATGTTTCGTCGGAAGTGTGCGTCGAGTGAAATTTTATCGAATTATTAATGGATTATATATTTGCGATTGTGTATAGCCGGATATTTTATCAAATGTGATAAATACATATATACAATTAATAATACTATTTAAGAACACACAAGAGAACTACTGTTGGTTTCACATTACTCTCATGAAAGCGATTCTTTGCCTATATGAAGTTAGCCCCCCATTTTTCGATTTTGAATATTTTTTTAGTTGTTCTAGGTTGTTCTACGTTTGTTCTATATTGTTCCAAAGTTATGAGCAAAAAAATCGAAAAACATGACGGGAAAAGCAAAAAAACGATTTATTTTTGTGGCCACCCATTTTTAAAAAAATTCAAATTTTTTTGCTGTTCTGGATTGTTCTAATTGTTCTAAACATTGTTCTAAAATATTAATCCCCTTAAAAAAGAATTTAAAAAGATATAGCAAAAAATAGCATTAAGCGTCCAAATAGTATTTTTACATTTATCGCTATTATTATATTATGTTTTGACACCAAATTACATATTTAAGCTAAAAACGAATAGAACAACCTAGAACAACTCTCAGTTTCACCAGAACAAACATATAAAAGGCACTTTACTCTTGAAGGTAGAGAATTATTTTGTCTTTTTCGACCGATAATGTTACATCAGCGACACTAAAACCTAGAACAATGAGAAATAGACACAGAACAATCCGGAACAACTCTCAGTTTTGTCAGAACAAACGTTTAAAGAGCACTTTACTCTTGAAGGTAGAGAATTATTTTGTCTTTTTCGACCGATAATGTTACATCAGCGACACTAAAACCTAGAACAATGAGAAATAGACACAGAACAATCCGGAACAACTCTCAGTTTTGTCAGAACAAACGTATAAGGAGCACTTTACTCTTATATTTAAAAAAATAAAAAAATTCAAAAAAAATTTTTATGTGTAAAAAAACCAGTACATATTATGAATAATATAGAAATAAACCTAGAAGTATATGTATATAAATAAAAACTTAAAAATTTATACAATATATATTAACTTGTATAGTTCGAAAAAGATAAAATAATTCTCTACCTTCAAGAGTAAAGTGCCTTTTATATGTTTGTTCTGGTGAAACTGAGAGTTGTTCTGGGTTGTTCTATTCGTTTTTAGCTTAAATATGTAATTTGGTGTCAAAACATAATATAATAATAGCGATAAATGTAAAAATACTATTTGGACGCTTAATGCTATTTTTTGCTATATCTTTTTAAATTCTTTTTTAGGGGGATTAATATTTTAGAACAATGTTTAGAACAATTAGAACAATCCAGAACTGGCAAAAAAATTTGAATTTTTAAAAAATGGGTGGCCACAAAAATAAATCGTTTTTTTTGCTTTTCCCGTCATGTTTTTCGATTTTTTTGCTCATAACTTTGGAACAATATAGAACAAACGTAGAACAACCTGGAACAACTAAAAAAATATTCAAAATCGAAAAATGGGGGGCTAACTTCATATAGGCCGATTCTTTTCGTATTTTATGAGAGTGTACACGACTGTAATTATTAATTTTTTTTTAATTTTGGCATAAATCGATGTTAATAATAATGTTGGTAAATTAAATCGATATTAATAAGTACCAACAAAATTCTGAAATATTTAATAAATAGTAAATTCAAAATAATTAAATATTTATTTAGTGTGAATATTGCCCATTTAATTTAGATTTATAGTTCTAGTATATATGTGAAAACTCTTTGTACATTTAAAAGATTATATTTTTATAAAATGCTATCCTACAAAAACTCGGCACTTTATAAAAAAAACTAATCTTTTTATAAAAATACTGTACTTTACAAAGAGCTTGCACTATATATACTCAAGCGGATAAGAAAAAGTTCATCTTATATTTATATGTACGAGATTTAATAGCAAACCTCCACCTCTCGCCTAGTTGAACTCGAATGTGATTTCTCTGCCGTTTCACTTGTGATTTAATTTATGAAATATAACAAAAATACTAAAATCTATTGTCAGCAAATAGATCAAATGCATGAAAAATAAATTTCTAATTCCGCACATTATTCCTAAATAACTTTTCTAAAACCTAAAATTCCTAAAACTTTTAATCTATAATTCTATTTAATTATACAAAAATTACAAAAGACGTGACAATAACGATTGTAAATTAATATATTATTTAAGAATACACACTATGACTGTAAATTTTATTTTCATTTAAGCAATTGTTTCAGAATATTCTTTAAAGATTAATACGATAACTAATTTTTCATGTCACGAAAAATCTTAATTATCAAACAAACTGATATGCGACTCTCAGTAGATTTTCGCGACTCAATTCGAATGAAAAAGATTATCAGCAAGGTCAGACGGTAGGAAGGGAGGTTAATCTGTGGAGATTGTCGCGCCAGCAGAATTGTTTCTAGATATTTCTAGGTGTACATGTCGCTACTGATAAGCGACTGATAGTCGACAATAGTACTCACCAGCTGCGGCAGCCGCTTTGTTTGCTTCTAGCGCTCCGTACGGCGGTATGCCCATATGGGCGGGTGGCGGTTGCGTCAGGTGGTCCCCGTTCGGACAGAAGAAGGGCAGACCGCCTGGATGCGTTCCCGCCAAGCCCATCTTACTTGCCTGCACAACAATAAAAGTAAATGAATGTTAATATGCTGAGCGGCTCGCCTTACACGGGGATATCTGATAATATCTCGGCCGAAGTATATCGATACTTCGGTGTGATCATGTCACTTTAATTTAGTTAGTGAATAAAGAACAAACGGATAGTTTAGAATTATAATTGTTGAGTCACGTACAACAGCGACGAAAGCATAAATCTATAAAGGTGGCGAATATCGTGTGTAAAGCATACATATGCATAGTGCAAATGTTGAATTGGAGTATTTGATATCTCTGAATCGCCTCGCCTCTTAATAATGCATTATGCACATAGTAATGCACACAATAATAACCCTTATCACCTGGGCGTTTCCGCCCGACAATCATTAACTCTTATCTTTATGCCTAGTCATTTTTTTATTCACAATGTGCGATAGGACTCGCTTTACGATGCACGCATGACAAAACGTGCGCCGCGCGCGCATTTGGGAGTGAACGCCGATCGCACGACCGTGTTTACGCGGGCAACGGCAGTGGCGTGAAAGGCGCAAGGATAACGTCGGAGGATTTACAGTCGCCGGCTCTCAAAAGGAACGCGATATCCAATTCGATTCCAGCCGGAAGGGGAGCGCTTATCGAGGACCAGCTCGAACGTTAATTTGCAAAGACGGGATACGAACGCGGGTTTGCGGAGGGCGGGATGTACTTCTCGAGGCTCGAGGGCTCGTTCGACCTTTCCGTTCGTCCGCCTCGAATCGTATCGTCGAATTCGAGTGCCCTCCTCGACGGCAGCTACGTAACCCACCTACCACTTCTTCGACCTTCCCTTATATCTCCCCCCCCCCCTCTGGCCGCCCTTTGTCAAGTGACAGTCGATGAAATTAGTTCAATCTGTTCGCGCGAGCTCGCAAGATCGCGCGCGCCGTTTCCCTCTCCTCTCCCTCGTGTCTCTCGTCGTTCTCCATCTCCTGCTTCTCCTCGGTTCGCGGGCGATCGATATAGAGGCTTTCTCTTTCTCTCTCTCTCTCTCGCACTCTCGAGTGGTTGTCTCTTATCAGCAGCGGTGCTTACCATAAGTGCGGCGGTATCGCGCATCGATCTGACCGCAAGCAGGAGTCCCGGATCAAGGGGTTCCCTTTCCATCCAGGTTAGCACTCTCGAGAGTAAGCCGACAGCCTCTTCGGCGGTGGTCTCGTCTTCGCCGTCGTCCTCCTCGGTGCCGCCGTCGTGCCCGTCCTCATCCTCGTCGCCGTTGCGATCCGACCATCTGTCCTCCGCCTCGATCTTCACTCGGCAGTGCTGCTGCTGCTCCTCGTCTGGTTCTCTCTTCTTGACGAGACGCGCCAGCGCGCTCTCCTCGTCGACGATCCAGTTGCCGAGATCGTCGTCGCCGACCTTCAGTCCGACCTCCCTGGCGAGACCCTGCAGCTCGACGAGCAGCATCCTATCCTCTTCCTGATCCACCGCGTGGATTCTGTGCGGCAATATGGCGCCGTTGCACCCCGTCAGCGGATGATCCTCGCGATCGGCGCGCGGCAATGTCCAGCTGCGCGCGAAGGTCTCCGATCGGACGCTGAGCCAGGCGCGATGCAGGTCCGCGAACGCCTCCTTCAGCGTGAACTTCTTCAGGTACGCGTCCAGCCGATGATCGCTGCTGCTCCCTTCCGCGGGCGAGCTTGAGGTGTTGGATTTATCGCAGTAAACACCGGAACGCGCTCTCGACAATATTCCGGTGGCCAATCGCACTCTCAGCTCCCGGACGACCAGTCGTGTCTCCATGCAGTCCTTCGGTACGACGAAGAGTCGCACTAGGCCGTCCGCGGCGACGCAATCACCCTCCGGCGGCAGATAATCGGCACTCTCGGCCACCAGCACGGCGCCGTCCGGATGCATCGCCATTGCCGTGACGGCGAACTCACGGTGAAACCACCAGAGAAAGAGATCGGCCGTTAGAGAACCCCTGCCGCCGCCGGCGTAAACCACAGGCTGATTGAGCATGTTGACCCTGCGTAGGCAACGTGGACGCCAGTGGCGACCGGCCACCAACAATCGCGTCCGATGGTGACCTTCGTGATCCGCCGCCCCCACCACCCACACCCGTTCGCAGCGTCTCGTTGCGTCGCGATCGCCGCCGCCGCCGCCGCGTCGTTTACCCGGCAGGTCCCGCCAGTCCAGGTAACAAACGTGGGCGAGGTAAATCCGGCTGCGATCGTAGTTCTCCAAGGCGTTCCTTAGCCTCTCGATGGCGGATGTAGATGAGGCGGCGCGCGGCGGCGTCGCCGTCGTCGCCGCCGTCGTCCGACAAGACGCGGAGGACGTGGACACCGGAGAGGGGAACGGCGAAGGGGAAGACACAGTTGTTGAGGAGGAAGTCGAGACCGACGTGGTCGTCTCTGTCGATCCATGAACCGTCCCGTCGTTGTTCCTTCTTGCTCCCGCGGCGTTCCGCTTCCGCTTCGCGAGTCCCTCGTCGCCGTGATGGTCGCTCTTTCGACGACTGTCCCCGGCCGCTAATTTGATCGCTAGCGGATCGCTCGTGACCGACGACGAGGTGGAAGATCGCGCCGGGGACGAGGCACACGACGGTGGGGAGGTCGAACGGCGCGAGGACGCGCAAGAGGACGGCGACGACAACGACGTGGACGACGACGTTGAGCACGAGGAGGCGACGGTGGCGTTTTCGTCGGCGTTTCTCGTTGGCGGTCGATGCTTCCTCCCCGCGGCGTGTCTCTCCCGTCGTCGTTGCCTCTCCGGATAACGATGCACCGGGGCACCGTTTTCACGGGCTGGCTCGGAGCTGCTCTCCAGGGACTGGCGCATGCGCCCAGTCCACTGCGATCGACCCTCGTTGCACGCCGTCGTTGCCGCGGGCTTGTCCATTCTCGTTGTCGCGATTGCCGTTCCGCTTGACGTCATTGTCGTCGTTGTCGACGTCGCCGTTGTCGTTGTGGCGGTCGTCGTCGTTACCGCCGTCGGCGCCGTCGTCGTCGTCGTTGTTTCTTCAGCTTCGAGACTCGGAGAGCCGTGCTGCTGGGCGCGCACTTGGCGCCCCTTCGTGGCTGCCACTTTGCTGACACGCGCGCACTTGCCACCGCGAGGCGACATCGCGCTCTATTCTATCGTGCTCGCGACGAGCTCCGGTCACACGGATACGCGCATTGTTTGGCGAACGTGAATCGATCCCGTACCTATGCGAATGCGGATCACCTGGCAGCGCACGGCGAAGATCCGCGGTAGATCCGGAGGAGCCCGCGCTCCTCGTGCGAGCGCGCGCGCGCGTACGAGCCACTCATCCACGGCGCGCCGGCATCGCCTACAACCGAGCGATGACTGAGCGAGCGGCCGCGACGCGACCGTCAAAGGCCGGAGCGGGAACTAGAAGGCTTTGATGTACCGCCGCCCCGGCGCGCACAAAGCGAAAGCGGCCCCGGCTCGTTGGTTGGTACGGCGCGCGAGGGGGTTGGCGGGGATGGTTAGAGCGAGAGAACGGGAACGCGCGGCCGAGCGCGAGCGGTGGCGGCGACGGCGGGAGGGAAGGAGACAGAGGGGGCATGACGAGACGAGAGACACACGGTACAGTCGCCTCCTCGTTCCGAGCGTCCACGCGTGCTTGCCAGACGTCATCACGAGACTCGCGACATTAGCGTCCCCGTTATTATCCGCCGGTTCCGGTCGAGACTGTACCTCCGCCTGACGACGGCGACGGCGATAGATAAGGGATTTCCGTCTCCGAGGACTAGTCGGTTGAGGCCCGCGGATTTCGCGTATAACGCCGTCGCGCGCGCAAAAGCCTCTCGATGAGAGAAGAACTTTCGCAAATGCCAAGCGTTTATCTCCGCTACTTAAAAATTCGCACGGTTTATTAGTTTTCTCCCGCAATGTTTATCTCGCCGTAGTGAAAGATAGAAAGACGAGCGTACACGCTCGCTAATATCGTCATTCGCGAAGCCAGAGAAATCGAGAGAAAATAATAGCGCGAGCCAGACAATTAGCGAACATACGCTAAACGTCAACGGGTGAATCCGCGATGACCGGCTGTTGGGGATCTCGTATGCGCTGAGATCTGAATACGGGCCAAAGTCAACTAAATATACCGATCCATTTGGCCGCATAATGGCGTCGGGGGCGCGTGTTTGAAGAACGCTTCTGCTAGCTCGCGCGAAACAAGTTAGTTCACAAAGAGGCGCAGATTTGTTTCGGCGTACGGCCGGAGTTAAAAGCACGGCTTTTCCGCCGGTGTGTTTGTTCAGGCTGTTTATCGCGCGCGCTAAACGCAGATCGTTGACACCCGATCCCGTTGGCGCCGTAATCAGAACAATCTCAATCGGAAAAACAACGCTTCCGGTGAATTTATACCCGCGATTAATCAAACGCCCGCCGTTTCACGCGCACGACTAATTTTATACAGACAAAGGGAAAATAAACTTTGTATCCCGAATGCTTACACTTGTAACATACGATACGCAGTATCGTTGACATATTTCACTTTGCTAACATTAATTGGACTTTTTGAAATGCGCCATCGAAATTCTCTTTCGCGTTGAAATAATTGTAGGAGAGTTTGATTTGTGATAAAAAAATTCGACAAGACACCACCGATCCTCGGTTGTGGAAAAAAAAATAATTAGTTGAAGAGAAAGAGAGATGTGAAGGGAGGCGGAAACGGAGACGAGAGAGAAAGAGACGCGAGGCGCGACGCTGGGATTAATATTACAAATCGGATTTAGCCTTGGGCGCTGGTCGCGCGCATGATTATCGGCGTGTCGGCATTTCATAAACGCGTCCACATCAAACGCAGCGGGTCGGTCGATCGCGATAATATTTGTCACGTAGTTGCGGTACGTGGCGGCAGGCAGGCGTGTGCACCGCGCGGCTATACGGTAATCGATCGGCTATGCCAGCAGCCAGGTAGGTACTATGCGTGATTATTCTCTCTCTCAGGTACGTCGTGCGCTATTTACATGCCCCTGGACTTTTAACGCCGCATGCATGCACGCACGCGGCGACGGCAGTTCGATCCGGCGATCTATCGCGTTGCCCCGCGATCGACAATGCTGGTTTAATCTCGCGGAGGGAATATTGGCGACGAAGCGGCGCGCGGTCACGTTCCGAAATTAGTGGAATGCAGCATAGCATCGTTTTAATTAATATGCGCGATGGCGCACGTCAATTTTCGCGAGATTAATACATTAGCAACTAGAAAAATATAATTATGGTAATTATTGACCGTTGGAGTCTCGCGCGCTCTTCCGAGTGTTGTTCGTGATATTTTGATCGTGATATTGAAATTGTTGTGGAAAGCACAAAGAAAACTCTGTACTTTCACTCGTAACCAGTATTATCTATGCGGTTAGTAATCTTATTTCCTTTAATAGCTGCAATTGCTGTGTAAGCGAGGAAAGGAAGTTTACATTAATCGTGACGGAAAAGATAAATAAAAGCAAATGTAACATAAAACATATATAAATAGGATAAGATAACAATTATTAGTAAGATAATAATGGTAATTGTAGCACGATTCAATTCTAGGCATTCTAAAATATAGATTTTTATATCGCGTGCCCGTATTCTCGTTTATCGAATCGAAATTTCTTCGACCTCTCGTTTTCTTTTACACGCTTCGCACGTGTTTTGTGCCTTTTTATTGCGAGCACGTGCGTTCGAAATTTAAGCAATCCTACTTAATATCAATTAACACCTGAGATGGAAACTAGTCGCGCTCAATACGATCACGATTTTAGAGCGCCGTACAGCCAACGCTGGTGTATCTGTCGTCGTATCTGACTTTGCATCGTACGGGTCCCCTTTCTACAACTGTGACATGAACAGCGGGGCCTATCTTTGTGAACGTGTAGCTTTTAATTGGGTTATCTGTCCCGGAACGCCGCCGTCGCTGTACCGATATAGCGCATTTCCATGTAACGCCAGCGCGACCCGAACGGAACATATTTTATTTAAAGATAGCTCCGGCGAGAAAGCGTGCCGGGCGCGCATATGTGTCTTTTCCTTGCGGTGCTTTGCCGTCGCGACCGAGCGCGCGCGCGCGCACGACGGCTCCGATCTCTCGCCTCTTTATCTCTATTTAACACTCGGTCATTTCCGTGTAATCAAATTATCGCGCGATAAGATACATTCCGGTTATAATTTTGAGAATCGAGATTAGATAAAATCTTCGTGGAAATGTGAGATGGAAACAAAGATTCTGTAACAAGTTTTCGTAATGTTCAACGTAGCGCGATATTGTCTATTAATTAATCATTAAATATCCCGTTGCAACATTTAATGATTAATCGTGTAGAAAAAGATGAAACTTATTTGTAAGTCCAATTTTCTATGAACGATCACGGATATTTACAGCTATCGCAAACCAACCACGAATCGACTGTTCGATCTCCTCCGAGGCCTTGGTCGGAATACGCACAACGAAAACCGATACCTTCCGACCGCGAGAGAACCGGATACCGGCAGGATCCGACGCAAAACGCGGGTATTATCGATCGCGACTCTCTCGCAGGACGAGCGGCGCGGATATAATCGAATTACCTGGCGAATTTGCGAGAAGGGCGGTTGGAGACCGATTCGAAGTTTCGGGTGTTCTCTCCTTCCCTCTTCCTCCCTCTCTCTCTCACTCTCTCTCTTTCTCTCCTCTCCCCCCCCCCCCTCTCTCTCTCGACTGCGGCAGACAGAGCCGTGTCGTGAAGAGCAGCCTCCCCTTTCTCTTCTCTGCCGACGGAGGGAGAGGGAGAGAGAGTTTACCATCGATTTAACTCCCTTCGACCTCCTTCCCTCCTCTTTCTCTCTCTTTGTTTCGCGTGCAACAACACGGTCATATGAGTCTTCCACTCGGAAAGATCGAATCGGATCCGTCCCTTTTCCTTTCGCCCTTAGCGCGGCGACAATTCGATTCACCCTATATTCGCGGCGAAAAAGTGTCAGACACGAGCAAAGCTCTCCCTCTCAACGGAGGAATCGCGTAACGTCGTAACAAGTTCAACTCGTCGACGACGATGTCGGAGCATCCGAAGAGGGTCGCTTACGAATTCACTTCGAAAGGTATTGTAGTTCGAAGAATGATATTTCTGCTCGAAATTGCCTCTTGTCGCGATTCTTACATAAATTTGTATTTATTCTCAAATTATTGTATAAAGATAAATGCAATTAGTAGCGCGATGAAATAAGTTATTGTTCGTAGATTGTCGATATATCAAGACTATTATTTTGCGGAAGATTTGCGATTTCAGTCTGCAATCTCGCCACATATCACGTTTCCGTCCGCGTCTTTCTCTTTTTTCCGCCGTTTCGCTGAAATTGGCCCGGCCTCGCGCGAAAGTGCGCGCCTTTCCTCGCTCTCGCGCGAGCACGAAAATATGCATGAATTATTCGAGATACATTAATCCGATTGGCTTCCGAAGGAGCCGTCGTCGCCCGCCGCTGTACCATTCCACTTTGCTTCTTTTCCTACCGCGCCGATCCCGTTTTCCCTCGCCTCACCCTGTCCTCTCTCTCTCGCGGACTCCAGACGAGACGAGGTCGAAACCAGGGTAGAAGGGTGAAGACTGGCGAGGGTTGGACCGAGGCGAAGCAACAACCTCGGCGAGAGAGGGATAAAGCGCGGGAGGAGATGAGGGAGGCGGAGGTGGAGGAAGAGGAAGACACGGAGAAACGGCGGCGGGAAGAAGAGGGCGGAGGACACGTCGAGGAGAAGGAGAGCGAGGAGAGGGGACGCGGTGAATGGAGCCGCGGCGCACGGAGGCGGTGGTGGCCAACCCCAAGCCGAGGTTGCCGGGGCAACGCGGGAGGCGTAGGCGCTCTGGGGACAGGGAGGAAGGGTTTCCCTCGCTCGCTCGACCAGGGCCGCCGCGGGAGTCGCGGGGTGGACGACGAGGGGTTGGATTCTGACGCGGGGGCGCTACGACACCGGCGGAGGGAGGGTGGCGATAGGGTTCGCAGCGGGGAATAGGAAGGGCTGGCATGGACGTCGACGACCGACGGACGTCCAAGTACGACCGACGGCGGCGGACCGAGGCGAGGATGGGTGGCGAAAACCACCCTCGCGCCCTTTCCGCCCTTCGCGCACCCTTCGTCGCTGTATTTATTCCTAAACGGATCGAGTTACCGCGAGAGGACCGTGGAATTCACCGTTGGATATTCGCAACTCAGGCCGCACTTTACACTTGAAAAAGGAAAAGATTACATTAAGGTGCCCGGATAATTGTCAACACATTGGTATTTTTAACCCTCAAGTAGTCACTTGTCGCTGATAAAAATAAAAATAAAATATTTCTTTGAAAGTCTCTCTTTGTCGCATTTTCACATCGAGATAAAAAAATATTGTTCGAATTTGCAGTTTGCAGTTTACAGTTTCGGCTGACAGAAATACGTGTATTTGTCAAAGAAGCTGCAGCGATCCGAATAATTGAATTTCTCACGCCCTCAGAACTTGTTAAGAACGTCATTAACACGTCTTGATTATCAACACAGCGGCAATGCGTTTATGTTCGTTAGACGCGGATCGAACATTACATGCAATTACTCATAAGGGCGGTATGAATTTGACAGATTGACGCAATAAGCGAAGCCGTACGTGCATAATTAAACGAGACACTGGAATTATCTAGTCAACATGATGCACGGAACATGACAGCGCGAGCACCGACATAATTGTTACCTTGTGGCGGAGTGCGCATGTATTCGCACTTTGCGCTCGCAGCGGTTTAAGGAGATTATTATCGCACTCTTTCCCGGAAATATATTAACCGCTCTCTCTCTCTCTCTCTCTCTCTCTCCCGTCATTCCGCGATTGTTACTTCGAATCCCAATATGAAAATTCGCAAAAGCTTACATTCACAAAAGTACTAAAGTTCATCCAAGTTTCCTCGCTATTAAAAGGCATGATTTCACTCCCAAAACTGTGCATTACGAACGACGAATTTTAACGGGATTTCAACCCATTTCTCAAGTTTCACAAACTCAATTTCAAATCATTTCTAGTACAGAAAGTTTCCTCATTAAGCTTCCTACCGTTTCTATTTGACTATTAATAGTGCGTCTAGAAGTTACATTCTCGTATTTAAGAACAATGATAGGCATCGCATGTCCGGATGACGAATATTTTTCTCCTCCGAATTGCGTAATGGTGATTTTCCAGCTTCAAGATGTTGAAGCGAATTGAGTGCAATAATATCGGCAACGTGTATGTTTAGCCAGATTGTAATACCGGCTCGCCGGAAGTGCACGTAATCGAGCGAGACCCGGAGTTGTTCCAGAAGTGATCCATACGAGGGTGGTTGCGCGAGAGCGCTGAATATTCATCGCACAGGATTGTATAGGTGAGTCGTTGTACGCGCATGCCCGCCGTCGGCAAGACGCGGAGGAGAGAGGATGTAATCATTATACCTCGCGTGTGTCTCCCGCTCGTCTTCGCGCTGTTTTTTAAAGCGCGCCAGGATACGCCGTCGCTGCAATTACACACGTTTGTCATCGCGCTTACTCACCCTCGATAACGTGTTTTCACAGCGAAGAGTAAACAGCCGGAAGAACATTTTCGAACTTGAATCGCTTTCTAATTTTTATTAATCGCGCGGAGAACGTATATCGGAGATATATTTTTTTCTCAATTTCAAAATTGATTCTATCCACAGATTATTGTTACGACAGAAAATACCATTGCGTTCTTTTCTGTTGGAGATGAAGCTTTGAGAGATTATTTCCCCCGATGTGGAAATAAAGGCGCGTTTGTTTTGCATAAAAGCCGTTCTTCCCGCAACAAGCGTTACGCGTCAGTTATGTGAATAACGGATGCACGAGCGCATAGATGCGGTGCATCCGCGGCGGCGTCGGCGTATTATAAATCGCGAGATTAATATACGCGAGACACAATTGCCCGGAGGCAGCAGCGCGCCGGTTAGTTCTTCGTGTTAAACAGGATGGTAATTGGTCGAGTGTGTTAGCGTTTCACCTATCTGCGTGCGTGTACGCGCACGCGTGGCCCGGCGAGAGAGTACGCACGCAAGCACGCAACGCACGCACGCACGCACGCATGCTACACGCATCCTACACAGCATCCCGTCTCCGCACGCAGCATACCTACGCTAATAATTCCGGCAATGTATTGGAGTTAATTAATCGCGAATACCAAGTGTATCTGCCATGCAACGCTCGCGAAGACCGCTTCTGATTATTATTTAACTGCACTCTGTCGAGATGCGTTTAGTTGAGTTTTGCAAAATAAAGTAATAATCGAAATTTGCAACACATCAATCTCGGCAAAAAATCGCGCTGTTGAGTCTTTATAAAATATATGCTAAAAAGTTCTATCTATCGAAAAGTAAATTCTCCCACGAATTTTCGGTACATTCGTGCAGTTCAAACTCTTGTTAAAATTATCGCAATGCGCTTCAGATAATTCTACAGGGTTAATTTCCGTTTATCTCGATCCGCAACAGGCTCTTTCCCTCCTCAAACGCCACCGCGAGCAACACCAAGAAAACCAAAGCGACGACCAAAGCGTAGACCTGCGTTCGACATTCGTGATGAGGGAACGGACCGCGCAGGGTAAGAATGGTGGACGACCGTGTCGGGTGGTCAGGCCGCCTCCGACCGGCACGGGATCGACGGAGGGGGGTGAGGGTGGACGGAGACGGATACAGGGACGGAGGGAACAGAAGAGAAACGGAAGGAAAGAAGGTGGGAAGCGGAGGGAAGGAGAGAACGCGGTGAGCGAGGGTGGTGGACCGAGGGGGGTAGGTCGGCGACGACGGGGTTGAACATGAGTACGCGCGAGAGCCGGAGGGGTTATCGATGGTGGCGGATAGTACGTCAGGGCCGGCGGGGGTGTGGGCGGCGGGGATTCAAGTGGAAGCTGCGGCCAATCCGAAGGAATCGTCGCCATGGCTACCGGCGCCTGCGTCCACCGGCTTGCACGCAGACTTGCTTACCGGGACACACACACACACAACATGCACGAGGGCGCGCGCGAGGAGCGCGAGCGTACGCCGACACACACGCACACGTCGGCCGCGTATATATACACAATCAGGATCATTCCCCTCCTTTCGCGTATACGGTACGGTTCTTCCCCCTTCCGGTAACCGACGCCACACTCCACCAGCGTCGAGACGCCCAAGACCTACGTGGGCGAGTTCCTCCTTTAACCCACTTTCCGCTGCAACTGTTACGAACTTAACCCTAGAACCTGGGCGCTGATTATCGGCCCGCTGCAACAGTTTCAATCGCGTGTCAATGTACGCTGCATTGCATCGGTACGTTTCCAACGCGTACGTAAGATTCGCGTGAGAGAAGCAAAGTTTTCCCTCCTCGAATGCAGTTATACTTTTTCCCTCAACGAGTTTATCGTATCAATTTGTTCAACAGCATCTCGCATTCTCTTGCGTTCGCAATTTCGAGTCGGCGTTTCTCAAGGCGTATCATAAGCTAAACAAAATTAATGCAGAACGACATGCTTCATATCCTACATACAGCCGGACTATATCGCGCGGCTAACATATGAAACTTTGTTTAACCCACTTTCGTGGCGGCCAACTTAAAACCACATGCGGCCTGCTAACTGTTGCTCCCTCACGGGACACTTCAGATTCTCCACTGGCTTTCGTCACACCGTCGTCGTCCGTCTCGTGTTTTTTACGGCACCCCCTTTGAGGCGCACGCGAAGAACACAAAGAACAAAGAAGCGCACTTCAGAGAAGCACCAAAGAAGCACGCCGCTTAAATAATGCCGGGCAATTTGCGGGGGACCGCGCCTAATCTTTTCGCGACCTGTCAACGCGCGGGATTCATACGCAAATGATTGAATCGTATTCGCGAACGACAGCTAACATCGCGCGTGCGACGCAAGATAAAACACAGGCTATTTCGTTTAAACGTTTCGACGAAACTATTTCTGCCATAATTTTCCAAGCTTGTAATTTTTTCATTCAACTCGTAAATTGATGTAAGTTACTCTATGTTAATAAATTGTCACGTTTATCCCAAACTCGGATGACTTTGCGAAAGCCAGTGATTTAACGAACACACATAGCATTTTGTCCACGAGACCCCGAATAACGTCGCTGCTCCCTATCGAATTTCTCGCTCCTTCATCGAGCTTGAATGAAGTTTTTGTTCCGTTCAGAAGCGAGTTCACCATTATGTAATGTTAGCGTTTAGGGCTAGCAAGGTTGCGCAAACGAGCGCGCGTGCGCTGAAAAGGGAGTGTCCGCCTAACCCGCCTCGAGAAAGGGGCTCTTTCCCCCTAAATCTCTTCTCGACCTGGCATTATATAATTATTCCGTAGAAATGCAAGGGCGAAACGTAACGCAAAGGTATACGCGAGCACCGTTTCCCGAACACGAGGCTTCTCAGTCTAGGAAGTCGACTGTTTGTAGAGCCTGTAATTTTCATTTTTATAGGAGCGCGCGCCCCGGCGCTCTTTTGACGATTGCATTACCGCATTATTCGCTGTTCTTCAACAGCTCGCGTGTGGCCGTGCCCCTTGTAAAATCACCGCTCGCTCGTTAAATCTCGAGAACGATTCGTTAGCCATTACGTTTTGAAGGAAATTCATATCGTAAAACGACAAATAGTACAATCATCGCATGTATTATTTTACAAATATCACACGAGCGAGAAAAACAATTAACATGAATATTTTGTAGATAAAAACATATAATTTGTAGTTTCGCGTTTCACGCGTAAAGTCTTGGCGCCTTTGATCAAGGTATGTTTGCAGATGAATATATTTTCGTTGATTTAAAATTTGCAGTTAAGAAACATCTCGTAAGGCAGATATAAGACACGGAGAATCGCGTAACAGAAACGTCGGCCGAGAGATGGTTTCGGAGTGGTGGATTGTGGAAAGTCTTGCCCGCCGGTGCGGAGGAAATACTTTTTCCCTCGTCGGCAAACAGAAAGTTTCGCGCAAGGCCGCCGTTCTTCACTTTCACCTTGTTTCTCAACCCTTTACATTTCTGAATCCCCGATAAGTTTGTATCTTATTCCGTAGGGCGAAAAGTTGCCGGCGAGTCCGGCGAAACTTTCGCGAAACTATCAGCCGCGCGCGTCTGTGGAGAATCGATAAACTGCTATCTCGAGAGAAACGAACATCCGACGGGATCAACTTGAAGAATAACTCTTTAACCTTGAACATTCCATCGACATGTTCGCTCAGCGGATTGTTAACGTTCAAGCGAACTTCCGTGAAAAAAGTTTCCAAGTTGTCGTCGTGGAAAAGCATCCCGGGGAAAAAAAATGTACTGCCATTTCGAGGGTGCAAACAGTTTATTTAATCTGAAAAACCCATTTGCACGCGAGGGGAAGGGGGACGATAAGCAAGGCTGATGAGCAGGAATAGGATCAAAGGCCACACTCGCCGTCCCCTCCGCCAACCATTTCCCTCGCTCTCCCTTCTATACTTTCGCGTTTTTATATTTCGATCGTTGCACATTCTCAATTTATATCGCCCGATTTTTTAAGTGAGCGTCAGTAATGCTACGCGTTTCTTTTTTGCAATTCAATGTACCAACTACTTTGTGAATTTTAAATTGCTGTATTGTTGCCACGTTCGATCGACGCTTACACGCGAACGAATGCGTGTAGGATATAATGGGATATCCACACAAAAATTTTCTCCGATTTTCTCAGTCGCCGTACAAACAACTCGCGCCGACAATCGCGCGCAGCATCCAGAAAGGAAGACGAAGAGAAAATAGCCGAAAAACATGGAACGACAGAAAACAGAATCGACTCTTTCTCTTCGTATGCATTAAACGCAGCGAGAAAAGGAAACGACATCGAAACGCGAAAAGACGGCGAGAAAGAGCAACAAACAGAACAAAACGGCGAAAAGAAGAGAAATGCTTTTCCCGCTTGCCTCCCCTCTTCGCTCACCGCCGCTCGTCATACCGTCCTTTCCCGTCTTTTCACGCGCCCAGCATCGTTCGAGAGAAAGGAAAACTGCGAGAGGTGCCACTTTGGAAGCACGAAGCGTTAGCGAGCGCGTAAAGCGCTTTGCTCGGTTCCTTAGACGCAAGTTCGGCGCCAAACACCAGAGGTCTTTTGTTTTATAAACAGCTCGACGTTATACCTGACTGCGCGCACACGTACGTGTATAGGGCGCTCCGAAACCTGCTATCTAAATTTTCCTCACAGATTCTTTGATTAATTCGAAGAGAAAGTCGTGAATAATATCACGTCAATCGATGAATTTAGTGTTTCATGAGATAATTAGAAATGAAAATCAAAATAAACAAACAAAAATAATAATCTAGCATGAAAATTATTTAGCTGTCATTTAAACGAGATTAAACTTTTAGATTAAACATATAAATGGAATTTTACGATTTTGCGACTAGCATCCTTTTCAGCGGAATCTATTTTTTGGTTCAACGAGTGCGCGCAATTTATAAGACATCCTATGTACGCGACTACATGCGCCACCGGGTGCAGAGGTCGAGGTCGGGCCCTATGCGCTCGAATGACGCTGTTGTGTGCAATCAGGCAACGCTCGCGTGTGCGTTTGATCTGCGAAAATCGCAAACGAGGTCCCGCAGCGTAGATTCCGTTTTTGTACTAAACGAAGGAACATCGTAGCGGTACACACACACGCGAAAAGGGTTTGCCAAGAGAAAGAGAAGAAGGGAGAAGAATGAAAGGGAGAGACGAGCAAAGCACCTGTTTCGGGCTCGACGGAAGTTCATGCGAGCGAAAATGTTTCGAGTGGAGACTTTTTGCGCGAAACGGCAAATAATGAGCGAAAAACGTCTGTTTAAACGGTGCCTTTGTACGGCGATGCTTTCGGCGATTCTTCAGAACGGTTTTTACCTCCGAGTTGCTGCTCGACGGGCGAAAGTGTTGCGTGTGACGATTAGAAATTACGTAGAATTCTATGCCAATTAGCTCGCTTAGACATAAAAGAAAGAAAGTTGCACAGAAATCGCATAAATCTGTGCTCGCTATTTATAGATATAATCGAATATTCAGACACTACATATAAAGGTGTTAAATGTTTTATGATTAAATCACATATCGTTTCAACGCGGTTAGATAATCGAGTGAGCTGGAATAAAGTGCGTATCAAGATTTTATAAAATCGCGAAATAGAGACACAGGCTCGTTAAATCGAATTTCTCGAGTACGTAACCGTGTCAAAGACTCGGCGGATTATGCCACTCTCCCTCTATGGCCGTCGCTTTGTTTGAGGATTCCTATCGCGCTCGAAAATGAATAATTCGTAATGTTAAATGCCAATATATTCGATACGTGCCCGCTGGACACACATTGCGGCGGATGTTATTAAAATATTTCAGTCGGCTAATGGTTAAATGGCGCGAGCTTGAATTACTTGTCGCGGCCGATCGATGGTGCCTCTGTATGCACAACGCGGATCGTCGATTTTATTTTATTCGCGAGAAAACATTTTTTTGCGGTGACATCGGCCGAGTGTCAAAGGTGGAAATGAGAAATTGCGGAAAATGCACGGAGCGACAATTAGGATATCGCTGAAAATATCTGACTGTTATTTGGAAACAAGCGCGTAGAATTGAAACAGTAGTTTTAGCACAAGAAATTTTTATTAGCGCATGGTATAAAAGTTACATAAAGCGATTTAATAAAAAAATTTATATTTTTCTTCGGAACTGTATTAACATCCTAATTGCCACTCCGTGCACCTGCATCACAAATTAATTATAAATTTGCCTTTAAAATTTTATTTTACGAAAAAACTTTAGCCTGAATGTATAAAACGTATAAAAAAATATTACTTTTCTCTGTTGCTTCTGATATCTTGCGACTCCGTAGAAGGTTATATATATATATATATGTTTCAATATATTATATGTTATATGTTATTATATGTATTTAAATTCTCGTCAGATGCGTCTGTTACGAAAATATCGACGCGGATTGGATTTAATATATCCTTCGAATAAAGTTTTGGTACGCAATTAACGAGGCTCGCCGTAAACGCAAATACGGCTGCACGCTCTGGTAATTAGTTCCTAACGCGGGATTAAACTGCAATTAGCTCGACGATGCAATTTTGCGAATTAAAACAGACTCCCGCTGGCGACACGTAATCTGATGTACCTTCGTTTATTTCGTACCTATGAATCGCCATTTTGTGACCTTTTAAACGGACAAATATGCATTCAGTGCGGTTTTGTAACGGTGCTATGTGATTTCAACACATAGATCACGCCCGACGGCCAGTACCTCTCTCTCTCTCTTTCTCTCTCTCTCTCTGTCTCGCTCATCCGTGTATGCGTCCCTCTCAATCTCTCTCTGTCGTCCTCTCTGCACGAGCCGTATTGAGTTTTCGCGGTAACTCGTTTAACTAAGCAGTACGCCGATATTGGTAATCTGCCAATGGCCATTTAAATACCGGGACTGGCCTCCCCCTTTTTTTCGCGCGCATTTTCACCGGAAAATGTCATTGTTGACTGCGCCGGCACGTTTAAAAACCGGTCACCGCCGGTATTAAAAGCTACCCTTCCAAGGGGAATTCAATTATCCTTCGACGTTCGCGGATCGGAACTTTGCGATAAACTAAAAAAACTGCGACACGCTAAATGTTTCACACTCGAGCTATTTTAGGGTGCAAAAAAAAAGAGGACCGATGCCGTGCTTTGGTGACCCAAATCAAGGCGCGACGAGTAAAAATAAATGTAACGTTACGAGGATATTTCTGCAGGCTGTCCGTGCAGATTTCCAGATGCGAAATCTTGCAGAAAATTCCACGCGTTATTTGCGTTATTTCATTAAATGTGAAATATCAAAAAACAACTCTTGAATGACCATAACACTTTTAATTTCGAATTGTTTGAGACAAAGCTTATAATATTGACAAGAACGGAAGCGGGCTACTGTTAATTTTACCGCGTTCAACGTTTCACGACAACGTCGCAAACAACGTCGTCGTCAGATCGGCGAGGCTCATTTAATTCGGAATAAACAAGAGCCTCGAATTTAGAGCTCGGATCGCGCTGCCTCGTGACCACGCACGTGCATCGGCAGTCGCGTGGCCCACCGGTAGCATATTTATCAGTCGATGTCGTCGATGTAGCATGCGCGAAACGGGGATGAAGATGAAGAGAGAGAGAGCAGCGGTAGAGAAAGAAAGGAGCGAGGATAGAAATGTTCGTGTCGCGTGGCGGAAAAAGAGACAGTGGGCAGAAGGTGGATGAGTTTGGTAGGCAAGAGGGAGAGGAGGAGGGGGGGGGGGACGACCTGGAGGCCATAGGGGATGGAGTTAGGTCGACGGATGGGTGGATGGTGGTTGGGTGGCTCGGAGGGTGGCTGTCGGCAGGATCAAAGGGCGGTGCTCGTTCGAGCTTTCGAGGGACGGTGGCGCTCGGGGATAGAGGGTGGCGCGCGACGAGGGAGGACCGGGGACGAGGGAGGGTGTAGAGTAGTGGTCCATACGGGGGAGGGGACCGAGGGAGGAAGCGGGCGCCGCGCTCGGGGTGCTTCGAATGGAGCCGACGGGCCGGAGGGTAGAGGTGGGTGGCGATGCTACGTGGGTGGAGGCGACAACGAGCAAATCTGATTTTCGCTTCACTTGCTATACCTCTGCCTCTTCCACCCCCCCCCCTCTCCACCCTCCGGATCACCCAACCAATCCCCCCCGTCCTTCCCTACCCCCCTATTCTGGACCGTGTACGCGTTCCCTCACGCATAATTCCCGCGCGCTCTTTATCCCGCCGTCGTCTCTCGCTCGCTCGTTATATGTGCCGGTCGCCGCTGCCGCTTCAGCATGTCCTCGACTTTGGCATACTTCGCACAGTCGGTACATACTACTGGATGCACTCTCGTCGCATCCCTTAACCAACCCTACCAGAACGGAAAGTTTGCTGCGAACTTTCGCCGCGACGCGGACGCGGCGTTAATCCCTTTAACGCTCCGCGGTCGACTATGCTCGGTGGTTTTAAGAATCGGATTAGAGAAAAATTTCGAAAGACACACACGACTCCGTGGATCAAATATTTGCCCCGCGATTTGCGTAACTGCGCAACAGACGCGGTCAATTAGCGTCGTGAAAGTCGATGTTACATCAGACGTACGCAACTTCTAGCGGATAAATAATTAAAGCCGCTGTAATTGATATTTCTTCCAATACAAGCGCCACGAATCATTTATCATCCGGTTGAATCACGGCGATCTGAATCTCGCTTGGAAACTCGCTTCTATCGATTTCTCTAACCGCGCAGAACGGCATAACAATCTCGCGACATTGAAAAGTTTGCGAGGCTATACCGCTTCCTCTAACTTGTCCACAAATACCGGATGCGAGCAACTAATACACAGGCACGCCAAGGGTACATAAGGCTGTCTTCACGCTAATACTTCTTGATGCTGCATAAGCAACTCGGTTGGTGAATGGCCAAGTTACTCGGCAATCTCTGCGGAGTCTATAAGTAGCTGATATTTCACGGAAAACGTACAAACGGCGGATTTCGCAATTTAGCAAAACTTCAGAAAATATAACATCAATTCTGTCGAATGTATAAAAGATAAACTATGTTTTTATTTTCAATTATTCTTTTTATTACTTTGAATTTTAATCCAATAGTATTAATAATATTCTGATAAACTTCATTCGTGTCTCGTGCAAAAATAATATAAACTTGAATTGATTTGCGCTAGTTTGCAGCATCGAAAATTTTCTTTCTTGCCGAAGAGAGAAAAAGACGAGTAGCCGATATACACGGAACGGGAATGGCACGACACACTCGCGCGACAAAGAACGAGTATCTCGTAGGCGCCAAAAAGGGGGGCCTATCAAACACATCGACCGGTAAATTAAACGGTCGGCTGGTGACGTTCAAGGCTTGACATCAAAGTGTGAGGAGTGGTTGGCGCGAGCGAGAGAAAGACAGCCGGAGTGCGAAAACGCGGCGAAAGGGCATGGAGAAAGAGAAGTGGAAGAAGAAGACGGGGTAGAAAAGAGAGAGGGAGAGAAAGAGTGGCGCGCCGAGGGAGGGAGATTCGCAAATTTCCTCGGCGAGGAAAAACTTGATTACGAAATTTAGAGGCGAGCGTTAAAAGGATCGTCCCGGCAGAAGAGGGCGGGCTCGCTCGGCAGATTGTTATACGGCGCGGCTGGAAATGAGGCGCGAACGAAACGTGACATCATCAAGAGAAGTTAATTGCAAACGACGAGATAGTAGATTATAGCGCAAACTAGCTCGACACTTTGTGCGCCGCGCTTCCTACCCTTCCTAACCCTCCGTCTTTCTTCCTCTTTTCCGTTCCTGGTCCTTGCTCGCCTTTGAAAAGGAAAAAGGGAGAGAGACAGAGAGAGAGAAGGAGAGAGACAGAGAGAGAGAGAGAGAGAGAGAGAGAGAAAGAGAGAGAGAGAGAGCGAGGCAAGAAGACGGCTTATTTGCTCGTCTTGCCTTCGCGAGACGGACGAACATAAAAAAGAAAAGAAAAAGGAGGTAATTACTTCGAAGCTTAAACCGAAAAATGTGAATGTCTGCTATGCGGAACTAATACTCATCGCAAAAGCCGATTTTTCAAACTCCGAACAGTATCCGGAATAGATCTGCGGTGTTTCCACTCCACGAAAATAGAGATTTTCGAGTGAACGAGGTATTTTGTGTCAGATAGAATGCGCCGCTCGATGTAAATTCGATGCCATGAGAGTGTAGATTATTTCCAGAATGCATTTTGAGGTTTAAACGTAATTTTCTAATCACACCTGCCATTATCGGGGATAATTAAATTTATCGAGATGTGTGTTAGCTTCGACGAGTATATAAAATTTTTAAATATATTTCAAAAATAGCTTATCGCGAAAAAAAATATTGTTTCGTCGTAACAAATTTAACGATCAACATGTCACGGAATAATTTTGTGTATACGGTGTTAATTTTACACGTTCGAAATTACACCGTGCGCAATTTACAAGATGAGATAAAAATTGGGCGTATTCCGAGATGTACGCGATACTTTCTCGCAGCAACCGAGATCTTTGTCATGAATCACTCTCCCTCTTCTTTCTCGCGCGCCGCACGTCTGTCGTCCGACGACACGGTTAAATACATAATGCAATGCACCGTCATTCAAACTCTCGGCGAGGCGACGAGAGACCGGCGGAGAGACAGAGACAGAGAGAGAGAGAGAGAGGGAGAGAGAGGGAGAGGAAACGAGAGCGCGAGAGCTCCTTTGATCGGGAGCGTGTAACCGATGTCGCTGATTTTTATCGTCCCGTAACAGATCCATCAAGATCGCCGTTTCCAGGCCACCTGGCGTATACCGTCGCCCCGTTATTGCGCGTTTAATAACACGTCATAATAATATGTAATTTCCTACGGATTACCGTCTCTCCCTCGGTCTCGTACGCGCGCGTGTACACAGTGAACGCACATTAAAACACGCGCACACACATAGGCACCGAATCGCGCCAACCCGGTCGTGTCCAGCACGCTGCCGATCAGGAGCGAGGAGGGAAGGAAAAACGGATGAATGAAGGAAGGCACGACGAGGGAGTGGGAGATCGACAGGAGGGCCGATGCTATCGCTACTCTTTGTGATGAGATCCCGTACAATGATATACAACGGAGTCTTTTTTTTCTCTTTCTCTCTCTCTCTCTCTCTCTCTCTCTCTCTCTCGATATGCGCTCAATACCCTGGAAAGCCCCCCTTTTCAAGGACCCCTAAGTACGAGCGCCAGCCGGGCCCATTTCGCTAATAAGGCGTTTCCCGATCTATCCGTCCCGCACGACGAATCGCACGCCGGAGGGTCAAGCGGAAGAATCGCGGGCTCCCGTACGCGCGCGTTTAAAAGTGTGCCCTACATCGACTTCCGCGGCTTGATTAAAGAGGGGCGACGGTGACAAAAACCTTACGATTCGCAGCCGACGAGAGATACGTGCAAGTAGTCTCGGGAATTAATTTTCCCGGCACATTTCTCAGATTAATATCGGAAATCTTTGCTATCTGTCGCTTGATTCGACCTAGCGGACTCGTTCTCTGGAAATAACCAAGTTCCGGACGTTCGGACGTATAGTCATCTTAATTCCGTTTCTCCGGATTCACCGCTGCGATCTTTGTACAGAATTGACATACAGATTAATCTAAAAGCATTTAAAACTGCAGATTCTGTGTGACAATGATTTTAAATAATTTTCTGTTAAATTTCTTTCCAGCAAAAATTTCATTGCCGTAGCAATTATTCGTATTTTTCAATGTAATGTTTATCGCATTTCGACATTCTGTGATGTTCGATGCTGAAATATGTATTAGTAATTTCGGGATGCTCCGTACAGCAGCACGAGATGCGTGTGTGATCGTCGAATGATCCACACATGCGCGCGCGCGCGCATCGGGCGCGGAGCGATAGCCGATAGCCGGGGCACTCGTTCTTTAGTCAAACCTCCGCCCCTTTTCAATCGAGAGACTTCAAACGGTGGGAGCGTGGAATCATGATTGGAACGGCCGGCTGCTAAGCAAGGCAGCGGAGAGCTCCCTGGACCCGGTTAGCTCGCACGGCTTGTCCGCGGGGTGGATACGCCGAAGCGAACCGGGGGCGGTTCTCCACCACCCCCGTGGCTCCCTCGTCCTTCCACCCCCGTTCTTCATCGTGCCGGGACCCCCTGGATCGAGCCCCGCCGCTGCCGTCTCCACGACTCAGCTCATGATGAAATTCCTAGCATTCAATCGCAGCACCGGCCGCAACTACCAACATGGAGAGAGCGATAGCGAGGCACGGAAGAGATGGAGTTAGAGCGAGAGAACGAGAGGGGGGGGGGGAGAGAGAGAGAGAGAGAGAGAGAGAGAGAGAGAAATAGATAGGAGAACCGAGAGAGAATACCATCGAGGTTCGCCGAGAGGAGGCTCGGGGGGTGTCGATGTGGTGTGGTGCGCGAGCTATCACAGCCACCGGGATATCCTCTGGCAGGCCTGACACGCCACGACCGTCCCCCGGGATACAGCACAGAGCCCGGGTTCCGTATTCCGCCGCTGTACGCGTTTGCTCGCTCGCTCGCTTGGTTTATGTCCGAGCTCCACGCGCTGGAATTCAAATACAGTCGCGGGGGGCGCGCCGAAGGGGAACGCGGGGGTTACCGGCAGTGGATGGGTTTCCGTCGAGATTGGAAAATACGATCGATCCACCCGTCGCACGGTCCACCCACCGCTTCGTCGACTCTGCCTCCTCCCTTCGTCGTCCCCTTGCGTTTCTTTCCGCCCTTATCCGACCCGCCGCTCTGACTTTCCTCGCGGCTGGAGACACGGACGGCGAAGCGAGGCGCAAAGCGCAATGATGGAAATTCTGGGCGATCATTCGAACGACGTAATCGCGCGGTAGAATCATATCGCGGAGCGTGTTTGCAATATCGCCGGTTAAAAAAGTGTCGTATAGAAATATGTCCTTTATTCGATAAGTTTAATAAAATTTCACAAGTTATTAGGTAATTATTATTACACTGATGTAATCGATTCGCGAACGCAAGGCAGAGTTTGCAAGCGAATATTTGATCGGGCATTTCCGCGCTGCACGATAAGGGAAAAGCCGTCTTTATGGTTCCGCTTGCGTTCAAGGTATAAGCGCTGGAATTCAAATACAGTGACGCGATGAGGCAACGGGTGCGCGGCGGATGGGAGGTGGGTAGGTCTCTATGAAGATTGGAAAATCCGATCGATCCTCATCGTCTTATTTCATTCTTGTCGCGATTCCATCTTTATTCGCTCGCTCGTTCGCTCGATAGAACAGCGGAGAAACGAGATATAACTCTGTCTGTGCCAATATAACTTTGTAATTAATCGCGAATGGAAACTTATCGGGTGCCAACCTCCGTGGGAGTTAACTCATCAAACCCAGTTAGTTGTCGTAATACACTGGAAAACGTCATCGCGCCGTTTCCCGAGGCTCTTGCCTCTAAAATTTTCCAGTTATTTTCACGCGACGTTCGGATTTCTTTATTCTTTGCGTCGGACTCGATAACTGACATTTTACCGTCGGCGCCACATTTTCGACGAGAGATCGGAGTGTAAATTTCAATGTTACAATTAACATCATCGTTTTGCAGTGCTCATGAATCACGATGAGGCGCGTATTTTACTAATATGCAATCGGAGCGTGAACGTTATCAGAACTAAGGAAACATCGGTTCAAACGACAATCGACAACATTTGCCGTAACGCGGTGTTACCTAACGCCGATCGTTGTTCTATCAGTTTCCCGACTGATAGCCAGGGATCAGCGTGTGATATAGGTGGATACCAACGTATACGGTTAGAGATCAGACGCGCTATAGTCGGCACGGAACCCAGCGGCTTGTGCCGGAATTCAAATACAGTCGGCCGTCGAGATTGGAAAATCGGATCGCTCCCCCCCCCCTCCCCCTCCTCACCCACCCCCACGGGTTTCCGCCGCTTCCTCTCTCTCTCTCTCCCTCTCGTCCGCCGCGCTCCACCCTGCTCGTTCTCTCGATCGTCTCCTACACCGGGGTCTGCCTCCTATTCGCCGCGGCTCCTGCCATCCGGCTCGCCGCCGCTACGGTATAAATACCTTCCTATCATATCCCGACACACAGGTCAATATCACACGTCAGTCCGATGCGGTCTCACCACCGAGGAGTCTCATCCACCTCGATGCATCCTCGTCCAAAGAGAATCGCTTTTCATCAGTCCGCGGACCGCATTATTGCGGCAGAAGAATTCCCGTTCTATTAGGTGATGCTGCGCCAGTCATCAAGGAAATTGGCTCGTTTAAAATCGATTACTTGAACGACTTAAGCTTGTATTCTGAAATTTTTGCAAATAATCGTATCTTGGATGCTTTCTTTCACTGCGCAACACTTTACTTCTTTAATTTTAGTATTGATATCTACAAGCTACAATCGATTCGATACGTTTATATCTGAGATATAACAATTTTTTTTTCCCTCAAAGAAATATATATTAATTCAAATAATAACGACAAACTTCGCGTTTGAGAAAGTGTGCGATACAGCAGGACATCTTGCACATTGAGAGTTTCTCGTCGCAAGGATCGTCCTATGACGTTCACGAGAACGCAATGTGATTGCATTTTCCAAAGGCCTTAGAGAGTCCAGGGCTTTAACGGATGAAAGCTCTCGCGAGTTACTATTCGGTATTACATACGCTCGCATGCGTCGTAAATACGCATCTTCGCAGTAATTCGAGAGCAAATCGTCACATACAATTTTAGATTAATGTACATAAATTTATGCGCATTTCAGTATTATAAAAGACGAAATGTCGAAATCACGATTAACAAAATAAGAAAGTTTCAATCTCAATGTGGCTTCGGTAAGTACAACAAATTAACGAAATTGCAAAGGATCAATTACTTAGAGAAGGATCACTTGAGGAAGTTTTCGCGATTCGGCTTCGATCCGTTTTACGTAAAATGTATAGCTGGCTACCAATAAAAATATCTACATCGCGTGTATTTTCCGCCCGTGCCCGTTTCTCTGCTTTTTTTCCTTTTTTCCCTCTCTCTCTCTCTCTCTTCCACTTCCGTTCCATAAACTCGCCATTATTCGCCGTTACAGGTTCGCGGTCGTAGAATTTCCCTTTTTCAGCGGAATCAGAGAGGGCTTGCTGCCCGAGCCGGCTGCTGCTGCTGGCCATTGAAACCGAATGCCGGCGGCGGTTCTCGACGTTGGCCTCCAGTTTACGGCGAAATATTCGTATAACCGGACGAAGTTGTATTATGGCTGCCACCGAGTCGAGCCCCGGCTGGATGTTGAGAAGTCTTTGGTGTCAGCAGCAGCAGCGGCGGTAGCGGCGGCGGTAGCGCGGCCCCGTACCGCCGCCCTCGTGGTCCCTCCGCCGCACCCTCTCGCTTCTCATCCCCTTTCGTTCCAATAAACGCGCTCAGTTGTTCGCGGTAGGATCAGGTAATTAGCTACGTAGCCGTGAGCCCTGTGCGCGCAACAAGCCCAGGGCAGCCTAAACCTCTCCATCTACGGTAACACCAACAACAACACAACAACCGGCAACGGCAACGATGGCGCGGCAGTGCGTTGCGATCACAACCGCCAGCACCAGCGGCGGCGGCGGCGGCGGCGGCGGCGGCAGCGGTACCGCGTCGTCATTCCACAACGGTGGCGTGTTCAACGAGCTGCCAGCAGCCACCGGTTTCCATTTGTCACGTACGCGGAGAGAGACTTGGCGGTCTCTCTCCACAAAGCTGTCGCCCGTCCACGAAATTTCCAGCCGTCCTCCGCGGAAAATCGTTGCCGCGCTATTACAGAATTCGCCGACGAAAGCGCGCCCGGACTTTCTCGTGATTAGCGAGTATGTATGTTAAGAGTGCGTATGTATGCGACGGATGTAACTGTCGCGCGCGGATCACGTTTACGATTATAATACCATTCTTTCAGAATCATCGAAGGCGATGCGTGCCGCAATTTCGATATCTTTGAGATTGACAAATAAAGTAAAAGGATTGGTAGTTGCGGCCGAACGACGAATGCTTAGCAATGATCGCCCCGTTTCCATTTGTCACGCTCACCTGACTTGGAGACCGCAAAACTGCCAGCAAAATCATTTCCCGCGTTAAGTTCAATGGATATTAAATTACTTGTGTCTTTCACGTAACGATTACAATTTATTTTACAAAATTTCTGTCTTTTAAAATTCTTATTTCTTGCTCGCGATTTTTATTGCGATTTTCGCGACAATTACTTTAGTTATTCAATTACACTGAGTTTTCTAAGCATTTTTTTCTAATTTATTCGATGAAATAAAAATATATCCTTGTTCATCATAAATTCGTTCTGGGATAAATGTGCAAAAACGCGTGAAGAGTTCTTCGGCTGGAATGACGCGCCGTTATGGTACTTTGTGTTGGACTAGTCGATGTGTAATGAATATTAATGATTCGAGTGATCCCCGCGGTGTCATCTTTTCATTGAGTCACTCTAGGACTGACGAGTTAATTTTATGACTGTCGGCGGCTTTTGCGCCAGCGGCGGATTATGCGCTGTCAGTATTAACATGCAAGATACGCGTATCGCGGCGTAATCACCGTCCGGCGACATAACCCGCCGCGAAGAAATCCATCGACTATCGTAACGTTATTTCGCTTGTCAAGCTGAAAACGAAGAGTCACTCTCGTTAATCCGATATTTGCGATATACAACTGGATAATCTAATACCGTAATATACAGTTTTGCCGATACGCAGATATAATTGAATTAGTCAGAATTAAATAGCATTCACATTTTTATATCTTCAAGTTGCCGAGAACTTCTTTCATACTCTTTTTACATTTCGTTTTAACCGGCGTTTTCATCGTGAATAAAAAAAAAAACTGCTAGACTGCAGATTTTCATCGACGCTTAAGGCGAGCTCGCCGGCGAAGAGGAGATCAGCCGACATTTTCGCCCTTCGTTTCTAATCCGCGATTTGCGTATATCCGCGATGCCGGAGGGTGCCCGCCCTACCCCGCTTCCTCATTTTCTTCTTCGTAGCGAGATGAAAACCTTACAAATATTAAGAATAACCCCTCGCGCAGAACAGCGTCCTCCCTCGTGCTGAGCCTCCCGGAAGGAAGCCTAGGCAAAGCCGATTTGTTTTGATCTCCTTCCTCAGGATTTAAGATGTCTCCTACGAAAGTATTGCTGCCGCATTCGCGCTGTCGGTGAAGAACTTCAAAAGCACCCTCAATCGGTGAAACGAGCGAAAATTCAATTAAACGTTCGGCCGAGTTCGGGCGTTCGGAATGACCGAGTGTCCTCGTTCCGGTTTAAGCACGACGGAAAATACATCGCAAAGGATAACGGCGCGGTTTATCGAGCGATTTAAAGCGCGAAATAAAGTTTGATAAGCTTCCCATGATATTTTAATTATGGAATGTTCCGCGTTATTAATTAATATCGACAGAATATTTACAGAGGAAAATTAAAACGCAACAACAGAATGCTACGCGAGTTCGTTAATTTGTGTTTTAAAAATATTAAATCGCTAGTTGTAGTTGGCAAAACTAATTTGTTTTACTTTTGACAATGCGCGCTGTGCTCTCACAGAAGCTGTTTGCTTTGAGCGCATGCAATTATCACTGGCGATTAAATCGCGTCGCGTCGCCGTCGGCGGTGCATTCGCGACGCATTATTAAAGTGTCAAATATTATGTGTGTAATTTCTTTAATTGTCGGCGCACTGCGCACTTCTCATTTACGAGTCGGAAAACAGAATTGAATGTTTTTCTGCGCTGCTTATTGAAAACTTTTTGCTCGCTTTTGTGAGAAATTGCCTAGAGCAGACTCGTGACATTGGCACATTTGATGCGCCTGGTGCAATTAAGTCGTTATTCGCAAGTGCGCCACAATCGAAGGATTAAGAAAGCTTTTTAACAAACGCAAAGGACACTCGTCTAGAAAATAAACTAAGAATATTTCAGGCTCCAATTAGCGATAAAAAACTACCGATCGAGTACGCTTTGACGCGGCATTTGTGATTTAAATAGAACGCTTCGTTAACGTCGTTGCATTGATGAGGAAACGCTTCAGATAAATAATTCGCTCTTGTCAAAAATAAATTATTCGTATAAAAAATTCTTAGATTTATCTCTATTTAAATCGTTACCAAATTTGCTCTAGAATTAATACAAATCCGGATAAAATAAAGAACTAGTAGTAAATAATACAATGTTATTTAAATATTGGCGTACGTTAAAAATGAGATATCCCATTACTCGTCGGTGCAAAATAATCAACAGAAGAATAATAATGTATTCAACAACTTCTTTAAGATTCACATTTCTTCAAATCAACTGATATTGCCGTGAGCTTTTCGCCGTGAGATCTTACAGGAAACAGCAACAATGCGGTCGTCGCGTCATGTTGCCTTTAATAAGCAAGACTTTCCGACATTCCCTCGATGTAGTTGCCCGACCAACTACTGAAACCAACCGGCAAGAATAATTCTTGCTTGGAATACGACACTACTATTTCGACCATTTGCATTTGCCGGGTGAGTTCGAGTTCAGCTAATTCGGCGAATGCCTCCTTTCTAGTTGATTTAACGCAGCAGGAATTGGGCTGATTGCAAACCAGAGAAGAGGGCAACAACCCAAACGTAATTTTTACACGGATAAAAGTGTAATACGCTAATATTATATAATTATTATTAGACACATTTCTCAATAATATTGTACATTTAAACACCTTTATTTCCTCGAAATTTCGTCAAGATCAGAATTTTCTAATTGAACTTGAAAACATTCCATGTAAATCTCTTTGTGAATTATACATGCACTAACAGCATTTTTCCGCTACACAAAGGTAATTTCAAACGTATGAATGCCAAATATGCATAAGAGGGTCGACAGAATCTTAATTTCGGCTTAAAACCGAAACTCACTCTCGAACACTCAGTCGTTCGTTCTGCCGTCTGTTCAGCGCTGTGGAGAAAGCTGCGACAAAAGTGAGCTTGCTCGCGGCGCGATCGCGAGCACTTACGAAACAGAATCTCGCGATTCCATTAACGCGGCGTAACGCTCTAAAATCGCTCTAAAATCGTTCGCGACTCTTTGCCGAAGCCACTTGGTTGACGGTGACGATATAAGTATGCGTTATGTACACCTCGCTCCATCACTTCTCCATCTTCTTTTCTTTTTTTTCCCTCGCATTCTCGCCGGAGAAGACGGTGCGCGTTTTTTTCCTCTCTTCCCGGGGCTCTTTCGTCGCGCAGCTTTACCAAGCGTCCGCGTTTCAAACAATGCCCAGGCTACTCTCGCACCCTTCCGCGGCACCCCTCGCACACGTACGCATGACGCAAACACCTACCAACCCCCGTCAGGTCGGCTTCTATCTACCTTCTCGTATCAAGCAGCCGTCGTGTCCCTCGCCGGCGTTTTTCATTATCGTCGTCGCCGCCACCGCCCGTCGTTACCAGAGACCGACTCGCGCGGGTGATACATTGGAGAGAGGGGAAGGGGGGGGGGATCTTTCTTCGCCCCGGCTATCGTGAACAATATTTCCCCGTGGGAACACGGCAACGCGATCCCGGTCGCTGGATAAGGGCAAATTTTATAGTTGAAACACAAAGCGTTCCGCGTTGCACGTTGCAATAATTATACTGTTTAAACAAACTTGAGTCTCATTCTATTCCGCTCGTTCCCTACAAAAGCCGAGGAGGAAAACTAGAAGAGTCGGATGTGTAGAAATGTTCTTATTATCCTTCTTTGCGCATAATGATGTTACTCGACGAGGAGGAAAGAGACGTGCGTGGCGGTGTTTGTATGAGACTTCGGAAGCGCGCCGTCCGCCGCGGTTTCGTTATCGAACGTTTGACAGTAATGCATATCCACCCTTCCTTCTAGACGCGCCATTTAAGTAAGTCCGCAAACGTAAAGGCACCCCCTTGTACGTGGTATGAGAAAGCTTTCGTCGCGGCTTTGTGATATTTCACTTCAACGCGAGACCGCGTGTGGATTCATTACGCGCGCATTTTCCCCTGCGTTCCAGTAATTTTCTACGTCGCGTATCTTGCTGCAAGTAAAGGAAACAGATTGCTCCAATTAAATTCTTTCTTTCTTTTCTTCAGACCATATAATATATTAATTAATTAACAATTATGATAAATTTCCAACAGTGCTTGCAAGTGCTTGCATCGATTTGTCGACGTATCAAGAGAGACCGACTTACGATTAAAATGAGACAGAAAATGAGATTTCGCGATGCGTCGTCGATGATGCGTTCTGATTTTCATCCCCGATGTCGAGATTTCGCGCGCGACTTTCGGCGCGCAAACACACGCGGCTCGCCGGCCGCGCCTCTGCGCGATGACAAATAAACTGCGAGTCGCGCGCCGACGGTTTAATCCATTTATCCTGCCGTTATAAACGATTGAGCAGGAGTAATTCCATTCTGCGGTTTTGGTTTTCGCACCCGACGGACTCGCGTCAGTGTCCCTGCTCCGCGCCTCGCTCTGCGTCCGTTCGCCATCATCCCTGCCTATACCTGCATCCTGTCCACCCTACATCGCTCTGTTCACGCCTGCAACCGCCTCCACCTCCCCTACCCTCATCCCTCTTTCGTACCAACAAAATTGCACGGACGAACTTTCGAAAACCGCATATCGCATTTTGTCCGGTGTCACTTTTATCAGTCGATCGAGCGCTCGCGACAAAAACGGCTCGAATCGACGTGTAAATCATCTGAGGCCGGAATGATGAAAAATTGACGATGCAGACAGAATTGCGAATCGGGCTAAGATTTTAAGCCGAATTTTCGTTCGACAGATGCATCATTTTACTCGCCGAACAATTTCGGAGCAATGTAACATGTGAGATTTTACGAGACGCAATAATAATTCAATTTCACGCGTGCCATTAAATTTTCAGCGGAGAAGAGATAGATCGACATTTCGGCGTTAATGCGTCCGTGGAAGGTATCTTTGCATAATGCGCCGGTAATAGATACGCCGGCCCGCACCACTCCGGTCCGCACGTTCGCTCACTCGCTCGCTCTCTCTGAAAGCGCGTGATTGAATTTTCGACGGATTTTTCCCCAGAAAAATCGATCGGGCCCCGATATATATATATATATATATATATATATATATATATATATATATATGTATGTGTATATATATATGTGTGCCCGCCGTAGCGAGGCGGCACGAAAAAAGGAAGTGCAATTTACTTGGGCAAGTTCGCGCAGCCAGGCCAGGTCTTGCGCACGAGTGAGGGGTGATAGTGCTCTCTCATCCACTTTGCGGGGCTTCCCATTCTGTCCAATCTCGTTGCTCTATCAGTTTCCCATACCCGATGATTCCATCTCACGGGCCATCCTCTAATCGATTTAAGTCCGCCTTTGCCGGCGAGCCCGCGCGCGCGCTGTTATTCCACCTCAGAGTAGCGAAAGCGAGCTTCATCTTCCGGCGCTCGCCACGGAGATCGGGAATGAGCGCGGTTCGCTGTGCCATTCTGAGCTTTATTCCAAGAAAACGATTCACCGATTGAAATATGCGCACGCGGGATAATTAATTTCCTTTCAATTCCATCAAAGTTTGATCTCTAACAAGAATTCTTCGGTCACTTTTAATATTTCAGTTAATCAGACGCTATTTAAAAAATTAAAACTCTATTGCCAGATATGTAATTTTTGCTAATGGATAAGCGCGCTATTCTTCTGATATTCTTCATTGCGACAAAAACATGGCAGATAATAGGAATATATTTCGAAGGGTCGCCCCGGCATCGGCGAGTCTGCAAGAAAGGACGATATTGCTGGAGACGCGTAATCCGGCGTGATCCGACATTCGCAAAGTTTGCCAATATATATTCGCGACGGCGTCGTGTCCGGCGAGCGTGTACAGGCCGGACGAATAGGTATGGGTGAACCTGGACGAGGCTGGGCTATCTCGTATCTCGTAATAAAAGCCAGGGACTGGTGGGCTTTGTGTACGTGGCCGAGGGTCTGCGCGGCGGATAGCGCAATGGTGAGGAGCGAGAGGAACAAAGATAGACAGATAGATGGAGAGCAAAAGAGAAAGAGGGACGAGAACAGCAGAAGGAGAAGAGCGACGAAGGGGAGATGAAATCGCGGGGGGCGGTGAGGCGGGCTCGCTTGGCCGAGAGGATTGGGTCGAAGGAAGAACGACGAAAAGGTGTACGGGGGAGAGAAGGCGCGGGAGGGCGGGAAAGGACGACGACGGGAGCGGACGGGACGAGACGGAGGCAGGGGGGCGCGGAGCGCGGTGGTATGGTTTCCGAGAGGAGAGAAAGAGAGCGAAAGGGGCGAAAGGGGACACGGGGAGAGACTCCCGTTCCAATATACTAAGAGCGGATACGCAAACCCACAGTCAACCGGCCTTGTCCCCCTGCTGTTCGGTATTGCTGTCGCCGGAGAGTTGCTTCTGCTATTGCTTGCCACCGCCGCGTTGCCAACCACGCGCGGCTCCTTCTCTCCCTCACTCGCTCCATACTTTGCAGCTTCGTCGGTCGGTTGCCGTCTCATTGTGCCCGCCGGCTCATTTATTTACGTCCGCGAAAGTTTTTAATCTGATGAGATGCCCGCTTCTTCGTTCTTCCTTAATTCCGCCGAGATTCTCCCCGTGCGCGGCGCCGAACGAGGGTTCGGCCAAGTTTCAGCGATTTTCCGCGACGGTTTTACGCGCCGATATGACACGAGTCGCATGATTCGGAGCGTCTTAAACTCATCCTTGGTGTATTTCCGAAATATTTAGACCCGTCATTCATAGGCGACGCGAGATAAAACGCCGCAGAGAAGTTATCAGGAACGTCCTAACAATGCGCCGGGGCAGTCGGTCGGCCGGTATGATGTGGGAAATTCCGCGAAAGTTGAAGCCCCGTCGCTCCCCGCTCGCGTCCCTCCCCACCCCCTCGCCCCTTCGAAACTCAAACTAGCGCCCGAAGTTATGAACTATTTCAATGAGTTTACTGGAGTTACTCGTTGGCGGTTAGTTGATTACCGTGGCCTCTCCAATTTGCGAATTTGCATTAAACACGAGTGCCCGTGCCATCGCGCGACCGCGCGAGAACTACCGCGTGCGTGCGCGCACGCGTTTCTCTACCGCAGGATCATGAAAAACCACCGCGCGGAAGACTAAACCCGCGGCCACCCGGCATCGTTATGTTTGCCAAATAATTCCGCGCAGCCGTGTAATCGTATTGATTCCCGTTCGTTAACTCGGCCGAGTGACTGATGTTAACTCGCGTTACACGGCACCGAAACTTACGCCTCGGGAACTCGTTACATCGAGTTAGAATGGCATTTCGCGCGAGTTTATAGCGTAATTATAGCCTTTGAAGAGACGGCTGATTATCGAAATTCACATTATATGCCAGATGGACGAAGTTTATTTGTGTTATCCGGTATTTGCTTCGGAAGCAGCACCGAAGCGAATGATTATTTAATTTTCTTATCTACGAATTAGTTCCGCCGTTCAACGAGGCATAAAAGTATTTGCGAAAAACTTCAATAGAATTTGAATCGCATCTGTGAATAAACAAAGGCATTTTATTTCGATAGCGCAACATTTCTATAAAAACGTATTTTACAAAAAATGTTTTACATTGTACTGCATTCTACAAAAATTGTATTAATCTTTTGCGGAACGAATTTCTCTCAATCTGCTCATATTTTTGTTTTTATATTTTAATCTTAATCAATCGGATAAAATAACAAAACAAATGTAACAATCAATTCTTATTATCTGGACGGGTTAGAAAAATTACTTGTTAATAAGAATCATGCACTGCTTTAACTGCTTGGAGAACTTGTTTGCGTAGGATTGTCGCAAAGCACTGTCGAGTTTACTTTGATATACGACCGCAAAGGATTAAGTATCTAAGTTCTTACTGACGTTCAACAAGTTACAAACAGCATTACCAGATTTGCCACTCTCCCAAAGCAAAGGGGATCGTTGCGAATCATCTGCGTAGCGTCTGAATAAACTGCCCTTCTTACTCTCACCCCCCCCCCCTCTCTCTTTTGGAAAAAATCCATGCAGTGAACAAAGAAGACGCGAAAGCCTGCAGAAGGAAATCAGGGTCCGGTCGTGGGATCACAATGGTCACCCCGTAAGACTATTCACTCGTCTGCGACGTCCTGAACTTCTCTCGTATCCTTGACCGCGGAAACCGGCACAATCAGTTTCCTCACGGCGGGACGAGAAGGGAAAGAGTTCAACGACGAAGAGCTATGTTCGCGGAGAAGATAAACGCGAACGGGAAAGAAAAGACGACGAGACGAGGAGCAATGCCGCGGAAGTTGGCCCGCGGGCTCGCTTTAATTCGCTGATTACGCGACGACGACGAGGAGCGGAAGATAATCGGGCTTTCAACCGACGGTGTATCTCCCTCCTCTCCCCGATTCCCCGCTATTGCGACCACCCCTTACTCCCGCGACTTCAGCGAAACGCACCACCGCGAACGCGTAGCTTTCTTCTCCTCGACGACGTCTTCCGCGACGAAACTCCCCTCGCGCTCGCTTCCGCCGTCGTCGCAGTCTTAGGATTCCGCCAATGTTGTCGCAGCAGCCTCGTTATCGTGTCCGCGAGTGTCCCCAACGGTTTCATAATGCTATTCAGAGCAGGGCATGAATGCTCCTTCCTCTGTCCAAAGTTTCCGAACATTCGACGTGCTAATAATATGAGCAGCAATGCCCGTCCCTTCCCACACTCTTTTCTCAGAGAGCAACTTCTTGCTCGTGCTTTTCTTCCACCTGCTCGACTCGCTCATTCGCCTCGCTGCTCTTCCTTCCCGGCTTAAGAGTCTAGTGTACTTACTTCGTTTTTCCTCGCTCGTCATTGATTTCTTTCCCTCTATCTCGTGTTTTATTCTGTAAACTTCGCGCGAGCATCTTCGAAATTGATAGACACATTGAAAAGAATATTAAACATAATTTAAAAATTTTTTTTACTTTCCAAGTGCTTCTTTTCGCTTCCTAAAAAGTAATTCAAGCGCTGAGCGTATTTCCGCTTCTGTTCTCTTTCCAACTTACAAGCTGCTTCTTTCGTAACGCAAATATCAATAAACACACAGCACGATAGATCCACGTCGAAGTAGAAAAGACCGCGCAGATCGCGAACGTCTTTTTCGCTCGGCGTTTCCGCTTGGCAGCACGGCGGGATAGAGGAGTTGCTCGATGCCAATTTAAAGTAATTTTCTCGTTAGAGCGGTGCGAACAAGCCGATTTCGTTAACCCCGTAAAACCTCTCGCGTCGAGATTCTCATCGAACGCTCGCGCGCGAATCGCAACGGGGCACCGTCCCGTGGCGAGTGTAATAAGTATCGCGAGCGATATCTCTACTCCCTTCTCGTGAAGGTAGCGTAATTGTTTTCGCTCGATCTATTTAACATAACTCCGGCGTCCGGGGAGCTGCCGGAAAAAAATGAGGACTAAACGAGGAGTGCCGGTAATTGTCAGTAACAAGAACAGGGAACCTTACAACACGCGTGTGTGTCTGCGCGGTTTAATCGCAGGACGAGACCATGGGCGACGGAGGGAATCGAGAGGGGAAGCGGGTTGGCTGCGCGCGGGAACGAGAGAAAAATTATAACCACGGCGGATCCGCGCGCGCGCGCGCGCACGTGTGTGTGTGCGCGTGTGAGCGCACACGGCACCTTCGTATACACATAATTGCCAGCAAAAGCCGTAATTTTTTCATTATACTCGGCGGAACAAATACCGGCGGTGGCGGTTACCCTTAGGGGGGGAGTGAGCCCCCTCCCTCCTCATGTGAGTATGTTTCCCCCTTCTTTTGCCGCTCTTTCTTCCTCTATGATACATTTCAAATTCTTAATTTTTGCTTTATTCAGAGCTCGCTTTGATTTTTACTGTAAAAAAGCACGCACTGTAAAATTACAAACGCACGTATTTTCCCTTTTCTTCTTTCCATTTTTTTTTTCCACCGGAGTTCATAGTCGATATTTATCCCGTACTACCTATTTCGTAAACAACTCCTATCCTTCTTCATTCCGTCGCGATTCATATCATCGAGTATTCCCTTTCTATTCCACCTTTTCGCCCGTTCCATCCTCTTTGCGTATCTTCTTTTTCCCGCTTTTGACGTGCAACTCGTACAATAGGAGAAGTCAGAGGCTCGCGGCACGGCCCATTAAAAAACTCGCAATTAGCATTTAAAATATAAACCTTGGCGCAGCAGGTGGGACAAAGTGCGATGTCTAATGAAAGCGAGGCAGGCAGGCGGCGCGGGGGTGGTCTTTTAGATCGGTTAAATGCCTTTCAGTCGTGGCGCAGAGAAACCCGCCGCGGTTTAAATGAAGCTCACCCCTGATTGGCCATTCGCCCGTCGCTTCGTGCATCCGTATCCTAGACTTGGCGTAATTTCGCTTCTTCACGTTCCTCCACTTTCGACCTGCCGGTGCCATTCATGTATTGAGAGAATAAAAGACGAGAGGTGGGGGGTCGGAAATCGTGCAAGCGAGGGGTCAGAAGGATTTTGCACTTAGCGCGAATTTATCTCGAAGCCGCGTTGCCTAGACTATCCCTCTTTATCCCCTTCTCCATCCTGTTTACCTCTTTTCATTCTTTTTCCATCACCATCCATCTCCGCCTCCAACCGTCGATCCTTGCTGAACAAAAGGCCACCGGCCATGCTTCGGGATCCCGAGTATCGGATGCGCGGTTCATCCCACTACTCTCTCGCGTATCGTGCATTTTCTGCCGGGCCGCAGCTCGAAACCAAAGGTCGAGGTTTCTTCTTTCTATCGACTTTTTTTGGGCTTGCGCCGCTTCGTTACGGACGGATAAACGACCGCGTCTGCGATTCCACGCGCATTACTTTCGACGTTACGTAACGTTGCACAACGGCGAGATTGCAGGAGATCGGATTGCGAATGTAAGAATGCAATCTCTCATATTTCATATTTAATTATATATTCGTTCCAAATTTCTGTAAATCTCTTCGACGTCTTACTTCATGTTGCGTCGCATTCAATTTTTCGCGATTTTTCAACCGCGGGACGTATTATTGCGTTCTAATGCATCCTAAAATCATCGAGCTGAGACGTGGAGAAGAACGCGAGGCCGATATCTCGGGCCAAGAGACTGTAAGAACAGAACCGGCAGAAGAGAGCACTGCGTTAATAATTTGCACTCGGACGAGTCTATTGTCCTGCGGCGGGCGCACGCGACCGCTCCAATTATGGCACTCCGCCTTGCCGAGGCTTCAAACCGAGCTGCTCCACTCGCATCCCCCTCGAGTACTCCGCCAACCTGCACCCTCGCCTACAATCCTACCCCTGCGCGCGCTTCCCTTTCCCCCCTGTCGTCCTCTCGCGCTCGCTTGCTCATTTCTGCGCGGATATCGCGGGGGCTTCTTTTCACTCCGAGAATTTTAATTACAATCGTAATTATCGCCCCGAAAAAGTTTCTCTCGCGAGTGCCCGCCGTCTAATAACCGCGGCAGTTCCGCCGTGATTATTTCTCGCGAGAAATGAGAATCTATACGATGATGCGACGTGCCTTCACCGTTGTTTTAGAAATTTCTAGTTGACATAACGAACACGATAATATTTGTAGTGTCAGTTTGAAAAAGTTCAATCATCTTCATTATTATTCAGCGTATTAACAGTTTAATATAAATTCGATATAAATACCAGATGCTTGTGCAGTTCGGTCTGCCAGTTCACGGTGTGTTCCTTTTGCTGCATGCCACGTGTTTCCTGAAACCTCATTACAGCGAGCGGTGATGGCGGAAATGGGAAACTACTCCGGCTGGAATCGAGGTGCCGCGAGTTCTGAAAAGATCCGCGCGTCGACGATGATGAAGTGTCGCGCTACTGCGGATTTGCTTGTCTCTTTCTGCCTCGCCGCTGAGAAATAGGCGCGCGCGTTCGTTATCACCGTGACACTGTAATCTTCACGATGCGGAAAACTTTTCCCGGGGCTTCCGTGCAGCACTTGACTCTGCTCGTCATTTTATACATCGCATGGGGGAATATATTAATTTTAATAGCTTCAGCTTCTTAAAAAACAAAGATTACATTCTGGATTCTGTATTTAACTATACCTATAATTTTTTTAAACGTTCGTTATAATTAATTTTAAATACAACTGACACAATTCCCGAAGCGAGACGAACGATTTTTATTTCGAGCGCTCGAGATTGTCTCGCAGCGATCTCGTGGCATGTGTAATCTCCATCCAGGTAGACGAAGCGCGGAATTAACCGGGTCGTGATGGTAACGCCTTGGCCGAGACCTTCGTGTAGCAGCGGTGGCGAGCTGGCACGTCACGGCTCGGTAATAATCACGGCGGTAGGTGCGCGCACCGAGAACGGCTTCTGCGAGGTAATTGAGAAACGTTCTCGTGTTCGAACACGACTTGGCTACCGTTGGCAGGAGCCCACCGCTAATAGGACGGTTGGCACGCACGCGATTCATTCATAAAACGTTCTCCCGCCGTAGCTGTATCGCCGTCGTTGCGCCGCGATCGACCAAAACCACGGCCGATGATCGTTCCCTTCCCTCAAATCGCGCATGATGAAAGTGGTCGAGATAACACGTTACATGGCGGAACAGTCTGATCCTTAACGAAGCAGTACAAATTATTATTTATTTTCGACAGCCAGACAGAGTAACTCTTCGATGAAATAGTTAAAGTTATGGATGGTAAAACATGAAAACAGATTAAATTTACTATTGAAATAACTATTGATAATAAAAAGAAGTCACACGAGAAATTTGTTATGCTGCACAGAAAACCGCTATTATCCAGAATAAATTTCTACATCGTTCGATAAACGTACTTCAAATTAGAAGGTCGAGAGATCGTCTCCGAAAAGCTTCTTAAATCTCGCTAAAGCGAGATAACTCGATGACTTCGTGACCGTTAGCGTCACGACGAAGAGATGAAGTAGAAGTAGGAAAGATAAAGGTCAGAGCGGGTCGGTGACGGAGAAAAGAGGGGCAAGATATAAGAGAACGATGCGAAAGTAGCAGCAGCAGAATCGCGCGCGGCGCTTCGAGAGAAAGAGAAGGAGAGAGAGAGAGAGAAAGAGAGATACACGTATTCTACTAAATGGTATACACGGGGCGCTTTATATAAGTGACGTGCTAACGAAGTGTGTAACAGGCGGCAAATAAGGAACCTGTAATTACGAGCGTGCCGCGGACGGCGCGGAGAAGGGGGCCCACCCACGAGTCCCACCGGCGGCTGTGTCCTACCCATCGGCGGCCGTCGTAGGGTCCCACGGCGATGCGGCGAAGGGCAGGTTTCGTCTCTTAGGACCAGAAGAGACCGCCGCGCCCGCCCGAAGGACGAAAACATCTGGGTCAGCGCGGCTCTGATTATCAAGCGGAGAAACACGATGGGATGGGATCCGAACGACGGATGTCGGCGCGACGTCGTTCTTGTTGCGTCTTGTTTCTCAGCGGCGCGGATTAATGGGCGTTTAATAATGGTGGAGAGTTACACACCTGAGGAAGATGGACTCTCTCCCCCTCTCTTTCTCTCTCTCTCTCTCCCTGCCCTCGGGGAGATCGTCCTCTTAGCGCGCGCGTTTACGATACTACAAGAACATTTACGTTCTCGCCGGAAAGATATATTTACAAGACGTTCTCGCATCGGTCTTCGAGAACCGTCCAGAGAGTTTTTGCATCGCAAGCCGCGAGAAAGACACGCATAAAGCGTATAAGAGATTCATAGTTGAAATTAAAAATATTAAATGTGTTTACTTGAAAAATATATTTTTTGCAATTAGATTAATATAACTTGACGATGTTTGATAAAATTGAAAAAACAATTTTACAAATTGTAATTATTCGACATTCTCGACTATATCAGGTCTGTTTTGAGATATCGTTTTAGATCCTGCTGCGCCATTCGCCAATTTAAAATTTGCTGTCAACCGCGATCGGCGGCGAGGCCGTTAATGTTCGCGATTAAATGCCTCGGCTTCGGGCGTCGGAGAAATTTACGACGAGACGTGCCGCAAAAGGAGCAAGACGAGCGGGCTGGGCCGTCGTTATCACGCGGCGAGTTTCGCCCGATCGTGTTTACGAAGTGCCCCGGCGCGATGGGCAACGCGTGGCGTGTGCATCGAGCGAGGCGAGGGTACGCGCCTTGTTCGCGTCGGGAACGAAAAAAATCCTGTTCTCGCCGGCAACGCGGGCGGACGGACGGACGGACGTTTCCCCTCTTCGTGATCACCGCGAGGCAAGAAGCTCGCGCTCGAGTTGCGTGAGAACAGGTCGAAAGACGGGAGGAGAGAAATTTTATGGCTCCCCGAGGTCTGTCGATTGGCATCGCTAGAAAAACTAACCACCTCTCTTCGTGTTCCCCTCCGTTTGCAGGTGCTCGAATCGCAATGCTGCTAATGTGAAAAAAACTCGAGAACACGCCAATCGCAATATTCGTCCTGGAAAAACGTTGTTTTTCTATCCGCTTATATTAAATCGCCCGTCGCGATTGACAACGCGTGTGAAACTTTTTTTTACAATTGTTCTCGCTAAATAGAGTCAATCTTCTCGCAATTTCCGTCATTGGATTCACTTTTTTCATTCACGATCATTTACGAAGAGATTTCCGAAGCCCGCTACGATATAGCGAAAGTCGGCGGGCAGTCTATGATTATCTGCGGATCATTGCGGATGATAGCGATAGTGAAATGGCCGCGAACGTCTTACGTGAACGACGATACAACACTAGACAGCTAACAACGGCGCGAGCTTGCTCACACGTCCTTGCTCGGCTGCGCTGAAATTACGGCGCCACGCCGCGGAACGCCAGACACCGCTCATTAGCTCATTATCGCTCTAGTAGCACGTCTGCTAGTACTACTACTATTACCGCTAATAGTAACATTACGTAGATCCGACGGCCGTCTCTTCTCTATTTATATCCGACAGACAGTGCGCAGACAAAATTCAAGAAGAAAAAAAAGAAATCATAATTACATCTAAATCTATTTAATTTGCGAGTCAAAGAATAACGATTAATTATATCTCCAGCTAGTCTAGTTCGATTTGTATATTTAACCTTTTGCGAAGAAAACGCAGCATATATAGCATGCTTCAGGCCCGACGTGCTCTTAATTCGTCTCGCTATCGGGTTCCAGCCGGAGCTACGTCCGGCGGACGTGCCAAGAGTCCAAGTTCGGCCTAATGAAATCGACGCGAACGCTTTAAAGCGCGCCCATAAAACTAAACGAGCGCGGAGGACGCCAGTCGTCGCGTCGGTGCTGTATGCTCTATCAGACGGCGAGCCAGACAAGGCGACACTATAAATGGTTTTATGGACTCTCTTGCTAGAGTTGAGTCAATTCGCGACCCAAGTTTTTCGGTCCGTGCTTTACGGCGCGCTTATGACATCCGTAATCGGATTACATTCTGATACGACGCGATTTAGTGTGTCCCGCACGCCTTAGCTACTTACTCTTACTCCGTCTCTCACGCCAAAATGTACCATTGCACTCACCTGAAACAAAAAAAGAAGACAACAAATTAATTATCGATGTCTAAATATTGCGAGATAAAGAAATTTTTACCTTACAACACATTATTCTAAACTTTTATTAACAAGAATATTTTCCACAAACTTTATTTCTGTCAATAAAGTCATTAGTTTCACAGCTATTATTTTATCGCGTTACTTGCTTTTATTAACTTTGCCCTTTCCTTATCCCAAATTAAAACATTCGAGTATATGTTCCGTCAGTTCATCCCTGTCAGACCAGACACTGTCCATTGAAAAGGGTAGCAACGATGCGATGTTTGTCTATCGGGAGTGAGAGAGGGGGGAGACGGGGCCTCCGCACGCAACGTTCAGCGTGCCTCGGCTTGCGTAACACGCGTAGCCGAAGGAAAGGGTCCTAACTATTTGCTCGGCTGCAGTGCTATCTGTTTCGATTCGTGTTTGCAGTTCCCATGTTGACAGGCGTACTACGCTACGGCCTCGCAAGCATGACTCGTTTATATATTTGCCCGACGTGGACGCGTTTACACGCGCGTAGACGACGATCGCACACGAAGCGCACCACATTCGACGAGTCTGTGCGTCGTGCGTGCGTGCGTGCGAGCGCTAAGAATGTTTGTCTCCTTTTTGAAACGGTTTTACCTCAGGCGTTTATTTGCAATAGTAATATTGCATTCGAGTTTTATTCGTGGCCGAGGTTTTTTTTCAATGTGCTAATCGGAAATATTTCGATACTTTTTCGATATAAAATGTCGAGTGTGTAAACTGTACGCGCGCGCGTAATCTTTCTGAGCAGATAACGGCGTCAAACGATGGCGATTGGACGCGATCACACGATCAGAGTGCAACGCCACGTTTCGCTCCATCTCTATCTCTCTCTCCCCGTCTCCCTCCCGCTTTGTGTACCTTGACATAACAGCCGATGATAACCGGGCGCGACGATATTGGGAGCTACGCGGCGGCTCGCAGCTATACACCGGCGGCCTATTACACGCCGTATTACCACTGTCAACATACGCGCACGCATAATAACGGTTATTAGATACGCTGGGGCCGGCTGCGCGCGGCGGCCGGGATTTACCCTTCGCATTACCGCCGGCACCGCGTCCGCACAATTCTGTCCACGCGAGTACGCGAGTGTTCCCGCGGACTCGCCGACGGACACGCGGATGTTTGCCGTCACGGGGGCTGCGCTTCGTGGCACAGATTGCATCGAGGTCAGCAGCCGCTGTGCGAGTATACGGTAGCGACTAGGGTTTGATAAGAAATTATGTTGATAAGTTTTTTCAAACATTTCGAACGTTTCGCGAAACGCACAGATTTTATAATTGTAGAAAGTAAAAGAAAAATTTCTTGTACTCTTGTATGCGACGTGGCTGTATGACAAACGGAGAAACGAGAAATACAAATTATGACTTGCTATAAATAGGTGTGCAATTTTAATACAAGGCTTTCGTTTGTAAAAAAAAAAAAGATGGATACGTGAATCAATTAATTAGCAAGTAGGATTGAATGTTATGTTTGCCGACGTACTGAAGTTTCAATAAGCACGAAGGAGAGTCGGCGGTGAGACGGCGATCCATGAATCACTGTCGTGAAACAGGTGTTTATGATCGATACAGCCATCGCCGGCAGACGACATATTGCGCCGCGATGGTAAATCGTAAAGGCCGCGGTGTTCACGTTTCGACAGTTTAATGGATACCTCGCTACGACGTGACGACAGATGACTGTCTCGAGGGCAGTCAGTCAGATGAACCTGTACTTTTCGATGTAACAAGCGGGTACGCGGTCGGTCTCTCTCGGCCGACCGTCAGGTCGGCGGATGAAAACAGCAGGAAACTACGCGAAAAGACAAATAGCGTGTAATAATGCGAGATATGCCTCTCGGCCGGTGCGAGCGCCGAGCGAGGAAACTGGTTCCTGCCCGCGAATCCCGCGCCGCGGCGATTATTGTTCGAAAACTGTAATTAGCGGGTTCCCTCATCGCGAGCGTATTTTCTCACGGTAATGTTCCCTCGCCGCGCGACGCGGCGCTATTCAGCGCGGCACAAAAACGAATTTTCGGGGGGACAAAGAATCCGTTAAACAATGGAGCTGGAATGAAAGGTCACGATATGTGTATTCCGTGGAAAGACCATGTTTTCAGGTAAAAAGAGGAATAATGCGAAGAGATGCGTGCGCAATTTGCAGACACGGGCGGAAGTATACTTCCGAAATGCGCGAGCGCACCTTACATATGGTGCCCCAGAAAATACGGTGACCGCGATGTCGAGTGTCGCGCCGGTCTCTGTGAGCGCTCGTTGGTGGAGTCCGATTTTTCCTCAATAGAAACATCTAGCGATCGGAGAAGCGTGCACCGTTTAAAAGCACACTTTGTCAATCGGGGTACCCCGTCGTCGATGTGTGCAAAACTGCCTCCCCTCTCTCTCTCTCTCTCTCTCGCTCGTACAGTCTCCCCCTCGACGCGCTCAGTATGTCGCAGCGGCAAACAAAGCCGAGGACATCATATGCAGGTAGGATTATAGCCGAGGACCCCTTTTTTCGGTTTAGACGGATGAGCGAGAACCACCCTCCTCGATGTCCCGACGAAGTCCATCGTGTCTCGCAGCTTATCCCGCAGCTCGTGCCCCCTCGCCCGCGTAGGAAGGGGGGGACGCGTCGCGGCGGGCTGCGGGATGCGCGGATGTTAAATGCACAAATGTGTAACTGCATTGTCAAACGGAAAAATCCCCTCCGGGACGTCGATGGCACAATAATGGGACAGATTATAATCTCGTCTACCCCCCGGGGGTAGCCTGCCTGCCCTCCCCGCTCCTGTTGCCCCTGCCCGGTGGCCTTCTCCGTATCTGTCCGTCGTGTCCCCGTGCCTCACCTTGCTCTCGCTCACCCCATCTTGTGTACACACGCACGGTACACGCGTGTGCGGTGTATCTTGTCCGACTATTGACTACTACTCCCATCGTCCTTGTCGTCGTCGTCGTCGTCATCGTCGTCGTCGTCGTGTGCCACCCTCCCGCGCCACCGTGTGTCCCCGTGTGTCAAGCCCCTTGCACGACACGCCATAGCCTAATTAAGTGGGCATAATGGATCCGACAGTTGTGCGTATTGTCCGACGACGTAAAGTATCTGGTGTATACCATCCCTTCTCTCTTGTCCTTTCCGGAGGCTCTCTATCTCTTTCAAGAGAGAGAAAGAGAGCTTATTATCCCGGGCTCTCTCGGCACAGATCATTTCGACAGCAAGTAAACTTTCGCGACTCTTGACTCCACGCGATCGAGCGTTCGATTGTTTCATGAGAGGGATTTTTTTTTTTTTTAACTCGATAGAAAAAGTTTGTCCGTGGGAAATTAGAGAGGGAAAATAAATTGTTGCGGTGCTGCAATCGCTTGCATTCAACCGCCGCATTCTCTAACGCGACCCGCGTTACCTCATCGTCATAAATAGACGCGCTCGATATCGTGGCACACACGCGAAGGATCGCACGTTGTGCCGATCGCCTCGGCGTTAACCGCCGCCGCCGCCGTCCGCCTCGCTGATTTACGCTCGCGCAGGTACAGAGAGGATGCAATGAAGCGCGCGTCGCATCGGGAGACGTCGGTCTCTAGATAAACTCGCCGCGATACGCGGCTACGTCTCGTTGTAACAGGTACTAACAACTTGTTTGCACGTAAGCGGATCTCCGAGAGCGCGCAGCTTGTCAAGCGGCGCGACGTACGTGCACGCGTTTCTTCAACATTCCGCGCTTATCAGATAGCCGAAGCGGCGATCAATCTCTATCCCGCGTGTCGAGAGGCGCGCACGAAGCGGAAAGCGGCACGAGAACGCGAGCGAGCGAGAAAGGGAGAGGAGAAGAAATGCAATTTAGAGGGAGAGAGAGAGAGAGAGAGAGGGGGGGAAAAGATAGAGAGCCGGATCAGTATCAATTTACACGACTCTATTCGCGTCAAGAGAGACTAAAAGGAGTTTAATTCGTAGTCATAATATGTATCCGTCGCTACCTTAAACCGGCCACTCGGCTCATTAACGGAATGCTTGCTCGCATTCCCGCGATAATCTCATTGACTCGATGACTCGAATTATCGATGTGTACATGGCGCGCATTCCGCCGGTCGCCGCGCAATCTTGTTGCCATCTATATATATATATATATATATCTGCCATTCTATTGATCACACGATCTGGAAGAGCATTTCTATCATTGCACAAAGTTAACGCTGCGGACTCCGCCCTTCATCTTCCGACATTTTTAAGAATTCGCAACGAGTCGTTCGAGGGTCGTTCCCGCGCGCCATAATGACGCTCGCCAGCCACCGCAATCGACGGCTCTACGTCAGGAATTTGAGAGGAACATCGACGAGAGAGAGAGAGAGAGAGTAACCGAGAGACAACCGTGTTCGGCCGTGAGCAAGACAGAGAGAACGAACGGGGAGAAAGAGAGACAGAGGGACAGAGAGAGAGAAAGAGAGAGAGGATCCGAAGAGGCGAGTCGGTGGAGGGTAGTAGGAGGTCGAGGGAGGAAAGGAAATGGCGCCGGTGATGGTGGCGCGGGGGTGGAAGAGAGGGGACACGAAGGGGTGGATTTCCAGCTCGACGGAGCCAATTCAGACCCGGAATTTATCCTATCAATTTCCGCTCGGTGGAGTGGCAAAGAGCTCGGCGCGGCTCTCGGCTCGCCGTTCGCTATATTAACGCCGCGGAACTCGCCGCTTCTCTGCCGCACGGAACCGCGCGGAACCACCGCACCTTCCGTACATTTCGAATCGACGACGTTCTCGCGCATGACTCCAGACAGAAAATCTATAGAGTATTTTAAGAAAAGTAGCGCCTAATATTTTTGTACACTTTCAGATCAGTCGTCCTTCGATTGTAAAACTATCCTAAATTTACAATTTATGCTTTACGCGTTAAAAAAATTAACTACGACATTAAACAATTGTGTGCAGCAAATTTTATTCCGCCAAAAATCTTATTCTATTCTCTTTTTATTTTGTTAGTTTACAAAAACTATTTAATCAGTGACTAATATCTTACTTGCCTTTCGATTCTCTATCTTTTCACGCTTTCATTTTTTTAGATAAGCGCATTTCACGTGGTTAGAATTCTGTCTCCCTGTTTAAGTATATCTCTCTTGTGTTATCTTATCGTCTGTTTTCTGCACGCACCGTGTGTTGCCCTACGTAACGTGTGTTCGATTAGCGCCCAATGATTTATCGAAAGGCCGTATATTTATCCGACACTGATCGACGATTTTCGAGACTAATGCACTATCGTCATCGTGTTCTCAAGTCGTCGCAATACGATTGCGCGCTTCCGGCTACATATTCGCGCCTCCTCCGACTGTCGACGCGGCACTGTGATCGGTTAAACAGTCGTCTGTAAATGTTTTGATAATATAGCATAATGCAATTGAAAATGTCATATAGAAAGGAAACGCGAAAATACAAACAAATCACATCTTTGAAATACAGAAAATAATGTTCGCTACTTTCTGCGCTTTTAAAGCACATAACATCGCTAAAAATGTCTTCAAATTTATATAATTGCTCAATAAATCGAGATAAAGACAAGTTTAGAGTTTTTACTCGAATTTCATCAAATAAATGCCCGATAATTTTCACTTTTTTACATGTTCCGCTAATGACAGAAATTCTGCACGTCGTCAAATTCGGAACACAGAATCCCTCTGCTATTTTCTTGTCGTAATCGCGCTAATCGGTGAGCGGAGCGTGGACAAAAAGCTCGGAGACGGGTTATTCGTGAAGGCAGCGGGAAGAGAGGACGCGAGAGACAGAGAGAACGAGGCAGGGTAGAGTAGGAGGAGTTGGATAGGACGGACCTCTTTAGGTTTAGCGGAGCAAATAATGCAGCAGGGAGAGCCCGGCCAGGCTTTCCATGCGGAAGACCAGCGAACCGATCACATTGATCTTTGCCAAAAACAATACCCGGCCCGCCTTTGAATTCCACTGGCAAAATACGGGCGCTAGGTGAGTCACCGAGTACGTATACACACGGCCGAGGACACGCATGAGAAGGCACGACCACAGGCGCGCACGCGCCCGTCACACAAGGCTTCGTTTCTTATGTGTATGTATGTATATAAGTAGTTACACGTGTATATACAACTGGAGTTTCGTCGGCGTATGCGAGATAAAGCTAGAGAGAAAGAGAAAGAAAGTTTATAAACACGCGAGACGCGCGCGGAGTTGTGTCCCCGCACCGGATGTGTACACCAATTTGTAAAACTGCTACAAGTTAAACGCGAGCGCACACTTGCGGTCCTAAACGGCCGGATAAATAACAAATCGATGCCCGCGTCGCGTCGCCGACTCGCTCTCGAGCGAGTCCTCGACAACTTTGGTCCTCCGAGCTATCTGTCACTACTGTTTCGCGCAGTTGCGCAAATATATCTAACGCCGGTGAGAGTTATGTTGCGCAGTGACTATGCGACACCCGGAGTAAACAATATTTAAATAACACTGCGCGCGGCAAAAAGACGCGGTTGTATTTTAAACAAACGAGACGCGTGCCCCGAAGCTGTCGGGTAAACGTTCCATTTGTAACGCGTCAGCATAAAAATCCGCGAGAGTTTGACGTGTCCGGTGGAGAAAAATCAGTCCGGTAAATTTGCCGGGGATGCAAGCTACAAAGCGAAAAGCAAGTACAGGCTTCTCGTCAAAACACATTCGTCAACGAGGCATCAATTTCCAATCGGTGCTGTTCAATTCCGCCGTTGTGTGCACCCGCCACCGCGCGGGGAGAGGCGAGTCTGGATGCGAGCGGTCGGAAAAAAATTGATAATGGATTAATAACTGCCGTTCGTTTAGTATCCGTTAATTATTTTCAACTGCACAAGGGATCCGAAGGATTGACAGGTCGACGCATGTAAAACGAACATGGACGACTGTGTTTAATTGGAAAAAAGTTAATTTTCCCAGTTTGCTGTGCAATGTTCGAGACGATTTATCTAAATCGTCACAAATAGCGACGTATCAGTTATCATTTAACATGTGTGTATTAAAAGTTAATAAGATTTAATATGTAGAATTTGTAATATTATCAAATTGAATATGCAAAATTGAATTTAATATATATTTCGCAACATTGTTAATTACATTTTAGTGTGTTATCAGTGGCGTCTCATCTCTTAATCAATTAGCCGGTGTTAAACTAAGACGACGTCTACGTAGGTACATGATGCAGGTTGTTGCTACGGTGTCTCGAGGCAAACACGAGAGACCCTTTCTCCCGGCACGAAGTCAGTGAGCACTTTGTTCGCGCGAACAATCGATTTCTCGATCATAACCGCACGAGTATATATACCGGTTTCAGTCGCCGGTCGTGCCCCTCTCGCCTCGCTCCGCCTCGCCACTTAAAAATCCGTATAATAATTCGTCGCGGCTCGAAGGGGGACGATCACGATATACCGAAGGACGGACGACGCGGGGGGGGAAGCGCGAGGGGCGTGAGCCGTGAGGGGGAAAGCAGAGCCCGGGCTCCGCTCCGCCAACGAGGTCCCTTTTTTATGAATATTCGAACACGCGCCAATAAATTCGAATGAGCACGGCGAAAGGGTCGCCAGACGTTGAAGTGGTAGTCCGTTCGCCGTCGATAGCTTCGCCCTGGTCGGTCTGGTAGAACCCTGCTGCCAAAGGGTGGTGGCGCAATGACGGCGCACGACATTTCTCCCCGGCGTGCGTGTGTTTGTAAATATGCGAGACATGTGTGCGCGCTTTCGTGTATATCTATGTTCGAAAGTGAAGAGAGAGAGAGAGAGAGAGAGCGGGCACGCGGCCGTGGCTTCTCTCTGCACCGAGGAATCGTCGTCGTATCGCCTGAAACGGCATTGCTCTTGTCAACCCCCCGCCGACTCTGCTCGTGCTCCTTGTCCAACAGGAGAGAAGGGATGGCATAGAACGGGAACGACCGCGCCGATCTCCGGCATTCCCTCGCTCACCATACCGGAATTTCGTTCTCCCTTAGGAGTTATTCAAATTTGTTGCTCGAACGCAGTTCTCGGCTGGCTGACGTCGAAACGACGAAAGGACGAGCCTCGCCCTGCAGACTTCATACCAAAGATCCTACGAGTCTTCCGTTCGAAGATCGCAAGACGATTCGCGAAAAGTCATCGCGATTCTTGCACGCGATGCTTCGAAATAATAAAAACTATTTTTATTCCATTCAACTAAATTCTATAAATTACAGAGATGAACATATATAAATTGCATATAAGTTGTACAATCGGATCACTCGCTTGACTGAATACATCTTTTTGTTAATTTTTTTTTCTTCTTTACGGATACTGCGGAAAAATAATCGTCCGATCGTTGCTGCGGTTACTTTTCTTCGGCGTGTTGCACCGCGACCGGACGTATGAATTCTTCTGCCACGACCAGAAAATACGAGAATACCGAGAGTGTATTCGCGTGGGGGAGGCCGGCCGGCGCGGGACGAGGTAGCCCCGACGTTGGGCTGCTGTGTATGGAAAGTGAGAGAGAGACACACACAAGCGTCTCTCTCGCTGGCTAATGCAGAACGGTGAAATATTCATCAGTCTGGCTGCCTGCCTCGGTGGCGCGGGCCAGCCCACCCTTTATATTTCGTAATTACCCTCCCAGGCCCGTCCTACCACCTCAAGCCAGCCTCCCCAACTGCTTCCACCTCGTCTCCATCATCGCCAGCTAGCTACTACCCTTCGCTCCGTTGATCCCTCCCCCCTCGGCCGTCATCGCCGTCAAACTCGTCGTCGTCGTCGTCGTCGTCGTCGTCTCGAGGCCGCTACGCCGTCCCCTCGTACCCTCTTTCGACTCACCGCCCCCTCTTTCCCCCTTTCTCTTCTACATCGAAGCCACCATTTCCAATCCCCGCTTTTCCGTCACCTCCGCCAACCGAGCGGCGCTCTAATTTCCGCGCCAACGGCACGGAAGCGTATCCTTGGAATAAACTACGGGACAAACGCGTCAGCGGCGTCTGGCCCGATCGTTCACCAAGATTTTCTTATGTCACGAATCCCAGCGCTTCGTGTAAAGTAAAGTTAAGAAATATGTAAAGAAATGCAGATTCTTTAAATTATGTAACGTTGGGAATTTTTCAGTTTATTAAAGATTTTTCGTGATTTTAAATCGCATCTTTAATGCAGCCGTCGAACGATCACTAATATTCCGGCACGCTTTCGATAACTATCGATCGACAGACACGGTCGATACCTTCCTCGCAGCTACGACAAGCCTTACCACGCCTTACCGCGAAATTTACATCGTCGACAACGCTCTTCCGTCTTCCATCGGTGGCGGCGGCGGTTCAAAATACTTGCCGAAAGGCGGTTCGACAAAGGCGTAATATCGTGCCCGGTAGCATAGTCGATCGAGGCGCCCATATATCCCGGGCAACGGCCGGAGGTCTAAATATTTATACGCTAATGCCTATGCGTCGGTTCGAACATCAAAGACGAGGCTGCTGCTCGATCCCTCCTGCATAGTTCGTAAAAATAAATTCCCGTCGTCGCGCGCGCGTCGAGTCCGCGCTCTATACCCACCGCGACATCCAGCAACGACGACGGTGACGTGGATGTCGTCGACATCGTCTTCCTCGTGCTCTCCGCGCGCGGATCGCGCGCGAGAAGGGTTCGAAAAGTCGTAGGGAGACCGAAATCCAGACCCCCGTCGTCGCAGCGTCTATCCACCGCAGGCCTGATACGCACGCGAAAACACAAGTTGTGTGCCACGAGCAAACACTAGACGCGAGCACGCGGGAGCGACGGTGGAAGGAGGAGAGAGGAGAAAGACAAAGAAGACGCGGAGGAAGAGAAGTCGCGGAGAAGGGAACTTCTCGGCGCGGAGCGAGATTCAGCGAGACGTTAAAGCAAACAACGAGTCACACACGCAGTCACACGTCGAGCCCCCCGGTATTTTCCGGTCGCCTCCTTCCTCCTGCTTTCCCAACACGCTCGCGTCGTCGTAAGTCCTCGTAAGAGCCTGAATTCCCTGTCGCGACACACGAGATTCGCCTATTTCTTGAAGGGGTGCCACGGGGAAGCGATGTTTATCCGGTTTGACATACTTAACCAAGATACCGTCAAGCGATCGTTATTTTGCGACAATGCGTATTGTCTTAGAAAGTATCGTGTCGACGTTTCACGTTGTGGAAGGAAACTTCAGTGTCAAATTTCAACTGATATTTTGAACAATTTTTATACCGCAAAAATATACAATTACACATAATTAAATAATATTTAAATAAGTTTATCGAATCTCGCATCGGCGCACACAGAAGACACGATTGCAAGATGAAGAGAAATATAATACAAGCGTACACAATACAAGTCAGCCGTTGCTGTTTACACGCTTGCGAGAAAGCGGAAGACCGAATGTGGACTCACGGCTGATTAACCACACGAGAAGCCTTCGTGTCGCGCCCGGACCTTGGTGCAGCCGCAATCGGAGGTCCGGGGCGAGCCTCGGGAAGAGAGATCTCGAATCTCGGGGCGCATCGGTGCGCGCCCACAATGCCGCGAGTCGGACAAAATGATCCGAGAAGAGGGCCTTGGGGTGGGTGGCCCTTTTTCGCGCGGCTGTGTGGTTTACAAAATGCGGGAGCACAATGAGCCGGCGGGGGCCGCCGGCGTAACTCTGTTATCGCGGTCCGCTAAGCGCCCGGACACAATGTCCCCGGCCGGCTCGGGGCTTCGTCTTCTCCTCAATCTCCGCGCCGTTCCCGCTTCTTACTCAGCCCGCCCTCCCTCTATCGTGGTCACGAACGTCCAAATATTTGCTCGAAATCTATATCCCGATGGTGGTCCCTTCGCTCGTACCCTCGCTCGTAAAGGGAAGAGTGAAAGAGAGAGAGAGAGAGAGAGACGGCGAGCGGCGGCGTGCTTTATTATTCCGGAATAATCGTGGCGCGCTTCATCGGGCGCATCGGCTCGGAATCGGGGAAAACCTCAAATTTGTTTTGGCTATTGTGTCGCGCCCGACGCTTTTCCGTCCAGCGCCTTCAACGATGACGACGGGGCTCCTCTCCCTTAAACCGGTACGACTCGAGCGCACGTCAGGTTAACGAAATGCTCCATCCGGATAGCTTAGCGCTCGTTAACGTCCTTGTGCTTGGCTAGCCGAACGTAAAATCCTCTCTCGTCGACATTTCTTCACATCCGTTCGAATATTCACATATTTCTCTAGGCTTCGAAGAGAGAATTTTGACCAAGTCGTCGTACCGCTCCGAGTTTCACGAACTAGATAATGCGTTCTCGTTAAGGAATGCATTTTTTATACAAAATCATATAGCAACGCGCGTATAAGGCCCGTTATTTCCGATAGAAAGCTAAAGAATTTTTTCAAAGATTCACAACGCCGTGTTTACAAGTATATGACTTACGACAAAACTATGGCCGGATGATTTTGCGGAATCTGCGCGACCGCAAGTGTCCCCGCGATACTTTTTTGCCGATGAAAAACTGGTATTAACTCGACAGCCTTTTCAACAGAACGGCACGCACTCGTGCATTATCTCCCTTCGATGCACGGCTAAACGCCCGGTCGTTTGCCCTTGATACGTAGTATTTCGCAAATTGCGGACTCGTCACGCATGAGAAATACGTGGCCGCCGCATAATCTTGTAGGTGGAATATATCGTGCCACGCTGATACACTCGATCAAATATTCATTGGCGGGGACGAGGTACACGGTTTTCGTTGTCAACGGGAATCTTGGACTTGACACGCGACGAGGAAGTACTCCCCGAAGAGGCGAGAAGGGAATAAGAAGCCAGGATCCAGTCGAAATAAAATAGCTGAAGTGACTGGCTTTGGCTGGCGCGACGCGCTGGCAGGCGCTCAAGAAGATTCGAAATGTAATTGCGTGTTTACGCGAAACGTAACGTTACGTTTCCTTCGTCGCCGTTTATCAATACTAATTCAATAATTTTGCAAGTCTACTTCCGATTCGTGTACTTATTCCAATTGGAACATCGCAGGCGATGTTAATATTTTTCTTCTCCTTTCTTTCTCTTTTTCGTAAGGAACGACTGATGAAAAGTTTCGCAAAATCCGTTTCTCGAGAGCATCGCAATATTTCTTATATCCCTCGCGACGCTGCGTCATGGATAACGCATCGTCTTCGGTAATATCAACGTCCAACAATACCACGTACGAATCCTCTTTCTTTCTTCGCCTCTTTCTCTTCGTGTGTACCAAAAGCCGCCAATATTGGCAGTATTTACGAAAAAGCAAAACCTCTTTGTGAGGTAGATTAATAAAACCAGCTCATCCTCGGAGCGAGGCCGACGGGCCGCCCGCCGTGAATTCGACGTTTCCGCTGACGCGGCAAAAACAGGATCGTATTGCAAGGTGCGTTTTTCATGACGTCGAGAGCGCCGCATTGGAACCCCATGGTATTTCGCGGGACTCGAATATTGATTTTCGGATGACGATTGAGTCGTTACTTCGATTGTCTTCCGATATGGGCGACGCGCGAGCGGAATTGTAAACAAATTCCCTCATCGAACCTCGAGTGATACACTTTCATCCGAGAAACAATTCAATGATTCAAAAGTCATTGACAAATCATCATGCTATAAAATAATTTGCGATACGCTGTTTGCTTGTAAAGAGATAAAAAAAAAATAAATATTCGATTATAGAATATTATAATGTTTCCAATAATTATTTCATTTCAGCATTTTATTCGAGTATCTCTGACATTTCCGTTTTTGAAGTATGTACTCGAGTAATCGGTGTTCAAATACAACACGTGGCTGCGTGATGAATTTTGAACGCAGCAGTGCGTACCAAACTCAAATCATACGCAACGCTGAGAATTTAGCGGTCAAAGTTTTTGCGTGCGTTTTATTTTATTATATTTCTCGTTCTGCAAACAACGCTGCGAAGTAAACGATCGCCTACAGTCTCGCGTGCGTAACAATAGCGTTGACAAGCAGCAATCTTCACGACGATGGAAACAGCTGGGGAAATTAAAAGACATTTACCGGAAGACGGCCGCCTAATGTCTTCAAGTAAACCGATTGGTTATTTGCTCAAGCGAAATCGCATCACGGCTCGTCATTCAATAAAAACAAGACGGGCGGGGGAGCGATAAACCACTTAAGGCCACTCGATACCGCCGCCGCCGCCGCCGACCCGCAACGTTGCTCCGAAAGAAGGAAGAGGAAAGCCGAAGGAGCTTACAAGGAGGAAATGTACACGCTGTAGCCGCGCAATCTCGATGTCATCCTATATATAGCAATGCAATACCTCGCGACATTAGTTGCCTTCTAATTGACTCATCGCTAAAATTATATTTATAATCGGTTAGAGTTGAACCTTAGCTGTAAATTTCAACTTAAAATTCAAGGATGCTGTCGAAACAAATTCATGACGCTTGACCGAAAGACGAAAGAAGGAGAATTCATGAAAGACAATTCGCGCCGTTTTCGACACAGGTGACTCGTGTGTCGACAATTCGTGTACAACGACGTGTCCGCTCCTCCTTCCCCCCTTTAACAACCTTCGTCTCGTATCTTCGTCTCGTTACTCCGAAGACGCACACGCGCGCAGCGGCGCCAGAACACGCATGCACAAACAGACCCGACGCGACACGGCATAGGCGAGAGCATTAAATATGCACCTCGCGTCATTTGGGGACGCGGGTCATTATTCCATCCGCTGTCTGTGGCGCGCTGACTTAAGTCCATCCAGGCAAGGCTGCCTGCCTGCCATTCGATCGAACGACGTCCTTTCCCCGAAGAGAGGAGACGAGAAAAGAAGAAGAAAAGAAGGAGAAAAAAAGAAGGAAAGGAAGAAAACCGAGAGGTCCGTGAAGAGGCGAGGAGGCGTATCGCTCCTCTCGCTCGGATGTTCCAGGTCATCGACGAAAGCAGAAGGTGGAGTGGAGCAGAATTCGGAATGCCTTATGCAATCGACCGTTTTGTGGTTAACCCTAAACGGGTATGAAATATTTGACTCGCATAAAGGTAGGCCTGTGATGAGGCACGCCATATATCATCTCCGAAAAAGCCGATTATTCAGGTAAAAGATACGCCGTTGCGTCTCTTTCTTTCTCTCGTCAAGTGTTATATGGCTGTGTGTATATTTATTTGACTACCGCGTCTCCCGATGACGATAAAGTGTCATTTTTACCGCAAGATTCGAATAACACGAGAGACCTCTGAAAAGTAACATTGATAAAAAAAATTTTGCTAGATTTATTTAGACATTACGCATCGAACGAAAACTCAATTGAGTTCCAAAAATTGTGCGTCGGCAAAAAAATAGATTAAGCGATTTTACGGTCCGGCAGCGTTATCTACGTTGTATCACGATTTGTGTCCGTGAATTCTGTCATAGATTGCACAGCGAAATAAATAAACGTAGTAATTACATTTATTTGTAAGCCGGTGACTGGCAATTTAGTAAATCCGGCGAATATTTTTTCGCCTGGGCGAAATGTCGAATTTCCGCGGCGACAGTCGAGTTTTCAGCGGCCGTTGGTACGCGCGCGGCGTAAAATAATTAAAACTAAAAATACATCGTTGCAATTCTTGATATATTTTCGACAAAGAGCCGGCGCGCATCCGGAAGTGGAATTTTCGTTCTAATTACATCGCGCTTTGTACTTCGTTAAATTTCATGAGCAATTATAACCGGAAAAACATTGTTACCTGTCCTTTGCGCGGAATCAAACAGGCACAGATCAAGTGCCTGTAGCTCTAATTTGCTGAATAAAAATGTATAAAATTAATTATCAGATGTTCTATGTAATAAAAATACAATTTGCAAAATATGAAAATTTAATCATTCAGGATTATTCGTACGGGTTTCTCTATTCGAAACTTTCGACGCTTATTGCAAACTCTTCAATTAAAAATTCTTTAATTTAAACATCAAACTCTCCCCGGCGCTGTTTCGTAATATAAATCTGACTGACGCACGCATTTTTATCCGAGACTGCAAGACAAACGACAGAAGGAGGATTCGACCGAGAGCACCCTTTAAATCTGCCTGTGAAAGACGACGACCGTCATCATCTCTCCGTGCTTTCCCATTTTCTTCGAGACGAGCGACTCTTGTCAACGGAAAACGCGAGGATCCTTCGTCGTTCACGATTTACCTCCTGAATTCCTACGAAAATACTCGCCGGTCGCGCATTGATTCGACGCGGCGATGCTCGTCGCGGCAGTACGCGGCATTCAAATGAAATGATGCGCGTGTAAGAGGAAGCATCGATTCTTTTCTCGTTCGTCCGGCCATGCAATTGCAAATGAGCCTCTCTCGTGATCGTGCGCGCAAGCCGGTCTCTGGATCGTTGCGCTCGCGAGATAGGCGAGTATTCTCGAGTCCGGAAAAGTTGAACCCTTTTCTACATATATATATATATATATATATATATATATACATATATAGAGAACGGAGGTGCCTCCTTCACGCAAAAGAACGCCCTTTTGCGCCACCTAAACAAAAAGAATTCCCGAAGCGCGGCGTCATAATAATCGCCGGCAAAAGCGGGACGGGGAAGGTGCGCGCTCCGATCATTAAATTGTTCCGGGTCTGGTTAACACTAGGAAGAGACGACTGCGACGTGGGAGGCGAACTTCCCTTCCGCGATTGGTCAATTAACAAGTGCATTAGAAAATAATGAGGCTTCTCGTTGCTGCTGCCCTTCGTACGCGTAAGAGTCTCTAAGCGCAACTCGCACCCGTGCGTGTATGCGCGTGTGTATATGACTCATATATGCGTGTATGTATATTTATGTGTACACGAGCATTCGGTCGCTCGTCTGTACGTGGGCGCCTCCGTGCGCTTCTTCGCGTTAATTAAGGGAAATTTGTCGGGAACGCGGCTCGCAATAATTATCTCTGCGCGCTCTCCTTGTTGCCGTTGCCGCCGAGAGCTCTCGGTTGTTTTCTATGATCAATAATAAAGACGGAGATGCAGAGGATCGTAACTATATAAGAAGTACTAATCCAAATAATCAAATAATTCAAGTACTTTAATACAAGACGGAGACTTGTGAAAGAACGATGTCGGTCTCCTTACTTTCTTGCTGCAAAATTATTTTTTTATATAAAATTCTGTATAAATCCTGTTCTTTTCTTTTTATCCAAAGATTAACATCTTTTATACAAAGATTAACTTTTCAAAAGAATTTAAAATTCTTATAAAATATATACTCAAAATAAGTAATGATGGAAAGAAATATCTTCCACATAAACAACGGTGAAATATATACGTATGTTTGCAAATAAATTAGAATATATAATCATCAAGAAATTCCATCAATGCCGTTAGTCACGATTTCGAAAAAGTTCGAGTACTGCGTGTTCAACACTACACTGACTACAAATTGCAAACACGCGGAGTGGTTTGCTAACGATGCGTTGTATGATGAGCGTGAGATCGATTGCACGCTTACATGCACTTTATGCTAAGATATTGACCGTGAATATTTATTATGGTTCGACACTGTTCGAGCAAAATGTGTAAAAGTAGTTACGTTATTAAAAAAACAATTATAACGAGTACTAACAGCTGTATGTATAAAACAAATAATTAAAAGGGATAAACGATAGAATTTATCATTTCGTCTGCGACATTTATTGCAACGAAGAAAAAAAGATTATTAATCTACCGCGTTCTAAATTGATTTCATGATAAATGTTACGAAGAGAAGCGTCAATCGTGTCTCGGGAAATGAACCTTTTGCAGAACACCGGCGAAACCGGATACCAAACAGCTCTCGCGTAACTGGTAAGATGCTTTTCGCGACGGTCGGCGTATAATCTGTTTTTCTTCTATTCGCGCGACGTCTAACCATTATCGAGTCCCTACTGCGCGCCGCCACCGCCGCCGCCACCGCCGCCGCCGCCGCCGCCGCTGCCGCCGCCGCCGCCGCCGCCGCCGCCGCCTCGCGCTACACGATCGACGCCAGCGGTTTACCAGCCCCACGGAATCGCCGTGAGAATTTTAAGGCGCGCGCCCGACGTGCCCGTCTTTAGGAGTTCAACTTTTTCCCGGGACCCGAGGCTTCTCGGATGAGCAGCGTGAACGCGGCGTTTGATCTTGAGGTGCATGCTAATGGAATACACGGTGCTGGTTACGTTCCGTGTGTTGCATTAGCGGCGCATCGGGTGAAACGTTTTAAACCCTTCGTCGTATTTATAGCGCGGCGGCGCCATTTAGCACCCGCATTACGCTATTTTGCTAAGTCCAATCGCTGTAATTCCAGCGGGCTCTATTTTAAACGTACGCATATATATATTTATCCTCCGTGCAAGATATTTTAAAAAATTTTTTCTTACATCCCGAAATCCGTATAAAATTTTGAATAATGCACAGATACAAAAGTAAAAACGTCGCGCGCTCCATTGAGATCTCGAAAAGTGGGAATAATATTAACCGCGATAAATAAATGAGCGATAACGAGGCAAAAAGTTTTCGCTTATACGCGTCGGCCGACGCGTTTCTACCTGCATTGCGACTTGGGGTGGCGGATAAAAATAGCACGGGTACTGAAATAATTATACGCCATGATTGCGATCTCCGGACCCGGATGGAGGACGATTAGCGTGTGTGCGAACGTGTGTCCCCGCGTATATGCGGTTGATCGTTATTAATATTCTACGAACGGCGCTCCCTGCCATTCCTTTGCGTCCCCGAGGCTATATAGGCGGCATATTCTACCTGATCTTCTACCGCGACGTTACAAATTCCGCGTGAGAGTCCTCAACGATTTCCAGAAAACCACCGGATGCGGTTCGAGAGGTCCTCGCTTCTTCATTCATCCCGAAGGTCTAACGGGCAATTTTCGCCCCGAGTGGATAAACATGGATTTGCATATACTCGGTGCCTGATGAGATCAGCTCATCTCGGGCTGCTCGTAAAATTCTAACTATTATATCTAAGAATAAAAAAAAGTACACAGCTCGACTGGAAAGTTTCGCAGCGGTGAAATGTTGGAGCATCTTGAAAAAAGTTGCGTCTCGAAAGAAAATAACGAGGGAAGAAGAATTTTTACATAATTTACCACGGTAGGAATTAACGAACATTTTAATGTTGCCTTTATTAACAGTGCTTTCTTGAGCGCAAAGGGAAGAACGCGCGGAGGAAAAATGGAACGAGTAATAATTAAAAAGTTCCATCTTGTAGCTTATTATGAGTGCCGTGCGTCTTCGGTGGCGGTTTACTTCTTCGAGCGTGCATGAAGCGGAAAATTTAACGCCCACGCCTACATGCGGCGGTATCGACGTCGCGCAAAATGAGAAATATCGAGGGTTAAAGTCGGCCGCGGCTCGAGAATCTCCTCTTTTCTTCCCGACGTTCTTCTTCTATTTAACGCTGCGCGGAAGCATCATCGATCAGCCCCGGAGGACAGTTTTGCTTGGCGACCAAGAGCCGGCACCACGATCGTATACAATGGGCTCGGTAGACCCCGTGAATAACGGATCTCTCCATCAAAAATTCCGTTTGTCCTATCCGTATCCTGCCACTGTATAGTCGCTAGTCTCTTTTTCACTGCCCCATAAAGTCGTCTTTTCGAACGACAGTGTTTCTCGTCGATTATTTTCGCTACTTGCCGACACGCTTGTCATTATGTACAATTATAATCCTTCTTTAGAAACGTATGTCATCGTAATCCAACAGATCGGAACGCTTTTCTAATTTGTGGTAAGAACACGCGGACAAAGAAGACTAAGGAAATCAAAAATTAATCAAAGGATATTCCGCGCCATTAATCGAGAAGGAGTGAAATCAGAATTATTAGCAAGTCGGGAAGGTATACGATCGAAAAGACAATATTGCGAAATTGCGCCGCCGCGCGATTATACGAGCCGACTGCAAGGAAGAGCGAAAAAGAGGAAACAAGCGTGAAAAAAAAGGAAATTACGCGCTGACGTGACGGAAGCCTCGTCGGCGACGGAGTCGCAAAAGGCAGAGCGCGCGGAATTAAAGGTGAACGACGGAGGTGTGCCTATGTATGTTTAATCGCGATCGAGTATTCCGTTTGGAGAGGGCACGTGGGAGAGAAAGAGAGAGAAAGAGAGAGACGACAGGGCCCCCTCGGACGAAGGGCGGAGAACGAGTGGAAAGTCCGCGGCGGTCTGCGCGTCCTGCGGGCCGATATGTAATTTTCTCCCTCGCGCTTCCCTTTACGTCGCCCCGTATCTCCTCCTTCCCTCCCGTCGGCACCGCGCCTCGAGCGACGTCCCTATAAAATGTTGCTCACCTTATAAAATTTCACCGCGAAGAGGACACGTACTTATGAATTACCGGGTGCGACCGCGCGATCGCTCAAATTACATAGAGCGGCGGGTGCCTCTTAACTGCCCCGCGACGACCAGGAGAGGCCCTTGTAAAAACGTAGGCGATGAAAGCGGTCCTCTTCTTTCTCCAGTCTCATTCCTCCTTTCCCGTGCCTTCCTTCCTTCCTTATCGTCGAAAACAATATAGCGACGTGAGAAACAGAATTGTAAAGCGAATCGGATCTTAAGTTGGAAAAGCTCGCTCAAAAGTCACGTCTCTTTGTCACAGCTTGTTTTTGCAGCTGCTGTTCTAAAGAGAAAAATTATTCTTTTTCCACCGATTATTATATTTTTTCTCCATTTCCTATTCTAAACTAATTCTAATCGAAATATTTCGGTCAGTTCGTACCGCGCGAAATCACAAATGGCTTTTAGAAGTGGATCGGAAGATTGGAGCGCCACGGGAGAGTCTAGGGATAATACTGATTTAGTTGCCGCGTTGTCAGCGACACGGAGCCAAGTTTGACGCGCGCCATGCAACATTAATGTCCCTCTTTGGATTACACACCGCACTGAAAACGTGTCATATGTAGTGCAGAAAGCCCGGCGCAGAGCTAGTCTTAACGATTGTTCAAAGTCAGTTTGTAGACATGACTTGTTTTTTTATTATTTAACTCATATAAAATATATTTTATCAATTATTTATTTTGTTAAAAAAAAAAAAAAAAAAAAAAAAATGTGGCATTGATCGTTAAATTTCGCCATTTAGAATTATTGAGAGAAAGATTGCACGTACATATTGCACGTACTATAAAATTCACTCTAAAGATTAGAATCTGTTATCGCTTTATAATATAGAGAGTGCATAAAAGGTTCATCAGTGTCTCCGAGATGATTTCGAAAGCGTACTCTCCACCTGCGTGAAATCTCTCTCCCGAGCGTCCACCGCGATCAATCACGCTGCACGCCGTCGACGCGGTCAGGATTTGAGCGTTTTGTTAAAGAAATGGAGGTGCTTAGAGAGAGATGTGTTCACGTCGCCGCGCGGCGAGATATCGGGGCGCTAAATAAATACTTCTCGTGGGCCGGAACGGTGTAGGCTTTTTAAGCCGTGTACTTCGCGACGCGTGACTAATCGCGGAGGCTGTACGACGAACTCGCAAGGAATACCAGCTGTGAAAAACACTGCTCGCCCAAATGAGTCTTCATGCTGAAATATCGCGTCGCGACCTCGTGATGACATTCGACAAAAGTCAGCGATTTTTAGGAACTCGATTTATCGAGTTATAACAAACGGTCGCATTTATGACAAATTTGTGATAGAAATAAAAATTTTCTTATCATGCAATTCCGATTGACTTCTACTTTGACGACAAATCCGCGGATTTCTCGCGGCTCTCCGGAAACGATCGTAATGGCCGTCGTTCGCGCTGGGGACTTAAAGTTTTAAAGGCGCGGAAGAAAGTGCACAAGTCGGGCTGCGATCGGGAAGTATTTTATTCAGAGAGTTCGATCAAGGGGAAATTTTCTTACCCCTCGAGAAGCCAGAGCGGAGTCAAGAAGCCGCGAGAGCGTCGTACCGGCGACGGGCCGACATCCATTATAAATGCGAGCGATTCTTCTCGCGCGAATTGTCGAAGATTAAGCCCGTCGAATCTTTCCGACGCGCTCGTGGCAATGAAAAATTCACGAGGCACATTAAGCTGCGCGACTTCGTTCTGAGGCAAAGGTCAGGAGCGAGACTTTTTGTATTTGCGGTATTATAAGAGTCTCGTCTCAATTGAGAGTTGCAAAAGTACGCACGAATTTTTCGAAACGATCGACAAATTTGTATCGTTGCGTTCCGGGCTTGGAAAACTTTTGTAACCGCAGCTTGCCAGAATTTCGTAGGCCATTCGTGTGAGATAATTGGGTGCGGAAACCGTAATAACGAGCCGGCTATTAAGACCTGACACGCTCCACAATAGACAGAACAAACGAGAATTGAAAAAATATAAAAAAAAGATTTAAAAAAAAAAATGAAAAACCGTTTAATAAACTGGCACATTTTTATAAACGATTTTTTAACCGCGCGACCGAAGCCACGAATCGTATTCGCACTGGGCAAAAAAAATAATGTAGCAGTACATGAAAGGGAACCGCTGATGCGCATGTAACGGCATTTTTCGTTTCACTTAACGTTTAACTAAATTCGACGTACTGCAAAATTGTCCCATGATATTTAATTTAATCCAATCACGCTTTATAACCCAAGAATAAAACGTAACGACTCCGCGATAAAATGCACTTCGTTAACAGCTAATTTTATCTTCGCTCGTGCAATTTTACACCGCAATGCGTTTGTAAAAATACCTCACAAATTTTATTAATTTTTTTTATTAATTATTGTTTATTATTATTTTTACATTGTTTGCTATTACTCAATTATTTACTATTAACAATTACTCGTTATAAACAGATTTCCGTTGTTATACAGATGGATCGTGAATCCGCGCCGAGATTGCGCTGCGCAAAATCGCGCGCAATACTGTCAATTTTGGATTCTGCAATTTACTTCTTCTCATCCGGTTGTTCGCGACCCGTCCGGAGCCTAAACTATCAACGAAACGAGGCAAGAAGACGCATTAATAATACGATCTCGTCGGTCATTCCACCGGGACCGACGGTCGGACGGACGGACGGACGAACGGACAGGACGGTGTTAGGAACCGCATTTTTCAAGTCATGCCTGTTAATGCGGTGAACAAGGGGCTGAGCCCGGACCCCAATGGTGTACGCATCGAGGGGCATCGCGACGGTGCCCCGAAAAAATTAATTACGTCAGCCACTCGGCCGCTCGTTAATTCCTAGTAATCACTGACGAGTCATCGTAGTGCGCCTCCGGCTAATTGCGCGCGCTACATGTCGCTCTACATACCACACTGATTGCATTGTAACTAGCAAACACTAGACAAGGAGAGTCGTGCAAAATGACATAATTTTCCCATTAGACATCACAAAGCTGTTGAATGATGACAGCTGTTAATTCTGACCGTGGCAAAATATCGCGTTTACGCTGTTTGACGCTATTTTTCTCGAGCTGTGCGCGCGCGCGCGGTGTTGTTTCAAGAAAATTTCCATGTGTATCTCGCGCGTTAGGTAATTCGCCAATTTTTCCGTTAAACTTTATTTTTCTCTTTCGCCACAAAGATATCCCTCTGCGCGCCGTGCGCAGCATCCGTCGACATGCTTGCGAGTACGATTGGCGGCGATCCAGCAAGGTGTCGATTCAAGGCCACGTATGGCGTTCCCCGGCGTTCCCTCGATTTCTCCCGGTGCCCTCTGCCTGGGCGTGACAAGTGACATCACCGCGTTCACGTGACCCATTGTAACGTGACGGAATGGCAGGAAAATTTACACACTGGGAGGGTCTGCGTAATGATCCGCGGCATTCGTTACAATGAAAATTTCAACCGTCGTCACGAGGCAAGAACCTAAATACTGGGAGGTTTATAAAAAAGACCATCACCAATGGCGAACTTGTGTGCAATTGTGGAAGAATGAACTTCATCCGGATAGTTTGCGTGGCAATCGTAAATCCTGCTCCTTCCATTCTAAACGCTAACATTTTCTCTGTGAATTAAAGTTTTAATTTACAAAATTAAAACTTTAATTCACAAATAGTTTCTCAAGTCTAGACAAGTTTCGGGAGTTGACAAGAGATGCGTTACCCGCCGTCGATGATCAATGAAGAATGAGATCTCGTGTGAGGTATCGCAGTGAAGCCAGGCTTCCGAAGCGCACTTGGGAGAGAGAAAGAGAAAAGAGAGGGAGAAAAAGAAAGAGAAGAGCCGCGCCTCGTCGGTCTGCGTCATGAAATGGAGATCACGACGCGCGATCGCGCCTCTCCTTTGCGCCCACAGTCATTGTCTCGGGGCGAGAGCAAGGTCTGCGAAGCGAGAGAGAGTTCATCATGATCCGGATCGATCGGAGCCTCTATAATCATCCCGACGCGAAACAATGACGTTTGCAGGGCGCGCGAGAGCGTCGCGGCGTCCATGAATATTCAACGAATATCTCGCTTGGACCGAACGCGCTACATAAATAATATAATTGAGTTATATGGGATGCCTCTCAGTACTATCGCCACTCCTCTCGATTAGCAGGATATACACCGTGGGACGCGAGGTAAAAGGAACGGCGGTTATCCCGATACGAAACCTGCAATTATTCGGTTTCTCCGAATCAAAGGAAATTAAAAACTTAAAACATAAACTAATAATTCCGTAATTAACGACAATATAATAATAACAACCGGCAATAACGCGATGTTACATTTCAGCCGCGCTGCGGGGCAAAAAACGAGAGAGATGGATTTCTCGGCGAGAAACAGGACGACGTTAACGAGGTTGCCGTCTTGATAAAGTCGGCGTCAAAAATTAAAACTTGAAAGCAAACGAATTTCCGCGCACCTTTGACGCCGTGTCGCGCCCGCGTCCTGGCATTTATTTCACGCATTTTTTCCTGCGACGCTTTTCTCGCTTCTTCCGCGGCGAGAAATTAACGAGGGAATATTACATTTTCAAAGGATTCCGGGACCAACAAGGGCATCGCGCGACGACACGCTGAAGGGAGTGAGAAAGAGAAGAAATTCAAGCAAACGCAGTAGCGGTTTGTCATTTTACACGCATGATGATTCCGTGCCGTAATCGGAAATCTTGACGACGACGATGATAACGATGACAACGACCTCATTAGCACACGTTAAACTCGAAGGCGAGCTTACGCGTATCCTCGTGTAAATCAAAACGATCATAAGACTGTGTAACATACGCGAAATGAGACGAACTCTCGAACTTTCTTCGTTATTTTTACATAGAAAAAAAAAAATATTTAAATATTTTCTTCCGTCGTAACGTATGTCCGAAACGGAATTGCAGCAGCTCCATACTAAAAGTTACTCTGTAAATCTCTTTGCACCGTCGTTAAACAGGCGAGGGGGGGTTAATTTAAGAAAACACGCACGCGCGCGGAATAAACGAGCAAAAGAAGAAGATGACGGCGACGGGGGCCCGGATCGCGCGGTCCGTCGTACGAAACGCGATCCACGTGGCGCCGACGTCATACCAACGAGGCCCACGAGCGCGACTCGACGATCGACGTGTCGAATTTACATGTGAATCACGCGCGCGCTTCGCGGCCGACTTGCCCCCTAGTACCCCTTCACGTCGCGCTTCCACGCTAACAAAATTCCCCAAGTCCGTCGTAAATCGTGGTCCGGACGGGCCCGCAATTTTCGGGTGACACACGCCTTTCTCTCTTCTCTTCCTTCTCGCTCGCTCCGGACTACGCCACTGCGCGCGCGGGACCGGAGACGCGCGGTCGTATATGCGTGTACGTGTGTGGCAGTTCGTCCAGGTGATTACGCTGTCGCTCGGGGCCCGTTCCCGCCACCACCTCTCCGCCCCCGTCCTGTTCGTTTCTTCGAACACAACCGAAGGACCGTGAGCGACACACGCACATTCGTACACACGCACGACGAGAGAACCGACTGGGCCACCTTATGTCCTCAAACCGTGAAGGAGGGACGAGAGGAACGCGGCAAGAAGGATACGGCCGAGGTGTGAGGTGAATGCGACGGAAAGGGAGAGAGCGCGGGCCTCATCTCGCAGCAGCAATCGCTTTGGTCACGCCAACGTCGCTGGCCCGCTCTCCCGCTTTAATCAGGTGTTAAATACGAGCATCGTTGCACATCTCGAATGTATTCCCACTCGAAAAAGGTATTGAAAGAAAGAGATGTTTTTCTCGCTTCGTCTCTTTCTCCTCTTTCCTGCCCGTTCCCTCTTCGCACCTTTCTTCTTTTCAACGGCTTAAACGCCTGCGCACTTTCCAATGTAATCGCGATAGCGAACGCGGTGCAGCGCAGCGAGGAAGAAGCGACAGACTTAAGAGAACCTAAAGTCAGACTCACACGACAGGTGGGTTAGAATGGTCCGCTCGTTAACCAGCGAGCAACGGTCTCGAAAGGAACGAGATCTCGAACGTCGGCTGTTAGATCGGCGAGTACGTTCGTAACGAGAGCAAAGGAAGCGAGAAAACGGGCTCGAGGCCCTAAATGGACGTTGACAGCGACGTCCGGTGAATAAAAGCAGTGTGACATCGTCGAGGCGTGTACCTCTCTGTCGTCGAAAAATCGATCCTCTGGAAACACAAAGCCAAGCAAACACCAGCGCCTTTAAAAGATGCGCACTCGGGACAGTCGAAAATTATGTTCGTTCGCAATCGCAGCGTTCAGCGAGTAAAAAGCTTTCTATTTAATCGAAAAGTTCGTTCTGTCACGCGTCACGATACGCCGTTCGGTAGTCAAGATTGCACGGGACGCATCGCGAGCATCCGTCAGCATCGCGGCTGAAAGCGATTAGAGCTGGCAGCCCAGCTTCTTCGAGTACATCCTTCAAGTACCGCGCGAGACACGCAAGATTGCAGAGAAGGTGGTGAGACGTTGGACCCGAGGCGCCTCGACGAGACAAGACGGGAGGACGTCCCGCGGTGTTCGACCTGTCCGAGTTCGATCATCGACGCGCGAGGGCGAGAGGCAGCGGGGGAGGCGTGCATGCACACGAAGATGCGCAAGGTGATGCCACGAGGGGTTGGGGGAAGAGAGAAGGCGAGGAAGAGGAAGAAGCCAGCCAGCCAGCCAGCCAGCCAGCCAGCCAGTCAGTCAGCCACCCAGTTCGCCAGTCAACCAGCCAGTCCGTCAGTCAAGCCGTCGCGGCTCGTTCTCCGTCACTCGTTCGCTCACTTACTCGCTCGCTACTCGGTGTGTTAATTAGTTAAGGTTGTTGGTCGGGGACTAAATTACACCTCCGGAGCTACTCAAAGGAAGCAATTACTGGTGGCGCAGCCCCGGAGGGGGAGTCGTGAGGCTCGCGAGGAGGCGCAGCGCGACCGTGATGGAACGACGGAGAGAAGAGCGGGCGAGAACGAAAGCGAGGAAGAGAGAGAGAGAGAGAGAGAGAGAGAGAGAGAGAGAGAGAGAACTCACTGCACGGCAGGAGATGAAACTAGCGAGCGAACGAGCGAAGTCGACCGACCAGTCAACTCGTCGAGCGAGCTAGCTAGCAAGCTAGCTAACGCAGCTCGATGAGCTGCCAGTGCAGAAGCGCCTGCCGTCTTTGCTTCTGCTACCGCCGCCAAACGCGCGCCGCGCACAGACCAGCGTTTTCCTGTCGATCCTGTCTCGATGCGCGCGCGGCACACACGTGACTCGCCTGCTCCCTCTTCATCGCGACCACTTTTATGTTCAACGACCCGCCACCCCCTTCTTCATCATCATCGTCGTCGTCGTCGTCGTCGTCGTCGTCGTCGTCGTCGTCGTCGTCGTCGTCGTCGTCGTCATCGTCGTCATCGTCGTCGTCGTCGTCGACTTCTTCTGCTCGTTTCCTCTAAACCAGCTACCCGGCTGTGCGCTGCGCTCTCGTTTGAGTACACACCATACATAGAGCACTACCCTACCGCAAGTTCCGTGTAATATTGTGGAAAATCGGGGTCACATCGCGCGTCGATGAGAATAATTCTATACACTGCGATGCTTATACGGTTTTATAAGCGTCTAACGAGCAGCCTAACGTATGATATCGAAGCGAAAATTTGAGATTTTTATAATTGCTAGTATTGCGAAATCTGTCGCTTTCATAATCAAAATTGAATTCGGATTCGTTATTCATATTTATTAAAATACCGTCTGTCAAAGAGACACCTAATATCCGAGTCGAGAAATATATTTTGATTTGGAAACGAGGTGATTTGAAAGCACGATAATTTTTTCCGCGCGCTCCGTAACGATCGCGCACGGGACAGATGACAGCGTAAGAAGAAGAAACGAAGAATTTCCGGGGATTTATTACAGGGCACGCGATGCCTGAGTAGATTGAAGCCGAGCAAGGTGATACCCAATCAGCTTCACCTCGCTCTTTCTTTCTCTCTTTCTCCCGTGTCTCGCGATCGATGCACGACCCGCGCACGCACGTACACACGGCGGCCAGACAATAAAAATCAGCAGTTCCTCTCCGCCCTGCCACGAGAACGAGTCCTTACCTACATCCTTGGATTACGCCCATCTGTCGCGACTTATCCTTAATTCATAATTGCACGGTCTATCATTCGCGCTGATTGTAAATTACAGTTATTTCGTACAGGATTTCATCTCTTCGCCGTGATTATTAATAAAGTACGACTGTCGTAAAATAAATCATGCGGCAAAAACAGCGGCGAAATCGTGCGGTTTTCGGCACAATCGTACGAGTGAAAGTAAAATTTGGAAAAATAAAAAGTTTAAATTGAGATTTACGAATCGACAAGTGACTCGTCGGAATTCTTAGATACAATATTTTGCGTTAAGTAGTATATATTTGACGCTGGAATTTAATTCGAAGCGAAGAAGCGGCCTAACGTATGCATGTCGAGGTGAAGCGACATTTTCTGAGACGAAGGAACTCGGGGAATCGAGAAACGCGATACCGGACTGCGATGCGGCTTCAGATATTTCGTGGTAACTGCAAACCCCATGTGGTAACACACCGGCCAGTCGTGGCCTCCAAGTGAACAACTTCCACTCGTGCACGGTGGTTTCGAGACCGAATGCAACGTCGGAGTTCCTAGAAGCCCGGGCCTTTAAGGACCGGGCCTTTTCCCCCTCTTCCCCGCCCCCCGCGTCCCAGGTTCTCAGGATACAATGCGTGTTCCGTTTTCGGAACCCTGCCGTTCCTGGGCTTGTCGAGAGTCCTTTCCGTTGCTGCACGTTTTCCAAGCATTCTTCGTAGACTTGCTTCGGAAATAAGAAGAAAAATTTCTAGTCGAGATAAAGTTGCTTGTTTTGCAACTCTTTTTTTAAACAAAATTAATTTTGTGTAAATATAAATAATTATTCATTTGGAATAAATAGTTGGATTTTATCAAGAGTCACTAATCAAATAAAACATTTTAATATTAATATATATTTCTTTTCGGATTCGTAAAAAAAATCGAAATATAAATGTAATTAATTCGATAAGAGATATCGACAATGCATAATAAGATTCATCGAATTAATTTTTTTACTGTCAATTGAATTACATACAACATAAAGAATTTCTTGAGTTCACATAATTCTCGAAAAGTCCGTGAAGGTAACGGATTACTTTTGCACAAAGTGCCTCAAAGGATTCTTGATTTTAATTTTGATTACAGCAAAAAGTGCACGCGTTTCCACAAAATTCTGTATTCACGTATGCAGCTTTTCAAATTAGACGAGAAACACAGAGATACGGTTTCAAAAAATATACGAAAAATAGAATCACTTTCGCGATGAAAAAAAAAAAGAAAAAAGAAAAAATACGGAAGTTTGACTATAAATAATTATAATACATTTCGTACTTCACGACACGCCTTTTTTCGGGCAAACCTCTCGATTGCGACGGACACTGTTTGGGCGTTGCTTCCAATCGTCGATGAAAAGAAAAAGAGCGAACGAAAGAAGAAAGAGAACGGCGGGCCTCGGGGGCTGGGAACAATGAAGGGGCTTGATTTGTTCTGGCGCCTCTTCGCGACGCTCCGGATTATGCCCGGAAGTCTTTTCTTTATCCGTCGCTCGCTATCTCCCGCCCGCTCTTCTTCTTTCCACCGTGTGCGCGAAAACGCGCATACGACACGATTCGCTCGTCGGAACACTGGCGCGGGGACGCGTATGGTTATCACGCCGCCTCGGGCGAAATATAACGTCTACGAAGTGCATCAGCGGCGAGCCATCTACGGCGCCACATCGGCGACCGACTGCCATAACTCGAGGCGGCCTCCGACAGTAACTGCGCGACGACGACCACGATGGGGACATGGCAGCGCCGTGTCCTCATCCTCGTCACCGCCGGGGAGCCGTATTGTGTACGGAGGACGTGTCACCCCCCCCCCTTTCTTCTTTGCCCCCTGGCCGAGAGCGTCGCGAAAAACGCGAATGACAGACGCGCGCGCGCGCCAGCCTGAGGGAATATTAAAAACGTTCCGCGGAAAACAGCGGATAGGCGTGAAGAGGCGGTGGTAGGGACGTTGATGGTATATCCGGCGCCTGCCCTAGCACGTAAGCGTGACGAGTAACAAGCCCCGCGGATGTGTGTCATCACTTCGGAGATTTCGTGTATGTATGAGAAGACAGGATCTAAGATAGCTATTAGATAAAAGGTGAAAACACAACGAGCGACCGTATTATGAAATGCTTCGTCTTCTTCGTCGCTATTCTTTTCCCTTTCTATCCTTTATTAAATGCGTAATTTATTTTTCCTATAAATGCTTTCCTATAAATCCTTTGTCCCTTATTTATTTATTTTTTTATTTTTTTTTATCAACTGGCTGGATATATAAAGTATGCTACTCTACGCACGAACTCATACGATTCCGACGAACAGCCCGGTTTTCTGCGCACGGCCCGATCCTCGGGGGACCGATAAACGTCGATCTTCGAGAAAGCCGCCCGATATGGTCGCGGACGAGACTGCGACACGTGTCGCGATGCGCCCGACAGCGACCGGATGCTCGTTGTCGAACGGCCGTGACGGCGAGAAAACGCCGGTTTAGCTCGCCGTCAAGCTTCAAGTACCCTCGCGACGCGGTTGTCACGATAATATGCTTTGATATAAAACCCGACCCCAGGTACATCCTGTGCAGAGTCGGGACTTTCTGGAATAGAACCAATAATAATGTTAATGAAGACATATGCGTCATACGTGCTATCTCCTTTACAAGGGGTTGATATAATAAATAATTAATGAGCAGCATTAAAAATTTCTCATTTTAAATCCACGCAACCAGCTATTAAAAAAAAAAAAAAAAAAAACGGAACGGAGTAATTACAGGTTGCGTCCTTTATTTTTCAATACGTCACGAATATATATCCCGACATTCACGGTCGACGCTTTGTCGCGGTTTCGCGGACACGATAGTGGAGATTTAACGGAACCCATTGTACGTTTTAACGGGCCGCAACCGCAACGAAGCTGAAAATTACACGTGCCCATAGTATTTGTTTATAACGACAAACGATCTCTAATACATTCTAGAATATCTATCTGCTCTATATTAAATAATAATATTGTGTAATTATGTTTCGAGTCATCCATGACTTTCTCGTGCAAAATTTCTTCATTTTCAATAGTAGTAGCTTTGAGATAGATGTCAAAATATATTATTACAAATGTTATCCATTACAATGTAGCGCCTGCGATACTGATATTACAACAGAGATCGGGACGCGTCCTTGACGCTCCGATCGGGAGAGAGCATCGGATCCTGAATTCCCTCACGACGACGCACTTACACAGAGAAAGAAAGAGAGAGCAAGAGATCGAGATGAGAACGAGCGAGCGAGGCGTAGGCAAAGCAGCCGTAATAATGGACGAGAAAACGAGACGCGGACGGGTCGGCTCGGTGGCGCAGGCGAAGGAGCGAGAGAAAGAGGGGAACGCGGAGGCAAGCAGAGGCGAGCATCGCGAGGAAGGTAGGGCAAAGCCGAGGCAGGCAAGCAGGCAGGCAGACAGGCAAGCAAGGCAGGCAAGGCAGGCAAGCAGGCAAGCAGCCGGGCAGGGCAGGGCACGGCAAACGCAGGGCCCGAGGGCTCCCGCGCGCGGTCGACGCCGAGGAGCGGCGAGCGAGCGACAGGAAGCAACGGCGACAAACCGGGCGAGCGAGCCGAGACGGGCCGGAGCGGAGCCGGCCGTCGGAATGGAGAGTAGCTGAGAGAACGGAGCGGACCCGAAGAGAGAGCCGTGCGAGCGAGCGAGCCGTCGGTTGCGGAGGCGACGTGGCTCCGGTCGTGTTTTATTTACTTAAGACCAGTAGCGAGCTCGGCGCAGGTAGAATTCCACAGCTGGAATCTTAATAAGGGTGGCCAGGGGTTCTCCCCCGGTCGCTTCGACCCGTCGCTCTCGTCTCCCTCGCCGTTGCGTTTGCGCTGCTGGTTTCTTCAACAAAATGCCGAATATCGATACCGCAAATAAATGTGTGTTAGAATAGCTTATAGAAAATTCATGCCGCTATTAGTTGAGAAATTAATATTTCAAAGTAACGCTTTTAAATTTTTATATTGTGAAAGAATTGTCTCACTAAAGCAGGAATTATTGTAGTATAATAATAATGATTATTATTTTGTTCGTTGACAAATATTTTTTTTAACGAATAAATCAAACATTCGCTCAATTTGTCGCACGCTTCATCTAAGGGAATAAAGATTATCGAGCGGAAGTCTGAACTCGCACGAGACTGAACGCTGGCAGCTGCCGCGGATTAGATCTAGCCAAGAACTTTTATTTTTGGCCGGCGATGCTTGGGCATCGAGAAATGTTTCTGAACTCGAAGAAGAAGAAAGAGAGAGAGAGAGAGAGAGAGAGTTCAGCGCCAAACGCGCGATAAGAGTGTCGACCGCGTTTGTATAACCGCGTTCACGGATAAACGCGTGTCGCTGCGTGTTATCTCGTGAAATTTATATCCAACGAGTGGTAATTTTATCGCGCTACTCTGAAATCTTACCGTATCCCGCGCGCCATCCGCGTAAAATCTTAACGCTCGTTAGAGCCTTCATCATAAAATCGCGTTCGCTCGAATTCCGAGAAAGCCTGTCTAATTATAGCCCCCTTTAATGCGAGAGTGGTCGCTGCTACTGTCCTTGAGCGTTCATCCATAGACAATTACGGACGCACCCCTATGATAATTAGCCAAACCGGCCGGACTCGCACGCCGGAAGTGCGCGAAATCGCCGCGACCGCTGTATCGATATTTTCACGGATATTAGAGACTCGCATTTGTTAAAAGTAACGTGAAATAATGAATCAAAAAAGAGAGAGAGAGAGAGAGAGAGAAAAAGATGAATATTTTTATCATTTCCCAATTTTCAAGCACATTCGGCCAATATAATATCGCATATAATCATAACAAAAAATAAAAATAACGAAATAAGCGACGAATTAATTAGAAATTGCAATGTATATTCGAAAAAATAAATGTATTATTCGGTAGAGAACTCTAATTACTATCGTGTAAAAAGAAATTAAAAACATCTCGCCTAAAACCACGATAAGAGAAGGCCGGAAGAGCACGGCGCGAAATAGTGAGACGAGAGAGAACATCGCCCGTGGCCGTGTTGGCGAAATTATTGCGTCCGTCTAACTAATCCATACCGCAACGTATGCGACCCCTCAACCCCGCTGCGTGCGTGGAGTGCGTGCTACAGTCGAGTGTATCATCGCGCGCGAGCTCATATATAACGGGTGACTCTCGAATGCTGGCCAAAAATAGTGCAATATGTCACCTGAAACGCTGCTGATATCGTGACACGAGTGACCGTGACAAAAAATCTTCTTTGTTCTATGTTATTTGCGGAATGAATGACGCTGAATTACGCATGTAAAAGTACAATTTTTTTCAAACCAATTAGCACGATCAATTTTTTTTAATTTATGCGTTCAAAATTTCGATTATTAATTCAAGAGTTCAAGTATACAATTTGGCGAGTGGATGAGCGAGATGAAACTTTACGAGACGTTGCGCTAAGTGATACAAAAAATACCCCCGCCAAAAAAAAGTGTGCGCCGAATCCCTCGAGATAGAAATTCAAGGCAGCGGCCATGGAACGCAATCACAACGCCGCCGTCATACATGGCCATACACAGGCGTGCATCCTTGTATCGCGCACGTGCTGCGAGCGGCGTAATTTCGAGCCGGTCTGTATACGCATCTGCCGGCGCGATGCATACGCGGCCAAGTGGCGGCGAGAGCAGCGGTGCACAGGGATGCGGCACGCACGTGCTAAATTGCGGGGCGCGGTTGCTGCGTTGCGGCACGAGAGACGAGAGACTGTCTGCGGCTTTTCGTTCGCGCGCGTTTTCCTGCCGGAAACGCATCTCGCGTGTACGCGGATAAGAGTAATGAATAAAAAGAGAGCGGAGTGTAGCGCGCCACGAAGACGCGCATTCGCGATGCACACCGTAATTACGTTAACGCCGCCGTCTCGGGTGGTGAGCGAGGGATTTCGCAATAATTCCACTTGTAGTTATGTTACGTGTGTTCCTTTTACGATACACCTCGCGTTTTACTCCTCCAAGCAAAAATCGTTTATCACCTTCGCAAAACACGTGTGGCTCGTTGCTCCTGTCGTCGCGTGACATTGAAATTGCCGGTCGTTCATGCGAAACGAATTATTGTATAGCAGCGTTTCCCTAACAATCGTTAATGCATTCATCATGAAGGTGTACGAATGCCGAACGTAAATTATCGCGAGTCGCCGAACCGTGCGTTCGCCTCGACAATAATTATGCGCTAATGCGTTCTTGCTAAACGCGACCCTATGCGCTGATGCTGACATTAATATTATCGAGCTAACTACCATTTCGGACCCGTAATAGTAGCTAATTTAGTAATGACACGCCTCGACACGAAAGCGATACGTCCTCTCGGCTCACTTCGCTCCACCAATGCTCGTCTTCGGCTGAACTATAGGTTTGTTAAATTGTTGGTTAAGAAAGTTTACAAATCATTTTAATTCGCGGGAAAAAGGATCTCGAAAAGCAACTGAACACACCTAATTATCATTAGCGCGTTAGATAATTTCAGCAAGCGCCATCACTCCGGTAAAAAATTCCGAGGCACCTCGGAAGCAGGAAGTCGACGACCGATACGGGCGGTCCATGCGTATACGCATCATCCAAGCCCGCGTGCGCAGGGGTTGGAACGATTACCCGATATATGTAACCCTCTTCAGGGCTCTCTCACTCTTTCTCTCTCGTCGTTATATAAAACCTGTGACGGCGGCGGGCATGGAGGAGGGTGCGCGCAGAATCGGGGTTGCAAGAGAGAAGGGCAGGATATCTCGCATAACGTCCATGTAACACACCCTGCTCATCACGCGCCACTAGCTCCCCTCCCGCGTGTGAGTCCCCTTACCCATATCGAAACCGAAGCGACCCCAGAAAACCTACTGGCCCTGAACAGACCCTGCGGTGGAATAACGCGTCTCTTCTCCGCCCCGCCGCCGCCGCCGTCGCGCTTCATCTCCCTCGCTCGACTCGCATTCCCGTCCCGCTGTCCCCCTTCGTCTCTCGCTCGTTATTAGCTCGCCGACTCGCACATGCGAGTTATGTTTATATTATGATATTAATAGAGGGTAATACGCGGCCTCCATCACACCAGCGGTAGCACCCGTCGCAGCAGGTTGTTTGTCGGCCCTAAGAGGGCGCCGAGGGCCGTATAAACGGGTCCGGGGCGTCGGGAGGAGAGCGCGGCAGCCCCGGGCGCACACGCTGACGATCGGACGCGCCTCCTTCGCGGCGCGATCCGAGACCCATTAATCGACACGTCCACGCAAATTTCATTTAATTTGTATTACACCCTTCTACCGAAGTTTCAAGCACCGGTGAATTTCTGTTCGACATAAAGTGCCCTCGAAGAGCATAATTTTAGAGATTTACTTGATGATGTACTTTTGCGTCTTTTGCGTTATTATAAATATATATATTATATATATATAATAAATCAATAAATAAAATTTTCAGCGATGAACGGAGATTCACTTCGAGAAGCAATTCCTACCGCAGTTTCGACAGATTCTAAAAGTAGTTGTGACGCAAGTCAGCATTAATTGTGCGTTTTGTAGCGCGAAGATGGCAGAAGATAGAAAGAAGAAAAGAAAAAAAAGGGGGGAAAAAAGAGAAGAGTCTGTCTTCCGCTATAAATTTCACGACTACGAGGAGAGACGTGGGCCCGAAGAGAGAAAGAGAGTTGACCTGCTGGTCGATGCATTTCGGGGGAAGGCCCGATTTCGCACAGGCCTATGATTTCGCCGGTTCGGAACGCGAAATTTTTAGCCGCGGAAGGACGCGACGAGGGGGAAAACACACGTTGAGAATGAGAGAGAATATCGTTTAAGTGGCCGGCGAAAAAGGGAGACTACCAGGAACTCGCCGTCCGTCTGCCGACTAGCCTTCCTCCTTCCGACCCGGCCTATCTTGGGTATCCAATTCGAAAAGGGCTACCCCCTCGGGACCCGCATCTCGTTACACGAAACATCGTGTAATTAGCACGTCGTTGCGATCCCGACTATATGCACATGTATATATGTATAGGGGCTCGTAAACGAATGATTCGCTAAGGATAGCGGTAGCCGACCATGATTTAATGCAGTCTACGCTAGCGTGGGATTTTACACAATCCCCCTCCGCCCTGTCGAATCGTCGTCGATTCACTCGTAATTTCAAGTAGCGTAAATTTAATTTAAACAAATTCAATTCATTATAAAAATGCCATTTCCAGTTATTAATTCCGCGACGACAACGCAATTTGTAATAAAAACAATATATTGTTGTGAGAATTCGAAATCACGTCTGATAACACGATCGGTATCGAATCGACGACATTAAAAAGCAAAACTCGATACCAATTTCCCGTTTTATCGTCATTGTCGGCGTAAACGGCCGCCGCGCCGCGAAATTAGAATAACAAAAAAAATAAAAAAAATAAAAAAAGACAAAGTAATAATACCGCGCGACGTATACATGCACAATGTATAACGCGACATTTGACCGCTATTGTTTAAACGATATCGAATTACCGCCCCATCGCCGCCGCCGCCGCGATGCGATCAACACAATGGAACTTTTCGTATTTCGTGGTTCGCGCGCGCCTCCTCTGTCGCCCGCCGCCGCCGCCGCGCGCCTCTCCCGCTCTCTTTGTGCCGCGTCAAATTCGATATCGAGTTATTTTTCAGCGTGATTACATTAATTGCCCCGGCGATGCAGGCGCGCCTCTGATCACAGGCGCGATCGCTGTAATGTCGTTGGGCCGGTTATTCAGCCGAGAACGCGCGAGGTGTTTCTATTTTCGAAGGTTAACGCGATTACGTTCCGTTGCAGTTTCGTCTAACGGGCCCGTAACTATCGTTTCGCGCCTCTCGTTTTCCCTCTTCGGGGGGGCCTCTCTCTCTCTCCCTCTCTCTTTAGCTCGTTATATTTCATTTATGCCGCGTTCCCGGTGCGGCGAGACTCAATAGAAAAAATCATCGCGGATAATAAAATAGATCGACTTTTAATTTCTATATCGACGGCGGCTCCTCTTTGTGATTTATATTTGTATCATTCTCAGCAATTAATATCACTCCCAGCGTTACATAATCTCAACGTTACATCTCGTTAACGCACGGCGCGGTGTATTCCTGCTAATAAATTAATTGCGCAGCTTTGATCAGCGCTGTAAGTATTCGTACCCGGGTAATAAAGAGGTTGATATCGCAATCCTATTGTAACTAGTAATTCGGTGGATATGTAACGCTAATTATAAACACGATCAAAGTACGCTCTGTATCAATGATATGGAAAGGGAAACCGATGGGGCAAAGCGACGCCCATGCGAAATTCGGCATTTCTAATTCCGTAACGCCGCGGAAAGAAAATGCAACAGGCTGCGCGATACGCGCGACAACGCTCGGTCGGTCGCGCCGCGCAAATTGCGCGCAAACTTCCCGTTTCTCTCGCGCGCTTCCCCGAGCTGTACAACCGCTGCACGACCGCAAACTTACGCGAGATCGTACCTCATTTCCAATCTACCTTCGACGATGGGACGAGCGAAGAGCCGCGCCGGTGGTTTCCGGCCGTGCGTGCTCGCGGTAGAAAATTAGAAACGCCGCGCGGCGGCAATCCGGATTGATTTCCGTAGCGGGAACGCGACGCTCGTTTCAACTTCGAGGCCTCGCCGACGCGGATGTGCGCGACTCGTTAAGATCAATCGCTCCCGCCGCCTATTTGCTCGCTCGCTCTCTAACCGGGCATAACATTTATATCGGTAACGCGCGCGCGCTGCTCCCCCTCATCCATCCCCGCGGAACACGGTAGTTTCATGGCCACCATCATCATCCGCAGCGCTCAACCTATCCCGGTGACGACGGGCCGATTCCCCGTGCGGAGCGGCGTTGATGCTAAGCTGAGCGAAGGTTCGCTCTTTGATCTTCTGCCTTCCTATATATAAACACGAGTGCGCGAGCGGGAAGAAGCGAGCGCGCGCCTCCGTGCACGCGCGTTCGTTAGGGCGACGAGAAGCGAGGACGATGTAGAACGATACGTCGGGAGAGCGGGGCAGAAACGGAGAAAGAGAGAGAGAGAGAGAGAGAGTGCGTGAAGAGATGGCCTCTATTCCGCCGTATCTCCTGCGTGGGGTCTTTATACGTCCGACTGTATTCCCCCACATCCATTATCTGCATACGTTACTCGGGAACACATCATGCGAACGCTACGTGCTCCCGGCAGCCGTCCTCCCTCCGTCTCCCTCTTTCTTCCTCTTTCTGTCTCTGTTTGATTCTAGGACCGGCCGACCGGTCGGATCGTCGTAAACGTCGTCCGATGGTGGAAACGTCGTTCGCGTGTTAACTGCGCTGCCGCTGCTGATGTTACTGCGCGCTCATATCGCCGAGCATATATAGACCCATAGGGAAATGATAAATCGTTCGAAGGAGATGCGCCTTCTAAGGGAATCCGGTCTGTGCGCCTGCGAACCGCGCTTCTCATCACGCTAAAAGCGCAACGACGCTTTGTTACTCGCTGCCGGAGACATCGCGCGGAATCACAAGTTGCGACGAATTTTCCAGAAAAATGATGAAAAGTGAAAGAGAGAGAGAGAGAGAGAGAGAGAGAGAGAGAGAGAGAGAAAGAGGAGGGGTATGATTTTAGCGTAACAATCCGACTGTTGTTCGCGTTTTATCGTAAAAACTCAAGTAAACTACGGTCAATCGGAAGACTGCGCGCGACGGGTGGTTTCTAACGAAAACCGCTATCAAAAGCCGACATGACCGATGTGACGCGACGCATTCCGCTGCGCCGCGAGAGCACAATGGAACACGGCGCTCGACGTTGTTTAGTGCGCGCACAGCGTTAATAAACGGGAAAATAATAACGCGATAATGAAACGACGTGGCGCCCGGTGTTTTATGGGACATGCGTGCACACGGAGACGTTTACGGCGCGTGGTAGAATGCGGTTTGGAGCACGATTCCACTGTCGCGCAGTCGAGAGCGATTTTCAATCCGCTGAGAAATATGATTTTTTTCCCGGGACAAGCGCGCACCTTCACGCACGCCTTTTTTCCTCCTCCTGTGCTCCGATCCATCATCTCTCTATCTCGAAGAAACGACTTTATTGCGGGAAAAAATTGTGGAGAAAAGAACCTGGGAAATTGTAGAGAAGGATAATGCTAAAGCGCGACTATGTGCCATCTGGACGGGAAAAACAGCGAGGAATCGTGATTGGCGACGATGCAAAAAGTGGACGCGCGGCGATATCATCTGGAATTGCGGTAAGCGGTCTCTCGGAGAAGAGGGACAAATGAAGATGGGTGTAAAGGGAGGAGAGAACGGCCGCTGGAAAAAATCCGCGCAGTGTGAATCCTCTCCGTCTCCGAACGCGACCGCAAACTCACACCGGTGCTTTCTGCGCATTGCTTGCTTCGACTCTCGAGCGCGCGAGAATCTTTCCCTGCGAATCGAGGTAAGAAGCGGCGCGAAGGATGCGAGAACGACGATGAACTTTCGCATGCTTTATCGCAAAGATCAAAGTCTATCAGACGCGCGCGCACGGTGCGTCATTCAAAGGAAATTGGTTATTGAAATTTTCTCATGCCGATCCCCGTTGTGTGCAATCTCGCATCTTGTGCGCGAAATATTTAACTAAGGAAACGCGCGTTTAAATTTAACGCTGCGGCGGGTAGCAAACATCCCTCCTCCTTGGGAATTAGAAATTTAAATTCGAAATTGCAAATATATCGGCCGCGCCGAAAATGAGATTTTCACACCGATAATTATATCGCCTCGCAATCAAGCCCCGGAATTATTCGTCCAATCAGATAATCTTCATACGGGATAAAATCGAGCGAAAGAATGAAGAAACAAATAAGATAAAAAAAAAGGTAAAAGTAGGAGGAAAGATAGAGCGAGACGGGAGGATCCGACTGCACCGCCTGTCCGGGTTTCGCCCTGTGGCGCCGATTAGGCCGCAATTAGGTCGACATTGTTATGTTAATGGCGACTGGCTAGGGGGGATAATATTAGGGTGAGCTGTGGGGAATGATGTTATAATATTTCAACACCAGTACCCCGGGGTCGACGGCGTTCAATTGATAAATCATTTCGTAAGTGGCGGGGTGCGATATTATATTCATATTCGAAAGAAGGAGGGGGCGAGAGCCGCTTGGCGAAACGAGTCGGTCGGACACCCCGACCGCATTTATCGGGGGCGCCCATTCACGGATCATGGATCATGGATCGCCACGGATAATCGCGACGCGCCGACGAATGGGCCAACATTGACACACAACGATTTCCGCCCCAACTCTGGCGTGACTATTCTCTCTCTCTCTCTCCCTCTCTCTATCTCTATCTTGCTCTTTGACCCTGTCGGGATCAAGTGGAAGTCAATGACTTGGGGTGCGAACATCTCGCTGACGCGTAATTCGTGATAGCCCTGAACAAACACAGAAAGCGGAAGTTGTCTACGAGGGCCCTCTCTTCCCCGTATCACTTTATCTACTATCTACTACGCGTTCGACATTTTTCGACAAATAAGGGAAGATAACCAGAATAAGGGGATCGGTCAAGTTATCACGACGTATAATATAGTTGGAATATCAAATTTGTCTCCTTCAATTTAAAAAGCGCGTTGCATTTTACAAACGACAGAAAATTTCAATATTTTAATCGACAAAAAGTTGATTTCTAAAGTTTTATGAAAAAAAAAATACTGCGGTAATTTCAAAATTAACCCCACCTAACCTGAAAATTTAATTAGTTCATTAAGTCATTAATAAATTTAGTCATTTGCTGCTTCGCAACGATTCGTCACACCGTCGCAAGAAACAACTCGCACAATACTTGAGAAGCAACGTATTCTACGCGGCGCAATAACAGGTGGAACAAATCCAATTGGAGCCGGCGCACGTGACTATTTGCTCGGCACTATTTCGGCGTTAAACGAGACACAGGTATGGCAGCTGCGTGACGATCCACCCCCGCCGCGCGTGCTATAGTGGTTTATATTGCGGCTAGGGCATAAGCGAGAGGCGCGGGAGGCGGGGTGGGGAACGAGATAGACAACCGCATGCAATTGATGGGGTGCAAACGGGGTCGACCGCGCCCGACAGGCCTTCTCTCTCCTCTCTAACGGCTATATTACACGGACGTTATATTTATTTAATACATAGGGTGGGCCCGCGCGGCGCGCAGCCGAGTATTACACGAGTTATTATTTTTGCTTGTGGCTTAGGAGTGCGCGCGCCCCCCTCGACTGTCGACGAATCGCAGTCCCATTGTGCCCGTTTAAACGCTCATTGGGGTGAACACGATACTTCTCACAGTCGGTCGGATACGGGGGAAGGATGATTTAGTCAGATTAGGACGGACAGTCCCGCGCTAATGCTCGCGGTACCACGTGAAAATCCGTGCGGACACAATAAATGAGCGGAAACGACAAATGCGGGCGGGAATCGGACGAGTGGGCGTATTATTAAATAAGCGAGAATAGCAGGGTGAAATTCGTACAAATAGTAGAAAATAAATGATAAATCGAGATTCGAATGGATAAATATTCCAAGTATTTTAATCCAAAGGCGCGTGAAATGTCTGAAAGTCTCCCAAGTCCGACGGGAATTTCACTCACGAATTCGCGAGAGGCATCAATGAGGCTCGACTGTAAAATAGCGAGAACGCGGCGCGAGCCAGCGGCTGGAATGCCACTGTGAAGCGGGTAGAAGCTCGTAACTGCAGTAGAGATTACACTCACAATCAGTGGCCCTCGCACACAGAGGCCAGTGGAGAAAACCACGCTGGAGACCACCCACGTGGCCGGACGTTGGTGGCGTCGGTTCGGGCGATGCCGATTGATTTTGTGGGGTCGAACGCGATACTTCTCACAGCCCACGAGGATTGTTAGATTAGGCTAATGCACCCTTCCCACCGGGAGCGAGCGGGCGTGCGCGCGCGCGCGCGTTTCGCCGGTTCTAGTGGCCTCTCGTACTATTATAGCCCGGCAAACCGATGTCGGGGCTAAGTAAGAGTCCATCGACTCCTGGACAAAGCCCCCCGAACCGCATTATCACGAGCCGTTTCGGATATACTTCTAATACCTCTTAATACCCGACGAAGAGAAAGAGGGGTGGAGAGAGCGTCTCTATTATCCGACAAATCGGAGCAATCGCGAAATCTCTTTAATCCGAAACTCGTCAATGTAGTCGTTGAAAGATACATTTCTTACTCATTACGATTGAAAAAATTCTTAAAAAATACTGTAAGTTTTATATTTACCGCAGTGCACAGGATACGCCCAACTGGCGAACTCTCAAGAGCGGCGTAGCTAAAAGTGGTTGGACTTACCTGAAACAGAAAACAAGAAGAAGCGAAGGTTAATCGTGGGAAATCAGATAATCGCAGGTATGACGGAACGATGCGCATGGACAATGGCCGCAGATTTGTTCGTCGCTGGAAAATACGGTCGATCGCGCGCATCCTACCGAACTTATCCTACTTTCGAGCAAGGTCGAATCGGACACCTTACACACGTCGTCGCGCGCAGCTTAACTTTTTCTGTACAGACAAAATTGTGAAAAAAATTTGTGCCTGAGAAATCAATCATCCGATAGATCGCGAAATCAACAGATGGAGTTTACAAAAAAATGCCTATTCACACTGCGTGTATAAGGTTTACAGATTGAACCACTTGAGAGCGCGCGAGACGCGTCATATTTTATCGCGGTCATTACGGGGGAGCCTGCTTGCCCCCCCTTTCTCCCTACCCCCCACCTTGACGAGCTGACGCTGGGGCGTCCCTTCAAAATGCGGAGCGAAACGTGACGAGAGAGCGAGAGAGAGAGGAGGAAAAGGCGGCAGGGACTCATTACACGATATAATAAAACGCGCCAAAACGCCAGTTAGCCTCGATAAAAGCCAACAGCGTAGGACAGCAGCGTTGGGATATTGATGCGCCGGGGATTTTTTTATAACGGTGCGATATATGCTGCCGTGGAATCCGTTTATCCGCGCTTGAAAAATTATGCGAGCGACAATTAAAACTCGGCGCAGCGGCGGAGCAGCGTTATATCGACCGATACTAATTAACGTCGCGAAATTGATTTGAGCGCCGTGATTCGAGCGTGAATCCAGAGGAGGCAAGAGCAGCAGCAGCAGCAGCAGCGGCAGCATCCGCGCGGCCGCTGGATGGTAGCGGATGAAAATTCATGGACGTTTCGGCGAAGCGACGGCCGTGCGACGGACGCGCGCGGCAAATGGTGTCGCTGATCGAATCGTTAATCAGCGCCGACGTCCTTTCGCGGAAACGCGCGGCCGGCGTAACGATTTAACGCGATTGCCGTTCGTTATACCGCGCGGCGCGCAGCTGGCGACAAAAAATCACCGCGCCGCGCGCTGTCGGCGCGAAAGAGCGCGGAATGCTTTTCCGCCTCGCGATTCGCACAGAGCGGCAATTATCCTTAGGAGTAAGCGCGTATATCCCTCAATTTATCGCGGTGTCGGAATTGATACGCGCCGGAAGTTTAATTTCCGGTCGATTTTTGTTTCTCCACGGGAGAAGCAGGTGAGTAATTAATTCACCTGATGAATAAGATTTACAATTGAACGAGAATTCCTCTACGTTACAATAGCGTAAAGAGTGTCTGGAGTTGCGCGCAATTCTCTCGCGTTACCCCATGTATTATTCAATGTATTACATTCACTGTCATTTCCAGAATGCGACTGATTCAAGGATATTACTAATTATCTGCCTCCAATTAAGAGAAAAGAAGCTTTGACTGCTTCGCTGCAGTCTTTGTCGCGGAACGTCACGGTCTGTTATTCGATTACGGCGACTGAAAATCCGCTAACGCGCCGATAGTCGATGAAAACTGAGTTATCGTCACAAAGGAGCGCGCACGCGGCACTTGGGCACCCAATAAGTATATCGTGCCGTCGTAGCCGACGCTTTCCGCGCTCGTTTGTGACCGCTGTATATAGGGCGCAACATGAACTAACGCAATAACGACAGCGAAAGCGACTAAAGCGCGGTAGAAGCTCCATAATTACGGAGGGCACGGCAATCAAATTGGGAACACGCGTAGAGAGAAATGCGCGAGAAGAGCGAGAGACGGGGAAGATAATTGCTGTCGTGGCGGAGCGTCGACCGGTGCTACGGTTGATAAGGGTAACGCAGAACCGCTTATCGTGAATTTCTCCCGTTTGAAGGTGCTTGCTGAGAAAGGGAAAGAGGAGAGAGAGAGAGAGAGAGAGAGAGAGAGGGAGAGAACGAAAAAGAAAAACCACGGTAGCCGAAGAAAGGGAGAGAGAAAAAGACAAACGAGATAGGTGCCAGAATCTAGGTGGGTCGACACGAAATGTATATTGTTCATAAATTAAGTATATAAAACCGGCGTCGGCGTCTTTGATGCCAGATAGGCGGCAAACGTGTTTCCTCTATTTACAAGGCATGTCTGCCACAGCTCGCGATGACGGCGAGGCAGGAGAGAGAAAGAGAGAGAGAGAAAGAGAGTGAAAGACGGAGTGAGCGGCAGCGTCGAAAGAGCGAGGGCGCGCGATAAGGTGCACTGATTAAGCATTAAGAATTAACGCACGCCTGCGCATAGATTTCGCTCCGCTCCACGGCACCGCGTCGAGGCATTAAACCCAGTTCAGATCGGGGACCTTCGCGCGCATTTCCTAATAGTTCGTTTACGGAGTACTTAACGAGAGAAACTGGCAAATTCTCAAGATGATTAAATAATGCGTGTTTGATATGGTATCGACACCTTTTACTTGCACGGCGCGGAACGCACGTGTTTGCTCAAACTGGCAGTACGACAACTCGCTCTGTACGCGCGGAATTTCCTCGGCGAAGTCGGCACGCAAGTTGTTGCCTTGCGAGATTTATGCGTCTTGCATATGTAATATTCGCATCCACGCGGCATGCCCGATACGGCAGGCGACGGTATGTGGTCGTGTATGTTGGATAATGTGTTATCGATATCAACACAGAGATTTAAAGCGCGATACCTCTTTGCGCGCCCGGGTATAATCGATACGTCTAAAATCGCGTGAGCGTCGGCAAACTACATAAATGATACGGTAATAACTGCGTTCAGCGGCACGTCCGGTGCTCTGCGTCAGATTTGCGAGCGATAAGCTATCGGATGCGCTACCGGAGCGAGTTTACGTGCCGCATCCAGGAGCTTACACGTGGCGATGTACTAAGAATTTCGCCAAAAAGACGAGCTAGGGAACAGCGCGGAAGTTTCAGAATGCGCGAAATAAATTATGGATCTGAACACGGCAAGAGGAAAGAATTCAGATAAAATAAATAAGTATTTACTTGTTTGGTAAATGAATTGTTAAACTATGATTGATGAACTAATCTTCAGTTAAAACGCTCTTAACGTTATCTTGAAACGTATTGCGCGACGTCCCACAGAAATTCTGTGAATCACCGCGATACGGCGACGCCAAGCAGGAAAGGTCCTTGAAACCGCCGCCGGTCTTTGGTCGCGGCGCGCGCTCGGCAGCGATCAATCGATCCGCCGGTCGGACCGATCGACTAACCAAGCGGCGACGGGCCGGGCAATAACTTTTCCTCGCACGTCATGCATTGATAATCCGCCCTCTCGATGCGGCGCGTCGCGAGAAGGGCGCGCCCATATAATGTCGAAAAAGCGGCAATTTGGCTCGTCGACCCGCCGCCAATTATCGGCGAAGACCACGACGGCGGCAGCGGCGGCGGTGGCGACGGCAGCCACGTGGAATCCTGATCGTTAGGGCGGTTAACGAGTTCGTGCCGGCACGTGACACACGAGCAGCCTCGTGGTCTCGAGATCTCGGCTGCCACGCGACGACAGCGGCGACGTTCGGCCTCTCGAGAGGAGTGCCGACGTCGCGCACTCTGGATGAGAGCCACTGCCTGGCACGTCCGGTGGGGACCGGCTCTCTCGGCGTAGGGACGAAGGAGACGGCGGCGGAGGAGGAGATGGATGCAGGGGAGACGGAGAAGGACGGAAGGTCGGGGAAGGGCGGCGGGGGAGGAACGACGCAGGGCTGTGCTCGTATTTTCTGTGAGCCCGTCGCCTGTTCGGATGGACCAGGCGTAAAATATGACTTTGACGTATAGTTACGTCCTCTATTCGCAGGACGATTTATGAGAAATCGAATGTCCGATGGTTTCTCGCGGCAATAATTGTACTGGCAATCACGTTCCTGCCCCACCGTAGTCCGCTTGATAACGAAAATGTCAGATTTCACATGTATAAAACTCTGATCAATTTATCGATAAGAAATAAAATGCATCGCGTTAATCGTGGAAAAATAGTGAAAAAATTTCTGTTTCATCAAAAAGATAACATTCCAGTCCCAATTTGTCGATCGGAATCTCGACTCGTTGAAATTGCATCATCAATTTCAGTTTTAACGCCCAACGGGGAAGTCTAATAGAGTCCGAGAATTTTTGTTACGCGTCGATTCTACAATTCGACTCGTTCGAGGGTACGGGCAGGAGTGACTGATGCCATGGGGCGAGGTCCTTTTTATCCTATCTCATATTCTTATCTTCTCCCGCGGTATAACGAATGCACACGTCCTATTCCGAGGGACAGAAATCTCCGGGAGCGGCCCTCATAAATGGATACGCGAATCTCGTGAAATAATTCAGCGAGACTAACGCGACTCCTCATTAATCTTCCCTCGCGAGATCCATTCCCCCCTTCGCCCCCCCCCCCTCACTCCTTCTTCTCGCGTCGAATCAGCCGGCGCTCGCAACACGCATCGTACTACACACATACTCGGCCGTCGTGTCTCTGGCGAGAGGCGCAGCGTGCGCAGGACGGCCGGACGAAGATGCGGAGAGCCGCGTGCATCGGCGATCGAGGATCGAGAAGACGAGGCACCGGACAAAGAGGGAACGCCATGCCGGGAAGGAGGAGGAAGGGAGACGGAGAGCGTATAGTAGTAGACAAGGCTGATAGATCATGTCGTGAGGGCTGGTGGAGGGCGTCCAGCAACCGCGTCGGTAACGAGGAACGGCAGCGACGTCGGCGGCAACACAGAGGCGACACCCACTACACTCACACACAAACAGGCATACATAAGCGTGCAGAGATGCACGCTCCTTCTCTTTCCTTCCGCCTCTTTCTCGGCCGTTATCCCCGTTTCCATCTCTCTCTCTCTCTCTTTCCCTCGCGGTCCTGACCATCCTCCGCGCGCGCGGTCTCTCTAACCATATTTCTCTGTACGTTAACTCTCCTCTCCGGTGTCGTCTCTCTCCTTTTCTCCCATTCCTCCTCTCTCCTCTTCCCCGCCACGCCACCGTGTCGTCCCTATCTCTCGCGTACTCCTCTCTCGGTTACAATGTTGCCGCGTCGGGTGCGCGCGGCATCGCTGGCTGCGCTCGGTTCTCTCTCGGCTGCGGCTTTGCACGGCAGGCGCAGGGACGTATTATGCGGCGTGTGCAGCCTGTTATGCGCTTCGCGGATCCATCCGCCGGTTGCTCTCCTCTTTCTCTCTCTCCCTCCTCCCTCTCTCTCTCTCTCTCTCTCTCTCTCTCTCTCTCTCTCTCGCCCTTTATCTCGATTCGCGGCGCGAGCGCGCACCTAATTCAATTCGCCCAGTCAGGCGGATAGATACACACCAACCTCCACCTTTCCCCACCGCAGTCGCCGGTCGTATCGCGTAAAATCCGATTGCGATGGACATTAGAGGAATACTCGTGCGCGAAAATCGGTCTCGCGAACGCGCGTCTCGCTCTAAGAAATACACGGAGAGTCAGCGAAATAATTGTTCGCGATGTAATGGTTTGCTAAACAGCCGACAGACGCAAATGCGTCGCGTTGCACGTGTCGAAACGATTGTTTGCATCGTCTGCCTCGTCTTAAACAGTCCTGGACTATGCGTACAAATGCGACTACGTGGGCGTCTCTTACTTCGTAACAGTTTATCGGAACACGAAACCACGTTACTCGGTTCGATAAATAAATTCCAAGTTTATTCGAGTTTGTCGAGACCGACGATAAGGCGATCGGAAACGCCGTAGATTTCGCGCACCTTGCGTCCCATTGTTAATCATGAATATTATATGCGATTTCTCGTCGAATTTATTTTACATTTTGCCGAGAAACCGTGCCGCGTCGGAATGTGGAATCGACTTAACGAGAATGGAACGCGCGGTTCTTCACACATACGACGATGTCACAGGATCGGATTCTCGCTGGATTCAAGTGAGTCGTGCTAGAGCTTCGCCGACGCTGCGGTGCTTCGCGTAATCGCGAGACTCCTCGCCGCGCTCGTCGAGAGAGAGAGAGAGACGAAGCGCGGCCGGCGAGGCGAGGCGAGGCGTGGGCGCGCGAAATTGGGAGAATACAACGACGTGCGGCGCAACGCGGCTCGTCCTGCGCGAAGAGACGGACGCAGAAAAGGCGGTCCGCGTGCGCGAATCTCGTGTGTCGATGCAGCTTCCGATGGCGAAGCGTCGCCGACGAATCAGCTGACCAGACGGCGTCGCACTGAATAACAGCAATTTTGTGCTTCGTTTAATCCCAAAGATCTATTCAATATTAAAAATTAAACATTCTAAAGAAATGTAGTGTTAAACTTTCGCACGAGTAAAATTACTCTTGAATTCACCAAGGAATATCTAACCGAGTTAAATATTCTTCAATTATATGCATAATCGTCCGCATAGATATATGTTACTCATATAAATGGAAAATGGCACTCCTTGTGCGCAACAGTGAGTGCGGCGCGGCATAAACAAGCGAGCTTTTCCACGCTACTGGATGATGGATGAATGCCTACACGCTTGCCGCCGTCGCTAGATAAGGAGGCGAGCGATTGCGATACGCGGCTCCGCTTTGCTCTAAACGCGCGCACGCGGCGCAATCGTCGCTCAGCGCAGTTGCTGCGGCAACGAAAGCGGTTTTCCTTCCCTTCTCCTCCTTCCTTCTCTTCTTTTTCCTCCTCCTCATCTTCCGTCTCCCAGCGCGGTGTTGTTGTTACCACTTATCGCAAAAACTGATCCGACTCGCGGCTCGCAGCCACGCGAGTCGCCTCGTGGAATATACTATGAGGCGGCTCTTTAAGGAACATGCGGATATTCGCACTCACGAAGAGAGAGAGAGATTTCGTTATGTGTACTTGGAATAAATTATATGAGTTAAATGAATATTTAAACAAGTTTGCCTCGCATATGTGTACCAGACACACTTCTGAAAGGCTCGCTTGGGAAATAAATTTTATAACTTTACGATGTTATCTAATGGCGCAATCACATTTTTGGGGATTTACGACGGCTTCGGGTTTCCCAAGTTTATGTCTTTGTAACATATTTCTCGATCATACATAACTGACTCTCCGTGGTATTCGGGAGACGGAAGTTGAATTTAAGGAGGCGTCAGCCCGAGGCGCAGGAGATATCGTATGTTCATTTTAGTGACCGGCGGACCCGACCCCGGAGGCGGGGGGTCCCGATTACGATCGCGAATTCGGGGAAAAAGCGTCGTGAAACTGGCTCGGCGTGGATCCGGGCGCGCAAACCGTCCGTGTGCGTGAACGCAGGAAATACAATATTTATGTTGATGCCGCGCGCGTCGGGCTCGGTATTTAAGTTGTGTAAATCCAATATAAACGCCAAACCTGTAATAAATAACCTCTCGGCTAGCCGAGGGAAGACACGATCGGGAGGAGGCAGGGGCGGCAGGGGAAGACGGGAGGTGGAGGAGACGCGCCGAAGTGTGAGGACGAAGGACGGGGCTCTACGATGAGAAAAGTGGCAGAGAGAGAGAAGAGAAGCGAGAGGGATACCGAGAGGCGATGGGAAGAGGTTATATTATACCTGCCTTGGGGCCTTCAGCCTTCGCCTTCGAGAACAAGATGAGAAAGCACGGACCTCGCTCGGTCCCTCTTCCACGCGTTCCCGCGGACAAGGACGACGGTGGGCACGACGGGGGGCAGCGGGGAAGTGGGAGGAACGCCGAGGTATCCTCCGAAAAGGGGCGGAGGAGTTTTGACCCTTCGCTAACGGGACCCCTCCTCGCTTCTTTCTCGCTCGTAACGCGAATCCCTCGACCCTCGAACCAAATAATAGTCCTCGGAGTCGACTCAGTGCCCACATGGAAACAACGAGACACCTACACTCGCCTTGAGTGAGCGAGAGGAAGAAAGAGAAACTGCAGAGAAAAAATCAGCTTCTCGTCGCCGTCTCTTTCCTCGCCCGCCTCACCGCCACAGCCGCTCTTCATTCACTTCTTTCTCTCCGCTCTGGCCACTCCAGTTTCCGCATTACGCAATCGCAGAAATCGCGAGGCAGGTGCCTAGACAAGGTCGTCGACGACGACGACGACGACGACGAGCGAAGCGGAGTCCCCGCGCGAAATCGGGCGGATGCGGTTCAGTGAGGTGAACATCCGCGGCTAACAATGTAGGGAAACCGTAGTAAGGACGCCCCAAGACACTTGTAAATATCGAGATTCCTCCTTCGCACAACTCGACGATCAAGTTGCCGCGGAAAACTCAAGTCCTCGCGTGAACACATGTAGCGAAAATTAAGTCACGCGATACCGCACGAAAGTATATATTACGCTAAGTAATAAAACTAATAAATTAAGCGCGTATCATGTCACGCATCTCGCGCAAAACTGCAAGTCACGTCACAGCTTTTAATAACCAAATTAATTATTATTTTTACCCAGACAGGTGTATAATTATGTACGATGGACATTTTACGCTTCGGATAAACGCAGATTTTTTGCGTGCGCGCTCGAGAAAAGTCTCGGGAGAGACAGTTGCGCGACTTGCGCGGCGCGCTGCTAATCGCGCAGCGAGCCCTAGATATCAGCATTAGGCGAGCCGAGGTCGGGAGAGCGAGCGAGATTACGAGAAGCGGGGTGTGGCGAGCGAAAATGCAATTATGTGAAAGTGTGTGGTCGCCGCGCGGTGTCCGACGACAACGCGAGCTCTCTCGCGCGAGCGCGCGCATCGCAGGCGTATACGCATATACGGACCTGCGGCACCGCGTTTCTCCGGGAGCAAAGCGCGCGACGACGGTCGCCGCTCCTACACGAAGAGAACGAACAGAAGCCGGAGCCACAATAACACGCCCACGACGAGTCGGCCAGCAGCGGCGGCGAGGCGTTTCGAGGCATTGTACTTGCGGACGGTCGGCATTCACAAGTTGCGCGCCTTCCGTCCTCTCTCGCGCGCGCACTCGCGCATTCGTGCACACCGGCGAAACTCGATTTTCGCATTGTTTGATGTCGCCCTTCGGCACGGCGGCACGATAATGGAAACACGTGTAATTGCACTGTTCATACTTGTGATTCAATTCCGCGTCGTGCACTCCGCAGTAGGTAAGCCACTCGGATGATCACAGATTAATGTAACGTTAGATGTTGCTGTCCCGTGCGAACGCAGATGCGACGGTGTAGAAGAAAAAGTCGCGAGAGAATGCTTGAAACGAATAAATACGAAAGCAAATTAAATATTGCAATATTCAGGATAAATACGTTGATCTTTCAGATGGATAAAGAAATCTCAGCTATCTCGCTCAACCTACTTCGAGCCGATTAACAATGCCGTATGAAATATGCAAAAGCGCATACGTCGCGCTAGTCGTCGCGCAATCGAGAGCGATTCTTTCGAAGCGAGCGATCAGGCGTGGCGAGAAGCAACAATGTTGCATAGCCGCGTCGACTACCGAGACGTTTCGAAGCTCTTGCTTTTACAACACTGATATACAAGCAGAGCCCTAATAGCGTATAGGGACCGCGCTGGCCGTCGGTAATTACCCGTCGTAAATCGTGCCGTTCACCGAGGTCGCTCCTTCGAGTAACAAGGCGGCCAACTTTGAGGACGACGCAGCGCGAGGACTTGAGCTTGGCTAAAAGTGCCCGTGACTCCGGCAGAAGCTACGTAAGATGAAAAAAAAAAATAAAAAATGAAAAAAGCGAATTTGAAGGCAAACCGAAGAAGCACCACAACGCCATACGTGTATCGATTGCACGGCACAAAGGGGATACAAATTACATAATTGATCGTTAAAGCTTCCGATAGTCGTTTTCTACACAGATCGACGATTGGCCGAACTGTTAGCGGTTTGACCAAGTATTTTCGAAAGAAATCGGACAGCGCTTTCTTGACACGCGAAAAGAGGACGTGTGTAAAACGCGAGCGCGCGTTTCGGCCGTCGCGCAATTACGGCCTGTTAATGGCGCGGCGTTACGGCGTCACACGGTTTCTCATAGCGCGCGGCGAGTCGGTTATAACGAAAAGTGCGAAGGCACCGAAGTCACAAGAGGATAAAAGGATGCATGCTTCAGGCTTTTACGGACGGACGCCGGTGAAGTGCGAAAAGAGATAGGAATATATATACGCCAAGCGGATATAGACGGGACGGATGGAGGCGGGCAGCGAGGGCGGGAGGAGAGCAGAAGAGCTCTGAGAGAACATACGCATTATCTAAATGCGCGACACTCTGTAAGCTCCATGCAACCGCCCCGTCTCTATGCGCGCAGCTACCGTACTCCCTTTCTCCTTCCTTCCCTCCGTCTCTCTTGTAGTCGTCCTCCGCGCTATTCACTCTCTCCCGGCTTCTCCCTTTTTCTCCTTTCTGTCTTCCGTTCGCTAAGTGTCGCGTATTCCAAGTGCTGTCCAACGACTGTCAAGTGGACAATCTTCGGTTCCTCGATGTACTCGGCCTCGAGGAGAAGGCGGCGGCGGCGGCGGTTAGATTCTTCCAGGGACGAGAACGTTTTTAAACGAAAGGGGATAAAGCACTTGGCGCGAAGGACGTTACGCGTACGGCTAGTGCCGCGACGCGAATCGTAAAGTGGCGGAGAAATCGCGACTATAAAACTCGCTGTATAGTCGCGGCTTGCGATCCACGCCCTTTTAGTGCCAGGACGGCGTGGAATAGATTAGCGCGGCTTAATGCGCCGCTCGCGTATTAAACCTCGCAATTCCTGACTCGTTGTACCTACCGTTCGTTTCGGTCTCACATTGTTGGTTATTTATAGGACAGCCAGAATCAACTAATCCCGCGGTAAATTAACTTTTCGTAATAAGAGCCCGGGCTCTGTTTAGAACGCGTGACGGGGCTAGATTCAATTTTCAAGGGACGCGCCCCACCTGTCGTTCCACACCTGTCCGCGATTCGTGTCTTTAACGCTAATAATCCTTTATACTTTTAGCTAATATCCCGCCGAGACTTTTCGTGGATTAGAAAAAGAGTCAGCTCGCGGATCACAGGTGCGTATAATTAATCGATCTATCGTGATGTTCAAAAATTATGCCCGGCGCGCCGAGCGTGTTTTCGTCGTCGATTTGCATCGCGATAGATCGCAGGCGACGTTAGCCGCTGAATCGCATGTTCGCCGTCGAGTAGGTAGCGTGCGAATAAAATATACGGTCGATGGCGACGGTGGATCTACGACGGACGGGAGTAAACGAGCGTAGGCTTCACGTGACACCCGAATGACAGTTCGACATGTCAGTTATTAAAATTGTAATCCACGCGTCGAGATGGAACGTCTCGTTGCAATCTTTCGCGTCGCGAAACTATGACGAACAGTCCAATGTCCGAGAAGAAAGCGAGCGAGCGAGCATTCGAATAAATTATATAACCAAGTGCCAGAAAATAATTCACCCAATTAAACCCGAGTTATGAAACGATACTAAAGATATTTACTGCAGGACGAACGTTATTAAATACATATTCGTACGTGCATTCGTATTCCTCGATAATGTATGCAGGACTTCTTCTTCCTGGTGTTTTTAGGCCTCTCGACAAGGCGGCCGGGCCCTGCTGATTGCCACTTATGGCCGGGTCATAATTAACGCAGAAAATATTCGATGCTTTCGGTGGCAGATCAACGACGGCGCAGGAGGTGTCGAAATCGACGGAGGTGCAATATACGACATTGCAGCTGCGAGCTGCAACCGGTCAAGAGCCTGGCCCCGCGAGGCAGAATATCATCGGCGAATTCGACGAACGATCGCTCGTAAATTACTATACCGGTGGCCGACGCGCGGTACGCGAGCGCGCGCGGGCGCTCGCGCGCGCGCATGGCTCGTATCGAAAAACGCAAACTACGAATTCCTGAGGTGCATCAGCAACGTAGTCGGAGTCCCGCTCATTTTTCTGCTCTTTTTCTCTCCCCCCTTTTTTCCTTCTCTCTCTCTCGCTCTTTTGCTCTCTCGAACGGAGAAGACTCCGTTGCCGGGCGAAGAAAGTCGAAACATCGTCGCGGCCTACGGCGTCGGAATTCCGAGACTACGGGAGAGAATTCATAAAATTTTCGTTCGACGTTTAACGACGAGGTGCGCGCGCGCGCGCGCGCGTTTCTCGTAAGCGTGAAATATACCCCGTGGTCGTGCCCGTCTCTCGACTTTCATTTCAATTCCCTCCGTTTCTTAATACTCCCGGCGGGAGTTCCAACGACTTTATGTAAGTTTCCTCGAGTCAATCTCCGACGGTGTGTCGGTCGTGTCGTGAAGAATAAATTCGGCGTCTCGGTACAGACCGATATATCAGCAAAACTCGGAACTGGAGCGTCGCGTTTCGTGCTAAATGCGCGGCGAGAGAACGCGGATCAAAGAGGCGAAAAGGAGCGAGCGAGCGAGCGGGCGTGCGATCGAGCGAGAGGACGGCGGCAAGAGGAAAGGAGGCGAGAGAGGAACGCGCCGCAGAGAGAGAGACAATGACACACACCGCGGTGGCTGGTTAGGGGAATGCAAATAACAGGAGGCGCCGATGTTTTCGAGCCGGCTAGTAAGCCCGGGAGGGGAGCTCGAGCGTGTGTTTCACCGATGGTTAGCGTCAAATATTTGGTGCGTGCGCGAGGTATGGCAACGTCGCGCGCGTACTCCAGGAGAGAGAGAGAGAGAGAGAGAAAGATGGAGAGATAGAGAGATAGAGAAAGAGAGAGAGAAAGAGAGAGAACAGCCTCCTCTCTGGTGTTCCACCACCACCATCGGCACCTTCCCCGCCGCCACCGGCGTCACCACCACCATCACCATCGCCACCACCGTCCGCCACCTCATACTTCCTCTACCTCCTCCTCCTCCTCCTCTTCCTCCTCCAACGACGTCGACGACGACAACGGCGACGATGCGCGCAGCGCGCGATAACGTCACACACCTCATGAAAACTAATTAATTAGTTACTTTTCTAGCGCCGGCGCTAACCAAGAGTGGCGAGAGCAAGAGAGAGAGGGAGAAAGAGAGAGAGAGAGAGAGAGTGGGGGAGGGGGTGTTAACGGAGGTAACTTTTGTGGCGGCAAGTAAAGGAGTGGAGTTCGAGATAGGCTAGAGACGGCTTTTCGGACGAGCGAGCCGCGTTGCTATGACTCAGTTAACGAGCGAGCTTTCAACGAGAAAGATTTAACGAACTGCTCCAAGTTTGGCGCGAAGCGGCCGCGAGGAGAGAACGAACGAACGAACGCCTCGTCGTCTTGAGAGAGATTCGCCCGAGAGTAAAATGTTACTTGTAAAACGCTTTGATTACTCTTGGAGATTCGTCTGAATTAATGCTGACTTCGATGAAAAGAAAATTTTCGCAAGAATAATTAATATATAAAAAATTAATAAGAACGTACATGTTCGGATGCTTATAATTTAGGGGCAGATCGCTAACTCAATTCAAACATTGTTAAATTACGCATAAAAAAAAAAATGAAGAGGACATCTTATTTTCTTGACAGATGTTTGACGACGCGTATTAAGGAATAACGTCGAAACGTCGGGGATTCTCGCATTTATGTGGGCTAAGCCCTCGTAAAATGTCCCACCGTTGAGCGTTGCGTGCTCCTTTGTAGCCGTGAACTCTTTAGGACTGAGCCCCTCCTTAGACAATTTGCTGGTCGCCTCCATAAGCGGACGCGAGCGGTGCGAGCCCGCTGGCGTAGTCGACTCGTTTCCTGTCGTTAACGCATTAAGGGTTCACGAACGGGGAGAATACCTTTTGTCGTCGCGACGGATTAGGAGGATCCCATTGATTTTGCGGGAACCACAGCTTAATTTCGATCTGCCTTCGTCATCTCTGTCGAGGGAAATCTCAGCGATGATCGCTAGGACTTCATTATCGTTGTTAACAATAATGAAGTTAGCGTGCGCAATAATGATTACACTTCTAATAATAAAATATCTAAGTAATTAAATGATACCAACAAGTTGAAATATATATGTTTCGATTTGGATCGTTATGCGGCCTTTGAATATGTAGATAGCGTTAAGAAAGTTTTTTATTCTCAAATCACTTATTCCGAGAGGCCACGGGTAGTAGCACACGACCACGCGCGATTGGCAAAAACAAGGAGGGAAATGCGAGCAAGGAAGCGCAGCGCGAGAAGACCGAGGGACCGGCAATACGAACAAATTGCGAGGCCATTAAAGGAGCGAAAGCGGCAAAAATGCGAACGGCGCGTCTCCGTTCTCTGTGCGCAAGTTCCCTCGTGATGAACCCTCCTTTCGCAATCCGTATTTATCGTTTCCGCTTTATTCCGTCGCCGATACGCGAAATGCAAAAACGCGAAATACCACGAAAATTATGCATTTAGGTATGCGTCAGGAATGATGTTTACAGAAAAATCGCTGTTGCATAAAATTAACGGAATTATCGCGCGATAATGCTAGAAACGTTCGCGTTGTATAAGCGAAATTAAATAAAAAAAAAGCGCCGAGATTGAGAGACCATCCTAAGACCCGCTGCGTGCAAAGTGTAACACGAGCTCGGTTGTGTAATAGTACACTCCAGTAAATTCGAGCCTTACCCATAACACACCGGCTCGATTTTATTATTGATTTTCATATTAACGAGCCTTTACAACAAAACGATTACGCGAAATTGTGTTGGCAAAATTTATTTAAGCTAAAAAATTAAATTTCAATCATGAAATCGTCACAGACGCTATTGTTATATTCATACTCGACGCGCAATAAACACCGCGGGCAGATTTATCATTCGATATATTACCGGGGCGGGAGAGAAAGGGAGAGCGAGGGAGAGAAAGAGAGGGAGAGGGAAAGAGAAAGAGAAAGAGAGAAAGATAACGCCGAAACGAGAGCCCTTTGCCGATATAAATCTCGGGCCTCATTACGAATACGTATATAACGCATCTCGCGCTTATCGATATTGATTTATTCGTAACTTCGCGCTCTTCGTTTTAACGTCTCGTTAATCTTCCCACTCTGATTACCACCCGATCGTGACTCGCCACGGCCGAGATTGGCCGCTCTCGACGGACGGGTGCTCCGCGCAAGGAGGCACGCCGCTCTGCCCTCCTACACGGAGAAGCAGCTCGCCTTAAATCACCACCGTCCGATAATTGAGGGGGTCCTTGCGCCGCAACGGCACCTCGTTTCGGGCGCACCCCGCGAAATTGGGAGAACGAGCTGTGGGCCGCGCCCTTGTCCCGCCCTCCGTGCGTCGGCGCCCGAGCTTCCGTGATTCCGCCAACGTCGGATCATTCTCAATCCAAAAAAACCGCGATGAAATTCCTTCGCGAGGAGCGACTGCTTCGTAGGGTCCTTCGGAAGTTTCGCGACGTTAAAGACCGCGGATTCCCCGAAACTGCGAATCGGACGACGGAAAGCGCTACACCTGTCGATGACATCGTGTTATATAAATTTTATTGCGTATTTTCGATGAATGAAAAATTCTGCATTTTAGAGTAACAAGCAGCGCGAGAGCAAAGAATCGAATTTTTATCCGTTGCATTATTGCGTTGTAAAGTTTATTGATATCTGAGGTTGAAAAACAAATTTTCTTTTCAATATAATGCTGGAAAGGAAAACTATATTCCACGTGTAAACAGCGTATATTTTCACATTGCAAAAAATTGGCATTCCCAGGTGCGTCTAAGATGTGGTACTCAAAGCGCACCACGGCGAGGGTAATACTAGGTAGAATTTTCTCGCTTGTCAGACGGCGGTGAATTAACCAACGCGTGCAACGTGTAAGCGATTATCTCGCCAACAGCCAGCGAGCCTGGAAGCCATCCGGATAACAGGCCAACCGAGCGTATCCGTTTAGCTTCTCTCGCGTATGTAAATGGCGACGTGTACATGCGATGTTTGTTAAAGCCGACTATCCTCAATTTATTGTCAACGGAGAGCTCGCTCGTTGCAAAAATATACTATTTAGTAATAAACTCACATTTACGCTCATTCAATTATTCCGTTTCATTTTCACCTTCTACATTCCGTTAATATTCATCGCATTGCGTATTAACAGAATTTTTTTCTCACCGCCGTGAAATCGAATGAAAATAAAACATTAACACTATCAGTGTGCGAAAAAAAATTATAACGCGATTGATAAGGAAAGTTTGTTGCGGCGCGTCGCTATCAACGGTTATAAAGAGTATGATTAGGATTGGCCGAATATCGTTATCGATCGGCCACCACCTTGGCCTAATTGCCGGTAACGTTTAATAATATCGCTTATCCGATGCGCAGCCGGAAATAATTGCGCAAATAATAGCGAACGACGGTAAAGGGCGAGACACACGAACGCTATGACTGTTATTAAGCGAGATTAACCCGTGTTAGCAGTCACGGTGGTGTGAGGCTGCTTCGCGCTAGACCCGACTCTGGCATACCGGGTGTCTTCTTGAAAAATCGATCGCGCATTAACTAGCCGAGGATCCAAAGAAGTTATTTAATTCGTTTATCTATATCGCACTGTATCCATGTCACGGTAGACCTTGCTGATACAACATCGATACTAAATGATACTGACAGTTCGCCGAACTAATTGTGAAATAGCGATTGTGGCGCGTTCCCGTAATGGCTTCTCGCGATAAAGGATAGATATGCGCAAACAGTAGCGAGCAGCATCCGATAACAGGGACCGCAGCCGTCCCGATGTCTACTGCGAAATATAAACGAGACCGCCGTGCTGCGAGCCGTATCAGTTAAGAAAGGCACAAACGAAATGACGTCGTTATGTGATATATACGTGTCGATCGACAAGTAAACGAATAAAAAAAAAACAAAGGTCGCATAGTATTTCGTGCATATAACATTATTATATTCTTATTCTTTTATTTATATTTTTCATATATTATAATCCAACTCCAATTAGAAAAATAAACTGATATAATTAATTTTTATGTTTATCCTCAACTGCGCTGGTGATTTCAATATCGAATTATGCGCCAGTCGAATTTACAGAGTTATTCGCGTCGATGAATTAAATTTCTCAGCTTTTAACAATTTTAACTTTATCGCACTATGAAACTCGTGCAATGTAGATTGAATTTATACAAACATCAGTGGTGCACGTCAATTTTCTGAGGTGCAAACGAAAAATTTTGTCTGTTCCGCTAAGACACCACAGCACAGTTGAAAATTAATCTTGAAATATCTTGGCCGGCGTAGTCGTTATATCTAATAAACTATCAAGGAGAAAAAGATTAAAACGTTAAAGAGTGCCTTGTAAAATGTTGAAAGACTCCCTGTATCTGCACTGACGACTGATGCCTAGTCTGAGACCTCTTTCACAGTCCTCGAGCGTGTGAACCCGAAGAGCGAACCGAGAAACAATAACCGAAACCTGACGACCGGTCCCGGATCCATCGGATGAATAAACCGGCGTCAAAATCGGGCTCAGTCGAGGCCCGCGGGCCTCGTGTGGACACGAAAGGGCGTTTCGCCCGCGCCCGGCAGTGAAAGGGAGCGGGGGAGAAAGAACGAGGGAAGAAGGGAGGGAGGGAGGGAGGGAGGGCAGGAGGACCCGTTCGCCAAAGGCTATAATAACAACTAACGCGAGGTTGCGTTAAACGCCGCATTAGTCACATCCGATAATGATAAAGCAGCGCCGGGAAGTTCGCCGATATATACAGGCCACCGTGCACGCGCGTGTGCCGCGCGATGACATGTCTGTACACCCGTTATACAACCGTGTAAACGACGCGAGCATTGAAAGTCGCGCAGCATATCGGTAAGGGATAATGGCGATGCCATCGGAAATCTTTGTTCGCGTTTTAACGAAACAAATGCTTCGGAAATGCCTTCGAAAGATATAATTTACTAAGCTTTTCATCGATACAAATTTATATTCTATGGTTTTGTTCTAGTATTATAAATTTATTTTTCCGGGACGAGCATTTTCTAACGGTATTCGAGCGCTGATATTGTTCGGTCAAAACTCGTTACGGTTATTTAAACATGCATACACTTCTTCGATAACTTCATGCGTGCGCTCTCGATAAAAATATCGGTGTCGGATTTTTGCGCGTTTTTTCGGGTGCGTTCTTTCGTTCCCGCATCCCGGGTTTCGATAAAATTTACGGGCGTCACGAGCTCGGTAAAAATCCAGCCGTCCCTGGTTGGCGAGTTGGCGTGCTAATCGACAAAGAGGCGACTGTTGTAGCACGAGCCTCGGTTAACCATGAAGGGCTTAACGGTCTCGTCGAGGCGAAGCGATTTAAAGCGGCGGCCGTTCAACGTCGTGCCGCATGACGTAGCCACCACGCTCGCGATGATAACAATGATATCATTGTCTTACCGCCGAGTTGTCGGTGGCGAAATGCGCTTTACAAAATGACATTTCACGCGCGTAAAGAAGCTTCCGTGCGCGAACCGAAGATACTACGATTTAACTGAATTCCGAAAAAAACCTTACCTTGCGATTTTCGTGAAAGTTGGCAAAATTTTTTAATAATTTGCAATAATAGAGAAAATAATTTTTATTAGAAATTTATTTTAGAACATAATTAGTATGTTTTAAATAATCTAATTTAAAAATATAATTTTTATTTTATCTAACTTTTCTCATTGTGATTTAATACTTCAATTTTTGCTTTTTTAACGTATATGTCTATTATTAAAAATGAAAAATTCCTTAAAATGAACATTAAGCTTTATATATATGGATATTTGTTTTAAAACATTTGAGAAATTTTCACATTTCATAAAAATTGGAGGATAGAACTTTTCAGAACTTTATCATGAGTCGCATACGTACTAAATCTTATCGACACAATGATAGGCATTGTCTTTCCTTCTCGGAGAGACAGTATCGATGATTTCGGTAGAAGTCGATCAAAACAATAACACTCAGAGCAAGCATATAGCCAATGTTTTCTTAAGAACCGAAAAAACAAATGTTATTCGATAAAATGTCCTCAGAAGATTAATTATCAACAAAATTTAAGGCAGTTGAGGACAGCGAAACATCATGTCATGATGCGGCGTGGTATAGCGCGTCGCGGCACGGCGCGACGTGGTAATTACGTAACTCGCCCACGGCAATTACCAAAGTTTTAATTGCCGTAAGCTGCAAGCGGCCCCGCAATAATGTCATTATTCTCGGCCACTCGCGCGGCCGCCTTAACCGCGAGTGGACGAACGAAAGAGAGATGGAGACGGAGAGAGAGAGAGAGAGAGAGAGAGAGAGAGATATGCTCAACGCTGTCAAATTCTCTCACATCTCTCTGCAATTTCTTCTTTTCGTCGCGAAATCGAGGATTAGTGGCGAGATCTTTTTACAGTACGGACGAGCCGAAATAACGAGTTACGAAAGTTTTCATCCGCGTTTTCATGACCTGCCAGCCCGAGGTTTTCTCCGCGGCGTCTCTCGTTGCATTTTGAGGATTAAAGCGCTCTTTTCTCCGGGGACCCACTATGAATATGTATTATGACGACGGTATAGGAGCAGGTGCGAAGTTTTGCGAGGCCTTCTCCCCGGCCTGGGCGATTCGTCCTTAATGGGCACTCTCTCACTATTATCTACGCCCCAAAAAGCCCCGGCCTCTCGCTCGCTCGCTCGCTCGCTCGCTCGCACGCTCGCTCTCCTCCTGCACTTGGACAGAGACGAGATGGGTGCGCTATAGTGCTTCTGAGCACCAGAGACTAATAGCGACCATATCGACTGCCCATCTGAGCGCCTCGGAAACCGGTGCACCCGCCGCCGCGGCAACACCCACACCACACACGCCGGAGCCATCGATATCGCCGTTGAATTTCAGCCGGCTCTTATCTGCGCCAAAAAGCCCTTCGCTCGCGCCTTACTCGCTCGCATGAATAAATTATCGCGCGCGCGCGCGTATGCGACCGAGCGAAAGCTATCATCTATCGCTGATAGCTCTGAAAAGCCCCATCGGACACGTAAATTAATCTCACAGCGCCGCGGTGAGGTCCATCAAATCTCAGAGTCGGAATTTACGGAAGTCTATATTTTGCAAAATCACATTTTATCCTTTACCTCGAATATCGAGCAAGATCAGAGAGAAATAATAATTTGAAAAATTACCGACTTCAAGGGACGCGAATGACGTTTGCGAGAGAGTCGGTGTCACATGACGTGACATTCGAGCAGGTAAAATAGTCACCTGTAAAGGTGGATAAAGCAGAGGTCCGAGAGTCACGCAACCCCGTTTGCGCGAACCTACCCAAGTCTTCAGGCCTCTCTCTCTCTCCTTCCCTCTCTCTCTTTCTCTACCTCTCCCAACGAGTTGCCGACTGTCATTAATTAGAGACGCCCAGAAAGCTCGTCATCTTCGTGTCACACGAGGATCGTGATGATATCGGATATATTTTATCTCGCTGATACGTTCCCGCTAAATTTCTCGTCATTTGCGAACTCTAATTTACCAGTCGTTGAGCGCGCGCGTACGCGCACACGTGACTTATCTCGTCTTGAATGAGAATCAACTTAATCCTGCGCTTTTCTTTATTAGTCCGCGACATGCAACGGAGATTAGGAACCATGTCGACAGGTAGAATATGATTGCGCGTTAATGATCTCAGTCGACATATTTCATTCCGAGAATGCGGACTGGAGTGCTTATTAATAAACCATGAACCTACCTAACCGAATATCAACATTTTTATCTTTCGAAGCTCACTATAAAATTACTCCCGAACAAAACAATCACGAAGAATGCGCGGTACATATTTTAAAATGCCTATTTTGTAGTGGTTGAAAACTACTTAGCAATCGCATTTGCATAAAGATCGACAGTTGGGTCACTGATTAAAGGCGCGCGCGCATAGTTTTCGCAACCGACGAGCTCTTTCTCTCTCTCACTCATTCCCCCCCCTCTCTCACCCCCCTCTCTCTCTCTCTCTCTCTCTCTCTCTCTCTCTCTCTCTCTCTCACTCCCCCGGAATTGAGAGATCGAACGACGGGCGCGACCCGAAGAAATTAGTATTGCACCCGTGCGCCGGGTGATAAATATTAAACAGACGATAAAAGCCGCGCGCGCGGACAAAGAGCATAATGAAGCGGCGGAAAACGCGCGGGCAGCTAAACAATAACGGCGAGAGACACGCGGGAAGGGGGAGAACGCTCGGCGACGGCCAATTGCGGTAAACAATAAGAAGCGACGAATTGTAATGCGCTTTTTTTTCAGCTTTCGGTCAACCGCAGGAGTGGCCTAGCGTGACGTCACGTTTTTTGCGACTCGCTCATAACAGCGCAGCTTACCGGCTATTACCGCGACTGGCACGCCCCTCTCATCGTTCACCAGCACGGTAATACGCAGCTCTCATCTCTCTTCTCTCCCTCTCTATCCTTCTGTATTCCTCTTCCTTCTCTCAACTCTCCGTTTTACCGCAGTCCGCACCTTACTATGTATAAGACGCAATTCCCTTTTATCACGAACCATGCGAGAGAATCACCGGAGTTCTCTCTAATGAAACAAAAATCCCCGATCTCGAGAATATTTTCCCAAACATCTATATAGATAATTACACTTCAGTGCACATATGCGAAAGATTTTACTTCTTTACCGCTTTGTCGGAATTTCGCTTTGCCGCAGTCAACATAGTTAACTTCGTTAGCGCGCACTTCAATGTGTGATTTTAATCTTTAATTCGTCGGTAGGTAGAATATTTTTTTTTCCTTTCTTGTTAGGTGACGGAAATGTCTCTCGCAGTGAGAAAAAGGAATCGGCGCGGAGGAAAACCGCCGCGGCTTTATAGCCGCGTGAATGTTTAAAGCCACCGGGCAGAATATTTTAATTGAAAGATTTTCTCGCGGCTGTAAGGCGAGGCGGGCCCCGCAATTCCGCGCAGCGCACGCGCCACGGAATATTCGTGCGCGATGCACGGCTCGGCAAGAACGGAGTCGATCGGTTTTGTCGTCTCGGCGCAGTTGGAAGGAAAGCTCCCGCCCTCTCCGTCTCTCTTTCTCCCGTGCGCGTTATTATTTCAGCGCTGACAATCGTGCGCTATCGCTTTTTCGCGACGCACAGCGTACAGCGGAATTACTGGTGCTCGACGAAATAACGAGCGGCTCCCGAGAAGCGCGAGAGAGCGGCAGCACGCGAGACCATTACCAAGGAACGAATCGTCGCCATTCGTATATTAACTGCGAATAAAAAGCGCGAGTGGTGCGACCAAGAAAAAGGGTGGCCGCGTATAAAGATAAAATTGTCATATTCAACGTGAAGCGCGTCGTTGAAATCAGATCGTCATGGATTTTAAAACATCCTTATCCTAAACAAATTTATTTAAAATATTTATTCAAAAAATTGATATTCGCTGAAAATATTTCACTCAAACATTTGTTACTTTAACATACCGTTTTGCTCATCACTCGTCATTCGTTCGATAACACGTGAAAAATTATTGGAGTACTATGTTTTCCAAGACTAGTTTTATTTATATCATCATATTGTAATAACTCAGCGCTGAAAGAGTTAACTCCACGGCACGGAATCTCATAAGAGCATCGAGAAAGAAAGAGAGAGACGAGCGAAGAGAGCATCGGCGTTACTAGCCGGGCGATAAATTCCCTCGAACGTAATCCGCGGTGAGACACAAGGCTCTCCATTCGCGGTATCTACCTCTCAAGGTGAATGATGCAAATGCCACTGCGGTCGACGGTCTTTCCATCGGCGCGCGAGGGCTCATTGTATCCGTTCACTTCTAGGTAATCTGCTAAACAAACGACCATAATTTCCCTCGACTCTCACGGTTTTAGCGACGGTCGTCGATTTTTTTTGTCCTATACTACGCGATAAATAGCGATTTGTTAGCATTCCTTTATTGCTCTCGTTAATAAACTCTCTCATGACGCCGTTCCTTCTCCAACCAATTATCGCAATGAGAGCGCGCGAACCTGCAATTAATTTCCCTTTAGTGCCACCGTAATACTCGGCCGACGCGCCCGCAACAATATATCAGCGGCATTAGAGGGAAATTAATTTAAACTACGAACGAGTCTTGAAAATGACGGTGGCTTAGGCCTCGGATGAGCGGAAACCATAAAATCGTCCCCGCCTTTGCAAACGGAAGGACCACCCGCATACTCGCCAGCACGGAGGAGACCCACTTAACTCAGGATGAGTAACGTTCCGAAAGTGTAGCACCTTGAGAAATACAAGAATGGGAAAATATAGCCGCTTTTCCCAAACTTAATCTACTTAAAAAATATATATATATATTATTTTTAACACTTTAATTTAAAAAAAAAAATTACTTCGGACTACGTAGCTCACTGCAGTGAGTCAATATTGCAGACATCTCGTTCCGGTTTTCGATGGTTCAAACCTTTGTTATTAAAATTTACCTCACCAATGACACTCGCTTCGTTCGCAAGGCCGAGCCGAGTGCAAGAATCGCGCTACGTGAACGTCGCGAGTATAATAAATCGCACCTAACGCAGGGTGGGTCGCATTAGCACCGCCTTTCTAACTAATGAGACGACCTCGTGCCGCACGAGATATAATGAACACGTCATTTCCATTTACTCGCCGCGCGCGCACACAGAGAATCCGATCCGGCCCGAAATTAACGTTCGACGAGGCGCGGCCCGGTCCTCCGACGCAATTTCCCTACCTTCGCGGACCGCGATCGATCATACGACCGGACAGACGGACAGGATTTCGATATCGTTCGACAGCGACAGCTACTGCCGAAGTCGTGACAGGCCCTCAACCCTAAACTTGAGGTTACATCTCTCTTTTTGTCGCCTAGAGTCTGACAAAATGATAAGGCAATTTCCTGTTTGGAGATAAAATGCGTCGTTTGTGAGAAGTTTGTATTTTACACATCTTTCACTTAATTTTGTGATCATTATAATTATTAAAGATATTGGTTTAGAAAATAAACTTGTTTTTCGTGCTTACGAACGTATTTCTGTAGCATTTTTCTTTTTTCATACATTTATCATAATAATATAATGTTAACTGTACTTTCTTTGCTGAGTTTAGGGTTAAAACCGAGTTCTGCCTTCATGCCGCTTCTGTGCACAAACGGCGCGCGCGCGCTCGAAACGGGCTGTCAGGAGTTCGCACTGTAATAACCGAGGCTCGTCGAGAGCAGTTTCCATCGCAAAATGGCCACGGGGGAGAGAGCAGAGCGGTAAGAAGGCGCGGAGGGAGACGGCAAATGGGGGAATTCACAGGCAACAACCCCCTTCTTCTTACCGCGAAAGGGAGAGAAAGACAGAGTTATACGTTTCCATCGTTGCGCGAGACCGTTCCGAGGCTCCCTTTTTTGCCTTCTCCCTTCCCCCCCCCCGCACCATCGGCCGAATGAAAAAGCGAGCGAGAACGGGGCTTGTTTTGTGTCCGGAGCGGAGATATCGACGGTCTCGGACTGCAATTTAAAGGAGGCAAAATGCCAAAGCACCCGCGTAAAACCTCACCCCCCCCCCCCCTCCGCGCCATTTATGGCCACGCGTTTTTTTCGTTCCACCCCTGTAAAAATCGTGCTTTACGATTTCTGGAAACTGGCCACCGGCCCCGCGCGGAATTGCCCCGAGGCGGTCTTCCACGAGTCTTAAGGCAAACCGTGACGAGATCTTTTGAAGGAGGGACACATTGTTGCACCCTCATCGAGAGCCTCGGGCCCGGCCGATATATAAGCGAGAATCGCTCGTGAATGAATTCGCGCGCCACCGACTCGACGTTATGGTAACTCTTATTCGGCAATACTCGAACCATTGACGTTCCGTGAAACGTTCCTTTATTGCCTCTAATATTCCTTAAGATTCCCGTCACTTCAACCGGAAACGCCGTGTAGCTTCTAAATCATACAGAACTAAAATCGTTCTTTTTTTTTTTTTTATCTTTTAGCAGCGACGTCCGCTTTTAAGATCGTGAGCGTGGTTAGAGATGAACGATGACCGCGTCCGGGATGGGGAAATTAGGCTGCCAACTGATTACGATCGCGATGTGTTTTCTATTTAGGGAAGCGTCGCTCGTGTCTTCCCTCTTTCTTTTGAAAGGGAGAGAAGTGGAACCGCCTCTTCGAGAGGCCCGAAACCGTACACGCTATAAACTTCCTGTGCCGCGGCCGCTTAAAATAGCCGCGCAGCGAAGTAAGAAAGAAGAGAAAATGAGGGAGAGACCGGCTCGTTTTCGTACTTCGATTAAAGGGCTCTCTCCAAGTCGAACGAATCAAATCTCAACTCAATCACGGCGCCTGTATTTCGCGACGATCTTTTTATATATTTCACGATTAATCTTACTTTAGCTCTTACTTTATGTCTTTCCTCTCTGTCTCTTTTCTTTGAAAGAGAGAGAAGAGGGGGGAGAGAGAGAAAGAGAGAGAGGGAGGGAGAGACAGAGAGATCGGATTTGATCGAAAGAACACTTGACAAGTAAAAAAATATCCGGAGACGTCTGCGGTTCGATTCGTTCACGATTCACGCTTCGTTATTGGCATTAAATCACGAACGGCACTCTGGGGATCCGCGGGCGGTACCGACTTCTGCAAACAGGTTTGCCTTCGCGCTCAGCTTTATTTTCTTAGCGAGGTCGATGAGAGTAGATTGAATTTTCTACCAAAACAAGAGTACACGCGCGGCGATTTTCTTGTCGAGCGTTAACGTCGTGAAATATTGCACGCGACGCTTATCATTAATTTAAAGTTTATCGCGCTCCACGATAAAAAAAAAATATTCGAATAATTATCTCGCACCGTTGCAATTCTATCATATTTTTGCTAAATTATGCTATACTTTTTAGAAAGAGTACGGTAAATTGAAGAAAAGGAAGAGAAATAACATTGATAAGCCACTCGCCGAGTCCCGCTTAAGTGGCTGTCAACGAGTCTCGCTGCCTGCGCGAACATGACCCACTTGATCCCGCTGCCTACAATGTGTCGTAACGGCAGTGATCGCGTCTGTCGATAGCTCGGCTGATCGATTAATAAATATACGCATCCCGGGGCGGTAGGCGCCGATCGGCGGTAGCCGCTGTTGCCGCCAAACCGCATTGTAAAAGCGCGCATTCCCCGCGTCACGGTGAAACTAGAATTATGGTCGACATTGTCCCAGTTTCTCTAAGACCGGGAGACATCGCGAGATTCTACTCTCCGATGCAATAATGCGCTACCCACGCACGACGAGTCTCTCTCGCTCGAATGATCACCGTGAAAGAGCTTCGAGAAAGAGAGAGAGAGAGAGAGAGAGGAAAGGCCCCGTAATATTTCATGATATACGCTTAGAGCGTTACCGACGTGTAACTGAACCCGGATTTTATTCATCAAATGCAAGCGGTTTACTTTGAAAGCCGCGCGAAGTAAGTTTTTTGAATTAAAAATGAACGGAATCGGAACGATGAAGGTAAATTCGTGTCTCGATAGTTCACGTTATATTAACAAGTATGTATATATACTCGTTATTAATTCAGAGGATTAATCCGTTCTAGTTTGACGCGTGCGGTTTTCAACGGCTTTCGCGTCCTCGCGCACAACGCTGTGACGTGCACAACGCTAGAAAACAATGATGGCGCGTTTGCGTTGCTTTGAAGTTCGTAATGGGCTAGAATGGGTTTGTAATAAATTAGCGTGTATATATGCCGACGAGATATGACGTATCGCCGCCAGTAGTGGCCAGGTGTACCGTATTAATTTTCGATCCCCCTGATGTATCGGCGCGCGGAATTATTAATTGGCGAGCGTTAAAGGCGCGACGCGGTCTCGTCGCGCGTATTGAACAGGGAGTCCGTTTCGCGAACGGACGACTGATGGGACACGTCGGACGGTATTTTCGCGACGGCGGCGAAGAAGTTGTCGAGAAAAATTGGCGCGCCGCGACGCGTCCCCCCGCGTCGGCGAAATTAAAACTCGCGCGCATTACATGCACAAAGAGCTTATAAATATTCTGTAACGATACCCCGGACCCAGATTGATTCCCCAATTAAATGTAAATGAGCGACGGGGGTAAACTAGTGGAACGAGTTTTATAATATCCCGGCAGCCTAGAGGGGGTGGGAGGAGCTCGTGAAATCCTACCTAAGTAGATAGCGCGAGCGCGGCCAATAAATTAATTATTCACCCAATAACCGAGCTGCAGCGGCGGCGGCAGCTCGCGTCCCTCTCTCAAGATTGCCGGTCCTCCTCTCGCTGCGTTATTTATGATCCTACCTGGTATTTATTCTCGCTCATTTGTCCCTTTGAAACTGCCTCATCATCGAAGCGTTTAATATTCCGTCGTCTGAAATATCTGTCTTTCGAATTTCGAAACAACGGAATATCGATCGTGACAATTTATCGAATGCTTCTTTCACTTTATTACACGCCTTTTCTCTCTTATTTTACATCGTAATTATGTATCTCTTTTTGCTCCCGGCGCGCGTGCGTGTTTTCTTCACGCAGATCTCTCGTTTTCACTCAGATTTGGCCGAGAAAAGGTGCATTATTTACGGAATATTTCACGGAGGTTGTTCGACTGAAGGACCACAATGATCTGTTTGCAGAGTCGTGCGACCTGCGCAGCAAGACAAGTCACCGAGACGACGGTGACTGCTCTTTGAACGTGCGTCCCCGGCATTCGCAAACACTCTCGCTTCCGTTTTCAGGGTGGTTAGTTCTGGGCATTCTTCGGGTGTTCACGGTCCACCCCGATATTTATTCTGGCTCATTTGTCCCGCAGGAACCGCCGCGTCATCGGAGGGATTCCTCGAGAGATCCTTTTTGGATTTCTACACGGCCACAGTCCCCACGGAGCTCTACGGGGGTCTCAGGTGTTAACTACAAACGGGCTAGTGGCTTGACTCTAATGCGATCTCTCGGAATCTGTATTCGCCCGGGAATCTTAACGGGGAGAAAAAGTTTGGAGAAGAGACGCAGAGAAATTCAGAGAATCGTGATTATCGCATCTTTCCGGCTGTTTGAGCCTAAGTATATTGTTCGCGCGAACATAAAGATTAGCACTACCAAAAATATTTGTTTTTCTTGTAAAATTATTTCTTTCTTTCTCTTTCTAAAAAAAAATAAAATAAAATCTACCGCACAAAGTTTATACTAGAATGTATTACAACGTATGTTTTATGGACACAAGCTTAATAAAAGATTGTGTTCCCGGCAATAAATGCAGTACATCAGTGGGTGGACGAAGGCAAGATGCATATCGCGAAACGATTCGCCGCGGATCATCGAAGGAGGACAACGTGGTTAACGATGACAGTGTTCTCGTCAGTAATGATAGACATAGTCGTTTCAGCTAGATGTACATTCGGGACGGAAGATCGCGAGGGGCACGCGTGGGATTCGCGTAATGCCGTCCGTTGTCGTCATCGTCGAATAGATGGGATTCCTGAAACCGGGTCTTTCCATCGGGCGATTACGTCAAACGCGCACTAGTTGTGGGAATGCAGCGCGAGACGCGCGCTCGTCTCGTTTCGCGCGAGAAGGATATAAATTTCGTCGCGTGGACAATCTCGTTGTCGCGTGTCGTCGCAATTGGTGCGTAATGAGAGAAAGGATTCAAGCAAACGAACCTGACGATGACGACCTCGTTCGCGGTCGGAAAATTACTGCAGCTATTTTACGGCTGTCCCGAGATTAACAGCAAATATTGCATTTGAGTTTGCTTTAATAATAATAATTTCGTTTAATATAATAAATTGTCCAAATATAAAAATTACAAATTGCAAATAACTTTGATAATTAATTGCTCTCTTTAATTAATAAAACAAAAAAGTTCAGTTTGATATACAATAAGCAATAAAATTTGTTCGCGATAGTTCTCCTCACTTATCAAATAATCTTTACACTCTTTTTATCTACATTCGTATGGAGACCGGAGAATTTAGATGGAACGATCTCGCGCTCGATCTCGATCTGCGAATCCACTCGCAGTTTTTCCCACGTCGAGCGAAGGGGCAGGAAAACAATTAGTAGGGTTCTCGGGACAAGGGAGAGTAGGTAGCGTAATGGAGACGGCGTATCGCACGGCCATCTTAGCATTAACGGCCTATGTGGTATTATCCCTGAAAAAGGACAATCCCTCTCTCGATTTGTACCTCGCCAGCGGAGAAACGGAGAAAGATCTGGAGAACGCAAGAAGTGCTCGACTACTACGATCGGAGTTAATGGCGCCTTCGCAGCAGATAAATCCGGCGATTGTCGGACACGTCTCCTTCGTCGGCGCCTTCGTGTGGACCATGGATTTCAAATTCTTGAATAAATTCACGCTGGGACTTTTGGGCTCGGATACACTGCGTCGCGTCAAAATATTCTGAGAATTTCCGAAATAAAAACCCCCGTTTCGCGACACAAAGAAGAACTCTTCCCTTCCGCCACGGGAGCGACCGAATAATTAATCACACTTCGCGCCATTCTTCACGAAGCGCGACTAAGAAGGATCGTAAGAAACGGCGTTGGACGTTCGCGCGCCCCGTACATTCATTCCGATCCGAAGAAGAAGACTCTCGAATTTACGCTGTCTCATCAATCTCCGTCTCGCCGGCGCGCAATAGCGCGACGCGGCGTAAAATCGCCGATCGGATGCGATCCGGCGCGAACCGATGCGATGCGAGACGCGCGACACTGCACTTCCTCCCCTCTCACTCCCTCTCTGTCTTTACGGTCTGGAACGAGCTACCTGATATGGGGAAGGAAAAGCGGCGGCTCTCTTCCCACGAGTGCTAGACGACGGTACTTGATTGGCAAACAATTAGCGGCCAGGACGTCGAGAGGAAAGAGAGATGACTACGACGACAACGAAGAGAACCGAACGCGAAATAGGTATGTATCACGCGAGCATCTTTGACCGGCGTCACGCATCCCCCTTACAACCTCCCCTCCTTGTCGTTCTAGCTGTCTCGCTCGCTTCACCAGTATCTTTACAATGAGAACAATACCGTAGTTCTTCCGCCGGAGTGAACAGACAAAGGGTATTCCTGAGACAAAACCGTCGTCACCATCGCCACCGTCGTCACCGTCTCGTCACCGTCGTCATCGTGAATCTCCGGAGAATCCCGGGAGCGCACTAAAACGCTTCAGATGGAGCGTATATCATAAGCACAGCTCCTCCTCAATCTGCACCATTCTCGTTAATTAACCTTAATACCTATGTAGGTGCGTCTTTATGTCTATAAATATATATAATATCATGTGTGCGAAGGAACAGAACGGGAAGAAGTAAAAAGACGAACGAAAATTTATTATTCCGGAGCGAGTTCCGGGCAAGACAGAAACACGGGATAACAAAAATTATAAATAACTCGTGACAAAGTGAATAATAAAAAGAAAACAGAAAGGAGAGAAAAAGAATAGATTGAGACTATGCGCGTAAATATAATTTCCACACTGGTCTCGTCGCTGTTTAGTGGCGGTAAGTGGCATAATAAAGTGGCGAGAGAGAGAGAGAGAGAGAGAGAGAGAGAGAGAGAGAGAACGAATGGCACAACTTCGACTATGTATAGCCGCGTATACTATATTGTTTTGTGCTAAACGCGCGCCGCGCGGTCGAGAGCCGCGTGTTTTAATATAAAGGTTTTGGATTTCACATGTATACGTCCGCCGAGACCCCCCACCCCCCTCCTCTCACCCTTTGCGGAATCTCTCGATTCTCCCGTTCTTCGCGTCCATTCCTCGTCTCCTTCCGCTTTCCTCCCCCTTCCGATCTCTTCTCCTCTTCGCCCTTTACTACTTCTGCCGAGAGCTTCGCTTCGATACACCCGCTATTTTCGGGAATCTCGTCGGATCGCGTTCTTTTTAATTGACGTGCGACGCGTTTCGTTACGCGCAAACGTACGAACGCGCGTATTTTTTTATTTCTTCTCTGCGAACCGTCCGTCCGCACGCCCTTTCGACAGTCGAACGGCTTTTTCTACAGTGCGTTTCGACCGTACGCGCGAATTCCAGCGACATCGTTCCTTTGTCACGACCACCGTCGGCGGGGTGTAACGCGGAGCTCGAGTATCCGAATCGATGTCGCGAGTCGGATGTACAAGAGATAGAGGGAGTACATTCGGTGGCGTTCCCATTGTACGAAAGCTACGCGTATGATCGTTGATTAAATTCCGTCATTCACGGCGATTCTGTTAAATACGATCGCGATCAATTATTCCTCGAGCGCTATCGGGGACCGGTGCCGGTAATCTAATTGCTATTTCTCGCGCGGCTTCTTATCGCGAAATTCACGATTTCGAAAACCGATTGCCCGTAAATCCTCCAACGCGAAAGGCGTTGTCCGCGCTCTTCCAATTCTTTGTATTCTACAAAGTGCGGCAACGAGGTGTACGCGAACCGTTTAGCAAGTCGTTTTCACGCCGGTTCGCAATCGGTCCGAGCATCGCAGTCGCGCGAGAAACGCTCCAACTGCGTTTAGAGCTACTTAACAGTCCCGCGAACGATCGATTCCGTTGCCGACATCCCGCGCGACAATGCGCGCGCGCGCGCACGCAATCGAGATGGACAGAGAAAGAGTGAATGCGCGTGTGTGTCCTGGCATTCCTGCGAAATGCGCTTAAACCGCCGCGACGAATCGTTAACGGGCTTTTAATCGCCGTGCGTTACCAAGGTGGCACCTCCGCACAACGAACGACCGAACGAACTCGGAATAGTTATCGCGCGCTTTTCTCGCCGAGGAGGTCAAACGAGATTGGCAATATTCGCTGGCGAGCACTACTGAGCACCTTGACATGCACGACGCATAGCGCCGAAGTTAAAAGAAGTTTCCCGAACAAACGCCATTCTCTCGCGTGCTGTTAAACATCGAATTCCTGAATACAATGCTGCACAATAATATTATCAATTGTTCTCGTATCAATTTAAATGAATTAAACTATTTATCATAATAGATCGCAATATCTTAATAAATATACTAAGATTGGTTTATAAATTATTACGCGCTGCGTGACCATAAAAGTAAATGAATAGATAAATAATTGCGAGCCGCGCGCAATGCATTAATATCTACTTAGCGCAGCTAACGATTCGGAAGTGCTGTTTGCCGTGAGATTTCGAGCGAGACTCGCTTCGCGCCCCGTTCCCGCGTCGGAACGGAGGTAAGCGTACGAGAGAGAGTTCGCCGAGACACGCTCGTTGTCGGAAATAACGACATAATGACATGGTAGAGGATGAGTGCCCGAGGTAGGTAAATTCAAGACGAGGAACGGAGCGATGCGAGCGAGCGAGCGAGCGAGAGGGCGAGAGAGAGAGAGAGAATCGAGAGACGAGGATCGGGAGAGGGAGAGAAAACCAGACCGGGATGTATCCAGCGAGTGAAGAAAAGAAGAAGGGAGGGGGAGAGGTGGATCATCGGCGTGTCTCGGCAGCATCCCTGACCATCACCGGTGGTTCATCAACTCCGAGGAGTTGAAGAGGCCTTAATAGGCTCCGCCGCTAGAGTCTGGACCACGTCACGCACCCTTTTACCTCACGTCTCGACCTGATTTCGCGCGCGATTCTCGCCGCCGGACTGTCAGCCGCGATTCGACCGGATTTATTAATCAGAGTACTACGCCCCGAATTTGCATAACGAAATAAAAGACGCGGCTGTGCATACGTGGTGAAATCCGGGGATTGAAAGCACGAGCTGCGCGCGAACATTCGCTCCGCGAATGAGCGACAATAGGCGCGAGAGGCGACAATGTTGCAATGGTTTTGTGCAGAAACTTTGAAAATTGAAAATTCAATTGAATGAAATCAGCATCGATATCATTTCTTGAGGGTATACATTCCGCGAACGTGAGATTACTCACAGTCGGCGCGTCATTATCACCAAGGAGGCGCAATTATCTTCACTCCCAGTAGACATTAGTCACGCTGAAAGAGAGGGCGTAAATATCCTCTGTGAACGCGGCGATTGCGATATTCCGTCGTTTCTCTAATTACTGACCTTCGATGGACGCGTGCACCGCGCGCGCAATCGCAATAACTTTAATAGCGCTTTATCACGTTAACGGCCGGTATAAATCGCCGGCGGATATATATTGATACAACGCGAAATTCCACGGTAAATGAAACAACGGCGAAATTGAGTGGTCAACGCGCCGACGCATATTACCGCGATAATTCCCAATAATTTATCATCGCGCCGCGTTACCGTCGCGCGTCCCGCACCGTGTAATCGCCGCCGCCGCCGACGCCGCATTTCGATCGTCATGAAGAATTAAACATCGTCGCGCGCGATGGTTTGCGTCGCGGAGTTTATCGGCCGTAAAGAATCGGCCCGGGTCCGCTCTCTCTCTCTCCTCTCTTAATGGGTTCACGCGCCGTGGAATCGCGCACAAAGCGCGACGGGAACCCGCGAGAGATCGCAAACCGCGGCCGCGCGCGGCCACGCTCTCTTTAACACCGAATCGGCCCAATTTCGCCCACTATTTAGCGACGCCATGCCTCGCCGCAGCCGAATTAGCCGAATCCGCGGAAGCACGCTCGCGCGAATCGATATCCCGCGCTTCATCCAGCTCTTTCGTGCGAGTTATGTCTCTTTAAAATATATAACATTACAGTACAAGAATAATAGCGGTTTTCCCCATTTTTATCCTTTACAAATTGTTTCGCAAATTCCTCGAAGTGACTATCGAGTAAACAACCGATTCGTCCTCCGACGCCCTCGCGGTTAATCGTTAAATCGCGAAGAGCGAGAGAACAGGGTGCGCGCGTGCGAGCGTGGCTGTGAATATAAATCGTGAATCCAATTTGCGGACGCCATAAATCAATAGCGTGATCACGATCCGGCGAGGAAGACGCGGAACAATCCGACCAAGTCAGAACGGGACGCCCGGACAAAAGACGCGCGGTACGAGCGCGTCGCTGTCGCTGAGAACAAAAGAGGCGGACTGCCGCCGCCACCGCCGCGCCGAGGCGAGCTGGTGGCAAGTCCGAGGCATGCCAAATTTGACGGAAATAAAACTACAAGAAGCATAACCGGACTACTCACCATAGAAACGGGGATGGGTCCTCCGGCTCCGTTGGGGTACGGGTATGGCGAGACGAGGTAACCCATGTTGAAGGAGGAGGTGTGCGGCGTCGGATCCACCTTTCCTGTTTCGAAAACAAACGAGAGCACGATTATTATTAATATAATCGCCGATTCCAGCGCTGTGCGCGCCGAGAATCGATCACATATAATGGTCGGTTTTTATTTCATTATTTTCCTCGTCGCTTTTTATCAAATCTCATTCGATAAAATGTTCTGATATAAATATTTATCCTCTTTTGTTTATTTATTATTTATTTCTCTTTTCATTATCTTCTTTATTTACTATTTAGTGAAAAAAAAAAAAAAAAAAAAAACTATATGTGATCGGAAGAATTTGTGGTACGTTATGCGACATTATTGCACATGTGCACTAGTTAAGCTGGCTTGTGCAGATCGCAGATTACCGCACGTTAGTCAGACGTTAAACGGACCACAGACGGAGAAACATTCTTGTAAATGGCGGCCTGCACGCGAACACAACCGAATGTTGTAGAAAGTAAAAAGAAGTTCCGAAAGAAGGACCGACTTCTGGCACGACAATTTGCGGTTCGTGCAACACCAACCGACCTTAATTATACGTTTCCCATACAAATCGCTTTCATTTTTCTTTTTCATAACAGTTTTGCCGAAAAGTGCAAGATTGCGCGGGTACTTATCTTATCTAGTTTTACCTCGATCCAATTCACACCTGCTCAGTTTTCTCGCGAGAGATGCCTATCGAAATTTTATGTAAAAATATTCGCGACCGCAATTAAAAATATCTTTTTTTTAATGCAATGCGAAACGTTAAGCATAATCATCTACCGCGCGCGTTTCGGCTTATCGATTATAAATTGGATATATACGTTGCAAACGTGGTGCTCGCAATTTCGCGTGATGTCGCATTTTAATCGAGTTAATAACGCCCGCTTGATTCGCATGCCAGATACTGTGTTTTTTCATCCTAAACGTCCGTATAAATATTACAGCTACATTAAAACCAGTCTCCATTTAATGGGATTCAGCGTCGTTCGCGCAGAGAAGACCGATCCTGGCGTGAGCATGCGAAAACCTGCTCCGAAGATTCAGAGGCGATACCAATCGTCTATCGCCGCGGCTAATCCTCGACGCGCGAGATGGACGCTGCAGTCGGAGAAACCTCTCGAGTTTATCCTTCCGCGAAACTGGATCGTCCTCTTGGGTTGGAGCGAAAGAAATCTGAACGAAGAATTCGCACCGCGATGCCAATCGTCCTGAGACTGCGCGGATCATCTCCCATAATCAAAACGAATTCCGCCCTTGCGGAATCGGTCGAGTTCGCTTGTCCGTTCCGTGAAACTCAATCGTTTCGAGCGAGACGGTTGGAAACTTGCTCGAGTCGATAGCAATCGTCCGTCGATCTGGCCAGCCAGTCCGAGTTGGCGGCGTCGCGATTCCCGCCGCGTAGATTTTATCGTTTAGAAATGGGCGACTTGAACTAGTCGATGATACTATCGTCTCGTTCGCTTATGAGGAAAAATAACGTCCGAATACTCGCAAACTTTATAAATATAATGAGGACCGCGTACTCCTCGATAAAATCTGCAGATAACGCGAAGCTGAAATTATACCGCAATAATTCCAAAGAGCGTGAGTTCGCGAGAGATAAGAGATTATCTCTCTTGCGCGACACTCGACCCCTGTACAAACGACCAAACAAACGACCGTGGAAATTGATACTTCATTTAATTGATACTTCATCATGAGCCCACACTCTATGAAAACCAGTGTACATTGTACACTAAGAAACATTCTAGTATCAAAGCTAGCTATCAAGTATTTCTCTAGGGTCAATAAAAGACATAAATTATCACTATTTTAAGCGAATGATCAATGAATGGCGCGAGTTCAATTAATACTTCGGCAACGAGTGGCGTCTTCTTGTTCACTGCCATCCCGGCCGCTTCAGCGACGATCATGAAAGAGTTAATTCTTCGTGCCCGGAACGTATGCGATCCCGATCGTCGCGCGACGCAGGACCGTTGACCTTTCTTCTCGGCACGAGACGCACGCATGAGAGAGAGAGAGAGAGAGAGAGAGAGAGAGAGAGAGAGAGACAGAGAGAGAGAAAGAGTACTCTCGTTCGTCCGAAGTTATTAAGACGCGAACGGCGTTGCTTCTGCCACGTTGCAACGCTTCGGTGCGATTCACACGAACGCGCGCACGCGGACGATTAAATTGTCAGCTACGCGACTCTATAAATAACGCAACGCAGCGCCGCATACCACCGTGTCGAGTCCCGCGATCCTCGTTTTATCAACGCCCGCGAGTTCGTCGATGAAAAGCTCTCGCGAAAGCTGGTTTTATCGAGGTTCCCGCGACGAAATGCTCGGTGGATTTTACGCGAAATTACCGAGAGAAATAGCGAAGAGGGGAGAGAGAGAGAGAGAGAGAGAGAGAGAGAGAGAGAGAGAGAGAGAGAGAGAGAGGGTCGGCGAAATCGTGAATTAGAATATCAAAGCAAACACGAGACTGTAATAAAGCAATGAGAGTATTTTGCGCTTAGAAGATAATGACGAAAATAAATTTCACAATGCAATCATCCGCTGGCGCGCTATCAGCGCGGATTCCCGAAAATTGCACATCCCGCGGATCGCGTTTCGCGACTCGGAAAAAACCGCGTAAAAGTGCGCAAGAAGGAACCGTTTGTCTAGGGTTTAGCTGTAAGCTTCAGCCGCGTTCCTCTCGCATTCATTCGCCGCCGAGTGCATATCCTGGGCGCACATGTGTGCCACACTCCTCGTGCCCAAAGTTTATTGCCGGCTCGTTTCTCCGTCTTTCTCTTTCTCTCTCCTTCCCGTCCGTCCTTTCCATCACGATCGGCGCGTCTCCTCCCCCGCCCGGCTCTCCCCCCCTTGCGCGTTCCGCCGGCCTTCCAACCGGCGCTATACCGGCTCGAAGTTCGTGCGCTCGAGTCCCCTCTTCACGTTTCCTACCCTTTTTCGTCCTTCTCTTCCTTTCGCTCCTCTCCCGCGGGTTTGTTTACTTCGCAGTCTTGTTGGAATAATACCCCGGCACGGTAATTATAGATACCCGGGGCCTCACAATGCGACTCCGACACACGTTTACAACCGGAGACACACACCCGCGGATAACTTCTTGGTACTGATACGCGCGGTGGCGGCGGCTGACAATGAAAATCTCGACACGCGATACGAGTGCACGATCTCCTTCTTATCGAGTAGATGAGATTTTCCACTGTCCAAAATATATTTGTTATTCGTGCGTAATTTGAGAGCGCAACACGTAACTCACGTAATGTTTGACTCAGTTAATGAAACAAAAAAATTCCCATCGAAACAACACGTCTAGTTTTGGCGTCGGATTTAATTGAAAACGAATTATGTTGAAGCATCGGTATCTCCTTAAACTTGACTCCGATAATAACAAAGTCAATGTTTTCGATACGTCGAGTCTTCTCTCGACACTTTCTTGGATTTGCAGCCGCACGAAAAGTGGTACTTGTTTTTCTTTCATGCCGCACAGCACTGTCCGCAGCATTAAGTCGCGCGGTGAATTTCTTGCCAAGTCTCGAGCGGGGAAACGCGCGATGGGGAGTTCCAGGGAGAGAATATCAATTTATGAGAGGATGCAGAGCGATCGTGATTGCACGGGTTCTTAAGCAATATCCCGAGTTATCCGCGATTCCGCATCGACGATTCCTGGAAAGGCGCCCATTAGAACGCAGAAGCCAAAGAGCGGAAGCCGTGAAGAGATTATTACTGGAGCCCGGCATGTCCCGAAGCGTCCTCGATCTCATGTCGAGTGTTCACGAGCATTGTCTATGCCCGAGGATCGTTTTCGTTTGACGAAAAACAGCTAACAGCTTTTTCTACCTCGTGTGCTCTCGCAAACAACGAGATTGGTCGACTATCTCGTGCGTCTACCGAGAAAGGTAACGATGATTGCGTCATTGTGCATGCAAAAAAGTGAAATCTGCAAAACACACGAGCTCCATCACGAATAATGAGCTCGTGTAAATATCCTTACATCTTCCGCTATATGGAAAAAGTGCGATAAATCGGAAGATAGGACAAACATTATTACAAAGTTCTTGCTATTATAAATCTGCGAGTATAGACGAGTCTGCTATTATTTCGTGCATCTCAAGCTATAGTTCCGACTTTATTCTTAATAATTTTAGCATTCATTCAATAATTCTGTATTCACATATGACATGAGATGTGGCGTAGAATTGCCATTTTGCATCGCAATGAAAGAAGCGAAGAGGATATATAAATGCGGGTGAATTCGATCGATGGATGAAACGGATAGTTTTTAAATATTTTATATTTTAAAAATTTGATTCCATTTTACCCGCACTTATCTCCATTCGCTCCAAATGCGCGTAAATTGGATCGATTTAGAAAAATATTGTGAAATATTTAAAATCGATCCAATTCATCCGCCAATCCGATTCGTCCGCATTTATCTTAAATCTAACTTGTCAATTATTGTCTCTTGCGTTATCACCTCGTTACTCGAACGAGACCGATAAAGGCCAAGAGCTCGCGCCACCTAATCCGGAGATGAGAGGATGCGTTTGGCCGGCAATTACGGACTTCTTCCAAATTCGAGCTTCAAATCACGGCCGGATCCGAGCTAAAAAGGACACGGGAGCGAAAGAGCGTGCCGTTAATGCCATTACGGGCGAGCTTGTGTGTACAGCTTGTTGTCGGCTGGTAAATTACTATAATTGTGAAGTTCCGGCGATTTTTAGATTAGCTCTGGTCCATCAACGGTATATACCTACCCACCGACCTGCCGACACTAAACCAGCGATTCTCAACTCGGTCGCAGAGCCGCACGTTGTGGACCTCGTATTCACAAGGACCGCATTTAGGCGCTAGACACGATCGCCCGAATCTCAACTTGCGTTTATATCAACTTTCAACTTTGCAAAACTGGATAAACACATCGGCCATTATAGTAACAAAATTTTATGATGCAAATTGTAAATTAATTTTTTTCTACGTTTGAAACATCCCAAGAATTAATATAAAACGCAATAATCCTTCGAAAGGATTTATAATGCGAGATAGAAAAAAAGAGACATCCTCAGAAAGAAACGCGGACTTTCGATTAAAATCGCGCGAAGACCTTGTTATACGACGCGACGCACAAACAAGTCTTTCCCTCGATTAATTAATATAGCTGATTAAGCCAAATTAAAAACACACCGCTCGACCTGGCAATTAACCCAAATTAATGGCGCCAATAATGCGCGAGCGTCTCCATGTAATAGCGTCGCGCTCGGCGAGAAACCGTACAATTATTTTCAGTCCCCTCCCCGTCGGATTCGAAGGAGAAACTCCGCGAGCGACTGCTACGAATTAATTCCGTGTTGCGTGCTGGGAGTGCAATTTTTTTAGTTACACACATATATTCTCTCTACGTGAACTTATCAGCCACTTCCGTTTCTCGTTTTTAAAAATGAAGAGAAAGCATCGTGATCGTGAGGCAAAGAAAAGAGGAAAAGATCAAGTATTATTGCCATTTCTGACTGTGACACGAGGACCGTTACAGATTTCTGAATTCTGAAACTATTATTCTAGGTTAGAGGAAGGCGTTACTTATGTTTCTGGTCAATATCTGAAGTCCTTAAATGTGCAGGGTGTTGACCATATTTTTTCCCTTTTCCCTCTTTTCCTTTTTTTCATTGAAAAGAACGTAACAAACGTCAAAAAACGGCAGGACGCCTAGAAATGTTAGTCTTTGTAATAAAAAGTTGTTACAACTTAGTCACAAATCCATGTATTTTGAAAAATTATCCTTGTTAAATCCATTAATATTTATAGATGTATTGTAAAGCTTAGTAAACCCTCCTCTTTGTAAAGTTCGTCACACTTTGCCAGTAAAATTTTAACATAAATATCCTACTGATTGTATGTTTTGAAATTCTTTGGAGCAATTGTTGCAGGAAAAAATAATTATTATTAAATAATCATTAATAATATTATCACTAATATTATTAAATTCGTAATTTTTTCAAGACAAATCTATTAATCTATCTAATACCAAAAAAAGTTCTTGCTATTTTTTGATAACAATATTTTTTGGAATTGTTTCAGAAAAGATGTTTCATCATTTACATTGAATGCAATAACTTCTATTTACCTAGAGTTACATTATGTGAAAAATTAATAATAGATGCAAGTATTTAAAACATTATGACTGAAAATTAATGACTACAGACAATTTAATATTTTAATTCTCAGTATATAGAAATTTTTCCTTAAAATATAACAATACGACATGTAACAGACGACCCTCGATATGGGTGGTCCGTTTAAAAGAAATTTGGGACCAGCGACCCCGAAGGCCACTGAAAATCTTGTCGACTATATTTTATGCAACAAGTGTCATATTTATTAGCATTTCTTTTTTTGAAGCTGGAATTTTTTACGAAAAACTGTATGTATTATTTATAATCTCAATGTTAATACAAAAGCGCTCAACTAAAAGAGAAAATGCGAAAATAATACAAATTTTTCTTCGATCAAGATAAAAAAAAATTTATGCAAAACGTAATTAATTTTTCTAAATTAAATTATGTACCTTATTAAAATATTTAAATATTTATAGTTATGTATTGAGCGATTATTTAAAGATATGTGATGAGTGAAATATAGAAGCCCGAAAACATCTGATTTTCGCACAATTTCTCTTTACCTATTGCGATATTTTTCGAGATGTATTAGAAAATATACGTGCGTGCGCACGAACAATAAATCAGAGACAACGAAACGTATTTCGCCGCATAAAGGTCACCAAGTAGGCGCACCCTCGTAATGGGCCTCGCACAGATTCCTGACGGGCCCCGAGGCCAGACCCACTGTCACGTAGTCGGGACCGGCGACGTGGTTGTTGGTTAGAACTCAAGCGTGCTCAGGAAGAACGAGCGCAGGAATCAAAGCAATCAAAAGCTCATGGAAGTGGATGTGCAGTCTGGATTCCAAAGTCGATGAGATCTCTTCGCGAACGGGTTCACGAAGATGACTTCAGAAATCGATTGTATATCCGAGCGACCGTGCAAAATTAGCTAATAGCGCGTACGTTCTCAACGTTATTATAGAGTTTATATATAATTGTTTTCAAATAATTACAAGAAATGATCGCAACAATTTTCATATTTCGCGTCGAGAAAACAAACTCTTTGAACTCCTTTCTTTAATCTTTTTAAATATTTGTACTAAAATATTTACTTTTGCGATATAGATATCGTTTTTAACGTGAAATTATCATTAAAATATTGTATTGCACGAATGCTCTCTCTCTCTCCATAACATTGTATTCTAACGAAGATAACTTCTATCGAAATAAATCAAGCTCGCGGATAGAAAATTTTGTCATCGTGTACGATACGCGGCGTATACGAAAGATTCAGCGGGCGGGTTGACCGGAGGTCAAGTCAGGCCCCGGCGAGAGAGCAGGCCCTCGCTCGCGCCGAGACGCTGAGGGAAGAGGGAGGTAGCGAGATCTCAGTGAGGAGAAGAAAAGAGGCCCCGAGGCGAGACCTACTGCCAGGGGCTTCGGCCAAGCATACATAGGTGGTTTTGACTCGACGCGGCGCGGTCCCGCGCGCGAAGGAAAGCAACAAGAGAAGGAGAGGCAATGAAGCAAGGAGGAGGAGGGAGAGATGAAGGCGCGAGAGAAGGAAGGAGAGGATCGGAGTCTGCCTGTTTGACCGCCGCCTGGCTGGCTGCTCAACCGCTGCTTTCCGTCTCGCTCCTTCCTCCGCTCTCTCCCTAACCCTTTTCTCTCTTTCTTCCTTCTCCTCTTACTCTTTCTCTCTTTCTTTTGACTCTCTCACTCGCTCACCAGCTCGTCTCGTCTCGTAACAAGAGACGGCGCGGACAATGGGTGCCGGTACGAACGCGCCTTCGGCCAAGGCTGTCCCGCGCGCGCTCTGCGCAGCCTGAAAACACCATCCGCGCTGCTGCTTGCTGCTCCTCGCCGAAACTGCCGAATCGTGCTGTGCTCGCACTCGCGCTGACACGCCGTTGCTTTCGATTCGTGAACGACCGAGAATGAGACATTCCACGGCACGAACGCGATTCCTTTTTCATAAACTCGCACGTAATACCACCGCTATGTGATCACTCACGTTAACTCGTATCCCATGGTAACCTTGGATTAACCATGGTCTACGGTCGAGGGACAGTATCCAAACACGTCAACAAAAGGGCATTGTTCAAGGGATAATATATTTTGCGCGTATTTTCTTTTTCTAACTGCCATTTATCTAACACGAAAAAATTAATGGATGATGATAGTTCTGATATTTTAAATGAGTCCTTATCGCGATCAAGATAACAAGTAGCTCGGTGTGCGATCATTGCGAGTACTTGGAGCGTACTTGTCGCGGCGGAGACACGAGTCGGTTCTTTCGTCTCGTTCCGTTCACAGCCGAGGGTCTTATGACGGTAATGGGGCGAGATAAAGCCGTTGATAATCGGGCACGCCTTAGAAAGAAAGCGAGAGTCTGCGATAACCGTGCGCGTTTCAAGAGAGAAAGAAAGAAAGAGAGAGGGAAAGAGAAAGAGAGAGTGGCCGTTATTGCTCAGCAATGAGTTTTTAATCGGCCGAGATTTCTTTGGACACTCGACCGATCAAAGAGCCACGTCGGGGCTAAGATTTTCCCCTAAGGTTCGCTGATCCGCCGCGAGCTCGACTCCGTGAGCGTCGGAAGTCCCGTTCGAACGACTAGTTTAATCGGCCCGTAATTTTTTAATAAGCAACGGCTCGAAAAGCGCGACTTGCGAGAACTCGCTGTTCGAAAAACATTAAACTCTCCCGAGCGCTGTGTTCCGTCGTCATGTATTTTTATCTTTTTTTCTCAAAGATTAATCTTCAGCTAGAAAAAAAGATTCCTACAAACTGTCGTCATGTGCTACGTATCTTATTACAATCCAATCGGTCAGTCTTTCCTACAAGAAACATATATTTGTACTACACGTTACTGACTAACGTGTAATTTTCTCTACCCGCTCGCATGAGAATTAAAAGGACCATTCCTCGTTTATTTTAAATTTGAGAGTGGGTCCCATAATAGAAGACTGCGTACGTCGATGATAATTAAGCTAACATAGTTCTCTCTACTCGTCTACTACCTGTACGCAATCTATAGACCATTCGGGATCAGACGAAATACTGCCAGGAATTCCCATATCGTATTAAACCTGCGTTCCTCTCGCGTTTCAGATAGAGCTGACGCGCTTCGACGCCTTGTCGATCGCTTGCCTTCAACAATACGTTTCACCCGCAGATAGAAGAAGCGCATTCTTCGAGATACGGCGTTCTCGCAGGTAGCAAACGAGGCAGTTTTGACAGGTTTCGAAACGACGGGGGTCGCTGACAAGGATCCGATTTGTACGGACCATTATGCCCATTTCCGAGGAAACGCATGCATGCAAAGAAAACGAAAGAAAAATAGTTATTAGTCTTGCTTTCGGATGATTTCAAATCAAATAAATTGAATGCATGCATGAATGAGCGTTGGCCCAAGTACTTCGCACTTACACGTTATTGCACCAGTGATAAAAAAATTTTTTTCGGTCTTTTGTAAAATAAATGCTAAGTGCATTCACGCGATCGACAAACATTTCCGTATGACGTGAAACACGTGGACAGAACGAAAGCAAAAAGATGGCTTCTCGCGCTCAACCGCGCGCGCGAGCGTCAGCGGCAGAACGGGCCCAGCGATAATTTCCAGATAGAAATAAACGAAACCTCGCTGGAATTTCTCGGCGCGTGCGCGCATAGATGATATTTCAGTCCAACGACCTGCCCTCCCCCCTCGGGAAAGCGGTATTCCGAAACATTCTCGCTGTCTGTCGCGCGGCACTTCATCAGGTAAATTTGATGCATGACTCGATGATTTATTACGACTCGTAATTAGGAGTAAGACAAACTATCCGGAACTAATTTTTGGAAAGTAGATTGCAAAAAATCGATTAATCGAAAGGATCGAAAAGATATAACAAATTTCTACTGAATAAATTTGTTGATCATTAATTTTCACGTAATTCGGCAAATATAGAGAAAAATCCAGACGAGCGTGAAATTAAAAATCAATTTTCTTCGAGGTAAATGAACTGTATTGCGCTTTTGTAACAAGTGTTTACGAGAAACGTTAGATCCTGGAAAAGTATACTCGAGTAGCAGCGACAGCGGTGGATCAAGTGGCCTAATCCGATCACCCTCGACTAATCCGATCATTCGCCCGGGGTTTTTGACGGCTCGTTGATGCCTCCGACTCTCTCCGAAATGCGAGAGCGAGGCGTGCCAGGTCCCGTTTGCAATGGGAAACGAAGCGTCCCGATGAACGCGCGGCATTCGACGCTAACACGGGTGGCCGAGGAAGATCTAAGGTAGCAATCTCCATTACGAGTTAACAAGCACAAATACACCTGCCGCGCGGCGGAATCTCGCGACGCGATCGCCGATCATAAATTTCGCGATGTTTACCCGCGGGAGAAATCCCTCGAAAAGAATTAATTTGTAGCGTAATTGAAGGGCTTTGCGGAAAAGCAAAGGCCATCCCGATGGCTCTCAAAATGGTAAGTCCGAGATTGAAAGAGACGTAATTTCAAATTTCGATGCTAAACACAGAAGAAAATGATATGATCTATTTCGCAATAAACTTTGAAAATTGGAAATTAATCCTCCAGCCGCAAACGACGTAGAAACCGTATTCAAATGCGTGTGAAACGTGATAATCGCGTATCTCGCATAATAATTGTAAGTAATAAACATAGTTTGAGTTCCTTTTTCGTTTGTTATTCTTTCGTATCTTATCTATCTTATATCCTATAAAACTCTTGAATAAGAAATAGAATTCACCCGCGTTTTTAAAACAGAAGACTAAAAAAATAATCCGTGGTTCAAGAAGTCAGAAATTTATCCTCCAAAATCGCTTCTCATTACGCAATTTACTAGAAATGTATTTCTTTGCCCTTAGAAAACCTCGGGACTTCTGGCCCGCGATTCGTAATTTATGCAAAAGAAACGGGCATGCTCTCGTCCAAATGAGGGTATGACGAGGACGCGGCAACACCGCACACGGCTACTCGTAGCTTCGACGAGGCCAGGGCCTACGGCCCTGCGCGTTCTTGGCCTCGGGCTGTGTCCGTTGAGGGCCGCGGGATGGGAGAAGGTGCCCCACCGGGTCCAGAGATTGCCCGCGGTAGAGGGGACAAGGAGACACACGGGCACCCACTCGTACCGACATACAGGGTGTCTCTGACCAACCGCAACATTTCTAAATTAATACTGCACGGATAGTTGAGAATAATCGCCTCAAAAGAAACGTACATTCATCATTCACATCATTATTTTTCACTTAAAAATAATTATACATATCAAATTGTATTAGTATAATTCTTTTCATTCACTTAACGCGTTATCTGGCTTAAAAAAAAAAATGTCAGAAATATCCTGTGCAATTTCCGTTTTTATCTCTCCTTCTGCTATAATTATCCTACGTCGCCACGTCCTCTATCTTTATTTTTCTCTATGGTATGCATATGTGTGGGACACGATATTGGCGCATTCCCGATGCAGCGCGAGCCGAACACGATGGTCGAGAAGGCGCGAGGCGAGCGCAGTGACACCGGAACGTCCGAGAGCGTTCGGCGTCGTAAGGAGCAAGGATAACAAGACGATAAAGTCCCAAATTAGGGGCCCGCTCGTCCGAGTGTCAGAAACCAGTGGCGAGCGCGCGGTCTTGCGAGGGTGTCGCCGTCCAGAAAAAGTGAAGAGCAGATACAGAATCAAGTTCACGCTACGCTTAAAGATATGTAAATTTAAGGATATCGATACTTGTATTCATGTACCGGCAATATCCAAGTATCGTAAATATTCGCGGAGCTCGGAGCGAATACTCTGATTGCTCGTTACGCGCGAGCACTGCGGATGCCTAATAGCGACGAGAAAAGCTAGTCGGAAACATACGAAATGGACAGTCATGTGTCGCTCATAAGCGTGACTTCCGCTTCAGCGGACTTCTATTACTTCACACGCGCGCTTCTCGCCATATAAAAACACGACACGGATTAATCATTATTCCGCGCGTTATTTCGGCATTATTAACTCTGGACTACTGTGCGCGGAATAGTGTAGTAAGTTCCAAAGTGCTTAACAAAGAAAGCTGAGCAAATATATTTTACGCGCGTACGTGTACTTGCAATTAAAATTTTATTAACAGGACGGCACGCTATCGCGGTAGTTTGGCCTAATTAATTCAGGAAATGATAGCCCACAGAAACGGTCCTCTTATTTTTTTATTTTAAAAAGACAAATCTATGTAGAAAAAAAAGTAGCATCAAACGGTAATTATATCGTACGCAGGGTGCACTATCTTGAGTGAGAGATAAGATTAGCGTATCTATAAGCGGAGACTCTCCGCGCGGCGAGCGCACGCAAAAGCCTCTTTAGAGCAACGACGGCGATAACTACGGCCGAGCCGTGACTAATAATCTCCGTGAGGTTTCTTCGTGCACGATAATTAATTTCCCAGATCGTTGATCAGCGATCGGAGCTTTTCTTTTTCGCGCGTAAGCTATTTTTACGCCGAGTCCCCCGCGCCGCGTGGGAGTAAAGGGCGCAGCGATGTGCAACGCGGAAACTTTTTAATTCCATTAAATCGCTGTCGAGGAATCTCGGGCGAGAGAAAAAAATTTCTCGGAATCCTGTTCCCCTCGCGTGTGACGCGACGAGAGAAGCAAAGCGAGAGACAGAGAGAAGAGAGAAGAGGAAAAAAAGTACGATGACGACGACGACGACGACGACGACGACGACGACGACAAAAGAGAAGTCGTACGAGACACCCTTGCGTTCGAGATTATCGAAAGTAATTCGCATACGCTCGAGAGATTGAAAGGGCCAAAAGCGTCGGGAAGCATTGAAGAGTGTGTCCACGCTCGAATATCTCCTAGAACCTTTCTTTGACAGGTGTACAAAAGCTTTTCCCGTCACGTGTAGACACGAAAATCGTGACGACGCGTAATCGACGAGATGTAAAAGAAACGAGATTGATACATAAAAGAATATAATTCTATTAAAAAAACCAAAGAAAGCAATCAATTTTCAATCTTTTCAATTATACGCGTACGGCAATTTCAATACAGATATTTTATTTCCTACAGTCTTCGAAGAGTTAAACGAGCGGAGTTGGCTCGCTCATCGACACACATCGCAATTTTTCACGGCCGTAACTGCGGGATGGGCACGAGGCAATTAAAAAAGAGCGAATTGTCGCGAGCGTAATGGGCTACCTTCGAGGTCTCCCGACGGTTAATTTGCATGACTGAAGTTAAGGCTTTGAAAGGTCCGCGTCCGATACAACGTTGACCACCAGAGGAGGAGGAGGAGGTGAGACGCAGTCCCCTTGGTGACCGTCTCTCTCTCTTTCTCTTGCCACGTGTGCGCCACTATGGTACTCACAGGTTACGTCCATTCCGCAGCAAGGAAGGAGACAAGAGCGAAGACGTCAGAGAGTGAGGAAGAAAAGAGAGGCGCGGTAAGAAAGGAAGAGTAAGATGGAGGGACAGGCTGTTATGCGCCGTCGTGTACCGAAGTAGCAAGTGTCGGCCCCGTCGGCTACGCCCATATAAATCCTTAGTTACCTAGTCGCTTTACGAGATACAATTATTTACGGAGACCGGCCGGCTACCTTATTTAGCCTCAGTTAGCTCACCGGCGAGTAGCAGGAGTCGATTGATCGGTCCTTCTTGCCATTCTCGACTTCTCTCTCTCTCTTTCTCTGCGCGCCTGTCATCCTTCCTTATGTCTGGCAATTGATCGGGACGAGATTAGTAGAATTTCTTTCACAGATTGATTAACGATGGTCATATTTATTGTTGAATGATGTCCTAGGCGAGAGAATCGGTAAACGATTGATACAGTGTTGTGTATTTTATGTTTTCTGAACGACTCGCATATATAAAAATAGACCTCTGACATTTTTCCAACTCTATTAAAAGGATGCTGATATTTTTGAAATAGAGAAAACGATGCAGAATTACATTACTCGCGATCTACAGATATACATTATGATTCAACGATGACGACTGCAACTCGACTTCCTCCTTTTAAATCCATTATATCTCCTTTCTAGCGGTCGTGTGAGATGGTGATTACGTGATCGGAAGTGGGAATCCTCCGAGTGGAAACCGATCGGCCCGTGCATGTCAGCTCGCGTAATATTTACTGCGGTCGGTAACTGAAGATAATTATAATTATACGAGCGAAGCGCGCGCGCGCGTCGAGAGAATGATCCCGAGAAATCGGGAATACACTCTCCACCTCTTTTCCTCTCTATCTCGAGGTGCGCGCTCGTCTCGGCGCGCGCGATCTCTTCGAACTCGCCGCTTGTAAATCATTCTCACCGCTTAACCTGACATTAGCGTGACAGCCTGCTATCGCGCGGGTCCCGGTCGCTTCAGCATATGGTTAGCAGATGCCACCGCGCCGCTACAGCGCGCCTTCTTTAATTAAACGCTTCGGCAGAAATTTTAACGTGCAAATATGTCCGCGCGCGCGCGCGCGCGATTCCTCGGATGCTGCCGCACCGGACGCGCAACTGTACCTTTCCGGTTTTTTCCCCTGAAATAACGAACCATCGCGGAGAGTCACAAATTTTTTTATCGATCGATCTACCCATTGTGCCGAGGGTCCCGGGACCCCCGAAAAAAACACCCGAACGGCCTGCAGAGTGCGAACGAGCGACATGTTTACGTGTAAGCCGCCTACTCTGTACAGTCTAAACAGTGACGACGGTGGCGAGTAAGGGCAGAGTTTCGAAAGCCGGACTAGCTGCTCTAAACAAAGAGCTTTACGGCCATATTTATAGTTGTCGTAAAACACTACACAGATTGCTAACCTTCGGCTCACGGCGGACGGTTGTGTGCCTCCTCGTTTATACGCGCCTTTCGCTCTCTTTCTCTCATCTCGCTCCGTCTCCTACTTTCCCTATCCTCGTTCATCGTTTCTCCCCGTCTCCCTTCCTCGCGCGCTCCTCCTTCTCTCGTCCGTTGTCTTTCTCGTTCTTCTTCACTCTCCTCACCTCGGACACGCATATACATGAACAATCCTCTTTCTCTCTCCTTCTCCAATCTTTCTTCTCGCTCGCCCCGCTTTTTCATCATCTCGTTCTCCTCTCGTACATCGCTCTTCTTTTTCCTATCACACGAATCCCCCTCCCCTCGTTTCTCTTTCTTCTCCCCTGCTAATCGTACCCTTTCCGTTTCTCCACGCATTCTTCTCGTTAGCGATTTGTCTCCTCGATTATCATCTGTTCGTGCGACATTACTCATTTCATTATTATCCTCGCTCATTTTTCTCATTCATGCCTTCGATTCTGTGAAAATGTGCTACTCAGAATTGATAATTATGTTCCGGAGAACTAAATTTGGAAATACCGCTTTAATCGTACACGCCTCGTAGCTTCCATTCACAGAAATAATGTAATTAGCGACCGTAGACTAATCAAATACGTGCATTCCATCGTTCCCCTCCGTTCCATTCTAACCGACCTTTCCTCTCAAGCGAGACACGAGGAACTCGTGGTTCGACAACAATTCTACCGCGACGGCGACGACGACGACGACGACGACGTCTACGACGACAGTCTCCTGGCGTTAATTGACTCGAGAGGCGTACGGTCCAACGATTTTGTTTGACGAAAATCGGTTCGACTGGACTCTCGGAAACGGACGGACAAACCTGAATCGTAACCGCGCGAGTCTCGAAAGGAAAACCGGTATTTTGGGCGAGCACAGCTTATTAACATGCGTCCGCTTTTTCATTCTTTTGCCAGCCGGGTTTTTCGGGACGACTCGCGCGATATTCGTTAGAGCGTCGCGTCGAAAATGCATTTTAAGTGGCGGGAGCGCGAAATTCGGAAGCGAGAATATGCACGCTTATGTTTATCCTCATTAGCACAGAGAGGGGTCTTGGACTCTTACATTTTAAGAAGAACTTTTTGCCTCGAATACACAGTATTATCGGAAAAAAAGAAAAAAAAAACCGCTCGCGCGTTTTTACAACTACGGACAAATATATTTATAATGCTGTGATATATTGCCGCAATGCATTTCTAATTGCACAACACTTTTAAAACAAATAAAAAAACAACATTAACAGATTGCATATTTGTTTCCGCGCACTTTAATTACATCCGCAAGATCAAACTTTATAGTGTGTTAACTGAATCCGCAAGATTATTAATCTCGCCCGAAGCGAGCGCGATAAATGAGTCGTTTACATTTACGTGCATTAATCTCGTCAAAGTACTCTGTAGGCGAACGTTTCAGCGCGTTATATACGATAGCATGCGTCACCAGGATCACGCTATTTTATTAAACGGCGGTTTACTCCTCTCGCGCGCGCGAACAAGGTATTCGCGTGTTCGTGTTCACGCAACGCAAACATCGCGCTTTAAACGGGATATCGAAAGTAACACGTTCGTCGTATCGTCAGCGCGCACACACACGTAGCGATTCATCGCTTATATCACTGCGTACAACACGTGAAAAGTATCCGTATTTTTTTTCTCCCATTTTCATTAAACAAAAAAACCCACCAAGAGCTCGTCAAGTATTTTTAAAAAAAAAGGTTACAAAGCGGAGCTTTTTCAAATAGATATGCCGTAATTGAGATTAATAGATACCTTTCAAGGGAATTACATTTTTTTATAATCGCAGATCGAACTTCCGACAGAAAAAACGACTAGAACGATACGAAAGTATGTGTCGCTCGACAGTTCACTTCAGCTATCTTGTTATCTATGTTGATTGCACTACGCGATTACCTTAATATGCGCTCGCATGAGGATTAACGTTCGTGAAAGCTCGCGTTAGTCATTCTTGTGCATCTCATTTGAATTTTTATTACACCGCGATACTAGATTTAAAAGACGCAAGGTTGACGGACGTGCAACGGTCAAGTCAATTAAATTCCAGGCAAAAATATTTGTCTAACCCATATTAATCTTCGAAATCTCGTTAGGCGCAAGCTACACCGGAATCCTCGGCATCAATATTTGACAGCTTCCTTGACCCGCTTTCATCTTCGTGGCTTCCAATCGCCCGTTAATTTCCTTCGAACACAATATTCGCGCGAGTCCGTCCGATAGAAAGTTCGCGCGTGTGACATCGCGTGACGGCGCGAATTAAAACTACCACGTGGACGGCACGTGTCGCGGATCGGGGAACCGGTATCCCCCGTACAAGCCCGTCTGTCAAAAGTTCGCGTCATTAAGCGGTGCCCGGCTGCCGTGTCTATCGATTTCACAGACGTCGAAATCAAAAGCAGGAATCGGCGATTCGCCGAGTGATAAGATACGAGTGAAACGTGCGATGAAAAGCCCGCGAGACGTGAGATCTGATACCGCGGCCGATCGGTATCGCGCCAATCGCGATTTCTACGCTGATTTTCGTGTATTCGAAAATACATGAAAGCAAAGTTTAATTTGACTTTATTTCAGAAGAGGACTGAAAGCTCGTCGAAGCTATCGCGAGATACCTCCGGTCTCTTATGTTTGGCATTCTTTTTTTTTTATTTTATTTAGGAATCGTGCGCCCGATCTCTAACGGTATTCGACCAAAATCGCCTGATTTCTCGTCGGGTCACAAATTCAACCTGCGCCCACGCCCATGAAACGAGAATGGTTTAATGGACTAAACATATTTTCTGAGAGTCTCGCCCGTGCTTCGCTTTGCTCTCGTGACGCTCGCGCGCGCGCAGATCTGTTTCTGGGAAAGACGCTTCGCAAGGGAAATTTGTTTAAGCATTTATAAAGGAAGGTGCAAGCACCACCGCAGGGTGTAGTTGCCGAACCCATGGGGATAGGCACCATGGGCGGCGAATGGACCGAGTCTTCCATTCTCTCCCTCCCGTCTGCCCCTCTTCTCTCCCCATGCAGCCTCTCCGAATGTAAGAAGTCCGGCAGGTAGGCTCGTTAGCGAGCAGGTAGGTAGGTAGGTAGAGGCGAGTCAGGGTAGGTGTATAATGCTGACTGTAGCCAGTGTGTGTCTGCGGTTATATACCGGGTGTTACCGACCACTTGCACCGTACTGTCATTGAAATTTTACGGTGAATTTCGACGAAGTCAGCGCGCGTCGCTTATTTTGCAGGGGCGATTATACAACGCGTTACGGAATTTTCCGGCCGCATTGTCGGGAAATGACACGGACGTGAGTGGCGTTTAAATGCTGCAAAAACGACGGCACAATAGCGTTGTAATGACTGTCCTAAACTCGCGTAGCTTAAGAAGCGAAAAATTGCGTCTGAATAAGAAAAAAGGATGTCACGAAGAGAGAGATGTTTATGGTGAACACTACTATGATCCAAGACCTCACGCCACTTTTTCTCTATCGAATGTACGATACGTTGAGGAAACTCGAAGCACAATATTCGATATATCGCGTAATCTCGCGGCTCTCGCGGTATATTTCGGTCTCGTCGATCGCACGAAATTCCACGGGAAACGTCGCGGCGCACCCGGTATATGCTGCCGAGCGTAAGAAATGGGTGGGTTAGCTCCGCGAGGAGACGCAGTAAGAAGAGAAAAGGAAGGATAACCGAGGGAACGCGAGCGAGAGAACGCCGTGGAGAACGAGAGAGCGAAATCGAACGAGCGATACAAGGCAGGCGTGAAGAGGAGAGTAGGAGAGAATGGGCGAGAAGGAGAGAGAAGAGAGAGAACTCGCTCTTGGGTGCCATGTGCATTGGTGAGCGGATACACACCGTATGGTTCGAAGAGAAGGTATTCGGGCAAGTTCAGGGTGATGCAGCAGCAGCAGCAGCAGCAGCAACAGCAGCAGCAGCAGCAGCAGCAGCGGGGTCTATCTCTCTCTCTCTTCTCGTTGCACTTCTCCCTGGCCTCTCTCGCTCTCTCGCTCCTGCATCGTCTCGTTTCTTCGCCTCTCCTTCACGAGAAGAAGTTCTCTCTTCTCCTCTCTCGCTCCGCGCTCGCCCGTCGGGGCTGCTCGTTTCGTTTCGTTTCGTTTTTCGTCTCTGGGGATAAGCCCACGGTGCGCTCGAGGCGATCTAGGCGCCCGACCGCCTACACGCGAACTCGTCAATTACTTCGCACAACGAGACACATCGTTTCTAGCTCACCCCTACTTCTGATTCTTTTTTTCTCTCTGTCTTTCTCTCTCTCTCTCTCTCTCTCTCTCTCTCTCTTTCGATCTTCCGCTTTTCGAAATCGCGATATATTGCGCGCTGAGATGCAATCCGGACGTGTGGAGGCGGTTTCCGAGCAGCGACAAAGTATGTGTATCGAAAGGCGCGCTTTCGCGAGTGCCCACGTACGGTATCGCCGGAAGAAATCGCACGCGAGTGCGTAGGTATCGTTATGCGAACTTCACACCGAGAAGAATGCGTGGAAAATATCGGACCTGTATCACAACTACAATTTTGGCGAAAGAAAAAAATTATTACGATCACAAACAATTTGCACAATTTTAAATAACTATCGAAATAACTTTTATAAAATTTTAGAACAAAATTGTGGCTTCCGTTCTCGCCGGAGTGACACTTTCGCAGTATTAGTACGTTCACTTTGTATCAACACGAAAAATAAAAGTTTGCTCTGAATACTTTACGGTTGTCCCAGCGCAAACTACCGTGAGAATTGCGTCGTACGTTCAAATATACGTCACGACGTTTACGCTCGCTCGCGAAGCCGCGAGCTGGCAGGAAAAGTTTCAATGGATAATCGCCCGATCGCTACCGATCTCGCGTATATATGTGACTCTCTCAACGCGCGTCTAATTTTTATCGCGATTAACGCGCAAGACGTCCTTTCACTCTCGCGACACTTTGCAGTTGGAAATCCCGGTAATTACTTTGCTTCAAGTGACAAGTGACTCGCGGTAATTAGCCGTACGCGACGCGAAGTAAGTCGAGCGATTACTTCCTCGGTTTTACGCGAGTAGCGTCGCGAGGAAATGTAACGAGAACGTTAGCAAACGTCCCTTCGTATCATTGCACCCTGCGGATAGAGTCTCTTTTTTCTTCCGACGTGTGATTGGCACGACGCACGGTCGCGAGCTAAGGCGTTAAGCCGACGTGAATAGTAACAAAGTGCCCGACATTATCGGAAATGAGTAAAGAGAAGATAGCGACGGTAAGGAGTGTATATCGAGCATTGCGACTTTTGTAGTATTATATTAATACATCCCTAGTATCTCGCTGCAGTTTGCAAGCAGCAGGCAATGCCACCGGATTATCACAATATACTGCGTCGCATGCAGCCGCGTCGCGTATGGAATTCCGATATAAAATACTGAAAAAAATGCAGCTCCTTTTATACGCGGAAGTTCGCATCTTCATTTTGTATTCCGCTTTTAATCACAAGTGAGCAAATTATACGCTTGGTAGAAAAAGTTTTAATATAAGCATCGTGTATTACGCTTCGCCATTGATACACACGTTTATGTACGTCAACCCGGAAAGTGAGCCGTGTTTGGTTAAAAATGACGTCAGATTGTGACGCGTTATACGCAATCTCGACTCTCTCTCTCTCTCTCTCTCTCTCTCTCTCTCTCTCTCTCTCTGTGTTTCTCTCCTGACATATCTGAATAACTAGTTTTCAGGCATACAAGCGACAAGAAAAAGAACACGTGAAGCGGCTCTAGTGAAGTCAGCCGATGCCAAGATTAATTCCGCTCCAGCCTCGCGCGCGCGGCCTTCCTCGAAGAGCCATAATTAACCACTTAAGCGATTACAACGGATCCCGACGTAACGCTTTACACGTTTTCTGACGGCGAGTGCAACGAATCCTTTCCCCCCTCTCGTCCTTCAGTATTCGCGTGCTCATATATCTATAAAGCGAAAGTGATCCATGGACGACGTGAATGACAGAATCTGGTCAATGGAAATTATGATCTCTGCAGAATGACACATATAATCCGCGTGTGTGATCTCCGTTCATTCATATATTTTTTTAAAAAATATAACGTAACAGATGACGAGGAAAAAGAAGTATGGAGAGTTGAAAGTTAAATGAGTTCGCGACTATCTTGTTCGACTGCGCATTATGTAAGATGCAAAACGCGGGATATTTTTACGCGCCGAAGTTTCCGGCATATTTGACAACCGGCGCTCTCCACACACGTACACACGGTCGCGCTGTAATCGTGTCTGCAACATCTCGGACACGGGACGACATGTCAGGAGACGTGAGTCCACGTTAACTCATTAAAATGTTTTGGCAACAGCGTGACAGCGCGCGCGGTAGCGCGACATCGATTTGTCAGTGACAAAGTCTGGCAGGGAACAGGAAGAGCTGGCCAACGGGCACGACGAAACGCACTTTATTGTATACGTTACTGACACGTCGGCGCGATTTGTTCCGAACGAATCTGTCGTCGCAAACTTCGCCTTGGCTTCCTCTTCACAACCGATAAGTGGAAGTAAACTTAATCTCCGAACTTTGAAAGACGGGAAGACATTAAAAACTTTAAGACAGCGTTTAAGAAGCGAAATATATCAAGATTAGTTTTCTGTTATGTATACAGAAATATATATCTTAGAATAATATTTTCAAGATTTGAAAAAAAAAAAACGTTCTTATTTCTTTGAAAGCTGACCTGAAATCCTCGATATTATAAATGACGCGTTCAACAACTATTAATCGTAAATATTTTCTTTTTACATTTATAAACTTTATATTAAAATAATGTTAATGCATTCGATTAAACATGTTAAAAACATGACCTCAGGGTCTCAGAAAATTGCGCTAATTTCGAAAATGTGTAGATGATATTGGTCGCGCTTTTTACCGTTTTATTTCTGAAACATGTGGAATATGTGCAGTCTGCTCGAACGAGTACATTGTTTAAATTATATTGGTTTTTCTGCGAGGCGTTTGACAATGTCATCGCGCCTCGCGAGCACCGTTCATTTCCATAACTCGCAACACCGATTAGCGATTAGAATATTATCTTTACACATTCTACAAAATATCGTTTATAAACGATATTTCCCGTTAAACTATAACTATAATTTTAAAAGTTTAGCGTACACGTTCAACGACAGAAAGATGCGTAAATATATAACATTCAAACGACAAGATAAAGTTGTAAATTAATGAGATTATAAATTTCTTGAGCGTTTGTCACGCAAGCGACAATGAACTTGGTATATGAATCGGATCGTTTCCAAACATTGTCACCGTGTTTCTGTAATCGTCGCTCGCACAATAGTCGGCCGTTAGCCATTTCGGCGATGAGCTTTACAAGGAGAGAGAACGCGATTCAAGACGGCTTACAAAGTAGCTTTTATTGACGTCGTGCCAATAAGAGCAACGTGATGTCTTTCTCTCTTCCTCTCTCTCTCTCTCTCTCCTTCACGATCGCGCAGAATTGTCTAAGTGTCGTTGTCGACGCCTCGGGCGTTCGCGATTATTGCGGCGGGAGAATGTGTGGGCAATAAGGCCGCCGCCGTCGACGACGACGACGGAGAAGAAGAAGAAGAACCTTTCGAACGGTGACGACGTGCAACGTAATGCGGCGTAATGGCGAGGAAATTAATAGGAGCGCCGTGGCTTAGCGGACAGCCATACGCCCGGGAATCCGAGTCACATATTTTCCCTAGCCGACGCACAGCGCGCACACAGACGCGATTATCATCGGACCGTGAAAGCGGCTATGAGAGCAGGCACTTATCGTGCCGCGATCGATTTCAAATGACGTTAATCTAGGCGCGCGAGGTAGCGCGTACGACCCGTAGTAGCAAAGATACCTGTGCAACGTTATGACACAGTATCGAGTCTGGTCTAAGTGTGCAGATCTATACCCTATTACAAACTGTCGTCGCTGAAAGTTGGTTATTTAATTTTTCCCCGTATTCCGCGATCAATCGCGAGAACTAGATCTCGCGAAAACCTATTGAGGCGAAATATTTTTAACGCGATACGTTACGCCGCTTCACACACGGTATAGATTATCGATATATAAACTGAAATCAAAGCGTTCTCTATATACACATGCGAAATGTGTTACCGTTGAATACCTGAAGACGAAATAATGAGTTTTAAAGGAAGACTTGATTAATGATACGTCGTAAAATTAAAATTACGTTAACGACTTTATATGCGAGAACTTTTGCACATTATTTCCATTTAAATAGGCCTTCGGCCAACTATTTGCTGCGATGTAGCCGAATGATTTATCGATCCCGTTGACTCGGTTGGATTACGAGGGAAGCTAACAAATAATTAAACTCACGCGACGAAATTGGCGTCGATACGATTTCCTGCGTGCACTCGAGCGTCGCTCGCGAAATATCAAGTGTCGACTCTCTGTGACGAAAGAGGCGATTTATCTTCAATTCCTACGTGTTTTTGCGCGAGCATCAACAGCTGTGCGTAAAATACAAGAACGGCGTCAGTGAATGCAAAATAAACGCGATAATGGCGCTTGATAACCTTAAGAAACTAAAAGCACGCTTCGAAACACGGAGTTTCGTGGTGAGAAAATTGAAGGGACTTACCGAAAACAGGACTAAGATCAGATCTCGTCGATGCTTTTCCCGTCGCCGCGTAGCTCCCACCAGCGAGTGAGACCTTTTCCTGCAACACACGAGATGCACGCACTTAATACTTGATGTCCTTGCGGCTCTACAAGGGGTGATCGGGAAGGGTATGCGAGGATATATCGCGGAAATTGCAACACCAAGACACAAGGTGGACAACAAGGAGGATGAAGTCGGTGTTGTGACGAAGAAATTTTTCGCACCTCAGATTCAGTAAGGTCGATAAGATCACTCTTGTCCTCAGTGAGGTTCTCTGAGGAGGCTTTCTCCTGGCCCTCTCCTTCGCCCTCATGTTTGAAGACCTTGATCTCGTCCTCAGTGCCGAGATCATCGCCGCCGCCGCTGCTGCTCACGTGCGGCATTATTGCGGGCACGCGAGCGACAGCCACCGTCTTCCCTGTCCTCGCACGTAGTCCTTACACTAATCGGCTCGGCTCGGTGAGAGACGCGTGTCCGTCGGCTGCGATAAAACTTGCGACGAAGAGGTTAGAGCTCTCAAAGTTAAACGCCGTTCGCCCGTCGCCGTCGGCGCGTGGTGATAATTTCGACGGCCGACGGGGCGATTTGTTTGCACTTTTTAAATACCGATCGCGTATCACCGTTCACATCCGTGTCTCACTGACCGCGCACTAACCGAACGAGAACCTTATCGCGTACGACGTTATCGAGGCAACTTTGTAGCACAGAGAAACCGTCACTGTCGCCACTGTACTTTGCCGGTCTCGTCACTAAATGCTTGAGATGACGAGGTTAGGCCACACTACTTTGTTTGCGAGAGACAGAGCTAGCGAATGCTTTTCGTCTACCTGCGTACTGCCGTCTACCTACGCTACACTCGACCTGATTGAGACGGTGCACCGAATGCGAGCGTTGAAATGACAATCGCAGCGCACCTGAGTCAGAACGCTTCGCGCGGAGACGGCGCAACGTCTCGCCCGACGGAACGAGACGATCGGGCGCGCCTCTCAAGTAGATCCCCCGGCACTCTGTTACGCGATGCACGGCCGCGCTTTTCGCGCGCGTTTAATTTCCGGTCGTTGTCAGCGAGAGAAAGAGAGAGAAAGAGAGAGAGAGATACGCGTGGGAAGGTCGCCGCCGTTGCAGGAGGAGGAGGAGGAGGAGGAGGAGAACGTGAAGCACGGCGTAGGATGCGAGAAGAGAAAGAGAGCGCGTGACGCAGAAGGAAAAAAGAGGCGTTGGACAGAGGTAGTACAGAAGGCAGGCCGTGACGTATTAATGTACAGAGCTTACAGCGGAGTGAGACGCGCGCTGTCTCTCAGCCAAGTTACTCGCTCTCTTAACGTTAACTGCGTGTGGACTTTTTAACACGCGCACCGCGAGCACTGTCCGCGCGTCGCATATCCGCACAAAGACGGTGGCCACGATGTTTCTGCGAGCGTGCGACGCTGCGATTCCGTTTCCGTAAGCGGACCCGTGCGATAAACACGACGCGCGACGAGTGCGGCACTGCGACAACTACGGCACTGTTGTTGTTGTTGTTGTTGTTGTTGCGGACGGTGCACGCGCCGGGCGGCCATCGTGCCCGTATGTGTAGCAAGCAATGTTCGAAATTGCCGTGTTATTCCCGTGTATATGTATGTCTCGCCCGACTCCGAATGCCTCGATGCGCTCTACTTGGATGCTCGGTGCCGACTGCCGGCGACGGTGAGCTCGGGCGGGCGGCTCTCCCACGCGGCGACCAATCACGACGCCGGATTCACCGCGGCGGTTTCCCTCGTCGACGCGCCACCTCGCTCCCCCGCAACGCTGTGCTCGGCCAGTCATGGCAGGCAAGGCGGTGAACCGACCCCACCCGAGAGAACGCGATCTCACCCGAACGTATTCCGGCATCGTCTCCGTCGCCACCACCGCCGCCGCCGCCGCCGCCGCCGCCGTCATCGTGAACGTTGTCAACGTCGTCGTCGTCGTCGTCGTTATCGTTGTCTGCGTCGTCGTTATCTGTATCCTCGTCGTCGTTGCGACGAGAGAATCGTGCTTGTCCACCGCAAACGACGTTTTAAAGTCATCGATACGTTTGTCTCTTGACGAATTATTCAGAGTTATCTCACGCTTGATAACGAAGACAAGGAAATCCAAACGACTTTTATATTTGTTCCAAAGCTTTACGACTCGCAAGAAGTGTACGCGCGCGCACCGGCTGATCACGCTCGTAAATGTCGCCGGTTAGCGCATTCATTCGCCAGACTCGTTAAGATGACTCGTTGGAGGCCTTTTTTCTCACTGCGTGAGTCGAATTTTTGCCTTCTTATTTTGCAACATCGTATTGGATTGAAATTTATCGGATATATATTCAACGATCGTGAAATATAAAAACGGTAGGGTCATGATGAATTTATTCTCGGGCATGAGCATTTAAGCGTACGTGCTTCTTTCTGGGCAAGGCGTGTGAAGTCATTAGAGCAGGTGCACTCGGTGATTTCTTCATAGTCGCGGAAGAACGTAATAATTTATGATAATTTATGTGTCGGCTACCACCCATTGCAATCAATTTCAGCGTTTAATTAACGTATTATCGGGAGAACCCTTATTAAGCAAATTCGCGAATCACTATTACCTCAATTAATATAAAATTGCACTGAAAAATTAGATGTTGAAATAGAAAATTCAATAAGCTGCCTATCAACAAAAAGTACAAGTTAATTTCAGCAAATTTCCGATTTTAGCGGAATTATTTTAAATCGCGATTTTATCTTTTTTTCTCAGTATGATTTATGCTCGCGATAAAAAGAAGAATATCTCATCATGTACCTAGATTTCCCTGCATGCTTTTATTCTGTACTGTAATTCGCGGAGAGCTCGTATCGGACGCGCGTCTACGTTCCGGATTCCTGAAAATTATGTACGAGCTGAGAGAGAAAATCCGGGATAGCCGTGTTTCCTCTGACGGTGCAAAATCGAGAAAACAACGTCGCGTATTTCGAATACGTTCCCGAAATCGCGCTGTGCATCGTCGCGTCCCGGAAACATACAGGACTGCGACGTACAAGCGAATTTAATACGTCATGAAAGCATCTAAATTCGTATCACCAACGAGAATCACTTCCTCTCGCGAGTTTCAATGAGTTTTTCGATTCCCGTTTTTTGCTATCGTTGTTCCTTTTTACACGTTGCCTAAATCGAATTTCAATTGAATCTCTGTGCGGCTGTCTGATAAATTTTTAATTAACCTGACAGGCAAACTTTACGAATGCAACAAATCTATTATATATCGAGCATTGAATTACATAATTAAAATGCGTCTAAATATTAACGTATCGCATAAGCGCTTCAATATATTCTGCCTATTGCAACTGTACGTGATGCGATCAATAGAACTATTATCATCGCGAAATATAAATTTAAGTGAAATATATTGAAATGAAATTTCGCAGTGCTGTTTCTCCTGTAAATAGATTTTTATTTTCTGTATCGCAGGAATATTATAAAATTGTATGCACGACAGAGAATTAAATAAAAATACCAAGAATGAGTAAGATAGCAAAATTACATGTTTTACGGTAAAAGTTCACTGCCACGATACGACGTACCGTTGGAAAAGAGCGTATATTTTGCAAATACACTTATCCGGGTTATAATTTATACTCCGCAATATTTTTCGGCTGTGTAATTCTCGGCCACTGCTGCATCGCGGGTAATACGCGCGGTTGTTTAGTAGCCGGATATATGGAGACGCGAACACGCGAAACTCGCTGGTTAAATGTATATCATGGTTAAAAAAAATTTTTAATAGCATATATTCAGAGATACGGCAGCGCGTGTCGCCTTCGAGCTTACGACAATCTAGCGTTTTATGTACTGTCATAAATATTGTTAATTACTGCGTTAATTTACTCTTATATGTGGTTACGCGTAAATCTTGTCTGATCGTCTCGTTAAGTTACACTTTAATAAAAATTAAAATTCAGACCCTTTATCTTTAATGCCACACCGATAAACGCGTCGAAATATATTGCCTGCGTAAAAGTGTGCATACGCAAAACTAACAATGCGACTACAATATGAAAATTTAATTAAGTGTGTCGAAGAAATTTAAACTTATTGAAACGGGACGTCGTGTAAAACAGCTGTTCGCTTTACACACAACTATAAGATATCGAAAACGTGAACTGTAGTTTGTGTGGTGACATCTGTAGGCCATATTTGTAAAGTATTTTTATAGTATTACAGTTAAGAAGATAAGATAGATCGCTAACTTACCAGTATATGGAGGTGTTGCAGCGATGTATTGCGTTTGCCTAACTTTCTAAATCCACGGCGCGGCGATCCCTCGATGTTCCCATCGATGCTCCCGTTGATCCTCTCCACTGTAGATGAATAACACTCGCGACACTCATCAAATGAGTGAATAGCGGAAAACACACACGAAACGCGCACACTCAAACATGAAGCCCGGCGACGAGACGCAAAGCGGCGGACATCGGTTACGTACGCCGAGATACGTGATCGTACGAGTTGATTGATACTTTGACGATTGCACGTCGCTAAATTTGGCACTCCCGACGCTTGATCACACACACAATTTACTTGGCACGAGCAAGAAAGACGCGAGAATGCGGAGCGATCACGATACAATAACACACCGGAGACGCTCGACGTAAACTGTGCGAAACTAGTTTCGAAAAGTGTCATGGCGGACGCAACCCTCCCAATATTCTAATATCATCATATCCCGCTATAAAATCATGGCGGCAATTTCTCGATGTTCCCGTTGATGCTTTTCATTGATGCCTCTTGATACAGCAAATATCGAGTGACACTCGCGATGTTCGCTTAACGAGCGAATAATGCGAAATACACGAGAAAATGCATTCGTCTGAAAATAAAGTCCGGTGACGAAATACGATACGATAAACGCAGGTTATACGAGAAATGCGAGAAATACGTTGATCGCGATCGTGCGAGTTGATTAACACTTCGGGATTTTTTCTCATTGTTAGATTCAGCACTATCGACATTTATTTGTACGCGGAACTCATCCGAAACAGCAAAATAAACACGAAAACACGGAGCGATCACAATGCGACCGCGGCATCGGCTTGCTTGACGTGAAATGAGCTAGTTTCAAACGTATCATGGCGCACTGCGAGTATCTTTAAATATCAAGAGACTCTACCTATCTATATACACTTATCGCGGTGATTTCTCGATACGTCTATTGATGCTACTAGAAGTCGTAAATATTAAAAACAATGTTTAGGTACTTACAATGCTCCTCAAACGAGTACGCGCCTCAAATGAGCGTGAAATATACGCAAAATACGTGGATGCGAGAATGGACCGTGCGACGAAATGCGAAAGGACAAACGCCGACTACAAACACCGAGAACTGTGCTGATCGCGATCGCGCATTTTGACGAATGCTCTGAGACGTCGTTTGCTGCTAGATGCGACACGTTCAATATTCATTTGTGGATGGATTGATCAGGAACAGATGAAAGAGACGCGAGGACGCGGAGTGATCGCGATTTCACTGCGACACCGGAGACGCTCAACGCGAATTGAACTCTGCTTTTAAAAAGTGTCATGGTGGACACGAATATTCCGATACATTAAGCGACTCTAGTTGTCTCGATGTTCATCGATGGAGATACTAGATGGCACTTGTAACTCTATTGAGTAAATAATATGAAAAATGTGTGAAACGTGATTCATAAGTAGAATTGAAGGTAGAGTAAGATTTTTTATAATTTTTTATTTAGAGATTATAATATTGCTACGCATTCAGTACTCTGAAGAGTAATTAAATTTGGTATATGTGCAAGATGTTAAAAATTTACAATACTATTGTTTTTTTCTAATATTTTTTTTCCTAACTCTATGTCGATTCATCGATTTTCGATTCGTCGAATTTCGATAAGAATATGCTTTCAAATGTTGAATTTGTTCCTCTAAATTAAATAACGTGGAAACCAGCCATCTGCCATTGATTTCTATATTTTCATCTGCTGAGCTGGAACAAAAATATATACATATTATGTTAGTAAAATGATATAATTTTAACTTTCGATTTCGAGTACAAAAAATATATTTTATCCCGATTATCACAATCTTACTTATCATTGCTGAAAAATGGTTTATTAGCTAACAAAAATAAAGCATCTATTAAATCGGCGGGAATTTTAGGAATCGGCTTCTCTAAAAGATGACTTATACGGTGATAACTTTGACGACTGGCCAGCGTAATTTTCGTGGGAATCATTATTAAGCAAAATAGCCACTTGCAGCGGAATATTCGATGTGACGTCACTCTTTCCAAATGTGCGATGAACTCCGCTTGTTTCAACAATCGACGTATACGGCCCTAATGCAAGAACGTTAATTTCAATGTTGATTATTTTAATTGGCTAGTTGCATATCAATGATATTAATAGCTTAATGTAATTTTTTATAATTAAGTATGCATCCATGGAAATAGACTGAATTTTTGATTGATAAACATTCGTACCTCCCTTTCGAGGCCTTGAATGTCATTGACTGCCAGACCGATCATGAGGTTGACCAGGGCGATGCTGGCGATCATGATGAAGACAAAGAATATGATCTGGCCTGTAAATGGTAGGAAGATACCTTTGTCCTTTTCGTTATATGTCGTATTGTTGCTGGGAAATAATTTCTCGTATTCGTATTCACCCATCATCATTACCATGGTCTTCATTATGGAATTCCAAAAATTAAATTCATCCTGACCATGGAACACAATGGAAAAGCTGAACGCGAATCCGATAATTAAGCAGCAAAACGCCAGGAGAACCTGAAAAATGAAAAGCTTCAAATTAAGAAAATACTAGGATGCGTATTATCTGTGCGGATTTTCTCTATCTATTTTTATTTTTAGCATTTTTATTTTCAGCGGTTGTAGACCGTAGAAAGTGAACCGTCAGTTTAATTGTGAGCGATAAATATGAGAGATCAACGATTACGTACAAAAATAAATACGACAAACAATGCATTATTTAACAAAAATCAAATTTTAGATGGTACTATAATTGTAAAAATATTCATAGAAAATATACATCTAATTGCAATTTGTTTTGAAGAAGGTTGCAAGGAAGCTACATTGTCGAACCTTTACGATGTTCTTCAAAACCGTGGAAAACATCAAAGCGTAAGGATAACACATTGGAACTCGGCCGATTAACAGCATCATGTGCATCCAGCTCATCAGAATTGCGAGACTGATGAAGTGCAGCACCCAGAACATCGAGAATTCAGATTTATTATTGTGCTTTGACTTCGCAAAATCGCTTGTTACGGATGCTGCTAACGCCAACGTAGCGGACACGAACGACAACCACGTTTCAAATTGTCTCAAATAATGTCTGAAATATTTAGAGTGTCAGTCAGTTGAAAAAAATAACATAGTAAGTATTAATAATTATTTACATATTTACTTGGGCTCTAATGTAACTTGAATTATATTGTTAAATAGGATGAAGCAGGAAAAGAATATCAGACATCCTTGAACTACTTCGATGTACGTCGTGATATGCTGTACGTTCATTATAGCGTAGATCGAGAGGGAAATGACAAATAAAAGATGCGCGAACATGAAACCGAAGAAAAGTGTCCTCAATTTTGCCCATTTCAGCCTAAGGAATGTCTCTATAAGAGGATGTTGCAATATCGCCAGTTGCGTTATATTTGAGGTTGCGGCTATAATAGCCGTAACTACTGCCATTTGCATCTGATTGTATTTCGGTGCCAATATTTTGAAGTCGACAACGATCTTTAACAGAGAGATGTTCCATTCATTAGAATACGTAATAACGACATAGGAAATATCTGTATCTCTGTCTAGCAATAGATGTAAAACAATTCTTACATTTTCGTATTTTTCCGAACGATACTTATTGCCCGGCTGAACGCAGGAATCTAGAATATTCTTTAAAAATTCTAATGGTCGTGAAATATGAGAAAATATAGCATCGACGGCGGTGACACCGGTATTCGTCGTCGCGGTTAGATTAGCTCCATAACTGATTAAAGCTCGCACGCATTCGCGATGTCCTTGATAAGCTGCTATATGAAGAGCCGTGCGATTGATCTAAGCGAATAAAAAAAAAAATGTGATGCTTTGTCGTTGCAGTTTTGCCAGTTGTTCTCAAAGAAACAGCTGACCTGATCTGGAGTGTCGATGTCGAAAGGCATCGCTTCAAGCAGCGTCATCAACGTTTCACAATTCCCTGTATTCGCGGCGATGTGTAAAGGTGTGCTTCCGGAGCTGCTGCATCTATACATCGGCTCCGCACCGTTCGCCAATAATATCTGCGTCGCTTCTGCACTGCCTAACATCGCCGCGTGGTGTAAAGCCGTGGTACCTATGAGCATTTGAGCAAACAGAATTTTTTTCAATTGCAAAAAATATTCTAGATTGCCATAATTGATTGGTACATTTATCTTGAAATAAGGAAATTTAATATCGCCTTATTCGTCGGAATTAATCCGACTTGCAAAGAGAGGATTAACGTTAGATTAATTACCTGTGCTTGGATGAACGCTGTTGATGGCCGCTTTGGCGAAGACCAAGATTTCAATGATCTCGACGAACTTAGCCATCTCATTGGCCTTATTGCGATTCATTACGTTTCCCGCCAGGAGCAACGGAGTAATGTTGTGGTCGTCCTGAACATCTACATTCGCATCGCCTTCTATCAGAATACGGACAATATCGGCATGATTATTTCTCACCGCCTGATGCAACGGTGTTCTTCCCCAGCACACGGGTAACGGCAACTAAAACAGAAAAAAAGTTTTTTTTTTTTTTTAATTTTATTTAATAAGGTTTCACGAACTTGGTATCTTCGTGATACGAACTTTCTTCCCCACATCACGAAGTTTCATCAACGAAGGATACGGGTTGTTTCTGGCACACGAGTGGACACCGACTTTGGCATTGACGTCCGCTCCACGCTCGACAAGCCACTTTGTCACTTCGGCGTTGCCTTCGTGTGCCGCATAATAAAGGGCGGTTCTGCCGATTTTGTCCACGTCGTTCACGTCGGCGCCTCTTTTGTAAAGTAGGTTCAACAGATCTATACTTCCCTGCCACGCTGCAACGTGCAAGGCCGTTATTTGAAGAGCACCGACTGAACGAATGTATTTGTTTTGACTGTCGATCGCTAAAATTTTCTTCGCCTTGTTAAATTCCCTGTTCTCGATCGCTGATATGAACGCGGCGTGATTGTGATCGACACTTTCTTGCACTATGTCCATTTTGCTTTTTTTTCGCGTTACTCTGCATAATTTAATCCAACGACGGCGCTCTTAATGCTCACGAGTGACTAACGCGCTATGCGTATGATTAGCGCAAACATCCAAGTACCAGACGTTATCACCGGACGTGGCAAAGGATGTGGTCGTTATAATTCAACAAAACTGTTTGAAAATTATGTTAATATTATGTAATATTTTATAACTTTGAAGTAAACTATTATACGGATTCTGGTATACGCTGGTTTCCACTTGCGCACAGCAGATAATTATTATTATTCAATAAAGATCTCATGTTCCGTTCATGCACGCATACACTGCGCGTCTGTACGCGCATTACGATAAGTAAAGATCGCAGTGAACGTAAAATTTTTACGATAGCGAATAACTCCCGGGATATTTGTAATCCCGTTAAAATAAATTCCAAAATTCTGAGCGGCATTTTCCGCATCGCCCTCTGGTTACGCGACGTTACGCGGCGCAGCTCCCCCGACCCAAATTCCGATAATTAATTAATTTCGTGGGTATCGCGTTGCAGTTTTACGAGTAAATACCTTCGGAGCGCGCGCGTTTCGCCACTCGATACTTCGAACCGCTCCGTTATTTGTGTCTAACAAACTGCCGAGCTGAATATTCATGAACGACGTCTCGCTGCGTCGCCGTAGTTTTGATAACGAATTTGTTCACAATAGCTAACGGGATTATTCCAGGGCGACCGAAGAAAGTAACGAATGCGTCGAATGAAGCCGACATCGAACCTGTCACTACTTGCTAATCAGATACGTGTACAACGTGTCCCGGATTTTCCTCAGTTTTTATTCTATGAATTTTACGATCAACTGGAAGTCGAACTTCCTCAATAATTTTAAATTTATTAACGTCGATATCTTTCTTGGGTGTAACTTTTTTTTAATTAGGTAAAAGATTCATAAATAAAAAAAGATACGATGTGGACCTAGAACACCCTATATATATATATATATATATACACACAAATGCTTGCATACAGAATTGCATAACGATGAGCAGGTAACATTTGCCCCGTGCTAAAACACACACCGCTACAGCTGGGCTCTCGACGTGTATTCATGCAGCCGTTAGCCTTAACACACGTTCACACGCTCAATCAACTGGAGAGCGTAGCATTACCTTGCCGTGCTCTCAGGGCCAGTACGCGTCTGACCGCGCCGCTGAAAGCATCCTTACGTTAGTTACACGCACCATCTCGTCGAGCTGCGGAGCCGGTTCTTCACGGAACAAGATGCCGAATTGCCCAAAGTGCGACAAGCCTGTGTACTTCGGTAAGATAACGATTATTATTTCGACGCCTGTTATCGAAAAATCGAAACCAATATAATTTCGGTGAGTTAAATTTGCGATCTTACGGATATGAAGAATGTACTTCGCGCTCGTCGCTGCGAACAAAGATCATCTGCGTTTTGGCATTCGAGCTATTTGATTTTCATCTAAGAATCGATGGAAAACATTTATATTATTTTATTTGTTAAGATTTTTCTTGGACACTGCCATTTCGTAAACATGATTACATAACGATAAATTATCCATATTATATCTTATATTAATAAACGTAATATATGATAATCGTATAAACTATGCTTTTGTAATAAATGTAACATGATAACCATAATCTATGACTTCATAAGTTATGTGCGTTACATAATAAAAGGAACTTGAAGCATTTAAACATAAATAGAATACGTTTCACATTTCAATTTTATCGAAAGCAAGCTAAAACCATATTATCTAATATTAGCTAATTATGTTATCACTTGTGTTTTCCCGGAAGACAGAGTGGGGGGGGGGGGGTGTTATGTATGATAAACGGAACAATTCTATGAAGCGATAGTAGCATCAGTTACGCATGCCGTTTATATTTTACACTGATAGAGTGAGACTAGATGGAGTGTTTTTGACATAAATTTAAAAAAATATAATATAATAAATGTACACATCTTCTTAGAGTGCTCTTGTATCTCAATTCATAAGCTCAAACCATACGAATGGCACAGAATATCAGACATAAATATATACTCGAAATGGTAAATGCGGTGACGACATCAATGATATCATTGAACGACCTCGGAATTCACCTCGGCAAACATTATGTCAGCCGGCTTCATTGTATATAGACTCGCATTTACTACGAGTATAGAGTGAATGAGTAATCCAGTCGGCTTCTACAGAATAAACTCGTTGTAACCAGAAGCTGCACCTGTGCAAGAGACACAGATTTAAATAAAATTAAGTAAAGTTATATCTCTGCTTTGCGACGAGTGACTCGACTTCTACACAGTAATCTATTGATTCGCATTACACGTTTTTTTTTAATTTTGAAAAATCGATCGACTGCTATCAATAATAATTCTCGAAAATGAAGAAACAACCTCGAAGTTTGAAATGTATTTGGTATCCTACGAGTCGGTATTTTGTACCGTACGTTGTAACGTATACCGTAATTTAGTAATCGGCGAAGAACGTTTTGATAACGTTATCTAAAGTCGAGTGTTACAAGGTGCGCATCGTGCATAGTAGTCCTGTTCGTCTATAGATAAATATAGACGGACAGTCGATCAGAATGCGCATTTTACCGCGATAAAATCCAAGGCTTGTTTTTTGACCTCAAAACATCTGAAAAATCCGATTTAAGTTTTGCTTGTCTCATTCTATTAATAAAGCTTAAATCTGGAAGGGTAGAGTTTGCGCTAATTTTACATTCAAACGATTTTTAATCCAGCTTTCCCCCCCCCCCTCCCCCCGCGAGTGTTTTTTTGGAGCTCGTTAATGCTAACGGATTGACTGCGGTACGGAATGAACGTACGTACGAGATGAATGTCATAACGACGAGTTTTGGAAAAAGAAAACATCCTCTTTTTGTGTTAAATCGCTCTGAAACGCGTGAGCAATTAACTAGAAACTCTTTTACACAAACAGGTAGATTACGCTTGTGTTCATATTCGTCGAATAATTCTTCGCTTAAAAATTAAAACATACGAAAATTCCGACATTATTATTATTATAAATTATAATAAACTCAAAACAAATAATATTCGTGCATTTATTTCACGAGTCGCATACGAGAATCATTAGCTAATATATTAATTCAAAGATGAACGGAAAAAAAGAACGATCGAAAATAATCGTGACACGAAAGAGAGAGAGAGAGAGAGATAGTGGGATGAGGAAAAAACCTGCATCGGGCAAAGTCACACTGCGCTGAATGCAGCAACAATAAACTGTCCAGCCGCGAGGACAACAACAAAGGAAACGCAGTCGGTGTATCGCGCGCGCGGCTACTAATAAGAACAACACAGACACGCGAAACAGGTTTGCAGAAGAATGGCCAGGTCTCTCGTGGTAGTGTGGTACGAGAAGGTAGAAGGGGGAGGAGGAGGGGGGGGGGAAACCGTGCGGAGAGGAGTCGGTCGTTTCCCGCTGCCCCTGCTGCGAGGGAGGAGAGACCGAGCTGCGAAGGGTTTTGTGGCTTCGGTGAGGGCAACGTAGAAGGGTGGAGGGGGACGGTACGATGGTTGTGGATGACGGTTTGAAAGCAGGCACAACAGGCATAGATGAGGACCGCCGCGGGCGCAGGGGCTGTTCTCTTCCGTCGAAGAGAAAAAAAAAAGAAAAGACAACACGTAAGGGTCGGAGAGTAGAACGGGAGAGTGGGAAGGGGGGAGGGGGGGGGGGGGAAAGAGAGAAAGGGATGATGTTCTGTGGGGCCTATGCAATCAGTGGCGACGGCCGATTGTGTGACAGCGCCTGGGCACTGTCTCGCGTCTTTTCGCGCGCTGCCGGTGCGTTGCGCAGCCCGGCGAATGCCGCTGACGATTATGCACTCGCTTCTCCGTCGTCAGATAATTAGGAGCTAATTAACTAATGGCCCTTTATGCACATACCCTTCTTACCCGTGAAACACCGCGCGCGCGTTCTCTCTTTCTCTCGCTCCTTCTCTCCTGATTTCGTCTCCCAGTGTTGCTTCTACCATACACGTTGCCATCCCTCATTCCCTACTGCATCTCGCTTTCACCGATGCACCCTTTCCTCCCCGATGCACGCGCTGCGCTCTCGTCTCATCGTCATTTTCCAATTTCCCTCACCGGCGCTACCACCTTTGTACTCTTTCTTAGATACGGTGGAGCGTTTGAATGCAACCAGCCTGCTGCGGTTCGAGTCTCTCTCTTTCTCTCTCTCTCTCTCTCTCTCTCTCTCTCTCTCTCTCTCTCTCTCTTCCTCCTTTTTTGTCTTCCCTACGAGATTTGATACGCCATAACGGCATGATATTCCGCCCACGATGCAACGGTAGAAGAGAAGAATCGGTCGTCTGCTTTCGCGAATCTTTTGTCGACTCGTTGCGTATGTACGAGCAGTACACGCGAATAAGAGTATTAGAAGTCAATGAAATGTCAAACCGTAGACTTTATTACGGAAAATTGTGAAAAGCCTGCCGTACCTTTGAAACTCGGCAAATCGTATTGCAAGCGGATACTTATCTTTATCAATGTGTTTAATTTCACGCACGATTTAATCTTATCTTGGATAATTAAAACGAAAAGTGTAAATAACATTGGAAGCGAGGTATTAGTCCCGTTTAAAGAATGAATGTGATCATTCATTATCTTTCTAAATACTTAGTATTGATAACTTTGGAACAAATTTAAAGTTCAAGGAACTATGAAATTAAAACCTGAAGAAATAATCGAAGCGCGCTGTAATATTCTAAGTACCTTACAAAATGTAATTTGAACGGCTTTTTGCTGCTTTCTTGTCGTATATCATCTCCTTTTCTTCTGCGGGGAAATAATAAAAACGTCTCTTTCGCATGCACACCCCCGATGTAAATTTTCGTAGATGCATCTGGGAATTAATTGAACTGAAGTACACGTACAATGCGACTCGCATAGGGATTCAAAATATGTTTTTTAAAATCCGCCGATGGTGCGAAGTTCTTTGTGAAACGTGTCCGGAGAATATTTTGCGTTCGCGCCTTTAATGAATAACGCTGATTGATTCTGTCGGGATTCCGACATTGGATTTTCTAATTACGAAATTGCTAATGGATGAGTTCGTTTCTCACTATCCATTTCTCATTTTCATTATCCGCGACTCAGACGATGCGACCAATGTGCACAATTCGCATGAGAATTATACCGCCACCTCAGGATACGCTGGAATATATACGTTTGACCGATATATACGTGTATAATCAATTCAGCGAGTTACTGGGTGCAGAGTAAAGCGTAGATAATTAAAAAAAAAACGAATTAATTTTAAAGAAATAAATATTTTACAATTGTGAGATAGAATCTTTTCATATTTTCTAATTCACTACTTTATATTTTACCTGTTTAAGTATACAATATATATACGTGTCATTATAAGAGCATATGATTTGAATATAGGCATATGCAGAATGCGAAGCAGAGAAGAACCGTTTTTGCCGCAGGTCGCTACGTCCATTTTTCGCCGAGATATAACGTTTTAAAAATCCAGCGCGTGTGCACCGTTTGTGAGTGTATGCGTGTGTACATGTCGCACGCGGTAATGCCTCCCGTAACTATAAATAGCGATACTATCAGCTGATCAGCTGATCAGTAGTAAAGATAGGTAGGTCGTTGCCCTAAACGCATTGAATGGGCCACAGACCAGCATCGTCAATAAACTTCGGTTTAGTTCGGGTCAAGTTCGAGTCTGGATCGGAAACCATTTGAGACACGATCAGTAGTCGATAGAATTGAACACTTTTTTCGTACGCAACGATTGCAACAGACAGGTTTCGTTTGAAAGGTGAGGCTCTAGCATTCCTGATAAGAGTAGAATCACTTATCTCGGATAATTGATTTGAGTGATACTATCAATTAATTACGAACATATATTTCTATATTTAATCTTTTCGATATGATGGCATAAAGACGCAAAAAAGTCGAATTTTTAGGTTATGATAACATGTACTTGTTTACACTTGTTTGCACCTAAAGCATAAGACGCGGTCTGTTTTGATACAGCATATAAATCACAATGTTTTTTGTAAATTTACGCTCTTCACTCACAGCATAGCTTTGGACGGTGTATATATTTAACATTTGCTGAAAGGGTTAAGTTTCATATGTGTTTACGAAATGCATATAAACAATTTTGAAAATCTTGTAAGAAAGAATTTTCTATATTTTAATGCAAGACCACTTGTAATTGTTGCATTTAATTAACGTTATACATATTATTCGACTTTGTATGTACATACATGAATTAGAACATGTGTTCACATCATACACTATGAAACTTTACGAGGGATCAATTAGATCCACTGCAATTTGTCAAATCAATTTTGTATGAAATGGAAATATTATTTTTGTCATTCTCTTTTCTTCCTTCGGGTCTCTATATCTTATTATATTTTATCTTGTATTTCACACTGACTTGTCTAATATTATCACCATTTTTTTTTATTAACATGTACCTAGTTGCTAATTTCTATCTTCTTTACGGTAATTATTCTCGCATCGACAAACGCGCGTGGGAAACGATACGCTAATGCGAATACTGCGTTACTGTAGAAACATAAAATTTAATATGGAAAGCGCGACTAGTTCCGCCGCGGTGAACCGCCTTTTACGTTGTGCCGGAGCGCGCGTTAACATTCATCTTGTGTTGCAGCCGAGAGGAAGACATCCTTAGGCAAAGATTGGCACGGTTCGTGTTTACGCTGCGAGAAATGCAATAAGACCCTAACACCCGGAGGTCATGCCGAGCACGAAGGGAAACCCTACTGCAATCACCCTTGCTATTCAGCCCTGTTCGGTCCAGGAGGTAAATGGAAATCTTCATCTCGACTCTCGAGCGCTTCGTTTCCCTTAAAACTGCTTCATATTCAAAACACTTCGTAGAACATCGTCGTCTTGCATTTAATATATTAAATTAATATGTATTTTATATCCCATTCGCTTACATGCATGTCTCATTTCATTTTAAACTGTTTTCAAATTGGATTTGCAAACCTTATAATATAAAGGATTCATATCTTTATATTTGCTGAAATAATCATTATCATTGCAGGTTTCGGACGTGGCGGTGCTGAGAGTTACGTTTACAATAAGTAAGGCATAAATGTAAAGGCAGCAATATCTTAGGGTTAAAACAATTGTACAATTTCAAGGGAGCTGATATACAAAAACTTAAGATAATAATTCTGGTTATTTACATATACGGAAATATCTCTATTTTCTATGAATGTTTAAAGAATGTATACGTTATTAAATATAAAGCAGTACTTTATACGAAAAAAATCTGTTTTATATTTATTTTAATTTTTATTTAATTAGCTTGGTATTAACTTTACCTTGATTAAAGTATTCTATATGGATGATACATGTAATATAGCAGTATCATACATCGAGCTGTATAACGTTGATAAATGAGAGATGCACGTTCGCGGCTGGAGATGAGTTGCCATCAGATATATAGCATGCGGAAAATAAATTTTTCATATATTAAAATAATTAATATAATGCAACCATTTACTGTCTTTTATAATTGATTAAAGTTATGTGCGCGTTGCTGCTTTTTCTTGTTATATTACCAGTTATTGATTTTGTCTATTCTACATAAGCGGTATGGCTAAGGAAAGATGTCGCCAAATGTACCTTTTTCCTTCGAACATTGCATGAAATTTTGTGCTGTAGTTTTATAGTGTAAATTAAACTTACAATTAAAATATAAATCAAACATATTATATGTAATTACAAAGAAAAGATAATTTTACGTCTTGTCATTATTTTATATCTAGCTGTCTTATCTTTATTGTATCTATTATAGCATGGTCTTATGATAAGAGGACTGATTAATTAAGAGGATTAAGTTAGATAAAGCAAGATAAATTAATAATTTAACGTTATCTGACTTGTGTTTTTTATATTACGGAAAAAATTTTCTTTGAATTTTTTACTCGATATGCAATTTGTGTAAATTGAAGATAAATTGCTTTAGGAAGGACTTTATGTAGTGATTTGTAAAGATATATTTCACACAATGGAATCTGAATCGTTAAAAAATAATTATATTGAAGCTATGTCTTTTATAATAATTATACGAATAAACATGCAGTTTTATGGGGAATCAGGTACAGCGGCGGAGTTCATATAAACCTCATATTTATTTAAAAAGGATGTACAGAGTTTTTTTGTTTGCAAGTATCAACAGCGAGACTCGGCAAGAGCGGCGCACGGAACAAGAATATCACACAGGACAAATGATGACATAAGATGAGATAATCGTATGCTCGGTTGCGGTATACGGTCAAAAATGCATGGTCACGGCGTTCGAGTCGAAATCTCAGATTCGGGAATTCACACAGTTCGCGCTGACGAATTCACAATTCCGCCCGTTGCTCGAATACCGCGTACACAGTCGTTTTTCTCTTCACATTTTTCACGTTTAATTCCATATTATAATCGACTGCTTCTCCTCCTATGGAGGCTATAAAACGTTTTACTGCAATATTGCTCTTTCAACGGGTTCTTTGGCAAAACTTATTACACATAGGTCGTCGTTACAATTAATAAATAATAAAGGTATTAAATAATAATATAATAAAGATGATGTGACGTGATAATAATAATAGAATAATAATAGAATAATAATAATATATAATAATAAATCGTGATAAAATAATGGAAATAGCAAATAGAATAAGAATTAATAATCAGCATCATTACAATAATAGTAATAAAATAACAATATATAAGTACGCAATAATATCGATTGTAGTCGCGGGATAATCGTACCGAGCATCAGAACATCAGAACACCTGATCCAGCCGGTGTTTGGCCAATTAAAATTCAAATATGTATCTCGTGCACGCACGCGTTGGATATTGCTCCTCGAACTTTTCTAAAAAACAAAAAATTGTGCCTTTTATTTCAACAACGCCGAGCTGAAATTATCACTGGTATTTGTAGTACACTAACACATTTTTTTCGTGTGTTGCGTTGTTTATTTTCGCTCGGCTTTATATTACGCTATCGTGGCGCATTGTGATTTCAAATAAATTGCAGTTCGAGGAGCAATCTAGTGATTTCATGTGCAATTACTAAATTTATCTTTACAATAGAGTAAATTAAAACATAAATTGCTAAAGAGCGTAACGCAGACGACAGAGACTAAACGTTCAATTTTTGCGATGAAGTACGGTCTAATCGAATAAAAGGCGATTGACACGGACGGAACATCGCGCGAGAGATTCGAGAATTTGGCCAATCGGCTGGGATCAATGATGATAATTTCGACTTCGCGAGTACGCTTTGGATCGACGCTAATAAGTTGAAAGAATATTTTACATTGACGCTTAGCGCTAAGATAATAATTTAAGATAATATATATAATTGTTGTTTAAATTGCCATTTTAATTTAACATATTCAATTTAACACGTTGCAATATTTTGTTCACTAGCGCATCTCTTTTGAGTGTGACTAGAAATAATCAGATTAAGTATCGTCTTGAAATTTTCGATTTACAACATCATATCCGGCAGACCGGTTGGATTAATTCGAGACGCATAAAATTGGCAGCGCGTGCCGCCGTGGCGTCAATGATTAACGCCATTATTAAATCGGAGAGCGCGTGCGCTCGTAATTTCTCATTAAAAATCGCCGACGCCTAGCGCTAATTGCGCCTTCGTGATAATCTTCTGCTGTACGTTCCGCCCGACGGCCAGCGGGAAGCAGTAAGACTTCCGCCGCAAAGCGGAAGCGCAGCGAAGGCGTCGAACGGAACGGGAGAACGAGCGTGATTGCCGGACCGTTGAGGAAGTGTCCACGCACGGACTTGCGCTAATTACTACGAATAAGAAAGAGCATTTTCTATACCACAGTGATCGATATTTTAACACGACTCACAATTATAACATAGTTATTTTAACAAAAAATTTTTAAAAATTCAATGGAATTACCCATCTTTTAATTCTTTTGGACTTTTCATCGTAACAAGTTACTTTCGAAATAAATTAAGTTTTGCGTCGATCCTACACGCGTTCGCGAATACACATTACTTATCCGCATGGAATAGGCCGCTCAAAACCGGCGCAAGGGTCACGCTTTTTGTCACAGCTGCGCGACGTTGCTCGTTCGTTCGACAATCCGCGTTCCTGTATGTGTGTTTTCGGTGCGTGCCTGCGTGCTTGCGTGCGTGTGTATGCGTGTGACATGTGTAAAGTGCGGTTTACTCGCGCGTGTGTGGTCTTTGGTTTCTACAAAAAATATATATAATATCCTTAACAGTAGTGATCGTTACGTCGACTCCTGATTTAAAAATCTCAAACTTATCGAGTTACAATCTACGATACTCTTAGGGAGGATGAGGGGTCGTCGTGCCTACGGGAGAGAAAAAACGTGCCATCAGGGCGCTTGACTTTTGTTTACACGGATCATATATATATATATAATATATATATATATTTCTTGTTCTTATTTATATATGTTCAATTTATATATATTTACATGGTCTGCGACTGTGCATCCGCTAATGCGAGCGAGCGAGTGAGCGCGCGCTCGCTGAAACGCTGTCGCGACCATCGCGCGGAAATTACGCTAACTGAGGATCATTAAATTAAACTACCTATCGCCGTGTGCTCTCCAGAGAGCGGCGACGCCGTTTGCAATGCGGTCGGCTCACGAGCATTCGAGATCCGCTCGCATCACCGCCGTCGGAAATTTATGAATCGATCGGTCAATAAGTGTTTTCCGATAAATAAATAAAACGTAGAGAGGACACGTTTATTGCGGAACGGCGGCGATGCGAGGAAACTCTTTACGCCGATGTTGATATCGCCCATCACTTGAGTCAAGTTTGCTTTACGCACATCGCGCGCTCGTTGGATTCCAATCGAATGAAATTCCCGAGTCCTATCGTCCACCTCGAACGCGATAAAATATAGAATGTAGCTAATCCTAGAATCTTCTCCACGCATTCCTGTCACTCATCCGGGTTTTCATCAGCGTAGAGAGAGAAAGAGAGAGAGCGCTCGTCGAGCCGTCCCAATTTTCCTCATCAATGCGTTAATCTTCCTCGCTGCCGTAGATCCACTGGGCGGTGGATTCTAGCGCTCGGAAACTGTCCACCGTGCGTTTCCGAAGCGGTTAAAAGGAGATCATTGTTTAATTTCGACATGATGTCTCTTCAACGTGATATGGCGTCCGTTGTCGCAGTTCGCTGTCCTTCCGTTGATCGGCCGAGAGGCAGAAGTCGTTCTCCCGTCGCGCGGCTCGACCATCAAGCTAGATAGAGATCCGTTGGTGTGGCGGAGGTGTGGTCCGGCTTCGTGCAGGCGCTTCCGGTCGGCGAGGCCGCGCTGGCCCCGCTGCTGGCCCTGGTGGCCGCCAGAGGCGAGCGACTGGCCACGTCCGCGCTGCTCTCCGGACCGCCGCTGGTGCAGCCGCCGCCTTGCTGCGATGTGTGGGTGGACGTGTCTCCGTTGCAATAATAGTACGTGGAGTCTGGAACACGATACGATTGCGTTAGTTCGCGGGTCTCGCTGTATCAATGTGTAAGACCCTACTTGAACATCGCGCACACTGATAGCAGCGAATTCTTATCACGCGTGCGCTTGCTTTAATTTGCGCAGCTTCAATTAACGGCGCGAATGAAGCACTTGTTTACGTTGCACGCTTGAAAATTTCTCGTTTCGTGCGCAATTTGCAGCGTTGCATATTCAGGCGTTTTCGCCCGCAACAACTTTTCCCGTTTCTGTTTGCGTTGCGCGAGCGTGTGTGAGCGTACACGTACGGCGCGGTGAATTAAAATGGAATAAATTGTTTTCCGCGGTGCACCTATCTAATTTTCGCGTTTAATTATAGCACTCACGTAACGCTCGCGTGGAATATCAAGAACGAGGAGAAATAAGTTGAGCGCGCGCTCGCTCGCTCGCTTGCGCGCGGCGAAGGGGACGAGGAGCGTTGCGATATCGCCAACGGATCTGCATTACGTGTTACGAGGAGGTACGGCTTGGCGGTAACGTATCGCGTGTCCGATAGGGAAAAAAAAAAAACGGTATATTATTCTATTCGTTTCTACCTGCGCTTGTACTTGGCGATGTATCGCGATCTCCGTCGTAATCCACCGATCTTGTGCGTTATGAAGGATAGACGCTTGAATCGGGGACTATTAGAGCCGGACGGGGGGAGCGAACCGATGCGACTCCTTATGAAACTAGCTCGATGTTATCTCGCATGAATCGAATTGTAATCCGCGTTAACGAGAAGCGTGGCAAGAAATTCCATTTAGATCGCGCGCGGAAGTTTTTCTTATCTTGCAAGTATCGCGATAATTTCTGCGGGACAAAGGATAGCCGCGGCCGGCTTTCACACGAAAGTCGTCGCATAGAAACCGAGGTATCGCTTTCGCGAGCATTGCGCAACAACCCCTGGCCGGCCGATCGCTTCTCTTTTAGACGGCGCTAGCGAGAAGCGTTGTTAGTTGACCCTCGATGACCCTAATCTAATCGGTACTCATACTCACTGTTTACTTACTGAGCAACCCGCTTGTCGCTGCTCCATAGCCGTAGCCGCTGTACGGTGCACTCGAATACTGGGAGTATGCAGCGCTGTACGCGTAATCGCCACCACCTGAACAAAAGTCGACGATAAAGCCAGTTAGCTGCGAGTTGAGGAGTGTCAGCGCGTTTCCAGCGCGTTACGTGTTACGCTAATGTCTTAATTAATTTTCAAAACTAGTCTTGCAGGTACACACGCGCAAAAGCGCGCTGGCAGTGAAGGAATAAATTAAACTCTCGCGTTGCAATTTTATTTTGCAAGGCAATTAAAGACACACCGGCTTGCGCTTGTGCTTATCAATGCTCGTAGTGTGTAATTAGTGTGAAACAATGTAACGACAATGATCTTCTTATTGAAGAAGAATTACTAAAGTAAGTCAATTTAATTGTACACATCGCCCGTATGAAACTATCATAACTCGAAAAATGTCTTGAATCATAGCTATTATCTTTTGCTGGAATTTATCAAACGCAAGTCTTTTAAGTTCAAGCAGAAATAACAGTCGAGATATAATCTTAACGATTGTCTTTAATTAGTGAAAATTTAGTTTATACATAATGCAAGACTGTCTCATTTAGATGTAAAATAGTCTCGTATTTTTAATGTAAAATCAAAAATGATAATCTCATGATACTTTAATTTATTCTAAAAATTTTAATTTCAAAATTGATTTTCTTGAAAAAAAAAAAAACAAGTTTTTTCAATTGCCTTGTATCGGCAACGCGATACACTTTATTCCGCAAGCAAGAAATAAGGATATCGTTCCGATTATACGTCGACTAAGGATAATATCGTCCTAGTATCCTCCACTGATACGCGGGCAAAATTGCCGTAGCTCGCTGCCTCGAACTGGTAAATCAGCGCTCCCCGATAGAGCTCTGACTTACCCTCCGACCGTTACAGCCGGGCCCGGTTCAACCCCCGGCTTCAACCCCCGGAGGGTACACGAGCGCGCTTGTCCTTGACAGACGGTTAAGCAAGCGGTTTCTGATTGTACTCACCGGTAGCGTAGTGTCCGAAACTTGGTAGCATCGTCGAGTACGGCGGTATCGCAGTGGCTACCTGGGGCTGAGAAACTGGCGGCTGCAAGACCGTCAGTCCGGGATCCCCTCCGGGGGTGTTGGGGGCCGCGGGGGTGGCGTTTGTCTCGTTCTGCAACGAAATCGGGGGACTTTGCTCGCCCCCACCGGCCCCCACCCCGACATAGGATACTGCGACGGTACTGCTCTCAGCTATGGCCATGCACAACACAACACGACATTCGAGTCAAGCACTAGCTAACGATCAGCGCCTTACGTCTAAAGCTTAATTAAACTGTTTCGGTAAGGATCGGCAGGAGAATCGGGATCTGGGATCTTAATTTCGCGATATTGCAACGAACCTACTTTAAATCTTCTCCGATTTTCTTTACTCTTTCGATCGACATAAATTTTAGCGTTGAAAAAAAAATCTTTATACAGGCAAAAATTAGAATTTTACTCGACTTAAATGTACAAGTGGAATGCAATAAAAAAAGAATGAATACCGCTGCATCTTTAATGCGCTAAAACGTCTGTAGCATGTTTCTGTGTAAGTTTCAGATTCGTTGGACGTAAAACACAAAGTGGCTGTCATGGGTGGTAGGAGGATCCTGATGGAGAGCGGGCGACGCCGCGCTTGATCTCGCGGCAAGTCAAACACCATCAGTACTTGACGTGGTGATACACAACTTGAGACACGGACATATTAGTTGGACATACGCGCATATCCGAGAGAGGCTCAGTAAAACCGTATGCTCAGCGAGACAGGTGTACATAACTTGGCGCGGCGGAGTAAGAGAGACTCAAAAGAGGTGGCGAACTCACCGGTGGTGTGGTAAGGAGACATGTTAGCCCCGTCCAATGTTTGGCTCAATTTTAGTTCTTGCATCGTCAGTGGCGCGAGCGGCGTCAAAGTACCACCTGCTATTAAGGGATCCCCATTTTTCCGTTATTGCGGTTCCTCGTATCGTCGACGGGCGATCAAGGCGGAACGTTAAATAGCCGTCTCATCGCGGAACGTTAAATAGCCGTCTCAGCGCACGCTCTCGACTCGAAGGATGTTTTTGCGAGAGAATCGTTGCGATAAAAAAAAAATTACAAGAATATTTTACAGCACGAAGTTTTCGTCGCGTCGTACGCTCAAAGAGTGCTCGAAGTCGAAGTATTTTCGCGTACATTCTTGAAACCGGAACCGTCTTGTTCGCGATACTGCTACATATTAACGGCGAGGTAGCAAGCCGTGCGATCGCGAACTTGGAACGCTTATGTCGTTCCTCAAAAATCCTTCGATCCGGGGCGAAGATCCTCGATTGAATTTCATGAGATGAAGCCGCCGTTACACGGCTCGCTTGGTCCATTCCGAGAGGAGAGCACCCGATCGGGTGAATTCGCGGCGCGGCGCGACGCGGCGTGACCGGGTTGCTCGCAACACGTGCTACCGGAGAAAGTTCCGCTCGTGTGTTGTGTATCCGCGGTTCGGCGGTTACTTTTCAATGGCTCGCGCCGTCTGTATACGTTCCGCCGCTGATCGACCGCCTTTAAACGGCGCAAGAAAAGATAGAGAGCGAGATGAAGAGCGGAGAGAATGAGAGAAAGATAGAGAAAGAGAGAGAGAGAGAGAGAAAGAGCATGAACGTGTATACGTGAACTTTGAAAAAGGGTTGGTGGGGAGCAAAGGGTGGGCAAGAAAGGTGAAGAAGAAATCCGCGGACGAGAAGATCCCGGCGTTATCATTTTGACAGTAGATAAGAAGAGAAAGAAAGAAAAAGAGAGAGAGAGGAGAAGAGAGAAACTGCTGATGGGGAAGTGAGAGCGGTATATTCCCGAAAGCTGAAAACGCCGAACCACCGTGTGGAGAGCCTTCCGCCACCTCTTCTGCCGCTGCTCGGCACAGCTCATGCATTATTAAAGCCATGTATTTAGCCGATATGGGTATGCAAAGCAAGACGTAAGCCGCAATAATAAGCGTACTGGGAGGAGACGTGAGATGAGAGGGAGGGAAAGAGAGAGAGAGACAGAGAGACAGAGAGAAGAGAGAGAGAGAGAGGGAGGGAGTCTTCAGCGCAACGGGAGTGAGGAGAGGGTGGAAAGGAAGGTGGAGGGAATGGGACTCTGTATACGGCATTACGTACAAGTGCACACACTGTCTGGGATTTCCGTGCGAGGGGAGGATACGGTAGAGAGAGAAAAAGAGAGAGAAACAGAGAGAGCGAGAGTGAGAGAGAGCGAGCAAGAGAAAGAGAAGGTAGACGGTGAGAGACAGGGACGCGAAGGGGATGGTGATGGTGGTGGTGTCGGAGGGTGCCGGAGGGTGAAAAGAGAGGGAACGAGAGCGCGCTCACCTATGGTACCCCCTATGGGCGGGGTGTAGAGATGGGGCGTTTGCGCCTGCGTCATCGTGCTGATGGTGCCCAGGGAGTCGTACAGCTCGGCGGAGGTGGCAATAGCGTTCCCGGGGAATCCGTGTTCGTAGTAACCGCCGCCGGCGCCGCCGCCGCCGCCGCCACCGCCACCGCCGCCGCCACCGCCGCCGCCGCCGCTTCCGCCACTTCCGCCGTTTCCACCGCCGCCGTTTCCACTGCCGTTCGTACCGCCGGTCGCACCTCCGCCTCCGCAGTTGCCGAGCTCGCTCAGGAGCTTGTGCTCGTCCTTGATGCTCCATTTACTCGACCACAGCTGCAACACAGAAGCGGCGGAAACCTGAAGTCGAAGTTCGCGAGTTTGGAGGGACATCCGAGAACAAGCGCCAAGATTGACTTGGATGCTGTAGCCCGGCGCGGCCCCGACTCGGTCCCGCGATCACCGCAAGGGCTGCCCGAGAGTTATGCGGAGAGGTTCTGTGGAACTTGGCCTTCGCTTTTGATTGATTAGGGCGTTTTAATTGAGATATGCTACTCTGACCTACGCCCGAGATTTCAGAGTAACTTGATTCCAATTACCCGTACGATAATGTAAGTTCTATAGCAGTTTGCTGTGCGATTTAATGCATTTCTATGAGAGGGTGAATGCTTGATTTATTCAACTGTACTGTTGCGTAAAATGTTTCCCCGATACTTACGTTCGAATACAGCTGATCGCCGTTGTAGTTGCTTCTCTGCCTCCTCAGGTCGTTCTCGGCGTGATCGTTCAGGTCGCGGTTGTCGTCTGCAATCAATCGGAAAGAGAAATTAAAATTTTCAAAACCAGAATTCCATTTAGATTCCGACGATCCGCGCATTCGCCGTACATTGCAATCGCGAGTCGCAGCATTGCGATTCCAATATTAGAGCGGGAATGCCTCGGCGGATGCCATTTCCGTCGGTATCTCGAATTTGATAATTTCGAAACGCGAGGGAAAATGGATCGGCCGACCGACGACGGTGCATCCAGCCGGCGCGATCGCATGTACAGAACGGCGGCTCACCCACACACGCAGACCGGGGCCGATACGCGGCCTCTCGTATTACCCACGAATCAAGACACAAATTAAACGTGGCAGGCCGAAACTAAATTGAATCTGTCGAGTGGACCGAGCGCGGCGCGGCGCGGCGCGGCGCGGCGCGGCTCGCGCGTAGACGGCGTATGGCATTGATAGATAGAGAAACAATTTCGATTCCATTATACGTCTTTATTATCTCCCGCTCGTCCCGGCGGTTTAATATAGAAACAGACACGTGGGACGAGTGTCGTTATTCCGATGCCGGAGGGGGGGACGGGTGGACATCGCGAACCCTTGCCGGGGATGAGGCCGAGAACGGAACCGACCGGTGAGAGCTCGCCGGGATGGACAGCGGAAAGGAGGGGACACGGGGGACGACAGTACGGACGTAAACGTCCGATGGTGGGGGTAGATGGCCCAACGTTCTGGGGTATCTCGAATAATTAAATGACCATCCGAGGGTGGGTCGGGCGGGGTGGCGCGCCTAGCATAGGGCTCGTTAAACCTCCCTGTCAAGTTGTGATTGTCCGGCCGGTCGAGAGAGCGACGGTCTCGACCATTCGAGCGGCAGAGTTTGTTCCTGGACCGCTATAAAACCCTCGTTTCAAACACGGCGCACACCGGCGGCGGCGGCCTCTTCCCGCTCCCGCTCGAATTTTACGATTCGATCGGCCGAGTTAATCGCGGCCAAGCCGCGCGGTGTACGCGTTCGTACAGCACGGCTTCGCTGAAGTTTAGGACGCTTCCTGGGAATGTTGCCGTTACACTTTGCAATCAGAGTTACTCTCGGATTTCGCGCGATGAGTCGGGAAAATCGACGAGGGCTGTCGCGAACCAGCCGCTAATATCGCTCCGTTTTTATTCGCGTCTTTTTTCAGTGAATTTATGAAAAATTGCTTTACGCGGAAACTTTTTATGCACTGTACACTTGCGTAAAACTGAAAAAAATTAAAAACTATCGATATATTATAATGTGTTCTTCGATAGCAAAAGCTTGATACGCATCTGACGAGACTTGACCTTTATGCGAACCGAAGTGCGTAAGCTCCGAAAAGTCCGAGTCGTAGTCGGCTCTCGACAGATTTGACAACGAATGAATTATGTCGCGCGGAAGGAAGGTCAGCGATGTCCCCCCTCGAAAAAAAAGAGCAGTAAATCGAATAATTCGATTGATGCTCGAGAGGGCGAAGCAGCACGCGCTTGCGCGAGCGAGCGGGCGCTCTCTCGCTCGCGTTATTCGAAAGCAATTGAGTCAATGTTAAGCAATACAATACACGGGTAATAATGGACTTTGGGGCGAATCTGGCCCTGCGGCGTGTCCCCTAAGTCCAGGGGAGATATAGGGTGGGACACGCCGGGCTCCGGGATTCTACATGGGGCCAGGAGCGCGCAGATGTAACGCGACAACAAACAGCCCCGATAGATTGCCAATGCTTCCCTCGAGAGGCCGGTTCGTAAATTCGTAATAAGCTCCGGGAACTTTTGGGCACGGGTATGTCTTGGCTCGTTCATCGGAGGCATAAATAATACGGCGTGCGCGCCGCGCCGGGATTGCTCCGATTTTTCTCGACCGACGAATCCCAAATTGCGGAAACATCCGCGCTCGCTCGCGGACTTTGATCTTCCGCGACAATTTTCCCGATCGCGTACCTCTTTCACCGCGCGGCGTATCGTATTATTGTTACAATAATTAAGTGAAGTAATTACGGCAAAAGAGTACACCTCGAGTCACGTCACAGTGCACAGCAGCGTTTTGCCACCGTTGGAAAGTCGAAGCGGCATCGATCGCTCCCGGTCAACACGGCTTTTCCCGAGCGCGCCTCTCTGTCCGGAGAGTTTCATTAAATTTGAGCACTTGCGGCTAAGGCCCGACGCGACGCTCGGTCAATTTTTACATTCCGACGCACGGCAGCGGAGGAACGCTCGGAACGCTCGCTCGTTGAAATTCCAGACAGTTAGGAGGATACACGCGTACGTATAACGCCGATGATCTCCCCGGAGGATAGGGAGGCTAATGTGTCGTCGGGGCCGAGATAGAAGCCGCCTGTGGTCTGTGAAGTTTATAATCTAATACGTATACCTACCCTCTCTCTCGCGGCGCGAAAGCGAGCGAGCGAGCGAGCAAGCGCGCGCGCTCGCAAAACATTGAGTGCTCTCACCGCGGACGCGACCGCTTTTGCGGCCGCGTATCGCCGCTCTCATAATCCGATTATATTGAATTACCCGTGTACAACCATCGGCATACTGCGCCGCGCGCTCCCGCGCGTACGAATCGATATATCCACGCCGCGAAACGCGCGCTCGCGGAATTTTGATCGAGCTTACACGCGCGCGGTTTCCCCCCCGCGCGGCTGCATCGTCGCGTAACCGCCGCGAATCGTACGTATCGCGCGGAATGGAATTTTCGTTCTCCGCGGAATCACGGCGATCGAATTATTCTAATTGTCTCCGCTGACACAGATGGAGAATTTTATTGCTCCAGAATCGGAAAGGACGCGCGGATTGTTTTACATTTTGCCAAACGGGCGGCGAATCCATTCCTCGAGATCGGCGAGCAAAAATTCTCTCCTGCGTGGCTAAAGTACGACTTGGTCGGTCACGTGTACCCGGCACGTGTCAAGAATATTTCGGGCCGCGTTATTCACGCAATGACAGCAGAATGAATCGCAACACGTGCTCGGCGACGTTTGACTGATAATCTTGCTGTATGTGCGGCTAATCTTGGTTCGCTCGGGGCAACGAGTGGCTCCGAGTAGCTCGATCGCTCGCAAATGAGCACATGCGACTAGAAAACATTTCAGCTCAAAACATTTGTCCCGACAAACAAATATTTACATCGTCACGTTTTATTTATGCCGTTTTGCTTCAATGATCATTAATATTATTGTTCAATTTTTATTCAAATAAAATATTAAAATAAATTCTTTGTATTTTGTTATAAAAAATAAAAAAAATAATAATTTGCAAAAAAAAGTCACGACAAATTCGCACTAGAATGAAACTTTGATCACTAGAAAATATCGATATACTTTTATACATTAATTCTACAAAATTGTTTACGTACAAAATATGTCATTAATCGAGATTCTTCATCCTGTCTTTTGTTTCATTAGACATCACAGTTGGATGAGATATAATTTGCAAGCCTTTGTCTCTCGCGATTAAATAAGATAACGAAAATTGGAATGCTCGAGAATGAGACAATAAGTGCGCATAAATTGGCGCTGACGGTTCCCGCGATGTCATCGTAATATATTAACGTTTGAGTCTTTGTAAAATTGTTCAACTTCTCCATTGTCTGCAGTCCTCGCGTGTAAACCGACTCAGCTCTCATGATGTTTCGCTGGGCCGTAACGATGGCGCGCAAAATGGTATCGTATTTCTTACTTAAAACTTACATCGCGCCGCTAATTTTCATAAGCGAGTTATCGCGGCTTTTCACGACGCGCACTTATCACGAGCAAGAGTATATACAATTCCAACTATTGGAACGTTACAAGGAAGCATCTTCTCGTCCGCTATTCGATTTATACCCGCAATTTATACTCGCGATATTAGCATCGCTTCTTCCTCACCGCGTGACGCATGCCCTCGCGCCACGCTGTGTTTCGCCTCGGGATTTTCTGCAAGCTCAGTTGCAATTCGATATCTCAACTAAAGCGATCACGCTGTCGATAATAGGCATTCAGTATTGAATAATGTTACACGATGACGGAGCGCGCAGCGAGCGCTGCGAGAGGATGCGCGAGCGGAGGAAGCGCGAGGAGGTCAGCGACACGAAACGAGGAGAGTCGCGAGTGAGTGACTCACCGTCAACGCTGCGCTTCCTCTTGATGCTGTTGCCGTTGGGATCCTGATGGTGCGCCGGAATGCCCAGGATACCGCTGATGCTGTAGGCGTTGGGAGCGGTGGCAGCGGGCTGGCCCGCCGCTGTCGCAGGTGCGTGCGCTATCACCGACACGGAGCCGCCCGATCCCGGCTGACCTTGCTGCTGACCTTGCTGCTGCTGTGCCTGCTGTTGCTGATGCGCGTGCTTCGCCTTCTCCGCCGCCTTGTTCCTCACGATCCTGCGAACAATAGGTCAGACGAGCCCTGTAGCGAAACCGCTATGTCACCGAGAGAGAGAGAGACGTCTACTCTCTCCCTCTATCTTTCTCGATTAAATATCCGAGCAGATCGCGCCGGCCGGTAATAAATCGCGACGCTATTCGCTGATTTGAATCTCATTGAAAACGCTTTCGGCAAAGTGTAGTGCATCTACTGCGTGCGAGCGCGAACGCTGCGTATCTATTAATATACAGTGACTTCATAGCGCAACAATGGAGTGGCACAAAGTACCGATTGTTAATTCCGAGTCCGTCGGGCGCGGAGCGGATTCGCGTTCGAGATCGATGATGAGGCCTGGTATTGTTACGAGACAAGATCTTCCTGTTGAGCGCGCGCGCGCGAGCGAGCGGCTCTTTCGAGCGGTGATAAACGGAGAGATCAAGATATCGTACGATCGGCCGTGGATTGCACGATTGCTAATTCAAATCGCGCAGACTGTATTTAATGCATAAAGGGATATAAATGTGATAAATCGGACGCGTTTCTCTTATTTTTCAGACCAGTTGGAACATCGCGGAGATATTCACTCCTGAAAATAATCTCCTCGCTACTTCGATATATACGAGCGCCTGTTACGTTCAATGCGGAAGAGCGGAATGAGCTGCCCCGACGAAGGTAACGATTGTTCATTCCAATTCCATCACGGCCGATCATAAATCCCGACATCGCCGCTGCGAGCGCGAGCCCGACGTCCGCGATAACCGGCGAAGCCGCCCTGTGCGATATCGATGCGCGCGAGTCACGGGTTACACGATGATTAATTACGATTACGCGGGTCACTTCGCGCACGATCATTCCTCCTCGGCGTCCTGCCTGGACCCTGCCTGCCTGCCTGCCTACCTACCGCGAGCGTACGCAACGGACGGGCTTCGTTGTCGTGGCACACGCAAAGATGCGACTCGCCGCTCGCCATTGTTCACCGACGGGGGCCGTCGCTCGCTACCTTCGGACAGCGACGATGACTCTGCGGAACTGCGTCGCGCCGTATCGCGTAATCGCATCGACGAGAATCGCCGCGACGGATCGCCACAACGAAGTGGCTGTCTCGACTCTCTCTCTTTCTCTCCCCTTTCTCCACCCCCGCTTGCGCGGGATACGAGGCTTGTGCATCGGTTGCTTATTATCGGTGATATATTGCCGCGCGCGGTTTCAACGGTCAGCCGTTCTACGGACGTCGGTATCAATTATCCCGGTGAATATTCACGGCGACGCGCCGTTAATCTCGCGCGACTCTCCGCCGCGAAACTTCTCGCGCGAGCGGAGTCGCGCGCTTCGCGTCGCGGCGCCGACGACCGGCCGCGTCCGGAACGCCCATTCAGTCTTGGATGATTTAACGTTCCTTCGAGAGAAACGCCCGACTTTTTGCTTCCACAGGCCTGCAATACACTCGTCGGAATGAGCGTGGCACGGTGACAAATCGGTCGAATCCTTTTCCCTAACTCGGAAATTTGTATGTGACAGACGGAGTATTAATTTGAAATTACAATATTACTCAACTGCAACACTTAAAGCAACAGTGCAGCTCCGATTTTTTTCAAAGATATAGCCGGTTACATTTATTTCCACACCGCTGACAAATATTTCGAAATAAATTCAAAGTTTTGCGCGGAGCGATGCACGAGAACGATACGCGATGTGCGTTACACAATACGCACACGATCGCAGAATGTGGTAGACGTCCCGCTCTTTTTCCACGATCGTCCTTTTTCGCCTCGTAATGCACTTTGGAGCGCGTCAGGTCAACCGTTCCTCGCCGGGATGGGCTAGTACGTAATGGATCGACATTAAGTCCTTCGTTTCTGCCGTGGATGTGTTTGTGGGCTAGGTAATCGTGGGGGTGCGAGCAACGGCGATCAATCAGATGACACCTGTTGCCCAACCTCCCTCGTTCGTTCGCCACCTTCACCAATTCGCAACAATTAGCAGCGATCCTTATCAAGGTTAGACTCTAGGGTGGCCGGGGTATCAGCGATCCTAAACCGACGAGTTATCGCGCGTCGCTCCCCACACGCGCGGGCTCCACACTCGCGCGATAACTAATCGCCATCGTGTTTTTCGATAACGGCAAAGTTAATCGAGCCGCGTGTGCATTCTCGCCGTTGCCGCGTGAACGATAATCAACGCTAATCGACACCAAGTGATTAAGTCGCTTCTAAAATTTCGATAAAAATTGAACGCGACGAGATTCCGAGGAAAATATATCGAGCGGTTTGACAGAAATATTCCGTCAAGATGTAACATTCTACGGCTTGGTAAAAATATTGCCGTGTCCGCTCGCTGTAGAGCCGGCAATGCGTTATTATTTCGCCGCGGTGAAACGCGAGAGGCATTTCGCGAATGATGAAAATCAGGCGCGTGGCTTCCGCGAAGCGGCACGTAACGACTTCACTCGCGCGGCATAATGAGCGTAATCGGCGATCTAATAAATGCAACGGCGCCCGGGGAGAGGCACAGTCCTTTTGCTACAACAGGTGCAGATTATATCGCAATACAGATGGCGCGAACCGTTGCGACACGGTGCGCTTCGTTCGGCCGAATGCAGCCGAATAAGAGCTTTCGCGTTAAAATTCATCGCGCTTATGCCTCGGCGTTCTAATTAACGTAATCCTCTATGAGCGCACTCGTTATCGATGCATTGCTAAATATCAGCAGCCGTCCGGTAATTTTCTATGCCACCGGCGAAAAATGAGGCAACTCACGTCGAAGATTGATCGAGAAATTGCGCCGTTTTTGCGCAAGCCGATCGCGATGATGCATCATCATTTTCGTGTGTTGCGGTTGAAAAATTGACACGACCGCAAAATCAAGAAAGATCGAATTTTACAATTTTTCAAAGGAATAATTATCTCGATTATCACTAGCCATATCGAAGATCGAACATCTCTTTAACGGAGACATCAGACTGATTTTCTTCTCGCAATGTGGAACATTTGATCCCTCAAAAAGCCATCATTTTTGAAAGGGAGAGACCGTATCGATCGCGCGAGAACAGGGTGTACTGCTAAGGGCAGTCTGAGAGAGAGAGAGAGAGAGAGTCTTTTATGGGCAGAGGTTGCCGGGAAAATAGAGAAGCGAGTGGATGAGAACGAAGTTCGTACGACGTAACCCCAACATTTTCCTGACGCTACAATGTTTCCCCCTTCGTGCTCGATTCTCCACTCTTGTTCTTCTCTTTCCTTCTCTTTGTCTTTCTCTTTCTCTCCCTCTTTTACTCTCTCTCTCTCCCTTACCTTTCCGGTACTTCATCTAATCATTGAGTGCGCCCTTTCTTCTGTGCTTTTCCCCGTGGCGATTCTCGTTGCGATCTGCGGCGCGAGACGACGCGAGCCCGACGATTTCCAGCACAGATTTCACGACTTGCCTTACTCCTTGCATCTATATAATTAAGCTCCCATGCTTAGGAGTCTGATAAATCGCAAGTAAGTGCACACATTGACACTACGGGAAATAAAATACTACTAAAATGCGGAATGCATTACGACGCACAAGTTATGCAATTGACTTTTTACAATGCCACATGTCGGTACATTGGTGATTATCGACATATTCGTAATTGCGGCTGTGTCCGTTGCTTAAATCTCGACTGAAGTCGCGTTCAATAATCACGCGTTGTAAAGTTAAATTTCGAGTCGGCTGCTGCACGGTTCAGCGCGAGGTTGCGAGAACGCCATCGAAGCTTGCAAGTTTGTCGCCGGAAAATCATGCGGCGGTTTTCGTTTGAGAGCGAGAAGAGAAGAGAAACTTCTGCCGATCCTTCGGCGAAGAAGAAGCGGGGAGGGGAATTTTCCACGAGTGACACGAAGCCGAGCAGCTCTCTCCTTCGCTCTCACGGTTGCGACGCCTAAGAGAAACCGGAGGTGGCGCCTGGGAGGAAGGCTTGGCAGAATTATGAGGGTAGAGTATGTTGGGGGTGCCACGTGGGAAGAAGCTATGCCTCCCCTGGCGCCGTCAGATCGTTCCCCAACGGCCACTCCTGAACTAAACTGCTCCGCTACCTATCCCGAAGTGCCGTCTCCCACCCTGAAGTTGGGCTTCCTCGCCGTACGCCTTAAGTATGTGGATGTCGCAGCCGCATGCCGCTTAAATCTCGAGACTGTACTTAGAAATTTAAGAAGAAGTGGAAGTGCGGGAAGAATCATTTACTCGGCACTCCGGAACTATATCATGCGAAACGCTCGGAGAGGAGAATGCAAATGAAAAGTTACGTAAAAAAAAAAAAAAAAAAGAAAGTCGCACAGTTCCGCGTGCAACGTCGGCCACCTCGTCGTCCGCCTCGTGTTTTCGCGATTGCACGAGCGGCAAGCGTTAAAAAATGCACGCTCGCACATGCTTCTTTCTTTCTCAACAGCGCGACGATAGGCGGGGATGTATAAATCGCCGAGGTTGCTCGAGCGTGTCTGGCGACTTTGCGTCTCGAATACATCGTTGATAGCGCCGCCGAATCGACTCCTCTATCGGGCGGAATTTATTTCTGACAGACCGACAGCGATCGCAGAAAGTATAACGGACGCGTCCAAAACGCGCGCGGGCATTACGCGCGCCGGCTCCGGTGATAGAAGCTCGCGTACCATCGCACCCACCCCCGCTATCACCCACGTCGTCACGGCTAGGAGAATCGCAGGCAGCCACCGCGAGCGGCGTTCCGACGAGAACAGGAGAGGAGCACGGGAGATGGGTTCGGGTTTGTGCCACCGGCTCTGGAACCGCAAACTTTAATGCCGGCATTACTTTTATGCGCGACTTTATGCCAAGTATCCCATCAAATATATGACCCGCACTCCCGCACGCTTCCCGGAGGCTGGTGCGCGCGCGAGAGAGAACACCCTTCTCTCCCTACTTATCCTCGATTCTGCTCCCTTCCCCCCCCCCTCCGCCCTGCCGACCGTACCGCGCCCGCGCGGTTAAATTATTGCGAATAAAACTTTATACTCAAATTACCTCTACGCCAACTTTATCGCATTTCGCCGGTGCTGGGGTCGCCTAGCTTCTCCCGCCGCCGCCGCCGCCGCCGTCGCGGTAGTAGAGCGTTCTCCAACCTCCGACGTTTCCCTCCGCCGAGGGTTGGTGACTGGGCGGATTTAAATTCTCCTCTCGCGGATCGGGATTAATTTCTTCGGATCTCTCGGCGCGCGGTCGTTCGCGCGGTCGCGGCGGTTTAATCCTTTCGAGACATTACGCGGCCGGTTACATTGCGAGTTAAGTTTCCATCGTACGTCACTGAGGATCAATGATCTAGTACTTAGAGGAAAGTATCCCGGACCGCCGACGGGCGTGGATCCCGATCGCGGCGTGGGCGAGAAGAAACGATCGATGGTTGTCAATGAGTTCGTATCGCTCGTTAGTGCATGCGCGAGTGGGTACCGCGGGGGGGGATTTCCGGATTGCGATGCTAGCACAAACAATCTGTAATTGTCAATTATCGTGGCGCTCGTTAGGCGTCGGCCGTTATTGATCGCTCAAAGCGCCGGTGGATCTCGATCGCGCGGCTCGCACGCGGAGAAAGAACGTTTTATCAGCGCGGGAAACGTGTTTCACTTCGCGACGACTTGAATCTTACACAATTAGTTTGATCAATTGCACCGATTATATATTGAATATATTATTGCGGAAAAACTCTCAAATTTCTTCTACAAATTTCACAATAATAAATTTACATTTTACATAACGCCGACTTCACTGACGCAAGTTTTCTGAAAAGAGGTCTGCGGGCTCGCGTTGAACTCGCAGAACTCGGATGGCAGTTAAATCACTCTCTTACGGCGCGCTATTCTTGCAAACAAACGTCGTCGCATTTCACCGACGCCTCCGTTTTACACGTCGTTTACCGCGGTACCGCGCAAACGTCGAAAATATGGATGCCGAAGGTGCTCGAGCCGAAATTTTCCATCGCCACTCTAATTTTCCGCGAAGCCTGACTTTAACGCCGTCACCATCGTTCGCGCGCCTTCGATGCTCGGATAATAAAACGAGAACGATTTAATTCGTCTCGGCGCGCACTCGACGACAGGATCGAACGATTCTGTGCGGTTAAACGCGCGCTAGGGCGCCGCGCGGCATTCGCGGCGTTAATGCGGAGCTTTAAAGTTATTACGATCCATTATATGCCGTGGCGGATTGCGGGGGATTTCAGGGGACTTTCAGAGGATTTAGCGGTCCCGGGGCAGATGCTCCGTCCACGGCCCACGAATAGCACCAGAACGGAACTCCTCTCTCGTTAACTCGAAGTCGAGAGAGGGATTCGGGGAGACGGAGGACGGCGAGCGTCGTGAAGCAGCGAGAGGGAGCGAGACGGAGCCGAAAGCCAGCAGCCAGAGTCGCAGAACTGTTCCGCCGAGCTGTAGACACAATACGGGACTCGCTCCACGGCCATTGTACGCCCTTCAGAGCCGCACAATGGCTGGAAAAGGTGTATCCTGATATTCCGCCGCCTCTCTCTCTCCTTCCCTCTTTCGGGAGAGAGAGAGAGAGAGGGAGGGAGGGAGAGAAGCTGTAATGTACCCCGAGTGAGCGCTACCTTGCGCTTCCACACGATGCACCAAGGTGTGATTCTTAAACAAAGGCAACTCGCGACGTCAGAGTTTGCGTTTTTATTCATCCGCGCTGCGCAAAATTTATATTTTCATAATACAGCACCTTGTCAGTAAAAATTCGTGATATTACATTGTTTGAGAAAAAAATCGACGCATCTCAAAATAAGAATCTGTAGCTAGTGAAACTTTACACACTATATTGGTGGAGAAGATAAAGAAATATCAAAACATGATAATACGAGAATTACTATATTTGTTTAAGAAAATCTTCATCTTCGGCAAAATTTATTTCTCGCGTATTTGGCCAGATATCTGCTGAATTTTACGAAACTAGAATTATTTTCATGCGTCGCTTCTTTCGTCAAACAGTACAATTTATACTATCAGATTAATCTCTGCGTTACAAAGAACATATTTAAATATTATCTGGAATCGTACGAGAAGAATCGCCGTGTAATTCGGAGAAATGACTTTATTCGTTCCCGATTTTTTTATACTTCTTAGGGGTACTCTCTTCCCTTCTACTCGATGGTGCCTCTGCTTCTCAGGTTTTGTCAGGTATAGATTAAAACGGTGCACTATGGCGTGTCTCAGTCATTTTGATGAAGTGTCCCCCCCATCGCTCGCGCGCACGGGATGAGTATATTATTATATCTGGGGACGCGCGGGGGGGTGCATTGTCAAACGCCAGCTGCCGGCTCCGTGTACACAACTATATTAACTGCGGCTGTGCCCGGCGTCTGGCGACACAATAATCCGCCGCGCGCCTGTGCATGTACGCGCGCATACACGTACGAAACGCCGTGCAGCGTGTTTGTGTGTTTGTTTGCGATGCCGCGCATCCCGGCGACAAAAGCTGCGCTCCCAACAATGATACCGGCGAGTCAACAGTCACCGACGATCTCTCTCTAAGCACAATGTAACACGCGATTTATAATATATCGTCCCTCCTCGACACCTCCCCTCGAGACGGTCATGGGAAGTCAAGAGGACGGTCTAGATTCGCCATTATACGCGCGGTGACCAGGAATGTGATTCGTGCCTGAAGCCGCTGCTTCGCGCGCCGTTCAACCCTAAACTCAATGACGCAAGACAAGGTCGGGCGGAGATAAATAATTATCCATCGCCGCGTACGATATTAATCACGGCAGTGCAAGGAATGCACCGGAGATCGTGGCGTAGGTCGTGGGAAGTGACACTGCGATTTCGCTGTACGATCGTTCATCGCGATCGATCGCGGCGTTATCGCGCCGCAATCGAAGCTTTCCTGTTATTATTACTCGTCGGTGATGAGTAATTAATAGCGGAGCATTCGACGGTTCATTAACTATCAATCAATCCGATGACCGAGTGGATGCATTAAACGTCCGTTTTCCCGAGTCATCGCGCGCCGTGCGGTAATCGCATTTTTCTCTCCCGCGATCGAATCCAATCACGAAAATCGCACCGTCATAGATCCGACAACCGTTGGCGGGACGGGTTTGTCAAAGTCTCGGTTTCCGTGTCCGGTCGAGCAATTTCGGCGGCGCAACGCGCTCTCGATGTAACTTCGGTATTCCAGCTCTCGGCCAGGAACAAAAGGGACGAAGCATTATGGGCTGGCGGAGTAGGCGACCATCCGGTTTCATTGCGGTTCCGTCTGTCCTCTGACGTTTCCACGGCAACCTGGATCCCGTGCGTCGCCGTCGCCACCGTCGGCGCCGTCGGTTGCCGCTACCATCGTCGACGTCGTCGTCGTCGTCGTCGTCGTCGTTGTCATTGTCGTCGTCATTGTCGCCGTTTCTCGCGGCCCCAAAGTCTCTCTCGTAACGGTTTCCCTCCGCGCGGGGGAGGAGGAACCGTAATTGTAACTTCATTTGGGGCTAATTTCGGCCGGAGGGGTATGATGAAACGCGGTAATAATTGCGTTATCCAGACAAAGGACGGTTATGGATACGCGCCGCCGCCGCTGCCGGCGTTTCCAACGTGGGAGCTACCATCCCCCGGATCCTCCGCCCACCCCCGAGGGTGCTGCCGTGCCGGATAATGTAGGAGGGCCGCCTTCCCTTTCGCTCCCGCGTACCGCAAATATGGCTGCTTTAACGAAGCCCGCGACTATGGTGCACCATATTGTTCTCCCCGCGGCCGTGTGTGCGCCGCTATTCGCTTAAACACCGACATCCCGTCGCTCTTTCCAGCAGAGGGACCTTTGATTTTTACCTCCGCCGTTCAAACACAGTTTCGTTCGATATTTGTAATCATACTCGGTTCGATATTTATAATCTGATACTGATTGTACTGTTACATTTTTTCAAGCGAATGGTAAATTGAAAAATAATAAATTGATAATGAAGCAAGATCGGTGATCTCGTCATCGTGAAATTTTTACAAGACAAAGCAGTTTTCCGATCTCATACTGTCGAGACAATACGTCAGCCGATGCGGCATCCGTCGCGGGAATTGCTCGTCCGTCAAGAATACGAAATGGCAAATCGATCCCTTCTCGGCGAACGGGCTCGAGTCGAAATGACAAATGCGACGATTTGACGGCTTCCCGGAGGTGGAGAGGAATCCTCCCGCGGTGTTGTCGCTGGAATAGTAAATAAGCTCTGTCGGGGGGTAGGTAGGCAGGGCATTATTTATGGGGATGTAATTTAATAACCGAAAGATGAACAGGGAGATACCGGTGACGTCGGCCGGAAAGCCGAAAGTGGCATGAAAGTAGCAGTCGTCCTATTGGCCGTCCCTGTGCGTGCCTTTTCGCGTCCTCCACGAGAATTGTCAGCCATATGGCCCGGACCGCTCCCGTGCCGCCACCTCCGGCGGCAGATTCCGGGGGTGCGAAATGATATGGAAGTAATGGAGAGCAAAGCGATGCCCGGTTGCGCCTCGCGCCGGGAGATTGAGTCGCGCGATAGGAGCGGAGCGGACGCTACCGGCGCGAAAGAGCGATGACAGATTGATACAATTCCGGCGAGGTTCGACGCGACAGATTTCCTGCCAACTGTTGTCGCCGTCGCTGGTCATTACGTCGAATTAAAGCCGAGGACGCGATTGATCGCGCGTGTAGATCTGCTTAAATCTTAAGTGAACTTTATTGTACTCGAAATTTAATTTGCCGATATATTAAAAATTAGTAAAAAATTACGACGGAATCAGTAAAATTAACAAATTAAAATAGAACGCTCGAGTCACAATGAAATCGCGCAAAGAGGCTGCAAAAAGCTCGACATCCGAGCGTTGTCCAAGGCTTTAGTATGCCGCGCGAACGGAGAATCCTCGACCGGAACAACAGGAAGTCAAGGGAGCGGCGGCTTCTTCCCTTGGCCCTGATATCGACTCCGTCGTAGCTTGCGGCTTCGGGGGCGAACGCGAGAGGCACGCGAGAGCGTGACGTCGGAAGGCTGCGTCGAGGAAACGAGAAGAAGGAGGCTGTGAACCCGGCGTAAAGCTCTCGGGCGAACCTCGCTCCTTATCGATCTGCTCCTGAGACTTCCTCCGACTAAGACGAGGGAGAGAGAAAGGGATCGACACCAAGAGAACGAAAGACAGAGAGAGAGAGAGAGAGAGAGAGAGAGAGAGAGTGAGTGAGTGGTTTGCGAGAGGGGCGGTGGGCTTCTGCGGGTTTGTATACGTGTAAGATAGACCTCGGTAGAGAGCCGCCTACTCGACCGTGACTCCACAGCCGAAGCTGAGCCTATCAATATTTCCTCCCGAAATTCACCGTAGCTCCTCTTCGGCGATACTTCTCTCTTTATACATTCTTCTTCGAGATTCTCCCGCTTTCATCCTCCTCGGTGTCGCGCTCTCGCAATGCACGCGCTCCGCTTTTTCGATCACGTGCGAAATCTGTGCATTTTATATTCTTCATTTCTCTTTTTCTCCTTTTCTCCGGTTCTCGTGTTCATCCGCGCTAAGCGATTTCCGATTAATACTCCTCCGATCCGCTAAATGCATTAAACGAATCGACGACACGAAATCCCTTTCAGTAAAAGAGAGAGAAAAAAAAAACGGCATTCTCTCGCAAGAAGCATGCGAAGGAAGCGTTCTTTTTTTAATCACGACCGGCGTTCCGCGATTCATAAAGAGCGCGCAAAGAGAACAATAGGAAGAAGTCGCTGCGTCGGCGTCTTCGGCGAATAAAGAAGAGGCTCGGAACTGTTAGCGTCCAATCTTCTCTCCGTTTTTCGTCTGTTTTTCCGCTCTTCTCAATCCCGTCTCATACACGGGATATATAACTGTTATTTTTCGCGAAAGCCACTCCATTATTGCGCTCTCCTCGTCCGCCTTTTTTACCTCGCGCCGTCTCCGCCGCTCTCGCTGCTTCTCCTTCTATCCCGACGCTTGCGGACGGTCTCATTTCGAAGTGCCCCGGCAAAGCAGGACAATACATTATATTAGCTGTATCATTATTTCTCTACCCCGAAAGCTACCTCGAAGCTAGAAAAACCGGGACACGCTCATAATGGTAGAAATCCCGGCGCGCTACGGCCGCTGATGCACCCAGTTCCTGTTTCTTCGCGGTAAAATCCTGCTTGATATCGAGAAACCTTTCTGTCTTTCTCTCTCTCTCTTCCTCTCTCTTCGTACTCTTTTTCTCTAAACTAACTTCCAGCTGCGCGCCGAAGGTTCGTCGATGAAAGCACGATTCGATCGATTTCCAAGTTTTCGCTCGCTATTCTTTCCCATCTTCGCTTCTCTCTCCCTCTCTCTCTCTCTCTCTCTCTCTCTCTCTCTCTCACTTCACCAATTGCCTATGATTGTTTAAGAATCGCCGTGTTGTTTGCGAGAAACACTCGTACGAAATAAAGCTGTAAAGCGTCAATCTCTGCGCCGTCATGCCGTTCTTACTTTCTTCTCTCCGAAACGCATTGTCATTCCGATGAATTCCGCGTCTGTCCGTATCGGACTGGAACCATCATGCTTTCCGCATCAACGCTTTGCGAAATATAGTCATTAAGAATCCGTCTCTTTATCAATCGTTGCCGAATTAACGCGTACGCGCCGAGCGCGCGGCTATTTTCCGAGGGGACACGCCGCGCGAGTTTCTCTCCGCAAGTCGCCGAAACGGAAATGCACTTACCCGCGCCGAATGGATAGGGCGGAAGGAAGGTTGCGGGCGCCGTACGTGAGTGGGTGATGGTACGTTGGATAGGTGCATGTAGATAGCGGAGCGAGGTGGGTAGATAGGTTGGTAGGTAGGTAGGTAAGTATCCGCGGGGTAAGTTTTTCCAGGCGATCTGCTCTCCGGATTCAGATCAATACCCGCCATCTGGGCCCCGGGTCGCGGGGGGGAAGACGGGGACGCGGAGGAAAAGGAGTCGCGGCGGCGAGAGAGGAAGACCGAGTGGCCGAGAAGGGTGGCGGCGGAAGCGAGAGGGAGCGCGGAGTCAGGAGGAGACGAGAGAGCGTGTGCCGGAGGTGGGGCCGGAGGTGGAGGAGTCACTCGAGCAACAAGCCACCGCCCGCACCCTCGACTGCAATCCTAGACACATCGAAAACCTCGGCCAGAAAGTAATTCCTGTACCTACATACGCCCGCGTTTCACGCTACCGTGACCGCGCGACGCGCGCGCAGCGTAGGAGTGGAAGTACGCGCGGGAGTACCTCTTATAATCGCGGGAAAAAAAAAAAGGAGAGCGATTCCGACGAAAGGACGATTGGAGAATGCGACGGTGAAGCGTTGATTGCTTTCCATTTGAGTAACTCGCAGTTATGCGAGTTTATTAAAACTCTCTCTAGTGATGCAATAATTACTTTATGCAGGTTGAGCTCTAATTATCATATGCGAAGAAAAATGTGTGACGTATAAGAAAAAAAAATAAATAAAAAAGAATTATCACGGATAAAAAAAATTGATTACAGAAATTGAGAATTGCTATTTGACGGCTGAAGGAATTTTCTCAGCAGCAAAAATCCTTGGAAAAGAATAAATCGCGCGCCCAATCTTGACCGACCTGATCCCTCGCGCGCGACCGCGCCGCGGAATTTAAATAAGCGGCCGCGCACTTACGTCGTTACGTGGGTGCTAACTCATTTGCGTGCGTTTCCATTAGCGGCTGCGGCCCGCGGAAATCGCGTTAGTGGATTTCACTTGCTGGCAATTCGATTCGCATTACGCTCCATTTCATTAGCGGCTGCGTGTGTGGGTGAGACGCGAGATTGAGACTCGGCGAGTGAGAGAGAAGGAGAGCGGACCGGCGGCGGCCCTTGTGAAACGGGCGGGAGATAAGGTCTTAAGTAGCGACTGATTAAATCTCGGGACATATGCGAGCCCCAATCAATGGGTACCCCGGTGTCTCCTTCTCCCGATCTCTTCTGCCCGCCCTTTCTACCCGCGCATTCCTCTTCCCGCTGTGTGTACTTTTGTAGCCTCTCTGTTGGCCCGAAAGGGGACCGAGTCGTTCAGTTTGCGCGGTGCTGATACGCTGTAATGCCGTCCCGCGGGAATTCGCTCCCCGTCGCCCTCGTAAGGGCGGTCTGCTCTCCCTCCCCTCAACATTGTACTCGTGTTCCGTTGCTCGCCAACGCAAAAACACTTGAATTAATCGGCCCGAGTCCCGAAGGAACCTGCGAAAGGTCAATGGGATCGGGGTGACCGGACCGGGTGCGCACTTATCTCGATGCACGCGCGAGGGTGCACGCGAGTTCGCGCGATAACCGATCGCCGGACGATTGGACGGAGCATATGTCGCGATTCGTCGAGTAATCATCGGGAACGACGCTATTTGTCCGCCTTCGGTCGGCGATTAGCGAGAACGCGGTTACATTTCTCGATAAGACGCGGATTGCTTTAAATTGCGCGGGGATAATTTTGTGAACGAAACGTCGACTTACCGATTGATAGAGGAGACGGATGGCACGTTGTCTTGCGAGCAAATGCCTTCGGACAGTAATCTGTCCCGGATCTCCCACGCGAACATCGTCGGATTGTCTCTCTTGTAATTGGCGATCGCCTCGACGACCGGCGGCGTTGCCACCTTCGGCTTGGAGCCGCCTATGACACCAGCCTTGAAGCTCCCGGTCTCATAATACCTGTTAAATCAAGAAATTCACATAACATTATAATCAATTCTGGTGAAAAAGAACGCGGAAGAAAGGCTCTTCGATCGGCTCTTTAAACTACACTCGAAAGCGCGGTCGCCGACAAGAGGTCGGTCGCCAAAGTTCGCCAAATTCGCCTCTCCTTCTCTTTCTCTCTTTCGCACTATCACGGAACACGGGCGAGGAAGAGGGGAAAAAGAGAGAGGAACGGACGTTTTTCCCGCGGTGGGCGGCCAACGTCGGAATAACGAATCGCCGTCCAGCGGCGCGTCAACGACCGGCTGTTTTAAAACAAACGGCTTCTGGCCTCCCGCTGTTACCTCCCTTTCTCTCTTTCTCTCTCTCTTTCTCTCTGCCCTTCGGACCTCTCCTCGCTCCCTCTCGCTCGCGCACTCTTCTCCCGGGCCTCCCATCGGCGGGGCGCGTATGCAACGCGCGCGAGATGGGCGATCGCGATTGGCTCGCCGTGAACGCGCCCTTTGTGCTTAATTAGTTAAATAATATCTTCGCTCGTGCTTAAATTCAATTACGCCGGATAGCCCGCAATAATGGTCCGCTTGTGGGCCGCCTTGATGGATGTGGGTCCGCCGCCGCCGCCAGCGTCGGCGTCGGCATCGGCGTCGACTCATACACACTGGATATTTAGTCAATTTCACGTACGTGTGTCCCTGCGTAGAGATGTGCCGCGTGTGTGTCTGTGCGGAACATGTACGCGCACTCCAGTATTAGACCTTCGCGTTTTTCGGTGAAAAATATTTGCGCGAATAAAAGCATCGTAACAGGTTTTTTGCGTTGCGTGTCACAGGAAAAATGGAGCTCGGATTGCTGAGTCGAATTATATTCGTTTGCGACACTGATTCTTTATATGAATATTGATTGTGGCGGAGGAATGAAAGTTCTAAAATTGTAACATGTTTCTATTATTGCGGCACGAATTGTATCTCCCGGTAAAAAATCTACCATTTTCTGAAATTGCCTTCGACATTGTATTAATCTATTTAGCACTATTTTATTATACGATCGTCGGAATAAAACGGTCGATCGTGAACCTGTGCCTAAAAGCATTACACGATCGGGCGCTCATAAACAGGCCTGGGTTACGCCATCCCCGCGAAATTATTACGATCATATCTGGTGTGAAGCCCCATTGCAGGCCCACATGGCAATGCTCACCCGTTGATACGTCGTCCCCTTTGTTCCGCCTCCACCGTGAAATGGCTATTAGATCGCGCGATTTTTCAGACCCGACCTTGCCGTCGCCGATGCGTTACTCACCCTTGCCGCATTAATTCCGATTTAAATGGATTCGAAACAGTCTTGCGCGAAATCGAAAACGCCACCTCCGTGGAAAAATGGCATTATTTACGCCCATCGTTACGAGGCCGCGCTGCCTTGTGCCGATTTTCACATTAAACGTCACGCTAAAAGGCGCAGCGTTAAATCGAGGAACACGCCTACAATCATAAAACACATTGCGGAAATTGCGTTATATTCGATCGCTAATTGAGTTACAAATCGAACATTGGCAATGTACAATGTGAACGAGCGAAGATGCGTCGCTACGTTTCGCGGGAATCGAGTCACAACGCTTTGCGCGGTCCCCGGAATCCGCGGTGTGTCCAGAATACACAAGCGGGCTCGCAAACGTGACACAAAGAACGATGAAACGACGACGACGACGACGATCCTCTCGCGTTTCTTCCTTCGCGACCCTAAAGAAGAAGAAGAGCACTTTGTGTCTCTCCGCGGCGACGGCCGAGAAAAGGTTTTCCGGGCAAACGGGGGGATGGACTCGATTTCGTGGGGTCACCTCGGTGTCGGGCTTTTCAACGCCGGCTTCGTCGACGATTTTACGAACCCTCGCTTCGGCTGAAAAACTGGTATCCGGTCTCGCTGTATTTAGATTCGGCGAATCGGCCGTCGCGGCGTCCTCGTCGTATCAGTGACGCGTGACTGCGTAAACCGCGCGTCGCCGCTAACAACGTCGTCGAGCGGCCCTAAGGCCGTTTTCGCCGTACTTTCGAGCCATAAAATCGCATGCCACATACACGACGCGGAAGAACTTTGTACTTAGCTTGAGCACGAGCGTCGAGGAGTCCGCGTCTAAATTTAGCAACGCGTAAAACACAGACGCTCGCGTCGTTCGCGCTGTCGGGCTGTTAACAAAGTTGCACTGCTCCCCGATTCTTTGTGACATAACTTCCGGATCCCGCAGTGCCGGGAGAGTCCCCGAAAAGGTTTAAATTTAATCTCCAATATTTTGACGCGCCGGCGAAATCTGAGCGACGGATCGCATCACGCGCGCACTGCTAATGACAAAGTCTCGTTTCTCCGATTCGATCGCCGTCGAAAAGAGGGTCCGAGCCGGCGAAAGGAAGAGGAAACGGTAACTTTAGCCGCGCGGCGGTAAATAACTCCCGTCCTTTATTATGCGTGATTCGTGAAAGAGCGCGTATATGACAATGATATTCGGCCGGCGCGGGGGACGGGAATGACATTCGCCCATCAAAGCGGCACGAGGCCACCCGTTATGTAGCGGCGCGGGGCGAGGGGGGTCGGAGGGTGGAAAAAACATGGAAACCGCATATCGTCCGGGCAACCCCGCGTCGCGAGAGCGAGGGGGCCGGTTCCTTCCTTCCGGCTTCGTCGTCCCCCCGTCGCGCCTTCTCTCTCTTCGGGTTCGTTTGCCTCGCGCGGTCCTAACAGCGTCTTTAATTAAATCACTTCGACGAGAGCGGTCTCTTCTCCCGTTTTTTGCCTCTTCCTGTTTCCGCCCGCGATTCCAACGACCTTGGCCACTCCGCGACGCGGAAATTGCGGTGTTGCGTTTGGCAAGACAAACTCGATTTCCTCTCGTAAATCACTGGCCCTTCGACGACGTTGTTTGCCTCGTTATCCGCTCTCTCGACTTGGCAAATGCGATTTTCGGAACGATTATGTCTCGGATGTCTTTCGGTTAATTCGCCGCAGAATATACTTATTCGGTTGTGCCGACAAAATAGGTTGCCTTTTTCGACAAATAAGATAATATTTAATCTTGAGACCTGATTTTCTCGAGAACTTGGCGCGTTTGCATTAACGATCCCATCTTGCGCGCCGCCGTCGGACCGAGGTGTGTTCGACGGGAGACTGCGGTTGTAACGGATACGTGTGTCGGTACTCACCTCGACAGTATCTTGGATACACAGCCGTGAGATACCCTGAGTTGTCTCGAAATGTCGCATGGTCGGACGCCGCTGTGCGCGAGCTCAACGATCCTCTGCCTGACTACATCCGGTAGGGGCCTTCCGTTCACAAAGACGCCACCGAGCTGGTTGACTCCGCCGTGACCTGGAAAAACGAAGATCGATAACGCATTAGTCGAGTAGATCTCGGCAACTTAAATCCGACAATAAATTGCAATTTTCACTGATTAAACTCCGAAGAAATGTACAATGTATGAATATACGAAGAAAAGTGTATACAAATGGCATTTGTATACACTTTCGTCGATTTTGAACGGCGTTAATGCCGGATTTGAAAGGTCGACGTGTCAATCGTGCCGTGAACAATCTGCCGTGAAATCACGGCGTTAAGCGCGATTTGAGTGCGAATCGGGTTTCACGCGCGCGCTAGATTCACAATCGTTAAGGGAAGCCGGCAGAACGGATCGCGAACGCCAATGTAAATCTCCTCTCGAAGCGGTCTATCGCCGCGGAATCATTCCACTTGACAGATTCCGTGGAAGAATGCTGTACCGTTCGCCGGCGGGAACTTTCTACCGAGAGAGCGACTTGTCTCTCACGCTTTATTGATTTTAAAAGTAATGATTCGTTGTGTTATACCTTTGCATCCGTTCCGAATTAATCCCAATTGATTTGGGAAATTACGCATAGATTTATGACGCGTCGTAATAATGATAATGACGTAATAAAGCGCGCAGGCGGGATGCGCCGCGTGCACTTTAATATTTCAGTCGGTTGATCATTTTCGCGGCATCGAGAAACGAGTTCCAGGGTCAATGTTGTGCGAGAGCATTCATTATTATTAATTTACCCCCCGCTGCCACTCGAGTCTGCTCCACGGCGCCGCGTTCGCAGGCTTCATTTTCGCGCATTAAAGCCGCCTAACGCGATAAGTTGCAGCCAATATCGTAATGGAGGGTTCTGCGTCGCGACATATGTCTCTCTGTTCGTGCCACTGCACCGATGATTCGATGATCATCGTTGTTTTCGACGACCCCTCGGCGACGATGAGTTAAGTCGGCCACTGTTGCTCTTATGTCGAATATTTTCTCCCTCTTCGACACTTGTTCCGACAAACACATCAAGATAAGTGCAGTTGCACGAGATCGGAATATAAAATTCCTAACGCTAATTGAGTTAAATATTGCAATTATTTTTACAAGATACTAAAGTGAAGCAAATATTGCAGTGTCTTTTCCAAATATTTACATTTGCATTTATGATTTAATGTGCAGCTAATTCAAAGAAATGAATCAAACGAGCAGTAACGAGCGGCATCGCCGCCGTCGTCGTGCGCACGTTTCCATTCGAAGGGGGCTTTCGTAATTACGATAACACCGTGAGATCTATGAGGCGTGAACCGCGACGTTTTTTTTCGACCGTTCGACCGTATATCGCGTCGCTCACCCGATGATCTCGCTGCCGTCGCACGAAGACAATGAGGTCTCCGCGATCATTACTGGAAACGATACGCGCTTTCCGGTCGCAAATCAATTCGCTCTCGCGTTTATGGTCGCATCCCCCGCGGCGCGGCCGGTAGTCAGGGGGATAGTCGTCGGGATCATGGTGGCATTGCCAGGGCGAAAGCACCATGACTACCCTACACGCGCGCACACACGCCGTCACGCCTGCTGACCACAGCTATACGAGGGCTCTGGGTCCGGCCTGGACCACCCCCGAATCGACTGGCCACCGCCACCGCCACCGCTCGCTACTACGGATTTCGCTGCCGTCGCTGCAAACTGGCCGCCGTGTCGCCGGAGCTTATTGCCGCCGCTCCGTTCCGCACTTCTGTGATACGTCGAATCAAGAGACGTCGCAGTGTTCCGACTAATCCTGCATAGTGTTCCTATTATTGCCTTTACGCGCTGCAACTTTTCCCGCAGCGAGAATATCGTATCAAGAAATGCGGGATTTTATTTTGCAGAAAGTATCGTAGAGTAAAAATCGGAATAAATGGAATAAAAAGACCCGACAAGTCGATTGTGCTCAGGCAAAATAAAATCAATGATGTTTATTTTATTCTCGGTTTTATCTTTCTGATTTGCACAGTGTGTTTTAATAGAAATATATTCCATGAAAGCGCCATTTGATACGATGCGCTCACGATCATCAATCAGCATGCAATTTCGTCGAATTATATCGAAGTTCGTGACTCGATAAAATCGGTTTTATCACCATTTCGACGGGCAATCGGAGAAAGCCGATAGCGATTCCCAATCAATCGCGATTCGAGCCGCCGGTATAAAAACTTGGATGCAAAATAAAGCGACCTGGCTGAGCGCCGAGCTGCTGCGGACTACTTCCGGACGAACGCGATTCCCATCGGCCGAGTCGCTATTATATTTTCATTACGAACATGCCGCGTCGCAATGGCCACTGCCACGTTAACGATATCCTTGAAATCTCGTCGCGATCTGAGATGATCGCGAAATGAGATGTTGATCCGGTTTCCGTTATCTCTCATCAGATCTCATCAAAGCTAATTCCTTAAGATATTTATGACGCACGGCATATTTATGCGAATATTTACACGTTCTTGATATTAAGATATTACACAGGCAGGCGATAATCGTAACTGCAAAAATATGCAGGATTAATCCGAATGTGTATTGCGAGATCTGAGAATTTTATTTGTTAAAAAATCCCTCGATCACACATGTGCAACTTGTACGGTTTCCCCTGCTCCACTTTTCTACGCTCGCAGAATGAAGCGACCGGTCCAGAAGAGTTTCCAGAGCCAATAAAATGAGGCCCGGTGATACACGATCGGCGGCTCTCAGTGCATGTGTGTATATATGTCGGAAGCCAAGAACTTTGATATAGATTCCCGTACAGTCACTCGATATTTCTCCAACATCGCGCTGCTTTGTTCCCGTATTACATTACGCCTCGGCGTTACGTATTGCCGATACGCCCGAATACGACGGACTTTATTACTCGATGGCTAGAAAAATACGCGCAGAAATGCAATTCGTCGATACGGCGTGCGTTACTTGGAAATTTTATGGGATCGCTCTCGTATTCAGATCGGTCATATCGGTAATTGCGAAACGTGTGAACGTTCCACTAATGTCATTAATGATAATAAAGATTTTGTCGAGCTGTTTAGTGGCAATATATAAGCTATTTAACGAATAATAGTGAGATAACGTATTGCGATAGAGAAAAATTCCAGTGCTTCTAAAGTTTTAATGTTGTAAAAACATTTAAGATTCTCTACAAATCGATTTTACGATATAATCCGACACGACCGATGATCGTCGCCGTCGTTCTTGCTAATGCTTCATAATTATTATATTCCGTCAGATTTAACGAATGTCCATAAACGGTACGCGCGGTGATTCCGAATGCAGCAACTTTAAAGCGATACTCGAACTCGTCTAATTAATATGGTCCGACTGCTAATTGGACGGAAAAGCCCGTGGATTGGCTAACTTGTTATTTCCGTGTAATGTTCCAGATAATCTCTCGCGTGAAAAATTATTCAGCAACAATTTACAATTATACTAAATTATGAATTACAGATAATTACAGATTATTCGTTTAAATTTAAGTTCTGGAAAAATGCAAGCGGATTATTATAAAAGCTACGATATCTCGGATGCGCACAATGTTTCTCTAGAAATTTAGGAGAAAAGAGAGGCCTCCGCAAACGGCTTCTACGCAAATCGTCAATTGCAACGATTGCGGTTTAGTTTTTCGTCGGTGTCGGTACCGCTACGGCTCGGTTAGCGATCGAAGGCCATCGGATTTCTTGTTTTCGCACTCTCGTTTACCCACCGACACCGCGGAGATCTCGCGTCTCTTCTCCGTCTGTCCTGCTTGTTCTATTTAATCGACGGCAAACTCCAGGAGAAATCGTGCGATCGTTTTGCACGCAGAAACGCGCGTTTCGCGGTTCTTCTTGCGTCGGCTGGCGATATCCATCGACAATCGCATCTACATTTATGCGCAGCTCTCAATCGCGTTTCTTATATAAAATATAAAGAATACAAACGATAGATTGAAAGTATCGGAAAAAACTATCCGTAAAGAAAAACTTCTCAGCCACAAGGTTAGATTCATTTATAGAAGCGATTAAGATCGTTCCGTCATGGTTGTCGCTTGACGCAAACAGTTATTAATGTGAGCTTAGAATTGAAAACTAGAATAATAGAATCCTGACGCTTGAACACACACTCGATGCTATCGAATGTAATGTTGCGATCAATCGGTCGCTTGGCGAGATAGCGGAAGAAGTGAACTCTAAATAAAACAACATTATATCAATAAATCTTAAAAGATTATAACATAATCAAGTTTGAAATGCATCGGATATTAGCAGATTCGTGATTAATCTCGCTTCCAGCAGCCAGAGAAAAAAAGAGAATGAAGAAAGGATTGCATTAGCGATAAGAGATATTTAAAATATAAGGAGCTGGATATCTTACAGGTGTAATATTCCATCATGTTCTGATTGTATCGGTAGGCACTACTCAGAGTAGTGCTGAGGTCCATCGCGGCACTTCCGGGCCCGACGGCCATCGGGGATCCAGGTGCCTGCCTTTCCCGGAGCGTAGCAGATTTATATGTAATATGCGAGGCGCATGTGAAGGACCGGCGGTCCTATTGACCGCCGATAAAGACTTCTCGCGCGCTCCCAGAAGTGGCTCTCGTCCCTTTTTTTACGCGAACGAGGCAGGCCGGGTCTAAGGCGACGCGGTACAATGACTGTCATCAGGAGCGTCTTTGTGCCGAGCGACGGGTGGCTGCTGCGGACACCCGGTCGGCCGTCGCCTCATCTTCGGTGAATCAAGCGCCGAGTCCTGTCGCGCTCTGTCCCGTGAAAGAGAAGTCGAGTCTGATGTACGCGAACCTCGCAGTTTCTCGGCACCACCATTCACAACATCGTCCGAAAGTGTTCGGTGTTCGTTCGAGTCTCACGTGTGCGAACTTCCACTTGCGCGCTTTTACAGTACCAACTCCAACTCTCCTTTCCGCGACAGATTATTGCACGTAATCCTTATGCAATTCCCCGTTCTTATGCGATTAATGACGCGATTGAAAGTACGGACGTTTCTTCGACAAGCGTGCGCGATACACTTCAGATATGACAGTTGCACATACTGGACGGGAGCACTGCTCTTATCGTTCGCCACAATCACCAATCCAGCTCACTGCATCCAATTGGTCCAGTCGACACCCGAGTGTGTTTTTTCCTCTCCGTACGTCGCAATCTGACAATTCATGACATGCTCAACGTTTCAGCGGACAATCAATGTTTATCACTGTAGTCGATGAATAAACGCGCGCTGAGATGCGGATTTTCTCAGGATGGTGTCGCAGAATGCGTTGCGTCATCCGACGCAACGACATTCATCCGGCGCATCATTGACAGGTGATGAACAATCGTGAACTGGTTTACCGGACACATAAAACAAAGAGGCCGAGGGCTCAGCGCGAAATTCTTCGCGGATTCGCGCGTATCTTCAGGAGGCAGAGAGAAGAGGCACCTCTCGGTCTCACCGTCTATCGTTATCGTTATCAGCCGCCGCGGTAACTTTCGCGCCTCCCCGCGAAGGAAGCGGTGTCGTGTCGTGCCGTGCCGTGTCGTCACGGCGTACCGGGCCGACGACGTCGTGGAGCACGAAGGTGGCTTCTGCCGACGGACACACGTGACTTCGGACAGCTTTTCGACCCCCGCCTCGCGCCGGCGAGCTTTCATCCCCACGCGGCGCGCGACCCCGCCTTTTGCATCCCTCGATCAGCATCCAGCCCGGCCCGATTGGTCGACGCGACGCGGCGCTCTGGTGGGAGATCGCCCTGCGACGAGGGGTTTCTACGGAAACGGCGGCGGCGTCGCGCGGGATAACCTCGTTATTGGTATCGCGGCGGCGGGAACGGGACACGGTGGGCTCGGGCGCGCGCGGGGCGCCGGCGGCGGGCGGACGAGAGGCGGCAGGGCGGAGGACGGAGGATCTTCGAGGATGGTAGAGAGACGAAGGCGAGCGCGAAATAAACGCTCGCCGGCTGGTCTACCGCCAACAGTCCCGCGCGAAATCACGCGGCGCACACCCCCGTGAGCACTGCTTATTCATGAGAGTGTCCCTCTTCTCCGCGAGAAGAGAGAAAAAGAGAGACGGAGAGTGGAGGTCGTACCTCTTGGGCTCCCACGGATACGATGTCGCGCCCTATCGATTTTATTTATTTAAAAGTTACCCTCCGTCGCTCCAGTTCCTCTCCTCCGCACGGCCGTTATTACGGCGCGCAGCACTCCGTCCTGCGGAATTGATCGCGGCACGCGTCGATCACCGATCGATGAAAGAGAAACCGGAGTGGGCGATGAGGATAGAAGCGCGCGGTGTTAAGGGTGAATAAAACGCGTAGTTCGTCGATTTGTCGTTAGCGATTTCACGACAAATTTCGCAGCAATCGCGGTCTTCGAATTTCGCACAGTTTTCGTACACTCTCCGTACTTTCCATGAAATCGCTCCGCTGACGACTTTCCTTTTCGATTGTCTTCATTTGGTTCTTCGCGTCGCTATCATTTATTCACTCTATCGATCCTCGTTTGTAAAGAGCAGTTTAGAGATATCGAATGGCAATAAACTTGTTTACCGTCGCAGAGATAGGGACAAAAAGGAACAATAGCCGGATGAAGAGCCATGCAGTCAAATATTTAAAAATTAATGCTGCTCGACTGGTGTATTGCCAGCGATGCTACGCCAGAGATTACACGTTTCTCGATCATTCCTTCTTCAACGGGGAAAAATTTAGCGAAATTCTGCGGCCTCTCGTCTCGAAGTATTTTGCTTGTCAATTATTTTTTCTTTTATTACTTACGTATGCAGTTTTATAAGAATCATTTTTCGCGTGAAATCTTTAGTGGTTCACTAAAATGCGACGACGCCAAGAGCAATCTGAAGATATTTTGGCTTGGTTCGTAATAACTGTCCAGACACGACGTTGCATACGACTCCCGTTTGCATTACGATGTTATAACTTGGCACACTGGAAGGATTAGGCTCTCAGAGCGTATCGCGCGACGTCCCGCGGCATGCATCGCCGCGACTAATTACGAGACTGATTACGTGGAGACAAACGCCGTGGACGCCGCACGCGGGTCGCGGAGGGATGGCCAAGGTGACCGAGGGAGAAAAGGGCCTCGCAATCTGCAAGTCGCGAGCGATAGGGTGGGGAAGCCGAAGGTGGGGCGCGGTGTATACTGGTTCACGAACCGGCGTACTCGCTCTCCTGCGACGCGTTCCTTGGGAACTTATTCTCGGACATGATACGTATCGTGAAATATAGATACTTATTCGCCGGAAGAGACTTGCAGTTTATGATGCTTAAAAGTTCGAACGCTACCAACCATTCGGCGTTCGCCGCTCGTAAATACATCCGCTCGTCTTTATATTATTCATATCTTTCGATTCATTTCTGTTTTATTCGTACGTATTTGAATTTTTTATTAAATTAACTAGAGATGAGAACATTAAATTTGATCAAATTCTCGAGCAATACTAATTACAATATATAGAACATAAAATAGAATTCTTATAAAAAAAAATAAAAAAAATATACATATATATATTTATTTATTTCGCACCGTTGGGAGTAGCAAACGGGATTGCCGAGTGCCACCACCTTACTAAATTATTACGCTGGGAAGGACTGGAGCCCCCGTTCCGAGCCGCACGGGCCGGATCGCCCGGAAGATGCGGTCAGCCATCGTCGTCGGTGAGACCGTCGCCGGGCCGCGAATCTCACAAGGGTCCGGTTTACATTCGAGTGCGTTCTTTCGCGATTTCTTTCTCTCTTTCTTCCTCACCCCGCCCCTCCTGCCCCTTGCCACCATCGTCGCCGCCCGCTCGCTGACACTAGATACTCGAGATCGCGAAACATTCACGTGTGCCTTGTCAAATGGTGTCGTTGCGCAACCGGTGTACGCGACACCGACACTCGCGCTCGGGCGAGACGAAACTTCCTAGCGACAACATCGTCGATCCGGTCGTCGATTCGTGAGAATATCGAGGAACTCGCGCGAGAAGTCGCGCGCGTACAAAGTTACCCGACTTTCAAGACGTATGTGCGAGAATACTTTTCTTTCTCTCCTTTTCGTCCTTTTTACTTTCCCCGCAGTTACAGCAGCTTTAATTCAGCAACGAGGAATAAGATTTCTGATTTCCAGAGGAGGACTCTATATAAAATTCCCTCATTTGCATGGTTCTTTTTTTCTCTCCGCAAAAGTGACACGGTGATAAACCAGTTTTTCGCGTCAGGTCCTTCGAGAGACGTCGAGGCTTATTCCCGTAAAAATTCCCCCTCGTAAAAATTCCTGCTTCACCTGACGCGTGATCCTCACAGGGCGAGGAGCAACCATTCGTCATTACTACGCCGGAGAACCTAATCTCCCGAGGATCCCGCCCGAGATTACGCTTTGGCATATCATTTGCCTGAACGAACGAGCGACCCTGGCCGCGTTGACGGGTAATATGTCCTCTACATGATTGCACCAGTGCCCGACGCTGAGACGACGCATTTGTAGGCGAATGGGAACGCACCGTGGACCCAGAGGCCTGACTGCAAGCCCCGCTGCGGTGTGGGGGCGGCGGGAGAGTGGGAAAGCGTCGCTGCGGTGCGCGCGGGGGCAGATGCAGATGAGGTCGTCGCACGGGGTGCATCGATCATGAGGGTAATGCGGCCGCATCGCGCTCTTGGCTGTCCCTAATCAGTGCCCTAGGCGAGCTATCCTTCCTAATCCACCGGCGGACCGCCGCATTAATCTCCTTTATCATAGCGCGCGAGATCGAGGAGTTCGCGGAGCGAACGGGACGTCTGCGAAATTGACGGTGTTGTTGTCGATGTCTCGCGTGATAAAGCATCTGTCTTTCTCATCCGTTGCGATCGCCGGCACGGAAATTAGGTCGGCGATCCGTGAGTTTCTGAAAAAAAGTCTGGCTTATCGGTTATCGGGAATTAGAAGGGTAAGGATCGTGCGCCGCGACTTAATTCTGTAGTATCCAAGGGACATTTCCCATTGTCGTGTGGAATTTCGTAACGCGTACACAAAAGATTTGCCCCCCTCTCGCCCGGACGAAGGCTCTCCCCGGCGGCGATGTCGGCGGGAGGAAGGAAAGAAAGGTGGGCGGCGATAACTCACGAGATTTGATGTAAATAGCGCACTTACTTATTCGCCAGTGTCGCGCGGCAGAAGTTAAAAATACGCAGGGCGAGGTGAGGGGCAGCCCGCGCGGGAAGGGAACGAGAAGGCGACTTTTTTGCGTAATGAAAGCAATCAATTCAAGTCCCCGCCGCCTCCGCCGCCATCCCGTCGAGAGTGGTAGTCGCGCTCTCTCTCTCTCGATTCTTGCTCCCCCGTTCTCCCTTACGTCGCTTGGTCCTGTTAAGGACGGACGAAAAGGAGGCAGCGACGGTGGGTAGCGATGGCGGTGGTGGCTCACCCTCGTTTCACCGCACCGTGCCACCCTCTTCTTTCTCGCCACCCCAACGGTGGCCGCGACCACTTTTGTAGTCATCATAAAATGCCCTGCTTTCAAGTTCCGACGATTGCTACTCTTTTTTTTCCCCGGTCCTCCCATTCCGGGGGTAGCGCGGCGGCGGAGAATAACGAAGTGGGGATCGCGCGAGGCAAAGAAGAGCGGGGGAGGGTGAGAGAATGAGAGGGGGCTACTGAGGTGGCGGTTAATCCTGAGCATTCCTGCCGGGAGACGCGGGTATGGAAGGACGATCTCTTTAAAAGAGCACTAAAGTATCGTTAATCTTAAGAAGAGGAGCTCTTACTTTCGCCCGGACGGACCGGTTAGACGCGTCCGCTTGATACAGAAAGAAATTGCGACGCCGTGAAATAAATCCTTGTCGTTTCGCGGAAGTTTGCCGGCGCGAAACAGCGCGACGGTATTTTATTAGTTTAATCGTAAATTTTTGAAAACTCCGGCAATAACATTGAATTCTGTCGGTGTGATGCTGTAAGAGATCTGTTCGGTATACACGTTATTTCAATAGTCGGAAAAAATATTTCCAAAGTCAGTGAATACCGATAATTGTATACGGAGCGATTAACAATTAATGTTGTACGTGACATTCTTTTACCGACACAATGATCTCAACACACGCGTTACGTTTGTCTCTCGGAAATACGTGATAATGTTACGGAATAGGATTTCTCGGCGACAGACAAAGAGGCTATCTTCCCGCGGGAAATGCTAAATGTCAAACACACAACCCTCCGCCGTTCCCGCGGGAACTAAAGGCCATAGCATCATAATATGATTACGTTCTGTTCGTTATCCCCTTGTTTAGACGCGATTATTATTGTGCGTCGGCAAATTTATGACAATGCGTAATACCAAACGACTCGATTGTGCAAAGCAATCTACCATTTTGTCCTTCGTTTAGTCACTTTTTCTTTAAATTTAAAAATTTTTTCCTATTTTTGAAATTTATGCAAGAAGTTCATAAAATACGAACATACTTTCTCTATATTTTTTTTTTATGTCTCAAAAGCATTGTGTACTTATTTTTTAAAATATTGACTTATGTTTCTACGTAAACAACAAAGGTAATAGATACCCTTTCCGTTTCCTGTTGTGCGAATATCCGGGAGAGAAATTGGGTCTTCGCGTTTCTTGCGAGCGAGCCGCATTCTAGGCGCTCCCTGCATTAAGCATGAATAGAGCTACGGTAATGGCTAGAAGAAGGGTTATATCGCGCGCACATAAGGGGGACGCACTTGAGTGGTTTGTCGTCGTCTTGCGGCGGGTGGAAAATCCGACGGAGAACTCGCTCTAAGTATATAACAGGACGACGAGGGGTGGCGGACGTGGGTCACGTGCTGTCGCGTGCCGCGATGGTCGCCCGTGATCTATGCGCCGTCACCGCACATCTCGCATATATGGAAATTATTGCCACGCAATCCGGATACGCCCTTTCCTCGACGCTGCACTATGTGCGCGCGGACCCATCTCGATTTAACAGAGTATTTTAAAAGCTATCGATCGGCGACGATGCAAGCGCGAGCGGGCCTCCGCGCGCTCGGATCTCGATGCGCCGCGCGCGAATAAAAATTCTTTTGCTCGTTAATCATCGCGGGGACATATTGCATCTCGCGTCGCATAGCGATATTTTACTCGTCGCAGTCAGCTTTCATAAAAATTTCGTACGCTGAGCGACGTACGGCTTTATTTCATATGTGTTTCGAAATATTGAAATGAAACCAAATTCACAGAGCACATCTTGTTTCGTACAGATAATGCTTGTAATTATATAAACGTAAAGTATTTGAAATCATCACTAATTTTTGCGCGAGATACGCAATGATTGAGGGGGGCAACAGCGCGCTTCGATCTACCAGGAAAAAAGACGGCGGGCGATCCTCCACGTCGTCTAAAGGTGGTGATGCGGTCGTGAATAAGGGTGGGCGGTGTGCCTCCAGGGGGTTTAACCCGGGGGTTGGTGCATATTTCACGGTCTGTGGTCCCATCTCGCGGAGACAATCTGAACCAGCGTGGATACATCATCGCGTGACGCCACGTAATAACGTCCTGGACCACAACGAGCTCCTTTCAAAACCCTCTTATTTATTCATCTCACCTCATCCCGCTGCCTCGCTCGCTTCTTCGTCCTCTCGCTCCCTTTCTCCAACTATACCTCAACCCTCCGCCCGCCGAGTTCGTACCGACCCTCTCGGCGTTACCCTTTGCGACTTGGCAGCGCTCACTTTTCTAAACCGAGGAGAAATCTCTCCTTTGTAAGAATGTATTCATTTTTCTTCCCGAGAATTGAGAAAACTTTCGCGGAGCAATACTGCGACGGAGTAATGTTCAATAATAGAGAAAGATGAGAGAGGGATCGTTTCAAATCTTTCCCGATTCAATTATTCAAGAAAAATATAAGAAGCTTTTCGTAAGTTACTTGCTCGTTGCTTGAAGAAAGTGAGTTATCATCTGTAGCTTGTCGTTTCACGTTACATATGTACGTAGATGCACCGCGAGCTGGCCACTTCAAAAAGAAAATATTAATTGAGCACGACATATTGCTCACTGCCTCGCATTCTCCGAATAGCGTCTAATTTATATGCGAATTCTCGCAGCGCTCCTCTGTGCGGCGCGTCTTCGCTCTGGTTTTAGCACCAGATGTTGCTCGCAACGTGCGTAAAGTGCATCGACGAAATATCGGTGTCGAAAACACGGAGGAAGAGGCTGACAGGGTCTTTTTTCAACATATATTTGTAACACGCGCAATATTATTCTAATGCGTAACACGATATTTTTTATTCATTATTCGCGCGAGGAGAAATTTGCAATCGCATGACTTATGATAATATTTATACCCAAGTGAATGATAATTCTCGAATGTTTAAATAATAATAGAGAAGTGGAATAAATGATGGTGTCAGATCTCGTTTGTCGACGGTGACGAGCGGCCCTGACCGTTAAGATAATAATAATCTCGCGAGCACACAGACGGGCCCGCGCGCGAGAGAGCGTATACACCCGTCGCACACGCACTTGGCTCCTCTCGCGCGCCGGCAGAAAAGCTATTTGTCGGATGACAAACGAGCGGCGGGCTACGTGGGTGGCTTCGGCAGTCGCGGGAAATGGTGAGCAGCGCGCCGTGTCGCCGCGTGCGCTTTCGCGCGCTCCTCGGGCCCGAGGGCGAAACGAGCTTAACTGGCGAGCGACATGTGTGTACCGTACCGTCGATTTTCTCTCGATCGCCGCTCGTGAGCGGCAGCGAGGAAAGAGGACCGTCGTCGCGACTTCCTCCCGATTGCGACCGTGCGCGTCCGAGCGCGACCGCCGCAAATTCAGACTCGGCGGTCCCTGCATTGCGGCCAGCGTGCTAGATCAGAGCAAGTATCATAGCTCACAGAATGCGAGGGAGAGAGAGAGAGGGGGGGAGAGAGAAACCGGCTGCAGAGCGGATACATTTCGGTGGCCGGCGCAGTAACGCTCGCGCGCTCACACGCAGGCACAGGCGTGCGTATATACGTGCGGCCGGGAGGCACATAATGTCTAATGGGGGTGATTGTGCTCGCGCTCCGTGACGGATCAATCTGCCACCCCCTTCAACCCCCTGCGCCTCTTCCTCTTCCTCCGCCAACATCCCCCCAGGCCGAAGAGCGAGAGGACCGTCAGCCCTTCGGTCGGTCCCGCCAAGCCGAAAGCCGAGCACGGACTCGCGTGGATAACGCGACTATTCGTCATACCGCCGCAGAAGGGCCGGAATTAGACGCTGGGAGCGTTATTAATCGGCGAACGGCCGCGTCCGTTTTAGAGCGTCCTCCGAATTTGCCTCTCGCAAGCAATTAATTACAAAGTAGTAATCGAGAGACGCATTTGCAAGCAAATGGCGATACATCAAACATTCAAAATTCCACCGAAATTCTATGAAAATAAAAGAATAATAATTATTTTTATGAAGACTAGAAGTTTCGAGTCGCGTCAGTCTCTCATTCCGAAAGTGTGATCTGACCTGGCGCGCAGGAAAGGCGGCATTATGTTACGCGTGCAGAGACATTCGCGGGCGTGTTCATGCGGCCGTAACCTGTTCCCGCGGCACCCAAGCCTCGCGCTCCAAGGAAGCGAGCGTGCTATAAGGTAACGAGGCGATCTCTCATATCGCGCCGCCCACGTGCGCCGTTGACATAAACACGGCCCTCGTATGTATCCCGATCGGTCTGAAAACCGCGTGCAGCCGGAGCTGGAAACCGCGGCGGGGAAGCGCGGTCCCGAAGAGAAATTAATAATAAGTCGCCCCGCGCTCTTTCCTCCCTCCTCCTGGAAGAGCAAGGTAACGCATCCTCGGCGGTGGGCCTGCGAGAGAAGCACCCTCTCCTCCTTCCCGCAATCAATCTGTCAATGGGTGCAGCTTGTTTTAATTGGCGTTATTAATGGCGTCGATATCCCGCGCGACCGCTCGATTCATCCGTACCTTCCACAACGTGTTGCTTGTTTTTTTTTTTTCCGCCCCGCCGCCGCAACCCTCGAGACATCCACCGCGGCGCATTAAGCCAGCCGTTACTACCACCGTTATTAATTATTGCGCCGGATCGACGTTCCCGACGTTGCGAACGTTGCCGGGCGCTTCGCGTATCATTCTTACCCACCGAGCCCGAGCAGACCTCGACCATGGATACGAGCGAGTTTCGCGTTTCGACCCGTCGTAGGTAGCAGATGGCAGCAGAAGGTTGCTAAATCCCGTCGCATTCGCAATTTGCAGTTCAGCTGGATCGCATCGCGATAGTAAAAAAAAGACGCAGTTTTATTGACAAAAATATCGTAATTTGCAAACTGTGATTTTTACAACAAAATATAATAATTTTTTTTTTTTTTTTTTTTGTAGAACTTTTGCATTGTCTCACAGATTTTTTTTATTTCCTCGTCTTCGCCAGCACGCGTTCTTTCGAAGGATCGATCGTTAAACGACTAGGCCGCACGCATATTAGTTCCGCTTATTGTTCCGAGCCCGTAAAAATTAGTCTCTGAAAGACGATCTTGCGCAACAGAAGCGATCGCGGTTCGTTGAATTCGCCCGGTGCACGAGAGGACAGATTGCTTCGAACGCATTCGCAATTGCACCGATCACGATTCTATTAACGCTTTAACAGAGGCTGAGTTTTTTTTCTCTGCTATACGCCGTTAAATATGTAGATTCTATGTTGCACGGATGATTCCTTTTATGGATATGTAAATCGTTCACTCCGACAACCTCGTTCTATCAGATCTTTAAATTGTCATAACGGTACACGCGTGTTGCCGAAGAAAATATATCAATGCGTATCGCGAAAACTTAACATAAAATTTCTTCCGAGACTGAAAAACCACGCGGGATTGACATTTAGACAGCATCGTTAGCAAGTGCGTTCGAATGAGCAGTAGAGTGGAAAGCGAAGCGGTATGATTCGGCGCGTGTTACGCGCCGCGGAAGCTTTTCTCATTTTAGCAAAAACCGGCCGCGCAGAGCGGATCGACGCACGAGGGATCCATTATCGCTGCTTGCGATCTTAATGGACGGCCGTTATCTTGTCATATCGATGGTGACCGGTGAAACTGGAACGCGTAATCGCCACTTTACGATTTCCATCTGTGTTATAATCACTCGTCGGCATACGATAAAAAAAAACGACATTTAAAGCAGCGCGCAAAAAGCTGCAGAATGCGCTTGAATTTTATGCTTTAACGAGGCGTGTGCACGTGCCTGATTTCTTTGATTTTAATTACGGAAGGTCCTGCGCGAAATTAATGAACCGATGAAACGGCTTTCGCAATGGATGGATGGAAATCGGCACCGAGTCGAAGTGTCGAACGTTAATGGGCGCGAAATTCTGCGTTTTCTCCTCGATTCGTGTACGCGCGCAAGGACGACGGAACACAAAAATAAGGTAGGAGAAAAACGCGAGTCGACAATTCCCGGTTGCAATCGCAAGGACGTCGTCCGATATAAAGCCGCAGATAATTGAGCAATCGTTCTCTTTTTTTTCGGTCTTTCCGCAAATTACAATACGTCCGTTTAACACGGTTTCCGCGAGGCGCGCAAGAAGGTTCACACATATAATCGCGATTACGTATCCGTAATCGTATACGTGCGTATATCCAAGTCTGTCTATAAATATATGTTGTAATTATTTGGACAATAATTTAAAATAATATTAAAATTGATTTTTAAGAAAAGTTTCCGAACGGCAATCGAGACGTCCTTACTTGCAAAGAACTTTCATCCGTGGGAGATACGACGGCCGATCGAATCGAACAGCCGTGGCGTGCATAAACTCTGTCGAGCGTGTAAACTGGATAATATAATCCCGGTTCATGGAACGCCGGACAGATATACGTAATACGTGACGTCGCCGCCAGATACGGGCGTGTAACGAAAGTTATGCGAGCACAACGCATATCGGTCCGCCTCTTTTAACGCCGAGTAAACAAAGCTGCACTGCGACCTTACTTTCCACGCGGCGACACGCGCGATTTATGCCCCCTTAAACGAAGTGAGCAAATGTTCACATGTGTTCCTCAAGCACACTATTCGATCGCTATTAAGACGTAATGCATCGTTCGATCATAGGATAAGTCATTCGATCATGTGTGCATTTTCTAAATCATTTCGCGCCAGACAGCTGGTTATGTTCAATCCCGCGGCGCGCTGAAAAACCACAGCGCGCATTATGCGCGCTTCAACGACGGACACGTATTACCGCACTACGTGCCTCGCGAGTCAAGTCATTAATCTGGTACGAATGAATGTATATTCTCGGATAGTCGCGCCGGGGAGAGCATATACTACTTGCGCCGCGCGCGGATAAAATTACTTAATCTACGACGCGCCGGTCAATGGATATTACGGCGGACAAAAAGCCAACGACCTGCCTTTCCGCTTCCAGCCGATCTGGATGACCCCGCTGGCGAACACGCCCTTGCAGCGCGTTGCCGGTGCTCCCGTCTCTTCTCATTAGCGTCCGAGAAGAGAGCCGTGCGCTTCTCCACCTGTTAACCGAGAGATCGAGTACGCGCGAAAGTGCGCGAGCGCGCATAAATCCATCAGCCCGGTCGGAATCTTCTCCCCATCGGCAAATAAGCGCTACACCTGGTAAAGAGAATCGGTAAACTGCGCGAGGGCGGCGAGGATAAAATTACCTAATTTACAGCGTGTCGGCGTGCGATAAGCATTACTTAGATGAACAACAAAAAAAGCACTCTGCGCGCGAAAGAGAGGACGAGAGCGTCGGGCTATCGATTCTTGACCGGTTGCCAGGGCAAGAAACAACAAAGTTGCAACGACCTTCCTTTCCACGTCCGCACCGACCCGGATGACCTTAACGCGCCCCACGACTGTATCGCGCGAAGCGTTGCTGATACGCTTCTGCCGTGTCTTTTTGCGCGCTCGCGGCAACGCGCGCACGGGTGTATCGCGTTACTCGTAATTCCCGGTGTGTCCGGTTCGCGGTGTACGCGCGCGAGTTCGGACATAGAAGAGGAGATGCGGTGTGTGTGCAATGCGAGAGGGACGGGGAGGAGGAGCTACGGGGAGAGCGTAGGTAGCATTAGTCGGCGATCGCGTTGCTCTTGTTGCCGGCAATGCCGCATGGATAGCGGAATGCGCGAATTCTTCGGAGAGAAGGAGAGAGAGTGAGAGAGAGAGAGAGAGAGAGAGAGAGAGAGGGAGAGAAGGAGAGGGGAAAAGAGAGAGAGCAACAGGCTGCGGTGCTGCCGGTGCACGGTGCCGGTGCATCGGCTGGCCTGCACGAGTCGCTGCGGTGGCAGAAGCAGCGACCAGCGACCGAGCAGATGTCGGCGGAGGTGAGGGAACTGTGGGCGTCCTTGCCCCGGGGGACAGGGACGTGCAGGGCCTTGAGGGGTATAGGCACAGGCTGACCTCTTAAACGGGACCGCTGCATGATCGGGCATGAGGGGAAATTCCATCAATCTAGAAACGTGTCTATCTTCAAATATATTTCGAGAAATATTAATTTATTTTTGCGGGATTATTTGAAAACAATTTCACATCCCGTTCGGCGTTCAAAATTGTCCTAACGTTAGCAGCAAAATTCACGGTCACTTGAATTCCTATTCTTTGTCCCAAAATGACGGAAGTTCAACGAAATAAAATATATGGATGTATTGCATAAATATCGAAATGTAAAAGGATATTGATTCTTTTGAAAGAAATTCGAATTATTTGGAGATTATATCAATCGCGCGGTTCAGCGAAAGTGCGAGGCTCATCGTTTCTCTTCGTACGAGCGAGCCTGTCGATGCAGGTGTATCTCCCGGTGGAGAAGAAATCGGTAGGGAAAGAGAGAGGAAGAGAGCCTGCCGGCTGGCTACCGGTTAGCCCAGGTCAGGGTTGCCCGCGAGCTACAATTTGGCATTTCTCGTGGATCCTACCGAGTGTAATTTTCTTGGCTCTACCCCGTCAAGGAATCCGGTCCACCGAAGAGGTCGATCGCCGATCGATGTAAAGTAAAGCGGACGGGACACGCGATGGAGAAAGCAGATAATTGCACAATCGCCGCTTAATGAGACACGGGTGAATCCCGTTGCTGATTTCAATAACGCGATGACGCGAGATTTTTCATAGAACTAGCATTTGCGATCAATTACAAAAAAAAATCTATAAATAGTTTAAAAGTTTATAAAAAATCGGATAAGAATTAGAAAAGAGATGATCTGTTTCAGAAGAATTTGGTCTGAAAAACTCGTCGCTGAAAACGCAAACAATATATCTTATTGCGCACAATGGCTTTAATAACGTGGCTGCTCGATCGAGAATCCGTTCTGATTGCCTCAGCGAGCCCTCGGTTAATGCAATGGAGATTTTAATGAAACTGATGCGCCCAGCGGTGTACGTATTATACGAGTGCGCATACTGCGCGATCTATAATGCCCGCACGCCGATATGGCGTCCGTTGCAATTTTATTATCGACGATGTTAAGCGCTCGATCCCGACGAACCTTCTTCCGGGCTTTAAGGCCGGCTGTTACGCCTGCCGCGCCTCTACGTAGCGGATGCGGCTCGTTCCCGTTTCTAGAGTCCGGTTGTCGGGGGACTGTGCACGAGATATGCAATCTCTGCCTTATCTTTTTCGCTCTCCTCCCCCCCCCCCTCCCTCCCCCCCGCCGGTCGTCCTGAAATTCCAACCGCGCTTGATCCTTGATCCTATGCGACGGCGATCTTCACTGATGTTTCGCGGGCGATTTCTGACCGCGCGACGACGCGACGAGTATCTTTTCAAGCGCAGGGACAAGTATGAGCGTTTATTTACTATATTTAGTTTATTTGTAATAAGCCTGATCTAATAAGCGCATCTGTGCAATATAGTGCGATATAGTTTCACCGGACTCGCCTGTCGCCTGCCAGGATGCCGTCTCTTGCGTAACGGTAAAGTTAATTAATCTCTCTTTCTCTTTCTCGCGCGTGCAAATAATTTAATCGCGTTACGCGCGAAGCGGAATCGGTAGTGATCTCGAGCGAGAACGATCGACGCGTTTCGCTGAGCTCATGCGTCAACCTCGGAGGTCGGAGCGTATACAGACAGACGAGAGGAGAGCGAAACACGTTACTGTATTCCCGGCAACGCTTATGTTTGTTATTCTATTCGCAACGATCTGAGATAACACGAGGGTGTCGGTTCGCAGGCAACACGTGCGCGCGGTTATTACGGTCCTCTGCAAATTCGCGTTGCATCTCGATTCGCCTTCCGCGTCGCACCGCCGGGAATGCCGGAGCGCACGCTCGTTGCCGCGAACGAGGAAGACACGCCCGGTATAAAATCGTCAACGACTTTATTTTATTCGATTACCCGAACGCTTGCGAGTGGACAGAACGACGCGTCGATCGTTTCGTCTCTCAACAATTTTATTTTCATCTTATTCGATTGAACATTTCCGTCGATATGATTGCCAAGCATTCATTAGCATCTCCGGCATATAAACAGTCTCGAGAGGAAGAAATAACGAACTATCAAAGGTTATTTATAAGGATAATAAAGCCTCTCTTTGCAGGCGCGCGTAGAGCTGCTCGCGAACAAGATTCTCTTAACGAGACACTCGTGGTGTTCTAGCTTTGACAATTCCCGATTCTCTTTTCTCTCGACCCATATTCGACTGCCCATTTAAGGATCATCGCGCGGCAGGCCATTAAAATGTTCGATGTGGCGCTCAGCTCCCAGCTTTGCTCCGGTGCAGAAATACGCGCCGCGTGACGTGCGACTTGCGCCACAAAATGGAAATCGGCGTAACATAGTCGAACGAGCGATTAAATAACCGTAACAATCGGCAACACGGTCTCCTTCGAGCTAACAAGCTCTCGCGAGCGGAATAAAATGGCGAACGTTATCAAAATGAACGCAACGCCGAAATTGCGTCATTACGTGCTCCGAATCCATTTTCCTCAGCTACGTTGTGCTTTCCGGACGTAGCCAGTGGCGCAAACGCGAGCCGCGGAGGAGTGCGAGGCAAGTAACACGTCCGCCAAGATGAGTTATGGGCCGCGCGGAGCGTCCGGAGTGATTATCGTCCCGGACGATCGTTCCCCCGCCTAATTGTTCGCGCTGCGGCTATCGCGTTTTGAGGAAGTCGCGGTCGAGGAGGAGGGTGTAGCTCGGGATCCCGCGATAAGAAGCGGCAACGACTCGCGAGGGTCTCTCGGGACCTTAGGGACAACGGTTCTTAGAAGTGCAACAGAGCTGTAATCGTTCCTCCGGCGGCCGTGGCGGTGCACGAATCACTGTCGGCAGAAAAGTAGCAGCCCACGGGCTCCGCAATTTCCGTAAATACACAGTAAAAACACCGCGCGTCCCGGCGCCGCCATTCGCGTCTCCGCTGCTCTATCTGGACGAGGAGGCCAGCCGGAGAGAAAAGAAAGAAGAAGCTTCAATAGATCCGCCCCGCGCGCAGTTGCCGGCTGATTGGAGTCGAAAGCGTGCGCAAACGTTTATCGTCTCGCGGTTTTCGAACGTATGCTTTTATCCACAGAAATATTACTTTTTCAAATTATTGACATTCGAGTTTTTAATTAATTTTAAACGTTGTTTTTATAGCTTTATTTATAGAATTAGATTCTCTTATTCGGCGCTAGTAAATTTAAATATTGAAACAGGATGATTGTTCCATATAAATCTTTTTCACGAGCTTTACATACTTGCTAGAAAAATCTCCGCGAGCGAAGCTTACTCTCGGCACGGTCACGAAGCGCACAGAAGCCGATCGTCGGCTTCCGTCTCATTGGGCGGGACACAGTTGCACTTTGACTGACTCTCGGAGCCGTCGGGCCGAGTCGAGGCACGCCGACAGTCGGTGTATGAACGATAATTTATTCAGAATAGGATACAGGTTGTGCGAGAGAGAGAGAGAGAGAGAGAGAGAGAGAGAGAGAGAGAGAGAGAAAGAGAGAAAGAGCCGCGCGGCACAAAGTCGTGCAGTAAGATCGGCGACCGACCGTATGGCTTTCTTGGTCCGCGTGCCGGCTCTGCAGACCGAGAAATCGTTTCTCGGATCAGCAGCGCTATAAGAGGCGAGACGAGAGCTACGAGCCGACTACGGACACGTGGATTCGTTCCTGTCGCCCGTTGTTGTGAATGAGAAGTTTATCGTGCCTCGCGCGCGAAGGGCGAGTCGAAACGATCCGAGTCTTAATCGGGAATAAAAAGCAATCCAATTTCGACGGATTAAAATTTTCACATCATGGACGTGCGAAAATTATAGTTATACAAAAAGTAGTGTAAATTACTGTAAACGTTTCTAAAAAAGTATTGCGGCATTTGCGAATAATGATTGATCGATAATAAATTTATATTCAATGTGCGTGTATCATTACGTAAACGTGACGTATTAGCGGTGTAGATCGTCCGGTTCATCCGCGTGTCGTTCAATTGCGGGGACTTTCAGCGCCACAGCTAGCGCGAGATTAAGCGCTCGACATATATAGAAACTCCCATTAGGAGGATGTTGTCGTTACGTCATTACGCGCTGAATTCATCTGCTTTTTGCGACGATTGGGCGGGATTACGAGGCACGAGTGGCAGGCTCGGCTGGATAAAGCTGGCATGTTTCTTTCAGGCGCGGACTAATGATAAAGGTGTCTGGCGTCTGGGAGATCAACGTGAAACTATACGATCGAGCGCAGAGAAATAAAATATGGGAGAACTCGTTCGCCAGCAGGTTGAAAATCGACGATTACCGGCCGAAAATACACGTTAACGAGCGTCATTATGGCATTATTACAGCGCCAGGAAATGCGCGAGAGACGAGAAATCTAAACTCGGCATCTACAAACTGGTTTGGCGGCACCCCGCGTGGGCGTAATGCCTCCTGACCCTTAATTTAGCTTCTTCATCAATCTGGAAGCTCGCTGGCTCGCGATCCGATGCCTTTATACGCGCGGCTACCACATCGCGCTTAATTTAACGGTACCCGCGTCGAAAGACTACATCGATTTCAGTTCCTATTTGCAACAACAGTAAAATGTATATTTCACGATGCTTTTATCGAAGTGCTAATCGACCGTTTGATCAAATAACAACTGTAATTAACGACGCGAGTGAATTTCAGGCTAAAAGCGATATACTGGAGCCATTAATTAAGCCGACGATTATTTTATGCGATAGTCGACACTCTTTATTCGATTTAAAAAAAAAAGCATCGTAGCGTGAGAAGAACGATCACACGTTTTTCATTGCATACGTGCTGTATTCACCGTGTGCTCGATATCGCTCTGAGTTCGCCCTCGAATGCTAGATACTGGATGCTGACTTCACCTGATTAACATTGCCATTAGCATAATAGTTTATGAGACGTTAGCGCCGCGCGCTGCGTATGAGAACGGGCGTTTCACGATCGGCGGTTCAAGGTTCGGAAAATGGTATCAATGTAAACAGGTACGCGAGCGGCGCGAGATCGGGTAGAAATGCGCCAACAATGTGCAACACTGTGGCCCGCGCTCGGACGCGGTAATCGTAACTTCGCAAGCATTATACGCGTCTCGCATGCGCGGGTTATCGGCAAATCGGACCCGGGCAATATCGGCTATTGCCTTCTTCCCCCTTCGTTTTATTACCTGCGCGGCGAACTCCGCGTAAATACGCGCGCCCCGTGCACGCCGTGGCGCGTCCTTAAACTTGCGCTCGCGCAGCGACGTAATACTTAACGCTTTACGCCCGAGCTGTAACGCGGTGCGAGATCGGCGCGCATCGCATTAAATATCGCGTAATCGCTTCCTGAAGCGCACGAGTGATATGTTCCCACGTTTCCGATTGGAGGTCGAAGCGTTTGATACGCCGCGCAAATTAATCGCATCGTGCATACGTTTCAGTAAAATGGAATGGTAACGTTTGTGGAAATCCGGTCTTTTCTAAAGACGCAGGAATGAATCGACATTCGCGACTGAAAATCTCGGTGCGTCTTTTCCACATTCCTCCCCGACCTCGCCGACCTCTCCCACGGTGCGTGATCGAGCCTGAAAGATAGGCCAGCGAGCGAGCTCAGACCGGGGAGGAAGACCGTAATGAAATCGGCTCGCATCTGAAACGCACCTATCGCGGGAGAAACACGGACGGGGGAGATGGGAGAAGGATGTAGCAGAAACGAGGCGACGTGGGATCGTCCTTGTCTGCGCTCCCGCGGCCCCCATTGTTCGCGCCGACGACTACGCTTTGCTCGCTACCAGCGCGGGCGAGCATGTACGCGCACGAGTATCGAAAGTAGTTCACTCCGCCCGGCGAATTGTCTCGCGCCGCGCCGCGTTGAATCGTGCCTCATTCCCGGTAACCCAGAAAGAAAGTGAATTTCTGCCGTGGGTCCGCGATTAGAGCGGAGAACGGGCGCGAATGTGTCAATATCTTGAACGCGATGGCAACGAACATGACAAGCTGAAATAACATTCTTAATTTTTTAATTTCTTAATAACAGTAGCCGTTAATTGGTAAATGACAGATTACGACAAATAACAGAAATTATTTAGAAATCGTTGAACTTATTTCACTTGTTTCGTCAGCCGAAAGAGTAATTTGCGAGCTCCGTGCCGATGATTTATCAAGGCGAAAGAAATAGAAATTTTGTCGCAAAAAAACATCCACCTGTTGCGTAAGCCAGTGAACGGAATTATCAGTCGGGAGGGAGATGCAGCTTCGCCTTCGATTTATCCACCGCGGGTTGCTCAATAACGAGACAATGGCCCCTGGAAATCAATATCTGGTGCAATCCCGACCGGATGTCGATCCAAAACGTGCGCGCAATCTTCTCGCTTGAATATTCTATTAATATTCTTCGACCTTCCTCTGTGCCAATCGAAGCAAAATTATCGTGATTTGACAAACAAATATCGGAAAAAACAATTGCTAAACGTGTTCATTTGATAATTTGATGAAATAATTTTTAATGATTAGTCGTTGTGAATTTAAATAATAATTATCATAATAATTAAAATTAGGAAATGTTTGTACAGAGCCGCGAACAGAATACAATTAATATGCGTTTTCCCACGTGACGAATGATTTTCCCTCGCGCATCTCAAAACTTAAGCATGAGCAATCATCGCCGTAATCACCATATAATAAACACGTGTGCGCGAGCTTATCTCGAGCGCTATCGCGCGACATCGATTTCGCAAGACGTTCCCAAGGAGAGGCGCAACTGCGCATCTCTTTTTCGCAATTGTTTATGCAGTCGTTGCTCGCAAAAGGAAATGACGAGGCGAGATCGGAGTGCGCATAAAAGCAAACAGCGTTCGATTCTGCAATTAATTCTGCGCGATTCGCGGCTAATGATTCGTATTTTGCTCAATCCACCTTTCGAACTCGACGTTCGCGTGTTAAAATTGTGTTGTGAGATCGCAAGCGATATTTCCTTCCGCGGTTGCCAAAGAAGCGCGCGGTCCGGAAGGTCCCGCGTTCTGGTGTCTTAAACAAAAGGGACATTAAGCGTGTTGCAATGCCGTCGATTTCCTTTCGTCGCTCCACGTTTTACAGTTTCTCAGGAGGCGGGAGCGGCGCGAGGGGCAAACCTGAACCAAACTGAAGCCGCCGCCGCCGCCGCCGCCGCCGCCGCGATGGGAACCGCGAGATAGCTCTGCCCACATTGATTTTCAAGAGCGCCAAATTGCAGGAAGCGAGAGGTCAGATCGACCCCGCCGGCGCAGACCGTGGGGAACCGGCCGAAGGTACAACGGCCAGGAAGGATGCACCTGTGCAGCCCGACTCGTCTGGCGGCGGTCGATCGTCGAATGCCACTTCCGGAAGCCCTTCACCGACGACTCTCACCGACATTAAAACAATCTCGCGCGACCCACTTAGGAAAGAAAAATCTCCGTTTCATCTAAGAATTGAAATTTCTCATAAAAATGGAGATTTGTTTAATAAACTTTTTTAAGCGCATCCGCACATCACGTTACATTCGATCGATACCGAATTGTCATGTGGAGGGGGTTTACGTGGGAGGAGGAAAGCACGGAGGTCAGACGAGGTTGCGCACGTTGTGTGGCGAAAGTATACATAACACGCCCGCCCTAACCGCGGCTGTGGATTGCGGAGCGCGTGCTACCGCCACACCAGCCGTCTAATTGCGTTAACCGGCACGAATGGCAGCCACGAGTGACACCGATTTACTGGACGTCGACGGCGATAGGATCGCGCGGATTTCGCAAAGCTTAGGCGGAGTCCGAAGTGGAAGAATAATGCCCAGTCACGCTCTTGATATCGCACCTGACCGATCGCTCGAATAATTGAATATTGTAATTAATAATTTTATTATGGCCTAGTAATTTATGAGAATTAATACTGTGTTATTTCATTGTATGCTGAACGCCGGAATGCGCCGCGAGAACAAGATAGAAACCGAGAGTGTTTCAGTTGACCCGCATCTTCCAAAACAATAGGCATCTCCCGCGATCCGCGATCAACAATCTCATTTCGCAATTACTTCGACGTAGCGTTTCCATCGTATCAGCGCGCGTTTCGCATACAATGCCGCCGTAACACGCCGGCGCTATTCTTATGAAACGCATAAGCGACGATTACGGCAAGGCAAACGTCAAGTTGATCATCCATTTCACTTTTCATTGCCTCGGCAATCTAATTTACAGAACAAAGTTTTCAGAATGACAAAGGCGTTTCGCAGCGGTAAATAAAAATACCGTGTCGTAATATCGCGCTCGTGAAGGAAAGGTGAGAGAATCGCGGAGAAAAGGGACCAGAGAGGGGAAAGGAGGAGCAGGGGGACGCACACGTGCGTGCGCGAGGAGGAGTATGTTGCTCTCGCTTGGGAACCCGACGCGGAGCACGTCCTTGACCGGGTCTATCGTGTGACCGATCTCCAGGCGCATCACAATGCCCTCCCCTTCACCGTGCCCGCCTCCGACGCGACCCTCTTCTGGGGCCCCCGAGACCCCCGCTTGACAGCGGCGCGCTTCGCGCCGGCCACTTTGTCTCCGTTTTTCAGCGCAACCCCACACTCTCGCACGCACGCACCTACATTACAACTGACGCACTGACCCGCCGGGCAACACAATGCGAGATTTAGCACGTTCGCCGTTTTTCGCGACTATTGTTCGCGCGGCATTAATTACTCCGCAACGCGCAATACGGGCGAGATAAATTTCCTCCGCGGAGTGCATTTTGCTTCGAGTGGAACTTGCGCTTTTTAGACGTTTCCTTACGGGCATCGCCTCCTTTATCCTGCGCGGTCCCGAGAATCCATTACATAGCACCGATGTAAAATGCTTGCCAGAAAGGAGACCGCGCGCGATATTTAAGGATCAGGAGAGAGGCGAGGCTCGTTTCTCTCCGATGAAATTGTGTTTGCAAGATGCACGCTCAGCTCGCGTAATCCGTGAACGATAAAATCGCTGTTTTGCGGCCAGATCGCCGAGTTAGGTTAACGTAAGCCGTAAACTGTCGGAATAAAAATTGTTACTTAATTATTTAATTAACTCTCAAGTAATATAATAAAAAAAAGTAGTCGGTAATTTTTAAAAAAAGTATCAGCAGCTTTGGCTTGTAAAAATGCTATTTTTTTTTTTTTTTATCGTCATGCGTTGAGAACCTCTGTTTATAGTTAAAATAGTGGGAGTAGGCTGGGAGTAGTACGGGCTCCAGTCGACATGCGGCGAGAGGGGAAAGGGCGGGCTGAGACAATGGAGCATTAAAGCTACGGCGTGGTTTTCTAGACAGGAAATTACAGGGATCACGCGGAGATTGACAGAAAAACGGCCCTGGCGAGCACGTAGATAGCGAGCGCACGATACATCCCCCTGTTTCTCTCGCCTGACATTTCAGCACACGTGAGAACCACCCTTTCTCGGTTCATAACGCTCTCGTTAAACGAGGAGAATCTTTTGGAATTCCGTCGCCTTTAATTTTAATAAAAAAAAATTTTTTTTTAGAGAGAAAGCAATACGTATCGACAGATCGTAATTGATCACGGTGTATGTAATCCAAATAAAGAATGATAAACGCACGCTCGAAAGACGATCTCGGTTATTACGTTCGATCTCTCCGTAATCATCTCAAGTAAGCGCATCTCCGAGTAACGTCTCAATAATCGCACGACGGGGAAAGCTTTCCGTCCCGCGCATGCATGATTTACGACGCACTTCATTATCACCAATCGAACCGACCGATAAACGCGCATCGCTAGCCATTGCGTACTCAATCATTCGACCGGAGAGGGGAAAAATAAAGGATTCCCAATTAGGCGCGGGAGGAGAAACGGTACATTCGCGTCATCGAGCACAGGTGCGCGCGGCGGCCGCTATTTCTGGACCAGGAACCGCGCGAGCAGCATGCAAGGAAGTTTGATAAGCGATTCTCTTCCGGATTACTCAAGATTACGGCTTGGCCGAACATGCCGAGACGATAAGCGGAATCGGCAAAAAATTCGAGACAAAAATGCAGTGCGATGCAGTTGCATTTTTTACATTTAACTTAAACAATTTTTGAATAACAATTAATAAATAGCTCTTCGTTTGGAATATTTTATATTTTAAGTCATAAAAAAGCAAATCTTCTTCTTTGTTTCGAGTAGAAATATAATTTACATGGAACGGTCATCCATTATCATAACAATGTTAAATCCGCTCAAGGATGTATCCGCCTGCAGTTTCTTCTTCCCGAAGCTCGTCGATTTAATTCTGGGCACGCTAAGTCGATCGATCTTGTTGGGTGGTAGACGCGCCTCAACTTCTATCCGCGAAACGTATCAATCAATCGCGATGACGCCGCGTTTGGGCGTTCAGATGCTTTCAACGAGTTCGATAATCGGCGAATCATCCCGTTCGTAGTTTCAGATGTTTAATTATTACAATTACTGTCGATCGATCGATTCATCTTATCTCACATTTACACGGACAGTATTTGCAATAGAATGTAAGAACTTCCGAAACGTTTCAGACGTGCCGAGCCTCGCAATATCAGGGTGATCTCGGGCGATTTGCCGGACACACAGCGCGAGCTATCCGGCCGCGATCTGCTCTGCGCTTGATTCCCGGGGATTCTCGGCGCTGCTGCGGCTCAACTCTTTACACGAGAGCAGAGACGCCGATGACGTACGGCGTCGTGGCTATCCATTACCGGAGGAACGATAAATTCGCCCCGGCCGCGCCGGCCGGGGTTGACCGGATGAACCCCGAGAGCCGAGTGCCGGCCGTGTCGTACCGCGCGCTCGATCCTCGCCGGGTGGTGGGTCTCCCAGCTAATAAAGAGAGTAAAGAGAAGCACTCGAAGAGATCGAGCGGAGGGGAGGGAGTAAACCGAGGGGATCAAGCGGGATATTGGCAACATTAAGTATAAATGCAACCTACCGAGATTTATGCCCGTCGAGGAGGAGAGGAGAGAGCGCCGGCGAGAAGAAGAAGAGGAGGAAGAAGTGGATGAGGGACTTAGGAGGCAGCGGGGGAGGGGCAGAAGGGATAGGACGAGTACAGAAGGGATGAGGTCGCCGCGAGGCGTAGCGGAGGACCACACGGAGAGCCGGGGCCCGCTCGTGGCTCGTGGGGGGCCCTTACTTCGATTCTCCTCTGAGTCTCTGCCCTCTGCGAGTTTCTCTCTTTCTCTCTCTCTCTCTCTATCTCGTCTTGCTCCCCTTTCTTTGCATAACCGCGATTTGCCGCGATGTCGATAGACCGAAAGGTAATGAAAGGGGAAACGTCAAGGGCAGTATCCGGGATTCCCGGCCGGTATTATTCGACTATCGATGCGGGATGACGCGCGCCTCCGTTCGACACGGAGGAACGCTTGAAAATTGATATATCGGTGATTGTAAATTTATTTGTCGCGATAGGAAATCGAGATAGCGGTCTTATTCCGTGTGATTTCGACAGACGGATACCTAATATCAATGTGCGCCGCAAAACAGCTCCATCTCGGGACTCAGAGGATCGTTAACGAGCGATGTACAATCTCTCGAACGCTCGCTCTGTTTACCCGCCTCGTATCATTTCGCCTCACAGTTCGTAATATTCGCTACGTAAAAGGAGAAGAAATCACACCGCTGGAAAGTGACGAAACCGTTGCGCGAAAGTAGATCGATGGGAAGAAATAACGAGATCTTCTCCGTCATCTATAAGCCGTTGCTTTTCTCACAGTTGCAGGAGGAAATGCGAATTGCCGATCCACTCGCTATAAATATATTTCCCGCGTTCGTTTTTCTCTTTCGTGTGGATTCCGATAAATTACCGCACTCGTTAATGCCAATTTCCAGTTTGTTTGCGTGCCTCGCGGCTACCTGTTTTCATCCGCGATATATTTACGACTGCTGTAACGCGTCGGCATTACATGATGGCATTTTTGCAAGATCCTCCGCGCTTCTCTCGTATACAATGCGTATTAAATGAAAACTCAACGAGCCGTCGCGCGTTAGATTAACTCAGATCGATCGATTGAACCCGGCGCACGGCGCGATTGAGGTAGGATAGAAAGAAAGATGCGAGGAGAAGGATGGAAGTACGTTCGTTATGTTCGTTATGTCGGTAGTCATAAAGATAACCTGCCAGTCTTGCATACGTAACGCATAACGTTACGCAACCATTACGGACGTCGTGTCTAATGATCCCTGCTCGGATCCGACGACGACGTCGAAGAAGAGCGAATCCGATCGTTACCGCGGCGAGAAACCGGTTCGCACAATGGTGGCATCGATTCGATTTTAACCGGACTCGATTTTAACCTCCGACATCGCTTAATCCGCTCATGAATGCGGAATCAGTCGAGCGTCCAATTAATAATTAAATTACGAGGAAGGTCCGGCCTGATCGAGTGTATTATAAAAACGATCAACGAGATTCCCGAGCCACTTAACGTTATTTAGAACGCAGCCTTCGTCTTCCGATCGCGGACAGACAACATCGTCGATCTCGGTCGCTTCGGGACCGCGGCGCGGCCGGAAGTGTCACGATTCTTCGCGAACGAAAGTAATGGAGCGTGCCGCGTGCGATGATGGATACCCATGGCGTGCCGACGCACGCCGGTGTTTCGACGTTTCGAGCACCCAGCGCGCGCTCGTTACGCGCTCTGCAAAAGTATCCGGTGAAACATCGACGAGCGTTGCGCGAAGCGCGGGAGACAAATGGAGCGATACGCGCGGCGACAGCTCGCGCGCAGTCGCGCGATTAATGTTGATCGCGGACGATGATCGCCGGCGGAGGAAGAGATTTGTTAGCGCCGGCCCGTTATCGCCGGCGTCGATTGCTTCCTCAATATAATTGAATTGGTAGAATTGAGACGCCGGCGCTCACGAAGCTCGCTCTCTCGCGCGAGATGTTTATCGGATCTGGACGAACGGATCCTTCGCGTCTCTCTTTTTTTCCTCTTTCGCAGGGCAATATACTATAAATGCGGTGCGAGAATTCAGTTAGAATTCTGACGCCGTTTTCCAGTTCACAAATTAGCGCGCGCGCGCGCGCGAGGGCAGCCTGCCTTCCGATAGGCGGATGCGGAAACGGCGCGGAGAGATTCATACGAGATTCATGCGAGATTCATGCGCCAGACTCGTTTTGAGCGCGATCGCGGAATGCATTCGGTCGGCATGATAGTGGTCGCGGATCGGCGCATCTGTTACTCGTGCGAGCTTCCAAGCGTCCGCTTGCACCGTGTCATTTAATGGCCCCAGCGTGATCTCACTTCAGTTTCCGCGTCGCCGTGTCGAGGATTTAAGTATCATCATACTTCTGCCGAAGATGTGCGGAAAGATTATGCTCTCAATGATCTTTTTCCATACATCGAGAAGTGAGAAAGATAGAGACGAAGGAGAGAGAGAGAGAGAGAGAGAGAGAGAGAGAGAGAGAGAGAGATTCTGCAAAACAAGACAGTTTTAAAAACGGTACATTATGCATATATTTTTTATGATTTCATTAAGAAATGTGTTTATATTGCGATGTTGTACGAAAACATCTCAATTTCAAAGTAGAATGATTTATGTCGCGCATTAAGATAACTGAAATTTTAATAGAAAATATTATAACATTTTCGAAGTAACCGGTTGATGGTTCTGCTTCGCTTGGGAAACTCGTGCGGATACGTCGAGCGTAAAACAAGGATCGCGACTACAATGGAGCGACGGTGGTTGTAGTTACGGCTGGACAAGCGGCTGACATCATACGCGAAACGTAAAACAGTTTGCAGAAAACGCGTCGCGTGTGCGCGCGTCGGACACACTAGACGGGTGCACGCCGCATGCACTCGAGCGTGAGATGCGTTGCGCGCTCGTTCCACATACACCGACGCGGCCCGGCGCACGCACACGGACGCGCGAACGTGAAGGCGGATAGATAGATCGGGGGATACGGCAGGAAATGATTCGTGTTGTATCTCCTCGTCCGGCCGAACAATGCCACCGTGACTCATCCTCTGCGCGCCCGCGCGAGAACCGACGAGCTACGAAATGAACTCTAAAATAAATCCGCGGCTTCTCCCACTCGTCGCCGAACTGCGTCGCAATGTACGCTCTTTGGTTTACCGTGAAAAAAAGAAAAAAGAAAAAAGAAAAAAATGTAACACTGAAACTGAAGAAAAGGAGAAAAGTACTCTCTTGTAGTATCGATGTATCAATATTATCCTCGCACGATCCGTAACGTCGTTACCGACACTTTTCGAAACACAGCAATATTGACAGTAATATCGATCGCGGGAGAAAGAGAGAAAGGGAGTCTCGGGATGAATTGCATCGGGCGAAACACGAGACGGCTCTCTTCTCGCCGCGCGTAGCGTTAGAAGTGCCAGCGGACGTCTCGGCGTGGGCCAATTTCCACCGCGCCTCACCGGTATAGGAGAGAAGACGCGGTTTACGACGGGTACGTGTATATAACGTTGTAACATTGGTATATAATACCGGGGTGTAATTACGGGCATCTAATAGGGATTACGGCTCGGCTCGAGGGGAATCGAACATCGGAAGAGAGAGAGAGGGTAGCCGATGATGATCGATACCATTGGTATCATCGCGGCGGTAATTATGGGCGGCGGTGCCGGCGACTGTTGCGGCGGCGGGGCGGAGGGAGGACGCGAGGTGGTAGGTGCTCGGGGGACCGCGGGGCCCCGGGAGTAAAGAGCAAAGTAAAGGGTTCCTGCGGTCGGAGGCGCGTTGTTGCGGTTAAAGCCGTAACACGTCGCGTCCGACCTGCAGCCGCTTCTTAACTACCCGCTCGCCGCGCTGCGCGCTCGGTTATACCTGCTTGGTAGCCGCGCCGCGCCGCGCATTTATAATATACGCGCCCCGAAGAACCGAACGCGGCGCGGCGTCGATTATTGGACACGACCGCAGAGCTCCTCTCTCGGACAGTCCGAGCTTTCGCCGACGGATTCGCGGTGTCGAGAGAGTTTCGATAAACAAAAACCGCCGGCGCGGCGCGGCGGCGGGAGGGACTCGATTCGAACGTCCGCGCAAAAAATGCACGGCTTCACGGGCGCAATTATAATATACGCGGGGTTGAATCGCCACGCGATTACCGCCGCACAACACGACCGCCGCTGCCTGCCTCCTCCGGACTCGTCAGTTCGGGATTTTTATTACGCAAAATATCGCCTACCGTGAATCGAAACTGGGTGTAATTTCAAGCGAATCAAATTTCGATACGCGAAGATGATTTGTTTGTACAGGATGTGACAGTAAATGATTGCGTTTACGATAATACACAGCTGCGGGAAACAAAACTGAATCGAGGAGAATGTTTGCGCAAAATAAAAACGTTCGAGATTTACGGTACTGAAACGCAGACACCGCAGAATTTACGTCGCGAGATTAGCCCTCGCGACTCGATAATGCAAAAGACGATTTCATAAATCGTAACAAAAAATGCGCTACACGGGAATCCCGGCGAGTCGCGATACTAGCTGACGCGTAAGAAGAATTTTATGCGCCGCGCGCGCAATTATAATGCACAAGTCGGAATAAATGGCGAACGATTACCGCGAGGCGACCGCAAGATTCCCGGTAACTCTCGAGGCGGTAGCTGACGGCATAAACGTCTCTCTCGCTCGTATATGTGTGCTAGATGGTCACTCTGAATTACCCGAAAAGAAAAAAAAGAGCAGAAGAGAGAGACTACACTGTCGCGTGCAATTATAACGCGGCGTGTCGGCACGTAAAGTAAACGCGACCGCAGAGTTTGCTTATTTAAAATCTTACAGGCGACACTATTACAACTGCGATCGTTTTGCTGCAAAAAAATCTCCGGCGTCATGAAAAACAACTTAGTCATCGCATAGAGTTTGAATAAAATATTGACACGAAATCCGTTGCTCGAAGACTCTCGATACGAAATTAATCACACGAGAGCGAGCGGCCAATTATTTCGCGGAACAATCATTGGATTTATGCGCTTTGCGCGCCGCGAGATATTTCCTTGACCTCACCTCTCCCGCTCGAATTGGTTCTGCGCGGTAGTGTACGTGCAGGCCGGACACTCGGGAAATTACGGGTAACGCGATATATCCGCACCTCGTCGCCGCTGTTGGGAAATAAAGCATCGTCATGGCTAACGGCGGCGCGTTCTCTCGACGCGGCCGATAACCGATGCTCCCGAGGTCTTCGAAATCCACTTCGCATGTGGCAGCAGCCGATACTGCATGGCAATACCAATTTTACAAAAAAAAGTAAAAAATAAATACGATAGAAGCCGAAGCAATTAATGATCGTAGGACGAGATGCCGTTATCGAATTTCTTGGTTGATCGGTTCCGTAATTGGAGTATTTTAATTACGATTTATCGTTCGAGCGGCAAATATCGCGCGCAACACATAGTATTTGGTGGCCTAGCGATATCTTAAGCAACGGCGCGATCTATTTACGATGGCTACTCTAAAATTGCGGATAAACGCGGCTGAAATTAGCTCACGTATTAACCCGACGCGCGCGCGCGCGCGCGCGCGCGTCGGCTATTTGTAATTGATATTCATATGTCTTGGAGTAGATAGACTTCCATTTTAATTGCTCTATGATAAGGTACAAGACGCGAAGGGTATCGAGCAACTCTTTCCGGTATATCCACCGCGTGCATTTGCTTTTTGCCTAACGAGGCGAGAGAGTAGATCGAGGCAGCGAGCAGGCAGGCGCGAGTGTGTACGTGTGTAAGCCAAAAACGAAGCATCCAGCAACGAAACAACCGTTGTATCCGTGCAGTTAAGTGCGTGCCCCTCCCAAGGAATCATCCGCTTGGTCCACGTGCGTGCTCCGGACACCAGGAAATTGCGAGTAACGCGATACCCGGCCGTTTCTGAAGCTGCGAGAGGCAGGAACAACAAGAAGGTGGAAGTTGCAGTAAACTATCGCGGTAAGGTCCCCGGGGTTACCTATCCGCCGTGCGAGCGAAATACTTGTCGTTGAGAGATAGAAAGAGCGACACGGCAAAGAGAAGAAGCCGTGTATCTTCCTGAAGCTGGCCGAACCGGAAGATAATTAGCTGAAACCGTACAAGACGCTCGCAATAGCTTAACATACTTAAATTCGTTTTGCTTCTCGTCTCAACTCGAGCAAATAACGTTCGCTTCGGCAGCAAAATCGCAGATCGCTCGTAATGTAAGTGAGATTCCGTCGAGTGACTCAGCAGAGGTGCAAAGTGGTGCCGATTGAGCGGTAAGATCGCTCGAGCGCGAATCCATCGACGTCGCGCCAGCGTCCCGACGCGCGCTCAAACCGCTGAGACGCGTCGGCTCGTTTATGCTAATGCACCGCCCCGGATAATATCGCTCCGCGCCGTTGTCTCCGGCGTTCTCGTTTCTTCGGGGTTACTCATTCGCGTCCGCCAGCAGCTGTGAACAGAGCGACTATCGGACCGACATCGGCTGGCGAGCGATCAGTGCGATCGACACGGTCTCAAGTTTTTTATTCGCCAAAGAATACAAGACACTGTTTCTGAGTCACACTTAACGCTTATAAATCGAAGGATACGAATATAACATCGCGACGCGAATAGTTTTCACATCCGACAAATCGCCGTGTCGCCCTTCGAGCGCCGTCAGCGCGTTACTCACGTAAGGTCATTTTGAAGAAAGATTAGAGATTAAGGCGAACCGTGTCGTCGGTGGGCGCTTCAGACTCTCGGAAGTTCGAGGCGACTACCTTCGGGAAATTAAATGAAAACGTCAATAAACGCCCCGGGAAGTATTCTCCCTGTAATATCGGTTTTATGATCGTGCACGCTCGCGGCAGAAAAATCCATAATTCCTCGTGGGAAGGAACGTGCGCCGTGCATCGTCGCTGCCACTCGTAAATAATCCCTTCCCGCGTGCCTTAAAGCAGAATCAGCGCGCTGTGCGAGACTCCGCTGCGTGATCCGAAGTGGTCCGCTAAAATTTCTTAAGCTCATAAATCACAGGATCAACGATGATCTGCTTATCGAACGATACGACTTTACTTTTGAAATATTATAAAGCTGAATGAAATGCGGATATAAATTACACAATCCATGATGATGTTATTGTCAGCGGCACAATCGTCAGACGCGGTTGACAATCGGAGAAGAGAACCAGTATTCGATAAAATTGCGTTATTATATCCTTCGGTTCATATACGAGCGAAAGGTTCACAACATCGCGCGGATGTGTATATCGTAGGATAAAATAGTCGTGGAACGTACATTTTATAGCTCATTAAGAGCTGCCCGAAGCCGCGCTGTCCCGGACGAAGGGAACATTCGAGCACGGGTCGTGCACCAAGAAGAATAAGCTTATGCGCCGCGTAATTTTCAGCCGCGAACGGTCTAAACGACTTGTATCAATTTTCTGAGAAACGCCAGTGGTCGAGCGACAAATGGGAAAGAAGAAAAAATGAACGAGACGCAATTTAATATCCCGGCGAACTTTGCGACGGAGCCCTGAGTCCCGTGCGTCGGACACTAATGAAAACGTCGACGGATGATACGGATTTTATAGCGTATAAGGGAGAAAATTATCGAGGCTGCGTTCGTGCAGTATGCGTGCCAGGATGCACTTACGGTGGAAGAGCCCGCAGCGTTCTCCTCTTTCTCTCTTTTGCGGAATTGGAATTCTTCACCTGCATATAATTACGATAATACAAGTCTCATTTCGTTGCAACAACGAAGGCAACTTTGGTCAACAACTTTCTGGAGGCGCGTATTGGAGAAGCGCGGGAAGCATTCAACCGTTATTAACCGGAATAAGGTCCATATTGTCCGCGCTGCAATAATCCCGTGAGTATCTGGCAGATGTGTAACATTGAGAGAGCACGGGCAAAGCAACCGCGCAAATTCGTCCCGCATTCCCTAATAACTTTGCGCACCTTAGCGGAGACAAAATCGTAAAAGGCGGCGGCAGTAGCAGAAACACCGACATCCGCGGCTGGACGTAAAAAAGTCGTGGAAATAAAAACCCGGCGTAATTATGTTTACGAGCCGCGGCTGCGACAATATAACTGCAGGAAGGAGGGCGGCGGAGGCGAAGGATGGCCGGACGAGAGGTGCTTGTCGGGAAGAAGAGCGGTGCGGGAAGAAGCGACGGAGGGGGGAGGGACAACGCGCCGGGTGACGTCGTTGTGGCGGCTGTAAAAATTGGAACGGCTGCCGCGTGTATGTGAAAATTTCACAGTCGCCGAATGACGCGCAGTTTTCTCGGCAATTCCGCGAGCGGGCTCGAGCACGGCGAAGAATATTGCTGTACAGCGGGAGACAAAATATTGCGAAACGTCGCGAGTCTACTTGTGCACGAGTAATCTGCACGAGAGATGCCGGAATTTTTCCAGCGGCTGGAAATGTAACGTCGATTAATTTTTACATACGATTGGACGCGGTAATCGCAATTCCTAGTAAACGCGGCGCGATGTAACAATCATTCGAAAATGAAATAGAGAAAAAAAAATGAATAACAGTTTCCGTCATTGGCAATGCTAATCGATGCCTTAAGTGGGATAAGTGCGGTCATAATCTTTTAGATTAATTATAAGAATATAACGCGAGTGTGCGGCGAGCATACCGAATTGACGCCGCCGCGTTTCGCCGCGGCGGCGCAAGAAAGCTTCAACGGACCGCGTGATTTCATTTCTCGTTATTGCACAGCTAATTGCTAATCGATTCTTATGACGCTATAGTTGCCAATCACAACGCGGCACAACCCTGACGAGAGCCTTCGCTAGGCAAAGTAACGAGTCCTAATCGTTTCATCGTTAGAAATCATTTTCGTGACGATATACAGGCCTCCGCCGTGCTCGCTCCTCGATTTTTTGCTCAAGACTGAAAAGTGCGATCCTGCAGAAAAGATCGTTGATTGAGAAATCAGTATATTTATCGATATTATTCATCATGATTTTTTCCTCTTGTTTGTTTTGATAAAATCGACGGCTACGTCGAGTCAATTTAGATATTTGCATGAAGTGAATACGCCTATAAAGTAATAACAGACTTTTGTACTCGCTATTTGACTTCGAAGATTTGCAAGTCGCGAATCGCACAGGCAAATTATATAGCTAAATAAATTACATGGATATCTTAACAGTCTATCGATTGCGCCACGCAATCTCCACATAATAATCCGCCGCGAAACGTTCGTGAAATGCTCCGGAAAATCCGCGCTCCATCGAAAAACCTCGCATCGATCGCGCAGCTCCTTATTTACTAATTCAGTGACGTCTCACTCGATCGATTCGCTCGGTCGAATCTCCGTGGAAAATCGCGACGCGGCTCATCTCGCCACCCCTTGGTGTATCATCAGCGTCCACTTTTCGCGACAGAAGCGATATCCTCGGACCAGCGCGTGCGCGAGATCGTGGGCGGATACGCGAAATATATTCGCGTCATCGCCTCCGATCCTGCGATCGATCTATCTTTCCGCGAACGGCGCTGTTATCCCCGTTATAGGCGCATCACATCGGGTCTGCGCATCGCAGGTACTTATTGAGCGGCTACTATGCCGCGATGCAACCCCGGCTTCCTATACTTTGATCCCGATTTAAGACGAGGAAAGTAGCGGGAGGAAATAAATGGGGAATAAAGAGCGGCTCTAAGCGGCGGTTACCGATCCGGTTCGGATCGTTGAATATCGCCGCGATGGACGGGATCGATAGATCCCGTCGTATCGCAAAACTCGTATTTTTGCGCGAGGCATCCATAACTCGCGAAATCGCGCAAGTTTACGATATCAATCTCGCTTTTCCTCCTTCGAATTCTGATCTCCCGATGTCCTCGGATCCGAAGAGCTGATTCTGAACAGGCCGAAAGCGTGCCGATTATCCCGCGATAAGTACGCTGATATCTAAGCGGGACTGCATTAGCAGTGCACTTAACGACAACAACGTTGAACGAGCCCATTAATGAGATGAGAATTCCAGATAGCGGAGATCTGAGCGTTTAAAATGCAAAACAAGAGATATGGTTTATCATTTCTTATTTTGCATAACATCGAAATAAATTGCAAATTAATAAATTAACGGAAATGAAGGGAAATTAATAAATTACAAGTTAGCATTAGAATCAATTATTTCAAACGAGGTACTTCAGATAAATACTCTCACGGGCGCGCGCAATGTAGAGAATATCAATGATATTTTCTTGAACACCATTGCGGTTTATCTCGGATGGAGGAATACGGGCGAGTAAACGGGCGATTTACCATTCCGTCCGGCCGAACACCGGCGTCGTAACAGGTGGAGAGAGAGAGAGAGAAAAGGGGGGGGGGAGAGAGAGAGAGGAGGGCGGAGGGAGAGGATCCGCGGGACGCCGGGCCTAGTCCGACGTGTACACGTACTCCGCGTGTATACCTAAGTCCTAGTTCAAGGGATTCAAATTGCCCTTCAATCTGCCAGTGCCTCGCTGCGCTTCGACCGAGGCACTTAGGCGGCCCGCAGTCGGCTGAATCATGTTTCACGATCCCTCTTTACTGTCCGTACTGAGGCTCTTAACACTGTTCTCGTTCGCTCGCGCGCACGTACTCGCAGCGCTAAGTGGCGCTTCGCCGGCAAATCGATTCCACCTTCTACCCTCGAGAGGATCTCTGGAGAGACAGAGAGAGAGAGAGAGAGAGAGAGAGAGAGAGAGAGAGAAAGAGAGAGACATTGCCGCTTAAAGTTGGACGACGATATTAATCCAGCAAATAGGTACTGGAAGATACACTCCCGCCGTTCGATCGAGCTCTCTAACGCGCCATCGATAAGAGCGATTGCGTACGCCTTCAATCATTCCGTCCGACTGCTAACATTTCCATTTGTTTATGTGCGTTTCTCGTATTAACGGCGATTCCCTCTCTCTTTCTCTCTGTGTACATTCGATCGATGCAAACCGATCGTTCAATCTCGCTGGATGAAATTGCGCCGCTCTCGCATCGCCCCGTGAGACGACGATATTAATTCCGCCGAAACAGCGCTGTAGACCGACTCGCGCGATGCAACATCGATAAGAGTCATTTCATTCGTTTCCGATCGCTCCTTTCGTTCCGCCGGCATTCTAAAAAGTTCTCCCGCGATCGCGGACTGGCGATCGAATCAGGAAACAGGTGATACGTGTATCTAGCTTCTCTCGGCGCCGCGGGAGGAGATTAGGTTCACGGCCCGGATTATCGTGGATTATGAGGCCTTAATTCGCCATTCGCGCCAATGGAACTTCAGTAAGAAACAACCTCGCACTGTTTCATCACCACCATCGCGGAGTCGTCGTCGTCGTCGTCGTCGTCGTTGATACAGAAATAGCTTGAACGACCGGGATCTCACGCTCGACTTTGCGAGAATCGAGGAAGAAGAGGAAGAAAGCCGCGAGGAATCGACACGAAGAGGGACACGAAAGGGGGATTTGTCCTTCGGCAGAATCGGTTCTGCCGCGAAACCCTCCGACGAACCCGCGCGTTTCTCTGCGGTCGGTTATTGCGAGCGGTGTCAAACGCATCGTCCGAGCTTCTCATGGGAACTTCTCCGTCAGCCGGATCACTTCCGTGTCGATTAGTCAACTCTTCGACTTCGATTTGTCGTAGTACCCGCGCGGCGTTAGCGAGAGGGCAAGAATCGAGGGGCGAAATGAGCTGCGTTGTTATAATCAACGAGATCACGAGCTTCCTTTCTTGTGTTCGGGACGAGATAAACAACATTCTCGATATCTATCTTCGATTATTTGCTAGGAAACCGTTTTAATGCACTTGTGCTGAATTCGCGAAGCACGACTGGTCCGACAAATAGATAAATTTAATACAGATATGTTTATTATACCTTCGGGTAATTAGTCGTTGTTGCGGAATCGGCAGATAATCTCGCGAAGATGTTTCGCACTCGAGATACCGTGAGGCGCGTTGTAGCGCCAGGAGGAGAAAAATATACGAGAGCAGATAGTAGGTGGAAAAGGCGAGGAGGAGGAGGAGGAGGAAGTAGAGAGGCGGCGGTTATCTTCTCGTACTTCGAAGATCTCGTTTAGATCGGAATCGGATACTCGCGGCGGAGACGTCTAAATCGGCACGCGGAAGAGACCAACGACCGACCGACTCGGAAGAGAGAGAGAGAAAGAAAGAGAGAGAGAGAGGGGGGGGGGGTGGAGGTGGAGAAAGAGTAGAAGAGAGGCAGCAGAGAAGGAGGACGGCGGAAAAAAAGGCAGCAGCTCCTCGCGTGACTACGTTCGAGCGGCCGACACGTAGGTACACGTCGAGGCCTGTCCGTGTTTATCAGCCATCACCCACGGCGAGCCGCGCGGCGGAAACGTGGACGGGCAGTTCGAGCAGCCGGAGAAACGATTCGGGAGGAAAAAGGCGAGCCGTCCTTCTGCTTCAACCAGCTGGCAGATACCGGCTGAATTATGACAGTGGAACGTTCGCTGGAAAGTAGACACCTTAACCAGCTAATTATCGGCGAGCGATACGTTTAGATAATTCACTGAGCTTACTCCGAAATACACACGTAGGCAGATCGGCCGAAATTATGTAAGCGTCGTTGCGCAATTACGCTGCAGTTAGATCACCGACGAAAGCAGTAGTCGGCCCTCGTCACTTTCTCGGGATCGCAAAAAGATCGATACGCCTGTCGCGCGTAATATCCGCGCGAGACTCGCGCGAATACGCGTCATCCAGGAATGTGTATTATGTCCTCGGGCTTTCGTGCTCGGACGGGAAAAACACGACGGGCGACGCTCGGGTGAGGCAATATTCGCACGAAACTTCCGCGGAGAGGGACACCGAACAATAAAGACTCTCGCGCGGAGGGGCCAAGGACTTCTCCGAAGCTCGATCTGTAACGATGGGAATTTGTCCGAGGAAACCGACGGCGACACCTCGCCGGAGGACGGAACGAGAGGAAGAAGGGAAAGAGAAGAGAGGTGGAAGAAGAAGCGTTGCGGATTAGTACATCTTATACCTCGGTGAGGACAGCAGCGATGAGTAACGAGAGATATGCTATTACCAGGTTCCTGGTTCTTCGATTAATTGGACGGTACAGTTAAGGGATGGGTGGATAGAGAGAGAGAGAGAGAAAGATAGAGAGAGGGAGGAAAGGAAGAAAGAAGATCCGGCGATCGCTCGAGCACTCTCACGGTTAATTTACTGCAGCGGCCACGGCGGACCGTGTCGACGGTTGTCTCATCCGCGATCACGACACCGCTAGCGAGGACTTTTATGCTAAGCAGCCTGCGACAAGCGAGTGGAAAAACGCCACTTGCGAACCTCTCGCGCCTTGATATCTATTAATTAGCGCTCTAAGAAATTCTCACCTGTCGAAGGAAGATTTTTACGTGCTACTACATGCAGCACGTGTTACGGCGTGGCGGAGTCTTGCCGAGGAGAAATCGGCATCGATTGGAGGCCGTTCGATAGGGTTGAAAATGATGTAATATACATATATTATATACGTTTTGAGTTTAACGAAAGATGTAATAATTCCTAAGAGTTAATTTTGTTCGAGTGAAACAGCGCGATAGCAAACTATGTAGTGATAACGACGCGTAATAGCGCAACGATCGTTGGCGGCTGTTAAGGAGCCGTGAATGCGCATAGCACGCGTGGAATCAACGAGCCATAGCGAAATACGCATGCTGCATGCATCCGACTATTGTTAGCCATCGCCAACCATCGGTCTCTTCCTATTATGCAAAGTGTTCCGACCGTTGTCACTCTTATATTTAAACTTTATCCGCGCGCGACACGGCTGCTTCAGGCGCACAAGCAGACTTCTCGAGATCTCTCAGTTCGGATTATCGACGCGCGGAATCGTAAAAGTTTTACTGCAGATCGAAGTCGATTTATGTTAACCGTTCAGCGAGATCAAACGCGACTCTCTGTATATTAACGTCGCCGCGCTATGATTACCAGAGTCAATTGTCTGCATTTAATGTGCCTCCGCGTCAATCCTTAATGTCTCGCAATAAAAAAAGTGGGGAGTTTCATGAATAGGAGGCCCAAAGAGAATCAAGAGTTATTTTCGTTTCGCGGACTTCCTTATGCGATTCGGGCGGGAACGAAAGAATGTCTGCTTTCCACCGAAAATAATTTGCAACGCGGTGCGACAGCCTATCATCCTAAAACCGCAATTCCGCTTATTGCACACCCGCGTACCTCAGTACGGAGGATGGGTCGGTGTACTCAGCTGTGGCCACGCTAGCCATTATCCACGTCCGGTCAACTGTTTCTAAATCGCGAGGAGGCAACCTCCTGTCCAGCTGGTAGCGATTACCTCGACCTCTCTCCGTCTTATTAAAGTAACGTCAATTAAAAGATATGTTTCTTTTTCTTTTTTTATTTCCCAAGATCTTCTATCAATCGGACGTGACGAAACTTTCGATTCCACTTGTCAGAAGAATGAGAGAGTAGAATAGAAATTACGACGGTTACCGCGGAATAAAAAGTGCGGCTAGTCAGCGATTTTATTCGCGCTTGAAAATTAACTTTAGCCCGAAAGAGCGACTCTATTGTGGACAGATCGATGAAACTAAATCGCGACGTACTTTCACGACGTTTCTTCGGCCGGTCTTGCGGTTTCGAGTCTATCGACGACCGGCGACAAGTACCGTGCGTATCGGAGGTCCTGACTTTCGAAAGTCAATCCTCGCCCGTCGAGAGATCCGGAAGTGATCTCCATATTATTCCCCGGCTGGAGCGCGAGGAAGTTTCGAGACGCTTCGTAAGAGCGGACTCGAAAACTCGGTCGGCACCGCCGTCGCCGGATTTTCGCTTCTGCCATGCTTTCTACTTCGCGGGATGATGCATTTTCAAACAATTTGCGACAATACGACGCGCTCTGGTTCGTTAACGGTAACAGCGCGCCGGGCGACAGAGAGAGAACGGAAAAGTGGGGCGGGGGAGACGCGGCGCTCCAGCCTTTCCGGAACGCTTTAATAACTTATTTACGAGACAGAGATCGTTCGGTACTTTCCACGCAATCCGGAAAAGCGTACTTCAAATTTGCTACAGTCAAGATCCTAATTGCTCGTAACGAATGCACTTTGCGTCGCGTTTATAAGGACATTCATTATAAATGTCCCATATAACATTTTGTCCACTACTTTCGCACGAGTTACCGAGAACGGTCGGTAGCAGTCGGAAAAATTGAAAAAAATACAGCGCCGATGCAATATATCTCGCATAATTGTAAACCCGAATATGATTTTATTTGTGTAACAACGCCGGCGATCGCTATTGAAGTAATATCGTGGCCACCGCATCGCGGCATGAAGGAAAAGCTTCATCGCCAGTTTCCTCGACTCGCTCAAATCGCTTTTGTATTTATCGCATACACCGAAGCCGTAAATATCGTTCGCGCGGTATTCGCGAGAAGCAAGGATGAAACACGGCGCGCACGCGGTCAACGATCGGTTTCCGACACGGAGAGCAGCGCAGGCCGCGCATATAATCATCATCTAATTATTAATTCCCTTACGGAGACGTGTATGACACGGCGCGATTTATGGTGACAATTAATAGCGCGCAACGGCTTTTGCGATAAACAGGAAGTGCAGAGAGACAACGCCTGTCGTTTCTTAAATAAATTATGCGATCGCGCCGGGATCTCTCGGGTGGCTCTCGAGGCTTAAGGCTAATTCACAGTCGCACGTAACGCACGCGATAAGACGGAAGGTACAGCTAATATAATTAAAATTGAAATTGAAGAAAACATCAATATTCGGTTCGTACTTTCGCGGTATAATAATTAAATAATTTCTTATTAGCGCTAATATTTTTATATTTTACATTTAAATATTTAAACATTTAAGGAAGAATGTGTACGCAATAATCGAGATTCCTTCGCAGATCAAATTTCTTTCTTCTATTGCATCTCTGATACACGCGATAATAATGCACGCACACAGATGCTTCTAAATTGCACGGATTGCCTTGAAATTGATTTAAGGTTCTTGCGTTCTTCCGGTACAACGTCGAAATGTGACCAGATGCGTTTCGCCGTGCTTACTTGCGCCACGATTACTTCGGTTGTATGAGGAATACTTTGCAGTTTAACGCTTCTTGCGTGGCGTACGCGATGCGCGGCGCGTGTCGCGCGTTGCTTTTTGCGGCGATCTGGTGCGCGCGTCGCAGTTGGTCGCTTCCGCGTGCAAGCGTAGCGTTAGAAAAAATTCGCTCGTGCCGCTGGCGTAAAACAGTAAGTACTAAGTGCGTCGGTATTTCACGTCGCACGGCGACGGAATAACTTAACGAATTAAACAATGTGTCACATCTACGCGGTAAAAAAAAAACTTTCATAATCGAAACAATGTATCGAAATGGTCTTCAACGCCGTGTTACATCGGCGAATTGTGAGTTAGCCTTTAGGATACCGCGGATCGCTCTCGGAAAAGCGCGACACCGGCATGAGATAGTGAACCGAAATAAAAGGAGAGCGAGGTGAGGACGAGGGAGGACGACGGGAAGGGGGGAAAAATGCTCGGCGAGGCGGCATTACCTGGAGCGTCACGCGAGTCCGTGATTGGAGCACGGCGCATTAGTAACCTGTTTGTTGCTCGATAAAACAGGCATCGTTTTAAGATTTACTAGATTTATAGACTGGTCATAGAGCGGCCCTGCGCCGAGCGGATCGCCGGCCTGCTGCCGCTCCGGTCTCTGCACTTACGATAGCGCGGTTAGGTATCCCGGGATACTCACGGGCTGCACACACGATGAGAGTATACGTGTGTGCAGGTACCCAACTCCGCTAACACGGAGTCCTGCATTGATCCTGCGCGACCCGTCGAAGGATCGATCCTGCCGCTGATTGCGCGCAGCCGGTTAATAGTACGTAATGTTAAAGTCCCGCCTTTAGGATTAAGTAATAACCGCCTTCGCGCTCTCCCCCTCGCTCGCCTCTTGCTACTTCGATTTTCCGCAACTCGCGGAACCGCCTATTTAATGCCCGCTTGCATCGCGCATCGTATACGATCGAGTGGGATCATTTTTGAGCCCGTGGAAATAGGCGTTCAACGAGGCTTTTCACCGGTTTTGAATATCTTTATTATTCGAAAAACAAAGATCATGTGTTTTGCGTTAAAGTGCAAAATTGCTGCATAAACCGCGAAATAAAAATTCGATCCTTCGGCCGGGAATCGCGTATCGCATGAACCTTTTTGTAAATTACATCCTGAGTAAGACGGTAAATCAACGTTCTTAATACTCGAGCGTCATCGCGTTCCCGGTGGAAGCCCCGAGTTTAGATACTTACAACACATTTTTCTTTTTTTTTTAGTTTCTCAATCGAAACGCCGATAAATCGCAGCGCGCGCTCGCGCACCAGCAGCGATAACTATGGGAATATTACGGCGAACCGCTCGTTTGGCGGGCCGTAGGACGCATTGAGATTCCGCTCGCGCGAGTCAAAGGACGGGCCGACCGGGAGCTTCCTCCAGATGCGATGATGATCATCCGATGACGAGGGGAAGAGCGGGATGGGAGGGGAAAAACCCTAGGAAGCTCGAGTGGTATTCCGGATCAATTAACTGAACGGCGCGGAGGTTAACGCGGATATGAAAAGGGACGGCGTTACTAAGCCGGGTTGAGCGAGGCCTCTCGGTATGCGTGCGCAGGGCGGGATGGTAGGCCTCTCGCGGAATGAACGCTCGTCGTAAGCCGCATGAAAACGTCGGGTAATTCTATCGAGAGTGGTTTATCGTGCGAACGCACGCAGGAGGAAATAGATTGTCACTCGCGGTGAACGCGGAGCCCCGGAAACCGGCTGCCGGCTTTCTCAGCGTAACAATTAATCGACGTAACTCGCCGTCCTTTATCATTTCAACATATAGAAATTAGAGTTCAATTTTTCCATATCGCTGTTTCGTCGCGTGCAAGAAAACATGTCATATCGTCGGAATGCGCCGCAAAAGTAATTCTAAACGGTCAGCGCGGCACGTCAAACGCAACACCACCGGGAAGCCGTTTATCATGTGAACACAAACGAGATTGTCACCTCGCGCGCGGGCACGCGCCCCATGCTCTCCACGTACCATTCGTACACCAGGTGTCCACCTTCGCCCGATGGAATCTCGATCTTTATCCTGTCGCCTTGTTTAGAGAGCGAAGGACACTTGGTTCGAAATTTATGACGGTCTAACGCTTCAAGTGTGTCCCGATAAAATTCTAGGCACGATCAGTTCGCGATCAAAACACGCTTGTAGTCTTCGGGAAAAAAAATGGACCACAATCTCGACTAGAATTTAAAGACTAGAATATTGAGTAGAATGTGGACTGGAATCTAAAGTCATACTTGTAAAAAAAAATTTTTTTTAATTGCGAAGAATATAAATAAAAATAACAGCAACATATGCGCGCTCACCCGGTATGTATGTAACGTAAATTTACACGCGGATACGTTCGCTAAGCGGACGCATTCTCACTTACGCGCGCATACGACTTGCCACTTCTAAGTCCACCTATCACCTAGGTAAGACACTGCCGCTATTGTTCGATACATGCGGATCTGCTTGACGTGAAATATCGTAATCCGCACCTTCGCGATGCATCCGAGTGAGAATAAGAGTGCGGACCCATATCGTTACAGCATTTGTGTGAAAAATGAAAAAATTCGCAAGTGCAGGTGAAAACAATGATAATCAATTAAAAATTTCCCCATAGCGCCAAGATAACTCAATCGATTGGTCTCACTTTCTTAACACTTTCTTTGCACATTGAGTTCAATTATCACGGCAACGTTAACGCGCGATTGTAATTGGATCGAGATCGAGAGGCGAGTAAATTTGCGGGACCCTAAGCGTTGTGCCAGCGCTAATCGAGGGACAGCGCAACGTAATACCGTTCAGAAACAGCCGCGAGCTTTCGTATTCTCTCGTATTCTGATATATATACGGCGTCCCGCGAGCGCGGAAGCCTGGGATTACAAGCGGTCGTCTTTATCGGACCAACTTATCATAGATTTTTGCGAGTCGGGGCGGTTATGCAAATAAAGCCGCCTGTCTCCGTTTCTCTCTCTCTCTCTCTCTCTCTCTCTCTTTTCCCCCATCTCCTTTCTTTTCCTACTCTCCTTCTCTCCTCTTGCCTCTCATTGTTTTTATAGCGAAAGCATTCGTGGCGTGGTCGGGGTCTTACCGTAAGAGCCTTCTGGCGAACGCCTCTGCCAGCCGGTGTCGTTTTAACGTATGGCCGTGTAACGCTGCTAAGCCGCAACTCGAGCTAGCTTTAATGCACCGTCTGGAGATCTCGCGTGTCCGTTGAAAATCTCGAAACAAATCGTCATGCGCTGCGTATATGATGTTCGCAAATTTTATCGCGTAACGTCGTCACGTAACAAGTTAATCAATCACTCTTCTCGGTCTCTGCGTTTCACTAAAATTCTCAAGATTAGCTATTGTCGTCTAAATTTATTTTTCACTTAATTAGAAATAAAAAAATTATATAAAAGATATAAAATCTAAATGTTTTAATAGAAATATTTTTGGCATTTGTTTCTCGATCGAGTATTTATAGATTTCTCAAGATATTAAATTAGAGATGAGCGAGTTTCCTCGCCGATTGACATAAATCGCGTTGCACTACATTCCGCAAGCATATATCAATCCGCGGCTCGGTAACTATTGCCCCTACGAAGGCAATCGGCACAATTTGCACACGGTGAATCGCAGAAAATGTCGGTGCAGCGGTGCACACAGCTCGCGGGAATATGCATGCGGAACTTCTCTGCTGTCGCGATCCCGCTGCTGGGCTCTTGTCGGAAAATAACCCGCATTATCCGCCGGCGCACGGTGAGATTATGATAATTCCTGACGTCAAGGGTTCGGGGAGCGGATTTTTGCGGGACGCGCAGAACGATCGATATATCAACGCGCCGCGGCGAACGGATCGACGTCGGTGATAAACCGGCGGCGGGACCCGCGGCGATCATCGACGATGCTAATCGGAAATTGGGTACACCGATGTCGGCGTCCTCAATTACGGCAGATCGTCAGGTTGCGGCAGGACCTCGCGAGGAGTCCTCGTTTCCGCCGTGTCAGGGACGTCACGAAGGCGTAAACTATCCTGGCGTCCTGGTCGGTTTCGCCGATAACGAATCTACAACGGGTTGTCATAAACTGCCACGAGTTTAATGTCTGCGATTTAAAGCTCGATGACAAACGATATCATTCTGCAGATGTAAACGTGCGGAGATACAGATGTCGCGCGCTCGGACGTGTCGTTGAATCGCGTTTACGGCGACGAATAATGATTTACGCGGGGTCCGCGCGCTTTTTCGCTGGTGGAGATTTACGAGAGGTGGCGACTCGTTCGTTACAGAAGCAAGTAGCGACATTTACATGCACGTTACATCCTCCAATTATAGTTATTAGCTTGCTACTAATGGCCTATAAAAATTTTATGCGATACTGCGCCGCGCGACGCTCCGGTCGTTGAAACGAGCGGAATGAACCGCTTCAAATACGACCCGTTCCGTTACACCGCGGCGAGGCGATGCATGCGAACATTTTGCATGTAGCAGCGCCTTGGAAGCATTAATTTAGCAAAAACACTAATAGTTAATTAACCGACAATGTGACATCGCTGCCCGCGATTCCGTCCGCGATATTGCGCGACGCGCGTAATTTGCGCGGCGCCACATACGTGATTTTTCCGATGAGCGAAGTGACGTGCGTTTTATGCTTTCCTGCCGCTATTACGCGACGTCCAAACGGGAAAACGCAGCCGCTAACGCTACGAGCAGATATAGACGCCATAAAGAAGAGACGCAAGGAGCGTTAATATAATACGATCGATCGGGAAACGCGATGAACGAGACGCTCGGACGTTCGCACGGCGAACGGCCTCTCGGCCCGATTGTAGGCGGAAGGATTACGAACGGCGAAAAGGCACGAATTGTTTTTTGCCGGCATTGCCAACGGCACACGTAATGTTCCTTCGGCTCGAATCGCGAACCCGTTTCTCCGCTCCGACTGCATCGGAAGCGGCGAAAGAGGAAGAGAGTGAAACGCAGGGAGCGACGAGGAGAGAGAAGAAACCGAGGGAAAGGAGAGGGAAAGAAGCTGAGATACAATCTCTAATTGTTCGCGATCGGCCGCAAAACTCGGCCGTTGAAACGGCTCGCGCATTGCGAACCGCGCTGGTGACCGCAGCTGTGATTGCAAACACACAAATACTTTCAAACAAATAATAGCATCAGAATGTGATAATGTTCCACTTACACAAATTCAAATCTTTCGATATTAACTAAGCAAAAACGATTGTAGCCTTGATAATTTTGCAAAGAAATTGACTTGAGTTTCTAAAAAAATTTGTCATTAGGAATTCTGTTCGCTACTGAATTTCCTGTATACATATATCACGCCAACATAGAGACACGAGAGAAGCAAAGGTCAGTATCGGCTACCGCGAGAACAACTCAGAAAAGTGACGATTACGTTTCGCAACTGATCGCTACGCGAAAGCCTAGATATATAGACACGTATATCGCGCGACCCCGTCGAGAATCGCAGCCGCCGCAAGCACGCACGGCAGTCACACGGTACAAACCGGCTGATCCTCGATCCAGATAACGATCCTGCGGAATTCTCTCGAAAACTCTTCGGCGCACGCTTTCTTTCATCCGAAGCTTCGGCCGCTTCTTTACTAGAAAGCGTATCAAACATTTTATTATAAAGAAAAGAGTTTTTAATCACGCAACTTTTGCTATGTTAATACGCTATGCTGAAATCATAGATTGAAATGATTTCGATGAAATTACACGTCTGATGTGAATCGAATGTGGTGAACGTGACTATTCATTTCACCTGTAATACGTAATAATACATCGTTGTCTTTCGTTTCCGAACGCCGTTTCAGAAGATCCATACGTTCGGATCGACGCAATCAGATCGGGTGCGAAGTATCGTAATTGGATTTCACCGGAAATTACGAGGAGCGACCTAGTTTGCGCGGCGCGCCGCGGAAGTCGCGCCGCGACCGCGGGCGAAAAAGAAAGAAGCGCGAGCGTAGAAATTGCGTGGGCACACGTATGTACGGTCTTTATCGCGTCGCCTCATCGCCTCGGGCGATCAGATTAGCGTAGAAGTGGCCACCGCCGATCGTGATTGGCTCCCGGCTAAGGAAAAGCCGCGGTGTGCTCATGCTGGACTTTCTCCGTGTCGCGCTGACGCGGCGCGCCCGTCCATTGCATCGCGTCGCGCAGAAACTCGGCCGAGTCCTTTCCGACCGTCCTCGCCCCGACCTCGTCCCGTAGGCGTGTATCGCCACCTGCCGTCCGCGTTTGTCCTCTGTTGCATTTACACCGACTTTTTCTATTCACAATAAAAGCGTGTGCCCGATTTTTTCTTAAGAAAATATAAAAACCTGAAAAAGATGATAAAAAAAAAAAATAAGTGCAGATATTATCCTAATTAGAGACTCTTGAGTAATCGATAAATTGTGCGCCCTCCGCGCTGCCGCATCCAGGAGAAAAGTTTCTAACGGCGGCGCTTCGACGGGGCCGCGGAACGGTGGTTTCGCATCTCTCTGACAATACTCGTTTCATATTCGCTGAACTATGTAATGCACGGAACGGAGATTAATAATTTGCAGTTTCCCACCCCGGCATTATCGGGGCACGAGGCAGGCGGATCGCGAACATCGTGTACCGGCGCGGAGAGAGGGAGAGAGAGAGAAAGAGAGAGAGAGAGAGAGAGAGAGAGAGAGAGAGAACGAGCGCGGTGTGTTCAGCAGCCGCGGCTGCTGCAGGGTCGACCGGTCACGATGGCTCGGATAATGATAGCCTGCCCTCGCCTCATAATCAGTCCCCCATCTTAATTTATGTTTGCCCCTGCCCATCCGTCCATCCGTCCGTCCCGTACGACTTCTCTTCGATGTAGGTACCTGCCGCGCTCGCTGGCGCTGGCTCTTTACTCCCGCTAATTTACCGTAATTCGACTGCGAGACAAGCCACGTACTTTTGATTCCGTCGCTGATTTGTTGCGAGCATGTCGAGCCGACCCGCGCCTGACCCCTAGCCTCGCCGCTTGTTCCCGCTTCCGGTGATGTCGATGGAACCGGTACATCGCCGTGATTTTACCTCCATCGCTACGATAACTCTACGCTGTCCGTTCCGATTATATTCAACGTCGGTCTTAATTGTCGAGAAATATTGCGCGCGGTAACGTCTTCATTTCGCGGACAGTCAGACAGCCGAAACTAATTCGACACGACATCAACGCACTCGTCGCTTACTGTCAACACGACGTCCGCGTTCTCGATGATCGGGCGCGACAGAGAACCTTGCGCGGACGGAACGACCTGTCGGCGGAAGAAACGCGCGACGGCTGGATACCTCCGTGCGGCGCGATCCAACGGTTGGATGATCAAAAACCAGTTCGTAATCAGTTGAAGCGGAAAAACCACGCGCGGCGGGAACAGCCGGACGGCTCACGTGGTACCGCACGCACGTGTGCTCCCGCCTGTAAACAGACGCAACCGACACCGTCCTCGCGTCATTGGCGGTTACGGCGAACGATCTCGATCGGCATCGATGCATTCGACGAACCGGCGAACCGTACACACGTTATCCTTTGGTCGGGCCTGCAATTGCGGGGATACCGAGGCACTCTCGACGGAGGTCTAGGTCTAGGAGTCGATTGCCGCACCGCCGCGGCGCAGGCACTCGGGGCTGATATAGTTCAGTGCTCGCGAGGGTGCAACGTGTGGCCTCGTTACGTTAATGGCGTCATGCTCTGGCGCCCCACAGGCTACTCCGCTGACCAGCCGGCTCTGAACCGGCAACCAACGACTCGGAGAACCCCGGCGTCCGGAGAGACCGCCATGAAGATGTTGCGGCATGTGCCGAATACGCACTCGCTTTCGATCGGGCTGCTTTAGAGCGATTGAGCGATAATTGCACGCCGGTCGGCGCGATGTATATTATTATCAACAATTGATAAAAGAGATACATTTACGCTGAAAAGCGCTTACAAATTCGCGAATTTGTTTGAAAAGATTTTTTTCGCTATTGGGGCTTTAATATCAACGCAATTAATCATCTATTAATTATTAAATGATGATCGTTGTGAAAGGGCTAGAAACAATTGTGTCACTGCCCGCGTTTTCTCCTCTCTTTAAAAGGAGCGTTTGTTTTGAAAAATTTTAGAGTAGACGTCTAACATGATTAGTAATCAGGTTTCGAGACAAACCTGTTCGACTTCCGTCACCGGTGTTAACCGACTAGGCGGTTCTGCAGCTTATTAATAACAATAAGACGATCGGAAATTCGCAGAAGAGGATTACATGCATCCGCGTGAACGACGCACTTGGTGCGCGCAGGGCGTGTAATTAGCGTTAATGTCGAGACGGTAGCGAATAATTATGCGGCTGGGCAACGTCCGCAAACACCTTCCGCGCGTCGTCGATGCTTCCGGATTTTTTCGCGATACTTACAGGTGATTTCTAATTCGCAAGACGTGAATTTCTAATTTCTAGGACGCGACATGTAAAAATAATGAAGATAAAAAAATCATTTTAATTATTCATCTTGATATTAAAGTTTTTCCTTTATTCAAGATTTTCCTTTTATGAACCTTCGGCGCACAATTTCCAAAATAATCAAAACATTCGTATAAAAAATAATTATTCGACTATTGATAGATTAGTTAAACGCATATGAATTGCCCGGAGTAATCGGGAGAGTTAAAAAGATGCTGCAGTGTCGAGCTTCCACGCGAGGAAGCCAACGAACCTAGATTCCGCGGACTATTTCTAGAGTCCGCAGAAACCATTAGCATTCACGACTACTTCGATAATTATTAATCTCCCGGCCGCGAGCGAATGTATCTCCGAGAACACGGGACGCTGACTTCTCGGCCCGGGTAGGGTCTCTCCTCGTAGCGATCGTTTTATCTCTTCGCGCCCGATAATGATCGAGACGCCGGGCGGGCGAATGCGAGAGGTATCCTCCGCGGGACTTTTTGCTCGCTCGTTAAAAACGGCACGCAACACGCAATCCGTAAAAGGTCCGCGAACACGACTACCGAACAGCTTGTTACGCACGATCGAACCGCCACCCCCGCCCCGCCGACTCTCATCAATGGCTACGCACGTGTGCTGGCATCCGCCCGCAGAAAACGTCTTTTCACAGGTGGCTTTTCTTCCTTCCTTCCTTCTTCGCGGTTTTTTTTATTTGGAAACAGATGTGCTGTACTATTCCTTAATTTTGCATATGCCTACTTTGTGAAAGCACAATTGTGACTTCTGAATTTAATATTATTAATTTTATATAGCATTATTGTTTCGAACAATGTGCGAAAATTAATTGCTAGCATGCAATTCAGTTTTTCGTAATAATTTTATACTGATTTCATCATCATTCAATTTAAATATTAAAGAAAAAACATTCAGTTCTCTAAGACTGGTTAATTTCAAAACGCGATTGTAAAGAAGAAATTTTTCTGACGGACGTAGAATACGGTGCAACTCAAAGCGCGAAACCGTTAAAATACAACACGCATTTTCAATAGCAAATATACATTCTGACTCGCTCACCGGCCGGTTGATCTCGCAACTGCACTTCCTCTGACTGTTTGCGCAAGTATCCGCGTACTACTCGCGGTACTCGAGCATTACGAACCGGCGTTTGCATTGGCGGGGAAGCAGGTACCGGTCGCGGCAGCGGCGTGCATGTACGCGTTCGTACACACAAACGCGACCGCGCGTCAGCAGAGCGTTAACGCGGGTTAAACGAAGGTACGCGCAAGGACCCGGGGGGTTCGAATTAAGTGGGGCCTTACACCTCGAGAGACGAAGTCACGCCGCCGGTAACCGGCAATCTCATAGACGAGACGGAATCGCGGCGGCAATAGCAATCACTGCGGAAAGCTCGCGCGAATGAAACTACTACGTTGGAAAACGTCCGTCGTTGGCAACTTTTTTGGAGCTCGGGGAAAATTACGGAGTCGCATTACACTGTTATAGTGGAAAATTATTGTGTTGACGAAAAATGTTATGGTATCCAACTACGGACGGCTGCACTTTAGAAACGCGCCAGTACATTGAATGTTAAGAATGTCATGTTGCGCTTATTGTCAGTCTTCTCCACTCTGAAAATTTATGGAAGTCGTGATACCCGACTCCGCTATCTGGCAGCGCTTCCTACGTCGCGTAAACACAGGTGTCTCGAAAGGTTACAATCGACGAAATGCAACGAGAATTCGGTCCCGATGACCGGTATGCACCTACGATGATACCGTTGCGCAGAGAGCAGCCACACCCTCGTCTGTGTACAAGGATACATACGTGTGTCGGATATACACACGCGGCGGCGGAACCAGCGCGGCGGGCTACACACGTGACTCCGTATATACACCTGGAGTTGTACCGATTCTATCTCAAGCGTCTCGACGTGCTGGAGCCGTAGGAAGAGAGGAAGAAGTCCGCGAAGCGGAATCCTAGGCCACCTCCGCGCAATCTCGATCCGTGTACCGGCGAGTCGGCAAGTCGCGCTCGTCGATTTATTCGCAGCCGAATTTCAGCGCGGTGCAAAGAAGCTTATTGATGATCCGTCGCGAATATCGCTGTCAAGATTTTGCGCGATTGAGTAGAATCAAGACTCATCTCGCAATTCGCATTTTTATCATCGCAAAAATATCGCAAGTCACCTTATGTTAAGTGAGAGAGAAAAATATGTATTTATATATTCTCTCTCTATAATCAGTATCGACAGTGCAGACGATGGAATTCCAATTGAGCAACGCTTGTCCCGCCGGCGCGCGCAGACACATACACACATACTCTCCGATTTACTTGCACGCTCTCGATACTGAAATATCGGACGTACGATAGCTTGGCGGGGGAATTATGCGATCGCCGGTTGAAGTTCGCGCGACGGCACGATCGGGATAGGAAAGCCTCTCTTGACTTCTCCGCCGGCGCGGAGTATGCGTTACGTATTATAACTCGCCTCTCTTCTCTCGCTCCCCTCTCGCTCACTTCTTCCCCGCGGTCGTCATTAAACTAACTGCTCGAGAGACAACTGGCGCTGATTATTTAGCAATACAAATCATTCGCCGAGTGCGTCTTGCGCGCACCTTCCCCCCCCCCCCTCTCTCTCTCTCTCTCTCTCTCTCTCTCTCTTTCTTTCTTTCTCTCCGTATCTTTCTCGTTCTGTCGAGCGGGTTCTCGCGTGCGCGGGCGTGGTACTGTACGTACCACTTATGCGAGAGAGGCGAATAAAACATATACACGCGTACACGCGGCTCTCTCGCGTAACGTGTGCATCAGATACCAGTCGGTAGAAACAGTTTTGTTGATTAGCGAGCTCGTTTGAACCGGCCGTATTACTTTGTATCGCTGAGGAATGCTCTTAGTGGCGGATTATAAGTATCCCGTGTCGTAAAAACGTTGGCATATCGTGTGAATGCGTTCGAATGTTTTGAAAAAAAGCTCATACATACATAGCATATTAAATACTGAATACATTTCCATTTTCATTAATTTTTTTTTCGTTATTAATTATTTATTATGTTAATCATTCATTGCTCTTCTATAAAGTTTCTTCGATGATGATCAAAGTAAATGCGATGCTTCGAAAAAAATTCTAATCGTTTCTGCATTTATCCGATAATCAATGCAAGTGGAAACAGCGAAACGATCACTTTTCTCGCGTAACGTATAAATCCGTGTTCATATCTCGCTCGTATCTCGCGTCTCGGTATAAAATATTCCGAGGTAGAGCTACCGATACATCGCTCCGAAATTCCTCGCGGCTGCCGCGCGCAATTAATAACTCAAATATCGCCCAGTACAATTTACTATCCGCTTTGCGTCGTTAATCACGCGTTCCCGCGCGCCCGTGCCAATGCCGCTTCGCCAAGCAGGTGGGGAATCGATAACAGAGATGCATTAGAATATTATGACCTTTCGAAGTGCATTCGGTGATTCACCGCGGGAGCTGCGATAGCGCGTTATCGCCGTGGCTACTCGCGGCGCGGCGGGTTCGATGCTATCGGCCGGCTGTATTCCCGGCTAATCGGGACAAGCGAGAAAGGGAGAAAAGGAAGAGGCAGGGTGCTGACCTCGCTTCCTGAATCGTTCGGGGCGGTGGCATCTCTCCGAGCACGCTGCTCGGCGAGCACGCCGCGGCGCTGCACAGACATCGTCGCGGCCGTACCTGCATTCGTGCAATCAAATCAAGCAGATAATATCTGTGAATTCAGCCGACGATATGTCAGCTCGTTAAGCTGCTCTTTATGTGTTATTTAAACGCGACTAAGCGAGTCTCGGCTAGTCTATATTTTTGACTGGAATTTTGCGTAATGCGCACATTTAATTAATCCACTAATTAATTCCAGTCTGAATCCGTTAATTCCAATTTCAACTAATCTAATCATATTCGAAGCATGACTCTTAACTTCGTGAGCCGAGCACTATCATGCTAATTTTTAACTAGTTTCAAGATAAGTTTATCTAGAAGTTTAATCTCAATTAATTAATTCTTGACGATTTTCTGATCTTGAGATATAAATTTCTGAATTTTACGAAGCTGAGCGGAAAACGAGAGAAAGCCATACATTCGAAACGATTGAAATTTGCATCGATCATAGATCTCAAGTGCGGTTCCATTCGAGTGCCGAGATCCGCGTCTGGAAAACCGTGTCTTTAATTATAATGCTGCGCGCGCGCGCAGTGCAAACGTATTCAGCGCGAAGGCGTTAGTCTTAATAACAACGGAAATCTCGTCGCGCGCGTAATTTCGTGCAATTATATATCTCTAACGTCGCGCGTCTCGTTTATCTCTTCTTGAACACGTCACCGAATGTACGAGCGGACAATCTACCGGCAAACGAGCGGTTGCCGTGTTAAGACCGCGACTCAACATCACCGTTGTCGGAAGACACCGCGTCCGGATGTTATCGCCATCGACTCTCCGGCAAAAATCCGCGCGCCTGATGTCATTATGCCGACGGACGAGATAACGCCGCCTCACCCCGGCGAGTGAGTCTCACCGCGAACAGGGGCGAACGCTTCCATCGGTAGGCGAGGTATGCGGCCTTACGCTTTAGCGTGAATGCAGCTCCGCGAGCGCGCTGGTACTCGCGTAGAACCGCATTATCGCGGGATTACGTAAGCGCCCGGAGCCGCGGCGTACGATTGCGCTTGTATTACGCTATAATTAGGACCGGGCCGGCCGGCGTAACCGCACAGGCGCAGGTATGTGTATATTGCGCGCGACGTTACTTACGGCCGCGTAATCCGCGTCGTATTAATAACCGGCGATAAACGTTAACGTACACCGCCGTGCGCGTGTCTCCCAGGATCCGAGAAAGGAGGAGCGTAAACTGCGCGCGGATGCCGCTGCGGATCGGAGAACCGCTTCTCGAGAGAAGAGATTACACCGAGCGCATCTTCCACTTGCGTTATCAAAATACGGCTTAGTCTCTCCGTCACGAGAGTAGAATGCGCGCATCGGAATATTTGGAATTCTGCGTGAAGTGCGCTGTTTCTAAATCGCCGCCGTCCGAGTGACTCTTAAGCGATCGACGCGATTTGGATGTTGAAGCAAGCGGCGGATTGGCTCGTTGCAGGTTGCGGCACTCTTTTTTTTCTAAATGTCCGCGTAATCGTCCGGCATTAAGGAAAGTAAACTGGTTTTGCGCTGAACGAACGTTTGACCGGCGCGCGACTTATCTGTAGCCTCGATCTTGCGGGCTGAAAAATCGCGGAAAGGTACACACTACGTGTAAAGTGCACGAGGGAGGTACCGTATTGTGTATCAAACGCGCTATACACGGAGAAAGAAAATCACGGATCTTGTTAATCTCTGCGCTTTACGACAAAGAACGATGATAATTCAGAGATAATTAAAAGAAAACACGCTCAGCAACAACGACACGCGTGGTAATTAATTCATTAGAAAAATGCACCAATTAAATAAACTCTTAAATTCTAAATATTAATTTATAAAAACATTTTTAACTTTTTTTGTGTGTAAATATATCAAACTAAAATGATTGAATCTTAACAGATTAACGTGTTAATGCTGCAGCCGTCTCTACGCGCCGTTTAATTAATTTCCGACTAAACGCCGCTAAATAGACACGCTCACTAAATTAGCGATCGCTCGCTTACGCTGACAGATATCGAAACGATACCCGCGCGATCGGGTGGACGAAAATCAAGATCTCGCCGTGTTCGTTCCCGACATACGCTTGATTAATATCCAGATGTAATTACGCGCCGCCTCGAGGGCAAGGGCGGATTGCGCGGGAAGAAGACAGCCTCCTTCTCCTTGTATGCCTCTCGCCGGATCGTGTGGGAGGAAAGCGAGAACAGAGATGAATATTGTAGAGAGGACGCGCAAGAGAGACGGGAAGACGAAAAGAAAGAACGAGAGAGAAAGACAGAGAGAGAGAGAGAGAGAGAGAGAGAGAGAGAGAGAGAGAGAGAGAGAGAGAGAAAGAACTCCGTTGAGCTGCCGACGGAACGAAACCCTGACAGATTTCATCGTGGGCTGACGTAAACAATTTGCGAATGTAAATACCTGTTGAATATTGAGCGCGCTGGCAGGGCCCACGGGGCCCCACGCCGGAGCCCCAACACCTTGCGATCGTTTACCCTTTAAACTCGTGATTACCATCCGGCGCGGTCTCCCACCTACCGCGGCGAGGCGTGTAAGTCATCGGCATAAATTATACGCGAACATCGCGCGCGGCGATGCCGGAGATCCCGTCGACGGGGTATCCTCTCGGCTCTATCCGCCGTCTGACCCGCGAAGAGTCGCGAAATGGAAAACGATCGAGACATACTTAACACGCGCGCGGAACCGCATGCTCGAAAAAGAACGAGCGCGGGCTCGCACGCATTCCGAACGCGCTCGCTTCGACGTTGAACAAAGCGAGCTGTTCTCACCGGTCCGCGCGATCGCGATCTCAGCTGACAGCTGAGTGAATTAAAATCTAATGCAGATCTAATTCAGTAATAAAGGAGGCTAGGCGCGCGATGTATCATCGTAAATTGCAGAGTCGCGATCTCTTACGGTTCTTAATCGCGCGGCCAATTAAACATTTGTAACACTGATAACGAAGGCGTGCGCGCTAGATCGTTTATCGCTTTTATGGATTTCGGGTAATAAAGCTCGTTGGCGCGTGCAGTTCGGATTATTAATAAGTGCGGAGGGTAACCGGCGTTTATCGATCGCCGATCGGATCATTACGGATGATTCCGTGTCGCGGCTCGAGAGGTGGCGGCGAGTAAGGACGCGTATCGGGATAATTGGTGATTTCGCGCGATCGATCGCGATAAGCGACAGCCGACAGTTCCGATAACTTTCTCACTCCGTATTTAATTATCCACGTCGATTGTAACGGGAACGCGATGCGTATCGATAACGGAACGCGGTAAACACTTGTCCACGCAGCGCATTTTCTTGGCGCAACTTTTTCGCGCGATCGCCCATCCGTCAACCTAATCTCAAGCACTATGCCAAGGGAATATCTCAGCGCGCTGCTGAGAACTGGATTGCCCGTCTCGCGGGACTATAATTATGTAAAAATCAAAATCTCACTCACCGTCCTGGTTCATCCCGTGGCCGCCGTCATCTGTTTAAAACAGAAAAAGGAGAATTAAGACTTGAAATTGAAATCTGGCGGGATACGTGATCGAGATATCAAGGAATCGTGTGTGTACATTGAAACGAATCATGCAAAAACGCCGCTCGCGTTCATTTTCTCTTCGTTCAACTCGCGACGGAGCCTGGTCGCGTGTTAATTAAAATATATTACATCTTGTAATCGTACGTCATGTCGTTCTTTGAATTATAATCAACACGCTCGATGGCAGTTTGACAGCAGGAGCAATAAATGAAATATTCTGATACAAAGTACGGAGGCGCTGACGACGCTTCCGGAGAATCTGCTGCAATACGTGTTGCGCGTGAATATATTTAAATTCCTCTTCTCGGCGCGATATAATATTACGGGAATTTTACATTTCTAAACATCGCGTATCAGGGAGTATAAATCTATCGAGAACGGAAGCCTCATCGTGTAAGATCTGCGACTCTCCGATAGGCTATCGCGGGCACCGGATGGTTGCACCTCGCGAAGGGAGATTCAGGCGTGTTTACCGCGGATCATGACGACTCGCAACGCGCGCCAGCGATAGCAACCTGCACGGCAACCTATTTGTACGCCGGACTCTGGTATCGCGGCGATCGCGCAGCGTTCCTTTATTTAACCCCATAAATAACCGCCGCTATCTCACCGCCGAATGCTCTCCTATGGGCAACAGGCAGCGCACACGTACTGCATACACGCGCACGTGTGGTGAAACGCGTTTTCGTGTATGGCGCGCGATGCGAAATATATTAGATGCTGCCAGTCATTCTGCCGCGCAGAGGGGTTGGCGCGCTGGGAATCCCCATAAGCGATCCGCGCGTCCATCCAGCGGAAAGAATAACTTTCGTGAGGAGATTAAAGCGTGGTATGTGTTATTCGTTCGATAATAACGCGCATTTAAACCAACATCGAATCGTGCGACGATTCGAAACAACGGTAAGATCTGTCCCTTTTCTTTTATAACATCAAAAAGAAAAAATGTACTATTATGAATTTATTAGAGCGGTGACACGAGTAATCGATACCACTTGCAGTCCCATATGTAAATAGTTATAAATACGCGTTGCACAGGAGGCAGATAGTAATTAAAAGTTAAAGTCGTTTCATGTAACACTGCATTCTTGAATATTAAAATTATTGAATATTAATACGAATTGCTAAATAGATCGTCTAGAACGTCGAGCGGTCAAACGTACCAGCGTACAACTTGCGTAATAAGTCGCACCAGATTGGCGTATAATCTGTCGGAGAAAGGTGTGGGTTTAGACAGATGTTTTTTTTTGCATGTTCGTTAAATTTAGGCGTTCGAAACTTTTCACGCTCTCCGTGCTGCTTCTAGAAGATCACTTTCTTTTCGACAGTTTCGAAAAAAAAACTGCTTTATTTACGCTTTCTGCAGTATCGCTGTACAGCCGATTAAATAGCGCGGACTTTTCGATTGTCGAACAACGGAGAGTCCGGATCTGAATGGAGTGGCGATTAGTCACGACTGGGGGAAATCGAAACAAAGCGGGCCGGACGACGGTCCGATCTCTCTCGCGACGAGAGCTGAAATGACTATTTACGTCGCGGGGTCAATAAACCATATAATTCATTACGTTTCATGTTGCGTGATCTACGGACGGCGCGCACGCAGGTACGCATTAATTGCAAATTAATGCCGCGGCGTGGTTACGCACCATTAAAGATAATCAGAATCCGCTGTCTGCGCGCTCGGCGGGTAAAGCGACGCGACTGTGGTGGTTTCAGAGATGCAATTAAAAACGTATTTGTCGTCCGGTCGAACTAGGAAAAGGTCGCCGCGAGTACGAAATTACGCAGAAACTCGACAAGTCGGTCGTTAATACGAAATAACGATGCGCGTGTGGCCCCGAAAATTGATCCGCGGTTCTCCTTCTGTCAAATACGTTGATATCATTAGATTTAACGATCCCCGATTGACTCTCTCTCGTTCTGCCCGTCCCTCTTCCTCCCCCGACCTCGTGGTCGCTCATGCCGTGTCACTGGCTGCTGCCATGGCGGCGGCCTTTCATCTTCCTTAACCAGCACCACTCTCTTCGCATCATGTGTGCGCACACACTCATACACATTCACGTGAACGAGAAGGACGAAGGAAGACAACGAGCTGCTACATCGACGCGACCAGTCGGTTGGAAGAAACTACCGCTTACGAAGATGATCCTGGCGTGTCCATGTTTCGTGCGTGTGTTAGAAAATATATCTGTGCGCGCGACGATCGCCCACCAAGGAAGAAACTACCGCTTCTAAAACGATGATTCTGGCGCCTGTGTGTCGCGCGTATGTATATAAGCGTGCGTCTGTGCGAATGCGAGTTCGAAAAGATTCCCGTATGTGACGAGCGCCGAGCAAGTTCAGCTAACTCGATTGTTCCGTACGGAACAAGGAGCTCTTTCACGCGAGAGTCTCGTTGCGGCGGTCTCTGATGAAGGAATCATTGCGCGGTGTCCGCCCGGCACGCAGCGTCGCCGACGGATGCGCGCTGTCGATACGGGATTTAATAAGCTTGCGGTTTGCAGCGAGGTAATGATGATAAACGGCAGGAGGTAATGCCGGGTGCGGGAATGTGGATTTTTGCATTTTGAGTGTTTAACGCGCCTCCGTGCGCAATTCGCGGCTTCGAGAATATTGATGATCGCGCGTAGAAGCGTGGTAATTTGCGGCGAGTAATGCGTTTACCAAGTTGTCTTGTACAAGATATCGGGACTGAGAAGATGCGTCGTATATCATGAATATAATTAATTAATATGAGATAATTAATACGATTTACACACAACCAATCGTTTCCGCAATTTGAAACGGCACTGTCGTCTGAATTTCGCATTTTAGAAATCCGTCCAATCGATCATCGCGAGATCAAGAAACGCGCGAACACCGAGGGGATCGCGAAAAAGCACGCGTTCGACGGATTCCTGAATTCCAACTTGACTCAGCAAACGTGATGCATCGTCATCGTTGCACGCGCGCACGGATTCTCCGGTAATAGAAGCGTCGCCGTGCGCAGACGAAGATTTATCACCAGTACTTCGTGAGGCACGTGCCTGCACTTTTTTGCGACCGCTACATTCCTATCGGCTGCGCACCGTGCTCGCGTTTAGTCCTTGTCGCGCCGTGCGTCGATCGGTGCGTACGTTGTCTTGTTCCCGATATCGGAACAATGTCGGTGAGCGATATCGAAAGGTGAGGTAATTATCGATTGCGGCGGGTCAAGAATTACTGCAATACTGATCAATGATACGAAAAAGGCAGCAATTGCAGCATATCATATTCAGTTAAAGAATTATAATGTAAATATTAATAAATAAATTGATTATCACAGGAACTGTTTCTATTTATTTTGTTTATAGCGATTTTTAGGATTGAGAATAATTTTATACTTGAGCCGATTTCCTTCCTGCGACAATCGCCTTAATATTCTACGTAATAAAGGAAAATGGATTCGTAAGAAGAAACATACGTTTTTTCTTGGACTCCTCATGCATACCTCCGGGTGTCGCAGCGCCGTGATTGTGATGATGAAGAGCCAGAGGGTCCTGGGGATGCGGGTGAATGGCGGCTAAGGCACTTCCGGCTGGGTCACCCGGATTGACCCCGACTCCGACCCCCAGATGTAGGGCACCATGCTGCGTCGCGTGTGCCGGAAGCTCCATGCTGATCATAGCACGCCACTCTCCTTCCAACCCTCTCCTCTCGTAACCCCTCTCTACCTCGAACAGCACCTCGCCGAGTCGGACGAGGCGTCCGTTCAACCCCACGTCGCCTTCTGAAAAAGAAGAACAAATAATTCGATTAGTATAATCCGAAAAAGATATCAAAATTTCACGTATTCGCGTGATTCGTCGTGGTCGACATTTCTTGCGAAGACGCAGGCGGAGACGACGGCGCGGCTGGTGGATTCCCGCGTCGAGCGGCGGGCACGGATTTTCGGTCAGTGACTCGTCAGTCGAATCAATGGTGCAAGAATACTGTAGACAAAGTCCCGAGCTGATCTAGGCATAGCGATCGACGAAAGAGAGAAAGAGAAAGAAAGAGAGAAAGAGAGAGAAAGAAAGAGAAAGAGAGAGAAAGGGACGGAGAAAATCCCGCGCACGGCAGGCCGGACCACAAAAATAAGTCTCGGTGGTCCAACCGCCGATGGAATTGCCTTTGCCACGCTTTTTACGCGCGGAGTAGATAATTTCTTCGTTCCTCTCTCTACGTAATGGTCTGGCCGGGTGATCTTTTTTGCTTATTACATCGAGAGGAGGAGGCCGCCACCGGAGAGCGACACACTGACGACGGATGAGCGCTAGACTGGCGGAGCAGGCTAGAAGGACGTACGCAAGGTAAGATACCTACGAATGAATGAAAGGATGAATGGAGCGTAATTTCGTCCACGCTGTCGGGGCCGTTTTTCCATCGTTTCGATGGGGCCGGCGCATTGTCTAGGTTTCGGACGATTACGATTCCCCGCGATGCGCGCCGCAGCTGCCGCGACGGAAAAAAAAAAAAGAGCGCGTCGTCGGCCAACTGCGCGGGAAACGCAAGCCTCTGTCTTGGATTACAGCGATCTATTTATCAAGCTCTTCTATCGGACGGCTCGGCAATATTTCCGCTGTCGTAAGGCGCGCGACCACCTGCTCTAGTTAATTTCTAGCGCCCGTTATTAATCATGGTTGCATTTCTCCATGAAAATGTTTCGGCTCGCTTGCAATCGCGATAGTCTCCCGCTCGATCGCATATACTTGTGCATTTTCCGCTGATATTCTGTTGCGTTTCGCGAATGTATAATATCAAGCGTTTCGGAGCGGATGAAAATATTGTATATAACTTCTTCCTGTTCCCGCAGACATTTATTACGTTACCGCGTGTATGGGAAGAGACGAGGTTTTAGTCGACAGGCAACAGTCTCGGGCGCACCAATCGTCATCGGGCGGCCATCCGTGAAATTCGAAGCTGCTCCCGCGTTCCGCCGTTTTACATCGCGAAACATCGCGGATCTCATAACGCGTGGGAGTGAGAACCCGAGAACGGTCATCGTCTGCGGTCAACGACTGTCCACCAGCAACGGGAGAGTCTTTGTGCTCCCGTCGGCGATTAAAACCGCGACAGGCTCTAATTTGCGTGAGGAAGTCGACCGTCTTCAAACGCGAGTCACTACCGGTAAAGTCGCTGTATTATATTCAAAATAATAATTTCGCAGTTTTCGAAAATCAAGATAATTAACAGAGCATATTTACAATAATGCAAATTCATCAAAACGTGTGAAAATGGGTATTTTCGTTTATTTGATTTATATTAAATTCCACAAAGATGCTTCACTAGTTTCAAATAATTCCTTCTTAACACTTCGAAGCAATCTTCGTGGATTCTCAATCAAATCAAATCGCTCGACACGCTAATTTCAACGGTGCAAGTCGGGAATGTCAGCTTCAACCTGGCGAAGAAGCAAAAGCGGAGGAAGAAATCACGCTCTCAATTTCCCAGGCATTTTCTCGCGGCAAGAAAAGATGAGGAGTTGATTCTTTACAATGTAGAAGCTCTGACGTTCAGCTTATTGGCAATGAGAGGGATGATTGTTTAGCATCGCGTTTTCCTGGCGGGACCCCGTTCCTCTCGGGCTCGTGCTACTAGCGCGCGGGGCCCTCCTAATGGAGGATGGAATGCAGCGAGAGCACGCCGTGGCGAGTAAACGTCAGGTAAGAGGCAAACGATGATCGTTCGGCGGGAGCGGGCGGCGGTGGAGCGACTCAGAGGCCGCGAACGGGCCTTAAGTAAAGCAAAGTGGGTGAGTCGTAGACGGCCAAAGTACGCGTAAAGACCGGCCTTAGAAAGAGAGAGAAAGAGAAGGAGACTCGTCCCGGTAAACCGTGGGAGTCGGCCACCAGCGCTCCACGGCATATACGCACTCGCTAAAACCATTGTTTACGGCCGCCCTGAACGTCCGCGTACTTCACTAACTGAGCCCTCTCACGGGGCCCCCGCCCGCGGGACCCGCAGCCACGTACGATGCATGTTTTAAGGACGGCCGGTAACTGTCGGAGAAAACGGACGCAGAAAACGCTCCGTACCGCGGCGTTCGCGTACGCGATCGACGCGCATCTCGCGTGTGGTCGAGGATGACCCCGCGGAGATCCCCGCGAAGATAAATAACCGGCCATCGATCTGTTCGAGGCAATTTTCTTTCAACTGGAGCGTTCGCGTTTGTCGGAGAAATCAGCTTAATCAACCTAATAAAATAACTTCCCTTATCGCAGTCGCCGTTTACATTAGTCATCGTATTATTCCCGATGCATCTCCCGCGCGTGCATGAAAAGATTTATGATCGATGCAGCCGCGTCGAATTATTAATCGACGACGATACCGAAATCGAGATATTCACGACTCGCCGAACGTGTCGTCTCGAGTTATTCCGAAGAGAAGGAGCGAAGGGGCGATATTCACGGCGCACTCCCAAGTCTCTCTTACATAAACAGTAATGGTCCGAGGCGATGCTCGGCGGTCTAGCTTAGTCGGGGCTGCAGCCCGGCGCTGCGGCGACTTGCAGTAGCCGGTGGAACGTGTAGCTACCTTCCGCAGCACCTCCTGCCTTCGCTCTTCTGCCTTCGCTTCAGCGTCGATTCCCCAACTGGCCGGTAATGGCGGTGCTCTCGGGGCTTAACAACGCGTGACAATATGCATCAAGAAATTGCTCGAGCGCGGAACAACTCTAGCCGCGCTTCTTTCTCTCTCTCTCTTTCTCTTTCTTAGTGGCGTGAATATCTACAAAGAAGAAGAAGCGTAGGTGCGTACACTTTCTGCTGTGTGCACGTTGGTCTTCGTGACGGGACAGCGTGTCCGCTGAGAGAATCGGCGAAACGGCTTCGGACTCTCACGCGAAAACGTCGATACATTATGTAACTTCTCGGTTCATAAACGAACACTCCCGTCAGGAATCCGCGGTGGAATCCTGGGAAGCTCTTCTCAACCGTGTATATCGACTATCACTCGATGGGGCAAGTCCAGTTTTCGCGGGAAGACTGGCGCCTCGATCGCTCGTCATGTTTATTAATCTGATTTGGAGTCGCTGATGCGGAATGCCGACCGATCTTCGCGATTTTCGCAGATTTGCGAGAGCAATTCGTACGCAATTTTTGCACTTCCGCGTTTCTCACGCTGAATGAGACGAAAACTTAAAATAGATCGCTGATGATAGAGAAAAATTGGCACGATTTATTTTTTCTTCGTCTTTTTTTTATAATAAAAATGCCGATAAAAATTCCAAAGGACAAATATTTTTGTTGGAAACAAAAGACGAAGAGGCCAATGATTGTTGTAAACATAAAAGCTGTCTTTTGTGCCACTTCGCATCCATTAATGCATTCGAATAGATTAACGCCAAGGCACCTATGGTGGACGCAGTTTACCACAAGGGCTATCCATGCTTAATCGAACTTTCAAGCGACAAGAAGGTATATCTTTCTTTCTTCTTACTCATTAACCCCATTACCCGTACTTGGCCACTGCGTACGAGCGCTCGCGTTCTATCAGCACACCAGCAAATCACAAACGCATATATCTACATTAATGCCGGTGTGCAGCGCGCCTCGTAAACATTAGTCAACCGCCTGTTACGCCTACATGATCATTATTGCCACGGCACGGTCGTCATAAAACGCGAAATTTCATCGCTAATTGGTTATTTCCTACTGAAATGTGAAATCGCACTGACGTCTTTAAATCTGAAAAAATTTTTTATTATACCACAATTCACTATTTCTATCTAAGAAATTTTTCCACTACACATGTCCCCCTCATGCTGTTTATCTCCTTCTCCAAGCGCGATATCAAAAGTCAATCGTAAAAGCCGAGCATCGTTATCGACTGTGGTACACCAATGCTGATACGGAGCAGCAGGCCACGACGTTCGACAATCCCGTGGCGCGGTGTTTTGTTAATGAAGAAAAATTCGCGAACCTACTGGAGCATGGCGAGAGAGCAGCCCACATGGGAACGCAAGTGCGTTTACACTCGGCCGTCGTGTCTGACAGCGCGTTGCGTTACCCGCCAACCGACAGCGGCGGTTTGTCTGCCGCACACGCAGCCCGGGTCAAGTAATACCAGTTCTCCGGAGTTGTTGGCGGAGGTCCGGGAGAGACACCGTCGTAGAGAGAAACGTATGTAGGTAAATATAAGTTGCGGCGAGAGCGGCGGCCAGCCGGCCGAGTAAAAGGGAAAGAGACGTGCGGCTTTCGTGGATAAGTGACTTTCGAAGAACCACCTGTGGCACGTGCCATTAACGTGCTCCCTTGCGTGTCCGTACGTGCGCGAATGTCTCGATATCCCGCCGCCGCCGCCGCCGCCGCCGCAACGACGACGGCGGTGGCGTGGGTGTAACAGGTGAGCGCGGATACTGTTTTCTTTGCGGACAGGCCTCCTCTTGCAATGCACTGCAATTTCAAGGGTTGTAATTGCACGAGCCGCGGGAGGGGAGAACCGGAGGAGGAAACGTATAAAGAAAAGCGTTCGATTAACATTCAATACGTTGCGTTACGGGCGTGCATACATTTTTTCCGCAGTGAAATTTGCGTTTGCAATTAAATGTTTTTTTTATTTTTTAGGAAGTGTACGAAAAATGCGATTGCAAAGTGTAACAGGATATCGTTGCGTATCGATATCTGGAGGCAACGAGAGATAATTAGGATAAATTGAGGTAATAAAGAAACGCGATTTCGCGTTAAAGTCACGGACACGTTTATTGCCGCAACCGCGAAATCGTTCTGAAGCACGCTGCAGCGCGGTTGTTCTATGACGCGTAGAAGTTAACGCACGTGCGCGGGTCCCGAGATAAAACCGCGAGCGTATTAGATATATTATAATGGAACGAATGAACGTGCACGCGAGCACGGTAAACTCGCCGATAAGTTCGCCTTTGAATACGATCGGCGCATAACGGTAAGACAGTGAGATACACGGCGATTCTTATGCTCGCACGCGAGAGGAGGAGGCATGCAGGATCCCTATTTCTACGGGGCTCGATGAGGGGCCCGTAGCTTGATTGGCTCAACCGGGGATCGCGCTTCCAATTCCGGTTTTCCGCCGCAAAGAGACGAACACGAGACGACGACGGGTAAGTGAGTATCAACCGGAGTCACCTGCAATAAAGTAGTAGCTTGTTGCTTGTTGCGTACGGCTGTCCCGCCGGGATATATATGATCGTGAACCGTAGTCGGGGATATGCAAGTCCGCACTCTTCGAAAGAGGAGAGAACCGGGCAACGATATATATCCGACACGTTATCCCTCATACAGTTAAGTCTCGCGAATCGCGTATATGTGCGCGCGCGAGATATTTATTACAATTAGCCACGAGTCCAGCCTTGTGAATTCAGAACCGTGAACGATTCGCCGAGCGTGCAGTTTCCCTGTTTCCTAGCAGCGTGGCGAGGGGAATGACATATCGAGAAGAACTGATATCGCGGGAGCTGAGGTTTCCTGCAACGTCTAACAGTACTCGGGATCTTTTAATTTATAAAGCTCACCGTCGTCCACCGGAAGACGGCACTGCTTTAAAGCTGCGATTTCGTCTTTTCTTTAGCGCGCCGCTGCGTCGCTTATCTCGCACACAGTCTATTTAATTCGAAACAACGTTGCGCCGCTGTCGACAGCGAATAGGAAATCTAATAAGAGATACAGGAAATCGCACGGGCGATCGCGTAAATTATTGCACGCAATTATACTCGGTGTCCGATATCGATATTATTTGTCATGTACTACTTTGAATTCCTGCGGATTTTACATAACATGTTTCGCACTTGAAAAAAGAAGATACGCTGGCTGTTGCGATAACGTTCTGATCCTCTTAAATAAAGAATACCGATCGTCTCTCTCGCTTTCTCTTCGCGAGGGTCGAGCTTCCGATTCCGGTTTTCCATCCGGCAAAAGAGCGACCGCGCGGGGAAGCGGATAAGTGAGTTTTAAAGAGCCACCTGTGGCCGCGCGCGATGGCACGCGCCACCGTCGGGCTAATCCCGAGTCGTTCCCTTCGGCCCGTCCGGCGTCATGCAGCACGAGGTAGCAGGTAACAGGTACCGTGGTGCATCCCACCGCCATCGGTGCAACGATCAGCCGCCGCATCTGGTAACGGAGCGTCCTCCTCCCGTCCGTTCGAGCCGGGTCCCGGGATCGACGATTACATCTACATTCCCTATAAATACCGGTTGCCGCGATTATCCGCTCCCTCATCTTACCGATTCCGTGGCCTCGAAATATCTCTATCCACAATGGCCAGGCGCGTTTGGCCGAAGGGATATTATTTTTATTATTAAAAGATTATTAAAAGATCGAATGCTTTAATTAATTTTATAATTAAGAAGTTCAATAAATTTTTACGTTAAACTATAGAATTATTAAACCGTACAAGCGCACTGCCATTCCAATAATGTTTATATTACTCGGTGTACAAAAAGTTTTCGCTCATTAGATATCTGAAATTACGGCGTGGATTTCAAACACGTCTCGATGTACTGAACGCCGTTAAAGTGAGAAATGGTTCGTCGACGACACCGGGGTTGGTGAGCCGCGGCAAGGCTGCCGGTCGAGCCGAAGCAATATCGCGCTCACTTTCCTCCGATTCGCAACAGGACGATATCATCGATCCGCGTAATTCCCGATCATTAGAAGCGCTAATAGCCGCGCGCGCGCGCGCGCGCGGCAAAAAGGCCTCGGCACCGCGGCGTGTGTGGTTACGCACGGCCATCAATCAGCGGCGCGGTCCTTAATCGACCGCCATTTGATAATTACAAAGTCAATCGTCTATCGAATCGGCCATCTAGCCGCGTAATGGTCGGCTCGGTCGCTCCGGCACTCGGCACTCTCTCGATGGGAGCCTGCCTATTAGGACACGGAGGGCAGGACAGGGGAAAGGCGATCGAGGGAGGTGTAGGTGACGGGAGAGGTGGCCGCGATCGCGATTACGCGAAGGCGGCAAAAGAGGAAGTTGGAATTAAACGTGGCCGACGCGACCGCCACAACAGCACCGCTTTTTAGTCATCCTGCTCCGCGACGCTCGCGGGATACGATTCGAGCCAGAGCGCGCGATGCTGATGCGACGATCGTGCGTGAATATAGAAAAGCCGACCAGACGGTCGCGCGAAATTCCGCGCTGTGCTGAGTAATCTCGATCGTCGCGCGCGGAAAGTGCGGAATCCTGCGTTAGCGCACTTCGATCTCGAGTCGGCGTTTTGTTAGAATAATACGAATTATGAGTGCGCCGCGCTGTAGCATTATTAATGCGAATTTTGTTATCGTTATTGCTATTATTCACCGTATCACCTTTCTCGATTAATGTTTCTAAAATTTTTTATCGCTAATTAAAACCGATTTCTTTTGTTTATTTATGTATTTCTGTTTATCGATGCCAGAGGAACTCCAAAATGTGAAAAATGCAACTAGCGCCGTAAGAAAGTATCATTCGTCTCGGTCATGCAGATGTCGAGGCGTGCTCGATTTTTATCGAAGCCTCTCCACGCGCGTTAACGGTAAACCGGTACGAGGGCCGAGTCGTATAATCGATAAATTCATTGTGCGATTTCTCTCTCTTTCTCTCTTTTTCTCTGGAGCGTCACGACAATCGCCATTCGCGATCGGGTATATAATCGGCTGAATTATACACATGTCTAACTGTAACACCGCACTAGCGCGTTTTCCCTTGGAAAAGGGGACCGATGCCGACCGTCTCTACCTTCCTTCCTTCGGCGGTGTCTATCGTCGAACGATCGTGTCCTCGGTGGATTTCCCGGATGGATGCACGCGCACTCGCATCGGAATGCAAGCGATCGTATGCCGAATAATGTGCGCACGAACACGGCCGAACAAGCCCGTAAATCATGCCGAACGATATCGCGGGATTGTCACGTATTAACGATTGCTAAGAGCGGCTAATGAGCCGTGATTCTAAGAGGAAGAAATTAAACGCGGGACGTAAAACGATTAACGCCGCATCTCGTGACACCCTTGGCGAAGATTATAGCGCGACTCGCGCCGGCAGCTCGTGTCCAGCGGCTGTCATAAGTATCGCATAAGTACGGTCTTTAGCACAATTTACAGCTTCCACTTGTGTTCGCGCTAATATCGCGAGCGACGCTAAGGGGCCGCGCCAGATTGAGAGCGTTACAAAATCCCGCTCGCGGGGATAAAATCTATCCGTTTGATTCGCGCAATCGTTTCCTGCCGTCCGGACTTATGTATACCACTCGAGAGACTCGGGGCGACAACACACTATAAGCCATACGCGCGCCAAGAAAATTCTTATACTTTAAGTACCTTTTCAACTTCTATTAGCGATAAAAAATAGCTTGCGCATTCCCCTCGGGATTAGCGGACAAACGAAACCGTTGGCGAGCAGCGGTGAAAAAAAATGCTAAATCTCATTAACGATTTCCTACGAACTCCTGGCCTTGTTTTAATCTATCCAAGAGAAGGTCGAACGCGTTCAACGTTATCAGCACACGTGACGAGAATCGTTGGCTATCCGAACGTCTCTTTTCCGATATTCGCGTGGCGCCTTCGGAGAATCGCGACGACGTCGCGGGTCTGTCTTGTAGGTTGCCAATCCAGTCCAGGTTGGCCGGTGCAGTCGCCTTCTCCGCTAGTCCGCCCACCCTGCGCGCGAGCTCGCCGCCGCCGCCGCCGCTCGCGTTGTAGTCAGAGTGAAGGTCCAGGCCGCGTGCCACCTTGCATTTTTCCCGATCACGCGGCCGATAACCACCGCCGTCGCTGCCGCGCAGTTTCTTACACTTTCACGATTCCTCGATCGGGAAACCAGACGGCAACTAAGCAGCGGACGCGCGCGGAATACGAAGCGTGATAACTGCGCCGCGCGGGGCCGCGGGAGACAACGTCGCGTTGTTGCTGCGTCTCGGAAGTTGTTTGCGCGCGAAATCGAAATCGCGCTTGACTCTTACATTAGTAGCTGTTCTCCACGATTAAAACGATCGGCGTATTTCCGATCAGCCGAGGATGCGCACTCGTTACGAAAGCATTAGCGAGATGATAGAGTATCGCGGCGGTCGAACGAGAAGAAACCAAAGATGGATATGCGTTAAGAGCGTAAAATAAAGATCGATACACATTAAAAGCGTGAAATAATCTCTCGGCGTAATCGTTACTCTGGGAAAGACGCGGTTCGCGCACAGTGTAGGCGTTATGGGGCGGTCGATCGCAGAAAAGCGGCCGGCAGGAAAACAGCGGCGCCGATCGAAGGGCGAGAATCGAAGATAAACGGAGAGAGAAAAATGGTGACGAGCGGGGCGGAAGAGCGGGGGAAAGAAGAAGGAGACCGGCGTGTACAATTGATTGGTCCTGGCACATCCTGCCCCCGCGTCCTCCACCCCTTTTCATGGGAAAGTCGTCCACCGCAGGCATCGCTCACTTTTTGTCGCCGCTCTGTCCATCTCTGCCATAATCGGCTTTCTCGCTCTCCTCCCTCCCCTTTCGGTTGTACCGGTCTACGAAACTAATATCGATCTATACACCTGTATCCCTGGTTCTTCTATCAGCGGAGGCGCGGTATGGTACAATGGTGACGAGAATAAGAGAAAACTGTCGGCGCGGAAGGTGAGCGAAAGGTAAAATAAAATCGAACACGAGAGGAAGAAAGAGAGACAGAGAGAGAGAGAGAAAGAAAGAGGGGACACCGTGTCGCGCGCATCTCGGTCGAGAGCTGGAACGACCCGTCGTGATCTTTGTGAATCACGATCAAGAGCCGCCGATCGAGGAGGAAGGAACCGAGAAAGAGGGCGAGAGCGAGAAAAAGAGAGAAACGGTCGGACGTGACCAATCTTGATGCCGCGCGCCCGTGAAACGTCTCATTCATAAACGAAGACGTCCGAGATACAGAGCGGAGGACGTATTACGCGTTCGTCCGCGGCGCGGGGGCACAGGTGTATACAGGTGAAACGTCGACGCGCCTAAATACAGGAAGGTCCCGATAGCTCGGCGGATCGGTTATGCCCGACGGAGACGAATCGATTGCCGGTCGGCGCGCCGCGAAGTAACTGGATTCGTGGATGATGACCGACTTTGCTTCGCCGCGCGCCGATATGTAGTCTATGATCGGCGTTGCCCGGGCCTCCAGGAAGAATGCCGGCCCCGGCTTGTCGATCATTTCTGTTACTCCGCGATTTGTCGGCCGCCGGCCGGCTATTTTCGCGAATAGGAAGCAGTAAAGTTATCCTTGCCGGTGCAATCTGATCCCATTCTGCATGCCATGCCTAACATCATGGGAGAGATATTATGCTAATTTAATTTCACTTCCCTATTTTCTGATACTAAGAATTCTCAAGAATTAAATTCCATCCAAACTAATGCGGCAATAATAATATCAATGTTAAAACTAATAGAATTTTTCTTCATTTCTTAATAAAATAGCAGAATTAAAATTGCTTCCAATTAGTAATAAATTTTACAATAATTATTATCATTCCACCATGCTTCATATCGCAGGCAAATAAAAATAGATTCTCATTCTTTTGATATTTTTTTTTCATTGTATTCGACCTAAATTCTTTGGCAAGTTTAAAGAAGGTCGGCTTATTGTACTCGGGGCGTTTAACGAAAGAAGGTGATCACGATGCACTCTCTCGGCGGCAACTATTTCCGAAGAAGCGGTTACTTTGCGGAAAAGTGAGAACGCCAGGATCAATTGCGCCGGCCGAAGATTCTTCTCTTCTCGTCATAAGCACGCTAGCAAAACCGCCGAGTTACTTGCGATGAGACCGGAGCGGCCGGTCGCAAGAAAGAAGACGGGATGTCCGCCTTTGAACGGAGGCTTTCGGCATCCGTCAAGTGTCGCAGCCGAGGTAGCAGTTCCAGCGCGTTATACGCGTGGCGCGGATTCGTCACGCGGACGGAAAAAAAAACTGCCGATCTCGTTGCTTTCGCCGGTCCTTTCACTATTTTATAACTTGCAGTTATAACGGTCTTTTTCGGAACGCTGTTGCTCTTTTTTTACGAGAGTAAGAGAAATACATGCCAGACGTGTAGCAAAAAAAAAAAAAAAAAAAAAAAAAACAAAGAATCCTCCATGGGTAATGAATTAAAGGCTCGATTAATTCTATCGATCTGACCGATCGATTATTTATCAGTTCAGTCAACTCCGGCACTGCGGCCCACCTCCACCTCCGCGAGAGGAGTTCCGCGCTACGCCTAACAGCCCGAAGCTTACGTCGTGAGCGAAATAAGCGCTTCTATCTGTTGCGAGGGCGGCCCGGTAATCCCGCACCATATATACACACTTACGCGCCGATGCGCGCCGCAGCGATGCAGATGTACGCGGATCAACGCGCACACACGTGCGTTACGCTCCGAGTCGCCGCTGCGGATCGGCCACGCCACCGGTTCACGTACGTGGTACGGTAAACGTGGAACGCATGTTCGTGCCGGACCTGCGAGATCCGTCGCCGGAGGCACTCGACGTCCACTCGCCGGGCACCAGGAAGAAGTCCCGGTCCCCAGTGGATCGATAGTCGAGATCTCGCGAGGTGCCCCGAGTGCCGAGTCGGAAACAATACCCTAGACGCGCCGATCCGGGCGTTTTTCCGTGTAATCGCGGTATCACTTCTATATATTATGACGTTACGTGTTAACGGTGCTGGCAGTTAACGCGACTGCCTACGTTGCACAGGCGAGAGGATGATGATCCTCGCGGTTCACGTTCCGCGCCCACTTTCGCAAAACTATAAGACTCGCATCGTTGGACGATAACTAGAAAACATGATGGTAATATTACAATGTAATATTGCAAATGTTATAATGTGAACATTACATTACAAGCTTCTCCCTATAAATTTACTAACCGAAAATTATAATTCACAAGTTGCGCAACGTTTCGCTATTTAGACGATGTTTCTGAACGTAATTAAAAATTTCAACGACCAAAAATAAAAAAGAAATTATGTAATTAATTTAATCTTGCTGTACATCTATTTCATCAGTTGCTTATCCGCGTAGCAATTTTTACGCGGTCGTGTGATTTGAGCACGACGAAACGCTTTTAGATGTTCCGCGCGCTTTCGTGAACAGCCTTGACGGGTTGATTAGTCGAGAGAGATATCACGGCATAAGTTTCTGCCGCGCTCGCGTAGCCAGTGTCTGTCTGACACGTAATGAGGCAACGCAGCCTTGGGTAGAGGCGGGTGGCACACACACAGGAAGTCGACAAGGTTTTTATCGGGCCGACACGAGCGCTCATTGTTAGCCGGGGCTTTAACGACGAAACGAGCCTCCGATTCTCTCTCTCTCTCTCGTTCGGAGTCCCGAAATTCAGCGCCATTAAGTTCACCTCTGTGAACGGTACCCGGCGTGTACCTTTTACCATTTCACTCTCACGAGTTGCGTCACGGGTTCCCTCCGTCGTATACCGGATGCTCCCAACGACGTCGAATTCCTCTTTTTCTTACCGGATTCGCCTGGCATCCGCCCGTCAGGCATAATTGGAGGAAAATTAAGTCGTTTTCGTGAGCCGCGTCGCGAAGCGCGTGAGTCGTCGTCGCGGTGAACGATAGACGGAATAAAATTACGATAACGCGCGAAGGTCGCGGATAAATGTCACCTTACTCCGCCAATGACAAGCAGAATGTCTACATTAATCCTTTAAGTCTCGAATTTAGAATTGTTCTTAAAAAAGTAGTGCACATTCTTTATTATTCTTTTCTGACAAAACAACTATAAGATATTTTTCGCATAAAATTCAGAAATAGATAAATAATTATAGAATTCAATTTCGTTTAAAAGTTATGTGTCGAATATGATGCATCGATACTCGAAGGATTAAGCAGATAAAGTTATATATTATTTTACGAATATCGCCGATATATATTTAGACAGCTGACTACTGCTATAACGGCATTGCAGTGGTGAAATCTGTGCGATACCGTAGCGACATTGGCCCGTATTCTCGTCGCGCATTTAATGCAAAGTACACGACTGCGGTCAGGTTTTATCACATATTTTACGAGTATACAATCTCGCTCGTAGGTAAATAAAGCTCTCAGCATCAGGGAGCGCCAAGTGCGCGGTGAAAATGTGATTCGGAGACCCCGCTGGACATACAACTCGCGCATAACAGCGCGTTGTAACGACGTTTTGTTTATGGCCAAAACGGGATTAGTTTGTTTCGTTGCTCGTAACTCTTACGCCGCTTGAATTTCAACATAAAACTATTTTCCGCTCGCAAATATGCCACGATTACGAGACAGACGCTTAACCACTCTATTCCGACGCGGAAAGTGATCCGTCCAGTGCAAATCGCCAAGATTAAATGTAAATGCCGACTCTTGGCTTTTGAAATATACCTCGTGGATTTTAAAGAAAATTCCCAAGGAGAACTTTGCCCGTATCCACGCTCATTTACAAAATGTCCTCGCGATGCCCATTGAAAGGCCGTCCGCACCCCATAGTGAATCGTCGCTCGAGTTATTTTATCACACGCGGCGAGGACACTCGCAACAATTGCAGTGAGGAGGATAAGGACGATCGGCGAGCAACGGGCGAGCCTGGACAAGATAGCAACGCGCATAAAGTTAGCTGCGGAGTAAGCGCGACATTTATAAGGTACCCGCCTAGAACGATATACGCATCGTGTTAGAGAGACACAAAGAGCTTATATACACTATGCATGTGTGTGTGTGTGTATTTGTGTGCGAGCGCATGGCTGTGCCGCGCGCTGCGGTAATATCCGTGAATTATGGCCGGACTCCCGTACTTCCTTTCTTAATTGGCGTCGCGAAAAGATTCGAGTTAATGCGATCCTCTGACAAACTAACCAGGAAACATTTCGCTCGATAAACTTCGCTTGAAAAATCGAGTTTGCGCCATTTCCATTTTTAGACATTTGATATTATGAAATGGTCAAGAATAAATTTTCAGCTTTTGGTTTATTTTTTTTCGAAAAAATGACGAATAAGAATCATTCCGGTTCTTATTCGTCATTTTATTTCAAAGTATAAAATGGATGGTAAAATATTTAAGGATTATTTGCTTTCGAGATTGCGAGAGAAAACACGAAGAGCCACGCGGAGGGGAAACTGCGGCAACAACGATGATAGCCGACGGCCAAGACGAAATGGTTTACGCGGAATCGATCTCGCGAAATCGCGACTGTCGTCCGCGTCGAATACAATGCGGGCGAATCGCAGAGTCGCCCGCGAAAGAGATTCTATCTGATCTGCGCGCGATATCCGCGCGGATACCCACGGGCTCACAAATAATGATTGTTAAACAAGCGGCGCGCGGCTACACAACCGGCCATTTGGCGCAATGGTGCGTGCCGCAAGTGTTAAACTGAAGCGTTCAACTACACCTCGTTAAAGGCGCAGCAGAAAATCCGCAGCTGATATATAACGCGCCGCAAACACTCGCAATAAAGTCTGATAACAATCGAAAACACCCTTATCACTTATCCGAGGAAAATATCGTAAATCGCGCAATCTTCATCAAAGAAACACACAACGCCATCAAATCTAACGCAGAGATATTAATATCCCGCGTGTCGTCGTCTAAGCGAGATGTCGCGTCGCGGCGGAAAAAGAAACTTAATTAATGTAGCGCGATATAATATCGTAACTCTCAATCTTTCTCGATTAGACTCGTCTCTCTTCAACAAGCGAGCGCGCATACCGTTCGTAAGCAGATCGAATCACGTACGCTTCCCCCGAGTTCGATTTTCACGAGTCATTCCACGGTTGTACCCTCGAGATCGGTTCCAACTTCGTAGCAGGAACACGTTTTAATAACCGAGCGTACTGCACCGCAACGTGCACTTCCAATTAGTCCGTTTTAACGCACCGTGAGAATTTTTCGAGGCGTCGTCGTTTCTCCCTCAACCGCATTCCCCGATTTACGAATAAATTCGCATACCCTTGGAACGCCGGAGATCGTCGCGCCGAGATAGACGGAAAAGCGAGATCAATCGACAATGGTAATTACCACGTTCTCGACCCGTTTTCGTCGCCGCCTCTTCTCTTCCCACAAACATCGCTCGCGTCCACGCTGTCGTTATGGCGGTTCTCTCCCGCCGCATCGACCGATTATTTCTACCACGCTAACGGTAATACGTAACGAACGCGAAATAAATCGCGCGTGATTGATAGCGGCGGAATTGTGCCTCATAACTCTCGGCGAACGAGAAGTCGCTTGTCGTTCACGACAAACGGCGTCTAATCTATCACATTTGATAATTGGAATGTCATCATTATCGACTTTACGGACGACGTATTGTTTGCGAAATTAATCGCGTCAATTGAATTGACGCGGCGAGGAACGCGAGTCGACGTTCTCTGCAAAATCACCACGGCGATATTGCGCCAACCGCGCTCGACACCGCTCGATGCGTCGTACATGTCTATTCGCGAATCGTTCCTGCCCCCGATACTGACGACGAGAGTAAATCGATCGGCTATTCCCGGCGCGTAGGATCGCCGTTAAAACTGGCTGGAAACTTTTGCCACACATGGTACGCGCGCGCGAGCAACAGGAGGTTATTTGCTAGATAAATCTCGACCCGCCCCCTTGCATGCCGCGCTCTCGCGATACCCGATCGGCGGTCCGGGACCGTCGATCGACTGAACAGACCTCATTCACGTGCCTTCACGAAGACCGTATGCCTTCCACCTGATACCGGCAGCGTGTAGTTAGAAATAGCCACCGATGCCGCTTAACGCCGAAGTCTTTCGAACGATACTCACCTACGATAATTCGAATCGAAAAAGATCGTCGATATTAGAGGAAAAAAAGAAGAAAAAAAAAATTATCCCGTCTATGTGGCCGGCGCGCAACGGTCCGTTCCGAGTCGGTTCGCCGTTTTTGCATTTTTGCATCCTGATGCTTCCGGTTCTCTCTCCGCCTCGCCGTATTCGGCCGGCCGAATTGGAGCGTGCAGCGAGTAATTTGCGGGCCGGGACTTAATTGCGCGGCTTGTTAACGCGTGTGCCGAGAAATGCGTGCTGCGTTTTTAAGAATCTCCGGTGTGGAGCTGCGAATCGACGATGATTAGCGCAAAATTAACAAAGACGCGGGACTCTTTAGTCCTTTCCATCGGTCAGCGGGCACGAGTGTAACGTTTTTTTTTTCCACGCAAATGAATAGTTATCTCGTTAAGAGAGGTCTCTCGCCGAAGCGTCTCCTTTGAAGTATTCTGGATACCGCAAAAGTTCTGCAATTTCGCGCACGCGATGCACCGTGGGCGAGGTCTCTTCTCCTTTGAAGCGATTACGTGAAAAAAGAAACGAGGTGTCATTCCTAGGGGCCCATCTGGCGCAGTCTCGGTCACGTGCTAGGCCGCGCCGCGATCTCTCTCTCCAACGGCCGCGTTTAACGTACACTGGTATTCCCGATGCACTGCACCTGATACCCCAGAACGTCGCACTTGTTGCACGCCCTGCCATTACTCGACGCTAATTCGTACCCGTGGCCGTTTGTTTCCTATGGTGACGCACGTACCGACACGGGAAATATCCGGTTATTTGATGGGGGTGGCAAAAACGCGCAGGAACGTCCCCCTATACACCTGCCGCGAGCTACAAATGGCCGAGTGTTAGACGACGACAACGTGCGACATGGAATTTAAATTATTTCTCCCCATAACCGCGTAGTTATAGTCCTTTATACTCGAATGCGAATAGCCGTAGTTGTAAGTCTGTCAAAAATAATTTTCGCCTTTCCGCGCAAATTATCACGTGCTTCGAAATAGGTCTGAAACATTATAATCCTTCTGTTGGCAAATTTTAAATCGCTGTAAGACAGACTTATATAATTTTACATTTCCGATGATAAAATCGTTTTTAATCGCGTATGCAAATCGATTGTCCGCGGTCGCAAACGCGAACGTGACTGGCAGGGCTTCGCTAAGTGTTGGATTGTGCATGGGATATGTGTACAGCCCGTCGTCAACTCGCCGCTTGATCGCCGGCTCTCGCTTATTACGCGTACTATTACACCCGCCAACACGATTGCAGGCACAATGTATGCCGCCGCCGAACGGACGGCGGAATAGTTTCCCACGGAAATTTCCGGCAATTTGCGAGACGTCCCGACGTGCGTCTACGTCGTGCCAAGGTCGCTCATACAAGGCGCCGTAACACTTTCTCGGTATGCACCGGGTAATGCCGAGGTGTTCGCGTGGTCTTTTTGAGAAAAGGATTCGCAAGCGTGTGTGAGCTCGAGAACAAATGCGCACTGTTAACTTTCCAAGCTGTATATAGAACTATCATCCTTTCGATACGTTCCCTTTTGCGGGTATTTCGTTAATTTTTGCGCGATATTAATTGCTTAATTGTATAATAATTAATTAGCCATGCGATACAAAGACGACTGTTTGCTTCACAACGTAAGAATGTATGCGATATCTTTTATGAGAAAACCTCCTCTCGCAACAGTGAGAAAATTTCGAAGGAAATTTCTACTCTCGGCGCTCTTCGCCGCTCATTCCTTCGCTGCGATGTAAAGGTGACTCTTTAAATCACGCGGGATGACTGACGCTGCGTTTATAAGCTGCGAGGCAACGACCAACCCGTCTCGTCACGAAAACCACGAAGTGTTTCATGCGCAACAAGAGGCACTGTGAGTATGTTATTTCAACATCATAAATAGTTTTAAATCGGAGCATCGTGAATATATCACATTTGACGTACGGGCATTCCTCGTTGCGCCCCGTGATGCATCGCATGCCGTTGCACCGCGAACTAACGCACAAGCGGAGGACATTAATTACATGCAGTTCCTGCGAGTAATATGCAAAATAAGAAAAAAATTGCGTATTAAACTTTTTTAGCCTTTTTAAAAAACGAAATTTGTTATTTCTATCGCATATATAGCAGATTTTTTTTTTTGCTAACTAGAAATAAAGATCTTCTTGTGAGAAAAACAGAAGATTATTGAACTTTAATAAACTATAATACACTCGGCAATGATTGCATTTAGAAATTAATTGATCGCTGTCATTTGCAAACTACCAGTTTTTCCATATGCAAGAGCAGCATTACAAAATATTCAATTGAGGTATAAAACGATCGTTCGCTAAGACTATAATAGCTTGCAATAATATCCCTTTTTAACATGAGAGGTTAACGCATTAATTAAACTATCAAATTGATTTATGGAAAATTGAACTATCGGTATCTTTCAACACAGCGTGAAACATTGTAATCATTATGTTTTAACGCAATAGAACGCATTTTACGATTAAAAACTGTTTGATAAATATTTATGAACGGTAGAAATATTCTCGAAAAACAATTGCTTTTGGCAATCACAAACAATTTACAAAAAAAATCGAAATATTCGCCGCTAAGGATGGAAAAATACGACGCGTGACATACGGCGAGCTGCTCGCCGCTGAATTATCGTTTGTAACGATGGTGAAACATCTGCGTTAATTCATTATCACCCGATGAAGCATATCTGATTGAATCCTTAAAAATATTATGCCACGATTAAACTCTCTGGCGGAGATTTTGCGGAAAATTTCCCGAACGACCGTTGCATACCGACGATGCCGGCGATACGATCGACTTACGTTGAGTCATTTTAGTTTTATGGTGTTGCTATTTTTTTATGATAGCATTATACATGTAAGAGCTTAGCCATTGCGAAAGTTTCCTAGGGATTCGAGACGCGAGAAATCTGAAATTAAACATTCCACGCGCGAAAGATCGTAAAGTCTTTTTTTCTCTCGATAAACAGGAGCGAAGGATTGGCTATTGATAAACCGGACGATCGACTTGAGACGCCCCTGACGGATTTATAGGCTGTAAATCATGATTTGGCAAGACTGTAGGCGAAGAGAACGCGGCCGGTGCATTAAGAGCGCTTATTTACGGCTCGTCGCGAAAGCATCGTCATTTCTAATAATTCAATAAGCGGCACGGCAATAATTATTCCGCTTGTCCGACGCAATCGATCCTGACTGGAGTTAACTGCGCGTAAATGCGTCCACGGGTCAAGCGGCAAGAAAGCGTTATATACCGCCTGATTGATACAGATGACTACATCCGACCGATGTGTGGACCCGTAGAAGGAAACGGCGCGAGAAACAGGTTCGCGAGTATACATATCGAAAAAAAAACGCGGGATCACTCGAGCAACGATCGACATCACGTCGAGTATCGACAGGTGCGCACCGGAGTTATATACTCGCGAGCGAATAAATTTCAGAAGGGATTCTCTCTCGGCTGGACGGCGCGCTTTGAAGCGCTGCGCGGCGGAAGCTTAATATCGTCTCCGAAGCATCCGCAATTTCGCGAGGAATAACGTTTCCGATCGCTGTAAATCAATTCCTCGGTAATGCCGTGGTAATGCCGCGTTTCGAAACAAGTGCGACTGGCAAGTTCGATCAAACGGCCATGTTTATAAATATTTAACGATCCAATGGAGCGTGAATCGCTCTCGCGCGATCTTGTTGATTTAAGGTTATTAACCGCAGAAGTGTAAGTGGTTGAAAATGGCATCTGAAATACAACGGTGATGAATGAATCCGCCAATTGTATCCTGATCACGTTCGAAGGGAGAACGGAGCTATCAGCGGACATGTGTTTGTGCTACAAAGATATCGGCAGTATAATCGTCTCCCGTTAACGGTTACTAACAGGCGAGCTGCGTCAAAGTAACGAAAGAACCGGCGGTGATGTGCCGCTAAAAGTTAAACGACGGCTCTTGCTTGCTAGTGATAAATGATTATATATATATACATATATATTACTGTTGTGTGTATACAAGCTCAATCGCGCGATCAGTAAACATATAAGAAAGCCCGTGAATAATTATTAACCATTCAAAAACAATAACAAAAGTCACGGTATTCAGTGCAAAATTACGATGTAGACATAATTATCTTCCAGATATATCTCGCTGGACGATTTATGATGAAGATATGCAGTACGTTCCGTAATTTCACTAATTACATTTTATAGTAATAGTAAGTTGTTGGCTATTAGTATGTCATTAGTAACTTCCTCATTTACGGTAAAGCTCTATTTAATATTTCTCTATAATTAAACATTTTTAAGATACAATTTCTAAGATATAAAACATAAAATCATGCAAATTGATATCTGTTTAATTTTGAAAACAGACATCAATTATACTTCATGTTTTCTAATCTTTGATTAAAAACAGAAATCCCGGAAATGTCAGCGGACCTGTCCGATTTGGCTCGCTTGCTGTGCGATACCAACGGCATTACCGTCATTTGGTCAGACCGTTTACGTTCGGCAGTGAATTAGAAATTAGTCGTTACGCATTTGCATACCGCGCAGGTGGCCGCTCGGCCGCTCGACCGACCACCGATCGTTTTCAGGATAAAACGAGTTTCCGCGCGAAAAAAAAAGATTGTACGCGTCGACTCGCGAACGGGGGGCGCAATAAAGATTCATGAACTGTATGCGCTGTGACATTAACAAACGTACTTAAAGGCAAACACTACATATGTAGATCGATCTGTAATACAGAGGACACCTGTCGATCGGCGAGCAGTCGATCGCCCACGCGACCTCCAAACACTATTTACTTCGCAATGAATCCCGTCCACCGGATGAAAAATAAAACACAACGAGACGCAAAATCTAGAACGCAATATTCACGCGGCTAAAGAAACTCGTACGTGCTTCATGGTAATTCTACAAGCGGTGGCTGTTGCGGTAGCGAAACTAGGCCCACGATCAGTTAAAGATTAAACGTCAGTATCGCTACCAGTTGAAGTCCATGAAAATCGATCGAATTGCGTCTGTGGCGTATAAACAATTCTGAAAACGTTTCCGATCGCGGTTACCGCATGCGGGATGTTGCGTCGCGAGCTTCTCACGATTATCTCGCTCGGCGACCAACGCGAGATAGCTCTCGCGCGCGTACAGACACTCGCTCGCGAGCGCGATGGAATAGACACGCATAGGAGGTGAAACAGGGCGCGCTGATCGGGGCCAGGTGTGGTTCGCACGCACGGACATACAGGGCATTTGCAAACGCGCTCTCGTGCTCTCCCGAGTACACGCTCGCGCCGGCCGGCTCCGCACTATAAATAGATCCGCGAGAGAGCTACCTGTACCACGCGCGCGCGCGCGCACGCACGGCAATCCTCGCGGCGGGCCGAGAAATGCGAGATGCGACGGCGGCAGCGGTGGCCGCTGCGGCTCCGTGCTGCGCGCCACATGCGGCGAGAGCGCACGCGGTTAACTGTATAACCGCGCGACGACGACCGGGGCAGCTCGGCAATTAACTTGCCCCGACAGCTCGCTCTCGGAGGTTGATAAACAATGCAACAGAGGAGCGAGAGATAATCCGTATGCGAGATGCACTCGCGCGTCCACCGCGATCATCGAATCGATCATCATTCAGATTGCATTCCGCGCGATATCTCGGTCGATCGCCCCGGGTTCGTCGCCGCTCTTCGATGACAGTCCGGGATCCGTAACGGGTTTCAGCCGATTAGATGCATATCGGGAAGCAGATCGATCCAGTATCGATGGACATCGCGTCATATCCGTCGCTCATAAATTATTCGTAATTCTAACAATTATAGCTGATTGATTAGGAGAGGAAACTACCTACATCGAAGACCGTAATATCGGATGCGAAATGATATGAAAATAATAATTTAAGTGGAATGTTATCCGGCACAATCTTATTCGCATATATTACGATATTAACGGGAGCTGCACAGTTTGCAGTTCCCTCCACCGTTTAACTATTAAATATCGCTCGGTAATTCGGTAACAACATAATTGAAGTGTTAACATCGACTACAATGTTACTCGATCGTTTTACGTACACGCGAATACGGCTTGCCGCGAATGCGATGTAAAATGAAACATGGTAATGGCTATTAGACAATATTACTCGACATTAGATATCTGCGAGGGATTGAACATTGGACATTGCATTAGAATGGATCGTGTTTTTAAGACGAATCATTATATCCAGACCGCATTCCGGGCCGCGTGGAAAACATAACAGCGCGATGGATAATAGGCGAGGTAGAGTCTTCGGCGGTCGCCGAACCGCACGCGAAATGCTTACGCGCGCGTAAGAAGGTGCACGAACAAAAAAGCCGCTAATGCAACGCGATCGTTATGCAGGCGGAGAATGTTACGAGGCAACGAATGATTGCGGCGATGGTCACGCTCATTTTGCAACATCGTAAATTCCCTCGATGCGCCCTACGCGCCGCATTAAGAGACGGAACGAGTTCGTGATTGGATAAGTATTCGCCGCGCGCTTCTCGCGAGTAATAGTCCTAAAAGCGGAAACCTAATTACACAGTGAAGTGGAGATGATAGCGTACGCTGGCCGCCGATCGCACGACTTCTTCTCCGCGCAGGTGAACGTTATCTCAATCGGGCTGCGAGACGAGCGGAACGTGACGTGTTACGGATTCGCAGCGTCATCGGGGAATCGCGACGCGCGATTCGATCGAGATTTCCGCGACGGGGGGAAAAAAAGAGGCACGGTAACGCGCGTCGAAAATAGAAATCTCGCTGCAATCTGCGACGGCGGGTATCGCGAGAAAGCCATCTGAGAAAGTACACGCGACGAACCCTGCCGCGTGCCCTGAATGTGATATGTTTCGACAATATTTCAAGCTGACCGTCGAGAGTGTCAAAGCATTTTCTAGAATTCGTAAATAACAACGGAGAAACTATTCAGTGGCTGTTACGTTTTTCATGATTCAATTGTCAGTTCAATCTTCACGGATAACTATTACGTTACAATGGCTGGATTATCGAATGATTAGGTAAGTTCTTTTCCATAGCAGCGTTAACGCTGCTACTCGATATTTTATTTGGCACTAATGATGACAGTCGCTTACGTTGCAACTTCGGCCACGGTCTCGCGAACGCGCCGTCATTCCTGCACGCGGAGGGACTATTGAAATTCTCGATCGAGCCACTTGCACTTGTGGATCTGCGCCCTCTCTTCCTCGTAGCGGAATGAGTTGTAGGCTTAGACGCGGAATGACGGTAGGAAATTATGCGGATGTCCAGCTGGGATAATGGCGCCCGCGACAAACCGTCGTCTCTCGGGCTCAGGACTCACTCGAGTCCACGCTGATGGATGTTATATATTATTAACGCGCCAACATATTTACAACGTTTTCTACGACGAAAGAATGCCGTGAGATATGCGATCTTGAATAGAAATCGAAATCCTGACAATGCAATCAACCGGGAGATTTGTCAAATTATCGTTCCTCAGAGAGCGCGGTCGGGGCATAAAAGATCGAGCAGATAGGTGAGTCTTTAAGGTGTAACCAATTAGGTATTTTTTGAGGGAGCATTTTTCAGACTACTATCGATATACATATCGCCGCTGTTGACAGATGACGCGCTATTATCGATTCTAATGACGGTCTTGCCTCCTATTAAGGCAGCGCCAAGTCGTCGTCGCCGCTATCAACTGTCAACCCATGTTTCCTCAACTGCCAACGAACTTTCGGCCGACTTTAACGAGTACCACCTGACGCCGCAACTGCCCTTAAAGAGGCAGTTGTCCTCGGGTGAGCGTACAGGGTGTGTGCGTACGGTAAGCGAAAGCGCAAGGGTGGAAGCAAAGGGCAGATGCCGCTTGTTCGCGATTAGAAACGAATTTTTTCAGATAATCGGGGGGGAAGACGGACGGGGAGCAGTTTGCATCGGGCCCGAGTGCGTTTCCGACGATCTTATCCGATGCGAAAATATCGCCGGCGTCTCGAGAACGGATGTGTCGTTGTCGCCGGGAATCAAACTTTGCACGCGATTATTTATGTAGTCGACGCATATTATTGAGGTCATGAAGGATAACATTGTCAGCGCGTCGGACACACGGCGATCCCGGAACATTGTTACGTGAGAGACGCGGGAATCGATCGCGGACCGTCGCCGAAATATCGAAGCACCGGTTCGCGTGTCGCTTTATCGATGAATCTTGACGGGTCAATTTATGCGTCGGTCGATTAATCGATGGATTACTCGAATAAAGAGCAGCACGCGCGCTCGTATCCTTTGTATCTTATCGGCGCAACAATCTGGTTCGATGAAAGCGATACCTTCGGCGGCGTAACGACCGCAGATCCGAGCGCGAAGGGAGCCTCGCGCTATGGCGAGGGAGAATCGGCGTACGGCAGTCGCGGCCGTCTGAAAATTAATAGAGCTAATTTTGTTTGAATAACGCTCTTAATGCCGCCGGTAATGCCATCCATGCTTTACGGCTCTGGCAAATAATTGCCGCGCGATGATCTCTAATTTACTTGCGATTATATCGAGCCTACATGGTGTACACATATGCACGTATGTACACAGAGTGTTGCGTGAGCGCGCGAATAGAATCCCAGAAAGAAAAGCAAGCGACCGGAATGCAAAGTTCACCGCCGACGGGGAATATCGGCAAGAGCACGACCTATCATTTGCCTCACTTCCTGACACTCGCCTACATGTATTTAGGAAGATCACATCGCGTACAGAGCACGGATCTCGTCGAATAGAATTTCCACGATATTGTCAAAGCCGCATAGATGCTAGTTCTTAATTCTGAAGAAAACGTTTTATTTTTTTTTTTCCTAAATTAGAAATATCGTCTGGCGACCGTCGAAACAAGAACACCGAAAAAGCTCTTCTGGCGCAGTAATTTATAACGCGCCTATATATCTATCTATCTATTTTAATTCTCTCAATCTTATCCCGGTACTTCCGCTCATTCAGCGTCTTCGCACAATCGCGCCGACGGCTTCGCGGATCGTAAAGCTCCTCTCCTGCTCGAAAATCATGCCCGTCACTTTTTGCGCCGGGCAACTCGCCAGTCATTAGCCACGCCGGTAGATCTATCATTATTGCGTACGAGCGGCTATCTGTAATTGGCGAATGTAAACACAGAGTGTAACCCGCTGCGTGTGTTGGTACGCGGATGCGCGTGTGCGTGCGAGGTTTGCGTGCTGATGACCATAGAATGCCGCCCTGTTCGCGATTTACGAAGATAGAATGTGCGCGTACGATTTTTCATTATTTATGACGAGTCCATCAGTTACATATATTTCGCGTAAATAAGCCTAAAGTGTTATAATTTGCATCAACAATCGATAATCGAGAAAAAGATTTTTAACCTCGCGATACACATACATGCTGAATATTGAAAAATCTCTATATATTCAGCTTCTGTCCAACGTGCGCGCATCTGTTTTATTTATGAAACTTAATAACATTCCCGAGAAACTTGATAAACATCGATTATTTATCATTGTAAGCAGAAGCAGCGACTTTTCCGTCATTTAATGGAGCAATCTGCCTCTCAAATTCATAAATATTCAACACGCGTGAAATGACTTGTCCTTGACGGAACCTAATAATAAATAGCAAGACAGATTGGCCGAGCCGATTATTTCTCTGGCCGAGCGATTTATTCCTCGCGACGATTCGGCAGGTTGCGATAAATCATCGCCGGTCGGCGATAACGAACGGACGCTCTATCGCAGCGTCAATGGCAAGAGCTACTTAAGTTCAACGAGTACAATATCTTATCGGGTGAGACTTACCGGAATACGAATAGCCTCGTCGTTGTCGTCGCGGTCGTCTTCGCCGTCTGGTTATATCCCTCGGTTATCTTTCCTTGCAGGGCGTTGAAGTCTCTGGAAGCGCGCGCTCACTGAACACCCCGCGGTGGCTCACTTCACCGTTCGGGCGGCCCGTCGCACCGCTCACAGCAGTCTCTCATACCCGCACAGGTCCACACGTGTTAAATTGTCACGGCACCACCCCGATTGTAACTTTGACAGTCGGTTGCACCTTGCCGACTCGCGATCGCGAATTTTATTCTTTTCGGAAAAGCTCCAAAATACTCGGTCGAGCTTCTTGTTCGAATAGCGATGGTCCTGGCGAAGCTTTTAAGATTCCGACAGAATCATCGTCACCCTGATGACGTCGTAGCTCGATGCGGCCGGGCGACGTGGTCAATCACCGTGGATTGGGTGTTCATTAAGAATACCCGGCTCGTTGGTCAGCTGTTGTCGTGCGAAACCTTCCGGATCGCTGGTCCCGCTGATCGCGTGGCTGGACGCGTGATGCTCACAGGTGGGGGCGACGATGTGTCGTCTTGGTGAGATACCGAGAGAGTCGCGGGTGCAATATATCGGTTGTGTATCGACGGTCCACCGACGATTCAGTCACTTGTGATGAAACGTGGACCGGAAACTTCTCTCGTCGAGCGGGCAGAGTGGAAACGTCACTTCTCGTCTCGACAGTTCTGCGATCTATCCCGAGTATTCCATCGTCCAGACGAGGAGTCTTCTGCTTCGGGGTTCTACAGGATTCCTGGAAACAGCATCATCTCCTTGATGTTTATACTTTCAAAATGTACACCGAGACGTAGCGCAAACGCGTTTAGATCTACCGACAGCCGAACTAAAGTCGCGTCCCGCTCGTCGCCGAGAAAAGAGATATCGCGTCTCGCGGGTGAATCCACGTCGCGTGAGATGCCGAAAGGACACTTTCGCCGAAGGTTCTTCCGTCGCAAGGGTCCAAAAATTTCGTCGCGATCAGCGCGTGACGAACGCGGCGCGTCGATGCGTGATGGAGGGCGAGTTAGCCGGGGGCCTTACGCGTTCGAAGCTGCGGGCCCGTGCGCGCGTTAACGTCGTAACCGGTCTCCTAACGTCGTCGTGTCTACGATCGTCGTTCTACCTCGTGGAGCGTGCAGCAGGAGGCGTGCTGTCCCGGACTGGACTAGCCTGGGCCCCTGGAGTAGAGAGGGCCGGTCGCGCTTCACCTCCGCTTCGCCAGCCTCCCTCCACCATCGTCGCTTTAGGTGCCCCTCTCTTTCTCTTCGGTCTTGCGCGGGGCCCTCTCCCTCTCACCTGGGGCCTTCGTGTGCCGCGGCGGAACACGCCGCGGCTTTACCTGTCTCTCCCTCTCTCCCTTCCGCCGCGACCTCTCGCGATATCAGTGAGCGAGAGAGAGAGAGAGACGGCGAGAGAGATCGGGAGGCGTTTAGTGCGGGGGAACAGAAAGAGAAAGAGAGACGAACGGAGAAAGAGAGAGGCGCGATGGAAAAAGAGGCCCCTCTCTTTTCCCTTTCCCGATCTTCTGCCGTACGTTCGTACCGCGACGCCCCTACTGTGATACGACGAAAGAATCCTTCGCTTCGCAATGATTTCGGGGATCGAAGGGGTTTGCCGAGACGCCGACGCAGGCACGAGAGTGATTCGCGTAGAAAATCGTTTCGAAACGAATCGAAACGTCGTTTGCTAAACAATCAGGTAACACGAAAAAAGCTTTGCGCAATATGTATAAGCGATTTAATAACACAGGACTATCTCCGACTTGTTGCCACAGCAATAAAGATTGTCTGGAGATATGTTATTTTATAGACAAATTAAATTCATTCTTCGCTTGTTAAAAATAAATGCATAAAAATAGGCGAGAAATATATCACTTGATTGTATCTCGCAATGTACTGCATTACACAATGCTATGACAAATTAACGACAATGCCGAGTTAAAGATACCGATTTCTACCGTTTTCAGGCGAGAATAATACACGCATGCTGTGCTAGAAGGAATAAAATGGCCATTTAGAGTCGCGTATTCACAATGCGAATCGACGTACTTAATGTGCCATGTTTCCTCGACTTCTAACAGCCGTCGGAACACTTATAACGTTAGACTGGTCTGAGCATTCAGGTCAATGATGGGTGAAATTAAAACATCGATTGCACACGTACACACACCTTTCGAAAATACGAGAAATTGGAAGTATCGCGCCGAATACTCAAGAATATATGCAATTCGAATCTCTCTCTCTTTGGGCGCTTTACCGCATCGCCGAGCAATATTAATCGACGAAAGAAATAAAACCACAAAATCGACAATCACGCTACCTACGGACAAAATCCATTTGGTCGTTTCTTAACTACCGTCGTTAGGTTTAACGCCGGGGTTCATTGTCGATAAGTGGCACTAGACGGAGACGATGTAACGACCGTCATTCATCGGTCTTCGTGGATGGCTCTTTATGGCTAAAATTATGCTGCGTGGGCTAGGTTGGAAAGTCGCAAATTACTTTCGGAAGCGGTTCTTCGTCGGAGAAATGAAACGTTCCGTAAATAAATCGTAAATGATAAGTTACGATTCAATTATCGCTCAAACGGCAGACATTGTGGCGCGCCAAAAAAATATCTTTTTCTTCCAAAATAGCTGTCTAAAGCCAAAGTTAAATAACAGAAAACAGCAAGAATCTTTCTCCGTCGCTTATCGGAATACAAGGATCTACGGAGGTCAGATTCGCGTCTGATCTCATCTCATGCCGCTAATGTTCCGTGTGAGACTGGTACCGCGCGACGACAGAACGGAAGGCGGCTTAATGATCGCTCGTTTAATTACGGCACCGGCAATCAAAATCCGCCGAAAAAAGTCCGTCGTGGCGATCGCGCGGCGGGATCCACGAAGTTCACACCGTCACCGTTATGGGCGGAACCGAGAGAGCCGGAACCACGCTTCCTGCGCAGAACAAAACTTTCCTCTCTGCCCTCCCCCCCACTGTCGTCGTCGGCTAAATTGAACTTTGGACAAAGTTGTTGCATGCACCGTGCTCATATTATACTGCCGGCCGAACTGCGAATCAACGCGCGTCTCTCTGTCGTCGGAATGCGCGCGCGGGCGTGTGAAACGGAAGCACGTTTAATTCGGTAAGCGAGCTGACCCCGGGATTGTCGACGGAGAAATGCTGATTGCGGAAAAGCAATATAATTTGGTGATATAAATAATTCGTTTCGAATATGCAGAGCGTTGCGCTAATATTTTGCGCGATTAAATATCCTCCTCGCGTTCAATAAACTTGTACTGTTAAAAGAAAATTATGATTATAATTTAAATAATTGTAGAGGAAAGTCAATCCATTATTTGAGAATAATGTGTCGTAACCAGGCTTGTTTTGAAACGCAAGTAAATTTGCGCCTTCGCGCCGTGCAATTAGACATAATTAGACGTCGCGCGCTCTAAAGAGGCCTTCATAATGAAGACAAAGTCACACGTGCGCGCAACCTGTCGTCGCGAACTGCTTCAACGGTCGCGCCCGTAAAAAGTAACGTGCAGCACCTCACTGCGTCCGCTTTAGTCGAATAGTTATGCACCCCTTACGCTATCCCTGCGCGGCGTCCGCCGTCTGCAAGTTCTAATGCCCGCGTGTTCTACGGGCGTTCGTTGCACTTGCTGAAACAGCTGTGGCACCTGTGGCTCGCTAGTAAGGTGCAACGTTCCCTCGCACACACCCTTTTGCCGCCACTTCATCAGCTTTCCACCGTTCGACCCCGCAATATTCGCCAGACTAGATCACTCGACCCGGCTTAATGATATCTCGATCTCGATATTCGTTCCCCATACGCGCTCGCCTTATTTTCTTCTCCTGCGGCATTTGCTGGCCGTCGGCGAACGATCGATGGCGCGCGATGGAATGCTTGTGCCTGTGTATTATCCGTCTAAATATAAATAACAACGATGCGTCCAACGAGAATTTTACTTCATAATTTTTTTTTCAAATAATCTGCAATTATTACTCTGGTCAAAATAAATTTTTAAATTCATTTTTGTATAATATATCTACAATAACTGTTAAAAAATTAGTCGATTTTTACATCAGATATATTAAAGTGTATAAAATGATATTTTTAATCAAAATCGATTTAAAATAAATTCGAAAACTCATTTTTTCATGTATTATTTCCATAATAGTTGACAAGGAAATTATTTTTTGCTTCTGCGCATACTGTTGTCATGCGATTTTCGAGAGATGGTCTTCGCGACAGTTTCTCTTGTGCGTCTCGGCGAAGGACTCAAGGATACAAGAAGTCAACGAACTCGGAGAGTATGAAAAAGGGGCAAAATGAGAAATTGTCTAGCCCGGTGGGCGGCCGGAGAAAAAGCGCGGGAAGCACATGGCCCAAAATAGAGCGGACGAGCGAACAAACCCGGTGATCAGCTGGTGCCGTCGGATCCCGAAAAACGCGCACACGCTTCTCCGACCGTTAAGCGCCCTTCACCTTTCGCAGAGGCGCGCACATGGCCCCCGGGCCTACGGGAGTCTAAGGGCAGGGTGGTGCGCTACTCCTCGAAGACACGCACGTCTCGGCCCGGTATATATTCGCATTAATGGTATACATTATTATCGCGCGCGATGTTCTTCTGGGGATGGTATATACGGTAACGGCCGCGCGCGTCAACGGTCCTGGGCACCTGACGCCTTATAACGAGTCCGAGCCCCTTCTCCGTAGGGGCGGAGCCCTTTCTTTCCCTTTTCGTCACAATCGTGAGGCGAGGTCCTCTCACCGATCGCCAAGTCCGGTAGCCGCGACCTTCTTTCGCAGCGCGTTCGCCACGACGCCCGGCATACGAAATTAGTGCCCGCGCGGCCGTCAGGTCGCAGCCGAGCGCAACCCGGAGATGTCCCGATAGGGTAATTGGACAGCCCCGAAATTTTCGGTTGATCTACTTCGCATGCAGACTGATATTATTTAATTAGCACATCAACGCGCACACGCAATCAATTTCACCGCGAATGGATACATTATAAGTAATTGACGTGTACACACGTATCCCTCCCGAAAATGAATATTAAAATTACCGGACGTGTTATCTGGCGGAAAGAAAGCACCTTTCGAGCAGCTAGATCAAGTTATTATTATGTTATGTAAATTAGGCATGAATAACGATCCGAGAACTAATTAACGCGCGAACGTCACGATATTAAACAGTAAAAGAAGAAAACAGCCACTGAAATGAAAACGCGCGGAATAAATCAGCGAGATGGGAGTGTGTTCCGAGCGAATTGGTCGTTAGATTGGGTTACTCGCGGCCGATCACCGATTCGACGGGAGATAGACAATTCCGGAGATTGGTTCTCATAGCTGAACACGACGCACAGCCCCCGGGAGCGAGGGACTTGGCGCGAATTAGTACCTGAGCCTGACCGCGAAACCTACCGTCGAGGTGAGAAGCCGCTGGCGCGTATTAGACGCTGCATCAACGTATACTTTGATCTCACGGGATAACGCGTCCGGGGGTGCGTGCAACGCGAGATAACGTAAATAAAGACCTTAACCGCGCGACCGTACACCCACGATTTAATGAGCAATCGCGCTCCGTTCCGCGTATCTGTCGATTACCGGTGCGCGCTGCGGCATGAGATAAGAACGGCAATACGGGTGTGTTGCTTTATTTTTCGATATTAAGAAGGGAGCGTATATGGGCTGCGTGCCCCGTGAATGTCGATCGACAGCTCGCCCGCGGCTGTCTGGGCGGTGCGAGAGATGCGGGGGAAGCACGACTCGAGAAATGGAAAATAGAAGAGCGAGGTGCGCTGTGCGCGGCGGCGGGAGTGAAAGCAGGCCCCTTCGTTTGCCGCGGGCTATGGCGTAAACGAATAAATAAACAATGAATATTGTTGCTCAATAGCTTGCTTTATGAAGGTAAAATTCAAATCTTAGAGAAAAGACAAAAAGCGTTACGTCAGTTCAATCTAATCCAGATCTCTTATAGATATGCAACGCGATAGAAACGAAATGCCTACTTATTTTCGTTTAAGACCGCGCGTTACCTTATTAGATACAGCGTTACGTATAATTAATATCAAGCCGTACGTTTCTCGAGACGTTAGAAATCCAGAGAGCCGGCGGATGATAAAGTGATAGTGTGATAGCGATACCACTTTCGCCTGTCGAAGGCGTTTCGAAAACGGATTCATCGATCAAACGCGTACACGCTTAGATCCGTATCGCTCGGAAAAACAATTCCTGTACGTGCGAGCGGCGGCTACGATGCAATCGTAGGTCGGCGAATTCACCAGGCAGCAGCAGGTGCAGCTTTCTTTCCGACCGCGCCGGACGTAAGGGTAGGTAATGTCTTTTCTGTCTGTTCCGCTTCCTACCGCTTTGCGAATGGCTCCTTTTTTTTTTTTTTACTCGTCACGCCCGTTTCAACGGAGAATTTATTACGGCGCCCGACGCACTGTGAGAAACATTATTATTGATATAAGCCCTCGATGCATTATGCATTCGCATTAGGATATTTGCATGTGAATCAGTGAGAAATTTTATTCATCACTAGAACCTTAATTAGATTCATTCCGCGAGTTTACTGAATAATGGAATTGTTGGAATTTTCGCGAGTTTAAATTGTCGGCTGCTAGAATACTACTTATCGCTCCAATATTTTAATCGAGTTTCGGCAATGTATCACGCAGCCTCCGCTCGCATTCCATCCTCATCCTATCGCTGAATGTAATGAGAAAATAACACGAAATTACACACTACGTTCGAGCGTGTACACAGACCGTCGGCTCCATCATCGTCGTCTACAACTTTCCGATTTGAAACGCTCGGTGGGAAGTCAACGAAGCCGAAGTCATTTACGTGGGGAGTCTTTTTAAATTCCCGCAATAAACTGCTGGACAATACGCGCATAATGTTTTGTTTCATTATGTTCGAATGGACGCTGTTCATTGTACGGCACGTAAATATCTCGTTTAAACGTTACAACAAGAATGAGCCCTGACGCTATCTTCGTAATGTCGAGGGGGGGAAACGAAGGGAATAAACGACAGTCATAACTTTGCGATAAACTCCGTCACAGTATTTATCAACGGATCATCTCGAGCATCATCGAGGCTGGTAAGTGGGCTACAAGCGCGCATAAAATATCGCTGGATATAAAGACGTTGTTAGGCTCTTAGTGGATACTCAACCGGCTCTCTCGCGGTTTAATGCTTCATCCAAACACTCGAGAGAGAGAGATCTTCCCGCCTCGGGCTGCATTTACGGCGAACTCCAGCGTGCGCCGGGAGCGGCGTACGATGCGACATAAACGCACGCCTTACGTCTTCTTGAAACCACCTCTAAACGATGTACTCGCCTTCTCACGTAAACGTGTAACGTATAACGCATAAGGTATCGCCGTCAGTAGCTAAGCGTGGCTCACTTCTTCAGCCTACATTATTTGAATTACCTTCTCGAAATAACGCAGTTTTCCATCAAGTATACAATTATTCAATGCGTCCATAAAGACGCAACATCTACGATTGATTAATTATGAGCCTTTTATCATAAAAAAAAACAATGAATCAAAAGCGCGAATGTTGGGACGCAAGAGATATTACAAATCAAGCAGAGTAAACAGATGTTTGGGCCGAAGAGAGTTCGAAAATCGCGCTTCACAGCCTTTTTTCTTTTCATACGTTACACGCCTTTAGACATCATTGTTAATCTCTCTACATGCCGACGTCTAATAATTTAAAACATCGTCACAAGTAGATTTCTACGAAATGTGATGTACGGAGGAAAATTTCTCGAGCCCTCGCGGAATCGGACCGTGCACGTAGCATCGAGGCAGGTGTTGCGATGAATCCGGGAGAGGCACGCGTCATAAGCAATCGCCTGATCGCAGGGCAACCCGGTGGACGCGCGGCGCGGCAGCGTCAGAAGCTGAGGCAGCCGACAGGCTCGTTTGTCGCGTGGCTGGGCCGCGGCGCACGCTCGATCGCGGAGTTCGCGACCCGACGGGTCCGGCCGGTGACCGCCGGGACTCCTCGCCCCGTGGAGAACAGCCGGCGGCAACGGGAAGGGGGCCCGGCTGCATAGAGGGGCGAGGGGGTACGCACGGAAAGAAAGAGAGAGAAGAGGAGGCCTCCGGAGGGGCCAGAGAGCAGCGACGGACACGGCCGCGGGTGATTACGTCGCCTGTCGGCGCGGAACTGTCTCCTCCTACCCGCGGCGCCTACCGCGCTCCGATTGGCCGGGCTCCCTGCCGAGGAAACGTACCGGCTTCTCGCCGCGGCTTCTCTTTCGTTTCAACTCACCTCCGGACCTCTCTCGGCACGCTCTCGTCGGTCTCCTCTCTCTCTCTCGCTCGATCCTCCCAATTGTACGTCATTCTTGCCGCGGCGGATTGTCCGTCATTGTCTAACTGCCGGCACGCCAGACCCCGTCTCCGTCCGTCCCGCACGGGTTTCATTTAGCAGTCCTTCGTCGTTCGATACGCTCCGTCTTTGTCTTCCGTTTTGTTCCTTTCATATTTCCCTGTCTCTCTTTCGGAAAGGTCCTCGCCGGTTGCCCGCCCTCGTTCGGCTCTTAAACGCTACGAGTGGAGGCTCTGCCCTGCCCGAAAGAGACGACCATTCCTTCCGTAGCCCCCCCACCAGTCTGTCCGTCGCGATCGGGAGGAGAAGGTGGACGATGCGTAATTGTCGAAAGAGTAGATTGCCGAAGGAGTATATTCAGAACGTGCTAGGGGGAAGACGCACACGGCAATGTATATTTACAAGCGAAAGCAAATAATGTAATTCAGAACGGAGAGTAAGATAGCAAGAGCAAGCCCTTCGATTATTCGAAATTTACATTTTGCAATCTCATCAGGCTAGATGTGCTGATATAAAAACGATAACAGTAAATGATAACGTAAATAGATAGCGAGCATTAAGAGCTCGTATTAAAGCAGCGAGTAAGTTCGCAGCAACTAAAGTGATAAGATTAGCGGAACGCCGATGAATAACAGTTATTCGTGTCTCGATAAAATACTCGATACGACAATATGTAAATTTGGAAGATGACACGCTAGAATTTGATTTGTCAATCATCGTTTGCGCGCGACGAGACTGTAATATACGTAATACGGTCGATGATCAGCTGATTGCCGTTAGTCGGTCGATGAGCGATGCGAGGGATCGGGAGAGGCGATAACAGAGATAGATAAGAAAAATCGATGTGACTTTTCAGGAAGCTTTCCGCGCTTCTCCGCGAAATCTCATCGGTTTTCTGCGGGCGACGAGATAATTCGAGCGATAACGTTGTCACCCGACGGAATATTTCGCTGCGATCTGACAGCGGGCGAAATTTGCATAACTCATCTGCGGATCGTCGTATCGCGATATCTCGCAACGATGCTAGAATAATAATCAACTTAGGATCGGGTCGCGAGAATTTATGACAGCCCCGCTCTGTTTTTTCTATAAAACACCTTAAATTATTTTGCGATTTAATCAGGAACGCGAATTTGCAGCGCTAATCCGTTTTCTGATCTATAAAATTAATTGCGGGAAGGCAACAAAAGCGTATACTACGCATCAAAGTTATTTGGAAATAATTTCAGTTTTATAATTTTAAAAAAATTCCAATTTGCGATGCAATACTACACGCCGAAATTTGCTCATGAATGTCGTTATAATGTCGGAAACGCAAATTGTATTTTTGCATTCCCTCGTATCCGTGCACTTTATATAAAAGCTCATGGATTTCTATGAAATTATGTCTAGCCAGCGTTTGCACACTCGCGATTATACGTGCCCGTTGAGTTTATCGAGTCTGCATCGTGATTCTTCACCGGCGATTCTGCGCCGGGTTTCGTGCGCAGAAAGAATTTCACTCCCGTAACGAAATGAAAATTGCGCGGTCGCGAACGCGATGCGCGGGTTTCTATTTATATATAAATAATAGACCGCCGTCATCCTACTTTCGTTTCAGGCGGAAGCGAGCCGAGCGGTCTGTGATATATGCGAGATTCAATGCGCAGCGCCGGGCATTGCCGTTCTTTTCCAAGCTATTCCGACGTCACTTCCACGCGGCCGCGCAACGTACAAATTATTACGCGACGCCGGCATCGTATCATAATCGTATTATGCAGCGCTCGCGCGGTGCATATTTAGCTTTATGCAACCGCAAAACGCGTGAGATCCTGCGCGCACCGAGATACCTGTATCCGCGTGTACGTCCCAGCTTTCTCGTGGTGGAATTCTACACGGAGAATTTCCCGTTAATCTTAATTCGCCGGGATGTTGACAAATCCAACTCAATTACCCGTAACTGCAAAACGCGTCGCGTTTGCGCGACGATTCCATAAATATTCCCCGCGATATCTCTTTCATCGAGCTGTGCGCGATCTATTAGAACGTCTCAATAACTCGACAGTATTACCGCGGATGTTTTCATTGATTTCGCCGAGCGTTAAACGCTTTCCTGGTCAAGTGACCGTGACACGGCCTGCTCGCCCACCAGGTCGACGACGGCGGACGCCGCGAAGCGCGATCCTCTTATCCGCGACGGCGGCGGTCCCTTTCGCGATGATCCAGATCGAACGATTCTCCCACGACGGAGGAGATCCATGTCCCGGCGAGAGATCGCGATGCCCAATAACGGACAATGACCGCGACAAACTAGTAAACAACAGCGTAAAACCGATCATTATCGCTCCACCGGGAAATTGACAGTCGGAACGATGCGCATCTTTCTTTACTCTCACTCTCCCTCTCTCTCTCTCTCTTTCACGAGAGAACGATTACGTAGTCGATTGAGCTAAATTGAGCTGAGTAACGGTGTCGCAATTCTTATTAATAACAGATGCAGCATCGTAAATAAGTTTCGCACGGTGTGTGACGTTAATTCGCCGATGTCAGGTGTCGATAAATAATTTCACGAAACATGCATCGAATCCGGCGATGATGTACGATTTGTACCGCGGTTGATGTAAACGCAATGAAATAAGATCAATAAAATTAATTGGTACCGTATAATATAGAAATAATTGATATTTAGACATAAAAAGTATTTTTGACAGCGTGAGAATCAAAATAATCCATGAGATAAGATCAATTAAATTAATTGATATTCCACAATGTAGATATAATAAGATGTAATAATGAAGGATCTCAGTCAACGCGTGGAAATTGGAATAATTATTCAATCTGACATTACGTAAGTGTTGATCCAAATATAAATAAATCTGCAAGACATCATTATCTCTAATCCTGATGTTAAATCCTTACGCACAAAATTATTGTATAATAAAGAGCCTCGTAAAGTTTTTGCAGCGGAATAAAATCTATTCCGTTATATAAAATATTCCTGCGACCTCTTATTTGATTCTAAATATCCATAAAGAATATCCTGAAACCGGTTCGATTCCGGAGCGTGCGTCGGCCGTCAAACGTGTCGCGGATAACGCGCACCGCTTCGGTGAAGGATCAAGGATACGCATCGTGAATCGGGAATAACGTTTCGTCACCGACCGCAGGTGGCAAAATGATACATAAATAAAGGGGCCCGATAGCTACGCTCTTTAAAGGGTCATCCCTACCACTGCAGCATCGGCGCAAAGCACCTGAAAAGCGCGGCACCTGGTAACACCTGTCTCACGTCGCGCTTCGCTTCGGGAGCAACGCCGCTTACAGTTTCGTAGGCAGAAGATGCGAGCGCCGGGGGTTGCGATTGCCGGACCGTGACGTACTCTCTCGACCGATGTTATATTTCCAGTTAAACGTTGGCGGCGCGGCGCCCCGTGATTTTACCCCGTGGAGCAGAACGATCGTGCTCACGCGGATTTTGAAGCAAGCCGACCGACCGATCGCGTCGTTCCGCTGCCTCTCCGCGGCTTCGCGAGTGAGTTTTGCACGCGCGTCGCTCCGTATCATTTCTCCTTCGCTCGGTATCGAAATTCTACTTGAATTTATTTTATTCCTGAATACGTAAATTAGATACCAAATTAAATTTAAAAATATTAGACGTACAAGTATTAATTATAAAATGATCAAATGAATGACTAACAACATGTAATGATTTTGTGATAATAATACAGCTTCTAAATAGACGGCAAATCGACGACAATAAGATTGGCGCTTTTTTATTCGTGAAACACGATCAGGTAAACGCACGGTGCACAATCGGACTCACGACACAAATTTGATTCGATCGTTCTGGACACAAACCGCAGTGATCGAGAGCGCGCCTCCCCTTTGATCGCCGTCCTAATTGCCGCCTACGATTTACCGCGGCGCTTTTTTGCCGAGTTCGATTAGGAAAGTACAAACGGAGAATCGATTCCGCGGCTGATTACACTTTCGAAACACCTGCTAAGAGACGCCGGCCTTTGTATGTCGTTCCCCACGTTCCCCTCGTTTTTTTTTGTCCAGTGCCTGCGATGACAAGGATCTCTAAATCCAGCCGCAAAGACTTTCCAGCCCTCAAAATTAAATTTTTCAACTATATTGTAATCAATTCAATCATTCTAACTTTTCATCTCTTTTTTCTGAGAAGGAAATATTTATCGCATATAAAATAAAAAATTACAACATCACATTTTGTTATTCACTACGCGACAGTGTTGCTAGACAAAGGATTAAACTATCATGCTCACGCGACGGCACGACTCCGCAAGCCAATAGCGGTAGATCGCGGAACTGCGAAGTCGACGACGAGGCGAGAACCCGAAGGCAAGGTTCCTCCGACGGCCGGCCAGCCGCGGGTGTCCGCGCGTAATCGTAAATGAGAGCGCGAGCGCGCGACGGCAATCGTTAGAGATGATTACGCAATTTGCATCGGGGCAATTTACATCGAAGATCATTCCGCCGCTGGCAAGGCAGCGAGGATAACGGGACGGCGACGAGGACGCGCGGTGTCGCCGCGGGTCATGCCTATGCTAATGACACATCTAACCGGTACTTCGGGCTCATTCATAAGACGAGCGGCTCTTCTCTGAATGAGCGCCGGTATCACAAAAAAATGCATCAGCAGCGGTGCACGCGCACTTTATTGACTAACGCTTTATGATCCCGGCCGTTTAGCGACAGACGATTATCGTCGTCAGCCCGACTACCGTGAAAAATTCTAACGCCGATACCCATCGTGCGCGCCCATTAATATCTCATATATACGAGCTCCCGCTCGATTTTACAACGTGTCTACCGCATTTAAGATTCCTGGCCGTGGATGCATTATTGCGTATCTTAACTAAGCGTGGCACTTTGCATAACCGGACAAAATGAAAAATTGTCACGAACTTGTTTACCGCACAAAATCTTATCAGTGTGTTGATGTACACGTTAGTTTACTTCTTCTGTGAAAATTCTCTCACTTTGTTTGCGCACGTTCGAGAACGACTGCGTCCGCAACAGTGGGTCGAAAATTCGCAACAGAGGCAAGTTTGAACGAATAAAAAGATTTAGAGGGGAGAAGGGACTGGTCTGATCGAGTCACGACTCGATCGAAGGGTCGAGATGCGATTTCAGGTGTGAGCTCGACCGACGCTCATTACAGAAATATCACTCGCGGCTACTACATCGCGGCTACGGAGTCGCGAGGGGAGATTGAGGGCCAGCGCGATCCGCTGGTGTATTATTTACACGTGTAGAAGAGGGAGCCTTGCGGTCGCGTGGATTTCCCCCCCCCGCGTCAGTAATCGGCGGCGGCACCGCGAAGAAGAGCGGGATAGATTAAATTGGGACAGGTAGCTGCGAAGTGAACTGAAGAGTATCGGAGTCACGTGCAGCCTCGGCGCGACCGGAAACACGCTATAAAGAGGCGGCCCTCGGGGCCAGACTACCGAGAGAATCCGCAATCCGGTCAGAGAGAGAGAGTTCCGTTTAGAGCGCGCTATTGCCGTTGAAAACGTGTTTCATTACGTATCAGATTTTAGACGTGAAATATATTGCATGCACTTTTTAAATTTATATTACCGTAGAGTGATTAATTATGATATTTGCTACTGAAATTACTACGTGACGAAAAAAAATTTATTACGCTTGCCTGACGCTTTTTCGATAAATCAAAGTGAAATAAAAATAAATACGACGACCGAGGCAAGCTAAACTGAAATGAGGAACCTTTTCTGCGGGATGGAGAGTAGTTCGCTCAATAAGTTATTTATTAATAAATTAAATCGGAAATTATATCGACCCCCTGCCCCCGTCAGTGCGATCGTGAATATGCTAAAAAGAGCAGGTCGAGCAAGAACTGGATCTAATCTTGCTTGACAGTATACAAGTTGCCAAACAACCTCTAGTCGCCAGTGGAGAATATTTAAAACGTATAAATAACATCCGTCTTAGAGTAGATTATATTTCTTATCGCGTTTATTTATGGTGAGCACTGGAGAATCTCAAATTTAATAACATTATTAATAACGCGATTGGGAAAAAAACACAAGTCGATAAAACATTATTGACTAAAGCTATCAACATTCCACTCTAATGTAATTCTGTGTTCTATTTCTCGTATTGATATTTTATATAATGAATTAATTTTACATCTGTTCAAATTAATCACACACACTCGCAGAATATACACTCACGCATATATTGACATATAGAACGCATCGCGCGATAAAGATATTTATGCGATATATAAATATAAATATTTGATAATGCTATAATTTTTTCTATCTACAAAATTTTGCAATTACCGGAAATAGATAATTATATATTATATAAATGCGATTTAGTAATTTAATTTGTATCTGAAAATGCAACTAAGAAATGTTAACCAATAATGTGTATTTGTAAAATTATTCGATATTCTCGCATAGCTAATATAACGATGCACAAGTTGATGCCACGAAATAAAAATTAAATGCCGCACCATTATTTAATCGCACCTGGACATTTTCTCGTGTTTCATGTCGAAGTCTCGTTGCCGCAACACCGTAAGCAGCAACGGGCGTCCTCGACGCAATTTGTCAACTCCTTATCGTTGCATATGTATAAGAAAAACGAGAAATGGATGCGTAGACGCGGCGACATTTTGTAAGAAGTTATCCGTTAACATTCCTCTCTGTATTTAATTATCATTCGTGAATAATCGGAGCATCGTACTCTCGTGCAGATGTTTCATTTCCTACTTCGATACACGATGTTCATGTGAGATATTTTTTTTTCCGATGGGACCTTTCTTGTCGCGAGCGATTGCGTGTTCACCTGCAGTTGCGACGCTGTTCCTAAATTGATAATATGCAAGAAGAGACGGCGACGCATCGGGGCGGGAATCGGCGGGACACACGCAAAGAACGTGCGAACGATTTTGAGATTATTCGGTCAGATAGTCGCACGCTCTTTCATTCCGAGTCGTCTTTCTTGCCGATTACTTCCTCGAACGCAAAGAACGACGGGAATCCGGACGAGGATTTTCATCCGCTGGGCAAAAGCGTCGCGTCACTCCCGTGTTTCTCGTTCGCCACGTAGATCCGCGGCCAGGCTCCTTCTTGTCCTCGGAATCGACTCGAGACCCCGCGTTCTTTCCTGCTCGCCACTTTCTTGCACACATTCCATCAAGCAAGTATGCACCGTCGATCGATCGGCCCGACCCAACACGATTGCCGTCGATAGTGGACGATCGTGCAAAAGTGGACACAAAGTGTCGTCATTTAAGGGAAAAAAAAACCACGATCAATGATCCTTGCAACATCCGACGGAACGAGAAGAAACAAGTGCGAGGAATATGGCATTGCTGTAGAAGAGTGAGAGAGCAAGATAAGAAGCGATGGAAACTATTTCAAAATTGTAAACCTTGCGAGGTCTGAAGAAATATTGTGAAATACGTTGTGTATTGCTATCTCTACTTTTATGTTAGACGTTTTAATGAAACGTATTTGTTCGACTATCGGCTAATATAATTATCAGCTGAATATAATTGCTCGACTCTTGCTTTCAGGAACTCGTATCACCGACTTAAAACGCGAGATTCCGGTCTGACTCGCGCATCGACTCGCGTGCTCTTATCAGTCGGTATTATATTATAAATTAAGAGAAAGTATGTATACGAGAAACACATACGTAGGTACTACTGGGCCAGAGGCGAATCAGAGCTGAACTATCAGACTGGTATCAGTGGTCAAAGAGTTTTGAGGTGACATAGAAAATTAATAGGAGACAACGACCGCACAATTTCTATAGCAAACGCTGAATTAATAATTGCGATAAGATATCAGTGTAATACATAAGACAAAAAAAATGATAACTCGCATATGCAAAAAGAGAAAACAGCGACAAAAAGCTTATATAAATATGATTACGAGAGTGTATTGTAATAAATTTTGAAAGCTAATTAATGACAAACCATATTAATATTTTTATTCTAGAAACTAATTGGAATGCGGTACGTTATTATAACTTTGCGATTAGATATAAGCAATTATATATTCATAGTGTGAAATCTAGCCACCCGCGTTACGCAATTGATATCAACGTTTCTACTCGCATTATCGTTTATATACGTAATGCTTAAGATCTTAATGTCGTGATCTTAATATCTGCATTCTATTATCTATCATATCTTTTCATTTTCGCGGACTGCCGAAGAAAGGAGACAGCAGTGCCGCATTAACTTCGGATCGCGTGTCGGCTTTCGCGTCTCACAATTTGTGTATCGGCACGTCGATCGCTATCGCGGTTCAATTTTAACAATAGGTATTAATACCGATCGGTCGTAAAGACACCACGCAGCCATGTTAAGCCGCGCTTGATAAAGCCACTGAATTATCACCTTTACGGCGCTTGCGTTGCTTGTCGCGCGCGGCATGGCACTGCTTTATTGCGGTTGTACCTAACATTATGCAGTCAATGTCGGTGTGATTATCGCACCGAACGCGGAACGAGTGATTCGAAGACAACGCAACGATTATTTCGAGCCACCTACATTCTCTCTTTCCTACCTACACAATTTTCCGTATATAAATAATGTATCTCATATTAAAAGATCGTCAATCTTAATATTCATGATACGTTACGCATTCACCGGATATTGGAAAATGCTAATAATCTATAGGTAATTAAAGATACGATCAGAGAGTTTGATATATAAAAATTGATAATGAATTTCTTTAGTACTATTTTTTGTGCGTCTAGAATCATTACGTGACGATTATTACGATAGAGTTTCATAATTAACTATCAGGAAAGATTTCTCTGAGGAATGCAAGGCATTTTTCTCGGTTTCCAGGTCACGCCGTTAATACCTCCGATGTCCGCCCCCTGATGTATAGCAGTGAAAGCTAGGTGTGGAATAAGAGGCGTGACAAATCGCAGAATTAGGTCGGCCAATGCACAACGACGACTTGCGTGCGAATAAATGCGTGTACATATACGCATGAGACCGGTGTCTTTCTCGTATCTTGCTGCTGCATCGCGTGTACACTCGAGTGCATTAAAGAGAACACTAAGCCTCGAAATAATGCAAAATAATTTTTATTTTACGTTGTCTCTCCAAACAAATCCTTAACTATCAATTTTTGGTGCACTGCGACAACCGAGATGTTTAGAAATCGATAAATCTATCGATTATTCATCGAACTCGTCACATTTTCAGAATCGAGAAAAAATTAATTTAGATTCTTCTAATAAAAATCAAATTTAGAGAAAAACATAAAAAAAAAATAGTTAATGTAAATAATTGCCAAGTATTTATTTATAAGACTATTATTTTAGTATTTCTTTTTTGCTTTCTCGTTATTGTAAAACAAATTCAAGTCTAGTATGCAACGGAATAACGCGCTCGGTGCATTCAGAACGGGCAAACTAATGCGCTAGAGTGTACATATGTATGAAGGTGTGTGTGTACCGCTCGCGCTTGCACGCGGGGCCCGTGATTAATCCTCATACGCACGCCCATAATTCGCCCCTGAATTGCCTCGTAAACGGACCGACCGTGCGGATTAAATGGGTGCTTTTCAATGCGGCTCCCGGTCTTATCTATCCGAGCTCGTGTTATTAGTCCTGGCACCCGGGCATAAATTGATATATACATGTCGCGCACCCAAAGACTGGTTTGCCCGGCGATTTCATACCTTATACGCGATAGCTTTTTCGTAGCCGCGTTAATTAACGCGCTCTAAAATCGAGCGCAACGTCGTTTAATGTAATTAGAATTGATTCGATTTAAATCGCGGCGTAAATCGGTCGGGGTTTGATTAGTTTCGGAAAACGCGGCTCCGCGATGAGAGCAAAGACGCTAAGTTGTAATTACGGACAGTTAACTTTGTCGATAAATAATAAGAATATTTTTTGCGATGACGAGTCAGACGAAACGTCGTCATCAATTACGTAACTAACGCGCTGGGAATTTCGTGATTGGAAAATGCCGTTAACTATATCCGGGGAAAAACATTCGCGTTGTATAATTATGTGATAACTGTCACTCGATTTTATTTAACATTCATAAAGACGTTCTCTCCCGGCATGATTTACACAAGGATTCAGGTGGACTAATAGACGATAGTAGTAATAGACGCTCGGAAGCCGTTCGTTCGTTCCTCGGGTCGGCGGCGAGAGTTGCTCTTCTAGAAGACTAGTCAAACTAGTGTAACACGAACGAGGACGAAGGCAAGAGGAGGAACTATTGTTGCTCGCGGTCGGCAACAATGCCGGGCACGCTTCCTTTGCCACCGCGAAAAATAATCCAGGCTTTGTCTATGATGTACACCACAATGCACCGTCCGCTCGTGCAGACTGTCGCGTTTCTGCAACGTACGACGTTATTTTTTTCAGAGTAAACCCGCTTGTTCCCACACTGTCCTTCTGTCCTGAATACTGCGTAGCCCGTCATACGAAACCGATGCCGTGCCTCGTGAAACCTACGAGACTCCGTAAGCTCCGAACTCTTTATTAACCTCAAGTGCCATAAATGATTTATAAAACTATTGTTGTACCTGCACTCTCACGCAGAATTTAACGAGTTCCATTGAAATTGTACTCTCCTGATAAATACAGATTTATTATTGCGCTATAAAGAATTGAGAATACTTGTGAATGTCAAGCAATTTTATATTAACATATTGTCAGTTCGACAAGTTTGCCGGCACCTTATACGTCGGTTATTAATTCATTCATATTGCCGGCTGGCGTGTACCGTAATCCATTGCGACTGAAACGCCCCGCCGTCATTAAAGCATGATAACGAGGCCCTCGGGCGGCGAAGAGCCGGTGCTCAGCGCGTAACTCCTTTAACTTCCTTAACCCGACGCGCCGACGACGACACCTGCCCGCGAGCGGAACATCGATTTTTTCCCCGAACGCCGCACCGGGATTTCCTTGGAGTGCATCTCCGTGCATCCTTCATCGGATCACCCTGATTACATCTCCAAACGTCACGCGCAATGTTTTAATGACCGCCTGCCTTGCATCGAGCACTTTGAGTCTACATGCAGTTATCTTGTCGAGAGAAGGAGAGAGGGAGAGAGAGAGAGATCTCGCGCGATAAAGGCCGCGCGTGAACATAGTAATCTTGATATAGGATGCCTCACACGTAAAATGATTATGTGATAGATATTACAAAGCACATGTAGTTTAGATTAAACGTAGGAGCTGTGTCGAGATCGGTGAAAGTTTGCAGGATTGCAAATAGTAGCGTAAATAATGTAATTCTGCAAACATTGGAAGATAATCGAAGCGCCGAATCCTCGCTACATTGCTGCCACGCGATGAAAAAGTTAACGCCAATCGATGGAAAGCATCGATTGCTAGACAATTATTTCGCAAGAGTTCGGCGTGAACGAGCGCGGGATGTTTTGCCTTTTCGAATTTGTCGTGATTTTTTGATTAGATATGCCGTTGTAGTTCATCGGCGAAATGAACAACCGCGGGGATTTCTACATCTGGGAAACCGCCACCTGCTCTCGATGTGCCGCGGCAAAAAGCACCGTGACTCAATGCCGCGAGGAGAAATCGGGCGACAGATCGATCGACGGGTGGTAAAGCCACGCCGTCTCGGTACGGACGCCGTCTTCTTAATCTCGTTCTCACTCGCGCCCCGCTGATTCCGAGTTTGTTTACCACTTTTATCGAGCGTTGCCGCCGCGAAAGAGACGGGGTCTTGTTTCGTCTGAAAATTCATCGACATCGAAAGAAGCGTGCTAATTTATCTTGTTGCGCGTAAACGGATAACGTCTCGTGACCGTATCGATTCTTTTTTCGACGGCCGCGCCTAATTGGATCGCCCGCGTTTCGCGAAATGACCCGTCGTCCGAAAAAAGTCGCCCGCGTTGTAGGAGGTCTTCCCGAGAATAGATTTATTAATTTCATGGAATTGTTCTTCACGGATCTCTCGGACCCGCATGCGAGAATCGCACGGTCTGATCGAGCGGAACCCCCACAGGCCGTACCGAATCTCGGCTTCCCGTTCTCTAAACCGGACGATCCCTCGCTAGAAGGATTCCTCTTCTAACTCTAGTTCCAAATGCCTAAAGCATCATAGCATCCAACGCAAGAATGATCTATTATTAAAAAGATCATTATCGAATAAATAACTTTCATAAAATAACTGTGCGAAAAATTTCAGTCACGATTTCGTAGCATTATTACTCGTGATTCGTGCCGACGATTTCCGGGTACGTGCTCTCTTCGCGTCTGCGAAAGGTGCGCGCATTGTGTGAAAAAAAAGGACAAGAAAGGAACCAGCGAGAAACGCCAAATCGGTGCACCGCGGTATAGCGGCGGGGTCAGGAGGCTGCCCGTCCGGATTGAATGGCAGCATTTAAAGCGGCTTAAAGTCAGCGCGGACGTAATCGGCCCTGTCGATCTTCGGCGTTCGCCATAATCCCCGTACGCGAGATGAACATGTTCAGGGGCCTCCATTCAGCGACGCCCGGTTCGACGACGAAAGCGTTGTCTCTCGCCGATCCCGCGAGGATCTCCGGGCGCGTCGGCACCGATCATTGTGTCCCACACGATACGGAATCGCATAATAGGCCCACGTCGCTTCCATCGTTGTCCGGCGCTGATACGAGAATAAAGACTGTCCGTGAATCTCGTCGATCGGTGCCTGCTTCGTCGCTCCGGTTTTCTCTTCCCTCCTCTCACTTCGCGCGCGGGATAGATCTCCCTTCGTCGCCCCGCGTCTCGAGATCCTTCCATTGTGATCGTGGATCGGCGATCGTGGTTATCGCGGCGCGAACGTTACCGGTACCGTCTACACGATGTATACGAGGCCCCTCGTGTTTCCCCGTCATCCCATTGCCGGCCGACGTTGAATCCCGTGTCCGTGCGCCAGATAAGATCGTGATCGATGGTACGCGCGATCGATATTTCGCCTTCACGTCTCCGCCACGGACGCCTCTCTTTGTGCGCGCCGGGAAAATTCGACGTTTCTCGCGAGCGATCTTACGCAACTACTCCGATTCCAGGTCGCAAAGCCATCGGAACGGTCACAGTATTTGTGTGTAACAATTATAAGTCCACGATACGAATGTTGTAAATCCCCGAGAATTAAGTATATAAAGAATAAAAGGAAAAAGGAAACACGGACGAAAGTGTTGCGCTGCGAAAAGTGAACGTTCGCATAAAAATTAGCGTCTCGTCTCCTACGATTGTAACCACTGTCGTAACGCGGCAAGGGCCGGCTATCTAGGCGCAAGAGAGAAATGCGCAAGAAGCCGCCACAGGATGTCGGGATAATACACATTATAGTCCAGCCGCCGTTATTACGTATGAGTCCGCCGTCTTGGCGATACGTGCGCAACGCCGAGCCGGAAGGACGATTCCCGCGTGTCTGCTTTTCCTGCATGAATGAAATGTAATTTAAGCTTACTCAAGTACCCGTATTTTCATTCATCCCACATTAAGGTACAGACGCTCCTTGCGACTGTCCCCTCATGCAACGGCGTCGTTCGCGTAAACGTCATTGACCAGCATGCCGCGTAGATGCCGAACGGGCTGACCGCGAGAGATCTTTCAGATCCCCCCGTTTTCACTTTCCGACTTTATTCGGGGAACACCTGGCGTAGGTACGCGAGCGGCGCGACGCAAATCGCGGCAGAAAATTCGTATCGCCCCTCAGGTGGAAGGCAACTCCGGCAGCCTTTAATTTGACGCGACGCGTCAAGGTAACGTCGTGGCAGTGGAGAGAACTCGGGGCGCGCGGGGGCAGGAAAGAGGGTAAAAATCGGTGAGGAGGAATCATGGCTGGATGCACTCCCTCCCTGTGTTCACGCACTTTTACCGTCGGCCAGTATCGGCATTGCCCCTGCCGTTTTTCGAAGAGGGGAGAACGCGGACGACCTGTTGAGCGTCGTCGTGTCGAGAGGAATTGCGTGTATCACGATGTACGTAGAACGATTGTAACGAAAAATTGCTGCGGCGCGCACGACGATTGCTGCCCGGTTGGGAAAAACTCGCCTCGCGACCCGCAATTCGCCGACAAGAAACATCCGGCCGTTTCCGGCTGAGTATCGTTTCTTCCGATCGCGGCAATATTCGCTTTCGTAATTTTTTTTGCGTGAATTGTTGTGTAATAAATGTAAAATATAAATCAGTCATTTTCGTCGATAAAATTTCTATCCATTTCATTCTCATCTTGTACTAAAATATAATAATAATATCGTTAAAAAATTCGAATTTATTGCGAGTTAAAATTTTATTACACGTATAATTAAAAACAATTATTTCTTGATCAATTGTATTCTCTTTTCTAAACTCTCTACTTTTCTCTAGAAAGAACCATATGAAAATTAAAACTTTTTTAACGCATTGCGCATAAAACGCAAAAGTTAATGTTTGTCAAAGTCGTACAGATTTTAAAAGATTGAGAGACAGCTTTTGCTCAACGTTTATCTTTTGCTTGAGCTAATTTCTTCCGGTTGTCAACAAGTAGAAATCAAACTAAAACAATATGCCTTCTCGAAACGTGCCGAGTTTCGCAGCGCTCCACTTTCTCTCGCGCGTCTTCTTTTTTAATGACACTCATCAGAATCATTTATAATGGCCACCGCATACACGGCGAATGACAAATTACATTTTACATAACGTCGATCCCTACCCGATGCGCTCGTTCTCGCGGGGCACGTGCGTTCGTATAAAAAGAGAGAGCGACTGAACGAACGAATGACAGTTCGTTGCTCGATGCGATTTCCGAAGATGGCAAAGTTCGCGATCGTCGCGATCGTCCTCCTGGCGAGCACCGGCTCGCTATCCCAGAGGCTAATTAGAGAAACGTCCGCGCAATCCACAGGTGAAAAATATTTAATTAAATCACAACATAATTCAATAATTATTACTAACTACGCGCAATAAAATTCTGTCTTCTATGACTTTTTTCAAAGAAAAACTCATTGTTTTGTTTTATCACAAGATGAGCATACAGCGGCTATCAGGGACATCCTGCAGAAGATTTCGGGCGGGAAATCGAATGTGGAGGACGACGCAAAGCTCGTCGAGATCATTCAAGAAGCGATTGTGAGGACCGCGGAGGAAATTAAGACGCCCGCGGGATCGATCGAAGCGGCCGCGAAAAAGGCGCAAATATTAGTAGCCGAATTGACGTCGGCGTACACAAACGCTATTTACAAATCCAAATCCCCGGAGGAGGGCCGAGAAAACTTTGGACGCTTTCAGAGTACCGTCCAGGCGATTGTGGAGTTCATTAAAAACGGTCAATTTTTAAAGTAGCACTCATGGACGTAATAAACGTGGCTCTCCGAGCGAATTGAAAAATCCTGTTTCCTTCCGCTATCTGTTACAACCTCGCACTGCCTGTACCTGTTTGTTGCCAACATTCTCTCTCTCTCTCTCTCTCTCTCTCTCTCTCTCTCTCTCTCTCTCTCTCTCTCTCTCTCTCTCTCTCTCTCTCTCTCTCTCTCTCACACTGATGTAACATAGAGAATCGATAAATATAATTGTGAGTTAATCATGCAACACACATTTATTCCCTTTCTTTTCTAAAAACGTGTAAAGCTTGCGTTAAAATTAAGAGATAGTTGTAGATAATATCTATAAAGGCGCAAGTATGATTAATCTCGCGCACAATGGGAGAAAAATATTTTTCATATTTATACCGCGGCCGCGCGCGGCCTTCGGCGATCGTTTGTATTATTTTGCCGGCAAGACGAGAGCGAGTAACGCAGAATTATTCCTGCTGACGTACGACTCAGAGGCGGACGATCCATTGTAAAAGCGGCGGTGGGCTCATAATCTGGCGATGTAGGATCTCTCCAACCCATGGGGCTGACCGGAACTGCGCCTATGCTCTTTCGCCGGAAGCGCCGCTGCCACATGTAGTAATATAAATTATAATGCCTTTACGGTTTTTCCTTTTGTGGATTTGCATTTAAAACACCGGAATGGCATTGTCGTCGAAATCGCCGAACGCATTATTTTCATGGAAATAAGAAAGCTATCTGCGCAGGGCTCCCCCGTCGATATCCTGTGCGGCTTTCGCGGTTTCCTTCCAGTCCCGTTTTTCTCTCGCCCGCACGTCCCGCCGCCACGGAGAGAAGAAGATTCGCGCATCGTACAAAATTCGATTCGCATCTAATCGTGCCAAGGCTGATCGGAGATCGAATCTCGTGACTTTCACTGCTGGCATAACGAAACACCATCCGCGGACAGTTCTTCGCCCCGTCCGGCACTTTCGGAGAAAGGAAACTTTCCATCTAAACTGTACGTAATAATTGTTCGCAAAATACAAGTCGCGTTGCTGACGACGAAAATAAAATCGTAACGCGCGCGCGCGCGCGTGCTGGACGGCAGCCATCCATGAAAGTGGAAACTTGGCATCGTACGAGAGGTGGATGGATGGCCTCTTTCGATTCGCATGTAGGACGCGAAGGAAAATACGCGTGAAATGTGAGTCGCATAAAGCCTCTCTCGATATCTCGCTTCGCATTCGAGCTCTCCATTCGGCGCATTTAGATCATTTCTTTCTCCACCTTTTTCCTCAGACGTCTCTTTTTTCGGCCTGTAATATCGCTAATATATTCTTTTCCCAACCAGCATTCTAACTCTGTTAGTTTTGTGAAACAACTTATAACACCGCTAATATATTCTTTCCTCAATCTAGCATTGTAACTGTTAGTTTCGTGAAACATGGCATATATATAACAATGTAGAGATCTCTATCTATCTATTTATCTGTTCCGAGGCATCAGTTTTCTACAACGAGGCCTGCACGAAGCACGCCGTCGTCTCCCATGTTGCTTCGTGCACCGCCTGAAAATACGACGGGAGTATCGGTCCGCCGGATTTTATATGGGAAATTGGTTCGACCACGGACTCGCAGGAAGAGCGCGGATAATATAACGCGGATATTTTGTTTTGTTGCGCGAAGAAGAATAATAAACAACGGCTCTCGGCATCAGGCTACCGACTAGATGGCTACAACGACGAAACAATGCGGCATTGTGTACCGACAGTCTCAACCGCCAAAGCCGAAGCGCTGCGGCCGGAGCCAAGCACCGTGTTAAGTCATGAACAGCATTGCACGTGCTTGTAGCCTCCTGAATTTCCGGATCAACCCTCGCTCATCGCTGCTATAGAGCCCCAATCTGACCCCGATACGCTTCGTAAATATCCGAAAAAAGCTTATTCTTTGTCGTAGGAGTCCGTTGAAACGGTATAACGTGTGTGCAAGCAATTTTATTCATCTATCTGTTGTAACATTTTGTAAAACGCGGATAAATTATAATACGCTAAATAATTATACAATTTTTGCTCTTCGACTTTTATTTATTATCGAATAAAAATCAGATGTTCTCCGTTTTTTTCAGAATCTCAGCCCAAACGCGAAGAGTCGATAATATTGAAGAACGCAGCTTGAAGCCGGAATCTACATGAAACTGCGTTTAACCGCGATACCGAAAGGGCCCGGTTTTGCGCGCGGCGGGAGCGGCATTCCGCGAGGCGCAACTTGAGCTGGCCACGAGCGGAGACGACGGGTCACGACGCCATGTGTGCGGCCTCCAACCAACCACACCCACCGCCTATTTATTTATGTCTACCTCACAGGCTTTTCGCTCGTGCCGTCGAGCTTTCATTGCTGCGCGTGCTGCGTCGTGAACAATCGACGGACCGGGCGCCCCGCGGCCGCGCGCACTCGAAAAGTACCCCGGTGACGAACGGATCGCGGCCGCGTGCGCGCGCGGCACGGGGGACCAGATCGGAAAATCTACCACCTGCGTGCCCCGCAGTCGCGTCGTACGGTATCTGTAACTTCGTATCTTCGATTGCGGTCGGAATCGCCGCGGACGATTCCTAGATGCGGTTCGTACGCGGTTGCGTACGGTTTAAGTGTATGCAAATGCACGCGCTTTAGGGGATCCGCGCCTGGGCATGAATTCCGAGAGTCAAATAATAGGCTTATTAAGAGATTGAATAACAGGGCTTTTCACCGACTTATCGAACGAGGAAACATAAAAAAAATAGATAAATCAAATTGCGATTCAAATTATCGGCATAATACACATATAATTTTAACAACTTAATAAAAATAATTTTAATCCTAGTTTTTAATCTCGTTAATATTAAGATTTATACACAGTAATGCCGTATGAAAAAAAAATATATATAAACCTCGTGTATAAAAATACGAGGAAGATGGAAAAATTCTCACGATGATAATGTCTGGTTAAAGCGGACCGCCGTAATCTAATGTGGTTTCAAATCATCAACAAATGCCCACGGCGTATATACGCCGTGTATGTATTCCTACACGCGGTTTTTACGTTTGTATCTCGGGCAATGCCGCTTTGTATCTCGTGAAATGTTTATCAAAACGGTATCGTCCTCACGATTCCGTCGAGTAAGAATACTCGCGATGCATTTTGATCTTCATTCGCAAAGACGCTTTCGTCTTTTGCACATTTCAGATTAGATGTAAAAATATTACTTCGATATAACTTTATCAGTGCGCGAATCAAAGTCGAGTATACGTTAAAGAAACTATCTTAGATAGCGAGAAATTAAAGGTACGGTAATGTGCTTAACATGGATGACTGGTTTAATATTTCAATGGCGATATAACGCGAATTGATCAAACAGCAATTATCAAATGCTATCGCAGTGGCAGGAGAGAGTTTCTCGCGATAATAAAAATTATATTTGAAACGTAAAAGATAGCTGCCGACTAGAATCTTGACAAAAACATAGGATCCCGATGTGCAAGTTAGCGTTTCTGACTGTCGGTTTCCGGCGCGCTCGTTGCGGCGAGATTGCACATACGCGGCCGCGAATAAATATGAATTTCCCATCACCGATCCGATACATTTAACGCGCGGGTAAACATAAATCTGCTGCTCGATGAGCGGCAAACATATTTAGAAAGCACAGAACCGGTGGCTTTTATCGTTCCCGAATGTACCAAAAATAATCGCATTTATCGCGCTCGCTTTAATTCGACACCGCCGTTTATCATCGGACATGTGTTGCGCATCGCAACCGCGCGGTTACCAACGATGCGAAATGATCGACTCTGATTTTAAAGATGTCACGAAAAAATAAATACTTTTATTATTATTATGAGTCCTATGTTATTTTTTCACTATTTTTTCTTAATTATTGCCATAAGTTTGAATTTATTTTCCTCATTTCTAATTTTAGAATTAATCTGGCACTTAGAAAGAAGCAAAAATAGTCAGCTTAACGATGCTGACTTAATTATCACGCACCCCGTCGTTTTTTTTCCAGCTTGCCTACCGTTATATAAAACGGTACCTACTGTGCAAATACAGTACGCCCGATGATTCGCCGCCGCCGCCGCTACATTAAAGTCCGCGACCGCTAATAAACGCGCATTCCGGCACTTCTGTATCCAAGATAGCAATGTGCGCCGCATGCTGCAACACCATAATCCCAACCAGACCAGAAAATCAGGAGCATGCTTGCCTCCTCTTTGGCTCTTCTTCGTTAAAAAATAACGACGTCGCGGCCGCTCGTAAAGTGCGGCACGCAGTAAAGATAGTATTTCGCCAGCTTATCATATTCGTCTATTAAACCGGGATAAAGCTTATTTAACATTCCTTCTGGAAACGGCCCTCCCCTCGTTATCTTCGCGAAATTGCATGTTTAACGAGAATCATTGCGAGTATGAACGTGAAAATTGTGTGAGGCAAATGTGAGAATTATCCTCTACGTCTAATTATTATCCTCTTCGCGGAGAAAGCTCGGAAAATGGATTAAACGCCACGGGTTGACCGTTATTCCGAGCAATTCTTATCTTTCGCGTGTCGTCCCGGTCCAACTTCTTACATCTTCTCATACAAAGCTCCCGAAGCAGAACATGTTTGTCTCTTGGAGGCAGAAATCAGCGGCTACCACTGACGAAGCGCGCGCGGTCGCGCGACTGCCTGCATATTTTTTTTCCTCCCGGCCAACATCCCCCTCGATTAATTCGCGCTCGGCAGCGTCTTTATATCGGCGGCTCAATCGCGTCGGAGGAGGAGGAGGAGAAGGCGGCGGCGCGCGTTCGCGCACGCGGTGCGCGCTTTTTAAATAACTATAATGAGGGCAATTATCCTGTGCGCCGGCAAGCAGAGTGTGACGAGTCGTTGTTACATATTGCGGCACGGAAGATGATCGTCCCCCCCACGAGGTGGATGAAAGAGGGCAGGGGAAGAGGGAGAGAAAAAGTGAAGGAGAGACGGAAGGAGGGAGGTAGATTGAGGGAAGTAGATGAGTAGGGAGCAGAGGGAGGGAAAGGAGGAAGTGAAGGCGAAGGAGAAAGAGAAGACAGCGCGTGGCAAGCGGACCCTCTCTTTCTCTCCCTTCTCTTTCCCCTCGCCCTCTTCCGCCTCAGGAGGAACCACCGCCAACCTCTGCCGCCCCCTCGCCGTCCCAAGACTTTAGCTACTTTCTTATTCGCTCGTTTCAGCCCGGCCTCGCGGGGGCCCCTCGCGAGTATAATGCCTCGAAGCTCCTTACGCATGCTGAACGCTAACCTGCTCCCCCGGTCGCCCTCCCAACCCCCTTTCGCCTGCCTCCTTCGGGGCCCTCATCGCACTCCTCCTCCTCGGAAGACCGTAGCCCTGAGAGGAACTGCGGGTCAGAGACTGCGAGGCATATTCGACGCTCGTGGCTCGTGCCTAGATCCATTGGCGTCCGACTCTGCCGGGAATTACGCGTAGCGTGACGACGGTGAGGCGCGTAGTTCGGGGTCTCTCAAAGAAGACGAGAAGACGGGTCTCCGAGAGTAACCATGAGAAAAAAATCAACGATCATTCAGCTCTTCGCTTTCAATCAATGGAATATTCGTGATTGGATATTAAAATTTTATAATTTGCAATAGAATTGGCACAATATAAAATTAAAATGTTAAAATCTTGGACGGTAATAAACAGATGATGGAAATACGAGGAATAATAAATTTTCGTTAAATCAACCTAACAAATCAGCATTGAGATGGCATCTACTTCATGTTCATTCAAGAGTTAAAAATATTCTCTATATCGAGCAGAAAGAGGAAAAGAGATAATCGATTCAGTGCGCTATTGCACTTTCTGTAATATATGCAGGGGCTGTTATCCATCAGAACTACCGCGGTAGTAAATTGTGAAATTATTGGAAAAAAATATGATTTATCGACAATCGCTTGGCGCGGCACATACAGCTCCGAGTGGCTCGTGCCTAGATGCATTGGCGCCTGCATCCGGTGAAGGCGGGCGTCGAGAAATCAGACGAGCGTCGCACTCGCGGCGTTGCGCCACGTATGTATACACATCGCGCGCGATAACGACACGTTCGTGATTGCATGCCTAACAATAGGAAGAACACAATTCTTTTTTTTTCCACCGTGTCGCAACCATCGTGCGTCACTCGCGATCGTTATATATTTATGTTCATTCATACAACTCTGTATATATTCAATATACCTCGTAAAAGAAATACGTTCAACTTCTCGAAGGCCAGATTTACTTTAAGATATTAATATCAGTGACGCAACCATTCTTTCCGATCAAGAATAATTAGCGGTTCTTTAAATTGAATTAAAGAATCAGCTATTCCAAGTTGCGAGTCGCATTCATATTCTACGAATCGTTAGAAAGATTTTTCCATGTCGCTTGCGTTTTTTTTACCGGCGAAAAAAAGGCACGCGCTCAGCGCGTGCGATAAAAAGGTTCTCGCGCGCGAACTTTGCTTGGCCGACGCCGATGCGTTGATATAACGAGAAACGTGGCGGCTGTTGCGCCGGAGCGAAGTAGCCTCGCTTATGGTCCGGTGGTGCCCGAGGAGCATAACAGCTCGCGGAGCATAACGCCACGAGCCATCATATCCTCCTTCCAGAGAGGCTCTCCGGAGGTGTTCCTCCCCCTCGTCCCTCTCCCGCCCTTCCTCCTTCTCGTCGTTCTCCGACGCCACGCCACGTTGGGGCCTCTTCGTTCCGCCGACGCACGCACACGCCGCGGGTCCCCGCCGATACGCGTACATGCGTACGTGTACCTTACGCCAGTTCATGTAGGATGGATAAATCCGCGTCGTTGAAACGAGGATGCTCTAAACTTTGTTGCATTTTTTTTTCAAGCAAGCCTTCGCAAATTAATTTGACGATACAGTATTTGACGTCGCGTCTGAAGCTTCGTACTCGCCGTAAATTACGGAATGTTGAAATCGCGTGATGATCGTTTCCTGATACACCCTGTATGTTGCATGTATGGGTGTGTATGTGAGTGTGTGTATACGGTTCGGCGTGTGCGCACACACGCATACCTGGAGTGCCACAATAACGGCGGCTTCCGCGAACTAGATCGGCCGAACAGATATTAGGAGCGCGTCTGCCCCGCCGCTCTCTGCCATTGCGGCAAGTGCTGGTCATTGTCCACCGGCGGGCACAGGAAGTCGACGACGACTGGCCCCGGCTGGCGTGTGTGTACGGGGCGAGGAGGAAGAGCGCGAGAGATTTTTCGGTAGGATAATCGCGGAGAAACTACAGCCCCGGCCCCGACCGCGCGCAATGCAGATTATCACGCTCGCGATGATGATAACGTGGCGAACCGGGGAACGGTACTGTTGTATTTGAGAAAGGAATCACATTGATTAACTTCACGTAAATGAGAAAATATAAAAGACAAACAAACCTCGCCTGTGTCAGAAATCCGCGTGGCATTTCGAAAAAAGTCGAATTAAAAGAGCCTAAAATTTTGCATTTTTTATTTTAAGAGCAATCGAGAGAGCTTCGATAGCGTAAAAACGCATTTCATGATACGTATTGTTCATGCCATTCCTCTAGAATTAAAAACGATGACGCTATAACAAACAGGAAACCGCGGTCGCGATGCGCCACGCGGGATAAGCTAGTGCGGGATTAATTAACGATACCGAAGTCGATCGTATCGTGTGCGTTGACGGTGACTCGATGATGATGTTGTGAAATGGAAGTTATTTGTATGCTAACGCCGGGGACTTGCTGGTTTTATTTAATAATAACGACCGCGGTGAAGATGACCCGGCATACAGAGGCACGAGCGCGAAAATTAGTTCTTTAGAATTCGAACGAAACATCTGTGATCGTAATTACGATGCGCCGCGAAGACACTTCGCATAGCTCAAAGAGAATTTAGATGAGAGGAAAAGATTAACACTTTGACAATAATAATCCGCGATGCGATGCGAGAGGACGAAAAAATGTTACAATAGCGCAGTGACGAGTGTCGAGTGTCGCTCGAAATAGCGAATAATTCTTCTAACCTTCTTTTTAACATATTGTTTTAGACCTTAATAAAGGATACATTAAACTCGTTGCGACAGTCGTACGCGTAAGTCGTTATTTTGTCATTATGTTTGACACGAGCTACGAATATAATAGACAATGGATGAGATAAAGTTGCCGGTGTCATATTTTTACACGCGCGTCTACCGTGCCGTTGCGACAAATAATCATCGTCCATCGTCGGCAGGAAGTCGATGAGGAGCTCGGCCACGAAGAGATTTTCGGTACGATAATCGTAGGGAAACTCCGGACGTCCATTGTGACAATGGCCTCCCGAGGCAGCGCGATAATTACGCCGCGGAGTAATAATGTGGTAAACAGAAAAGAAGCGCCGAGACTGTCTTCATCCTGATATTAACAATCAGATACGATCTCGCTGACCAGTGAAATAAGAACGTTCGCGCGCGATGCGCCGCGAATACCTACGCGATAGACTTCACAAAACGCCGTTGACATAATCGGGAATCGAAATTGTGATCCAATTATTGCGCGTGACGTCGACGAGCATCTACATCTGCTGCTTCGCCGAGGCGGGATACCGAATATCGTTTCTTCCCGCCATCGCTGTTCGAAAAAAACCCTCCTGATCTACATTTAGAAACAATCCGTTTCCTGCCTTTTCCTGCTAGTTTTTCTCGGGAGAGAGGAGGAGGAGGAGGAGGAGGAGGAGACGGCAAACGACGTCCGGACGAAGGATGAAGGAAGGCAAAACAGCGAATGAATGAGCGAGTGGATCTCGACGTGAAAATTGGAAGGAGAAGGATCGTCAGGGCGGCACCTGACCGGAAAGAGCGTCACAGTCGGCGCATTCAGCCTCGTTCTCTCCTTTCCCTTCTGCTATCTGTTCGCCGGCCTCTTTCTCCGCGTCCACCTCCTCCACGAAAGGGTTGCACGTCGTTTCCGTCGACTCGCAGTTCCTACGAGCGTATCGTGGAAGCCCTTCACGCGAGCGATGTTAGAACCGAAGTCAAGCTCTTGCGAAAAATTCCAACGGTGTCCAACTCGATATTGCGATATATCGAATTGATGCTAATTATAAAAATTGTTTATCATCGACCGTCTCGTCGGCAGAGGCCTTGCAAATATTCGGTTCCCGAAGAAGAAATTATGCAACTCGTAGAAACGGATTGCGGATTGCGTTATCTACTTATTGCGGAAAACAGCGAGAGAAATGCACGATTCTGACGGAATTATATACATCAATACGATAGGCACAACGCAATAAAATCTGTATGAACGATAGACGTTAAAGATGGGTTCGGGAGAGAGTCAGAGCGAAAGAATGAGGAGAGAGAAAAAAGCGAGAGAGAAGAGAGAGGGAGAGAGGAGAGAGAAAGAGGACGAATAGGTAGGTAAGGACACATAATAGCAGGATGTTACAACGCCCGTGTCCGGTACATAAGTATCTGGTTTCATAAATGAAAGTGTCTTCATTCATAGATACATATTTCCATACAATCGCGTCTATTGGTTCGTATCTTATGATATCGCCGTTATGTGCGGCCAGCCCGGCGTATATTACATATGTACATAGCACCATTATATACAAATTCCCGGTAATGCGGAGTTACTGCTGCATTAATGATAAAGTTGTTTAGATATCGCGATATTGGCGCGAGGACGCGAGCGTGAAGGAAAAGAAACACGGGCAGGCGATAGGCGGAGAACGGAATGTATCGTGTGTTCTCTTGCTACGATTTTGCTACGGTAGAAATATGCAATAAATATATATACAGGCCGAATTTATACATCTATTATTCCCATTATGGAAATATATTGCCGCGGTGGTAATTTTAGAGAAAAAAAAACGACTTTGTAGAGATAAAATCAACGAGACGATCTATTCGCATTTATATGGCGAAGACGAGCGAATTATTTTATGTTCCCCGAATTCTCCTCCCTCCTCCCATTCGTAATAAATCGTGCGCCCGATGAGGACACACACGAGGACGCGCCCTTTACATAGGAAGCCATCCTTTCCTAGCATCCACAGTCCGCACAGGAAATCTCAGACGCACCCACCGAAACAAGCCCGCCCCCGTCGACCGGAGAGTCGATTTAATGTTTCGTTTCCTCTACGACGATAAGGGGCTACGATTTTATAGAAGCGCCAGAACAGCCCCGTGCGCACAAAGCACACTTGAAAAAACACAGGCGGTTACGCTCGCGAGCGATGTCGTAATTAGACCTCGGACTCGGAGGGCCGCCTCCCTTTCGGCCGGAGGAAGTGTTACGGAACAGGTGGGGTGAGAAGGTATCGGAGGTACAAACTACGAGACGAGTTTATAAATAGATTTCTAGAGCCAGAACAGTACGCATATCAATGCGTTTTCTATCTTCTTTTAAAATACTTGTACATAACTCTGACTGCAGTGTTGTACACATTTATGCGTATTAAATAATAAATAAGTAATAATAGTAGCGTGTGTACGCCATAATGAGCGTATCATTTTATGATTTCCAATGAAAAGAGAAAACCGATCGATTAAATCAATTGCAACGTGTCGATTATATTGATTGCTGTATAAGCAATTCTATTAATAATTACCACTTTTTTTATCGCATTCAATAAACTGCACATATAAGATTGTACTTTGACATTCGCTTTTTAATAAAAACATTAAACGATTAAACTCAATGATATGATTAATCAAAAAGTATAATAATGTACATTGAGATTACATTAAGAGTATTTATATGTATAATATATTTGTAAAATTTATATTTTCAAAATTTTACTTTTTAAGAGTTCAATATTTTATAATTTATCTTATATTTTATTATACATATATTCATAGAAATATTTCCAAAATTTTGTAATTTTTAGATTTAAAAATAACAAATTGCTAAACATAACTAATGCATATATTGAAATTTTCTGTTAAAATAAAAAGAACGTAATTTTGTATTTTATTATTTATTTGTAGAATTATAAATCACAGTCAAAGAAATGATTGTCAAAGCACAGTTCTTTGTAATTATATAGTAAATATTGAAAACCAAAATGAGAGCAGATGTTAGTATTTTGTGCAATAATGTAAGTATATATTAATTATAATTCACTCACCATTTGTTGCACCCTACTTAATATATATATCTTCTCTCTCTCTCAGCTGTACCTGAAAAGAAATTAAAATATATTTTAGTTCTTATAAATTATATATCATACATTTTACAAGTATTTATTATTACATATTGTTTAAAAATTGTGATAAAAATTAGTAAATGTTTAATAAATACAACTTATAATTGTAAATATATATATGTATATTATAATTATGTACTGATAATTCTTTCAGTGAATATAAATATAATTATTAAATAATGAAGAAATAATTATACTCACTAAGTAAGGTGTTGGAATTTGCTCCATCCGTTGCGGATTTTGCCTCAGACTCAGCTTCAGATTCCTGCTCCAAGTCGACGCCATCGAGGAATCGATGAATATTAACATTTCACACAATACACACCCTACCGAATGAGAATCAATCCGTGACCTTTGCTTCCGAAAAACACGGGTTTGCGTCGCGAGCAATACAAACGAACGTAAACACGACATAAAAACACTTTTCATCCGCGACAAAATAACTATTTTCCGGTAATCGTCATTTTAGTCGACACTCCCGACACAAAATTTATTCTTATTACGCACTTTTGATAGATAAAATACACGATTAATTACGGAGCATTTGTGCTCTGCGTTTAGATGAAAGTACCGTAATAACTGTAATGGCGGCGAAAAAAAGGCGGAAAATGGATGCAATCAATATTGCCAATTCTCTAAATTAAAAGATAGCGAATATGAAGCACTTGTGATATAAACAATACTGCCAATTCTCTAAATTAAAATATAGCGAATATCACCATTCGACGCGACATCTAACGATCAATTCACTTCCAACGAGTAAAACGAACAATTACTTTCGAATTGACGAAAACGCGATGAGATCGCTAGCTACGGATGTACATAAAACGAAAGCAATGTTTTATCCGAAATAATTCCGATAAGCTATATTCCCGAAATGTTACATCTAATGAACGATATACGGCACGCATATGGCATTTGTCGCGCGTCGGACTTTGCACTTCGCGATGATCTCATTCCAACGATTGATTCCTATCCACCGGGAATTTCGGAAAATTCGCGGAAAATCGCAAACGTTCGCGGCAAACAATACTTTCCGGCAATCGCCCGTTACGTTAATCGACACTTCCGATAAAAATTGATACTCACTTACGCTTTTAACAGATAAAATATACAACTGATCGCGGACCGTTCGCGTTTTGCGTCTCATCCAACATACCGTTAGAAATTATAATGGCGGTTGGGAAAAAAATGCGGGAAATTGGCAATACTACCAATCTATTTTACTTACGCACGCCATCTTTCGACCTCTATGATTGTTCTATTCCCACCCCGTTGCGTATTTCAATATTGATAGTTGATTGGCGCTCCATGCGCCACCGTCGCGGTTGGACAGCATCTATGTAAATAGACCACAAGGGCACGATATTTTTTAATTTAGAGCATTGGCAATATTGTTTGCATCCATTTTCCACCTTTTTTCGCTGCCATTACAGTTATTACGGTACTTTCATCTAAGCGTAGAGAACGTATGCTCCGTAGTCGTTATTTTATCCATTAAAAGTGCATAGTGAGAATAAATTTTGTGTCGGGAGTGTTGACTAAAATGACAGGCGATTACCGGAAAGAAATTTACCGCGTATATTCGCGAATATCCGCAGATGCCGGTGGATCGTCATTGTCTCACTGACAATGAGTATGAATTCCAACGTTATGGATGGTATGCAATATATTTAATGTAATATTTTAAGTTTGTCGAACTTAGGTTATATGTATATATAAAACGTAGTTATTCGTTTGCGCGTTCATATCTGGCGATCTCCGCATAATCGCCAAGACAATCATCGTTCGTCTTACTTGAATACGTATATCTAATAAAAAATTTTTTCCACCATAAAGATGCAATGAAATTGAAACAATTGTGTGCATCATATGCCTTGAGCTGTTTAAAGTTGGTGCAATTTTATATAGAAAGATATTCTCTGGTTGCTATGTAGCTTAATTATGTGCGTAAACGCGTTGTGATATTTCATCTCATATCTACATTTTTTATATTACTTAACATAGCAAAACTACTTAAACGACTTAAATTTTCAACAGCAAAATGTGCGGATTGGTTTTTATTCGGTAGTGCGCGTAAAAACAAGTGCTAGTATTGAATGGAGACGATGTGAAAAAATCTGAAGCGGAGCAATCTTAGGTGGAAAATCTGCAGCATGCGGAGTAAACTGCAATACCCTAGCTGGTGAGTACAATTATTTATTCATTATTTAAATATAATATATAACACATATACAATTAGAATTTGTTAAATATTTAAGATATATGCCTGTTGCGTATTTCAAAATATTTTTGTGTGTTTAAATATTTATTACAGTACATTAAATATTCATTACAATTTTCAGAATATTATTCACACTGTTTATTGCATATAGATATGTTTTAATCACACTAGAAATAAATCATATAAAATAACTAATAATAATTAATGTACATAAAATATCTAATTTATAATAACTGAAATAAATATTAAATTTTCAGGTACAACACTGAGAGTGTACTTAGCTAGAGTACAACGATCGGTGAGTGAATTCATTCATTATACTTGCGCAATTATACAAAATACTGCTATCAACTGCTATTTTTTCATTCGTTAATATTTACCACATAATTACTAAATGCAATTATGGTATGATGCTTATGTGGTTATTATTTTTTTTATTATTTAAATACACGTAATTAATAAGTGTACATAATTGTAATAATATGCACACACAAACAATTACAATTAACACATTTCAATATAGGATATATTACTATTTTATCATAAATATATTATTACTATTTTATCATAAATATATTTTATCTGATTTTTTTACGTTAGAAATGTACGGATTTTAATCACATCGAGATGATAACATTTAAATTTGGCTTAAAAAAAGTTGTATAGCCAAAAGGTCCATTTTCAGATGGAAATATACGATTGGATAGAAAGTTCCGCTCATTTTAAGAAATATTTCATCTCGAGACTAGGTCCGGTTTCATGTTAGCGTGGAAAACTTGCGACGAATCTGCCGGGCCGGTGGCAGTGGTCGGTAGAAGAGGGTGGATAATGCGCGGGCACGAGATAGTAAATTTTATAAAATAATACTCTCTCACGCGACTGCATATTCATTTTTCCGGAGGGACCTCCCCACAGGAATGGATTCCAGAGAAGGGAGAGGAAGAGGAGGAGGAGGAGGAAGAGGGTTGCTCGCCACTGTCCGGTCCGAGCCGCGTACATATGTATGAGCTTCTGGTGGACGCGCTGGTCATGCCTCGACGAATCCGGGGCTTTCTGCCCTTTATTTTTGCCAGCAGCGCGCCCTTTCCTCCCGCGAATAAACAGGCCCGACCCTGAAAGAAAAAAAAAAACGAGTAGGCAAACCGGATGATTAGCGCTCCCCGTCTTCCTTCCGAGTGCAAGCTGCATAACGATACGCGGCTTCTGATTACTCGAAGAAAATATCGCGAAAAGAGTGTGCACATCGTAGCAGCGCGAAGAAATCGTTTCTTTTGCCTGTAACAAATGTCACTTTAAAATCGTACGTGACTCGAAGTAGGAAATTACGTTTCGAGAAAACACAATTACTCGAAGAAACTACTTTCACCCGCAGTGCCACGATTATATCGCTTCGCCGTACAAAAAAAAAACGCTTAGTTTTCTAACCGTCAAGAGGCGAAAGGAGACACGAGAAGAATTAATTAAATTTTATTCGTCAAAGCTCTTTAACGGTGTATAATAATTTCTTCAAAACGCTCTCTTCGCAACTTTCTCACAATTTTGCGACATTAAACGCGGAATTATCGCTCGCTTATGTGGCATTTTCGTCGTTAACAACATCATCGAAGCTGGCTTTTTCTCGACACACGTCCAAGAAAAGCAACGCGTCCGCTTGCTCGCTCGTTCGCTTGCATTAAAGAGCAATTAGCCGCGGCTCGCGAGCACGCTGATGCCCGGAAGCGATAGAAGCGGGCCGCGCGTGCCACCCTTACCTCCTCCTCGTATGTGCGTGGCTTTGTACGTATGCTTACATTTACCTCTCGGTAACGCGTCTTGCTCGCGAGCTCGCCTGACTCGTAGTCCAAGCCGGTAAAGGACTTCCCCTCTTCCTCTCCTTCCAAGATCCACCGTTTTTACCGCCTCTATCAGTAAGAAGCATATTTTTTCTCCCTCTTTCTCGCAGTAGTCATTTAATGCATAACAAAATTCTAGAATTCTAATTCTCTGAATAGATAGAAAGATATCTCCAGAAAAATGTAAAAAAAAAACATGAAATCGCGATAACATTTACAATTAAAGAAACGAAAGCAGAATTTAAATGAGAAGTATAAACTAAGACAGAAACTATCTTTAATCTGACACAATGTAGTTCATTTCTTTTTTCATTGCTCACGCCTCTTGCATTTTTCTTTCTTTCCTTCTTCGCTCCCCTCGCAGTGTATAGCCGTTCGCTCAATTACCGTCGCAGATAATCATTATCGCGGAAACTGTATCGCCGGGCCTCATTGCCCCAATCCTTAATTAACCGCCGGCCAGACGGTAATTGGTACGAACCGGTGTTGGACAGCCGATATATCGGCGAGAACGAGGTAGTACGCGGGTAGTAACGTTCATCCTCGTGCGCGGTGGCTGTGCTAATGCCATCTTGTACACTGAAATTCATTCAACGGCAAATTAATGTCACGCAATTTGTACATATAATTTGTACATATTTGTCAAATTACACCAATTTGAAGATAGTATCTTTAAAAAACAGAGAGCTATTTACGATTGAATTTACATAAAAAAAAATATCAAATTAAATTATGTGATAAAATCAAATCTACAACTGTGAATATACACCGGTATGTGCAATGTAGAATTATTTTGAAATGGTTTGTGCAAACATTATTTGTTTATAAACAAATTAGATATTCATATACTCTCGTGTTTCGCTTCAGTTCTTTCGACTTAAAGATGAATTGAGAGGATAGCAATATTTAATGCACGTGCTTATACGCGTTAATTGTAATTTATACTTGGCCGACTTAGAAATTTATGTCGTGAACTTCGTTTACAAGAAACTTTCGTGTTGTTTCTGCTTTTAGATTAATTCTATAATGTAACCTTTAATTAATCATCGGCTTATCTTGATTACATTTGACGTTACTTCCTGCGATTCCACAGTCAATTTTTTCCTTCTGCTTCTTCTTTTTATTTTAAACATATTACTATTCTACCAATTTTTTTTTTCATTATTCTATTTCAGTTAACGCAGAGATTTTTGAAAGATATCGTAGTTATCGGTAGTTTTGTATCGTGTTACATTTCAAATCTGCAGGCAACTTTTTCTTTAGAAACGTAATGGCAAAAAGAAAAATCGTGTCTTGATAGAAAGGGATATCCACAAAGGAGAAGAATCCTGTACATTTTTTGAGCGCACGCATTGCAAGTATAGCGATTGCGAGGTAGGCCGCAGCAACCGGGCTTTGTCTTGCCTCGGCACCGAATCGACACGAGAGAAAAAACGACGGCCGATCGAACTACGTCGGGACGGGTTTGCGCGCGCGAGAGAGGGATACGTACCTACGGGGAAAAGACCCAGCGATTATTGAGCGGGCAAAGATAAAAGGTCGGTTCGCCTTCTCCCATAAAGCATGAAGTGAAGTGTACGCGCGGCTCCACTTTATGCTGATCGATTTGTGGTGATTTTATATCTTCGCCTGTCTATAGTTCTATACCGGCCGGCGGCGGAGATGCGGACCGGTTCAAACGGGCCGCGATACTTTATATCTGTGGTATAAACGCGAAATTGAGCTTTACATATTCCGGACAGAAAAGGGCGAGCGAGGCTCAAACTGCTCCTCGCGCAGGAAATTTCTTTGTGCTGTCTATAGAGTATAATCGATCGCTCTATAACATTCTTGAGATCAATACCGACATTCCATGATACATAGAATGAAAGAATTTAATAATAATTTTTTTCTGATATTAAAATATGTCAGGAAATGATACTACATTCTTTATTAAATGGATTATATTATCTTATGGTTGTTCTTTTATTTTTTTATATAAACAACAAAGAATAATAGATATAATGCAGTATAAATTTATTAAATTATAATTTGCATAAACGTTATTATATTACCATATTTTCTTACATAATTACAACCCGTACCTCAGGAATATTTAGATCTTTTCATAAATCTGACGTTTAATCTATATAACTATCTCTGGAAAATAAATGTACATTACATCAAAATAATTTCTTCACAGTAGTTACATTTTTAACATTTGAGTAGTTAGAAATTGCATATTTTTAAGGCTTACACTATCCGTTGCACATATAGTCGTTTTTTTTCTTTTTTTTCTTTTTTTATGAAACATAAATCTTCATACTATTGGCTATCAAGAGATCAAGACACATGCTAGCTTCTTTCACCACGTTATTATCATTATTAATCTCATCAGATTATTAAACACATATCAAGAAATCTACATCGTAAATATATATAGCTATGACAACTATTTTAAATAGGACACTTGGACTCGGAAGATCCTTCCGGATCTATTGAAATATCCTCTACTGTCAAAGCGAGGATTTCCTCACAGACGCGTTTATAGACCCATGCGTCGCCCTTTAGTCTTTTTCGACGAATGCCCACTAATCGCTTACCGTTTGGACCAATCTCTAATAGACAGACCTCGAGTTCGAAAGAACAGGTATTTTGAGCCGAAATCGACTTCGACGAATGTTTCTTGTCTTCCGAAAAGGATTCCTCAGTTTCTCCTTGTAGAATGTATCTATGGTAGATTGATTTTTAATAACACAATTGCAGACAGAATTGTTAATAGCGTTAAAAGCGTTAAAAAAAATAGATAATTACCCTTTTTGACGGCACATTATACCCTTTTGTCGAAGCGCTCTTCGTAGTTTTGAGAGAACATGCTTTGGACAACCACTGCACGTTGCCGATACGTTAGAAAGACCCTTTAGAAATGGAATAAAATTTATTAGCAACTAGTCTTCTAACAATATCTTCAGTTTTCAAGAGTTGTCTTTGGATTAAGGTGTATACCTTTCCTGATAGTACGTTTGGTTCATCAGAATCCATATTTTCATTTTTCATTCGCCTTTTTGGCGTTAAAACATGTCTCACTCGATTCAATCCTCGCTCTAAACCCAGCATAACTTTTCTTGCACTACCAGGTGTAGATGTTTGTACATGTCTAAAAATATTACATTTTTTGAACAATTACATCTATCGTATTATATATATTTTTATATCAATTCACAAATTTACTTTGAATCTGGCGTTGAGGATTGCGTTGGAGTAGTAACTGATCTATTTTCGGGTGGTCTTTTGATTGGAACTGCAATAAAATTATTTTTAAAAAATTATAACATAACTTAAGCATCATTGATAAATTATTAGTAAAGTATAAAATAGATAGGATTACTGAAAGGTTTAATATTCTTCTGGATAGAAAGGGTATAAATGCGAGAATGCTTAAGGAATGTATCTTCTAAGAAGTTTTGGAAAAGAATTCTTGTATATGGGGATTCTTAAGCCCAAATTGCGTTTGTTAGCAAGCCGTTGCTCTTCTCGAGGTAATTATCCGCTTTTCGCGCGACCACTGTAATTTACGGCAGTCGGGAACTTTCATTAAAGTTTCTAATTAGGTGGTGCTGGCATCACCTAATTAGAAGTGAACTTTAGAAAATAAACTACGAGACTAAATGTGGTTGCAACGCGTTCGATAAATAGTTGTATGTAAAAACCTTTGAAATCTAATGACCATAAAACTTGAGCTTAGAAATATGTGAAACATTCCTGAAGACAGAACAAAACGTATCAAAAGAATTTATCAAAAATACAGATATTTTTCTTGATAAGAAATGAAACTGAAGGGGAAAGGATTAGAATATTGTAGAGATGATGAAATATTCACCGGGAGATGATACATCATCAGATTCTTTGCTTCGTAGTCTTTTCCTTACTGGCGCACATGGTTCTGTGAACTTATTTTCGTCATTTTCGTTAGGCAAAACATTGTAAGTCATATCAATCACTGGAGATTGTCCATTATTTACTTTGCTCCTTGGCGAGTGGTCCAGTTTCGTTATAAAATTGTTAACTTTTGCTTCGCGTTGTGGAAAATTTATGCCATTCTACATGAGATAAAAATTTATATAATTAAATCATATATCATATTCAAAAATATCAATATCAAATATCAATACAAAAAAAGACCTACAATTCCTTGCTTAAAGTACGGCTTCATTACAGGTGCTATTTTCAACGAAAGTCCACGTAATTTTCTGTCAAGCAACAATAGATATGTAGCTGTTCTGTAATCGGTTCTATCGCTCTGCATAAGCTTCTTCCATATGTCTGTACTATTATTACCAGAAATAGCGGACATAGTACTCAATACTTCATCGTCTTTTTCGAACTAGATGTTCATAGAAAAAATTCATATTTTTAATGAAGAATTTAGATTCATAAAATCATTTTTGTCATAGAAAATGCTTACTTTTGTTCTATGAATGAATGATACAGGCCTCAGAAAATTTGTTCTGATCCAGGGATGATTACATAATTCCTGAATAGTAATTCTCTTGGCCGGATCAATTTGTAACATCAACCTGATTAATGTTTTACTGTCATCAGACAACCAATACGGTTCCTCATATCTGCCAGTCTGAAATAATGCTTATGTATTTATGTAATAATATACAGACATTTGAAATACTTACAAGTATCTTTCTATATAAATTCTCTAAATTATTGTCATCAAAAGGCAAAAAGCCACATAGTAAAGCATAAAGGAGAACTCCCATACTCCAAATGTCCACTTCAGAGCCTGCAAAAAAATTTATACATTGAGCATAAATTACATAAAATGTTCAAACAAATAAAATTCCAAAAGCTAACGTACCTAAATATTTCTTTCCCATTATGAGTTCTGGTGCAGCATACGTAGGAGAACCACAAGAAGTATATAAATGTGCCTGCATTCCCATCTTGGGTTTGGCGCACAGCCCAAAATCAATTAATTTTAAATTTTCATCTTTATCTAGCAAGACATTTTCCTGTTAAAAGAAGAAAATAACTTAATTAATCCAATTCAGATAATGAGGATTATGAGATAGAAAATTTATATATAAATTTACAGGCTTTAAGTCTCTATGAGCATAACCCAAACTGTGCATATATGCCACTGCAGAAACTATCTGGCGAAAGAACTTGCGAGAGTCAGTTTCCGACAATCTGTTTTTCTCAACTGTAATACAAGGATGTAATATTAAGACTTATGACTTATAAACACAATAAGAAGTTCCTTAGAGATATCATATTCAATATTACCTATGTGGTCGAATAGTTCTCCACCAGAACAATATTCTATTACCATGAAATAATGACTCTCGGTTTCTATCACTTGATACAGTCTGCAGATATGTTGATGCAACAATGTCTTAAGGGCTTCCACTTCAAGCTTCACCCTTGGTAAATCTTCCTGAAATAAATATTGCAGGATAAATACATTTTAATAGTTGAAATAGATGAAGAATGTAAAAAATCATGGAAAAATTTTGGTTGACAAGAGAAAAATTGCAGTTTCTGCATGAAAATTAAAATTGAAAATAACAAAATAATTAAAAATAATAGTAAAAATTATGGTACTCTTAACACAATAGAAAATAATTTTGACACTTAAAATCTTTCTTACACCCAATGTCGTCTTCTCCATAATCTTAATGGCAACCTTTTCGCCGGTAGCGACATGAGTCGCCAGTTTGACTTTGGCAAAGCCACCACTGCCGATCGTCTTCTCCAGCTCGTACAATCCTTTAAGGGCGGCATATCGCACCATTGTGAAGCTCGGTCGCGAGGAATACGGATCATAAATACTGAAAATATCCGCGTCTCGCCTCGATCGCTGTATCAACTTTTGAACCGCGTTTTCCTAACGTAAACAACTTTTGACAGCCAATCAAGACTTGGCTCGCCGGTAGCGCCCACTTTCTCACTATCAATGATGTCAGAGTTGAATACAGCGCATACAAATTTCAATTCAGTAACTACATCGACTTTTTAGGGGAGCGGTCGCTAAAGTAGTATAAATATCGAACGTGGAATAGGAAGAAATCTACTTTATTCGTGCAAGTAGTGACATCTCTTAGAAAGTTGATAATACATGTTAGTGGAATGTTATTATTGTGTGGAAAATGGCATGCATTTGACAAATAAATGCGTTAATGCGCAAAATGTTTCGGTTTTGCGAAATAATTGCTGCATCGAAAGATAGTGCATTGATAAGTAATGGCACAACTTCTTAGAGTATGCAAGCCAGAAATCTGTTGTGCAATTAGAAGTTATAGCACTCAAAGGTTAGAAACTTGCTTCATCAGTTATTGTTAAACGATAGATTCATTCTTTTTCATGGCATTTTCTGTATATTCTTACAAATTTTTTCTTCTTTTTGTTTTCCTCCAAATATGCTGAGAACGTTATTTTATTCTCAATGTAGAATCTGATACTACTAAAAAAGATCTTGCACTCTCAATGTAGCATCTTTTTGTTAAAGGTACCAACAAAATCATTATGAGACTTTAAATGTTTCACCTGATGCATCACAGAAAGAAATTAAACGAGCTTTCCTCAGATTATCAAAACAAGTATGTAACGTTTCAGATAACTTTTATGTATGCAAGACATGTAAGTCTTTATTCTGCAACATAATGATTATAAACAATACACTTCTTCAATTTTCACTTTTAAAACTCTTAAGTCATGCAAACTGCGCTTTTGCTTTTACTAGCTGCATCCTGATACTAGTGGAAAACACAGTCACGCTGATTTTGTGAAATTAAATGAAGCCTATTCGATTCTGGGGAAAGAAAGTACAAGACGTCAATATGATTTCAATTTGAAGTGTCATAAATACAGCCCATCTTATACATATACTTCACAGAGGATGTAAGATAATGCAATATATTGACTTTGTTGAAATGGAACAAGTGTATATTTCTCTTAAGACTGTATATAAGAGATTTATTTTTATAATTGATTCTATATTGCATAATTATTTATAAAAAATATAATGCAATCGATGAATATAATGTGTTATTATATGTAGGCAATATGGAAGTCAATGGGAATATGAAGTACGTACAGCAGGCGGACCATGGCCACCACCTCAGCAAAAGCCAAATGCATATTTCGGGCTCGTAATAGCTCTTTTATTGTTCGGGTTAGGATTAGTACCAGCCTTTTTTATGTTTCATTCTATGAGAGTAAGAAATATTGTGCGTTTACACGATGCTCAATTAGAACAGGAATACCAACGGATTCGAGGTGTAGCACGTACTAAATCCAATAGTCTAGTCATAGAGAATCTTAATTCCATAAAGGATCTTAATGACTATCTGGCTAGAGATAATAGTGAACGTTAGCAAAAATTTTATCAGAAATTAAAAGAAGCGTCAGTTATTTTCGAAACATTAGTATTTTTCTTACCTCATGCACTTTCTTGACATCCTATTTCTTTTTATTATAATGAATATAAATATTATTTCTATTTATATATTTTTGGGTGGGATAAAATGTTATATTTGTAATTGTATGAAATTACAAAATTTTTAAAACATTGTACATTATATTAAATATATAAAAGCTCTAAAAACATAGAATACTACTTCTAGTTTACACATCAATTTATGCTTTAAAATTCCTATAAAATTTTATATTTTTTATGAAATTATTTTGATAATAATAACAATTTGATATTTTATGATAATAAAATTTAATGATATTACATAATATAAAACTAAATTATATTAAAATTATATACTTAAATAACTTATACACATAAATATACATATATTTGCACGATTTTTACATGAGCATAAGTTTACCAATAGTATACTTTTTCACACGCATTATAAACTTAAACTTTTTGCCATCTCAGATGACATACTTTTTGAAATAATTATGACAATATTAAACTTATAAAAATAACATTTCTACGTGGACACTATACAATAATTTATAAAATATATTTCTTGTTTTCTTCAGGGAACAAATATCACTATTGCATTAGTTATGCATCTTTAATATTATTTATCTTATCTTTGCCAAATCTTACTTTTGTTCGTTCTAAATCCGAAAAATCCAATTTTTCTTTTATCTCTTGCGATCTTCACAGTTTCTTCACATAAGTGATAGCTGCCGTGTGAGGTAAGGCGGGCGAAAAGATAGGTTTTCCATTCTCATCCACGTAATCGGTATAAGAGAGCTTATATATTGCATCAAAGCCAAATCGTGCGCAGAGCTTACCAGAGAATAAGGACGTACAGTCCGCTCTGACGTAATGAAATCCTTGTTCTTTCGCAATTTCTCTGCAATGTGGATAGATAAAAAATATATGGCTCGTATTAATCTTTCTAAAAACGCATCATTAAGAGTATACTTACATCGTCTTTTCTATGAGAATCTTCGCAACGCCTTTCCCTCTCCAATTTGTGTCTACAGAAATTATTCTGATTTCCAAGACGTTCGAATCCCGAAACTGTCCATCCGCGTTCACGTTCTTGTCTATGTAATGCAATAATCTCAGTATCTTCTTAAATTTTGCATTTTTACACGATCGTATGTATTCCGACTCCTCGCACGACGGGGGATCCATTTTACCTGTGGTGAAAAGATAAAAGAGCTAACAAATTCGTATCTACTCGTAATGTAATACACAACTAATTTATGTTAAATTATGTGTAATAGCCAATGTTTACAATATGTGTCACTTAGGTAGAAATTGCTGTTGTCGTTTAGATGTTAATATGTAACTGTTCAGTTATGATGATTGATTAAAGCTATCCTTTTTCGCGATTATGTAAGTCATTTGCAGTTATTGCTATTTGTTGCGTTTCGAACAGCTGTAATTTTTTTTTATTTTTTTTTTTTCAGTGTTGATTTGATTTTAATCCTTTTATGAGAAAAATAAAGTTGAGAGATTGTTTTAATAGATACGATCTCGTGTATGCATATATCTCCATGTGGCCGCGCGTCTTACGGCGCATTTGCCTATTACTATAATGACAGCTATTAATTACCAGACAAGTCATGAATTAAATTAACAATTACATAACTAGTGCGACAAATGAACGGTACGTGCATATCACATAAAAGTTATATTTCTCGACTCTTGTGGAAGTGTTATACGATGCCTTCTTTTTTCTGCGAATCGTAATGAGATTAATAACTTTGTACATTGAGAGACTAAAAGATATCTGAATAGATCCAATTAATCTTTGTTTAAAGTGTAATATATATAATTATATTATAACATCTTTACAATATTTTTTAATTTGTAGGTATACTTTTTAAATCTTTTTATAAATACATTTTAAATTTATTTAAAAATATTTTTATTAATAACATAAATTTTAATTAAAAATATTGGCTTTAATACTTGCTGCTTTTGTATCGATTTACAATTATTTATTATTCCTCAATATTATATAAATTTCTGATTAATATTTTTTGTGTGACAACGTTACATGACTCACGTAACAATTTAATTTATTTTAATTTTCGCGCAAACTTGTTTGTGTGCCTTACGCGCATTTAAATGTAGATACATATTTATCAGCAAAGAATCTATGATGCAATTATCTTCTTTAAATCACTGGTCGGATAATAATTTACAAGATAATATTCGAGATCCATAATAATACTTTACGTAACATCAAACAATATCGTTGCATTTCTTTTGTTTTTTTCTTCTGTGAACACTTAAAGTATCTGTATAGCAAATATCAAATTAACTGACAATTTTTGCATCTGCTCAAGATATGTGCGTGTTAAAAGATAGATATACATACGATAAATATAAACGCATTTATTTCTTATATATATAACAATATTGTAACGTATCGAACAGATATATTAATACTTTTTTTGTTTTTGAGAATCAAATTAACAAGAGCAACAGCGAATATTTGTTATATATTGAAGCCATATTTTTAATTAAAATTTATATTGCTAAAACGATACAAAAATAATATTTTATATAAATTTACAGTGTATTTATAAAATTAAAAAATTGCCTTTTAAAATTTTACCATTAAGCAGAACTCCAATAATTGCACCGCTCGTGGAAACTGCCATCAAACTCAAGTTGTTTTCGAGTGATGCATGGCTGCAGTAGTCCTCGAGCTCCAGGCAGGTACTATCTTCACCCTCTGGAATTAGTTGAATGCTCTGATTGAGTGGTTCGTCTCTGAAGAAGTATCTTCTCAGGAATTTCAGCACCCTTAATTTATCATCCTTATTGATTATCTCGACATGATAGTCCATACCGCCGTTTGTTCCGTCAGCCGAATCGGCCAACTGAAATAACAAAATAAGCTAAATTAAGGAATTCGTAATCAGCAGACTTTCCGAGAATTTAATACGGAGAAGAGAAGACAACAATATTACAATACAATGCAATTTTTTTTAGTGAGAATTTTTATAAAATAACTACAAACACAATTTGCAATCATATTTATTAATATTTTTTTTATACGTAGATTAACATCTTGAATTTGAATTAATTGGATAAACCATTGGCATTAAATGCCTTTTTCTTTGATAATAGATATGTGTTAATATTTCAATTAGAGCGAACTGTACCTTGGTAGGGTGCTCATAGTTGACTAGGATATTACGCGTTGCGCAATTCAGACAATAGGAAATGCAAATATAGCGTAATATGCGCGGAACGCTGTGACATAATTCCTGGGTCGGGGATTCGGAGGAGACTCTCATGGGAATGATGCCTCAGAGCGTTCTCGGCTTGCACCAAACGTCGCGTTGATACGCGTGAGACATTCTCATTTATTTAATGCGTTTTATCGCAATCGGCTATTGCGCGGTCAACGTCACCCAAGTGCTAATTCGTCATTGATCTACTTCTAAGTAGTGATTTATAAGCGTTAATAAGACCGTCTGCGAGCACATACGACGTGCGTTTTGACACGAATTTCCCAAACGACACAAAAGACTAAAATAATACTAAAGAATCTCTGAAAAAGTAAGATATTTTGTGAAAAATGGAATTTTTAAGATAAATCGTTCGATTGAGATGTTTATATTCTTAGCAACATCGCGACATGTTGTTGAATACTGAATGAATCCTTGCAAAGTGTAAAACTTCTTCGCCTTGAGCAGTATCCCGTTATTGTTCACGTACAGTTTAAAACGTCCTTCCTCTAATAACTCATTTTGAAGATAACAACCACTTAATGTACTGATAATATTTGTCACAAAGACTATCGGTATAACCTGAGAATTATGCGTCATTATGTTTCTGAAAGGATAAACTGTGAGGATACACCTTTGTCATCGCTTTATCATTGTTTTCGAGTTACGTCATATCAAGGGGACGGCATCCTCTCCTATGATCGTACATACCATCTTTCAGTATAATTAAATATTCTATGTGATAACGTCTGATTTCTTACAATTACAGTGAGAAAACGATTAGATCATTACGTCAGAACAGATTTGCCTGTACATCGTACGATCAAATCAAAGATACATTCTATTCTTCTGCGGAAAATTACAGTTTACTTCGAAGGAAAGTTGTTCTAAATTTGAATAAAAAATTAAAAGCGTAATAATTTTGATTTGATCAAATTTTAGCACATGCGAAAATAATTTCCGCGAAATAAACAGTGAATTCTTAAACAAACAAAAAGTATATTAACTGTGAATATATAACAATTTAAATAACGAAGAATTGCAGTCGCAAGGTGAAATTACACTGGATCATAATTTTTCATAAATCGTCTATTTATCCACGATAGCTGCAAAACAATGATATTTGATTCAAGAATTTAAGAATATGTCCTTGTGTTTCAAATTTTCAAAAAACAATCTTTCGGGAATGTTTTGGTTCCGAATATCGTTCTGAAGCATCTCATGTCATGTTTTATTCACGTGAAATTTAGTACGCAGCAGTTCGATTTTCATACATTTCGTTTAGTTTGTTGCCTAACATCTTACCGAGTATCTCGTAATCTTCGGCACATCTTTTACGAAACTGGTGGCGATGGTCTTGTTGTTGTCGATGCGCGTTAGATCGATCAAATTTGACGGGCGTGTGTTCTCCATGGCGAAATGATTAGGACGTATTTTATCGCACTTCTTGCTTGCTAGAGCTTCGGATGAGACAATGAGCCGAGAGGTTCAGTGTATGAATTGCGAGGAACAACTGTGGAAGCAAGCGCCGGGCAGACGATGGTAGATTGTCGTCGCCGAGGTAGTAATCTAACACTGTGCATTGTGATACAACGCCGTCTATCTTATATATGCTTAGCGACAGCAGAAGGCGTTCTTTTACAGGTTCAGGGACAGGCAGATATAGTTTAGGATACTCAGGATCGGCAACGCCTTCTTACATTTTAATATCGACGGATATCTAATTAGCCTCGACCGCGACCATCTGACAACCACCACGTAATTATGCCGCAACTTTGTATAATTTTACAACAATTTATTAAACTAGATCTGCGGTTTTTCCTAGTTTTTTGTTAAAAAAACATTGCAGAGAACGTGAGAATGTAAATATGAGATTGGATGATAATTTGTGTGCTATTCAGATCAGAATCATTAGTGTTTCCGGAATAATAGAATAATTTTTAATTTGTTATGGTTTTTCAGAATACTAGGATAACATTCATATTCGTTATGCTTATAGTATTTGCATCTATTTCACTAGAGTTTTTACGTAAAATTTTATATTAAACAATTCGAGGCTAGAATGGTAATAAGAAATGCATGAGTTCAGTGCGTGATTTTATGTACCTATCGCATGCAAATAGATAGCATTCTACAAGACAATATAAATAGTTTGTCATTTAGACTTATTGAAAAATGTGTAACGCATATATATATATATATATATATATATATATATATATATATATATATGTGCGTTACGTATAAAATTATAAAATATTTTCCACCTGGCGTAATCATTCGACACAATTACATACTGTGAGAAAGATAACGAACGTTAATTAATACATTTGTATTTATACTTATTATATTATATAAGATATTGGTTATCATTGAAAACCGTTTGAATTAATAAACAGTTAATATTTATTTTATATTTATATGCATGTTTTTCAGAACAAATATGGAAAATATAGCAAAGAGATTTATCTAATTCTTTTTTTTTTTTTTATATTTAACGAACAAATAGAAACGATCTAAAATTTCCAATGATCAAGTAATTATCATTGCAACTGCAATATATCCGAGTTGTAATTATCGTACGTCGGAATATAAACTAGTTCGTTGAGAAAATATTTGTACATTTTTACAGTGTCGCCCCTTACGCGATACGATTGTCTTACAAGTATAGAACGAAACTTGTCAAAGGCAATGATTGGTCATTCCTGTCGATCTATTGGCGCGAAGGTCGCCGATGATCGTAGAGTCATACCTGGAATGGGACATGGGACATACCTTGAAGACTACCATAGTAAGAATTGCATAGTTCAAGGCTAAAGCTATCCGTGTCCTGAATAAACGAGATTAATTAATTCTTTTGCTACCCCCAAAGGGTAAAATTATAACACAAGCACACAATTGATTAAAATCTACGAGCTGTTTTTATGAAAATTTTGTCGCCGCGATCGCGTCGACTTGACAGCAGCTTTTCTAATGAATTTAAAATTGTATTTTTGAACGACAAATCATTTATCTTTTTTTTTTTTATAGCTGTTCACGTATCGAACGTACTATTGGTGCAAACGATCAATTTTTTTTACTAGCTAGTACCGCCTACTGATGTAATTTAAATTACGCGGAGGTGCGGCAAGAATTACGAAGCATCATCATGGGCGTGTATTCGTGCGATCGCACGAGTACCGCATACGTCCTTTGATCGCGACATTCGATAAGCAAAACTATCGATAGACGATCGACAGTGAAATATAACAGCCTCTTGACCGTTCCTTGTATCCTTTCGAACCGGATGCGGCAACGCATACTGAACGAATATGTTCTGGGAAGGCAGTTTCCGCATTCACGGTAGTGAACGGAAAGGTTTTGCATGCTTTAGAACCGATCACTTTGTTACAGAACACCGAAGAATTGCTCAATGGGAGTCTTGCGAAGATTTGTTAGAAAAAACTGTCCTTGAAACATAGGATAAATCGTATAACTGAATCTAATCGAAAAATATTTCCGTTAGTGCAGCGATGCTAATTTTTGTTGTCTATTTCTATATTGGAAGGCGGCAGATCGTATGCTAATAAATTCTTGCATTTTGCACATCTTATATATATTACATTCTTATGCGACCGGGATATATTTTTGCAACAATATCCTGAGCGTACTTGTTATTAGAATGGCACGAAACTCAATCGTCATTTGTTGATATCGAATATCTATATCAAATATCCTGATATAAAATCTTTGAATTACCTGCACAAATTATCTATTAAATTTGCAATATATTACTCATACAATTAAAATGAAGAAATTAATATTTTACTGTGTGTTGAGAAGAACATTATTTGAGTTCCATATAAAATTATTAATAAAAAGAAAAAAATTGACGTGAAGAATCAGTCATTAAAATTATGAACTTGATTTTTTATTCGTTTCGATTAAATTAAATTGCTGATCGACAAAAATAAGTACGTGGTTCTGCAACGTATTAATTGATTTTAATTTTAATCAGGCTGCGGCTGACGATTGGAAAGTTTGAATTTTTTGTATTAACTTGCGCAAATGCGCGATTTATTGACGCATCTTCAGCGTTCGATGAAGAACAGTTCCGTCATAACCAGAGTCCGTCAGAAACTTTTTGCATAATCGAACTATATGTTTGATAAACAGTTTGAGAGGCCTGTTAGAGGCGGTGCCGCGGCCTTGAGCGAACAGTCAATAGGATCGCCGTATTCTTGTCGTCATTTACTATCGAATGTGCACACTATTCATTACGCGGGCAAACACTTCAGCAAAAGTGAGATACTTTCAGATACACAAAAGTGCACAAACATAATCTTCACGTATCATTTATAAAATAAAAGTATGCATTTCCTCTAAGATGTGAACGAGAAAAATTAAACACATCACAGAATCTGATCCCATTTTTTTTTTCTTATATGGAAGCTCAATTCTTCTATTCTTTTTTTGAAATTATTATCTACGTTTATTCAAAAAGATAAAATAAACTCAATTTATTAAAGAAAAATAAATGATTTGGAGATTGTATTTCTTTTAATAATTTGCAAGCTGCTATTTATTTAAAAATTAAAGTTGTATTAAACAACATGTTGATGGATAAGTTGTCCTCGACGTAACAATGTAACACAATCCTTTGTGGAGCTTAATTGTTATCGCCTTGGACAATCGCGGAACGTATGCCATATAACGAATTAATTAATTTAACAATCCAACTCAACCGTGAGATTATTATTATCTTATTTTTGAGATTGTTAATGAATCTATTAATTTTAATAATCTTTAAATTTGAGCATTGCGGTAGCTCAAGAATTAATTTACGTCAATGTTTGTTTATCAAGGCATTTAGGTTTACGGAATCTCGTTAGAATTATTTTGCGAGTTAATATTGATATCAGATTGCTCGCATGTTGCGAGAATTAAAGTGTTTACTTAGGCAGACAGATACGACAATGTAAACGCGCGTATACGCGAACGTTCGAGTAGACATAGTGAGAATCTACTATATGCGCTTGGCAATCAGTCTATTTTCAAAACCAATTGTTCTTGCCTGGCCAGCCGTAAAAGGTCGTTAATAAAAAAAATCGATTTTTGTTATTTCATTGCTTCTTTAGAAATAAATTTACGCCGTAAAAAAACCTCGATAAAAAAATTCAATTTTTGTTATTGCGTAGCTCATTAATTCCTTTCAAATTTTAAATGGACTTAGACAATTTCTAACGTTGAAAGTAATGCTCGGTTTTGCAATATATAACTTTACTCTACGCGGTGTTATCTTTCACGTTTATTTTTTTTCGGTAAATGATCGATTCTGTTTTAAAAATACACATACAAAGTACCGTTTCTTCTCTTTCTGCATGCATCAAGGATAATTAGAGATCAGTCTTAGTGCATTGCGTTTTTGCAGCGTTTCTTGCAAGAATAGTTGTGAAACGAGAAAAAAAAACTTCTTCGAAATTTATGAAAGAAACATAACTATGATTGACTGCGACTAGAAGTCATTGATCTTTGAGCGGGAACAATCGCGAGTGATACAAGTGAAAATTTGTCCGAATGAGCTGTCGGCGATTAGCACCATTATTTGCATTGTCGCGTATCACGCGATGTCTGCACACGCGCGAGCATTGCGTTAGAACAGAGCATGCGGTACCCACTTGGCTGCACCTGCGAGAAGCCTCGCGCGGACCTCGTTCCGCTTCTGTTACTCCGCGTGCGCACCGTTTTATCCGCGCGTTATCACGCGGCTATATACGCGCGTGGACACAAAAATGCGGATGCGGATGCAACAGTGATCCTGGCTGCCCTGGTGTAGACGAGTCTCATTCCCCCGCGATACCGAAAACGTCTGGCATAATCGAGACACGCGCTGAGAACGGCGGACGAGATGGTACTTGCACACGTCTTCCGTCGACGGTGCATCACACGTATTTTTATCGAACATTATTAGCGACGTGCGCGCGGTCATGCAGTTATTGCACTTTGTTTAGTGATGTGTGTCCGGATATTATATGCCGAGATAAGTTACTTTCGTTCGATGAAACATCAATTCGCATTAACTATTTGTGTGACGCGAAGTCTCTCGTTGCATAATCGCGTCAACGGTCAGCGATATAGCACGTCCCGCATTTACCGAGCCAACTTTTGCCCACGAACTCTTCGACCGACCATTGTTTTCTAACAAAGATTTAATAAAACCTTGTCTGTTTCGCACTTGCTTAATCTCTTCAAAATTAATAGATTAAAAAGATAATAATTTATATACGATTTTGCAAAGTGTGTCTTATAAATGGCAAACACAATCTATGCGAATGCGCTAAATTTATTTGTTTTTTTAAAGTCTAATTTTTTTGAAAAGTTTTTGATAACTTTTTAATTGGTTTTTTTATTTTTATTTTTAAAAAACTTGAGATTGATCATAAAGAATCTGTAAATCAAAGAACGCGATAGATGTAGGCCACCTTTTGTAGTATATTGATGGTATCGCGATTGTGGCACATGGTGCTCAATTGGTCGTTAATGCGTAAGAATTGAATCTAATTGAATCACTTATGTAGACAGTTTAGCAACAATATTCTCATCATCGAGATTTGTTTGATTATCATGATGAATTGTTACATCCATAAATGGTATACATTTTTCAGCAATAAATTTAAAAAAAGAAAGTTTAATTTAAATATTTTTTCAATATTTTATCATTTATTGCTTATTAAATATGATATTGTGAGGCCAATTAATATTAATTATTTCAGTAATATATTCAAATTGTTATTTTGGTCTTAATCTAAGCTTTGTATACACATAGGCATTCGGCGGAAGTTATTATTAGCATGGTCACTTGTACGCAATGCGTTCCTTACTATTTGTGCTTAGAACGTTCGGCACTGCTGCAGCGTTAGATAAATATTTATAATATTCAGGCTTTAATAACATTTAATTAGTAAAAAATAATGCTATTTTACTTTTATAATTTAATTTTAATTTTTAATATTATATATTTTATATATAAAAATTATATATACTTGATTATATTATATTTAAATTTTATGAAGATAAACATATATATTTAAAAAATCTACAATTTTTAATATCTTATTATTATGATTTAACTTCGCAAAAAATTATATTTATCTACTAAACGAGAACATCTTACACTATGATTATAAATCACTCAGATTTTTTTAATTGTACTTTTTATAAACACGACAATTATATTGCAACAGACATCGGAATACTTCAAAGTCGAATAACCACTATGGGAAACCGAAAATGCAACAGTTTTAGTCGCGCACTGCAACGTGTGTTTGCCGAAGAAATGCAAATATCCGGCGCTTTAAATAAATCGGAACTTCGCAACGCGTGCTTTCCTTCTTACGTCCCCGTAAAATCTTCCTCTTTACGTGCCATGTTGTTTTACGTACCAAGAAGAAGGAACGCCTATCGATTTTTCGTCAATTCGCCGGAAGGTATACACAGTGTCCCCCTTTAACGTGTACAGCCAACTGCGCACTGACAGTGTAAGAAGGATGATCGTGCATTAGGGAGGGTCATCACTATCCAGCGACATAATACATCCGAACGAGACTCCCCTGGTCTATTTTTCCATTAAATTTGATTAGGAAGCGAGATCTGTGTTGTCAGTAATGGGTTCACTTGATACACTTGGGACGAGCCGTCAGCTCGTAGTGCTCAATGCATCGACGAGCTCATTGTAGTTTGACACTAATAACCGTACCGGAAAATTTCCATCAAACTGAACATTCCCCTATTCTATTATTTAATGACGGAAAATTTGTGACAGAATCTCTATCAATTGTTTTTTTAATTTTTTATAGTCGCAAATCGAAATCTTTATATTCTTTTGCTATCGTAACTTTCTTCTGTTACAGCAAACATTTTTACCTATGAATATATCACAAATTTGGCTGCTTGTAAGTTTTGTTTTTCTACGCATTTTATGCGCCGTTTATAAATTCGTTAATTTGCATACTGAAAAATTATGAATACAGTAAAATTAATATCAAAAAATATTTGACTGCAAAGGGCGTTAATTTGTCTTTTTTATTTTATAACAGATTTTAAGTAAGCTTCTTTGAGAATATATATTTTGCACTCAAGCTCCAGAACGTTTTGCGAACGCGAGGAATTTATTCTAATAGTAAACGCATTTAATTGTCATTATCTTGTATCGATTGATAAAACGCTGTCTAATTAATAGTCGCGCAAACACATATTATGCGTACGCGCTATGAATTTACAATACAATCCTGATAAACTAATCGCATTTGCTTTCAAGCGCACGTATAACTTGTACAGAATTATCGCCCGGAGATCTCGTAATACTTTCGTGATTAAAGAGCCATTAAATTGCAAAAAAAAACCGTCGTGCATGTTCATTGTTTAAATTGACCTAATTGCGTTAACGAGATTCGCTTTTCGTCGCGGATGTCGAGTTACATTGCAGACAACTATTGTGCAACGCAAATCTGCTACGAGGTATGCACCTGGACAATTTATGTTTGCATAGACAGATAACCATCCGTCGATCTCTGACAAGTCTTCGTTATCCGTTATTGAGTATTATTGGATTCTATTCCTAGCTTTTCCGAGAATCTCGCGTCTTGCGTATGCATTTTTATCGATATATTACAAAGTAATTTATTCGAGAACGCTTTTTTGTTGCAATGTTGAAGAATATTTTACAGATTTTTTTTCGAACTTGGAAACAACTTACAGATTGTACACAAGATCTCTAGATCTTTATAGGTTATTATTTAGGTTATTATTTATCTATTTATATCAATAGCGTTAAATAAAAATGTTTGAAACAAATTTTTTTATTCTTTAAACGCGTATATTCGTCCCAAAGAAAACTTTATCCGATTTATTAACTATAAAATTCACATGACGATAAAATGCATAAAATACGAGTGAAACGAACATATCCGTCGTTACATTACATTTACAATAATTTTGCATAATACAAGTAATTAATGAACCTCATATTCAAGATTACAATATAACTTGGATCACTTTATTATGTTAACATTTTAATATTTTTTATTTCAGCGATATTAAAGCACATAATTACTTATAATCGCTGAATTCTTACTCTGTTTTTTGTCAGCTGATACTTGTACGCATTTTTATGAAAAAAAGTCATTATTTCGAGAACAGTGAGAAATTATACTAATTAATAAAATTATATATTAATGAATATATAATTTATTCAAGCATGTAAAATATGTACATATGTTTATAATTACATGCAAATCTATCACATATCGACGCAAATTTAATTAGTATCCAGTTACAGATATGAAATGTACAAATATACATACGTATGTTTTGTATGTAATGAATGTAATGGGTAAATAATTATCATATTTAATCACTTTGTATAAAAATTCCAAATCATTATTACTAACGTCAATAAATTATTTAATGACATACATTTGACATTTATGTCTTGCGTAGCCATTTTTATCGCATCTTACAAGATCGGCATGCATATTTATCGTTCAATTTATCAACCGTTCTCATTTTATTACGATAAGTAAATGGTAATAAATATCTATCTTGTCATAAGCGATTATTTTTTTTTTTACGTCAAATCAACGTTTCGTAACTATTCATACCGCGGAGGTTCGTGACAAGTTTCCACGTTCCACGGGAAAAATGAGGAAGCATTTAACGCTTGATGAATAATCAAGATATGGTTGATGGATTATAATTAATTACAATTAATTATGATTCTATAAATAAAAGCTGTTATAGAAGAAAAATAGTATTTAGAGAAAATATTGCAGTGCGCCTGTGCGGACTACACGAACATTATAAATTTAGAATCTAATACATTATGCAAAGTTATTTTTTCTTTGTTGTTTATCTGCTTTTTTTCTAGCTTTTAATCGTTTATTTCTCGATGCACGTTTAATTGCTAAATAAAGTCTCAATGATAGAGTGGATCAAATCTATAATTTATAAGTTTGTTTTGAAACATAAAACAGTACTTAAAGTGACCGTTACGAATTACAGAATCCAGCTTTGCATACCTGGAACATCATGTTTGCTCCGAGATTACGTATGAAAGTTAATCGGTTAACGATTGATATTGATTAGCATTACAGATGGCAATAATTACGGGGTATTTTACTTCTTTGGAAATGAAATTATCTATCATTCCACACGCGCGAACAGAAGCAAGTCTCTTTCATTAATTGTATGTTGTACTCATGTACGTTACTCAATTTCCTTTCTAATAGCAATCTGCATGGATTACGGCGGAAACCGATTTTAATTTATTGACATAGTCAATTAAGAAAAAAGTAAGTCACGTGAACGAACAAGAATATGGCACGCGGCGCTCAAGCGCTCGGCGCATTTCTCGAACGAACGGGATAACACGTCTTTTAATATTAATATGCATAAAATGAGAGGACGTTTTCCGACATCGTGGAATCGATCGATCGGAGCACCGAGATTAATCAGTTCCTGTGTAGAGAGCACCTCTATCATTTTTATTAAAACGTCCGGGGTGACAAAGCAATTTATGTTACGCGAGGTGCCATGCCAAGGCTGACTACAATCCCTCATTTGTTGTCTTTCTTTCTGCACACAGTCCGCCCACACTCACACATGTTCGAATCGTGCTCCTCGTTACACAATGTGACAAATCACTTTTTATATGCGATATTGAGAATTTTTCCGATATAATAATAAAAAGATCAAACGGTTAGAACTCAATTCCTGAAAAATACGAGAGTAGTTCGCTGGAGTCAACTTTTTACTCGTATAAATAATTTCAAGAATATACATGAGATTAATAACGCATTATAAAAATGTTGAAGGATGTAATAACTCATGAACTCCTTCTTGCGCGACACGCATCGCGAAGCATACGATTACTAATAAACACCACTTCGTCAAGGATGAAAATCAGATCACGTGTTCTTCCGAGATGCAAATTGTCTTGATTCTTTATGCAATCCGACTTTTTTGAGCTACTTGGCATTAATTTTTATTGGCTCACTTCGATAGGCGGGAACTCTGCTTGAATATTTCTTTTCGATGCACAAAGATTTATGAATATCGTCTGTAAGACCGAATTGTATCGATCATGACTGATTAATAATTATATAATTGCATTGCTTTAATAAAAATCATTAATTACTTTTCTCCAAATTATCTATCTGCGTCTCTGAAACGCAACTGCTCTTTTAATCGACTACAATTACAAAATTTTTTATATTTTAACGAAGCAATTGTTTTATTTTCTCTTTAACAGTTGTGATATTAAATTTATTTCAGCTGAAATGTCTAAATAAAATATTTTTTTTACGTATACCGAATGAAATAATTCGTCAATTATATTTTTCATATTTTATTTTTATATTTGACATCGATATACGTAATCGGTATAAATCCATCTTATCCAGCAACGTGTGTACCAGTATATGGAAACGTAGGAAAATACGCTGGCAGTATCCACTGCTGTTTATAGCTGTTGAAGATATTATCTACTGCCACATTATTATCCGCTGAGAAAATTTTGTTAGATAATTTTCTTCAATCATAATTAATGTAGCAAAAGATGGGCAAAATGTGCGGAAAAAGTAGATATTACATAAATCGTAGTTTTGTAAAAACAAAAGATTTTATAATAATTTTATTAACTAGTACTATTTAGTACAGCATCGTTACAGCGCCTTTTATGTTCAATCTTGCTACCTCCTGCTGCTTCGTAAAATCATGCCTTATCCGGCAAGTGACGAAACGTGTCGCAATGCCGTACAATTAAAATTCAGTTGCAGCAATGTCAGTGGTGCAAATTCAAGTTTTTAATTTATCTGTAAATATTAACTTTTACCATAAATTAGGGTTTTCATTAAAAGGCTGAATTTTTAGTCTCTCTTGTTTCATTAATTCTATTAATGTTAAATGAGCATAGCTTAATGACTTTCTGTTCCTTTTTGGGACCACAATTTTATATGTGACAAAGAAAATCTAGCCAAAATCATATCAAAACTAGCTTTGTTTTGCAAAATCAAATTCAATGAAAAACAATTTGTATCGTCTTTTTCAGTCCTTTATTTAACTTTTCTAAAAGAAGATCAATCACCAGATCGAGTAGAGACTGCGAAATTGCAGTAAAATCTACACCTGCATTGATCCGTTTTTTTATTTCCGCGAAATGCGTAGAATCATATCAAATTTAACAACCAAGGGGAGATCAGGGCCGGCTGGAAGCACTGTGACGCCCATGGCGAGGGACAAATATCTAATTAGCATTAGAGCGACGCTTAACGAACGGCTATACATAGATGCGAGCTGAGAGAATGGGGCCACTGCAGCTTCACCGTCCCTGGTTGAGTTGAGATGATTCGTGACATCAGCACGCTCAGCCAGCGGTTGCCATGACGACCAGCGGTCATCTTCCACCACCGTGAGCCACCACCACCAGCACCACCACCACGGCCACCGAAGAGCAGGGAAGAGGAGCAGCAGTCCCCTTCGCGTCGAGTCGACTTCAGTTGGTTCGACCGCGTTGTGTGCCGACGGTGTTTATTGCGTGCGCGCGTTCCGAGCGGTGTGTGCGCGTCCACCGTCACTCCACCTTCATGTATCGTCGCCGTCACCACGACCTCGTCGGTTCGCGGGATCTCGTTGGATAAACGGTGGAGAAAAAAGGCGTCGGCGCGGCCTCGGAAGTGCGAAACGACACGGCGGCTACGACGCCGAGCTCTCCCGTCGCGCCCGGTATTCCCTCACGCTCGATAATGAGGGACATGGCAGGTAAGATCGCCGAGTTGAAGTTCGAGGCACCCCTCGCCCGCTTCGAGGAGGAGGACACCGCCAGCCTGAAGAACATGAACCTCCTGACAGGTGCGAAACACCACCTTGCCATCCGGTATTGCACAATGTGGCTGTAGAAGCTGTATTCCGCACCGCGTCAGCCTGTTAAGGCTCTTTAAACCTTCGTTGTTGACGCCCGCGAGAGAGCCTTTCCGAAATTGGCGACGCGCTGTTCGAGATTCATTAATCACGAACAAATTGGCGTAAAACCATATTGATCTCATTTGAAGTCATCGGAATCTCAGTTTCGAAATTCTCCAAAAACCCTAAAATTTTCTTTGACAAAAAATTCTATCGGAATTTCTAAATATGCGGGGGAGGTGGAAGTAGACATTCATACGATAGCACTTGAAAGATAAGACACTGATTACGAAGAGGCCACATGAATAATGTATAATATTTTTTTAATCAGTTACTAAAAATTTTATTTTATCGCAAGTATATCTGGGTCTTTGCTGAAGAACTGGATTATTGGAAAATCTCGCCTGCGGCGAGTTGTCGTAGTGATGCAATCTTGTACAAGGTGCTCCCGCAGCTCGGATTAAATTAATTTTAAGGAGACTCTCTGATCAATTTTTAATCTGATTATTTTTCATGTATTACGAGTATAGATTGAAGTGTGCAAAAAGATATACCGTGATCACCATTACACTCCTCAGTTGTCGGCAGGTGTTACGAGTTTCATGGTTTCACGCAACGAATCTTGGGCCGGGAGAATTTTGGGATCGATTGCCACTTAGCGCTCAGTGCATTTCAAGTTTTCTACCTGCGTCGCAGTCAGGACAAAAGGGAAAGCGAAAAACCCGGGTTTACCTAACTTAGACCTGTCGGAGACTTTACTTCTTCGCGCACGTATTTATTTTCGTCGTTCGGTCGCGTTGGCGCAGCCGAGAAATCGTCGTCTGTTAGCTTCACGCAGAGATTCCTCTAAATTCTTCGGAACTATGTTGCGACTGTGTTTATTCGCGAATACAGAGCGACACAGTTGTCCCTCAATTTATCCCTCAATATCCTCAATTTTCCGCTGCAGTGAGCCAATTCTACCAGCGCCAGGCTTCATTAATTCTCGCCGCAATTTAATCGATTGTTTGTGTTTTTTCTAATTACTGTAATATAAACCATTTTTTTAGATATCACTGTTTTATAAAAAATACAGGAGATTTTCAATTATAATTATTTTTAATTACATTAATGGCACACCAAATTGTTATTATTATTTTATATTTGTGCAATTTAGTTTTTATAAAAATGTTTATAATTTAAATGTATATAGAATAGAATTTTTCCTATCGATTTTGTTGAAATTTCAGTCTACATTGGTTGTGTCGCAGAATCAATTTTCATGCAAAGAGAAAATGGTATCGAGGGAATATACTTTTATACAGCTACGACGAGTGGTGTCACGTCCGATAACGCTCGATATCGCGTCGCCAGTTGTCGCGACCTCGGTTCATCTTTGTGTTTCGACGATATCGATGTGGCACGCAAAAGGAATTAAATTTAGATCAATGTTTACTTCGAAGAGGCCTATCGCAATGTCGATATCTCTCACAGATCAAATGGACAAACGTACTTACTGATTTAATTAATATTAAAGTTAAAAACTATTTGCATTTAATTAATATATTTAACAAAATTGTTTCTGCTTCCAATGCAACATTATGCAAAAAGTATTCTTGCACAATTTTGTTAACTGAGTATTTAATGTGTATTAACGTAAATAACAATGTTAATTGAAATGTATTTTTTTGTTACGTGGAAGCATCGATCTAAGCAGTATGAAAAAGTTGATTACTTTGTTTATAGATCTAAATAAATGTATGAAAAAGTAAGTAAATTATATTAAAAAATTGAAAAGAGAGAGAATTTATATATATATATTTGACGATATTATATAAATTTTGAAAAATTTGTAATAATATAAAATTCCGAATCTCTGAAGTTGGAGTAAGACACCTTGTACATTGTCTTGCCTCACGTTCTTATATAACGTGTTGATAGAATTATTTACGACTCGTTTCTCGTGTTGTAGAACAATTATTGGACGCCAGCCTGGACGCGAGTTTCGGCGAGAATTGCAACGCGAACGAGCCACCGACGACGCACGAGAATGGCACCGATATCCTCCAGGAAGGAACGTTTAGTCCGTTCAGCGGCAGCCTCGAGGACCTCGTCAATACTTTCGATGAAAAGATCACGTCCTGTTTCCGCGATTATGGCACCGACGTGGAGTCGCTGGCCCCGGTGCAAGTGCGAACGCAAGAAGAGATCATGAACGAGTGCCAGTAAGTTATCCAATTATAATTAATACACACCCTAGTAATTTAATTAAATTGAAAATAAATTAACGATATATTAAATTCAAAATAGATGCGAATGATAATAATAATTTCTAGCGACTTTATCGCGATTGTTGCTCTCGCGATGAAAAGCACACTATCGCGCGCGTTCGCGTAATTACCGCAATTACCTTAATTAACCCTCATTAACCCTACTTATAAACAGTCGCAAAGTCCCGGTGCGCGCGTGCACGGCCGGCGGTGCTCGTAACGAGAACGCGGTTACCCGGTATACCGGTTTCCCCGGCGATCGGCGGAAAATAAATCACGACGTATCGGCGACGAGAGCGGGCACGCACGCTCGCTCGCCTGAAAATTGCCAGGTAAACCGGCGTGTATACGTACGCCGCGGTTGAAGTTTACCTTTTACTCGGACTCTCGGGTTTTCTCGCGCGGCAGCCCGAGTCCGAAAGTGGTGATTGCCGCCGCGGAAATAATCACTTATCGCATTACCGTTACCCCCGGCCGTAATACGCGTAATACGTGACGCGCAATAACGGACACCGGGTATTCCCTATGCACACGCGGAATAATGCAGTTCCACGTGTAATCTATCCCGCATCTTGATCACCTCTCTCGCAGACGTCTCGCCGCTCTTGTTTCTTTCTTTCCGCAAAACGCGTCAGCGGTTTCGCCCAGTGCTCCGTTTAATGCGCTCCTGCGGCGAGCGCGCGCGCGCACGCTACAATCCCATTAGGTATCAGCTTTCGATTGATAGCAATCAAAGCGTGTAGTTGCGAGACTCGTTCGCGTGTTGGATACAAAATTTTTGAAATCGTCTCGACGATGGTTGAATTCAACTTCACTGCGCGCGTACAATATCGAGTATCAATTTCTCCTTTTCGTGTCGAGCGTATCTAAAAAAAAAAGGAGGAATAAAATGGGGAGAGAAAATAGTTTCTTCGTGTGTTCACGACCCACCCGAAGCCAGCGATCGATTCACCGGTGAAGAAGTGTGTCGGCACCGTTAATGCTCTCTACGCGATGTTTACAACACGCTTCGCAGCTTTCTCTCCGAAGTAGCCACTCCGCGTTATGTGAGAGGGCGTTTAAATGCGACGATTAGTCGCCTAAAAGCGCCGTATATCAACGTTTCCTCTAGTCTAATTATCATCGAGATCGATCGGTATCTCTTAATTACTGTTGGTTTTCTAGTTCGCCGACTGGTTTTAGCAACAGATTATGTAAATGCGAGACAAGGTCTTTCACAGCAACCTTGTCGGACATCTCGCCAAACATGCTGACGCAGGCGTGTCTCAAGTATTAGATTCAAGTTTGACCAGAGATTTACTCAGGCATGATATAATTCGCTCGATGCAACCGAAATTTCCAAAACGATCGGGAAACGATTTTTATTCACCACGATCAAATTTTATTTCTAGCAATGCCGAGGCGTCAGCAAAATTCCATAAATAAATCGAGAAATGACAAAAATCACGGCGTTAAATATTTTTTGCGACATATTTCGTCCGGCGTTTCGACGCTCGTAGACCATTTTACGGATTTTCGGCCGACGCGGAGGGTCAAAGGTTTACACTACGGCGGACGACCCTGGCAAATATTTTCGTCGCAGGGTGTAAATTACAGTCGCAACACGCTCACGAACAAGGCAAGGCTGCATGTCCCAACAAGCATAACCGAGCGGCAGCAGGTGAAATTCAACGAAGCGCGAAATTGTCTCTTCTTTTGCGCGCAGCCACGCACAAAGCCGTTAAATTTACATTGGGACCTCATCATTCGCTGTTATGCGGCGAATGTTATTATGCGGTTTTTGATCGGTTTATTAATTTCTTATGCAGATAAAGAATGATTTTTCTCTACCGATGCGGACGATTTCACGGGATTTAAAAAAAATGCCAATACGCTATTTTTGTTGCTTATTGATAATATAACTTAACTACGAGAAGATATTTTAAAAATATGTATCAACTATTATGCCCGATTCCATCAACGTAGATTAACTTTAATCTCGGTTCAACTTACTCTTCACCTTTTTCTAATTCTTAGAACTAGAAAAAGATGAAGAGTAAGTTGAACCGAGATTAAAGTTAATCTACATTGGTGGAAATGGGCATTAAAGAAACTTACAATTTCTCATTTAAGTTATTTTTTGAAAGAATACTGAAAAGATAACAACTTCAGTGAATCTTTTAGGAAATTATAATTCATAAAAATGAATTAATATACTACTACTATTACAATTATACTCTATAGCTATTTCTATTGCAATATATATCTCTCTCTCTCTTTCTCTCTCTCTACTATATTCTACTTATCACAACTGTTTGGCGATAACTGCTGGATTTATCTTTCCCTCGAGTCTGTCTTCTATGATTCATAGTTTCTCTGAAATGGCAGATTCAAATGTGTCATCGATTGGCGGCAATTTACATGTGGCATTATTAAAGGGTACTCGCTATAAGAGAGGGTAGCGATCGCAGCCCAAATGGCACGTCCTCTATTCCGGTGACTAATGAGGTCATCGACCCGCGATTGCGACAAAGCTGTCGTGGCGATGCGACTGCACGCGTTCGCAAACCGTATGCATTCCGCAGCCATGCATCGCGTATTACGCTGTCCGTCCGTTGCGATCCAACGCGTTTATACGCAGTTTCCACGTAATCTTCCGACCGCACTTTCTAGCGCGCGGCTAATATAAGCGCGATATCCCAGATACCGGCCGCACCGGAAATATGTATCGAACGAAGGTCAATATTCTTATTCTTTGGTTTATACGACACTTTCTACTGCGCGGTATCGCTTTTAGATATTCATTGCACGGATTTGGAATAGTAAACAATCTGCATTTAATAATTACATTCAGCTTTGCTGTGAATTATTCTGAAATTTCGAGGGAGAAACTCGAAAAGTTACAAAACGAGAAGGTGTTAATCAATTACTTTTTAGTTATATAATATTATATTTTGTGCAAATAATAACAGATCTAATACGCATTTATTATTCTGTGACTAATATACGTCAATATTTTTCTGAATATTGAATTATTTCTCCAATTTTAACTTTTTTCTTTTTCAAAGCAGCTTATTAAACTTTTAATATCTGATATAAAAGCATCTGACAAATAAATTGTTTCTTTTTGATAATGTTTTGATACATTTCAGACGCGTGACATGAAAATTTAATCTCTGTTTTGTTCCTTCGTTCGTATCGAGCAATACCACCCTCCAAACAGAGGGCGAACGTCAATATCGGCGCGCACGCGCTTCAGATAGCGACAACCATCTAACTGTGCTCCCCAGAGAGGTGAATTTATACAGAAACTATATGGAAGAAGAGTCGTCTTATTTTAATTAAAGAATTTATAACTCTGTATTAAAATGTAGAACTATGAGTTTTTTCATCATACGAGTTTCGTATGCGGATTTTAAAAATTGATAGAAAATGCTTGTGTAAAATTATGCAATCTCGTGATATTTTTATAAGTGACGGATAAATTAAAAAATTAATTTTCTTACGCAAAATTAAAATATGTAAGTTAACATTTCTTTGAAGCGCTTAAAGTGCTTAAAATATTTTTTAACTTTTGTGTATACTTATATCTGCTGGTGATGTTGAATACTACTACTTCTTTTTGTGAAAACAAATGCTTTTAATCTATTTCAATTTATCTATTTATTTGCACGACAAATCAAACCATTCTTTTAAGTAAAAAACAGAATTTGTTCAAAAATTAGCTTGATTAAGGCTTCACATACCATACGTCTGGCTCTTCGACGCGAACAATGTGTGCGCTGGAGATGAAGGCACTTTATATTAATCAGAAACTCGAGTGGACTGAGTTGACCTCGATTTATTAACCCACGACATCAAATGGCCGATCAATGCGTTGGCTCTCACTGATATCCGTCGTAATCATTTTTCTTTTTCTGCGCATACATATGCATGCGGACTTCAATTAGTTTAATCTTTTGGGTCAAAGGCTTAGTCTTTCAAAACGACATAGCTTTTTGTCATATTATTTATTTTCATCGTATTATTAATTTTTTATTTACATATACACTTATTTAGAATTTAAGAAAAAAAAATGATATGTAATAAATAATTTTGGCACTTTTAGAAAAAGTTGAATAATAAAATACAAAAACAAGAAATCACAATTTCTTTATCGATCATAGATAAACATTCTATAAAAAAATTGAGAACGATTTATAAAACTCAAATATTTTAAGTTAACAAACCTATTTTCCGGAATAATTAATATTTCAAATTTTTTATTTTTAAGAATATTTAAAAAAAAACTTTCAAAACGCACGGTTTGTATCTTCCATCAGGTGTGAAAAGATTAGATTCATGTTTATGAAAAAAAAAGCGCAAAGATTAATGAGAGATTGATATTTCAGTTCCTACGAACATTATACCATGCAGTCATTTCACGTCGACTCCCACGATATATTGTTCGTAATTTCACGGCGCGAGAAGCCTCCGTTCCGGTGTTATGGGCGTTCTTCGCATGAAAAATCACTTCCTCCAGAAAACGGTAGATAGCCGGCGGCAGCGTCGTTGACTTGCATTTTGTTTGCACTTGATTAAACGCCTTATCTATGCGGTGCGTATGTGTACGCAGGAAACGCCCACAGCCTTTAATGATTCATGCGTCCTAGAAAGACGGAGACTTCGCGGAAAGTCTGTCGTGCTCTCCCATCAGCTGTATAGGAGGTGTCCCGAGTGTATGCTAAATGAAGATGCTCCCACGGGAATTGTACGAATGACAAACATGTGGCGTTAAAAGACGCAGTCGCGCCATGGGAAGTCTGTCTCTTTCTCTCTCTCATCAGTTATATACAGGGTGCCCTTAATGTGCCTTTCAAAATTGCGGAATATATGTACATGCTCTATGTGTGCGTTTTAATAATACCACGACATTATATCATTCTCGTAGGAACATCTGCATTTATTGATCGCGCATTAAGCGTCACGCTCTTGTAATATCTCATAAAGAGATGTCCTTCGTGCTAAAATTACTCGACATCTCTATCGTGTCTTCTCGATAATATTTATAGGGCCGGAAATGTTGTGACATTTCTACAATCGCTTTCTTTACACGTCGTATGTGTATTTAGAAATTAAAATAAAGGAATGGGAATAAAAATACGGAAGGAAGCTATAAAAAGACTATTCTGAAATAATCTCGTTAATGATTCACTGGTGATAAGCAAAAATGTTAGCAATTAGTAGATCAAATTTGCTCTCAATCTGCCACATCTATTAACATTTTAGGTAATTGATAACATTGCACAATACCCTAATTAACAAATCAATTAAGATTATTCGTAGCTAATAGTCAAAAATTATTTTTTTTTGCATACTTTTAGAAAATTGCGTGTGTTTGCTTTTATTGCAAGAAAGTAACATTCTACATTCTTCAAAAAATTTTTTTTTTTTTTTTTTTTTTTGTACTAAAGACAGAAAAATGCGATAATCCTCTGAATTGAATCGCTCAGCAATGAGCAAAAAAATCGATGACACACGAATTTAAGCGCGTTGGTTTTCTTAAGTGAAGGATAGTATATATTAGAGGATATGAGTCACTGTGAAGACTTCGTATCTACTTACGTATACAAATCCAAGTGATGTAAGCGATTATTAAGATTAACGGAGCATTTAAACTTTGACTGGCAGTAAGAGGATCTTTTCTGTTATCAATGTCCTCAAAATTGAATTCTCTTGCAGGATGTGGTGGACGATTACGGGAACTTTCGGAAATATATTACCGATCGACTGGAGCAAATCCTACGCGAGGAAAATGCACATGCCCGCTTTGAATCTGAACGAAGCACCCGCTTCGACAGAAAGGTGAATATGCTACGGCTTTGCGCGCCTGTTTAATTATTTTCGTCAAAAATTTATAATGCCTACACATTTTAAAAGCCAGGTTTTAAAACAGTCGACTGTGGATTAACTTCGCTTCTATAGATTAATGTTAACGCGCTCGTAAATACAACGCTTTCGTTTTTGTTCGCTGTAGACCCGAACTAGAGGATTTAAGTAGCGAAGATGAGGCGGTTGCGACAGATCTGGACATGCATGCTTTAATATTATCCAGCAGCACCGATACCCACAGTCCTGAGGAACCGCTGAAGACTGCCGAGGAAGTTCTCCGCGAGATAGATGACATAATGCAGGTAATTTCGGAGCAGCGAAATATTATTAAGCTAGTAGCAGCTAAGGAAGCAATTAATATTTTTTATCTCACCATCGCTGTAGGAAAGTCCGTCAATGGAAAGATCGCCGGATTCAGAGGGTTCCCTGTTAGATAGCGATGAGGCTTTAGAGAGAAGTAGGGAGGTACTTGGATCACCACTGCACGAGAAGAGTACGTTTTGCAATATTTATATTAAAATATTAATAATATCATAATAAATAAAATGTATTTAATTTAAAATATCAATAATGAATATAAACATATTAATCTTCGATACAAAAAATCTGATTCTAATGTTGTATTTTCAGAATTGAAGCAGCTTTCGTCCAGCCAACTGACTGAACTTTTCGGAGAGATGGAATCCTTGGTCGCAGCCTTGAGCGAAACACTGATCGCCGAGCTTGCGCTCAGGGACGAATTAGAATTCGAAAAGGAGTTGAAGAATCAGTTCATTTCTTTACTGTTGGCCGTGCAAAATCGGCGCAGACAGCATCACGTTACGAAGAAGAGAAATCAAATGCAGAATGGTACTAGTCCGTTGCCGCAGCATAGATCTTTGCAGGAGCCGAAGGTAAGAACGAATTGCAAAATATAATAATTTAATTATAATTCACAACATTCAGAAAGAATAACGACATGATTTTCATTCTCGTTGCAGTACCTGACGACTGTAATTCCATATCATACAGATAGTGGCCCGCCAGACAATCAAGCTTTGCAAGTACTTATCAAAAGTAGGTATTAATATTTATGAATTCTTATGAATTTGAATATATATATATATATATATATAATAATGCATTTATATTTGTAGTATTAAAAGCCATCAGCGACGATAGCCCAACAGTACCTACTTTGCTAACGGATTACATACTCAAAGGTAATTAAATATTTTTGGCAATTTTATTACATCCTTTATTCACTATAAAAATCTTAATAATTTTTCAATTGAAAAATATGATAAACGTTGCTAGTTTTTGGTAAGAGATACTTACAAGGTTGCTCTTCTAATTTCAGTGTTATGTCCGACTTAAGACAGGACATGTCGAAAATAAAAGTGAAAGGGTTGTCAGCAGAATACAATGTGCTCTCTTCTTCTTGCCAGTACGCTTTTTCAGCCGTTATTGTGCCGCATGTTATTGCATTAAGGCAACTAGCTTATAAGTTGGTCATACTCGATTATTGGCTGTAGCAGTAGATAAGGTTCTCCGATATTCTATCTAGTCTTAATTTATACATTACGATGTGTATATTATACTTGCTTAAGATATTGTAAGTATATTTTTAATAACTCGCATAACATATATTTTACTGACTCGCGTTAAGTCGTACGTCATTCTTACAGTTTTCATATTTATATTGTACTATGACTCGATTCAGTTTTGTATTTTTTCTTGTACATAAAAATCTCTCGAAAAGCTTTCTTATATTGCAATGTCATCGCAAAGGTAGCACAAGAGCTCCTTACTTAGGGATCTAACAAACTGCTATTTGTAGATCGGTTTCTAATTAAGGAATTCGAATTAGTGTACATTGTTGTAATGCTAACTAGTGTTTAGAGATGTTTCATTCACCGGAATATCACGCGCAGAATGAAAAATCTTGCAGTGTCAAACAATTAAGTCACTTGCCCCACCGTACGATAATGTAATTGTTCTCACACAACGCGCTAAAGTTTGGGACACTGTGTTTGTTAAAATGAGAAATAAATTGAACAACTTCACCGCTCTCTGATATCATTGTTTTATATTTTAATTGCTCCATTACTTATGTCCTTATGTTTTCTTTCATGTGCAAAGACACATGATTTTTTTAAGTGCTTTGTATAAATTGTTATATTTATTAATTTCTACGAGTAAGAAATTTATATTTTTAGAAAGCTGAAACTAATTTCTCGTAGCCTCTATTCGAATAAAATTGATTTTATATATAACAAATAATTGTTATTAACTATTAAAATTAACAAATTTTATAACAATATGGCACAGGGCATTGTGGGGCTAAACAGCTAGGTTGATAGCAACAGTCTGGACCTCGGCGGTACCATTTAGTTGTCTGGAAGTAAATCGTATAATTGTGTAGGCAGTATTTATAATTAAAAATCTAATAAAAAAATTATCTTATACAACTTTTATATACAATTTTTTATGCAACGCATAGTTTGGAAATTATTTTAAGTGATCGTCTTAACTGTCTCACTTATTTTCAGTATTATTATCTAATAGATTCATGATAAAGCTTCGCTGAGAGGCTCGCATTAATGAAACAATGAAATTCATTCAAAAAGATATGTACGTACACCTTGATGAACGTAGTTGCGGCCAGGTATAACGTGCGTTATTTCTGATCCAATGTCGTTTAAATTCGAGACCTTCATAGTTGTGGCAGTTGAGGAATAAGTAATCAATGGTCTCTTCACGGGAAACGTCCATGCCGGCTTACATTCATCGGGAGTGGGCTTAATATACCAGGTGTTAGGATCGTATCTCGGATTGTACTTAACACATTTTATTGTATTTTTATCTTGACTGCGTCTAGAATTAATTAACGCATTTCCCTTATTTCTTTTTTTATCTTAACGTTAGTCGGTGAATTTTTCTGTAAGATCGACGATTATTTATAGTTTATTGAAACGAAATGCATGCTCTATGCCTCACAAAGAGTCCATTTCTGCGAAAAGACACTTCAAACGCTGCAGCTCTTGACCAGAGTTGCATACTCGATTGGAAAAGCCCCAATTTCCAAGTGCTTCCGCCACGCCGGTGCCATGGCCTTTGGAGAACTCGTACGTGCACGGCATCACTGGCACTGCCATTTTTTCGAGTAAATACTAGTCAATTTTGCAAAAATGTCACATACAAATGTTATTCTACACGGAGGAAAATTAATTGTTTTGACATCTATGGTACGAAGTATGCTGATATATAATTCAAACTTCTATTATAAACAATTATCAAAACATTTTGAAAGTAATTTCGAAATTCGCACGATAAATTTGAACAGAAATATAAGTTGCACTATGATTCTCATTACATATGTATCTTTATTTTAGTCTAACAGTAATAACATAATGCAGAAAAATGTATGTTATGTAGATGTGCATATGTGTATGTGTACATACATATATATATATTTATATTAAGTCTTCATAAATTGCATTAATTTTGCATTTATATAAATATATATATATGTATATAAATAAATATACACATATACTTTCAATGTATACCTAACGACCTATAATAGTAAAATAGTCCATCTTTTTAAATGATTCATATTTATATCTTATATCTAGAATATCGTGTATTGACATATATAGAATGTCACATCAGAAACACAAGTTTTATGATATCAGGTCCGTATCCTTATTCACAAATCGACACTTCCAAGTTCCTTAAGTGTAGATTGCATAGTCACAAATAATCAGTAGTACTTGCACTGCAATTAACGTTCGCAATAAGTAATTACAATAAATCAATGAATCATGTTTAAAAAAACAAAAAAAAATACTTACCATTGTTTATTGAATTTTTCCATCAATATAAGCTTTTATAGCATTCTGGCAATCTGCGGAACACCAATGCTGAATCAGTAAGTATGTTTCTGACTCGAGTGCGGCGTCTAATTTTTTCCGCAGACTGTGACGTAATAGAGCCTTCGTCGCCTCCATGGACTGAAAATAAATTTTTGTAAAAAATACACGAAACGGTTGAGACATGATAAAACAGCAATTGTACAATGCAAATATACTTATGTAAACGTTTAAATTATATATTATATAAACGTTTTCCTTGTTAGATACGTGTTTATATTTGTTAACATATGTTGCAAAAATAATTGATATTTTTTCAACAGTTATCTATTAACGTGCTGCAACATCTTTGCATCTCACGAGCAAAGTAAAGATGACAATATAACGTCATGAATATTAACAAGTTTCGCAATTACGAGTCATGTGGGAGCAAACGTGGAATCGGGAATGTATTAGCATCATCGTCACTCGCGCTAATATCAATCTAGTCGAATCTAGCGCAACCAAGTGTACACACAATTGCAAATATGTTCGTCAAAATCTGCTTCTTTATTACGACGATAAGCGTGACTGCCGGCGTGTATACAAAAATCAGCAGCAAGGCCAGCAACGTTACGTTTAAGTATATGAAGGGAGTTCGTATACGTATAATTATACCGCGTAAATGCTAAATAATTTTCACGACAGCATGACAGATCTCTGTTGAATTCATCGAAACAGGTTGAAGGGGAGAGCGATTTACATCACTGTAAAGCTCACGAGGTGTGCGGCGTGGTTCACGACCGGTTTTGGATGACCACTTTGACGGAGAGGCTCTGTCAGTGCCCTGAAGGAAGGGAGTGTCCGTGGCAATGGACGAAAATCTTTGACAACTCAACTGTGTTGCTCAATAACAGATCAGTTCTAAAGGTACCGATTAATATTGAAAGGATCTCTTGGTTTTTTTAACATTTTTCAGACGGTCACGTTTCTCGACAGTTTTGCACGGAAATAGTGGAACGTCTCGATACGTGCGCGCACAAGCAAAAGGCGGTAATAGTCCACGGAGAAAGCGATGCGAGTAACAACTACATAATACCGTATAACGTGACAATAAACTGCATTTGTCCGCAAACGCATTACTGGAAGCTGCAAAAATACACGTACGAAGAGCACGGTCTCGTTCAAGTATTCAAGTGTGTCAAGGTACATCTTGTAGATTGATAACATTCTTTGATTTATACGCATACGCTATTTATCGAATGTATACTTTTCAATGCAGAAAAGAATGTGCGAGACTCTGGAGTTTTGCGGCTACATACGAGCTGATTTATATTCAGCATATTACAGGTGCACATGCCCGCAGAAGCATTTATGCGTTTTCAAGGATAAAACTTTGGTAAACGTGCAGGAATTGCTCTATTCTGGGCCTGCTTATATGGCTTACTGTTATCATTCATAAAGATACAAAGCTATTAAATCATAATTTAACGACTCTGAGAAAAGCTGTTAAATGTGTAGTTGAATTTTCGCACTGTAAAGTCCTCGGAACCAAACAATTATCGTATTGTGAAATTCTCAAACCATGCGTACGCAAAATGAAATTCGAAATTGTTTCAATCGACGTACATTTTCATTCTATCCTACGTGACAAACAAAAAAGTAATGCAAAAAGAGAATTTTATCTTATATGCAGCTCATAATACAAGACTTTACAATACGGGAATTCAATTCTTGTTAATGTATATGATTAAATACATATTTCAAAAGTTATTAAATATTAAAAAAAACGTAACTCACCTGTGATGATTGATCGCTCATAGCCCGCAACGACGGTAACAGCTCCACTTGAAACCGATCAGGCCATAAAACTCTGGTGACAAGACCAGCTCTTAACGCCTCACTCGCTGTTAAAGTTCTTCCACCCAAAAGAAGTTCGCACGTCTGTCGAAGCGTATAAGTATGTTATTTCTCCTATTATTGTTACGCTACGAGGCTGCTCAATACTTACGATAGCACTGCCTAATATGTGCGAAAGGGTGAAGACCGCAGCTCCTTCAGCAATTTGTCCTAATTTCCCGTAGGGAGTGCAGAATGTAGCTTTATCGCTAGCAATTACGAGGTCAAAAAGCGGTAACATGGTCACTCCAAGTCCAATTGCAGCCCCTTGCACACCAGCTACGATGGGTTTGTTAAAAGTGGCCAAACTTTTGATGAAGTCCCTGAAAAGAAAAGTAAAAGTTTCGACGAACTGTAATACCAGTGATCACGTTGGTACGGAAAAAATGCGTACTTGACGGCGTGCGCCAACTCTTGAGCGACGGCACGTCGTTCCTCCTTATTCGTATGCAACAGCATCGAAAGATCGAGACCTTCGCAGAAACTTGTACCTGTAGAAGTTAACAGTACCACTCTACACTCGTCGTCTCTCTTCAATATCGACAGAGCGTCTCTAAACTCCTGCATCACCTAAAAGCATTGTAAATACATTTAGCGATTCACAAAGATATCTAAGCACAAGAGTAAAATTACTTACTTGCAGTGTGAGCGCGTTTCTTATCTTGGTTGAAGAGGATGGCGTAAGTATTAATTGTACAAGATTACCGTGCCGGCGCACATTTATTTCCTTATTACTGAATTGACTCTGCGTATCCGCTTTCGTCTTGTTGCTCTCTGAACTTGGCGTTTTCACGGTACTTGGATGTACTGAAACATCATGTTATATTTAGTGCGCGGATTGTGTTGTCGCGATTAATCAAAAATCAAAAAATGAACAAAAATTGTTGAATGCAATAAAATATCGAAAAAAACATATATCTTTACCTTTGTTCTTGCGCGTAATGTTTCCAGAGCGACCAGGATTGGCGACCGAAAGAGCGGTGGCTGCTTCAGCAAGACAAGCGGACAATTCATCCTCCTCTTTAGAAGAATCCTCGGTGTTATCGAGATGTTCACCGGTTTTGGCGAAAGTCACTTTGCTCTTCGTGGCCTTTTTGCTCTTCGGCGTCACTTTCCCTGGCATTACCGCGCCATTCGACGACCTGGTCGTAACTTTACTCGAGACGTTCTCCTCGGATGTGGCGGTATCCTGTTGCTTAATAGCTTTGTCAACTTTTTTTATTTCCGCTTTTCTACCGACACGTGCAGCTACATTAATCTTTTCGTCCGTATTGTTAGCAGAAGCAGTGCTAGCAGTGGTGGTACTAGAAGCGGAAGTGCTGGTACTAGTATTAACACCAGTGTTAGCAGCGGCAACATCAGCGTCAGACTTTTTCTTCTTAGTCTTCTTTGCGTTATTCATTTTCTCATCTTGAGAATCTCGTCTTCTCTTGGCAGATCTCAAAGAATGAACTGTTCCGTCGCTCGACTTGGCGGCCTCCGCAGGTTTCTCATCCACACTGACTCTAGGACTTCCAGAAGCACTAGAGAATGAGCTTGACGAGTGCCTCCTAATAATGATAGACGCGTCAGCGGCATTTCTAATTTTTGCTGGAAGTATAAATTCAGCGGGCTGGGCAGCGGTATTTGAAGCTTTCGGCGACGAGGTCTGCTCTCCTGGCTTCTTCTCCGCCGGCGAGTCGTTCGTATGGACCAACTTTCTCTTCGATCTCGGTAACACCTTCGTGACAGTCGGCGTTGTCGACGTACGCAGTCGCAGCACGGCGTTACGGACCAATTTTTTCCGAATTTTTAGTTCACGCTGCACCTTCTGCAAGTCCATCACCTTCACTCGCGATTTTGTGATCGGTACCAAGCGCCTCTTGTCCTGATGCTCCACATCATACAGTAAATTGACAACCCCCTCGTCCTGCAGCAATCTGTCTATCTCGTTTTTACCCTTCTTCTTGTGTTTCACGTCGCTGGACGTACTTTCGACTGAACGCTTTGGCGACGCTTTCGAGACTGCTTTCGGCGATGCCTTTTTCGACGGAGATATCTTTGCTTTTAACTGAACAGGCTTCTTACTGGTATCCATCTTCTGGCGCAGCAATCTTTTGACTACAATTTTTCTCTCGGCGATCGGTTGCGATCCTCTCTTAGGAAGACTCTGTCTCGGCTGTTTCGAGGGAGAATTCTCGCCCTTTTTCGAATCTGCCTTGTCTTCGAGCTGTTTACTTGTTTCTTCTTTCGTGGTGGCCTTTTCATTGTTTACATCGGCTTCTGGCGGGTCATTCGCTGTAACATGATTTTTGATGGTCAAGCTATCGTCAGAGACGGAATTATTTTCTTGCGTTTGTTTCTTGTTTATTGAGACTTTACCTCTGTACACCTTCTGCCTTTTTATCGTGTTCTGCTCGTGCTCTCGCGCTTTCTCGGTGGGTTTGCGTTTCCTACCCGATCTCGACTCTTCTACTCGTGTGCCCTCCTGATCCTGTTGATCGTTCTTTCGCGGCGAACTCAGATCGATCTCAACAGATTTTGCGTTTGGTTGCGCATTTTCGCTCGCTAGATCCACATTGACATCCTTTTGCTCCTGCGTAGCATGCGGACTTTTCGCAATAGTATCTTTGGACATTTTGCTAGGTGTCGGTCGGAATGTTTTCTTCTTCCGCGATGCGGTCTTCTTGGACGGCGCCACGGGCAGCTCGAGGAGTTGCTTCAGTGCCAATTCCCGTTCGACTAACGGATCGAGTTTCGGCGGATTGCTGTGATCGATGTGTTCTACGTTCGACGGACTCTTGTTTTCCTCTGTGAGTGTCGGTGGCTTCAAAATGGACCAATCAGGATCACCATCGCCTTCTAAAATGGCCAGCAATTCTTTGTTGTCGGAATTGCTATCCTTGCTCGTTTCCGTTGCCTTTTTATCACAGTTATCCATCGCCGATTGCGCGGATGAGGGTGGAACAGAAGAGATGGCTTGCTGCGGCAATGGTATGAGTCCGGGTATCCCGGCGTTAACCGGGCTGCCCGCCAATTTACTGGACAATCTTTGCGTTAATTTCTTCACAAAAAATATGTCTGGTCCACGCGGTGCATCCACGATGGTCTTCTGCTTCTCACGAAGGCGCTCCTTTAACACTTCCGTCACTTCGGCCGGGGATGCTATTTGACTTGTTAAATGCCGGGAACGATTTTTAGGAACTGCGGTTTGCGATTGTGGCGTTGTATTAAATGCACGTGTTTCCATACTTCGTAAAGATTTGCCAGTGGATGAAATCTTCTCGCTTTTATTTAAAGATGCTGACTCTCCCTTAGTCACCTTGCTTTTCTTTTGATTTTCCGTTTGTTCAGTCGACTGTTTCGTTGTCTTCTTCTCGCTTGTGTCACGTATCCCATCTGCATATTCTTTATTTGTAGAAATTTTTTCTTGAAGACTTGGAGCCGCTTTATTCGTAACAGTCTGATTTACTTTTGTTTCGTCCATTAAACTTTTTAATTCGATTTCTACGGAATCATGATCAATTTTTGAAGTTGATTGCACGTCTTCTTCTGCATTTTCAACGTCCCAATCGTCAAAAATATCTTGAATAACGCTCCTTTTCTTCTTCGAATCCACTGTTAAAGTCTTGTGAGCAAGTGTATCCTCTTGTTTGTGTTCAGTGATCTCTTTAATAGCTTTCTTATGTATATTTTCATTCTGGGAAATATCCGTCTTAACTTCAGAATCAGCATCCTCTGTGTTTGTAATTTTCTTATCTATTATAATAGTAACATTATCCTCTTTACTGGCAGAACTGACCAAAGTTTTGCTATCAGTCGCATTTGGCTCAATATTTTCATCCCTCACACTTTCGATTGCAATTTCAGTTACATTTTCAAGTTCGGTATCATATTTACTATTTTCTATACATTCTTTATTATCCTGCTGCTCGCACTGTTCAGTAGCATCTATAACTTCCGTCACTTCTATTATAGTACCTTCACTTTCTTGACTGTAATCAATTAGATTAATCTCATTCTCTCCATGATTGGTCTCCACAATTCTTTCTTCCTGCAAGGTAACTATATTTTCCTGGCTGCATTTACTAGCCTCCTTCTCGTCTAAGACAATATAATTATCCGCTGCTGCATCCGTTGTAATTGGTATAGTTTCCACGACTACAATTACTTCTCCATCTTCTTGTACTAATTTGGTCAGTTCAGCATCCGTTATTATCGAGTTATTTTGGTTGCTGTCGTTATCATGTATTTCCTTGATTATCTCCTTAACTGATTCATGAGATTCATGAATCTGGTCCTCAGAATTTTCGCTAAGTCTAGCCTTGTCTAATGTCGAACACTGTCTATGTACAGTATCGGATTGATTTGCATTTTCTATTACATTACATCCACTTTCTACATCTGTTGCTTCCTTGTTTACTTCTATTACTTTAGATTCGGTTATCACATTTGAACTTTGGTCTTCCTCGCTGGACAGATATTGTGGTTTAAAATCCATTATCTCATCTTTTGTCTGTTCATAGATGTTAATCCTTTCCTCTTCTGATGTGCAAACTTCCATTTCTGGCTCGCTTAACTTAGGATTTGCTACATCATTTTCATTGCCATCAATTTCTTTAGTGGATACATCCACTTGACTTGTATCCATGTATTCTTCAGATACAGTTTCTACATTAATATTAACATTATCTACCATAGATTCCTCTGGTAGCTTATACGCATTTGGCAAATCTTGATTATCTTCTATAACAGAAACAGTTTCGACATCTTGATTAGTGATTTGAGTCGTTTGTATATTTATATCTGCAGGTACTTCTTCAATTTTAAGAACCAGCACTTGCGGTATATCGGATTGTTCCATGGTAAAGTATCAAGATTACTCCAGGCTTATTAAATTGTACAGTCTCCTGTTTCGCAAGAAAATAATTTCGTGATAAATTTGTAATATGTATGTGTGTTTTCATAAAAACTAATTAACCTAACCTAACAATTCAATGACATTCATTAGAAATGCCCGCGAACATCAATCTCTTATCTAACAATTCTTATAATAATAACGATTCCAACGATCTTCTCAAATGCAAAATAATTATTATAAGAGATGTGGAAATTTAATAATAAAAATTTATATAACTCTTGATAAATTTATAATAAAAACGTGATACCAGTAAACTCATTCGGTGTTACCGCGAGACGAATAAACGGCGCGGCAGTATCGATAAGAATACTCGATAATCTCGCTAATTCCCAAACGATATTTTCGAAAGATGAAACTTACAATGCGACCTAATGGCAGAATGCAGCAAGCTTACCGTCTAACAGAGATGTGCCCATACTTTTGATGTCCCGCCGAAAATCACATGATACTGCAATTTTAGGAAAAAGTGAACGTCGTGCAATCACTGTATTATACGCAAAATCCGTTCCCGCTTGCACTCAAGTCGATCTTATAGAAAAAAACAATTATTTCCATAAATCCAAACACCATGTTTACAAGAACGAAATAAGAGCCACGCACTACGGATGTCAACTCAAATACTGTCTTTCGAATCGACGTGCGGCTTCGTGATCACGTATCGCCGAAGCACCGTAGCCGGAGCATTGCGTTGTCACGCGCGTGAGACGATACACACGATTCTCTACAGCTTCCGTACCGTAAAATAATCGTACTTTTTATCATTAATTAACGAACGCTAGATACTTCAGCCTTGTTATCTTTGTTCGCGAATTGTTGACGATTTACAACTAATTCACAAACATTGGAAAATTTGCACGCATTTTTTGTCCAATATATCTACCGGTATCCAATAAGCAAATGCATTTTCTAGGGATAGAAATGTAACTAGAGTTTTCCCTTCTCTTCTTTCTCTCGTCCTCTCTATATATATTCATGACCAATGTTTCCAAATACAGATGTCGTTACAGTTTATATGTAGCGTAAACAATTTGTCTTAGTTTAGGGTCGAGTAGGTAGGATAGGTAGGTTGATAGGTTATGATTCTATTTTGTTAGAGATTTCATAGGCTTTTTTTTTTCTTTTCTCACTAAATCTTTTAACTTTTTCATTAAGAAATCTAACGTATATATTGGATTACATTCAAATTTGTCATTATCATACATTTCAGGATGTTGTATAGCATGACCTTAACGAAAACTGAATGTATGATAATGACAAATTTGAATCTAATCCAATACATACAGTCTTATAATTTTATAATTGAAATTTGTTTTAAAAAATTTTAACTATTCATATTATTTATATAAATATTTTTGGTTTTTAGTATTTTTGTACAGTCTTAAAAACATACAAATGCATGGTTTATATACTTCTACGATTTTTTTTACTGTATATTTAAGAACAAATTTTTATTATTTTAACCAGCATCTAGCAATGGCTTCTAAGGTAATTGCACTTGGTCAAAATGAGGCTGTAGAACTTACGGTAGAACGAATGAATAAAACAAAAATACATAGAAAGAAAGATCAGAAACGTACTTCACCCACAGCAAATTTTATTTCTGTACAGAAAGTTGAGAAGAAAAGATCTACAGATAGCAAGGATAAAAGCTGGTGTAATACTTTTGCAAAGCAAAATGAATTATACTTTAAACAAGTGCAATCTTCTAAACATTGCAAAACTGAAGAGGCTAAAAAAAATTTAAATATTAAAAATCAGCAGAAAAAATGTGTAAGTATTACATACAATCTTACTTTAAATTAATATACATATATGAATTTATATCTTTGATATTGTGATCAAAATACTTTTTTATACTTAGGATAACCATACAAATGCAAATTCATTCAAAAAAATATCTTCTCAAAAGAAATCTGAAGATCATTCAAAAACACGATGCTGTTGTTCAGTTCTCGTTCAAGATCGTGCTATACAACATCCTGAAATGTATGATAATGACAAATTTGAATCTAATCCAATACATATATTAGGTTCCTTAATGAAAGAGTTAAAAGATTTAGTGAGAAAAGATAAAAAAGCCTGTGAAATCTCTAACAAAATAGAACAAGTGTTGTCAAAGATATCTGCAAATCCTGAAAATTTATTATCTGAGGTATTTATGTAATTTATATCTTTGGACATGTACATTTCATCCTATAATCTTGTTAAATTTTTTACTATTTATATTATTTTTGAATAAGTTATATCCTATTATTTATTTTTATAGGATTTAAAAATTAAATTAAAAGACAGTAAAGCTCAAATTGAGGATTCTAGTGAAAAGATAAAGAGTATATGGGAATTGCAGATGTTAAAAGAAGACAAATTGCGCAGGTTTGATATGATATATAAAGATATTAAAATATTAATTTAATGGTTAATTTTTTAAATTTTTTTTTACTATTTTAAATTAGCCAAATTCGAGAGCAAGAAAATTACATAAAGGAAGTTGATGAGAAACAAGCAATGTTAGAAGGCCAAGCAAAGATGCTTAAAGAACAATGGGAAGAAATAACTCGCACAGCAGAAGATAAAAATAAAGTGATATTGAGATTAAAACAACAAATCGAAAAAAATAACGAATTATCAGAAAGAGTAATATCAGATTTAAGAGCAGATCTGGTCAAGCAAACAGAACTTGCAGAAAAGAATTATATTAATACTCAATACTTGACACTAGAGAGAGATAAATATTCAGAATTATGCTGTCAAAAAAATACGCTAATTAAAGATTATCAAAATATAATAAAGTTAGTACTCGTCTCTTAATACTCTATATGTATATAATTTGAAAATTTTACTGACAATGCCATGTAAATGATGTTACACTATCAATGAACTCATTAGTAAATTTAAAAACATGCTTTACTTATCAATACACATCATACATATTAATGAATATATTGCAATTACAGGAAATTACAAAATCAGATCGCAAAATTGGAGATGAATGAAGTGAAGGTACGATCGGCTAATACATCGACAGTTCATACAGTACGGGCCTGCTCATCTCCTACTTCGAGTTTTTCCAATCGTTCTACTGAATCTTGGGATTTATCGAACATTTCTTCAGTGAGGCACGAAACTCGAGAACACATTGCTGTAGACGCGACCGTTAAAGACTCTGCACATTTAGAACTCGTTAGTTTACTCGATGGAGAATCGTCACATACTATACTTGATTCTTACCAAAATCAAGGTAAGTCTTTGAATTTATTACATGAATTGCGAAAATATTGTTATTAATATGAAGCCATCTTAATATAAATTTTTAATTTACATTATGCTTTATAATCGCAGTTACAAATAATAAAGGAGCAGCAGCGCAAAATAATAGCGGTATAAATACAAGCGGTGTGATAGGAAGAGGATCTTCATTTCATTCTTTAAAAAAGGATTACAATAAGGAAAATGACGTATATAAAGCGAGAAAGTTTTCAAGATCTGAGGAAATACAAAACAATATTAAAAAAAAATCGTTTCATGATTCAAAAATTGTAGAAAGTATTGCATCGAATAGAATACCAGTCAGTGTTCCGAGTCCAGTGCGGGATTATCCACATCCTGATTGGAGTGACACCAGTTTCAGTACGGTTTCCAACTTGGACATGGTGTCGTCGAAGAATGATTAATTGTACAGGTGGTCACATTAAGTGAAATTTACTCGATTTTCCATATTAAATGTTTAAGAAGATAAACTTTATTATTACTAAATAATTTTTTTAATACATAATGACACGACTGATTTTTAGTCAGATAATTAATTCCATCCATTAATTTTCTAGAGTACAAATGTAGTTTAACTCTGCTTCCTAGTTTTGGTATACTAGGATTTCACCAGCGATTTAAGAATTAAAGTGAGGATCATTAGAGCCTTAAAATTTCCCCGAAAAATAATTGTTATAATTACTATTTGAACTGAAAATAAATAATTACTGTCATAATTATTATTTGACTGAATGTGCAGATTTTTATCTTGTTATAGAGCTGTGATAAATATATAATGCACATTCTGTTTCATAATAAAACTTAATGCGGTTTATATTAAATGTTATGCGTTAAATATCTTAGAGATGTGTTAAACACATAATTTTCCGCAAAAATTCTATTCAGAATGGCAAAATATAAAATCATCTGCATTTTACACGAATATCATTGAGTTTTCATATTTTGTATACTATTTCATATTAAGAGATAAATTTAATAAAATTTAAATTGTAAAAAAAATAGTTGTAAAAAATGGAAAATATATTTTTCTGTAAATATATAAAACTTTTATTTGTAAAGTCATTTGTAGTCCTTATGGTAGCAAGATTTTGACATATGCCTGCATTATTATGAATTAATTATGCATATATAATGTGTTTCAACATATACACTTGCTTTACGGAGAATAGGACACGAATATAATTTTGCGTACAAGAACAAGATGTATATATAGATATATATATATTTTGCTTTTTTTATCACATATGTATATATACAAGTAAAGTATAATACTTATAATATTTTGTAAGTCTTAATAGGATTAAAAGGGAACATTTTAATACACGTAAAACATTCATCAGCTTTGCATGAAGACGTCTTGAAATACATATTCGTGTTTTCCAGTAAGCGTGTGGTATGTACTTTTTCTCCTGTGAACGTTCGATTTTTTTTTTTCTTCTTTTGATGAGACTTCTAATGATCGAGAAACGTTTATTTGCTAATCGCTAATAACATTACGAACACAGTCCCAACGATTCGAAACGTGCGCAAAATGAGTAACGAGAAACTTCGAAACGAAAAAGACTGTCTTCGCGTTTTTGATCGTTCGGATGAAAATGCGATAAAAACGGACGATAATGTTTAAAAATCTTTTTATTTATACTCATGCTCCTTCACAAGGGAATTTTCCTCGATTTGTTCTTTTTTTTACATTTAATTGTAATATATCTAAGGACGTACCGTATCGGTTTTATAAAATAGTATTAATAAATCACAAGTTTCGCCAGTCGTTTAATTTTGATTATTAATTTCACCCTCGATATAAAATCGCGTGCCTCCCCTCCCACCCTTTTCGCATTCGCACACTTGTAGATTCGATATATATATCGATGTCCCCTTTTTATTCTGTTCCCATGTTCCCAGAAAGCAATGTCCAATTTTGAGGCGCGATGCGACTCTCCGCTTCGAAGAAAATTCCGTCGCGATTTGGCGAATTGAGGATATTGAAGTTCCCTCTTCTCTCGGATACGTATACTTTCACGTACAAGTGAGTACGGTTGTGTTTTTACAGTGTGTTAGAGGCGTTCTAAAAAACGTGAATTTTATTTGATTCGCTCGTGTAATTCCGCCGGTAATCTCCGACATTACGCGCGTTTAAATTGTCTCCTTAACTTATAATATCAAATATGCATATGTTGACTGTATCTAAAGTCGTGCACATTTTCCAAGCTACACATTTGGAAAACTCTCTCGAGCAAAACGTTTAATTGATTGAAATCTTTTAATTTTCAACAGTAAATCATTCTGCGATAATATATGTATTTATTCTTAGATCACGATTTTGATAAATTTAATTTTATTGGAAAAATTAATTGAATTAAAATTTAATTTTTAAAGTAATAATTTAAATATGTAATCTCGGAGACTCAAACTATCAAAATCCTCTAATTTGAAAATTATTCTTAACAAATCGCGAGAGACTTTCGACACAGTCTGCATATGCAAATCGCCTAAATTAAATTCGATAATATCTAGACTATGATGAAAGCCATACAGTGTTCTGTCGATGAGAAACTACTTCGATAAAACACTGTAAGTCGATCAACTGAATGATAACAGTAACGGTGTTACTGATGGAAGGACATGTTGTATACGCAAATGTTTGCTATGTTAACGTCTTGATATCAGCTAGCTTTTATTTCTTGGAGGGATTGCCGGAGTTGGTTTTATCAACGAGCCGCGCGGAAAATTAAAGAGAATGCAATTTTAATTTTGTACACTCGGTTGACGCTGAAATTCTGCGAAGATCCGATTAAAAAGAACGATATCACGTGATGTCGCACAACTCTTGACAGTGCTCGAAGTAGCTTTTTCATCCGCCGTATAAAACTTTCATTCCTCACGCATTAATCGTGTAAAAGATGTCGCGGATCCTGCATTTCCTCTTTTCATTAAATTTGCACTCGTGAATTTCTCGAAAATGATTCGTGACGCCGTATCGAAATCTCGATCGGATGATCGCTACATAAAGTTTTGTGAGATCCGATCAGCGCTCGTTCGATCGGTCATCGATGGCGTCCGCTGACGTTACGTGGGAGCACATCAAAGGCTGTCACGCATTTGCGAAATTACATCGAGATCTCGCTTCACCATCACTTTGTTTTGCATACGAATAGTCCAAAGGTTAACGTCGGAGAGAAAAATATTTCACACACAGTGTTCGGCACGATGGAAACCTATGCGCAAGAGTGTACGTGTGCGTTCGTATATCTATCATTTTTTTTTTAATAAATACATATGTACATGTGTCGATCGTAAAGTTAAACGCATCGGCGTTTGCAGTTCGCTTTTGGTACTATTTGCTTTTCGTCCTTTTGATTTCTTCGCTTTGAAACGCATGAATCATGCGTTTTTTTTTTGTTTTTTTTTTTGTGGTGTCCGGAATTAACCAGCGTCAATGTACAATCGGTGCTGCGACAACGGACGAATAGAACGTTAATTATTTACTTGGACAGGCCAGCTCGTTTTCACAATTTCGGTAGAGTGTTCCGAGAAAAAATTAACACTTTCGAGATCTTTTCTTCCTTTTCTTTTTGCGGATTAACAGCCGTAAAACGCGTCGTCGCACGGTATAATATCACTAACATACGTATACGTATCATATAATGCGTATATTACAGTAGACGATCATTCGTGTAGAAATTGTAAAATTGTGAGTCGATTAAAATGAATCTAGCCGACTTTAATTATCCTAATTAATAGTCTCAACTATAATTATACGCCCAAATATAGCTCAGATATCGGAAGTGATAGTGGGCTGTTGTAAAAATAAAAATTTAACATTTGTCATCTTGAGGTTGCATGTATGGAAGGACATGTTTTATTGTTTTATTGTACGTTATATACTGCTTTGTTCGGTGTAAAAATATAAAGCATTTCGATTACAGACTTCATACGTACGGGCGTTGCCATTGTTACGGAGTAATCGGCGGCTATTTACGATAACTTGTCTCTCACACTTTCTTGCAACTTTTTCCTTTCTCGACGTAGGATTGCGTGCGAAATCAACTGTTGGGAAGATGTAATATGAAACAAAAAAGAAATTACGGGGAAGCACATAACTGTGCCAATCAACTCAGACTCGCAAATTATATCCAGATAACCGAGAAAATTAAAAAGGTCGCGTAATTTTTGTGCCGAAAGATCAGCGTTCACGTCCAATCGCTTAAAGTCTAAGAAATATCGCGTGCAGCTTTGAGATCCCTGGATCTCTTTAATTGTCCTATTGACGCAATAGATATTACATCTCATAAGAACGCAATTACATTGGACATTAGAAAATGTCTCAGCTGTGCAATCCTAGTTCAAGAAAGTAGTCCCGAGTTCTCGTTCGTCTAACAATGGCCCAGGCTATGGAGTTAATAATTGCTTTCATGTGGCAATGGTAACAATATGCGTGTATAACAAACATACTTAGAACGGTTTCACTTGTGGTATTACGGCTCTCTGCAATAAAACATATTCATCTGTTCAACTGCTGCTGAATAACAAGGTATGCGGAGTATATCTGGGTACAACGCGACCGACTTTTGCGTCGCTTTTCAGTCCAACAAGAGACAATTACTCATATAATTATCGAAGAGCGAAGATGGCCTCGGCCACTGCAGCTCCTTCAGTTCCATCCGTTTGGACGTTAAAGCTTTCCCCGCATAAAGCTTCCCCTAGAAATTTCAAGAAATCGATAGAAATTTATCGCACGCAGTTCGGAGAAATTAATTTTTCAAGAATTATTCATTTTAATCCTTCAAACGGAATTAAAATGGCTTAATCCTTTGCGCAAGAATTAAGATTCTCTCGTTACGGCAAACTTTTCTTTTCATTCTGTTATACTTTACTTATCCACAGAGAAGAAGTTAGAAAGATTATTTCTCTTGTGCATATGAGCTATGCTCACTATCAATTTCTTGTAATTCACTTATTTTATTTTTTTTTTGCAGAGCTGTTAATCTTAGATCCTTGAAAATTGCGAGTGCCCATCTTAAACGTCCCCTCGAGATTACGAATAAATCACAAAAGTAATTGTCCGGAAAGCGACGTAAAAGCTCCGTCGATGCGTGGACTTGCTGCAATTAAACACTATACACTTCCTGCTCGTGCCACCAAAACACGACGTACGGACTTTCGAACAACGACTACTGTTTGCAGTCTACTAGGCGCGCAACAAGAGATACGCAATGTGAATTATCATTATTATTATTAATTATTCTCTGACAAACATTCGTCTCTTTTTCTCCCTTTCTCTCCCTCTTTCTCTTTCGCTCTCTTTCTCTCTCTCTTTCTCTCTCTCTCTCTCTCTCTTTCTCTCTCTCTCTCTCTCTCTCTCTCTCTCTCAAGAATTGTAAAATTAAAGAACCCGTGGTCCTCTATATACACACTAGTGATTCCCATTTGTTTAATCGTTTAGCGTATACCGAGAAACGCGTACGGGAGCGGCGTAGTATTGCGACGCACGTTCGTCAAATGCACCGCCGATATTGATTATGTAATTTGGATTGATAAGATCACGGGATCAATGTCCACCGGACGAGCGGATCTGCTCCGTTTTGACAGGTCCGGCGTATTCGATATACGAAAATAGGTAATAACGCCGCGTAATTATACATTTCCGAAACTCCACACCCCGTGCATCCCGATACTTTACCGCATCGTAGCGTATATATATATATTTATGTATATATATATATATATATATATATATATTTATTATATATAGTATAAACATTTGTTTTTCTCGTGCACTTAACGCACTACTGTCTCAACACACAATCACACGAGATTACGGAAAACGTCGTCTAGTCGATAAGTGCAACGGTCGTAACGTAAAGCTGGGAGAAGTACTCTCGCTTGCGCTCGCTTGAATGGACAGTCGAACGAAACCCCTAATCAGTCGATGTGTAGTACAAGCGCGCCATCGCTTACTATGTATATAATACGCATAACATTTTGATTAAGTGACACGCTGTCGCGTCGTCGTGTAACGCGTGCAATCTCACGAGGGAAACCGTCTTATCAAAAAAGATGAAAAACATTGTGGTGTGCTGGAAAGTCGAGCAATCCGCGCTAAAGACCGATTTAAGATCAGTTCGGAAACAGTGGGCCAAGTTTCTTCTACATTATCTTGTTCGCGATGAGGAAACGAGGCGGCAACGCAAAAGAGTCCAGTGTGAAAATCACTCCGGGGATTCGAAAAATCAAGCCTCTGCTTCGCACGTGTGTTTGCCGTTTTGAAACGCTTACTCTTGTACGAAGTAGCGCAAGTGAGACGTTAGAAATTTCGCATACGATGAAAGTGTGAAGAATCCAAAGTATATATATATATTCAATCAATTAAGTCGAAATAAAGCAAAAGCGGCATTGTTTTTTTTCCTGTTCGTTAAAATTGTTTCCGGCTTGTTCGAAAACCATCTTTTGGGATTGTCACTTCTTTGCATTGTCTTATCGATACGTCGGAACGACTTGAAAACGGTCATTAAAATGTAAATATTATTACTGTTATTATTATTATTATTTCATTATTATTATTATTATTATATTATTATTATTCTCTCTCTATAAGTCACACTGAATTACGTATTCTTCGGTAGAGCGTGGAAGATGCCTGCAATGTTCGGAGCACCCGCGTGCAATAATCTATTATATCAATATATATACGTGTATACACCTGTGTGTCTGCGTGTATCAATTGTAGCGATATCTCGAACGTAAAGAAAGTTACCATGACCCTTCCCGTGTGATTTCCGCTTGGCGTTCGTTTAAGTTTCCTGAATGTACGTATATACAGATATTTGATTGCCGTGACGCGTCAGCTCGTTTTCACCTATGCAAGCTGGACGCGGTGAGATTTCACTTTTTGCTCGTCCGAATGATCGCTCATCGTTCGAATTTTTTTTTTTTTTTTCTTTTTACGTACCCGCTCGTCGCGCGTGTCGTGACAATTACGTTCGCGAGATCATGGCACACTTCTACGTATTAATCGATCGATCACATTTTCTTTTTTGTCCCTCATATACCCTCTGTAATCGTTACAAAAATTATATACATACATACGTATCTAACTTTGCGTATACCAAACGAGCGTTCGTTAATTGCATGTATTATGACTTGTAAGAATCGGTAGTCAGCCGAGTGATTTTAATTCCGTAAAAAAAAAAGAGAGGGAAACAATCTCACGAAAGAGGATCAAATATCCAACTCTATCGAAAGTAAAGTAATCTGAAATCGATGCAATTATTAAAGAATCGCGAGCTCGCCTCATCGAAGAAAATTCAACAAATCGTAAGTTGCGAATTTTGTGTGTCGTGGAATTTTGCGTCGAAAAGAAAAAGAAGGGAGAAAAAGTACTTCGATGTAAGACGAGCTTTGATTTTGGCTCAGTGATAATCTACTTATTTTACGTATCATGCATGTCGCCGTTAACGCTCAATTATCGCACTCGCGTAATTAGCCGAATTGATCAATTTCGTAATATTGATGATGCTAGCGTCATCGTGTGACCTTTGAAACATCCGTAACAAACTGAAAATAACAAATACATGTACTATATACACCAATCATGGTGGATTACACTCTCGAAGTATCGATATCCGTATACCTTTGTCGTTAGTACGTTCATCTTTTTAACAGAAGAAACGTAAAATCGATTGCATTCGCTACAGCACGCTTACGATCTAACTACCAAAAGGTAGGTATCGCCTATGCAGGCAGACTTATGAATCACTCTGTAGTATGTCGTTACTCTCCTACCACCATTTCTCCCGGACTACTCGTCGCTACTCCCCTCCCCCCGTGCCGTCCTTCCTCAGAGGTCCTGCACCTCCTCTCAGGTTTATTTCCATTCCTTGAGGAGGGGCCCCTCCTCAGGCTACTGGCACGGTACACAAAAACGGTCAGACTCCGATTCGAAGGTCGGCGAGTGTTTCATTGGCGTAGCAGGTAGCTACTACGATTAAAAAATGAGAAACGTAAAAAAAAATAAAATAAAAAAGAAGGATACGTTTAAACAGGTAAACAGTTGGACGGGCTTCGATGCACAAATGCGCGACGTGGCGTGCACCGCAAAAACAAAGCGCAGCGGTGGTCCACTTGCATCGTCAGTCGCGCCATAGCGCGATCTCTCATAAAAGAGACTCTGAGTTATTGCATTTTTAAATAAACGGAAAATTGAGGGAGCTTCTCTTTCGCTTCGCTATTATGATTCGCAATTGTCATCAAAATTATAATATAATGTAATTTTAGGGAATTGAAGAGTGCAACAGCGATTTAACTCAGCTCTTGCTGAAAATTTGAGATAATTAATTTAAAAATTAATTTAAAATTTTTTATTCACTCAAGTCCAAAAAAAAATTAGTTTATCCAGCCGAGTTAACTGCACTATTACTTTCGAGATTTAGAGGCTTTTGAAATCAAAAGCTTAGGAGATGAAAAATCCACGATACAAATCCGTCGATCGATGCGTCAAATTGTCATCGAAGCATTCTTTTGCTCCGAACGGAAAGCACGTTGGAAGCATTTCGACAATTGTTAAATTCAAAGTGTGGCAACAAGTTGTCAGACGTGTATCAATCGCGGAGTTACGCGTCGCGTTTGAATTAAAACCGATAAATTTGCAATGACGTTACGAATAATGCAGCGTTCCGGACAGCGCGCCAATTATTTACGCTTTAACGAGCAACAATAGCTGCGGCGGCGCCCCCGACAAAGGAACGTCGAATCGTTCGATTAAAATAATAACGCGCCACACCGACGCGATGTGCGTATCGCGGTGTCAATTTTCGCGTCGTCCCGCGCCGCGAAACTTCGAGATACGGTAAACGCGCGTAAACGGGGAGTAATAAAACGATTAACGTTTGCGGCGCGTTTTGCCGGCGAGCGATTAACCTGTTGCTGTTGGTTTATTCATCCCGGTCCGGAATTGGGTGAGACGACGAAACTACAGCGAGACCTAGCGAACTAATCTACTAGTATGCAAACGCCGCCGCCGGCGAGAATCCTTTGCATAGCAGCCCTTCGCATTGCCCGGCCCAACCCGCCGACTCGTAATAACAGCCAGACGTTAGTAACTGCCGCCGTGCATACAGTATCCTTTCAGGACGAAGACTGCGTAGCCGTCAAACAGTCGCGGGGCCGTCAATGGCAGTGCGACGAACAATGCGGAATCACGCCGATAACTCTTTTTCTATACATTTGTCGCTCCTTGCCTCGGTCTTTAATTTTAATATACTTAAACCTTTAATTCATTTAGCATCCCGAATCGATAGTTTTTCACATTTTCACGATACTTGATGAAAATAAGAAAAAAATTAACGTTTTGTAATTTGAAAAGAGAGAGTATCTCTCTTTTTAGAATTAATTCTGATATATATTTTTTTATTGATCAAAACACGCCCTTTTGATCGTTATTGGCTCCAATGTGTTTTTTTCATAGAAAAAAACTTCTCGATTCTTTTTTTGAGGAAAAGCTCAAATTAGTAAATTTAACTGAACAAATTCTAACGGAACAACAATGAATCCACAGCGCCAATTTAGTACTAACGAGCCAGGATTCACAGGCGTTCACTAACTTAGCAACCCAGCGGCGGTCCACGCGAGAGACATACCGAAGGGAGCGAGAACCCGGTGGTGCGCGAATCCGGCTGTCCGATCTCGGCAAATTTCGTCGTGCTTGTTGTTTAGATTTCTCCGTTATGTGTTGCATAATCTCCCGTGACTGGGTCCCGGAGCGGAGAGCAACAAGAAAGGGGAAAAGAGAGAAAGAAGGTACGGAAGAACCGCGGGCGCGCGAGGGCCGGGACGAGGGCGGGCGCGGGAGGGCGAGAGGGTAAAGACAAGAAAGAAAAACAAAGTTCGCGGAGAGCAGGAAGTGGCTCGCGTAAAAAGAAAAGCCCCGGTAGCTCGTCCGCGGAGCGACCGGAGCGAAGAGAGCGGAGTGGAGTAGTAGGCCAAGTGGCAGGAACTTCCTCGGAGCCGCGCGCGCGCGCGCGCGCGCGATTCTCTTCCGAGAGATCAGGAGAGAGAAAGAGAGAGAGAGAGAGAGAGAGGGGAGATGGAGGGGGAGGTACCTTTTATTTCGTTCGAGGGAGTAACTGTCAGCCGGGTATTTCGCGGAGGCAAAATAAAATATAAAGGGTAAGCGCACCGGTGCAACGTGAGGTATATATGGACCATCACGAGACGATAGTGCGGCAAGAACGGCGGCGAGTGGGACCCCTCGACGTCCCGAACAGTGGCGGATGTTAGCGAGGGCCTGATATACGAAAGATTCGACCGGCAAGGAACCACCTTCCTCGTACATCTTTATCGTTAAATAAAAAGCAACGCGATGTTCGTTTCCCTTTAAATCGCTGTAATCAAAATGAATGTAAAATATGCATGCAATATAATTATGAATGCAATACGAAAAACCTGGAAATTAAATTATTAATTAGAATATTAAATGTTGATGAAAAAGAGCTTGCATTTTCAAATCGCGAATTTTTGTGCTCACACGGATCTATATCTGTTTTTTTTTTTTTTTTTTTTTTTTAATGATAAACGCGGAGAGCTATCGGGCCTGAAATGCGCGCTTCACGCCGCAATTGAGAAATTCGCCACCGATCCTGATCCGTCTCCGTTGCTTCTTTCGCCCTTTCTGCTCCTTTGCATCGGGCGTCTCTCTCGCCGGTCCTTCGCGCCGTTCTCTCTTTCTTTCACGATATCTCCGTCCCTCGTTCCTCTCCGTATCCCACGATGCTCGCAGACGCTTCTGGCAGACGAAACGCGTTTTGTTCTCAACTTCCTCGATCGCGCCTTCCGGACCATCGCACGCGAATTATTCGCGCGAGACTCGCAATGCGGGAGTCGTTGCATTCGATTGCATTTCTGTACACCGTAGCTCTGCAAAGTCTCGGTGTAAAAGAGAGGTGGCTAGTTTTGAGCATTGAACCGCATTAAGATTCATCAATTTCGCGAATCCTTCAATCTTTCGAGCAGTAGTAGCTCCGCAACAAAATAATCTTTTCTCACGATTCCGTTAGTTCTTGAATATTTGGCTAAAAATAATCTCTCAACGTCAAGGTTGAAACTCGATGTCACGAAATTTCAGGTTGACTCCTTTCATCGTTATTCTTCGAAATGGCGATTAGTGCCTGCGGCCGCGTCGCGTGTAGACGGCGATGCACCATAGATGCAATCGGCGGGCGCGCATCGGAATGTTTTTTCTCTCCAAGATCCTTCACTCGTTCTTGTTGAAGAGGAATTTCGTTCACGTGGCCGAAGACCGGCGAGGGAAGAGAGGCTAAGAGAGAAAGGGGGAGAGCCGGCGAGGGGGGCTCCCCGCCTCATCGTCTCGCCGTGGCCCGCGCTCGTAAGAGCCGTCGCGACGGTCGTCGTGCCAAGTTCATGAACCTTGAACCCCGCTTTTGCCCGCCGACTCGTTTCGAGAGATGGCCGCGTGACTGGCGATCCGTCGGTGATTAGGTTTTCGACCGACTAATGCCGTTCTCGAACCAGACTCGCCCGCCGAACGCGCCCGGTGCATGCAGTCCGACAAGCTACACACGCACTGTCGAAATCCGTCCCACCTATATCAAGCGTTTTCGATTGTGCACGTTTTCTCTTATCATTTCGACATTATTCAATTAACATAGACATTAATCCAAAATGGCTTTATGTAAATTAAAAAAAGAAACATATATATTATACTTTTAGATCAAGCAGATTTTACACAACAAGAGGATAAATTCCTCCAGCAAAGTCTCAACGCTCTCGGTCGCGCATTTCATGTAACGTTCGCATACATGACCTGCGTAACGCCGTTTCGCGCGTCCACCTGTACGTCTACCAGATAGTCACGCCTCGCAATGCCGCTCCATCAAACAGCAACGTGACGCGGTGGCCTCGAGAAATACAGGAACGTCTTGAAAACAATGACGTAAGATACGAGGGGAGTTTCATCTCGGGAATTTAACTCGGATGCGCCGCGACGTCCGCCACGTTGCTCATTGTCGGCCGGATCGCGCGGTTGATTTTTCCTCCCGAGCCACTTTTCCTCGTCGTCGGAGGAGCGTCGGGGGGACGCTGTCCCAGTTGCCAAAATTATCCAGCGCGTAGTGCACAGCCGCCCCCCCTTCAGAATTACCAGCCTCCGCAGCCGCTCCTGTGTTTTCGTCGTACGCGACGGGTTCGGCCGCCGCGGTAGACCCCCGACGAGATTGCGAGATTGAGAAACGCTGGTCGTGGGGAACGAGACGGGCCGGCTCTCAAGGCCGCGCCGTGGTCCCACTCCCCCGCCAACCACCAAGTCCGAGTCAAGGGCGTTTCTCCCACCGCTCGGCACATCGGAGTTATGGGCAGCCGGGGAGACCCGGGAGAGGATCTCGTCTCTCTCTCTCTCTCTCTCTCTCGTGCGATTCCCCCCTTGGTGCCCCTCTTCCCCCCCGTCCGGCGTCTTCTCTCTTTATCCCTCACGATTTCGTCCCCCGTCTCACTTTCGCCTCGCGTGGTCCATATAGCGAACGCGTAATTCTCCCTCTCTCTTTTCTCTGTCTCTCTCTCTCTCTCTCTCTCTCTCTCTCTCTCTCTCTCTCTCTCTCTCTTCTCTATCCTTTCTTTCCGCTTCTCTCGCCTCGTCCTCTTCGTCCCGCTCCCGGCTGCCGTCTGTGTTCTCCGTGCGACGTCGTCGATGACGACCAAGTCTCGCTTGGCTTAACTATACGAACTTCGTATTGTCATTGTGCGGAATGCCTCTTACGAACGTCCTCATGATCCACCGCGCGCGTTATCGCCGACGGCTCAAGTTACCGTGATCCCGGTGAAGTCAAATTTCAGCGTCGTCGAAGCGTAAAGACAAACTCTCTCTCTCTTTCTCTCTCTCTCTCTCTGTTCAGATTCAATTGTGTGATAATTGACATAAGATGCGCTTTCTCATAAATTCAATTTATCAGTATTAGACAATAATAATGCGTAATTCAATTTTACTAAAAAAAAAGGCATCAACTTTAAGCCAGTCGAAGGTCCTAATTCAGTTGCGTTTAACTGTAGAGATTCCGCAGCATCGAGCACGATTCTGCAGCGACTGAAAGCTTCCCCAATAGTACTAAATATATTTGCTCCCGAAAGGTTTTTCTAACGGCTACACTTTAAAGAAACGTAAATAACAATTTATAAGTAAAATCTTAAAAGAGTCATCCCGAGCACGATTATTTCCGCGCGCGCAAGGTTTCTGGTACCTCCAAGTTTTCCGCCGTATAAAATCCTACGAGCGCGATCCTTATCGAAATTGAATTAGATCGAAAGTCGGGCCGCGAACTCGGTCTCCAACGAGTCCCGAGACAAATGGAGTGCTCGGCTGCGAACAAAAAATATTATCTATCTCGCCGCGACGTTACGCTCGATCGGAAGGATCCACGGCGCATAATAATTTTCTCGCGTTCCCACCGGGTCCCGGCCCGGCTCAAAACAGTCGGAGTCATACTTCATGATCGCTGATATCGCCGTAAGTCGTCTTCTCCGCCGCCGCGCGGCCGGCTGGATTCTTCCTCTCTTCCCCGGCCAGCATTCTTCATCTCTCCGCCGAGAGTCCCAACGGGTTTTCGGGCATGCATGATGATCCATCATTCTTCGCACCGTTCCGATACCCCGGCTGCCTCCTTGTCCTTCGGCTCGCTCGTCTGCACTCCGCGGCGCAGCGCGCATCAGCCGTGCCACGAACTGCAGCTAACTCGTCGCTTATCCTCGACGATTCGCCGTATAATGATTGGCAATTCGTCGCGAGCCGAGTGTCTTCCCGTAGGCGTATTTGCAAAAACTCTCGATATTCGGCCGACTCGGTTTGGAAGCGCGTGCGAACATTAAATCTGCTACTAGTAAAAATTCTATTTTCTGCCATTTCTTTTTCCTGCGAAATAGAAACTGTATATCAACGGTATTTTGATATATGATTTGCTCTGATGTTATGTTAATAAGTACAATGTGATGCACGAAGAGAAATATTCCAATCAAGGAATCTTAATTCTGCTCTGAGAATATTTTATCATTCCTCTTCAGCGATAGAAGATTTAATGGTTAATAATTATAAAAAGTGAGAGTGTGTATGCATCAATGAATTTGCAAATACTCGACGAAAATGGAAGATAACTTAGAGCTTTTAGACTTGGAGATTCCTAATTTCTAACTTATTCTTTCGGTACAGTGGATAGTTTATAGACTTCCAAACGAGTATACTATTGAAATTTCGATTCGCAAGATAAGTAGATTTAATTTTCTTCCATACGCATTTTACTCCAAAAACAGCACATATTATTCGCTGGAAAATAAATCACGGCGCTACACATACGCTCATACCGTTCGGCCGACGGCAATGAATAAAATATATCAAGGTGTTTTGTAATTTTCGGTGCACTCTCGTTCTTGCATCACACGCTCTGCAACCACCACGAGCATCGCGAATACGCCGGGGCTCCATTCAAGGACACAATATTCAGAAACCGAAAGTGCGATCACGCGAAAATCTAACGTCTCGCCGAACCGGTCTAACCGGATTCGGCGTGTACGCGGCTGGTTAAGATGGGTACGCCGATCGGGTGAGCCGCGTAAACTCGTTCCTCGTCATTTTTGGCAATAACCGCATTAACTTGTATCCCGGCCGCGGGATGCAAGTGTGAATCGAATTGGCCATCGCCGTGATTCGCGCCGTCAGAGCGGTGTCAGAGGTCGTCGTCTCCGTGTCTCGCTTTGCGAGGACGAGCGGTTAGAACGGTAGTCCAGATAACAGAGTCGATATCGTCTTTATGATCGTGTGTACGTAAAGCTACCAACTGTTGACAGTTTCTTAACATTTTATGAGATAGAATGTTATGTAAATATTAAAATAATATGATATTGCTTTAAAAATGTATCGCGCAAACCTTGATATTTGTAATTATTCGTAATTATTCAGCGCGTACGATTCTCGCGAGATCAATCGGCGCGTGATTTTTCTTGACAATTCAAAATTGCTCGATTGTTTGTCATAATGCAAAGTTGAACGTAACTACGGCGCTTTTCACTCCGCCTTTCCTTTGACAGCCCGAGCTCTCTCGGCTATCTCAATTTGATCTTTTTACAGTCTTCGTATGGGCGGGATTCACTTGTGCCGCGGGTCTGTGGTCGTGAAGTTGGAAAGTCAAGTGCAGTCGGGCAGCTTCTACGTAGACGACAGAGTTTCTCAAACACAGCGCGCGCGGCTTTCTCTCTCTCTCTGTATTTCTCTGTCTTCCTCTCCCTCCCTCTCTTCGTTCCTCTCCCGGCTCGTGTGTTTATAGGCCGCTCAAACTTTTGCATCGATCGCGTATTATAGCTTAACAGTTCTCCAGACTTCAAGTACGCTTCAGATGATCACCTCTCGCTTCCCTTCGAGTAACTACTTAAACGCTCCGTTTTTGCTACCGTGCAAGAAGAGTAATGCTAAAAGTCACCGGCAAAAGTGACGACGTTATTTCCCGCACCGGCGGACAAGACAAATGCTTTTACATATATCGCATCCCGCTCTCTTCCTCCTATTCTCGCGGATACACGCGGCAATCTTTCCATCTTCCGGGAATAATGGACGGAACACTGTCGTGTTTGCATGTTTAACAAATGAAACTAGATATTCCGGGAGCAAATTATCCTTTTTTGATAGGATATTAGCATGCACCCTAATATCAGAAAAGTAACAATAAAATTGAATTGTTTCAATTAAAAATATACAGACCCACAAAATTAAATTTTGGAAGCAATATTGCTGAATTTAATAAAACCGATCGTCTCTTCTATTTCTGCTGGTCAGACGTTTCTATCTATTGTCGATAAAGCGAGAACCACTGGCAAATCGTGTTCGCATGAACGAGAGCAAGTGGCTTCTGTGCCACCCACACAGATGGGCAAGATTTTAACGTACGATTTCTACGGGATCTGATGAAGTCGAACGGATAAGTACGCGCGTTCGCGAGCGCGCATACAGACGTCGGCTTGTCATAAGCGCACTTTGTAAAATGCGTTGCAAATAATCCAAATCAAGGCTGCCGCGGACAAGCCGCGTTCTGACAAGCAGCCGTGATCTGACGTGTCCGTGCAAAACTGGTTGCAACCGCGCCAGAGACGGACTGTTTCCGACGTTCGGTCGGTCGGTCGGTCGGTTGGTTGGTTGGTTGGTTAGTTTCGCAAATTTACGGTCACGACTTGAAATTTATTCTCCGCGCGTCGTAGACTCGATAAAGCTGATCCCGAAGTTGCGGTTGAAATTTCACGACGCCAAAGTGCGGCTCTTCAGAAAGTAAAAATCCAAAGAGTTTCGGTAATTTTTGTCGTTCAATTTGAAATACTTTGTTACGCTTATAAAATGTTTATCGAAATGTTCATACAGAATGTCCCAGAAATTGTGGATGTTCTTTTAATTATAGCTTGTTGTGTTCGCGTAAACCAAACTTCTGAGAGAAGTTGTAATCAACGATAGCAAATTATTTTTGTCTTAAGATTGTTTGTCGCACAATTATTCGCAAATTGTTTCATGCGGGAGGTGCTTTTGAAGCGCGATGTATGTGTCGATCATTAATTCAACCATGAAAACAACAGAAAAGCGAAAGTTACAAGAACTCAGACTGTCGAAAAAAACTGAAGAATTTAAAGCACAAGAAGCGAGCGGAGAGAAACAACATAACTGCCGGCTGAAACAAAGCAATAATTATATAGCCGCGCTATTTACCGAGACATTATGTTTTTCATTGCGCTGCTTTCTAATTGACAGCGAAATGCCGACGAAAACGAAAGTGCGCTTAAGTTATGCAAGTTTGAAATTAAGCCAACGGCGCTTTTACTTTACATTAACGTCGAAATTCTTTGATCAGCAGAAGAGCCTTTTAGCCTTCACTAGCGTTTTCTATTTGTCAAAAAAAAAAAAAAATATGTTATTATTATACAAAATTCCCTCTTGGACTAATATTAAATTTTATAGTAAAATAAAAATTACACTATTTAATTCTCGAGAATTCATTACGAGCAAAATGATATCTCGGTAAACAGGACGACGAGTGGAACGTAACGGAAAATTAATGAGGGTTCTGTTTTTTTGAAGACATGCGCTCCTCTGGTTTTATTTGTAAATTTTATTTGTATAAAAAAGTGAAAATGAAAAACAGAACACGCTCGGGGCACGGACGCGGGACCGTTTCGTGACGAACACACCCGCACTTGTTGATTAATATATATATACACACACACACATATATATATATATATATATATATATGTGTATAGATAGATATATATATATATATATATATATATATATTACACGAACCGGTGAATCGCGGACGAGGTGGATGTACACGGTGGAAAACGGGACGATGGAAGTTGGAAGTCGCGTCGGAGAGAAGCGAGCGAAGAAGGAACGCAGAGTGGAAAGAAGAACAAAGGATATATACGATATACATGATGATATATCTTTGGGAACATTATCGGTTCGAACAGAATCGGACCCGCGCCGCCGAGACACTCTCGTCAGTCACAAAATATATGAGACGAAAACTGATTTCCTTCACTCTTCCCGCTCCCTAAATTACTATTAGGAACCTGGTTCCGCCATAACGATGCATCTATTTTGCAGTGCAGCGAAAATTCTGCGCCCAGATCCAGCCGAGTTAACTGTTCGAACCGAAAACACGGCTCGATTTGATGTAATATAATAAAAATAATAATACAAATAACAATAATAATAATAATAATATATATTGCATACTAGATTACAAATAATCCAAAAGTTAAATCAAATAAGTTAAATCGGCTGTTACAAAAAATAATTCAGAACGTGTTATAATTAATATCTATTCTTAAATGATTTACGGTTAATGTTTTACGGTAGATTTATTAAACAATAATCTTTTGACGATTTTGAGTACCTCGATAACACAGATTTATGTCAAGTGCGAGAACTTAACTATATAACTTAAAGACAGAAGCAACGGAAACAAATCAAACAGGAACTCGACGTAATAAAATATATTTCATGCACGCAAAAAAAAGGCATGTAATTTCGCTGCGCACTATTCACAGGTTTCTCTAATGGCTGCTGTTTAATGGCTGATATTTTCACAGAAAACATCGTTGTCTTTAAAGAGCTCCTCTCTCTCTCTCGCCGAAAAGGTAACATCATTCTCAACAATTTATCGTACCGTCAAACATGAATCAAGAGGTATACCAGCGGCAATATAATTAGGGAAGTTGCGCCGCGAATAAATTTGCATGCGAAACGACGAAAAACGAGGTAAGGTCGATCTTGGCGCAGTATTTCGCTGCTCGCGTATATACTTGTAAATAATGGTATATGCATCACCGGCGCTTGGCACCGCGTGATCTCTATTTCTTTTACAATTGCGATCGTGCGAGTTACGTGTGCATGTATGTATATATGTATACATATATAAATCTATATAAATAAGACACGAGCTACGCGTACGTTGAAAACGTCGCCCAAGCGCGACTTCTTTCCCATATCTTTCAGAAATGAATCTTTCCCCCACATTGCACATCATGAGAATTAAAATAAACGTATAAAAATCGAAGAGAATAGAAAATGGAATTTTTAAAACACCGCTCGATCTCGAAGATTAAGAACTCGTATCTTGGCAAAGCGCATTCCCATCAATTCCATTTAATTCGTTTATTTATTTTTTTTGCGGCAAAATAATTTGCATATTACGGAATAAAGCAAATTTCTAGCATTATCCGAACTTGCGTGAACACGCAATGTAACATTCCGCAACTCGTAATTAGACGTACATGGTGCGCGTGTAATGCTGTATGCGCTAAACGGCACTGTTTAATGATATTTGCAAAATTCGCGTGCTTTCCTTCCAACGTTTTCAACGTATCACGGCACGATCCTAAGTATACTTATGCGCATCTGTGAAACGTATTGCACCTGCGTCGGCGTTCGCATCCGAGGGTTTTTTTCCTTTTCTTTTTCTTTTTTAAAGCTAAATTTTGAAAGCGAGATCTCATGCGACGAAGAAACGTAAGCGAACATTCGTTGAACTTCTTTCACGCGCATCGCGGTGTTTTCTCGTCCGTATAAATTAACGTTCTGGAAGATTCGTCTCTCTCATATACAAAAATTCAGTCGATTAAAAGAAACCGCCAGAAAAACTCGCTCTATAAAACTTGATACCTGACCTTCCGTATCGAGCACCATTTTAAAAACGTGTTTTTGTTTCTTTCTGTTTTTCCTTCTATATTCAGTACATTAACACCTTGTCGTATTTCTCAAAATTCTTTCGAAATCGGATACATAAATATCATTTCAAGCTAAATTTAGCTTCGTAAAATTTTTTCTCTATCTACGCTACAAATAAAACTATAATTGAAACAACAACAGCAAATTGCAGCAATAGCAGGCTTACTTAATTCAAATCGTTGATGCAACCAGGCCTTATATTTCATTATAAAATAAAATAAAGCTTTATATAAAATCTAGTAATCTCTGAAATAAAATAAAATTTATTATAAAATATATCTTAAGTCTAATTAAATAATTAAGTTAATTAAAATAGAGAATAGAAGAAAAACTCCGTTGCAGCTCTGATTTGAAGATCAGAATTATTGCACAACTTTATAGAACGAGTTCCTATCGGTTTCTTCAAATTCACTTATTTTTCTGCGGAGTCTCTGAAAACAAAATGAGTACAAATAACTACGTATAGAATGTCGGATGCGCCACCCTGTCGGCGGGGCACGGCCCATCTGTGGGCGCGTGCCCTGAGTCTTACAAGGGAAAAGAGAAAACAATAATTTACATATATATCATTAGGTAATATATATATAAAGCTTAAATCTAAAATCTATGTTGAGCATTCGGTGAACGACGAGGGTGGCGCAGCCTGTCGTAAGCGTGCTGCCTCTTTCTACACGTCTTTGAAAGCACTTTGAAATACATCCAACTATAAAAAAAAAAAAAAAAAAAAATAAGAATAAAAAAGAAACAAGATCGCTGTTCTGTCCATTACGTATACGGATACGCGATCGTGCGTTTACCGCGGGATTCGTCACGAGCTGATATTCAGAAATTTCCATGCATCCCATCTTGTCGCCATGGGCATACAAGAAAATCTAATTGAATCTGTTTTCAAAACAATACCGAAAATATTTTCCAAATCAATTCGTAAATTGTTCGTAGATTGGAAAGCATTTTTGTTTTCGTCAAATTCATGAAAATTTATCGTTAAAAAAATATATCTGTAGAGATGTAAAGTATCTCTCCTCAAAACTGAATAAGCTGAATTGCGCACAATGCAAAACGCAACAAGTGATGAATAAAGAGAGTAAACGCTGGTGTTCGAGGTGATAGACGACAGCCGTTATTGCAAAATAGTAAATCGATCGACGGGTACTGCGACGTTTCTCATCCGTCTTTGTGATCCGAAGGGAGCGAGAGAGCGCCGCATTCGCGGGAGATAATCGCGATATTCAACTCGAGAAAGCCGGCTGACGCGTAATTCCGACGTAGGATCGTATGAAATTAAGCGGATGTTGCTCATCGTTAGCGGTCGTTATCACAGTATATCGCTGATTCTACTGAATACGTGCGCTTTGCTCTCACTCTCTCCCTCTCTCTCTCTCTCTCTCTCTCTCTCTCTCTCTCTTTCTCTCTCTTCAACTCTCTCCGTTTCTCATTCCCTCTCGCCGATCGAAATGGCACCGCGCAACCTTCCGACGTCGTCGTCTAACCACCCGAACCAGTTTTGCTCACAAGCAAGGGCGGGATGGTGATTTTTCGACGCGTGAAACTGATAATATTTAGAGGAACGAAGCAATGAAATATCAAGCACATCTTTAAATCTTGCCTTTTCTCTTCTTCTCCCCTAAAGATTAACAGATATTTCTGTAATTGAATTCTACCGTTTTCTTTCCTCGATAATCGAGTCTGATGTAACATTAGTTTTCGTATGTAAGTCCGCCCCTGCTCGCGCAGCAGCTCACGACGAGTTCCGCGGTCTCGCGCGTATATATATACGGAACTTAAAAGTTAAAAAGTAACGTCCCTGTCATTCGGCCAGAAAACAGCTCTGGACCTTCCTTCTTGCAAAGTACATTTTGCAATATGTATATAAAATATTTATATATATAATATATATAAAAAAGAGATTAAAAAAAACACCAATCCGACATCGCTTCCTTCTTCGTTCGCGACATTCGAATATACGTATTATTATATCACACGGCGGATTTTGTGACTGCGAGATTAGAATATAATAAGCATAAGCACTAATAGTCGATTATCGATAATAATGTATAAAAAAGAAAGAGACTTCTACAATGTCGGATATGAAAACGGAGTGAGAGAAATTGATACAGTCGACAGGATACAGCGTAATAAAAACAGAGGTGATCAAAACTTTATGATGATACTAACTAAAAAATGCACCATATGCAATATCTCTCTTGTAAACTTAATAATATAATATAATAATTATTATGTATATATATATATATATATATATAATAGCAATAATATTAATAATAATAAAATAATAGTAATATAATAATGATAGATATAATGATACAGGGTGTATTGAGTACATCGTAGTAATAATAATAATAATAATAATAATAATAATAATAATAATAATAATAATAATAATAAAAAAGAAAACAAATATCTATTTTTATCTACACATTGTCTACAACAGTTATTATCCCCTTTTTCACACTTCCCATTCTTCGGTTTATACGATTCTCAATCGCAATCAATTCCAAAACTTCGCTTCGGTATATAACGTCTTGACTCATTAGAGAGAAAGATCACGTCGAGAAATGTTTATGCGCGTGTCTCCCTCCTACTTCCTTTCTCTAAACTTGGCGTGTGTGTATATTGTGTAATCGGTTACTTTCGTTATCACGGATTTTCTTAAAGTACAATCGGCCGTGTGCATGTAAGTCCGAACCGAGTCCGAGGTGTTGTCACGTGCTTCTTTTTTCTTTTATTACGGTTTCTCCGCTTTTTCGTTACTCCTTTCAGCATTATCGCATAATTTGCGCGCAATGTTCCCCCGTGTTTTACCAATCGAATTGTACGAGATCTTCGTTAAACGCTTCAGATTTGACATATATTAGACCGAGATGCGCACACAGCGCCGGCCATTAATTTGTAAAAATTGCAGAAAACTGATTAATTTCGAACAAAACTTTTTGTCGAAAAACTGTTTAATTTTCTGCACGTTATAAATTAGTGGTCGGAATTGTAATTTTATATTGCAAATTTAGTAAAGTGCTGCGCACTCGTTAGTTAAATGAAATATTTCAATTTTTTCCGCCTCGTAGACTATAAAATAATTAATTTTGCCAGTAAAATATATGTGCGGTGAAAGATTTTAAAAGAAGCAAAACTTTGATTGTGTCCCGAGAATTAAAGAAAAAATCAAAATACAAAAATGCGTTACAGCTGCGGAATGTTTTGCAAATAAATGGCTTCACTAGAACATATGTTATTTTGAGTGAGGCTAAATTTCTTTGAGCATTGTCAGTGAAAAGAAAAGATATCAATTTCTAATTTTGTTGACAAATTTCTAGTTAATGAATAATGTAACAATTTCTAAGAAAAAAAATGGTGTCAACTACACTCAGCGACAGTTTCAGTTTTTCTCCAGGTGTTCATTTGTTCTTGCGATAATATAAATCACTAGTATATTATTCATAAAAGGTGAAAAACATACTCCGCGGACATCGGCATTTATCCGATCGATAAAAACATTCTGCCTGCGATAGAGAATGATACATATAAATGAGGACAGATGTATTCACAGCAAAAATGAATTACTATCGCCCGAGTTGAGTCTCGGCGTGCATAGTAAACAAACTATTATAGTAGAAAAAAAAAATAAAGAAAACAAAATTATTTTTTTGTCATATTTTAAATCACACTTCCGTAAAAATAAAAGTCAAAGTCTTGGAAGTCCTAGAAAAATATATGCTGAGGTTGAAAAGTTGCAGTCTTTCGATGCTGCGAGCAAACAATGTCACGTAAACGTAATTTTCAATATTACGGAATATTGAGCACCTTTCACAATACGTCGAATACGATAAACGTTAAAGTTGCACGTTTGGTGCGAAACTCAATCATCATTAATTAAAAGGCTCAGAGCGAGAGCAAAGCAGACTATAAATTTGCAAGACTCTCTTTAGACACGATTTCACGTTTAAAGTGGATCTCACAAATTATGTATTTACTTCATTCCTGCTCTGAAACTTTTAATTTTCATTTTAGACTCACGTATTATCGTTCGCTGAGCCCGGCAAGGCTTTAGCGTTTACCATGTCCCCCCGAAATGCTATTGCAGAAAGTCTCTATTAACATAACGAGTATTTCAACATTTTTTTTGGTCTCATGCGGACACATATACGTACGAAGGTATACAGAAATCGATGTTTCGAGTATAAAAGAGCGTTAATGTGTAACGAGCGAGTTTGCTTGCGCTTTTTTCTCTTCGCCGCAAGAACGATAAAAATATCCTAAAAAGGGCACGTGGGTAAATGCGTGAAAATTATTTCCACATCGATAATCATACTCGTAAATATTACGAACGGCCACCGGAAGAGACCCTGCCATTCCCGGCGCCCGATACTTCCCCACTCGCCATCTTTTTTTTCTCATAGTTTCGCGTTTTACGTAATGAATGAAAGAAAGTAAAATAGTAAGAACAACAAAAAAAAAAGAAAAACAACAGCGAACAACCACCACGATTATATCGTCGTCGTCATTTCATTCTCGCGATATATAAGTAGATTTTCTTTCATTATAATAATTTAATGAGTCGTTTATTAACGTGACGCCTCACGACGCGATTCCCTCTTTTCCTTTTTTTCCTTTTCCAGTATTGTATATTAGAGAGTATCGATAATTGCGGTTCCTCAATATAATATAATATACCTTCCTAAAATACGGTCAAATCACTGCCGCGAGCAGCAATTCCGAGGCACTACGAACAGGCCACAGAGAATATGGCCGCACAATTATCATCTTCAGATCTCTGTGTGTGTCTCTAAATGACAAAAGACTAACTGTAGAACACCTAATACGTACGTAATCGTAATTATACTAACGCATCTCGTCGTCTAGAGTTTAGACTCATTATGTAATGTACAATAATTAGAGAGATCACACGTCTTAATATAGAAATTTTAAAAGATTATTCTCTAGAGTATACGTTGAAACGTTTTCCTCCTCCGTCCCCTATCTTTTTCGCTCTTCATTTAAGTATTGCCACGAAGTGTTTTCTTTTCCCTCTTTTTTTCTTTTTCTTCTTTTAAGAGTAATGATGATAATTCTCCGAGATGTGAGCGGACCCCGTACGAGAGCGCGGTCCTTCAAAGTCTTTTCTTTACCTTGAGCTACACTATCGTCTACGCTACTTAAACGCTAACTTCTACGGTGTCTCAGCCTTCTTCCACGTTCCCTCCTCATTTTTTTTTTCGTACTCGCTTACCTAGTATTTTTTTATATCAGCACCAATCTGATTTTAAAACCGATTCAAAATATCGTCATATAGTTAGAATATAATATAACCTGTCGTATAAATATACATTCAAATATTACTATAGTATACAAGAGTCGCAACCCCCCCCCCTCCCCCTCACTTCTTCCAGTTCGCGCTATCGCGGTATATCGTCGTCGTTTCTTGACTCGATTTACCGAAAAGCTATGGCTCAGCACAGTGGGAGGATACGTCGTCCTCGTAAATTCTACCTATAATCTCTCGTATCTTCCTCTTTTCCGCTCATCATATCTTTTTCTTTTTCGCCCCCCCCCACCCCCTCTTTCTTCCCCGAATCTCTATCTTCTTTCTCCTACTCTCTCGTTCAATCACACTTTTTCGCATCTCATTCACACGCAGCCTCATTCGCACGCACTTGCATACATCACCTTTCTCCGTCGTGTTCTCCTCTTCGTTCTCCTTCTTCCTCTTTTGTTTGGAGCGAACGGCTTTACATATTTACAGGCATTCTTCTCGTGGTCGTGTAAGCGCGCCTCCCTTCAGGAAAGCACAACATATCTCTCTCTCCCTTTCTCTCCCGCGAAACTTTTAAAACATAGGCAAGTTAAATATTGTATCACAATCGTTTTAGTCTGGTCGAAATCGAACATCTTCAACCCGTTTGGCGATACGTGGCGTTTTTGTTTTCTTTTTTTTTTTTTCTTTTGAATCGGTGTGAGCGGCGGCGCCCCGGACGGCGCGTGCACCATCCCGCGAGGGGGAGAAGACAGAAGTGAACTCACTTCGAATCCGCCCACACCCCGCGGGGCAAACTCTCGTGCCATTCGCTTGTCCACGAAAGAAACGCGAGAAGGTACGTCGTAATCGATTAATTATAAAAAATACATACGGAGGAATAGACGAGATTCTTCGTTGAGTTTACTTTACCTTGGTCTGGCTAGTGAGAAGCTCGACGGTGAGCGACGGTCGTTTTTCCGAGCTTTTCCCCCTTCACCTTGTCCTTGGTGCGAGATCGACGACTTGGAGAAGCGGATTGCAGCGGGAATCGATATTTGCTGACGGACAGACTATCGCCGATGTATGCCGACAATAATGGACCGTTAATCCCGGGGTTATTCTAATCCGACTCACTACTGAAAGCAATGCGCGATCGCGGAGAAGTAACGAATATTGCATCGCGATCGCGTTATATAGAAGAAAAAAAAAAAAAAAAACGAACCGTATGTCACGAACTTACTACAATCGGATATTTGCATTATCGCGTGTCACCGACTGATACCTGAGCAAATATAATCGCATCGTCGCTCAATAGCGGCAATGCAACGACGAGTGATGATCCTAATTGAAACGTCGTCTTTCCGCGAAGTCATTCAGTAACAGCGTTCCAACACATTTATACGAATGTCACAGAGCGCGAGAGAAAGCTCGGTCGCGTTTTCTTGCTTCGCGAACAACGCGAAAATCCAAGACACATCGAACACGAGTGTCTAAACGATCCCCGAAATTCTTCGGCGTTGTTTTTATCCCTTCGTTCGCATTATAGCTCGCGCTACAATTTCGAAACAGATTAGAAAAGCAGTTATCTTTCGAATAACTTTTTTTTATCCGACAGTCAACTCGAGACGAAGCGATCGGACGACAGGCGTTCTCGCAGTGTCTTTCAGACATTTGCGTGCGACGGTTCGCGCGACGAGAAACCGACGATTCACCGTTCTCACCGTCGAGCTCGGAACTAGCTGGCGACGCGTTCCGAGGCTCTGCTGAGCAGCGATGGAACAAGAAGAGCGAGCGAGTTGTGAAACGACGAAAACAAAGAAGACTCTAGTAAATGCACAATGATAAATGTCACGGGTAATGTTGCTGGATCGGCGGCGGTGGCGGCGGCTGCTGCTGCTGGCCGCATCGCGACGCGGCAGCGGCGGCGGCAGCGGCGATGGCGTTCGACGTGGCGTCGGCCTCCAACGCGGCGGGACCAAAGCAGCGCTGAAACCTCAGCGCGGGGATTCCTGCTTGCTAGTAGGCGGCAGGATGGACGGTTAGTCACTGCGGCGGCAGACCGGTCGGCGGCTTGAACTCGCCGGTTACGGACACGCCGTTCGCCTGTGCGCCGGGAAATTGCGCTGTGGAGACCGGCGGTTGGTGGTTGAAGGCGGGCGCGTAGCATTGCGGGAAGTAAAGCTCCGGCTTGACGACCGTCGGCGTGAGGCCACGCGGCACGGGAACCGGGCCCAGGCCCGCCGGCGTGCCCGGTGGCTTCGAATCGCTGCTCGAATTCCGGCGCACCTTGGCCGCGTGCGGATTCATGTGGTTGTCGATGTGCTTCTTCACTTCGGGCTCGGTGGCGAAGCGCCGCCTGCAATTCGGCATCGGACAGCAGAACGGCCGATCGCCCTGGTGAGTGCGCGTGTGCTGGTCCAGAATCGCCTTCTGACGGAAATCCTTGCCGCACTGCTGGCACTTGTACGGCTTCTCGCCGGTGTGAATGCGCAAGTGCTGATTGAGAATCGTGCGCTGACGGAAGTTACGCCCGCAGTACACGCAACCGTACGGCTTCTCGTTCGTGTGGATTCGCAGATGCTGCGTGAGATGGGATTGCTGCCGGAACCTCTTGCCGCACTCCGGACACGGATACGGCCGCGACTCGATGTGTATGCACCCGTGTTGCAGCAGCGTGGATTTCTGCTTGAACTCCTTCTGGCAGATCGGGCAGCGCACGTACAACGGCATACCGGCCGAACGGCCGTGCTGTATCACGTCGGGTAGACAGCTCTTCGCGCCGCCTTGCTGCTTGATGTACTGCAGAGCGCCGAAGCTGCCCGGGCCGCCCGCGCCGAAGACCGCGTGATTGCCGCCCTTCGGGTCCTTGAAGTACGCAGGATATTGGATGGAATTAGCGTCCGGCGCCGGACTGAACGCGCCCGATTGCGTGTCTGTGTCGCCGAACGTCGACGCTACCTCCTCTTTGCCTTCCTCGGGCGGAAAGGGAACGTCCTGCGGCCAGAGCGTTGGCGTCATACCGTTCTTAAAGATGAGATGCGGACTCACGTCTGTAACAGGAGAATAGCTTACGTTCATCGGCGGTATTCCACGGCGGACGGGTGAGAGGAATGTTAGTAGCCCGGATTACGGATTAACAGAGAGAGAGAGAAAGAGAGAGAAAGAGAGAGAGAGAGATCTAACTACGTGCCAATTGTTAGCGCGAGTCGAACGTTCTTGCGAACGTTTGCTCGAATCCAGTGAAAATAACCCAAGCGACAAATGTCTGTGGAGAAACATCGAAAAAGACATTTCAATTCATTATTTGCACAATTGTTATTCGAAAAGCTATTGTAATCCAATTTATCGCGATCCCCACTGAAAGTTATTAGCAGTAACAGGCGTAGAAGAAGAGAGACGCGGTAGTCACTGGTTCGTAGACCGAGGTCCACCTGAATGAAGAAGCACGCGAGAAATTAAAGTTATTAGAGGGCAATCGAGTTAGATGAATGATGAGTCGGGCTGCGTTAGGATCTGGAACGGAAAGGGCTGCTCTATCTCACAGCTCACCAGCGTTCTCGCGTCCAGCTCAACCGTTCTTACCCTTACCCGGTTGGCCTTAGCGGCAACGAGTTGCCGACGGTTGCCGGTACTTTGCCTTTAGTGAATCGTCGCTATTAGCTTTCGAGGTATTTTTGAAACAAAACAAAAAACAGATCGCGCATAGGCTGGTGAGAGATATAGGAGTAGACCAGTGGTGAATTTACCCCGATTATTCAGAGACCTCTCTCACGCATCGTCCAGCGAATTTACAATTACTCTCTCGAGCTCGAAATCCGCCACTGGTGCAGATGAATCTGGGGTGAGAATCGAGATGAAACGTTAGTATGCGGGTTATTGTACCGCCGGCGGTAATGAACGTGATGATTATAATGACGACGATGGTGATGACGCCGACGGTGACGGTGGCGACGGCGACGGTTGCGATAGTAATGAGTGAGAACCGGTGGGTGGGTCAGTGTGTGGTTGTGGTGGACGCCCTCTGGGGAGTCTGGGAGGCAGAGAGAAATGCTCGCCTTGGTGTGTGCGGACGTGCTGATTCAGGATCGCCTTCTGACGGAAGTGTTTTCCGCACTCCGGACATTGGTATGGCTTCTCACCCGAGTGGATGCGCAGATGCTGGTTGAGGATGGCACGCTGTCGGAACGTACGCTCGCAGTACACGCAAGCATACGGCTTCTCGTTAGCGTGTATGCGCAGGTGCTGCGTGAGATGGGATTGTTGCCGGAACCGCTTGCCGCACTCCGGACATCCGTACGGCCGGCTGTCCGTGTGGATCCGCTCGTGTTGTAGCAGAGTCGACTTCTGCTTAAAGTCTTTGCCGCAGGTCAAGCACTTGAACAGACGCAGATCGCTGTTGCCGGCCTTGGACGACTTGCCGCTCTGCTGCACGATGTCGGGCAGCCCGGTTGCCATGTTCGGCGCGCCTGGGCTAGCGTACTGATGCGCGTCCAAACTAGGTCCGCCGTCACCCTGCCCGAGAGACGTCAACATCACCCCGGGCTGCTTGAGATAGTGCAACGCCGAAAAGCCGCCTGGGGTGAGCATGTGAGGTGGCACGGACGGCGAGGGATGCGGCCGGGCCTCTTTGAAGTAGTGCTGCGGGTATTGTTGCAGCTCACCAGCGCCGGGGAAACAATCACCGCGATCCACCTCCGCGTGAGGAGTCAGCTGTTGTTGTTGCGGCGAATGATCTTGCGGTTGCGTCTGCTGTTGCTGTTGTTGCTGAGGTGGTTGTTGAACTTGCGCCTGTTGCTGAACCTGCTGCTGCGTTTGCTGCTGTTGTTGTTGTTGTTGCTGCTGCTGCTGCTGCTGTTGTTGTTGCTGCTGCTGGGACGTCGCCTGACTCGATTGTATGTCATCGTCCGGTGGTGTCAAGGACTGAGGTTCGGGAGGCGCCGAGGGATACGGCGAGGGCACGGGCGAGGCTAACGAGGGCGGTGGACCGCTTTCGCCGCCCTCGACCGGAGGACCACAGGCCTGCTGTGGGCTTCCCGACGAGGAGGAGCCCTGCTGCTGCTGCTGTTGTTGCTGCTGCTGCGGGTACAGTCCGCCGTCCTGGAGAGATCCCGGCCCCGGGCCCCACTGACCCTGGGGTCTCTCCATGTTATCTTTGTACAGAACGTAGGGCGCGCCAGTATCTGTAAGCAAACAATGCAGAAGAGCGTTCGCGATTAGGCAGATGCTGACGTAACAGCGCGCGTTACTTTGTATTAGCAGTACCGTAAAATACTCGCTATTTTTCTTTTTTTTTTTTCCTATTTAACAATAAAACATTTAATTTTGCGATTCGTGGCATTTATATTTCAATTTCCGCGTACAATTCAGTGTGAGCACAGACAGTGCTCCTGAAATAGAACTAAATTCTGCAAACGTATTCGTTGACTAACGTCGTTTGAGAACAATTTGTTTTAAAATTGAATCAAGAAGCGCAAATCTTTTGCATAAAGAATCTGCGATCCTAGAATGCGCGTTCTAGACCGTACTGTGTTCCCGGTTACGCATGACCAGACACGTCCGGTTCACGCTTCACAAGTTCAACCGCTGTTGTGCAGGTCGAATCTATTCCGCATCGCGTCGATAATTTATAAGGTGTTAAAATTACACTCGCGCGACAGAGAATCACGTGTTCGATTCGTTGAATTTCTGAATCCTTGAAGAATTTTGTCCTTGAACGGCTGAATTGCTTCTTGCAATCATATCGTTTGTTATCGATTCCTCTTTTTTACCCGTTAATCGTTTAATTACTTGAATAATGCGGCTATAATTAACCGAAAATAAGAGGCAAACGCAAGGGAAAGTAATCATATCGCGCCGAGTTTTTAATTAAACTGCTATGATTTAAGACGTGTGTCTTGTCCAATCAAAATTATCGCACGCAATTACATCGCGAATAAGACGGCTCAAGCCGTTTCGCGATTACGGAATTTACGTTATGCAATATCGCGAGGCATTCCTCCTTTTATCGCGCTAATTACATTAGCCTTCATACTCTTTTATTTGCCAGGAGGATTTGTCACTCAATTTGCATTTCGTGCAGACCGCTTAAAGTGATTTTTGCTTCTGTTTCGTCGGATGATTCATCCGATACAAAAGTGTCTCTTCGTGAAAAGTGTTCCGATAGAAATTTTACCATTTGCGCCTGCGGCAACTGCGCGATCCCTACCCGCAATTTATATCAAACGGAACTTCGAAAAATTCATTAAAAGTGGAACGATCGCTAATTAGTTACAAACAAAGAGATATAAAAGCGAGGCTTAGATATATATACAACAGAACGCGAGATAAATCAAAGCACTGTAACATTTGTTAATGCTATATGACAGAGAACGATTTAAAAAAAATACTCGTTAGCGAAGTTCGCAAATGTGTAGATTTGTACGGGGGAAAAAAATAAGAGAAATCGCGCTATCCGCACGTTTGCACGTGAATCAACCATATTTATAGCTAATCGTTTTTACTGTGCGACATTTACTCGTATTACATAACCGTTGTTTGTTGAGATAATGCCGTACGCAACGCGCTCGCATCAAGATTAGTTTATTGCGATTCCAAGATTATCCCCGTCGCATAATCGCATTTAACTATTCCAGGAATCTCCGGAGCGACAACATTATAATATCCCGTTATCACAGTTTAAGAGGAAGACAGCCGATTGAAAAGTGACGCTAACGCAATATTCGTGCCTGCGAAATATCGTTATCGTCTTATTAATAACTCTGCAATATTGCGCGGTTTCACGAATTCAATAAATAGCGCGGATATTTAATTAACGTGTATTCCTAAAGCAGTTACTGTTTTGCAAACGCCGATTTCTATATTCCGCCGGCTCAGCAAATTATACAATAGAAGAAGTAACAGAGCTCTCTTCAATATGTAATCAGTAGAAAAAAATGACAGTAGAAAAAGGCGGGGCAATTATATCATTACAGGAGCAATAATCTACATATATTAACATGACCATTTGTGCGGCCTGACTCTGACAATTTTTTTTCTCTACAATGAGGACGAATTATACAATCCACTCTCGTATTAGAAAAGTATCGCGTTGTTCCCATACATCCGTTAATCTGGCTATAGTGTCGGCTTGTTTTAAGAAATCCGTCAAGACTCACACTGCCAAGGCAACGCTACGTCTCATTAAACTCAATCTCCGTCCGGCAACACTTAATTACATCCAGAATCCCGGAGCAATCGTCCAAATTTCCTTCGCACGCAGGAAGTCATTAGCAATAAAAAAGTTCTTGTGAGCTACGACTGCAGTTCATGGAAGCTGACAGCTAAGATAAAAACATCATAGGAACTAAACGATTTAACTGAAAGTTTAATCGACGAAATAAAACAAGAAACTCCCTTACGTTTACTCAAAAATTCGATTCCTGGTAAAAAAAAATACTATTATTATGATTGTAAGTGCAATTTTTTTAATTTCGACGATGATTATAATGATAATAACGATAGTTAATAATAAGGATCGTAACTGTCGTAATAATAGCTCACTCAGCCAATCACTCAATTCAGGCGGAAGATTAACACTTTAGGTACAAGGAAACAAAGCTAGAAATTAATTTCCTCTCCATTGCGAGAATTTTTTCCGGTCAGCTCGCTCAAGAAGTAGACGAGTGTTCTTAATGATAGATTGCATTAAAAAATCTCCAGGTTGTTCTTCCGATTCCTCTTGTTATTCGCGCGGATAAACATTGGTAAGCTTTGATGCAAACTCCAAGTTCTGCTGCTGCAGTCCGACCGAACTTTAATGAGAGACGATCCACTTATAACTTCACCGACTAAACAATCGTAAGATCTTTACGTTGATTTTGTGATACGCGTTTTCACGATTCGCGTAAAGGCTAATCGTTAAATTACTGATAATCTTTTAATAAGTTTGCTAAAAAAATCATTGTCAACATTATTCGGACGACAACAAATTGTAATTCCAAATTGTAGATATGAAGTATGTCGCAAAAATTAAAATCTGCGATGAAATATTGCCCGTAACAAGTAAGAATCGGATAGTGCATGCTCGACAAAGTCGCATTATTATACGGATGGTTAGAACGAGAAGCACGTATGTCGGGGAATCCCTGCTGAATGACGTTTTGTTCGCCGCGACCGGTTTATCACTCAAGTTCTTATAGGGTGAGCCATAAATCCCAACACTGTTTCAACAACTGCAGAATTAATTTCTGATTGGCATCCCAATTGCGCAAATAAAATTAATTGCTCGGATAAAATTAAAATTTGCTGCTCACGTTCAATATCACGTAATATTAAAATAATAACAAATGAAAATACTTTTTCTCTTAACCTGCCTCTGATAATCTTAAACACGTGTTATGTTCACTGAGTCAATATTTCACTCACAATCAGTATGAATATCTTATTTCAAGTTGGAACAATCGAGACTCGCAACACTTGTGTCAACAAAAATCAGAGAGAAATCTTGATGATAATTACATGCGCATAGCGATAAAAGAGAAAGAATAAAAGATACAATTGCAAAGTTTTTGAAACAATATATTGCGAAAACCAAGGACAAAAGTAAAAAAAAATTGTGTAGAGAATTCCAGACAGAGAGCAGATAATATTTTCAACATAAATTCTTTGACGCAATTGGCGTCGATCTCTTCTTGAGAGAGAGATCGAGAAAATGCCGAGACCAGTCAATATCTAGAAAATATCGACAAAGTTTCGTAGAACGAACTACGCAAGCTCGTCGTAAAAAACGCGAAACTCCTTGTCTCTCTGTGTGATTCCGATATTTCGGCGTTTGATAAAACCCGCCGGTGCTGATATCATTGATTTTTCGGCAACAAGCATGGGATTGCACTTCGGTGGGCGTCTTTACGATTTGTTTTGGCTGCGAGAAACGCATAAAGCGAAGCCGGGGAGAACTGTAACGCATCGGTGGTAGGAAACGAGAAAGAAAGAGAGGAGCGAGAGGAGAGATGGCTCGTGGCTGCACATGCGCGCTTTTTTCGTCGGGGCCAGCATTTTTAAAGATTTTTCCTGCCGCGGCGGCTCGCAGATTTAAGTCGCCGGGTCGATCTCGTCGATTCTCGAGTGGAGGGAAATCGCACTAGTCTGGGCAAACAATCGAAAAACTCGCCTCGCATCACAGGGGTTCGGGACCGGTATAATTTTGATAAGATCAATTTCCTATGCTGCAAGCAAGAGTGTAGAGAATGCGTCAACTTTTGCGCCAGTCGTCGTAGTGACGCTATTGTCGCGAATACACATGGATATTATTTTTCTCATTTCTGGACTATCGAAATCTGAAATAAGTTTCACCGCGTGCTTGCGATTACACGCGTATTGCATGTATAAAGTGTGAATCGGTAAACTGTCGGGGGAAAAAAGACAAAAAATTGTCGACACTTTTGATGGATCGAGTCTCAATTTTTGTCGCGTCGTGAGTCAATGAGAATTGAAGTTAATGACCGTCGGAGTAGTAATGACAGAGAGAAGACAAATTGACGAGCGAATCGATTAGTTTTACGCGAATTGCACTGACTTTGAGTCCGTTTTAACAATGTTGCAAATTGCAGACATGAAAAAGTAAAAAGACTCGATTTCCTCTGCTTTGTATTGGCAAAATCGCGAATTAACTAGAATGTCTTTGGTTGAAAGTGCAGATTTAATTGAGCGAGTGAAAGCGACTTTGCGGGCTCAAAGTGAAGGCGCTGTCTGCGATATGCGTACAATAAAAGAAAATATCGACGGAGAAAACTCGATCTACAGTGTTAGATCGACGAGTTTTGCACCAACCGATAGAATCCCGTGACACATTTCGCGTAAATCTGCACTTGAAACAAAGAACGACTCATCTAGAAATGCTTTCTACAAAAAAACTTACATCTTGCGTTTTTCGAATTACTGGAATTCTCAGGTTTTCGATTCGTCAAATTATTTTCCAATTCCAAAATTCCAATTCTTAAAATTTTCCAACTACCAAGAAACTGATTTCGCGACACGAACAAAACTGTCAAATAGCGATCACTTTATTGCTTCAAGTTTTCTGTCGTCTCTCGATTTTTCGTATCGCAATATAAATGCATTTTGTATCCCACATTATACATTATTGCGTAAAATGCATAACATATTATATACGTCGATAAAATTCCCGGAGGGGTAGAACAATACATCACGACAATGTCGCTATTTTAACCGAACCGGCTTTATTCACTAATTTATGAATTCGCGTATGTGAAAGAACAAGCGATAATTATAGTCACGGGCGAAATCCGCGAACGTAATTTTCACGCCGTACGATCATCAGATTCATTGCGTTTTTGCGGGAAAGAGAAGACTGCGCGCAACGGCGATGTACATCTCGCGCGCGTGGGAGTTGCGTACGAATTACGAGATAGTTTCTGCCTCATCGCAATCTCTCTTATCGATTGGCTCTTACCAGCACTTGGACTTGGCAGTTATGTACGTCGATTAGTTGGACGCGGCGCCGAATGACGAAAATATCACTGGGCAAACGCGATTTTTACTTCCAGCAATATACCAACTGCTCCTAGTTTTATGTGTGAATATTTTGTTCCCAAAAATAATTCCCAAAATATCATATTACGTGACAGTACCACCACTCGCAGAATTTACTCATAACATGTATACAATGAGGTACGAATCAAAGATTAAAAATGCGTCATATCGGATATCGAAGGTTTGGGAGGCCCGGGAATTCATTTGCGAAAGCAAACACCGGCCGCTATTTATCGAATGTCAGAGGAAATACCTGCGGCCCATATTCCTATCGAACCGTTCAAGGGACCTCCCTCGCGCGGTGGACGCGTGGGGATGGCAAAAAACGAAACGGGCGCAACAAAAACATAACTTTCCGCGATGGCGCTCCGAAGAGTGCTCCAGAAACGAGTGGTCCTTTCCTAGTGTTCCATTGGCGTTATTCAGCTCGTCAGATCGAATGTTTGTTTTCAGAAAAATAGACAGAAACGAAACACCACGCCCGCTGTTAGCTCGAGAGTGTAGTGCACGCATTGACGAAGTCGAAACGTCGGATATATTTTTTTTCTTTCGCTATTGTTACCGCGATATTTTTGACGGATGCTCGAATGCACTCGCCGGGGTATATTATTTCTACCTTATAAAACAATTCGCGCGCGTTCATGTCCAAGACCACCGCGGATTTGCGCAAATATCGCGAATAACGCGTGTGAAACCGACATGTCCTGTCGCCGGAGAATTCGTAATCGAATCTGATAACGATTCAATTAAAAACACTCGGCGCGTTTGGATATTTATTACTCTATTTAATTCCGCGTTGCATTGCCCCGATATATTAATTGCTTAAGTGGAAAGCTATAAAATAGCGTGCGATGACACCAGACGTTGTGAATCGAACGCGCAATTTTTTACATGACCGTTAATGCATAATTTATGAAGAAACATGGAATTGATAAAATACGTATAATTATATTTGTCGCGTTATATTCGGCATGTGAATCGATTTCATTAGCTGCATTTACCGATTTATTTATTTAGCACATTGACGCGCTGCTGTGATATATTAATTGCTTGAATAGAGTATTTTAAGTCATTCAGAGATATCGGATGTTATGAATTAAAATCGCATTTTTTCATAAACGGATCATCGATGCATAATTCATAAACTTGACGCGATCGACAAAATATAAATATATAATTATCATAGGTTTAGCCTGAATCGGTCTCATCGACTGAAGTTTTTAAATAGCATATATTCATAACTTCCAGAACTTGTCACCTAAATCCGCTTCGACTTTTGTCACGTTGCGATATACATAATTTATAGAGATAAAGCGAACGATAAAAAATATGTACACGCATAATTATTGCACGTTCGCGCAGCAGGTTGAATCGGATCGATCGCGGATTTTCTACACGCAAGCTTATTCGCTTATATTAATTCTTATATTGCGAATGATACGGAGCAATGATCGCTCTTTTATCGTCCAGAGTCAAACGATAAACTCGCCGACGCGTTTATTTTCCGAATGCGCGCGCGACGTCGGCGGCCCCTCTTCTCCTGCGATTCAATAAAAATGACTCATACCCATCAGAGCTGCGCGTTTTCGCGCCACGGAGAGTGTCTTCAACAGACAATCGCGATCTTTGTGCAATGTGTTTTCTTGTAATCCTTTATCTTGTATCCGATTACAATTTGTCCAGATACATTTGCTTCTTCGCAATGACGATTTCGTTTAATTACTTCGCAATTAGCGCAATAAAAAGAGCTCTCGATGCGAAAAAGAGATCAATTTCGAGATTAATATTTTATGCAACTTTCATCTCTCTCTTACTCTCGCAGTGAAGTCGACCGCTTTCGAGAATTTAAGTCAAGGTTAAATCCCAGCACTAACTCCCGGCTAAAACGCGACGTTGGCTTACGCAGACGCGCACAAATATTTACAAGCTTTACAACTTGCACTTTATGTAAAACCCGTTCGAGAGAAATCTTAGGAAGCATTATGCCGTCGTAACTCGCATATAATGCTAGACTGTGAGATTACACCTGACACGTTGAAAGTGACGATATCCGTTTAATGATACATACGTCATTTCCAACAAATACAGTAGCGGAAGCGTGAAATCTAAAAGCTCCGCGGTATCAAAAATTTTAAGCTGCGATTTACAACCGCTTTTCGAAGCGGCCGCATTTGTGTAACCGAATGTTTAATACGCGAGATACGCGAGTTTGAATCCGCCTTTATGCAATAACAATAAAAATAATCGCGGCAGGGATACTCCGCCGCGCTTTGATGCCCATTTTACGAGTCGTTTAATTATGAAAGCACACGCTGATTTCCACGGCATAAACCACGCCGCGTAATGTAGCGATAGCTCGCGATTATGATCGCGGCTCTAACGCGATGCCGGGTGTATCGCACGATTAAGATATTCATGCTGTCATTAAGACAGTATAACAATTATTATCGATGCGGCGCGTGCGATATATCGCGATTCACACCCGTTGTGAGCTTTCCGCAATAATGGTGCGATTTATCTGCTCACTTTACGTTCAGTGTTATTATCGATCTAACGCCTCCATGACTAAACTATGACTAAATGTGTCGCATCGTTTCGTCGTGGTTATAAAATATTCAAGCTCTAAAAGGAAACTTTGCGTTACACCACGAATAATTAGGCAAATTAAGATAATTATTGCATAATATATGTCGTATGTTTGCCTTGAAAATTAATATTCTGATTAAATAAAATCGGAAATACTTTCGCAAAATACTTTCTAAATATAAATGCCCGCAAAGGTTGTTAATAAATGTCAAATCTGAGATCTGACGTATTAAGAAATTTACAAATTTGCGAAATCTTGAATAAAATTCAAATTGAATATCCTAAATTAGAAAAGAAAGTCAACAAATCATTAATATCAGAAAGTTCCAAACGTGCTAAATGTTGAAGATGCATAAAGTTGATTTGACGCATGCAGTCCGACACATACTAAATTTTCACCGGCATTTTTATCAAAGTGGCATATCTAAATAGGCAATCCGTCTCCTTCCAGCAATGCGCACTAAGTCTATATTTTCCCGTCACAAATATAACCGTACGAGTGAGAGAGAAAGAGAATATATCCCTCGCCGTGTCTGAAATCGGCGTCGCGTCGAACCGACGCGGCGACTACGCCTTTCGGATAGGTCATGTTTGCGAATGGAAAAAAATTCACGAAGAATCAGATTAACCATTTACTGTGACGCAGCAGAATTTTTTAAGTCGATCTAACTGCTTTTTCTCGACAAATTCAATTACTTAACATCAAGTTTCACCTCTGAAACTTTAGTATAGGAATATTAAATAGATTCAACAATAAACAAAAATTCAAGTCACGTAAACTGGAGTAAACTGGAATGAGGGAGAATCGGCGCCATTCATTGCGACAATCGGTCGAGCGCGGTTGTTTCTGTCATCGACTTTCTTCAGATGTTATTCATCAGCGGCTGGAGCCGCCGCCGCTCGCACGGTGAGCGCGTTCGCTCGCTCACGATCGTCGGCGTGTATTTCTCGGTCACAAAGAGCACGATCACGAGAGTCCTCGGCCGACGACGCTCACCTTGACCAGGCAGCGCGCCTTGATCGGCACGGATCGGGGCGGTGCGTCGCTCTGAGTCGCGCCGTATCGCGCACTGTATAGCGATCTCGAGGGATATTATTGTCGATTTGCCGAGAGTAAATCTTTCACGCGGATTTACTATCGATTTAGGTCACACAATTTTCGTATAAAAAAAACTGATAACATCCCGATTCAGTTACGGAACATTATACTATTTTCTTCACAAAATTTTACAACAGCTGTTCTTAACTCGGTCACTTTTAAGAGACATAAACACTGAGACAAACCACGTGTGAAACTTCCGTGTAATGGCGTGCGATGAACTGTGCAATGGAAAATTATTAGCGAAAAAAGTAAATAATAAAACATTTTCTTAAGTGGATTTCTGCAGAAGTTTACTTCAATGATTAGTTTCGCAAAGGTATTTAAAGTTGAATATTAAAAAGTTAGTGGAAGAGAAACGCGGCAATTGTATCGGATTCTCGCAAAGGAAAAGTCAAACTGATCAAAGAGTCAGTGAGTAGGAGAAAACACGAAGAATCTAACACACTTCGCATGTTTCTGAGTGTCTAAATTATACAATCAAACGTCAAAAAAACGAAACGTTGAATTGAAGATTATTTCTTTTTCTTCAAATTGACTGCTCTAAACAATGCGAATGTTCAAAAACATCAGAGACCGTTGGATTTCGGGATAACCCGAAAGCTGTTATCACCCCGTGCGTTTCGTCACTTTACTCGCCGCGATAATTCGAGGACCGATTAGATGACCCAAACGGCGCGACAGATATTACGCGATAGTGCCTTGCGCATCACCACGCTCTCTCCCTCTCTGTGCCTCTTTGTCTCGCTTGAGTAATACTTTACAAATTGCGATATCCTTATTACATAAACTCCAAACTATAATTTATACATTAATTCGAAACAAGCTGAGTAAAAAATTGAGTAAAAATATCGCAGTACCGATAATTTAACGTTAATAACAATGACTAAAACGTTTAATTATTGTAAAATGTAGCTTGCAATTATGGCAGCGATAAATTAATTTAATTTTATATATTTTGGATAATTACGAAATATGGATTAATTATGGATGATGATCAAACCTTGTACCTATTATTACTATAAATGACGTAAATAATTAATAAATGCTAACACGAATACAAATAATGATACTTATTAGCTGCTCTCGATTTATTTATTATATCACTATGTCAAAATCCAAATTTAAAAAGAAATAATTTCTCACTGTCGTATACGAAATAATTTAGTGGATATCACTGAAGATAATGAAGGACTTTTTAAAAATTTTCTACAAATATTCAATTGATGATGCGTACCTATGTAGTAAGCCACATCTCTAGCAAAACTCCGTTTCATTTTTCTTTTTAAATCACACACGTGTAATCTCACAGCATTTGACGATACCTTTCGTCTAATTGCAACAATTTATATTGCAACGATCATTTTTATATGTATGAGGTGTTCAATTTCAGAGTGCTCTCTATTTTTCGCCCTCTCAGTTTTCCTCGCTGTGCGGTTTCCTTTTTTTTTCAAACTATTCTAACACAGTATATGATTCATTATACGGTTAAATGAAATTTATAAAATAACTCATATAATCAACACACTGTTAATTTCTATGTAATTCCTATCAATATTCGTAGCGAATGTTTTGGTCCGGTATATTAATTAAATTCTCCCTCTCACGTATATATATATATATCTCTCTCTCGTTTCACAATAAAGAGATTTAATCATTTCAAGATCCAATTTTATGATTAACTCCCCGGCACAAAGCTTGCTCTCGTAGGACTACTTAATTACTAGCCTCGTGCCTTGTCTTGGCTTTGAATTGGTTTCTGATTTTTCCTATTTCTCCATTCACGCACCTACACTATCTCGGCCGTGATACACCGACTGGTTTGTCACGTTCTCACTTATCGTTTTATCTAATTCATATTTTTGTTATTTTTTTTTTGCATCCGTGTTGCCTCGTGCGAGCTCGAGAAGAATTTGTCGTAAATATCCCACTCTTTCCCTCTTTGTCTTTTTCCCTTGCACGCTCTCGCTTATTTTTGTCTCGTGCAGCCACAGACACGCGACTTTTCCCTCTCTGTCTGTCGCGCTACGCGAGGAGTTTCGTATGCCGCACAGTGACCGACGGGCAGCGGTGCTCTCTCCGTTTCCCCTTGACGCTTCTGGCTCAACCCTACGCGCACCACGTCTCTCCTTCTTTCTCCCTTTCGCGGTCTGCTAACATTAAACACTGCTCTCGGCCCGATCGTGCTTCGTCGTATTCGACCGCAGACACACGCGAGTTTCGTACGGGACACGTGTCTAGCCAGCGGCGCGTTGTTAATCGTAGTCGGAAGAGCACTTCTCCCAGTAGTAGTCGTCGGCGCGTTATAGTTCGCCCGTGTAACTGTCCCGGTATGCATACGTGCACACGCGTGTGCATATAGGAGGGCAGGGAGAGGGGACGGGAGATCATGGAGAGAGAGAGAGAGAGAGAGAGAGAGAAAGAGAGAGAAAGTATACAGATGAAAGACACGACGAGAGCGGAGACTGAAAGAGAGTATAACTCTCCGATGAATTTAGTTCTCTACTCTTCTTCCCTTGATAGACGCAGCAAAATGTACTTTTTTATCGTGTGTATTCGTTGTCATAAATGAAGGTAAAAATTTTCGCGGATTTGCATCAGCATCGAAGGACGAAATCATCGAAATCATATCCGATTTGAATGAATTTTCCGAAGAAGCGGCGGAGGGACGAACGGAGCCGAGCGCTGGGGAAAACGAGAAGGAGGGACGGCGGGAAAACTCGAAACCGCGTGTACACGGCGCGGCGCGGCGTAATGACGTCGCGTTTTGGCAAAACGTGGACGCGACGCACAGGTGGCAAACCGGCGCCTGTCGCAGGCACGAGGGATAAAGTTTGCGGGTGGGCGAAACGACGGGAAGGGGGGGGGCGAGGGGGGAAAACAGGGGGAACGGACAGTCGGGTGATACGCGAAGCGAAACGCGCGCTACATCCGCGCTCGCCGGCGAATCTGCCGCTGCGGATGCGTGCCGCGTGCACTTGTCTCAGGAGAGATGCGATATATCATATATATGTACGATATGTGCGTATATATCAAATGTCTGGTACTCACCGGAGTTGTAATATTCCTTAAAGTAGCGCGTCGCCGCGCGCTGGACGATCGAGTAATACAAGTTCACGTACGACGTCGACTGGTTCTGCGCCGAGAGCGCCATTTACACTGTTATTATCTCCGCGCGCGGGTCACCGTGTATGCATATAAATATATGTAATGTCGTTACGTTTCACGCGCGCGTACACGCGTATCACGACGCGCGTGCGATGCGATATAGTAAAGCGCGGTGCGACAACGTGCGAGCGCGCGGCGCCCGTCTCCTCGTCGGCTTGTTTTCTCCTCTTCCTACGTCTACCGCGCGGCGACGATGTGTCCTCCACCTCCTCCACCTCCTTCGCCACCTTCTCCTTCGGCTCTTCCTCTTCCTCCTCCTGTTGCCGCTGCTGCACGTTCCTCCACCTTCGTTTCCGCTACTTCCTCCTCGTCGTCCTCCACCTCTGCGTCCGCGGCCGTGAAACTTTTCTTATCGTACGCGCGCCGTCCCTCGTGCGTTCCCGTACGGCCTTCAAGCAGCAGCGAGACGGTCTCGCATGCCGGAAAGCGGCCCGCGACTTTAATCCTCGCCACACTCGCTTTCGGGTTACCCGCGCGCCGGTAGACACAATCTCGGTAGACTCGGCCTGAGCCCCCCCGAGTAACTCGCCAAGACCGAGACACTGGCGAGCGCTCTGCAGCGTTGCCACACTTCCGTCGCCGCGGTGCACGCGCGATCAGAGTGGGGATTTCTGGACTGGTTCGGGTTTGGGATGGTAGAGAACATCGGGAGAGAGGACGCGAGAGCGGAGAACGAGGAGAGGCGGCGGCGACGGCGGTGGTAGCGGCGACGGCGGCGGCAGCGACGGCTGCAGGGGCGGATGCATCCACGAGAGTGCGTCGCGTTGTTTCCCGCTCTCGCGATACTTCAATTCGTCTGTCGAGGGTGCACCGATGCAAAGAGAGCCAAGTTGTTCGAAGACACTCGAATCGCAGTCCAGACAATGTAACATATCACATATATCATTTCCACGATTGCAATGTTAAGAGCTTGCTAATAAGGACTTGTCTCAATGTCTTGTCTTCGATTCACTGACTCTTATTGTCGGCTGATTGTTAGCCGATTCGTTACAACCCTTGTGGACATAAAGTCTAACCCCCCAGACTATATAACAACCGCGATCATTATGTTCGCCCGAGACAAAACGTTTATCCTGTCCCGCTCATTGTCAGTCGTTCTTCCTGTCTTTAGGACGTAAAAGAAAGAGAAATTCTATTATGAGTCTTAATGGAGCTAATATTCTGTCGTTAAAGCTCGAGTTAATGCATCAGTTACTTTTGCATCATTTAGCTTCTCTAATTTAAGAGTGTATTTTATGTTAATTTTACCAAATTATATAGATGACGGACAGTCTATGAGTGTCTGTGGAGTAAACCGGCTTCGATATATTGTTTTATGGCGCGAGAATTGGGGTAGCGTGACCGGCGAAATCTGGGAGAATATCGAGATTCGAATTTACCCTCCGGCTGACAAGATTCATCCTTGCTCAAGGGGACCGACGATAATTGGCCGCTAATCATCCTCACGAAAGTGTTTCTCCGAAAAAGTGTCCAGCCACACAGGCACGCTCGCGAATTTCACTATTCAATTTTTGTCTCAATTTCAATGTCAAGGTTACTATCGATCATCCAATTTTCTTATCTTCGAAACTGCTCCTTTTGTCATTTCGATCGTCCGCAGAATCGGTGGAGAGAGTCACGGGCGGCCGAGATTCAACGTTCGTTCCTGGTCGGAGAGGAGGCTGGTGGCGGCGGTGGTGGAGAACGAGACGGCCGGCGAGGACCGACGGCAGGAAGGGGTGAGTCGGGGAGGAGGCGAAGCGAGGAAGTTATGTTCGTTGAACCGGTAGAAGGGGTTTGATACCGCGCCACCGGAGGGACGATGGTCCACGCGGTGGGGCGGCCTTTCGGCGTAGGGGAACGACCGGTATGGCGGGGAACCATCCGATCGCCTTTCCTCTCCCTCTCGCGTAGCCGTCGCGCATTCCTCCCTCTCACCCGTCCCTCCATGATCCTCCCTACCTCGGCCACGCGATCCTCTCTCACTCCCGGCACGGCGACGTCGTACCCCTCAATGCGCGCTGCGCCGTGATGCATCGCGCTGGCGGCGGCAGCGGTGGCGGCGGTGGCAACGGCGGCCTCCACGAGTCGCAAGGTATGCTCGTGCCGCGAATACGAACTGCCTCTCCCAAATCAATATCACTCGTCGAAAAAAAGGGAGAAGAAAGAATAAAAAAAAAAAAAAAAAGACGACTCCGGCACCTATAATTGCCGAACTTCCGCGATAACCGTCTCCGCTCTCTCTGTCCCCGGTCTCGGCCGCCGATCGCCCGACGTAGCGCACCGCCGCCGTCTTCTGATTCACCCTCTCCCCGTTTCTTCCCCCCCGGCTCTCCGACGTCTCCACCGCCACCTCCTACACCCCCCGGTTTCCCACCCCGGCCTCTCGCGTGGGGTTAGGTTAGGTTCACGCGCTAGGTTGATTAGGGCCTCCCTCCGCGGTGGAACCGCGCGCGCTATCACGCACGTTTCCCGCCACCCAATGTCCGCGCATGATGATTTTCACTGACTATGCCCGCGGCCTCGCAACCACGTGCTCGCTCTCGCGACGCACGGCGCGCGCCTAAAGCCCTCGCGCGCGCTCGCCGCGAAAACAAAGCGGCCGATGCGCCCGCGAGAACAGACTAGTCGCATCGCGACTGACGCTCGAAGCGATGTTCGGCCGCATAACATGCCCGCATCTATGCACGCGATGGACATATATCGCGCAACGTGAACGCGCTTGACGACCGACCGACTCGCTGCGATCGGATACACGTTTGGCATATCGACGCGTACAATTCGGGCCGCACACAGCGACGAGCGATAAGCCATACATTGTCAAGTAGAGTTCACTTGATATAATCTATGCACTCTGCAACGATTACGCACTTTGCAATATAATAATTTACAATAGCGCAATTATAACAATGATTCTTGGACTTTTTTTTCATAAAAATATTCCATGCAATTCAAGCTATGTAGCATATGTATGTAACAATATAGCGACTGCAAAAATTTAATTAGAAAAAAGCACCCTGGTTGTTGACGTTGAAGACCGTCAATATTGGCGAAAGAGGGGATGATGCTGATACGTAAGCTTCGTAAAAGAGAGAGATTCAGGACTATCGACGATATCCGAGTCCATTTCGCGTTTGTTTTCTGGGAGAAGTGTGGAGATTTCATGAGCGAGCCGACGATACTTTACAATGCATCGTTGTACTGACCCGATTACAACTTATCGCCCGCTATAATGCGTCGCGAGATAACCGCTCGAACCGAATGAACTATAAGCTTCATGGGATCGCGAGGGTTTCGATCGCGCCTCGCCGTGACTTTCCAGATGTGTCCTCAACAACGCATGTGTTGTCTATTTATTAATTTCGCGTCTTCGAATCATGTTTTATAGCGATCGAATGGATCGTCGTACATTTTGCGACACTAAAATCTTCCGAACAGTGAAATACAAAATGCCCGATGAATTTTCTTCGATAACATAATTTATTCTTTCTTGTCGGATCTTTACTTGTGAAATAAAGAGAAGCGCAGTAGCAGGCTCTTTAAAACACGCCTAGATACATCGACGGACTCTGTTTGGGGCCGGAAGAAACCAGTACCGATTCAACTTAAAAAAAAGAAGGAAAACCCGCTATCGTACGCAGACTTGTAGCAGATCGTCATCGCCAAGTTCTCGGCCACGAACGAAGAACGGATTTAACGATCGTTTTGCGCGGCACGGCGCGGAAAGAGAGCCGCGGGAGAGGAATGCCGCGGCGCGGCGCGGCGCGCCGACGAGAGAGTCGCGTCTCTCGTGTTCTCTCTTTCTCTCTTTCGGTAGTGCAATAGTAGCGACCGTCCGAAAGTGAAGCGACAAGCGCGAGAGGAGCGAGAAGAGAAAAGTACGCGTTAGGGCTGGTGCAGCCGCGGCGGTGCGCGCGACCGCCTATATTTATCCGACGATGCAATATTTGGCCGCGTCTTCGGGAACGAGAGAGAAGGACTCCGGGGGCCGGCCACATTCGTCCCAACTCGCAGCGCACGGATGGGCGCATGAACGAACTCGCAGCAACGGCGAGCAGCAGCTTGCGCGTCTCTCTTTCTCCGTCTGTCTCTCGCTCTTCTCTTTCTCTCCCTCTCTCTCTCTCTCTTTCTCTCTTTCTCTCTTTTTCTCTCTCCTCTCGTTCTCTCACATCGTTTCCTTCTTTCTTTCTCTTTCTCCCTGCCTCCGTTCCTTCTGCTTTATCACAATGAGCGGCCGCGTGTGCGTGTCGGTGTCGTTAGGCAGTAGCTGCCGGTGCAGGCGTGGTTGGTTCCTTGCCCTCTGTCGCGTATTTATATCTAGCGAGTAGAGCGAATGCATTGCGGCTCGCTTCTTGTTTGCCGGGACCACTCCTCTCCCTCTCTCACTCGCTCTCATTTCCCTCTTCCTTCGCGTTCTCGCTCTCCTGCTGCACTCTTTCTCTCTTTCCTCCTCTCTCTCTCTCTCTCTCTCTCTCTCTTTCTCTCTCTCTCTCTCTCTCTCTCTCTCTCTCGCTCGCTCTCTCTCTCACGCTCCTCTCGCATCGTGGCCCCGCCAAACCTGCTCCGTGCAACGTTAACGCCTAGCGCCGGCTAATCACCGGGATACACGCGCGCCGTGGATTTTTTCTCGCCGATCTGCCGCTGCGCGGACCTGCTCTGGTGATTTTTGGTTTCAGCGCGGTACGCGAAGTCTTCCGGAAAATGTCGGTTTACAACTCGCTCGAGCGAACGGACGGGGGCCTCACCGCAGGGTCGCTCCGCAAGAGCGCTTTAAGACGCAGAAGCCCCGTAACCGGCCGGGCCGCCAGAGATCATTTGCCTCCGCGAGAAATTAGATCGAACGGGTAAACGAGATCGAGAATACGCACAGGATGGGGCAAATAATGGCCGGTAGATTGCGGTTTGGTCCGGCGCGATATCCTTCCCCCGGTGCGCATCGCCACTGTCGAGCGTATGTTTACTTTTTTTTTCCCCTGCCTTTTTTCCATCTCATCCTCCTCCCGACCCCCGCGCTGTTTCTCTCTCTCTTTCCCTCCTGGGCCCCTATCTGTCCGGTCACCCCGTTAAATCCGGTCTAGAAATATCGTGCGTTAACGTCGACGCTAGCGGATCCGGGATAACGTCCGATAGCGCGGCTAAGATCCCGCGTTTTTGCGCCGGGTGAAGAAGCTGCGCGACAATTGTAGCTCGCTCCGACTCGTGTCATTACACTTGAATTGGATATGTTGAAAACAACATAAGTTGGCAATTTTCTCAGGTCGGTACAGCTAATGGGACGTATTACGGAAACGCGGATCCGTACAAAAGCAATGCGAACCGATATAACGTCTGTAGCGTGATGCTAATATGACTTTTTAATGACGGCGTGTTTTGTGCGCGGTAAACGCCGACGTCGCGTCGTCGTATATTGCGTATAGAGTGAATGACAATGCGGATTTTAGATGAAAACCGCCATGACCTCATCTGGCACGGATTCATATATTTTATTTCATACTTTCTCGTCCACTTGGGAAAGAACGAGATTTTCATTGTTATCTGAACAATCCGAGTTCTCGGGTTTATGTTGCCTTCAGAATGACCGAACCGCTCACACCACGTTCACACGGTGGGTGAATCTCGTTATGACGAACAACGATGATCTCTTCCCGAGTGACCATCGCGTGAGCGACAAACAAACGATCGACTTTTCTTTCTTTTCCGAGAACACCGAGTGGCCGAGCGGTCGAGTGAGATTCAGTCACGAGTGAAAATTTAATGCGATTTTAATCGGCATGATAATCTACGTCGTCCATGAACGATAGATGGATGCGCAACCCGAAAGCAACGAGAACAAAATCGAACCCACTCGCCTGCAGAATCCGGAGGTGCTATATTTTTAGTGAAATCTGTGGAAAATTTTTTGCCCGGCGTAAAATTTAAGAGGCAAAAAGATCATTTACAATACTAATTTTGTCTTTTTATAATTGCACCGCGATACAAATACTATCTCAATCCATTTTATGAAAAAATCTATGCAATAAATAAGGCAGAAATGTTCGAAAAAAAAACTGTAATGAAATGTCCACAAATTAATACGTACTTGTATTTTCCACAAATTTTTAACGATATGTTGCCGTCCATAAGAATTAAATAAAAGCAACATTTGAAGCTAATTACAATGTACCAATGACATTATGTTTGTAATTAACGAGTTCTACAATTTTTCCACCATGTACGAGACTCGCGAGTAAACGCCGAGAAACGGATTTCTCCAGCAATCGACGTATTCGATTATGGGCAATTAAACGGCCGCGCTTATAACGAGAGATAAAAGAAGGGGCAATGGCTCGTACTCGACAGCCATAAACATCCGTTGCATTTCGATCGATCGCAATGAAGAAACTTCGTGTCGGCTGTCGCCGATGCGTGAGCGGCATATTGTAATGATATGATTAATCGCAGGCACATGCCACATAAATTTAAACGGTGGATTTAGCAGCTGACAATGCCTAATATAACAACGGATTTACAGCCCTAGCTAAGTAAAACAATATTTAGGCGTTTCTGCAAAAATAGAATCTTAGTAATGATAAAAATCTTTTAGGAGCAAATCCAATGTTATTATTTTCCAATAACAGATTCATCTAGAGCAAATATTACTATTGTACAACGAGCAAAACTAGAATAAAAACTGTATTCCATTTGCCATTTATTGCTGTGCTAATATGTATTTTTATTAATAAGTTTATTATCCTTTTTATTATTCACTAATTAAGAATCTTGCACTAATAAATTACAAGCTTGAGAAATAAGATGCCTTTAAGACGCGATAACGACTGAATATGTAGAAATAGAAACTGCAGCCTGATCTGAATTCTCGTCGAGTAACCGACCTCGATCGCAAACTCCGCATTTTGGATGCGCGTTTGTCGCGAATTTTTTTCGATCTTCACCGCAAAGGAGAACAAGGAAATAATCACCCCGCTAAGTTCCTAGGCGAAGGGGCCGACTGAAGGAATCGTGCCTCTTTAAAGTTATCGGGAGCAATCTCCCCCGGTTGCTACTGTTACAATTTCAAACAGTTCTGCGTTTCATTTATTTTTTATCGGGGAGAAGTTTGTTGACCTTGCAGTGCGAAACGCCAGGAATATATTGGTGGAGGCACGAAAGTGGGGTAGACGACGGTGGTAGTGGTGCCGGCGGCGGCAGAGGGCTCGGCGACGAGGGAGGAGAACGGCGGCGGCGGCGGCGGCGGCGGCGGCGGCGGCGGCGGCAGCGGCGGCGGCGGCAGCGGCAGCGACGGAAGAAGGGCGAGGACGGGAAGCGGAGGGACCGAGGGTTGTGGCAGCGGCGGTGGCGAGGGGGTTGCTCCGAGAGTGGGATGAATCGAGAGGCGAAGCGAGTTATTTCGCGCGAAGTGTGCATTGCCCAAATTTGCCTTCGTGCCTTTTTTCCCCCTTTTTTCCGCTTGATTCCCGCGCTATTCCATCGTCTACAACGCACCTAAACATGGTCACAGGAGGCTTTCGTGCATCGCAAAAGGTGTGTCAGAAAAGTCCAGTAGCGTTGTAACGCTCTCGCAAACTTACTCGTTTCGAAGTCCTATTTTTCATTCCGTCCCTTTTTACTCACACATTTCAACAGTTTTAACAGAACGAAATACAATTCAATTCTTCAAGACTTAATATTTGTTACAGTGAACTCTTTTGCATTTCACATTAAACGCTTGATTAGCTCATTTCACTTTATTATATGTAAGAAATTGCAACGATTATTCCTCTAATCGTTCGCGCGAGACCAGTATATTAAACGTAACATATTTTTAAAGTAATCCCTAGTTCGGAAGATAAGGAATTCAATTTGCAAAAGAATGGAACGTTTTTGCAGGGAGTATGCAGCCAACTACAGCCGATCTCCGTTACCGATAAAGACGCTCTTCTTCGATAAAAGTCATTATATCCGCGCGCAATTGTTCGATAACGTTTACGGAATGCTGCGCGGAATTTCATTATTGGTCACAACATAGATCTTGAGGACAGGAATAACAGCAGTGCGGTGTGTAATGACTACGGAGTTATTACCGAATAAATAGTATTAGCGTTTCCACGCGCCATTATAATTGTGCCGTGACTGGTAATTCGACGTAATCTCCGTAGGGTAGCGCGATATTGCAGCGTCCTCGCGAGTAATAATCATTAAAATTGCCGATGCAACAATCTTGCCGCGCGCTTTGACGCCGGCGGCAATTATGCGCGCGGCACGACCGAATTATCTATCGGGAGAAGACGAAATGGTATTTTTCTTTTTTTTTTTTTTTTATATTACAATTTCCGCCGGCGCTTATTCTCTCCTACTTGAACAATAATCTTCCGTCCCGAATTTACGACGAGATTGCACGCGCTCCTGCTTTTTAATCTCGAAAAACAAAAATGACTATTTTGCATATGTGACATTACAGATGTTACATATTTTCGTCTCTTCTTTGGGTCATGCGACTGGGCGGGAGGTAGACGCTTAAATTGAAAATACGGCTGTATGGCTTTAAAACTGTGCGACTAACGACGGGTCGAGTTAGGGCTCCGTGGACTTTGCGTGTCTGCGTCCCGTCTGGCCCACGTGTGTCTTGCACCGAAAGAGAGAAAAGGAGAGGGAGAAAGAGAGGAAGAGAGAGAGAGAGAGAGAAAGAGAAAGAGAGAAAGATTTGGCCCCACCGTCGACTCTCCTCCGGCTTCGCTCGGCGCGGCTCTTTCGCGAGTTTTTTGACTTCACGAGCGAACCTCCCGGGAACTGTTTTGCCGGTCCGGCGCACAGACCGAATTTAAAGCGCGTGGTAGTGAAAAGGAACACCGTGTAAAACGCGGGGACGGCAAAACGACGATAACCCCCGCGCGCTGGAAAATCGCGCGGACGACGAAATAAAAGTGTACCGAGGACATTTCGAGCGTCGAGTCCGTATAATTGAGATGATTATCCGAGTCGTGATATCGCAAAGTAATAGTTACCACGTTCGCGTTGTGAAGATCGGTCTTTTTTTCCTTTCTTTTGTTTTTTTTCTTTCTTTTCTTTTTGTAAACGAGCGACAAAACGTAATTTTAATATCAATTGACTGAACGGTCATACTCAATGGCTCTCTCTCTTTCTTTCTTTCTCTCTTTCTCCCCCTCTCGTGATTTTATTAACCGTCATTTTATTTGAATATCAATTACTCGGCGTCATTATGTGCTCGGGCTTTTGTCGACGATTATCAATGTCCCACTTCGTTCGCGAACAGAAGTCAATTAGATTATTGCGAACGCGCGCGAGACTGAATAATTGTTTTATTGCGCGAATGCGCATCGACTGATTTCAAGTATGTTTGGTAACTAACGACGTGATTAACGTGTAACGATACCGTTAATTTTCCCCTGCGATTGCACGTCTTGTAATATTCATGCATTTTTATTCCGTTCCACTGCTGATTGCATAATACCGCTTATTAAGTCCGCAATCAGGTTGAACTATGTCGGACTATTCTTAGCAGTTTATTTCCGATGCACTCTTACATTATGTATGGGTCCTCGATACACAATTTCTATTTCACAAAAATCACATTTAATAATAAAATAAAAAATGATCAGAAGAATTATCAGAAAGAATATTATTAAGTTTTCCCAATTACGAGAAATTATAACTTATATCCTGTCTGCAATGATTGATTTAATCATTAACTCTCTCTTCTTTGCTTCATTCACCAAGCATTATTTTTTACCGCGTAAAAACAATTTGCATAATCTTTATTCTTCTTAAAAAACGGCTAAAGGTCATTAATCTTAGAAAGATTGCGCTTAAGCCACATTTCGCGGACAGACCAGTAGTCGGTAGAGCGCATGATTAGAATGCGCTGGAGAGCGAGCAAACATCACGCACGGCTTTCGTGAATCTTGGCCGAGCAAGCTGAATCTTGGTTGCTCCCGATGGCGGAGGGTACGAGGGAAATTCCGAGCCGAGCCGAGCCGAGCTATAATAATTAAAACACGCGGAGGTAAACGATCGGCGGTCACTTGCGAGGTACGAGCTGAGACGGGGAAAGAGGGGCTGTCGCGCGGCCGGCTTCTCGTGTACATAATTGCCGTGATTACGGGTACGTCAGTTCGGTGCATCTAGGTGCGCGTATGCACACACGTGTGTGCATCGCGCGGATTCAGTTTGATCCGGGTGCGTGTAACGGCGCGCAAGCATCGTACGGCGGAAACGCTGGCAACCGCGCAGCGCAGCGCGGACCAATGCGCAGCATCATTATCTGGAGCGCTGCTTAGCGAGAAGCATCACATCCGAGGAGAAGCTCGTTAATTTGCGCGCGTCCCGCGCGGAGCGAATGCCTCGGACGACGAATTGCGTGCGGAAGAGAGAGAGAGAGAGAGAGAGAGAGCGATATTAGATTTCCCCGATGTCGACCAGTCAATTCGTCGCCGATCGTCAATAACGGCGAGATGCGATTTCACGATCTTTCTGATAGATGTTTCCGCGGCGTAGCGTGTAAACGTTTCGACTCGATGCGAGGCCCAAGCTTGCTGCATCGGTTCAGATCCTTACACGTTATGCTTGGTTTATTCCGCGTAACAATGATGATTTATATCGAGCATGCTCGTTGAGTCGGAATGCTCGTGTTTTACAAACCATAGTTTTAATTTTAACAATGAATTCTCTAAGTAATAGAATCGGGTTTTCTTGTAAAAAGCGACGAGAGAAGTGACTTTTTATTGTTGTAATTACAACGAGTGAAAATTCCGCAGCAACACATTCAGGAACAAGGAAGAGAGTCTCTACCCCCCCCCCCCCCTCCCCACGTTGAAGCACTTGATTTCGCTACAATTCTCGAATGCGGCACTTCGGTCGTGGTATCGCGAAAAAGCGAGCAGAACGAGCCGGTCGGAATAGCGTAATATACGCCGTGCATTTTTCCGGCGTTAATGCGCTGAAATCAATAGCGGTAATTACGTAGAAAGCCCGGCGCGTCGTCGAAATGACTTACTGCTACCGAACGCGCCGACGGAACGTGATTTCGCGCGAAAACCAACCGCTGAACCGGCGGATGGAGGAGGACGGGCTTTTGCGCGCGATTGCGATAGATATTTTCCCTCTAATAAACGGCCTCGCATGCGTCGACGGACGGTGGTGCACACGCATCGAGCGACTCGCGGAACTTATATAATTGGGGTAATCACCCGAGAGTGTCTTACCACTCTATCCATTGGCGTTCCGTTAATTCTGGCGTAGCCGACTGCCGCGTCCGGCGTTTCGCGCTGTTTTCCATCCTCGTAGTAAGTTCTCATCTCATGCAAACCTATAATCTCGCGTAAGATTAATAATACGTGCAGCGTGAAAAGCGAGCGAGAAAAATTGAGAAAAGATATTTGCCAAAGTAATGGTGAAATATCTCGCAACAACCGCAGATTTCCCTCCGTAAAAATATATCTGAATATTATTTTCTTAACTTCTTAAAATTCACGCCCGTGATATTTACAGCCACGCCTAACCGCTAGATTTTGCATTCGTGACTGACATTTTCTATTACAGTAAAAATACTTTGTACACCATTGAAAAAAATATGTTAAAAAAATATGTCACAATTTCTTACGCTTTAATTTTGTACGAAAAAAATGTTTTATGCCGGAAAAGTGTGAGAAAAGTTCATACAATAAAGAGAGATACATTTACGGATATGCTTCGTGAAATTGGCCGTCTATTTTTCTTTTTATCGGATAGATCAGATTAGGTCAGCAATATATCGAGAACTCATATTATACGCACATTTCTTCCGCGGCAGACATCATCAATACAGTTTTTACAGTCATCCGGCTGAGGATACTGCGATCTGTGCCTAGGCGCAATCAGATCAGCATCGGGATGACGGTGCGCAATTGCTTTTCTAATTAATTCACATTTTATCGACGCTTCTTCGCCACGGGATATTTTGCGCAGCATGCAATATATGCGCACGTCAATCTACCGTTTAATCGAACTTTCCAATCGGATGACCCGTATATGCAAAGTTTCGCATTGCCGCGAGAAAACAATTGTTCGGTTTGTTTCACGATGGGCGATAACGTCGTTATTGTGATCGCGTCTAACCAGAGCCCGCTTTGCCCGATGCGCGATCTAATTTGAAAAGTTGAACTTTGATAATCAAACATTATAAAAAATTGTGCTAATATGTATTATTGAAGCAAAAATGAATGCAAAAATAACCAATTTTACTTTCTAGTCAAAGCGAGATGTGTTTTACGGTGAGATCTAGTATATGCGATTCTTCATAGGAGAGTTAAAAACTTTTCTAGTAGAATCAAGTCTGAATTGTAGCCACTTTATTTTCAGCAATGGAGCTAACTCTCTTATGAGGAATCGTACTTGTTGGAGTTTGTTATGCAGTGTATTTAGTGATAACCGAAAAGGTGTAAGATTGATTGTTCTTGCATCATTCTTGCATCAAACACAACATATAGATTTATATAAAATAAATTTCTATAAAATAGCAACAAAAAAAATAGTGAAATAGTAATCAGAGAATATGGAAATCTTATGTACGAGTAGAGGCGATAATCAATAATGATGAGTTCATCGCAGGCTTATCAGGCCATGTCAATTCAACTGGCTCGAGACCGGCCCTGTATCTAACGGGCCGCTCTTCATTTCGCGGTTAAATCTCGGGGAAGTGCGGGAAAGCCTCGACTCAAAAAGCATGTCGCTCACTTTACACGAGTGAGTTCAAAACCGGCTCGAACTAGCGCTCGATTTCGTCGTCATCGTCGACAGCGGCAGCAGCAGTATCTACTCAGCGTAACGGAAGCCGCAATAGCCACACAGATTCTTGTTTTCGAGTCGTTGCGCCGCTCCTCCCTTTTCTCTCTCTTACTCTCTTTTATATCTTTATATCTTGTCCCTTTTTTTTCCTACTTTCTTGCCCGCCGTTCTGCCTCTCTTGCCGCGTGCAAGCTCCCGCGTGTACGCATCGACGGGCGTACTACCGCTCCCTGATAAAATCCCACAAAAATCGGGAAGCCGTTAGCTCCGGCCGGCTATGGTAACCGCGAGAGCGAGACAGCCGAAGGGGAGAAAGAGAGAGAGAGAGAAAGAAAGAGAGAGAAAGAGAAGAAGAGAGGTGGGACTAGCGCTCAATATAGATTCAGGAGAGCAACCTCTATACGGGGTACAGAGCAGCTAGCCAGGGCGTCTTATTAACGCTGCGGCGGACGCACCTCAATATAAAACGCCCGGTGCACTCTCTTCCGCGAGCTGCATTAATTAGCAATTTTTAGACCGGCTGTTACGACAAAATTGTATTACGCTTGTTTACACGTCTAGGTGAATAAGCGCCGTCCGTTCGTTTGTGTTTGCCCTCGCGGCCTTGTCGACCGCAAAATGGTTTCACCTGAGGGTTCCAATTAAGAGCTCTCTTGGCGGTGACGATTGGTCTCTGAATCGATCGTTTTTTTTTTTCTTTTTCTTTTTTCTTTTGCAGTTCGGCAGCATAAGCGCCTAACAGGTGATCGCAAAGGTATTTAAATCTTGATCTTTCTGATTCTCATTTAAGAATCGTTTATTTTGTCGTTCGAAAAAAAGAAAAATCGGAAGAATTTCATTGATACGTCTGTGTGTTTCGCGTGTTTGCCGACTTGATTGAAATCCGCGCGTTGCAGCGATGTTATTATTGAAACGTAATCTGCGCGGCATATAACGGCTAATTAATTCGTGATATTTCCACAGAATCCTTCTTCAGTTTTGTATTATAAAGTTCCGAAATCGCGCGCTAAGGTCAATTAACTCTCTTTACGTGACTCCGCGATGCATAAGTATGTAATTATGCGTACGCGGTTATGGTGCACGCTAACGAACTCCGCCAAGCAGCAGCGGCGGCGGCAGCAGCCGCAGCAGCAGGATACGGCGAGCAACACGAAACGAAAAGGCGTTGGTTGGCGTAGAGAGGGTGAAAGGGGGAGGAAAGCGCGGGAAACGAGGCACGCAGGGGGGTGGGGGGGGAAGGGAGACGGAGGGAAGACTGACGTTTCGAGATAAAGGAGGAGAAGGAAGGGAGAAAGGGTGGCCGCCGGAGAGATATTCTTGGCAGCGACGGCGATGCAACAACTGTCCCCATCCGTCATCCACGAGAGACCGAGCGGGGCAACGAGAAGGCCCACGGCCACTCTGAGAGAGCCGCAGCGTCCCTTTTCACGATCTTTCTCTCTCTCCCTTCTCCCCTTCTCTAAGCAAAGAACGGAGAAAACAATCGTAATCGTCGAAGATCTCATCTAATGACAACGCTACCATCCGACCCATTACGCGCCGTATTATATCGTCGGACAAATTTCCGAGGCATCTCGGGAAAAATACTGTCGCGCCTGGAGATCGAGATTTTGAGGGCCCATTAAAGAAAGACGGGCTGAAAACGTAGAAATCATCCGGCAATTTAGCTTTTCAACACTCTATTTACAAAATCGATCAATTAAAGATTTACTTAAATTTTTTCGGATTGTTTAACGATGTTTAATAATTAAAATAATCGCTCGTTTATTCGTACGTTTTTTTTTTCAAACAGTATATTTTTTTAACAGGAAATAAGAGTGGAAAGAGACAATAAGCGTATCCCTTCGTTACAGAAGTATTCGAGCATAATAATGACATTTTCCTTCGCGGAAGGAATGGAGAATTATTTGCAATTAAACCAATTGCTGTTACGACGAAAGTTTCTTGCGTTGGCTTTCTGCAGAAATCGGGTTTGACACGAAAAGCACTTTACCTCGCCTTTTGCATGTCTGAGAAAATACCGGCAAGATTCTCGGAGTGTTCGATCACTCGCGATGGATGCGTGCAAAACTGGCATAGCATTAGAAATAACTAGGCTCGCCCGACGGATGTGTTTAACCCCTAATCCAGAAGATGATGCTAAGGTATACAATTCATATTTACAAGTGGCACACCTTTCGATACCTGTCAATTATGCCATAACAAACATACAAATCTTACAGAATACTTACATTGAGTCAGTTGTTGAACTTGAGATACAATAAAATTTTGATTTACGGCTTAATTATTAAAAAAATGTCAAAAAGCTGTATTTTAAGAAAGCCTCTAAAGAAAACTCAAGTCTAAATTTCTCAAAGAAATCACGCTACATGTCTACTTTCCATCGATTCCAAGATTCTCAAAATAATTAAATAGATAATCTTAGTAAAATATTATTTTTCAAGATAACGCAATATCAATTACGTCAAGATTCTTCGAATATTTCGAAAATTATCGTCAACCGTTAGTCTGCAGAATCTAGAACTGGACTAAGCTCTGATAAGATTTCTTACGCATCGCCAAGATCTCGTATTTCCGTCCGTTCTAATTTTCCGCGCTTGCTCGCACAATAAACATCTTGGAGATCTCACACTCGGCAATTCGATCATTCGCGTTCGATGCGCGCGGACTTGGCCTAGGTCTAGTAATAGCCGAGTATATCAGCGAGTATACTTGACGGGCGTGTCGGTGCAGGATAGTAAGCCGGTTAAGTGAGCGCAGGAAAAGAAACGCCAACGATCGGTCATCCTGATGCGTATACGCGTCCGTGACACGGACACGGCGCCGCGCTCAAGCGAGCGAGCGAGCGAGCGAAAACCGAGCGAGCGAACACTCGCATACGCGGAGAGGTGTGTGCACGCACGGACACACGCGGTCATGGATTTTTATATTCAATTGCCGGCGGTACGCTCCACTAGGTCCCAGAATTGAGATAGCGTTAGCCGGCGAGAGAGAGTTATCGCGGAATATTACTATGGAAAATTATTAACCATCGACCAGGCCGATGATTGAACAGTGATTGGGCTTCTGTACGGGAATCGAGATAAGTTTCCATCGACGACGGAATGGAGTTACGCGCGTACCGCCGCTCCTCTTTTTCCGATTAACAAAAAGATACTCTCGCGCCACTGAAACGAAGGAGATTAGGGGCGACGCGCACGTGATGCAATTTAAACGAGAATGATCGGGAGATGATGCGGAATATTTGTGAAAGCGGATCTCTCTCGAGAGCTTTACATCGTTTACATTGTTCAGCGAGTGATTATTTCGTTGAAATAAAATCATGCATAATTATTCGTCCGCAATAAGAGATATTTAAATTAAAAAAAAAAAGAAGAATGAAGAGTCTTGATAGCGGCATTATAAAATGAACACTTGATTTAATTAAAAGCATATATTATGCGCGTTTCGTATTCCTACTTTTCTCTCGCCGCTTTTGCAGCCCTGTCGAAAACATAAGGCGTTGGAGCGCCGCGAGAAAATACTGACGAGACGCCGTCGAGTGCGATACTTTCCGATAACGTTCGCAACGATCATCGATGCAACATTAAATCTAGCACACTGTCGCGCTACAACCGCGCAGCCTTAACTCCGGCACGCCTACCGAGTTTAATGAACTTCTGCAATCGAGTGTCGATGCTCCTCGCGCCGCGAGTAACTACAAGAATAAGCCGTTATCTCTCGAGGCTGCTCGCTGCTCCATGCAAAGATTTCGAGCGGCGAATCTCGTCGCGTTATGACCCGACAACGCTCCCCCGCCTGCGCTACCGAGAGGAGCGTTTGGAACGATTAACTGCTGCCAAGCCTTTCGCACCTAATCAGAAAGTCGTTACTACGCCGCGAAGAGCACTCCCGACGAAGTACTCCGCGCTTCGCATCAACGCGAGAAGAGAGAAGCTTCTTACAGCGCGATGCGATAATCGCCCGTTATCGAAGCAGCGGCCTGCGAATTACGTACCGTATCTCATTTTTCCGTACGCTTATTAATGTCTTCGGGGCAAACTTCTCGTGTAGAAAGATGCGCAAGAAAAAAAATTAAAATGTTACTCCGTGCGTCAATGCTGGTCAATCTATTTAAAAAATGTCGATGTCGAAACATTTACAAAACGTTGCAGAATATAGCATCATTTTTCCACATTATTAGTATGTCTGTGTTATTAAAATCATCCGACACGCGTAGTTTCTACACTACAATTATCCTATGCATTGTTTCTTTCTTATCAGCGCAGAGCTCTTTCGATGGCATCGATGTCTCGCTTGCGCCGCGCGCAACCTACGCAGCAGACACGCTAATTTAACAGTCAAATCTTCAGTCTATCTCTCATTACCGCGCTCTTCGCGTAGCATTTAATAAGAGCATGCCGTTATCCCATGCCGTCTTATCTATTCAAACCCATCGAGCAAGTATCACATCGTCGTTCGCATACTATTAGCTGCATAAAAAGTGACCATCTCCCCTTTCTTATGCTTCCTGTCCCCTCTTCACCGCCCCGCACCACGTTCCGCAAATCGCACGCGCGTGCATCCTAGATGCGTTTAACGCCTGTTGATCCTTTGACAGGACGAGCTTCTTCGAGCGATCCCTCCCAACCCTCCCTTCCTTCGTTCTGATCTAATTTGTCGACGACATTCATCCCTTCCATCCCCTTCGGCCTCCGTCGATCTCTCGCGTGCCCTCGTATTTGATCCCGCACCGCGGGAGTGCAAAGGGGGCAACGGGGTGAGAGGGAGGATGGCACGGGGGCGGCGGCAAAGCGCACACGTGTATCGGCTCATGGTGAAAATAGTGCAATAAGCGCGTAGTTATGCACCAACGGCAGCGTGCGGTTTACCCACACCGCCACCTTGTCCATCCTACACTGCTACCTCATCCTCCATCCTCCCTGTCGCCCCCCTCGCCGTAAGTCGGTGCCCTTCCCGCTCGCGTCCCGCGCCACCTCGTTGCTTTTCCCCGCGGTAACATGAGCGACTGCGCTATATACACCACACGTACGCGCACACGCGGGCTCCACGGACGTTTAAACTGGGATAGCTACTAATTACAACGGTTACGGCGTGGCAGTTGGCGAAGAAAAAAGGCTGATCTCCCGCGAGAGGTGGCGGCGAAAGAGCGGTGGGATAGATAGATGGGGATGGCGGGAAAGAGAGCCGGGGGGGGGAGGGGAGCGGGAAAAATTCACCGGAGAATGGGTGGACGCGACACGACCGAGTAATCGCTGCCTGGATTATAGCGCATGGCGCATAGGAATACGGGTAAACGTGTATTGCGTATGTGTGCATGTGTGTGTTCGTTTTTTTCCGCTTGTGTTATCCTCCTTCTCGGCCCGGAACATCGTCTATCTCTATTTCCCTCCCACCTCCCTCTGCCTCTCTCCTATCGCGCTCCATTCCTCTTTTTTTTTTATTCCGTTGATTTGTTTTTTTTTTCTTCTTTTTGTTTGGTTCCTGAGAGGAACAGATCGCGATCCCCGGCTCTCTCGCGTGGATCGCGTGCGTAAACGCGCAGCCGATGGTTAATGAACTCGCCGTAATTTCCATCCTGCGAGCGTCTCGCGCCACCGCGCCATTGCCGTCGCCGCCGCCGATGCTGCTGTTGCACCGCCGGCGGGATCCCCAAGGGGGATGTCCTTGCAAGGATGCTGGGCGCGATTACCTGCCTTACCTACCTACCTATCCCCAGCTACGAATAATTAACGAGTAAATCATAGGTTTCAGGGAATTGTCGATTCGACGCGACGACTCGCGACAACGCTCGTGGAACGCATAGATATGCGCATAATTATTACGTCGCGATACACCCGGTGTTGTGCACCGGGCAACGAGACTTATCGCGATTTAATGCACTATTTATTTTTGAAATTGTCAATAATGTATAAATTTTAATAGCGAAATTGTTTTCTCTTCGATACAAACGGATATGAAATATTTTCTCTTCAATCAAACGTTTAATATCATGCTCAGAATTGCAACGAATTTAATCGTAATTGCAACTATTCGTAAAATAGACGCGGATGATCAATGCGATCTCTATTAAAAGGTCGCATCGAGAACTTTCTTTCTGGGACGGACGAAGGAATCCGAGCGCACGAGCGTCCGAGGATCGATTTGTCGGAATGCAATCCGAGAGCTCGGAATATCTCGCGTCACGATCTTAAACCTTCCTATCCGACCTATCGATGCGCGAGGCACGGAGACGTCGTCGCCGGACTAATCTCAACCGGGGGAGAATTAGCTCCACCCACGGTTTTATAGCATAAACCGAACGTTCCAAATACCAGAGAGGTGTATCCGCCTGATCGCGCGCGAGCTCGCACCGCGGGCTCGCGAGTAGTCGTTCGACCGGCTATCACGCTCGAAAGATGCGAAACGGATGCGCGCCGTCGAACGATTAACACTGTTCCAACGCCCAATACACATGCACGATAAAACGTGACGTTTCTGTTAGACGGAGTATTAATTTTAGAGAAATTATTTCAAGTTAAAAAAACTGAGCTTTTCAAGAAGGTACTCAAGGGTGGAATAACAGTTTTACATCGTACGAGCGATAGCGAGAAATAAAAATAGAGCAATCTCATCTCTCTTACAATAATAAAAATAATAGAAATATGATGATAATAATATGATAGTGGTTAATCGTACCGTATGATATCAACTGCAGAGATCCTTAATAACTTGCAAGCGCCGATTCAAAGGGCCGATTCGTACTTCAACGCAATATAAGCGATCGAATACCGGTTCGAGGAAGTTAAAAAAGCCATTTTCCTATGCTCTCCCGCGGTCGGTGAGCGCGGTGTGGCGAATCCTATCCTCGGCACTCCGGTAGCGGTGCAGATAGAGCCGGGTGCTTTCATGTGTAGCACGTTGGATATCGCCCGCGGCGACGTGACTTCGCCGGCGGTGCGTCGGTTCCTTAACCCGACGGTAGCCACGGACGTAGGGAAATGTAATGGTGTTTCAGCGCAGGTGTGGATGCAATGCGCGAGCGACGGAACTGCGTGTTGTGTAAGTAGATACATAATTGTAATTGTGCATGCGTGTGTGTTATCACAATTATATACATATTTATATAATGATCAAATAATTGCACTCACCAAATAGAATATCGCAATTTACTCCACCTGCTGCAGATTCCGGCTCAGACTGCTCGGCATCGGCTCCATCGAAGAATCGATGAATGCTAGAAACCTGTACCTTAATTGCATGCGCTACGCGTGGACGAAAGTAAATTCGCATATTTTTATTCACATATTTACACGTCGATCCACGCTGCGAGTTTGCTACATGTGATATTATTATCATCTTAAATATTAGCCGCAATTTCATTCAACAAGTATATGCATTCAAAATGAACGAGATAAACGACGATTATCTTGATGGTCACACGAAGATTGTTGGATGCAGACACGCATACAATTATGTTTAACCTGATCTAACTTCAACGAACTAACATATGTTTTCAAAATGCTAATGAAAAATATATCACGCACCAATAATATATCTACGCACGCGATATCGAAATCTGTACTCTGTACAAAAATCTGTAATCAGTATTCATTACGATTGTGTGCACCAATTACGATACAGATCGACCAAACCTCGTTAATCGCAAACATCTGCGGTAAATAATATGTTCTGACAATCGCGTGTCATGTTAATCGGTACTCAACAGACCAAAATTTGCATTCGTGCATTTATGATCAATAAAATAGAATAAAATAGTTTGGTATTTTCTTACTCATTTTAAAAAAATGCAAATTTCAGGCAAAGATATGATTATTCAAGCGCAATTCTTGATAATTATATGGTAAATAATAGTGAATGAAAAAACAGTGGACGATGCAAGCGTTTCAATGTAATTATACAAGAAATGAATAAATTCACTCACCGGTCGTTGTACCCTAACTAAGCACGCTTTCAACTATACCTGGAAATATTAATAAATTGCAAATTATATCATACATATTATGTACATGAACATTGCGCATTATTTATTTCCATTTTGTTAAAACATAAATATATATACAATATAAATTGCGTGAATAATTATCAAAAAACTTTTATGTATATTCAATAGATATTTTAATAAATATTGCACTCGATATCTTCAAAAATTTTAATATGTAATAAAAAATAGAAATTATAATATTGTATACATTATCACAATTATATATATACGTATTTAAATCGTGAACACTCACCTGCTAGGATATTGCAGTTTGTTCCACCGGCTGCAAATTCTGCCTTAGACTCCCCCGCATCCACTCTATCGAAGAATCGATGAATATCCAGCACTTCGTTACGCGCCAGCAAATGAAAGCCAATCACTTCACTTCACATCTGAAAATCACGAATTCAGAGAATCTGCCACATCGCGGTACGCGAAACGCAAACTCACTAATAAAAATGCAACTTCTGAGGGAAACACATTTATACGTGTAATTATAGCAGAGATTATCACTTTACATATTTGACGCGCCAGCCGGCGATCACTTCGAAACTTCACACGTACTTGCAACGAGCGAGACAAACGACAAACACTTGGCAGTTACGCAAGGTCCGGCGCATATAATACAACACAACTGTGCTTGGTTTTACTAGAATAAATTTCAGCAGTCTGATTTTTCGACATGCTACGAGACGTAGTTATCTAACATGAATTATACTACACATCGGATTACACTGCAAAGCATCGGAATCTGTATTCACTGGAACAATTGTCGATTTCCATCCACAGCAATCCACGGATATTCGCGATCGTTCACGGTAAACAATACTTTCCGGCAATCGCCTGTGACTTTAATCGACACTCCCGATAAAAACTTTTACTCACTATACGCTTTTAAAGGCTTAAATGCACGATTAATCGCGGTACGCTACGTGTTTCGAGCAACACGATAGAAACTATAAATTGTAATGGCGATTGGTAAAAACTATGCAATGCCAATACTACCAAATTAAAAAATTCACATACATTGGCTTTCTTTAGGTCAACTACGCAATCTATTATACCGGCCGCGAAAAGGGCGGCCAACATCAATTGGCAGCATCATCGAATAGTGAAATATGTCGCCGCCATGTAAATAGGACAATCGCGACGATTGGAAGAGGGCGTGCGTCTTCATATTTCAGCTTTAAAATATTGGTACTATTGTCGCGGATTTACATCTTTTTGGCGGTTACCGTTACGGTTTCTACGGTACGTACAAGAAATAAAACGCGAACGTTTTGCGATTAGTTGTGTTTTATCTATTAAAAGTGCATAGCGAGTATAAATTTTTGTCTGTAGTGTCGATTAAAGTGACGGGAGGCTGCTAGAAAGTACTGTTTACCACGGATGTTTGCGACAATCCGTAAATGCCGGTTAGGTTAGGTGGATTGAAATCGATCGGAATGAAATTATCATGGTGAGTATATAAAGGTCGAAGCTACAGACGCTTTGTGTGTACCGGCATACTTTCCATTAGATGTAACATTTTGGAAATATGTACATATGTTTGTCGGTATTAGATCAGATAGAATATGGCTGTTGTACGCATTCGTAACTGGCAATTCTACCGGAAATTCGCCTGAGCAATTGTTACTTGCTTCACTTGTTTTGTTAAATATGCATTTATTATCGGATGTCGCCTCGAATGTATAGTGATATCAGATACAATTACGTGCGTAAACGCGTTACGACATAAAGAGCGTTTTATCTCACATTTGCGTTTCGTGTACCGTGATGTGGCGAAGCCGCGACGTGAATCCGATGTGATTTTCGAAAGCAAAGTGCACGGATTGACTTTTGTTCGATAGTATGCATAACGAAGTGCCGGTATTCATCGATTCTTCGATAAAGCTGATTCGGAAGCGGAATCTGAGGCAAAATCTGCAGCTGGTGGAACAAATTGCAACATTCTACTTAGTGAGTACAATCATTTGTCGATTTAATAATTATACGTGCATTAATTGTTTAAGAATGTATACATAATTGTAATGACATACACAATTACAATTTGTATTTAAGTATTTATTAAAATCTGTTAAGATATTTATTAAAATATTAATTAAATTTCGTTATAAAATTTTTTAATAATTATGGATGTACTTTATTACATGTAAATATAACTTAATCAACATGGAAATGACTAAACAATATATAATAATAAACATACATCAAATATATTAATAATTCATTATAATTAAAATATATATATCAATTTTTTAGATGCAGTTGAAGGTGTATTTAAGTAGAATGCAACGATTGGTAAGTCAATTGTAATTATCATTCATTATACTTACGTTAATTGCACAAAATACTGTAATCATCTGCTTTCTTTTCATTCGTCAATATTATATAGGACTTTTACAAATAAAAAGTAAAATAGGAAATAACTTTCTCTTGATCTTAATAGTAAAAATTTTCCATTTTTCTATAAATCATGTATGGAATTTATTGCTCTTAAATCAGATTTACAAATTTGTGGAAAGATAATTTATATAAACTTGTATATAAAAAAGAATATTTTGTGAAGGCATAAATATTGAAAAATAAATTTTGGAATTAAAATTCTAAAGATATAATTTCAATGTATTGTATGTGAATATTTTTACTTAATTTTATTGCTAAATTTAATCTTGTTCAATATTTTTGTAAAAGATCCAATTGCCAAAGATTATAGATACACAGTTCGTTAGTACGATAAAAAAGCTATGGTTATACAATTGTTTGTATAACTACAGCAATTGGTATAATCAATTCACTTTTATGACGCGTTTCACTGAACGATTTTCTTCTTTCGCCGGACATCGTAAAATATATATTCGAGAGCTTTTTAAATACATCCTTTACGAAAGACTCCCATTGTAGTTCAAGAAAGATATCGTGAATTACACCTTTTCTCACAGTTATTATAGCCTTTACAATTATCTGATCAATTTCTAGCTATTGCTCAACTTATAACTCGTAGTTGTGGCACAGAATGCGTTTTTTCTTCGTGTGCCGTAATGTGCCAAATTTGTGATTCCGCATTCCTTTGAGAGTGAAATATGTAAATTGAGTTTCGGTAGTACGCATAACTAATTATAGATACGAAATTCCGGTATCAATGATACATCAATTCTTGCGATGGAGTTGATGCGCAGTAGTTTAAATCGAAATCCTCAGTGGACGAAACAAACTGTAATAGTCTAGTTGATGAATATAATTATTAAAATATGCATATTATTATTACATCGATAGGTAGGTTGTGTAAAAAGCAAAGAGCCGCGCGAGCAAACAGGAGGAAGGGCGTCGGCCGGCCTCGCGAAGCGCCACTCGGTCAAGCTCACTGCCATCATCTAGATTCTAGATAGCCGCACACGCACGCACGCACACGCCGTCGAACGTGAACGACTGCATGCAGGCACGCACATACACACACACACACACGTCCGAATACCAGCTCTAGGATTGCCGGCCAACCTCGCTTCTCGCCGCACTCTGTCTCTCTCACGTGTCTCGCCTCCTCTCCTTTCTTTCCTCTTCTTCGCGCGCGCTATATCGCTCTCTTCCAGCAACTTGAATCGAGAACGCGTTGCTCGCCGATGCAGATGCGATGCGTCTTAGATCGGGATCACTCGCCGCCGCGAGCCGATTGCGGTGATCGATGGCAGTGTTCGGCGCGACGGACGCACCGAGATCACCGAACGCGTTCTATGCAAAGAGAGAAATATTTTTCAGTTAGTAAATATTTTGAACAGAAGTCTAAAATACATCTGGGAATATATTTTGTAACAGGGAGATACGCGTGTTTTTTCATCTTGTTAACAATATTCCAGATTATACTACAATAACAAATTAGCGGAATAAGAGACGCGCGATAGACATTTCACAATGGAACAGCTATACTTCCGCTTTTTTCCTCCCAAGTGTCTTGCTTTTTTCGATCTCCAAATATCTGCATAACGACCTAAAATATTCAAATATTATCACAATTTGGCTTCGTTAATGTTATTTGCAAAAAGTTACATCTCTTTCTTTTTCCTTCTTCCTTCTCTCGTATCCTCTTCCCGTCATCCTCTTCTGCTTTCCGATATTTTTCAACATAGCGACGGAGAGCAAATGAGTTCCACTGCGGCGGGAGGCGTGGTCCAGCGGCATGTTTTCAAGGTATTTCGACGGAAGCTTAGCCGATCGCCGCTTTCTCATTTTCCTCTCGCGAGCTAGTTATGAACTCTCTCTCCGGATCGCGGCTAATCGTAAGCGGTCGGTTACTCGCTCCCGGGGGCCGCAATTATGCGAGGAGCTTTGCGCTTGTAATTAAAGTGAGATCGGCCACGGATGGGAGAAACCTTGGCTGCGTGAAGCCAAGTTTTCGGCATCGCGTTGTTTACGCGTGCAAAATCTATTCAATTAAAAAAAACACATTTTATCTTGGTATCGTAAGAACTGCCTGTTATTATACGTCGTAGCGCGTTACACCTAATAATTTCGAGCAATTTCGAGCGCGTGCGATCGAAGTATTAATCGGACGCGACGAGTACGCGGGCTTCGTTGGACGACGACGAACGTCGGCATGCTCTTCACGTTCGGCCCGAGCTAATCCGCTTATAAGTCCGTATCGATCGGCAGTACTTGGCGCATATTTCCTATGCACACACTGTACGCATCGAACTCGCCAAACCCATTCGAGAGATGTGTCACTGCAAATCGGAAAACGAACCGCGCGCGCGCACGTATACGCAACGCGTTAATTGATGACAATTTGAATTTTAATGCCGCGGCGCGCGAGAAGAGCGACGTTTCGCGAAAATGAGCCTCATTAATAACGCATGAGAAGGATAATTTAAAGTTATGTTTTCGCGCACATCCCCCTCCACCGACCCGCCCGCTCGTCCAGCGCGGCGTCGCGAGCAGCGTCGGCCATCCGCCGTCGCTTTGTTTGCGTTCAAAGCGCAATTATGCGGTATTAGGTTTCCGCAAGAGGCGAACCATGATTTGGGGCAACAGGTGTACACAATACGCATGCATAATGCACCCGGCGGCACATGTAAACTGTCCCCTGCCGCCGCGCACCGCGAGGTGCACCCATACCAAATTGGCGTTATTAAATTTACATATCCCGGCGGTGCGCGCGTGCGAATTAAGCGATTCTCCCTTCCGTTTTTCCTCCTCGCTGCTCGCGACTCTCGCTGCTACGTCTCTTGATCGGCCACACCAATTAAAATATTCTCAAGCCGCGATTTCCGCCGCTAATTTTACATCCTCGCGCGCACGAGTCGTATATCAATTTAATCCTACGGAATCTCTTCAACAACTCAATGAATTTTTGCATATGCATCTCTCTGCGTAAGTACGCAGTTTTTAAGATTTCCTAAAGCTTCTCTTTTTTTCTTCGGTCTGTAAAACGGGATAGGTTTGTTCAGAATTGATACAAAAAGAAATGTCCCGCGAAAATAACTCTGGCAGTCCGCCACTCGTTGCACTTTCTTTTCTCAAATTGCTTGACCATGAGCCACTGCCAAACCTTTCGATACTCGGTATAGACTCCCTTCTCGTCATAGTGTACGGTTTAAGGCACAGCCAAATTGCCCTTGAGATACTTGAGATACCTGCAATAACGCTTATCCACTTGTTTAATTTATTCATTTATGCATTCTGGTGCTACAATCAGTAAATTCTTTCCCTAAAAATTCCTCCTTTTAAGTTTTATTACTTTTATCGTCAAAATGAATTATAAAAATAACATATCCAGGCACGATACATCGTAACTGCAGTACATCTTTATCTCAAATGGAAATTAAAGGGTTAAGCGTTTTATTTCGTGTGATTGTTTCGGGCAATCAATCGTTGTTTCCCGTAAAATGCTTTTTTCCACCGGTCAAAGATGATTAAAGGCGTATCGTTGATTCTCGTTGATTCCTGTTAATATCTGTCAACTTTATCGACAGTGCGCCGGCTGATTGCTGGTTTAACAGACATTGACCGAATCAGTACTGAAATGAATGACGCGCAACAGGTCCGCGGTATACTTGTGTGCTTCAATTGCATCGCGCTTGTTGCTCGCATTTGTGTGCACTCGTCCTCTTTTCGCATGGGATCAAAAGCGAAGTGTTTTGTAAAATATTTTTCCGCTTTTGATCACACTGTGTACGCGAGACGCTGCCTGCGTGAATGCTCGCTTGTAACTGTGCGTGCGTGCAATAATAGCCCGCGATGATGATAGCGCGATGCAGGAAAATACGCGGAAAGATAAGGAAATATCGCAGAAAAATGAGTCTGATTTGAACAGCTATTTTAAGCAAGGAGTATTTTTGACAACATCTTTAAAATAGTATATTTTAAATTCCAAACCAAGATGGCATTAATTAGCGAATTAAATAAATGTTATTAACGCGCTAAATGTTGCATAGATTTTGTATCACGAGTTGAAGATGAAAATAATACTTCTTGTCTAAAATTTTTACGATAAATGAGTGAATTTTCGTATCTAATGTTACTAGACTGTTATTCTCACTTCAATAAATTATCTTTCGAGAGATTAAAAGTGTGATGTGAATTGTAGAATGTTTTCCGCCGACGTGATGAAACAAAATTTTTAGCGGTTTCTAAGAGTCACGCGTGAGCTTCGGCGAGTGAACGTCTATGAGTGACACTGCTCGCACGAATCTCCTCTCCAAAGTGTCACCTGAAAATAACTTACCATTGCTATTCTAGTAGCACGCATACAAGTGCATGTGTAGCTCCACCAAAGTCCTCGTACGCATTTAAATCAAGACACGGAGACTCCTGGAGGGTACTTTCTGCATCGAAGCCGCTTCAAAGAGAACAGCATTCTATTGTCGCTCGACGTCGCCGTTGCATCGCGAATATTTCGCAAAATATATTGTCGTCGCGTAATTTATGCGATTAAAACAAGGGAATTTCCATTCAATGCGCGTTCATAAAACAGAATACGTCAGAGATGACGGTATCGATCCACGATATGAATCTAAAATATTACAGCGATATTTTACTGCATGAATTAGATGGACGTTAGCAGAAATTGCAAAAACACGACACACTGCACACGGATTCCAAAGATATTCTACTAGAAAGAAAATGGGATGCATTACGTGTGAATCGTCGTCTCAACGTTGACTCATGCTATATATCTAAAAATATCTGCCGACTCTCGCGGTTTGCCAGCTTTACGACGCTGGAAAAAAGTTGCAGGGATTCGTGTACGCGGCGCGTATTCGATGACGTAGAACTCTAACCGTAATCGTTCTTGTAATCGCATTAAGCGGCTTACTTGCGTAACATTATCGAGCCTTGAACTCCCTTGGACTTTCCGCGCATTAAGAAAACATCAAATATTTCGACAGCCAACGTGATATTTCACGAAATTGAATAGTGCAATTGTATAGAATAATTTGCATCATTTAAAAAAATATGAAACAATATAACAATGTTAATAATTTTTGTAATATTTAATACTTGTGATTCATACAGTTTGCCTTTTATAACTCTTTATGACTCTTTGTAATTCTTCAAGTCATTTTTATAAACGCTAGAACATTTATCTTCCGTGTTTGTGTCATTTTTCGTTTGTTTCAAAGAAGATTTACACGTAGCGACTTATTATTGTTAATATCTGCATGCTTGACCTACGGCAAGTGATATAACATCGCGCGCACCTCTGCACTCACAGTGCTCGTATCATTTTGAGTCATTCGTGAGAAAAAAAGAACATGTCCGCGGCAACGACGACGGTTGCACACACGATCTCGCGTAAAAACCTGCGCGTGACGTAGCCCGCTTGTCTGCCGCGTTAGCCTCGTTGTTATTCCGCGCCTTCCGGCACTTACGTCGTTCGTTACGTTTACCAACTTCCGGCGCGCCGGGCGGACGGGACGGAGAATTTCGGTAGCGATTCTGGAAACTCGTAGACACGAATGCAAAATTCCACGGGCGAGATGGCCCGTGGTTCGACTGCGAGCGAATCGGAATGCCGCGAAATTCTCGCATATCTTTAAATTAATTGCATCGCTTTTATTGCACCACGCGGAAGATATTGCTGTCAGCTCGAAAAGAATTCGTGGAAGTATCGCACACGAGAATTTACGTCAGCGAATCATAATTTACGTGAACAATTTCTTGAAAAATGAGGGGAACTTCAATAATTCTTTGACGCGAGAATGATTGCAGGCGTAATGCCGACAAATCAACTCCAAATCTGTCGATGAATCTATGAAACTAAAATTAGAAATTTATAAAAAAGACCTTGTAATAGTCATGTACATCATTTTGTACACGCAGATCTCGGTTTAATTTTCCCCATTTTCAAGAATTAATTTATCAATGTTCAACACATAATCTTAACGACGAAAAATAATTCTGGTAAATTCAGACATGCATCGCAATACAATGTGTTAGAGGAAAGTAATCTAAGTGTAAGACGGAAAATGGAAATTACGCGACGCAAAAATCGTCAAAATCGACGGAATTGATGATCATTGCATTTACGAACGTCAAAGGGAAGTTTCCTTTCTTTTTTTACTCTGTTGATCCGGAACGCGGAATTTCCTTCCTTTATCGCGCACCAGGAACTAAAACCGCGAAGTTATCTCATCACGTGTGTTTTAATATGTATGCAATTAACTTCTGCAAGTAAAGTAAACATCCTATTATCATTATCGATTGATTGACAAACATTAACTAGGTATTTTTTCTTTACTTTTGCAGTACCGTACGCCTAACTTTTTATCATTTATTTTAAGGCGAAAAGGAGGAAGGTGAGGTTTCCATAACTGCGTGCAATCAGTGGCAATCTCATATATAAATCGAGCAATGTTAATCGACGTATAATGTAGAATCGGACGAAATCGCTGTATGTGGAATAACCAACGGAAGCAGCGCCGGATTACCTGGAAGCTGCCGGCTAATTGCAAGGCTGTAACTTCGTGTAATGATACGTTCGCGGTTATATCCGACAGTATGCGTACCGATGGCAAATCGCATTGCTCGACTTAGATCAATCAAACTCGTTACGAGCATGTATAAACTTATAAAATCGTAATTACGGATTCTTCTTATATAAATATTTTTTGCACTTTACTTCGTTGTGCGCGTTTATCTTTATGGAATATAATTTGTCTTGAGAGTCAGGAAATGGAGAAACGATGCAATATACGTTCCAGCCTTCCGGTCAAATATGATCGTAATCGCCGATATTTTCCGACTCGGTTAACGCTCCGAAATCACTTGCGACTAATTCGCTCGAATACATTCGCGCGATACACTCGCATTCGTCGTCACATATCTGCGTCATTTTATAAAAACTGATTATACGATTATCGCCGCCGGTGAAAGAAACCGAGACAGGCATATTAGATTTATGATTGTCCGCTTAATTCTTCCAATTGATTGTCGACATATTCATGACATCTGACATTTGACGTACGCGAATATCTTGAGCAATAAGGAAAAATGTCCGGTGAATCCTTTCACGGGAACAAGGACTCTCACGGTAAATCGGGCCTCGGTCTCCACGGCCTGTCCCAACGACGCGCAAGTCGCATGATTATGAGGGAATTAAGCAAGAACGAGGAGGAGGTTCGAGGGAGGTTCGACGACGTCGCGGACGCTCCCGCGAAAATTCTCGGGGAATACTCCGAGATATTACGGAACGGGTAGAGGGAGAAGCGCGGGCGGGGCGGGAGGGATAGGGGACGAAGGTGGACAAGGACCTGGGAGATATCGGGGCGCCCGGTAAAACGCAATCAGAATAGTAATTAAGGATTCGGTTAACGCTCCAAGCGCGAGTGTAGAACGCAACCCAATTTAAACATACAAAAGTGTGTACGGTAGGTTAGCGAGGGAGTGCTCGCCGCCGAGAGAGACGAGGGAGGAGAGAGGGTCGGCAGAGGGAAGCTTGGGGGGGAGGCGGGGAGGGTGAGAGATCGCCGGAGAAGGAGGACAAGGAGGCAGAGAGACGACGCTGGTCCGACGTTGGTCCAGAGGGAAGGGGAGAGATGAGAGAGAAAGAGGGAAGAGGAGGAGACGCGATGGAACCGATAGCACGAGTCGGTGTGTGTGTGTGTGTGTATGTGTATGCGTGTATGTGCACGCTCTTCCATGTACACCACGTCTGTATGCGTGTGTACATGCAGACTGCGTTTCTCGATCTAGGAGTGCGTATGAGTGCGCATCAGCCGTGTATGCATCCGTGTGTGTGTGCCCACGCGTGCATGTGCGCGTGAGTTTGACGGCGTGTGCGAGCGTGCGTGTCGGAGACGATGCGCTGCAAACCCGGGTGAAAAGTAGGGGAGGGAGAGAATTCCTGTGTGCCTCTCCCGTCCTGTCCTCTTCTCCCCTTCGCCTCCTCTGTCTGCAGCACGACGGTTCCCTCTTTTCCCCGCCGCGTCACCACCCGTCCTCCCTCCCGCCTACGTCCTCCCCCTCGCGCCCGGCTTACAATCGCGGGGCCGTTTCGAGAGTGGTAGCAGGTGGATGAGGGGGAAGAGTGAAGAGAAAGAGAGAGAAAGAGAGAAAGAGAAAGAGAGGAGCGTAGTGTGCAGCGGGATGAGAGGAAGGGGATGGGGAGACGGGAGGGTGAGGCTGTGAGCGCGCGAGAGGAGCAAAAGAGAGGGACAAAAATCCGGCGGTGGCCAATGGGAGGAAGTCCCCGAACCCCGCGAGCGGCAAGAACCGACAACGTCGCCGGAGTTGGAGTTTTTGTTTACCGCGCGCGCACGCTCTCTTTCTCTCTCTTTCTCTTTTCGAGGAGAAAAGAAACGTATCTGCTGCTGCGGCAGCATCAGCATCAGCATCGGCAGCAGCAGCAGCACCAGCAGCAGCAGCAGCAGCAGCAGCAGCATCGCGGATACCAACAGCAACATCAGCGGCGACAGCAACGACGAGAAGCGCCAACCACCTCCGTCGTCTCTCTGCTCCTGCGATGCTCCGGCTCTTCTCGCCGGACAGCGTGATCAGAAATGGGATAGAGAAAGGGAGGGTAGAAGGCACGGGAAGGACGAAGGGCAAAGGATGAGGTTGAGGGTGGGGGGGGGGGAGGGAGGCTAAGAGGAGAATAAAGGGGAGGAAGAGATTGTCGGCGATGCCACGATTTTGATGTTACTCGATAAAATTACCCGCGTTTCTTTTGCGGCCGCCGCCAAGTCGCGCTGCTCCTTTTCTCGCGTCTAGAGTGTCGGAGAACTGTCGAACACGCATCGTGTATCTCGGCTGTATTCACGGGGACGTTCCGCGGTAGCTATCCTGTAACATCTTAACGGATCGTAAATCGGATCGAGTGAGCGAACGGATGCTCATACTCACTAACATGCTCAAGCATTGTTTGATCCTCGTAGCGGTAAGGTTTTATCGCCTGTGGTCACGAGGCCACGAGGCTCTAGAGTTTCAAACTTGGAAGAATCAACTGAAAAGACAAATGTTTTATTTTTTTAATAAATTATTTTAATTGTGTAAAATGGATCGATAGATTTTGTTTTTACATTCGTCAGCACATATTAGTTAGGATTTATATTGCAGTAGAAGGCACTCCGATAAATAGTATTAATATGTCGAATTTAATATATCGGAGAACAAAAAAGAAATCCAAAGATATCTGATAGCAAAAGCCGCAGAGCTTTTCATCTGAAATCAATTTTTTTTTTTTTTTTTTTTTTTTGAGTTAGCGATAGCGCGCGTAACCTGCGGACGGAATTTCGCTTGAAACTCGAAACTGGAGAAACGCAGATCGATGGGCTTCGAAGGCACGGAACATCGACCGCAAATCACGTTCCAACGAAGTGTCCTCCCGCGAATCGAAAGACAGAAAGTAGTCTGCACCGTGCGAGTGCCACCATCCTTCCCGTTCTCTCCCCTTCTCCCTTTTGCTTGCCTTCTCTTATTCTCTAACGGCGTCCTTCCTGCTCTCTTTTTTTCACGAGCTCTCCTCTATCCTTCTCTCTGTGTCAGGGCCGATTGACCGAGCAGCATGGGAGAGAACACATGGTGAAAAAAGGATTTCGTTCTCGTAACGATATTTCGTAAAGCTCGATATCACTTTTGCATATATCACTCGTGGTCGCATAACTTGAGATAATCGCTTGTCGAAGCTACGCGGCAACGACAACGCGAATCATCGAGTCGTGTTTAGTGTATCGTTAATTGCAGAATTATGATAGAACATGAGAGCCAAAAAAAAAAAATAAGTCGCGATCTTTAAAACGCTCTTTCAAGTTCAGGCTATAACTTGTGCGGTGCGTAATTCGCTTCAGCTGTTGTGATTGATTGCGGCTATGCTTAAATAAATTTAACAAACTGTTACAAGTAATTAAATATAAAGATATTTTCGCAAATTAGACGTCGATAAACTTCAAAATTGTATTCGACATTCTACCGTGTACTTTAACACAGTTTCAATCAACAGTATTCGCGTCGGAGATGCGAAATATCCGAAGAAAAATATTGTTTTACAGCACTAACTTACTTAAAAGTACGTAATTCTGCGTAAACACCGCCATCGGTCCGGGTTAATTGCGGGCGATAATTCTCCGGCGGAAGACCGACGTTTAATGCGACTTGAAAAGTAACTATCGTTCGGGGAGTCACGCGGGCCAATACTTAAAGCAAATTTAAACGAGACTAGCGCGAGAGGCGACGGGACCGATTCGCTTCGCATGCATACGACGCGGCCTTTCGGTGCCTCGGTAGGGGAGAGAAACGGGTAGATGTGCACGGAGAAGAGAATGCGGGACAGAAAGGAGAGGAAAGATGTCATCAACCTCCCGCAGCCTCGACGGTGGACGATGACTAACTGTGCAAAGTTTAACCCCGGCTCCCCCGGAACCTCCCTTTTTGGCATGGAAATGTCACGCATGCAAATGCGCCTTTCGCAGGCGATCGGTCATCTACCATCATCGCGTATAAAGAGAGACAACGATTGAAGAAGCGAAACTTGACTGTACACCGGACGACTACGGCTATCTTTTGCCATGCGATAAACAGCGTATTCGAAATTTGCATAATTACACAATTCTGAGATATTTCTCTCGAACTAAATAGTATAATTAAATTAATTAGTAATTTCACGCCAGCAATATATACACGTTATTAAATTAATAATATATATTTATGTGCAAGTTCTTCAAGAGAGTAATTTGTTCTTAAAGTTGAGAAGTTTTAACGCAGCGTGCGTAATTGGAAAAAAGGGACCAAAAATTAACGAAAAGATTAAGCCGATGATGTGCAAAGCGCCTCGGTCGCATCATCGGCATATTAATGAAAAGGAGCTGCGAAATGAGTTATAATTAGACACGCAGTTAACATACTTATAATCGGCGACAGTGACGGTCGAAATAACGTAACGGCTTTAATTAATTTGCAAAGGGTCGACGCGGGCAGCTTTTTTTTGCTAAGACGCACAAAGCTCGCTCGCCTTTTTAACATAGCCTAATGAGGAAAGTTGTCTGAAAATGGCGGATGGCAGTAAATTTCGAAAATGCTTTCTTATTATTGCAATGTTGTTTTTTTATTTTCGAAATTTTGAAATTTTTTTTGTGACAGCATGTTTTTTGTACACGGTAAAGCAATAACGGTCCGTTATTACACATGAAAGCCTGCAGCTAGTATCGTTAACAAGAAACTTATTCATGAGTCCCCGTGAAGAATCGTCGATAAGCGCGGGATAGAGAAAGGGTTGAAGGGGGTTAAAAAGGGTCAAAAGGATCAGACCGACGGCGGGCGGGAAAAGACGAACTCGCGCCGAAGTTGGTCAGCAGGATGAACGGGAAGAAGTACAGACTGGATGAGAGTCTTATTCCCCTCCTCGTTCCCTCCCTTTCTCCGCTCTCTTTTTCTCGCCGAACAATGCGCGGAAAAGTGTGCGATAGGAGAAAAAAATGGACCGCTGCCATTATGGAGTTCAGGGCCACTCGAGTTGTTTTGCTTCCACCTCCGCAAAGGAGCCTCGTACAGAAGCAACTGTGCTGAATGAATCAGTGAGAGGAAGAAAGAGAGACAGTAGAAAAGCGAGGCAGCGCGAGAGGGGGAGGAAGAGAGGGAGCTTTCACCACTAGTGGCCTAGACTTCTTCTCCTCTCTCTTACTGTCCCGCTGCCTGCCATTACATTTCTTCCCGTCTGTCGATGTTTCTCCCCCTCGTGCATTTGCAAAGCGCTACATGCTTGTTCGTTTCCTCGACTATTCCAGCGTATGCCCTTATTTTCCTTGTCATATGCCGTGGGCGTTAGGAATTTAGGAACGAGAGGCTTTAGATCGTAAGGTCGTTGACCCCATGACTTTCGGACAGCAGAGAGACCGAGTGTTTGACTTTCCAGATTTTTTTCTTTGCGGAGTCTTTTTGCAGCTTTCCTGATGTTTTATACCACTAAGTTTTTGCATCTTTGGAGTTATAAGCTTATTGAACTTGAACTTTGCGTTTTCATTGACTGATCAATCTTAATTCGCTGTAAACGTTGCATTTTTAGCGACGCATAAAAATTTAAAAAAATTAAGAATTCGAGAAATTATTACAATATTTTTAATTTTATAAAAATTAATTTCAAGTTTTGCTAGATTCTAAGCCATATATTTTTGTTTCTAATTCCAGGACACCCTGTATATAACCAAAGACGCCTTGTGGCAGGCAATACTGATACGCCAAAGCTGATCGAGTTGCAGTCGTCGAGAGTCATGCGTGCAAACGTTCGTGTGTGTGTGTGTGTGTGGGTAAGTACGATTTATGCAGATCAAGCGTTAACATGAATGAAACGATATTATCTTGAAATTGTTCCGAGATTGGCATTAGAAGCTGCCGCTTCGATTAATTCCGTTTCCGTTTTCCACGGCTATTTTCCTTAATGAAGACGCGTATAATAAACTATTACTCATCGTCTAGTCATAGATTTTTCGTAGTATAACTACACGTAACAGCGTTACATCGAACATTATTGGTGCATCGAAAAAAAAAAAACTTCGTCACGATATTATAATAATCGATTGCATCAGTTCCACGATAGATTGCGAGCTTTACAGTGAACGTTTTTTTTCCGCACGTTTATCAGTGTAAATCCACTCGGTATTCCCGAAAGTTATTCCATGACGTATGCATTTCCGTGACATACGTCACTCGTGACTTACCTCTTCGCAAGTCCCCATCGCAATCTCCCGCGTCGCCGATCGATAAGGTCGTAATTACAGCCGTACATTCCATAACTCCAACATTATTCGAGTATTTCAACATTATATGAATTATATTAATAAAGTAATCGGATTATCTACTGCTCTTTTTTTCATCGCGCAATATATATATTCACATAAAAAAGAATATTACATTTTCAATAATATATAATTGCTTAAATCAAAGGATACATTGCATATTTAATTGGAAAAGGTTCAATATTTGCGACTCATACATTTGTTGAGAAAAAATGCAAAGATAAATTAAGAAGCGAACTATAATAATAGGATGCTGTCGTGTACAGCGCGAATATGATTAATCGCGCGTGTAACGGCATCCGGCTGCGTGCGCTTTTTTTCCACGCCGTTTTTAGGCGTCGCAATATTTCACGAATCGATACGAGACACCGTGTTGACGATAATGCCGTCGCGTCTCGCCTATCTAAAACAACTCGCTAAACAGGAGCGCGCGACTTAGCGCAAGCGGGAATTATCGCAATCTCGGGGCGTAATGCGCCTCATAAAAAGCTTCGCTCGCGTTTATTGGGGAGTACGGGGGTAGCATGCGCCGCTGGGCGCCGGTTCAGAATCACCGCCGTAGCATCGCGTCCGTTATGGACAAAAGGGCTTTGTCGAGTAGACAGTGACAGTGATGAGACCGTGATGAGTGGCAATGTCGTCGGTCGACTGTGCAGAGCAGCCCATTATTCCACCTGGCAGAAAGCTTTCCAGTTTGGCACACATCGAGTATCCAAGCGATCACTTATTATAATCATACCGACCGCGTTGTTGTTGTTGTTGTTGTTGTTGTGCTGCTGCTGCTGCTGCTGCTGCTGCACTGGCCATGGCTGACATCATAGTGCTAAAAGGGGTTGGGCGGGTACTATTGGCCGTCTCCTTCTCTCTTTCTCATTCCCTCTTTCTCTCTTCATCTCGACAACAAGCCTGCTCTGATTAGTGATTAGCGCAAAATCGCTGCCGCTCGTTCGTACGTCGTCCGGATGGGTTGCCAGTCTCGGCTCACTGGCTCCATTCTTTTCTCCCAAGCCATTTAATTTATGCTGAAATCTATAAATACTCGCGATATACCCTTTCTATCCGCAACGGGAAAAACTGGCGGCTGGCGAGCTTAACGGCTCGGCACGGAAAAAACTGCGGCTGAGGCGAGATTTTAATGTGATGCGCGAATGCGCCCGTGAGTCGCGTTTAATAGGAGAGAGAGACGCGGAAATGATAAGGTACATGTGCTACCTATAAATACATTATACTATTACCAACATTTTCACGTAGCGCTGTAACACTAGCGTTTTAATTCTGTTTAATTTTCACTCTTTTAGTCGGGTTTTAGTCGGGTTTAATTAAACATTTAAAGATAAGAACTTTCGCGAGTATTTCTTAAAATGTTAAATGCATCTTTAATAGATGAATAGATTTTTTTTTCAATACATCTGTACTTCTTTTAACGTAAAGACAAATTTTCTATGATTATTTCGTCATTATAGTCGACCTTCACAGAAGCTTTCTTAATCGCTCCTTATCAGTCGGACTGAATTCAGCATCGCAAAACTTCACTTCATAAATCACTTCTGAATAGTTTGCTCGAGTTTCGAATACACTTCGCAGCTCGCTTTCATTGTTTTGTACTCAGCAGTCGTCTTCTTTAATAACAAAAAAGCCGCAGTAAACGTCGGCGATAAACTTTGTTATCGCTCGTGTTTAAATTATTGCCAATTAGAAAACTCGATAAAAGCCTTCAAACTTTTTTCCAAATAATATTCTAAAATACACTATCACCATTTATACTGTAATTCTGTTCTTACATAAACATTAATAGAATTATTTGATGTGCGGGGATTTTCCTTGTCGACTTTAACTTCAACCCCTCAAAATTCTCGCGACGACGGCTTTAAGGTCGTCGACTCCTCCGGATAAAGAGGGAAAGAGAGAGAGAGAGAGAGAGAGAGAGAGAGAGAGAAGGAAAGAAAGAAAGAGAGAGAGAGGGAAAGAAAGAGAGCAGGATGGAAGAAGAGAGACGCGGGAAGTCCCGCAGGACGCGCGAGCCCCTGAAGGAGACTCGAGAGAACTCGGATTTATTGCATAACAACCCCCTCAGTCAAGCTCGTAACCCTTGGAAGTTGCGTAGGTCCGACGGTAGAGGGTGCCGCATAGGCTCGATGATCTACTTGTTGAATGGCGAGGAAAGAGAGAGAGAAAGAGAGAGCGTTGCGGGGGGGGAGAGGAGGCAGGATATTTCTGAATGAACGAACGACTGAATGGGCCGCCGCACATGGCATAGGGTGCCTACTTGACACCGATCCGCAACCTCAACAATCGCCCCGGCTGTCTTCGATGCCAGCTACTGACCTTGTCATTCTGGAGAGGCGCTCCGCCGTTAGCAAAGAGAGAAGCGCGAGCACGCTCGGAAAAAGAGTAATGCGAGGGAGAGGTCCAGTCGGGATGCGTTGATTATGGAGCGCGTGCAGGATCGGGGTGGGACAATTGAAACGCAGTAAAGAGTTGACGATTCTTGGTTTTTTTTTTTTTTTATTTTTTTTTATGACAAAATTAATAATTAATAATTGTCTTATTGTTAAAATAACGCGTTGCACGCGGAAACAGGATAGCGTTTTATATAATAATATCCGATGGCTTTCAGTCGAGTGATTCTGCAGTAACTTCGCTGTAAGATCATATTTGATGCGCGATAGACTGTGCAGAAATTCAATATCTATAAGTTGAAAGTTGTCTGAGAATATTTACGACTCCATTTAAATCAGATTGTTAGAGATTCATCGGCATTTATCATGCCAGCTTAACGTCACTCAATGTATAGCCTAATCCTTTCGAGAAGCGTACTTTCCCCTCTTGTATGTTAATGTATTTTGAACTTGATGTTGCCCGCCTCTATTAACATTGAATTATGGCCGGTACATATGTCTCATTGTATTTATATGATAGTGTATGAATTGTTATATAATACTATCGCTGCATCAGCACGTTTGCAGCGAAACTACCGCGTGTAGCGCGCGCTTGAAATACGCGCAACTATTTATAATAGAATTATGATTACAATAATTTAATCCGATTATATTGCATGTATCCTCCGCGTATAATTTATCTTTAAAATTTACATTTTCACATTTAGCGGTGCCTCCCGTTCAATGACGTGACGCCGCGTGGAACTAGTTTACATATATAGTCGTTAACAAGTTTTCGTTAAACAGAGCCGCAAAATTGTACTAACGATATATTTGATGCGTGATTTCGATATCGTTGTCTTTGGATAAAATTAGAGCGCAATACATAAAGTCATTAATACTAATGAGAAAGTAATAAGCTGATTAATGGCAATTATCTATGAAACTCATTAAAAGCACCAGCGATTTCGTACGATAATATCAAATTATTTTTATTTGTGGAAACGATAATGGGACCGTAATGACGTTACTGACGCTTGAATTTCAGAATCCGTTCCTTAACGCACTCCCTTTAGGACTAAACGCAGGATACACGGTGAGCGATTTCTCGTGAAGTCTCGCGATTCCTCACCCCCGGCATTTTGTTTTCTCTCGTTTAGCGCGTAGATATCACCGAACTCTTCAATACTTCGCTGCCGCTTCGTCGGTTTCGCGAGCCACGGTGAAACCGCTCAAAGCCATTTTCTAATTTTTTCATCCCCCTCCCCTCCCCCTGATCCGCCGCCACCCCCCGCCAACCTGACCGCCGTAGTGTTTAACGTCCCGACGGAAGTCGGGAGGCAAGCATCGAGGTAAAAGATCGTCATGCACCATCATCCGAAACTCTCTCTTGAATATTTTCGCAGAATAAAAAGAGGAAAAATATTGCGGGGGACCGAAGTGCGCGCGGAGAGACGAGGACGGATGAACGGACGTCGGGGAGAAGAGGAACGAGGGGCGGCAGGAGGGGGGGGGGTGAGGATGGGGGCGGGAGGGCGGTTAACGGTGAGGAAAGGGGAGGGTGTTAGCCGGGGCGGAGACGGTGCATTACGACCGGGACAGGGCATGGCATGGCTAGCTCAGGAAAGTACAGGATGTGAGGGAAGAGGAAGGGAGTGTGGGAGAGGGAACGCGGTGATGCAGGAGGGTGCATGCGGGAGGAGGGCGGTTGCCCCAGTAAAAATCGATCCTCCCCACTCTTTTCCTACTTTTTCCCCTAGAGAGGTTTGCTACCACAGAGAGAGAGAGAGGATGAGGCGAGGTGGAGGAAGAGGAAGAGGCGGAGGAGGCGCAGAGGCGCGGGGGAATGGGGTGACGGGGGTGGCTGCGAAGGGGGGTCTCGTGGGGGTTACCTACCATCGTGTCTGTCTCTGTGTATCCACATCTCCGGATCTTCGCGAGCGTTCTCGTGTGCATACGTGTGCATGCACTACGTAGGCGCGCGCGCGCTCTCTCTCGCCGGTGGCAGGCGGGCGGACGGGCGGGCAGGGGGACGGCGGGCGCACGTGGACAGATACGCGGTATGGTCGTGTGAGGGTGTGATTGAGCGGATTTTTCACGGGTGTTCGTGGGGCACTGCCCGTATAAAGCACGAGCGCGTTGCATGTGTATTCATGTCTGCATGGGTGTCTGCGTGCGCCTTGGACAGTTTTTTTCGCGGATACTCCGCTTGTGTAGGTCCACGTGGCTGCGGCGGTTTCCGTGTGCGTACAGTGCGCCTCATTGACAGCGGAAAACGCCCTGCTATCATGAACCGGGGTTTGAAATCGGTGTAATTTCGATAGATTCAATTTTCTATGCGGTACACGTGACAAAATGCGTTTCATCTCGCGCGTATCCATTGTCATAAACAAACAAAGGGACTCTTTCCGAATGTAACTTGCAAACTAAACTCAGCGCATTTGTATTAGTTTTGAATTCTATATTACGTTAATCGCCATTCTTAAAAAACAAATTTATTTTGTCAAACGCGAATGTTCTTGAACATAATTACACAATGAGATATTATATTTATTGAAATTGTCTTACATGAAAAAATACTTACATCACTATCAGAAAACTATTTATGTACAAATACTATAATATCTATAACAATGAATTTTCGTTAATATTATTAATTATATATTATTAATTATATATTAACATTTATAAAAGATTAAGCTACTTATATATTGTATACTTATGGTAATAATAGTGAGTGCACTATCTTTTCGAGACAGGAAGGAATGTTAAGAGATCTCAGGCGACACGGTTTGCTCGGTATCGAACGAGTGCGAGCAGTGAAAATTCCGCTAAACGTTACCCCGATGCGCGTTAAGGTCGCTATTTAATCCTATGAACTCCTTGCTTCTTGGTCTTCGGTTTCGTTACCGGAAAGCGGCCAAAACTAATTTTACTTTGCGAAAGCAATTTAATGAATAGTAATAATCTGAAGAAATATCTATTAAGGAGAAATGCAAATGCGTAATAATATAATAGGAAATGTAAATGAAACTTTTTAATATTTTTCTTAACTCCGCATTGATATACCGAGTAATTTTGGGGTGCAAGAAGCAGTGATGAAATTACTCCGAGAAGTGAACAGGCATTGTTTGGAAGCCGTCAGATCATATTTGTCAGTCTAATGCTTAATTAACACCTGTAATTGTTTATTTGCTACACTAAGTTGAGAATATATCTTGTGTTTGTTGAATTGCGCTCGCTGGAAAAGTTCCAAAAAATTTTTTTGCGGTGAAAGGGTTGAGGGTGAAGCGGACTCGTCTCAGCCGCGCGTTTCTCCTCGCTCCTAAATTTTTCAGAGCATCACGGCGATATATCCAACAATCGTGCGCACTGTACATCCGCGGGATCGCGTGTATCGGTGCACCATCACCCCCGTGCGGTCTCGCGCGCGCGCGCGCGTCTTCGTGTACGTATCCGCGGCAACGCCGCCGCCTCCGCCGTCGCGGCGCTTCTGTCGTCCGCTGCAACGATGAAAAATTACCCAGAAGCAGCGAAAGAGAGGGAAAAGAGCAAGAGAGACGAAGGGCGAGAGAGGAAGGAAAAAAAAGGGGTAGAGAAGGAGAGAGAGAAGGAGAGAGGCCCAGTGAGGGAAGGGTCGAGGACGAGAACGTAGGACGGAGAGAGGGTGAGAAAGGGAGAGAGAAGGAGGTAGCGAAAGAGAGAGGAAAGAGCCGGTCGCTTTTTTCTCTAGACCCCGAGCCCGTCGTCTAGCGCTGAGTTCGCGAGCCTGACAGACAGCTGCAGCGGAGCCCTGATATATCGACCGGGCCACCTAACCAACTACCCGCACTCACTATTATACACCTGCCCCACACGCACGCACAAACACACGCCTATACGCCCACACATACACGCACGCCGGCAGACACGGGGCTGGCATGTACGAAAAAAAGGCGGCGCACCGACACCCGCCGCCTCTCTCTTTCGTTCCTCTCTTTCTCTCTCTCCCTTTTTCCGCGAGGCGGGAGCCTCACTCTTTGCTCTCTCGCATATTCCCTCGGTTACGATCCTTCTCTCTCTAATTCCACCCTTCCGTCCACCCCCCGCGCCAGTTCCCTTTCCATCTCCTCCCCGCTTCCACCTTCGCCGCCGCTCTGTCTTCGTCCGCCTTGCTCTCCTGTGAAAAAGGGTGGTTGCTAGAGCGAAAAAGGGGGCCCTCTCCCGAAAGGGGCGCGGAGGGCTCGGGGAGACGGGCGCCGGGGGGGCTGGAGGGTGATGGCGCTACCACCAACGGGGGTGGACAAGACGAGCGGTGGGTGCAGCGAACGGAGCCCAGTCAGCTCCAGGATAATTAGATCCTTTACAGGTTACCAATGATTGATAGTCTTCGAAATACGTACCACCCTCACTCTCCCGCTCTCTCTGTCTCTCTCTCCGCTTTCCGCGCGCCGGGTTTTCTTTCACATATACACGCAGACACGTATAGACAGAGGCGCACGCATACGTCCTGTGCATCCCGTGAACTTTCGTGCAGCAACGAAATACGCGCGCTTGCGAGCGAGGGGGGTTTGCATGTATGTGTGCGTGTGTGTGTGTGTGTGTATACGATAAATACGAAATCCCTTCAGCCGATTACGTCCTACTGAGCTTTGCCTGGGTCGCGACCCTCTGTCCCTCGTAGCCGTATCGTTGCTTGAAAAAAAAAAGAATTCTGGAATCGCGGGTCCGTGTCCGCTCATGTCGCCCGGCCGGCGGCTTGTTCCAACGATTTATCGATGATCCGCGTTATCGGCGCGATGCCGCAATTCTCGAATCATCGGCGTACAGACCCTACAGATGTTTGAGCTTGAGGAAGAGAACTTTCGGGCGTTTAAATTTAAAACGGCTAAGATAAAGTCTTGAAATCTTGTATCATTTATTTTTTCGAGTAAAGTTTTAATCTATAATTCTTCTTTCGATACCGGATTTTTCAGGATTTTAATTTACTTAAAGTTCCATATTTTACACGTAATCGACAGTAAAGTAATCGCTAAGATTTGTCTTTAAAGAGAGAGATCCATCCGAGAATATATTGTAAACCCTTTTATCAGTTTCCGATTTCCCTGCCTGACTTTTTTTCTAGCGGTTTGTGGTCTTTATATTTGACAACAACCATAATTTCGCGATATCTTATGGCGCATCCTACGCGCGCACACACCTTATCCTGATTTCAAAACTAGCCGAACTTATGCGGTTTAAATTTCGGTTTCTTGACGTCAGTCGATACCTTTGGCTTGCGATCTAATTGGGCTTGGACTCGTTTGAATTTCTCTGTTGTTGACGACAACTGTATATTTTTACATTATGTGCCGTTTTAAATTTGTATAATACCGATAAGCACCGCGAAAGTTATCGTAAATTGAATCGTTTGACGTCAAACATGGCGTTTTATTTTGTATTAGCAAATGGAATCGCAACTTTAATCTTGAATCGAGAGAAGCGATCAAAAATAGAAAGAAAAACTGCAAGACTAAAAAAGAGAATGTTACTTTTGCTTTGCGAGCAATAACAAAAAATGCGAAATTAAATCCTACCACCGGACGTGCTGTTGTAAACTAGGCGACATGTGTAACGTCGGCTAAAGAATTAATATCAAAAACACCGTTCCGTCCAAACGCCCGAAAGAATACATGTATTTGTAAGGAAATTAAAAACGACACGAAAGTACGCGCGGCATTTCTTGTCTTCCTTATTTGCGCGCTACGAGATTAAGCAAGATGTTGCGACAAATTTATTTTGGTTAAAATAAAAAAAAATTAAATAAAAATTTACTTAAAGCAAATTTAGCTATTACATAGGGTGTCTCAGAATAACCATGACAACTACTCGTGAGCGAGTAGAGAAGAGTAAACCGAACCGAAAAGTCCTTTATCGTTTTGCAATTTTCGCAATAATCATGGAGAAAGTAATTTAAAAAAATTAAATTAAGCGAATGAACGACTAGACTTTAAGATGTACGCTCTAAGCGTACTAGTAGCGAGTATCGCATGTCAACGAAAAATTTAGTAGGTTGGCGAAGACAAAAGTAGCACATGCGAGCAGCGAGCAGGTAGAAGCTCTATTTTTTGTTGTTATGCGACACTCGTAGCTGGCACACTTAAAGCATACATCTAATCGCGCGAAACGCACGCTTATTCGCTTAATTCAATCTTTTGTAATTTCTCCATAATTATTACGAAAATTGCAAAACGGTAAAGAACTTTTCTATTCGGCTTACTCTCTCTTCTCTACTTGCTTACGAGCATTGTCGTATTATTCTGAGACACTCTGTATGCAAACAAAATTGTTTTTAGATAATTTCACGGGGTCAAGTGTCGTCGCTGCAAAATTATTGTGACTTTGCAGGGAATTTACAATCATGATTATATGTGACTTTGCAGGGAATTCACTCATGAATATATTTGAACACACAAGAAGATAAATAAAAGATTTGATTCTCGAAAATATGTTTATACATTCATATACTTTAACAAGAAACGACAAATTATACAACATAAATTATGTGCTTGTTGACGAGAAATTATTTCTATAATTCCTCTCATCTTAATTACATCATCTTCATCATCTATGATTTTTAAATTATTAATTTCTTTCGACAAGCAAATAATTCTTTCTAAAGTTCGTCGTACAATAATCGCTAATTTGAATTTATTGTTTGCGCATCAGCAAGAAACAGATCTTTCTTTACTTTAGATTTTATGATAAATGTCCATAAGTGACGTGTTTACTCCAGTGAGACATTCGATGCTCATCATTAGTGAGTCACATCTCAGTAGCTTTTTGTTATCACCTGCAAAACTATTTGCGATGTGTAATACTTTTCTACGACTTGAACTGCGGCGGCCTTCGCAGTGACTTTAGCATGCAAATCAGAGACTGCGGTATGCCTAGCCGGGGCATCCCTCGGCATACCTTATCACCTGCTCCACGCAATCCGTTCCACGCAAATGTCAGTGGACGTGTAGTGACTTTGACGGCTGCTGGTGCAGGGGCCACACTGATCACCGAAGTGTCGTCCCCGTATAATGCGACTCGCCCGTTAAACCGGCTGCACTGCCTTTTCAAGGCACCCAAAATTCCGATTATAAGCAGAAGTATTAAAATTACATTATGCCAATTCGGACCTCACGCTTAGCGCTCGCCCGGTATCGCGCGAAACGCACAAAAACGTTAGCATAAAATGTTTTTTTATTAGTTTCCGACGGCGTGTGATGCGCGTATTATATATTTAATATTAAAATTAGCTCTTTTAAAGCGTCTGGAACAAAAATAGAACGCCAAAATTATCTCGGGACGAGTGCGGACCTGTTCTGCCTTCCGAAGAACTTTATCGTAAATAATGTCACTTTCGATAGAGCATCCTTTTTTCTCATGTGAATTGTAAATACGACGAGTCTTGCAGACGGCCCGTCTCGACGGACTCCGCGCGTGTCACGATATTTTTATATTAAAATCGGAGATTTGTCGAAAACTTGATATTTCTCCGCTCATTAATTTGAGCGAGAAAAAAGAAAACGAGACCGGCCATTGTTAACTGCTTACACCGTTGGAAAAGTTCACTTGCGCAAAAAGCTCGCAAAAAACCGTTCCTATTCTTGCGAAGAAAATATAGGATTACACTTCATTATCTTGCTAAAGTGTAAAATGTACCGTCGGCTGTGCCGTCCTCGTAAGCCGATCGTTATACTTGAAGTACACGTAAATATATTCCTGTAAATATATCCTTGTCAATAAAACTGCGTTCACCGTGTCGCGCGTGGCTATAAAAATTTTTTTTTTTTTTACATGCTTACGCAATTATTGAAAAATTTTAAGACCACGATTAAATTAATTGCGATTTAGATGATCAGAAAATAGAATTCTAAAAATTCGTTGCAGTTCGACTACTTTTGCAGAATTGTTTCTGCATAATAACGAAATTACAAGAGCGCAGTCCACGTAATTACAAACGTCATACGTGCGCGCGCGCAGGAAACTAAAATTATAATGTTGATAATGATGATTAATTTCGGGTACTCTTACATCTAGCACGCGAGACGATACTAGACGCCGAATAACAGGTTGCCAAGGGTTAACGGCACCTTAGACAAACTCGCGAACTCTGCACTGCGCGCGTATTTCCACCAACACATTCGAAGAAAGTTGTAACTTGAATCGCCGAGATTCAATTTATAATTCTACGTACAAATCTAATAGCGATGTATAATTTCTTGCTTAGACATCAACTCAAAAGCAAAAAAAAAAAAAACTAAGGAAGAACATCATGTTCACCTGTAGTTTTATTTGTTACATGTAGAACACTATGCGCGCGCGCGCGCGCGCGCTTGGGTTAAAGTCGCGTATATTCATTTATCTTTCTCTCGGGCGCCAGCGCTATATTTCGCCGCTTTGCGGTTTTACCTTTTTCCCACCGTCGTCGCGATACCTTCGCGCAAACGTCAGCCGGCTGCCGAGGGAAGTGAGAGGGAGAAAGCGAAAGAGATGAAGAGAGACGCGAGACTTCTGTTAAAATTTAGCATTTCCACGCGATGACACATCGGAAATTTTTGCAATATCTCAAATCGCGCGTCTTCCGTTACCAACCTGCCCCTTCCTGCCCGCTCCCGTCGCGGACAGGGCTCTCCTCTCCCTTGGCCCTCCGCGCTCTTCTTATTTCTCATTTCTCATTTCTCGCGCATCCGATGCTATGCGGCGATGATTATGTTGCGACACCGGTTACCAATGCCACTAGCCGTCTCCGGCAGGCCGCAGGGGCCCCGATCTCACACGGCCCGGAGATTTCTCCGGGAAGTCCCCCGTCGGAAGACGCGCGTATACGAGGAATTCTCTGTGAATCACCGTGCAACGACACCGTCCGACATACGTCAGAGTTGCCGGGTATGGAGCAATATCGAGGATTTCTCTTCGGCAGGAGGGACGTATGTATTCGTCACAGACCGGCCGTCTCTACTTAGCTTCCTGCTGCCACGACAGCGGCCGCTGGCGGGACGCCTTTTCGTGGAAAATACGGCGAATCTTGACTTAAATTTTATCATTTTTTACGAAAATAATCGGATCGATCGTTGCGGCTCGTCCAGGAATTTGTCACAATCGTGGAATTTGAAACTTTCGGTTACGAGACGCTACGTGATACTAGGAGACAAATATTTCTTTCTTTTTTTTTTTTTTTTTTTTTTTTTGTCGTCAAGAGATTTGATTTCAAAATTGCATGGATTAATGGATTCTAGAAGCACGCAGTGTTTCAAATAATTTCGTGTAAAATATATGTAATTCGTGTGATTCTTGCGTTGTCTTTCTGATTTTGTGGAATTGAAGAATTATGATTTGCAAGGAATTTTGATGCGGAAGCACAAGAAATGAAAAATTAGAGATTTACTATTTTATTTTAATACTGATTGCTTTCTGTCAAATCGCAGCTGTACAAATCCTTATAGAAGTAAAAAAATATGCAGAATATAGAATTACAATTTTATAGTTGCTACTGCATTTATCGGTATTTTAGATTAATACTGCTCATTTCTTATATACGTCCTATATACTATGTATCTTACATACATAGCGAAAACGGTAGGAATTATCTAAGATTGCTTAAAAAATTACAATGCTCCATGCATATTATAATCGGATCGATAAACCATGAACATGGAGGTCGCATTATTTGCCAATTACCATATGCAAATTTCGACAATTACACGTTTTCCGTCACTCGGACTTATCGCGGGAGAGAGCGAGAGATTGTTTGTTTCTCCTTGTTTTCAGCGCGAAACAGATTCTATCACTTGCGGTAAGTCGCGAAGAAACTTTATACCAGCTTGTACAATTAATTAAAAATTAACAATACGTCGACAGATAAATAAATAAATAGATGACAAAATAAATAGATGCAAGCGACAATAAATAGATGAAATGATATGTATGCAATAAATAGATAACGTGCGTCAATCGCAGATACTCGTCTGATTCACTCATGTGATTATTATCTATTTGCATAGCACGCGTAATAAATATGATGATAATTGCATTCAAACACGTGCGACTGGAATCGAACATTACCAGTCGCGATCGAGTACATGTTTTTTTATCACATTGTTTGGCAACAACACGGCCGAGAAGATCTATAAATATCTAATGTATGCGGTAATAATTTCTTATTCCTATTAGACGGGATTATACGCACTAATAATTATACCACAATCCTGTCTAACGTTTGAGTAAATCTGTTAAGTTCTCAGTATTCGCGCGTCATTAGACATTGTCACTCAATATTTAAACGAGTTCTTATGTAAAAATCTTATATCAAAGAAAGAAAAATTGAAAGACACCATTCGTCGTCTCTCTAACGACAACAACAACGCGTTTCACGTAACAGTTCGAGCGTCGTCTTCAGCGCGAAAGATCTCTTCTTCGAGAACACCCAAAATGTATATCCGCGATTTGCGCCGTCGATTGCGAAGATCGTCATCACCGAAGCGAGTTGTCATTCGAGATATTGCCGAGTCCTCGTCAATTGTCGATGGGCCAGGGCGATTCTTTCAGCAACACGTAGTCGGCGCACACGCAGCCCACGTAGATCTTTATCGTCTCCCTGTAACCGTCGCCGTAGGACACCTCGATGTTACTGTACGTCTGTATGCAGCGGTAATGGTCGGCGCCCTGGCAGCTCCTGCCGGCGTGATTGCACCGCACGTGTTGGAGATTCTTGGGCACTCGGGTGCGACGGTTGGCGGGTATCGGTATATACTCCACGGTGTAGCTGCAGGTCGTGCTGTTCTGCGCCTTCCTCACCTCCACCTCGTAGGAGACCTCGTGCAGACCGCGCGCGTTCTCGTGATTCCTTATCTGGTCCTCTATCATGTCCCTCTTGATCTCATCGGTCGGCACCTTGTAGTTGGTGTTCACGTTGTGTTTATTGTGACGCTTCCTCCTGGCGAAAAGTCGCGTGGAAGACGCCTCGTGACCGTTGTCGTCGTACCTGCGCAGATCATTCTGTCGTCGCAACGGTTCGTAATTCCTCAGACGATTTAGAAACCGGGGATATCCGTGGCTGTCCGACTTCCGTCTGTAGGAATCACCGTACACCAAATCGTTTTCAAGGCGTCCCGACAGATCCCGCGACACCGATTCCTCAAAATCGTAATAGTTCGGATGAGAATGATGGCCGTGATGTCGCCTCAGCGACTGCCCGTGAACGATCGGTGTGCTGACGATGACAGAGACGAAAAGAACAGACAGGCACAATCCGAGTACCGCCATTGTGACGATTCGGCTTTCGAAACTCTGGCACTCGAAAGTTACAGACCCCACCTGCACAAGTCGGCAGTCCTTATCGTGCTGATGTAATCGCTTTATTAGCCACTAGGATATTCTTATTTGTCAACTGTCCGTCGTCGACTCTCCGCGACACTTTTGAATTATCTGTTTAGTCACACAATTGTAACGAAAATCGCAGAGACCGAGCGACGAGCGATTGAAATCGATAAAAAATTGCAGTTTATCGAGGCTTCTCAAATTGTTGATCGATGTTTGTAAACGGCAACCGGCGAGAATAAATTATCCTCCGATTCTCTCCTATTCGATAAAATCGAATCGGTATGACAGCGAGACGCTGGAAGATGCAAATATACTATGCGGCACGGTGTCTGGTCCTGAATGTTCAGGTTTTGGCCAACCGTTCGGCGAGTCTCCCGTTCGTGTGACGTAAGTTGAAACTATTTCGACGGACTAGCTGTCTCCCAGGTCGGGATGCCGTAGAATTTTTTGTGATGATTCGCCAGTCGAAGTTCGATCGGGCGACGCTGACCAGCGCAATTCGCCAAGAGTGTCGCGGACTCTTCTCGGATCCCCAGCTGACCGGGCGGGCGCCTCTCGTTGACGCGTTCTCGCGTTGTCGAGACTCGTCGATCGTGGGACCGATGCGGTCTTTTTCGTCTCACGTTCTCCGATCGTCTCGCTTAATGGTTTGTTCAAAACTGAGTATTCCTTGATGTCCGAAGGATTTTTTATTCTGCCCGCGAACAGGCACGTGGGTGGTGTTGCCCCACTTTAACGGGGGGCTTACGCGTGCCTGTACACGCGAAGAAGTGACTAATTTCCCCCTCTTCTCTGGGTCTCCGCACCTTCTGCAGCCCCCTCGGTATCCCAAGAGATGTTTCTTCATTCGTGGCACGGTGCGGCGGCTCCTTCTTCTTCGCCGAGGATACGCGCCCTCCCCTTTGACGTCACTAGCTGCACGTTCCCTCTCGGCGGACCCGCCGCCGCTACCGCCGCCGCCGCCGATTGTTCCCTTAAACGTGGGTTTAGCGTTATCCACCGCGGACATAGTCAACGTCATATACTTGTGCCGTGTGCCCACCTATAGCGGAAAGACGCGAGGACGGGTGTCCTGGCTTTCGCGGAATTCTGTCAACGATATATGAAATAGCCGGCAATACCGGCTTATCCTTTCGTCCGCTCACGTGCACCGCGATGACGATGACGATTACGCGTTAGCGCGCGCACGAGGGATTTTACGAAAGTGGACGCAACGCCTTTCCCTTCTAACGTTTACGCGCGACACATTTTCTCGCATTGACGCTCGCTCGCATCTGAGGTCGTCATGTGCGCGAACGCAAATCACGATTATCTTCAAGGGAAAGAATTCTCGGTTTACCGATTATCAATGCTTTCCAGAAATTGACGCAATTCGCGGAAACACCGTGCGGAAGATTGAATATCAAATCAAGAATCAGATCGAGAATCTCGGGTTTCCCGCGATTCCATACGTTTTTTGTTCTAACAACGTAGATTTCGCAGACCGGTAAAAATTTACAATAGACTGACGATACTTTTAAACAGCGGTAACAGCGGCGTGAAGCTACCGTTATCGCCGCAACAACTGTTAAAAAGTTAAAAGCCTTCTTGCTAAAGCATTTAAAATGTCATTTAAACAAACATGTTTGTGCCCCTTCCATCACTCTCCCTCTCTCGAATAATACCACGACGGCCGTTTTAGTTGTGTGAACCAGTTAAAAATCATCAGGCACTCGCGGGTTTCCCAGACGCGTCTTTCTTTTTTAGAAGGTCGGGGAGCACATCATAAAAGCGCTTGAAACCTTTATTAACTCATACCATTACCGTTATTTTTTCGTCAGGTGTGCGTATTGTGTGCATGTGTGTGCACAGGGATATATTTAGATACAGTGGAAAAATCTCTGGAACTCCGAGCACACTAATTCATTCGTAATGTGTAAAGGCACAGATTAGATTCCATAATGCGGTTTGTAACACAGATAATTTGCGGTCAAAGGCATTTTCTCGCTTTTGACGTTATTTCCAAAACTGTCGCATTTCGACTTCTTTATTTGTGTATTAATTTTTTTTATAATTTATGTTTCTGTTTTTATTAATTTTTTTTGTTTGGTTTATTTTATACTTGCTATCTTTTATCTTTACGAAAAACAGTGAAACGTTTGATAAAACAGACTTTTCACTCAATATTAAAAATTATTAAATAACGATGCGGTATTTCTTTTCACAATCCGTATTTGACATTTAGTTGCAACGTCAGATAATGCCAACATATTAATAATACATACAAAGAGTGAAAGAAAAGTACATATAAAACTGATTAGAAATTTAATTTTTCAGAATAAATATGAACTTTTTCAAGTTTTGCTTATTTTTTGCAAGATTGATGTGAAAGTTCGCTCTGCAACATATTTATGTTATGCTAATGTTGTTGTTGTTGTTTGCTTAATCATTTTTGAATTTTTGCACGCATTTCCATTTGATGCTATAAAAAAACTGATATATTCGTTGACTATATTGTAAAAAATTATGCAGATCTCGACTAAAAACCGGTTTTTAACAATAAAATTTATTTCTTTTATATGTATTAATGAATCACTGAGACATGTATATAGGGTAATTCGATTTTTTTCTTCTAAAAACACGTTCTCCAAATATCTTAATGTCATCGACTTAATCTGCCTCATTAATGTCAGTATTGTAATATAGCTGTGCTATTCTTAACTATCTTAAATTTTGGGATCTGGAATATATGCGTGTGCATCTTTTATATACATAGATTAAAAAAAAAATATATATATATACACTCATATACAGTACTTTTATCAATTATTTTATTTTAGTGACAAGTAAATTCTCAGTGTAAGTCAATTTCATAAAGCACATTTCTAAGATGTGACAAGATGCAAAGTCTCTAAAATAAAACACTTCAGCTACTCTCTTCTCATTTATCTTCGAATAAATCTGCTGGGAGATCGCTTATCGTCGGGAAACTCGCATGCGTGCCGAACTTGAGGACAGATTGCGTGGCCACCACGCACGCTCTTCTGATGCACTCGTCCATCGATAGTTGCGGATGATACGCCTTGAAATATGCGAACGCGCCCAGAAATGCATCTCCGGCACCCTGCATCGCATACGGTTACATTTAAACGGCTCAGGCGGCTTGAATATCATTTGAGTGAATCACTAAGTGAATCAGTGCTTTAATTAATTCCGGAAATTAACAGGCCGTTGGCCTCGCACGAGATTGTGGACCAATCAATAACATTAACGATTAATCGTTTCAACTGCGGTTTTATAATATGCAGCATTTTCTACTAACAGTTTACAAGTAGGAAGTGCGAGTTGCACAAATAGAAGAATAGAAAGTTACGCGATGTTACTTAACAAAAATATACATAAAATATCGTAAAACGTTTTTAAACATTAAGTTCTTTTATACTTGGAAATGTTCCTTGAAAAGATGATTTCTATAGCTTTGTTGAACAGAGATTAATTTTTAATTCGTCGGGAAATCCGCGACTGTGGCAGTTCTTACTTCTTATATGCAATACGTACAGTGGTATCCACTGGCTGGACCTCGGTAGCGGGAATCAGCATCACATTTCTGTTTGCTTTCGACGCGTACACAGCCCCCAGGGGCCCAAGAGTAAGGATAATCGCGTTGCATCCCTTAGCCAGGAGCTTGTCCGCAACTTGTTGTACATTTGATAACTCTACCGGTTGAATGCCCGTCATAATTTCCGCCTACAAAAGCGTAGTGGTGTGTCCTTTGTGCGTCAAACATTATATTCAATTAATTCTTACGCGCGTCGTTAGCTTCAATCTCCGTATACCGGGTGTTCCGGAAGGGGGAAAAAAAAATCTCGTGTTCTCGTTATCTCGTCGGAGATACTAATTGTCCACATACCTCCGTTTCATTAACGCAGAAAATGTCGCACAATTTTAGGATCTCCGGATCTAGATTTTCCACTGCGGGCGCCCCGTTGACAATTGATAGCCCTATCGCATTACGCTTTATGTAAAAATATATGTACAGCTCAGAGTCGCGTGATATCGCAAGCTGCAGTTAAATGATGTCTAGTTTCTACAGGAAGCGGAAAGTCGTGTGCACAATGTGATGCACTTTATATATAACAAGTTTTAATAATTCTATTCAGCAGTACTTTGTAATTATCTATTTTTTAGAGCTTACGATGGTTTGACTCTGAGATATGAATATTACTATTTATAAAAATATAAAATTAAGAAAAAAACCATGGCCTTGATGTAATCTTAACGCATGCAGCGTAGTTTCCAGCGGAGTCTCGAACTGGCATAACAAAACGCTCGCACCTTTGATCACATCAACAGCGGAATCCACGTGTTCCCGGTTCAACGATTCATTTGCGCCTAACACGATAACGATAGTGTTCTGTCCTGTGAATGTTATTCGAAAAGCACCGAGATTATTTCGCAGGAACGAAAATGCCAAAATCATTTTAACGAGAAATTCAATGTTAATGGCTCTATCGTTCATTTGTTTATGAATTAAAACTACTAAACATTTTTCCATAATTGTAATTTCAAAACATTCTGAAGGAATTTAAAAAACTTAAGGATATAAGAACGTACCATCCTCAGCGACAGTAATGTGAGCAATACCGCTATGCTTATCTTTTTGTATCTTGACATGAGATGTATCTACATTTTCCTTCTTTAAAATTTCTAAGTACTCTTGTGCAAATGTGTCGCAACCTAACTATGATAAAAAAATCGTAATATTACATACTCCACAAAATGCAACAATGTGATCATAACTGATTAAAAAAACCACATGAATATTACTGAATAAGAAATATGTTGAAAAAGTCAAATTAGATACAAAATCAATAAGTTAGATTGTTTGCTTAAAAGATAAATGCATACTGAGGCAACAAGTGCTGTAGATCCACCAAGTTTAGCAGATGCCACACATTGATTGGCACCTTTGCCACCATATTTCTTTTCAAATTTAGTTCCAATTATTGTTTCGCCAGGTTTAGGCAATCGTGGAGAGAAACTAAAAAGTAACAACATTCAAAGAATGATACATAAAATCTATATTGATTAAAACTGCATTACAATCAGTGTGATCAGTAGATATGCTGTTAATCATCTATAAAGCAATATCAACTTCTATCATGTACAAGAAGCTTTAGCTTTACTCACCAAGTAAAATCAATCATACACGAACCAACAACAACTATTTTTTGTGTCATATTACACTGTTTTTTTTACACAGTTTTTCTCTGTATCTGCTAATAAATTCCAGACCACATTAACCAGACATTTGCAAATGTGTTACAACAGTGTGACTATTTCTGTACAGGATTACAGCAACTGATTGCAAGTATCAAAATGTACATAAAACAGATAACCCGCGTTCTTTATCATCTAACAGACCAATGAATTCACACAACTGTTATCATTTATAAAAACAATTTCTTTGCTCACCATTCGTATAACCCAATGTCTACCCTATAAATATAAATGTGAACATTATAATGATGACAAAAATACATCAATCAAAACAAGAGGAATTCTACAAATATATAAATTAATTCAAATCACTTCTATTTGTGGTAAAAAAAACATACGTTATTTACTACAATGTTTTCCTCGGGAACAGGTTATTTTTTTACATTTATTAAAATGAGGTTATAGATAACTAAGGCTGTGGTCTACTTGACGTTACAAATGCTTCGAAGTGTCCTTTCTCTCCTTCTCTCTTCATCAAAAGGAAGGAGAAAAAGGACGTTTCGAAGTATTTGTAGCGTCAAGTGGACCGCAGCCTCAGTCTATCGAATCTTTACATCTTGCACTAATAAAGGAGGATTTATTTGACGATCACTATAAAAATTTTGCAGAAGACAAAATTCCCCACTGAAAAAATGCACTGAAAAACATGTTTAAATATATTTTACATCGTCATACATTATGAAGACACTAGATGTGACCACGAGATGTGACTACGTGTGTAATTTAGTATGTTGTTCGATCCTATTGGTGTTGTGTTCCTAGTGAATAATTAAGGTCTGTTTGCGTAGCCGCATAAACATAAAACAAAAAAAAAACAACAATTAATTGATACAAAGAATTTATTTAATATACACATTCTTTGCACATTCTCATTAGATGTAATTGATCTTTTTTCTATGCAGACATTTATGTCTTTATCCAAATCCGTCTGAACTGGCTTTTATAGATCATTTAAATCGAAACTTTCAATTTCGATAAAAGACTGCTTTCAAACTAATATGTGTACAGATAATTTTGCCCATAAGCATTAATATAAATTAATATTAATTGCTTTTCAGGCAAGTATTAAATTAGTGCATTACTCGCAAGTAATAGAAAGATAAAAATTTCCACGAAACTAATTAAGAAACAATAAATATCGCGAAATCGTTAAAATAGCTATGGGCAATTTGCTATTTAGATTTGTACCAAGTAAGCTAAATCTCATTTCTATAAAAATTTCAGAAAAATTTATTCTCATTTATTCTCATACGTTTATACTACGTAAATTATATTATAAGTTACAAATCGACGAATTTTAATTCTTAATTTACATCAATGGTGATTATGTCAAGGATAATCGTGAAGGTTAATTTAATGACGTAAAATTGTAAATTGTAATTGAATATTTACGCGGATGCGCGTAAAACTTCCGCCCCTCCGCTGCCCCCCCCCCCCCACCCTTGATATGGTAAACTCGATGTAGAGCGAAGTGGAATCACGTCTCTCTTCCGCCATTCTATATTTACGATTTTTACGGAATTGTTATAAAATTGACTGAACTTGTTCCAGGCCGTCCAAAAAAGCGACAAAACATGACGAGCCCGGTCGTAATTTCAGCCACGACTAAGCACACAGCAACGGTAAATATGCCATCGTCTTTTAGGTAGCATTTGCCTTTTTGGTTATATCTCTTGGTGATCATTGTAATTGATAACTGAATTACTCTCGTGATATAATTACTCTTGTTGCGACTTTTCTTTTGTGTGATTGTCTTGCATTGCCTCACTGGCCATCGTTCTAGTTTTCAATATCTACACTTGTTTTATTCTCTGCATGATTATTCGACTTTTTAGTCATAACTACATGTCTGTAAAATATTGCAATTATTATAGCAAGAATCTATAATAAAACTATCAGTTTTCTACTTTATTCTGTATTCAATGTTGATCTTATTTTCAATAATGTATGCTTGTCAAAAACTTGTTTTAAAACAGGGATTTAAAAAATCTTAAATAACATTTTAAAAATATTTTTGAATGCGATTAATGCATATCTTATTTTGTACTGAGAACTATTTATGTTTCAGTTAATATTTTTCCATGGATTAGGTGATACAGGGTGAGTTCCCATTTATACAAGTGCAATTTTCAACATATTAATATGATGTATGATTTTGTCAACACTTGAGATACATTTTTAGGCATGGCTGGGCTAGTTCCATGGCTGCTGTACGATCCCCTCATGTCAAAGTTATTTGTCCTACTGCGTATGTAATTGTTAATATATTTTAATACTCTAAGAAAATGTAAATCATAAGTTAATGTAGTCATAATTATTTTAATGTACGAATCTTTAATTGTTTCAGGCCCACAATGCCAGTGACACTTAATGCAGGGTTCAGAATGCCTTCTTGGTAAGTTTATATTGTATTCTGTATTTATAAAATAATTATTAAGTTAGTATTTACACAGTTACTGATAGATTCTGTGAATTTAGGTTTGATCTACGGTCTTTGGACTCCAGTGGTCCTGAAGATGAAGACGGTATACGTAAAGCCGCTGAAATGGTCCATTCGTTAATAGCGGAGGAAGTTGCCGCTGGAATACCTACTAAACGCATTGTTCTTGGGGGATTTAGTCAAGGTGGAGCACTAGCCATGTTTAGCGCCCTTACATTCCCAGAACCCTTAGCTGGTATCATAGCCCTATCCTCGTGGCTTCCTTTACATCAAAAGTTTCCAGCAGTAAGTATATTCATGTTGCATGGTGTTACATATTTACAAAATTGTTATATTACATAATATTAAATTGTTTTCAGGAAGCAATAGGTAATAGGAACACTCCACTATTACAATGTCACGGCGACTGCGATCCGATTGTGCCATACAGATGGGGTCAAATGACAGCATCTCTCCTGAAACAATTTATGACACAGACAGAATTCAAAACTTACAGGGGAATGATGCATACATCTTCTGAAGAGGTAAGAAAATTCAATCGAAAAGAATTATTTATTAAATCTTACATTCAAAGAAATTATTTTTTTTTTTTTTTTTTAATATATTTTTTTTTATTTTATAATTTATTATTTCCACAGGAAATGCGCGATATGAAGAAGTTCATCGAAAAAGTTCTGAAGCCGTAATAGATTGAATTAAATATGTATCGATATTTTAATGGCTAATTCGAATATCTAATTGTACATTATATTGAGATGATTCCAGTTTTGCGATTATTTAATTTTAGTGAGTTATATGAACTTAAAAGACTTAGAAAATCGTTAAAAATCTTCCGGGATGAAAGATGCAGTGCTAAATAGGCAAAAAAATACGCTTTCTACAAGAATATATTTATTTACAATATTGATAATTTGTACTCGTATACATTTGAACTTTAATATTTTAATTCTGCCAAAGGATCCATGTAGCGTTAGTACAAATTAATTCGTCTGGTTCGTAACTCTTTTACTATGTAACATTTATTGGCATTTCTTGTTTTTTTTTATATAATATCTATATACATACATGAAAAAAAATATATATATATTTATTTATTTTTACTGATACATATATGTACCAGTATAAATAATATATTTGTAAGATTCCACACTGATCTGGTGATACATTATGTAAAAGTAAAAAGTTAATAAGAAAATGGTTAATGTTTTATTCATTTTTTCAGTTTGCGAAAACGGACTAATAAATATACATGTGATTTTTGCGTTAATATTTAAAAAAATACTAGACGAATTTCTTTTTTCCTCAATTCTTCTATTGAACTTCCATCCTTTTACACCGCCGATATTATGTTCGAGTGAATATGATTTAAATATAAACACGTCCACAACTCTTACATAATTCACGTATTTGGGCAGTTACAAATATTTGCATTTAAATTTCACGCGGGCCAACGTCCAAAACGCAATGCAAAATAGCTGCTTCTAATGAATAACTTTTGTAGCGAGTATTGTCTAGAAGACAGCGAATGGCCATGTAATCTGTGATTACGCATTGTATTGTCAAAAACCAGACTATCATTTATAACTAACATAATTTTTTGGCAGATTCGTTCTGCCAAATCTAGATCAGGATTTCCTAAACTGTACGGCGCGATTTGCGCGGTATGGATCCTTTGGAAAAATTGTGGATTGCTTAAGCTTCCTTAGAATGCAAGCGTAAAGAATTGCACTCTTTTACCTACATTTCTGTTATTTTGCGAAGTCGCAAAAAAAAAGAAACCTGTGACAAGGCACTCTTTGAAAAATAATTGTTAGAAAATTGTTAGAAAAGCTACTTATCTATCTTAAGTTTGGGAAATCCTGTGATACATACTCATAATAGATATAGTAGACATGGTATTAATATATTGTAATTACGCTAATGTATATAATTATATGACACTTGGCTGATTTTATTATTGGTACTAACACACTATCCAGTAGACAAATAATAAGTAAACGAAGAACAATAAGCTCGAAATATTTTTCATGGGCTTTCCCTATGAATACACTACAGCTAGCGATAAACAGAACCTTAGCTTGTAAGTTATTCAACGTTCATTCTGTATAAATAAAACATATAAACAATTTTTTCCCCAATGGTTTCATTCATTAGACTTTATAATCAAATTAGTGATAACAAATGATAACAAATAAAGTTTGATATATGGAGATTGCGATCATAAATTAAGTACGATATCTACATATGTACGCACCATGATAAGACGAAAAAAAAGATATATATGGTGACGTCACAGTGTCTCGGTTATAATCAAGTGTGATTGAACAACCTTTGGATGGATAATTTTGCAGAAGACTCAGTAATTGCAAAATAAATTGTATAACGTATTTTTATACAGCTCAATGGTGATAAGTCAAAAATAATTGCTGCAAGCAGTAAGTTGCTGGCTTAAATGCGAGTAAGAACGAGGTTAAAAGTTTAGTGAATCTAAATACAGTGTTTAACATGACACAACAAAATTCATTTATCTTAAGCACTCTGGAAAATGGAATACAAAAAGTGGTGCTTAATAAGCCTGCTAAGAAAAATGCAATTTCGGGCCCGGTAAATAGATACACGGGATATTTTATCGTTTAAAATAAAATAATTAAAATATAATGTGAATTATCATTTATTAATTTCTTATCTGCTTTACTCAGATGTATGAGGAATTGACGATACTTTTAAACGAATCTGCCAAAAATGAGAAAGTGGTGATATTTGCATTGACAGCAATGGGAGATTTTTTTAGTAGCGGTAATGATTTAAGCGCTAGTGCGTCATTAATTTCTCCTACTGCTATTGAAGATGGAAATAAAATAGTCAAGTAAGTATTAGAAGAATGTACTGCACTAAAGATTTTTATTTCTAAATACCAAAATTCAAAAATCTTACAGAGAATTCATTGATGCTTTAATTTTGTATCCAAAGCTTTTAGTAGCTGTTGTAAATGGACCAGCAATAGGAATAGCATCCACAATATTGGGAATTTTTGATTTAGTTTATGCTTCAGATAAGGTATTTGTTCAATAACTCATATTTTACATGTTACAATGTTAAAAAATATTTTAAATATATTGTGATATTGATATTATTTGAATATATTATATCAATTGTAGGCATATTTCCAAACACCTTTTAGTTCTTTGGGACTTGTTGCTGAAGGATGTTCTACATATACATTTCCAAGATTATTGGGACACACCAAGGTATTGTATTTTATATAAAATTTTATTTAAAAGTATATTTTATTTGTTATTAAGATTAACACATTTAGTATTATTTTATTCTTTTAATAATACACTATAAAAATACTTATTTAGGCTGGTGATATGTTGTATCTGGGTTATAAAATGAGCGCTCAAGAAGCTAATCAACATGGTTTAGTTAGCAAAGTTTTCAATCATGATTCGCTTGAAGAAATATGGAATTATTTGAACCAAGTATCTAAACTTTCTTCAGAGGTATGACTCTTATTTAATAGTTCAGAAAAAAAATGGATCAAGTCTTTATTAATTGTTAGAAAATTAGTTCTAAAGTTGGAGTTATTCTAATTGTATACAACATGTACACTGTTTTTCACAGACGTATAATTTCTTTTAATTTTAACTTAAAACATTTGCATTTACTTTTGAATAATTCAGTGAAAACTGTTTTGTTTGTTTCTAATTTGTACATGAATTTAAAAAAAAGGACTTGGATTATTTTGTCTCTGAATCCCTCACTTAATAGTTATCTGTATATCATTAGTATATTTATGTTGCTAATCAATGATAATTTAATTAATTTAATATATAATATTTAATTAATTTCAGTCAATATTGGCGACTAAGCGATTAGTGAGCAAATGGAATAAGCAGATTTTATTGGAAGTTAATGCGGAAGAAATAAAAGAGTTGAAAAAACGGTTTGAATCTCCTGATCTAATTGAAAGATTTCTTAATTTCTTGTCACGAAAAAACAAGCTTTAAAATAACAACCAAAATAATATTTTTATATCTTTTTGATATGAGGATTAATTAATATTGTTAATATGGAAATAAATTTTTTTATATCTCTAAACGTGTTCAACATAAATAAAAAATATTGACTTAAAATAGATATAATTTTATTTCTCCTTAGTTGTGTTGCGTTGTAGAGTTTTTAAATATGAATGTTATATTAGCACTTATTTCCGTTAACATAATGCCCTGTAAAATAAATTTATATAAATCAAAATTTTGAGAGAATCTGAAGTTTTAACTCTGTTAACATTTGAACAATTTATTACCTGCATAATGTCAAGCGGTATTGGTTGCTTATAATGTTGCCAATCTAAAAGTTGATTCATAGTTAAATTTTTTTCCGACGATTTATCTTGTATTGTAAATTGGCAATCACGTGTCTCGTTATCACTCGCTTCTAATTTTTCAGTAGACAAATGTTCGTTGTTTTGGCCAGAACAAGAGCAATTCATTAAATCATGTGTTAGTGAGACTGTATCAGTTGTCAGCGTAAACAAATCCTAAAAATGAAGAAAAATAAATGAAAAATGTGTTCACAATGTTTATAATTATAAAATTTAGTTTAATAAAAAACCTTTAATTCTGTAGCTGATAGTTTTAGAGACCCAAGATGATTCAAATCCACTACAGACTCACTCAAACCGATTTTGCTGATTTGTCTTTGATATATTTTTTCTTCTATCGTACCTGTTGTCAATAATCTAAAAAATTTATTTTAAATACAGAAACATAACTTCATTGATCACATATGACTGTTACAACAGTATTAGCATATGCAAACCTATAAATGTAAACATCCCTCTTCTGCCCGTCTCTCCAGATTCTTGCCATAGCTTGCGCGTCGGATGCTGGATTCCAATCAGAATCAAACAGCACAAGCCTAGATGCTCCTGGTAAATTTAAACCAACTCCACCGGCTTTCGCACTTAATAAGAAGACTCCTGTAAACATTATATTTTGCGATGACAGCTGATTATCATTTGGAATACATAACTTTCATAAAACTTACTGCTATCATCAGTTTGTGTGTTGAAATGTTCGATAACTTTCGATCGGGTTGAACTTGAAGTACTACCATCTAATCTCAAGAATTTTAATCTTTCCATTGTACATACAGTTTCAAGAAGATCTAGTGTCTGTGTGTAATAGGAAACCAACACTAACTTCTCGTCAGTCTTTTTCAAATTTCTCATCAATGTCTGTACAATTGTGACTTTCCCGCAATACTTGGTAAAATTTTCATCCTGCTGTGTTCGAGCCGTTGTCTTTGGTAAAATGTCGTGTAATGCATTTTCCTTGTCATTTATGAACAGATTTGGATGGTTACAAATCTTTTTGAGAGCAGTAATAATGGATAAATGCATAATATTTTTATTTTGTATGCAAAGCTTGTTGTACCAAGCATCAGTAACAAGAGAATACAACTCCTGTTGTTCGCTGGATAAAGAGCAGAATAAAACCATTTCATTTTTACTCGGCAGATATTTGTTTATCGCTTGTTGTGTACGTCTCAGAATGAAAGGCTTGGTGCGCTCGTGCAATTCTTTGGCTCTTTCATTCCCCAAACTGAGAACATCGTCGTCCGCATGAGGACACTGAGACGCGACGATAGGACCTTCGTAATAATGTTTGTATTCAACAGGAGTGCCGAGAATCCCATGATTAACAAGATCGATCAATGTATAAAATTCCATCAAATCGTTCTGTATAGGAGTACCCGTTAAAATAATCCGTTTTTTGCAATTTATTTCATATAACAGCTGCGAAAATAAAATATATAAATTTATATATATCTACAATTTGCAGATAAAATTAACACACAAGTCAAATAGATGATTACCTTCGCTGCTTTTATATCGCTATTTTTCAGTTTGTGGCCTTCGTCACATATAATTAAGTCAAAGGTGATCTCATTGATTTCCACATGAGATTTCATGAACATTTCATAACTAATAATCATCACCGAATTCCTCGGATGCTTATTAAAGTCCTTAGGCTTGTTTTTTCCATTCACAACGTACGGAGATATTCTATGACTGCCTAACCATTTTGTGAATTCTTTGTCCCAATTGTTGCACAAACTACTAGGTGTTATAATTAGCACACGTTTCACAATCGGTTTGCCATATGGGCCCTTTTTCAGCATTGTCCAAATTAATGTAATACATTGCAAGGTTTTGCCGAGGCCCATTTCATCCGCCAAAATCGCACCAAAATAATCTGACGCTCTTAATCCCATTACGCATTCGTAAAGAAATACAATTCCCTGACGTTGGTGTTCTCTAAGTTTAGCTGCTAAACAGGAGTCAACCAAGACTTCCTGCTCCTTTTGTAGATTCTCCGGACTTATCCACGCAGCACAAGAATTCATGTATGGCATTACCAAAGGTTCATGATTTAATACCAATCCTTCAATATAAATTTTTAATTTGTTCAATAACTTCAATGCTCAATAATTATTCTACTTTTTATTCTGTTACAAATTTATGGAACCTGTTTTTGTAGGTGATAGCAAAGGCACAAATGGTTTGGTAGAGGCTTGCAATCTGTTTTGCAAAGATTCCTCTATTATTTTCTTAGAATTTTTCTCTGGCACAAGCTCTTGTGATACCTCATCTGTAATCTAAAAAATTAAATTTGGCGAATTTCTTTACATAATATAAAACATTGCATTATAAAAAATATTAATGTGAACTCTTACTTCAATTTGTTTCTGTCCTATGATAAATCTGAAACCTGCTACTGCATTATTCGGATCAATCCTAGTTTTTCCCATAATTTTTCCATCCAAGTCCTGTTATACATTAAAAGAATGTTAAAATAATTTGAGTTAAAAATTTATAATTAACGAACTAGTTACCTTAAGAGTTGCACTTTTTCCAATCACTTCTAACAAACCATCACCATCCCATGTTTTGTGCTTTTTTGAAGTTACTTTACCATACATCACATTGAAGACACTATAAAAAATATTGATTCAGTTTAAATAAAATTTAATCTATTTCAATATCTACTCTCAAAATACTTACATTTTTGTATCTGCTTGAGATGAATCAACACTCGAGGTTTCTCTTTTATAATCTGAAGAATCTTCTTTTATCTTTGATACATTTGAAAGTGTAGATATTTTTAATTTTTTAGATAATGGTTTCTCTACTCTTTCCTCGGGATGCTCCTCTGGTATGGATAGTTTTGATACTTGTTCTATAATCTAAAATAAACTTTGCTATTTTTTTCTATATTTAATATTGCATAAACATTAATGTAAATTCTCACCTCAATTTGTTTATTTCCTATAATCAATCTGAAGCCTTCTACTGCATTACTTGGATCAATCTTAGTTCTTCCCATAATATTACCATCCATATCCTATTACACAATAAAAGAATATGTCAAATAATCTTTGAGTTAAAAATTCATATAATCAATGAACTAATTACCTTAAAAACTGCATTTTTTCCAATCACTTCCAGCAAACCGTCGCCGTCCCATGTTTTGTGTTTTTTTGAAGTTACTTTGCCATATACAATGTTGAAAATTCTATAGCAAATATTAATATCAATTTATAATATAAATTTCAACACTTTTAAAATACTTACATTTTCGTCCTGTCTGTTAAGGACGAACCAACAGTAGACGATTCTTTTTCGTGAACAAGAGAATCGATATTTCGTTTTTTCGGTAGATTATTTTCGACATCATGATTGACCTCATTATTTTCTTGAATTGCCTTTTGAAACAAGTTCAAAATCTGCAAGTTACTTCTAAGAGTCTTTTTCATTGAACTGTTCATTGTTTTTTCCTGACTTACGAATACCTTAGTTTCCTCGACATTTGTTTGCGATCGACCGACTAAAGGGGACGCGAATCCTTTCACAGGCTTATTCCGATTCATAAATAAATGAATAATCTATTAATTTTGATTCGTTTGAAAGAGGGAAGTGAACTAAAGAAACTGAATTCAATTCAACATAATGGTGGCATGTAAAATTATTCCGCTTTTTCATGTGTTGCTGAACAAGTACATTAGTCCACCATGCTAATTGGCTATCAGATAGAAAATTTCGAATATCAAACTTTCTTCCATATTAGCCAATCAGTGTCATTCACACATGCGGATTACGAGCGGCGCGAAATTGCCGAGCATTGTTATAGGACCTAATGATCGCAACGTCATACTGGTCATACGTACTATCATACTATTTAGTCCGTGGTCGTCGGATAGCCTCGAAATTGTGCGAAATTATTGGTACATCGTACAATCGACGACAGAAAATGTATCTTCAAATTTACGAGATAACGACGAATTGATTTTTACGTGCGAGAGACGACGCTTCCAAATGAGGTTAATAACGATGGGTATATTCAGGATCACATCAACTATAGATTAACATTCTAATATTATTGTTGTTTTTTGAAGATTCCTTCATATATTCATTTAACGTGAGAGACGCGTGCTGTTCCAACCGCCACAGAGAGAATGTACTGCCTACAGTGGTTAATCCCGGTGCTGTTGATACCGAAACCTGTGAATCCAGCACTGCTGCAAACCCATGTCATGTTCATGGCGCTTTATCTAATTGGGTTCTTCCTGGAACGTAAACCCTGTACCATCTGCAGCCTCGTGTTCCTCTCTGCAGTCTTCCTAATATGTTATAGTGGCATTGGCAATTGCTTGCTATGGAGTACAAACTGCGACACTGTAAGATGCGACAATGGCTAAGATCCTGCTGTGTTTACTCTAGACTTTTAGACAATTGTCTCCCATTTGTTTGTTTCCATTGTTCTTACTTCTAGCAGGATGCTTGAGACTAGCTTTTTAAACATTCACAGTTGTTTTATCTACAGTGTGAAGATGACAGATTGTAGATAGCCTTTAATTTTTAGATTTACGATAGTTTAATTTGAAAATTTGAATCGATCTATAACATCGATCGAAATAACAATGTAGTGTCATGTTGAATATTTGCATAATATATATAAGCTTTAAAATATGGAATTCTAAATAAGAATATGATGATATATACAAATTTAATAAAAATTTGTATGTGGATTCTAAGTTCAAAATTATTAACAGGAGTAAAACATGTTTTAAGAAGTGTATAATATGGCTTACGTATTGATATGATAGAAATAATGAAAGATTTTGTAGCTAATGATGTATTTTTCTTATTTTCAGCTTTCTATTTATGTCCATAGTTTTTAATAAAATCCATACAATGTCTTCTATATATTATGATAATAGTATTATAAGAGATTATTTTTCTAAGAAAGATCCAAGACTCTTCCTTACGCAATATTCTTTGAAAAAATACATCAGTATCTACACAAATCTATATTTATTTTGTTAAATTGCTTGCCTTAGGCACAAATGATGAAGTTAGACAAAAATTACATGGGTGTACTTTTGTTCAACATCTTAGTTATGAACAATGCGCTTAAAACGATATGTATGAAACTCATTGAGATTTAAGTCACTATTTGTTAATTAAACCTGAGGTCTTGTATAGGCGAATTATTTATATACGCGGAAAAAAAATAGATATATTAATTGCTTTATATGACTGGCTTCAAAAATAACATAAAAAATGATAAGTGATTGTTATGTAATTAGATTAAAATCAAATAATTTGTCGAATTTGATCTAGTTAGAATAGAACAAAAACTCGCGTAAAACGCATATTTTTCTCATTACTGATTTTATGGTGCCAGAGATAGAAGATATACTTACTTTTATTTATATATTCCAAAAAGAGATTTAAGTGATAAAAGTTCTGTGCTATAAATTATTATTATATCTTACTCACTATCTATAAATATTAGTGTAATATCTATTTCAGTATAAGTAATGTTATCGATGTAAATATTGATAGTCATGATAACCAAAAAATATCGTCAATAGCTTAAAAATTGATCAAAATTGAATTAAAATTTATGTCATCTTTTATATCTATCTTTAAGGCTATTTATATCAAAGTTAATTATGTATATTTTCCTGCGTCTATTATCAAGTTGTATTATAGCATCTTAAAAGAAAGAACTTTGTCCTTTGAAGTGCAATAATTATCTGCTTTAGGAATATTTAGTCAGACTTAAGTATGAATTGACAAGAGTTTGTGATTATACAAAAATGTCTATATTTCTTGTTGTATAAACACAAATATAGAAACATCTGTGATGATTTTAATTGGAAAATCTCGATTTATTGGTCGTAATAAAGTAATTACGATATATAAGTTACCCACAATTATATATATAAAATTAAAACAAATTTCATTTCTAAATTATAACTTTGCTATACCATCATTTTGTAAAGCTTTGCTTCTACATATTATGTAAAGTAGAAGAATAAAATTTGTAAAAGATGATGTAGTTTAAAAAAGTTTCATAATACATTAAAAAATAAACCAATGAAGAAACTTAGCAACTTTGGTTTCTCTCCTGTACTATTTAACACATATAAAGAGAATACATTTAAATAAGATATTACTCGAATTAGGTATCAACAAAACAACAAAACGTTACATATTTTTAGGGAGTTTATTTTTATTTTACATTAAAAAAAAATTATTGTAAAGCTTTTCCACGACCGAAACCACCGCGGAATTCAAGATCGCCGGTACCAGCGCCAACATCGGCTTTTTTGTCACCAGCACCTGGAGGACCAGCTGGACCTCGTCTGTATCCAGCACGATCTTCAGTCGGTCTGGAGCCTTCACTCCTAGTCGCTGCAGGCCTCGGTCTTGTAGTCTCCGATCTTGGCTGTTTCTTCAGGGTGGAAGGTACTATTTCAGGCGGCAGATGTAAATATCCTCGCAAGTATTCAATACCATCATTTGTGAGATACCAATAAAAGTGCCTCCAGGCAAATTGTTCTTTCACATATCCTCTAGATTTTAAAGACTAAAATAAATAAATAAATATGTAAATGATGAAAAACTTACATAGCTCACAGTGTAATAAAATTTTGTCTTGGGTAAATTTCAGAAAAAAAAAATAAAAATTATTACCTGCATAGCCTTAATAACCTGAAGATTGGGAATATTCTCTAATTCAGGATGTTTTGGTGCATGGTAGTCCTTCTTTGCCACCATGACTCCCTCCTTGAAGAGGTACTCATAGATAGCCACACGATTCTTTTTTGGCATCAACATCCTGTGAATAAAAAAAGCAGTAAAAATATAATCTAATTCATATTAACTTAAGGTACTCCATTAAGTAACTCCATTAATAAGCAAAAAATTATAGATTTAATAAATAATTTTTCCTATTTTTTCTCTTGATGTGATAGCATTTCACTTTACTTTTAGGTTATGTGTCACAATAATAAAATATATAGATATTGCACAAATATTGTATTATAAATCTGCTATGTATCTTCGAGGTTCTCTTACGTTATCCAGAGTTGTAATTATGAATTACAGAAAGTAATTAATAAAGTAAAGATTGTTGTTGGAGAAATATGACAGAATTGTGTAGTGTATTCGCAAGAACGATATGTAATATCAAAATTAATAATGAAACATGGTTGGTACTGAGAAGATTGAGAATTTTGATGAACCTTTCGTTTATTCGTAGTTTTCAGAAATAAATAGGATTGAAATGGATTTACTCGAAGCTCGATATACCTGATGATTTCAACGTGCGTCTACTGCCGACATTTATCGAAAAAGAGGAAGTGGCGCATCGAATCTGGTCATGTGATGAAAAGTGGGGAGTTGGCGCTCGAATTAAATTTATATACTGTGTCGTGTGTACATACTTATATACACATATAAATTCTAATTAAATATTTTATTTAGATTCAGAATAGAGAAAAGATAATATACTTCGTATTTTACGCTGCTGAAATTTATTTATAACGATTATTTAAATCGTTGCGTGACATTGTATCGTTTATTGATGTGACAACTCGGATATGACTTTATTAATAATACAAATATTCGCAAATTGCGTGTTCTAAACTCAAGACCGAGAGTATCTTTATTGATTCATTTCCAGTTTTTGGCCAGCTTTTGCGTCTTGCGTTTTACATAAATTCGTAGATTGCGATACGTGGGTAAAATTCTTGCAAAAATGGGAAGCACGTTTCTCAGAATTATAAAAAATACAATGCAAATATTCGTAGAAGTTTACAAAGAATTCTTGTTGGAGTCAACGATAGGTGGACTTAAGTATATGATTTTAGCAAAAACAAAATTAGAGAGGTGTTGTATATTTCATAATTATTAATCAAAACCATTTTTCTCATACAATTTATTATTACCAACAATATTGCCAGTGAAATCGTAAAAGTGGTAAATGCACCACTTTATACAAAATATTTAGAAAATTATTTTTATAAATAATTATTCTCAGTGTCAATTAATGATATTAAATATTTATTTATTCTCATCAGATTTATCTGGATGATTATTCTACTATTGTCCTTCTTTGCTGCTGGACGGTTGACTTGTTTATTATACTACAGACATCAGATCGGTAGTATAAATACTTTTGTAATTACTACTCAATATTCGACATCCATGCTGGAGCTACCTGCGTTAACTCTGTGCCACGGCGGTATCGCAATGGCACACAAGATGAATCCTTTCTTGACATCACAGAAACGAATGTAAATTTGCAACTCAATAACTATTCTGCTTAGTGCATCAATACTTTATACTGATGTATAAGAAACGAAGCTATTTTAGATTCATGCCGCGAGGGCTGACGCGTGCTGACTTCGAGGAATCCATCAAGTACTTACGGGAGGCAGTCTACTCTACAAATTCTTTTCCTGATGAAATAGACAAACTACAACAGATTCTCTCGGCAAACCAGCTTTCATTGGTGGATCTTTTCGAGAATATCAATGCAAACTGCAGCGACTTTTTGCTGATGTGTCAATTTGAAGGTAAAACCGTCAACTGCTCGGAACTGATCGAGCCAGTGCTTACTCCTTATGGCATTTGCTGCGCCTTCAATTATGAAAATTCTCACCGGCAAAGGTGATTTAAAACAAAACAGAAATGCAAGAGACGAATTTTAAAGATTTAACGATTAAGAAGTCTTAATTTGATTCTATTGATTGTTGTTCAGATCCACAAAGCTACTGAAGCGCAACAGCGGGAGAGTCGGTCTGCACTTTATTTTGTCTTTTCTCATGAAATCGTATTCTTCGAAGGATTACATATCATCCTTGATGCAAGGCGACGGAGTGAAGGTGATGGTGCACGAAAGAAACTCATATCCTTCAGCCAAAGTCTTGGAATTTTTTTCTGCTGCTGGCCATGAGACTATAGCGCAATTGGACGGAACTCGAACAACCAGCACGTCTGACGTACTCGGTCTGCCCTCCCATTTGAGAGGATGCTCTTCGGGTTTAAGACGGGACAATCGTCAAGACAATTGTTACAACAAGTGCCGAGATGATTATATACAGGAACATTGTGGCTGTCACCCTCTATCTGCGAGACCCATTGAACGTGGCAAGCAATGGTGCAATCTCAATCATATCCCGTGTATGGCTCGCATTCTGCTGTTTAGCACTTACAAACTTATGAAGTATAAGCAGTGTAATTGTTTACCGAACTGCGAGGGCACAACGTACAGAGTAGCGCTCACAGCAGCACCCTTGAATGCAGCGCAATACAGTCCTAATCCGTTCTAGTAAGTAAACATATTAATAAATTGTTGCAGAAGTAGATCTGTTACAGTATCCAAAATTTTAGCTAGAAAAAAAATTTTTTTGCGAACTTAACTTTGGGCAAACAAGTAGATCATGAAATCATATTCTTTAGTTAATTTTAAATGGACTTTAATAAAATAATTTGAACTGCTTGACAGCAAAAAGGTTCTGGAATATCAAAACGTAACTGCACTCCATCTCACATTTGTTGGGCAAACAGCAATGTTACAGAAGCGAAAATTAATGTTTTCAAACATAAACCTCTTATGTGAGTAGCAATGCGATATAGATATATACAATTTTGACTGTTATAATTAATTAGATGTTAATTTTGCAGCGTCTCTAGGCGGTGTTTTCGGTTTATTCTTAGGATGCAGTATAATTTCTATCATTGAAATTCTATATTTCTTTTGCATCTTCTTTGTCAGAAAGTTTCAAAGCAGAGATGCTCAGAGAAAAATATGGATGACATTCATTAAGAATTAATTTCACAATTTGGATGTCAAGCAAAAATATTAAATACTGATAATTAATAACAAAATTAAGCATTTTAATTATACTTAATTAATTACATCTTACTCTTAATTGTTCTCATCATTATTCTCTGTACAATCTGAACTGACTTCGGATTCCTCTGTTTTATCTTCATTATGAATATTTAAGGTATCTGTAGTTTTTTTAGTTTTTTTCTTATGCTTTGTTCTTGTATCTGCTTTCAAATACAGTTTATGTCCATTTAAAGTTGGCCATTTGCTTTTCTTTTTTAAGTATTCTGCTGCTATTTGAATATTTTCCATTTTGGCAATTGCACTTCTATATGAAAATATATGAATATATTATTATATAAGATACAATTTTAATGTTTATTGCTAAGTAAATCTTTCATGAAATAATTATATAAACTATACTCACCTACAGTTTTTATTATAAGATTTTAATAAAGTAATAGAAACACATCCAGGAAGAGCACCTTTTAATTCGTGTGATTTTGTGCCATTCATTATATTTGAGATAAATATCCTATATAAAAAAACATAAAATATAAATAATTCTATCTGTAAATTTTTGATTAAAATAAAAATAATACTCTTACGTTTGCGTCACTATCATATCTGGCTTGATTTCAGGTATGTAAAGCTTCTTCTTCTTCTTTACCTTTCTGATTTTCTTATCTAGCACAACAGCATGCAGTGGTTGAATAATAATTCGCTTGCCATTGATTGTTTTATCTTTTGCAAGCTTATAATTTTTAATTTTTTCCTCTACATTGGGGAATACAACATGGCATGATCTGCTAGACTGTCGAGGTAATTTCACTCGAAAATCACCCACAAATAAATTTTCAACATCCTTTTTATCTTTTATTACGTGAGGAAGAGACACATTCAGTGTTCGTTCTCTTCGTTTTTCAAGTTGATGCAATTTCCGAACTTTCTGCATAACCTTCAAAAAGTCACGTTGTATATTAAGATTATATATTCAAAAATTACAAGACTACGATAAAATTGTAGTATAACTACTTTTCTATGAATCCTATAAAGTAAAATTCTTTTTATAGAAATAAATAATAATACTAAATTTTATTAAATTTAATGAAAAAATTAAATTTTGCTCATTTAATGTAAATATACATACGTATTGCTATGTATAATATTTAGCTTAATTTGAAATAAGATACTTGCAATAAATCGACAAATTCTTTTCTTTTATAAAAAATTATAATAATTACTTCGTTTGAAATAAAAAAACTACTTGCAGCTGGTTGATAGTTTTTTTGTTATTCTATATTAGTATCGTTTTCTTCCAAAACTATAAACATACATAGATGGAAACACCAATTGAATAAAAACACAATCATCAAAGAATTTTTACAATATTCGGTATTACAAGCCAATTTGATAATTAAGATTGTAAAATTTCAAGAATATGATGTTAAATTAATTTAATTTAAAAACCTTTCAGATTTAAAAAAATACAATTTAAGCCAGCATCAGACTATACAACTTGTTGCTATGTAATTCGCATGCAATCTAGTGAATTATTAGAAATGCTGTGTGCTGTATGGTGCATTTTTAGTAGTTTACTAGATCGCATACGAGATTTATTGCAACAAATTGCAATAGTCTGATACAGGCTTTAGAAGTTCTACAAAAGATTTGTTCTCGGTTGCTCATCTTTATAACATTTTATTCGTGCCTGAAGTGAAATGACGTCACATATCGGGTGACAGCTCCATACTGCTTCATACTGTGCTTTTTCTTCTTCGGCTCATTTCAACTTTCTTTGCTTCCAATGTGCTGTGCATGTGGAAAGAGTGAGGTTAACAGCATAGGTTAAGTTAGGTTAGACGTGTAAATTGAGTGTATAGCTGCTAGAATAGACGTTGTCGAGCGATGTCGAGTAGAAACAAAGCTAAAAACAAGACGAAGAATAATGATGCGATCGAAAATGGAGCGACTGACGATGTCGTCGAGGAGATTGCAGAGAAGATTGCGGATGTGGAGATCAACGAGGAAACGCCGACTAAAAAGCTCACGCACAAGGAAAAGAAAAAACTGAAGAAACAGCAGGAGTATGAGCGGACAATGGAAATGCTGACGAAGGCTGGCGGCCAAGGTCACAGCGAACTGGAGTCAAACTTCACGATTTCGCAGAGCCAAACGCAGCAACGCGGCAATCAACAGCTGGACCATGCGGTCGACATCAAAGTGGAGAATTTTAGCATAGCGGCCAAGGGCAAGGAGCTCTTCACTAATGCTAGTTTGCTAATAGCACAGGGCAGACGTTATGGTCTTGTAGGACCCAATGGGTATGTTTTTTGATATTTCGCAATGTCAGTTATTTATATAATCAGCTTGTTTTTGTGAAAAAAAAAACACAAGTTTTACCGTAAAATGGCTGTTTAAATAGTTGTAATAAACAATAGTTGCTTTTATTACCTAAAAAGTTTATAAAATTATGATTTTAAATGTTGCATAAATTATTGCAATATTACATATTTACATACGTATATTATTAATAAATTATTATTATAACAATTATAAAAAATATAACATTATTATGATTTTTTTTAAAATAGTTATTCTCTATAGAGAATACATTATGTTCATTTCATTCGCAGTCATGGAAAAACTACCTTACTGCGCCATATAGCCAAAAGAGCCTTTAATATTCCATCTACCATAGATGTTCTCTATTGTGAGCAAGAAGTTATAGCAGATGATACTCCTGCTGTAGAAGTGGTGCTCAGTGCCGACGTGAAGTGCAAAGAACTTCAGGCGGAATGTAAAAAACTGGAAGAGCTGACAGAACAAGGAGACACTACTGTGCAGAATAGATTGCAAGAAGTAATTACTATTTATTTCTATAAACGTTGAATTTTTCTTCTAAAATATAATTGATAGAGCACATTAAACGTAAAATTTGTATGTATGTTCAAACATTTCGATTTCTGTTTGAAATTTTATCAATAATAAAAAAATATATGCGTTTTTAATGAACATTAATTGAAATATTGAGAATAATTATGAGATAATAATTGTGATATCTTATTATTTATTAGATTTCTTTATTTTAAATTCCATTTTTTTTAAGTAGACTTTGTACTATTAATCAAAATTATACATAACATGATTTATATGTTATATTTTTAGGTTTACGAAGAGTTGAAGGCCATCGGTGCGGATTCGGCAGAGCCACGAGCTAGGAGAATCCTTGCTGGTCTGGGATTCAGTCGTGCGATGCAGAATCGCGCAACAAAAAATTTCTCCGGTGGTTGGCGAATGCGTGTTTCGCTCGCGAGAGCGCTATTTATGGAACCTACATTATTACTGCTGGACGAACCTACAAATCATTTGGATCTGAACGCAGTAATTTGGTTGGATAACTATCTGCAAGCCTGGAAAAAAACCTTATTGATTGTGTCTCACGATCAGAGCTTTTTGGACAACGTGTGTACGGACGTGATACATCTGGATCAGCATAAATTGTTCTATTATAAAGGAAATTATAGTATGTTTAAGAAGATGTACGAGCAGAAGAAGAAGGAAATGATAAAAGCGTATGAGAAGCAAGAGAGGCGGCTGAAGGACCTCAAAGCTGCCGGGCAGAGTAAGAAGCAGGCAGAGAAGAAGCAAAAGGAGGCTCTCACCAGGAAGCAAGAGAAGAACAGGACGAAAATGCAGAAGCAGGAGGAAGAGACTGGACCTACGGAATTGTTGCAGAAACCGAGAGAGTACGTGGTGAAATTCAGCTTCCCAGATCCACCGCCGCTTCAACCTCCAATTCTTGGTCTTCAGAGTAAGTAAAAACAGAAACTTCTTTATCCTAAATCATTGTCGAATGTTATTATCATTTCTAACGATTCGATAATTGAGGATCAATGTAATGTGAAAAATTCAAGCGTGACACACTTCGAATAATTATCTATACTAATTTATTGTTATCTTTCAGATGTTACCTTCGCGTATGATGGACAGAAGTCATTATTTATCGGTGCAGACTTCGGTATAGATTTAGCTTCTCGAATAGCCATAGTTGGTCCTAACGGCGTCGGCAAATCTACCTTCTTGAAATTATTGATGGGCGATTTAACGCCTCTGAAGGGAGAACTTACGAAGAATCATCGATTGGTAGGTGCAAGATCGCACGTATTAAATGATAAAGAATTTGTCATTTCACAGCTTTAAATTTGTAATTCACGAAGTGATTCACATTTAAAGAAGTTTTTTGTTTCATATTTTTATTGCATGACATGCTAATTAATTTACATTTTGTAGAGGATAGGAAGGTTTGACCAGCACTCCGGCGAGCACCTGACCGCCGAGGAGACTCCGTCGGAATATTTGATGCGTCTATTCGATCTTCCGTACGAAAAGGCGCGCAAACAGCTGGGCACCTTCGGTCTCAGCTCTCACGCGCACACTATCAAGATGAAGGATCTATCGGGCGGTCAAAAGGCGCGCGTAGCCCTGGCTGAGCTCTGTTTGAACGCGCCGGATGTAGTGATTCTGGATGAGCCGACCAACAACTTGGACATCGAGTCCATCGACGCGCTGGCTGATGCGATCAATGAATACAAGGGTGGCGTAATCATCGTCTCGCACGACGAACGATTGATCCGAGATACAGAATGTTGTCTCTATGTGATTGAGAATCAGCAAATTAACCCGATCGACGGCGACTTCGACGATTACAGGAAGGAATTGCTCGAGAGTCTGGGCGAGGTCATCAACAATCCAAGCATAGCCGCAAACGCCGCTGTTTTACAATAATTGTCGATTAGTTAGCGCAATCGATAGCCCGTGACATAAAAAAGCGATCACTGAATCGCGATCAAAGCCTTTCGCAGAGACGCTTGCCCGTCTCAAAAAATTATCACATATAAATTTTGTACTATAAATATCCCGTTATGATCGACTGTAAAAATAAATCGCTGAGAACGTGGAGCTTAAATGAACATTTTTAATGATTTAACCCACGCTTTATTTACTCGGTTAATGATATTGATAATTAATGTTAATGACGTTTAATTGCGTTAATTCTTGTCTTCTGATAGAAACCTTATAGACTTGGCAAAGTATTTTAGATTGAGATATGTAAATTAATGAATTTTTATTTTATTAATGCATCAGTAGAAGGATGTTCAAGATTTTAAATAAACACAGTTTTATAGTTGCGTTCAATTACTGTTTTTCTATCCCTAAAATTATCCTTATTTCTATTTAGAATATTTTTACTAATTTTTTTATTTATATAAAAAAAAAAATATATATATATATATATATATATATATATATATATATATATATACATATTCCCTCTTTTTAATTTAAATTAAACTTCTCAATATCAAAGACACGTCTTTAGAACGTTCTAAACATGCTTTTTTATGAGATATCCTTATATATATTATACATATTATGTATAATATATTATACGTATATATATGCTAGCCTAAGCGCGGAGTTCACATGTATGTATGTGGCTTGCGCATATGTGGTACCCCCTCCATTCATGCTACTTGTTTCTTGCGTCGCAATCTGGCCACACAGATTGCAACTTGCAATATCGCACCGTTGAATTTCCCATAACCTACGGTGAAAATTCTGGAAGATCTGTGAGAGCTTATATATTCCCTGCGATCTCTTTGATCCCGTTGTGTCTCAGTTTGTACAAAACCTTCGGCATTGTGTGATTTCTGTGAAACTCATTAACGAGATTTAAAACCAGCAATGAATCCAAATTCAGAGACAAAGCTTGCTGAAGTAAGTATTATTGTTATTGTCAGATTTCAATTACACTTTTCTACACCTTATGCAAGTAAAACGAGATAATGGATGTTTGTTTTCAAAGTGAAAGAATGAGAAATGAAGTATATAGAGTTCAAACACACAGTCTGCATCACAATTTTTGAGATCATAAAATTTTAAATAATGTAACGCTGAATTAATGTCTTTAACTCTGAGTTTTTTATATGTACAATTTATATTAAAAAATGTTCTTAATTTGTAAATACACTTTGATGAGTTTATTATTTATTAATATTTATTTGCTAAACAATATTTTATAATTTGTAATTTTACTAATTTTTTTCAGATCAAATTAGATATTAAAGAGCTCAACAGTTTACTTAAACAAGCCCATAGACAACGAATCAAAGATGTGCTGTCGTTGGAAACCAGGAGGTTACAGACAGAAGAAGCAAAATTACTCGAAGAGATCAAAAAAGCATCTGTCAATTCGACAACCGCATCACTCAACAACACTCAAAAGTGTTATGAAGTAAAATTGAACAACTATGGATGGGATCAGACACGCACAATAGTGAAGATCTACATAACATTGAAGGATGTTCAGCAGTTGCCCAAAGAAGCCGTCATATGCAATTTTACAGACAAGTCTTTGGATTTGCGAGTACTCGGTCTGGATAATAAAAATTATCGTTTGTCGATCAACAATTTATGCGCAGAAATCAACGTCGAGAAAAGTAACTACAAGGTAAAGACCGATATGATTATCGTGTCACTTCTCAAGAAGGTTGCCAAGGACTGGTCGCATGTTACATTAGTGGAGAAGATGATCAAGGAGGCGAAGGCGCCAACGGTGCCAGATTTGGGCGAGGACAATGATCCCAGCTCTGGTCTGATAAACCTTATGAAGAAGATGTATCAGGACGGCGACGACGAAATAAAGAAGACGATAGCGAAGGCATGGACGGAAAGCCAGGAGAAACAGAGGAATGGTACAATGGAATTGTAATTTCAGTATTGATCTAGATGTAATCAATATTAAACAACCAATGTAATCTGAATAATATCTTATTTTTTTTTGTATTTTATAATTTAAACAAATTTTAGAGTAACGTGTAAAAAGTGTAAGTCTGATTAATTTTTTTTTTTGCATAGCGAAGAAATTGTGCAAATAGAATTAAAGCAACTACAAATTTTTAGTTCTAATATGCTTTCTCTTACACTTATCTCTATTTATCTAGTTGTGAAATTAAAGAAAATATAGAAATCAGTATATAGTTTGCATGGACATATATATTGATTGCTAGAAAAATGTTTTCTTTTATGTTGAAACCTTATTTAAAAATGTGATACATGCGTTTAATAGTAGCTCACATCATTGATAAATAACTAGAAAAGATTTGTGCAAAAGAATTGTACACATTGTAAACATTTTCATTTTTGCGGTTTTTTTCTGTATATTTGTGTCACATGAGAGATCAATAAAAGAGCCATGCTTAACTAAAATCAGGTATCTTTATTATTCTTGCACTCTGTAAACCATCTCTTAATTTTTTACATTGCAATTATAGTCAAGACAATGTACAAAACATTTTCGATAAACTCGATCACTTGTGAATTTTGCTTCGCAGGACAAATAAAGAATTTGCGTGACATAGATATAACAAACTCGTTGAATTCCACTTGCGACGTCGATAAACGCTCGCTTCGATCTATTATAGTGATCAATTGATATTATATCATGACGAAATACACAGCCCAAGTACATAAATCTTTGGAATAAGCTCCGCTAACTTTATACATAACATCTCTCGTAGAATGATTGATCAATGTATGCACGCTGCATTCGAGAAAAGTCAAATCTACAATTCCGTCTATTAAAATAAAAATGGAATGATGCACTGATTATATTAGCTATCGCCTATGAGGCTTTTCGTAAATTGGCACTGAAATGATAAATCCATAATGGATGACGTTCTCTTTAAATAAAATATCGTTTAAAGATATTTCTGTGATTTTCGACGAATCACAGATACTATTTGCGCATTTGCAATAAATTATCTACATAATCAAAAAAGTGACGGGTGCTGATACACTGATAATGAAACTTACGCTATTTTCGAGAAGGTGGCTAGACGTTGATAATATTTGTAAATTCGAGAAAAAAAAGGTCCTTTAGATCTTCGAGTCGCAAAAACCTTACTCCAAATTTCTAGTTATTCATGCACGAAATTCGATTACGCTAGAAATCGTATATTAAACGCATCGTTAACGCGTAAATACGTTCGGTTGAAAATTGTGCGTTTTTCATTCATTTAGGAAGATAATACTAACGCGATAGGTATTTCGAATGGTTTACACGATTGTATCTAGTGTGATCGAAAAACATGGGTTTTTAGAAATTTCAAATAGCGCTCTCAAAATCAACTACGTTACCGTCTACCGGGAGTTAATACCGCGATTCTTTCGTGTATGAATATCATTTATTATCGAAACGTCCCTCTTTCAACTAACAATAAGGAAAGAAATATCTGATAAACAAGATGAAATATTTCCGCTATGGCTGTATATCAGACTCTCGATTCATTTTTTGGTCATGATATAAAAATATCCGCGCGATTCCAGAGTTCAATCATCACGTTAAAGTATACAGTAACAACGTCTCGTAATACAGTAATAAATAATTGCAGCAGCTGCAACGAGAGAGAAGTGTACCTTATAAAGTCTAAAAATGGCACTTAAAAGATACATGTCTCGTTGTGTGAGCCGTTCATTCTCAAAGTGATATAAGTTGAATTTCGAGATGCAATATTCGCATCACAAGTTTAGCACTAAAAATAATCATCGGTTATCTAATGCGAAGGTCACGCATGATTACATTTGACGCTACACGTGCAAATGCAAATGCGAGCCGGAAAATCTAATTAATAGATAACGCACAAACAGCACACTTTTAACACAATCTAAAATAAAATTTATATCATTTTTTTTCTTCTTCGAATAAACCGCTCGTACATGTGATGTTTCGAAGTTACGCAGTTTACAATTAAATCGATCGTGTCGCAGAACATCGGAACAATTATAGAAAACCGATATATTGTGAAGCGTCTGTACTTGTATGATACATTTAGGTCCTCCATCCGAACAATTCGATTTAAAGTTACAGGAAGCTATAAAAAGTCAATGCGATAGATTACTCACTCCCACCTGGCTAAACAGACGCAACTCCTATCATGCTATTGTTTGAATAGTGTTACAACTATCATGTGAGCGTTGTAGCCTACAAGAAACTTGATACTTGATGTACAATATAAATATGACTGCGATATAGTAGTCATGCCGATAATTAAGTGATCGTTAATTATTATTAGCATAAACCGTTTGAAATGTTTAGAATTCTATATCAAACGCGTCTTTTCTTGTATAATATCGGAAAACGAAATATGTGTCAGCGAATATATAACGAATATCTTTGACAGTACATATACATCATAGCGATTCCGGAAGCAAAATAAAAGCGCGGCTTGCACAATGCCTTTTTTTGTGCAAACAACTAATTTGCTTTCTATTTCGTCAGTTCGCGCGCAACTAATTAAGTTAAAATATTTCAACTTCGCAGGCTGCGAGAAATTACTTAGCGAAAAGGCATCGTGTAAGCTACGCTAAACTGAACACAGTTTCCCATCTGAGGATTAATGCGAAACAAAGCATTGACTTTACACGGGACGCATTCCGTCCCGGTTACGTAGAGAATAGAAACGTATTGCGCAATCGAACAGACATTCGTGGAATGCCGGCGAATTGAGTGTCAATGTCTAAAGGACTGACAGTCACCACTCTTTCGCAATATCGCAATTATAACTAACAATAAGTAGAAATGTATGTACACTGCAGCACGATAAGATTAAAACGCATTTACCTTTCCGGTTATCGCATTATTTTCTTTATCACCTCAATTATAATTCCATGAGCGAATATCAGAGTGATGCAACTGTTGGTTTCACGAGGAAATATACATTTAGGGAGAATAGTTTGAAGATAATATGTAAAAATCGAAACTTCTCATCTTCTTCTCCTTTTTGTTCTAGATACTTGAAATTAAAGTGCACTCTGTTAATCTTCTTTTAATCACCAAGCTAATGCGCAATCTCAATCTTTTACGGATACAACCGTGTAGAAATAAGTGGAAGCATCAAACAGACGAGTGGGAATGTACAAGCGTACCTTATACATAGCAAAATATATCTAATGTAATTTAGTACAATGCGTTAAGTATAAACGCTAACAATATATGTTCCCACAATTTATAAAATGCGTTCTAACGAATCATATGTACAGTTCATGGCTCTACAAAAAATCATAATGTATATATTGAAAGTTCCTCCCTTTTCCCCCAACTATTCGTTTCTACAGTAAAGAGTGCTGTATACTTTACAATACGTTGTTTCTCAAAATTGTATCTAATTAAGAGCGATATTTATAATTCTTCTGTCTGACTTCATGCTTATTTTTACCACATTTTTTTTCCTTTAGTTTTCAAGTGAAACAATCTCTTGCTCCATACAGTATGTATATATCGTTCATGGAGAAACTTCAACATATCACAAATGGCATTTTGCATACCAACAATAAAGATTAAAGATCAATTAATCATCAAGGAAAGAACCGAAGAATTATCTAGATTACCGCGCGCGATCTGCGCAGCTACAAATAAATTAATAAGCTAAAAAACAAGAAAAGACTGTAAACATATATCTATAAAATCTGACGCTATTCATCTTTCACGAAGATAAAGAGTGGCGAGATACGAATTACAATAATATCGTAACAGAACATAAGTTGAGCGTACGCTTAGTCTTTGGTTCCTGCGCGTAGACTTAGTCATTAATATTCCTGTAGAAGAATATTAGTTTACTGGCTTGTCCCCATAAGACGAGATCGTTATAGTTTGATCGGACAGTGATCAGTCGGCGTATGGCTTATCGGGCGAGAGATAGCTGAATCTCACTATTCGTCGCCTGCAACACCTCGCTCATGGCGCTTCGCGTCTTCTGCATCAACTCCTCTACGTCTTTCGTGCTGAGTCCCTCGGTGGAGATAGGCGGCAACGTTGTCACGAGAATGCGTCCTTCAATTGAATCAATTAAATTGCATCCGGTAGTTTTCAAGATGCAAGTTTTAAATAATTAAAAAAATTATTACTACAAGTTGTCTTTTCGCTTTTAATGAAAAATTAATCTAATTTATTAACTTTAATTTCTAATAAAAAATTAATTTTTTTTTACATTATTATCCAAATAATTTGTTTCTTGTCACAAAGTTAATGATAAGATAAAATTTTCATAAAAATCTCGGAGTATATATTAGCTGGAAATTGAAGTCATTAATTTAGATTCTTGAAACTTTATTATTTAAAATATACTCTGACCTTCCTTCTTCTGCAATTAGCCTCGCAGCTACTTACCGGAATCAAACCTCTTCTCTTCTGCGGAGAGAAAATAATAGGAGGAGAATACGACGGGTAGTATAGGTAACTGCGATCTGATTGCGACATGGAAAGCGCCCTTTTTGAACGGATGTATCTCGCCAGTGTTGTGCCTGGTGCCTTCGGGAAATATCCATAACTTGATCTGCGAAGAAGCATTAATTACAAATAGCAGATCGACGCGATTCTCGCGCGAAATTTTACCTTATTCGTCTTAATTTCTTGCGTGGCGTCGTTGATCACGGATCTTGCGCTCTGGGAATTCATTCTATCAATAAAGATCAAGCCGCAGAGCCATGCGGCAAGACCTACCGGCCACGCGTAGAAAATCTCCTTCTTAGCCACAACGGTACACTTATCCATCACCGGCCACAACTCAAACATTCCTAGTATATCTAGCGAGCTCTGATGATTCGCTACAATTATACAAGCCCTGTCCCTCTCCAGATGCTCCCTTCCTCGTAACTCCCAGCGCAGTCCTAGCAAAGGACTGACATGATGGCACAACGAAGATGCTAGCCTGTAAAACATAATTTTCGTGAGTATAATTGGCAGGAACTAGGTTTTTCTATTTTGAATTTTATATACAAAAATAAATATGTATAAATGTCTCATTCATATTTCGATTCCCTCATTGAAAATTATACTTATTTTATCTTGTGTAAAATACAATTTTAATATAAAAAGGTTCACGTAGAAAATCTTAATGTAAATAAGGAGATTATTCTCTACGAATAATTCCTTGGTGTTAATGTTATCTTTATGTAATTATATGTTACAAAAATATATTTTTTGCGAAAGAATTGCAATAATATATAATTCCTGTTTAAAAATCGAAAAACATATGAAATAAGATAATATAGGTACAAATAAATTGAAATAAATGATTTATAAATGAAAATAAATAGTGGAAAGATACAAAATTCTATTTAACATAATGGTTGATGATTTAAAGAGAGGGATGATGAGAGTTGAAAGAATATTTTGATGAAAAATTATTTAGACGATTTAAAAAGAAAAATTAATGACTAATCAGTCTTTCAATTTTTGGAAATAAACTTATTCATGCATCGATATTCTGTATTTAAATCGAAACAGATATATTTAAAATAGGTGTAATAAGTCGTCATTTTACTACGTTCATTAACAAAAGTTTTAAAATCTTTCAGAAATTCATATTATGTAAATATTTTTTTACATTTCTACGTCCTCGTTAAAGTAAGTTAAAACTCCTTGAAACTTTTTTTAATGAACGTAGTAAAATGATGACTTATTACACCTATTTTGAATATATCTGTTTCGATTTAAATACAGAATATCGATGCATGAATAAGTTTATTTGCAAAAGTTATATTGCAAAAATTATAAATTGTATATACAATTAGATAAAATAATTCATATATAATTTAAAATTCTTGTGATGTTTCGATATTATATATATATAATAAAATAAAAAGTAGTGCTGCTATCGATTTCTCGAATGCTCAAGTATCATTTAAAATATCCGGATATATAGCATATTGATAAAAATAAAATATAAATAAATAAATATATATATAATAAAATAAAAAGTGGTGCTGTTATCGATTTTTCGAATGTTCAAGTATCATTCAACATTCAAAACATTCAGGTATATGGCATATTAATAAAAACAAAACTGTTCAATAGCAAGAGGAAAATACCGCATCGAAGTACCGCAAAGGTCTCCAATCAACCGTCCCTCATTAATTACTCCCACGCGACTTTTTATGTTTGGTGCTTCGTTTGCAACGAACGCTAATATAGCGTGAATGTTATTGCAATATTTATTAATTTATTTGACGGAACAGCTATTATTATAGGAAGCGACTCATTTTCTCATACGACAGCTCCGTGGCAGAGGAAATTTAAATTCTCTCCGCCTCCACTCGACACCGTCGCGTTCGCAACCAACCACCACAAATACCGCCGGTACCACCATCACCGTCATCACCCACCAGCATCACGGCCACCTACTAAATAACCAGTGAGCCCCGGTCAATAAATTCCCGTGGCCATACCGGCGATTCTGTGGTGACGCCTGCCAAAGCTGTCAGAACGAGCGGCCAGGCTGAGCGAACGCGGAGAGAATCCTCGGCGAGAGACAGCCGGGACGACGCAGCGGACGAGCGCGCGAACGTGCGAGCAAGCAAACACGTAACAATATCGATCGACTTATGCGACTACTAACAGAAAATTCTTGACGTTGAAGCGCCGCAGAAAGATGACGGGCAAGAGCAGTGTCGCGTTCAGCATGACGAAGCCGTAGTAGATGAGGAACTTGAAATAATAACGGAAGGTGCGATTGGTCTCGTAGAGAAACGGCAGCACGAGGATGAAGCCGATGAGGATCACCTCGAAGCACGTCGGGGCCATCTTCGGCGGGCGAAGAACTGACGTGATTTTTCGCGAAACGAATTTTACCGCACTTTCTTTCGCACTTCCCTCGCTCCCTTCCTCTCCCTCGACGCAACGGACAGGCTGCGCTTCCGCAACGAGAGATAATTTTTACTCGAGCGGTCGCTCCCTCGCCCGACTTGGCGGGGCTTCGATTGACACGATGCCACCGGTGGGTTCCCGAGCTCAACACTCGAGTTACGAGACGCTACGCGCTGTTGCGCAGGCGGATACTGCCAGTCCGGCAGCAGGCGGCAGTGCTGCTATTTAATATACCCTCGGTGTCCTACCCCTTCTAGACAATCCCCGGCCGATGCTTGGGCGCGTGAGACTTTGGATCTGCGTGTCGTTTCGGTATTCATTTTTTGCACTTTTTTGTAGCCGTAAATAAGTATGCGTTGAAACTTTAAACGCAGGAACAAAAAGCCCAGAAAATGTAGCTGAAACAAATATATTTATATATATTATTTGTGTTAATTCTATTTTTGGTAACAAGATGGAACATCTTTTTACAAGAATTAATATCCATAAAACATTATTGAGTTTGTTACTTGTAAAATAATTAAAAATGCACGCAAAATTATTTGTTAATAGTAAAACTGATACCAATAAAACAAATAAGAATATTAAATGTATTCCTAATAAAGCCACTAAACGGCTTTCTAGTAAAGATTTAAAAATTAGTGGAAATATATATAAAATTTCCGATACATTTAAATTGGATATAATCGAAAAGATTATCTTAGAAAAAAAAGGAATAAATTTGATCGAAAATGAAATAAAATAAATATAATATTCTAAAAATAAATATAGTATTATAAATATAGTATTCTATAGCCTCTTAAAGATATTCTTTTTATTAAGTAAAAGTGATAAATATCTTGCAAAGTCTCGTTTTTACGTATCTAAGCATTAAATCTGTTTTCTTTTAAATAATGACTTTATTCTACATTTTATTGGAATTTTTTGTTTCTTTTTATTCATGTAATTTTTAAATGTTAATCACTCCTAAGAAATCACTTTTTTCTAATCTTATCTTAACTGTCGTATATACACAAATATCGATCGTCGAAATTCGTGGTATTTCGGGGCAGTCGCACTTCAATCAGATAAGGTATGAGAAGTATTGATTGTTCTCGTTGTACAAATATTTGTAAAATTGTTACAGGTACACCTGGAGGTTGGTTAAAAACGATCACAGGTGAAAACATATATACATACATTTTTTTCAAAATTTTCGATAAACTTTTGATATTTCTTTCCTTCCTTCTTTCTCTTTCTCTCAAAAATTTTAAATCAAGACATGATAACATAAAAATGTTACGAAAATATCTCTCTGTGATAATCCAAGTACTCTAAAACCAAAATAGATAAAAATAAGCGTAATATAAAATAAACATCAATAAGTTATTAAATACATGAGAAAAAGTAAAAAAGTAAAAGAATTTTTATAAATTGTTTGTTTTTTAAATATTTTTTTACTTTTTGACTTATTCTTATACATCAATTTTTATATGCCAATTATTATTATTTTTTTAAATTAACTTGAGTATTATAGAGTTTAGACAGAGATCAGTTACAGATTATGAGATATCGCTCATATTTATTTGAGCTCAAAAATTAGTCAGAAATATAATTTGTTTACCGTTTTAAAGCTCAAGTTTTTGACGATGATAACCACAGCGTCGACGGTCTATCGTGTACGCGGGAAATGCATTTTGATAGATATCGGTTTCCATTTCCTCCGATTATAAATGCTGTCGGCGAAATTGCTAAGGACATCGTGAATCCTCACCACCGTCACATCTCTAACTGGATTAATGTCAATATTTATTCTCGTCGCCGAGATATACTAATGGTTCCTGCAATGTGACGATTTTGTTTATTTCTTTGTTCGAAATCGAATTAAAACAATGAAATCGTCGAATGCTCTTCAATATCTATTTAAAAAGAATTGTGAAATGTGTAACATTTTATACCACAGACGTCCTATTATTCTCGTTTTTTCATAGCAGTTTTCTTTAGGACTTGTCAGTACAGTTCACATTCTTTTTCTCCTACTTCCATTTCTGATTTGTAAACATAAACTAACATATATAGCGCATAACGTGTGTGGCGACGGTGGCGACGCGGAAGTGCAGTGTAAAGCTTCATTCAAATGAATATTTGTCATGCGTCAAAAAGCAACCAATTATGTGTCTAATGTGTAGCGAGTGCTAAAAATGGCATCTGATATATTCAATAGATGATTGGTTGAACAAATTTTGTAATGATTTAATTTGACAAGACATTTTAATCTGGACGAGCCTTAATTCTTCTTATTCGTAGTCATTATCTGCCTGCATCTGCAAAGTGTCTTATGCCCGCCAGCCATATTTTACTTTGGTCTTTACGTCTTTGGTGTTTACTCATCTTGCTTTCAAGGGCTGAATGCATCGAGGACGAAGCAGGTAAAAGAAACAGTTGAACAATGGATAAATTCGCGCCTTTAAAAGCGTTTGAACAGAAGTCGATAGGCAGGATTCACCAGTCGCGGAATAAACATTAATTAGCGTCCATCGAACAGAGTACATTAACGTTTAAAAGTGATTAAGAATTAAAATGCGATACATGATTCGGGTTTGTGTTTATTTTGTCGGTAGGATTAAAAAAGTTTTTCTTACGCAATGGAACATCGCGTGAGCAATCTCTCTACATCGTAACACTTGTCGATCTGCTCTTTTCTCGCCATACAACGTCTCAGTTACACTTACTGCACCGCCATCTCGCTCGTTCTTAAGCGCAAGTTTGTGTGGGTTTAGATGAGTGTGAAAGAGATGTAAATAGTGCATGTAGAGTATGGATTCTTTCTGTAAACGACGCCGTCCAAATTTTCTCTTTCTTTCTATAATAAATTCTTGCCTTTTTTCAGGTACTAGAACCAAGGGGACTAGAACCAAGACACAAAGAGCTACGTGCCTTCAACAGCTATATTATTACATTCTTTGGTACGACTTGGCATGGTGAGGATTACGACTGAATTTAAGGTTAAGATTCTACGCGCAGTCTTGGTTGCAGAGAAAAGACGTCGTTAAAAAATAGGCAAACTTTAATATATGGTGAGTGAGTTGCATTATAAGATTTAACTTTAAAAAATTTTTGAACTGTAAAAAATTGAATACTTAACTTTTTTAGTACTAATTTTAACTATTTCTACACGTTTTTATATACACATGTAGAGTTATAATCCTTAATTTCTAGATTTTACACAATAATCAACATAATAATGATTATATATATTGATATATATTGATGATTATATATTGAGAATTCTATAAGTGTTTACGTTTTAGAAAAAAAGATGTGAAACTTTTGTATACTTTTGTAGCCTTTGTCTGAAGAAGCTGGAAGAGTAAATTATTTTTGATAAAAAACTTAGCCTTTTTTCAGTTCTTTTTTTGTATCAAATGTATTATTAAAAAAAAGTTTGTTTAAAGTTTGTTAATTTAAAAGTTGAGTAAATTATCAAAAGCAAATAATTATATATGTGAAATATGAAGCATTAATACAATTTATTATTTTTCTTATATATGTACTTTGTCTTAAGAAGTGTAGAAACTCAAACAATTACTATTTTATACAATATAGACAAAAAATAATATCTTTGATTTTTATTATTTTTGAATAACTATGAGTATTTGTTGTGTTTGCTTAAATAATTGGTAAATTGGATTTTTTAACAATTATGATATATAAGTATTTGATCATTATGTATTTCATGTATTTATCTTAAAAATATCTAACTTATAAATTAAAGTATATAACAATTAATACATAAATATAATAAATATATACAATAGTTTTTTTATTGTAGGTTTCTCGACATATTAGCATGTGAAGAGTTTTTCACACTGTCATATATCACGTCTCAATAACATTAGGTCAAGGCTTAGATAAACAAATCATCAAATATGGCTACAGACAAGGATAAACGTGGAGAGATATACAAACTCCTTCTATCATTGTTGCTCGCCCGGCAAGGTTCTACACCGATTGCTCTTCTCGATCAAGATTATTATGAAATGGAAGGACAGCGTATACCGTGGCGAAAATTTGGTCATACCGATTTAGTTGATTTTTTGAGAAGTGCTCCGCAACATTTTTTGATCGAGTCGTACAATGGTGGTCATTACGTACGTGGAATCGCGTCGGATAAATCTAAGCACGTGAGTTCGCTAGTGGCTCGTCAGAAATCGAAGACTCTGCCGTTTCGCACGCAACGAACTCGAAGACCTATCATGACGCGTTATATACCGCCACATCGTCCACGTGGCAAGGTCCCCCCGACTTATCTACATCAACTCGTGCAGCATATCAAGAATAATCCGGACGGAGTAAGCATGCATCATATCAAAGAAGAGGTACAGAAGGACCTGCCATCCATGACAATAACCGCCCAAGACCTGCGTGTGCAATTATACGAGCTGTCGCATCAATTACGCATAGATGGCGAAATAATCTATCCGGTGCAAGCCAACGATACTTCACAAGATGTTAGAAGCTATAATCAACCACCGCTGATGCCGGAGTTGCAAAACGCATCATCTTTGGTCAAGATGTGCGCCGGTGGAGATGAAGAGTCGGACTGTGCGGAAGATTTTGCCGATGAGGAAAATTTTATACCAGCCGGTTGTATAAGCAATAATTACTCGAAGCCGTCGAGGGTGCACGAGCGGCTCGCGGCGAACTTTGCGCTGGATGCGCAATCCAGTGAACAAAACGCGAAGTTCTATTATGATAATAATGACGATATTAATGCGTGCTTCCCCGTGAAAAATGACAGTATTAACATGGAAACGATGACTGACAGTGAAAGCGTAGGAATATCTGCGCTAATAAGCCAAAGAACAAGATCGCGATTGAAACAGCTCGTAGAAAAACATCCACAGGGCATTTGGTGCGCCGATTTGCCAGACATGTTTCTAAAGGAGTACAATGTGAGTTTGAATTACATTGATCTGGGATTCACCAGCGTGCGCGAATACGCTTCTTACCTGCCGGATATTTTTCACATGACGCAGGAGAATACGAAAGACGACTTTTTATTGTATAACGCTGATAAAAAACCAATGATACCTGAAGAAACATTCCAACCGAACTTTGCTGAAGGAGAAGCGAGCTCGCGTGAGCAACACGACGATTATTATGGAGTGCGTGCACAACTTGATGATAATGATGATTTACCAATCCCAGCGGATGTTGTAAGTAATATAAGTAATGCTATTTTTTTTTTAATCAACGTGTTAATACTTAGACTGCCCAGCTAATTTCGAGCGTGAGGCCTCCTGAGACCAAAATCGCAACGTGCGCAACCGTATGAGTAAAATTATTCTTAGTTAAATTATTAAAACCATGTACGCGTGATTTTTCGCAGGAATCTCGTGGCAGTCTAAGTGTTAATAATATATCTTAATTCGAATAAACTCTGGTATTTACCGGTAAAGTATATTTCCTCCTGAATCACCCTCCTGAAACAACCTGCACATTGTTGATTATAGTAATTGATGTTAAAACTGTCTTTAGTACCAATGGATGTTAAGATTTGTGAAAAAATATTAGTTAAGCATTAATTCTTTTGGTTCTCAATTTTTACTGCAAATAAAAAGAAATATTTATATATCATGTTCAGGTGGTGTAATCTTTATAATAATATATAAAAATTATGTTCATCGTGAGACTTAATTTTTTATTTTTTTACGATGTCTACTTTTTTAAATATAAGCTCTATATTTTGTTTACTTTGTCGTATAATATATTTCCTTAAATGTTATTTCTTTTTTCTGACGTCCGTTCTGTCAGGATCGAAAGAGTAGAAAATATTTGCAATGTAATAATCGCTGCTTTATATAATTTTGCAGTCTCCTGACATAACAAAGAGATTTGCGCCTGATAATGTCATGAATTACAATGACAGCGTGGATTGCATACTTGTGACTAATCTATTAGCTAAAAAGAAATTGTTGAAGGCGTATGTCATTGAAGTGTTTAATCCATCCTTCTTCTGGATACAACTTTGGGAAAATAAAAAAGTTTTTGAAAATTTTATGAGAGAATTAAAGTAAGTATATGGGCAGCTCACAGGATTCTCGTCGCGAATTAATATCGACGATGATATTCAAATCGAAACCTGAAATTGTTTTTTTTTTCTTTCTAGTGACTTCTACAAGTATAACAGCGATGTGTACTCTATTCCAAAGGTTGCGCTGAAAAGGGGCCTAAACTGTGCCTGCGTATACGCGAATATGTGGCACAGATGTATCATCAAGTCTGTAAAGCCAGATTACAGAGTGACAGTGAGTAAAAATGTAGTATAAAATGCAACGAAACAAAATAAAGATTGTAATGACGAGCTAACTCACGTGGAAATTTCCAAAAATGATTTCATTGCGATATATAATAATTCGGTTATTTTCCAACAGGTGCTGTTTTATGATTTTGGCACACTGAAGACATATGCGCCCGAAGACGTGTATTATTTACACAAAAGGTTCTCTCTTCTACCCGCACAAGCGATACCCTGCGGCTTATATAACATTAGACCAATTGTTGGCGATCGTTGGAGGAAGAGTGTGAACAATCAATTTATTGACAGAATCGATGGACATAATGGTCTTTTAGGTGTTAGCATTAAATCCATTGACGCATTGGTAAGCTTATGTTTTTCACTCCTAGAAATCTTTTGGGACATCAAAATGTTTTACTTTTGAATTCTATGAATTATTTCGTAATTGTCGACATTTTCGAGTATTCTTTTATTTTGATATCAGAAAGCAATGTTGTAAATATTTTATCTATAATATTAAATTACTTGTTAATAATATATTATTAATTAAATCGAAATATTTATTTAAATATCTATTTTGACAGAACAATTCCATGCTGGTCGTTCTGACCGACATAAACGAAGACGGAGAGACAGACATAAACGAGTGGTTAGTGAAAGAGAATCTAGCGAAACATGGTAAAATGGTGCGTATGTACCATAATTTTTCGTTTATCCATTATTTGAGATGCAATATTACTGTAAAATCGTCTGGATCTCATATGAGTAATGTAGTTAATTCGAATCGAGCGCGATACGATAAGAATCAGTCGATATCACCTGAGAAAGCACATAAATTATCCGATATAAAGAGTGAGGATTCCGAAAAGAAAAATGTTGAAGATCTGTGTAACATTCCGTCTAGAAAGAGATTACTGCTGCAAAAGTTGCAGACTCTTAGCTCACAGGAAATTGTTAAGTCGCAATCGAGTTTGGAGGAGGAACAGCCGAAAACACTTAAGCCAACAATAGTGCAGAAATTGAAATCGCTCTATGCTGCGTCCAACTCACAAGCAAGCACTTCCAGCTCGTCGAAAATGGACGAATCTTTCAAAGATAATTCGCAACAAATCAGCTCGGACGTGAAGGTGGATGTAAAATCGCAGGATACCAAAGGGAGTTATTGCGGGTTTAATGTGGAGTTTGGTTTGCGAGATTCCGACAATGAAGAAACCACTAAGAAAGATTTCGGAACGTTTCATAGCTTATACGGTGGGCAGGGTTCAAATGAACCTTTCGATTGGTTGGAACACAATAAACCCTCTTGCAAACCAACCGCTACAATATGTAATAATAATTTGGACACTCTAATCCAAGAATGTAAGAACGATGTGGAGGTTAAATCGGAATCGCATAATGAGAGAGCAGACCCGCGCGCCGACCGGTGTTTTTTAAATTTTACTCGCAAAGGGGAGGAATATTATTCGCCGGAGATGAATATCGAGTACACCGATAAAAACAGAAGCAAAGAGTTCGTAGCAAGACTGAGAAACAAAATGCAGGTATACAATGATAAATGCGTGCAAGTGACTATACCGCAGCACATACTTGAGATATTCCGTCATGACGATCACTCTCAGGATACACCCGAGTGCAACGCGAGTACTGTTAAGATCAATGGTTTAGCTTTGGGAAGCGAAGAAACTCAAGTCGCTGCAAATGAAAACGATAAATGCGATGTATGCGAAACAAGAGCCGATCAGAAAACGAGGAACAACGAGAGTCCCGATTTGAAGTTAGCTTCCTGTAATGTGATTGACAATGAAAATAACAATAACAATAAAACTTCTGAGTACAATGCGACCGATTCTTCTGGTTCCAATACAAGCAAAGAAATGGTTAATCCTAGATTCAAGAGTCAATTGCTGAACCGCATGAGAGACTTGAAGATGAATTCGTCGAAATCGAGTAGCTCAAAAGAGTCTTCCAGCAGTAGCGAGCAAATATTGTCATCCTCCTACAGTCAAAACAGCAGCACCGACGACATAATCTCGTCGGACAACGATCAATCCAAGGTATTCGGCAAGAAAAGCGCGGAGCAGCGCATCAACAAGCTGCGCCGTTTCATGCAATCAGCGTCGGCGTCTTCGAATAACTCCAAATTAAGTAGCGATTCCGATACGAGTAATCTTTCGTCTTTGAAAAACGAAATTGCAGCTCCTTCCATCACGCTTGACGATTCAACACGGCGTCAGCTGAATTTTTCCTTGGAAAATAAATCTGCTCTTCCTTCCAACGACAGTATAACGCAGCAACTGTTGAATCGGTCCTTTGATTCCACCACTTCTTCCGACGTCGAATCGAAGCATCAATTGAATCAGTCCTTAGAAACTGATTCCAATATTTCTTCTGACGAGTCGAAGAACTATCAATTAAATGCGACACTACGTTCTTCGAAATTCTTAGAGATGCTCAAGAAAGTGCAGAAAGTATCAACGAGCAATTCTGAATTGGACTCCGACGACTTAAGTAATAAGGAAAACGTTGAAAGTAACAAAAATTGCAACACGGAAAACGATAAATCGACCGACGAGTCGGGTCTTGTGATAACCGAATTGCCGAAAGAAAACGCGAACGTGTCTGTGACATCCAAATTATCGGACAATGTGATTCAGGAGAGCATTCCTACCTTCAATGATTGCGATGTAGAATCCGATGACAGTGATCTAGACGCTTTCGGAGAACCTCAACATTTTTCTTTTTTTGAGAAATTGATAGAATAAAATTAAGAGATTTTAAATATTTCATAATATATATAAATATTTTATAATATTATAAAATATCTATAATACGACAAGTAACCTAAGGTTCAAATTTTTCATAAGTTTATCCTTAAACTAATGCAGTAACTCTACTTACATTACATAATATATTAAAAAATATATTAAAAAAACATATAATTATTTATTTATATTGACCCCTTTTAATTGTAAAACTGAAGCGAATTAACCAACTACTACATAGCCATACAAGAAATAATAAAAGAAGAAATTTTCAGATTATATAATATTTATATTATAAAATATTTATAAATATTATAAAATATTTATACATATTATGAAATATTACTATCATTAAGATATAAACAAAATTATAAAATATTCATATATGATTAATTGTGCAATAAAATTTTCTCTTTAAATTTAAAATTAAGAGATTTTAAATAATTAAGGACAAAATTTTATTGCACAATTAATCATATATGAACATTTTATAATTTTGTTTATATCTTAATGATAGTAATATTTCATAATATATATAAATATTTTATAATATTTATAAATATTTTATATTATAAATATATAATCTGAAAATTTCTTCTTTTATTATTTCTTGTATGGCTATGTAGTAGTTGGTTAATTCGCTTCAGTTTTACAATTAAAAAGGGGTCAATATGAATAAATAATTATGATATGTTTTTTTAATATATTTTTTAATATATTATGTAATGTAAGTAGAGTTACTGCATTAGTTTAAGGATAAACTTGGGAAAAATTTGAACCTTATGTTACTTGCAAAAAAGTTTGACTCTTATGTATGGTGTATACGGTACGATATGTAATAAAATGTTTAAAAGTAGCAAAAATTGTGTAAAGTTATTATACCAGATTGGCGCGAAAACGAAGATCACATAAAGTGATAATTTTTCCCGATTTTACATTTGCCTCATTCCAAATTTTTTTGGACCTTGATTTTATCTAACTTTTTGTTTTATTTGTAATTTTTTCAAATTTTATTCAAATGTTGCGCATACTCTTTTATCTTTGGTTTCCTTTTCGTCAAAGCTTAAGGGTTTTTGATCAAAATTTTAAACAACATGAAGATGTATCACTTTATCTGATCTTTTCTCTTTTGCTTTCATTATTTAGGGCGACGCCGTCGACATGGCAAGTTTAATGAAATATGTAAACAACAATTTCAATCAATTGCCGTCGTATTGCTTCGCTGAGGAGAACCCCGACCGCTGCCAGGCAACGTCTACCGAGGAGATGCACGCGGTACCTTTAATCTCGCCCAAAGAGACTCTTCGCGACAATAACACGCAAACGCCGCTAGTGAGGTGTTCGGTAAGGCCGCCACCGGGTTTCGCACCTCTCGGTGAGCAATCCGATCTGGTTGAAAAGTCAACAAACTTCTGCAATGGTCCCTCGGAAAACACGCTGGCTTTCGGCAATACGGAAGCGACGACGAATCCTTTCTTGTACGATCAGCAACCCGACATAATTTCCAACGAGGTCGCAAAGTCATTGTTCGCACAGATATGGGAGGAAAATTTACATCTACAATTGAAGTTAACTAAAATGTTCGGTGAAATGCTTGAATACACTCCTCTCAGCAGGATCGTATTCGACAATCACATGAAGGTTCAGCGTCAGTTGAATAAAATTATGAAGAGTTTCGAGAAAGCGATGACATTGAATAATGAACAGTTTCTCAAGTCGCCGTTCAATCCCACGAAGGAAACAACACCGAACGACGTCGGTTCAGCGCAGAGGGCACCGATTAGCTCGACTAGTGAGGTCTTTAAGAATCAGAGTGTCGCAAGCTACGCGAATACTTTATCAAATTTGTTTAACGTCGATGCTCAAACGCGCTGGAGTCAGTCTGATCAAATCAGTCTACATGTTCAAGTGCCACCGACCACAGCAGTCTCGACCACAACATCTTCGACGTTTAACAACTACCAATTATCGGCCGATTCTTTATTTTCGAGTCAGGAGAGCGATAATGTTTCCCCCACACAGTTGACAAACTCCAGTCTCTCCAATAGCGATCGTGCTTCCTTAGACTTTCTTGGTTATAAGAACACCGAGTACGCCGGTGTGATCAAAGAGACGAATCCCTTCAAACTTTATATGACTGGTAATACGGAGATGCCGACAACACCGGAGAGTCAACAAACAGCGACTAGCTACGATTCAGACTCCGGCTATCTCTCTGTTCAGAATTTGCAGAATCACATTTCAAATATTGCAACTTCGAACGTTGGTGCAAACTTTCGCGCGATGAACAATGATTTTGCATCGGCGGGACACGTTAATGTCAACGGCAAGGAGAATTACTCATCGAGAATCGTTTACGAAGCTGGCCCAGTTATGTATAACACGCAGAAGCAGCAAGCGAACACAGATGCGTGGCAAAGTACCTGCAACAATAATCTTAACGTTCCTCAGAATGTGTCTGCGAATTTAGGGCGAGATGGCACGGAGCTGCTTCCGTCCTCCGTAAATAGTGTCGCTGCTTTGCACTTGAAGCAAAATGATATTTTACGCAACGACGAGAGTTATGCCACTCGACCACCGATCGATTGTATGCCGCAAGACTCATCGTCGATAATAAACGAAGAACTGAACTATTATCAGCAAGGTCAGGCGAATATACCGCGGCCCGTCTCGGCGCGTGCGTGGAGACAAGTCGAGATTCCGGAACACTGGATCAGCTCCAAGTTCCAGAATAAAGTCCGTTTACAGGATTGCAAGGAGAACTGTACGGCTGGCACGCAATTGACGCCGGTCAATTCCTCTCTAATGCCTTTCCAAGACTGGAATTATAACATCAGACAATCAGCATTTCCAAACATGAAAGGAACGATCGATCCTCACGCTTTTAACAACAATAACAAAGAGAAATTGATGGATGCAAACGTGTATCCTTGGAATATTCTTTACAATCCAATTTCTAACATTGGCAGTATTTTTTTATTTCAGAAAATCGGTATGTATGATTCAGTTGATTGATTCTGTACATAAAAGTGTTAATTTTTTTTCTGTATTAAAATTAATTATATATTAGAATTTAATAATTATATGTAATTAATAATATTTATTGATATTTCAAAAATGAATTTTCACAGAGTCAATTGAAAGCATATCATTTATATTTCACGTCGACCGAGAAGGTTGGATGTTGGTAAACGAATTTATGGAAACTTTCACGAAATTCAAATCGTGCACTAAGTTTATCGCAGCGTTAGAAGCGATAAATATAAAAATTGCATTCAAAGAAATTGAGAGAACCAAGTATCCAGTCCAATTCTCACAGCTTGATAGGTAAATTTGGAATATTTCAAATATATGTATATTCTATATAAATTATTAATTATTGAAGCAATTAATAATATATATTATTCTTAACAGTACCTGATATTATATATAAGATAGTACTAATTATAATTTTATGTTTCTCTCTTCTTTAAAATAATATTTTTAATGTAAATTTATATTATTTCAGTTTTCCTTTAAATGGAGTTTCAAGGGATTCCGAAAAGCGCATTAGCGTGATTACTTTGATTTCGTTGCACAATGTATTGTCAGTACTACTTAAGTTAAAGATAATCTCGCGCGAAGAAGTTGATGTTGTACTTAATAGAAATGAATTTCACGATGATTCCATTCTTCGCAAAATATGGGTGAGTATTTTTAACATCTAGATCTTCTAATGAATTTTGATTACTGCTTCGTTAAAATAAAAAAGGATGTATATATATTTTATTAAAGGAATTAATCATAGAATTTTTCTTTATCATCATGAAAGAGATGACAAGTGCTCTATATAAAAACTTGGAACATTTTTAATTTCAATTTTTAAAATTTATTTTTTTATTTGTTTTTATTTGTTTTAGACGCTACTGTTCACTTATCGTGAGTTCAAACGACGCATTGAACAATATGTAAATTGCAGAATACATATATGAAGTATGAAATTAATATCTAATGGTTTGACGAGTCTTGATGAGTCTTGACGAGTATATACAATAATGTGCAAGTTTTATTTTTGCTTTTTATTTTATATTTTGAGATTTTGTGTGTAAGGGAAGAAGCAATGACATTTCTGTTACTTTTCGGAAATTCCAGTAAAAATGTATTCAGTTCGCGTAATCTATTTTTTTCTCTTATTTTTCATTTTTCTAAGCATTAAAAATTAATTTTGCATTTGCAATTAAACAGCAATGACATTGTGTGCAACGAATGGATAAAAAATTAAATAAATTGAATATACATGTGTTAAAAAAGATTTGTGATTTATCTGTACTTATCTACCTTACATTATATCATGATAATGAGTTTATCATGATAATGAAATATTCTAAATATACAAAATCTTTATTACAAGCATTTTCTTTTTGAAATAAATATTAAAATATTTGATTTTTTAGTCTATATATTTATAAATGCGTTAAAATTTTTTCATAATAATTGTAATAAATAAATAAATATTTGTTATAAATTTATAAGGAAGTTTTATTTAAGTAGAGATCTCTATAAATGTAAATATTATTGATAGAAATTATTATAGAACATATACAACAGACTATTTTAAAATTTACTCTACTTTTAAATTCAATTCGTATTATTTTGTTTTACTTATATCAAAAATTTAGCCTAAATATTGAATTTGAATTGAAGTATTTTAATTTGCAATCTTAATTTTAAAATACAAATTTTTCTCATTTTGAAATATTCATTCAAAAGGAGGAAGTTTATTCTCGATATCTCGACGTCTATACATTCGATATATTTCTAATATGGCATCCAGCAGACGATCCCGATCAAGGCACAGTGAGTTCGCGGATCGACAACGTTCTGCGATTTTTCTGTAGGGTTTTTGTAATTGATTGGATTTTCTGACGTGAAAAAATGGCTGAGGGCGGAGAAAAGCTAACGGGTTTGGCGAAACACTTCAATAGCCAGACTATGCATGGCAGAGCAAACGTGAGTGGTTTAACCTCGAAATTGTTGCAAGTGCTGACATTTGAACGAAGCTTTGGAGCTTCTCTATTTATCTTTGAATAGACTTTTGAGTGTTTAATTAATTTTTCAGGTAACGAAGGCGACGTACGTTGGTCTAGGACTACTTGCCCTATTTCTCTACTTGAAGCCGAGCAAAAAGACGTAGTTTCTAGACAGATATTGCAGTCAAGTTATGTAATAATGATACGTTGTATCATACGATAATATTCTTCAGATTCTTCAAATAAATAGCTAAATATTTTTTTTGTAAATTATTTTGTTTGTTGCTTAATACTAGTTCTCTTTGTGAGTGCTGGATGTCATCACACATGTCACTAACTGAGAACGTATAATATAATTGTTGCACTTAGCGATTACAGCTGTTTTCTATACATTGCTTCATTTTTCTGCAGAAATGTAAAATAGAATTGGAAAAGAAGTTATTTTTTTAAAGAAATTGTCGATAAAGCTGTAATATTAATGATTGAAATTGTTGACAAAGCTGTATCAATGATTAAGTAACATGTATTCTGTTTTTATCGATGTATTCCATCATATATTTGTCAATTGACATATTAAAAACTACAATTTAATCTGATTTAACGTATTATTATATCTTTTATTTAATATTTAAAAAAATTACAAATATAAAGAATACTTTAGTATTCTAAATATCAAAACTTTCTGTAACAATATTTTTCTAGATTAAGATCATTCTTCTATCATGTGAACATATTTTGTTAAAAGGGGCTGAATGATATATTACGACTCATCGGTTGCTTGAATTTGTTTTATGTACAATAAAATTTATTTAAAGCACATTGGAGTGAGAGGAAATACATTTACATGAGTGACGAAATGTGTTTCTCGTTGCTTTAACTTAAAGAAAGCTACTGACTTACATGGAAATAATTTGTACGATATGCTTTGGCAGCGATGGAATAGAGGGTCTGGCTGGAATAAAGATCTAATTTAGAATTATGATTCTTTTTACAATGAAAAAGTTTTATTTAGATTTCGGAAAGAATTTATCTAAGTTTTTGTAAGAGGCTACATTTTTACATTTTTATTTGTTAATGAGATATTAAATATATAAAGAAAAAAAAATTTTTTTAATATATTTAATAACTTCAAAATTAACTTCTTATTTTGAGAATTTGGAAGTAAGATAATTTTATTGCCAATTTTATTTTATCCAATTTTTGTAAAATGTAAAAATAGTTCAGAACAGCCGAATTTGTGCCTTCTCCCAGCTATTGATCACTATTACTTGACAATTCCTAATAATATAAGTCATATTTACAAGGATATCGAGACGAGCGGTAGAATATCTTAAATACTGTATTTGCAAGATGGTAGATTCGTATAATATTTATATACAGGTCGCTACGTATTAAGTATATGAGTATACATATATTTATACGTTTCGATAGAAATTCTATGACTAGAATGACGAATCTCTTTTTGTTGTATATCTACGAGAGCGTTTTGTTTCCCTCTGTGCTTAAATCTAATTTCTCCTTCCCTTCTTTCTTTAGCAAGAATATATCAAGGAAAGTGTTAAAGTAAACGTATTTTACAATTATCCGAAGACTGGATTACAATAGAAACGCCGAATTAGACAGTCAGACACCAGTTGACATTGTCATTCTCTTATCGAATGAAGATTATTATACAAGCTATAATAATTTCCGTAGTAGAAGGAAAGAAGTACTTAAAGTCGACATATGAGTATCCGGTGGTTCGTAAATAGAAATATATTTACAATTCTTACACATTAACGTCTAATTTTTAATGATTCTCACTTTGTTTTTAAAGTATACATATAATATAGATTTGTTCGCTTGAGTGTGTGTATCGCAGTGAATCGTGTGTAATGAATGAATATCTTTTTCAGTGCGAATATTACATTGCACGTTATACGTGGAATTTTAAAAGACTAACATTTATATTTTGAGTTTAATACTAGTATTTATATTTCTTTTCAGTGCATTTGTTCTTTTCAATTTGCCTTAATGTCGTCCTTTCTTTCAACTTTACACTCTTGAATAACGATAATATGTACAGTATAATTCTCTTGATTTTTCACTTCATCGGAAGAAATTTAGAAAAATACAGAAAGTTCAGAAAATATATAGGAAATTGAATTTATTTTTTTCATTTTCGATTCATCCTCGTTTTTAATAAAAAATGTAGCCATCTAAATCGTTTCAAGTCTCAGACTACGCTTAAAGACATCTGAAAGATTAATGACATCTTTAATATTTCTACTATATCTGGAAAAGATCGGGGCCTCTCTTCAAAGTAAGGCTCGAAGCGGCTGTTTTATCGATTTTGCAGTAGCGGTAATGGAAACTCTCTTGGTCGATCGATGAATATATCGCTTGAGAGTGATCAATACGTAAGTGCAATAGTTTGAGGATGCAGGACACAAGATTCCTCTACGGCTGGGACAAAAGTTCTTCCGAGGAAAATGTCGCACTGTTGGTTTCTGACTTTGGCGAAATCCAATTTATTTCCTGGAGAGAGTTAAGTACGTGACCGAGTCGCCGGAAGTTTGCAGAACTTCCTTGCTGGTCCGAGTTGGTGGATTATTTTTTAACTTCTCTTCTCTTAACACTTCTCCAATGCAACTTTCAGTCTTGCAACCTTCGCTAGCTTATCTCGTTTACGAGATTTCTTAACATAGTAACTGAAAGTCTCGAGTTCTCATAAAACATACAGAACGTTTCAGAGCGGAAAGATCGTCCTTTAAATATTGAATAGCGGAAGAATTAAATTAGATGAAATAATAGTTGCTTTCAAGGCGACATGTACGGATTAGTACAAGATTCAAAATTTTCCGTATTCAAATTCTATGTGGTTGATAAATAACAAGATTTTGGTCTTCGATTAATTTAGATTTTAGCTTTAATATAAGATTAAAATTGTCAAGATATTTAATAAAAATTAGAAATTTATGAGATAAAAAACACGATTTTCCTGTCGAAGAAAAGGATATTTAAATTTGTAATGTCGTCTTGTTTGCAATATATTATTCCAATAAAATTGAGAACTGTGCGCTTTTAATGAGCTATTCACATCATTGCAACGGAGTTTCCAAGCATATGATATTCTGCTTGAAAGATTCAATACCAGTCTTATGTCATGAAGAAGAGGAGTCTCTTATTATGCTTAATCTATTAATTAAGTTAAAGTCGCTATATATATCTTTGATTGACAGTGAAAAAAAAAACAAACTTATAATCGCGGACGACGGAAGCATTATATACGAGCGATCAGCAGAATTCTGATCAAGTGTCTGTTCAAAGCGCGGCACCAAGAGTTTCTTTCTTTATCGTTCGCCTAGATCGCTTTGAAGCAATATGGAATTTTTGCGGAATCACCTGAAAAGTCATCGCTGCAAGAAACGCAGTCTTTCTAAACTCGTCCGCGGCGGGCTATGCGCAGGGATTGTTATCCTTAACGATCTTTTTTCTTATATCGTAGTCGTGCCGTCCCGCGGGATTGCAACGTCTGAGTACGAGCGGGAGGATTGGTCTGAGCACTTCCCGAGGGAACAATAATATCGACTATCCACCGTAGCGCGGAATCGCCGTCTCTTCCATTTATCGTTCCATCCATTCTGACCGCTGGATGTCCTGGACATTTCACTAAGATGATTTCGAGACGAAGGATATACGCGGAAAATATTAACATCAATTATATATATTGCGCATCGCAAAACGATCATTTTTTTTGCACAATCCTTTTTTCGGTTTATGGATGTTTCAAATTTCTGAACTAGAATTCTCGGTGGGATTCTAGATTGGATAATAAAAATGAAGAGCCACATCAATCGTATCTATTGTAACACGAAATAGTCCATCTATTTCACGCTTCATTTCTTCTGAATTTCTTCCCGTTTCAGTTTTAATCAAACGATGTTCCAATGATAAATAATTCTGAAAAATGCTAAACACAAAAGCAATACTGATTATCCTTCGCTTCATTCGATCCTTCTCAATTTTCTCAATTTTTTCAATTTTAAGCAGCGCTCCAGCTGAATTATTGATTGGGTATCATAGATTACAATGTAAAACTTATTTTTCTTTTTATTTCATCAGTCAAGGTTTTTCGATAACCAAAGCAGCTAATTTTCTGGCGGAATAACAGATATAAAAAATATTAATACTCGTTATCCACCGCCGCTGGATTTTTCTTTTCACTATTTCTGATTAATGAAAGCCCTCGACATTTGATTGGAACACTCGACTGATTTCTAATTGAATAATAAACAGTGGTTGCTGTCTCACTACAGCGTGGAATCGCCGTTCTCTCTCTTCCAACTATTTCGGCCATTCGACACTCTTGACATTTGACTAGGACTTCTCGCTGGACTCTTGGCAGGATAATAGACGCAGGGGCTGCCACTTTTCAAGCTCTGCCTGGTGCCGCCGTTGGACACGTGGACGTTGTTATTGAAGCTAATAGTGTTGGCGCGGTGGAGGTGGCCGTGATGCCTGACCGAATTCCTCAGCTCGATGTTCGTCGTGTTGGTGACGACCGACTCGTCGTAAGTCTGGAATTCCGGGCTGTCCCGACCGGGCCCGAACAGTTTGGCCGAGCAGAAGAGTTTGAGGAATATTCTCTTGAACTTCCGGCCGAAGATCACGTAGATGATGAAGTTGATGCTGCTGTTGATGGTCACCAGCAGATTGCCGGTTTGCACCATCCATCGCGGCGGCTCATCGATGAATGTCTCGTGGACGTTCGAGGCCAGCGGCAGGACGTTGCAGATCAGAAACACGACCACCACGCACAGCAACATCGTCGCCAGGCCGATCTCACGACGCTGATGACGCGATAACTGCTGCAGGTCTCTATTCGCTTTTCTGACCTGGAAATTGACATACGCACAAAGTGTAAAAGATAACAAATGTGATTATGTAAGCAATTATTGTAAATTATACACGCTAATATTTATATTTATGCCAGCAATTATCAAAATTCACTGAAAAAGAGAATAGGTGTTATCCTTTTTTATATTTTTCTGAAAGAACAAAAATATTATAACATTATTCACATCTAGATTATATTAAACTATTAGCAAAAAATTATATTATTTATAAGAAAATGTAAAATATTTTCTTATCAAAGAGAGATTTATATTTTTAAGCAAGAAAAACATCACAACTTTCTCGTTAATTCTACGATTGCCCATTTTGCTAATTTTATTATGATTTGCTCGCTAGCGACATGTGTTAAAATATTTCACATCAGCACTTTGTAAAGAGTTAATTACGCAGAAAATTATTCGAAAAAAAAACAGACAAGTTGAAGAATTCAGTCCTACTTATTTCCTTGATATCGGCTAATTTAAAGTTCGTACTGCATTCATAATTACGACTTTTTGCGCATTAAGGATTTGCAAAGACACAGTTAAGAATATTTCGTGTTGGATTCTTGTCACATAACTTTCTGGTTTTCTGTAAAGGTTTTACGTAAAGTCGAAGAAAATTAGGTCAAACGCGATGAAAAAATGAATGAAAAAGGACATTTGATAGCAGACATTAATCGGACTATTTATTTCGCAAATAACTTATTCCAATTTCAATTTAAATTATTCGTTTATGAATTTACGTAAAATATAATATAGTAAAATATAAAATAGTTTTAAGTCCTGAAATAAACAATTTAATTAAGCAAATTTATATTTTAATACGTGAAAAATCTTATATGCATTATAATAATTATTTATCAATACTATAAAAAAATTATTCACATTTATTTCGCTTTGACGACATACATTTTATCGTTTTTATTCAACTTTAATACAACTCTATAAAAGAAACAGATATTTAATAAGCGTCAATAGCGTTTTTTAACGAAAATTATAGTTATAAATTCATTCATAATTTATTCGCAAGACTAATAATGCGAAATTGTCGTATTGTAATGATTAATGAAAAATCTTGAGAACGTTTTCCGATGTTAAATTCTCAAGTGTCTGTCACTGTGATACACGATTAATAAAAAGTCATGACAATTTTCGAATAGCGTGGAAAAAACGTTGACTGATCGACGTCTTCGAAAAAACTTGATGACTAATTATATGATTGACAAAGGATTAATGAGCGAGTTCTTATTTTGTCAGTACGCGACAAAACCAGCATCAATTTTTTACACGTTAGATAAATGAGAAGAAGAAAAGCACGACAGTCATATGATTAAATTAAATTTATATTATTAACTGTATCGATCTATATGTAGACAAGAATGTTTGAAGAGAAAATTGAAAAACATAGAGTCAATAAATCCCTGTAACTAGTATATTAAAAACAAATATGCACATTTAATTAAATTGGATATTTAAACATTAATCAAATAGATTTATAAAATGCGATCAATGTAATCACTTTTTTCAGATTAGTTTGATTTTTTGAATAAACATACTTTTTGAAGTGAAGAAATTGCGAAAAACAGAAAATTCTTGGTGTATCGAAATTATGGCTTTAACAGCTCCCTCGCCGCGCAATGTAAAAAACGTGAATAGCTCCCCGGATATATTGAAGCTGTTGTTCATTTTGTGGCGAATCGCGTATTATTTCAACGCGAAGTTATGTCAAAGATACATCGTGTTTGCAATAGTCCCAGGCGTGACGTAGTTTTAACTGTGTCTGACCTGCTTTTTCTTTCAGATTTACGATCGCTCTTCAGCGAAGCCATATCTCGCGACGAAGTCTGCGAGATATCAGACTCTTTGTCTTTTGGATTTAGTCCCGAAATTTTCAATGCGAAAACATCTTGGTACTATGAAAAGATTAGTTTGCCTAAAATTGATATTAAAATCATCTGCAAAATTTTATTAGCAAATATTTACGGTAAATGATTGAATAAGTTGATTGTTTTAATTATAAAATAGGGAAAATTGTTGCCTCATCTGTAAATTAAACTCAAGTATTTAATTTCTCTTGCGTTCGACGTTAATCGTAAAATTCGATAAATTTCAAGTTAATTTTGATCGTCATATAATATTGATACTTCAATCGTTTTTTAAATACAAACAATATTTAATTTATTCGCTTTAATTATATTTACACGTCAATATTGAAATTTATATTTTTATTTAGTTTATAATTTAGTCTGCATTACTACGCGCAATACATTTTAACGGCACAAAATATTATTTTATTTGAAAAATAACTTTGGAATTTACATTACACCTTTGATACGGAGATCCGCTCGATTCTGTGTAAAAGCTGCCAATACATATCTCATCTTTCACGATTGACAGAGTGCTACTTCACACTAGAATCTTTGTGCAATAATATTTGATCCTCGCAGGGGGGGGGGGGTGTCAAGGAGAGATGTTCGATTTGCGCATGAATGTCAGAATTTTCAGACTCTTTATGCCCGGACGTATAATATATTTTACATCGTACATATTTCGTCTCGGCTGTTTCGCGGCTCCCCTCGCCCACGCCGTGTTTGGAAGCGTATAAGAAAACGCTGAATAAATGCCAGACTAGCTGCATATTTCACAACCAGCCAAATGGAGTGGAACGCGAAAGAAGAAGTTTGGAATCTCGTATACGAGAATGATTAATATTGATCATCTAATGTAATTTTCAGAAAAAGAGTTTAAAATAATTGGAATAGTTGCAACGATAAAGTAAGTAAAAATGTGATAAAAACATAGTAAAACATAGTTGTATCAAATCTGTTTGCAAAGCACTTGCTTCAAGATTAATATATAATGGTAAAATTAATGATTTATGTGCGATTAATAGAATATATAAAATTTATGGATCTAGATAATTTAATATATTAATTATTTCCATAATGCATTTTAATATATTAAACATACTTATAATTAATTGAATAGATACGCGTGAAAGCGTAGTAATTATATTATATTACGTTGTTTTGGAGGGAATTCGCGAATCGATAATAATATGTGTACACCAGATGAAAGTGATTTAGATTATTTCACACCTGTTTAGAATGAGATATATATTTATAATAAATAATCTGACATATCTGATTTCTAATTAAAAACAAAATTAATTTATCTAATCGCAAAGAACTGAGATAAATGGACTAAATGGATAAAACTATAAAACAAGGAACGTAAGAAAAAAGACAAACGTTTCCAAGTCGATCTTTAAAGCAAAGATAAAAAAAATTCCCAATTTCGTATTTCGGTTAATTTATTTCAAGTTGCCTAGTTCTTTGCTGTTGCGACACCCTGCTTTCAGCGCCTGATTTCACCGCTTCAACTTTCAAAGTTCGGAAGCAAGTTACGTACTTGTCTGCTAAAACAGTTACGACGACAAAGTGGCGGAGCTAATTATTGTTAAGACTTCGCGCCGCTACGATGAATTATTATGCGCGTCGTGTGTCGCCGAATTGCCGCGCGTTACCTCGGATTACCGAATCCGGTTCACTTGGTACGCTCTTCGTGTGATGCGCACAGCAAATTATTAATAGAATTATTATCTACGCTAGAGAATCTGGGGCGAAAGCGTGTAACGCGAATCACGTCTCTTTGGGAATATCGCTGTGTAAATAAAAGCGGGGGCGAACGGCCTTAGTTTGCGCAAGTTTGTTCCATGCTCTTTGTTTTGCCGAGTGTTAACGGGGTGTCGAGTCATGTTTCTCACTCTCATTGACAAACGACAATGAGTCGCTTTGGCATTGCAGGAAATTAGTTTCGAACATGGAATAGAGTGTCAGCGTAATGACGACAAATTATTTAAAAAGATCATGAAAACATTTCTAAAATATACAAATGTGCATTAATATTTATATTCCGATCGGGATTCTCTATTGAATAATAAAAACAAAGGAATTAATTATTTATTCGCCTGGTTTACTCGCGATTTCTCGCAGGAAGGGGAGAAACGTCAGAAAACTTCAATTCTAAGTGAAGAGATTTGACGACTGCTTCCATTTGCCGCATGAATATTCTCACAAATCGCGTATTAATGTTCGCTCTGATCCGCCTATTCGCGTGAAGTCCTCGCGGAAGTAGTTCCGAAGAAGATACTACCGAAAATCCTGATCCCAGAATTAAGGACAGAGTTTGTGGACTCTAAAGTTTCGTGATAAGGAAATGTCGAGGGGAATTGTTGTCTTTCGACAATCTCTACTTTGTAATCTCAGATACCCTCAAGCTGTGGGAATTCAACGGCCGATCCTGTGGCTGTATCTTATCGCGGCGGATATTATATTAATTTTATTTGGAAATATAGACTTTGTACTTTACGAGAGAAAATGTGATCTTCATCGTAGAAATTATTAAAGGTTGTAAGCCTTTTCTTATTTTAATTTGTATAGTCAAGTTTCGATCATTTTAACTCTTCAGTGTTGTTTTCTTATCGAGCAGATTGTAAAAGAAATATATTAATAATATTATACTTATATCTTTATACTATACTAATAACTTTATACACATTTTCTAATTAATTTATGTAATTAATTTAATTTCTACTTTTATCTAAAAACACAAACTATGTATCTCTTTTCCAAGAGGAAGTATTTCTATTTTATAAAAATTATATAAGATTGCAAGAATAATATTCATAAATTTAAACGAATAATTATATTAATTTTTATCTCTCTTTGTTATTTCCGTCAAATTGATTACGAAACAATTGTTATGTTTTTGCAAGCCTTTATATAAGAACACAAAAATCTTTTCGCAATATTTCACAATAACTTTTGATTGCAAATGTTTCACGTATTTCGCCGGAGGTGCACGATGATATTGCTTATGTCTGCAATTGCGCGGTCCACGTAAATGCCACGTGCGGAAAGAAACCGTCTGTGAATTTCGCTGCCCCTATATAGGTACGTGCTCGCGAATTCTGAGCGCGTACCCGTGTATCGCATGTATAGGGGCTTATACAGTCTAAGTAACTTTATTGGTTTCGTCGTCGCGGCTTATTATTCGTATTTTTATGTCGATCCCGCCGCTTATCGATGCCCCACGTTACGCGGCACGAGCTTATTGCGATACCAGCCCGGCCACCCTGCTTCACTCCTTCTTTTTCTTCCCCTTATCGCGATCGCTTGCGAGTCCTACAAAGAAATTTTAATAAAACGGCGCAGTGATGAAAAATATTAGTTCTAAACTTTTTTAAAACTCGCTGCCACTGACACGCTGTTCGATATTCCGCGTTTAATCTGTCCTTCCCTCGTGTTTTATTTTGTTTTATCGATGCTTCTTTTATCTTTTCAATCTAGAATCAACTTGACAGAATTACAAATGGTGCTACGTCTTTGCAATAATTAATCAATTCTAATTGTAATGAATAATTGACTTTTAGATTTCGTTGCAGTATTATCGTTGCATTGTTTCAACGTCACATAATATTCGCAATTATTTTTCAGTTGCCGCAGTATTTTATATTCGATTTGATAAATCAAGTTGCAAATAAAGTGCATGCGTAAAATAAAATGTTATTTCTGCGAGATATACTATTTTCCACAAAATGTTACTGCGACAAAATATTACTTTAGCAAGATAATCCGGTATCGAATTTATGATGTTGAATTTTTGATGTTATACTCACCCGTCGATAAATGGCCATGTTGAAAATCACGAGCGCGATAAACGGAAACATGTAGTATACGAAGAAGTACATCCAGTGAATGTACAGAGTAACGTAGTACTCGTTGCTTCTCAATTCGGTCGGCGAAATGCAGTACACTGTGACATTGTATTTCCAATGCCACTCGGTGTACACTTCGATCTCCCAGAATCTAAATGAAATTCAGAAGTTTACTTTTTCATCAACTTATGTAATAACTTTTTTATCCTTAATATACGTATTTGATCGAGAGAGAGAGAGAGAGAGAGAGAGAGAGAGAGAGAGAAGGGGGGGGGGGAAAGGCAGGATAATTAAAAGAATTTTTTTTCGTCTTTTCCACTTTTTCCATAAATATTTTACTATTCGAAAATGCAGTGAACCAAGAGTTGAGAAAACTAATTTTTATTAAAACTTTTTTTTATTAGATATCAATTTTATAATCTAATATCTTCATTTATTGCGACTTAATGAGAAAAGGAATAAACATAAGTACTCACTTGGGTAGATTGTAAATCCAGGCGAAGATCACTATAACCACCACTGCTAATTGAGCCCGTCCATAAGTGCAGAAGGATCTGGCTTTCAGCGGATGGCAGACCGCGATGTATCTCTCCAAAGTTACCGTCAATGTAAGGTACACCGTTACGAATTGCGCTATGCAGGACAGCGGGTACAAATATCTGATGATCTTCGGATAGATAATGAACTTATAGTCGAACAGTAAGTCCGTGTACGTGTAGATCGACGGCAGTCCGTAGATTAATACCTGTGGATGCATATGTAGCACATTTACAACAACGATAAGAGTCTCTCATATCAAATGTTGGGCTTTAATCCTGGCGTCGTTCGGATTCGATTTTTGCAATATTTAGTGAGTGGTAAATTGAAATGTAAATTAAAGTTCCATCGAAATAAAATTAAATGTCAAATAAGCTTCCGTCATTTTCTCGCATCTTAATTTTGCGAGTATATTACAAGCCCTTTTCGACATTTTTCAATCTTGGTGTATTTATAGAAATATTCGCTTTAGTCATTTCGTTTTTTGCGAAAATTATTTTTACGCTATTTTTCTATCAACAATTTCTTTGGCCGCTATTTATAGCAGATTTATGCTTGCGACGTTTGATCGACAAGTACAAATAGTTCGTTGATGAAGGAATCCTGAGTCGAAGGAGTTCGATCTAGATGATTAATTAATAACCGGCGAAAGGTGGTTTACGTAATGCGATCCCGAGAGTCTTGGTAGGATCTTGCGTATGAGCTTTTTGTGCCTGCGGCCTATCAGTTTTACCGGAAGCTCCTGTTTACCGCAGCTGCGTCAATCTTGTTAATCTTGACTTTATCCGCGAAACCGGGAAACCATGTAGCGCTGTACAGCGAAACTTATTTGCATAAGCTTGACGCGTGATTCACATTATTCTGCAATGTGCTGGCTGACGATACATGTTCGGCAATATTAATTCTTCTCTCTTGCATCGAGAATTTACTTCACTAAAAATTACGAGAATAAATTGAATTAACTATATTATCAATTCTTTGCTATATCATCAGTTTATTTCTGCGACATATTTATAGTCAATATTATTTTCTCGGATTATTCCAGATCTACTGTAATATATTTCGCAAACTTTTCTGACGCATTTAATGCCAAGTGATTTTTGTAAAATATCTAGAACATACTTGTTAACATTTAGTAATGTACATTATAAAATTTACGGGGATTATTTCGCCTCTCGTTAATAATCAGCTTTTCTCTTTACATTATGTTTGGATTTGTATAAAGTCAGCAAAAGTTGTACTAACGTATGTATATGATCGAGGCAAAAATATCAGGTCGGAGGTAAAGCTACGAGTTACATGCTTAGAAAAATATAATTTATATTGCATGAGAGAGATAAACAGAGATGCATTTTAATAAAAAATTCGTCTGTGGCGCAAATTTACCGTCGTGTAAATTGCGGGATTAAGAATGAAATTAAACCGAGAAGTTTGCCACCTGATTATAAGATCGTAACAGGTGGATTTTATGAAAATTGAATTTTAACAGTCATTATTAAACGTCGAGCTATTAATTTTTTCGACCCTCAAGCTCCATTAAGAATCTTAACCTCATTTAATATTAAAGATTAATTAATTGTCAGATTCATACCTCGCAGGTAAGTAGAAAAACATTTTGCACTAACTCATTAGTTAAAAGTACCGATAGGAGAAATGTCTCGGTTGAAACAACGCTTTAATGAGAATCTACTGTCGCCTACAAAATGTTCATTAAATGCACGAGATTATATGATATGTCCACGTAAGTTCGTAAATTTATGCATTATTTTCGATTAAATTTTTTGCCTGTTTTGAGCTTCAATGCTCACGAGTGGATTCTATCAATTAAGTTTTAAATATTCAATATTTAATATTAAATATTCATAAAAATAATTCTTTAATTAAAATTCCATTAAAATACAATTCTCCTTAAAAAAATTAATAAATAATAAAATTTTATAATATATTAACAGCGCTTTTAACATAGTAAACGCTTATTTATTTACAAAATTTTCAATATTGAAATATAAACGCATTTTTTTGTGTTTTATTTTCGGATTTGTGATAGTTTGTGAATATTCTGCACAACATTCGATTAAAAAGGTCAAAATCTATTGTGTCACAAAAATTGACTCGTATCAACTTCAACATGAATAGCTATTTCGAAAGTCGTTAATAAAAGCCTAGATAACGGTAACAAACCATCATGATAAGCCCTTCGGAATGCTGCTCGATGGTGCAAAAATGTAAATCTATATAAAATATTGGATGCTTTTTTTTTTGAAAAATTTTATCTGGCTATAGTGCGTATAACTGATTGAGAGCGACCAGACACGACGACTGTAAACACTGGGTCATCCAGCAGCAATTACGAGGCGTTTTACGATTCCAACGAGAAAGCGTTTCTGGTCATGTGTGCTAATTAAACATTGATTTTCCAATCGGTGGTTTCGCGATTCGTTCAAACGTTCGCAGTTATGTATTTGCGGTTTGCGCAAAGAGAAAGTGCGTGCAAGAAAGTGTACTGTTAAATATTATAAAATTATTTAAAATTTGTAAAAGCATGAAATGGATAAAAATATTCTTGTACGCATATTATACATGGGTTGATTAGTTGGAAATTCATAAATAGATCATATGTACATGGACGCCGTGCATGAAATATTTATCACATATTGATCGTAAAATGAATAAATATGTTCCACTATTACACGATGAGTGAAAAATATCTACTTGATCGTCATCTTTTAAATATTTTTTTGAAAAAAGAAAAAATGCCGATAAAAAATATGTAAAGATAGAATTTGGTATCAATATTTAACATAAAAATTCATTATTTTGCTAAATAAAAAAAATATTGAAATATTTTCTCTAAAAGCTCTTGAAGCAAATATTAATGTTGGTAAATTATATTTTTTACGTCACTTTTTTATAATAAAAACAGAAAATGATTAAACTAACTAGATGTTAACTTTGATCATTTCTTTTACATAAAACGAGCAATATCTATAACACTTTATGACGTTGTAAAATAATTCTACCGTATAATATTTAACTCTCCATTAATGAGAACTCGTAAAAATGTTTCCGAAGTTAAATACACTACCAGCGTTTTTTGCGTGCAACTTCGCCATTTTTCAAAGAATCAGAAAGTAAAGCATCGAATAAATGAACCATTATCTTTTACATTAATTTATTTAATAATCAATTATTTAAGTTCTTGTATTTCAGTCCCTACATTTTTTTGTGACTTTTATGTTATCTTTGTTTCTTTGAAATTTAAATATATTTATTAAAAAGAAAGTGTAGAAAAAAATGTAGAAATAATGCAATACACACTTACCGCGATAATGATCAGCACCGTGTCGCATCTGGCCAGTCCAATTAGCAGATAATTGATGGACGACTTCATCTGCGGCCTCGACAGAATAATCATCGAGATTGTATTGCCGAGAATCCCGAAGAGACCGATCAGGTTGACGAGCAGGCCGTAGACAATGAAGTCAGACAGCCCGTTAGTGTTGATACCTTGATTGCACTCTTGTGGCTCCTCGCTGCTGCCGTTGTTGCTGAAGTTCAGCGCGGACTTGCCAGCATCGTAGTAACCGGAAGCGATAGTCGTCGATATCGAGCTTATTTCCATCGTTCAGCGATTCTCTACTTCTTCGCCTCGATTTTATACTGCCCTTTGATTTTGCCGCCTCTTCACGTTACCATCTTCACCATCAGCTCCTCGTCTATTTCTATTTATTCTTTTCTCGTAACAGTTTTCAATTTTGGCCGAACTCTTGTGTTCTTCGAGTTTCGAAGCTGTAAATCACAACGATCAGATTATGCTTTAGTTATTTTCTCATCACTGTGTTGTTCCAAAGTGATTTCTCTTCTAAACACTTTCTCGCGAAACATTATCTTTGAAATTATTAAAAAATATTATTTGATAATAAATTAATAGAAGTCGATTAATAAGTCGATTATTAAAAATCTGAATTAAAAAGAAATTATGAAAAAAAATTTCGCAGAAGTAATTTTCGATACAAGACGTACGATTTAAAGAATTCAAGATATTAAGTAGTAAAATTTTTCATGTTAGCACAGACTGCTCGTTTCACAGTTTATTCGACTTTTGAGATTTATTTTTCTTGCTGTCTGCATGCATAAACTTTGCTACCTACATGCATCTATACCTAAACATTTTCTTCGAATGATTTAATTTCTGTTGAAACATCGGAAAAAAAACACGCTGGTCTTCCACAGACGATCGATCTGTGTTTGAGAGCTTAAAATCGATGGAATTTCCTCCGCGAAAAGTATGAAATGCTTTATTAAAAAGAAATAATAATCTTTCACCTTCGTTACCAGATATCGATTCGACTTGAGCTTGCGCTGTCTTTCGAAATCGAAAGATCTCCGAATAAGTCCTGGTATCATTACGTCGACCTCCGCCGTATCCAATTTATCTCGTTTTGTGCGTTATCTTCTATCGTGTTTCGTTTGTGGAGAGAATCGAATCGGTTCTATCGGCTGTGTCGCCTAGATAGTTCGGCGTAGATGCTTTTACGATGTATCGCTGTTTTACGACAAACTGCGAGCCGCTTTGCCATCCGAATCCTCTGTCGTAGCGACTTCGACGGAACTCTGCAAACTGGTAGAAAGAAAATACGTTGACTTTATCGTTCTTGAATAAAGAATAAAAAGCAGAATTGTGAATCGTACTCTTCTATCGAATAAAAGAAAAGAGAAATAATTTGATTCATTATTTTAATGACAAAGAAAGGTATATTTATATTCCATATTATGCAATCATGAGAAAAATTTAAATTGATGTAATTGCAACAAGTTCAAGTATTAATGCTGGAGTGTCTTTCTCAATTCTTTTTAATGAGGAAATATTTCTCAATACAAAAAGTTTTATTCGTTAGTTCGAACCTTTTCAATGGCAACTTTTACTCAATTTAATTTTTAATTAATACATAATTAACAATTTTTTGAATGAATAATTGAAATTAAACTTTTTTATAAGAAATTTTCTTTTCTATTGTACTACAATTTTTTTTAGTATTATTATATGTTTTCTTACAAGAGAAAACTGATTGCTGATTGAAAAATATTATAACGGAGTTTCATAGATTTTCGATATTCAATATCTTCTTTTATTTTTAGGTTATCAAGTTTTCTATTATTTCGCTATCATTCATTTGAAATATTTGCTATTGTTGCAATTTAGAACACAAATCGGACTTGTTACAAATTCATCGAGTATACTAATAGACAGCGACGAGGAATCGCCTCTTGTTACTATTAATCGTTCGCCGCAACGTTTACACTCGAGTTTTCGAGGGCGCCGAACTTGATTGCAAACAAATACAGTTGTCTCTACCTAACTACGTTGATAGTGTACACTATAGGAAGCCGTGACGGAAAGTCGTTAAAGGTCTCACGTTTAGTATATATTGGAAACCTCAATCTGAGTAGTCGCGTGAGTTCGTCAATTTACAGCCGAGGAAATATACATTTTGCACACCGAAATCTCCGCAAATAACAGCAATTTGTTTTATCGATCCAGGTTATTCGTAGCCGTCTTTCGTAGGGAGACTTCTCTGACTGGTCCCGCGTCAATTACAATACTAGGTGCGCAACTAAGTTTCCGGGTTTCACACATGAATGGCGCTAACGATACATGTAGTCGATATACATGTCTAAAGTTGTGTTTTTTTATTAACTTGGACATCTGTCAACAATAACCAGTTATAATACCAACACATATCGCAACGCAAAAATTTTTTTTCTAACAATAAAGATGTCGAGTTTTGTGCCAACTAAACAGCATTTGCGGGAAGCTTTGCTTTTCTGCTTCAACTTGAAAGAAAATGCAGCTGAAGCAGGTCGTTTGCTTAAGAAAGCCTACGGCAAACATGCACCATCGAAAACTACCTGTAAAGATTGGTTTAAACGCTTCAGAAGTGGCGATTTCGACACTGAGGACAAGGAGCGCTCCGGAAGACCAAAAACATTTGAGGACGCCGATCTGCAAGCGTTATTGGATGAAAATGATACGCAAACACAAGACAACAACAACTGATAAATTTGAACCATGCATTGCTCGAAAAACGGCCAGAATGGGACACGAGACACGAACGAGTAATATTGCAGCACGACAACGCTCCGTGCCATCGCACTTCCATCGTCCAGGACACCATCAAAACGCTGAAATGGGATCTGCTACCGCACCCGCTGTATTCACCAGACCTGGCCCCTTCCGATTATCACTTGTTCCGGTCGATGGCGCATGGCTTGGCTGGGCTACACTTGGCCAATTTCGAAGAAGTGCAGAATTGGTTGGATGAATGGTTTCGATTCAAAGACGCGTCGTTTTATCGTCGCGGTATTCATGTATTGCCAGAGAGATGGCAAAAATGTGTAGCTAGCGAGGGACGATATTTTGAATAAACCGTTTTTTGTATTTCTCTTGAAATTTTCCATTTTGCATTGATAAAAAAAACCCGGAAACTTAGTTGCGCACCTAGTATAATTGGTATGAGAGAATATTTATTGCGAAGAAGACTTAAGTCCAGTTTCGAGAATCTTATTAAAATTGACATACTATGTCAATTTATTTTTGTATTTGATTAAAATTCGTAATATTTTAAAATTCATTATTATACTTTGAAATAAAACGATTTATGTCTTCATATTGCTACGGCACGTGTTTCTGGATCTGTTTGTATTTTGTTTCAGACGGTGACTTGCGATTCTGGAGATGCGAAAGAATGTAAGTACTAAATGTTATTAAAAATATAATTAAAAGAATCTCTTTTGTTATCATTGATGAATGCGAAAGGCAACATTGTAACACAGAGTGAATTTAATAAATCCTAGTATCTTTGTTTTTTTTTGGGACATTATTATGATTTCTTTTCTACATTTACTTATCTTAATTTTACTTATTAAAAAATAATTTTGAAATTAATTCAGCAAATATTTAAATTATATAACAAATATTATTTCCCGCTACACAAATATATTCCAATCTAACGAGTCGGAAATAAAAGTGGATAAACTTCAGACAGACCATGCGTATAATTACTGTATAAATAGAGAATAATTATTTTTCTTCTGCGCGTAATGCTCAGAGTGCAAACCGCGCACTGTTTAATGACGCAATTAAACACGTTTTCCGACACGCGCTCTGCATTAAAAAATATTATAACGTGGATTTTATAATCACAAAGGGATGACTACCGGTTTATAGAAGTAAGACCGTGACGGATTCGACAGAAAAGCGATTACAGAGCTTGCGATGTGTATATTTGTACACATGCATTTGTACGCAATACTGAAAGGCATGGAGGTGCATATGAATACACGTGACACAAGGGTGAATCGATTGTGCTGTTCCACGACTAATCGTATCGGTGACATTCGTGTCCGTTTGGAACGATCCTATAGATTGCATATGCGCGATGCAGGTGTATATCAGTAATTGCGGCATACCCGTTTGATTTCCGCATCGTCGAACTTCCAAGCGGTTACGATTTCCCGTATTCCCGATCGCTTTCAGTTCCATTTGCGACAGTAGTTCCTGCCATTTGTTTCGCAAATAGCAGCAGTTGTCCTCACAAATTTAAGTAGTTACGGATTTCGATACAAAAATTATTTCTTTAACAGCAATTGCGATATTGAATGTTAAGTATGTCAATATTTTGTGTCAGAATATAATGGCACATAAAAGTTTTCAATTAGTTGTGCTTTTCTTTTATTTTGTTTTAATATTTTCGCAGTTCATGTGGTACTTTCTTAGGACAAGAGTTTATAGTTCGATATATTTAAGAGAACAAACATTTCTTTACCAAGAAAATATTTTTAAATTTCAATTTCATGCGACTAAAATGGTTTTCAATGGGTTTCAATAGATTTCACGGAGAAAAACATTTCTTTTCTTTCCTTGAAAAGCGGAAAAATACGCGGAAATCTGACACGAGTGATTCATTATATTGTACGATATCCTAGAAAGTTTCATAAATATCTTTTGACGTATAGAGCAAATTGGGATCACGGAGATCAATTCTATGGATATAGTTCGCTTCGTGGACGCTGTCATCTGCGATGCTGGATTCACACCACTCATCGGGAACCATAGGGGTCCGAATAAATCCCCGGCTGAAAATTGCCCCGCGCTCCCGCTGTTCAGGTATCACTTAAAGTCGAAAACTAATTTGCTCCGGCTGATCTATTCCCGCCGGGCGGCCAACGAAACGGTTCGTCGGTTGACTTATTTTTAAGCCCCCGCCCCCCCCCCCCCCGCCCGCCCGGTAAATGCGTTGTCGGGGCGTGAGAAAATTTTGCGAATCGGTGTTTTTCACATGGTAGTTTCATCGATGTTTTCGGCCGAGTGCTCTTCGCCTTGCGGCATCTTGGCACGTGTCGACGTCTAGGACCGAGATGGCTGGCCACCTCTTTGATAACGTTGCGTAATAGCGATATTTGCGCGCGTCTGAACACAGAAACGCACGCAATCCGCATTTCGCACGAAACATCATACGCGATATGTGCATGCCAGAATAATTTCGCAGCAGTCCTCTCGTGTGTCTATTGCACTGCATGTGCAATTAGTATACTTGGCTTTTGATGTACTAATATTAATTCGCAAAAACAAAAAGATAGATTTGTATATCAAATCAATGCATTATAATATAATGTAGTACAGTATTAATATATATTATTTATTAAATAATAATTGTAGATCAGATTACCTTATTATTACTATAATACTTTTTCTGATATATAATATTATTAGATTATTTATTTATATCAGATACTTTTATATATTCGTCACAAATATGCGAGGAAAAGAAGAAATGATGTCCGGCATACGGAATTATTTTGATTCCCGAAGTTTGTCTTCAGATGATATGGTATGGATGTCACGTGTATTTTATATATAGAATATGTCATGGCTCTTCCTTTCTCTTCATTTCGCCATATCGGCATGAGACCGGAGCAAAAAAAAAAAAAAGATAATATTTCTTTACCCCGGGTAGAAAATGTATTCAGTGAAGTTTTTCTTGCGTTGTGGGAAGCCCTCGTCGAAGAAGTAACTTCTTCTTGGCCTCTGTATTTTTACCTTCCAATTTTTTATTCTGTTTTCTTCAAATTGCGACACGCCGTTGTTAGAAGCGTCGCGTCTTTTTGAAATCATATCTCGTTTCGAAACTTCTGAAACGGTTTTCAAGTGATGGAATTGGAGCGATGATTTATATATATAACAGAAACACACATGATATTTTTGGAAGAAAACTTTCATATCACGTTTTTACTGCGGACATAGACGTTCAAAGTTTTTGAATATTTTCATCCATTTTTATGTATGTCTTAAGGAAATATTTTTATAACATTAAAAAGATTCACATATACACGTGCGTCTCTATGGATTCATTTTATTCCGAAATGAAATTATCCAAGAAAAGGTAAAGTCGCATTGCAGAACGAAAATCGATTGCACAAATGGTAACAAAATTTTCTTCCGGAACGAAACTCACTTCTGTAAAGGGCAATAAAATTTACAGTGAAAAGAAACTATTAACTGCATTAGGCAAATGCGCTGCGCATTGCGCGGAACGATCATGCCAATTAATTTCCTTCTGATATTTTCAATTTCAACGGTATCCTTGTTGCTGCATTAAAATAGTCGCTTTTAAATTAGTTTTTTTTTTGAACGTGTGCAACGAGATAAAAGTATGAGAAAAGCCAAAAACGCGGCGTTGGATCTCGAATACGCTTTCGTGGTGATTTACGAGGGAAACGCGTTAGCATAAAATGTATCCGTCTGCAATTCGCTGTTTGCAGACGACGCATTTTTTTCAGTACGCTGCTGATTAATCCAGGGCTTTATTACGATTCGCCCCGGCATATTGTTCTCTTTCCTTATCGTCTCGTTAAGCGCGATTTCGCACTTTGGCGCCGGCTGGCGATTTTTCGGGTGAGAAAATATATTCCGAGAGACAAAGGCGGTAATATTTTATCTTTGTATCTAACGAAGTAACGCGGTCTACTTTTCCTCTTTTTTTTTATTTTAAATAAAACTGAATTTTTGAAAGACTTTGTGTCAAAAATTGAACGTAAGTAGAGTAATATTTATTTTTAAAAACAGTAATCAGAATCGGTTTCAAAGAGAAAATAGTTTCTTTGTTTTAGTTTTACATAATTTTATGCAAGATGAAGACTAAAAGAAAAAGCCTTTTACTTTTCGTTTTTTAAATTTATACTCTTATAATTATTTATCGAGAAATAAAAAATTCTACAATTTAAGAGATTAATAAAAACTATTTTCGCAATTGCGATACGTCTATATTTAGCCATGCAACTGTTAATGGAAAATATTGGAATTACCGGAGACTAAGCGGATTTTTTCGAGGTAAGCTTCTACCTCCATCAGACGCCGATAAATCTTTTTTCGCAGGTTTATTCTAGGCCATTCTGTACATACATGTAACATTCTTGTAGATGTTGCACGAACATGGTGTAGTCATGTCCGTGTGGTTCGTTTAGTTACGCGAGATCGAAAGATAATATTTATATCGATGTGTGAACGATAGTGTATTAATACACATAGAATATTCATTTTTCAACGACAGTTACTAGAAACTGAGTTAAAGAAAGTGGTTATTGGTCTCAGTGTCGAGAAGCTATCAAATATTAGCTTTAACAAAATTATTTTTACTATTGTATTAGAGTTTAAAATGTTAGCACAATATTATTACATAACAAGAGGAAAGAAGATATTTTAAAGAACGTAAAAAGCTTCTCTTAAACTTTTTAAAAATTAAACGTTTGTATTTTAAAATTGAAGGATGTAAAAGCTTCTAAAAATTTCTGTGCGGTTTCGAGCAATTAGCTGAAAGGTTTAATTCGATTAAACTAAAAGATTCAACCAGCTTCACAAATTAACCATATGGTTCAACACTATGATATATAGGGCGTTCGCGAGCAAAGTGTTAAATGACGAGGCGTCGGAGACCCGTTGAAAATTGGCACGCACATTCGTCGTTGAAACTTTTATTTACCAAGTGGGTCGCACCGGTGTTACGCTTAGTTTCGTTGCCCCCGCGAAGTGGAACGGTCAGGAAATGAGATGGGATTAGTGTCAGTTGTAGGTAATAACGCCGTAGCGCGAATACAGCAGCTGTTACCGGCGTCGTTTCCACTGCGGACATTGCGGAACAAAGCACGCGGCTCTACACCGGAATCTTATTCTGGTTCACGTATTTGCATAATTACGTGACTTCGTTCGCCCTATGCCTGGACCAAGACGGTATCAATCTTGCTGACAGAACGACCGCGATCGTCTCTAAAGAAAGACCGTATCTTTCCGTCTTGTTATTTGGAAGAAGCGCGACGAGATTCTTTAAGAGGAAACAATAATTTAAAATTTTTCAAATAAATTTTAATTAAAAAGTTTTTCTTCAATTAATTTAATTAATCAAATTATTATATTACTTTTCCTCAGGATATAATGTGTGAAAAGCAGGATACATCCGCATGGATGCTTCGCCCTTTGCATAATCGAATCATTAATGCTCGACTAGTTGTATAAGAGCCAACCATACATTTTATATGATTTGCTGGCTAAAACATATTTTCCTGAAAATTTGTTAAATTGTCTTCCTTTATTCTTGCCGCCTTGTTCATTTTCAATTGTCTTATGAAAGACATTTTACTTTAAATACTTTCTTCTCTTTCAAGATCATTTAATCCTACGACGATTAGTGCTAATAAGAAAAATTTTTATTAATTTTACATAAATTCACTTAACATCTTCATAATAAATATTCCTAACATAAAAAAATATCTTTTATATTTTCAAGAAATAATTGGCAAAAGATAAATTTCATTTTTCATCATTTTCCATTATTTCCCATTAGTTAGCGTCTAAGCCAATGTCGACAAATGATGGATGAACGCTTTTCTGTTGAGATACATTTTTTGTGATATAAACTTGATGATGCGTAAAATCATTTTGTCGTTTGTTATAACTGCAGCCAGACACCTCGATTGCTATATAAACAGAATTATTTTCGTCGCATTCTATACTCATCGCGCTTCATTATTTTTACCTTTGATCTAATTCAAATGGATGATCATTTTTCAATAGAGTCTATGTATTTTAATCCTGGCTGTGCTTTTTCGAAGGTGCCTTTGGAAAATTATTTCTCTGATTGCAAATTATTGTTTCTCGGAATCATTATTCAGTTACTGCGCGCGAAATGTTGTTTTTTATATCATTTAACACGAACAATTAATTTAAATTTGAAAAATTGAGCGAAGCAATTCATGTTAAAATGTATCCTAAATAAAGTGCAGACGAAATTTAAGTTTCCAGTCGTCAGACATCTCGTTAAAGCGTCCCGGCACAACGTCTGGTGTGCTTGCTTTAATAAGTGTTAAACGCTTTCACGCTCTAGCGGATATGTCAACGGAGCCAATTCGCGCAGAAATGTTTGTGACGATGCGTCTTAAGTTGTTGTTTTTGTAAGAACCACGTTTTATGAAGCGGACAAATCGACTGTGAAAAAGTCTAAGGTTGCGGTAAACCCATTGAACCGCTGGACTTCACCAACGCGTTCTGATCACCCTATTCATGCCGACGCCAATTAAACGAATTCATTAGGAACTTTGTGCGTGTCGCCACGTGAACGGTTAGTCCGATCTATTTCCAGAGTTCTCTAGTTCTGATTCGTAAAATTTTGCATCTGATATTTCGCGTAATCAAGATACGACGCATGGCAATTATATAAGTAAATATAATATTGCAAATATTGCAAATATAATTTGGTCAATATAATTGGTAAATAATGATTAATTTGCGAAGCTCTCATTAATACATATTTTACAAGTTATTGAAAAAAGATGCTAATACGAGGGAATAACATTGTTAAAAAAAAAAATTATCGCAAATTTTATTTCAATTTTTACCGAAACCTTTTATTTCATTGAATATCAATGTCATGTTTGTTTGATAATACAACGATTGAATTTTATAAGATTACTACTTTTCGCAATTTTCGCGGAAAATTGCCCACTCACCGAATTGGAAACGCTCCACATACGAAGCACGAAGAAATGTACGGAATTCCTTTAGTAACATTATTATCGTCTTGTAATAGGAAATTCCTTTCATACGGGAAGACTACTTTGTATCGGCAACGTGCGCGTTCACTCTTTGAGATCGATGTTCGTAACTATTGAAGTACAATATTGGTGCCAACTACTTACAAGTACTTGCGAGAACTGTAATTGGTGTCCGATAATTTTATTTTTACACTTGCGAGAAATGTTCCAACAATATTTGAACAATTTTTACAGTTTCTACCAGCTTCTACTTACCATTTAATTTCGATCGAACAGGAAAATGGATGGATGAGAAGATTTTGTTTTTCCTGATAACTTCGATTTGATTAAAGCGTCGACTGCAAATTCGAATATTCTTTGTGATAATGAGTCTGTTTAGAGTGTTTTCGCTGAGATGTTACACAAGTGTTAAAATTAAATAATTTATCTAAGCTCTGGTAGGCTTATTTTCGAAATTATTGGTTTCAATTTAAACAAAATTGGAGAACGTAATACCTAGATGAATTAATTATTAATTATCTTTAATCAAATCTTAATTTATTTAAATAGAAACATTTTTTAATTAATATAAATTCCAATAAAATCAGTGCAGTGGCGATATTTGTTTAAAAGGCAAAATATGCGAATAAAAATGAAAAGACTAACAGGAGTTAGTTTCTCTAAGCAGAAAGAGCCTATCGTCGGCTAAGTAAAATGATCAGCTGTCGCTTTCGTTACTGCCAATCCTCTAAAAATACGAATAGTCTCTCTCTGCTGCGAATTTTGCTCTTCCTACCGCAGAGCTCTGAATCAACTATAGGAACTTCTCAGCTAATTTTAACGCCGCCGAACACTGTCCGGCGAACGCTGTCCGAGAATCTCGCGAACTTCGCGAGACTGCGCGGCCTTGACGACATTGTGAAGCGCGAACGGACATTCTCCCGCAAGTCCAAAACTCCTATTCTCGCTATTTCCTTTTTCGTAAGTCTGTTTGTGAAAAATAAAATTTAAAGTTTAAAGCGAGCCAAGCTCAATACAATTTACTATTCTCTTTTATTGTGACTAAAAAAAAAGTTTTCTCCGATATTCTGACTGACATTTCAATGAAGGATTTCAAGAGTGTTTTTAACAGTTAAAACGTTGCTGAAATAAAAGTATAGACTCAGAAGAATGAGTTGTAATCAAATTTAAACAAGTTTTGTCTCTTCAACAAACTCAATTGTCAAACTATAAAAGAATAGAGAACGGAGGTTCAAGTGACTTTGGTTACTTATATTAGTTTTAAGTTTTGGTCAACCAAAAACATTTTTCTGATGCATTTAAAATTGATTTTTTTTTTATTTAATATGAAGATTAAGCGATTAAGAGTGAAATATGGATATTAAATATGAGAAAAGAGAAATTAAACTGGGGTCTAACAGCTCGATTCACTCCCATGTGCGAGCGGTTGCTCGGCGTTAAAATTAATGGACGACGAGATTAAAGTTTTTTGTTTCTCCAGTCTTTCCGTCCCGTTAGTAGTACGAGAGGTTTGCGCGCGATGTAAAATCTTTTGAAGTAGATGGGGTGCGTGTGTTGCAAGACGCATGTTTACTAAGCAAAAAATTAAATGTGTCGGTTCATCGCAAAAGGAAATTATTCGTTTATTTTTAATAAATTATAAAATATAATTTACTGAATATGTATATGTGTCACGAACGTGTAAGTAATGCGCAAGTATATTCATGCAATTTTTTTTTATAATTAAAAACTATTTACATCATTACTTTTCGTTTTCTAATAAAAATAATATATAGATAAAAAAGAAATATATAAGTGAGAAGAAACATCCATAAAGATTTCTTTTTTTGAGTATCAAAAGTAGTCGCAAAGAACAAAATCCTCTTTTTTTGTGTTAATAAAGTGAAGCAGAGTTCATTATATTACACGCATGTTACGACACTCCATAAAGCCTAAATGTTTCGCGCTATCGCATCTCGATGATAAACAGCGATATTTTTCTCGCAAATTTTTCCCCATTCCGTTTTTTATTAATAAAAAACCATGTGCTGGATAGTTATCTTCACCCCTTGATCACTTCAGGCTCTTGAGAGATAATAGGATTATAGCATGAGAGATTACCGGCCGCACAAACAACTCTAGCACCCGTGTGACGTCAACTGACGAAACAACCGCCGTTTATTCCGTGATGTCGCATTGTGCCGAATTAGAACGATGAATTTGATAGCTCGACAATTGAAAGATTCTGCGCGATACTAATCTGACCCACTTCCTTCACAACTTAATGAAATCGATTGAAATAAATTGATTCCCGCAAATAAATAGATTTGCGGAGCTAAATAAAGAAAAAATCATTAAAACTAATTTAGATCAGATTTCTCTACTTTAAAAATAATGTTTTGAAGTCTTTAAAAAGTAAGATAAATTACTGCTGACTGTCGGTTATCATCGGCTTTTATCGTAGAAATTCTACGAAGCTCGCGAGACGGATATGATGAATCTTCTTTTGCAGTCAACAAGAGTCAGCATGGGGCATTTTTCTGCCTTTGCGTCATGTTTTGTCCACAACTCTTAACACTTTAACCCGTACGATTACGTAGTTCCGATTTCGCAGCACTGGGTGTAATTAAAGAATTCCACCAATTTCTTTTGCGTCAGTTAATTCTATTTTTAGAACACCCACAGTGTAATTTGGCTCTTGATGATAGTATTATTAAGTGGTATTATCATCTCTATATATATATATATATATATATATATATATATATTCCGTGTTCTAACTGTGTTTAAATATCATAATATAAAAAATATAATAGCGGAAACAAAAGAAAAGAGAAGAACAATAAGATAACAATATGATTAATGCATAATACAAAAGCGTATAGAAAATTCAAACAGTTTTATTAGTTGTGTAATAATGTATAAAATTTATCATATCAACGTTCCCGTAATTCTTTCATTGGGGGATTTGGAGCACAACACGTGATAAGGAATACGAAATCGCGGAACCCTAGAATCCCTAGAATCAATCGGCGATTAGTACGAGCACTATGCAGAGGATTTGAATTATAATGCATCTCCAATATTCACTGAAATTGCGAATAATGGGATCCCAGGTGCGGACTGCAAGGAGTGTCTGGTTTGTATAACTCAATCGAGATCACGTTCGTGAAGATGATCCGACCCTTTGTTTAAAAAAGTAAAATAAAGCCTCAATAAAGCCAAAATATCAACGCAGAAGTTACACCTTTTTCTTGTTCAAATTTGAAGATATATTCCGTCTCTTGTCTAGATTTAAAGCTGTATGCTCATAAAAAATATCGTTTTAGTTACTATGTGCTTTTTATTATGGCCATTTATTCAAAAAATTGTGGTCGTTTGCTTTGAAATTATCCTATCGTTCTTCCTCTCTTCCTGTCTCTGCAGACATGCTAGAATGTAATTTGGATAATGGTATTTTTACGACGAATTAAAACTGCATGTCTTCTTTTAATGCGACCATCGAGGTCGGTTTGCAAATGCAATTTGCAAGTGGAAAAGAACGCGATTTGCGGGTAATGTGAACTTTCGTTGCGATAACAATAAAGTATACGGTTTTAATGAATACATCTTGCATTCTCCTGCGAGGTGATATCTATTTTTTAAGTGTAGCGTTGCGAAATATATTGAAATTTTTCGTAGTACACAGATATGTATTTATTCACGACAAATTTTGCATTGAAAACCGAGCGATATTGATGTGAAGATCTCCTCAGATTTCTTCTTAATAAATTCAGTAAAAAAAAAAGAAAAATGTTTGAAATTCTAAACTGGAGGTAAAATAAATTTTCTTATTTATGTTCGGATATCTGAAGCTCAACCAAAAAATACCTAGACTTTCATCTCATTATAAGTCGAGAGTTATCATTGCTTTGACTATAAAACAAACAACGTTCTTATTTCCTCCGCGATATTTTTAGCAGAGTTAAAATAGTTCCAGGACAGTACTAAAAAGGGAATAAATCACCCAGTTTGTGGAATGAAGATCGTCCTAAAGAGATTCCGTTAAGTCTGGGGTTTATCTCCGGGATCTTTTCTTCAGAACTCGGAGTTACCAAACCAGATATTTTACGGCGACGAAGAATCATTGAAGTAAAAAAGAGAATAGGCATATTTGCCGCGCTAATCTTCGCCCTTACAGTTACGTACTTCTTTTCACGCTTCATTATGCTTCTTTATTCTGTTTTCATCTATCTTATCTGGCCAGCAAGGACGAATTTCGTGCAGACGAAGCGTAAGAAGCGTACACATCTCGCCGGTCCTTTCTTTGCGTCCATCAGTAACCGTTGAATCAAGGACGCCTGTGGGGATTTTCTTCGTAACGTATTGACGTCGACAGAATCTTTTTAGACGTCTATTAGAACTGAAGAGTTGACCCCAATATTTACGTCAGATATCTTGGATTACGATGTCTGTGAAAAAAAGCTTTTTAGGTCTTTTACCGTGGCGAATAAGTACTTTAGCAAATAATATCAATGCGACATTAATTGCTATTGGCGTGTAATATGTGATAAGAGCTATATAAGAGCTACATTATATAATAAGAGTTTTTTGTCAATAGATAGCCTTGAGAATGCGTACACATATTTTTGTTTTATGGCGTATTCTTGATTGAATCTCGCAGTCCACAAACACTGGATTCGCTTCGCCAGAATTTCGATGAAAACATTTCTCTTCTACTTGGAAGATCAAGACACTATCGTATTTCGGTGCGTTTTGCAATCTCAGTTTACATCAATTTCCGGTATTCATGTGAGTTTCTTCAAACTCTCATTTCCAGATACGGCTTGTTTTCGATATTTTTCATATCGATGCTCAAAATCAATCTTTTTCTCGAATCACATACGAAGCAGCAGCGAATTGTATTCTCACGGATAAGATTTTCCGAGACTTCCACCGACGAATCACTGGGAGAGTAATTTAAGTTTTCGAGGACACCGGCGTGCAATTTATCGTTCTGCGTTTTGGAACTTAATTGAACTTACGATCACAGTTTAACTGTAAGTCGCATATGGTTTCAACGGGTTTCCGCATCGAAAAGAGGTGTCACAGGCTACGATTTGAAGGCTCCCGCAACCGCAACTTGATATTTTATAACTGTCGGCAAAATTAAATTTTTTTCTTTACGGTAACGTACAGACATCCACAGTATTAAAACTGCTAACCATTTATAGAATTTAAGATTGGAAACTTAAGGGAAATTATGTGGAATGTTTTTAGAGATATAACACAATTTCAGTAAAACATCATGCGATGTTAGATCACGTATTAGGAATATTTCTGTTTTACACAGTTATTTTTTATCTTATCATAATTTTAGCAATGTAGCTTCTCTTGATAAAATTAATGTGTCACTCAAGTATTAACGATGCTGCTGACAATTAATTTGATTCTGCATCTGACACTTCATAAGAACGCGACGCGTGCAAATAATTGAATTCAGGAGGAATTCAAATAAATCTCTGACTGTGCCATCGCGCAAGCAGCGAATTTACGATGGCTTTTCATTAATCAGAAAAACGCTGAAGCGAATGGGTAATCATCATAATAGCTGGTTTGCATAATGCGCGATTTCATCCAGCATCCACATTCGCTGTTCGCCAACATGCGCGCGTCCGCAAATATTGACGATAAAAATTAAAAATTCAAGCTCAATCAGGAGTTTTGTTATCTTTCATGGATATTTTGTACATAGCGTTTTGTTCGCACCTACCATTTTTCCTTAGCTACAATCGATAAAGGCTAAGGTAAAAAGAGATTGCTTGCAGTTTTGAGGTTCGCATAATTTTGAAATCAGTGGTGTAAAAAAGAATAGCTAGAGATAAGCTTAAACCAGTTTGTCATATAGATTTTAGTTGAGCAAAATTTTAATAAAAATGAGTTATAAATTCGGAATTTTTAACGATCCTAGATTAACATAAATCTCAAATCGAAAATTCGTTAAAGCAAAGCTTCCTCGAAGCGACTACAGAATATAATTATCTTATAATTTATTTACATTTTTTGCTGTCATATTTATAGCGTTATCTGGCTTAGCAATGGGATTTATCGCGGGGATTATTCCGCGATTGTATTTGATGGTCGCATTTTCAGGATGATGCGCACTCGCAATGCAGAATTAAAGTTAAAATTGTAACACTATAGTAGCAATCCGTCTGCATTGTGTCGTAAAGGCAAACGAAATTCTCCGTGACAAGAAAGATTCACGAATTACGGAAATAATATTTCTCTATCTCGCGTGCTTCGCAGTGTAAAACGAATTGGATTAAACATAAATGGAACAGATGGAAATGTGCAAAAAAAAGCGTTGTAAAATTTATGCTTTATAAAATTTATACATCCAATCCTCTTTCATATTCCTATGTTTTCTCAAAGCTCGTTTTATATAAAATTATTATTATATATATTATTAGTGTTATTAATATTACTGTTTAAAAGTAATGTTATTGTCACATGCCGATTAAGTAAAGTAAAGTCTGTAATTTTCTCTCAATTTGATTTCACTGTTTTAAATTAAAATGAATTTTTTAATGCTGAAAGCTAAATCGGCTTAATATGTTAAATTTAATTATGTTTTTATTACCAGTTGTTTTTTTATCTTTCCAGACAGAAATTATTTCCTTTTTTCTGTAGTATCCTACATCTAAACTCGTTTATCTCGCGTGGATATAATAGTGCCATAAAAGTACTAAAGTCGAATTAACGGCTGCAATCTTCTCTCTGATGCAACAATGAATAATCTACACAACGACACACGAATATGCGTTGCGCTTTCGGGCGGCATCGCCGTTATTTCGGTGTTTAATCAAGCGGGAAAGCGCATTTTATCAGAGGTGCTCTGCCATTGTGCGGGGTCATCTTATTCTTCGTTTAATCAACAAGAGACATCGTTCTATTTATCTCTGTCTGCATGGTCTACAAGCTAATACTTACATAAGTCGCGCACTAGACTTATGTAAGTATAATACCGTCGAACATCTCGCGATAAGAAAGACGTAGGACATAAGGGATGAAAGGGAACAAATGCGCGCGCCTTGCTGAAAGCTATCTTACGTCACAAAGAACACTCATTCGTAACAATGCGAATGTATAACAGCAATTTCACGATTGTATCAAAAGCTCTCATCTATCATTCATCTGTTACTTTTTATCCATTAAGAAGAATTAGCTGAATCGTGCAAATTATAAATTTACATATATTTAAAATAAGAAAATAAATAATAATCTAAAAAAATTATAATTAAAGATAAGTATAAAAAAGTCATAATGATAATATAATAATCATGATAATAAGATGTTCATGCTTTGATTTAATTTGAATTTACACTACTTTCTGACAAATATAATGCGAAAAGTTAATCGCAATCGTTATTAATCCGTGAGAAAGAGAGAGAGAGAGAGAGAGAGAGAGAGAGAGAGAGAGAGAGAGAGAGAGAGAGAGCGTGAATTTAAAAAAGAATATTTCTGTTTCCGAGAGAAAAGTATTATTTTCAATGAGATTTCGCTATTTTGCTGGAATATCGCGTAAGAAGATTACAGGCGAGCTTTCGGCCGGCTAATTCATGCAGCGGCTAATTAAGCAGTGCAAATTACGCTTCGCTCATCTACGAAACGAACGTGCGAAAATCGGCCTAGTAATATCGCGACAGCTAATTCATGACGAACAATGAAGGAGTGTCGGCCGAATCGTTTATGCGATAGTGTTAGGTGCGGCCTAATTTACAGCGGATAATGTATTCACTTGGAAATTTATGAGCGTCGACCACTGTAGCACACGGTAATTAGTAGTGCACAAATTCGACAGAATGACATTCTCTATTATATATTCTGAAAGAATGATTTCCTTCTGCAGTGTATACTATGAAAAATTTAATTCCACTTGAATTATATCGTAGCTCTTGTCAACCTACTTCATATGTTTTCTCTGCTTTACGCGATTTAAAGCAGAGAAATATAAAAAGAAATAAGTATTCGTTACTTTTGGTTTCTGAATAATTCGCGCGAGGATCTTCCGACATATGTCGGGGATGGTAAAACACACCCTTTTTCCTGTACTATTAAGTCGGAAATTCTTCTCTCAAGCTACGGCGTGTGCTTATAACTAGGAAATTTTCAAGCGTTGTGCAAAGCGTGTCATAAATTTATAAAGTTGTGCGTTCGTAAAACGAAAACAATGAGAATCCCTTTATATCTTAAAGTTACATATTCACTCTGCACAAAATTGTATTTCCCATGGGATGACACTCAAAAAAATTATTTCCTCTGTTAAAACATTTAACGTTAGATCATGTTATTTTATCATGTTAAAGATATATTTTTGTCTTCAAAATTCGATAAAAATTTAAAAGCATAGACAAAAGAATTAATTTTTTCTTATCTTTTCGTGTTTTAAGAATGATTAATAGCTTTTTATCTAAAGATTTTCTCCTCCTTTCAGTCTTAAAACACCAATTTTCCGTAAAAGATTCGCGAGACATCTTAAAAAAAAAAAAAAAAATCGTCTTAATCTCTCACTTAAGTACATCTAAAGAAGTACGATTTGCCATATCTTGAAATGAAAAGAGTGACTGTAATATGAAGATCTCAAGTCTCAAACGCGTTACTGCAATGAAAAGAACGTTTTATTTTATCAAAGCAACGACAGTTTCGTCATACAAAATGCAAAAATCTTAATGCCGTCTAATAAATCTAAACTTAAAAAAGTATTCTAAAATTTTTAACATATGTAAATTTAAGTACAAAATATTCTAAAGCTGTCAAAAAATATTTTTTCTTTAAAAAATGATTTTAAGAAATTGTAGTTTTTATTTCAATTTATGAGCGCAACGCATTACTTATTTCTCGATTTATGCGCCTAATGTTTTCCTGCACATCAAATGTCAGATCTCGAAATTTTATCGGAAATTCACGTATTTCTCGAAAATGCAGATTGGAACCTTATAAATCAAAATTAGAGAATAAGTGGTGCCTGTGAGCGTAATGATGAGTAAACCATTAGCTCGTAAATCAACTGAAGAGTATAATAAGCAGGTTAATAGCGCAAATTTAATTTCGATTTAACAAACCAATTCATTCGACGTAATTTCATTACCGCCATCGTTTCATGTTCTCATTTAACTCAAGATCCATCTATTTTTAAATTCAAAATAAATCGTACGGCAATTTTATTATTTTATCTAATTTAGCATGCTTGTGATATAATTAATTTATATTACGCAAAATATTATAATATAAATAGATTCAACTATCCAATCATTTTTTAATCTTATGATAAAATTGTATGTAACATGATTTTAATTATCAGCTTGTCGAAATCGACAAAAGCATAACAGCGTAAATGTCATAATGAAATCTGCAATGGAATTAGAGATTTACACTTTTCAACCGTTTGTACGGCCGACTTTTTCCTTTCGTCTCATTTGCGTGCAACCACCTGGGAGCTACAATTCATTTCTTTGTCCAAATTTGAGCGCACAAGGGGAACTCATTTGTCTTTCGGAAAGTTTATTTTTCTATATAAAAAACGGAGTATAATCTGACAGAGTTCTGCCAGAGTGAAATTCCGTATCTATGTCACTTCAACGCAAAAACCGTGCATTTACAAGCGAACTCCTGCAGATTTATAAAAACATTGTTAAACAACGAAATAATCCGGTTTCAGCTGCGTTTTACCCGTTACCGTGCGCAAAGAATATTAAAAATTTTTTATCGTATCCTTTTATTATCTGCATTCGCGTATTTGCTTTGTCACACGAGAATTTCTTTCTATTTAAAAAAGAAGGTAACGATTGCTAAGTGTCATTCTCGAGGCAAGAATGTGTGAGATCATTTTCACCATATAAATGATAAGAGTCTGATTGTACCTCATTTTCCCCAACGGGGCAGCTATTTTCTTTGTCGTAAAAGTTCACCGGAGACACGTGGGTGGAAAAAGTGTATGTATTATTTTTAGGTCGCGTCTCTGACGCACAATTGTTCGCCGTATTCGCTTCGCGCCAAATTATGGATCATGCAAAATAACAAAGCGCGAATTTTTGTGCGCGATCAAAAGTCTAAAATCGTGCCCGCTCGCGAAACTGTCTTCAATATTTAGACAGTAAAAAATGTAGCAATTTTTTTTTTAATTTATCCAAAAACCGTGAAATAACTATATCGGACGATTCAAGAAAAAAGTTATATTCACGCAAAAAGTAACTTTTATAAAAGGTATAGAAAAATGATATAAAGCGGCCTTTACGTACAGAAAACGAAGGCAATCGAACAAATGCACGGTATATTTGCTATAGTGTTTCATATTGCTTTGGCATGGAAAATATGCCTTTATTGGATTCTCCGTAGAATATTAACGAAAAGCGGAATTTTTCAAAAAATGAACATATGACATTCTCGAAGTTATTCAATTTCGGGTATATAAAAAACTGCATATTATATAAATTGAGCTATAATAAAGTTTTACGTTTTTGAATGTCATAAATCGTTTTGGTGACGTTGATATCATCAATATTTTCTATCAACAAACGTGTTATTGATTAAATATAAAAATTAAATTGTTTGCATGTAATAATGACAGTCTAACAATTACACAAAAAAAGTAATATTATTATCACCTGAATATCACCTGAATGTGATTGTTTTATGTAAGCGTTCTTTAAGTCTTGCGAAAGTGGCTGAAATTTAAAATAGAGTGCCTTTTAAATCCTGTAAGTATGATCAACAATTTAACTGCTAAACAAACTTTAAAGAAAAAAGTAGCGCACTTTTTTTATGACATTATTATCCCTTCCGTCGCTCAAAGATTTCTCGCGGGAAAAATTTCTCGTACGATTCCCTCTTATTCATCGTGCGCTCTATTAAATTATGTATGCATCGTTCATTTGCATTCGCCTTCGATAATCTCCCGACCCATCTTGAACTTCACCCTGATGTAACCCTAATGACAGTTTCAGTCTCTTTGAACTACTAGCATAAATGTTTTAAGAAAATCTGCATAAACGATTAAGACTTTGTGACTGCTTGAATTTTACTAAATTGTCAGCAGACGCTGCGACAATAATCTGTGCAATGACTCCTTAGTTTGTTATTATTTAATTAAAATGATGAATTATCTTACAGTTGCTCCGGTGTTAGATGTTCTTCCTGAGCCTCTTCTCCTTTTCAGTCTTTCTTGCAGCTCTTCAAGGCACTCACACGCGTTCGCGACGCGAATACGAAAACTGCGCGATATTTTCAACGACATTTCCGACGCGTACTTTGTTACATTAAGACAAAAATAAACTTGCACGGAATATCATCTTACGGAATATGATACGTTCGACACTCTGCAGCGTCTGTTACAAATAACGACGGAAAAGGTTGAGGTCGAAAACTGCGCAAAGTAATAAGGATAGTACTATTGGAGAGAAGGATAACGCGTCGATACGAAACGATCTGTTCTATAAGTGCTGCCGTGCGAATGATAAGGGGGCGATAAACATATTAAAGACAAGGTCGCTCCGATTCCAATTTGGGAGAATGCAAGGAATAGAAGTCAAATTAAAATCGATTCTAAACTAAATTTCAATGAATGTTCGATAAATGCTCTAGTATTAAGAGTTTCGAGGTCAACTCGGGGCGTTTGGTGAAATTGTTTTGTCACTCTTAGTCTGCGTGACCTATATCTCGCAGCTTCTTGTTGTATTTACCCAAATCGAGGCGACCTTACTTTTGATATGTTTACGGCACCCTTTTTATACGCACATCTCGGGGCAGATTGTTCCGTATTGGTGCGTTATTCTCCCCAATAGTATTATCTGTATTATTTCTCGTAGTTTTCGATCTTATCCTTTACGACGTTACTTGTTACGGACATGACACAGTGTCGAATTTGTAACCCGTGCGAGTTTTATTTTATCTTAATGTGACAAAGTGCGCGTCGAGAGTACAAATATTCTGTGATCCGTTTAAAATATTCTGTGATCTTCGTATTCGCATCGCGAACGCGTGTAAATGCTTAAAGAACTGAAAAGAGGAGAAGACTTAAGAAGAGCATCCGGCGCCGGCGCAGCAATTTTCAGATAATTAATCATTTTGATAAATAAGTCTTTTTAAATCAAACATCAAAATACAAATAAATATATTTTGCCATAGATAATAAAATATTTGTTTGCCATTAATTTTTGGAATTTCAAATAAAAGCATTTTTAATTATAAACAGATTAAATTTCCTCAAACAAAACACATTTTATATCAATTAAAAGCTACGAATTTTTGCAAAAAGTACTAGACAACAAAGTGTCAGCTATCAAGCACATATGTGTATCGTTTATTTCATCCAAATTCTTATTGATATTTGATTCTTTTTATTTGTTGCCATTTTCTTTAAAATTGGAAAAATAGATATGCTCTCAACCTACAATCTCAAATCCTACAAAATAAACAAAAAAAAATTAATCGCTAAAAGCTTCGTTTTAGCGTACATAAAATGCAGGATTGAATGGTATTTTCGTAATCGTAAATTCGCGCACTCATACTTTTTCATGTATATTCAAAAATTAAGCGAGAATCTCATATTTATCAATGACAAATTTTGTATATCGTTCTTTTTGCAATAGTTATTTTTATTACTTTTTTGTACAAACTTTTCTTCGATGAACTGATTTCTTATATTGCTCTATGGGAAATTTATGTATATTACTTATGTATATTTATATAAACAGTAAGAAAAACCCCAGTGTGATCTTATCTAGCTTTAGCTGAAAGCTTTATCTTATTTTGCATATACATAGCCCCTTGAAATCAGGGGGCTTCTAGTAAATACAGAAAATGTACTACATTTGTATTTATTTTACAAGTAAAACTCTGATGATTTCTTATACATATATAGTTTATATGTAAAATAAATTTATACTTTTCACTTTATTAAAAAAAATGAGAAAAAAGGGCTTATTTCTTTTAAAATTTATAAATTCAGTTTTCAATTGTTTAAATTATTTAATCACTGAAGAAATTACATGTCGAGTAAATCTTCACAAAAAATTTCAAATGTGTTAAAGAATTTTAGTACAATCTTATATAGAATCTTTTACAGAAATACTCATTTTCTAGAATCTCTTCTATCTGTATAATCGTAAATTTTTTAAAAAGCTCTGTGGTAAACAGAGCGAACTGTGGGCGGAACTAACCCCTTTTTAGGATAACCTATTTCGGAGATTCGCATAGAACGTGTAAGCAGATCCATTTTCGTACCCTATCAGTGCCCCTTTTTGTACAATAGTCATTTAGCCGATGGCGCATCGCGTATCGTATTTGCGCAATGGTTGGAAGGAAAACAAGCTTCGAAATGCGGTGGATAGCGATAATACTGTAATTAATATTGATTAGGAAATAAGAAATAGGAAACGCTATCTGTGTTCCGGTGATTAACGAGCAATCGAAAGATTTGATGCAGGCGTTAATGTACTTTTTCTACTATTTAGACGTTATATGAAAACTTGATGTAAAAAGAAAGAATCCAAAAGTGTAATTTTATATGATACACAATTTGCGAAGATAATATTTAAAACAATTTTTTAAATTATTAAAACTCTTATTCTATTTTTGGAATTATAATAAATTTCATCAAAATGTTTATATTTATTAAAATCAAATGTTATTCATAAATTATACCGCATAAATAAGAAATAATTAAAAAATAAAACATTTTGAATTCTGAAATGTAGAAATATTTTGTATGCTTAATGTAAATAAATTTCATCAATATATGTGTCTGATTGATGTTTTGAAAGCAAATTGTTACATGTGGTGCCCCATATAAAAGTCAAACGTTGTAATAAATGAAAAACAAATGCTGGTACTGCTGACAACGGCACTATTATCTTCGTGTGCAATACATGTACGTTTATTAAATTCTATTAGTATGAGAATGCTCTTTGTAAATTAACAGTACACCAACTGCGTCGCGTGGGCAACAAGCACAGTAATTAAAAAAAAAAACTGAAAACAGTAGAATCATTCTTCAAAATTCATACATTGCACGAATTTTAGAAAAGTGCAGCTGGATAAAAATTGTTACCCTTTGCACAAAATTTTACTTTAATTTGCATATTTTTAAGAAGAAATTTTTAATCTCCATGCAACATTTGTTTCTGGAAAACTCGATAAAGTAAAATCAACAAATACAGACATTTATCAGGACGGCTGTAACAGATTTATCTCACTTTGCAAAGGAAGATGCTTCCTTTGTTAACGTAGACGCATGCTCGATCTTGCGCAGCCAATACGGCGAATTTATGCGTTCAATGTTGATTATTCCATGCGCGATTGGGATAATAGGGATTTAGCAGTGCGTGCTACAATGCATTTGCATTAACGTACATACTACATGCCGCGGCGCTATTTCATTGTAATTATCATCGCCTCTGGCGAAAGCACATTTTATCGTCAATAAAGCGAGTCAAAGAGACTGCGGGCAGGTTGAATTATGAAAATCGATATACATGGGATACGTGGAAATATGTACATAATATATATAAATTATCCTCCGATAGCTTTGGAATATTATAGCTTTGAAATAAGTTCTTTGACAAATCTCTGCGGCTTGATTTCGAGATATTTAGTTGCGAATATCGCAAGTTTTTGAATGAACAAAATTTTGTTTATCTTGAATATTTAATATCTTCTAAATTGAGCCTCAAATCTCATAATGTTAAAGTAAAGATTACTTGAAATTAATTGCGAATTTGGCTGTTTACTTACAATTTCGATATCTGATTTACTAAAATTTTTTACATTGCAGAATTATGAAACTTGTTAGACTAAAAACATTATTTCAGATTGTTTTAGTCTCTCTTCGCAAATCTCTACATATAACTATCAACAATCAATATGTAAGCTATAGTTCAAAATGTTAAAGGTGATCGAACCATATTGAACAGTTTGCAAGTGCCTGAGATGCATTATTATTCTCTGTGTACACGGTGTAGCTTACATATTTGACAACAAGGATAGTCCGTGTAACTTGGTTACTTCTAAAGACATTGATTCCAGTGTAGAATCGAAATACTATCCTGTTCTCTTGTCGATAAACATAAATTATTCCTACCGCGTGTATCAAATGATATCAGAGGCATACAATTAATTCCACGCGATTTGATCAACTTTATCAATTATTGGGAGAACAAATATCTCGTTGTAGTGACGCAGTGACAGTATAATTGAATTGGTTATCGTGCAAACCGCAGAAGTGACATCGCGGAGAGCACATTGCGGAATGCCAGATACACAAATGCTTACGATTGACAAACACGTCATGCGCTGTATAGAGTCAAAGAAAATGTCAAACAATCTTGGATTTGAAAGCTCAATATAAAAAAAATTAGCAAAAGCTAAAATGTAATTATTGGTGAGTAGATATTCGTGTTATTGATGAGTGCTGGGAAAATGGTCGCCTTTTGTGACCGTAAAATGTCAAAGAGTTACGCATTCCTTGCAGAAACTCTAATTTCAACAATTAAAATTTTACCGATTTCTCTCTCGAAAATATTATATTTCTATTCAGTAGTAACGAGTTTTATTGATAAAATAATAAGTTAATAGATACTATTATTGCACATATTCAATTATAATATAAATTAATGATAAAATTGACAATAACGCATTTCAATGCATTGAACGGTATTGTTAATTGTCCTGTCAGCAAAACGGTAAAAGAAGATAAAACTGCATCCGTTACTATAAATAATATAATCACCATCATATGTCGCGTCATTTATTACGGATAAAATTATCAGCTGCATTGTTCGATGACGTTATGAGTTACGGACGCAATACAAAAAATTTATGGACGTTATTCAGCACAATGGCGACAAAACTCAATTACTTTGTTGCGAGAATGCATGCATTATATATATAGAAATAAACGCGACATGCAGAGAAATTATTAGCGATAAACAGAATATTATACGACAATGTTTATCGACTCATCTATATGCTTCAGATAGGAATTCGTTTTACTTGCGAAAATAAACAAATTGGTTTGTGTAATCTTTAAAATTGATTCTATGTTAATAAGCGATCTTATTAACATAAATAAAATATCTGGCATGCTTCTGAAAAAAAGAAGACAAATTATGAGTTTAATATTAAAAATTTTAAACAATAAGAGAATAATTTAAAATGTAGCAATTTATGTTCGCAATTTGCATGTAGATATAGTCCACATTAAACTGCAAAGGATCATAATACTAATTATGAACATAAATTGCTGCAACAATTTTGAATGCTTTGCGGGAATCTCTCGCATAGTTCTCCAAATATTCGAGAAGCAGTGTAATTCTAATTAGCATATTATATTAATGGAATCTCTATAAAATTTCTCAGATAACATTAAGTTATTTATTATTAGGTCACGCTGAGAGAATCAAAATAAATATGAAGCTCTTGATTTGCTTATTTGTGAAAATTAATTTAGATCGTAAGATTTTAAGAAAATTTTATAGAATTGGAATATAAAATATACATAAGTTAATTATTTCAATTCTTGTTTCTTGTGTTTTTAATTTTTTGCTTTGCCTATTCTATTTTTCATTAAATATATTCTTGTTTTCAAGAACATTTTTTCAAGTTAAAATTTCTTTCATTATCTTTCCTTAAATTAAACTTATATGTATAATTTCGCAAATATTTTCTCTGCCTCTTTTCCTCCTATATTTAATTGGACAGGCTATAATTAATCAAACTATACTCAGAAATGTGCTATATACGTGCTTTTCAATAGCCAGCAGCAAATTGTGGTTTTAGACTTGCGAGGATGTGTTCTACCTTCCGGGTATTTCAAACGTTCGTTGGGGATACTCATCGAGCAATTTGGTCGAATTACGTAAATGTGCAATGAATAACTTGAGTGTGATTGCGATGAAAGCTCTTCCAAAGCGGCAAATAGTGCAATTGAAAGTTTTTTCGATTAAATCACACTACGAAATTTCTTGCCTGCCATCAGAGAGAACACTATTATCTTTATTATCCAAGTTTGATGAAAATGACAATTCATTCTCAAAATTTGTAACTTGTTTTTTGTTACAAAAGAAAGACTAGGCCGGTAATTTTTATTATTACTATTATATTTTTCCATCAGCTGTTAAATCTGTATTTAATGAATACTGCTTTTAAAGTTGCGATAAAAGTATTTAGTTTTTAATTAATTGGAATTGGAAATTAAATATCGTTTTTCCTTTTACAATTTTTGATTTATGAATAATTAAAAAAAAATTATATGCACTACTAAAATTTATGTCCGTTAAATAGCATATCGAAATTACGATCTATAAAATTCGCGGCGAATAATTACATTTGCTATAAAACTTAGTTTTTTTCTCTGCAACAATCGTGCTAGTTAGAAAACCGAGAAAAAAGTGAGATCGCGTCGAGTGATCTCGAGAAGGATTCAAGTTTCTCAAAGAGAGCTCGAAGACTGACAATCTTTTGTATGGCTCAACAATCTTTAGAGTATTTCCGCCGGTGGTCGACCATAGAAGTTAGATCAAGAGGTTTGTTCCAGTTTACATCTTTCTTTCGACTTTGAGATGTTACAAAGAACGGTCTCCAGATATGGAAGAAAGAGAAAGTAGAGCGGAATCTCCCTTGCGTCTTATAGAGAGTGGGATTTATAATCATGGATGTCGCTCCGGGGTACTATCGCGATTCAGAGATCACCATCGAGAGATCGATGTGTTACTCGTAAAATATTTTGTCTCATATATTCGCGAATTGGAAAAACGGGATGTGTGATGCGCGTCGCACGTTTCGCTTCGGAAATGGCATGTCAAAAAATAGATTTATCGCGTTTGAAAATTTTATCTATATATTGTTGAATTTTAATGCGAAAAATATTGAGACTGTAGAGTGATTCTTTTCTGGATTTGAATTTTGTAGTATAAATTGCATAAAATTTGCGTAAGTTAAATCGTAACGATTAAATAAATTGTATTTTTTATTTATTTTAGCTTGCATATTTCATATATAATGAGGATTTAAAAGAGACATGGATATTTTCCATGGATATTTTAATGACCGACAGCTTTTAATTATTTGATCAAACAATTATAAAAAAAAAACAAAAAACAGTCATACACTGCAGGGTGATTAAATCAATTAATTCGCACCAACGTACCGTGTCAGTGCGCAATTATTCTAACCTAACAACTTCTAGTTGTCGCACCAAATAAATGGTAATTGCACCAATTATTGTAAATGTAACAGTTAAATTTACTCACCACACGATGTACCGCTATTGCTATTCTGCTTTCTCATGTTGCATTTTGCATCGTTGTTCTGGACACTCATTCATAAAATGATGGAAAAATGCAAATCGATCGAAAAATTATCGCTGCACGATCGCGTGTATAATCAACAATCGCCGGTTGCTCGCTTTGACACTCCCGATACTCTTTCGTGCATAAAATTTACATTCGACGGAAAAGACTATGCGAGAAACACATAGATTTAACGGAATTTGTTTTTCCATCCCCTTTTAATTAGCTGATATCTGTTCTGAATCTGGCGTGACTCTGAAACGACGCGAAACGCAGGTTAAAGGCTCTTGCAGACAGGACGCGGAAAAAGACGACATGATAGCCAATCAACTTACAACTTTTCCATAAAAGCGAAAAACTGATTGGCTACCGCGTCGCTTTTTGCCGCGCAATAACCAATCAGTTTTTCGCTCTTATGAAAAAGTTATAAGTTGATTGGCTACCGCGTCGTCTTTTGCCGCGCGGCAAGCGTTAATCTTACGTCATTAATCAAACAAAACACTGATAAGCGTCAAGTAAATTAAACTTTAAATATCGTAAAAAATTAAAGCAAAATTAATTTACTGTGTACTAATTAAAGATTATTTAAACTCTTATTAACTACAATAATGGCAAATTTATTTATGACACTACTTGAAGCGCGTCTTCTGACTAGCGTGGTCACATGCTTATCTCTTTCCGGTGGCGCTTTCGCATCAAGACGGCACGTATGTTAAATCGCTCCGTGATTTTTTGCGACGAGGGATGAATTTCGCGCGTGAGTCAGTGCTAAAAATACAAAATTGATAGACGGCAAGAGTATAGCGAGTTTTTGCATCAGTCGAGGTATGCGGTAGTAATTAATCTCTCGTTTCGATGCTCGAATTCTAGTGGTCACACAGTATGCCTTGCGTCGCGAGCATTGCTACGCGGGAACCGCGCTATAAAATTGGCAATGCCTATCGAAATATATTGCACAGTCGATATCGTGTTGATATAATTATTGTCAGTTTATGTTATTTGGCCATTCCGATTTTCAATGGGTAGATTACGGCGCGACGTCTCGTATCAAGTCAGTACAATTGATAAATCGCTTTCCGAATTTTATCGCGGTAAAAGGTAAATTTTGCGTGAAAACCGCTGTCGAATGTACAGAATCGAATAATGCGCAATTGTAGGATGCATTTGTGAATCGGCATTGATACGCGATAGCGATTAATTCCTCGATTCGACACCGAAATTTCGTAGTCGCAGCATATCATGTCGCGAACAGCGCTACGCGTGAGCTGCATTGCGAAGTTGGTGACACCTATCAAAGTGCATCGCGCACCTAATATCACGCTGACAGTTTTGCCGCGCAAAATTAGCGTCATCGTATTTCACGTTGTTCACTCGTTTCGATACGTGCAAATGCAATAAGCAATGAGTCGTGTAAAATGATGCGCGGTTGGATAAAATAACTTTCATGTAATTAGCCGTGCTTTTCCAATTAACTCGAGTGTCCGAGCAACGCGTCGATTGTGTTCTGCGTTACTCGTTTGTTCGAAATATATCGCGTGCGTGTCGGGAGTGTGCCACGGTCCTAACCTCTCAACGATTAGTGCGCGCAATTGTTTGTCGATCGAATCGCGAGTTTGTGTGAGTGTTTCGGAACAAGAAAGCAATTCGGCGAGGATGCAACGACGAGAATGCAATACTCGGTACAACAGCAAGGATGCAATAGCGGTAATGCAACGATGCAACGCGATGCAACGACGATGCAACGGCAGTGCGTCGACTGGTGAGTCGAAATTTATTGAAATTCATTATATTGTATGTTACTTGCGTGATTTGCGGTAATTTTTTATTCACGTATTTCGATAATGTCGCGAGAAAAATATCACGAAAATAATTTCGTGAATCTGGCGGAATGATTGCGTGCAAAGTGACTTTAAATCGACCCTGAGTGGGTGAAGCACGATCGGATTACTTTGTAAGGCACGATCGGCCTTCATATCAATTTTCAAAGCAAGGTCGATTTGCAACCACTTTAATAGCAATAATTAAGATGATTTACCAGACTGATCATCGTAAACTGATTTTGATCAAAAGGAATTCGCAAGTAAAATGACATTTTTATGGCGAAAATTACCAATTGACACGAATATTAAACATATTAATTAAAAATTAATTAAGAAATATTTTTTGGAAAATTTTGCTAGAAAATTTAATTTAAAGTTAGGCAACAAATACATCATTTAATACAATCAGATAATACATTTTATAATAATTATTAAAGGATTTTGTATAATATAAATTGTAGAAATTTAGTAATTTATATTTTTTGCCTCATTTCGTAATGAAAGTATGAGATAATAATGCTGATAATAAAATGAATAAATCAACATTTTCAACAAGTTTGTGTTGCCATTTAATATTATGTACTTCCATTATTACATTAATTCTAATGCAAAAAAGTCATAATTTGATAGAGTTAAATTTTGTTCAATAATTTATTAAAATTTGCTCTCTCTATGTTTACGGCTATTTTGTCGATGCAATTATAGTAGTTTAGCAAAAGCGTGACGATCGTATCCACTTTAATTAATCATTACGAAGTTTAAAACGACCGGTTCTCGCTTTCGTTCAGCATGCTAATGAAATTCTGGAGAAACGATGCGCCTAACGACCATGGCGGCAACATTTCGGATTAACGTGATAAATTCTCTTTTTATTTTTATGTAATTTTTCGCGTGAAATGTATTTTTTGTGTTTGTAGAAAAGGTTGGTGCCAATTAATTTTATAAAATGTTCTTTTTTGTATTAACAGAAAAGGTAAGTGCATTTATAAGTTAAATATGCAAGAATAGTTGTATAGTTAATCTGTACTGTATTAAAACAAATTTAACATTTTTGCACAAATTTGGGGCTGATTTAAATGAGAATTTTAAACAATAAGTTAAATAAAAAAATATTAAATCTAGAAAACATTTATAATATTTATGCTTGAGATCTCTCCGTAACAATATCCTTAGAGATTATTTGTCAATGTTTTAAAATTTAATTGTTGTGTACAAGATTTTGTAAATTATTTCTTAAATTTTTTTGGTAAAAAGTCAAATCTATTGCTGAAATTTGATACTAATAGTTAGAAGCTTTTAACAAAAGAAATAGAAATCAGTTTGCATATAGATGTTCCAACTCTGTACTATTGTTAGATTTATATGATAATATGATTTTATACTTTTTTTAAGGGTTAATAATTTGAAAGCGTCTGTACAAATATAACTCTCGTAAGCTATGAATCCTTAGAGATCCTGTTTTATTACGGTTTTGCAAAGGTCGACTGTATCGTCGGCGATTATTCCTAATTGTAGCACATTAACTTTTTTTTATCTATCAAGTGTTTCAAATGCAGGATAACTTAATCACAGATATAAAAAGGTTAGATACAAAAATAGAAATTTTAGGAATTGCCACACAGTGACAAGATATCATTAAATTAGAAAGTTTACTTTGACAAGGATAGAAATAAATAATAAAATTCTTTTCTTACTTATTTTAAATTAATTTGTATTAACAAACAATAAATTGTCAGTATAAATTATATTAAAAATTAAAGTAATTAAGTAGAAGTTCTGCATACGTTAAAGAATGGTAGAAAATTTTAGTTTTAAAACACATTTTAAGCTAGAATTTCTTATTAATTTTGCCAATAGATAATAGATAAACAAATGTTTTGTTTCTAACAATTTTAGACATATTTTTCAAAGAAAAATTTAATTTTTACATTTTTTTTGTCGAAACTACGGTGTTCCCGAATATCCTGTATAAAGAAGGAAGATTTAGAATTAATCGTGTTTATCGAGTCATGTTATCGGACGACTTTACATTTGCGATAAAACACATGACTTCCTCCTGACGATTGTTTTTCGTCTTTTGATCGTGAACTTGAAACCATACGCGCCATTGCGTTCGGTTTAATGCTGCGTTACTCATGCAGTATATTCTCCGTTGTATGTTTCTGTATCTCGGTCTATCTGTTATCTTACATACTGTTTGATTTTACGACATAATCAAAATTGATCATAAAACTGAAAGAAAGAAACATCGCGATTTTCTTAGTAAAATCATATATCCTTCTTCATTACTTCCATTTTTATTTTCACTTTCCGCTGTCACATAATTCAATTTCTTGTGACACTTCCTTCCCAAATGTCTTCTCATTACGTCGTATAATTTGATATCGCGATAAATTTTCTGAAAAATTGCGGATTTTTAAATCACATTTTTTTCGAAAATTTCTATTTAAAACATATGATACTTTATGTCCGTGACATTTTAAATTGTCATTGATAATGTTTGCTATAATAAGCTTTTATATCTCATCTCATTATATTGCAGATTGCAGGATATGAGATTGTAATAAAATTATATTTGCATATTTTCTTTTATAAAATTATAATTAAAATTCAAAAAAGTAAAATTATAATGTATTCACGATACTCTATTCATTTTTCATCGCTAATAATTTTTCTTTGCTGTCAATAATTATGTTTATCACAAATAATTTTGTTTTACGATCAATTCACGGAAAGCTTTTAATCTATAAAAATGTGATATTATTTTTACAAAGTAATTTTGTGATTATTTTGTTTTAAACAAAATCTCATATAATTTCAAAAATATGCTTTGATACATATACGTTAGACAGCTATCACAGTACAAGAGAAAAGAATTTTTTGGGGTTGACAGCTTGACGAGGGCTCTAAGAGTTAATTCAAAGGTTGAATCGTTTCGCTATTCAAATACGTTGGAAAAGATGACGTGAAAGAATCGTATAACCGAGCCGTTTGTCTCGATTATACATTTATGTGTATTAGGTTATATTATATTTACTACTATTTTATTTTGGAATTATTAAATGACGGAGTGTAATTTCTTATCAAATTCGTATTTGTTCGTTCTCGTAGAACATGCTATAGTAGTGCATCATAAAATACATTACCGAAAATAGTGAGTATAATAAATATGGAAGACACGATGCATTATTGTGAAGCTCCCGTATAAAAGGAACCCATTTTCTGTCTCGACGGGTTAATGCACTGCACAATTAAGAGAACGTATGGCTTATGCGCGATGATGCATTATGCGAACTAACGTTCCTGTCTAGAATAAAATTTCTGGTTGAACGAATTTTTAAAACTTTTTAAATTATGCAATTGTTGCGCAATAAAAGCTGTAAATTTTGTGAAAAGATTACTTTTTTAATAAAAAATAAACTTAACAATTTGTATTATATAAAAGTTAGAAATGTTATAAATTTTTAGTGTAGATTTTTTCAAAACTAATCTTCAATAATTATTTTAAATATATTGAACATTTTGCTTGATGTTTGTATGTGCGTTAAAGTCACTTTTGTTCTTTAGTTTCCGAGAAAACGGAACTTAAAGACTTGTTTAGAAAATAAGCTCCTATACTACATACACACTCCGTGTTTATGCCGCAATGTAGTGATAAATTTACAATGGTATTTTAAACCGGCATTGTGCATAGTCAGGCTGTTTCGAATAAAATATATTAAAATAATCTGTTGACAATATCCAATTAAATTTCTACCATTGACAACAAAACACTCAACTCGATTAATTGATAATATAAATAGAATTTTGATTTTCCAGAAAACTTTTTCACCTTTGTTATGTTTCTTTGTCATATTTTTTATGAAGTCTGATATGATAAATTCTGCAATATACATTAATATGTACATGCAATATACATCAATATACATTAATATATATGTGTATATAGACAAAATTGCATCAGCAAATCTAATTTAGCAATGAAATGAAACAAGATACTTAAGATATATATGACAGAAAACAAAATGACTTGCGATTCTCGCGGATTTTGCTTGCGCCGCTCGTGATAAACTCTAGTTTCCTACGATTTTACGCTACACAGTATTTGTATTTGCAAAGTTGCCGTGTTATTTGCGTAGAACGTCGTGAAACTTTGTTCGCTGTACTCTATTAATAGACGAGTGTCGTTCGTGGCGAACACGATGCGGATCTCTCATGAAATCTCGATCGTGGTTCACCTGTTTAATCACCTGTCGTTAGTCTTCTCGTTGGTCGCGCTGCGTCGGAACTTTATCATCGCGTTACCTAGCACTTTCACTACCATTGCGAATCGCGTGTCTGTTTTCGTGAGCACGCGAGATGAAATGTACTTCGCGTCATTTCCGTAACGTCGATCATAACTTCGTCCATCCACGACGGGATAGAATTGTTGAGAAACTTGCGTCTAACAATTTTCTTCTTACGTAAATTCGTAATCTTGAAAATTCCAAATATCGATGTCTCTTATTCATCGATGAGTCATTCTGTCTTCCCCGAAAAAAGACCTTTACGCTTCAATATTGTCCATGAACACGCCAATCACCGATTTAAGTCACCCAATTTTACCCGTTGGTCATTCTTTGCACTTTAACGAGTCAAACAATTTTTAGAAATTTTTATTAAATTAATTTGCAAATTTATATTTGACTTTAAAGCTCATCAGTGGATTACGTTTTACTTTGAAGAAGAGCTATGAAACACATTATTTATGTTAATATTTCGAAAACGAAAACTTCTTAATTACAAACATTAATTTTTCCATGTTGTATTGTAGTCTTTTTAATAAGAAAAAAGAAACTTTTAATTATTCAAGGATTCTTTGACGGTCTCACAAGTTAAATCAATTTTAATATTTAAAAAATTCTTGGCTGATTGTCTTTTGCTCGACTTGGATATCTTCACGATAGCCATTCATTAATACGCGTGTTTCTCCACGAATGAATCCACTTTATCTTCTTCAAATGAAAGAAAAAGGTACAGTTTGTTGTCTTCGAACGATTACACTCACGAAGCTTCTTTGATCACTGCAACTAAGACCGGATTTTCCGTTCGAAAAAGTTTTGGATTGATTATACCTTCATCTTCAGAGGATTTCTGTAATGATTGTTTATTAATTTCTCGTTTCTTCTTTTCTCCCTAACAAACAAACATACTAAATGTCGATTTGTATCACATGATCTTACTAGTTCGACCGTTTTTCAAAATCTCGTAAAATCTAAATTTTCAAGATTTTATTAATTAGTCACAGTTTTCGTATTGATTGAATTAGGTTTGACTTATTTTATGAATGACTTTTAAATTGTTTTATTAATCATGTTACTAATAATTATTTATTGATAAGCTTAAGTACCATTTTTACATATTATTTAGTATATGCGTACATAAGCTCGAGTATGATTATCTGTCATTAATATAGCTGTGACATGATAAACACTCAATATCGATCCTACCGATAATAACCCTTTAATAGCTCAAGTGTGTTCGTCGATAATTAACTATTCTGAAACTACTGATCATTGATTGTTGATATTGATCATATTTGAGTTTAAATATCATTGTTATTTATTAATAGATCTCTTCCTATTTATTCACTAATTATTTCATTGGTAATTATTTATTATTTATATAAGCATTAGTTAATAATCTTCCTGTTGATCACACTTATTAATATTCTTGCTGATAACCTTAATTTTTGTGATAATCACTGATAATTAATCCGCTGTCATCAATACTTTATTCGAAATAAGATTAAGAATCACTTTTTAACAGTTCTGTTGATCATTTCTGAATATTTTTATTTTAGTAATCAATTATTAATAATCTTACTGGCAATTATTTATTAATAATATTCTTACTGATATAATATAATATTCATTAATTATTTGACTGTTGTCTTATTAATAATTTTTTTTATAATTATTTTCTATAATTTATTACAATAAACATGATTGTAAATGATAATTGTTGACACCTGTTCGCAACTCTTGCCACTACTCTCACTTTCCTCCAAAACTTTTCACCAGCAAATGCGACGCGGTTTTGTTGTATGCTCCAGCGGGAGGCGTAAGATCAACACGCGGTTTCGGAGCGCTCTCGCGGCGCACTGAGTGCGCCCAGCGAGGAGAAGAGGATCGTAGCGTCGCGGCGCGTCGCGTCGCGCCGCTGCGGAATAGCTGCGAGTGCGATGAGAATGACCGTGGCAGTGAGTGCCGCCTGCGCACTCTCGTTATATCGGCCCTTTCCTCTCCTCTCGTTCTTTCACTCCTCTTCGCGTTCTTCCGCGTCTTCTCCTCCCCTTCTTGAGACCGCGTGATTTAGCTTCGAACGAAGCCGTCCGTGTTCTCGCGTTCTCCATCACGTGTGCACGCGCACATTTCTTCCTCTTTATATCCATGTTACGTTCGCCGGTCCGTTTATACGGCTCGCTTCATTGCGTCATTCATACGCGGCATCAGGAATTCCCAAACTGGGTATCGCGACGTTGTTGTGATCCTAATTTGAGAAACGTAAACAGAAGCTATATTTTTTACCGATTGCGTACGAATTTTCAAATCTGAGGTATATATTATTTTGATTTTTCACATGTGACTCGTTAAAGAATCAGATGGAAAGTGGATAAAGAAGACACGAATCAGATGAGTTTTTGATTGAGATTAGATATGAGATTAGATTTCGATATGAGATTTTTTTTATCAGATTCGATTGGTAGAGAAGAGTTTATCACTCCTGGGAACCTTCGACACTCTCGATGCTATACCATCGTATCGTCCTGATTTACAAATTCTTTGAAATTTTTTACTCTGTTTCCGGTTGCTTCTATTGATTATTATTTATTTATTTTGCCATTATTTATTTGTTTCTATTATCTTTTAATTTTTTTCTTTCTTCTTATATGAGAGAAACGTGTAGCAAATATTAGATTTCAAGGGTGACTCGAAATAAGAAAGTTGGAATCCTTGTATCAAGGATAATGCTTCGGGGATACGCCAGATGTGTACCTTCTCTATATTCGATTTTGATTCGGCATAGGCGACCCGTAAACTTGACCTTTACCATTTGTCTATCGCGTTAGTAAATTTAACCCTCTTGTCGGTTCCTTTACAACATTTTATGTTGAATGTGTTACACCTCTTTGCGGAATAGAATCCACGAATATTTCTTGCGAGGTAAATATTTAACTCTCAATTTGTGCCGTGGTTTTTCTGATACAAATTAAAATGTGGTTTACATTTAACAATTTATTTGTAAATTGCATATTTCATAAACTTTGTGTTACACATAATTGAAATTAATTACAAAGTTACTAATAATGTTCTGACACGCTCACATGCATCCATATAAGAATTAAGGAAATATCTGTAACGATTATATAATTTTAACAAAAGAACATTACGTAAAATATTTCTAAATTCTTTCGGAGTTATTTTTTCAAATTTTTCTATCGTAGTTTTCTATATACTAAAATAGCATCACTGGGCATTCGAGTTTTTACTCTCTTGTCTTTCTTTTTTGATATCATACGTTCTCGTATTTTTCTTTCGTATTTTTTATACGTCTATATGTTTGTTTGTACACATATTTCCTCTTGCGGGAACGTTATGCCAGTTACGACAATGTCCCGAAATATGTCTCACTTCACGTATCCCTTTCATGATTGGTCCAATTTTGTACTCTTTTTTTTCTGTTTACTTTTACGTTATTTATATCAGACCAAATATGTAAAAATTGCCAAGATGTATATATATAGACCATTCAACCCTCTTAATTCTAATTTTTCCTTCTCATGTCTAACATTGTCTTTTTGCATAAGAATTTTAACTTATTCGTTAGTTAAATTTTTTTATTCACTTAAAAACAAGTAACATTTTACATTGATTAATCGCAGTAAACGTAAACATTATGCTTTAATGTTTTACTTTTGTTATTGTTTTGATTATTAATTGTTTTTCCGCAATAGAAACATCTCAAATATAGTTTATCATCAGAGTCTATTTGATCGAGGATTTTCCTCCATCAGAATGTGGCTTTGTAGATGTACTCGCATTCATCATTTGATTTGGACTGATAAAATAATGATTTAGATCCCCTTCTGAACTAGCACATTCGCTCGTACATCTATTCCGTCGACGGGATTTAACCCAGAATAATAAATAGAATTCTCCTTTTTCCTTTCTCTTTCTCTCCTTTGCATCTCAGGATGATGGACAATTATTCTCGAGGGCACAAAGCAACGATTACGTTTACACGGCGTCACTAACCGCGAATTTATCTGCGTGTAAATCAAAATAAAATCCGAACATTGGACCAGGTAAGCCATCGCGATTTCTATGGTTAATTCCAGCTGTGATTTATCGCCGGCGTATTCTTTGAATGATCGCGATAAACTTGAGCGCGGATCGCGCGCGATAAGCCTTTACCGTCGGATTACGGAGCCCGTCACGGTATTTAACACGGATTGTTTTACGACATTGGAGTGGAAAGTACATTTTGGATATATTCGCAAGTGCCATCGACGATGATAAACAGCCGCCGATTAATATCCTCGCTCCAATCGGGCCCTTGACGCAATTAGCCGCGTAGTAATATCGATCCTTGTGATACAGCTGACAGTTACAGCGGAGAGTGGGTAGCGCTGTCACTCCTAGTTATAGATTGAAGTAATATCGATGGATGTTACGTTCAATAGAAAATCTCTGCGCCTCTCAGTATCACAAATTCGACAGAAAAGATATAACAACTAATATCTTATTAGTGATAGAAAACTCATTAGAGTTCACAAAATCACACGAAATAAAGAGATCGATAAACTTTAGATAAAAATAAAAAAAACTTTAGAATTATTAGGATTCGAGATTTAGGAATAAAACAAACAAATTTCGTAGAACGTGAATTTGAACCCAAATGTGATTATAGATGCAGTTTTTACGAATAAAGATTTAAGGCTAATATTATAATTATAAAAAATTGATAAGATTATTATATAATAAAATATTTTTAAAATTTTAATTTGGATTTAATTGTAAATATAGAACTGTGCTTACATATGCCACTTATTTTATTACATTTGTCGAATAAAATTTCAACTGCAATATTTTTGTGTCACGATCCGCTGGTTTCAATCTATTTTTATTTTTATTAAGGGAACAATTGCATCATTGATTACTATGCCGTTTCCTTGGTAACATTAATTACGTTTTGAGGAAATGCGGAGACAGGAAAGCGATTACGAACGAATGCCGCGTGCAGGACGGTATTGTTGTAGGAGACTAGATTAATTGCGTCGCGCCAACCGATCGGCATCCACCGATGGGCATTAGTCTTCTGGTCCTCAGGAGAGTTGGGTATTACGCGGTATAAGGCAAAATTGCACAGTTTATACTTGATTACTATCCTAGTTGAAACATACGTGCTTCGAACAAACTAGTTTTCGTTTAAAGTAAAAGATGAAATAATCGGCGTTTATAAATCAGCATGTAAATTTTTGTACTATGTTGTTAGATGAATTATAACGAAATAATTTATGTGTGTGTTTAATATGATTACTATATATATTGCGATAAAATATATTATAATTTATTTATATTCCAAAGCAGAGACACACATGAATATTAATAAAATGAAATTTTTATATGTAATTCCGACATTTTTTGTCGAGAGCTTTGTACAAAAATTTATATTTGTATTTTTTAAGCGAGAGTGTTCGCAAACTTTACTTACCTGCCATAATTTCTTCAAACTATCTTGTACTTTAGCTAAGCTCACTATATTTTGCAACAAACCATTTTAGTACGGGCAATTACATTTTCTCATAAATCACACGAATATTGCGCGATATAGTGTGTAGATTACACGTGCGATTAGTTGCAACAGTCGATTAATTGCAACGTGGAAATAGAACTGGTTTTAATCTGTCGCAATTCTCGCAACATGTGTTTTTTTCGATTTTCGATTTGTCTGATCGCTTTCGATTTACAGTAATATTTTGTGATTGATTCTTTACATTGCAATACTTTAATCTACAAAATTCAGGTTTTTATGTTTTAGGCAAATCTATCGGATTATTGATTTTATTAACTACTATCATTATCTCTTATTAGCTTGTGTATCGACGTGATTGTGCAATATAATTGCGCTTGCAACGCACGTCCGAAGCTATTTGAAGTACTTTTGGTTGTGGCATGTTTGTTGCCTGTTAAGTGCTAGTGCAAGGAAGTTGTAACTTCTCGTAACGAGTGTCATCTGCATAAATTGTTCTAGACGATTCATGCGAGATAACTTTCGAAAGGAGGAAACTCGCTTTAATATTTAGATTTTAAGTCTTTATAATCTCTGTAGGTATCAAAATTTTAAAAATTTTATTATAAAATTTATAAATTTAAAAGAAATTTTTTAAGTATATAAAACACGTTTACTATTGCCTGTATACGCAATTATTTACTGTTTATAATTAATTTGAGAAAAAAAAGATAATTTTAAAAAAAGTTGTACAATTGGATATCTAACGAAAAATATCTAAGGTATCGTGAAAATATTTAAAGATTAAAGACAAAATCAAATCGGTTGACGACGAGAGACGAATTTTTTAGTCACGATCTTTTTTCTTCCGCTGTATCGACATCGAATTCCCATTTGCGAGAGACGCGACGAAACTCTCCAAAATTTTTCGTCGAATTACAAAAGTCTTTGAAAGTCTTGTGTGTGTCGTTTAGGATTCTCTATCGTTTAAAAGAGTCGAGCTACAAAAATGAGGAAAGATTCTGTTGCAAAGCACATCTTCGCATCTTTGTAAAAAGAATGTTGCTCTTTTATTATTCTAAATCATATATGAATTGCAGTTTTATCGAGCCTTTTACGTATTTTGATATCTTAGTCTTAAACAAAAAAAAAAAAAAAAAAAAACGTATGGAGATATGAAGTTTTATGATGCAATTTTTAGGCCGTAAAACAAAATGTAGACAATTTTATTTTATAGCACTGTAATCGTATTTTTAATGTCGTAATATTTATTATGTGTCGTTTGATAATAATATATCTATAGGATGTAAATTAAATACGTGGGCGTTTATGAGAAAATAGTGAATATATTATAAATGGATTAATGACGTTAATAGTGAAAATTAGATTGTGTGGGTGTGTGTGTGTAACACACGTCATTATTTATTCGATAATAACGCGAAATATGCTTCATCATTATAAAGTTTTCCAATTACACACTATCGTGTTCCATTTTAGCTTTCATTAGCAGCCTTTGTGTTGTGCGACTAATGTGTTTGCTATTCAATCGGATTAATTAAAATTGAATAAGATTCATTCTTGTAAAATATTATGATTACATTTTGATCTACATATAAAAATAGTTCGAGAATAAAAAATTTATACAGTTAAAATAATGTTGAAGTTTTCTATTCAATTAGGACTTTATCTTTGAATTTCTAGAGGGAGTAAAGAAGTATTACAACTTCATTGTTTTCCATTTTCTTGCCGCTAGAGAGAAATAAAATTAGAATAATATTTATTAAGAATTTTAACAACAAACAAATAATTGAAATAGAAAAATTAGGAGAGTTTATATTTTTTATCTAGTCGCAACATTTATATTTATAATAATCAATTAAAAAGATATTATAGTAATGCAACGAATAAGTTACCGCACCATTAGACTACTTTCATAATTACAATGTTCTGTTTGTCATTATCCAAGACAATCATCAAGAGAATCTGATAAACTCAAAGAATGTAATTTAGAAATATCAAAAATTGTAACTAATCGATGGATCATCAATATTTGCCGGAATTCAAAGATGCGAAAAAGAATTGTTGTCCTCGAGCGCGTGGAGCTGAAGAAATATAATCGCGATATATATCTTGTTATTCGCATACCGAGCATTGCAACGGAAGAATAAGCGGCAGCCGTAATTCATCGGGTCTCCACGTTGAACGATCTCCGCCCGTCTAGTTCGTGTAATCACAATACGGATGAAAACTCGCCGCTCGGTGTAATGGATTGCCGGTTCGGTTCGGTTGATAGTTGATCTCCGAATGATCAAAATACTCCACCAAGCGTAGTACACAAATCATTTGCACTACGAGAGACACTGCAACTGTGGTAACTACAACGGACGAGAATGTTAAATAAAAATACGAGGAAAATCTAGAAATTAATGAAGAAGTTGAGTTTTATTTTAATTAAATTTCTGCAACTCGTCGAATACACGATTGATTTTTTTTTCAAACGTTCTAAATGAAAGACGTTTTGATTTAAGTAAATGCAATAATGCTCGAATAACAATAATATTAAGAAAATTAAACTCACTCGTAAAGCAAGCTAATAAATATTCTTCATCGGAGGGGCACGTTCGTTTCTTCCATTTCGGCGCGTTAGGGGTAGATTTTTAAACATTTCTGGCTTTCGAAATCGTGTCGCCGTCCGCATCGCTGGCTCAATCGAATTCCTCGATAGAATCTCGTGGAATTGTATTTTCGCACGGGATGAAATACTGTAGATAAGTCGGGAGATTTTATGCCGCGATGTAACTTCGCTAGGGTTATGCAACTGTATGAAAAGATAAGCGAATTTCACTGTTCAAGTGTATGCGAATATTGTATATGTCTATAAATGACATTGAGGAAACTTTGTATTTCCACTTTCACGACTCTGTACATTTTTATCTAGAATATTTTCACTTTCTTTACATTTTAACATTTGTTATATGTATATTAAAAATAAGTGAACAAATTAGTGCCATTTTAAATGTTCCGCGTAATTCTGTCGAAGGATTCAGTTCTACTGTCAGTTTGTTTTAATATCTATAAATAAATAACAATATAATAATTATGATATAACATATTTATAAGTTTGTGTTTTGTATTGAATAGGCATTGTACGTTTTATTATTTATTACAACGATATAATTTATATCGGAACATGACAATGGTCGAATCTGTTCGTATATATACAGCATATACATATATCGGACGTCCCAAATTTTCGTACATCACTGCATGCATTCCACGTGTAGATGTGCACACGTGGACGCGATTGCAACACGAGAATTTGCATAGATATCGCTCGCTTAGGCGCATCAATTAATCGATTTTACGAGGCGCACGTTTAGAACGGTGCCGCGTAATAAAACTTCGGAATACTTTTCAATCGTAAAAGATTCATTCTTCTAACGAGATTCCTGGGAGATTTCTTCAGTTTGCCAAAATTAAAGTTTTTTTCGCTTTGCTTCTCAAATTACCGATTCAAATGGACACTTATTCGCGATTCTCGGGATTCATAAACTCCGCTTGTTTGCTCGGGACCCAAGCAGTTTTTTCTCCGAGAATCGACTATAAATATGTATCTGAACGATTCCGGCAATCACGCAATGGCAGTCGCGCCATACGCACGTTAAACGACAAGATAAAGGATGACCTGTTGTCGCCACGGCGGATGCGGAGTATTACCTTAACAATGTCTGAGTATCGTGCCCCTTAAATCGACGGAAGTAAGACGTAAAATAATCGTCACGTTGCAAAGAGAAATATTTTCTAATTCGTTAAGCAGAAAATCCCTAATTTATTTTTATCTATTTAATGTCAGTGCAGTCTTTCTTTTCTATTCTATCTTCTTCAAGCTCGATTGAAGAATTTATTTGTAAATTGCTTCAAAATTACATTGAAAAAGAATGGAGAATATAGTTGATTGCAATCTAATTTTTAGATGTTTTAGTGCATCGCGCTAAAAATCATATTCACCCATAAGAACTATCGAAAATTTGTGTCACACGCGCATGATATTGATGTCAATTAAGCAAAGGCATGTGCGGTAAAATAAAGCTCATTAAAGCTCATGCTCTCGAGCATGTTAATTGCATTTCGCTAGGCGGCTGCGCGCAAATCACTCGTTTCAATCACTCGCTGAATGCAAAATTTCAACACTCCAACCACGTGCTCCCTTTATGGATTCCTTTCAAACAAACATCTTTTAATAGGATAGTGTTGCTCGTTTTTTTATAACCGTATGAAGCACGTGGCAATATTTATCTTAATCACGATTCGTTTGATGTTAACAGTTCAATGTGTATTTAGTGCTTTGACGTTCTTGAATAATTAAATCAAAAGCCGGGAAATTGCTTGCTTTTAGATCGGAAATTGTTTGAAAATTAATAGTCTTTTATTGTAAGGTATCATTCAATTAGAGAACACGTAGAAATACTGAATTATTTATTATTAATGAGCAAAGTGTGTCGTGCATGATAAAAATATTTTTCTTTGCTTAAATATTTGTTAAAAGAAACAATGGAAAAAATTCCAACAACGATTCTCCAGATCTTTCTTTCCTAATTGAGCATAAAAATTTATAAATATCTCTGTTTTTAACGTTTGTTGGTGTATTATAATAATTACAGCAATTTCATTCGTTTGTATTCTTTGTTGCAAGAAATACAGCTTTTACTTGCTTAAGTTATATTCAGCTCTTTAGAAAAGTCCTCGTTTCACTCTTGTGTCTTCTTGTTTCCAACCTCTTAATTTAGGGCTCTCATCACGACAGCAGTGTGAATTCAGGGCACATGATAAATAACTGCTTCCTAAATGGCGCGCGAGTATATGTCGCCCTAGCTGAGAGACACCGGTACAAAGACATTAAATTTCATGAATCGCTGGGTAACATGAGATTTCGTGATATTCCCCGCGTGGAACGACGACACTGAATTGGCCGCTTACGATGTCTCTTCAATGCTCTCATGAATTTGATAATAAGAACATGATACTTACTACATTGTTTAGATCTCTTCGCATTAGAGCTCTTCGCACGCAATCACATGCACATCTGTGCGAAATATTAAATTCTTGAAAAAATAGATTGTATAATATTTTATATAAAATACATTGTTTTACAAAAAAGATGAAAAACCGTTTTAAAATTGCCAAGGAAATTTATGGATGGAACGTGATTTGAAAAAAATAAGAGCAATCTTTGAAAAATTTAATTTTGAATGATATAATTAATATTCCGTGCGCGCTGTGGTCGTTAAAATTTATAACGAATTTTGATTGTAATGAATAAAATTATCCAATACTTACAAAATTAATTTTTCAAGTTTACGCCTAGAGCATTCGTAATTTTTATTTTTTGAAATAAGTCGTTAATTTTTTGGCACTCGTCAACGTGACATAAAGTCAATTAAAAAATGTAACTGATATGAAATTGAATTTTTTAAATATATATTATTTTAGTGGTTAGTGAAAGAATTTTTATTTGTTTGTTTTATGAATATTTTTTTAACATTTGCATATCAGCTATATGGAGCAATAAATTATTGCCCTGTAAAAACGAAGGTTAACGAGTTTTTACTCGATCATTACTGGATTATTGCTTTAAATATGAGTATCCACGGATTTTCTCGTAGTTAAAAACAACTCGCCGCTGCTGGAAAACGTTGATAGCCGGTGCTCTCTCTGAAAAAGTTTTACCCTTATTGCAATCTGGCTGCGTCTCGCTCGCGTATAAAAAGTGAATGTGCTGCATAAAAAAAAGCAGTTGCGGTATATGTATGTCACTGAGTTAAGAGGCTTTCACATGGTTCTTTCCGCAGACAGCGACTTATTTCCCATAGGATAACATTGAAGCGTTGCGACAGAGAAGGATCTGACACTCGTCTATCATCCGTCGGAGCTTTCAAGCTTCCGCTGATGATAAACTCTGTAATTCAAGGCAGTTTCTGGATGTACATGTAACTGGGACCGATAACGAACAATGAAAAACTGTTAATCGCATCCTGTAAAAGCTTCTCGTTCGTCCGAACTTTGCTCTTCTCCCTTTTTTTGTGCTGGAGGGATTTTGGCAAGAGATACGCCCAAAAATCCGAGGAAATTTTGTATTCTCCCGCGGAGATTAGAATGGAATGGGTTAATAGAATTTTAAGCGTGTTTTTTATCGGATGTTTCCTCTTCAAATTTAACGACTAGCTATTGTCTGCTGCAATATTTTGATTTTTATTATCAAATATTTATAATTAAATTAAAGTTGATTTAAAATTTATTGAAAAATATAAGAGTTTTTAAATGCATTGAGTTTAATTTATTATTGTTATTAAATACTGCGACAACCATAGCATTAAAATAATTGAAAATTTCGTTCGAAACAATGTCTCTTTCAAAAGTTTTGGACAATAAGGAATTCAATCTTTCAAAGGCAGCAACAGTCTATGTACGAGGTTTGAATATGACGCAGTATTTCAGGGACCGTGCGCAGTAATCTGTGTGAAAGTTCAACTTTGTATTTCCGCGACAACAGGAACTTCAGAGCGATGCGCTAAAGTTGTATGCAATTTTCATACGCAATAAATTGCAAATGTTTTTCTAGTCGGAAACTTCGGTGATCGATCGTCACACGTCGTATAGTACAGGGTGTCTGACTGCTACTGAAAAGTATTTTAAGAACGGATAAAGTTTAAGCCAATTTTGCGAAAATCTGATATATTATCTAATATGTTATATTTTTAAATTTCTATTAATATAAATATATATTAATATTCTATATTAATATAAATATAAAATAAATTATTTATTAAAATAAAAAGTCATGTGAAAGCCTCTTAACTTTCTCAGTAACATACATGTACCGCAACTGTTTTTTATGACTCACAGCGCATTCACGTTTTATTAATTAATGTAAATATATATTAATATTCTGCAATATTAAAAATATTAATGGTTTAATATATTCCAAAACTTTGATCAAATTAAATCTATTTAATTAATTAATTGAAAAAAAAGATATTTACTATTATTAAATTTTCATGAAATTTTTATTAAATAAAAATGATCTTTATCGAGCAATGCGATTTACATATTTTAAAAATAATTATTGTAAAATACTTCGCGGAAAGTTCTTTATTTATTTTTATGGTTTCGGAAACACCCTGTGTACACGATTGCGTAAAATCATACTTACCACAAGCTGTGCCTTCATGAATCATCGACTCGGCTAGCCAAAGTGGAGCCAGAAGCCAGACATTCGGGTGCCAACGGCGCAATCCATAAGTAGTACAAGCCTTTCTTCACATTTCGACCGCAAGAGATTTAAGAAACTATAAACACTGAGAAATTATAAAACGCAACGGAGGGAAGATAACACTTCGACGATATTTAATCTTGCGAGTAGTGGTGAATTTATCGATAAGAGATTTCCGTGTATATATAAATGGCTAGATATTATAAGTATCTGATCCATAAATTCCAATATTTTATGGAAATAGGAAGATATTAAGAAATATGGATAAAAAAAGTTAATATTGATTAATAAAAATTTATTTTGCGGTGGCGCTTTCTATTCTAATTTTCTGATTTAAATATTTTCGAAGAACTTTCGAATTTCTTTATGGAGATACAGAGGTAGTAAAAAATTACGGGAGATTTTATGCGATAAATGTTTCTTTTGCGACAGGCGCAATGTACGCCTCGACGAATACCGATCATATCCCGATGTTTTCTCCCCAGCAGAGCTTCGCATTTTTCCACTTGGTTCATTCGCATTTTTCTGGAATAAGATCGACATTCTTCATCCGCGGATATTCTATGTGCATCATATGTCTTTCGTCCACTGCTATTCAACCTTTTGAAGATGTTATAGATATAAAGCTGCATTGATTAAAAATATTTTATCGACATAAACTGTAAAAACATATAATATTAATTAAACAATTACAATATCTTATTGTATATTCGTGTTCTTCAAATTTTGAAAAATTTTTTAAAGTAATATTTTAAATTAAAAGATTATTAACTATTTTTGCATAAAAATCTGAATTATATCATCTAGATTATAATTGTTTTTATCAGATAAAGAGAGTTAGAAAATCCAATATTTAAAATTCTACTATTTTATTTCACTTTCTTTATATTCTGAACGAGTTCTATTTTAATTTTAATTTAATATCTAAGAAAGGATTTAATCTCTCTAATAAATTTTTTTAGAAAAGAAAATTCATATAACGACATATGTATAAAACATATGTAAAATCTTTTCAAATATTTTTTAAATGCATTTTTCATGTATTTTGCTTGGAATAGATAAATCTTTTCTAATTCTTTAAAGTGTATGCGCCGTTTCTGAGTATAATGCCTACGCTTTTAGGTATATACTTTCTCTGTATACGCTTCAGTACACATCCAACAAGGATTTTCTCCGTCTAAGAAAAGGACGCAGAGATGAATATTTTTTTTCCTTTTGTAACCGCACAAAAGCTTAACAAGATGCGTCAAAGGGAACAGTTATTAAGGGAAAGCTGATATGTCTCATTTTATCCTCAAAGATATAAAAATGCAAAACTCGGACAGTAGCTTGTATACATTTAAATTGCAAATTTACATTCTGTGTGTAAAATATGCAAATAAACGAGCACATAAAATATGTAAACAGATAAAAACAATTTTAAATCTTTATATGTATATATATATATATATATATATATACATACATACACATACATATAGCAATAGATTATACGTAACATTACATATTCATATTTACATATATATATAATCCATTTGGTAATACGTTTCATCTGTTAAATATGCGCATAAATTTTAAGCGCAAGCTAATCCAAAGCAAGTGATTAAGTGACGTATAGAAACACATATTGGAAGATAATTTTCATGGTATTTTTAAAAATGTTGTATGACAAAGATGATATTCGTTTTTTGATGTGATTCATTTTCGAAGAAAAAATATGACGGATATTAGGCATTGAAATGAAATTTTTTATACGCGTTTCCTTCAGACACTTCTTCCTCGTAGAGAAACGAGAATAAGAATGGGGAGATATTAAGCCATATTTTATTCGAATGAGGGTATATTACGCCATCACTGCCACCGTGCCATCTGCAGTTACGCAGAACGGCGATCGCGGCAACGATATCGGACGAGCATTTATATAGGTAGATGTGCATCCACATGAAATCGAAACGTTCGTCGTGTCGCTTTTACACAGGGGTGGCTCTAGCATAGTAAAAATAACTTTGAAAAAAGTTATAATTTAAAAAAAAACTTTTAACCTAAATTCTATTTTTATTAAGACTAATTCTTTCAAGAGCATGAAGAGATTAAATAAGAATTATATATTTTATTTCTGCAAAAAATTAATTAATGCACAAAAGAATTGAATATCTATGCCGTTTGAGAATTATTTTATTTTACTAGAGACAGCCTTTTTTTTAAAATTGTTTTATTTAAATATTCAGTGATCCACGGGAAATTGATGCAAAGTGCAAACATCAATAAATATGGAAAACGGAATTTATAGGGAGGGTAGATGAGAAAGTAGATCGGAATTTGTTTGTCTGGGTCGACAGGAAGCTCAGAGTCAGCCCTGGCCTCTATCCATATCCGGAAAGTGAACAATAGGATGCTAGAAGGTGAGGGGTAAAAGCAAGCTTAATAGCACTATTGCGTTCTCGATAAAGTGGTATCAATTACGTCTCGATATCGTAACCAGGATATGTAACCTCTTTTCCGGTATCAGGATCATATGCAAAAGAAGCAGATAATGCGGATTTTCGAATGTACGACATCAATTAATCTTTTTTTTTTCAAGTTTGCAGTTATAAATTTGCTCTTTTAATTTAATTAATATTTTTTAGATCAATTAATTTTTTTCACAGTTGTGCAAAATATCGTTAGGTTGATACAAATATTGCTAATTTAATAGAATATATTACTCATAATTTCTCTTATTATCTAACATCGCGACTTTTTTTGCTCGATAATTCCTTTCGCGTGAACTATAAATAAACTGTCTGTATGAATCAATATCTCGTTTTACATCGCAGTCGTAGGATCCGATGTCTTATCACTTTCATCATTCATCTTCTGTCAACTCTGCCTTTTAGCTACAAACCGCAGGAAGTATTTGCACGTTTTCATATAAATACTCGTATAAAAAGTTTTACCATAAGACGAATAAAAGCGACTAACCGAATATGTAGAATGCAATATTGAAACTGACCGCGACTAGTCGCTACGACGGATGCGTCTCCGGGGTGCCGTACACTCTCGCCTGCGGGATATCGATTCTTGTTTCCCCTGTGTGATAACGAAAGCGTTCTTCAGTCTCTCCGGCGAGAGTCTTTTCCTTTTCTCAGACTGCCGGGCGACGATAATGCGATAGCGCGATTCAGCGGTGGGCTATCGATTTATGGAATTGTAACAAGGCATACGCGTCGGAAAGCACCACATCCCGATTTTACGAGCATAGTTCCCTGACGAATTTTATAACGCTGAAGCTGCCGCCATCGGAATCTGATGCAGCTTTAATATCGGCGGCGGTTCACGCGGCGCGGCAAGTTACGCCATTAGTTAGTTAGTTTTGCTGTTAAATACTTTATCAGTGCATTAAATACTTTATAGAGTAGCTTTTACGCCCACGCTTCTCTCGCCAAATGGCTTCCTCGGCAATAACGATCTAAATATGAGCATCGTTCCAACCGCGTAAACTTGGCTAAATTACAGCGTAGGATGTTTTCTAATTGCTTTTGCCTGAATTTCCGTGAGCTTCTTGTTTACATCGACTCATTTTAATCGATTCTGTTTGTGATAGAACTTGGGACAAATTTCTGTTTATAATTCTCTATGCAATTTGATGAATCAAATTAAACACACGCACACACGCGCGCGCGCGCACACACACATAATACACGCACACAATAAATAGAATTCTTTTATATTACGGAAATATAGGCCATTAAGAACAAAAACACGGTTAATGATGCGTAAGAATATTATTATTTTCACTTTTTTTCAGTCAGAATCTAAAGCTATAATTTTTTAGCTTACACTTTGAACGCTAGTTAATTATCTCACAATGGAGATTTTAATTTACAAGAGAAATTAAGAAGAAAGAATGACAAAAAGATCCCCGGCTTATTCACTCGTATATTTTTCTTGCCTATCTTATCTTTATTCTTTTTCTTAATTTTACTAAATTAAAATTTTTATTGTGATATTATTAATTAGGCTTTATAATTGTGAAGCAAAAAGATTACAGCTTCAGATTAATTCTGAGTGGAAAAAGTATCGTTTTTGCGCATCAACCATAACGTTTTACTGAAAACTTCTTGTTTTGCCTGAAGCTCTTTTTTTGACTTTGATATTATTTGTACAAGCACTACAGCAGTGCTGATAACATTATTACTTTCTTTGAGATGTAAAATCGGTTTTACTTCGAAAAATAATCCAAATTTATGCTGTTAAAACAAACAAATTGAGGAAAATGCGGACCACCTTTCGATTTCGTTATAAACTCGAGAAAGAAAAATGAACTTTTTTCTTGCAAATTCACGTTCATTAATTACGCACGGAAATCATTTTCACTTCACAGTTCTGCTTGCTTGGACATGAGAACATTTCAACAAAATTTAATATTATAAAAACTGCGGAGAAAAGTAGTTTAAAATGAGCAATAAAAATATTATATTCTAAGTAGTTTTTAAAAATTTCTACAGCTACGGTGCTTCAAAGATTTACAGCTGACGGCTTTATGCTGACAAATATACGTTGACAATGTAGTACGATAAATGCTGATAATACTAAAATAAGTTTTTTAACTTTTATTAAATTTTTATCCAATTTTGCCGTTAATTAAATATTGTTATCAATATTAATAATATTTATAAATTAAATATTAATGATATAAGACACAGAAAGTTTGAAGAGTATTACATATTCAAACAAAGAATTTAAGATTTGATTGAATTAAATAGGATTCGATTGAGAGAAAAACAAAATACATGAGAAAAGTGCGACGAGTGTTCCAAATAAATCGAGCATTATCAGAAACCGATCAGGGTTAAATCGACCGAGTCATTCAGCGCAAGCAAGCAAGCAATCGATTAGTATAGCCGCGCGAGTTTTTATCACGAATAGAATTCTCCTTCTCGATTAATCGAGATCCAGTAGTAAGACTTAAGGATTCTAAGGAAAAGTCGAAATCTCTTTGCCAAATAGTGATCTTTGTTTGGTTATTTGCACATTATTTATTTTATAATGTTTCTTGTAATACAAACACACTACAAATTGTCAAGCTATAAAAACGTATGTTTTTATCAACTATCGTGCACTTAATAATCTTGTTCATAAATCTATATTTTTGAAAGTAATTAAAAATGCTATTAAAAGACATATACATGCTTAACGAAATGTTTTGTTAGATTTATATCAAATGTTACGTTAATTTTTTAACAAATTAGCAATCTAAATTAATCGATAATTATTTATTTTTGTCATAAGATTCAAAGAGATTTTATAATTTAATCGCGAATGATGACGGAAATTACATTTCAACAATTAGCTGGCCTAGATAATATAGATAAACGGAATTGAAAAGCTGCAAGTTATCTGATTAAAACACTCCTGAATTACCTGTAGATTTTGCTAATAAATCGTTTGTTGTTTATTAATTACTTTGAACTGTCATTTATCGCGAATTAATATTCAGAGCTTTAATTTCACATTAATTGAGTCTGATCGCTAGTAAATTAAATTTTGCAATCGACGCAATTTGACTGCTCTGGTTGTTAATTTCTATCACGGATTAAATCGAATCCTTTACATGTTATTATATTGCGAACTTTGCACCCGATATAATCGCATAGCACGTTGTTGCTACGTTGTGCTAATTTAATTAAATCTTGGAGTAAGTTAATTCGCAGAATCACAGAAGTTGACAGCGCAGCTGCAAGTACAAATTAAAGCATTCTCTAAGGATTAAATAATTGGTTATAAATTCGGCGCGTACGAAATCAAATACGAATTAATGGCATGGATATAATGCATATAAAATATAAATTTATGTGCAGGAAGTGCACGCTAAATGTAAGGACAGCATTTGGCACGCGTAATTGTAGAAAAGAAATAAATTAAAAAAATTATTAAATTTACTTAGCTTACAAATATGCAGCATAAAAATTTACAGTGGCAAATAGTAGTTTATTAAATTTTTCTTGTCGTATTTGTTGTGCTTTATGCGTTAGAATGGCGAGTTTATGCGTGTAAAATGTATTTTGTTTAAATTTCTAGCATGTCCGCGCACAACTTTCCGCTGTCAGTAGAATAGATCCGTTTAAGGTCGGACTTGGTAGAGACAATTAAAACGAGATCACTGTACTCGGTGTAAACGCATTTCCGTGCAAAATGGGCGACGCGATGCAGTCGGGAAACCGTCGGCGAAACTTTGCAATCAATTTATGTTTGTTTACTACGATGCCAGTCGCATTGCGGAACAAGTAAAGTAGCTTACAGCGCGATTCAAAAGCAAATATTTTCTGGTTGACTACAGATGTTTTCTGTTACACCGTTACAGATGGTTTCTGTTAAATAAAAAATCACATTTTACAGGAAACTTCCATTATTGATGTTTTTATTTAATCAATATATAAATACAGCAGTTTGAAAAATTGTTAGATGAAAATCTAGTATTTCTTTATTAAATTTTCTTTTCAAATATTATTCACATAAAATAATAGATATTTCTTTATCAAAACAAAATATCTATTTTAATACACAAATTTATAAAGAGATCACGCGATGTCGATTACAAGAAAAAATTATAACGTATTACTTGATGCAATTAAATTACTCAGCAAGTAAAATGTGAACAATATTGGCAGATTGACAGATTGATTTCGATCATATTTATTGTCAATCTGCCAACATTGCTAACATGTGGCTATCTAGGTAATTTGTAACTATTAATCTGCATAAATCAATCAATTTATTTCTGTGATCATCGACTTTTACATTTTGCCTTAAAGTTAAAATGCTGTTACTATATATTTGCGCTTATTTATCTTTAAAAAAATTATAAATAATATACGTGCTCACACACATGGCATTATAAAAGTGAAAGGGATTTTCTTCCAATCAATTTTAGTCTACTCTCCTTTGCTTTTAATAATTATTTACGGTGTTGATAGTTTAGAGAGATCAATCTCCGATACTTTGCAAAATTTTAATGTTAATCGTGAATTGGACAACATTGTTAAATACGTCGAAGAGGGATGCGACTGTGACATCGTACTGTGTTAACTTTCTCACCGTTACAGAAGTAACAGTGGGACCGGCATGTGCGGTCGAGCGCTTGGAATAACTAGCACGAAACTGTAGTTAAATTCGCGAAGTTGAATGTTACCGCTAACTCACTCTGATTATATTAAAGTCGGCCGCGTGCACGCGCGAGCGATTTAATTTGTTTTCCGATTCGCAATTCGACGAGACCGAGAATTAGCCGGTTCCATTCCGCGCCGCGCGATGAATAAATTCGATGCGATAGTCACTGCAAACCAACGTTAAATGTTAATCCGCTTGCAAAATAACTTCCAATTCATGCTTTTATGTATGTCCTGAAAATAGTGGATCAATATCCAGGCTAATCTAAAAACAGGAATATTTAAGATCAATTATATAATATAATATAATTTTAATACAATGTTAAATTGTTAAACATAAAAATTGAAAATGATAAAAAATATATGGAAAAAGTTTTGGGTTAATAAAATAATGTACTTAATGTCGACGTGATTTAATTATGATACAAAATTCTATCACACAGAGAGAAATTTGTGCATAGTCGTGAAACTCCGTCTTTCTCAGCTGTGTTCTCCGAGATGTTGATTTCAAACAAAGTTCAGTTGTTTGATGAGTGGTCTCACTCTGGAAGCGGGTAGCGTAAATGTCTACACAGTTGTATCACATAATGGTGCAAGAGACTTAGTTGGCAATTATAAGATATTTGTAGATGTGCAAGACATTTCAGAGGAATACCGAGTATATATTAATTTGAATTAATTCTTTCTCAAACAGCAAAAATGCTAACTAATTAAAAAGTTTGGAATTCGTGTAAAAAGTTCCGGAATTCATGTAGCTATTTACGAAATTAATTAAATGTTTCAAAAATTCTGCAAAATTTTTTAATACAATAAAAAGAAGAGAAGAAGAGAGCAAGCGTATAAAAAACTAGTTTTCATAATTTTTTATTGAAAGATGCAAATAATAATTTTTTGAAAGTTTGATAAATTTTACAAGTTATAGTATCCACACGAATTTTTCAGACGTCTATTACTTTTTTTTTGTCAGTATTTTATGTGATATATATAGTTCAAACAGTTTAAAAGCATACGAAAGTACTCAAGAGATCACATTCAACAGTGCTTTTGTGCATTCTCATCGCTCGAGTTGCATCATATTGAATAGATCGTGTTCCACGGCTATTCGCGTTACATTCTGCTCTACAGGCTGTTATCGGAACTGAAATTCTATTATTGGAACAGCCGGATTGCGACGATACCACCCTACCTATACGTGCGAAAGCTTTTAATTTTCTTGTTCGAACTGCAATCTATTGCCTGATTCGATCTTAACGAATATTTTATTGCTTTCAAGCGTATTTCATGACATTTTTGCGACGAAAATTTAAAAAATACTAATACGTAAAATATAAAAAAGAATTAGTAGTAAAATTCCTTTCACGATTGTACACATAAAATCTATCATTATTTTATTTTTAATTAACTTAATTTAATTGACACGACTACGCTTTCCATTTAGAGGTCACTAGGTACATAAAAAATATTTCTATTTTTAAAATAGTTCAAGCGTTGTTATTTTAAATCGAAAGATTAATAGGCGCGATATGTTTATAGTCTGTCACATTTTTTCAATTATTTAACGCGTCCCTAATTCACACGAGTCGTTAAAATCATTCTGTTCGCACGATATTACGTCGTATTTTTAGATAACTTTATGCGTTTCCGACTCATAAGGCGTGAAAATTTCTCTCATACGCACGATATCGCGCACGCCGTTCAATCCGCGCCTGGCGTCAGTGGATATAATGTCCTGACGCAGGACATTGGCTACTGTCAACAAGCAAGTCCAACAGGACTGATAGCACACGAATAGATCGCCCGCGGGACAACGTACGATGTAATACATTTCTCATCTCTCAAATTGAGTTTCAGCAAATATAACACTTCCGTCGTAATGTAATCACATTCAATTGTCTTGGTGAGATACGAGTAATCACATTAAATGATCAGCACGGATAGAATCGGAATCAGTATGCATGGAATCCGTATTGTACTTTACATGGCGAACGTAATACAGAATCCCTGAGGATTATAATAAATGTACCTCCATAATGATCGGAGCGTATTAAACAATTCTGGAAGTTCATTTAACAGTAAGAAATGCTAGAATTTTAGAAATTGTCAGAATGCCAGAAATTATGTCAATTAAAATCAATCTCTTGAAATAAAAACAGTAATGTGGAACTCATTGTCAGTAAAACTGCAATAACGGAGGTTTAGGTTAACATTTCTACGAAATGTATTATTGTATTGTTTGTCGTTTCGCGAAATATCGAGAATTTTTTTTCACCTGAAAAACGTTGTATTGCTGTTAAGTTTGCATAATTGTTTTGACAAAAATGTGTAAATTTTAATAAATTTTATTTGTTAAATGAATATCTTGTACGAACGCATGTGAATGCGTTTCCCGGTCCGTAACAATATATATATACACAACTTGCGAACAATTGCCGCTTTTATGTGGGAAGTTTCGCCGTGACGTGCTTGCGAGGTTCACAATTCTCGAGAAATTAGTTTCTCAATTGCGTTTATTATCTGTGTCTCGTGGAAAACTTTTTCGAAGTAAAAAAGGAAAGAGTATCACAAGCGATTTCCTCTGGGAAGTACCCGTAGCAATTACTGTAAAACTGGCTTATTTTGCGTACGCGAAAACGCGACGAGCACTTAGACGCAAAGTTCTAATGTAGCATATAAAAAAGTATCTCAGATATAAAATCCCAAAAATAGAAAAGAAATGATTATAAGATTCTATAAAATATAATAAGAAACAAATATTATAGGATATATATATAAAATGATTAACAATTACAAATTTAGAAATTTTACAAAATTAGAGACTCTTTTACAAATACAATAAATTTGGAACAAAGTTTTTAAAATGTTAAAAACTGATCCGTAAAATATGCAAACAAAGTAAGAGAAAAATATACGCTTCGATAAGTTCAAGGGAATACGTCAAGTGCCAAATACTGGCGAATGCATCGAATTCAACTGGAATGCAACGATAATAATATCGTTTTGCTTTCCGCTTAATGCAAGATTAAATTTATCACGCTCTTGAATTCAGATTTATCCTTTCGGGCGCCATTATCGGGATACTGCAGTCGCAAAGTAACTTCAGTTTACGGTACCTTTTTCTCACGTCACGCTTGTTAAGAACGCGTCTGCAGTAGGAGAATGGACTGAAGATCTGGATAGCGGCCAATAAGCGAAAATAAATCGGGAGCCAACCGTGGATACGGCGAAAAAAATAAATCCCCAGCGCGACTCGCGGCGTCCGCTAATTTTACACGCAGGCGCCAGGAATGTTCGCCAAATTGCAACCTCGAGCTCGGTGAAAAAATAACCTCAGACATCGGAAGGAAACTTCTATCGCCGAAATATGTAAAAGACTTCTTATCATTTCGAAGATGAATTACAACCGACACTGATTTCTTTTCATAAATAAATTGAGAAGGCTTAGGAGAAAACATTGCAATCAACGTAAAATGAATTTTTAAATCGATTAATTTGCATACATGGTGTTACATCTCAGCACGTTCAATTTACATAACAAATTTTTTATTCAAATTGATGCTAATTTTTTCTGAATCTAAGCTGTGTGGGAGGCGTTATTTTTTCTTCCAGATTTGCATTCTTTAGCTCATTCAGAAGCTTTATCATGCTATTCCTAAAGATATAAAAATTTTGACTGGAATTATAACTTATCTGCGCTGATAAATATGATTTAAGGTTCTCCCGTAGGTGTAGCGTTTTATCGCCGCAAGTGCTCCGATTATTCTTCTATCATCGCGTGTTGTATGAACTGAACGTTACGGACGTACGAGAACGGACGAGAACGAATCGAACGACGGACGAGAAAATATAAAATTTGTGATGCGTGGTGTTCATAAATAATCGCGGTGTGTTTGCAAGACAGCGTTGATAAAATTTATAGACTTTCAACTTACTTATTTTTCCGACTTTCGAGCACTTGAAAGTAACAAAATAGTTGGCGAAGGATGATTGTTGCTGTTACGATATCAATTCCATCAATATTTCCGTTTACGACCATTCAATATTCGACGAACGTGTTCGCCCGCACTGAAACGTCATCCCGATGCGAGAAATACCCGATAACCTTCCACCTACCGCCTCTTTAGTAGCGCCGTTAGTGCTTTGAACTGCATTCGTATGCAGCTAACACTGTGCACGAAATTGAGAAAGAAGACAAATTGTATACCTATAACGATTTCAGTGAAGAAACTCACTGTGCACCGACTCTAAAAATGGCCAATATTCCTCGGAGGCGAGCCGCGAGGTCTGGAATGCTAATAATGCACTGAAGTATGTTTACGAAATATCAATTATTTTTTATAACGAATGCTCTGTGTAACATCTGAGCAGTGAGAAGGTTGAGCGTTGCATGCGATAAATTTCTGCTGTCAAGTTAATAGCGCCGTTAGTGCTTTAAACTGCGTTTGCATGCAGCCGGTGTGGCGTGGGAAATCGAGAAGTAAGAAAAATTGTATGCCTATAACGATTTCAGTAAAGAACGGCGTGAATTGACTAGTAAAACGACTAGCATTCCTCAGAGAAAGAGAAAGTGCATTAAAAATTTTCATAAAATTTCAAGCAAGTTCTTTTAGTGAAATTATATAAATTAATTTAAGTAAAAGGAGATTTGTGACATTATTCACTTTTTTACTTTAAGTCTAAAAAGTTTTTATCTTAAGTCTATAAAAATTAATTTATAATGTTAATATTTTTATGGCAACTCTTGTATAACATTTGAGACTTGAGAAGCGTTAAGAATTCTTGAAGTTTCTCAACGCGGTGGTGTTTTCAGGTACCATTCGCTCTCTTAGGTTTTTACTGCACGGCAATTTTCACTCGTGGCTATCACGTGCTCGAATTAAGCTCGACCAACGTGAAATACAGTACTGAGAATTCCATTCTCTTCTCTTGTTGACCTTTGGGAGATCGCGGAAGATTCTCGAGGGCAATTTTATTTGCAGGATCTCGATTAATTCTTGCACTGACAAATAATCAGATAAACATTCAATTGAATTTTATCTTATCTCAATTGCGCCAAAGAAATTCAGACGAAATTGTGAATACTAAGTATAAAAGTATATATTGTAAAGTCATCAAAATTTTACGAGATTTGTATAAGATTTTTCTCTGAGAAATAAGAATTCTGCATGATTTTCTCATATTTTTTTTGCTTTATTTTTATTACAATTCCATTAGTTTTATTTTGACTTTTTTTACATGTGATCTCTTCTACCTTTGATAAACTATCTAGTATAGAAAAAAAGTTACTTTAGGAAATATTAAATAACTTTTATTATGAAAGAAAAGTAATTTTTTATTAAAGTAAAGAGACAGCGATTTTTTTTGTAACTAATTATAAGCACACATGAAAGAGCGCATTATTCTTTGCACTAAAGCCTCTTTCAAATTGCAAATTCTTCGTTGAATTTTCAAATGAATTTCTCTTTAATGATTTTCGTGCAACAACGGACAGCGCCGTATAAGTTGGTGGCGTGCCACAATGAGAGTCTTCTTTAACGTGAAAGCGGAAACGGGACAAGAGTGGGTCATCCGCTACACCGAACAATAATTAATCTTCCGCATCGATTTTCATGCAAAACGAAAAAGGAAAAGGGGATAATTCCGCAGTTCCGACCGCACAGACTCTCGCTAGGCCGACATTGTTATCCCGCGACTTATTTTCTCGGCCGCTTTTCGCGGTTTACCACCGCGAAGAGTTGCTCCTACTATGCGGTTATGCTTCATTATCTCGGGAGAGTGCAAATCTTCTGTGAGAATTAATTAGAAATTACAGTTTCTCGAGTCTCTTGAAGGATTTGAAATCGACACAAATTTAAGACCGTCACAAATCTACGTTGCGCAAATCGAACGGTTGCTAACAAATATTATTTCATAGCAATATAGATAAATGCATAGCATTAAGATGCATTAAGATGCAAAATTTATACAGGAATCGAGATTTATATTTAACATAATCTTTTAAGAACATAGATTCCATTTTATATTTTTGCATAAATAGAATTTCCTAAGTAAAAAGCAAAACCATTTAACATCGCGAGCGACATTTTGCAACTTTCATGTGGATTAAGATTAATACGAAGATTAACCGACCAGAGTTTCTCTATTCGGTATGTGCGACGTGACGTGAAACTCCACGATTTATACGGTTTTGCTAACTGTGACAGAACGCGCGGTGCATCTTTGCGTAATTATCGCGCTTCATTTTTACGCCAGGAATGTCGGAAACAGTGCATGCCGCTTGCATATTTCACGAAGATTTATTCCGCCGGAGAAAACTTGACGGCGACGCTGCGGCGGAGTTTTGTATTATTTTGCGCAATATTCTTTTCAGATCACGCGGCGCGTGCGTCTGTAAGTTACCGCGATTTACAGTCGTTTTAACGTTAGTGGCGAATGCAAAATTCTAGACAAGGCCAACACACAATGGGATTATCCATTACATTATTTTTATTCAACACGTGTTCCAAGATTTTACACATAGTCTTTCTAATTATATTACAACTTGTTCGCAAGAAGCTTACATGTAGAGAAAAGAAGAATACGAAGCAAATATTTCTATTTAAAAATGTAGCATAAAAGTTTCTGGAACTGAAATATTTTTCTGTACGAACTTTCTGCTTTCATAGAAGATATGAATAGTCGAATAGAAAAAGCACGAAACAATAAAAAAATATTGGGTTAAAAAATTATTACAAAATTTTAAATGCAAATCGGAAACATCGAAAGGGTCGATATTATGCAATGTACAAAAACGTATATTTCGTTACATAGAGCAGCAGTTTGCAAGTAAAAATTGGACAGACAAATTCGTAACATTTTTTCAACTCGATTTCTCATTTACATACTGCAACAGGCTACATTGAAATCATCGACAAAGATCTCGCTAACAATATTATCCATACTATTTCATCGACATTGAATTTGAAACTGTCAATATTCACATAAGCGATATCGACATAAACATTCGCATGAATGATATTATCATCAACATTTGCAAGATATACATTCACTAATGTTTGCGTCTTATCGTCAGAAATTTATTAATTTGAAAGAAAAATTTTGATGGGAAAAATAATATTTTTTTATAAAATTGACGAATTTATTGCTTACCTAATTAGAGGTAAATACGCATAATTAGAAAACTTATACTGATTGCAGAAATATATATAGAAGATATGATGATTGCAGAAATATATATAGAAGTCGATGGTGCACAAAAATCGATATGTTGGTCAAATTCTGCGAAATTTTCATGAATAATATCAAGGTGATTTCAATTAACAATTCCCAAAGAGGAGGATCTGGTTTCCGTGGCTTTTCCGCATCCTTAGTCCTTTTCTAAGAAAATCCCGTTTGGGATTAGCTGTGAAAGCAGCTCCGCAGCAGCCTTGGCTCCGAGCTGTCTGACCCCGATGAGGAAATACTTCGGTAGCGTTTCATTCGAAGACGAAAGCGACGATATTCGAAGTCAGCGATTACTTGACACACATTTTACATATGCAGGAATTAATCCCAAAACACTATATATAAATAATTTTTAAATTTAAGTTTTTAAATTTATTTAAATAAATAAAAAATAACTTACTAAAAACAAAGATAACTATGATTACTTGAAAATCGCACAAATTAATGCAATCTCGCGAAATAAATCGCATATTTAGCGAGCTAATAGTTTTACTTTAAGGTGAGAGAAACGCGTCGAGGGAAATTTCATGGCGAGAAAATTGCTTGCGGCAAATCTTAGTTTGAAAAAAGAAAAAAAATGTCAGTTTAGAAAACTTAGCAGAAGAAATTTCAAGGAAACTCTCCTTTATCGAAAAATTGGACAATTTTAATCTATGATAACAAATTTTAACAGAAATAATATCTGCTTTATTTAATTGTAAAACATTAGTCAATCAGGAAAAGAAAAAAAAGTTACGCAGAAAATTACGCAGAAACTGAGAGAATATGTCAAAGCAAAGTGAAAAATATTTTTGATTAAAATTAAAATTGCAAATTGATTAAAAATTTGGCGGATTCGTATAAGACCGAATAATTGCTATGAGTGTGGTTTCTGTTATGAATGTCAGTATTCGGCAAACGACACATAAGAAACATATACATTCTCGTATGCTTGACACAGCGAGAAGTCAAATTCACACATACACCACTTAAGAAAATATATACGTATATGAATTCATGTAGTATGCGTGATGAATATTTGTCGCATATTTACCGATTTCGATAGTAGAACTCTAGAGATCGTTCCGCAAAGACACGCGTATCAATGCCAGTCAAATTTCTGCGCGAAAGAATCCGCTTCTAATTTTTCATGCTTCTCTTGTCTTAAGACTTTCCATGTGGTGCAAACATCGATTGAACGTTTATATCTGCCGTGATATTATTCGCTACTAAATCTCTGTTTACGATATGTTTCTCTACGACGCGACGCGCGGTCGCGAGGAGTTTGTTTTTCGTTCGCACATCCTTTGAAGCGGCCAGAAGCTTGGCACACACAGTCGTTTGGAGAGTCGATCTATACAAGGGAGAATTCTTGAAAAGACGTTCCACTTTAAAGAAAAGAGCAGCGACGTTGGGTCAACGGTCACACTTGACACACTTGCGAGATCAATCGCTTTTTGGGCTATAAGGTCGCACACCATTAATTCTTAATCCCCATCCAATATTTTTGCTTCGTTTCTTAGTATATTCTCCATTTTATTTTACTTTTATGATATTTTTTCTCCATTTTTGTTATACTTTTTCTTCCAGTTTTATCAAATTTCCAAATTTGTCGCCGTTGTCAAAGCAGATTACTGATAACATATTTTATGCGACATTTCGCGGGACATTTTGCGCGTATATTTTCGTATGCAAATATATATGGCTGTATAAAAATTTCCTTGCGATAAGCACTATTCTTCGGGTACATGTATCCTCACGGGTGCCGTCAGGATAATAGTATGCGCTCGCGCGAAAGCGGTCGAAAGATGGATGAACTGCACTCGATCGTTATTGTGTTGATAAGAAATTTGAGAATTAGTTTTTTTTTTTTAATTATTTTCTACGTTTTGCAAAGAGTTTGCAAAGAGACAAAGAAAGTAAAGAGATTATATAATGCGACGTACTTCTCATTTGTGAATGACTAAAGCTCTCGTTTGTAATCCGCTCGATTAGGATTATTATGTCGTGAAAACGCATGGTGCGATTATTAGGTACATTAATAGTATATTAAAAAATCGATTAAAGCATACAATTAGATAATTATGTATTATTTTATGTGCATCACGTATAGAGAGACATTATAAATTTCCAATAGTCTGCTTCGACAACGCAATCAAGTTTCAAAACTTAATAGAGTTAAAAAGGAAAGACGAGTATAATGCAATTTACTTGAAATAAAATCAATAGATATAATGATATAATTATACAGCACATAGTTATTATTGTGAATTTCCGAGATAATTTTTCTCTTGTCAGTTTCGAAATATCGCGAATTAATTAATGTTGAACAGTTCAGTGTTGAATTAACCTTAATTTAACTTTTATTTAAAATTTCATTATTTGGATATTTAATGGCCAATATTTAACAGTCGAGGTCAATTTGCAGTAAAAGCGAAGGAAAACACATTGTGTAATATTATTCTTTTTTTACACACATATATACACACAAGCATATTTTGTGCATTGAAATTATTTCACTTTTTCTGAATTAAGTCCATATTATATATGGACGAAAAATTGATTAAACAGTCGAATTCAATTAAAATATTCTGATGACTAATATTAAATATGCATTTTGTATTAAAAAATCGTGCATTAGCGTGATAAAAATACAATCCGCAATAAAATTCTCTGAAAGATAAAATTAACTGCACATTTCCAAGAAATACAGATAAAACAAAAATTAATTTATAATACATTACTTTGATGTCATATCAATCTTTGTACATTGTCAGGGCAATTAGATATCCTCGTAGGCTAAAAGCTTTACAATCTCAAATGCAATTCTCTAAGCTTGCGAACACGGCTGATCCGATAGAGAACTCTGGCTTTCAGCTTTATGCTTCGAGAAGCCGCATTGTGAAATATTACTCTTTTTCTTCACATACACGCCACATGCGACGCCCACGCATGCACGCACACACGCACACACACACACACACACACACACACACACACACACACACACACACACACACTTTTATATTGAAGTTTATTTCCTCTGGGCATAAGTTTTCACAAACGAAAAATTGATAAATTTAAATCCACGCCGCGAGGATTGGTTAGAATTTCGTGTGCAGACGACGGTCACAGAATCTTTGATCCGAAAATCGCCGTCAAAGAGACTAGAACACACGTGTCTGAAGCTTTGATTACGTACGTGAAAGGAATATATTGAATCGATGCGGAACTCGTGTCCATTAACTAGTTTACCCTTTATTGCTTTGACGGGAATTCAGAAGCGATAACATTTTGCAGTATTATTAAATCGTATTCCGCTGATCGATCAATCAATTTTCTATATAACTGCAGTTGATTTAAATACAAAATATGAATCGATGATCCTGGGTTTTTTTGTTTGTAATGTCACGCACGTTCGTTTAGAGAGAACACAAGATTTTAGCGTTTGCGACATATAATTTTTCCGTGACACTTTTTATTTATCGCCAGGCAAATATCTTGGGGCTTAGGAATATTTTTTCTGGTTGAATGCGAAATTTTTTAGTTTGACGTCATAGCAAATCGATTTTTCTTGTTATCTCGGGATACGTAAAAGTTTAATATTCCCATGAAGCAACCGACACTTGATTGACATAAGATGGAAAACTTCTAAAACTTTAAGGATTCGTTAGAAAGGGTTGATATTCGAATTTTTACTTTATGATTTTATCATCGTCGGGCCGAAATGGTTAATAACTAAATCTTCAGGGATAGTATAGTTATAAGATTTTTTATTAATGATATTGCAGAACAAAAATCAAATGTAAGCACAGTTAAAGATGAGGATAGAAACAATCAAATTTAGCAAATAATTAGTGATTAAATTTAATATTTATAAATCTAATTAATATTCATTACGTAAATATTGCATTAAGTTCAAAAGCAAGTAATGAGCCAATTCGCGATCGATGCGCGATCATCCATTTATTTCGACATTGACAATTCAATTTTTCGACCTACAAGGTATACGTTTCATTAGAGAGAATGGATCGTTCAATTTCTTCCTGAGATAATGAATTGCGCCGGTTCTCTATTTTCCCTCGAGGGACAAGGACGCGAAGGTCGAGATTGAAGGATGATCCGCTGGAATTCTTAATACGCAGTTTAACGCCTCTCAGATTAGAGCGGCAAGGATTGCTGGAAGATTCTTTCTCCGCCCGGCGATCGATCGATCTCGTTAAGCACTTTCGTCGCGGCGCTGGTCGCTTCGCGCAATATCGCGATACTCCTCGTCGGCACGGTGTCGTTGGCATTCAAACGCAGTTTCATGCATATTGCATAAGATGTAAAACAACTTACAGGGACAATGACGTCAGTGTTGTCGCACGGGGTTGGAGAAAGAGAGAGAGAGAGAGAGAGAGAGTGGGAGAGCGGGAGACCAAGAACGAGACTGCGTCTTGTTTGTCGCATGCAGCGGACGTGACACGGACAAGATTAACGCTTTACACCCTGTTTTCCTCGGGGTTGTATACGCAACCTTCTGACCGTATCAAGACTTCGGGTCAGCGCTTGAAACTTTTTTGTTTTGTTTTTCGTTCTTTATATTGATTCCACTGCAATACACATTTAATTAAGTTTAATTTAAAAAATTAATAAATAATTGTACATAAAGGCTTCCGAGTGCTCGCATTTGTTGCAATTATTGCAAAGAATTGACAAAGAAACATGTTATTTTTAATTAATCGCGTAATCTATTTGCGTGAGGTAGCAAAAAAATGCGCGACTTAAGTCATATTTTATTTTAAAAGAAAAACAAGTTTATTGTTGATAGCCATAAATATTTTGTTTTTTCCTTGCACATTCTTCAGAATATAGATATTATTCACAAAGTAGGGAAAGTAGCAAAGGGGTTAACAGAGAGCCTGATAGAGATAACATCGGGAAGCTTTATGTATCAAGCTCCGATTTACGTTGAGTCACCGATGTGAGTCCCTTGCATCTCGAGAAAGGAGCACGGCGCGGGATATTGCTAGGCGGGGTTACCGGATGTGACGAAGAAAAATTGACTGAGACGACGATGCAAAGGGATGTACTTACCCTATCCGCGTTCTTCTTCAATGTGTTCGCACTCGTCGTTACGGGAGGGCAACCTTTTCGCTAAATAAATGCGAGCTATTTATCTTTTCTGGTCGTAAACTGAGAGCCGTCGCATCGTAATATAGGATTCTCAAATCGGCCTGTCTGTGCATCCATTTGTAACTGGGCCGGCTTAAGAATATCAATTTTTCCATGAGCCATTTTTTCATTCGCGGAAATTTACTATCCATCTTTTTCTTGAACTGCCATAAAATAAAGTAGCAATAAAATAATATGCTTTCCTGAAGGGACAACGTAATATCTTTTGGATAAACTCTTAAATAGTAGCATTTGCCGCTGTACTTTTTCAAACGCCTGGTAGTTCTATTTCTTCCTTCGTGACAAAGAAATGGTGTTGTTCACGCTGCATTTTGTTGAATCTCTCAATTAATTAATTAAATATTCTTTGATTAATTTTGTCTTTTATTTTATTGTCATTTATCACAATTGTAAAAAATTGATTTTACGACGTTAAAATAATTCCAGTGATTTCTCAATTATTCGAGATTTATTTGAAACTTGAAGAAATAAATGTGTGCAATGCCAGGCATTATTTCAAATTTTTTTAGAACATTTTATCGCATAGTTATTAAAATATTATTTATTTAACATGTCATTTATTCAATGGTTTTTGTAGGCTAATCAGACAAAAATCAGACAATTTTGTTTAATTATAGGAAAACTACTTTTGAAGTATTTACAAAAATTTGAATATAATTAGGTAAATATGTTATAAAGCCATATTTGAATTTTGCGAAGATTTACCACGTTATTGTTCAATAATTTTTATAACATAATTTCATATCATGGAGAGTAGAAAAATAGCAGCAAGAAGTATATCGTTATTTGCGTGTGAAGATACAGTCAAGTGAAACAAAAACTGTTTCGTCTGTTGTTTTCTATCATATTTTCTGTATACATCTAACTCTACTTACTTTCTATATTTTTGGCAACGATTGTACCGTTGAAACTACCTTAATCCAAGAGCAAAAGCTTATTTTTTTTTATATACTAGCAAAGAGAAGAAGTTTGCTGATATAGTACGTATTATTTTGTTTTCTAAGCTCTAATTTTTAGCAGATAGCTTTAAATAAGAGTTTATATTCTTCTTTCTTTTTTTTTCTTTTTTAAATCTTATTTTCTAGTTTAAATTTAGCCGTTTTTCTCCATTTACATTTCCCCTTCTCTTCTTTAGATACTCGAGTTTACGGGTGTAGCTTGACTTAGCAGATTAGTGTATACGCGAATTGACAACAAATTAGAGTAAACGTGTTGTGCACGTGATGCGTATGCGGCACGATTCTTGCTGAAGAGATTAACAATCAAAGCGGCGATCAATCGCGATTAATTATCGCGCGACGATGAATAATCTAGCGAGCAACGAACCGTTAGATTAGTAGTCTTTATTTGGCGCCGTGGCGAACCGCAAATAAACATGCTCTGCGACAATAACAACGCGACGGTAGTATAACGACCCTGTGCGAAAACTCGGGTGGGTGTATCATTGGACGCCCTTCGGCAATCGATGCCGAAAGGATAATAATATGCATGGAAGCATTGTTTTTGTTTTTGTTTAATGAAACCCGTGAAATTCGACATAACTAATATTTATTCAAATATAAATTTCTGAAATGCTTTTATTAGAAATGGATTTTATTATAATTTGATAACACCCACACACATAATATACGGTGACTTTTAATTTGTTATATTTTTCTATTTTATCTAGAATGTTGATTTTCATAAATCACACTTAATGCATTTATTCCATAAATATCTGAAATCAGAGTATTTATTTTTATGGGAATTCGCTTGCTTAGAAGTTGTATTTTATTGCTTTATCTATTAGAACAAAATGATTAGTACAGAATACCGAAACTAAAACTTATACAAATAAATGGTGTGAGCACTTTTACAAAATACGTGTAGGGAAAGATTTATCTGCAAATAGTCGAACGAGAGAGTGATAAGAGAGCAGCCACAGTATCCCGGAAAATTAATTTTACTCGGCATCGCGTGCGTGGATCGATTGCATGATCGTTTGGCGACGATTTACGTTCTCGTTTTGCTCTCTGATTCCTCGTCGCCGCTACGACTGGCGCCGTCGTCAGTCGTGGGTCGTTCGTCGATTTATCGCTCGACTTTTATCACTATAACGAGAACGTCGGAATAAATGCTCTCGTCACCGAAAGAAGGCCGGATGCGAAAGTAACGCAGACCAAAAATTTAGATTGCGAGTTTAAAACATGATGAAAAAGTGCCGCAAAAAATTAATCACGCGATCAATTAATTTTAATTGTTGTAGTAATTACCGTCATAATTACTTTTTTAGTCGTTTATACGCGCAGAAAATATTTTTTCGATAATAATTGTAAAGCAGAAAGATATTGAAATATTTATATCCGTTGCTATTTTCTTCTTTTTTTTTACTTTTATTACATTAGCTTTTATTTTTTTATTTATTTTAATGAAAAATGTGAGGGAGATGCGTGCAGCTAATGCCGATTACGTGTTTGTTTACTTCGATGAAAATAAGCGAATCGTGATGGATTGAAATCGAGCAAATTGAGGTAGTAAAGAGTTAAGCGCCTCATTGCATTCCTGCCGGGAACTGTCGCGGAAAAGCAGATGCTTCTGATTAGCATAAATAATCATTTTTTGTCGATGTTCTAATTAGTTATTCAATGAACACTTAAGAAATGTCTAAAACAAAGATATTGAATATTATTTCTGTCTTGTGGTCTGTAATTGAAATATAATAATTTATAAAACAGATTTATATTTTATCAGACGCTAATATTTTATCGCACTCTTTTTAGACACTTTATTCGAATCAGATTTAGACATCGTAAAATACTGCAAATTAAATTCAATACTCTTTTAAACTATCCTATTCCATGAAAATGTCAATAGACTCGAATAATGCGAGATAAGGGAAACGCTCGATAGAAAAGGCAAGGGTCAGCTGGATTGGCTAGATAACTCGAATATTACTTCAAGATTCAAGGATTATCCTTACGTTTATGTGTCATCAGCATATTATGTAGAAATGGCCGAATAGGCTTTTATAAAATTTACAGTAGATTTGCTTCTAGGAATTTTGTATTATTAACATTTATTTTTATTAACTTTTTAAAGGAAGGAATTAAATTTTCTCTAAAAATATTAGTGAGTTAAATTAGATTAAAACTAAATTTCTTACTTTTCTTGATTTTGCTAAAGTTTTAATAACGTATTTTCCGTACTGTTATTTCTTGAAGCAGGATCTCTAAGTGCAAAATCAGATTCAACTGTTTGCAATCTTTAGACACATACTTAATGCCATAATATTGCAAAAAAAATCAAATTAAAGCAACAGAAATGATTAAACAATTAAATAATAATTTTTATTTATTTTCTAAAATATAATAAATTGAAACAGATTTATACTTATTGATATCTTTATAAGAACAAAAATGTTGGATATTAATCGCTCCTGTTTGTGTATTGTTAAATTTAATATTATTTAAAAGTTTTTGCTAATCATAATATAATTCATAATATTCAAGTATACATTTTTTTTCTGTAGCTCCGTATCGACAATTCGAGGACGCACGAGTTGAGCTTGATATTTACAGAGCATTAATCGCCACGGCATGCCTGTCAACGGAGTACGCGTATTACCAAATATGCCGTCGAACGTCCCGCATCTGCAGACCTTGATACGGGAGTTTGAGACGACTTTCAACGACTGGAGCAGCCACCGCAGCTCCGGTTCGGAGTCGTCGGCTTCGAGCGGCGGCAGCTTCGTCAAGAAGATCGTGCAGGCTTACGAGATGAATATGAAGACATCTTTGGAGAATGTTCAGCGGAACCGAGTTGAAAAAGAAAACGACCTCTTCAACAACCTCGAAATCATTCGGAACTGGAAGAACGCGGAGAAGAGCGATTCGAGCCCGACGGGGTGTGAATTCAGCAATCTGCCAGCTTCGAACAATTTGAAGATGAAGTCCACGATTTTTTCCGTCCAATCTGTTGCCGAGAATGATTTTGTGGCACCTAATCAGCACTGTTCGAACAGCAACGACAGCACAGCCCTGAAGACGAGGTCGGCAGTTTTTTCCAAGATCAACATGTACGGCCCCGAGAGCGAGCTGCCAAATATTCCATCGAGAAAGAAGAAAATAGGTCAATTTTTCTGCAGTTCCTTGAAGAACGAGGTTGAAGATAAATCAAAAAGTAATGGATCGATGACTTTCTCAAGTTTCTTGGAGGATGAGGACAAGGACGAAGATCCACTTGACAATATCTTGACGAATTCCCGCGATTCGAGCGGCATCAACGACAACAGTTACAGAAACTTGCAGATCGATCTGTACAATTTCGAGGACAAGAAATGGGAGCACGAGCTCTCTTCGAGTTCGTTGCCGTCACTGAAGTCTTCCTCGAAATCGTCGCACGACGACGTGCTGAGCACTAGCACGGATTCATACTCTCAGACTATCACCATGACACGCTCCATGGACGTTTCGAGAGACTCAGAAAATTTTCAGAACATGGAATCGGAAACGATGCAGTCCTGCTTCAAGCTGGAATCTCCGTGCAAGATCGGCGCTTCGCTTAAGCGACCGATCAAGATTGACAATAGCGTGTGCGTGACGTGGGCATCGGCGATAAGCGAGAGACTGTCGCAGAAGAAATCATTGAAGAAACTGCTATCGGCGATCAATTCCAGGTTGTCGCTCAATTGCAAGAAAATCATCGGGAAATCGAGAGGGAAGCAGCGGAAGGAACAGCAACATGTTGTCGACTCGGGATTCGCCGAGCAGTTCCCGTCCCCATTGTCCTTTCTCCCGCAGAAGTCTTCCGATCACGATGAGAAGCTGTCGACAACGCCGACCTTCGGGACCTTCGGCCACGCGAAGACCACGAGTGAATGTCGCGCCAGCAGCAGAAGAACAGCCGATAATCCTCGCATAGTGTTGACCGAAGTATCTCACGGGGAACTTACTCTCACGGACGACCCTGAACTTTCCGATCCGATCTCTTGGGTGTCTATACGCAGCACACCTTCCTCCTCCAGGAAGCATGTTGACCTTTCGTCGAAGAATGCGAGCTTTTCGAAGCTAAAGGCGTCTTGCGAGCACCCGTTGATTCCTAAGCATCCCCATCTATCCCAAAGCAAGATTCCCAAGCACCCTTTCGTTGCACAGACGAAGATGGATCAGATGGAGAAGGGGGGAACGGCGGCAAAGGAGGAAGAGGTGAAGCTTCGTACGAACATGGAACTAAGATTGGATGAACAGGAGCTGAGATCTATGTCGTCTACACTTCTATCCATACCTGCGTTGAACATCTCGTATGTGCATCCCAGGACGTGCGAATGGGTAGCTTCATCTCCAAAAAGCAGCTACGATCTACTAAGGTAATTTATGAATGACGCTACTATTAATTGTAGTAGTTTATATACATGTATATATAATTTAATAATATAATAATAATTAATGTAAAACTAATTTATTCTAAATATGTAAATATAATAGATATAAGATAGAACTTTTGATATTTTTATACTTTTTTTCATTTTCTATTACAAAATGATAGATAATAGAATGCATAAAATTGAAATAATATTAATTATTGCAATGCATGCATATACATTTAGCGCGCAATCGTGTAATTCAACGTTCGACGAGATCGCTCTTCATCAGGAATCACTAGTCTACGACGTTCCGAAGCAGGTGTTTAATCTCACCACGGATTCTACATCTTCCGTCCAATTGCACGAGAGAAGCGAGCCTCGCGCGCCCCGTTACGCCACCGTCAACTCGAAGAACCTGAGATTCTCCATGTCTCGGGAGAAATTACGGGCGATTGAAAGGAGCTTCGATGCTTGAAGGGGCATCAGAAGTATATTCGCTCGGAAAAGACTCTTCCAACAAGTTTTGCAGAGCTGCCGTCCGCGATTTAATTAAACTTTGCCGCACATCGTGCCGGATAATCTGTCCGTGTGATTTACTGTTACGGTTAATTAATCTGCACTTGACTTAATTTTTTAGATTAAACGATTTGGTTTCACGATACTTAGGTCGATGAGAGCGATTTACGCTTGTTTTGCTAGCGTCCGATGTTTGCGCTGAAATGACATGTGATTGTTGGCAAACGGATTTGTTGCGTCAAGCCACCGACCGAGTTTAGTTGACAATGCAAACCGCAGGACATCACTGTGCAATTATTCTAGTCAATAGAATTCTAATTTGTTGTGAATTTTGATTGGCGGTAATCTTGTTTAATGACGTAATTCAATAAGATTTCTACGACGATACTCAACGAAGTTGAATCCTGTCCGAATTTTCATAAAACTCTCATATTTCCGCCAATCGTTGCGTTTTATAGTGCTGATTTCATTGACTAGATTATTTTCACACGGCTAAAATGCAGAGTGTCAGTTGAAAAGGCATTTTAGGAAAATTAGAAGTTCGATTTGTACGCGTTTTCCTCTTTTGTGGAAAGGACTCGTGCGCGTCTCTTTTTTAGGAACGTCAGTACGAGCACTCGGGAAAATTTCCATCAAAGAGAAAACTGAGCGATAATGTTACGTGCGATTTTATTTTCGCAAGAATTTCTATCAGGAAGCATAATAACATTTCGCTCGTTTGCTAGAAATGTCGCACGACAATTTCACAATTAGCGTCGTCCACGAGATTGCTCTTTTAATTGCCTTTTTAAAATTTTTTAAATTTTATCCGATTTAATTTTTCCGTCTCTCGCGTTGCGCAAAAGGAAGAAGGAATTTGACATTGGCGTACAATTCTATTTACTCGTCTGTCTTTCGATGAAATTTCTAGCTTTCAATCCGCGACAGGTTCATATCGCGAGGATCCCGTTCATTTCTCACGAAATGACACACGAAGATCCCTTTAAAAGATCTGATAAGATTGTACGAAAGCAGAAAGGCATATCATATAGCGTTTACCCTTATCGACGAAGACGCGCTCTTCGAGTCTCTCGTATTTCTTGTGGAAATATCGAAGACGATCTCGAATAGCATCGAACAGACTGCCATTTGTACAATAACGATTTTGCAACTTCTGCCATTGAAATCTGTCAATATATTACTTCCATTACAGTTAGATATAGAAATAAATAGCACTTTGACATTGTGTGCGGAATTGACTGAACATACCGACATGTGTTCGATAGATTTGTACTACTTCTAAATATAAGAAGACTTATATATATATATGTTTTATATTTTTTTGTATCTATATTTAGTATATATTTTTATTCTAATGTCTGCTTTGCCTCTTTCGTTCCAATAAATAAATTACGTCAAATTTGAAATAATTACTTGTAAGTTTAATTCTAAAAGTCTCCATATCTTTCTGAATTTGAATCTTGCGTTTTTTTTGTGATAGTCTTTATTATTATTGTTATAAAATATAAAAATCTTGTAAGTTTGAATTTACAAACATTTTGACGAACTATTTACAGAGATGAATGATAACTCAAATTTCCAAGCTTGCCGTAAAGATGTTTACGAACGCCTTATTAATGTTTATGGATCTAAGGTTGATGGGATGCTTGAGAAATACACATATAATACATCACCGGCAATAATGCCCCGATAAAATGGAAATTTCGCGTGAGGCGATGAAACCAGCGCAAATTCATGCTTGACGGTCGATGTCAAGGCGATTTGCATGAAATTCTTACTCAGACATGTTGTAGCGCCGGTGACAACGATCATCCGGTATAGAGGTCGCGAACATACGGAGCAAGGACGAAGTGTACGTCTGCGTGGCGGAAGAAATCCGCTGCGCAGTAATACAGAGGAAATTGCACGTAACGACGCGATATCGTCTCGCGGCTACACGGAATCCTGTAGAATTTTCCTGGGAAGAGCCACTCGTTTCGACCAGCTGGCCGCTTAACTCCCGTCATGCGCGATAACGTTACGCGATCACAGTTGCTTCCTTAATCCTTCAACACAACATGTTGCCTTTATTCTGCGAGATATCAAAGTTCGCGCAATAGTTTGTCCTTTACTAATTTATTTAGTTTTATTTGTCTAGCTTATATATATATATATATATAATTTAAGAATATCGTAGTTTCGTCGCAGTTTTTTAATTAATGATAATTAAAAACTGATGGATCTTTGAAATTTTTAGAATCCATTGTTTAAATAAATTAGTTAAGTCTACTTGAGATTAATTTTTAATAATGTTAATAATGTTAATTAATTATCACAATTACGATAATTATTTGTCGCTGCAGCGTTAGATTTATAGGTCTGGGAGTTTATAATTGCTCGTGTATTATCATGTTAATTGTAACTTTCGTCGTTCGCATAAGCTGACAGTTACCGCTGTCGAGTAGTATCAGTGACGGGTGACGAACTCCGGAATTTCATTATTCTCTATCTATCCTCCTGAAATTCAATTAATCGTCAAAACCACGTTGAGTTTGTCGTACTTCATACTTCGTCCTCGGCATTTAATTTAATCCTCGTATACCAAATTTATTAAGCCTTTCGTGATATATATGAACTATCGTCGAACTATTGCTCGCAAAAATTGATGAATTGAAAACGATTCACGGGAATTCATTGAATGGTTATATTTTCAATCTTCAAAATCAGGATTTCACTGAAAATTGTTACATTTCCATTTTTTTAATTTTTGTTTGCCTATTTTAATTTTCACGTGTGTCATTTCTGAATTACAAGATAAATTTTGTTTACGACAATTGCTTTTCAAAAAATTTAATTAAATTATTGCAATAGAATAACGTTTTGATATGTTTTACGAAAATCCTGAAATACTGGTTCATGTAGAATACAAAGCAGAAGATATGCAAGTATTAATTGTTTGCAAATTAATTAATTAATTATTATATATATATTATATAGCGTCCTTTTTTCTATAAATAAAATTTTTAGTTTTGATTGTTGTTTTTTTTTTCAGGTTTACCAATCACCGCAGGACCATCTCTCAGTGACGTAGGTAGTGGCGTCTGCCCACACTGGAAAATACGCAATGACGTAAGTACATACATCCATAGAAACTCGCCCACGCGCATACATATAAAGCGTCCTTCAGAGACATTTTCTTCTATGGATTCCTTGACCAATTTGAAGTCCGATCGAAGCATTTATTTTAATATCGCGGAACTTTTACGATATTTCAACATATCAAAATGAAAAACCAATATTAAAGCAAATAAGATATAGAGTATTGTTTTATCTATATTCTGTAAAATATAAATAAAATAAACCCGATATGTTTTTATTATTAAATTAGTATTAAATTTTTATTTGGAAACATAATTGTATTATCGTGAAACAAAATGTTTCTCAAGTATCTTAACTTAAATTAACACAAGTTGCTCTAATATAAAAAACTTGTGTATTTTCATTAGTTTAAGAGACTATCACAATCGAAACTTTATTATAATGATTTAATTTTCTATCAAAATTCTATTTTTTAATGAAATATTTTATAGATTGGTTTTCCGTAAATTAAAATTTTTTTTTCTGACGTAAGTATTTCAAAGGTCGGAAATTGCTTTGTTGTCTAAGTTATAATAATTTTCCGTCTTCTATGTCGTGCTATCGTTTTGAACCGTGCAACGCGTGCAATGAACATTGAAAAGAATTCGCGTGCATCTGCTGCGGAGAGAATAGCATCGGCGCGAACCGACGAAAGGCGCAATTTTCCGGAGCGATGGGGTGGAAAATAGATGCAATGCCGCTGTAGTAACATTGCCGACGACTGCCGACGACGAAGATCTTGTTTTCCCCGTTTCTCGGCAACGGCCGTTTCTCGTGACTCGTAACATCGTCGTTCCCAACGAAGTGTCACCGTTGACACATTTTTTTGCGAAAAAAAACCACCGGAATTGAAAGTCGCTGTTCAGGTATGCATTCTGGAGAGCAAGTAGGAAAATGTGTCAAGTAGGTGGCGTAATTTTGTTTCTCGGATTCTTGAAGAGATGAGTTTGACTAAATATTTTAATATTATTGCACGTTAAACTCAGCGTAAAATATTATTATTAAAGAAAATTTAGAAAAATACCACACTACATTTTGAATATTTCGGTACAGTAAGGATAATAGGGTTGAATGCACACGATATCTGGAAAGTGTTCAAATAGTCAGTGAAAATATAATCCCCGAGGACATGAATTATTACAGTCCGCTTTTCGCACAGCTATATGTGCTCGCTTCTTTGCGAAAGTGCACTTTTACAAGGAGGAACCGGAATATTATTTCTCCTCTCTTTTGAAAAAACATACATACACATATATTTTTTAATATTTTCTTTTTAATATTACGGTATGTTTTACATCTTATCATTGTTTCTAATTTTTTATATCTCTCTTTCATTTAGTAAATATTTTTACAAAGAGAAAATTGAGACGTTATCAAAGATTCTTCCGACCGTTATTGAAGTGAGAGAATAATAATAATAATTAAAATTTTTGTTTGTGTGTGTGAGAGTTATGTATGATGCAAAATACAGATAATAGATTGCTGTTTCAGTATAACATGTCTATAAGAAAGAAACATTTTATTTAAAATATAGTATAAAATAGTAATATAATGTACATATAAAACAGTAATTTATTTCATTTTTCAATGAGCAAATGCTTATAGAAACTACTAAATCATAGTAAAATATTGATTTTATTTTTAATTATTATTTAAGTAAAACCAGATAGATTTTTATAGTATGATTAGAATTCGTGTCGCCTTCCTTTCCTTAAAACTTTTGCATGATCGCTTAGTTTCGAGCGATCACCCGGCAGCAAGCAATACTATGCAAATTGAGTAGCGCAGAGAGCCTGTCGGAAAGAGGCTACACCTAAATTCGTAATTGTAAGATGCAAACCGCTTCGTTTGCATCTTACAGTTTTTATCTTACAGTTTTTATCAAGCTATCATATTGCTTTAAAATAATATTCTTTAACGACATATTCAAGGATATTGGATATTGATATGAGAATATTGGATATTAACTTTTACTATTATATTTTTATGAAAGGTAAAATAGAATATATTTTCTGAAATAGAGATATTCAAAGCTTTTAATATAGTTTGAGAGATCTAAGTGTAGTTTTAACAAAACGCGAAACATAACGATAAATTTTTTTGACGACATCGAATTGTAATGTCTTTCTACACAGAATAGTGGGCGGTAATTTGAGTTCCTTTGCAGTGGTTCGCGTCTTCGTTACTCCGCAGTTTACGACGTAAACTGGTAAAATTTAGATCAAAGCTACATTCTACAGCTACGTAGACGACGAGAATATTATTCGAAATAGAACTCACCGAGCTGCGTGGTGTCACACGTTTTTGATATTAAAATCAGCTCAGTGAATTTTCCCTTGACAAAAGTAGCATAATTATGCTTTCGTATTCGCCTTTTGATATATCTACCTTTTCTAATTTAATATGAGATCATTATACTCTCTATTATCCAAGTGAATTATATTTTAAGTCTTTCTGGCTTTGCAACTTGTGATGCAAATCATTAAAATTTACGAAGTTTACATCGAGGTGGAATATAGAGAAGAATATGAGCTAATGCAGAGCTTACGTGTTTTTCCACTTCGCTGAAGTTCTACAAAAATTCAAATATTATTCGTCAATGTCAAGTTCTCTCTGCTTTACGCCTTGCAAACTTATCAAATTTGGCGAAATATGTATCATGCGTTGCACTGACATGAAATATAAAGGAGAATATTTTCTAAATATTTTAGATTGACAGATTTTTCCTACTTTAATGTTTCAACAATATTCTTCTCTTTTCTCCATTTTACAAACCAATATCTTTACTCTCATTTTTTAGAAAAAAAGCATTATTTATTTTAAAATTTTAAGAGATATTTTTATAATCGGAAAGCGTATTGATAAATACTGCAACAATGCGGAAGAGAGAAGGGAACGTTATCGAAATCGGGAATTCCTGACATTCCAGCATCCCTCTTCTCGCTTTTAACGTCCGAGCAACCCACCCTGTTATTTGTCAATGTCCGGACCTTTGCCGTTCGAAAACAACGCATGTCGATCGACGTCTTCACATCCGCGGGTAGCGAAGTTGTTCCGGTTCATGTTACTCTCGACATAAACTAATAAAATGTGTCGATAGCAGCGGGGACCAGCGACACTGAGACGCTTTACCAGTAAATCCAGTTCGCCAGCTTTATAAAGTGGCATGTGACAGTTTGTGGTGATCGTAACATAAAGCTCTCTTTACTATTTGCGGTTTATGTATGCCAAAATGAAATGGACACTTTGTTACACACGAGGGAGATAGACGTAAAATAGCTATGATAATTTAATACTTACGGGAATACTTTTATCGGTGTCAGATTATACTATTAGGAGAAATATGTGAGAAAGAGAGTTAAACAATTCTATTCTAGACAGTTCTCGCATTAGTCAGAAAAGAAATTACAATTTTCAATCTTTGTCGAATACTTTGAGTGGTATTTTCGAAATGCATTTATCAAAAAAATTGCGAACGCTATCAGAGACGTTTTTCCTGAACTTTCTTTGGAACATTCTAATAGAAGTTTTAGCATGTCTGAATTATACCAGAAAATTCTTCGAGCGTCATAAACGATCTTTCATTAAAGAAAGAAGTTCCACGAAACGCAGATACTGTGTTTTTACGAAACGGCTGAAGTTTGCATTTCGCGAAAACTAAATTTGCCGCATGGACGATTATGATTATGGTTGCAGTTTGACATTCAGGAAATTGAACTCAATATGTCTTGTTAAAAAAAAAGTTTAACGAAACAAAGGGAAATTCTCTCTTACAAAATTTCATGTTCTTTATTTTATTTATAGTTTATGAGAATGACAATAATTTTGTGTCATCATATACGTTTGAAAATTGCAATTCAAGTGACCGCATTGCAAAGTTATATTAAACAATTTTCCCGTTCGATGGATAAATTGATAATAAATAGTCCGTGCAAGATTGAACATGCTTGCTAGAGGCGAACTACGTCGTCAGTTTCTCGCAACACCGTTTCGTAATTTATGAAATTGTTAATTTTCTTTGCGTTAGCTTGGAGCATGGCGCAGTAACATGCAAACATGAAGTAAGCGATAATTTTATAAAATTTGTTATATTGGATATTTTAGATAAAAATATATTGCCCGTTAATGGCAGATTTTTGAAATCATTTTATGAAATTTTAACTAACGATTAAAAGGTCGAGGCAATAGTTATTAAATGTGAAGGCTTGGAAAGACACTTTGTATATAGCGCGATTGAGTAATTTTGTGAAACATAAGATTCACTTATAAATTATTCACAAACTTGCAAATTACAAAATCTATGTACAGCCATATATTTTCGTTTGATCAATCAGAATCTTTTTAAATTGAAATTTTATTGACGCTTTTTTCTACATTTATTTACTCAATTACGAGTCTATTATTACGATTGTTTTAACTGCAGTAGTTTTAAAGTGGCGTTTGCTTTTACAAAACTGCATTCCAGAAGAGACGGCTTCTTTCGCAAAATTTGAAAGAGTCTACTGTAATCACTGATGGGCCCAATTGGTATGTAAATGTTGCTGCGCGCAACTTCGCCGCTACCGCAGACAATCACGCTACTACTAGCTGAAGGAAAGTAGTTTAAAGCAGATGTAGTCGGGCGGAACAAGCATGTTTTCCTGAAATTATCGGATACGAGAAGATTTAACAAGATTCAATTGAATTTGAGATTTTAAATGATAATGAAGAGAATGTAAGGAAATTTATCGACAACTGCACGTGATGAAGCGAACGTTATATTGTAGCGCAAATAATTTTCAATTTTTTAATTATATTTGGTGAAAATATGATACTAAATATATGTACATATTATATATTATTGTACATTATTTTCGTATTATATGTGATTTCTCTACAAATTGATTTTATTACAAAATTAAATATTTAAGGATTATTATTGATGTTATTACAAAACACATATTTCTAACACATCGATTTTTTGCTGGATGTGGCCGAATATACTTCAAAATTTACAGTCGTGAGATACGACCTCATATCTTGTAATACCTTGCTTTTATTTCCGACGCACTCTCAGTCCGGTAGCTGCAGTAGTATAACTAGATATGTGGTCAACAGAGCGGCTATCTGGAAATAACATTAATCACATGATGACTTCTCAATATCTAGTATCGAATACCTACTAAATTTCAGAAGAATAGTTTGACGTGTTTAAATAAGAACAAAACCGTGCGAATTATAAATTTACTTATCAACTAATTAATACAATTAACATAAAATCTATACGATTTAAAAAATTAAATCTTAACGTAATATTTTCTTCTTTTTTATTTTAGAAATGATAATATGAAACATTATTAAGCATTTCAAATGAGACACATAGAACACATAGTTAAGGTTTAAACACGAAGTTCTGGTAATCTAACGCGATCTATCTCTTCGCAAGAGAATCGGGACTTTGCGTTAAGTAAGAAACTATTGTGGGAGTTTCAAGGAAGGTTGCGCAGATACTCTCGAAATGTGTATTTGTACAACTGTGCTACAGTTATAAAATTTTGTCGAAACACCGAAACTAGAGGATCGTGGTGTTTCGAGTGCACACGAGATTGCTCGGTTTACGGAACCGAAACGCGAAATTGAAGGGCGCGTTTCGAGTATGCGATTTACGGACGCGTTTACACGGTGGCATTTACGTTACCACACATTCCGCTGGGACACCGTATCGAAGTCAATTAACCTTTGTCTTCATTACGTTATATCGAACTGAGCTCGATCGAGTAGTTTGCAATATAAAAACGATCAATCTAATTATAACATCGTTTTTGGCATGTAAGATTTCTCTTATTGCTTTATAACGTCGATTACCTATTTATGAATAATTAATAATTTTTGTTTTCAACTTAATTGCTTGTATTAAATATTCAATATTTATTAGATTGAATCGAAAAATAACTCAAGTACTTTCTTCCGGAAATGTGTAGCGGTCAACAAAGATGTTTATGCAAAGAGTAGAGTTTTATCAAATATCCGTTACTTTAGATTACATTTTTTAATTTAATCGTTAATTTGCACGTACATTTTGATGCAGACTTTTACATACTTTTACATTATTCATTTTTATTCTGCGTTTTTTATATACCTATTATTTGTATTGTCATATTGTATTTATGTTTCAATGAAATGTTACATCTGATAAATTTGACTTGCAATGTTTCTGCTTTAATTATCTCGATTTTGGTCGACGCGTTGAGAATATGAGATTGCACACGTTCCTCTTTAAATCGTACAGTCTCTGGTGATAACATCGCGGCGAGAAACGTGTTTAATTTTCCACGAAACTATCTGGATAATTTAGCGATTTTGAAATTCGGATTCGTTGATTTATGTTTACGTATCATTTTCACAGGAATAAGTCTTAATTTTGCAAAGCGTTTATCGTTATTGATTACTTTAATTTTTTCGCGTGTCTACATGCATGCGCCATTCATTCAAAGTGTAAATTTTGCTTAATTAAAGTTTGCGCCCAACGAATTACAGAATTAATTGTTACGTGCTCGCGATTATTCTGCATGAATAGGAAGTGGAGCATTCGAGGTATAATTCGTTTAATGAAAATCCCTTCGTAATCCGCACAATGAAAGAAACATTTTGGGATAAATATAAATATAAATATTACGTGATTGGAAATTAAACAGGTATTGAAACAAGAGAATACAAAATTGATATATATTAAAATATAGAATTAATATATAAAATTCGAAAGAGAGGGAGAGAGAGACGTAATTAAAATTTAGCGTCCTTTGCGTCACTCTCGTTTTTCATTACTCACCGAACGTAATAACGGCAAGTTCACGTAAAAGCATCCGCCAGCGGAAAAGTTGAGCTTTCGATTTATGAATTGCAACAACGACTCGGCGCATTCCTGTATTCGAAGAAAAGTCTTTATGTAGACTGCAGTCGTATTAAAATCGTTGCTATATGTAAATACAACAAAGACAGCATTGTACGGCAAGAAATGAATGACGTTGTTATGAGGAAAATAAATTATATTCGTGAAAGACTTGGCATGATTTCTATCGAAAAATATCGGCAAGAGAAGTCCGCCAATGAAACGAGAACGGCTTTATCTACTTACTTCTTTTTTCTTCATCAATCTTACTTGCCACTCGATAAGAATCGGACCCATACAATTAGCCTGGAACAAATTACAAATTTTCTGTTGAATAATTGTGTTTCGTTGACAATGTCAAATAATAAGGAGAGCGCTTTTTACAATTATTTATATATGCCAACAATATAGCTGCTATAATTTCATACAACATATACTCAAGAGCTCAAGAGCGTGTCCCTCTAATTATAAATTCTGATCGCGTTATTATCTCGATACGGCGAAGAACAATCTAAATGTAAAGGACCTTCTACTTTGCATCTCGGCGGGAAAGTCTTACTTGAGATGAGGCAAAGTCGCAGGCGATATGAAGTAATAGAAGCTGGAAGACGAACGCCATCACCCAGACGCTTAAGCAACGAATCAGCGGCCATGCCATCATGTCCCACTTCTTGAGTATCCATTCGATTATGAAGTATATGTTGCTAACGGTGTGCAGGCAGAGATTACCGAGCCAGAGAAGCAGCGACCATGAATTCACCGCCTCGAAGTTCTCCGCGGCGATCATCAGATCATTATGCAGACTTAGAATCGTCTTTTGTAAATGTAAATATGAAGACCATTATTACAAGTACAAAACTGCTCGTATAAAATACTGAAGTAACCAAAAGAAAGCACCACTAATATGAAAAGTCGCGTTTAATTAAAAGTCGGTTATATTAATGTAGACAAAAAATTCTACATTATTATATCATACTATTAAATTAATGTTGAAGAGACTTTTCAAATGAGATTACGCGAAGGATATCATATATCACGAACCTTTCTGCTAATAACGGTGGTGCTTTCGCCCGCCGACATCGACGGCAGATTTCTCATCGCGATCGTATTGAGATGATGAAATCGTTGTCCCAAAAACAGGATCACCGCCGCGAACTTAAAGACAGCCATCGAAGTGCCGATGTACGACAACATATATCCCATGTTCTCAAGCCATGATTCGAGAAAAGCGTACATTCCAGAACGATTGACGAGAGTCCACACGGCCGTGGTCAAGATAGTGAGGATCCACGCGTAGATCGCCGTCTGCGTCTCCTTGCGAGGAAAACCAAGCTGTCTGACGCTGTCGTCGTAATCCTGAAGCGCGTTCCAGGTCTTGGTGAAACTGTGTCTAGTGAACACTGCCAAGCCCAACTCGTATATCACCACGCTATAGTTGATGATCACCTGAACAATTATTTTCGGTTATTTCGAGCTTTCGCTGATGAAATAATAGCGTCAGAATTTAGCTTCTCGATTAGATCTATTCTATCGAAAAATTTAAAATTAAATTTATTTATTAAAAAAGTAAATAAAAAAATCATACAAAATAATTTGGGAGAAAAATGTTGGAACGAATTAAAATTATTCCATTTTAATTAAAAAAATACGTGCAATAAAAAAATAAAGCAATAAAATAGATTTAAGTAAAAAGTTTTACGATAAAAATGAGCCAATTATCGATTCAAAAGTTTAAGAATCTTTTAACTTTTTGATGTGAAAAATTAATATGCATACTATGCTTTTCCTAAAAAATTTGATAGGAAAATCCTTGATCCATCTATATAACTGCCTGTATTAAGAGTAATTTCTTATTCTATCGCGAATAATTTTTTACCTTTGTATTCTCCGTTCCTTCAAGAACCTCCGTCTCTCTCTCGATGTTCATGAACTTTTCGATAATCACGTATATTGCATAGCTATAGAGCGAAGCGGCGATAGCCGAGAAGATTAAGTATCCATTCGATGGCACCAGACGATCCTGCGAGAAGTCATAAGGAGCGAAACCGAACATTCGCACGACATGGACCATCGGCCAAATGGATGTATAGAGAGGCGAGTTTGCACCACGCAGCTTCTTAACTTGCCTTCTCCTTGCCTTGAACAGCATAGTCTCCACATTGAAGGGACGCGCTTGTAACTCCATGCTCAGAGGAAATCGACGTCTTCGTCAGTTCGATCTAGCAAGCATGAGTTTCCGAATCGTCGATCTCCGCTAATGAGAAATTCGCATCTGTCTGCGGAGCAGAGATGATTACCAATCAACGTCACATTCACGTTTGATGATTCTAGATGCTATGCGAGATGTAAATCTATATTTCTCGTTTCTTTGCTTAATCGTTAAGCTAGCATCATAACATATTGTTGATGTAAAATTATGATAACACATCGCAATCAAACAAATGCGTAAATACAACAGAGAAAGAACGTAAATACAATTTTTATAAAATTCGATCGAAAGATAAGCTTTATGCGCCTCGTATATCTACAATGTGATCTCAACTGCAAATTTTCGCAGTTTAGACACATTAGAAGCGTAAGATATGATTTTTCTGCGAATTAATCATAAAACGTTTTCCTTATCGCGATAATTTCGTCGCGCTGTTTTTTCGATATAACCGGTCTGTTAAAGTCACTCATTTATCAAAGTCAATCATTGTCGCAAACACGTCGCGAAAACAAGGCTGCAATTGCAGAGTAAAATCGATAATGTTGCTTCCAATCAAGTTCATCTTCAATTTCGCGAGTAAATATTGAATCGACGAAGTCCAGAAAAGTCTGCCCGCTTCTGCTTGGTGTCCCGGAAATCACCGCGTTCATCGATCAATCGCATTGTCCCAGAAAACACAACATTGAAGAGCATATAACTATGAACAAATAAAACTGCAATCGTGAAGGAAATAAAACTTACATAACACACAAAAAGGAAGCGGAAGCGTATGAGTCGCAACGGAACCGGAAAAATGAAACTCCATCCTTCTTTTTAACATAAAATCCAGGAGCACGCAAATCCGATAACGCAAATTATTACGCTTAAATATCCTGAACACTTCTCGTTCGGCGTTCCGACGGAGATAGACGAATTTCAATGTAGCCCTACAGCCATTTCCGAGCTGTCGTAGAACTGAAACTTTTTCCACGACGTCGACTTTTTCTCAGTGAGAACGCTGTAAATCCCACAAACTCAAGATAGAAATAAAAAGATTTATATAATTCGAAAAGTAGTGAGAACTCAACTCTCCGGAAAAATGAGGGGCTACTAGCTCGAAGGGTCACTTTAGTGAAAAATATTTACTGAGATTTATCTCCCATGGCTATTTACGATGAAACGTGACCACGTCGCGTAATAAAGTGCGCGTTCGGAAAACCTTTCGGAGCCTTTTATTTCAGCCGAACTCGATATACTTACATCAATAATAATCGTCGAATCCTTAAAGTATCTACACTCCTGGACGACGTCGCGGGGACTACGAGGATTTAACGTTTCATACACCTCCGTCACGCGCGATGAAACAGCATTAGAACTGTGCGCGTAAATAAACCCATACACAATGTATATGCATATACACTCACACATACGGCGCCGAGTATGGCATGCGGCACGTGCGGATGCCACCGTTAAATATTATTCCACGTCGGCTCCGCGGATGAATAATTGAACGCATGGAGAAGAATAACAGGTGGAGACAACCGGTCGAAGTGGATGCTCGCATATATATATGCAATCGTATTGCATAGACAGGCGGCTTGCGTTTAAAGCCACGCCGCAGCGCTGATTTTATTGCGCGGAATGCTCCTGACCTACCTCTCTATTTTCCTTCGATTTTCATGAACATGTAAAGGAGGATATAAATATATGTTTATCCTTTCACATCTCTGATAGATATATATTTATAAACGGAATGTTTTGTGTTATTACACTTCACATACACGTGAACTTATCGCACTGAAAGGAAAACAAAAACGAGTTCACATAAACATATAATTTATTTAGCCGCGCCTGTTCGGTGTATAGCCATTCTGATTGATTTTTATCGATTCTTTCCTTCAGCAGATATTCGTCTTTGCTTATAGATATCTGAAATCCTCCTGTTTATTCTTTCTTATTTAAACCCTCTTTTTAAACACTCTGAGGTTTCTTCGGATATGTTTGCAACTTTCTGCAATACGTTGACAAATATTCCAACGTTCTCGACGGATGTTTTACAAACAACCTCTTTTATATAACTCGTGAATAAAAATCTAAAGGATTTATGCTTAGAGAGCCAGCAGGCCAAACAATAAGTTCCGCACGGCTTATCTCCTTGTCAGAGACTCGGTTTATCGTAAGAATTATTGGACTATAAAAATGGTTATAACTGGAAAATAAGGATCATATGTTTATAAGAATCTTTATCATTTTTTAACGAAAATTCTAGATTTTTAAAAAAATTTAAAAAGAGAATAGTGAATATTAATTCTATAGTTTTGTATAATTTTAGAAAACGTATATTATTCCGCCTATAATACGACGAGGTATTAATCCTAGCGAGACATTGTGTTAAAATCACAATATCCGTGTGATAGGACAAGATAAAATAATACTCGAACAATTTTATAAACAGCAGTTTATGATACTATAATTCAGCGATTTATAATCTGAGAAAATAATTATTGTTTACGTATTCCCGCATGGTAAATAAGTTTAATCAATTATACGCGTATTGCTCTAACATAATACGAAATAACACGCTCGCAGCTGAATGTCAGTATCATAACAGGATAAAACAATATTCAAATCATGATAACCGGTTCTAACGTAAGAAAACACTGAGAGATGCTGCGTGTAGGTGTGCATGGATAAATAACATGATATTAAATGAAAATCTACGATGGAAAATTATCTCGCGCGCGCGCGTCTGGCCGACGCCCCCCAAGAAATGTAATTTAATGCAGACGAACGTTATTTGTCAAGTGCTCGAAACAACGACAGGAACGAAATGCATTTCATACCTTCTCGACGAGCGAGAGTGATGAGACCGCATGCCGGCCTCAAAAATAACGCAAATAGCGCAAATGAATTCCTTGCACAATTTTTTCATTTCAAATTTTTTTCTTTTATTACTTTTTACTTGCTAAAAGAATGATAAATATTGATTATAATAAGCATCTAGATTCTGATAATAGAAATATTTACAACTATTTTAGAATATATTCATTATTAATGCTGAGATAGTGAAAAAAAATCAATAATTGGTTGCGATGAATGATGTGTGCAATACAAATATAAATAGAAATTTCTTTCTACAAATTTTATTCAAAATGCTGAAATATATAATGATGATAAATATTTATTGCAATATGTATGTATGCTGCCTCATAATAATTCGGAATTAATAATTAACTGTTTACAATATTGCAGTAACATTAAACAAAGAGTTTATTTTAAACAAAGAGTTAATGCAGTTGCGTCAATATTTTTACAATGGCCTTTGATTACAAGAAAAGTTAGTCAAAGGGAAAAAAGGGAATGTCAGTGACCGAACATAGAGCTGAAAACAAAGCTTTTACAATGCCGTAAATACTGGTGGCGTCATCGCGACGTCGCTGTTCCCATTTCTTGCGTAATTAGATGCAAGAACGCGGCGACGACGCGACTGAATTCTTTTCAGAAGTAGTCCGCATATTAACAGAGTATACACGTCGAGAAAAGGGCACACATTAGGAATCATCATAAACAGTATACATAAGTATGCGCGCATCAATGAGCTCGAAAGAAGTATTCATGTCCGCGAGGAGGAAAAGTATTCCCACGGTATCCGCATCACGCTACGAAATTCTCTTGAATTAAAATTTTATGTGAATAGAGGATAAAAATCAAGAAAGAATTTCGTCTTTTCAAATGTGTGTTCCGGGGGTAAAGCCACGAATAAATTTAATTTCTATTTAAAGATAGGGATGAAACAGGTAAAAATTTATTGCGCAATTATCTTGTGTATCTAACATTGATCTAATCGACTCCGTACACTAATTGGACAAGACGAATTAAATGAGGTGACAGATTGAAGTGGAGAGACTTTCCATGTTTCACATTGCTTAAACGCTTCAAGATAAAACGCTTACGTGCCGCCGAATTTACCCACCGTCTCGACAGACAATTAATTATTCTGGACGGCGCAAGCCGTCCGATTAAATCCGCCGAATCCAGATAATGAAGTGGCGTGACTTTCGGTTAGAAACTTGCTTGAGAATAACATCGGCCTCGTTCCTTAAATTCGGTCTCCGCCTCTTTCATTTTCACCATTACTTGCAGCTCGCAAGGCATATTCGCGGATCTTAATAGGCGCTTCAAATATTATACTTTCATTGAAACTTACGTCGGAACTTGCGCCTTATAGCGCATTCATGTAGATATTTTCCATTAAATCTAGAAATTAACTGATGAATAACATCAACAGAAATATGAATAAAAAATTATTCTTGCGGAAATTTTCTGCATCTAAATTTGAAATTTTCTATACGAAAGGAATGTATGTACTGATGCATTTTGTAATTTATATTTATTGTTAAGAATATTAATAATATATACAAGTCATTTTTTAAATAAAATTTTGTATGAGGTAATTCTGATTAACATACCGAATGTACTTCTACACGGAGAAAATTTTATATCAAAAATTACTATGTACGTTAGTAGCCGCCATGAAGGAATTATAGAAAATTTTACTATGTTTTTCACATATGAAACATAGTAAAAATTTTCGGTTTGCAGCTTCATGGTCCGCGGTTAATGTTAAATACATAATAATTTTTCATATAAAATTTTCTCCGTGTATAAATCACAAATATGATTACATAAAAATCTAAAATAAACACAACATTATATAATTATATAATTTATTGCATATCTGTGCTTTAAATATGATATAAAAACGCAACAGATTATTTCTACTTTATTTTCCGTAAAATACTTCAACGACAATTAAAAATAATTTATCATGCCCGTTGTATATATAACGCATAATTCACAATCTAGCAGCAAGCCCCGACAAAGCGAAACGAGCGCGGTCGAAACTGCGCAATTTATCTGTCAACGGGACTCTCGAGGGACAAGTGCGAATCGTCCGTTTTATCCATCAAAAACTTTTATTCTCGAAAGACCCACTCTGTCCTATCAATCGCGATCCGCCGAAAAATCCCTCGGAATTGTAGAATGTGACAGCACCGGTGAAGAAGGACCACTCAAAATGTCGTGGAAGCCGCACGTCGAGCGTGACGCGGCCATGAAGCTAATCAAGGAAGACCTACTGAGATGGACTTGCGAGAGACACGCCACCGATTGTCCCCTCGACAGGCGTTTCCTACGTGACAAAGCCCTCGAATTGGCCAGCAAATACGGACTGACCGGCATGTATTTGTTAGGCATCTTAGTTCTTCGTTCGCTTGGGCCGCTTAGAAAGCTCGAAATAATGCTCCAGGATTAATTTGATGATTCACGAAGGTCGTTTGCTTCCTGCAATAGAGGATAATAAACTCATGCTGCGATAACAATACCATTCGAGAGAAAAATTAGTTACTTTTTGTATTCAGACATTTTATTTTATTGTACAATAAGAATTCCCACAGTCTCGATTTTGCTCTAGAATTAACCCAGAACTCGAAGCAATCTGCAGAGAGCGAGATATATATCTTAATAAATTTATGCTAGTGACTTATTATTTTATAAGCCTTTCATATTTACGATGATTACAAGATCACTCGCTGTGACTTTTAACATTGTTATAATCGTAATTCTCCCCTTTTCGATTTCCGGATAGGCTTTAATTGTTCCAAGATGTGGCTCACGCGTTTTCTGAAAAAACACGGCTTCTCCCTAAATCTGGAAAACTGCTCCGGACCAATTTTCAGTAATTACCGGCTCTGGATCGATATGATAAGATCCATTATTACGCAATATAAATACAAGAATCTTTTCCATCTGGACGAGTTGACGATGTACTCAGACATTTCACCCATCAGGATTTCGTCTGCAGTAGAAAGGGATGAATCGGATATCCTGAGAAAAGCGACGGTGCTGATGTGCTGTAACGCCTCCGGCACCGAGAAACTGCCGCTATTGATCTGTGGCTCTTATCCCGCTGCGATAACGGACGAAGATCACGTATACAGTCACAGCGAGGACGCGTCGATAAACGACAATCTCTTTAGGGAGTGGCTGGTTCGACTGAATGATCGCATATTGAGCAGCGGGCGAAAGATCCTGTTGCTACTGCATAGAAATCGCGTGAACGCCATTCGAGATTTAGAATTGAGCAATGTCAGACATGTTTTCTTTCCCGATGATTTTCCGCCGCTTTTGAGACCTTTGAAAAGAGACGTCTTCCATTTTGTTAAGATGGTCTACAGAAACGAGTACGTTTATGAAAATATATATATATAGCAAATTATTTCTATCAATTTATGGAGGATTATGTATTGAGAGACTATAAAATCCTTAAAAATTGCTACAAATTGATGTTAACAATTATTACTTTAATTTTGAAATGTCATGTTTCAAATAACACAATAAGAATATATTTTGTAAAATATTTTTAATTATTTGCAAATATAAAATAATATTTATAGAATAAAAAATTTTTTATTTTATTAATATTTTATTAAATATAAAATGAGTAAAGTTTGAAACTGGATCCATTAAAAAAGTTTTTCAAACCGCTATCGTCGAGTGTAGAGATAACCTTTGAAGAATTCGCAAACAAAGTCTCAAGCTTCAAAGACTCCATTATTTCGTCTGCAAAGAATTATCAAAAATATTCATCTTAGGTATGTGAAAGGAATCGGAGAATGCGGACGACAGTGGAACGTCGAGAACGTGGTGAGAAGTTTGATGAAAGCGTGGCAGAAAGTTCCGCGCAATCTTATTATCGCCAGTTTCCAGCGAACGAGCTTCCGAACCGACGACTGCTTTTTGGAAATGCACTGTGCCGCGTGGGAAGATCTGAAGACTGGTGTATCGTTCAGGAAGTTTGTCACGTTTGACGATGATCTTTCGGTTAATGCGTTAGACAAACAGTGTAAATCTACTGACAAGAGTCACGGCTACAACCTCCGAACCAGGGAAATCATTAGATTAACCGATGATCAATTCAATCCCGCGATTGAGCAAAAAAATCCAATCAATAATCATTTAGAGGCGAATGGAAATTTGAAGAAAATTTCTATGAAAAAAAAAATTAATTGGAAGAGAAAGAGCTTGTTGAAGGGATCGCGCAAGAAAGCTCGATTAGATGAAAAGAAAAAGGCGAATAGTACAAAATCGAGTGACGAATCATCGAAGAATAAAAAAAATATAATCCCGACATCGACAAAATTCCCAAAGGTTATCGATAATCAGATAATTAGAAGTACGATTCAGAGTTCTGGAATCGAGGAGATTCACTCGACACGAGCAATTGTGAGCGACGAGTTGATTACATCGGGAACAAATGTGATTTGCGATGAAGTCGAAAAAACGACTAACAGCAAAGACGGAAGTGAGAATGGTCAAGCTGCAAGCAGCGAGCGATCGATTGGCTCTCCGTCGGAAGTCGTAAACACAAATAGCAGCGCTGTAACATCGCAACAAGTGTCTAACGATACATCTGCCGCTGATTTGGACATAAAGGAGTCAGACGCAGAGGTGATTTCCTGCGCTACCGCGAGAGACGAGACGGAATCGATCAATTTGGATGGAAATGACAATCGTTCCTTCCAGAAATTGTTGAAAAGGAAACGGTCGCATTCTGCGGGCTCTGAAGAGACTCGGGATAATTCTAGCGATGACGAACCGCAGCGAAAACGATCGAAATCCGATTTCAATTGGACGAAGCAGTACGAGACGACGTTTGTCTTCGGCTCGTCCGACTCAGCACGCGCCGTACCTGCTGTCTCCGTTGATACGCCCAGTGATAATGACGTACGATAGCCGAGACGAAGGCAATCGCGTGAGACAGAGCGGAAGACCCAGGAAGGATTAAAAGTTTAAAGAAGTTCCAGAAGTGATGAAAGTTGCTAAAGCGTATGCAAATCTTCGGTATAAATCTTTGATATAATATTTTCCACGGGCAACAATTTATTCGTAATTTGACAGACCAATTAATTGTAGTTATTAGGAAATAAACGGCGGAATAAGAGAAACTCCTTATGAATTGTTTTCGCGCGATAATGTAAACTTTCTCTTCTTGCGCGGGACGGCAATCCAGCAATATGGAACTTACAATTCCAAGCGAAAGTTAATAGTTTCTTCGATAATTCACGAAATCCGCGTTTCGCCCACGTGGAACCGTTACATTTCCGTCGCCCCGGAAATCATCAATTCAGACTTGAAGCACCATTGTGCGCTTCCGTCGAATTTCTTCGCTGGATACAATTTCCCCGGGTCGCGTTTCTGCGCGAAACAAAGTTGCGCGCTCGCTCTCGAGGACTCGTAGCAGCCTTCAAAAGGACTCGATTCCCGGATGACATCCCCCAAACCCCTGATCTGAATAATGCGACTTGTACACCGCTCCGGTGCCTTGCTGCGTGTGTGTGATGCTGAAGGATTAATAGCACGCCGCCACGAAGAGCCGTAATAATTCACAATCAGAACCGAGATAGAGAAATCCTACATTAACGCGGTATTTTCGTCTCGGATGTCAAAAGAAATAGTAAATTTTTGAGTAAAATTATTTTATGTATGCAAAACGTTTTTGCATTGTTAAATGTAAAATGGCCGGATCGAAAGCAGCAAAAAGCATATCCACTATTCTACATTTTAATATATCAATAATTAAGTAGATTTGTTTCTTAAATAATCCACTGAACAATGAAGTGCCTGTTACATTTTAAATTGGGACAATTATTGGACGAATAATTTTGCTTTCCGGAATGCATTAATTAAAATTGATTTACACGTGAAATTGTCTATCGGGAGCGGCATAGATTCATCACTGTCTACTCGGATTCTTCGTAACATCGGACTATGCACTTTGATATTACGTAAGTTAGGCGAATACCTCTCTTCAAGAATATGCTTGCATGAAGACATTTAAGGTGTTCGCTTGCTTCCAGCAGCACAATACGCGAGAGACATCATTACACATAGTACAGGTCTTAGTCTGCGGGCGTTATGCAATTTATCATCATGTAGCTTTAGCAGCCGTCGTCGTTGCGTTCAGCATAATCGATTTCCGTTGCCGTACTCGTTATTATCCGAAGATATGAGCGTCTCTGATCTCTCTTTTTTTTTTCGAGATAAAGATAAGTTTTTATTGAAGTATTAAATTTATTATTTAATTCTGCAAGCTGCGAATGTAACTTATTTATGAACGAAAAAGTACTCTATAATGATCTGAAAAGGCTTTTTTATATACACTAAAAAATATTATTAATTTAATTATTCTTTGAATAAGCAGCTGCGGAACGCGAAGCATAGAAAATCCAGTGCGCACACATCATTTGCAAATGAACGTGCCGCATATGTGTGTGCATATATGTGACGCACGTAGCTGTATTATTACTGTCAGCTAATCAGCTAACAAAATTGCGAGAGAGAAAGTTATTATACATTAGCGGTCCGCCTCGGATTGAGATCATTCGTGATCAATCGTGATCAATATAACTATCAATATGTTTGCATCTTATTATTAGAAAAGTCAGTGAAACAAGTTCCGTTGAAAAGCTAAGCTCTTCTTTGATTTCAGCAAGTAAGCCTAGAATCATTTATCTCGGATAATTCATCTGCAAGGTATTATCGATTAAGTAATTATACAAATAAAAGCGTAAAAATATGAAACAAGTGACTATTAATTAAATCTAATAAGTTAGAAAGTGTGTATCGATGATACCAGATGATACACTATGTTTTGCTTGAATCAATTTTTTAAATGAGAAATTTTTTAATAAGACATTTTACAAAATTATGCGCGTTACACATATTTATCTTTTGCTAATTCGTCTTTCTATTTTTTTGGCGGTAATTATATTTTTTTTCCTCGCTGTTAAAATTGATTAATTAGACATTTATTATTTTTATACACTTTAAAATATCTTAGTTTGGTAGTTTTACACTTACGATATTAACACGTTATACCGTCGAGGAAATAATTCTTGTGAGGAAGCAAGTGCATTCAAATGTATACTTGAGTGCTAAAGTGCGCGATCCGATTCCGGAAATATCTATGCGCGCACTTTATTTCGCCGGAACCGAATTCAGATGTAGAAGATAGTTGCATTTCTCTAGGGCACGTCTGGTTTTATCTGAGAAACGCGTGCGACCCCGATTCTTTCTTTAATGTCGGCTTTCCTTAGTAAATGTCGGATTTGTATTTAAATCGAGATGGGAAAAAGGAATTCCCGCATCGGCTACTTATTATTGTGACAGCGCGAAATTATGCCCGCGAAGAAAATCACGAAACGAGATATGAAATTCATTTATCGGCGATCCAACAAGTAGGAAAAAAAATTATGTAATGCTTTGTGCTAAATGAAACAACTTTAAACCAAGCTCCGTACATAAAATTTATTTATTATATAAATTTAAAAATGTTCTATTTGTTTTATTCTCAACAGTTCTAGTTTATTCTTAAAATCTTATAACTACGTGTGATATGTGTCCAGCAAGTAGCAATTAATAACTTACAATAATACGGTACAAAATACAAAGTCTAAAAATTTATATTTAACAATTTTTTAATAATAAAATAGTTATTTTCTTTTTATTGCGTGGGAGGGATTTTTTAATATATTGTCAAAATTTTATTTATCATATCGTCAATATTAAAACTAGCAAATGCCATAGAATTATTAATGCAGTAATACTCTGCTAAGGTAGAAACATAAAAATTTGTCAGTACATTCAGCTACTTAGCAGTTTTATATTACGATATTGAACCTCTTGAATGATCGGTAGCGCTTTCTGTAATATTTCGGTGTGCACCGTCGACTCGTCCTGATCCGCGTTTATAATGATCCAACTATCGTCTTTTAATTTCTCATAATTAGCATTGACTCGTTGCTGAAACTCGTCATGCTCGAATCTCTCCTTTCCCCAATCACTGCGCTGTTCTTGCTGTCGCTTAGACACCTTGAGAAACATCACACAGTCCGGCTTTGGAAGTCCCATATCAGGATACTGGCACCAGCTGAGGCTTCTGCCGGTATTAGCTGCTGTGTATACAGCACCGGAAGCTGCGTATCTGTCTATTACTACTGTATGGCCAGACAAAAGTGTTCTTTCAATGTCCTCCTTGCATTCCCATCGGTTGGCAGAGAACAGCAAGTGAGCTGCCTCTGGTGGCAAATTTATCTCTTTTGACAGGAAACTGTTTAAGATAGTTCCAACAGGAGTCTTTCTGTCTAGAAAAAAAAATTTTAAAAATGTTTTTAATAATTTAACAGTAAAATCTTAGCATATTTTAGTTTTTATTAATATACACATTATTAATAACATTAATATATATTTTTACTTATATATAAAATAATTTTATGTGAGAAAAAAATTGAAACAGTTTATTTTTGTGATTGGCAAAAATTTGCTTTGAATTTTTTTGCAAATTTATATGTATAGCATTTTTTTCTCTTTACAAAACTTGAGAAATTGCTTTATTATGAAAATAACGGGTTTATTTAGTTTGTAATTCAAAGATTTAATTCAAATTAAAACATTAGCAATTTATTAAAAGTTTTAATTATATTATGTATTCAGATAAATTAAAAGATTAATAGATGGAGAATAATAGATTTTATTTATTTAATAATTTAAAAAATTAGTAACATTTTAAACAACGTAGTAATACATTGCTTGTCAAAATTTAAAAAAATTTAATCTCTGACTTTAATTTATTTATTAACGGTCTGCCGCAATTTAATGCAATTAGTGCAATCACAATTATTTTACTATCTAATGTTTATCGTTTGAAATTAATACGGCACAGTCCTTTGAATCTGCGCGTGTGTGACGTCTGGCTAGTGTTGTCACAGCAACATGTGCAATAATATTGAGGCCGAAGGAAAAAACAGTACGTTACGATAACTGAGACGCTTCTTTCATGTGATTAACACTGTACTAATTATATCCCACGTATAAATTATTACTTGTTAATATACGTCAATTGTTACTTGCACGTGTAGTAAAAAAATCATATCCCGCGCAAAATAACATAACCTCGCAACAAGTCATGATTTTTTGTTACTCACTTGGAAAACCGTTAGCCTTTGCTGGAATCCGCAGATCGCTTAATGCATTTATTAACATCTTCGCTTGCGTCGATTTACCGGCTCGATCGCAACCCTCCAGAACTATCAGTGCACCGCGTTTACTCAACATGTTAAAAATGTCACACATGTATTGATACCAGCTGGCTGTCAGCTGATGCGTTTCTCTTTCTTCGAACAAGTCGGCTTTCAGTCGACTAGGTCCATCTAGCGGCTGCAGAGGATAAGAAAATTTATCAGATGATAAATCGATACACGTGAAACTAAGTCTGAAAAAAATAATTTTATGTGAGAAAAAAATTGAAACACAGTTTATCTTTGTGATTGGCAAAAATTTGCTTTGAATTTTTTTGCAAATTTATATGTATAGAATTTTTTCTCTTTGCAAAACTTGAAAAATAATTGCTTTATTATGAAAATAACGGGTTTATTTAGTTTGTAATTCAAAGATTTAATTCAAATTAAAACATTAGCATTTAATTAAAAGTTTTAATTATTCTATGTGTTGAGATAAATTAAAAGATCTCAGCGATAACATTATATATATACTTTCAGTATTTTTAAATGACTTTTAAATTGCTAGTATTGCTAAAACAATAAGTAAAAAGATCGGCAGTGTTTCAAGTGAAAAATCGCTCGTGTGAAATATTTTAACACATTATTTTATTTGGTTTTTTTCCTTAAAAAAAGAATGAACTTGAAATCGGTTGTCGGGTTCTTTTTTCTCTTGGATTCTGGCGAGTAATGGGCATTTTCGAAGCGACAGTACACACTAAGTTTGCAAATTGAACTAGCTATGTATATATATATATATATATATATAATATTTATATATAAGATAGGTTTCCGCTTCTCGTTTACAGCATAGTACATCAGTAATAATGCATATTTATGTCTTCGTATTCTCCCTGTAGCTCTTTCTCTTTCACTCTTTCTCTTTCACTCTTTCTCTTTCATTCCTTCTTTCTCTCTCTCTCTCTTCTTGTTCTCTTATTTTTGCACACACATTCTCTTTCACTCTTCATTTCTTTCTTTCTCATTTGTACACTCACACGTTTTCATTCAAAGATCGGTATTTTCGAGGGCTAAAGAATTACGATATATATTCTCTCATACACAATATATGTCATTTTTTGACATTATTTTCTTCCTCTTCTTTTCTCACTTTTCTTTCTATCTTTCTGTCTTTCTCGTTATCTCGGCACACCACGTAGATCACTGGCAGATATACGTGTGTACCTATTTTTCCTGAAGAAGAGAAATGACACACACAGCGTGGCGCGCGCGCGTCGTCACGTGGATTTTTATTTCGCGCGTTCAAACGCAATCTGAATTTCATATTTCCCTTTAGCTGTTGATTAAAGTCGCGCATAATTCGAACACTCGAAGGCATCTGGAATTTGAAATTATTTTACTATTACAGATATTTTGACGAATTCGCAATCGATCTCCTTAAAATTTATGTCACAACCTTTTAATTATTTTTTCAATTAATATTAAATATCTCATTAATTTAGCTTGTAACACAAACTGAAAAGTAAATTGTTTCTACATTTCTACAGCTTGATTGATCGATAAACTTTTGATGTAAAATTATTTTGCGACTAATTACATCAATAAACTTTCGATAAACATTTTTGTCGAAGAATCGGTCCGTGAAGGGAAATTATCTCGCATTATTTCGTATGTTTGTCGCAGATTAAAATGCTGTTTCATTTGGTGGAAAAGAAATCTTGTCCATCATCGATTACGATTGGCCGAATCGCGCGTTAGCTTCAGCGTGACGCGCGCGAGCGTACGAGAATTATTAATTATTATGTATAAAGGTACAATCTCTTCGCTCGACCCCTTCTTAGAGAAAAAACAAGTGTTTTTAGCATTTCCGCGTATGTATACGTCTACATGTATGTATAAGTAATATACAATAAATTTTTATACAGTTGGCGGGAAGCACGACGGGATGCTGCGCGGCGCGCCCGTGATCGTCGAATTCTCGCCTCGGCAAGTTTCGCTCGCGTCGTATCTTCCTCCCGCAAATTCCTGCTTGCGAATCCTTGAAACCCTTGCGTCTTATGACTTGGCTTTACAAGTTTACGCAACTCACTCGTGAATTCCCGCGCGCAAATTTCGACCTCTCGCAGTATTCCAGACGTCTTCGCGAAATTCAGCGAATACTCGGACGCGAATTCGGGCACCCCGTGAATTCTCGAGACGAGAATTTTGACCCCCCGCGAAACTTTCGACCGCAAGTATTAACATCTTACGAAGTTTCGAGATGCGGAATTTAATCTTTCATGGATTCTCAAGCGCGAATCTCCGCGAATCTCTCACGAACGAGTCGTTCGGCCGTGCTGAGAGAAAGGCGTGAGTGGAGGCGGTCGAGCTTGAGTCCGGCAGCGTCGAACTTTCCCGTCTGCCACCGTCGTGCTTCCGTGCATCGTGCGGTGTCACGCACCGCGTAACTCTCTGCATACCCTTCTTTTTTAAAGTTAGTTTATTCAAAGTTAAAGCTTTCAATGGATTTTTTCTCTTTTTTTTTTTAATTTTTTTTTTTACATAATGCTTGTAACAACGGCACGCGGCTATCAAAGTCACGAACGTCTACGAACTCTGCTCGCCGTCGCGGTGCGCGTTTAGTCTTAAATCTCAGAGGCTCAGAGACACTTTGAATACGATAAAATCGGTCTACTCCTCGTCATAACGGATATCTCAAAACAGATATCTCAAAAATTGATTTTTCATACGGTGTATCTATTTCTTCGAGTCGCCGGAAAGTCTTACGAGCCTCTCAGATTGAAACTTGGTATCGATCGCATTTAACTAAATGCGAGACGCGATGACGAGCTTCTTGCGAACATGCAGCGACGCCACGCTCTCTATCTTCTTCTATTCGTCTATTTTTCACGTCTAATCGCTCATATTAATTCGTTGAAACATCTGTGCGCGACACACGCATACTTTCTCTCTCTCTTTCTCCTACGCACGCATACATAGACACAGGTCAGTCGTGGCTCGCTTCCCATCTCGTCAATTTGTTCCGGATTTCCGGATTTCCTTGCCTTCTCCTTTGCGGTTCCCCGATCTTTTCTATTTTTATTTTGCTTTGTTCCATTTTCTCGATTTTTTTTTCTTTTTGATTTCTAATAGCCGTTCGTGAGACGACGACGAAATCGCGAAGGTATACTGAAAGATTTCATTTGGACGAGGCTAGGCAATTAGAGTTACATTGTGCTCAATTGTAGCTCAGACGATACATACGTTTGGAAGATTTCTAAAACACAGACATTTCCACGGCTTGTAATTCTTTTGAAATGTTCCTTTGGAGATAAAAGTACAACTTATATAGCGAAAGTAAAAATTACAACCTTATCGATTACATATTAAGTTTGAAATTGGGAATTCATATCAACTAATTGATTTAAACGCATTATGAGTTTGCTATCGCAATGCATGCGCAGCTACCTCCTCGTATTTCCGTCCAAAATGTTCGAATTATAGTGACTTGAAGAGCTTCGCGACACAGCTCCTCTCAGCCTCGGTTGTTCTAATAATTTTCCTATCTTTCCCCGCGCGTATCTTAGTTTCGTGAACGTGTAATATTAAGGCAACTCTTGTTACTAATTAATGATTCGCCGTATTACGACTTTTTTTCTCACTTTCTTCTTCGCGTTCCACCCATCGACATTTTTTTCCGCCTCTCGCTGGTTTTCGCGCGACAAAAAAGCGTCAGTTTCGATTTCCGGACGCGAAATTATATCCGAGTGACGCATGCACGTATGTCACCGATATGTCGGAGTTAATATTGCAGCCAGATTATTATCTGGCGAAATCAGATTATTATAAAATTGTATTTCAATTAAAGCTTTATAGTAATTCTATCAATGAGCTACGAAATTATGATCAGTTATTACATAATATGATAATAATTATTAATAATTCTAATCTTATTAGAGATCAATTTATTATACTTCGTCAGTTTCAACAACTACTGTGTTATTCTTTTTGCTAATTCATATAAATACTTTATGATGTTATTAATTCCTATCATAATCTATTAAATATAAATTTTTCTAACACAAAACATGATATTGCTATAGAAATTAATTTTTGAATAAATAAAAATTAATCTTTATTCATCTTAAGGGGAAGCTTCATTGTTTATAGAATTACGTACGCATGATTTTTTACACGAATCTACACTTTGCACGAAGTATAAAAAATTTATTTGTAAAACTCTTTTTTAATTTGAAATTCGTGTCTTTAGCTTGCAAAAAAAACGTGTGACATCCATGCATGTGCATATCGAAAACGACACGCGAAAGCACTCCGGTCTGAAGAAATTGACGCTCTGCAACAATTCCATTTTCTGCACGCTACTTCGCTAATTTTGTTCGTACCGCGGCTGCACGCGCATGACTTAATTAGACTCAAACTCGGATCAACGGGTTTAAACCTTTATATTTATAATATGTATATATGTATAGAGATCGGTATAATATATATTTATATATAGTATGTATCGACGAGATTTCGATTATTTGCAAAAGTATGAAACTCTACGGAGCCCCGGCGTTGGCACGCCGAGAGTTCTAGTGACGAAATTTCTCTCTTTCTCGTTCTTCCCTCAACTCTCCCTCGCTTCTTTTTTTTTTTTTCACTATTATGAGTAGTTATTATCGACAGGGCGTTCGGTGTCTCGCGATGTACGCTTCCAACGTTCGTTTATACCAATTATGTATATTATGTATATATATATATGTATAACGTATATGCGTGTACGTCTTTTGCGCGTGTACATATTTATATATGTATATTATAACGTATGTATATTGCATGCACACGTCTCTATATCATATTTATATATTTATATATGTATAGATAAGTAGAAAAACTTAACGTACAATTTCTCTTTTTCTTTTTTTTTCCCCCTTTACGTGATACGATTACGGATTTATCTCCCGCGAAGAACCTCGCGTCGCATCGTTTTATTACTTTTATTATCCCTCTGCGGGTTTAGCATTATAAATAGATACGAGTAAAATTAAACGTGTGGAATATGCATTTATGAATATCTCTCTCTGTTACAATATACTATATATCGGTCGAGCAACGATTCCATAAATTTCTCTCACTATCCAACGAGAGTGCTTGTATTTCGTTTGTCTCTCCTGCCAGCCAGGGAAGAATTTCTGTTTTTTCCCGTTTTTTTTTGTTTTTTTTTTGTTTTTTTTTTGTTTTTCGTATGCAACGTGCATCGGGTGGATACACGGGATATCGGATGCGCGCGCGCAAGTTCGCGAATGTTTGCCTGGTCTCGCGAGATTTCGCGAGCATCTCATTGCGATATAATATTCTTAATTTATATATACGATATTTATAGAATTTGCGGAATGTACGTGTCGACGACAATTAACGTAATATCCGGAAAATGTTTAACTCTCATTCGTCAGTATTCTTTATATTTTTTATCGATTTTTCTGTAGATTCCACGATGTTGCCGCAAAACTTTCCGCGGTATTATAACGCGATTACCTATTTTTCTTACCTATCTATATTTTCGTTAGCGTTACTTCGTTTTAATATCACTGAGAGTCCGACGATGCGCCGAAGGCTCGCATAATCGCGGTTTGATCAAATAATATGTGCCATGAAATCACATTCGAGTGTAATACTGTAGGATACACAATGTCCAAAATACTATGATTTAAACATAAAAACGTTATATACAGTAAAATAATTATTATTTTTGTGATTTAAAAAAAAAGTAATTGACGAAAATAATTTTTGAAACATTCTGTATTTCTGTTTTTATCAATTTTTATCAATTATTATTATGTCAATTAGTTTGTTGATTAATTAACTTAATGCGCCAGATTTATCTTCATCCATCAATAATGAATGACAATTAACTAAATTAAATTATTTTGTTTTGATTATGGAGCTAAATTAATTGATTCAATGCGTTTTATCATTTGTTAATTTTAAGCTTATCAATATATTTCAATCAAGAAATATTTGTCATATGTCATAATATAATTGTATTATGGAAGCGATGATGCAACGCCTTCGAAGATCGCTTAGTCGCGTCGAGACGAATTTGGAATTCTATACTATTAGCACTATCGTTTTAGTATTTTTTTTAGCTGTGTCCTAACACACACACGCACTTTTTATCTCGTATTCGACAATTCGATGATAATTATCTCGCGCGGGATTATATTTTGTCACGTATCTAATAAGAGTCTTTTATTATCGCCTATATGGATGCCATAAACGAATCGTAAAGTCGTTTATTGTTATTATCGCTTATTGTTATTCGTATTGTTACACTTAACGCGATGATGTTACTATCAGTATTATTAGTATTATTACGATAGAATTATTTTTATGATTATGATCGTAATTTTTATCAGTGTTGACGGTATTATTGTTATGTAAGTATATAATTTAACCACATTTTTTTGTCAAAGTTCTCACGTTTATATATATCTTTAAGTTAGCACTTTTAAATTGAAATTATGATAATATTAATTTCGGATTATGTTAGTTTATCGTTTTTTTTTTATGGGCTTGGTCATCTGCTTGCCTCTTTATAACGCTAGAAAGAAAGATTGAAAGTTTCTCGGTTATTCTTTCACACACGTACGACACTTTATCGTGTACATTAAATGACATACATTAAATGCGCACATGCATTCTCTCCTTTTTTTCTTTCGTTCGTTCTTTTGTTATTTTCTCTCTCTGCCTCTCATTGATTTTGATAACTACTCTTTCTGAGCCGCACTTACATTTTACGTTTAACATTAAATTTACTTATTCAAGTATTATTTCGTTTTTGCATTCAATTTAATGTTTATTTGCAGAAAAATAAATTAAGTGGATAAAATTTGTATTAAATATAACTTGATGCCATTTTTATATTGATTAAAATTTTCGTAAAAAACAAATTTAAGAATCACACGATGTAATTCGATGCTCAATGCGATTATCTGGTGAAAAAAATTCGAAATTGGAAAAAGAGAAGAAGGTTCGACATTTGCGGCTCCAAATAGAATTGTAAATGCGGCTCTGCTCTTTCTTTTTATTCGTATAAACGCATTTTTGGATCTGCATAAATCGCCTATCGACGCGACCGTATCGTCGGACCGACTAAGATTTTTCGGATTTATCACAGAAAAACATTTTTATGAATATTTAATCTTATATTTCCGTATACACACGCACACACACGCGCGCGCATCGTAGTCGTTCAGCTTTATCACGATTTTGTGTGGATCTCTATCGATTTACCTCGAAACATTCGCTAATACCGGCTAGAATAAAAATCATTGACTTCTCTAGATAAATCGTATTTTGAAATAATCTTTCAAATTATTTTTTTAGATTATGAATGTAAAAATACATAACTGGTACTGCCTATTTTATATTATAAAAAAAAAACGACCTAAGAATATTTAACGAAGACAATTGTATGAACCAATATTAGCGAATCCAATTCCTTTCCATATTGCATTCATTCTCGCTGATTATAATTATAGACTCACGTACGTAGCGACGTTTATACGTTGATGATACGATATACGATTGAGTTTTTAAAGCACTTAAGGGAAGAAACCACGCGACTCTGTTTACGCGCCGTTAGAGATGCGCTTACGAGATCCTCGGTGATCCTCTCTCTTTCTCTCATCCTTTCAAAATAACATTTTTACGTTACGTCAGCGCTGACACTGTGACTCAAATGTAATTTTCCTGAACCTGAAAATAATTATGTCATTGAAAGATATCAGTCATCAATTATTCCAACTCCTTTCAATTAGCTTTTTATTATTAATTTTTATTATTTTACATTTTACTATTAGACAATATTAAAGCGATTGGGTAAGTCTGTAATCTTCTCTTTGGAAAAATTGATCTTATTACGTATTGTTGAATTTTTTTTTAATCATTGAATGATACACACACAAACAAATTCGATAGTTAACGCCCGTCCATTCACCAAGGATCTTTTGTATGTCGATCACGCTGGAAAATCAATCACGCTTCCTTTCTCTCGTTTCTCACGCCGTTCTTTCTCCGTCTTTTAGTTTCCCCGACGCATGCACACGCTCTCTCGAATTAGCTACTTACATTAATTAATATCCATCCGTTACGTAATGGCAATATTCTCGTTTATTTCGACTTAGCCGATACACGAAAATTACGTAAACAAGCACAGAGCAGTATCGGAAATTACTCGAATTCGCTCATCTGAGAAGTGAAATAAATCAACCTTCCTCATATTTTTCCTTGATAAATATCATATTCACCTTTAACATTTGCGCAAAAGTAAGCGAACAAATATATAAAAGTAAGAATAAAAATAAAGGTAAAAATAAAATGCTTCACTAAATCACCGAGTGATTTAATCATCATATATCAGTCGTGTTATTTCGCTTCTCAAATCCACCGATTCGGTGTTATACATTCATTCGCTTCTTCGTCTTCTCGCTTTCTCTCCCTCCCTTTCGCTCACCGGGTATGTACACTTACCTACATACAGATATATCATAATATTTATACGTGTCGCAAGAAAAAAAAGAACGTATGTTTATGTACACCTATGTATTCTCGTGTGTGTTTCCGCTTAAAACACCCCGTACGATTGGCAGTATGTTAAGTGTATTTTTTATGTATAATATAATGATTTCTCTTCGCCTTTGTTATATAATCTCGGTTCGGATACGTGCGCTCGGTTTAGCGAGCCTTCGTTTTGCGGATACTTCCTTCAACTTTTTATCTATTTTTTTTTTTCCCTTGCTCTATCATCCGCCGTTTAAACGCACATCCAAATCGACGGCAAAATTCTCGAGCTTGAAAATGAATTTTAATCACGAAGACTGATGTTTCACGTTCTTCCCTTACGGATCGCGCGCGCTTCGATAATTAGCACACTTAGTATTACGATAATGATAGTAACAGCGTTAGTAGCGACGGTAGTGTAGAATAGTTTAGTAATAGTAGTAGTAATAGTAGTAGTAGTAATAGTGATAGTAGCAGCAGCAATAGTAGTAGTAGTAATAGTAACAGTAGTAGTAGTGGTAGTAGCGGTAGTAAATGGTAATATAGTAGTAATGGTAGTAGCAGTAGTTTTAGTAGAGTTAGTAGTAATAGTAATAGTAGTGGAGTAGCTGTTTTTTTTTTTTCCTTCTCTTTCGGTAGGTGTTAAGTTTTAGTATAACGGTATTAGCAGTGATAGTAATAAATATCGTAATTCAATTATATGCAGTAATTTTTACAAGAGTGCTTTTTTTTTTGAAAACCGTGTGGTAAGAACTCATTTTTCTCCCTGTGTGTCGCCCAACTCCTCTCTCTTTCTCTCTCTCTCTCTCTCTCTCTCTTTCTCTCCTTCTCCGCTTTTACGTATCTTCCCCCTGACACTTCGCGACGACTGTTCACCCCGTCTCACCCCGTGTTCCGAGTGCGCAACCCTCGATATCGTGGTCCTCTTGTCCGGAATTTTCTCCTAGTTTCTCTTGATTGGCACGAATCGCGAGGCAACATCCGCACGAGTCAACGACGACGTTCGCGTTTGTCTTCTTTCTTTCTTTCTTTCTTTCTTTTTTTTTTTTTTTTTTTTTTTTTTTACGCTCTTTGTTTCCTTCGCGATGACTACGGTCCGATTTGGCAAGAATCGCGGCTGCGAACGGTCGCGCCGATATCGGTATCTCGCAGCGGCGGTTTTTGCGCGTCTTCTCGGCAAGAACCGATCCTTTTTCTAATTTCTCGCGTTTGATTGGAGCGTTGCTCGGCGCGATTTCGCTAATGGCAGAATGGAGCTAATGTGAGTCCCCAGGTAAAACAACTTGATTTCTTTTTCTCGTTTTCGATCTTTGGCCTAACTTCTAACCCTGTTAATCCTTTCATTGGTTTTTCCATGCGATTCGTCGGGAAACGTTCGCTTCCGCTCATCAGTTCGTTCGCGGTTTGTGCGCGGCGAAATATTTCCCAACAAATCGTTCGACGATGCTCTTTACAACGAAGGAACACAAAATGTTTTCAGTTCGAAATGAAGCTTCGCCCCTTCGGACCGTGTTTTGATAGGGCTCCTTGAATTTAAAATAATTAAATATACTTACACTTGTAATCATCTACATCAGCCTCAAGTTATCCTTCTTTGTTTTTTTTTTTTTTTTATTTTTTTCGAAACTGAAAGCGGCGATCCTAGACGATCGCTTTTTCTGCTTGCTTCAGTCTCCCTCGATCGGTGTCTCTTAATCAACGTCGTCGTTGAACATTGAAACTAACTCGCTAATTATCGGCATTTCCACGGAGGTGGAACGATTCGATACATCAGTCGCGATTTCCGACGAATTGTGGGGGAAGGGGGGTTTCATACGCATACATGCCAAGATCATACGTACGTACATACATGCATAAACATACACACATACACACACATAAGAGAACGTTTTGTGGTGATCACAGCGCATTCGGGCGTTCGACGAGTCTCTCCTCCGGAAAATCGTATAAAAAGTAGGTTCCTCCCCGGCGGTCCTCGCTCGATCGACGCGAGGGAAGATTGAAATATCAACTCATGCGCGTACAGTTGGAGGGTTCGAGCTCCCGAAACGTCCGTTCGATTTCTCTATCACTGTCGCGCACGACGAGTTTCACTGCAACCCACCACCGACTTGTCTCTCGATGTATATAGCCACCGCTTGCGATCTCGAGAGACCGATCGTCGCCGACCGTCGCCTCGCGCCGTCGTAAAGCGTCCCCGACGTCGGCGATTGAATAAAATTTACACCTTTCTGCTTTGCGCCAGGCGCGATTATTCCTATTGCCGATCCCGCTGGCTCGGTCTTTAGACTCCACGTCGAATCTTCGAGCACAGCCGTTTGATTGCATCTCGATCGTAGAATTCGCGGATTCATCATCTTGTTAATGATTTGCTCTCATTAATCTCCCTTGTATTTTGCGAAAAATCAAATCGTTTTTCTCGTGTATTTTTCTCTTTTCGTTGACCCTGTTCGGTCGCCGTGTTCAGCCTTCGAGATCGATCCGAACACCGGTCGAATTGTCTTCTCCGGCCTTCAACTCTCTTAGACCCCTTTCGGTCGCCAATGTGCCGGAACATGCCGCAATGCCGTGGACCGCTCCTTCGCGGAACCGTTTTTGACCGACTCCGGGCCCGTCGACCGCGGCACTTCCGTTGCCCTCACAGCGTAATTAACGCGCGTCCTACGTGGACGACCATCACGCGCAAACCCTAAGACGCCTGGGGGCGTCCACGTCACCGGACCACCGTCCAGGGTCCCACTTTGGCTAGCACCAATCGTCTTCGTCACTGTCCGAGTGCCTCGACCTGTTCGGGAAAATCCTTCGTTTAACTCTCTATTATTATCATTTTTCTGCTAAAATAGACGAATGCCGAAGCACATTATTTCGCAGAATTTCAAGAGAAACATTTTCGAAAAAAAATAGAACAAGGGCAAAAATTGTATAGTCTCGATTATTATTTTTTTATAATAGAAAGTAGACCAAAACAGACCACTCCTCACCTGGGCGCTCTCTGTTTGGACTGCGGTTGCGGCTTGTAGCCGTTGGGCACCGGGCTAGGCAGCAGACGACCGCCGCGGCCCATCGCGACAGCCTGCTCGAAGCTCAGCGGATGGTGGCCCGACGGTATGTGCGACGGCGGATGCGGGTGCTGCAGCACGTGGCCCGGCACGGGTCCTACTGGCGCGTGCGGGGGTCCGCTCGGCGCCATCACGTGCGGTCCGTGGGTGGGCGAGGCGTTCAGCTTGGGAAAATTGATGTTGGCCGGCTTCAGCTGCAGGGTCGACGGCTTGTTCGGCGTCGGCGGCAGTCGGCGACCCTGGCCCCGTCTCGCGACCAGCACCGGGTAGCTGTGTTGATGCGGATGATGGCGATGATGATGATGATGGGGACGACTGCCGCCTATCGGGCTCGGGCTCCTCGAACGCTGCTCCAGACTGGTCGTACCGTAATGACCGCGCTCGATCCGGTGAACCGGACTCGGCGATCTGGCCGGGCTCGTCGAGGCGCTCCACGGACCTGATGGACACGCTCGTTAAAGGCTTTCGGCCTCTGTTCTACGCGCAACGAGGGAGGGCACGATCATTGCGTAGGATTCATTTCGACACACGACAAGAGTTGCTCGACAAGTAGATCGTAAGCGTGTGGCAGGGTTGTTTGAGAGAAATCTTTGAGAACCGTGAATAACTTTTAGACAGCTTCCAAATTATTACTTGATCGCTCGATTGTTTAATTGATAGGATTTTATAGAGAAAAAGTCAATCAAAGATTATTCGGTCTCATTGTCAGTACGAAAATCAAAGAATTTGATCGTCAGAAAGAATAAAGGATTGAAGAACTAACACTATTGCATAACTCTCTAATTTTTTTTTTTTTTTTAAGCAAAATACTAGCAATATTTACTGCATATAGTGTAATAATGAACTTGATTTGATAATGCATTCGTATATTTTTCTCGATTTCTTTTTGAAAAATTGAATGAATTTTGAAGAACTCATTATTGTTGCGTGTGAACGATTTGTGATGTGATTTGTGGAAATTAATAAAAAAGAACACCAAGTATATGTGCTAGTTATTTTGAAAAATCCGATAGAGGATTAATGAAACATGCTCGTAGTGTTTCGTGTTTTGTAATGCTGTGAAATAATTCGAATCGTAGTGCAGAAACATGTCAGGTGCCGATGCTCTAAATACTAACGTGTCCAAACTCTAAGAATCTAATGTAACATGCGAATTCTACGATATTAAATCACTACGAGTGCATTAATAGTTGCAATAGCCTCGATACTTATTGTTCAAAACTTTCTAACTGTGTAAGTTTTTGCAAACTAAATATTTAATATTATTACATTCAGTCGTATAACTGTTTTAAAATCAAGATGTTAAATTAATTGTCCGTGCTAAATCTAAACAGAAAAAAAAAATTATAATCTAAATTAATTGCATGTGCATGTTGCATTTTTCGAACCATATGCACCACGTCAACCGTCCGCGAAATAAAAATAGATTGTACTCGAGAAACTAAATACGCTAAAAAATAACACTAACAAATTGCGATCAAATAATGAAAGATCTAATGGAACTTTATACCAATCATCAATTCTCTTGATCGATAGTTGGCAATCTAACATTTCTAATATAAAAAGCATCGAGTAGCAAACAAGAAGAGAAACACTCCTGACGTGAATATATGTGGAATATTCGGTGCTGTTGGTATTGTACACATTGGTTGTTTTGAGAGAACGTCTACTGTGTTGGTTTTTTGCGTTTGGTTTTGATGTGTATTTTTTTTGCGTGTTCGTGTTATCGCAAACAGGAACGAAGAAATGGTGAAAGCCAAACGTATCGTATCGATTACGTAGTAACATTATAACTGCATCGTGGACAAGGGTTTGAAGAAGTGGAGAGAGTTGCCAAAGAAATTACCATCGTCGTAATAGTCGCAGTGGTCGTAATAATCTGTGTAGGCGCATAACAGAACAAAATGAAGAAACGTATTACATCGAGTATCACACTGAGCTTTCCTGCCTCTTACGAGTAAAACCACTTATAGCAACATTCATGTTCTTATAAACCGTGACCACGAACTCTCTTTCGTTGCTTTCATGGATCGCCAACAAGTATAATTTACTATTATATTCACAATTTTCTCAGTAGTATAATGAATGATATGAATATTTTCAGTCGTAGTTTCCGAAACAATAGAACAAATATCACCAAACCGGCTGGAGATAATTATAATGAATAATAATAATAATAGTAGTGGTAGTAATAATAATAATAATAATAATTATAATGGAAGTAACACCAAGAGAATGAAGGTATTAGTGGTATATATGGTGATATATATAGAGTAGATAGGTATAAAGATGCTGTGTCGTAAATTCCAGGCTGATAAAAAACAACGAGAGAGAAAGAGAAAGAGAGAAAAAGAGAGAGAGATAGAGATAGATAGATAGATAGATAGATAGATAGATAGATAGATAGATAGATAGATAGGTAGAGATAGATAGAAAGAGAGAAAGATAAAACCGGTTGGAGATGATCGGTACGAAACAGAGTTCGCGGTCGCAGCTTCGTGAAAAAGACTTATCGTTGCACCGTCGTGGCTTTCGCTGGTCGGAATTATCGCCGGTACGTCGTACCTCGTATCCTATGCCGATGATTATACTGTGATGCGTGGTGATGTGTTGTTGTGTGCCTTTGTATCTCGACGACGTTGCTAACGGTGTCGCTAAACCCTGGTCCTTCGTGGTAATGACCGTGATGGTCGTATCGACCGTGTCGCCTTGGCGATGGCGATCTAGGCATTATTGGCGAGTGTCTTCTGCAAATTATAATAACGATGAAGCAGAATCACGATTGATCTCATCAACAATTCGTTAATCAATACGCTAGCCTTATCTAGCAATGATTGAATATAATGGCGTAAAGGCGTAGATGTCCTTTAACTCTTTTCCTTAATTTTTCATGGTTGGACTTTTTAATTGTAATAATTTTCCAAATATATACCACACTAGATCAAGCTTTGCAATTTAAAGCGGACTTTCTCGAATTTCATACCTTCCGAATTACAAACTGAATTGTAATTAACATACTTCAGAGCTAAATACATACGTATTTTGAATAATTCATGAATAAGTGCAACGTTTTGGAGACTCTCGCTTATATCTGAGGTCCGATACCTTATACTTGGCGATCGCGAACGCCTCGGTGGAGGCGCCGAGGGATGATGCGGACGAAGGACTCGGTCACCAGGATGCGTGAGACTCTCGAGGCTACCGGCACGCGAGTCGGACGGTACGACGTCTTGCAGCTCCTAAACGAGAACAGACTTACGACTTAACAAATTGCGCATGCAAATCGAGGTTGGATTAGGAATCAAAGGGAGAGTCGGGGTGTTGCCGGTTCTTTGTCTTTAGCAATATCGCGCTGTCGATTCGCGCGCGCTCCGGACAAGGAGCTGTCGTAACTCGAGACGCCTTTTGTCTCCGAAATTCTAAAGCAGACGCACGTTTGAATTGTCAAACAGAATGAAATGCTAAATACATAGCTCTCTCAGTGAGATATTAAATTTATAAATAATTAATTGAAGTTTGGATTATAATTATTTATAGAAAAATAATTGCTGGATAAATATAACACGATCGTATTTTTTGCTTATAAAATTAATAGCATTGGTAAAATTTCACGCGTTAGCTATCAATTTTATCATCGCATAATGTTGCAATAATGCCTCTTGCTGTCACAATTGCATCGATTTAATTTCTCGAAGAAAAGGAAAATTATATTTTTGATCTAATACGTGCGATCTACTTCACTTTGTAGTTCTAAGCGTATTTTATCTCTAACAAAGTTATACTTAGCTTCGCAGAAAATGCAGAAAAGGAGAAAATTGATAAGGCGGAATATAAGAGAGTAGTCCACACACAGAGATTATATACATATGTGTACGCGTGTGTTAAACGGCATGCAGTTAAAAAAGACTCGCTCATGCACATGCTTGTTAATAAATCCCGATTGTTCGTTTGGAGAAAAAAAGGGAAGATATATCCACTACCGTCGAGAGGCAGCCCCGCGGGTGCTTTCTTACTTACCGGGACGTGGACACAAAGAATCAATACAGAAACATGACAGACGGAGGAGAACGAGGCAGTCGCGAGATCTGCTTCGTTGCTCCAGCAATAATCCTAAGGCCGAAAGCAGCAAGGGACAAAGGGGGGTGGGAACTGTTCTATGCATCGACACGAGAAATCACTAAAGAGCGCTCGGGTGACACGTGACTATTCTTCTACGTGACGTTTGCGCTAGAGTGTGTGTGTATATCTAGGTGTGAGTATTATTTACAGGAGCGCTAATAATACACCCAGTAACATATCAAGATCGATTCGACATTTCTCGGCAAGCGGTGAAAAGAGTGAAGGCGCTTGGCGTTCGTAAGTAGTAAAAGCACGCGCTGTGTCTGACGCCGACTCCGCTGCGAATCGATCTTGAGCGCTAAGGATCACGACATCACGCGCAATACTTTCCGACCCGCGAATACTTCTCCAATTTTTCTTTTTTCTTTTTTTTTTAGGATCGGAAAAATCGAAAGTCGGGTTAGTGGAGAATGTCGATCGACTCATCTAAGACAGTTCGTTCTAATCTAATCCGAACACAGATGTTTTTAATTCGTCTAACGAAAGTTTAATTTTTCTTTTGAAAATTCTTCTAATTTCATTCTACAACTGAAGTCCTATGATTTCAACTAAGGGAGTTTTTCATTCATATAGATCTTAATACGAATTCTCTAGGAGGAAATCACATCCTCTAAAAATACTTTATAATTTATACAATTAATACTAAGTACGAGAGAAAATCATTTAGATCGATCTAACAAAGAAAATTCGCGAGAAGAGATAATGTCCTAATCTCTAGACTTGTTTTCAGGTACAATAAAACGATCTACGTGATCTATTTACGTACAAGATGTTTCTGGATGTTCAAGATGTTCTGTTTTGCTTACTTTTTACCAACAGATTTGAACATTTTTTAAATTAAATAAAAAATCCAAAACAATTTTCTTAGATTTAAACAGTAAGTGCTTTATATAAATAACTTAGCTTAAATAACTTTAAATCTATAATTGTATTTATTTAATAAAAATTGACGCGTTTTTAAACAAAATCTATCGATTTTATAGCTTGAAGAAGAGAATAATTAAAAAATCTTAAAATGTTAATTTACGTTTTAAAAAAGGAAAGTAAATATTTCAAAAGAGAAACAAATACTTTTTCGCTTCCAAAACATCTTGCGGTTTCTACAAACACAGGCCTAAACATATCTTTTACAACCGGCGATGAATCGGATCGCGATTCGTGCGCGACTGCATTTCGAGCGAGAGACAACATAGGGATAGACTTTTCCGGCTCTCTATCGCGATCTACTTCCGACAGGGGTCAGAGAGAGAGGGGGGAAGGACATTCTTGTAAACCGGAAGAGAATTTTTGTTGAGTTTGGATCGAGCCGACACCTTGTGGTAACGGATCGAGGAGCGAGGTACGTAGGTGTTCTGGTGTTGATAGTACGAGGGTGGTCGGTGGTCATGATGATCATGATGGTGATGGTGGTGGTGGTGGTGGTAGTATTGGTGATGGTCATAGTATTGATCATTGTCGGTATCGTAGTAGTATTGGTCGTGATGGTGATGGTAGTAGTTGTTTTGATCATCCCGCTGGGAGGGCACCTCGGCCAGCAATGGCTCTAGCTCGGGGGCGCGATCCTCGCCATTAACTACGAGTACAACCCCAGACCCACCCCCTCCCTGGCTACTCTCTCCGCTGCTGCCTAGTATATCGTACTGGCGAGACATCTTCCAGTTCACCTTTTTGTTTCTGAAAGCAGAACGACCGCCGAACTCGAGTATTCCATAATAAATTAGGAGGACATGATCAAACAGATTTGCGTCTCATGCGATATCCTAACTTTGGGAAGCATCCATTAAGCAAGTCTAATATTCAACATGTAAATAAAAAAAATTATTTGAATAATTAAACCACGAAGAAAGTCTTTCGAGAATATCTAGATTGTTTACAGTTTTGAGAAAGTGATTTATAAATTGAGACTTTTCTCATCGCCTCTTGATTTGTGACAAACGGTAGGCTGCGTACCTGATGCTACGCTGACGTCTGTGCTCGGCGGCTGCGAGGACGCCCATGATTCCATCCTCCTCATCCCTCTGATCTTTGTGGCGTTCGAGCTTCGCGTCCGTGGCCGGTCGTATCACCGGTTCGAGGCTGTTCGCCCTACTTCCAGCTCCGTGATTATTTCCGGTGTGATTTACCGCCGCCATGTCCAGCAGGCAGTTGAGGAAGGCCGAAGACTAAATTGCGAAACGTGCGAAAGCACACCGGCTATCAGAGCTGATCGACAGGAGTCTTGGTTTTCGATCAACAATTGCTTTCTTTTTTTTTTACGCTTTTATGTTTCTCCATTTTTTTTGTTTGTTTTTTTTTTTTTTTTTAGTTTCCTCGGTATATTAATAAACTACGTACAGGCACATACAGGCTTTTTTCTTAGCGTTACCTCTCGTCGGTGGTCTCTCGAAAAATCGTGGCAGAATGCGAAACGTTTATAAAGATCGGAAGCATTCAAAGTCGAGAATCAATAGTGTAAAAAATGGTGAGAAAAAATTCTCAGAGTAAAGAGGCGGCCACATGCTAGAGAAAAGACATGTCGTGATGGTGCGGTTTTTACTTGTGTCGGTATTACGGACGACTCTTTCGTCTCTACTGAGGACGCTCGAGAGAGCGTGTGTGATGCAAAAATTACAAAATAGTAGCGCAAACGGTAATTGCAGCGAGAGAAATTCGTATATAAGAGTATACTGCATCGCAAAGCCTGTATATGTTGATTCGAGACTATGTTACATATACAAAAAGAGAAAAAAAATAGAGAAATATTTCCCTTCTCCATCGAAAGTGTTATATAAGTGAACAACAAATACGTTAATAAAACGCGGTTAATCGTTTCGGAAATGTAAGAGTACTGCAAAAATGCAATTGTCAGTAAGCATGCACAGAACGGGTGAAGTCTCGATGTTCTACCGGCTGCGCGCGTCGTTTCACTTAATACAATCATCGCAAATCATCAACAGTTTTTGCGCAAACATTTAGCGCCGTAAACTGGCGCCGTAAACTGGCGCCGTAAGAATATCGCGAGGTAGAACACGAGTAATTCACGCCGCAAAGATCATACAAATATGCCAAATAATCGTGGGCAAAATTGAAACTCTCTGCTGCTTGATATGCAAAAAGACGGGTTTGTAATAAAAGTATTCTTCAAGGTTATATAAGGAATCTGGAACATGCCGCTATACGAGATATCCCAAAATCATTGGTGCATGTTTTAATTTTTTTTTGTCGATTACATAAAGTTGAAAAAATTTTTCAACAAAGGTTATTAGGACAACCATCACTTTTGAGATATCCTGTATACGTCGGTGAGTTTTCAAGTGCTAAATCGTAAAATGGGAGTATCTATCGATAGACACTTAGAAATGCAAGAGATGCGAGTATAGATTCGTTCTTTATCTATCGAGCTACGAATTGCTTGCCACGAGAGGAAATAATTATCAATATTTTACTACGTATTTTTTTTTTTTTTTTGAACTTCCGGTTGGTTGCAATTTCGATCATTTGTAAAAGAGCAATTCATCGGAATTCGTACGAAGTGGCTTATTTATTGAACAAATTATTACACCGTAAAAGATGTTTAATTCATATTAAAAAGTCGTTAAGGCTAATTCATCTTGTATCGGTGTGTGTCAGTGCGCGCTTAACACGTGTTCGTGTGAATAAAGTATATAGAGAGTGTCAAATAGTGTCACACGTGTAATTGACAGAGCGGAGAATTGCTCTAGTAGAAAGCGGTAAACTGTTCTAGTAGAAAGCGATCGGATAAATCGGGCAAGGCTATGAGTCTACTGCTGTAACGTCACTGATTAAAAAGTGCCTAAGTATTATCTTCCTCTACACTACTGCGGTAAAATTTGTATGAAATAAGAAAAAAAAAGAAGGATGCTTTTCAGCATTAGGCTAGCGGGAGCGTCATTATCAGTCGCCGCATTAACTTCGCGCCATGAAAGAAAAGATATCTTCAGGATGATCTAGTATCTAAGCTCTCAAGTTTCACGAAATTTGCATCCGAAGTTACTCATTCAGATATTAGATGATCCCAGAATCTATTTTCTCGCTAAGATCAAGCAATCGGTATCTTCCTCTAAACGGCACAACGCAATAACTTTCTAATAAAATTGTACAAATTGCCATTTTCTAATAATCTCTCGATTGCCAAGTATTTATTATTTTTCTAATAATTTTTATCGCATTACGCCGTTCATCCGAGGATTTAAGCTCACTTGAGCCTGCAGCGAGTGCGAAGTTAAACCGCTTACAAGGGCAATGTAACTCCAATTTCTACTACTTTGAGAGGCTCGCATCAAACTAAATAAAGGAGAGAAAAGTTCGTTACACGCTCGTGAGCAAAACGATAGTTCGGCAGAATGAAAAGGAAGTTTCTACGTCGCGACTTAGGCTATCGCCAACTATAGATGTTTAGAATTGGTCGAAAAAAAGGCTTGCTTGGCGAGAGAAGAGTGTAATCTAAAAGAGGCGATTATATTGTAGAAATTGAGGCAAAAGGCGGACTATATATACGCTCCGAGAATCAATCGGCTCGTCGGACTACTTTTCGCACTACATAGGTCCGAGAAACGGAGCTCTATGAGGTGATTTACTTACACACAGCGCGCTATATCGTATTGCCGGTCGACAAAGAGCCGATATATCTACACGCGCGGACACGTACGTACGTGGCCACGTGTTATCCGCGTGTCGGCAACAACACGACTAAAACAACTCTGATAACGTGTATTACACAATCGTATATATCACTTCACGGGTCCAGCATCGGGCCGCGCCGAAAGTTGGACAGAGAAAGAGAACTGTCGTCCCCTTTGTGATATATAGATCGGGATAAGAGCTATTCTTCGACGTTATCCTAAACTAGCTTGGTGAGAGGAAACGTGCGATTAGAAAAAAGGAAAAAAAAATCCTCTCCACAAAGAAAGGCACTAAGTATCTAAAGACTAGTTCGTGTATGAGCCTGATTATAAAGATCTATTAAGTACGTTTCTAACATGTTAAGTGCCTAAATAAGTAAAAGATAGACTAAAGTGTATTGCCGTGTTAGTTCACCGTTTGCGCAACAGCCATCGTTTCTTGTTGATTCTTATCGTTAGTTATTCCACATCTTGCATTATTCAAATTTTAAATTTTATGAGCTCACGCTTCAAAGTGTGAAAATATGAAAATGTATTTTAAGAATAATTGCACTTTGATAATAATGTTTTCTTTTGATTTCAAATTTTCGTCTTAAATGTCGCAATAATAATCTTACATTGAAATTCTACGATTAAAAATTTATTCTAAAAATTTACTGAAGAATAAAATCTATATTTTATTTTTATTTATATTTAAATATTAATAAATTTTGATGCTATCGGTGACATGGCTGTTTCGCCCGCAAATGTGTGATGTAATTAATTAGTGACAAACAAAAGGCTACGGTACACAAACAAAAGAGAGACCAAAAATAAATGTACACGTGTGAAGAGTGATAAGAAAAATTGTGTGCTGTGTTAATTGTAGAAAAAAGACGTACCAGAGGCACAATAGGCATGTAGAGCCTTATCATGTAACGGAAAATAGAAACATTCAATTTGTAAACTTTTTCTTCTATACAGAGTGTTTCACGTAAAGATTCTGTCGTTTAAACTGCATGAGAGACAGGAAGTAATATTACGAGGAAAAAATAATTTAACCGTTTAAACGTTTTGCAAATTAAATTGATTTTTTTCTATAACATTCTTTCTGCGTCTAATACATTTTTTAAGACGTAAATCGGGTTACGTGAGACACCTTATATACGATGCATGCAATATCATATAGTATGCCCCTGGCTAATATGTGTGAGAGTGGAGAAAAATTTACCGTGAAAAAAAGTGTTAGTTTACGAGAAAAAAGTAGAGCGTACGCTGCAAAAGACCCTTTGCGTCCCTCGCGAGATAATAAAGTTACCTTCGTAAAAGTGTTAGAACGGCGAGCGAGATAAAGAGACCGGGAAACTTTTGCAGTACGCACTTAACACAAAAACGAACAAGTGTGGTTAAAATTCGAACGCAAACGTACAGCCAAATTAAAACGAAAACAGTGTTAAGAGAAGATAATAAGAGAAAAAGTAAGTACTACCGCCTGGGCTGCAGGACTTTGCCCAGCATTATCGTTATCGATAAGATCGTTATCGTTCTGGAAAACAAAGAGAAAAGACACAAGAAGATGATTGAGAGTTGCGTGAATATCCTTCGATTCGGATATATTTAAAAAAAAAAAGGAGCACGGTTGATAAATTAAGTATATCTGTGTTAATTACTATCCCTCTAGTCGCTCAAGAATTCATCATTATTCTCTCGTTCTAGAGGTCTTTGGTAAACAGTAAAAATCGTGTCCTGTTATCTAGTAATCTATAACAATTGAAATCCATTCAGAATTTTCAGAGCTATCTATGACAGACAAACGCCGCTGTCCAGTCGATCTATCGACTGCGAAACTTTTGAGAGAAAAAAAACTGATTTTTAATATCTTTCAAGTGCTAGCAATCTCCTCGTTGATAACTAACAGCAGTTGATAGATCGGCAGTTGTATAATCTAATGTCAATTACTCTTGCATGAATTTCGAATCATAATATTCCAGTTACATCCAACTGTTTCTACACACATTGACTTATCTAATTGAAATAGAGAGAGACTGTATTTCTTTCGTGTTATTAACTTGATGTTTCGACTTGTTGCCCCGTGAAATTTCAAGAAACTACAAGTCGAAAAGATAATTCTTTTATATATTATAAAAATTTTTTATCCTCCAACGAATTTAAAATCAATTTCTTTTTTAATTTTTTATTAAACATCGAAATTGACTTATATCTAATTTGACAGATTCTAACAAATTAACAAAAATTGACTTCAGTATCTCCATCTATCAGAACTATCTCTATCTATACACGAAAAAGTTTCATGACGACCTATAAGACTACATGGGAAATCTCTGAAAAATTCTCTATTCGAAATTTTACTCGCGCACGTGTCCTATTATGAAGAAGCCAACGACAAACATTCATTCGAACTCCATTCTCAACCGAGATCCTCAGTTCCGATTTTCCAATTCGTTTCTTCTGCCGCAAAAGTTTAGAAAGATTTTTAAAAAAATTCACATAAATATGAGATCACTCTCGATTAATTTGTTTAGCGCAGCAGAAACGAATGGAATTCGTGTAAGAGAATCACGATTGCAGAATCACGTGGTAATTTTCAGTCTCTAGGATCTGCCATTGTTCTTACGAATAATTTAGATTCTGCTCGATAGAAGAGACTCACCTGTTCGATAGACTTTAGCTGACCAAACTTCGTCGACCTCCAGCTTTCGAGTATCAGAAGGCAGACGTATATCTTACCCACGGTGAGCTTATCTCTGTTCAACTCTAGAAGGGAAAAAAATCAAAAATGTAGAATGCCTCCGTCTCAAAAAGAAAAAGAGCGACTTACCTTCGTTCCTAGGTATCAAAAGGTCCAACATCTTTTTCGCTTGTAAAGGCCAGATACTCCTGACCGTGTCCCGCAGTTCGTCATTAGCTTGATTCATTTCGTCGGCTAGAACGACAAACCGGGATCGAAATTATTCACTCAACGCGTAATTAATTGCCAGACTAAAGTTCAAACAATGAAAAATATTTAATGAGCTAAAGAAATCAAGTTTCTTTAATAGTAAAAAATTGAGTCTTTCCAACAATTTTTCCGTATTATACATGTGAAAAAAAAAAGATCGCACATGTCTTGGTATTTATAATCGATAAGCTACTTGTACTTTTTTCGGGCGAACTCACCGCATCGCATTTTTATGCTAAGATTCTCGCGAATCAGGGCGAACAGCGTGGTGGTGAAGTTCACCTTGCCATCACCGTCCACCGGCATATTCATCCTGATGAGCTTCTTGTACGCGAGCCGATTCGGGCATTTGTTGCCAAACCCCAACGGCGGGTCCATGTTCTTCAGCATGTCGTACATCTCCGTGTAGTGGATTTTGCCGGTAGCGTTCGGATCGTACTCGGCCCAGATCCGAACGAACTCGTCGAGATGATGGGCGCCCAGGATCGACGAGTCACGCGTGAGGTAATCGAAGTTGTCCATGATGACGGCGACGAAGAGATTCAGCATGAGAAACGAGCAGAAGAAGATGAATGACACGAAGTACGCGTAGGCGATGTTGGAGCCGCAGCCGTCCGCGTCCTTGTCGGCCTTCGGGTCGCAAGGACGACCCTTTACGCAGGACAGCATGATGTTCGGCCAGGCCTCGCCCGTGGCACACCTGAGAAAATCGCTTCTTGAGCATGACGACGCCTTTGCCCTTCTCTTTCTCACTCGTCTGTCGATTTGAACGAGAGCGAATGCTTCAGCGCATCTAGCGCGTCGCTTGCACCAAGCTGCTATTATTCCCAATTGCATGCAGGTTTTTCAACTCTAAACTCTGAGTGATACTAAACACTCAACGAGATTATCATGAAATTACTATGGAAGTTATAACGATTTATATTTGGGAACAGATGCGACTGAGCACAAATCCACTTTTGATATAATTATGTCAAGAAATTTGAAAATTCTATGAAGTAGTTCTGGTTGAAAATAGTAACTCTCTCAGTGTCAATTTTTTAGAGTAATTCAAGTGGCTAGATATGCTAAAATCATGTTTTTGAAAAAGTTACAAGTTTTCGATTTGAACTCAAGTTACTAAAAGACACATTTGTCTTATTTTGTCTTGTTAGAAAGTTGGACAGTAAGTTAGAGCGCGATGGATTTGTCTCGTAGATATTTTCCCCAACTACGACATATTTTCTTGTACTATAAACAACCCCACATTAAATACTTTTGATGCAGCAGATTCTTGCAATTGCAAAGAAAAGGCTTGCTTTACAAAAATTTGTGCGATACTCTGGCGACACGACACGCGGCATTTTTTGCGGCACACGTTGGGTTCAATTGCCATAATCTTATCAGTCTTCAAAATTCTATTAATTACCTTTCCATATTAAATTCACTCGAAACTTGATGCTGATGATGTTAATAATTTTTTAAATATTTTTCTTTACAAGACTGAAGAGGGCAAGTAATTGGGCCCAGACGTTTTGCAAGCGCGGCATGCATAAGGCCCGACACTTTATGCGACATGGAAAGCGATCTAGATACTGCGAACTCAATACGGCAAACTCAATTCTATACAAGGCTCTGTTGTGTGATATTTTGTTTGCTCTGGTTAGGCTGTGTCGTTTAGCTTGATTCTGCTTTTGTGCTCGATTTAGTGCCAAGAAACTTTACAATAATACGTAGTTGGATCGAAGCGAAAAGGCCTGCTGTGAACATACACTCGGAAATAATATGAATTAAGCGGTTAGAAGAAGACTCCGATTAGAGAAGACTCCGCGCGGTGTCGTTATCATTAGAACGTTCGACGCAAAAATGATATATACTTTGAAAATTATTAGTATTTTTTAAATACAACATTAATATTTATATTCTAGATTGAATTTTATATTGATACTGAGATTTTTTAAAATTCAATTTTGATATAATTAAATTATATTATATTATTTGGAAATATGTTTTAGAGAAGTTAATCTTGAAAATTTTTTCACACAAGAAATTGCAATAAAAGTTATCAAAATTTGCCAAAATTACCAAAATATATGACTAATGTCATTTTTCAATACAACTTTAATTGATTTTATAGACATCTCTAAGGATCTTGTTTTTGCATCACCGTCCGCTAAAATTTGGATCGTCTTCTGCATCGTATTTTCGCAAATCGTAAAAAAATTGTGATAAGTAGCTTGCCGCAGGTGGTGAGCGTGAAAGCTCGTTCGATCGTCTCGCAAATCGCGCGCATAATCGCATGGCCAAGTTCAGTGGCTAAACAGTTAGATAGATTCCTCTGGTGGTGTGGTATTACTTACCGAAAAAGCAGCATCAGACCTTGTATGAAGCTTTGGAAATTGTTGTGCTTAGTAATAGAAGACTCAGGATCCAGCGCGATGTTACCGAATACCTGAGACCCACAGAAAGAAGAAGGTCCGCGGCCAAAGGGCACGAGCGGCATTACAAACTTGCGTCACCAAGTGTGTGTGTGTATTAAAAAAAAAATAATAATAGAAAGTCGAACAAGAAAACAAAGTAATCGAAATATGTCCTCTGCTTTCCTTTTCGCGATGACCACTATTTCGACTTTTTGTATCGCTTCGATCGCGGTTTTTGTGTATGTAATGAGTATTATGGTATTCAATACTCTCTAAACTACAACCTCTCATACTTTTTCAACTTTTTCAACAAGAATACACGGTGCACTCGAGAGAATCAAAGACAATTCTTCTTGAAACGAGTAACTCAATTATTTCAATACGCTTTCTTAAAATTATTATTATAAATTTACTCTTTCAATTTTGACTCAAATCTTCTCGAATTTAACGCTGGAGCCATTCTTACACAAGTTTATGATAAACATTTGCAATAGAAATAAAATGCTCTCATTGATAATATTTTTTTCGTGAAAATTATTCTCTCAAGCACGACCTTAATCGTAACTTCAAGACTCTAACGCAGGCATCACTATGTGGAATAGACTTCTCTATAAAATTGTCACTAACTGTGGGGGTGAGTCACAACAGATTAACATGTCGAGCAGCTTACTCTCGTTACAGCTCATGCCAACAAAGCAATACTCTACCGTAGAGGTAATCTTTCACGACAACCACACTTTTATGTATTTCGTTCAACTCTTCGCACTGAGTTCGACGGCGTTCTCTCCCGTCTGCGTCGCGCGGGATCTTTAACGGTGCTTCGCTCGCCGGACAGCGATCGGTACGTCTCGTACAGATTCACTTTTCTATTTTGTCAGAAGCGAGATCACATCAAGGTACATTTAACATAATTCCTCCCACATACAACCGATAGAGATCAAAATCTTCCATGCTCGCGTCTTGTAACGTCATAAACTCCCTTCATATACGAAGCATCGGGAAAGATCGCGATGACAGACGAGGTGTGCTCCAAAAAAGGTTTCCCTCGCGTACAAAGAAAATGCTGTGGAAGACAAGTGAATGATTTCTTCCTCAATTGGAAAAAAATTGAAAATAAAAAATATAAAGCGCTACTTTAAGAATTATTTTTCTTTTTTTTTTTGTACGAAAGGGAAACGACAGTTGGATTAGCCGCTGATTGGAGGTTATCTCACTCAATGCCGTCGAACCGGCGATCAATCTTAGCTGCTCGACTCACCGAAAAAGCAACATAAGACCGGCGAAGAAGGACTGAAAGTTGTTGTGATCATCGATCGCCGTTTCCGGATCGTTCGATATATTGCCAAAGACCTGACAACGGACAATTTTAGGGTCACTTAATGGGATCTGCTGTCTATCACTTGAAATTCCCAATCTGCAAGGTCACGCGTGCCGAAAACTACGAGTTTATCTTGACACGCCAATTTTCTCCCGAGGTTGGAATTACAAGCTTTCGTAGCAACAATTATCTAGATGATATTAACGACAGCAATTTCGTAGCTTGGCGTCGATCTTGAAGATCATTGACTAATCGTGAGCGTTTTTAATTAATTATCATAATTTTTTCTCTGTACAAAATTTTTTACGTACTTGAGATTTTTCTATAATCCGTGTCTATTTAATTATATTCGGTTTGTATCTATTTCTACTATAATCCATCCAAAATTGACGAACCAATTTCGACGAGTGCTTATCGATCAACTAATTTCTTGAATGGTTGTCATTTTAATCCTGCAATCTTCTATGCGTCATCCGCCAAAACGTTTATTTAGGAACTTCCCGTAAAAAAATTATATTAATTCTATTTAAAAAATCTTCCGCAATGGAAGACAATTCGTACCTGCATACCGATGATCGCGTAGATGAAGAATAGCATCGCTATGAGGAGACAAACGTAAGGCAGAGCCTGAAAGGAGACAATTTTTTTATTATCGCATATCTCGTTATCTAAATAATTATTAACAATTGCAGAAATTGACAATAAACAACATTAAATTTTTAACGAGCAAGGAAATAATAGCTACAATTGATTAATGCGCGTACACGAAGATAATGCGAATCTATGATAAAGAAAGATCAAAGTTGCGTAGTTCAGCAGGACGTGCTTACTTTGAAGGATTGTACGAAGGTCCACAGTAAAATTCGTATCGTGTATCCTTGCCTGAGCAATTTGATCAACCTGGCGGCACGAAAGAGCCTCAGGAAGCCGACGTTGATGAAGTTCTCCTGCAGGGGACAGAGAAAATTGCACTTAACCCAACAAAATGTCGACTTTTTATCGCGCGCCAGAACAAAGCTTCGTGCGTGCAACGTTTCGGGATTGCGTACGACGCGTCAAGGATCTTGATCCTTTCGGCGCGTCTTGTTCTACCTCGGCGATGCACGAACGAAGCCACAGAGTGGACGAGTCTTTACGCGCGATTATAAGAATTAGGTCAGCGGTTAAGATTTGACTTTGAGAAAATTTAAGAGGGGTCTTAAAGATGCAATATCACTGCTGAAAGTAGAAATAGAACTAAGATGGATCACTAATAACTGAGATAATCACTAATAATCGTTAATTTGTTCATAAAAATAAATAAAATAAATTTTTAACACTTAACTAGTTGTATTTTTGTTGTCGGTAGACTAAACTAATGGCGTTTCACTGAAGATTATTTCTGTCTGTGCAAATTATTCAAGTAATTTTTGTACGAACGTAAGTTTTTGGGAGAATTTATACATCACAATAATTTTTAATTCAATTATAATCACAAAATATTACTTTTTCTTTAGTAATCGAATTATTTGGATTATTTAATTCCAACGTAACTACGCGATAGAAACGTAATTATGTTGGAAAACCCTTTTGCTGAAACGGTCGAATCATGTCCGACTGTCACGTCGTAAAGACGATTAATAATTAATCAATCGATGAAAACGAAGATGAGAATCTTCGTTTCTTCGAGAATGAGATCAATAAACGATTAATAAAACGATTTATCAAGATCGCAGCAAAGTTTATCAAGATTTTAGAGATAAATAAAAAAAAAAACCCGAGACACCGCATCCATATGCCATTAAAGTATATGATCTGTAGTGTAACTACAGTGTAACAACTATCTGGACTGGTGATGTCAGTGTTGTAAAATGTTCGAGACTGTTAGTGTGATGTACGAATAATTTATGTATTGTATAGAAAAGTACATGCACGGGATAAGTAAACGGGATAAGAATGATCTTGATCTAAAGATAAGACTCGGAGATCCTGAAGAAAATCACTACTTGTTGCGCCCGGCTCTTTTCTCGCTTGCGAGTAAACAAAATCACGTCACTTCTCATTCGCCAAATTTATCCACAGCTGTCGCTAATAAGAGTCCAATAAACGATAATAAAATATAAAAATATCTATGTTTCAAATAATAATTGTATCTTTTCGGAGGAGAGTTTCACACAAGGAAAGATTTGTCTTTTGACTTCTACGTAGAAATTAAATTCAGAGTTGCAACGTTCATATATTAATTCAATAATTTTCTGCCAACTTACGTCGCCAATGCAAAAATTGCATAGTAATTTTATACCTTCTTTTCTCCTAGCTGGCCACCACTAGGCACGTACCGCTCCTATTACAGAAATATGCGAGATTGCGAGATTATTCCATTCCTAATATTCAATTTTTGAGAGATCGTTCAACTTTTGGCAATCACAATAAAGACAGAGATATAAACTAACACTGGCGATGAGTAACTTCGTAAGCAGCTCATTTAAATAAAAAAAAAAAGAAGAAAGAAAATATCAAGGAGAGACCAATACTCACTTTATATGATCACTCTAACTATTCTCTTACCTGCACTTCTAAGACAATATTTTTATACCGAGAATATTTTGCAAGCGCAAGCAACAGATATACAGACTTCGCCACAAACTTTTACTGGATATTCCTTCGATTTACATTTCAATTATTCGTATACATATATCATATCGACTAGATTGTAAAATGCTACATCAGTGGAAGTAAAATAACCAATGCCATTTTGTGTGATTCGGGAGACGGTGAGTAAATATCCTATACGATATTTCCTCCTCTTCCTACTTCCAAACTACGGTTGACATTGATTAAATCTAGTATCGATATATAAGAAGGAACATTTCTAATACGAAGAACGGACAGGATCGATATATATATATACATATATATATATCAGGAATACATGTGTATGTAAGTAGCTTAAATGTTTTTACTATACTTCGTCAATGTATACTATGCGAATGTGACGATGTACAGTGTAATGTATGTTAGCGTATGAATGCAGCACGAAGCTAGAAGATACGCAAAGGTATTCGAGGTATACTTCGGTTGTCGTAATTTACCTGCTAGCTTGTCACATGGTTATACGGCGAATCTAAGTAAGCAGCAAAAGGGTTAAACGAAAGGCAAAGGTACACATCAAGCAACACTGCCGCGACGATTAAGGGCCACTATTATAGACGCGTGTTCCGACGAAAAGCGCATTCCGATGAATTCGTTTTTCAACGCCGGAATCCATTTTGTACATTGAAGCAACTCGAGGCGGTTTAGTATGCGAGCATTGCCAAAAACAAATTTCATCCATTAGCTTTAGAATGAGTATATTCAAAAATCTCAAAAATATAATTTTTAAATAAGAATAAATTCTTAAATTTCAACTTTTTCATATAACTTTCAAGCCTCAAATCTTTAATCTTTGATTTTTAACTTGATATTGCTTTATTAAAATACTTAGGCAATTAATTAGGTTGTAATTTTTTACAGAATTATATCTCGCACAAATGCATCAATATATAAATTTCTATTTCATCGTTTCCTTCACGTTATCACACCGCCTTTATTTGCATCAATGTGCAAAATCAATTTCGACATTCGGCGTAATTTCATTGGCATGACTTTTCGTCAGAGCAAGCGGCGATTTTAAAATCACAGCCTAGTCTCGGGTTTCCTGAGAGGTGCCCGATCAAAGGTGCATATACCTGGAAGAGTTCTATTACGGGTTTTCGTAGCTAGAGCGCAATTAACACACTTAGACTTTGTTTACCGCTACTTGTCGGTGCTCTACGTACCCCGAACTCGATCACAAGGGCGTCCACGATGCTGCCGATCACCGTGATGAAGTCGAAAGTGTTCCAGGCGTCCTTGAAGAAGTTCTGCCCGCGGGAACAGTCGAAAGAATCGATTAGCAAAGTGATCACATCGCTCCCGGCCAATATTCGATTTTACTACCCCGAAGCTCGCTAAACAGCTCCGACACATCCTCCATCGTAACAGATGCAAGTCAGAAGTATAATTGTCTGTACACGATTCTGTACACGAGCAACCATAATCAAAGCCAAGACACCATGAAGAGTAAGAATTGAAAGTCAAGCAAACTACGAGGAAGAATCAAGATTCAAAATGCAAAAAATCGCGCAGTTAAAGTATGAAACATTACGCAATATACCTTTCTTTAATATAATATTAAAGCAGATCCTGAGTTAAAAAAAATTCTGTTATTCAGGACTTCTCATATCAAATAGGAGGAAAAATGTATAAAAGACATTTATATAACAATATTCTTTCAAAAATGACTTGAAGATTTCATAATAATAATTCTATAGAATTTTTTAACCATATATTTAAAATTATTTAAGATACACATATCTAAAATTATTGCCTTGCTTACCTTATCGGCGCCTTTTCCAGTTGGTTTTGTACTGTAATCGCTTAGAGATAAAAATTAGATATAGAAGAAATAAGAGCAAAATATTTAAACATTCTTAACTTCATCGGCAACCATTTGATTCATTTTTTGTTGTTCTCAAATTTTTCTATAATATTCTTATTCTCCTCATCGTGTCTTGAGCTGCGTAAATATTTACAGCAAGCAAGTAATTCTGACAAATTTCATTTACATGTTCGGTGATCTATTGAACGAGCTTGGGCGTAGCTCGAGTGTCTGTGAGAAGTGTTTGCGTAACTACTGCTAAAGAAGAAACTACAAATCCGACTTCGAAAATACAAGAAAAGTATAGCTCATCTGATTCTTCTATAAATATCAATGTATAATACGTGCGTGTGTACTTGTGTTGTGTGCGTGTCTGTGTCCGTAATACGCTCCTATATGAATGTAATATTTATTAGGTTGAAACTCTGTAACGTGTGCTTCTCTGAATGATGCTTCTGGATGTTGTAATGATGATTGAGACCAAATCTTTTCGTCGTGAAATAATTCTCAAACCAGATTGTTATTATTTAATTTAATATAACTAAACAGATATTTCGTTAAATAGTGATTTTATCTTATTTAAGATATAAGTTATTTATATTAGAAGCAATAAAGTCTTTTTTAAATAATAATACGTATAAATTGAATACTTTTTTGTTTATTAATTTAGATACTTAAATAATCGATGATTGCCTTTGCAATATTTTGGCTGTGAGAAATAAGTTTTATTCTTTTTTTTACAATAATATTTAGTTACAATTGAAACATTTATAGTAGAATTGTAGATTTACGAAAAGATCTGTTCACGAGAGTTTCGTTTAAAGCGTTTACCCATGTTATACGCTTTGGTGATCGATGATCGGCTGGAGTATAAGTGACGGGATCTCATCTAGATAAATATCTACAGGAGCATGCTAGTAATAGCAAGCAAACTAGAGAGAGAAAAAGAGAGAGAGATAGAGACACGCGAACCTAACATTCAACATTTTTCTACTTTCACCAAAAAAGAGGACTCAACATTTGATACACATAGTGTATCAAAAAAATTAATTCGCATATTAATTATGTAATCTCTACAAATTTTTGTTTTAGCAGACATCAAAATTTACATTAAAGAATTAATTCTTTTATTTTGAGATACGATTTCTATCCAGTAAATATTAGATGTTTTTTTTTTTTTTATTTTGATTCTACAGCACTAGATATCTTTGTAATAACCTTCTACAAATTGAAAATTTGTTGAAAATAATCTGTTCATAATTTTCAAAAATCAAACCTTTATCATATATACTTTAATTAAAAAAAAAAAAACATGGATTTAATATCATTTATAATCATTATTATCGGTATTTAAAAATGTGCATATAGAAGCATTTTTTTTATTTGTAGGAAATTTCTAATATTTGAAAAAATCCAGCGACATACAAAAATAATGAAAAGATTTCAAAATGGCGAAATCCTGTTTTCTGGCAATTACTACGAGCATTCAGAATTATTCAGGAATCTACCAAAAAAATTTTCTCTAAATCGCAAAATAATTTTTTAATTCACATCTAATAAACACTTTCGCATTGTCTCGATGCGTTCCCTTCCATTCCTCTCGCCAGTTTTTCTGTGGATCCCCACTTTCCTTTACGAAAATCCTCCGACCGGTAAAATCACGTAATCAATGATGACCGGTGAGTGATGTCAGTCTTGGTGGAGTTACAGAGTGGTACTTATTGCGGTGTGAGTCGAGTGAGAGTGGTGGAGTTAGAGCGATTTAAGAGGCTTGTTTATACCTTGCATCCGAAGGCGACGAGTTTAAGGATGCACTCAATGAGGAAAAGGAGGGTGACGACCAAGTTCACGATGGTCAAGAAGTCCAATAAAACTGGCGGCGCTTCGTGATACTACAAAATACACCCAACACACAGACGTAACACAACCCAAATTCTAATAATTCCATTGTGCGCCCTGCATATTATCAATATATATCTCTTCGTCCTCTTTCGATTAGTCTTCGATCGCTCTCTTCATTTGTTTTTTTTTTTTTTTTTTTTTTCGAGCGAAATCGCTATCGGATTTATAGAAGCAATATTTTTCCACCGAGATAAATTATTTAGCCGAGAAATACGCTTTCTTACGAGACGAAAGATATTTCTCGAATTACTGTTACTTTTACTCTTCTCAATGCAACTCGTTATTATAGTTCTTATCCTTTTACGTTTCTAAAACTTCCTCGAAACTTCTATTAAATGATTCATATTTTGATTTTATTAATCTTTCGTCGGTTTAAAAAAAGTTTATATTATACAGAGAGGAAGATTTCCCGATCGCTCCGGCGGCTATCTTTCAAATTACTTATTAAATCAATATTGTATGCTATTTTCAATTATATTGCATTATTATACATAACAAAAATGTTGACAATCATCAAATTTTATCAAAATATTGCAAACTTACGTTTTTAACACATCATTCCTTAAAAAAAATTGTTTCATCATATTTATTTATCGTATCGTTTTACAAAATAAAGTTATCATTTGTAAATCAAATTCAGTCTGACTGTAACGAATTCTTCTAAACGGAAAGAAGCATTTCTTCTCCTAGATAATCAAGCAAATCTAACCAATCTCCCACAGAGTAATTTTCGTAATACTCGTCGTATATGTGTATAGATCTCGATCGGTGTGTGTACGTTGAATACGACGTTTAATTCTGTGTGTGCTGAATGTGTGCTGGTGTGAGACGGAAGTTTATGCTCTTTTTTTTTTTTCCACAACACATTAGCATGCGTGTGACGGATGGGAGCGAGGAGCGCCAGCGGCGCTCTCCTCAGCTTTAGCCTCATCGTGTGAGATCACCATAGATCATTATCATCATCATCATCGTGATCGTCATCATTGTCATCATCATTATCATCGTTACTGTCATCGCCACCGTCATAATTCCCGGTCCATAACACACAGTCATAATAATCGTGATGTATACGCATGCGAGGATCGAAAAACATATCAGACGTGCAAGTGATTGCATGCGGATGCAGGCAAGACGGCGGGCAAGGCATGCAAGGGGTGTCGAAAAACGGAATTTCCTTTCTGTACACCTTTCTCCGGTATGCGAGACTTCCTCTTGGGTTTTATCCCCCGTGCTGAGAGTTCTCGAGTTTCGAGAGTATTTTCGGAAAATCAAGACGACGAGCGCGCGAAAACGTAACACACAAGAAGACAGAAAGAGAGAAAGAGAGAAGAATGAGAGGAAGAGACAGATAGAGAGAAAGAACGCGACAGACAAACTGAAAATAACCCGATGTGAGATTTATGTTCTCGGATCGTCGTCATGTTGGATACTCATGAGTGCTATATGATGATGTGTGACGTATGAATCTATGTCCAGGTATTTGTTAGTAATTGTTGATCGTGTATGTATGTGTGTGTGTGTGTGTGTGTGTGTGTGTGAAAACTACGTCTCGATTACAGCTTTAAGAGCATGCTTATCAGCGAATCACGAATTTTGTACAATTATATCTGTTATTTCTGTAAATAACTATATATAATAAATAAATAATTTCTGTTATATCTGTAAATTGTGACATGAAGAATTAATAATAATTAATAGAACATTACGTTTTCGCGGATAAACTTGCTCCAATATTTTATTCTGCGACTGAATATCTATATTCGACAAATATCGATATAAATACTCGATCGTAGTCCAAATTTTTTTAGTGCCTGTGTAAAGTGAGAGTAATTAGCTTCTGATAACGGGATAAAATGGGGGGAATGAATTGGTGTCATAAAAATGCAAGTTAACGTTGCTTACAAAAAACAAAAGCGCAATGTCAAGTTTATAATTAATACTTTCATTCCGTTATCGTTGTGTTTAGTGTAGTTATGAATGTAGGAAATCTGGGAAGATTTTCGCGTATATCATTACATTATTTCCCTTACGGCGTTCAATTATACAAATATCGTTATCAGATATTCAATTATCTGTGATGTTATTTATATAAAAATTCATTTATTAAATATGATTTTTATACGAAAGAGCCATCAATATTTTTCTTTAAAAATAGAAAAGCTAAAGTAAAAATAATGAAATAAATAATACAATCAAAAAATAAATGCAAAAAATGTGAGAATAAAATATTCATATTCTCACGGTTAGCGCAAAATTTTATTAAAATAAAAAGGAAATTTTTGGGCTCAGATTTAAAAGTGAAAAAGCGTAAATCTTATTTAAGATCAAGCTGAGATTTATATTACGTTTTGTATTTTCCCAGATTGCCCTCGAAAGCTCGATCACGTGTACAGAGCTGAGCATTTTCTGCATACTAAAGTACTTGTAGAGTTTTATCTTACTGGTTTCAACAACAGAACAACGAGTACAAGTAATAAAAAAAGAAGTTCTATCTATAGATCTTGCAGCTATGTCCTTACATATAAAAGAGCACCATTGAAAAAAAGAAAAAAAATACCATTCTAATTCTATCGAGATACATATCTATATATGTTCGTACGAGGTATATCGAGAAATGGAAACGCTACAACTACTCCGACAGCATCTAGCGCTTGTTCAGCCCTGCGCACAGAAAGTTCACTAAATAGTATATTCTATATACTTGTACACGCGAGATATAGAAAGTAGATACGAATGTCTCCGGAGTACCGAGAGTATCCGGCACGTAACATTGCTACGTCGGTACTCGCGGAGGAACGCTCTAAAATTACTTTCTAATAAGCGGCACTTACCGGGCGACGCAAAAATTGATCCTCATGATGCTTCTGCGATCTTCATGATCAACTTATTGATACTAATATGAAATTCGTCGCATTTATATCATTCACATTCAATTCTACAATAATTATTGGAACAATTTAACGTGTTCTCTTCATCATTTCACGATTTCTTTTCATCACATTAAATTAATAACGCATATTTAATATATTTTGATCATTGAAATTTCCATGATTTTTATATCTAATTGTCGATTAATTCAATAGTAATGAGAGAAATTCACAAGTTTTCGATTTTCCAATTTTGAGGAGCAATCGTGAGGGGTCAGTTTTTGCTACTCGACCTGGCGAGAATGTTTCAACTTAAATCTCGCTATACTCGGAATATACTGAGAGCTCGATGAGAGAGGTGTTGACAGTATGTGGAGCCTACCTTTACGCCGAATGCGGCGATCTTCAGAATGCACTCGACAGTGAACATCCCCGTGAAGCACATGTTCATGTACTTCAGCGTGTTCTTGTACGATTCGCTTTGCCGATGGAACTGCAATGCATACACTGACAAACACACGGCCGACAGACAGACATACGTACAAGCCTATAAAATCGCGTATCTCGTGTGAACGAGATTTTCTCTCTTTTTTTTTTTTTTATTCGCCAATACGATCCTCTTTCCTCCTCCGACCGCTGTCAGCGAGGAAGAAAGAAGCGGCTCCATTTTCCCTTTCTTTTCCACGCCGGAACTCTGTGCACCGATGCATGAACATATTGTGCCGAACAATAGATACTTGAAAAAATGGGGCGAACTCGCGTGTCGGCAAAATTAACATCGCGCGAAGATAAAATAATATTTAATTCAATGAGGGCAAAAAATAATATTCAGTCAAGTTCGGTTTGAGATTGTTGTGTCATCAAATTCAGAAATTTCCTTCTGTGTGATTAAAAATTTAATTAACTAACTTAGTAGAATTACCTAATGTCAGAAAATGAATAATTTCACATTAAAAAAAATTATATTACAGAAGGAATTTGGATTATACAATTATGTGTACAAATTACTTTCGCTTATCGCGATAAACGTTACGCTAAGTAGTTTTACCAACGTTTTAATCCGACGAAATATTAATCCCGCCGCGCAGCAGTATCACTCCTTTCGTGCTGCTTTGTTTGCATAGTTGTTGGAAAAACTACGAATAATTATGAAACGTAATACCATAGTAAATTTGCTCGAAGTAAAAAGAAGTAAATGATAAAATCCCGAATGAATCACTCGAGAATGATTTGCGGATCATATTACGAGTCAGCTACGTGTGTCACGAATTGGTGCACAGTTTTAGTCATCTGGCGTGTCAAATAAAGTGCGAGAGATATGCGATAATTACGTAAAACACATCGTGATCGTACACGCCATCTTATAGCCGAAAAAATGCGGGGAGGACATTTTTAATATATCGTCGTATATAACTTATACGTGTATACGGGCCTATTTCGGTGTGTGTACGAGTATTCTTAATGAAACGTTTGTTCTCTTATTCCTGCGATATTGACTGGTCTTTCAACGAGTGTGGTGCACATGTCGACTGTGTATACGTGGATATACCAGTACCTGCGTTACTTCGCGGTCGTGCATCTCTTTTAATCGATTCATTAATGAGATATCGGCTACGTACTGGTATAATTAATGATTAATTGGTCTGCTGTCAATGGATACTAGGGAACTTCCTGAATGATGGACTCCGCCGGAAGCAACGATGGGAAGAAGACCGTGTAATATCGTGCAAACGCTTCGAAAGATTTCGTGTCACAATTTTTGTTGCTTCAACAAACCGTGAATTTTAAATCTTAAAATTCACACAATATTATTGTGGCATTTTGCTCATATTCAACGAAATCTAAGATAAAGAAGAAATCAATCGAAATTCCAACGCAAGATTAAATTAAAATTCATTACTGAAGATAAAACGTAAGCGTAAAGGAGAGATCATAGAGCTCGATTACTTTCTTCTCGCCACCGTCTCCCACGGAGTCTGGACCAGAGGTTGGACACGTATACGATAGTATCTAACGAAACTAGTCGCAAAACCGATAAAGACTGTGACAAAGAAAAAAAAAAGAAGAGAAAGAGATACGATCGAAGGAAATGTAAAAAACAATCGAACAAAGACACTTAAAGTAAGTGAATTTCCGGAACAAAAGGAGTGCAGTTCAATTAACGAAGGGATAGTCAGGAATTACGAAACTTCACTTCTCAGAGTGCTCAGATCTCTGCAATCTTGTTCTTTTTTTTTTTTTTTTTAAAGGGTTTTTTTGAGGGAGGGGAAGGACGGTAAAACGTGCGGACGCCCCGTGCAGAGTGTGTTTCCTGTCACTGTAAAACACACACATTCAGTGGAATGTCTAATGTTGTTGCTGTTTCGCTCAGCTTCTAATATTGGTCGTTCTGTTTTTGATGGCAGCCAGCATGCGACACGCAGTTTTGCACATGTATGAAAATAAGTGCGTGAGGGGGAGACATCCTTGTGTATTTATATACGTTTATACATACATTGTACATCAGTGTCGCCGCGACTGAACGAGAAGACAACCACGAGCGTGAAATCGATATAGCTTGAATTAGCATTATTGCATGAAATAGATCAATTAGTTAATATGCGAGACCGGAATAAATTAATTTTACGTGACTTTGGGATAAAATTAAGAAATCATAGGCGTAAAGAAATTGTCTTTAAACCGCAAGTCGTAAAGTAATCTTAATTATTCCAGTCGTGAAGTATATTATTCTCAAGATATTTTAATGTAAAATATAAATCAGCGTTATTCCTACATTAAATTTTACATTATTTTTCTTTCCAACCGGTTCTCTCTAAAATTTCAAAGATAGACAAGTCGTTTTTCAAAATACTTCCAATCAAATATTGTCTCCTCACTCGTGCAAGCGCACCGAGCATACGTGAACACATCGTGTCTCATTTGGTACTTGGTGCTCTTTCAAGACCTGGTGCAGTGCGTGTGCAAGTGATCTGAACATTTCGTGTTTCTTTCTCAGGCAAATCAAACACGACCATTAATCACATAATAGGACGTTGTGTGTGAATTCAGATCGGCGCGCGTGTGCGTCTCTAAATTCAACGAATTCGGGTTTAGGCTTTCATTCGAGAAAGAGGGAGAAAGAGAGTGAGAGGGAGAGAGAGAGAGAGAGAGAGACATGTGGGTAGAAATCTATCTCGTGCGGTCATACTATACAAGTCCAGGGAATGGGAGAACAAACGAAGGACTTTACAGTCAGGTTCAGGACTCGCTTCAAGACCGAAAGCGTGCGGCGGAGTCCGGCTAGTTATCTCTCGTCAATTCGCACTCCATTTCAGTAACAGCGAGCGAATGGGAGTGAAAAATAAATAAAATTTAATGAAATATTTTATTCTTAATAATCAAACACGCTAGTAAAATGGAAAATAATAAATGCAAATTAACGAGTAAATTTTTTCAAAGCTCGATCCATTCATTCGCCATTATTAATCAAGTGGAGTAATTGAATATTAGAACAATTTTCTCACTAATTAGCAATTATTATTAAATTACTAAAAATGGTTGAATTTACAATAGTCGTTTGGCCGCCTTGTAAAATTGTAATTATTACTGCTGTCATCGGAATTATCACATGCAACACATTTTTCTATGATTTTACGAATCGTGAAGTGTATTCAGTGTTAGATAACAATTTTTAATAAATTTTATATTAATTACTAACTTCTTCGCAATTGGCCAACAATTCAATTGCTCCACTTGGCGTAAAAGTTATTTAAAAAAATTGCGATTCTATTTAAAGTATTGCGTTTCGAGAGAGATCCGAGAAAGGACAAAAGAGGGAAATTAAATGTCGAGCTTGAAGGGAATTGAGGGTGCTTTAGAACAACATGTTCGCGTGCAGGGTTCCTAGACGCCGAGAAGGCGCAATCTTCCGGCACCCTGGTTCTCTAAGTCATTTCAAGCGGACGGGTTGAAGTGCAACGCGGCTGCTTCACCCGGCTACCAGTTAAAACATGGTATTAGCAAGGCAAAGGCAAGAGTCGAACGCACGTCATGTTGGTGTGTGTGTTGTGAAGATCACATTGATCGAAAACGTGTTCTCTGAGCACGTTTCGAATATGTCTACTTTGAAAACGAGGACACAGCGGCAGCCATGCATTGATCGAATGAGGGATTAGATGGAAATAAACGTTGGAATAAGAGAAATAAATGTGAAAATTCATTAAAACAATTAACGACATTAAGCAAAATAGTAGAATTTAAAAAATTTAATTATTCTCTTTCATTTTGATGAAATATTAAGATAAGAATGAAAAATGTCTACGTTATAAAAATTGCACGCGATGTGCAAAATTCATCAAAGCTATTAATTTTGGTGCATTAAAGGCTCTAATATTTTCTTTGAATATTTATATATTGAATATATTTAATATTTATATATTTAATTATAATTGAAATTATAATTAATCTGTTTTATGGTAAACATAATTCGAATTTTTGCAAAATTTGTTCAATATTTGAAAGATCAAAAAATATCAATAATGTTACAAAATTAATTCATCTAAAATGTACTGAAATATAAATCAAGATAAACGCGCAGGGAGGGTAAACTAAATATATAATATATTAATTATTATTAAAAAAAGTGGTATTAATCGTCGAATATCGACTTTTAAAAAATAAAATATAAAAGTGAGAGTAAAATAGATAATACGTCGCTACGGAGAAAGTTTACGGGGGACGTTCAGGAAACATGGGACAAAAAATTCGACATAGCTGTGTACACGTATTGATAAAATACAAGGGTGATACAGTTATACAGAGAAAACGATCAGAAAAGGTCAGCAGGCAAGAACAACAATGTCCTCGTAGGTATATAACGTGATATATAGATATGGTACAGTCATTCGGTATTACGTACGCTGTTATTCTTTGGTCGCGACATATTCTCGCGTTTTACGATCTCGCGTATCTTCATCACGCTAATAAGAGACAAGACTGTTTGTCGATTGGTTAAAATTGCCGATAGTTCTAACGCCAAAAGAACGCGTAGATATTGAAGAAACTGGGGAAGACAAGTACCGCAGGACGTAAAGATAACATGAGCGATATATCGCAGCTCCTAAATTTACACAAGTGACAAATTTTTATTTTATTTTGGAATCGAAGTGTTTTGATATAAAAGGAAAAAAAAATCTTTTTCATTAATTTCGAGTTTCGCAAATATAAAGAACATTATTTTGTGATGTATTCATTTTGAAGCAAAATAATTTGCACTTATGTACTTTTTTAGAGCTGTGATATAAATAATCGAAAATAAAGATGGCCTCAAAATTTGCAAACATTTGTTTGAACCCGATTTCGTTTCGATTCAAAGAAACGTTCGTAAATCTTGATGCACTCGAAATCTTTTACTTTCAACTGTTCGTATAGAAAGGACGCGTATTTCAAAACTCTTTCTTCTCTCATTAATCGCGTTTTCTATATTGGAGCGGATCGAGGAAAAAAATTCGTAATCTGATTAGTGAATCTTTCTAGAGAAATTGGAGTGCAGGGGAGAGATCGTGACACTTACCTTCATCATAAGCAGTAATGTGTTTAATACGATGAGTATCATGATAAAATATTCGAATGGCGTGGATACGACTATCCTCCAGATTTTGTACTTTACGCTATTTCGCTCCTTCGGCATGTACCTCTCGAGCGGACGAGCTTGTATTGTAAAGTCTATACAAGATTTCTGAAAGATTAACATCGAGTTATTAACGCACGTACTGATATTGATAAACATAATTCTCATGCAATTGCATTGCCCAAATTGCGGTTAACAAAAAGAATAAAATAAAAAAAAGAATAGAAAGAAATTTACATATTTCATAAAGTATCCATAACTTTTTAAATTAGGAATAATATTTTTAATATAAAGTAATCATTATTTTTTATATCAATAACAATTTATCATATATTTTTGCGGCGGTTAGAATTTTAATGTCCAATAGAATGATATTTTATTTCTATAAATTTACCTAATCTTCCGCGGTTTGCCAATGAGACGTGGAACATACGTAAAACTAATTCAGCGTAAGTGAAAAAGAAAATAATTGACGGAAGTGACATCACCTGATTCTTATCGATTTCACCGTCCTGCAGTTCAGCTTCTCCCTGTTCCTGGAATGTGATAATGATCAAGGCCACGAAGATGTTGACGAAGAAGAATGGGAATACAATGAAGTACACGATGTAGAAAATGGACATCTCGATGCGAAAGTTTTGAATAGGGCCTCGATTTTCGTACGTGGCCGCCATCGAGTTTTGCAGGATCTGCGGCCAACCCTCGCCGGTCTGGACGGCGAACAGCGTCAGCATGGCCACCATCACGTTGTCGTAATGAAAGGACTGGAGTTGCCAGGTCCGGTTCTTGAGCTCCGGCAGCATGTTTCCTTCCTCGAAAACGAAGTATTGACCACTGTCGCGAAAATAAGATTAGTTTGCATCCGCTTTTATTTGCACCATTCGAAAAACACACAAAATTTACTTGTTTATTCGATGTCTTAGCTACGATTAAGCGCTCTAATATATTTATTCATACTTCTCGAAATATGTTTTTCACGACGAGAGAGAGAGAGAGAGAACCGTGGCGTACTTACTTGCAATCCTCCTTGGTATACTTGCTCTCGTCGGAGCAATAGAAGAACTTGCCGTTGAACAGCTGCACCGCGATCACAGCGAATATGAATTGGAACAATATGTATACTATAAGAATGTTAATGACGTTCTTGAGACTGTTCACCACGCAGTCGAACACCGCTTTGAGCTTCGGCACGCGCTTTATCGTCTTAAGTGGCCTGAGCACCCGCAGCACTCGCAGCGACTTGATAGTCGAGAGGTTCTGGCCGGCCGGGCTGCCGATCATGTCGAAGGTGAACGACACCATGGCGCATATCACTACGACCGCGTCCATAATGTTCCAAAACTCGCGCAGATATGAGCCCGGGTGCAGTATGACGCCGAGATCGATTATCTTTAGCACCATCTCGATGGTGAAGACGCCGGTGAACGCGTAGTCGAAATAATTGAGGATCGTGTTTCTCGGCGCGTCTTCCCAGACAGGATCCTCGGCAGCCAGCGCGATACTCGATAGCGATATCACCACCATTATGAAGAAGTCGAAGTACCGAAGGTTCACGACCCAATGGGCGGCTCTTCTTATGCTGCAAACGAAAGATCTCGTTATTTCCGATCGTCGAGAGCAACGATTTTAAATAGAAATTAATATTGTCTGCCAATCAACTGTCCGTGAAATAAATATTAAAATGCCGATATCAGTGAAAAGTCTTTTAGATTCTTATTACATTTCTCAGTTTGTGAAAATTACACAATTTGGCACAAAATATTTTTGGTCAGATCGAACTTACGGATTCGTAGGGGACAGTATAAACATGGAGGAGTATGGCAGCATTGGTTTTGGTCCCGTTTCGTCGTCTTCATCCTGCCTCCTCTCTTCGGACGTCTGGGTTTCACCTCTTCCGTCTCTGCTGAAAAGGATGACACGACGTTCTTCACTTTTTCCCTCTCCATCGGTCTTGCACTTTCTAATTTATGTATGTTATCAATCTCATTAAATAATTCTAAATTATCACTCCATCCGTCTTAACCATAAGAGTGCACAGCTAGGATTTAAATAAATTTATAAAATTATGAGCAATATTCCTGTGAAACTTCTAATAAGATTACATAAGAAGTTCAACGGCTTTGTGCAAATTTTCAGTGTTTTTTGCAAATTTTACCTATAAATTGCTAAGAATTTCTTTCTATTATTTAAATATGCAAGAATATTATTTTGATTTCAAGTCGAAAATATTTTTTACAACGCACTTATTTTGCACAATATATAATTTGCTAGAAATATAGCAAAGAGACGAGATAAGTAGAATGAAAAGGAAGGAAACTTACAAATTTTGTGTTGGACTTGGAGGGCAGATTTCTACCTTCGGTGCGCCACCGTCCCCTGGCTTTTGTAACGACTCGATCTCCTTCTCGAGCTCCTGCAACTGTTTCTCCTTATCCTCCTCCTTCTGTTCCTCCTCGGCGGCACTTAGCTCTTGCGCGTTCGCGAGATTGTCGACGGCGATAGCCAAGAAGACGTTCAGCAGAGTGTAGTTACCGAAGAGCACCAGCACGATAAAGTAGAGCGAGTGAGCCATACCCTGCGACTCGATACCCTGGTACATCACTTCGTTCCAATCTTCTCCAGTCAGGATCTGCCATCAACGTCATTGTGTCAGTGTTAATATTAAAACAAAAATATTGTCTTTTCATCAATTCTTTGCTCTCAAACAGAATATTAAAGTACGAATTGCATATCATCGGCTACTTTTGAAGACTAACGAGACTATGAAACTACACTTTATTCTCGCTAACTCTTCGTGGACAAAAAAACAATTAAACTACGTGATAAAAGATAATTTGTCAAACAAAATTTTGATAATTGTTTCATGATATGACAAATAAAAGATTGAATATTCATTAATTTCGTTTAATTTTACGTCTTTAAAGTCTACAAACTGAAACATTAGAGTCTCGATATTAAGCTGTTACTTACTTGGAAGACAGTGAGTAGTGCGATGGGAAAGGTGTTGAAGTTGGTGGGCGGCGTGCCTTCTTTGAAATTGAACTGGCCGCCGAACAGCTGCATACCGAGCAGCGCGAATATAAGAATGAAGAGGAAGAGCAGGAAGAGGAGAGAAATGATGCTGCGCATCGAGCTCAGCAGCGATATCACGAGGTTCCTCAGGCTCTTCCAGTATTTGGTGACCTTAAAAATTCTCAGGAGTCTAAGGGCACGTAGGACGGAGAGGCCGAAAGAGCCGGACTTCAACGCGGACCAGATCACCTCGAAGATCGAGCCCGAGATGACGATGCAGTCGAAGCGGTTGAAGCTCGATTCGAAGTATGTGCGAGGACCGAGCGCATACATTTTTATGAACATTTCCATCATGAAGAGGCCTAGGAATACATATTCTGCGTAGTCTGCGAACAAAAAAAGGATCAATGTCCAAATAGTTCCATGTTTTTAGTTTGAATTTTTTTTTCATACAACAAATTTGTCGAATTTTCGCTATATAAATCGTTAAATAAAATGCGGAATCGAAGTTCCGCGAAACTCACAGAGGAAATCGTCGAGCCACTTCGGTTGATCGTAATGCTCGACGGCCACGCAGACGGTGTTGAAGAACACAAGGACGATGACGAACCAGTAGAACTGTTGCGACTTGACGGAATTGCGTATCCAGAACCTAAACCTCTTCTCGGCCCGCCAAAACTGCAGGCACGTGCCCTGCTTTTTCACCTTCGACTTGAAGTAGGAGGCTCTCGAGAACCCTATAAAATAGAAGCAATACAATCAGCATAAAATATAATCAGCATAGCCGGAATACTTCTTACGGGCGCGAACCAGTCGATTAATTGCGGAAGATCGTACATTTATTTGAGAATACGAGAGAGAATTTGTTTTCATGTAAATAAATCATATAATATTTTTGTTTGATCCGAAAATCTCCACTATAGCTACATTTTTATTTTTTGTTCTACTTGCTAAGCTATTTGTGCCATTAAAAAATCGAAAATTTAGACTACTTGTATAAGTTGATACAAAATTTTCTCAATTTTGGGAGTTTTTTTGGGAGGAAAAAATGAATATATTACTTTAAAAAGAAAGAAAATTCTAGGATTTTTAATATAATTAATTCTTTTACATATCGACTGGAAGAGACAGAAATTAATTTTTTTTTCTATGTTCAACAAAGAATAGATATAGATACAAAATTCTATACTAAGTTACTCTCTACCAAGCGATACTATATATGGACTATATATGTGGCGATGCGTTTATGTATTATATACTACTTCACTATGTATGACATCGACTGGCTGGTATCAGCCTATCTATCAAGTTCTATGGGACAGGATTCGTAGTACACTACTCAAGGGACTCAATTCCGTCGCTTGCCAATACTAAGTACTCTACTTTTCTGTCAGCTCGCGTTTAACTAGCTAAAATTATAGTCGTGAAAATCAATAAAAATATTAATCAGTGTTGCATCATCACACGGTATACCTAATGTAATGTAGAAATACTTCTGCCGGAAGCATTCGCACTTAATCATGAAGTCGTCATTCTCAATCAATTGATAACAGAATTTAATTCACGAAAAAAGAGAAAACAAAATTATTACACGTTATAATTATTATTTTCTAAGAAAAGACTTAAATTAACAGACCGAATTTTTATCTCGTTAAAATATTGTACTTAAAATCTGATATTATAAGATTGATAATTCCAATTTAATTTGTCTAATTATATATATTATAATTCTCTTTCCAAGAAAATGATTCACAGCGAGTCTTACGAATCCTGTGTATTTTTTCATGATCGTGCGAATGTTCCCGACTCCAACAAAAATATAATATTCATATATCGTCAGCCAATAGAAGCACCTAGAAAACAAAAGTAAGTTAGCTTTTGAGTTTTCTGATCATGTCTCTCGCGCAATGTCCGCGTGATCTCGAGTGATACACATAAGCCACAAAATTAGCAGCAAATCGGTGAATTAATTACATAGAATGCAATATTCACATCCTCTACCACGAGTAACCACAGCCTGCGACTTTACGACAAATAACACGTAATCTAGCTACGTGATTATTAGATTTCGTCTGGATGTGTGAAGTGCTTCGCCATATAATCTTACGCGTATCCCACGATATTGTATTAAAATATACAACAATTTTACTATAAACAAACTCTTCAACTTGAAATAGTAATATTTTCATACCAGAATTATTCAGTTATTTAATTAATTTTCAAGTCGCTATATTTTGCAGAAGCTTATAATCGTCGAGCATTCAAAGATTTTGAACAGCATATATTCCCGAAAAATATCTTCTTCTTTACAAAAAAAAGAATGATCAATGAAGTGATTTCGATTTATTTCATTATTACTACGTTTTACTGCGGGAAAGTTAATTATTACACGTCCTGATGCGGCAGAGTGCGTGACTATATTTGTGTATTCGAGAGTGGGCACGAAATAATTGATTTACCAAGCGATAGCCCGCATCTATTAAATGTGATACGCACGATATTACTTGTACATGTGTGTATTACACCAACCAAAAATCTTTCAAATAAAAATACAAAAATAAAACAATTACGAATAAGATTACGAATACAGCCTTGTTTTACGTTGCTCTTTGCAAAAAGTCGTGGCATTCACGGTTGTAGTTACCTTTGAGCTTTTTCTTAGGCACTGAAACAAGAGGAGCATCTGATAGCGTGTGTTTAGAATGTTCATCGGCAAGAATTGAGGGAAGGGAATTTTCGGCATCGTTTTTTTTCTTTTTTTTTCTTTTTTTTCTTTTTTTTCTTTTCTTTTCTTCTCGATACGAAAGAGAAATCAGGCATGAATCCACAACGATATGTCGATGAACGTGAAAATACGCTAACGTGCCAATAAATAGAGAAATTTTAGAACGAGAGAAAAGGCGGGCCAAAATCTTGCGTCAACGATCTTCTTCGTAACGTATAAATAATAGAAAAAACGTGACATAAAATTTTTATATTCCCTCAACACACTTTAATTCTTACTACGATTTAATGTCTATTTCATATTTCACAAAAATTTAACATTGATTATACTTTAATAATTTACATTCTTATAAATTCACGAAAATTTCGAAGATTCGAAGTAATTTAGAAGAAAATCGTTGGCTGACATAACACAGGTTCTGACTACTTAAAAATCATGAAATCCCTTACTACTTGAACTTGGTCTCGATTTCACAACGAGTTCGTTTAAACACTCTGAAGAGGAGTAATCAACTCGTATGTATAAAAGAAGTGAACAAGAAGAAGAGAATACTCGGCACAGTGGACAACCGAGTGGGCGAAATACAACTCACCATCGTCCCCGTCGTCCTCGCCTTCCTCCTCCTCCGTGTCGGTGCTCTTGCTCTTGCCGAGATTTTTCAGCTTCTTTTTCTTCGCCGCTGCTCTTCTTCTTACTGCACAAACATGCGGAGTAAAGATTAGACGTATAGATTACAAGTTGTGCGAATTTTTTTATATAAATGTGGCGACGCCTAATTAACTCCTCGGTGCCAATATTATTGAAAATATGATTCGCGTCCGGTTGGGATTTATTTTAAAATTTAATAACGTGCATGTAACTCATCACTATTACATTACTTATATTTCTTCAATAATTAAAAAAAAAAGTCGCGCATAAAAGTAGAGCGAAAATATATGAACTTCGACTAGCAAAAATATCACGGGTTATCTTATGAAATACCATCCTTTGAAATACATCATTTTTACGTATTATATTTGACGATATGATGTGACGTGAATGTATCGTCAGAGAGAAAAAGTGGCTCGTTACATATAAAAGGTAAGAATCAAACTGATATTCACGAGTCATCGATTCGACGAAGGGATTAATTAAAATTACGAAAGACGAAGACGCTTTCTTTGCGAATGCGGCAGCTAAGTTTTTTTCCTCGCTAAGAAAGAGCCGAAATCCATTTGACTGCGTCAAAGAAGTGGGAGCGAAAGTGCACGGGGCGCTCGGAACACCCTATATAAATATGCACGAGAACATTTCAGAGATCTCGCTCGTCTCACAAATCTTTTCAACTTTATGGAAGTGAATATTCATGACGTCGGGATGACGTTGCGTTATATGGACCTTCTAATATGTGCATTTTCTCCTCTTCCGTGGTCCTCTCTTCCGCGAGTATCACCTCCTCTGAAAGGTAAATATTATATCAGCAATAATCAATATTACAAATGCATTCGTATATTTTTAATACACGAGAAAGCAACTAACGATCTAGCTTACGCAACAAGCTGTAACTTTTGCACAAGCGCGAAACAAATAAATTAAAGCAGATCGATAGGAATTCGTGTTTATAAAATTTAATATTTTTTATTTTTGTGTGGTCAGATCGGGAAATGCGGAATATATTAATTGCAGAGTCCTATTTTTCATTTATCTGGTAGTAGCTTTTTTTTTTTTTTTCGTTTGCGGCCTACTTTTTTTTTACGGCTGTGCATTTTCGCTCTTTGATGAGTCTAGAGTTGGAAAAGCGCAGAGTGTTTCGCATCTCTCGCGAAACGCATTCCTATCGATCGTTTTTAATTCGTAGATTTTTTTTACGACGATTTATCTAACCTGCTTTGCAGATCCAATTGAGGTAACAATTCAGCTCGCGCTCAAGCTGCTGCTGTCTTCGCAACTTCAGGAAGGACTGTCGGTTCTCCACCTTCTCTCTCTCCTTCGCAAATTCTCTACAAGCGTGATACAGGTGACATAGAAGCTTACTCGTCGGGCGCACATTTATAAGGGCTAAGTTTAGCGGAGAACTTTCTGGCGGCACCGTTAAACATTCTAGCGACTGGCGTGCTTAATAAGACTGTATTTATGTATTTATGTGTTTAAGGAGAATATATGTAGCATTAGGAGCGTTTCTCAAAAATTTTACTTGTTTCATGAGTTTTCTCAATCTAACTCTTACAATTAGTGGGAGCAAAATGTACCATACGCAGGATTATGTAATACTTTCTTTTGATTGCACATTAAAAAATCTAGCGTGTTTATTAAATAAACAGTAATTTGCATCGTATTCTTGTCGCATGTTTAACAATATGATTATATGATTATATAATTTTAAATTTTATTTTTCATGTATAGTGTTGATCGTTAAATATAATATACATTTAATCAGAATAAATTACCAAAATTCCCAAATTAGGGAATATATTAATTTTTTATAATAGAAACAGTTGATATCTCAATAAAATTATTAATAAAACAGCGACAAATTTTAGAATAATTAGTTCAATTTGCTTTAAATTTTTTTACATTCAATAAACTGATGACTATTTGAGCGATTTCATATTTTTGTCACAAATAATGCTAAACACGCTGAAAGAATACTCATTGCACGCTAATGTTAGGCAATGTCTGTTAATCGAAGACCTGCTTGAGTGATCCACTTTAAGTAGGAACTGAATGCGGTGGTGAAGAGTCGCTTGCTCTTCGCTTTCCGATAAGCCGCCCGCCGTTCGACGCGCGTTCTTTCGTTCGAAAACTCCCTGACGAGGAAAGAAAGTAATTCTGAAGTAATAGACTTCGCGATCTTCGCGGACTGGAGGCGTGTGATCGCCGTTCCGGGATTTACGCTCGGCGCGGACGCGGGAATGCCGCGTGAAATATTTAGAGGTAGATGTACTCACCCGCTCAAGACACCAAGAACTAAGTTCAGCATGAAGAATGATCCGAGGACGATCAATGGTATAAAGTAAATCCAGTTGTACGTGCTGCCAAGAGCGTCGTTTGTCTGCAAATTCGACCAGAATCGATATGAAGAGCGGTAAAGTCGCGCGCGCACACATATGCACCGGTTACACAGCCGAAGGTATATTAATTAACGGCAAAAAGGGCGTTATACGACATAGATGCACTGGACTGTACTCCCACCGCACCGAATAAAACGTGATAAATGCGGTCGGCCAAGTGCGAGAGCTCGAATTTATTTATCGTTATTCGATAATGTTCGACTCCTCCTCACAAAGACAAATTTTTGTCCGATACGAGGAGAAAATTTGATCTAAAAGCGAATCGAACGTCTGCCGCGACCGCATTCACACAAAACAATATCAGGCTTTATGCAATTCCGGTATTGCTAAGGTGATCCGAGGGGGAAACGAATGGAGCCGAAGAAATATGCCATTTTCCGAACTCGCCTGACACACTACTCGCTACATCAGTCTACTCGCTACTCGCTATCTCTCGGATGTTCGAAACTACGAATTATTCAATATCCCATAATTCGAAAACTATACTAGATATGTGATATTTCACTAGATAAATTTTTGGAAAACTTTTAATTCATTTCGAAGTGTGGCATTTTCTCCCCCAACTGACGCTTCACCCTGGATCACCCGATCACAAAGATGAGACAATTAAAGATTTTTTTGAGATATCAATAAACAATTAACGGTTAGTGATTTTGTAACAACCGGTGGAGCATTGTCGGAGGGCTTCAAAATAAGCTATTTTTAATGGCGAAATCTTTCAAAAACCTCCACTGTAATCCACTGGTCGAATATTAACCCTTTCGGAACAGATAAGCTTTATTGAGTTTTTTTTTTTTTTTTTTTCATAAGTTGCACATTCAACACACATATTTTAAAAGATCAAAGATATTTACAAAATTTATTCTAAAATATTTGATTTTAAAAATTAGAAGGATTTATTGCGGTCGCGAAAGGGTTAAGCACAATTAAAGGTACAATTAACATCGATATTGGAACATCGAAAAAGAGGGCTGAAACTGACAATGTTATACTGAGCAAGGTGAACATATACGTCAGTGTTAGCTGTTTCTGTTAAGGCATGGCTGAATCCGGTGAATTCGGCTGAGGGCGGACGCAGGAAGGAGACAAACATACAAATGTACAACAATTGAAATCGAAATTGGTCAACAATTAATTGCGAAAGGACACATTTAAAAGCAGAAAGAAGAGAGTACACTATCGAGTTTTCGGTGACCATGATATTTTTTCTCTTCTAGAAGGGTAAAAATTCACGAGAAAAGGAAATTAATTCAATATAAAAGTGCTCTCAAATCGCGACGTGTTAACAATTGATAGAGAATTGATGAAATTGGATAACAACATTCTACGGAACACAGAAATTGAAAAATTTTCGTCTATATCGGTTTTTTTTTTTCGTATTGCGTAGGGTAAATCGTGCGCGAGAGAACGGGAGGGCGAAATTTGAGCAGAGAGAAAGAGAAGAGAACGAGCGAGAAAGAGAAAGAGGCAAGAGGGTGATAGAAAAGAAAGACAACGAGAAAGAAAGAACTTTTAACACTGAAGAACATATTTCTTGCTTTACCCAGTACAATATGGCAGTCCAGCCCTCCATAGTGATACACTGGAAGACAGTGAGCATGGCGAATCCGATGTTGTCGAAGCTGGTGATGCCCGAGTTTGGTCCCTCCCAGTGATCCATGCACGTCGAGACGTTCTGGTCGCACACGTGGGCCCCGAGGGGGGCCTCACTTTCGATGTCCGTGTTGCACGGGCTCGGCTGCTCGCCCTCCTTTATGATTATATCTGCAACGTTCAAAACAAACCGTAAAGCATCTCACGTACATTGACATCGGTAGCGTTCCAAAAGGCCCTCCAAAAAAATCGAAGAAAAAAATTACGTACTTTTTTCAAAGAATAAATAATCGAATATATTTTTGCGAATTTCCCTTTTCATTTTACGTGATAAACAAAAAGCGAATGCAGAAGATAAGGATGTTATTATAAGAATGAACGTTAGACATTCGAAAGTTTCGGAGAAGCTGTCGGAGTTTATGAGCACTCACTGATGTCCATTATACTGTAGCACGTTTTATGCAGAGTTCCCGAATAAAACTCGAGGCCGATGATGGCGAATATCACGATGGCGAAGAGTACCAGCAAGCCGATCTGCAGGAGCGGCGCCATCGCCTTGATGATAGATTTGAGCACCACCTGAAGACCTATCCGCAAAAAATCGCCGAAGAGTAATTAGGCCGAACCATTGTTCCCGTGAGGTCATGTGAAATTCTACGCTCCGGATCATTTCCGCTTCTCTAATCGTGCATTATTGCCCGTTGCTCGAGAAACCACACGCGAAATTTTACGTTATTTTACGTTATTTTACATCGATATTCATCGTTAGCAATAAAATTTATCTCCAATAGATAAACATCCGTCTGATTTTAAAATAATAAAATGGATAATAAATAAAATACTAAAAATCTGTATTTTACAGATTCTTTACTTCAGAATTCTGAATATTATCAAAAATATTCCAAATTTTGATATTATTGAAAATTTTATTTTTCACGGAATTGATTCACTAAATTAACTTGCAATTAACTTTACGAAAATATACATTCCAAGTTTTTACGAAATTTGAGCTTCTCGAAATGATCCTGCGTCTAAGAATTAGGACACCTTCGCCGTATCTAAACACAACATCGAGCTCTCAATAATATCTATGTAGGCGATACTACTAACATAATACAAACAATCGATCTAATTCGGCAGAAAGCATCCTACGGGTAGTAAATAAATATAGATCTGCGATTATATATAAACATGACTACTCTGATCTACTGACTTGGCTTCATAATCGTTAATTCAAATCTATGTAGCAACTATTTAAGAAATAAATATCCTTAACAGCGGATCGATCTTCGAGATATCCAAATCTCAGACACGAAGAAGTTTCGAGACAACTTATTCGTAAGCAAAAGTTTCCTCGAGCAACAAGATTGCATTTTCGTCGTGCTCTCAGCGCCAAATGTCACCATTTGATTTTCATCTCACATTCAAAATAGTTTTCGAAATAATGTTCTCATTATTTAAGCTCGATCACAGTGCAACAATGGAATACACGAAAAACATGAGACATTTTGCGCTAATGTGCCATAAAATCACGTGTTCGTATTCACACTCCCACATTCGCAATCTCATTTAATTCAAAGACGATCGATTCATACACATTCAAAAATAATTACTTTTTAAATTTTCACTCATCGAATATATTTATTGTTTATTCTGAAAAAATTTCAAGATATACTTTTATCGCTAGAGGCGCATTTGAGGTGTGAATGCGAGCATTTACGTGTATTTACTTCCGAAGATTTCACGGGATTTCGTGACAATCAGGATTTTCCCGGCGACGCGAGATTTCTTTGGATTTTTCTCTCGTGCCGAGCAGCCTCGAGTTTCTAAAACTCGACTGACACTCGGCGCTTTCCAATCTTGATGCGCTACTCACTCGGTATGCCGGAGACAAGTTTGAGCGGTCGCAACACGCGTATCGCACGCAACGTGCGCAGATCCATTTCCTTGCCTTCCGATTGCATGCCTGACGAGAACGCCGTGATGATCCTGCCCCAAAAACACACACACCCCGCCACACTTTACTACTTACTACTCTATTACACTAATACTCACGCTACTCTTAATTACTCTTAGACTACGGCCACTAGGTGGTTAACTAGCGTTTTCTAGCCTAGTCCGAGAGGATAATGCTATCAGGACGGATCGGACTTCTTTTGATGCGACAAAATAAAAGATTAAAGAATTCTGATAAATTAAACTTCAAGAGATTGCAAATAGATAAATAGCTATATTAGAATCTTAGTCTCTATTTATAGTGTTTTTAAATAAATCTTAATTCAATGAAGAATTTAAATCAAAATATATATGTACGTATATTTAATGGCGGACTTCGGAAAAAGAGATTTATTTATTTCAGTTAAAGGGACATTCCTATTTTTAATTTACATATTTTTATCACAGAATTATTTTATACCTAATTTATTCTGAAATAATACTATCAAATATCTCGGTGCATTTATTGATCACACGCTGATATTACAATCCGTAATAAAAATTCTAAGTTGTAAAAATATTTGATTAAATAACAGCATTGCGTATATAATTTTGAATTGCATAAGTAAATTTTTTAAACATATTTTGAAAAAAAATATCTTTCTCTGTTTTATTAAATTGAATACGGAGCTCAAAATGAACGGTCAGGACAGGATAGGGTAATGATCTACTGAAAAGGGCGCCGCGAGGGACTAGGGTCGATGTATAGACATATAAATGTATGTATCTATGTACGTGTAACTCTCTATGCTATGTAAAATACTGTATATCTAGGTCTAGGAGAATGTGTGAAACGCTGGGACGAGCGAAAACGGCTATAATCACGCGTGGCTCTAGTTTCTCGAAGATATCAGTTCGCCGAGCGGTCATCGACCGCCCTTTATCTATTTCTGACTCTTGCCGACAACTGTAGCTCTTTTCAAAAAGATCCCTTCCAATCCAGAAAAGACAGTGAAATGTTAGATTTTTAACCATCCTGCGTTACAATCTTAAATTCTATATTTTATAAATATGATTGTTATTTTAATATATTACAAATATCCTTACCTTAACAAACTTTGAGGAAATTTTAAAAATTAAAGAATGAGTAACATACTTTTTCTTCAAACTTAATACTTTTCTGTAGAATTGAGGAAAGCTAAAAATTTCGCTTTACAAGAAAATATCACATTACATAATTTCATCATAAAACAACAATTAAACAAAACGTGATTCAGCAACTTTCAAGTGCTGGATTCTTCTGCAAACTTTGGAAAATAGAATTAAAAGAGGGACGCCTTTATTAAGGGATAGAAATTACGAAACAAATAAAATCTCTATATCAGTTAAATATTCGAAACTTCAATTACAGCTTTATAAAGACAAAAATCCTTCGTTAGTAAAATGATATCCTTCGCTATAAATGATAATAAGAAACCTTCACTATTAATAGCGCTAATAACGGAGACTATAGATAAGTGAAAAAGCTAACTATTTATAAAAAATTCAATAAGAAACGAAAAGAAGGAGCGAATCCTAACGATGGAAGTCGTCGTCGAAAGGGATGATCATTTTCGAGAATTATGGGCGCTCGTAAAGCAACGATTCCGTCATGAGAATCTAAAAATGCGGTTTTCTAGCAGCAAATAATAGACAGGGCGCGCTGTTGAACACGTTATCTGCTCTAGGACACGTATCCACTTAACAATGTATAGTCGGCTCTATTATTTAGCGACTGCAGCTAAAGATAGATAACCGCTAAATATAGGCACCGCTTTGCGCGGGTCATCACATCTGTGTGCGTGTGTGTGTTTTTCTTATCCTGTCTACCTGTTCGTGAGCATCTTCGGCGTAATTGAAGACGATTGGCCCAAATCGTTCTCGCTATTCCGAAGGAAACACTTTCGGAATACCAACTATCAATTAATAAACAGATATCCTCCTTACAGACGCAATCTAAATTACGTCCTAACAATCAGCGGGAAGTAATTAATTCCAGTTTTAAGCGAAACAACGACTAATAATGCTCCAACTGCTCGCTACGAGTTCACTTTCCTACACATATGGAAACGTCTAAACTGGAAATAGCAAAAGTTACTAATAAATCGCTCTGTCTATGTAACTATGCAACAACCATGTTCATCGTAAATTTAAGTTAACAAAATTTGTCTGATATATACACGTGAAAAAATTAGAATTAGAGAAGTTTCGTAAACAATTTTCTTATATTATCAAAATTTAATATTTTTCAAAAACTCGTTTACCGTTGAATATGATGTGATACTTAGTGTGACAGCGCTTTCTTTAATCAGAATATTCATAGGAGTGTTCGTAGATCTAAACTTATCATAAATCTAATCACTAGTTCACACAATCCTTCTATGAAGAAAGTAGAATATATATTATGTATATCTAGACGAAATACTCAGATAAACAATGTAGACACAGAGAATTTATGTATATATATTATTCAACAAATATCGATCATCAACTGCGCTAGCTTTACTCATCACCAACTCTAACTTTGTTAACGGATCTAAGACACTCATAGCCTCTAAGCGAAGGTTAATAAAAACTGTGATTACGCATTAGAGGACTAACGCAAAAAAACTAGAAGGACGGGAACTAATAATGTATAAATATATATATAGACAAAGTTCAAAGTCGATGCTTTTCTCGCTTGTCGGAAACTAGAATGTCGCACCAGGTTATAACTAAAGCAGCGACAGACCGGCCGAAATTGAAAATTGTCGAGCTAAGTTTCGACACCGGAGACATTATTAAAAGCTATGCTCAAATTGCCGGGGAAACACAAAAAAGTGAAAGGGATCGGTGAGCGAATTCGAAAAGGGGGAGGGACAGAAGGTTCGGTCGTCTGCTGCTCGACTGTTAGCTCGACTGTTAACTGGCGTGACTTCTTTTCGGGACTTTTCGCTGCTGTTCTTTCGCAGAACTCTGTCTGACTCACTTGGAATTTTCGAAACCAGCTTTAGCGGTCTGAGGACCCTGAAGGAACGTAGCATACGCAGGTCGACGTCCACGTTTGTTTCGGCGAACACGGTCATCGACCTAATCCAAGGATCACTCTAAAATCTATCTGACCAACCGGCATGGTGATCGGCGTGTTTCCTTAAGTCCTACGGCTGGAGAAACCAGTTCGCGAACTACGTTGCCAGTGTGTAAAGAAATTTTTTTTTTTTAATTACGTGATCGTCTTCAATTGTTAGCTATCGGAATTTCAATATAAAAAAATTATATACGAGAGCAATAAACTGTGAAAAAATTAATTTATAATATAACAATACGTAGAATTGTAAAATGCTTTTTAGCTGAAAATATATTAAAATCTACTTACATGTGAAATGTTACAAGTTTCTAATTATGCCTGCAAGGATTGCGGTATTTTGCCTGGCGATGTTAGCGAAACTGATTCCTCCAATATCTTGTTTCCTCATAAGGATGTAATTAGGGAAAGAGGTTTATTTTGTCGCTCGCTTGGATCGCAAATTAATTAATGTAACGATGTTTGTCTCTCTTAAACGATCAATATTAATAATCTATCCTATTTATGTGGAAGAAATGTAAATGTATATATAGAAAAGTGCAATAGTACGCTGAATTCAAACAAAGAATCGCTTCTCTTCTTTTATAAATTTCTGTAAATATAATAATATTATTTCGTTCGTATAATCTTTAATAAACTGCAAGAGATTTAATAAACTCAAGAAAGCTCTCCTTTTCTAAACGATAGTGAAATGTTAGCAGAATGCTTGAAGAGAGATGCAACGGTATGGAGAGAGATAGAGAAAGAGAGACGCAGAATGGTAGGGGACGATAGGTGAGTATTTAGGCTGAGAAAGATAAAACGTTCGATCCTCACCCGGTCACCACGACGAAGAAGTCCATGATGTTCCAGATGTTGCGCAGGTAGGAGCCGCGATGGAGGACAAAGCCGAGGGCGAGGATCTTGAGGCTCGCCTCGACGCAGAAGATCCCGAGGAAGTAGATCTCCGTGGCCTCGAGCTTCTGTGCGAGTATGGTCTTGTCCCCCTTCGGCAGATGCTCCTCGAGGGCGAGGACCACGCAATTAGCGATGATGGTGAGCAGGACGGCGTATTCGAAGGGCGGCCACTCGATGATGAAGCGCGTGTGCTTCCGTATGCAGTTATCCTCCGACAGGATGAACAGCGACGTGGTGCCCTTGCCGCCCACCCCACCACCACCCGCCCCACCGCCTTGATCCCGGCCTGGCGCCATGTCCTGACCAGGTACCTAAAAAAAAGCGTCGATGTCCCGTTCAGAAATCGAGTCCCCGGAAAGTTATATAAATTGCTCTTTCGATATAAAATTATGCGAGTGTGTCGTGTTATAGAAGTATATTTTATTAAAAGTCAAGAGGAATAAAAAAATATAGATAAATAAATCGAAAGCCAAAACACGCTGATCGCAGAAAAATGAAAGACTTTCATTGAGAACATTGTAAAATTCTACAAATAATAGATTTGAAGTTATAAATAAAATATAGACTCTCGATGCATAAAACTTTTAGGAATAAATCTTTTACTTTGATGGTACATAAAACAAAAATAGTTTACACTAAGTTGAAGTGAATTAATGTAAATCGATCAATTAGCAGTCATCTTCTCTATTATAAATGCAATCCGTTGAATTGTAAAATATGGAATAGGAAAATTTAAAAAAAAATGACGTGTAATATAATATACTTCTACATATTTGATCTATATTTTTCAATTAAAATTCGATCTCATCGCGATAATTCTTACGATTAGATAAAGGACCGTGTTTTTCGTAAATCATATTATTATATTAAAATAAATTAAACATTATATCGTTATATCGAAAACGATATTATTCGCGTTACGATAATATTTTGGAGACTTTTCAAACGTCCAAACAAAATTTCAATTAAACGTTTCATAACGTGACTGATGATTATTCTCCGAGCAATTTCAGACGGCAGAGAGACTGTTTGAAGGAGTTGCATAACTGTCGGGGGATGATTGATTCTCCGATGATTTTGAAGCCATTGCGAGCTGCAAAATCCGGACTAACGACCGGACTAACAACGGTGCTTGATGTCACCGATAATAGAGACAAAAGGCAGCGGTAACAATCAACGATTGTCGTTGTCTTACCTCCCCTCCAAAGCTAGTCCAGTCACCGAGACCACTCCTCAATCCGGCCAACCTCGACCTTCTCCCGTAGTACTGACTCGCGTATCCAGGGTCCCTTTGTGCCGCCTCTTGCGCTGCTGCCAACCTGAAAACGACAGGGGAATGAAAAGGGTTGCTGGCCGATTGCAGTCGGAGGTTATCCGCGTGGCGTACGTCAAATAACGACACCGTACCGTGACTTCTATAAGCGCAATCCGTATCCTATCGATTCTATTTCAAACAATGAAAATCGACCGGCATTTTAGCGGAGAGTACGATCTATAGTATATTAACAAGTCATCGATTACATGATTTATTTATTAATTGATTATTAATTGTCAAGTTGGACATAATTATTAATCATACGTCATCCAATTTAACATCAAGTGACAAACTTACTTCATTTTTTATCATTTTTCTTATTACGACGCTAATTTTATTTTTGTTTTAATCGATCAAAATATGTTTTTATACATTGTATAAAATTCTCTTCGCAGTTTCCTTTCCAAAATGCGCAACGTATTCCAGGAGTCATCAAAAATGCATAGAGTGTGCAGAAAATTTCGACAGAATTATTCACGCCGGCTAGGTTGGACGATGGCTCAGAGGGATTGCATGAAAGAGCTCGTTAATGGCGAACGGAGATGCATAACGCAGCGGCTCCGGCTTCAATTAAGTGCATTAGCCGAGACTTTTGCGACAGACACCCAATACACGTGGTGGCTCCTCTCGCGCGCGATAGAGTGAGAGAGAGAATGAGCGAGCGAGCGAGCGAGTGCAATCAAGGCACACGATAATGCAATAATTCACGACAAGGATCTCCTGCCGTTGCATTCTAGCGTAATGCGCCAACTGCATGGCGCACGCAATAGTGCCGACGACGAAATTGCCGCGCTCGTAAAATCGCGTCCGATTCGAAGAGTGAAGAACTCTCAAGCGAGATATATTATTTCTGTGATAAATTGTTTCTCGCAGAAGCAGTTGACATTAATTGTGACGTAAGAAGCGCCTTGTTCTCTCTCTTTAAGACAGATCAAATTAATATATCAACTGTGATAACGTTTTCTGAATTTTTTAGACAAAAAATTTTAAGTTACTTGACGTTTAATAAGTTAAAAAGCTAATTAATTAAAAGTAAAAAATAATTATTATAATTAATTCGATCAATTTATCCTCTAAATTCTCTAAAGCGGATACATTTCCACTTCGAATTTGTACATTTCTTTTAAGGCCCTGTCAGAAACTGTAGATTTTCGAAGATTTCCAATATTCCAGATATATAATGCTAAAGAAAATTAATTGATAGCTTCTAAATAATTTCTTGAAGAATAAAAAAGCACTCAAATCGATATAATTTTCTAATCAGACATAAGTGACTCAATTTGAACGTTATAAATTCTCTTACATCATTTCTAAAAAAAGCTCAATGCTGAATTTGCACAACGCGGGAAGGAGTCTATTCTCGATCGATCGTCGCTGAATTTGGGATATCCCTCGGAAACCTACGAAGAGTGGTGCTTGAGATCCTTTCGAGAATGTCGATATATACTTTATTTTTCTCTGACAAACTCAGTCGGATAAGATAAAATATCAACGGGAAAGAAAATTTGTTTGTGACAGATTTATATTTGATAATGATAAATCCAAATCATTGTAACAACTCTTGAAAAATCTATCGAATGTGTTTCTTTTACCATTTTTACTTTGGTTTTAAATAAATGAAATAAACATTTAGAAACAAATATCAAGCACTGATGTAAGTTTAAAACTCACAAACTATTATTTTAAAACTCTAATTAAAGAAAGACTGATTTTGTCTCAATGGAAACATATGAAAACATTTTATGACTCCAAAACAGGTTGTATATGATATAAGATAACAGATAAAAATTTTTCACGATTTGTCGCATGGCTGTGATAAGCCACTCAGCAGGACGGAAAATAATTCCAAGGAAAAAAACTTGAACTGAGATTGTCCGATTTTATATACACGGAGAATCGAATAATACGAAGAACGAGCGTGGAGAGCAGTGACTGCCAATTTTATCAGCTACTTCCAGCGCTCCTTTTTCCTGGCTTTACGACCCTTCTATCTCTTATTCTCCGGCCGTTTCTGGCCTGCAATCGACAAAGCGGCGCCAACTGGAATTAGGAGTTCGCAAAAAATAATTATATATAATAACAGTCACGACGCGATCATTAAGCTTGTAGAAAGTAAGTAATCGTTTCAGAAATATTTCTAAATAAAAGAAGCCAAACATCAGAGCAGTTTTTTTTATGATTTATCACTTGTTGCTTAGTAGCTATATATATAAGTCCACTTCCATTAATATACTTAAAAATATTATTAAAATACATACTTATACAAGGTGTTTTATAATGTCCGTGCCAACGCTCGTGTGCGGGTAGAGTGCGGTAAACTGAATAGAAAAGTCCTTTACCGCTTTGCAATTTTCGCAATAATAATTGAGATATTAATTAAAAAGGATTGACGAATAATCACGCGTGGCGCGCGGCTAGATCACGGGCTGTACACTCTAGGCGTGACAGCAACAAGGATCGCACGGCAATGAAAAATAACGCATGGCGAGAGCAGGAGTAATACGTGTTGTAATTTTTCGTTGCCGTGCGATCCTCGTTGCTGTCACGCCTGGAGTGCACAGCCCATGGCGGTCTAGCCGCGCGCCACGCGTGATTATTCGTCAATCCTTTTTAATTAATATCTCAATTGTTATTGCAAAAAATGCAAAACGGTAAAGGACTTTTCTATTCAGTTTACCGCACTCTACCCGCGCACGAGAGTTGGCACGGACATTATAAAACACCCTGTATATATACATATTTTTAAATAATTTTGAAAATAATGATTTTAAAAAATATTTAATTTTTTATAAAATATTAATTAAAATACTAAAAGAAATTTATTTTGGCTTTCAAGAGACTGCATTTAATTCTATTAAATTTAAGATAAAAAAGTAGTGTCTCTTTTTCTGTATTTAAAAATAAATTAATTATAAGCACGAGCAGATTCACATAAAAGGGCGAAAAAATGGCTAAAACAATTCACAGTTGTTGCTAGTGCCTCAGCCTAATGTCGCTGAATTATTGAGAAACAGGACAGGAATAATTGATCCAGTTTGTTCTGTAACAGAGCGGGATCAATACTACTCTCGAAAATGAACCGGCTCGTCCGTGTGTCCGTTTTGCAAGGACGCACGCCGCGAAGTGGAGCAATATACGTAATGGAAGGATTCAATTGCGATCGTGCAGATTGTTACATCAGCAACAGGTGTAATTCTTCGACGATTAGGCGGATTTAAATTAATCATTATTAAAATCGTGAAATATGTTTTCGCTTTACCTCACTGAACTTAGATCGACTTTGTCATCCTGCGCGCAATCATTCATATTTAACTTATAGAATTTTCGATAGGTAACATTTTATGACTATCATTCGTAAATTTTTCTAGATAAATTTAATAAGCAGATTCTTAATACCGAGACAAAACCCATCTTCATTTATGCACAGCTATTAATTTATAAAACATACTTTTTACAAATGCATGATAATCTACTTCGATGCTTCGTGTCGCAACTCAGAATTTGATATTGCCGGGATTAAGCTTGGAACGATAGTTATCAGATTGTGATTTGATCTCTGGGCGGCACTCAGTTGCAATAACGCGATCGTAAAACAAGCGCTGGGATGTCTCGTACTTGCAACGGATTGCCGCATGCAGACGAGGGCCCTCGCGAAGGTTAATCGCGATTTATGCAACAACGTTGTTGCAGCGCACCGTTTGTCGGAACGCAGTTTTTACCGGTTAGCAAATAACGGCGGGACGCGAGCCGTGCCAAATGGTCGTGTTACCGGACGCCTCCGTTTTTCGTCGATAGTAATTAATACGTGCTGAGCGGAAGCTCCTGGTCAAATTTTTTTCCCCCGCGTTCGTCTATCCGTAACTTCATAAATATTCAATCGTGAATATTTGGGAACTGAGTAAATGCTGCGACGTTTAGTGGAGAATTAGATATTTGAGCAATTCACTTGAAAAGCACTAAAATTCATAACTCTTAGAAAATTGAATTTAGTATTTTAATTGCTAATAACGTGTTTACATTTAAAAAATTCTGAAATATATATGTTTAAAAAAAAGTGAAATAAAGCTTCCTGAACAGTGATGAAAAACATTAAGATTAAAATAATAGAAATTATAATATTTAATATTAAAATAGATATTTATTTAGAAGAAAACAAGTTCAAAACAGAGTCTTCGAAAAGATTGAATTTACAACTATTTTCATCGCAACAAGATAAAACTGCGGAATTTGTGCCGGCAAAAACAGTTCCTTCGAAAAAAATGATAAATTCATACACTTCAAGTTTTAAGGATTGAATATTATATCTGAAGAAAAATACCTCCGTATAACAAATCAGAAGAGCAAACTATTATTTTAGACACAAACTGCCGGCGGCGCAATAGAATTGGCAGCCAAGGAAAATTCTGATTTTTGCTAATTGAAGTAACGAGTACGCGAGCTACAGACGTAGTCATCTAAAATAAACAAGTACGAAGGAAAAAAGATATTTGTTCCGTCGGAATATGTACACGGGGCAAGATAAATTATTCTCAAAGAGTTTCGAGGATTTATTGAAGAATACTAATTCTGTCTCGACCCTAGTTAACTGCACCCTCCCAGAGGACTGCACAGGACAGAGAAACTTATCGATTAGTATATTATATTATTCGCCGGTAATTCGTTTCGTTAATTATGTACATTTCTAATGGGATATCGTTAGCGAGCATCGATACAGCTCGCAATCTATGTTTAAAAGATAAGAGCAACGTCAAATTGGAATGGTAGATCGAATGAAAAATAAAATCCCTCCTCCCGTAATTATAACAGTGCTAATAAAAAAGAAATATTAAACATTATTTAAAAAGCTGAAATATAAGCTCCAGTAAATAAACGATAGTGTCAACGATAGTGTCAATATTTTTTAAAATCTTGCCGTTACGTTGTCCTTTTCGTTTATTTTTTGACAATTAAAAAAAACAAGATGACATGTTAAATCAAACTCATTTCATTGAAAGTATCTGTTAACTGAAAACGAGATTGGCCAGATTGCGAATCGAGTGTATCTATGCACAAGCGGCCAGCCGCAGCAGGCGCCAACGAAAGGGAGGCGAAGGAACATTAAAAATAATTGACCTTCGATTCCGGATCGACAGGCAAGCAGTAACGCGACGCCATCGGCCATCGTGTCGCAAGGCCGTTCCATTATTTTCCCTTTTCGCGAGAGATATAAACTCTTTCGAATGTTATCGGACCGCGCACGAGGCTGACTACCGGCCACGCACAGCTTCACAGGCGCGCGTCTCGTGACGGAATCACTCGGTCACTCCGATGCACGCTCGACTGAAGCGATTCGATTCCATCGAGTCCAATACAAGGGATACAATATCAACCCCCTTCTGCTCTCGTTTCAATGACGTTACCGCGCGATTTAATCTTTTGCAACTCTCGCGCACACACATACTCGTCTTTTTTCCATGTGGGAGTAAACCCATTTATGAATAATATTAAATTGTTGTGTCAGTATAAACAATGTGGAAAAACTAGTGCTTTGTAGTAAATATTTGTGTAAAATAAACATCAAAATCAACGTTTATTATATATCACAGTGATGTATTATTATGATGTAATTTTTCTCTAATTAATTCAAGCCTCTAATTAAGCTTTAATTAAATACTGAAGCGTTCTTTTATATAACTATGACTCAATGTTGCAGAAAAATTAACTAACTGTTATGTATCTGATCATTTTTGCAGTCACAAGAAGCGTCGTTAATGATTGTTTTGAATATCTGCATATTCGCACATTGCAACTGTTGGTTAAAAAATTTATAGCTGTTTCGAATAAATTGCTTTGTTCAATCCATCATTAATAATCCACGGTACGCAGATTTTCTATCCGCAATTTAAACTAGTTAAAGGAACCAAAAGGAAACATGCGCAGAGGAGCTTGCAGAAATTTCTAAATCTGTGACTCCTAAGTAACCATTCTCATCTCGTACTGTCTATTCATAGCCACGTGTAAGCCATCTTGAATTATCGGATGCCATCGTGCAACCGCTAATAGTGGTATTCGATAACGCGCGAAACACTCGGATGACAGACCTCACCGACTCTGATTAACCGATCGATTCGAGCGTGCTGACAAAACACTACGATTACAAACTCCGCCGACGAAGAGTAGCGTCTAATCACTCTCGGCGATCGCATTCGAATTTAGACATCTCGCACAACAAGCACTCATCAGCTGACAGATATTTAAATTTTTCCGACCTAAAGAATAAAAAAAAATCCACCATCAAAAAAATCCACCTGCAATCGAAACGTACGAACAAAGTTTTTCTTATACAATCAAATCGAACAAATCGCCAGCGTAAGCAAATTCCTTCGCGTAACATCGAACAAACAAGTATCACAGCTGCGAAATACCGTCATTTCAGAGCTCGCAGATCACCACTCTTCCGATTCGAGAAACGAAGCCATCCGCGATCCACATTGTTATCCTGCGAGAACGCGATCCTGCGACCTCGAGTCTCAGCAACGACGATGACGGCGAGGTTAACAGGCGAATCATCGCGATAAGAGAAAGATAACAGTAGTGGTGACGTGTTTGCGTCCTGGCGGAACAATTTCTATGTACATGCCATAGAGCGCCGTCTCCCTGCGCGATCGTTACACGAAAAACCGGCTCGCCGGCTCCTGAACGATGGCACCAGCCAAAAATCCAACCCACGAACCCCATGACGAGCGTCGCGGCGCCCAGCCGGCGTCGTCGTCGCCGCCGTCCCCACCTCGGCTACCACCTCGGCAGCGGGACCCGGGCATCCCCCCATGTGCGGGGGAGGGTGGCGTCAGAACGTTGCGGAGTGAACGCCGAGGCGAGAGCGGCGTCAAGGGGAAACGTTGCGGAGAGCAGCGGGCGTCCCCGGTGACGTCACGTCAGCGCCATTTCGTCCGGTGACGTCAGCCCGGCGACGACGACGACGACGACGACGACGACGCCGACGACGACGACAACGACGACGACGACGACGACGACGACTGCCGGCTATTCTCTGGCCTCTTCACCCTGTATTTGTATGTCGCACGTGTGACCAATGGTATGCGCATCGTCGCATGTGGGTGTCCTGTGTGTGTGTGTATGTGTTTAGGAGAGCACATTATCGTCCGCGTACGTTCGTGAACGTGGATAAATTAACTCTTCACCCTTCACAACTCGACGCGACTTTGAAGTCAGACACTCCTCATCTATTTTCCCCTTGCGTTAATCTCAACAGCGGTATCAAGTCTAGGGTTCATTTTATCTACGATTGCAATGTTTGCTGCAAGAAGCGGTTTATTTCTGCTTGAGAACAAAATCACAGTGTGCTATGTCGTGTAATCCGAGCGCTGTATAGTGCAAGAATTAAATTTTCTTGGAGAAAGATATTAGACGCAAAAATTAGAGTAGCAAAGGCTAAGCATCTTCCGAGAGAAATTTGATATTAAGAAAAGAAAAAAAAAAAAAAAAAAACAGTTTTTAATTCTAATCCTAATTTTTCGCAGCAATTTCTTATGGACAGAATAGTGAATTCACAAAACTTAAATTATTTTTCTCCTTCACTGCATGTAAAAAAAATTATCTGTAAAATAATGAATTTTTGTGTTAAAAATTGCTTTTTTTTTCAGTGCGCATGAAATTTTCCCATTTCACCTAATTTATCCCTAAACACGGATTGATGCTCTAATGGGTTAATTGTGTCGGACTTAACTCATTCCCCGGACTCGTGGATCTGTCACAATACAAGCTCGTCGCCTGGACATACGACTCTCTCGTGCACAAACTTCACCCAGATCTGATTACGACGTACCTTGGGTCGTGTGAATACGACCGAAGCAAATGCTCTTAGCAGAATGTGCAAGCAAATGTAATTATGCTAAAATAAAAGCAGCAAGTAACACCATTTTCCGTGTCGCGCGCAAATTTTCATAAATTCTGTGTAATAATAATTCAGCTGAATTACGCATTTAATTAATTTTTTAATTCTCACCTTTAATTACTTCTTATATTAAAATTTGCTTAAAATAAATGTTAAATAACGTTGCTGTGCTTTATTTGCCTTCGATCGTATCTCCAAACGGCAGAAAATTTTTACGTCTTATCCTTTTTGCGCTAACAAAAAGGGCTGCGCTACTGAGCAAAAATCGCTCTGTAAAATCAGTACATTTGCGAATTTATGGACGGCACTGTACATGTGCGTTCTCGAACATGCAGGTCGAGGTATGTCGGCAGAATGCTTGGGCACGAATGCGTCTCGATCATGGCCGCGATCGAGTGGCACGCCGCGCGCTCGATTTGACGTCCAATGATTAATACAACTCGGCAGTGTTGGATCGGACAGACAGGGTATCGAGAAAAGGCGGCAAAGCGAGAGGCGGAATCACTCCATATGTATATGTGCGCGTCACAGATATTTATACCTAAATCGAAACTCGTTTAATTCAGCAGAAAAAAGTAATTAACTCATTTATTAATTAGAATTTTCCCATCTAATAGCTCGCTTCATCTCAGATGCAACAATATCGAGTTTGCGCAGAATGAGCGCTCAGTATTGACGTAAAACTATTACGCGATTATAATATTGTACTGTAATTTTACTTGCAATTAGACAAAATGAGAGGCCATATATTTAAGAGAATTATAACGAGCAATCGAGCGCGCTCGCGTCGAGAAGTTATAACGAGACGTCAGTTTTAATTGAAGATTCCGTGCGCTTTCATCAGCGGGGCGGGCTTTGTCGAGCCCTTGCGTCGACGATGCAAATGCCGCGCGCGGCGCGTTAGCTGAAAATAGACGGCGGTAATTGACGGAATCAAGCCGGAAGGTAGGCGACTTCGAGAACATGGTCGAAAGTTCCGCCCGGCAAATCTCCGAAAGGCCCGGCGAGAATATCCGTCCCGCGGGCGCGGCGGAATTGTAAGTGGAGCAGGAACGTCGAGGATACGGCGTGACATCCGCGACAGGGTCGTGCGAGTGCTGGGCGATAAATTGTCTATCGGGGGTGAAACGGCGCGGAACGTCGCGTCGCGGGAAATTCACTCGCAAGTCGCGTCTTACGAGCGACGCAAAAGACTTCGGTTGAATATTTACCCTCCCGCGCACGGCAGCGCGCGTCTATTTTTATACTCCCCTTATTTTCCGGCTTTTAAAGCTAGTGTGTAGCTCTCGGATTCATAAAAATGGAGCTAGTGTATGCTTACGTGTTCTTATAGACGAGTGTATTAAACTGAGAATTACGCGAGAACGCAGTTGCTGTTTTTCCGTATATTATGATGAATGAGCTCGCGGGACTAAAAGATACAAATTTTGCTACACGAAAACGGAGGTAAATTGAATTGTGCCGATCTAATTTCGCTGTGAGTGAAATAAGGAAATGTAGATACCGCCTTGTCTGCCTAATATATTGAATTACTACTGAAATGCTGCGCGTAGTAGTTTGTGCCTAAGTGCGCGCACACACGCACCGCTTTTATTACGCTGTTCTTCAATTTTTTTCGCAAAGAATGGATGCATTTAATGAATTTCGCAATGGTCCATCACTTCCAACAATAAGGAAAAAAAAATATAGTACGATTATTATCAAATTCAAATGAAATTGTTATTATGAAATTCCTTATTCAGATTCGAATTGAAATTTTCAATCCGCAAGAGCGCGAAAGCATCAGAATTTCAATTTTTTCCTTTTAATTTTGGACTTTAAAATAAATCAACGTAGGCGTCGATGAGTCGTCCGGATGATCTATCGATTGTGAAAGCAAAATAAAAACGCTTGCTAATAACAAGCGAGCGTTATCGAGCACCCGACTAACGGCCGGCGTGACTGACGTAACCCGACGCTTTCTGGAGGCAAATAGATCGAAAGGTAATTTCGCTGGAGCATGTAGGCGGCTACTATGGCTGGGTACCTCTCCTCTGTTGGCCTTCCACCCTTTTTCGCACACTTGCCCGCGCCTCCTACATTTACGCGCGGCTTTAACGCGCGGACAGTGCTATTAGCGCTATTTATGACCTCGTATTAGGCTCATCCAGATGAGCTCCGGTCTAATTGCGTGACAGTTTCCTTTCTTTACGATAAATCGACCTATTATTTGCTGCAGTCTCTCAATTATTTGTCAATAATGATTAATAATAAATGTTTTATATCATTATTACGAATTAATTTATTAATATATGCACAATTCGTAATACGCGCAGAGATAATGCTATTAACACTATTTGTGTGAGATTTGTATTAGGTTAAATAATGAGCCTCTTAATTGCGAGACAATTTCTCTTTTACACTACTCTCTATAAGCATCCTATTCTTGTACCATAAACTCTATTGGCTGTCGATGGTTATTCAATATTTTACATGCTATTATTGAGTCCGATTGATTCGCATTTCAATTAAAACGATAATTATTTTATAAAAAAATAAAGAAAAATTATTAATTATTAGGAAAAGAATTTTAATTGTCTATTTTAATAAAATAGACAAGTATAAATTTTTATTTGTATCTTCTCGAATTAATGGAAATAAACTTTAAATTAATTAGTAAACTTTGTAAAGATGCTAAGTACTTGTTAATAATTGGTGGAAATTTGAACAAAATATTGTAATTAAATTTTATATTATTTTAGCAAAATTGTGAATTAATAAATACAAATTATCTTGATTAAACCTTAATATAATTTGTTAATTTTAATATTACTTAATATTTGTACCAGAAGAATCTTTTCAAATCAAACAGGCATTATTATCAATTATTAATAAACTTTGCGATAACACATCTTTCGATCGAGGCTTCAATATTTCAATAAGCGCACTGCAGTGCTCTTTTTATAGCCAAATGAAAGCGAATTTGGAAAAGCTCGCAGAGAGTTCGACAGTTGCGAGGAAAAAGAGCCTCAGTGTTTTCGCGAATAACGGCCAGGCAAATATTTGCGCCAACCGGTTCGTAAATTGCGACGATTGGAGATCGCGGCCGGTCGCAATCAGGGCGTTTTTCTGATCGTTGAATCAATCGGCCGCCACACCGCGGCCGGGGTGATTCGAGGCTTCACCCGTCGACAATCCCGCGTGAGTTACACCGGTCGAAGCCACACAAATACGCCAATCGCGATGTCGGCTCGGAAGGACAGATAAAAACTTACGCATATGGAAATAGTTTGGCTAACTCTTTCAATACTTTTTCCAACTTTCTACTTTATAAATAATTAACCGTAAAAAGTAAAGAAAAACACAATTGCTAAAAAATAACTGCAAACATTTCTGTCACAAATTCTTTTGTGAGCTACAGTTTTAGAAATTGTATACATAATTTCATATCATAATATAAAAATTATATAACTCTTTCAAAGAGCTTCCTAATTTCCTGTTGCACAAACATTTAAATATAAATAGCTAAAAACGTATTGAAAATAGCTTTTATTCTATGAAAATTTTTTGTAAGAGATTTTTTTAAATTAGAACTTCAAAGAAATCTAAAAATTTTTGCAAAGTAAATTTTGTTTGAAGAAAAGATTTGCTTGTAAGATCACTGCGCAATAGAGACTATGAAAAAAACGGCGCCTAAGTGCGAGAACACGAAGCTTCGAAGAATCTATATGGAGCAAGGTTCATCCCCGCGGAAATTAGCGAAGACAACAGCGAGGGAATCGAAGGAAACACGCGACGTCGCAACGCGAATCGTCAGAAGCGGGTGTCGCGTTGGCAAACTCTCAAGTCACAATCCTGCCTGAGTGACATACGAGGAAGCTGCGTGTCAGTGAGGGAGTCGTAGCGTAACGGGATTGAGAGGGTGTGCGCTATAAATGTATGCAAACGCCTGGCGCCTGCGAGCGCCGCTGTGAAACGCGCATCGACGACTTTAGCGACGACGTGTAGCTAGAACTTTAGAATCTTGAAAACAAAATCATTTTCTATACACACTTCCGTTACACGAATAGTATTATTTACTATTAACAACCGTTAACACTCGTAATATTATAAGCAAAAGAAAAAATCAATACCTATAAATTCGGCGAAAAAACAATGTGAGAATCTCTCGGTGCTTCGGCATGTCCGGCGATATATCGCGAGCAATATTTTAAACCGGTAAATTAGCCACTGAGTACCGACGATTTCTCCCAGCAGAAACAACGAGAGAGCAAGTAGCGAGAGATCCGACATCCGAGACGTCTGACTCAACACTGGTGTTACTACTACCCGTCGTAGTAGATGCATCTAGCCTGTCCGGACGCGTTTCAAATATATCTTGTGGATTGGGCTTTTCCACTTAGTCGATAACAAAGAATGAATCTTCCCTTTTTCGTCGTGGAGAGGGCAAACGCCTTATTAATTTTGATTAATACAGGAAGGGGGAAGGAGTTCTCATGAATTGCAAAATCCGCGACGCTATTGTAACAGCTGAGGGTACTAATACGACCATTATTTTTTCACTTAGCATCGAGCGACATATCCATTGAATTAATTAAAACGTAACGATTGTGTGTTCTGCGAATCTGGTAGCGCACACTCGACGATAGCTTTCAATGAATGGCTAACGCGCGCGATATCGAAAGAGCGAGCGAGCCGAAGCCTTCCGGGAAGAACGCTACAAGTTTTCATTGATACCGGGACTAGAAGCGGAGCGGTATATGGGCTTCCTCGAAACGAGTCTCGAAATTGGGGCATGCGGCAATTTTATTATATGCCACGTATGTATATATATGTAGGTATGTGTAATTCCGAGAATCCGCGGCTGGATGTCGTTTGAGTCAATGAGAGGGTGAAGTCATCGTTCTGTGAATTGCACCGGCGAACTGAATAAACCTTGTTGCCTGTAACTCAAGCGTGTCGTAACCCTTTCACGGCTTACTAGAGCCACGTGTCTCTGACATTTGGAAAGTAACCTGATTAGACAGGTTTCTAGGAACATTTTAAATGCATTATTAAACCCTTTACTCGTAACCGTGACATTTCGCGATACTCTTAAGTATATCATAAAACTTTTTTCGATTATAAACGAACAGAACATTGCGAAATTAGAAAAGAATGAATTTTAAAAGATTTGCGAAAATTTATCACTCTTATAAGAATTTAAAAATATTGCTCTTTAAGAGACATTTATTTTACACAACTCTTTATCGAGTAAGATAAAAAATTAATTTAACCGGCTCTTTAAACTTATCCATTCGCTTTAACTATGATATAAACTGACATTTAACTTTCACACTTTCATAAAATTTCCCACGCATTCTGAATAAGCTATTTAGAAGAATACTTGTCCGGGATCTTCTGGGAATTTTGCGGGTCGCATAACCATTGCTTGTTATTTTACACAGACGACCATTAATAATTTTTATCGTGTCTCATATATCATCACGCGTTATTGCACAAATTGTTGATTAAGCGACCTTAAAAAACGGAATACTAAATATTAGCCAATAAATAATTTTACAAAAGGTACATAGAATAATCTCGAAAGATCTACACGATAATAGTTAGATAATATTTCCTATTGAATGTGATACACACACACACATAATACCAATTTATTAATAGAATTACCTCTCATAATATTTCCATTTTTAACGTTAAACATTTTGTTAATTGAAATGTTTAACTTATTTAAAACTGAGATTTATAATGGAGCCTAGTAAATTAAATTTCCAGAGTGTTAAATACGCAACAAATTTTATTTTTCAGGAAATTCGAGTAATCTTCCCTACTCGTGCGCGCGGACGGAAATTTAATTTCAGATTTAATTAGCTAGATATTCGATGTTAGAGATTAGAGAGTTTGAAACTAAAATGATGAAGTTTTCGTATTTTCGCTAAAGAGAACTAGACCCAAAATCCCTTCGAGGAAACATCGCTACCACTGAAATCCATATTTTATCTATTACTCTGCACATACATAAATGCAATGCTTGAATATTTGTTAATCTTTTGACTGATAATTAGCAATTTACTGATTTATCTCTATTTAAAGATTATTTTACGACAAATTCTTCATCACATAGGTAATGTGATATTTTCATATTTTTGTCCATATTTAAACATATTCTTCTTTCAATCATTACTTTTCATTATTTATATCGTTATTATTCCATTTATGTTTTTATATCGTTATTATTCCATTTATGTATCTATATCGTTATTATTCCATTATTATTCATTCTGAATACGATATTTATTTTCCCGTAATTTTAAACAATGTCAGAGCGCGCCGAATAATAAGCCTAATAATTTTAGAGCTTTGTCTGATAACATGTGTTGATGCCACTCAAGTTCTGACGCCATTCGTCACCGTGATTAGCCCAAGTACTTCGAGTGGCGTCATTCGGGAAATCAGAGATGTGAGCCGCATCGGAAACGCCGATCCTCGCCGAATTAACTATTAATTAGCGGCATCATTATCTCGTTACGATAAATCTGGCGGTGTGACGCGGCGCCACGCGTTTCTGCTACGCGTAGACAGATTTCCGCTCGCTGTTCGATGCACGGCGATCCTTGAACTATAACATTTCGTCGGGAAACGATGTAGCTTACATTCGGCCTCGAGTTGTCCGTGATAATTGAAGAGGAAAACTGTCCGACTCCATAGAGCGTAGCGCGTTAGCATACGTGAGCAGCGTACAAAGCGGAATTCTACAAATACTGTTTGTTGCTATTTATCTTCATTTCTAATTTAGTAAAAGTGCCTGGCCACTTGAAACAAACTTATAAATTTAATTATTTAAATGTACTTATCGATTTATACGTTCAGCTTTTTAATGAAAAGCACTTCATTCGCTCGACATATGAGCTAATAAAGATCGAGCTTTATTTTTTAAAGCATGACTCGTCGCTTTAATTCCACTCTTCGAATTGCATGTTCAATCGTGACAGGCGATCTCCTTTGTATCCAGTAGCGTATTTATTTTTCTTAATATCGACTAAAGATCTGTCGTATCCAAATCCAATAAATTGTCACCGGCATTCAAGAATGCTCGCCTTTCAAAGAAGGCATACATAAAGAATTCTTCTTTCAAACGGCAACTTCGAGGAAGGGCCTACGCTCTCCTCCTTATTTCCGCGAATCCCTCCTCCATTGAGGTATTTATCGTGCGACGAGCAGCTCATTTCCTTGTACGTCGCTCCGGACTTAATAAATCAGGAAAAGTGTCCTTGTCAATAGTAAGGTCAGTCGGGGCGACTTTGCGTCTCCGGCATTTGCCAAGTGGTACGAAACGACAGTGGTGGCGGACGAGAAAGAAGGGATTACGAGACAGGAGACGCGAGTCTTTCTCCTCCGCTTCAACGCGGTCAGAAATATACGCGAAAAAGGAGCACGCATACGCACGACACATGCATACTCGTACGCTGCGAAGTGATGGAGGTCACGAAGAATAGACATTGGTCATCCGAAAAGTTCGAGATTTTCCGACTTGAAGTGGATTTAACTGCCACCGCAATCCCAAGATTAAGGGTAACGTATTGTTGGTGGAAAAAAATCATTAACCGAGTACTTCATACTCTTAAAAGTATTTATTATTAAAGCATATTTGACCGAATTTTAAAGCTGGGTCAAGTTTAAAAATAAAAATTTTTGTAAAATAATATTTGAGTAATAAGGTAATATTAAAATTATTAATAATTTAATAAGATAATATTCTTAAGCACCTAAAAATTAAACAAAGTAACACATATTTTTAATATAGAATGTTCAAAACTGTTGTTAATTTACGGTTTATTTTCATATTGTCACGAGTAATATTGTTAAACGCTGCTAAATGTCTCAATTCTAATATTAATAACATGATTAATAACATGAACAACTTCTTTTTTTCATTTTTCTAATAATTTATTTTTTATCTTATTTCAATCCACGTAGAGTGTCATTTACTCGACATTTACGGAGACAAGAGAAATGTTCATTGTGTGACGTCTCACTAGCGTCGTTCAATTTTCGCGTCGAGACACGCTGCGAATGCAACACTGTACCGTCTCTCCGCGGTGCTCACAATAATTCACGAAGATTCAGCTGCGAAACCGTAGCTTAGCCATGCGCGTCCAACCTACACTTCTAAGTATCGAAAAGCGCCCGGACAGATCGAAGAGTCATGTTACCCGCCATCCGTGTATTATGAAGCTTTCACCTACACTATGCTCAACCGGAAATGTCAGGTCGTGAAAAAGTCAGTATTTCCAGTGTAAACTGCATTAACTGCGTGAAATGCAAACGTCATCCGGCGAATGTAGGCGTCTTATAAGAGCCCGAGAAATGCGCACCGTGTGATATTTACTTGTTCTTGAACTTTGCTCTCCCCCCCATAGAGATAATTATCACATTCTACTATTTGCGCTTCAATATTATCCGCAATTATAACGAAACTAAAAATTTATTTGCGCGGCAAATGCAATTTTCCATCATAATTAAATATTCATATATATAAATTACACAAGTACGATTGGAAAGATGATCTCTAACATTTCGTATTATGTGAACAGTATTATTCAAATAAAATATATTTTGCAAAGGTCGAAGCCATTTCCTATGCTGCAAGCAGATTGCATCTTTTAATTTTATAAAAACACCATTAATACATATTATTATTAATAATAATGCTTTTCTCTTTGCCATTTTCTCGCAATCGGTAAAATTTTATTATAAAATTAGTTAATCAAGTTAAACATTTACAAGAGTGTCTATTTTAGACCTATCCATGTGTCGCTCGTGTTTGTCTAAAGACGATGCGACCACTTGCGTTAGCCAAATTAAATGGCGTTAGAGCTGCGCTGTTAAAAGTAGGTTACGATCCACGAGCGATAACACATGGCGGGTCCATAAAAGTGTCCTGGCCCTGCCTAATCCTAGGGGAATCCACGGGCTTCATTACCTACGAAGTATTTTAAGGCGTGTGCACGCATAGCGACGACTACAGCGTGGTCCGTAAAAAAAAAAGAGAATTTCGCTCTATTGATCCGAGACCGGTAAACTTTAGGATGACACGGAAACGCAACGGTGTCGTCGGAAGATTAAATTCGCCGTCAGTCCTACTGTCATATTGATAAAATACGTTTTCTCTCACATATAAAAGTATTTTATACAAAAATTAAAAAAAAGTACTTTTACATAGAAAGAAACGACAATATAATTGTGACAATATCATAAATAATTGAACATACCTACTCAAGATAAAAAAATTTACAAAAAATATTTTTTACGTACAATACGGCTAAAAATTGCCAAGTTTTATAAGTCCAGGAGGAATAGTTGTTGCTTTACTACTGAAATATTAAACTGCTTTTATGTTGAACAACAGCAGATTATTTTTTAATCGCGCTACAATGGTTGACAAATCGTTAGAACTCCGGCAAACCCGCACCACACCGCGGCGCGCTTAATCGTACAGCTGCATCACTTTCGGACTGTGTATTTGTGAAAAGATCTTTTAAATAAATAAAAATGTTTGTTTAAAAAAATACATAATTCACATTTCTGTAATAATTGCAATAACTCTATTCATCCTACCATAAAATCTTTTCCCAAAAATCTAAGAAGAAATCAAAATCTTAATTTTTAATTATCGAATCTTTCTTAAACATTTCTATTTCTTGAAAAATCAGCGAAAAATAATATTAAAAATAACATAATTAAATCTAGATTAATTTTCAGATCACTCTTCCATTATGCACTGAATCTTTTTCATGTTTTTAGAAAGTTCAAATAAGTGTATAATTAATCAGAAAAAAAAAATCATAAGAATCTAATTAAGTTTTGCTAATTATTACAAATAATACTTTTGTGAATGTTAAAATTATGCAATACAGTTCATCAGATGCGCTTATTATCAAACAGTCGGTACGATTGAAGGCAGGTACCCGGCGGAGCAGGCACAAGTAACTATATATCTATTGATCGTTCATTCATGTGCCGCCCTTTCGTCCTCTTAGCCCCTCGTTGCCCCATCGAGCGACTCGTCTCCCTCCCTTCCATCCATCCACTGCCATTTCCACCACCCCCGTCGCGAGCAACGTCCACCATCGCGATTCCATCGATGTCGACGTCGTTATTGTTGCCACCGACTCCGCCGTCGTCAGTACCGGCTTCAGGAGTGATTGAGACGATTAAGCTCTCAGAGCACCAAAAAAGTAGTGTTTATAGCATTCGTTTCAGTTGCAGTAATTTAAGTAGCTTGTGTTTATTAAGATAATATTATCGTAATACGAACTTAACTATATATTTAATTGAAAAATTATTGAACTGTTATTTTTTATTTTAAGAATAAAATATCGTTACAATTTAGAGGCACTTTGGAAAAACCGAGAAGTTATTGATTAGCAATTGTTGTTACGTAAAATTAAATAATTTTCCTACAAACTGTTATTTCAGTTTTTTAATGTTTTTGAGAAATATAAAAAAAGAAAGGAATGTATTTGAAAAATATAATTTAGTGTGTCGACAAAACCGGCGCTGGTTGTACTACCCTACAGAGAGAATCAGGCTTGCCAACAGAAAATCCACCCCTCGTAAGCTCCTCACACGTGGCGCTTAACCCCCAGCCAACACCGTAAACTGACAGAGAGCCTGAATGACCGTGATTTACGTCGATAAACGCGTCCTGAAAGCGTAATATTTTAGGCGCCGAGCCTCACGCTCTAGATAAAATTATTTTAATCTCAAAATTTGAAGAGAGAAGTATTTCGACTATCAATGGAATATTTTTAATAAATTATGACAAGCTGAAAACACATTTCGTGATAAAATGTTTTTAGCAAATTATGACGAGCAGTCCATTAATTAAAAATCTATACATTGTTTTTTATCTATTGTACTCCAATTAATTTGTTAAGCTTCATATTATGATTAAGATAGAGAGAATTTTAACAAAGCTTTGCTATGTCTTCAAAAATTTAATCAAAATATAAAAAAAAAATTGGCTGAATCAAATGATGATAAAATTCAACTTTGCGTTTTCACATATTCACGTTTTCCTTATCGGTGAGAATTATGGCATGGAAATTATCGAATCGCGACACGACAATGCGCGGAAAGCGGGTCGGTCGACGTTGCGCCAGAAATTGATTTGTCGCGTTCGCAAGCGTCGCGACGTGCCGCGTCGCGCCGCGCCGCGTTGCCTTCTAATCTCGTCGTCAGCCGCTCGCGAGAACAATTGGCTTCCTTCGCAGACGGGCGATTCCAGGGTCTGTGCGAGCCGAGAGACCAATCGATCGGATCGAGAGACCGGATGGCACACGAGGGAGCGCGATTACGCAAAAGACGAAACGAGCGGCCGGCACGATCCGGGCCATCATTCAATTGAAAGTTACGTAAGGATAGCGTTTACATGATAAAAAGAGTTAGCCGATGTTTAATAAACTAGTCCGAGCAAAATTGGATAAATAAAATGAAAATTTGATGTGGTTAGACATTAAAAAAGTTGTCCAGTATATGAGACTTCGCAATAATGGAAGAAAATAGAAATAGTCGATCAATTTTAAATTAGTCTGAACGAAACTGGAAAGTAAATTAAATTTTTATATAGGTATTAATAGAGCTGTCGAATACTGAATAGTGTATTATAAAAAGAAATATAAATTAATGGAGGTAAATATATAAAAATATCAATAAAGTAATATTTAAAAGAAGAAAACAATGTTTAATAAACAATTTTGAACTGTAAAATTGGGAAAGTAAAATAAAAATTAAAAAATTCTAATTTTACATTTACAATATTCTGAAATATAAAAATATGGCAAAAAGTTTAATAACTAAAAATTTTTTTAGTTTAAAAGTTTTAATAACTAAAAATTTTTTTTCTTATATAGTACAGAATATTTGATAATATCCTGAAATTTGAGATTAAAAATTGGTATAGCAATTCACTTGCAATCATTGATCGAATCTTAAGTCCTTTTGATCCTGTATTTTAAAATCAGTATATAAAGGTGTCATTTTAAAAATAAAGCTACAAAGCTTTCTATCCCTTCAACAAAGAAACGAGGACAACGGATCAGATAAAAGTTACAGTTTAATTCACGTGTTTACGTACGCGACACTGCCGATGTAGAATTAATCTACTTATTTTCATTAAGCTAAAAACCTTTAATACTATTATGGTGGCGTGTGCCACTATCACGGCCAGACGGATTAAAGTTGTAGGCTTTCGCTCTTTGTAGCGAATATAAAATTTACAGATTCGTTTTATTACACGTAGATCAAAATAGTTGCATGATAAGAATATATAATACCTTGATTATTACCATATAATCTCATCAGTATCACAATAGAGAAAGTAACGTATAATATACACTGTTACTATTAAGAAATGTGAGTTGAGAGATGAGAAATCATAATAATTCTCGAAGAGCAGGACCTCAAATAAAGATAAGAAAATTATCCGAGAAAATAACACATAAAATATATTATTACTATTAAAAAATGGAAATTGATGAGATATAATAAACGTGAAGAGCCAAATGGGGGTAAGTGAATTATTCGGGACGGGCGGTATCTGCGAGTAGCATGATAACAGATTAAACGTCGTTAGGACACACGCGTAAATATCCCTGTCAAGAGCGCAAAAACCGGACAATTTCGAGAAATACGGATGGACAATCTACAGCACGTGCACGCGGTGGCCTACTGCCTTAATGAAAGCGATAAATACGCGCGAAACAAATTTCCGCGGGATTAAAGGAGGACGACGATAACTCCAAATCCAGTTTATGTTGTCGCTGCAGTATGCTCTTTATGCGGAAGAATTAATTTCCTATTATGCTAATTAAAGATTTGCTGTAAAAAAGGGATCTATGCGCTGTATTTTCAGAAAATTATTCTTTTGAAAAAAAAAAAGTAGAGATGAAAAGCATCGAGATGAATAGGAGCATAAAAACGCTTCCTCTTTCCTACAGTTATCATTTATAAAATGTAAAATTATACAAAATGTAAAAATTATTTTTTCCAGCATTTTTTAAAACCTTTGCCAAGAGAAATGTCACATCCCGGATTGTTAGAAATAGAAATGTCAGCAAAATATATCTATTTTTCTAAGTAACATTTTAAATTATTCATTACTCTGAAATAATTATTATTTGTTTATCTTGTCAGACTTGACACAAATTTATAAATTTGATAACCTATTTTTTATTAGGAAATAAAGAGATTGTATTGATAATAAAATAGTTGTTTAGCGCGTGCTTTAGCAAATACCTATTTTCACGGCTGATTATGATTGACTATAACTACTGTCGTAGCTTCAGCTTTAATATAACGCGACATTAAGAAAATGTGAAAATATTTATAATTTAGCCCATCTCTTCTTGTTGATGTATCTTTTAAATTTTTTGCAGTGGTTCGTATTATTTCTGTCTCGGATCCTTTGCTCAACGATTCAGTCTTCCCGTCTAAAGCCATCGTATGAAACAAATAAATTGGTTTTCGAAAATCTCATTAAGAATTAGCTTTTGCCTTCTAGCCGCTATTCTGTCTTTCTCTTTATTTCTTCCCTCGACTCGTCAGCTTTTGCCTGTACTGCAAACTCCCATGAAATCCCAAGTTATGCCGGAAAGGATCGTTCTTGCGATCGCACGCGTCAAAAGCACCTTCATTACCGTGCTAAGCAAACCTGAAAGCGACACTCGTAAATATTTTCTAGGGTGCTCAAGCACTCCCGAGAACACTTCCGGAAAATTGGTCAACGAATTACAATTTTAATTATTTCATTGATAAAAATGTAATATAGTTGGCGCGATTCTTGTAAATTTATTAAGATTATAAAGTTATTTTATTTTGTTTTCATTTTCAAAAATGTTAATTAATTAACGTTATTCAACGATCTATTTCTCTGTTTTGGGGATTTGATTAAATTGGTCTAAAATTTTAAAAACTTTTTTCTCCAAAATATGGAAATGACGTTTGGCGCACGCTTTTCCTAATCTCTTCTAATTGATCGCAAATCAAGATAACCGTGGAAAACGAGGACAACGGAGGAAATCTGCAAACAACAACGTGAGAAGCGCCGCAAAAGGATCTTTTCATACCTTTCATGAATCCCCCCCAAGGAGCATTCTAACCCGTTTAGCTGCTCCATTCTATTTCATTGGCAAAGACAACAAAAAAGTCCGATAGTTGACACGCGAAAAGCCTGATAGCACGGACGAAACAAACGAGACTATCCCGTTTAAAAAAAAAAGAAGAGAGAGAGAGAGAACCGTTGATTTAATTTTCCCATATCTATTTCTCTGAGATGTGTTTAATGTAAAAATAACATTATCACAAAATAGAATCGTGAAATAAAATGGAGAGAATAAAAGAAGCAGAAAAACATGTTTTTTTCGTTGGAAACAATTTTCTTTTAAGAACGAATGCACATGATAATGAAAATAGACGGCAAAGAATGAGCAAATAACTGTAGAGAAAATAGAAAACGATCTGAATATAATACTAATCCCAGTAAATGTCCAAGTGAACGCTGCGCTACACACTATTCGCAGTTCCTTGCATTTTTTCAGTGTAACGACTGAAACTTGGATTTTAGTGTCGTTGATAATTGAATATACGTCGGCATGAGTTTTCGAAGTTTTGCATTTGCGTAATTGAATAATGCGTTCTAGCAGAATGACTTAAGAACTGCATATTTTTAGATTAAATCGAGATGATGGGCGAAAAATACTAGGATAAATTGTCCACTTATGCAAATGCGAAACTTCGAAAAGTTATTTTTGCGTAAACACGTCTTTGATTGTCTTGCTTGTCAACTACACCAAAGTTTCCATTCAATGTGACAGATAACGTGAAACATTAACACGGTGGAAACAACGTTAAATTAAGGGCAATTTATGTTCAGTATAATTCGCCTAGACAAGGATTAATTTTAGTAATTTAAATAATTAAGCATCGCACTATCAAAATTTGTTATGTAATTTACATATCACGTCGCTCTCTCAGCAAAAAAAAACATATTTTCAATATATGGCGAGATTTAACAAAAATGTCACGTGTCATTTTTATTTACTATTTTTATAAAAGATTTCGTATATTATTATTTTTAAATAACATTTTACGATTTTTGCTATACATTTGTCTTGCTAAAATTTCAATTTTATATCGCAAATGTTGCAAAAATCACAAAATTCTAATTAAAATGCTAATTAATTTGTTGTCTAAAAAAGTTGGTAAAAAAATGTCTAAAGCGATACATTGCGACATGGCAATTTTATATTGAATTGGATTTACGTTGATCGTTGGCAGGACGAAAGATTCTGTGAGCACTGTGTCGTCCCTGTGATGCGTGTATCCAATCGTTAAGAAAGCCAACCGCGCCAAAGAGCACGCGTGGATTGATGCGTGATAAAGCCGGTTTTACGCGAGCCATCATCGTCCTATTGACCGTTGTATAACAAGCATGCTGTTTCGAGCGAGCATTGCTACACACACAATCCTAATCACTTTGCTGACGTACAAAATAAAGCCGGCTTCACATGGATTATAATAGCTATTTGTGGACACAGAAACGCGCTAAATCGAGGTCTCAAACGCGCGATAATAGTAATGTAATGTTGACGAGGAAGACGAATCTCCGAGGATAACGTCCGAGTATGACAATCGAATCGTAAATCATCATACGTGACTGTCAGCCGCGTGGCGTTGCTAAGAAACGTTATCATAAGGTAATTGAAACGATTGCTATCGACGCAATCGCCATCGACAAACATCGAACGGCGATCTATAAATAGCGCAAGAGCGATAAAAACGGAATGTGTTCCGGCATTTGACTGCCGTGCCGTGTGAAACCAGCTTAAAGGTCAGCCTTTAACCCAAACGTGGCGATCGCGATGGCCGAGGAATCCCAGCCAGTGCGCGAGGCGGCGGACACATGAGCAGCCCGTTGACGTTCACGCGGACGGTGTTTGGACCGTGGAATTTCCAAATCGGGCTTTGTACCGAGTTCGGCGATCGCGCGATTCAAAGCGAAACAAAAGCGAGCGAAAGAGGCATTTTCGGGAGAACGGAGACTCGTTCCATTTCACTGGACTCACCTCTAGAGGGAGGCAGGGGCTGGATGCGGCCATGTTCCTACATGCGTTCGAGCCTCTGCCCCGGTGGCGATCCCCTCCTCTTCGTGCTGAGGCACCACTTTATAGAAATGAGAGAAAAAAAATGGTAGATATACAGAATTGGCGAGAACTGCACACTGCACACTCACGACGGCACCCCGGCGATCGACGTGCACTATGAAACCAACCAACCCCCCTTCTTCGAAACACCGGCGGGGGTGCGGGCGGGCAGGGGGCGGAAACGGGGGAGGGGAAAATAACACCAACGCAGCACCTTTCGCACCCCTTTTTTCTTTTCTCTCCACGCTCCTTCCTTTTCGCCCGGATTATTCTCTCGTATCACGACAACAATTAACGACACTCTCCGAGAGAGAGCGAGAGAGAGAGAGAGAAAGAGAGGAGATCAGAGGAACAGAAGAGGGAGAGATAGAGAGAGAGAAAATGAGTGTGAGTGAATGGAAAAGAGAAAGGACAGAGTAAGCGAGAGAAAGAAAGAGAGAAAGAGAGAGAGAGAGAGAAGAGTGAAGAGAGGGGGGGATCCTCTCTCCCGAGCCCTGAACTCTCTCGGATTCCTCGGAGCGGACACCACAACCACCGGCGACGGCGGCGGCCACTACCTTCCTTTTCTTCTTCCTCGTCTTCCACCTCCTCGTCCGCCGCCTCTCTTCTTCCTCTCCTTTTTCCTCGTCGTCGACGTCGTCTTTCCTCCCTTTCGAGCCTCCCTCCCCTCCTCCTCCCTCCCTGCGACGCACCAGAGCACACTCTCGGCGGCTCCTCTCGCGACGGCGAGAAACGGCTAGCTGCTGCTGCTTCGCCTCCTGCGCCGCGTCCTCGTCCTCTGCCTCCTCCTCCTTCTCTTCCCCGTCCTTCTCCTTCTCTTTCTCCTTCTCTTCCTCTTCCGCCTCCTCCCCGTCCACGTCCTCCTCGGCGGCGGCGGGCGCTCCTCCTCGTCTTCTTCTTCCTCCTCTTCGTCGTCGTCGTCGTCGTCGTCGTCGTCGTCGTCAACCGCCACTGTACCACCGTCGCATAACAAACACCCCGGCGGCCGTCACCGTCCCGACGGCATCAACGCGACGCGACAGTAAGACAGAGACAGAAAGGCAGATAGATAGAGGGAAAGAGATAGACGAAAGGAGAGACAGAGAGGGGAGGAGAGAAAGATAGAGGGAAAGAGAGAGGGATTCGTACGGCGTGAGACCGAGGCCGAGGTACACGCGATTGATTGTGCGAGAGCTAACGAGCCCGACGCTTTTACTCTTTCACGAGCGTGAGAGCCCGCTCGCGCGCCGTGAGAAAACCCGCGTTACTCTCTTTTTACCGCCGAGGCGCGGTACACCCCCGCGGGCGAGGGAGAGTCACCCTCCGCGAGTCAACTCCGCGCGACGAGCCACTCGGCGCCGACGGTACCGCGGGCCCGGGCCCGATCCGCGCGTGAACGCGGAAAACGTGAGTGAATGTGAGCCCGTTTTCGTACCAGCACAGCCACTAAACTACTTCTTCTTCTTCTTCGTCTTCCTTTCGTCCTGCCCGCCTTCCACTGCCTTGCTCCACTTCTCGCTCTCCCGTTCTCTCCTGCCGTGTTCCCGCTCCGTGTTCCTCCCGCTACGTCGTACCACCGCACGATCGTCTTCTACTTCGGCTACCTTCAACGGCACCTTTCCTATAACTACAACCCCTGTCCGCTTCACTCGGCCGGAAGTTCACACACTACCTACGTTCCCCGAGCGTCGGAGCTCGTGGCCACAGCGGGACGGTCGCTCGACTACGCTCCCTCGCTCTTCCACCACCACCCGACCATCGCTCTCGCACACTCTCTCTCTCTCGGCCCTCACCGTCGTCCCCTCACCGCTCCCCTCATCCTCCAGCTGCCTCCAGCATTCCCACCACCGAGTCTCCTCTAACCACCGCTCCCCCCCTTCGCCCCCCGCTCCTCTCGCATCCTTGTCATACCGATACTCTCCGTCCTCCTCGCCGATAACTTCAGCCTTCTTCTGGGTATCGTTGTCTTCCTCGCGACTATCCGATTATCATCGGACTGTCTCCTTTCGTCGCACTGACGTGGTCTCTCCCCGCCTGAAAAAGTCACCTCTCACTCGCGCCAACGAGCTGTCTTCGTCGCGCGCAGCGAGCTTTACTCGTTCTTTCCAAGAACCGCCGTCCCTTTCCCTCCAGTGCTTTTCATCCCGCGGTGTAGTTTCTCTCCTTGTCATCTGGCGGCGCGACGCTGGTTCCTTCTTTGTCTGACCTTCCGACGAATGTCTCTTTCTACTGGATGAACTTGCACTCGCTCGCTCCACCAAGTGAATCCCTCTCCGTCGTGCTTACGTATTAACCCCCATTCGGAGGGCACCAGGACCGAGCTTTCTTAAAGCGACACCCCGGGCTGCCTTTCGCGACGAATAACTCAAATATTCTTATCGTGTACTTCGTAAAGGAAGTGTGTGTAAAATTAATTTCATTTAATTTCCCTCCTCTACAATTGTTATGCAGTGTTTTAATTAACGGTATTGAAATTTCTGAATAATTGTATTATATTTAATATGAAATGAAAACTATACAAGTATATCGCTTGCGCTTGTCAAATAATAATTATCGATAATGCGCACATATTACTTATGTTTTTAAATGACAGTTAATGATGCAGAAATGTCATTTATTTAATTTAAATATTATATAGAGATTTATTTCATAATCTATATGCTAAAATCATTTCTGTAAATATTCATTTTTATTAATACGATACTGGAAAATAATACAAATAATATATTTATTGCGAATATCGCGACTAACACGAGTCGAGTGTTATGATGTCAAGTTGGTCGGTAGTTATAAGCGAGATTAGAGTTTTTGTATGTTTCGCATCTCTTGGACAAGCGGATGAGTGACGCGATATTACGCACCATGTAAACACTTTAGAAGCGATTGTGTACACGAGAGAAACGTTCTTAATACACATCCAACAACGATTACGATGATAGCGAAATTTAATAAGAAATATATACGAGAGTTGAAGAAAATTTTGTAATGATTACTCAATTACTGAATCATAATTTACCAATTTAATGCTGTTTAATTTGCACATGTTAATTTAATTCCAAAAAAGAAAGTATATTAAACGCTATTGTCAATATATATAATTGTATCGCTTGTTATAATTTTTAACGCATGTCGAACACGAATCGTAAATCTCTCTTCGGATTTATTTACATTAAAAACGCGTCAATTTTTTTAGTTTGCAGCTACAAATAATGTAACTGACGTCATAAATAAATATATGTGTTGCATGTTTATTGTTAGTGCTTCAATAGAAACCAACGAATAGATGGAATAAAGCAATAAAGTTCGCATTGTTATTTATGATTTTTCAAATGTCAAAAGAGAAATCTTATTCAACTTTCAACATTATATTTGCTATTTTTCTATCACAAAAATATACTATGCTCATACATTATTAAAAATCGAGTCAGAAATAAGAGAAAAATATATGACAAGCAATAACATTTGCTGAGAAAGCAGAAAAAATTGTTTGCATAAATTGAAATATATTTTCTATGCAATCGTAGTAATAATACGTGAGTTCGCACTGTTGTGTGATGGAATTTTCTTCCGTTTAACCGACTTTTTAAGAGACGCGAGACAGAAAAAAAGATGCTTTGCACGGACGGACGACTAAATTCGTTCGTTTTCAACTGATTTTTTAAATCCCCATTATCCGTCTGCTCTTCGATAAGTTTAACTGGCGGGCTTTTTCGAAGCCCACCCGCAAGCTCCTTCCCTCGCTACGAGCCACCAGGTGTCACCGTTCACGAGTGCAAGCACACCGGCGTGTGCGTGGCAGTCAGCGAACATGCGTGAGCTTTCGCTCTCGTTTGTGTGCGTCGAACCGATACCGCCGGGGGTTGCCGGTGCATGCGCCCTCACGCTTTTCAAGGGTAGGGATGAGCTTTCGGGATGCACTCGCGTATGCGGCGAGCCTCGGGCCCCGATCACAACAGCGAACCGCCCGAGGCATTCGGACGCGCGATTGCTTCGGAGTTTCCGTTATCGGCAAGATCGAGCGATCGTTACAACGATTGAGGACGCCGAGATTCAATGAGGTGGAAGAGCGCCAGGAAAAGGGAATGGTTCAACGATCTCGATACGCGAGGGGCGTTAATTGGCCTTGCCTCGAACGAAACGAGGTAACGGCCTGGGCCGCGCGCGCTGCTAAACGGCTGCGATAAATTCCGGCGTGCAGCACCTCGTTATCTGATGACCGTTTTCTTGACGCCTCGTAGAAAGACGACCGGAAGTTCAGCGCGACGAAATCATTGACGGATCTCGGAGAAATCCACGCGGTCGTAATGCGGCCGTAAAACTTAATTAATCGGAAGTAGAACAAGCCGCATTATAAATTTGTCCTCGTGCCAAATGTAATTTATTAAGAATTAGTCTATTATTGTTGAATTCTATTATAATTATTGAAAGTTTTTAATAGCATATTTAGAAGAAATAACTTATTAAGAATCAATGCTTATCGAATGCGTATTTTTGCATTCGATAAATATTTTGATTAAATTGTTTGATTAAATATATAATTTTTTTTTTTTTTTTTTTTTTTTTTTAGAAAATTAAGAAAATTTCTTAAAATATAAATTGCAAATTGAAATTAGCTTGATTTCAAAATATATAGTTCGAAAGATAATTTTAACGAAGCCTTGTTATCTCATGAATCATGTCAGGTCGGACTTTGAATATCCTTTGGTTGCTCCGTTGCAAATGGGCTTTAGTTACGAATGTGCTTCGCCACTTCCGTCAAAAGTTGCCGGCACAACTCTAGATTATATGTATAGTTACGAGTTCATATTCAGGGCTATTCTGAGATCGACTGTCACGATCAACTTTCCTGCGACAGGTTCTTTGATGAATCTGAAATCGATTCCACCTCTAAACAAAGATTTAATGAGACCATCATTTGTCGCTATAATTTTCAACCCTAAATACAGAATCGTTTCAGTCGCACGTCGATTTGTCTTGTACGAAAGAAACATACAACGTAATCTGGCTATTCTTCAATTTTCTGACATTATTTAGCGCTTTAAACGCGGTATATAAATTACGAAAACAAATTCGACTATCAGAAATGAAAGCGTAATAACACCAACTCGTTGTTATTATAGTCGCCAATCCAGTCGAGGATGCTCTCTGACATAACGGCGTAACAAAACACCGATTGACTTTGTTCTCTTGTGTACGCCGGAGAACCACCGAAACGGATCAGCCGTTGTTTTTCGGAGCGACTCTCCTTCCTCTTCCCTCCCTCACTAAACCCCCGAATAACGAGCACGTAGATATACACAAAAAGAGAGAAGGAGAGAGAAAGCGAGAGAGAGAGAGCTCGCGTCGTCGCGATGGCCGCGCGATTCGACGCGTATAAAGGAATCGGCTTTAAATCTGTGGAGTCCGCGAACGAGGGTGAGCGCGGGGAACGGAAGAAGAAGGGATTGTCAGGGGTGGCAACGACGGCGGCGGCGGCGGCGGTGGCAGCAGAGAGTGCAGGGGCAGCGTTCTGGGTTTCTGGGTTCGTCCCCCGTCCTCTCACCTCCGTCCACCCCCGCAATACCCCGTCTCTTCCTCCCGCCTTGCCTCCCCCGCCGCCTCTCCGACCCCGTACGAAGTTCGGAAAGGCTGCTGTGCGCGGCGCACGAATGTGGAACAGTAGGTCAGCGCACTCCGTGACCCCCGCCTACCGCGGCCTACCCCTCCTCGGTGCATGCACCCTGATGCGATACGTACGAGCCAGCCAACCCAACCGCCGCCGCCGCCGCCGCCGCCGCCACCCTCATCCCCTCGCCCTCCCGCTTCCCCCCCCCCCCTCACCCGCCCTCGCGCCGTCCCTTCATCCGAGCACTCTCGGCACCCTACTTCTTCCTCTCACTACCCTTCCCTCCCGCTGCCCCCATCTGCAACGTCCCGTCGTCTCATCCCGCGACCGATTGCGTTATTGTAAGCGTTCAGTATGAAGGGGCGCGAGTTTACACAATTCAGTTTCGACGATCGTCCGTCGGCTGAACGGCGAAATAAAATTGTACGTGTAACGTCTGTCGTCGGGGGAGATTATTATTCCCGTTAAGCGACGAGGGAAAATAGAGTCAATTCTATTACCGGCGTTAACATAATATTTGCGAGCTCCTATTCATTCAGGCGCGCTCTTGATCATCCTTAGATGAATTGTTGAGAGCGAAAGAAAGACGAAATCTCGCGCAACAGCGCTGCCGGAGAAACGATTATGCGCGTTAAGCAACGAAGTGGGAGTAAGAGCCGGTTCTACCGCGCGTAGCTTTACATTATTCTTCGCGAGGTTTATAGGCTGAAGATTATGCCGGGAGAATCGAAGAGAAATGAATCCTGTATAAAGAATTATCCCCGTTTAACGATAAAAGATATAAGATACATCGCTGTTTTCCTTTACTTGAGCATGAATTATTCAAAGTGATTTGAAAGATGTAATTTGATACGCGAATAATGTATTCTTCCGCTTTAAATTGCCTTTGAATATACCGTATCAAATCTAGCAACCTGAAACCTTATTATTATAATAACAGTATTACAGACTATGGATTTTTATGGAAATGTATATTTTAAAAGAAAACAAATAGAACGGTGGAAGTAAAGAACTTGGCATGTTTTATCTACGTAGGATAAGATGTGTCTTTCGATTCCAGTTCCATTTTTCTATTTATTCCTCTATCGAAACACATATTTGCATAAATCCGCATTTTAATTATAACAAACAAGCAAACTCATCACGCTCCGCGCGCTTGTTTCTTGAGCATTAATCTTAAGATGCATAAGATGGATCCTTGAGACACCCCTGAGGTATTTACCTTTATTCATGATAATACTTCGTCTATATTCTCGATCCAATCTTTTTTCCCCCCTCTTGCTAAAATAACTTGAAGACTAAGCTCGAGCTATCCTCCTGCAGTGCCTCTGATAGAAATTTCTGTTTTCTTATTATTTTATTTTCTACGTATCGAACACGTAACACACGCTAGGCATCAAATCGCTTCCGGCACATCGACGATTCTCGTGAGACTCGTTCGTTTCGTCTTCGGAACCAGAACTGTCGCGTTGATACCGGAGTTACGAGGCGAGGATTCGGCACCCTCGCCACGTACCTCAAGGTTCATTCGCGGAAAATCGATTTGCCGAGCCGCATTCCTCCGAGGAAAATATTGCCTCGCGCCGTTCTTCCTCTCCCCGTTAGTTGCGCACGCTCGTCAGATTTTACGTTCCAGTAAATTCGAGATTATTGTCTGCCTTTCACACACGCGCGCTATTATTTACCGTTGACAACGGATCGCTCACAACCACGAGTGCGCCAACAATTTTCAATTATTGCAAGATGGAACGATATCGTGCGAATAAAAGCGGGAAAGCTTTGCGTGTCGAAAGGAGCGATCGATATCTCTTAGATTCGCGATTATCGATTCAACATCTTTATGAAACTTTCGCAAATTTTAACTTTCAGTCGATACGTTTCATCGCGATAACAGTTAATTTACGAAACGACTCTAACTTGGAGACAGAGATACATCGTTACGCCGCTTTTCATTGCAAATAGCTTTTAGAGTATTGGACAACAGTAAGTCGAGTAAGCTTTTATCAAATAATTGCCGTGATGTGCGCGCGGACCTAGTATGCAAACTTTCACTCGACTTCGCAACGACTTAACGTCGTAGAACGGGTCCATGTCAATATGCCCCCGCATATTACAATCGACGTTGTTTGACACAAATGTTTATTAATTTTTCATGAATGCTGATCAGTCGAACGAGTCAATCTCGATCGGAAACTACGTGAAATCCGATAGGCTAATGTGATTCGATCTCACAAAACAAATGCTGTAAATTATTTGAAAACGATTTTACGAAGCTATATGTATGTGCGTACTTAAAATATTTTTTAATTACGCGATTTGATTATCTTACACGTTTTTATTTCAAAAATATAACAAAAATGCTGATTATCTTCATTGCAATAACCAACGTTGTGTGAAATATATTTATCATTATTTACATTTCAATAGTTTATCTCTATTATTTTTATTTTTACCTAAAATATACTTTTCACTCTTTCAGATAACTTTACTTTCCTTTTGTTTTAATAATTTCGATTTCTTTTTCTCAGTTATCTCTTCCACAAAGTTTTTCTCGAATTTTCTTTCGTTCCATTAACATCCAATTTTTATTACCTTCCTACTTCGCCATTTAAACACAATCCCGAGACTTGATTCCACACAATCTACACATTCGTTTTTCTCGCTCTTCGCTAACGCCAATTTTCCTTCCCTTCGCTGGCATATTTAAACTTCCTTCTTTTACTTTCCCCTTTAAATATTTCCGTTACTTTCAGCTATTTGCATCTCATATCTCAACTCTTATATCTTGTCCGTCCCGTTGCACTTCTCGATGCCCGCATTCTAGTTCATTTCTCTCGTCCGTCTCTTCCCGGTTGTGTTTTGAAATTTTGATTGAATAACAGTCAAACCATATATCTTCCTCTCGTACTTTCTCAATTTCTTGTACTACACATCCGCATCGATTTCCTTCTGTATCGTCCGATAACAGAGGTAACAATACATGATATATTACTGTTACAACGTTATACGAAAACCGATGCATTTCAAACGCGGCTACGTTAAATGGCACGCTATCCAATGCAATAATGTACAACGCGTATTTGCGATGCATTATCATCCGTCTCGATTTCCCTCTGTGATTGAAACTTTTTCGAATTTTATCACCATAATTCCGGATCAGCCTAATGCTCGCGCGATTTCCCGCTTAAGGTCCGTTGAATAATGTATCGACAAGAAGTCTGACGTGGATTCCTGTGTCGGAACACCCGCTATATCCGCGGTTATCAAAGACGGGGATCCACACGAAACTGATCCGGCGACGTGAAACACGCCGGTACACCTGATTTACACGCTTTCGTCGCGGAACGTGACGTCAGCTGGTCGACGACGATCGATGTTATCATTCCGACTGATATCTCTGAGCGGAAAAAAAAGAGAAAGCGCGGGAGACCGCTGCATACATTCGCGCCCATCGATCTGTTTTTCCATTGTGCCGTGAAAAAAGCCCTTCTTATTAATACCCGCGTGCTATTTTTAATTTGATATTATTAACCGCCGTCGTTACCACCCTGCCGTGACGAGCGTTAATACATAAAAAACAAATCGTCGATACGTAAAGCTCGTGCAGTAACAACGAAACTATTCCCCTCGATACTTGTTGTTCGAGTTTCGTTAAAAAAAAAATTCATACAATTTTATTTTATCTCAAATAGGTACTTGTGTAACTCATACATCTTTTCGATGTGTAAATATTTAAATATCTGATGAAATTTTTTGATATATGTACGTTTAAAATTCTTTTTTTATAATTCTAACAAATGTTTATGGAGGAAAATACCGTAACGAAAATATAACTTCGCTGTAACATTGTATCCGGAATTGTTGTTCACGGATATATACGTGCGATTTGAAAGGTAATGAGATTTCAATACAAACACGATTTGAAATTCCAAATTGGATCAAAGAGTTTCCTCTTTTCACTGTAAACTCAGAAACGTAGTTCAGTCACTGATAGTTTAAAATATATGATTTTCAACTTACTATATAACATAATCTTGCAACAAACATTATTTTTTAATAAAACGCAGATTTGGTTTCAGCAAAAAAAAAAAAATAATAATTCTATTTAATTGATTCTGATATAATGTTATAGAAAATATTAAAATAGAAATCTCTATACGTATCATTGATATATGTTTTGTAATGTGTGCATCTTCTGAATTTTCAAATATGTTTTGTATTGTATGACACTATGCAAACAAAATTCTATCTCGAATTCTATCGCGAATGATAGAGATCGTTTAAAACCAACCATGCTTTAAAACCAACGAAAGATAGCATAACAAAGCAACAAAGTTTTGCATTACATACTTCCACCGACTTCATTGTATCTTAAAACGGCAACAAGACTCCTAAGTTGTATTTTCAAACGCAACACCCTTCGGGAGTTTGTGAAGTGCCCTTTGCCCTGTATAAAACAATTTCCATCGTTCTTTTCGGAGCGATTTCCAACCAGACGGACGCAAAGACAAAAACGACGACGACGACGACGACGACGACGACAACGACGGGGAGGGAAAATCGAGGATCGAAAAGCGAATATCACAACGGCGTTGTCACACGAATGCCCCGGCGTTCGACCTGCAGGTGCAGAAAACTTGACCGAGTTTTCGAACCGCACGCGGCGCAGGGCGACCCAGATTTCACCCTCTGCTTTCCCTCCTACACTTCTCCACCCCGCTTTCCCGTTATTCGCATCCCCAGCCTGAAAGCCCCCTGCGCGCGCTCTCTCTCTCTTACTCTCTTTCTCTCTTGCTATCGGAGCCGCTACCCTCCCATAACCTACAAACCCCCATGCAACAGTGCCATTTGCGTGGGGGATGAACCTCCTCTGGGTGACATTTCGGGACCTGCGAGGATACCATTGCGTTCAGTTGATCCGGTCGTAACCGAATAAAATATAAAGTCCCTTATAAAAAGGATTGATGGTTGCTATTGCACGTCCGAAAAAAACCGATATTCGATTATTATAATTTATTTAACAATAAATGTATCTTTCTATATACTTATCTCTCTTTTTGGAAGAAAAATATTAAATATAAATTATTTTCCGTTAATAATAACAAATATTAACGCGCGTCAATTATAATCTATTTAATAAGTATGTTTTTCTCATTTTAGCGGTACGTTAAATATTAAAGATCGAGAAATTGTTTACTAATTTTAAAAGCTTTGAATAATTTAATCGTAAATCATGGAATGATGTAACGATCGTTATATTAATAACTGAAGATTAATACCCAATAATTATAGTAGATGTTTTTATAAACATTTCGTGTTGCTTGGTAGTCAAAATAAATGTGGGAATTCTAAGTAAGCAAGCAACTCGAATTAATAATTAGTGTTTTACATAGGCTAATCCGCGATTAGTGGCACGCGTTAACGAATTAACTCTCGTCACTTGTTATGCTCGTGCTATTGATGTCAGCAAAGCCTTTAACTCGCCCTCAACTCGGCGTCATAAAATGCACTTGGTCTCCTTTACGAGCAGCTGTCACCCGTCCAGCTTCTATCAACCTCGGTGTCGCGCGTCAAGGGTGAATACTACCGGCGCGAATATTGTTGTACGCGAGAGTATCGATAACAAAGTACAAGTTTCTCCACGCGAGAATGCTCGCAGAATATTAATCCTCCTTTTGTGCAATCGCGTTTCTGCTTTGATTTACATTGAAAAACAATACAATATTTATTCATTCCTCAAAATAACGTCAAAATATTATTAATCCCGGCGAAAATTAACATATTTTTAAATAATACAGAACAAAAGAAAAGAATTAAATATATTTAAATATGAAATATCCAAAAAAGCAAAATTCACGTATCGCAAAAAGTTCCTGCAATTCATTATCTGATTTTAGATAAAATAATTTTCATTATTGATGTCTTTAAACATTCCTTTAAATCTACAAATATCCAAAATATCTGCGATGAGAATATCTAAAGATATTATATTTGATCGATCGCAAATATTTCAGCAAAGTTCTCATCTAATTTATAATTATCCAGATATTTATAATTGCCACAAATTCTTTACAGAGACATCTGCAATTTTTAGAAAGCTATCTATGACGACTGATCTCTTCCATTATTTATAGCCAATTCGAAGCGAATTCTTCAGAGATATCGCGCTTATCAAGATACCTGATAGTCACATATATTTTCGTTATCGCGTTATCAGAAGCAAGAATAAACCACGAGGTGCGGTGAGGCGCAAATTGAACGACGCAAATTGATTAATTCGTCGTCGACAAGCATGACGTGCGATGTTTACGGGAGTATCTATTACTAATGGTTGTTTGTCCGGATTTCAAGCTCATGTGTGCAGCAACTCCTCCATAATATACCTCCATAAGGTCATCCCGAATGGCACGGGGACTGAACTTTTCCCTGGGGTATCCCGATGAAACCGGAAATACCGCTTGTTTCCCAAAGGTATCGAATCCAATTATTTCGGGAGAGATGCTATCGCGGGAGAGACGCTATCGCGGCCAGCAAGTACGCGGAATCCATAAAGCATCGCTTCTGCGTGCAACAAATATCCACACATTTGTAGTTTTGTGCGTTTTCTACTCTTCTAAAAAAAACTTTCCAGCAGCTGTCGTGAACAGGATACACATATGTCGAAAGTTTAACTGAAAAATAATACGCGTTCTAGTTAAAAAGATTCACAATGGCGCTGGCAAAAACGCGTGTGTATGAAGAGCTTGTGAAAAATAAATGAAAATAATATCAAAAATATTTTTATGGGAGCGCGACAGGATAAAAGTTACTAGAAAAACGAAAGAGTCGAGTGTACCTACTGCTGTTAAAATGCCGGGTTGACCCATCTCTCTCGGAGAATTATTATTACTTTCAGTCTTCAAAGTAGAAAATTAAATCGCGTTAATTAAATATAATACAAGATAGCTCTGACACATAAATGGAACACTTCAGAACACAAATTCTTTGATCGATTTAGAATCAATTCCCTTAATATCTTTGCAATTAAAGTCTGTCATGAATATTCCATTAGATTAAAATCTATTGAATTAAAATCTATTCTATAAAATTGAGCAAAATATGTAAAATTTTATTATCTATTCACCTCACCGATATTGAATCGTCGATGAGGAACTCGTAGATTACAAGTGACGTTTCGACTTGGCATTATTATTTTAACGCATCCGCCGAATGAAATAAGGCACGGTAAATCTGGCGCACCTTGTATATAATATGATTATCAGCATCGGTATCGCGTGACGTTGCTCTCAGCCAGGAATTATTACTCCAATTATCTTAATTACCGCGGTTCCTGCACTTTTTCGTGTACGAAGGTAAAATCAGACCGCTAACTGGAGATTGAGGACGAAATGAAGAGAAAAAGTGGGGTAGGCGGAAACGATCCTCGTTTTTGCAATCTGTCAGCCTGACTAATGCTGAATCCACGAAAACTTCATGAAAAATAAAAATAAATGGAAAAGAAAAATACCGAATAATATCTCGATATCCAAATATTTTTATTTAATACATGATCGAACCGAGATCTGATAGATTCGAAAAATTTGAAAATAAAAAATTGTAAAATCTTTTTGTCATAAAAATACACGTCATGTATTAATAATATAAAGCAAAGCGTCATCGATTCTGAAAGATAAAATATTTTATGCTTTTGCATTTATGCAATACAATAGTAAATATGTAGAGTAACTTGTGCAGATTTATATAGAGCTTTGTAATCGATAAATAAATACCGTCCGTTCCTGACATCACCGCGAGAATACCATTCAACGATTATTGCATTGTTTATTGTCCGTTAATATTATTTTGTTCTTTTCTGCTCGAGTGAGAGTGAGAGAGAGGGGGAGAAAGAGAGAGAGAGAGAGACAGAGAAGCATTCCCGAGAGAATTGCGCACGGGGAATCGGCCGATCGATTATTTAGAATTACCACGTTCGCAAAGAATATCGCGTTATTACGCCATTACCCTGCCGTTACAAAGAGAATAATAACGTACGCGGCAATTAATGTACCTAGTACCCTACTTACACTCCGCTAAGATAATTAATTAATAAAACGCCTTCGCGTCACCGATGATATCAATCATTGCAGAATTATAATTTCTTGTCATTCGCATGCGTATTAATCAATATAATTATTTATAATTACTATAATCAACAATTACCTCATACATATCACTAGTTGTTTAATTACATATTGTTGTAATCAATCTTGTAATTATTACACAGGATGTCTAATCCATTTTTTAAAGCTGTGATGAACGAGAAAGATTATCAGATTCATCTCGATACATCGTGATTAAAAATTTGATTTGTGACATGTACGTTACTCTCTGATTAATTAAAATTCTGCTTTTTTGCATATGATAACGAGTTTCGGAAAGTACGGTGAGCGATTCCCAATACATTTTCGTTGAGAGAAGAAATATGACTTGCCGGAGGTGACCTAATATCTGAGCCATTGGGCGCGGAAGGGTTAAGGGCCTCATCATTGCGACCGCATTGTCCATTCTGAATCTTCGTCATTCACGCCGTACTTTCATCCTTCTTCGTACTTAGGTCGCATCTCGACGAAACAATAAACGCAACGAGGTGCACTGGGCTCGCAATTAAAGCGGACCATCGCTCCTCGATTGAAAGCAGATCTGAGCATTTACTTATTATATTAAGCGGAGAAGAAAAATAATACACATCACAGAAATGATGAGTTCGCAAAATACGGACCTCCGTTCTATTATCTTTATTCGACGATCATTTTACAAAGGCTGTTCCACTTTGTATACTCGATAAAATTACTTTTTAGCAAACTTATTAACCATCGTCATTTGATAATATTTAATATTACAAGAACTTTTTACTTAAGACGATTTGTTTTGAACAAATTGATAAATAATTTACTACACTGCGTCGGCAATTTAATACATTTTAATCGATAATGAAAAATGTATGTAAAGATATGATCGTAGTTGGAAAGAGTCAGCCGTGACGATATTCCCACGGGGACATTTCAGTTCCGGCGGGACATGAACGCCGAGGAAAGTTGAAGGTAAAGCAAAAAAGACAAAAGGAAACAGGAAGACGACCGGGGTTGGAATACTGGCAGAGGTTGGAAACGGAATGTAGGACGTCGAACTCTTCTCTGCCTACTGCCACCCTCCCCCTCACTGCCTGCCCCTAGTACGACCATCCCTCGTTCCTCGTCCATTCCCGTCCAATCAAACTGCCGACAGGCACGTAGGTGTCGCGGGGGTTAAAGATACCTCCTCGTCGCCACTAGGACGACTTTGGATAATTTTACACCGCATCGTGCGCGCATAGGAGTGCGACTTTTTATACGTTCACACCGCGCCTTTGCCCCTTTAAACCCTTCCGCCGCCAAAGGCGGAGTAATGAGATTACTCTACAGAGCAGAATTAAGGGGACCAGAAACCTTTGAAGAGCGAAAAACTGACGTACGCTCAGAAGTGGTTTGCGAAGACATGAAAGAGATTAGAATGACATTTCTTTATACGCACGCTTGTTAATGCTCTATCAAAACTGTAGAATATAAGAAACTTGGAAAAGAAGTAAAGTTACAAATCAGACATATCTTTATGAAAATAATATAGAATATAATACAAATTTTTCAAAGCTTGGTAGAATATTTTATAATCCTGATATTTAACAGGACTATTCTTTCTTGAAGTTCCAATATTTGTCATTTGAAGTGCCAGGTATATAATGAATTATTGTGTAAATATGTCTGCGAGATATTGCTGTGTAGAAAACTTTTACGCTTTAATCACCGTTGCACCTCAGCGGAGAAGACCGAAAGAACGAAATAAGAACAAAAACCAAAAACGCAGACTTTCTGTTCAAGACTGAAAACAGAAGAATTACAGCGCGGTTGCACACCGTGGTGCAATTAAGTGGATGTACTTAATTCACACATCACGCGCGTCACTTCTATCTAGAAAATTCACGTTGCAAAGTAAATGGAGAACACAAAAAACTTTAGACCCGTTTAAAAAAGTTTTAATATTAAAGTAAAAACAATTTTTATTGACGGTTTTAAAACTTGATGAAAAAAATTTTTTTATGACTAACCTTTCAAATAATAAAACGAGAAGATAATTCTATGTATAAATATTTAATGTGTTGATTGGTTAAAAAACTATAAATTGATCAATTATCCTTCCGCATTTAAAGATATCACTTTCGACAAGTCAATCTTTTTTCTAAGAATATGCGTTGAAAATCACTCATCGTATTTTCAAAACTCATCATATACAAATTAATCAAAATTTTACTGAAATATAAAATAACGTGTGTTGTAAATTACATTATCAGTCGTGAAATATGAAAATAAATATGCTACGGTTTTTATCACAATCTTAAAAAAACGATGAGCACTCAGAAAAGATCACATCATCTTCTTCGCGCGTGTATTCTCGAGTGTATTCGACGTTTATAAGAAAGAGCGGATCTAAAGAGGAACGAAAAAGTAGGTCCCCCTTTGTGACTTAATACACAGGGCTTCCTCTCTTGGATGATCGCTCGCGATTGCCGTCTGAAATAGCTTTGAGCGAGGCACAGGCTGATACACTGGCGAGTATAATTAATTTATCTAGCGGGTATCTTAATAAACTATGAGGGAGTGATTTGAGATGAATAAGCGAATACACGCGTTAGTTATTGATTTCGCTTCGATTGGCCCAATTCGTCGAAGAAAGGGACATAACGGATAGCGATTTTGTTGCTTTTAATTCTTTCGTCGCTCAACTGTATTATTTGCGGACGCTATCTAAAATAAATACCTATAAATGTAATTAGAACGTATTAGTCATTTCATTAAAGTTCATTTTAACAGCTAAATTCAACTGTTGGCAAACTAAATATTTAAAGTTGACTTTAACGCGCACTATTATTTCCCATCGTATTACTTTTTTCTCTAATAAAGAGACATTATATTTTTTAATCAAGTGCAATCTATTATCTCTACAAAAAGAGTGGAAGTTCGCTGGACGTTAATATTTTTCCATCCATCGTTCACGTTAATCACGTTATTGTTATTAACATCGTGAGCTTGATTTCCACGATATCTTGTAAATTGAAATAACTCCGGCGTGTAACGAGTAGGACATGTCCATCCTGGCTACGAGCTCATCCAACTTCCTCATCGAACTTACGTTAAAGGTCGAAAGTCACTACGTACGCGGGATAACGTACGGTAGACGGGTATGCTATGTATGCGCTGTAGCTCCAGCTACTAGTTAGCTTAAATGTAACGTCATTTCAGAGGCATGCCAATGATATCAACGACGCTATTGGCATCGATGGTATTTCAGCAGCTCGTTGCTTTCATAGCCGTTTGAAATCTGAGTAAAAATCAGTGCTGGCCGCTATTATCGCTGATGTCGCACGACTCTCTCAGCGTTTTATATAGTAATTGTTTACTCGCTTTATTATTTATACTATTTTTTATAGAAAAATATATATAACGTAGAATGTCGATCATCTAGCAATTCTTACTTTCAATTAATTAAAAATTGAAAATATAAAGATGAAAAAAGTATGCAAATAGCAAAAATATTTTCCCAATATTGCAAATTGTACACATCTCTCAATTAGATATTATTTTTTTATCTTTAAAATTGTCTCACTTTTATATTTTAGTTATTTTTCTTCAATTCATCCATGATTTTAAATTTGCTTTTCAAACTTTTTTGCTCATTGTTCAAATAAATTCTATTTTTTTTTTTTTTTTCTCGACGATACCAAGCAAAATTTCGTAGATAATTACACTGAAAAGTAAAATGGAAGAAAACATGTCTTAAGAACAGACGTGTACTTTTGCTTCTAATCCGTTTTGCACGATTAGAACGACAGCTAAAAACAAACCGTGAGTTTCACCAGAAAACTTTTCGCAAGCTTTTTCGTATCGGCGCAATTTCGTCCCGTCGCTTTCCCGGACTCGCCCAACTCGTAGAGGATCGATTTCTCCGGATATAGCTTTCACGGGGCGACGATGACGGCGACGAAAACAACGTCGTTGGCCTGCGGCTTTCGTCATTCGCTGGGTAGCCCGCTATAACGTCTCGCATCCGTGCGGCTGTACTATTATACAGGGGTGGAGAATTTTAATCGAATCACACGATCGGTCTGTCAAAGCGCGGCCGCGCGATAACGTCACGTCCATATCGGCCAATAAGGATCGACCTAGAATCGTACGCGCCACCATAAACGTGCCATGGGCTTTCTATGGCTAAAAACGTCGGTAGCCGCGAGAGACTGCACGTGAGGTAATTCGATATCGCGGACAAATCGATTGTCGGCCGGCTCTCTCCCTTTTGCGCCCTACGGCCGCAGTCACTTCTAAGTGACGGATTTATTTAGAGTCTGAAATTCGATCCGCTATCAAATTCCCGAGAAAGTTTAATATCCCGCTCCGTTCAACCTCACTAAAAAAATCTCGCAAAAACATCACATTAATCAATTTCATTGATTCAATAATATCCATCGTTTCAGTTAATAAGTTTTTATTGGATAACCGTTTTAGAATGCGTCTGGATTTTCTCCTCATTTCTGTAAAATATCTTGCTGAAATCTAATCACGCAGCTTCTTACAACTTTTTAAAATCATTAAATTTGTTAACACCTCTTTGCTAAGTGTACGCAGATAATTTATTTAAGCGAGATACGTATGTTCCATTACGTACGTACGTGTGTGTGTACGTCGCATGTGTTTACGAGATAAGTGGCGAGCGAAAGAATTACGATTTAATGGAACCTGTGGAAAGTCCCGGCCGCAGAAAGAACGTCCCACCGGGCAGACGACGAAGAACGCTCTAGTGAGATACGAAGGCACGTGCCTTTTCTCTCGTAGAGATAGTAATAATTTCATTTCCTTCGATCGCCCTATCACCGCATACCAACAGACAGACGTCCTAACTCGATAATAGGATCGTCAATGTGAACCTTATTTCGGCAGATTGCACTTTAAACTGCAATCTTCAAGTGACAATTTCTGTTCTTTTCAGATTTTTCAGACAATGTTATTCTATCATAATTATACAATTTACAATTCATATAAAAATATTTCAACAGAATGATTTACAATAAATCAAAATTTTCAACAATTTATACTAATAGTTAAAACAGAGCCGCAAAGTAGCTAATACTAATTTCATATTTCTGATAAAGTTCAAACAAGTTTCACACAATTGCAGATTTAACACTTCTACTTTATTTATTCCGCGCTCATTTATTACCGCGGCGCACTTCTTATCTTTTAGACTTTATATATCAATTCAAGAACGACTCCTTAAAACCGGATAAGCCGCGCGATAGCTAAGGGAAAATATACCGAGCGGAAATAAAGTTCGCCGAGCGCGCGGTTGGTCGCGCGCGGAAAGTTCGGGCGGGATATAAATCCCTGGTCCGAGAGAATCGGAAGGAAGTATCGTCGAGGAAATTTACGTCTACCGGACGAGGCTCCATCGATCTGCAAGACAACCCGGGCAATGCTCCGTGCGATCTGCTATCGCATATAACGACTTTATCGGCACGCTGATGAGAGACGTGCGATGGGTCACGAGTGTGTGCATACGGGGCTTCGGTAAGTCAAGTCATCCGAACCTCATTAGCTCTGTCATCCGTTGGTCTTCAGTGCTTTGAACATGAAAATTCGCTCGCGCTTCCCTCCATCGTAGCTAATATCGATTCGTTATTGTCAAGCTTTCACAATTACTCCACATATATATACTTTTGTTCAATTATTACACTCTCATTGAATTACCGCGACTTTCCCGCCTTTTTATCTTAATTCAATTCATCCGCCGACTACGCGTTTGCCTTACATGTAACAGAGATTAAAAGTATTTCTGCAAATATTCAATAATTCGTAAGTGATTTTTCAAGTGAGCTTTTTAAGACACGTGACGTCGTAACAGCTGTCATCAATTTGCTTATCGTAAGCCATATGATGCTGACCCCGTTATATATTAGCAAAGGCAGGTAGATTTACATCATCTTACGCGACGAAACGGGTAAGGTTTCCATATCGCACAATTACTCTTCGCTCTCGATTGACGATCTGAGAATTCATTTATTTTCTTTCGCGTATCCGGACGTACGCGTGACACGCGTGACGTAATTGAAACGGATACGTTCAAACGTTACAATAATTTACACGTCAGAATTTATCTATACAAAGTAATATTTGAGAATCTAAATTATATACGATAAAATGATTGCGATTCGCGATATATCCCGCCAAAATAACTAAAACACGACAATTTGTAAGGTAAGCGACTCACCTGCGATCCGCATGGTGTGAATTAATGAGAAAGATAATTGGATGTTAAAGCGAGGCAATCGGGCGCTATAAGGGCGCAAGTGCCTTTATCGGCGCGTACTTAACGGCAGGATTTAGCTACGCGATCCTTTTGACGAAGCACCTTTCGCGGCTGTTAATAGCTTCCGCCAAGATTTGTGGCGGCCGGCCCAAATCTCCAGACGTATCGAAATCCGGAAGCGTAGCGAAATAAAAGCCGGGCGACCGGAATCGACCAGAACCAACCGGACACGCCGTTACGCGCGCGGCGTTTTATTACGAAATATTATCCCTGGGAGGACGCGACAAAGTAATGGTCGCCATCGCCGGGGTTTACTGACCGCCGTTCTCCGTTTTCATCGAGAGTAAGCCGAGAACGTCTCGGTCGGCTTAAAAATTTCACGTGCGCCTCGAAGTTCCTCTTTATCGCGCCGATAAAGCTTGCTTACGAGAACCGGAAACAGCGTCAAAAGGTTGCACTTCGGTTACGGTCGTTTTAAAAGAGCGCGGAACGAATAGAAGTGCAACGTTCTATACAGAACGAAGTAGTAAAGATCGCTGGCTATGTGCAATAGGAAATATATGATTATTTTGAAAATTGTAACGCGAATATACCTGTATTTTACTTATTAGAAACGGTTTTTTTAATTGTGCAACATAAAATGCAAAAATATTTTACTGTAACGTTATCCTTATTTTTAAAAGCCGTTGGAGAGTGTAAGATTGAATATTAAATAAGATTTAATATTAAAAATATATATCGGTATCCCTTCGGGATACTGAGGGGTTCGTTTGAACTATACGCGCGTGCGAAGAGAAAATAAAAGGTTCGCTGGTAAATGGCAAACTAATTTTCGTAAATATCAGGGAAATGTCAGAAGGGTGACGCGTGGGTTGTCGGTAGTCGTCACTCTGCTAGGTTAGTCCTGTCGCAAGGATATATGATCTCTAATTATTTAAAAAGCTTTTTCCGTCTTACTTTTTTTTATCCCACAAATTCCTCGACTTTCTTAGATTAATCGGACTCAAGTTTCTTAGGTTTCTCTAATCTTTTGGAAAATATTCCGAGTTTCACAGCGCTAACAATAATTGTAAACTCGATGAAAAGTCTGGAAGTTTGAAAGTCGAACAACAACGGAAGTAAATTTTAGTTTTAATAGATGATGCTAATTTAGAACCAGAAAATATCGTAAAATTCGAACGATTTATAAAATTATGCTGATCTGATAAGAAAATCAACAGAAAAATTTTCTGATATTTTCCAGTTTTCTGAAAAGAATGAGAACCCTATAATGCTTGATAGTTCTTTTTCTCAACATATGCATGAACGTTTTATACTAATAGCGTAACAACAGGTGTCATATGTATTTGTCTCCGACGCTCTACCGTCGTATAGCTGAATCCACCGTGGCTATATCATTAATTCTCCGTTATACAAATTGCTCGTTAAAAAAAATCACATATTCATTATTCAATCATACACTTTTTAATAAATGAAAAAAATATTCTTTCTCCAATTCTGAAAAATTGTCTTAATTATAAAAAGATAATCTTTTTAGTCATATAATAAGATAATTGAACTAATAAAAATTGTAAAAAGAGCCTAAAATAAATATATAATACTCATATTCTTTTCCAAAAATTAAGCTTTAAGATAAAAGAATATTAATAATATACTTTTGTTTTTAATTTCTTATAATTTTTGTTCACGTTCGATATAATTTCAAAACTAGCTTATCAGAAAATTTCCCGATTTTTCGGGTGCAAAATTTTCGGATTCAAAGAAGCGAATGCTCTACATTGAAAGCATGTAATTCTCTTCAATTTAATTCGCAACTTTATTTGGATACCCGGATCGAACGTATAAGTGGCAGATTGCAACGTATTTTTTCCCGCGTGTACAGCCCGCAACGGCCCCATCCTGCGCTGAGAATAACTCAAAAACGGGTGACGTCAGGCGATAAAAGGCGGAAGACGCGTGGGCCGATTTCCACATACGTGGTTTTTCCGCAGGTCTGCCCCGTGAGTTAGCAGCTCCTGGGAGAGAGAAACGACGTCGTCTCCCCGGCGACGACGACGACGACGACGACGACGACGACGACGACGACGACGACGACGACGACGACGACAGCGGTGGCGGTGACTTTGACGACGGCAAACCCCGGTATTTGTCCCGTATTTGCCGTTTTCTCTCTGCGAAGAGCGACGGGAAAATGATCGCCCGGCTAAAGTTAGGAAAAACGATACTCGTCGTCGAGACGTCTCGCCGACGCTAATCCCCGGATTAAACTCTTTAAATCGTTACAACGCTCCGGCGTCGCAACGTTTTAATGGCTTAGCGCAAAAAAAATATTCTTAAACAAATGAGGATAAGTGCATGAGAAATGTTTCTGCGGCGTCGTTAAAATTCTTAATTCATGAAATTGTAATGTAATTGAAAATCGAGAGATGCGTTCAACAATAAATATAATTTGTGTGAATTTAACAAGATGATACAATTTTCATACGTGGAATAATTTTATCGATGCGGTCTTAAGAAGCGCTAGTCCCTATCGAGAAGTTTACGAGCGATTTAGTAAATAACATTTCATATTCCGCGTTCCCGAGTAGAAGGCGCACCGAGGAAAGACGTCTTTCGACATGGGTGGCTTTTCGCGCGTATATGTGTTTTTCCGCGGAGCACGCGGCGCGCCCAGCGTGGGTAGTACGAGCCTCCGAGGCGAAAGCTCGGAGCTTTTCCGCCCTTCGCCTGCTCACGTCCCCATGTCCATCACTTTCTCCATTCAGCTGTCTCCAATTCACATCGTGCGGGTCTTCGTCCCCTTTATTTAGGGAAAAGATGTAATGAAAAATTTAAGGACAAATGGATTAGTGGAGGTTAGGAAAGATAGAAGATAGAGAAGAGAGGTAGACGAAACTGCCCGAGTACCACGTGGAGGGAAACAGAGAAAGAGAGAGGTTGTGGCAATGAAGAGAGAGATAGAGCGACAGCGAGGAAGAAATAGAGAGTAAAAGAGAGACGAAAGGAGATAGAAAAGAAAAATGATAGAGAGAGAGCGAGAAGAAAGACAAGAGGAATGCATATAAAGGAGGAAGAGAGAACGTGACAAGGTGTAAAGAAGGCGGTAAAAAGGAGAGAAAAGTGTAGACAAGAGAGAGAGGGAAAATGTAAGAGCGAAGGAAAAAGAGCGCGTGCGACGAAGAGCGACTGAGGGTTCGCGGAGGGTGAGCGAGAAGCAGAGAAAGAGGCAGAGGGTGATAGAGGCCAGACGAGGGAGAGAGAAAGAGAGGTGGCACGCGCAATGCGGGTATTGATTCACGGTAGCGGCGGCGGCGGCAGCCGGCAGCCAGCCTGAAACACACGATCGCGCCGAGTCGACTCGACTACGCGACTCGATTCACCGCTGCGACAAGGAGGGGGGATCGAGACAGTAAAAAAAAACAGTGGAAGATAAAGAGAAGGGAACGAGGACCACGTCGTCGTGTCGATCGGTTCGACTTTATCCGAATCCTTCGTCATTGAAATCGCTTCGAATATCCTTAAAGATTGTATCCATTGCCGATTCCGCAACGCGGCAGGAGCCGGTAACAAAAGCTCTGCGCGAGACCCTCAATGCAGAACCCCTCCGCGAAGATTATTCTTGTTTAACTTTAGCGGCGCGGTAATTTTTATGATAGAGAGAGAGAGAGAGAGAGAGAGAGGGGGGGGGGGAGAGAGAGAGAGAGAGCGCATTGTACACAATTAAGTTTGTCATGCAGAAAAGAATTCTTATGCAATTCTCAGGGAAATGCTATTACGGTGTACAGTTTTAAAAAACGCCAAATAAGATTAAACCCGCACCGGCGAAGAGTAACTTTTTTTCATGTCTAAGAGAAGATTTCAGAACCCTTTAGAATGCCTAAGAAAATCATCAGGCAGCTACGTCACAATTCGAGACACAGTTTGAAACGCAAATTTACATTACTCCCATTTCTTTTCATTTTAATCTCAGTGAAAAATTTCTGCGGGATAAAAATTTGCAACAGATTCGTCCTAACAAACACGCTGCCTTAAACGAAAAACCGTTCGTTCCCAAGTCACCTTGTACATTGCTGCAAGGTGCATAATTACGCGGACTGTAGCAGTGCAAAAATCGAGAAAAGTAGCGGCGCGTGTCTGAAAGCGCACGGGGGGTAGATTCAGTTTCAGGGTTAGAACCGATCAGGGTTAGATGGTATCGGCCGGGGCTCTTGCATGCGCTTAACATGGCCGGGGATACCCCGGCAATGCGTAGGATTGGACCACCGCAGCCACGGGCGGTCGGCTATGCGACCCTTAATAAAAGTGTGTGTACGAAGGGCGCATATATGAAATACATTGGCGCGTATATCAAAAATATATTCGACATAGATAAAATACAAAGATATTTGTAATAAACACACAAAGAGATTAAAAATATTTCCTCTGCTTTTATGCAGATTGAACATTTCACTATGTTCTAAAATTATATAGTTTAAATGCTCTTCGCTTACTTCAGATAATTATATTCTAAAATTCAGATTTAAAAAAAATATTTATCTACATAGAAAATTTGTCAAGCATTAAAAATTAAAATCAGTCATCTTCCGTAATGTGAAAAAAATAAAATTTCGCTGCTCTAGAATAATAATGTGCTTTATTATAAATAAAATTAATTTTTATATGCGTTTTTAACGTATATTTAATTTTCTAAATTAAACTTATTCGTTGCTGCAAATTTGAGTTTCGAAATTTATACTGACATTTCAGAAAAGATAAGTTTTAATTAACGCTGTATACTGCTTCATAAACTTTTACATCTGTAAAAATACAAGCCAAATATATCTCAAATAAACCCATATCAGTGTTAAATAAATAATCAATATCAAAATGGAGATTACTTGAATTCTTTATGCAGAAAGAAAGAAAGTAAATATATATATATGTGTGTATTATTTTATACATTTTTGCACACACCGTTCAAACCCAAGATTATTAATTGCGTGAACTTATCATAAAGTTGTTATACATAATTAAACATTACATTTGTATATTTGTATGCAATTTGATATGATATTTGCGTTCTCTACTCGAATCGGGAAAATTTCACGCTGTATACAACGGCAGATATATATGTGCAGCAGATGTAAGCATTCGGGCATTATCGATTCGTGCTCGTTAATAAAATCTATCGGTCGGAGCATCGATCTGTCGGCGACCGCGAAGGCAACGCGGAATCGAGCGCGATAAATAAAGGAGGGTGCTCGGATCGGCGGCACGGCCGCTCGGATAGATACGTCCCTTAATAGCAAAGGTCGAGAACCTTGTTGAGTTGACTCGCGGGATAGCGCGCAGACCTACTTCCACGTAACGTCGATTCCTTTTATTGATTCTATTTTTGCGAGAAGCCAGGAGGAGAAAAAGAGGAAGAGAAAGAGAGCACGCTTTGAGAAGGCTCACTCCGATTGCCGGTCGTGCCGTGATTCGCGTTACCAATTCGACCTTTTATCGAAAAATGATTATACCCAAAACGTAGAATTAGGACATATCCAGATTCCCCAGATTCTGCACTTCGATACGTTAATAATACAAAACACTCGTTTTGAAAATGGGACGGATATTTTCACATAATGCTGTGCCGATTAATTAAAAAAATATAAAAAAAGAACGGTAATTGGCGAGAATCCAGATTAATTAATCCAATTCCGAATGGAATACTAGATAAGTAGTTAACACGATGATTTCCCCGACGAGTTACACGAGCATTTATTAGATATCATATAACTATCCGTGTAACAACCCGAGAAAAAATAGTGTAATATGGTCAGATGTAAATATATATAATCAGTTATGAAAAGATCTAATAACATATGTAATTTTATATGATCATATAAAATTCAGATCTTTTTATAACTAATTGTATATATTTACATCTGACCAATTATACAATTTTTTCTCGGGAAGAAAGAAAAAATGTAAAAAAAAAATACAGACACTCTTATGATAAAATAATAATAATACGATGATAAGAATAATTAGATTCAGTAATTATGTAAGAAGATGGAATTCGCTGAATTCCAGTAAAACGAGAGGGTTTACGGTATTTTGCCGATCTGATATTCGTAAAAGAATCCATAAGAAGATCAACGTGCTCGTTTCGAAAATAGACGTCCGTCGCTCTACTCCGAGATAGTGTATAAAAAAGGACGAAACGAGGAGAAACGTCACGAGAACGATCTTTGGCGTACAGAGGAAGATCGTAATTAGATTCGCTGGTGAACGGCCGGCGACAGTGCGCGTCGCTGGAAATAGAAAGTAACGGCCAAACAATCGAAGGCTAATCGATACTGTGTAAAGCTGGACGAGAGGACGGACGCCGCGAGGGGAGCACAGACACCTCGCTACATTAGACTTTAATTCGGCCGCAGTAGTGCATGACCCGGCATGGCCAGACGCAGCCATCATCTGGCACCATCTCCGCGACGCGGCCGAAGGCTCGGCTTATCATTGACGGATAAATCTACCTAGTCGAGAGATCTCTTGCAAAAAGTGAGAGAAAAACTGGTCTTAACAGTTAAATGTTATCATACAATATGAAATTATCGGAATATAATTGTCAGAAGAAAATTATAATTGCGTAATATAGCATAATGCTATTATTTTCTTATATTTTTTCCATCATAAATCTTTTCACGTGATAAATTAATATAACTTTGGATTTCTTTTACATAAAAAAAAAGTTGCCTAACAGTTTAAAATTATCTAATAAGTTAAATTTTTTGGAGAATTTGTAATTAACTTAAAAATATGAGATTTTAGGGTCGTGAAAAAAATTTATATAATTAAAGGGTAAATAAGTATGTTTTAAATATTGTCTCTCATTGTAATATATCGGTGGTAATGAGTCGACAGTTGAGTACTAAGTCACTTATCTGGAAAACTGTTTCCCTGCTAGGGTAACAAAATCAAGACGACAGCTTTACCATGCCTTGCTTACTGACTCGTGTTTAGGGGTTGGAAATGCAGGGATGAGAAATATTACCGACGGCGGTGGATCGATTGAAACGTATAGGGGTTGACGAATCCTGCTTTATCGAGGATGAAAGGGGTTGAAACAATGCTGGTAATACAGATTGCGCGGATGTGAACTAGTGATATAAATTTCAGATGATAAGAGATTTTGTTATACCTTCATTCAATAATTAATTTACTTATGCTATATGCCTAAAAAAAAGAGAATGCGATTTAACGCACAGTGTTATCTGTGTAAAAAAATATCTTGGTTTTTACTTAAATATTTTTGCCCAAAAATATTTTATTCTGCATTTTGTTTTATAGAAAAGCGCTATCTTAATATAATATAAAAAATAGAACAAATTTTCTTTGTCAAATTGTAATATTTAACATAAAGCTAAAAGATCCATACGAAATGTAAAATTCGATGAATATATTACCATAATTTAGGTGACAGATATGTAGATGACAGTTAATATTTTATTCTGAATTCTTTAGTCATGTAAACGCTTTTTTTAAAATTGTTATGACAGAAATATATTGTACGATAACGTCGTTCTCCAGACATAATATTTGCATAATACCACTGTAATATTACCATACCCTAAAATGATAATATCAGCACACATAAACGCAACACGAAAGTCTTAATCAATTATATATTACCGAGAAATTTTACTTCTAGCAAAATTCCCGGATCGGACGTATCTATAGATCGTGTTCATAAATAAATTCGAAATTAATAAACATATAAAAGTACTCACATAATATCGCCAAGCTTGAGCCGCGTCTGTATGAGAGCGCAGCTCTTATGATCGCTGGTGGTGACAGCCCTTCGTCTTCTGGTGGCATATTTGGGCATTGATTCCGAATGCGTCGCTCCGCCGTCGGCGTTTCCGGGACCGCCACCCAGCACGGTGCTATAGCTGGTGAGGCCCACACTTCCACGCACCAGCTGATTGCTGCCACGCCGACGCGTGGACACGTGTCGACCTCCCACGCTACCCAGCATCCTGGAACATGTATGAATTATAATTATATTTATAAGCCTAAATAAAGAAATGCAATTATGCAAATGGATTAAAATTTAATTGAAATAAAAATCAAAGTAAAAATTTCATTTCTTTTTTATCATATGTATATCTTGACCTAAAAATTCAAAAAATATATTGATTTAAGAACAAGTATGTCTGAACTACTATTCTACATAACAGCGTATCTGAAAAAAGCATCACAAAAATAAAAAGAAAGAATAATCTTTATCTAAATATAGATTTCTTTATCTGTTATATGACAGTATACATATACTTATATATTTTGATTTTATCCAAAAGAATATTATATATTCAGTCTCGAAATAGCCAAAGATTATCCGTGTAAAGTAACGTGATACGCTAAAGCTGGCGACGCCGCATAAATCTCGATGTAACGATAAACCGACTATATAAGCCAGCCAAAATCGCCGGTTTTTCGGATTAAAAAAAATTGCAGAGGTGAGCTAACGAGGCATGGAAGAAATCTAGCGGAATGTTCTTTAATTAGGTTACGTTGATTGGTCTAATCTCGGCGCATCAGCGACGACCGGCAGTCACGCGATCGAGCACTCGTGTTCGTCTATTTTCTGACACGCGTACCACGGCCGCGTAGTTAATAGTCTTTTTCCCCTTAATGTGTCGGCGATACCTACCTAATTTCTATCGGGTCGATAGGAAAAAGTCGGTCGTATCGAATGTGAAGAAAAGGGGGAACCGTCGCCTTTGGCATTAGAAGACTTATGTTCTATAATATGTACTTATGCTCCATTCATTACGCCACACAAGGCCAGCTTATACAAGAGCCGACGTTAAAAGCAACGTCGTCTCCGACAACGTGCATGAAATATTCTATTAATTACTCGCGCTTGTACCGCACATTGGCTCCCTCCATATGGCTTTTCAAACGTCACGAGCGCGGTTCTCTTTTCCATTCGTATCTCTTTTCATTTCCTGAAAGCGTCGCGCGTTGAAACGACGGAAAATAAAGCGCCACCGCTATCTAGATACTGCGAAATCCGATTAATCATCATTCGAATGTGACGTTCCGCAGAGTTCATTGCCCTAGGAAAGCCGGAAGTGCGCGGAGACCGCGCATATCCACCGCGTGAATAAAACGCACAAGAGAATTTATTAAAGCATAACCCCGCGATTCTCGGTATTTCCGTGATAATTAAAAGACCGATGTGAAAAAAAACCCGCAAATGTCAGAAGCAGAAATCTTGAAAAAGCTGCTTCCCTCCGAGTGAAAATTTCACATATATTTTAATAAATATGGAAAAAAGATATTCATTTTTGTGCTTTACGAATATTCTCATAAGTGGCGCTGTCATATTTCTAAATTGATATTAAATCGATGTCTTTAAAATGATAAAAAATTGTGTACAATGTTTAAAAAAATTTAATGTTGATGCGAAAGGCGGATGTGCGCTATAAATATGTATTTCAAAGTCATTTCAATCGCGGATTATGCGCGCCGTATGTATACCTACGTGATCATCGTTGTTTCCTCCGATATCAAATTTGGGACTTTATTACGTGTTCCGCGGAGTACCGGAAAGTTTCGCACCAAGCGCATTACGCTAAGCAGCCGCACGTAGGTCAGCGTACATTAAATAGATATTCCTGTGGATCGAGAGCATATTGGTTATATAGTTTGTGTATGCTGCGTGTTCTCTAAATGGCGGTGCAGCTTAGAGTGGCGAGAATTCGAAATTATAATCTCGCGAAAACTCCGCGAATATATTCCTCAAATAAGATTCAAATAATATTCCTCAAATAAGATGGATATCGAATTTACAAGACGAAAATATCACGGTAGGTGTGCGTCGAACAGCAATCATGATAAGATAAGAGTTACTTCAAATTAAACAGAAACTAGCAATTTAATATTCGATTTCTCAAAAATTTAAAAAGAATTTTTTTAGAATTAACTGCGCGATATTTTCGATTTAAAAAATCGACTCTAGTTTTGCGTTAGAACATACATCTACATCTTAAATGTATTTTACATTTTACAGGTCTGCAACGCTCACTGTATAAAATGCACCGAAGCGATTGGAACGTGATTTTCCGTCGATTTCGATTTCTCGCGGATTGAACCGTGATGCAGCACGGTGTAGGTAGGTATTTCGCGCCACCGGCAATTCTCATGCGTTAACGCGTCGATTCTCGCGCAGTTATTTGCGAGAACGAATTATTATCCGGTCCGTCTATCGAATGAACAAAACAGAATTACAATCCATTACGCGCTACAATCGACAGGCGCGCGCTTGCCCACGCAACACGTCGCATCGCAACGCGAGATCTCGTCAAACGAACACATCATCGTTATGATATCGCCATTCACGCTCGATAATCAATTTATAAATTTTTCACGCTAATTCTCGAACGCGCGGCGTCCATCTCGCCGGACTCATTTCATCCGATATCGCTTCATCGAATCGCCTTCATCTACACATCAGCCGTTCATTCATTTATCCCCCGTTAAATGTGTAATGGAATAAAAGTCGATGCGATAAAAGCCGAGAACAGGTTTATTGTATCGTCGCTTCGTGATCCCGATATTCGAGAATAACGTACGTATTAATAATATAACTGTATCAATAACAATTTATGTATTAAAAATAATTTATGTATCAGAATGCAGTTGCAAATTAAAGAGTGATAAATTTTTCATACTATTTTCTATTCAGATTGATATTGCAATTTTTAGCTCATAAGATATTCGATTTATTTTATTATTTATTTCATGTTATATTATATTTATTAAAAAATATTATTATAAGATTGTTATTATCTTTACATCTAATTATTTGCGTAAATTACTATTTATTACTATCACTATTGTTACAAAAATTACAAAAGGGTCACATAAATAATCCCGATCTTTCCTTTCTTTTCCCTTTTCACACAACCAACCTCGTGGCAAATAATAAGAAATAAAACGTAGATGTTTGAAAGATCGATACATTTTATACGAGCGTGTTTGAAAAAGTATATAAGTCACGTACGTACATATGTATAAAAGAATATGTACATATATGTGTATATATATATATCTCGTTATGGCGAGGTTCGCAGTGTCGCTCCAATGGTCAAAATTTTAGGATAGCAACCTGTTGCTAGGCACCCCGGGAACTCTTATCCTACCCTCACTGTGTTACCCGGCAACCTCTGCCCTACTCTTGCACATCATCCCCCTCCCAACCGATGCGCGTAACCCTTTCACCCTTCATTTCCGTCAAGTTTCCCTCTGTCTGTTTCTCTTTGTACGTACATGCAACAAATATTGCTTGAGAATCTCTCGTTGGTTCGCTCGCGGATAGTTTGTGAGGGATCTCCTTTTTATTCCGTCTATTGTCCTTTTCAACTCCCCGTAGTTTCGTCCTTCCCTAATCGCAAATATTTCTTCCGTTGCTCTTTTCCATTTGTTCCGATTACCGCCGTCGCTGCCTCACGCGACTTCGTCGAACCGCCAATTGTCCCGTTTTCTTTCCAAAGTTCTTTTTGCTCTCCCACCAAAATAACAAGGTCCCATCCGCGCATATAAAAATTCTTTTGTCCGATATCTTGCTTATGTAAGAAGAGATCTGTATTTTTATTTAAATGAGCTCCAGGATAATTCAGAAATATCGTATATTGTTAGAAGATTTTTCCTCTATAAACTCATATATTTTTCATATCACGATAATATTGTATTAAAATCCTTGTTATGTTAATTATTATTTAAAAAGTAGATTTTTCTTTCTATAAAAAAAATTATAACGGCATTGGTAATTTTGAAAACAAAACCGCTATCTTTGCACATTTGCACAAGAACGATGATGTCACGTTTAGCAATAAATTCCAAAACATTTGCAATCATTCTTGAACATTTTTCCCGTTCGTCGATTCCTTTCTGTTCGGCAGCCCCCCCCCCTTCCCGCCCCGGAACGACATAGGAAATCTAATAAAGAGTCGAAGCGATCGGCCGACTTCTCGTAAAATTAGTTTCACCCCAAGATCGCCCCTCACGTTGAGGTAGAAGAACGGGAAGAAGGAACAGAGTGAACGATGGCAGGGAAATCCATTCGGGGGTGTCGTGGAAGGAATGAAAAGGTACAGCAAATTTATAAGAACGCTACTAAGGCGGAAAATTTCGACCCTGTTAGGTTTTATTGAAAAGAACGAAGGGTCTTTTTAGAATCTAAATTAAAATGTAGATTTTTTGATTAATTGTAAATTCTCTCTAGTATAATCACACAATTTTATTAATCAAAGAATCTGCAAGTTGCGAAAGAATACAGCAAATAACGAAAACGAATCCTAAACTGTATTTTCTAGAATTCTTCGTGAAATAAATTTTATTCTGTAAACTTATTATCAGCAAAAAAAATACTGGTGTATATATCAAATCTCAATTTTTCAAATAAATGTAAGCTGCTTTCAAATCGGATCGATGATAAAACACGCTTTGCATTTCATAGAAATTAGCTCAGTCATTTTTATACTTAATACTCAAACGAACGAACAAACAAGCAGACAAAAAAGGCAGAGAAAACAGAATTTTTATTTAATTTAGATAAAGACTGTTCGTCATTCTCTTCAAATTTCCTAAAATATTTTTGTAATCAAACCAAAAATTAAAATTCTGTTGAAGTAATGTTTGCACATAAAATTAAATCAGCAATACAATTTCATCGTTTCTTTACTTGTTTGCAACTTAATTTGCGAAAAGTCACTTTGAGTGAATCTGTATTGTTTGGCCAGAATCGCCAAAGGTTGTAGTCTATCGATGTTTTTATCAAAACATTGTTCCGAATGATTTGATCCGCCTACGTATAACACGTCGCTAACATTATTCTCAATCTACGATCCACCCTCGCGAGTTGACGATTGGATGATGAATTAATTTCGCTCGATTAACTCTGATTTTAATCACTACCTAGTGAGCCGTGTTGTTGACCAGCTGACCGGTCATAATGGCAAAGTTCAGCTCATATCACAGCTGCGCGAAAAGACGAAACTTGTACGAAGTGCTATTTGAGTGGAAAGTTCCGATAAAGAACCTATCACGGAGAGTATTATGATAAGAGATAATTATACAAAATCTTGATAAACAATACGAATTGTTGCAGATTACACACATCACAAATATGTAAAAATAAAAACAAATACAAATAAAGGATAAATCACTTACCTTATCTTTGTTCCGTTGATGCCCGATGTTCTCCGGATTTCCTCTTCTTTGCAGTGGTCTATCGACGGCTGCTCTTTCATGATATTCGCCAAAATATAAGCAATAAGTATTATAACATGGAGTTACGATCTGTTCGAAGCGGCGTCAGTAGAGGAAAATAACGAAGGAAGGAAATCGGAAACTGGATGCGGGAAGCGCACAGCTAAACTTTGACCGTCGCGACTATTGTATATGTAAACAATTTTCTATAGGTTTGTTCGCGTCGCTTGTCTTAACATGCTCCAATACGCTCCAATACACTCCAATACACTCCAATTTATAGTACACATAACTTAATACTATAGAGCATCGGAGCGTACTGAAACATATTCGGGCATGCGACGCGAACAAACCTTATGTTTGACACGGAAGAGCGATCTCCGTCGTGTCTTGTTTATTGAGCGCTCCGAATGATAGGCAGGCGAAAGCGCGTAGACAACAACACGCGTGACGTATGACCATAAAAACGAAAACAAGACGCGCGCACCGCGAACCAAGGCCAACACATTTGCCCCGTAACGTTTAAAATATTCAACCAGATAATTGCCTCCCGTTTTACGTTCCGTTTAAAAATTCAATTTCGACAAATGACAATTCGACAATTTCGACATTTAGTTAAATATTTAAAGACACTATTTGTATCTTTGTTACATGTTTGTTCTACAGATTTCATTAGCTTAATTTTGGCCCTCTAATTTAAGATTTTAAAGCACTTAGAGCATTTTACTATGTATGTTATAACATAAGTGAATAAACAGTTAAAATGAAAGACAACATCAGCGGAATAAAATACCCAAAAACACAATCGCCAGTTTGCATGGCTATCAGCGCGATGAACATCTGGTTTTACGAGAGATGTATTCCATCGAAGTTCATTGCGCGAACGGCAAAAAAACAGCTACATGTTTTCAGATATTTTATTCTGCGAATGTTTGTTTTTAATTTTATCTTTTACATTTGTTCACTTATGTTACAATACGAACAGTAAAACACTTTAAACATTTTAAAGTATAAAAATTAATTCTTATCTTAGACGACGTAATTAATCTACAAAACCAAGATACAAAAGATATAATAATAACTTGTTCATCAAAACTAAAATATAAAACGCAAAACACAGAATATATCTATGTACAGTTGGGAGCATCAAAAGCTATCCCATTCGCATATCCCAACTACTTTTCAAAAGTATTCCAATACTTTTGAAAAGTAATGGCGGTACCCGAGTGGATAGCTTTCGATGCTCCTACATTATTTCAAAATATGTTGAATATTTTACCATCGAATATAGCGATGCTGGCTTTGCGGTGCGCGGTTTGTTTTGGTTTCTTTGAGCTCACATAAGGACGCTCAATAAACAAGGATATCTCGCTCGATATCCGTGTACAAAAACACCGCAATTAATTTACATAACAAACGCGTAAAATTTAGCTGTGCGCAATTTAACCTACTTAGGCTGCCTAAAACAAATCGTAGCTCAGTGTTATCGTACTTATCGATTATATTTTCGCAAATGCATTTTTGCAAGTGAATGCCAGTAAAGGAGCAACCATCGGTGAATCACTGCGAGAAAGAGGAAAGGATCCAGGGAGCATCGAAAGAACAAAGGTAAGTGATTTATCATTTAGATTATTAAGATCTCGAGTCTGAAAATATGTTTAAATAGTTGAAACTTATTTTTCTCGTATTTATTTGTTTTCAGATTAATTAATAATTCAAATATATAATTGGAACATTTCTCGATGTTTCAATGTATTTTAATTAATTTCGCTTTTTCACCTCTCTGCATTCAGCTTATACTGTTTCACATTCCATTCATGTTCTTATAATACATAATTATAACTATGTTAATTATAGATATGAGCGCATTAGCGCCACGTCTACATGTAAAATTGCATAATTAGATTACCGTCAAGCATTTCACAATATGCATATGTAATAAATTGTCATTGATAATCCTCTTAATTAATGACAACAGCCACTTGAGCTGATGGAGAATCCAGTATCTCGTAAACGCACGCGAGATGAATTTCTACGGATCTCGCCGTGCGGAAGAGAGCGCACGACAATCCGCGCCCTGACTCGTTTTCTCACCCACTCCCGACCCTGACTGAACTTCAGCCGTAGCAGGATCCAATATCTCCTTCGCTCTCACAAGTGTCGCTCTCATCGAGTATTAATAGAGAGGAAAATCCTTCCTCGTCCGTATCCTGCAAGATCGGTTCGTTTATTTCGTCAGCTGCCTGCAACCGACGCTCGACGAATGAACTCGACGAGAGGAGAGAGAGACAAAGCACGTCGCGTTGCGATTTTCCGCTGCTTCGCTTCGCAGGCATCCTGCGGTAATTGCACCTGCAATTCCTTTGATCTGAATCGTCAGCGCCCTGTAACCTGCCCTGTAAGCCTGCGCGAAATTTTACGCACGTGCACGCGGACCTAGGCTTGAAACCGAACGACCCGGCTGCCCTTTCACTCGGCGACAATAAAGCGAAACTTGATTATGGAAAATATAATAGCGCGGAAAATTCTTTGAGCATACGGTGAAACCGTCCTTTGAAGACGATACCGTATATTTCAGAATTGTAAAAGTAAAGATCTAAAATATATCCTATAATTACATTTTGACTGCTCGGCAGCGCTGAAAATGTATTACATTATACCTTGGACATTTGACATGATGGAAAATTGGATTTCAGCTTCGGCAGAAGATAAATATTCCCCGAATATTAATGTCACATATGCATAAATCTATTATACATTTTACATACATATAATTTTCGTATGTATTTCATGAATGAAATTTGTCTACTAGAATAAATTTTCAAGCGCAGAAGTGCATTTAATATTATTCCACGTTTGCAATCAAGTAAATTTGTTAGTTTCTATTCGACTAAAACAAGTAAGTTGCAAACTTGCGATCATTGTCGTTATTGCGAAATCGCTTTAAGCAACGGATGCATTATCGCGAGATGGAGATAAATTTCGGAAGCGCGAAACGAAGCTTTACGCGATAATTGCGTCACTCCGTGCCGGGTGACGATCAATCTTCGGCACACGTGTAACGCAATCTTGACCGGCCGACACGCGCGTTGCATTGTGTATCATGAAAGCATAACGTCATGCCACGCGCTCGTTAACATCGCAGAATTCCCACGGGCCGCCAGCCGCTCGCTCGTGGCACACACGCGTCGCGTCGACATTTAATCATCAAACGGTCGCCATCAATGTGCATATTACACAAACGATTAACGTAATTCAACGGTCATTTATCGGCTCCATAAACGACGCATTTAATTAACAGTATATTGCTCATCGAATTTTCAGATCTTATTTCTCGTTATTGTTTGTTACACATCATTGCGTAAATCGGGTGCATTGTGGCATAATGATAAAATCGTAAAAGGGATCAAAATACATTACAGAATTATGATAAATGTATAATGTAAATTAGGTTCTTTTATATTTTAATTTTACCTTCCATTATATGTGAATTTTCTAATAAATTAAAATAAGTAGGTATATTCCTCATTAAAACAGTTATACATAAATGTAATTCTTCAATCCTTATAGCATAAATAGCACAATCAATTTAAGGAATAAATCTTGAGGTTTCCAACGTGTATTGTGATACTGAATTTAATTGTCATTTGAGACTAATGGAATTTCTTTTATTTGACGGAATGAAGTTTCTATAGGATTGTTGGCGATTTGTATAAAATGCGATAATGCGCAAACCTGAGAATTCAAAGAGTTGAACAAAGGTTCCACTGGGAAATAAAAAAAGTTAATATAGTGAGCCGTAACTATTACGCTGACAATGAGTTAAAAGAAAAAAAGAGTTTACTCTCCCAAATCTTTCGGAGTAGTTGAAGGACATCGCTTTAATTTAATTTACTGCCTCCTTTATATCGCCTTAGATATCCTTCGAGGCTATAGCTCGGCAGTGTCTTGCTGCGAGTGACTCGAAGTTTTGAGCAGAAACTAGTGAATTCGCTTGATTGCATGCAAATTGGAAAAGTGGTAAAACTAGACACTTAAATCGAATCGCATTTAAAGCAATCGTCCATTAAAGTTACTTTAATTATAATTATAACGAAAACGCAAACGCGCAGGGATGAGATGATAACATGATGCCGAAGTCAATTCTAAGACAAACTCTTCGTAAACTTTCTCGGCGGAAATCGGCTTCTAATTAAAAAAAAAGTTTTGGCATTCTAAAAAGAAGCGGAGCTGCAGTGGGATGCGGAAGCAAAATCCAATTTTCGCATACCATAATATATCGATAAGAGGACGAGCCACTTGATAAATTTAAGACTGAGATTCGATGCAACAGTGAGAGAAAATTTCTATTTAAAAGAGTAATCAATAAAAAGAGAGAGTCTATATATAATTTCACAGAGATATATACGAAGGAAAGTAAAATGTAAAGAGATGTTTTAATTTTTTTTCTCAAGTCAATTAAAAATATCCCTTTACTTTTTAATTCACCCTCGTATTTCATAAATATTTTAATTAAGTTGAAAGAAAAACTAAAATTTTATATATGACATATAATAATTAAATTTTTTTGCTGATATGTCGTAATATCATAAGCTCCGATTTGAAAAATGAATTTTATATTAATAGGAGTCATTCCATCTCTCGATCAATCGAGCATTCTATTCTTTTATATATATATATATTGTTCCTTTTTTTTTGTAATTATTGTACCAATTTAAATTCACTGCACATGCCTTGCTTTCACGAATTTCAATTTTTTTCTCTAACCTTTTGTTTCTCCTTGTGACAAAAAATCGAGCGATTCTGAAGGTGACGCAAATCGAGGGTGAATTGTTAACTCCGATGAGAGGGTAGCCGTCGGAAGGTGAGTCAATAGAAGAAAACAGAGAGGATTTCTAGGGAGAAAAGACGGACGCGATAAGAGCAAAGTAACAGAGCATCGACTTCTCACTTTTTCGATCGACTTCTACACAACACGTTCCTATCGATCCACGCGGTTGTGTTTAATTCTCTGCGTGTCTGTGCGTTTTCGGAAGCACGTGTGCTTGTTTCGACAGCGAAGAGGACGTGTTCGACATTCTGAAGAGCAGTCCTCTTCGAAATCAAGTGTTGGGGTTAAGAATACTCGTGAAACGGCCATGATTGACATACGACTTGATTGCCACCCTTTCCACCATCGTAAATCGTGCTTTCACATTCATCCACGTAGCAAATTCTACGACGCGATTGTCTATGATTATTCTTGGAAGCGTATTAAAGAAGAAATATTGCTTTAAATATAACTTTCTGAAATAGAAACTTCACTGAAGCGCGATTAAGCTTTATTACTAATAAGTTTATTATTAAAATAGTTTTATTAATTTTCTGTAATATATTGCTGTTAAATTATTTTAATTATTCAATAATACAGCAAAAAATACAAAATCGACAATTTCTGTTTCAAAAATAAAGTTTATTCTATATAATTTTATCTTCAGTAATTATTGTTAATTGCATTTTAACATGGTTGAATAAATAATTATTATAATTATAAGACGAAAAATCATATATTTAAAATTATATGTAATATTGAAATATGTTATTTAAATATTTTTGTAATATTTAAATATATAATTAAAAATTCAATTTGTTACATGTAAATAAATTTGTCAAAATCTTCAAATTTGAACATGACTGATATTAACAATAATTTTATATATCTAATTTAATTTATAAAATTTAATTACAATTTTAATTACAAAAAATGTTTTTTTTTTAGATAAAATATAATTTACAGTTTAACGTTAAACTTCTCAAGATTTATTAGCGCGCCATATTTCTATGCACTTCATATATTAATAAATTCCGAAACTTAATAAACTTTATGATAAACTTCACAGAACACGCATTTCATTTCGCCCACATGGCAAATGTGACGAAGAGTTAAATGTGGATGAATATTTCTCGCTTCCAATAATTGGACGAATGCCATTCATTAGCACGCGACGAACGTGCCGCGTGTTGATCTGCCGTGCAGGATTAATGCATTTATGGATGGCGCAAAAATTTTTTTTGGAAGGATTGTTTTGAGGGCAGAAAATCGCCGAATGGTTTATCGATAACGCGGCGCGTGAGTAATTGTGCTCGCAAAAATCTCTTTACGCGAAAGCTGTGACGAATATCTGTAATTGCATATTCGTGTGCGAGAATAGTCACCCTCGATACGTGTTACTCCACGCGTCCGCCGCCACTGAACGCTGCTAGTTAACTGAAACATCGCGAAGCATGGTAAAGCGAATCGTTTTCCCCAGCTTGCACCGCTGACAATCGGCATGTGAGGGGTTCAGAGGAAAAGTGGACCAAGTCGTTTTTTTAATCCGTATATAAATTAAAACTGAACAGTTTTCACTGAATAATTTAACAGTGAGTGCAAATGTTTAAGTTAAAATTAAAAGAAATTATAGCACTTATGAAAAACAGTGTACATGTTGCACACTTTAACTTTAGAACTAATTTAAACTCACTTAAGAGATTAATCGAATTAACGCATATAAATTTAATTAGAACAACTTTAACTTTAGAACTAATTTTCGAACAATTAACAAAAATGGACTCGATCCACTTTTCCTCTGAATCTACTTTCCTTCATATGTCGCTTTAATATGTCGTTTATTTAATCAGTAAATTCTGGAATTTAAAAAAAAATGCTCATATTTCACAAATCGCATTTTCATTTGTGAAATTTTAATACTAGGAATGTTCAAGCTTTTGTAATTTTTCAATCTTTTAATTTTAATGCGCTCGCGTAATTGTTAGTGAACTTTTTCGCTTCCCTCTTTTCATCGTATAAACTATCTCGTGTCGATTTTATTAAATCCAATCTCGCCGTTTTAACAAAAATTTCCACCTTTTACTCGCACGGCAAAATTATACGATTAATCTCTTAAATAAATTCGGATAATCCGTTAATTATATTTTACGATACATCTCCCTCTCTCTCTCTCTCTCTGTTTCTCGCTTCGTTTATCTCCGAGAATCACTGTAAATCATAATAAACGAGAAAACGTATAAAAGTCATAAAAATAAAGAAATGATGATTGGCGAAGACGGCTTTCTGCTTATTACCGTTCTTAAACAAACGCACTTCAGAAATGACGACAGAATCGATTTCTCGTCAGCACGGAGACCGCCTACCTGGCCATAATTTATAGCGCGATCGTGTGTTTCTCTGCCCTGAAATTTCCGATCCCCAGGGTAACTTCGACACCTTCATTGTGTCCTGGATGAGAGCGGTTCGCGTATCCCGCCGAGAATCCGCCCATTATCCCACTATCGTAAACGATAGATAACACGCAGATCGATCGTGAAAGAGAATAGCATTCGATGTAACTCGACACAGTTTTTAAGTTGAAAAGAATTCTCGCGAAAGGTAGGTCACTAGAAAGACTCGATATTTCTAACACTTCGACTGTCATGTCATAGTCGTACGCGGATGCTGTAATTTCCTTGCAGTTGCATGTATAATGATTTTCGATTCAATTCGCGAAGTCCGATTCATCGTTCACGTAAGAATAATATAAACTGTGTCAAAAGTAAGATCCTGAAATATTCGGATGCCACACTTTTCGAGGAGATACAAGTATACGATTGCTGCGCCAAAGTGTTAATCCTCTAAGGACCCGAAAGCGTATTAAATATCTACCGTCGGTGTTTTAGCGCAAAATCACGACATGATTGCGCGATAAAGCGACGCCAATTCCATCGGGCGGAGTGGACCGCTGCCAAGAGAATTTGATGAACGAGCACTTGACGGTTTCTATTGCTCTTTCTCTCATCGACGATGATTGCGCTCGCATAAAAGCGCACGAAATAGCCGTTATTTCGCGAATTTTATAAGAATTGCAATATGTAAAATATACTTCGCACAGAGAAATTTATCGTGACAATAAATATAGAGAGCACAGTTCTGCAATATATCATAATTTATAATTTAGCATTTTAATTAAAATTTTTTTATATATGTTACCATTGTACGCTATGCATAAATAAAATAGCAAAACTTTGTTTATTGTAAAGATAAAAATAACAAACAATTATGTGTAATAAAAAATTTATATAAATTAAATTAAATATTATTAAAAATTATTGAGCATTAGACGAAGACACGCAAAATACTAATATTAATAATCGATTAGATTAACTTTGTAGCCTATAATTTAAAATTTAAATAAATTTTAATCAAAAGTTTAATCAAAAAGTTTTAGTTTTGTCCGCAATTGCGTACACGTCATAATTTCAATAATTAACTGACTGCTGCGTATATTAACGACGAATAACGTATATTAAACGTGTACGTGATATACAGCTGAATTCTCAAAAGTCCGCTTTTTTTATATCTTTTTCCTCGCCCTCAATGACGGAGGAAAAGCGTTTCATTCGTTGGTGCTTAGAGAAGCTCGAATGGTATGAATTCCATTTGTTTAAAGCTGCGGAAAAAATCCTGAATAATTTTAAATAACTCAAAACGCGAGAGAAATAAAGATTGAATAAGAAATTTATTTTGCTTATTTATTCAAACACAGCGGCTATAGAGAGATCTGCATTTCAATAAATCGAGTGATTTCGATTTCTCTAAATAGCGATAATGGTAAGTAAGAAAACGTATACTTCACAGTATAATATATAATAATCTCTCTGTGCGAAATAGTGAAAGCGTCATAGTTGTCGACGACAACCATTTTCATATTTTTCCAACGTGGCCATTTGGCAACCGTTTAGCGTCCTCATCATTGCAAGCGTCCCGACGCAAACGTACACGTAGGTAGTACGTACGCGTTTCCCCTCGTCGATCGTCGTCAGAGCCATAGGAGATTGGCAGCTTATTGTTCATACCGCGGGCTTCATCAGCCGGAAAAGCTATTTCCCGATCAGATCCGCCAACGGCCGAATATCGACCATTGAAAAGCTAGCCGTGCTCGAGGATGAAGGGGAGGATCCTTCATTTTCCTCCTTGTTCCCGGCGATCGACAGCCGTGGTCTGACATGCCGCGTGACAACCCCGAAGGATACCTCCGTTTAATATGCGACAACTTTCCGCGTCTCCTTCTGTTCCGCAAAACTTGGATTCATTTAATAATAACGCGCCATCCGCGTCTCTCGCAAGAATTATTCCTGAACTCTTCGCACTGTCTACGTTTCTAGAACTACGTGTGTAATTTTACCGAGAGAGTCGGAAAACAGAACAAAAGAGAAGATCGATATCATCCCAATCACAAATGATTACGCGATGAGAAAATCATAAAAATATAGAATATAAAAAATGCTCTATTTAACTTCTTTGTATTTTAGCTCTTTTTCCACATCTTTAAATAACAATATTTTACTATTATTAATTTAATTAATTCAATTAATTTTGATCCATCTATCCATATTTATATTTGTGCAATTTTCTCCTCTTTCTTTCGTTTTTCAATAAAGAAATATCATTATTTGTCACAGTATCGCGAACTCACTTTCGAAGCCAGATAAAACTATTACCGAAACGTCTGTCAATTCGAAGAACAGCATACGAGTTCAAAGACCTTGCCGCAAGATGGTTTGGAAAACAGCCAGAGTAGTAAAATATTTGAGCGCAGGTAACAACCGATCATCGGTCGGGCAAGATTGGCAGTCTGTTGTCGGATGATGTATGCAGATTTCAATCGCGGGAAAGCTATTTCCTGATCGTATTCCTCGGCGCGGTCTAAATCGAACGTACACGAGAATATACGTACGTCGTGCGGGATTAAATTACTTCGCGAATGAGTTTCGAAAGTTTAGACGTACAAGGGCTACTAAACGCGAATTTGACGAGGAGCTAAATCTCGCCCGACCTTTTATCCCTGAATTCAAGTCTAAATCTACCTAATCGACCGTTGGAGAAAATTGACTGAGATTATCGCGAGATTTCCCTTGAAAAAGCTTCCTTCCAAAATTATGTCGTGTATCCTAAAATGTCACTCCGCGAGACTTTTTAATTTGACATCGATATTTTATTTGACGCAATTCATAGTCGACGATCCGTGACAGGCCTGAAATGTTTAAGTTGCGCGAAATAAAGTGTCAAAGACGAGTTCAGAAGGCTAATTTTTTCTCGTTCTTTTTTAAGTCCATTGCCGCTTATAACAGAGCTCAGTTGTCTGATATCCAGCAAATCCTCAACTTTCTCAACTCAGTCTGGAATGTAAGCTTAATCGAGTTTGCGTCGCAAAGTCTATCTATAGGTCGTCGTGTATTAGACGAGTTTCGCAGAGCGAGTCAAATGTCGAAATAATAATAGAATTTAAACAACATATCTATCCTATATGGTCACTCGTTGCGAATAAAATATAAATTGTTTCATTAAAATGATTACAATTTCATTTTATTACAATTGATTGCACAAAGTTCATTAAGTTAATCGTGATTTTGCAAAGGGACGTTCCTAAAATAATTCGTTTTCGTAAATGTCAAACGTGACGTTTGTTTGTCCAATTATACGTATTCGAACAAACAATGCTACCATTTAATGTTTGCGTCAAAGCGTATCAGGGAGATATTATTGTGCCGAAAAAGAACGGCCGCGCGCGTATACTTTTCTGTGATGAAAGCAAACAATGTCTGTAATATTGAGGTCGACGTTCTCGTATCTTTATTCAGCACTTCGCAGGTATCGATTTCCGGTTTGATGACGACCAAACAATGACATTTTGCGTGCGATTCATAATGGAGTCCATAAAAAGCGGGAGTTTAAACAGCGGGGGACGGACAAAAAGCGTAATGCATAATGCTGAGCTATTTAAATAATTTTTCACAGATTTTCCGTCGCGTCGGTTTCGCTATTTACATAAAACCATATACATTTTAACTAATTGCGTGCTAACTAATATCTCGCAATTGCATTTTTATAATTCAGATCACTATTTTGACGTCATTTGTAACGAAAGTTGCCGTATCGTTTCCGGCAACGTTAAGTATCTTAACCTCTTAAAAATACAAAATTCTAGATTTGAGAAGTCAGAAAAGCGTATTGATAACGTCATGAAGACAGGCATCTTGTTGTAAAGCACTTGTGCGAAACTCTGATAAAGTTTGAGGTATCGAGCGCGCGCTTCGCAACAGATCTGTCAATTCCGAAAATGATGCGGATATCCTGTTGCGGACACGGATAATATTAATAGCCTCTCTCTTCTCTCTCTCTCTCTCTCTCTCTCTCTCTCTCTCTCTCTCTCTCTCTCTCTCTCTTGCGAAAGAGATACATCGAATACTTGCGGCAGACGCGTCACTCTTGCGCGAGATCATAAATTGTTGCCGTGGGGTCAGGAAGGGAGGGAAGAGGACACGTACCCGTGTATGAGATATCAACTCTCTCCTGTGTGAGGTATCAATCCGCTTGAGGGGAGCAACATAAAATAAATGAAATCAATATCGTTGCCCGGACATCCGCGCCCGTGTCTCCCCATAATTCTCTTCCCCCCGCCAAACCCGGAAATCGTACGTGCCGCCGTATTTATGCGATACGCGTCGAACATCAAACATTCGGGACGATTATTTCGCGACGCGGATTTCTATCCGAAACGCGCGCGAACGCGTCTCGCACTTCCGCACGGCGGATATTTATTTAACGGATTTATATTTATTCGACGTTAATCCCTCGGTCGATTGCCTCGCGGCGATTTGATCGCGCCCGAAGCACGCCCGATCAATATTTCTCTAGTACGAGTCCCTACTTGGCTTCCTCGAAAGCCGCAAGTAGATCTTGCTCTGAGAGAGAACTACGTACACATCTTGTGATATCTCTACCCGTATGCCGCGATGCTACTGCCCGTAGCGATAAATGCTGCACGCAAACGTAACGGCTTTGGCTTCCGCGTCCAAGTTCTCTTCAACCAATATTTCGAAATGCAAATAATTTATTATTAATATTATTATTATTACTCGCCGTTATATATCTATAGCTGTCGCGATATTTTGTCGATGGCGGAAAACGGCTGTTGACGGAATATTTTTAAGGTAAATTGACTCGGTTAATGAATTAATTACTTCAGCGGCAGCGCGCGCATAAAATATAACTTGAAGGCAATAATGAATGATAATGCGTCAATTAATGATAATAGAGTCACGATATTATGCAAATGTAACAGCGCGACGTATGGGTTCGGATATTCGTCTATTTCGTGACAATTAATGTCGCGGGATAATCGGGAGAGATTGGGAATAACGCAAGTTAACCCTAACTGATACGAGTAGAATTGATCACTAGACTTTCACAATGGTTACGATCGCGCTGTGGTCAGGTTTTCGAATGTCACATTAGCCCATCCACGCAGTCGCATTATGGCTGCTTTCAGCTCGGTTTGCACCATTTACGGTGCATGTGACTGAAAGTGTTCTTGATGGCTGGCGATTCCGCGTGTTGTTTATTTGCGTACTTGACACGCGCGCGGCCTTAAATATCTTCTTCCAAATCCTATTTTTATATTAATGTTATATTTTTAATGAAGAATATTTTTAGAGAAAGCACCAGTGTCTAAAATAATGAAACACAGGGCGATAAGATAGAGTTGTAAGATTTCTGCATGACTAATCGCCGTTAATAAAGAAACATTAATTGTGGCTATAACAGTAAAAAGAAAGCGCCTATAAACACGAAGAACATATCGCCTTGAGAGCGGACGTCAAGACGGTGAGGTCAACAAAGAGATTCAGTTTCAAGAATTCGCATTCCGCGATTCCCGTGCCAAGAGGGGCTTAAATGGTGTCTACGACGCGTTTCAAATCCGTAAGTAGAAAAAGCCGCAATAAAACCGCCGTAGCCGAGAGCGCATATAAACCTAGTTTCGCACGGAAAAGCGATAAATAACAATACAATGGTAGCCTAGTGCCAACTAATGCTGTCTTTTATAGCAAGATAGCTCGTGTTTCCTGTATAATTAAAAGAGAAAGAAAAATCGCGTGTATATCTGAAATAACGTAATACGTTTTATAAATTAAATATTGAACAAAATTGCAGGAAAAATATTAATCGTATTAGGATGTCAAAGAAAAATTATTTTATATTACAATATTTTAACGTGGAAAAAGATGGTATAAAAGCAGTAAATTTAATGAGTTATATTAAAGTAATTAAATACAATTAAGGATTAAATGTGAATTTCCAGAGATATTTCCGCGCAACCGTGGCACGTTATATCATTGTAGTTGCGCGGCGAGACGAGAATCGAAGCGCGAATCGAAAAACAAAGCGTAATTAGCCGATCCTCGATCGGAATGCGTGTTATTGTGTGGTTTATGTCAGCTGCAAGTACGGCCGATTAATTCGCCGTTGCCCCGGACAACGAGAGGAAGCGGACAAGCGGCGGCGAGTTGAATTACACGCCACTTTTAGTTGGCGATTTCTAATCCGATTAAAGTACGCCGCTACCTTCGATGCAGCACGCTGCTCGGCGAGTTTCGTAAATTGCTTTTCGACCGGGGAGAGACAGAGAGCACCATTACTGAGGTCGCGCCACGACAAATTTGCATATTATTTCGAAATACCGACGAGATACTTAAATGCGCACACTGTTGCTAAGCAGCGGTTACATGCGATGAAATTATATCCGAGGGAACAAGTTCATTAAAGTGTAATGTCGTTACACCGGCGTGAAGACGTGCGTGAAACCTTAGTTTTATAATTAATTCTCCGGCGCAAGATCGAATTTTCAGCTCGATTAAAAATAATACATAATTAAATTATAAATTGTTTTCTTTAAAAAACCGTTGCGTAATAAATCTTTAATGCTCGAACGTGAGCTTTGATAATAATGAAATAAAATATAATTCTATGGACAAGAATGTTCTCTAAAGTTTTGCAATATAGCAAGTACAATTACACACAACTATTTCCTAAAGTGCATTACAGATTCTGAAAGCGGACAAATTTTATTTCAGAATGAAGTCGTTTCGCGCCGATTCTCGAATTCGCGATGAATATGAATGGAGGTGGAAAGGCAACAGATTAGAAATACATGGCAAACGGGGAGAGACCAGTTTATCTCCAGAAACGGATGAAAATCAAATTTTTACAATACAGACGACTCGTTATACACGTTGTTTATTGCATAATTCAATCCCTTGACATATTTTAGAAATATATTGGAGGAAAAGTTTTTGTTTATCTTTTTATTTGTTTTATTTTTATTCAGTGTACTTTATGCTGAAAAAATTCCCTTTTCGAAAATCACACAAAATATGATAGCGATGTATCAATATTATAGATTGTTTCAATATTATAGTGAAACATTAATTATATTATGTTATACGATATTCATCAAAATAGCGCTTTATTTATTAATCGGCATAATGAAAGCGTCCTATTCACGATCTACAAACTGCAGTGCAATTTTTCTCAGCTCGTAGTAAATATTAATTAACGTCACATTGCATAACGCGATTCAATTATGAATACAATATCAGAGGAATGAGAATGGAAAAATTATTGCATAACAAAGCGTATGGAATTCCTTTAATATTCCGATATCGGCATAGATGCCATAATATAGCGATCCTCTCCTCATTGTAAAGAGATTATCTTTGACGAAAAACCGATAAAAAAAAGAAACGAAAAATCCTATGATGAGTGATGCGGAAAATCTGAATATTTTGTCAAAAAAAAGAGAAATACCATAAATTAAAAAAGCATCAGCATTAAAAGTTGCTTCTCTGGAAAAATTTACCTGCTCCATTAAGCGACGATCGTCAAATGAGAAAATGCGGTCTCGCGTTTCGTTACTAGCCAACGATACAAAAGGAAGGGAAGAGAGGTTGAGCTAGGGAGATTAATGAAGTATCTACTCTGTGATCGCGCACACTCTATTTTACGAGACCACCCGGTATTTGACCAACTAGCGCGAGTATCCTGGAAGTTATAAAGATTTACCAGCGAGCTGTTGCGCGCTTTCGTGTGCGACCGCACATATCAGGAGCTAAGTTACCATCCACCTCTCGCTCTACTCGCATAAAGCTCAAGTAAACATGTGTGCGCTCGCGCGTAATATTCTCGTCGAAAATCCCCAACGTAACGGTAAACTCTAGGAAATCCTCTCTTCATTAATTGATGCTTGATGCTGTGGCGCCAAAATTCTCTTCATAAAATCGAAAGTATTTATAAATTGAAGAATAGGAATTAAAATGAAATATTCACTCCTCTAGTTTCCTCAAATTCGCATTTTAAATGTATGTATAATTTACTGTGTGATGCACAGTTACATATGTATGTAGCTTAAAGATTTTCTCTTTTTTCTCTAATTTTATATTATATATATTAATTAATAGTTTTCTATAAAATTAAAGCTATCAAATGAAATACTGCAGCTGCATAATTGCCGAACGCTGCACTAAATAAAATAAATCCCAGACCAACGGTTGATCTAGAACACCCTGTATAGCAATTTTGCGATGATTGAAAAACGCCAAACTGAAATATTCGAATTTTAATCAATAGCACAATACGATATATAGATGACTCGATCGAGTTTAGAACAAAAAGAGCCGATAGCCGTTAAATACAGCGAGCGCAGTCAAATGATGAGAGTAGAAGCGTTTGCAGGATTTAAAACTGCAATATTTGTAAAAGGAATTTGAAAAAATTTCACGTGTGAAAATCGTTCGTGCAAATCGTCGAATTGAATTTCTTTTTTCGCCTCAATTCAACGCTTTCCGCGGCGCGATATTACAACAATTTTCCCTGTGGCGGATTTCATTATGACTCGTTTTAAGTACACAGGAAATAAGTAGCGCGCAGACGGAGCGTGGTTTAATATTCGCGCTTGAAGCTTGCCTCGTCGCGATCTCGAGGTGAAAACACGAGGAAATTTATGTGCCACATGAAATCACGACCATTTCCGAAGATTAAGAAGTAATTACGTTAGCATTAATAATTCAGTTATACGAAATCAATCTTAAACAAGCAACGTGTATCTCTGTATTTTTTCATTATCTATTCACTTGCAGTTTCTTGTTCGTGCTTGGAATATATTTTCCAAAGATTTGCATAAATTGTAGTTAAGCATCCCTTTTCTCTATCCCTTTGAAGTGTACTTGCATGCCTCTAAGTGCCTTTGAAGCCATTTTTTTGTATAATTTTTGAAAAATTTATATTAAAAACGGGAAATGTAAAGTCATTCATGATCACATCTTTATGGCATAATTTTAAGCATTCTTTAAGCAATCAATTTAAAAGACACTAATTCTTGTTCAAAAAATTATTTTCTTGTTAGCGAAATTTAATAATCGTAGCAGACGGCAATCAAAGTTTCACAAATAAACTCACCTGTTAAAATGCTGAATGGTCAAATGAAATGAAATCACCCGGTGTATATTTTCAGAGGTATTCTAAATACGGCAGAGATCTACCGACACCCTGTTGCTTCCTAGCAGCAAGGTATACGAGAAAATACGGATACGCTCTCGCATACACTCGCACGTAACAATGCGGTTTCCCAAATCCAGTCACTGAAATATCGTGCATGAAATATCGCGTATGAAGTGGCGAATGATGCGACATTCAAAATTATTCAGATATTGTACGATCAAAATGCCTAAAATATTGTACAAAGTACCAATTTAACACTTTTAGAAGTATCTAAAGCGCAGAAATGTATCCCAACCCTTTGTTTCTCACATTACATTTTCGATGCTAGTTTTAAAACTGTAACCGGATTCAAGCTGCAAAAAAAGAAGTCGAAAACGGTGCCACTGGTTTGATACTAACAAAAAAAAAAAAAAAAAAAAAAAATCTATCGATAAAATAAAATAAACGAAAACGCGCTATCAAATGCCATTTCCAGCGGAATTTGAAATATATATCTATACACATTTGACGTGGAAAGACATCAAAAGCGACACGAATATGCAGTCGTTTCGCAAAAGTAAAATACAGTTTGTAATACGATTGAAAACAGGATTAATATGTTATTTAGCCAATAAAAATCATATTTATGTTTTATAGGCTTTTATCGACCATGGCCGTGACGCAGCATGCCATGGTAAATGGCGCCATTTATTTCATCGTGTCTCATAAATTGCGCGCATGATATCAGGACCGGTAGCTCAATATATGAAAAGGAACAAATCATAATAATTACAGTAGTAAAGTATTTGTGCAATATTTTCTATTAATTAAAATTAATTAAAATTAAAATTAAAAATAGTGACAATAATCATCAAAATATAGAATAATAGTGATAATTATTAGATTCGTAGTAATAAATTAATAATTAATAATGATGCAAAGATGCACGACTTATGAATCTTATTTCATCCAAAAAATAAACATTTAAAATATATTCATCCATTTTAGATGCACTCGACGCGCTTACTCAACAATATTATCGCGTAAATGTGTAACAAATTGTTATCGTCGTTTTCTATCGAACAATTTGCGCGGATCCACTCGACGCGCGGTATTTGCTCGCAAGAGAAAAAAAAATATCGAAGCCTTTTGCGTAATTGCATTCGGCAAACAATGACGACATCGCTGCTGAAGAAATGGCAAACAGCGCGGACCAATAAATCTACTCCGTAGAAATGCGAAACGCTCATTTTTTAAGAAGTGGAAATACCGGCTGCGCACGATTAAGGAAGACGTACAATGTCTTCGACGAAAGTTTGCGTAAAAAACGCCCGTGACTTTTCGCTATTAAAAACAGCCAAAGCGAAGGCTTCCTTCATACTAATGAGAAATCGTTGAAAATACATGGCGACTAAGCCGCTGAAATAAATCAAATAAATGAAATTTATTTATGAGAGAATAAAATGTATTGAAATCATTAAATAATGAATTTTTACTTCAATTGCGGCAAAAATATAACATACTAATTAAAATTATTAATTTAATTTAATAACATTTTTTAGAAATTATTGCACTTATAAAATTCGAAAATAATTGAATTTGAAAATTTGAAATATCAGGAAAAACAGAGTAGAAATGTTAAAATTGTTTACTGAAAAAAGTACTTTAAAGCTAATTTTGGAAGTGTAAATATAATTCCTTTTTTCATTCGCTAAAAATAACCATTTTCCACAAGTTTAATAGCTTGTTGACGCCGCGTCAAAAAATTCCAAACAACTGGAGAGGTGAGAAATTGAATGTGTCGCGGAATATCGTTCGGTGAACACGTAATTGTTTCAAATTGCAGACTGCAAATTTAGCGAAGCGACGTCGTGAAATATTGTACCTGCTAATATTGAACGACTATTATCATCGCGATATGGAACGGTGATTCGCGCGAATCAGCGGCAATCAAGAAATCACTTAATTCCGCGCTTAATCTCTTCCTCCATTTTTATAATCCTAGACGGACTCTTTTCTGGAATAATTCCAACTTAAGCCTCGGCAAATTATCAATTACCCTGCCGCGACATGACTGACACGCTCTGAACAAGAAAGTTCTATCCATCTATCTCGTCGTCGACTTCTTTTCCATCAGCACCGAGATAAAAAGTTTAAATACGAAAGCTCGGCGAGAGATACTTTTCTGCGATGCAAAATATTTGCAAAAAATCCGCGAAGAAAATGTAACATAATTAAATTGCATTTCTAATTAAAATTACATATGAGAAAGATGAAAAAAGAGATATGCATAATTATCAATCTTACTACGCAATGTACAATGTAATAACAAGAATGTACGAATGTCTCGTAATATACGAAGACAGAAACAGATAAATAATAATTATAAAACTTTATAACTATATAAAAAGGTATTTTAATTCAGTTACGCATTGCATTATTCTCCAAAAACATGTTTACAAGCGTAAATTTTTTACATAATATAAATTTTTATGTTAACGTGCCTAAAAGTTTTAATTTATCGTCGTTCTCGTTGTATGAACAAATAATATTTACCTCCCGACATCATTACAGAAATCTCTCGTAAAAATTCACGAGCACGAAACATCTCATATTTTCCACCGGGCAATCCCAGAAGCGCAACAAGTATATCGACTATCGATTGTAACCTTCCTGCAGCACGCGGAGAGCGCAAAGCGCTCGGAACGAAGTTTACACGCTCGACTGAATTGTCGTGAAAAAAGTAATTCGTACAAATCGGATAAGAAATAGACGGCATTAAGCAAATTCCACTCGTACGTGTCGTTTCCTGACGGAAACACGTGCGTAAAAATGTGGAATAAATATTGCGCCTCTTGTCAACATATCAACCGCCCTTAATTAATACGTTATCATTAATTGCTGCTTTTCCCAAGCGTGAGCCAAATAATTTGGCCAGCAATTACCGAAAATTACTCAAAATTATCGCGAAAATATGGTCGTGTTATATTCGCGAGATCGAAATTTGGATGCATATATATAATTTGAATTTTTTATAAAGTAAATTTGTAAACTAATCGAAAGTATGCGCAACGCGCATAATTATGATCATTCAATCAATCAGCGTAATAATTCTAAATGTTGAATTTTGAATATTTTATTAAAAATTAAAGTAACAGATTTATTGGTAACAATATGTTTCAATATTTATCATAAATAATAAGGAAATATTTTCATTTACATGTTGTCAAATAAGTTTTATATTTTTATAGTTTAAGCAAGATTCAATTGAATATTTCCATATTTCGCGAGACTCGACGTATAGTCTAACAATATTTATTTTCCTTCGGTAAATCGGAAGAAATGTCCCCTCGCTTCTGCCATTCATGCCTAAATTGCGTTCACTCGAAAAGATTTATTTAACTGTCCCAGCACGTTAACGGCAATAAGAAAAGGAAAATGTAGCGTCACGATTTCCCCTTTCCTACACAAGTTGCCTCGTGACATTTTTCTTTTTATTACGTTTCGGATCATTTATCGCGAAGACGGCTTCTGAATTTTTCACAGTATAAGATTCCGCCGGGAATCCCTAATAAATTCTTCCACAAGCAGAAGTAAAAATAAATTTAAAGAAACTTAAATTGAAGAGAAACATGAGATTATGTTATAGTTGTAAAATTAAAATTAACAATTAATCGAAAATAAAATCTTCATATAGTTTAGACAAATGCAACAATTACTAATATTTGGAAATGTCGGATACTAATAGTCAATTATGCTCGTTATGTATAATAATGTATAAATATACACATAGTATCGATAAAACTAGAAATTCTGAAGTGATCGAGAAGTGATATAGTAATCAAATTGTATAGTAAATGCGTTCGCGCGCGCGCGCGCGCGCGCAACATATTGGCAATTAATATCATGCGTACATGATATTATATTATTAATTACAGCATCAATTTGTCTTCGAAGAAAAAGACTTGAAAATGATTTTGTTGCAGCTCTCTGCAATTTCTAATATTGAATATCTCGACTATTAATAATCGAATCAAATTTCTATTAAAGGAGATTGAAGCAAATTGTAGATCTGATAGAGGTACGGCGACCCAAAATTTAATTAATAACTTCCCCTCTCCCTCTTCAGGCGCTTCCGGCAAATTGACGGATGAATCTATTTAAATTAAATGTACTATGATATTAATTTCGTATATCTGCTCGATACCAGACGCGAATTTCTATTTAACGGATCCGATCGACAAATATACGGCCGACATAAACTGCCGCGCCGTTGTATGCGGCTTAACAGTCGCAACGAGACCAAAAGAGATTAACGGAACAATTATCTATTGCAAATGTGAATATTTCCTTCGGTGTGTCCTTTTACAGACAATTTTACTTTGATTGGGAATTTCTGAGCGCAATTCGAATGCGTGCGAGAAATAATTTGATACGATAAACGGGAAAAGAATGATTGTAAGCCCCGGCACGAAAGATCAGTGACCATCTGCTAATTATAGCCTGCGTCGTTTAACGCGGCGTGTGATCATCGATTAGCGTGCAATGATGCACAACGCCTACGTTAGCCGGCAATAATTACACGCCGTCCCATGCACGTTAAGCGTCACGTGCATTAATCGATCTCTTTGCGACGTAAGTATCTCGTCTCGTCCCAAAGGAACAAGGCGCGGCGCACACCTCATAAATATTTGAGTGAATGAATACTGATTAAACCCGTCTCGACCCTAGGAGGACTAACTAAGAAGAATTTGCGATTTATCCAACTGCACAGGATCTTAAGTCAAGATAGCCAGATTTTAGTAGAATTACTCGAGAAAGCTTGTAAAGCTCGATCTTCTCTTAAATTATCGAGATAACAATCGAGACAATAATAATTTTAACGTTAAAAGTGATAAAAAGGTAAAAAATTTTCGTATATTAAATAAACATAATAAAATTTTAATTTCTATTTTATTTTAAGTTAAATCTTAATAAAAATTTAATTAAAATATTGATTTATTTAATTTTAACATAATTTTAGGAGACTAGATAGTCGACATTAATTCGTAATTTCAGTTAAATTGAATAATACATCAAAACAAGCTGATTTCCCAAGTTTGTTACTATATAAGAAAAAAAAGAAAAAAAAACTCACACTAGCTCTTATATTATAATAACTTATTTCAGAGCACATGTAATAATCAAGAAAAAAAGGGAAAAGAGGCACATAAGAAAGACAATCTTAGAACCTTAAAGTTAAGTTATTAATATCACCGGAGATAGTTAAGAAAATATGGAATATTAAAAGTATGTTTAATTAAAACTAAAGCTAATTTAAATACAGCAAGGGAAGAGAAAATCAGAATAAATAGATGAATAATAGATAAATTTTCAGAACATCTACGTCATGATTGACGTACATTACCGTTAATAATAAAAAATAAATAAAGGTCATATTTGTTATGTATAATTATTTTAAAAATTACACCGACCTTTGACAAATTTCCGATATTAATTACGTATATTGTAATAATTATAAACTCTGGATTATCTCCGAATAATATTTTAAAATCTTGCAAAGTTATCTCTTCCCCTTGTTACATTATTACAATTCTCGATATCTTCTGTTTTAATGAATAATTAAATTGGAGGAAAAATCGAACGCGCGGATGAAATATTGAAGTGCTCTCGCAAAAAAGCTCGTTCACGGGAGCGGGAATCGGCCAACCGATATTAATCCGTCGCTTTTGCCGCGTTAAATGGCAGATTTATGTATCTCGCGGCCGATCTCTTCCACTTACGCTAATATCGAACACAATGCGCCGGCGGATATTATCGTTGGAAGCACGTGTTACACAAGGGTGGTTAGCGATTAGAGCGCGATAAGGAACGCATAAGTGGTGTAGTTTTCGCATCTCTATAGCGCGGAGGCGAGCAACTTGTGCGCTCTGCAACTTTATTCGCGAACTCGAGTTGCATTTAACACGCGAGCGCACGCGACTGCAAACACACGATATTCATCGGGAACATCGTAATTCGCGAAATTGTCCGTCGGCCGACCGTTACACGCAAAATTTATTCAATCCCTTTATAAAGGGATTGTCCCGCGGGGCACGTCCATCTTTGTCCGCGTTCCCAAAAATAGATGAGAAAAAACATAAACCCTCCGAACGTAACCACTCTCCATCTAAATCAAGCGCCCTACATGATGCTTTCGCAACAGAGAATCTCCATTTTTTTTCCTTTCACCCTGATATCGATACTCCCCTATGGGAAAATTCCATTGTCTAAATGCAATTTGCGTGTTCGTAACAAAAATAACAGGTTTACGTAATCGGAGAGAAGTAGAGAGAGATTAACCGGTTATCGCGTTGGTCCAGCCTTAAAATGAATACAAAAAGCTGCTTCGCTTATCCCTACGAAGATACTTTGTTGAAATCTCTAAATCAGCTTGCGAAAACTATTTGCCAAAAATTGTTAAAAGTATGAATTATTTTATGGAATTAATAATTAAATAAGTTGATTGTAAATTCTTCGAAGCATTATAATCGAACGCGACGATAATAATGATTTAATCGAATAACAAATCGTATCTGCTTTATTCACAGCACGATATCTTGTTCCAATAATATATTCCGTTAATATTACGCCATTGGCAGTTTAATAATAAAACAGATCTGCTTTATGTGGTGGTCGTGGAGTTGATCTCGATAATATCTTCCGTCGTTACGTCATTCGATCGCCCCGGGCGGAGACAATTTTCAAGCCAGCAATCGCAGCCGCGCAATATCTGCTCGTAAATTTAAAATGCGTCCGCACTTTCTGCCTTCAGTCGAGAACCGGATTTACACGCGTAATATACTACTGCAATCCTGATATTGGCAATCTGGCAACGATATCGTAAACCATAACGACAGTCGTCGTCGTCGTCGTCGTCGTCGTCGTCGTCGTCGTCGTCGTCGTCGTCGTCGTCGTCGTCGTCGTCGTCGTCGTCGTCGTCGTGGCTGTCGCTATATCTGATGAGTCGTTCGAGTACGTGCTTCATACGACTGCGTTCCATATACCTCGTCTAACACGCGATATTGATATATAACTCCATAACATCAATGCACAGCACGGTTTAACAATGCAAACGAACGTCTTTTACCGAGGGATAATTAACTCGAATGAAAGGACGACTATTTTTAATAAAGCACGCTTTATTAAAAGTCTGTTCGAGAGATATTTACGTCGAGTACATGAATAAATATTTAATCGTATAAATTGTGAATTTTTCAGACCATCCAAGCTCCCCATAAAAACCAGCGGTCTTTTGCAGTATCTCGTTGGTGACAAGAGGTATGAACGAACGTGGCGTGCGAGCGCGCCCGTGTCGCGTGTACGCGAGCCCTAAATCGCTCCTGTCTCACTCTCTTTACCTTTTATCGCACGCAAAAGCTTACAATTACCGTCAAGATATCCGCGCAGTAAAAAGAGCTCATCAGAAATTCTACGAGCAGCGGCGACTCGCAGAAATTAACGGTGCTCCGGTTATCAAGACGATCGGGAAAGATGCGATAATTCATATAATTGCACGAGTAGAAAGTGTATCGAAAAAGGCTTCCGCGGCGGTTGAATCACGATAAAAAAGGCCGATAAGATGCAGCGTACTGTAATTGTGATTGTGTTTATAGAGATAGAGATCGCGGCCACGTAGAACTAATGGCTCGACGTTAGAATACAATCATGTGTCATTTGTGTCACTCTAAAATAATGTCGTATAAAACATCCGTGCAATATTATAAAACTTGTCAACTTGTCCATTTTTACAAACTGCATAAAATAGAAACATTTCTATAATTTCTAAATCACTCTGCGCAGCAATATAAAGTACATGTTAAACAACTATCCCGTCACTCATTGGCATTAATAAAACAATTTTAGTGGTTACGAGTGGAGGAAGATAGTGATCAGACGGGGAATTTCAAGACAATTTAAAAATAATTTGACACGACGTAAATTTGACGAACGACGCGTGAGAATAAAAAAATAATTAACCATCTGATGGAAGCTCGGAATATCTGTCAACTCATGACAAAACCGCCGTCGTTTAATGACCCCCGCGTTTCGTGACCGCAATATTACAATATTCGTTCGGGTAAACTCTCATTAAGGGGATATCATTATGTAGTCTCGTTAACAGAGATCCTCTGCGCGATTCAGTGAATCGTTGCTGACGATGTTATGTATATCTCACCAAATATATAAAAATATTCTATCTAAATATAGAAATATGTTCCACTGTCTCCCCTTTCATACTCTCCTTTTTCTATTTTCCTCAAAGTGCGTAAAAAAATTTTTAAAAATAAATCCCTTGCTTCTCTAGAATTAAAAATATATTAAATTTAATTTTTCTCTATTCTAAATAAGTTTGTAATCAATAGTATACTTGAAATAAAAAAAAGGAAAAGAAAGGGAGAGAGAGAGAGAGAGAGAGAAAATTTTTGAAATTTTTGAATCCTTAATTTAAAAAATATAATATTTATAATTTTAAAAGTTCATTATTCGTAATATATATTTCAACTTATTTATATTTTTAACAAGACAGACACACGTAATCCTGTGTTTTAGCGTAGCTTTATAAAATGCATTAAATTTGAAATCTTTTGTATTATAATATACATTACACATTTTCTCTTATTACGCGAGCTTTTATTACTAATAAAAAATAAATTAAAATTCCAGACATTCAAGTTTCTCAAGCCCGCTTCCATCGCATCGATATTGCGACAATCTCGATTCGCGATACGAGACAATGTACAAAAGTAACAAGTCAACGGTCCTGCACTTAGCAACAGGTGGACCCCGCGCTTCGAGGTCATCACGGGGTTGCACATAACACAGCCTGGGAGATCGATAGTAATTATCTACTAGCTCTTGCACGTAAATATCCCCGAAGTATGAACTCCGTTTTCGCGTCGTGCGAGTCGGTATTAATCGTGAATACCGTTTAATCAGAACGTACATTCATATCGTGTTTCAGCATAAAATATAATCAATTTTTTATTTTATTGAGACAGTGTGTAATATAATTTAAGAAAAAAAAGTAGAAAAGTCTATTTTTTATGAAAGAATATATGTTAAACAGACTAAAAAATGTCCCACACAGCACAAAACATGCTATGACATCTTAGGGATATCTCAATGTCCTGAGGATTACCTCAGGACTACCTCAGGACATTGAGATATCCCTAAGATGTCATAGGATGTTTTGTGCTGTGTGGGATATTATTTATTTAAAATATTAATAAATTAGCTTATTTTCCAGTAAGCAAAATATTAATAATGTTGCTGACATTTATTTATCTGGATTCCTTTCATTGCCGACCAACATAATTATAACAAAATGTACCAATTTTATAGATTACATGCTTTTACATAATAATAATTAAAATAATCTACATTAAAAAAATTGATAAAGATCAAACATATATATTATCTTATTATTCTTTTGAAAAGTGTTTAGTTTATAGCACAAAACTATGATGTTTATAAAAAAATTGTATTCTTTGAAGAATTTTAAACAAAATTTCAGAGATCGCTTTTCCTTGACGTATTTATGTCTCGCAGATGACATTGATATAATAGAAAATTGTAATTGGGACTGTACCCGAACTACGAGCTCACTGATAAAATATTGATCGCCGCTGAGGTTCTGATAAGCAACGCACACCGAGGCCGCGCTATCGACATACCCTCAAAGGCAACACCGTTGCGTGTAACGCCGCCATCATCGTTTCAACATCTAATCTCGAATCCTACTCATCCGGAAACTGTGAAAATTCTTATCCGAGGACAACCCCGGGGTTTTAAGTCCCTCAGGAGAAACAGGATATCGAATTTTCCTGTCTGGAACAGTGCCTATAATGTCGCGAGCGTTTATCTCATACTAAGACACTACGCTATTGCTTCGGCAAAAAAAAATGAAAAATGAAAAGTTAGAAGACTAGCGTTATCGAGTTCACGGGATGCCTCCGAATAACTGAAATAACTTCACCTTGCGAGTTTCGTGAATAATACGACAGGTTGAATGAAATTTTATCTGGATAGCAGATAACAAAATTAATCTTTCATATCGACGCGTAAATAATTAATCGATTTATAATTTATAAACTGAAATAATGAAGTTAAGTAATCTATGATCAATTTATTATTTATTTGAATATCTGCGATGTATTAAACAATTTATCTTACAACCGCAGCTACATATGTTTCATAATTATTTCATTTGCGAATTTTAATTATTTATTTTCCAAAATTTATTCTCAACAAAATTTTGTTTTGCGATTAAAAACAAATGCTTATTTTATTATTCTTGAAAATTTACTTCATAAACGCTTTTTTTTTTATTTTTTGCATGAAATGCAAGATGTTTTCATAAAATATTCATGAGTGTTTGTCTGCATGTGACCATCGTCGTAAAAAATTTAATTCTCCAAATTTACGTAAACGTATATTCCACACTTTAAATTTAATGAGAGGATCGCCAAGTGGACCAAGACACAAACACCTGAAACAACGAGACCAAGCAGAAGCGGTGGAAGAAGACTTGGATCGTCATCCCTTAAAAAAATAAACCGATCGATTGACGGGATGACAAAGTTGTTGAAGGACAAAGTCCTAAACTAAAAGAAGTCCTAAAGTAGAAGAAGAAGAAGAAGTTTAACGCTCGCGATCGATACTCTTCTGTGCCGGTGCGCAATACAAATGCAAATTGTTTCGCTTTGATACTGATTCACTTTCTATTTCAGCGCAACGAAAACGACGATACGTAAATCATTAACAGAAAAGAGGGAATACGAGATTAATCTTCCGATCATTTCCTCGAAGGAAACCTGCCGCGTTACGTTCGCAGAACCGCCGCGGTCAGCCTCACAAAGCGCGCGCGACGCTTGCTTTCAAGCTCACGGGAATTCCGGCGGTTACTTTATCGAGGCATGCGAGAGAGCAGGTTGAGCGGGACGTTCTCGTCCGAGCGAGATGTTCTTGTGCCGAGCTTGTGCGATAGCTTCAAAGATCAGGATGTTACCCTCGTGGTGGAAATGTATACATGTAGCATCGCACAAAGGATTAGGGGCGTATCACTGGTGGACGTATGTTCAAAAGGATTCGGCCACTTTGTGGCACCGGAACATTTCCTGACTAAACCAATTAAAATGTGATCCAAGTGTATCAAATTGTAAGTACATATGTAGGTGTGTGACTCCTGTAATTAAACGTAATCGTACTAATTAATAATGTTCGAAGAACTAAGATCATCTGAGAGAAAGAGTATTTTATGTTTCCACACAATCCGTAATTATAATTTTTGCAATACTAAGATTATTTTGAGAGAAAAAGCACTTCTTAAGTATTTTTTTTACGTTAATTTCAAAAATTATGAAGGAAAATCATTTTTTATCAATATTTCACATTAATTTGAAATTTTTCTCATCTTAGAATACACGTTTCCTATCGGTAATTCGGATAATAAATTTTTTCCAAAATAATTCACTCCGTTTCATTATGCATTAATGAAACTAATGCAAATGCTCTGCGTAGTAAATAAATTTCGAGTGCGCGGTTAAACTTCTCATAACGCTGGTAATTGCAATGTATCATGGCTACGAAGAAACGCGGCCTCGTTAGGGTTTTAGCCGCACGAGTTAATTTAATTAATCTGACACTAGAACCGCAATCTTCTTAGCACAGAAACCTGACCCACGACTTCCGCGCGTATCCGTATGTACGAGATTCTTATCTATGTGCGCAGATAAAACGAGACTATATGTATTAGAACAATCCGGCTTAACAGACTACGCGATTTTACAACTCCATGTCTTACTATTGAAACAACGAGTTGATAACACATATAAGTCTGCCTCAGAAAACATAAATGATGTTTAAAGCATCATGGTTCTGCATCTGACAGTACACCAAAAATTAAATGAGATTAGATTTAACAAGACTCTCATAGAAATAATAATTTTAGCCGCAGAAAAGAGCAAATATAAACACTATTATGCTAAAAGTGAAATTATATTCCGAAACGTTATTGTAACAATTACAATTTTAGTGGATATAATAATTTTCTGCAATAAGAGAGAAACAGATTTTCATAAAGCAGTTTTATTAAAACTGCATCCTCTTATGATATCATCGTGAGAGCTTGAAAGCGACAATCTGTTTGCAAATAAAGTGTCCATTTGTAAAAAGAAGAGAAGGGGGGGAATAATCGATGATTGTGCATTATGTTCGTATTTTAATTAAAGCGCCGCGAGGGAAATCGCAGAGCGAACAACTTTTTCCGGGAGCATCGCGTCGTAATTAATGTCACTTCCCTCTTTGTAAACTCTAGACAGAATGCCCTCGATAAAGGAGAAGCAGGGCCATTCTGACAAAAAGCGCGCTTCTTTTACAAAAGAAAGAAGGCAGCGGGACTAAATAAACCGTAAAGCGAGATTTATCATATAATTATTTAAGTTCTCTAATATACAGTCACATTTTTATCTATCTAGCAATGAGAAAATTATACAATCTAATTCAAAATGATAAATATAATTTGCGTCTATTGTGTCCCTAAATACATCCGATTAATTAATGATCCAATCAAAAAAGTAATTAAACATAATATATATCTTATTCACTGTTTTATTTAGACAAAAATCATTTAAATATGCAAAATAAAAGTTTCTATATTTATTTCTGCTGAAAGAACTACCACCAATGTGTACAAAAAAAATTGCAATTGAAAAATCGTATAATGCAAGTACGAAAATGTCATTCCGATTAACTTTGCGCTTAATTGAGAGTGGGAGCTTTTTGCCATTTAAAAGTAAGCAAATCCGAAATGGCGTGTTAGAGTGTTTTAAATCATATACAATAGTTCGCGACTGCTAAAACAACGCGTAGGAAGCGGCTTTGTGTCTCGCCGGAATGTTTCGTACCTAAATTCGTCGAACCTAATGGAGTCGAATGGAGTGTGTGTAGATGTGTGCGTGCATGCTGAAAGCTCGGCGCAATGCCGAAGCTTCCCGATCAAAAGCACCGACGTGTTCTTACTAATAAGGGTAAACAGCATAGCTGTGACCGCAATTATGAGCGCGGCGAGCAATATTGCGTCCGCAAACTGTCTTGACGGAGCTTATTGATCTTTGTTCCGTAACAAAGTTGTCTCATAACAACGTTACAACAACTTCTTTAATGCTTATTATCAACTCATTACAGTTTGGCTTGCTTTTATTAATTAATTTTGGTCCTGATTCTGATTAACAACAATTATCTTTACGTTAATAAATTTGCGTACATTTAAATAATTAATTTAATAAATCTGATATTTTTACATTAACATAATAATATGTTAATCACTTTGTCTCATTATTATTATTTATGAAAACAAATTAGATACTCTGCCAAGCGTACAATATATCAATTAATTTGCAGCGCATGCAACTGACACATAGGAGCGTGACATCGATAGATGCAGGCGCCGCAGCATCCGTGCGACTATACCACTCGCAAATGCAACAAGTCGCGGGTTCGCGACCTGCGGGAAAACCCAATTGCCAGAGGCAATCTGTGCCGTGCTACTTTTCCGGATTGAACTGCACCGACAATAAGCTCGTGAAATTCTCACGCGTTTTTTTCCCCGCACAGATAGAATCTGTGACGATGAGAGAGAACAAAATTTAGTCAAATTTATCAAAAATGATGAATTGCCTATAAATTCACATATGTTTCATTATATTTCGTAACGAATTTTTTTATCATAGAGGCAATTTTTTTTACAAAAATTCGTGTAAATTTTTTAAAACTCAGATAACTTGATTTTAATTAAAAAGAGATTTATTATAAACGTGTATATTGTAATAAAAATATTCAAAATAAACTAAAATTCCAAATATGTCATAATTGGCACGATGTAAAGAAAAGCTAATTAATTTGTCCATTCGAGTTACAAAGTTGCAGCTTGCACTCAATTTTGAAAACGAATCAATCAAGGCATGATTGACACAATATTAACCATGATAAATATTTGAAACCCGACAAATCGCACACGAGATATTCTGCGTCATACAAAAGAAGCGCAAATGATCCTCTCTTTCAGTGGAATTAAAAATTAACACTTTAATTGAACGTTAATAAATATTTGGAAAACACATAGATCAAACGATCTCCTGATATCTAAAGTAAAATGTATTCTCGTTCCAATTATGCAAAAAATAATTTAAAGGTCAAAGCATAGCAATGAGTTATAATAAGGAAATCCGGATGGATAAAATCGCTCAATGATTCTTAATATCCGGCTAAAGTAATCGAGTAACGAAGCTTTATATTCAAAATTTAAAGTTGCCTCTCGAACAGTGTAAAAGCGTTTGACGATGTTTCAAAAAAACTGCACAAAGGCACTAGAATGGAATTTTAATAAACTGCACGTGACTACGAAGGTAGATTCCATCACGCACGGAAAACAGAAAATCTCGGTAAAATTGCGCCTGTGCTGGTCCCTGCTTACCGGTTATTTCATTGCATTTGCATAAGACCAGTCGCACTCGCTTATGTGTGTACTTAGTCGCGCTTTTATTATCATTCCGTAATTAACTTTCGGCTAAAAATTGCGCATTTCCTTTTTAATTTCGATACTGTTCACCCTTTTATTTCGTATAAAAATTTAATTATATATTATTAATTTAGACAATCCATTATCACTTTTGAAATCTGATAATTAGTTCAAATTTTTATGCCAACCGTTCATAGAATATATAATCATTCATATCGAGTAAATACATTCCAAAGAAAGATAGCTGTATCTAATACTAATTCACAAAGAAATTTATGTATAAAGTAAGAGAACCGTGATGTAGTTTTAATTAACTCAAATAACCTTATGCAAGCCTTGAGAGTTTCCTATCACTGAATCAAAATCGTTAAATTGTCTCGTGTTTGAATACCACGTCCGACGGATTTCAGTTGGTACGTCGTCTGACCATTTGCGGACTGTTACTACTGCGCCGCGCTCATATAAGACCTATCATTTTCAAAGTACCTAGCGCGAGTTAGAAAGATATTTATCGTTGAAAATTACGAAATTGCGAAAAAAGTATATGGCAGCTAATTGAATTTTCTCTAAGAAAAAATCAATATTAAATTAAAAAATATACCTGCAAAGTCTACACATTGCATATATTTTTTTATTGCTTGAAAATAGATTAAAGATATAGAAACATATATATGTAAGTAAAATATAATGTATCTAATGTCAATAGCATCAATAAAAAGTATCGTAATTGTACGCATTTTCCATCATCATTTACGATCATCTCCCATCGTTTTAACGTGTCCCCAAAATATACTGCAGTTCTAATCAGTTTATAATAATATAAAGTAAGACCTAAATAGATGAATAGAACGATATAGAAAGAAGAAAGATCGATAGATTTCAAAGTGCTGCGCGACTTTCAGCCGTCGCGAGAGCGCGTAAGCACGGAGCACCGGAAATGCCTTTCGCGCGAGGGATCGCGGGCGACGAGGTACCGAGGCTGAGCGAGTGAACAGTGCCGAATCCGGACTCCCAGGTCCAACGATCGATGCCCGGGGCGCGCTGCTATATATAGCCACCCCTGCTCTCTCTCACCCTGTCTTTCTATTTCTCTACCTACTCCGCCTGCATCACCGAGCCAGCCGCCGCCGCCGCCGGCGGCGGCAGCCACCTCGCTCGCTCGCTCCCTTCGCCCTCGTCCTTACCCCCCCCCCCCTCGTTCGGTCGACCGACCACCCTATGTGCCACAGGTTCTCCCGCGGGTATAGCACCTGGCGCATCTCGCAAAACGTTATCTTTGCGCGAACAAAGACCCATTTCCGCGCGGTATTATCGTCACGCCCGTTTGCTATCATGTTTTATCGTCGTACATTATTACGTAAGCTGGGGGTTTAAATCTCTGCAATTACGATTAGAATTGATGATTTTATAAATTTGCGAAGATTTTGCAAAAAGAGAGAACAGAGATTTTTTCGCAATTTAAAGTAAACAACCTATATATAAAAGATTATATCAGTGTTCATCGCTTTTCAAAATTATTCCTCGCAATTATTTCTCTCGAAATTCTTGTAACGCAGGAATATTCGTTGTAACGCAAATTACGGTAGCAGGAAAACCGACCCGTGGGAGGTAACGGGCTAATCCCCTAACGCCGGAGGGAAAGACGGAGATCTAGATATTCCGGTGTAGAAGGAACATGAGATACAATAGTGTCAGGTATTCTGTTTTCTTACAATTTTGAAGCGTTCTGCGTTTCCAGACAAAGTACAATACAGAGCAAATATAAAGTATAATAATTGTGTACAATCGTGCGAAATTGCAGTTGCTGCTTTAATTGCTCTAGTAAATGAGTACAATTAATAATTGTCTATCTTTCTTGATGTAGCGCAATTATTGCGCAAGAACTCGAAACGACAAAATATCTATTCCAATTTGTCGCTAAAGTAGAAATAAAAATGAATAAAGTACACTAACGTTACCGCGCATAAACAGTTTCATGTCTGCTTTTTCCACTTGTGTTCAGAGTTTGCGGCCATATCTTAAATCTAAATTCACCGCGTTGCAAACTCTCGTTTGCGCTTTCATTCCCGATACACGCGGCTTGTGTAAACGATCCGCAAAGTCACAAGCTCGTACAAATTGCAATTGATGGCCAGCTTCAGCTTTGTTCCGTAACGGAATTTGACAAAAGCCCGAACAAGTCCGCTGGCGATACGGATGGAATAAACACCGATGCGTTATATATATAACGATCCCGATATATCCGGGATCGTTGCCGCTCCGGGATGATATTTTTGTTTTCCGGATATTTTATTCGCCCTATTTCATTAAACATGCCCGATCTTCATAGAGAGCATTCGCGCATCGTCTCTCTTTGTCTCTCTCTCCCTCTCGTCTCTCGCATTTCCCTCCCGGCGAACATGAAATGAAAGCTTCGATGTCACACTCCGACGCGAATATCGTTTCCGATTTTCATCAAAGCGTCATCGCGATATGACGCGTTTGAACGTGGATTTTACACCGATCTGTATTGTACGGAGCCCTGTATTGTGCCCAAAATGGTCAATTAAAAAAAAAAAATCTATTCTTCCTTTATAAAAATCTTGGAACATCGCGACTTCATGAAACACGAATTATTATATTATAAATAAAGAGCATTTAAAAAATAAGATAAAAAAATCTTGTTCTACGCTTAATTCCAGAAATTTATTTTATTTTAAGCTGATTTTTGTCCACGAGTTTGTCACGCAAATATCTGACATATTAAAACACAAGAAACTTTTAGAAAATACAGATTTTGGTAAAAAAAAATTGATTTCAATTTTTTTCAAAAGACACGGCAGTATACAACTTTTAATATACTTCGTATACCTTACTAGAATAAAACCCATAGAAAAGTTCTAACAAAATAACGGCGACAGATGCGAAAATTTCAAAGCGGCGCTTTTTCATTCATTTGCCTGGCTAGAATATATCATGGTAACGTGAACAGACGTTACTTCGTGATGCAGCGCGAATCCATCGGCCACCTTGCGCACGCGTTTTGCATAGAAGAGAGTAGCAACGTGGGACGGGGTCAGATGCAACAGGGCCGAGTCGCAAATGTATATACTTGGAAGTATTATAGTAAAAATGCCAATCAATATTCTTTGCAAACAGAAAATATTAAGATTAAAATATCAAGTCACATATTATTTCTCTCTGTGTGTTACAAATGTCTATAAAATACTACTACCTTGAGAATATAATATTTAGCATTGCAAAAATTGTAGTATAATAGTGAAAGCAATAATTAATATTGAAACAGCAATTAACAATTTTTTTATTTTTCAATAATTAATGTTTTCTAATTTTCATAAGATTTAAAGAGAATGTTTAACTCTTAACCTTCAAGTAAAAATTTTTGCTTAAATCAAAGATATAAAATCAAATTTTTATTTAAAAAAAAGATTTTGTTCAAAAAATCCACGTATAAATTAAAGTATCAAAAATCTGCAAAATTAATTTATTCTATCTTATTATAAATTCATATTTTGTGAGAGAACTTATCGATATTGTCTAAATATCTCGGTACGCAAATAGTTGCAGTAATATATTTGTAAATATCGGCAGCACGGCGGAAACAACAGCAGATTCGCAATCAGCTGCGCTAAATTAAAGCTCGCAACCGCGCAATGTAAATAAATTTGCTGCCTCAGACCGTGTTATATATATTTATACGCGACAAACTGGCGATGCGCGCAATGTTGTTGAGAGCAATCCGATGTTGACTTTCGGTATCGTTAGACTTGTCTTTACACGCGGTTTTCGAGATGGTAGCAAAATGATTCCTGCTCAAGTTGCTCAAGACGGAGCGACTAAAGCATCAATTAGTACACCAGTGTCTCTAAATCCCCTGAGTAAATCTATTATGATTGCCCGGAGATCCGGTTTAGTGTTAAGCTTTCCTTTCTCCCCTCCTTCCTCCCTTTACACACTTCTAGGATGTTCGCGTGTGCCAGGATACGCTGAAACATCGTGCTGTACATCCCGAGGATACCAAACTCTTAACGACGAGCAAAGGGAGATTCTTAATTACCTTCGAGAAAACTTTTTCGAGCGAAGTTATGTCAGTTGATTTTTCTTTATGAAAGTTGGTCGAGTTGCTAATTGCATCGGTATAGGATTTAAAGAAGCAAGAAAGTTTTATTTACGAAAAGTGGCTTAATATTTAGGTTTATCGTGATTAAAGCAGTCCCCCCGAAGAAAATTTTCGATCCCCAGAGAAACGCCCTGTATTCATTATAATTAATCTCATTTAATTTATTACATTAACCGCAAGAGAATATATTTATGATACAATTTAATACCAGCAAATATTAAAGAGATAATAATCGTAAGTAATTAACCCATAGCACTCCATCAACTACAATTAATTTATAAACGCGCATTTTTATGTAAATAAAAATTGAGTAAATTTATTCTCTTGCGCAATTAAACGCGATACCTCGCATCCGATGGCATTGTAGACATCGATGTTAATCGAGTACGTAAAGGATGATTCGATCGATAAATTGGCGGCGGTAGCGGGCAGTGAACGTAATATTTCGAACCACATAGCGGACGCCCGCAAATCCAGTTGCCTACATTCGCTAATTTCACAGCCACGTGAAGCATAGTTCCCTACATCAAAGGATCGATGGCGATGTTCGGCTCGCAGCATACGTGTTCGCGTCAATGTGGCATTCCTGGCTTTACAATAAAGTTCCCTGCTACCGCCTGTTGAGCAAACCAAGGGTAAGTGCTAAGGCACGGGTCCCCTCTTTCCCTTTTCCATACCAATAATGCTGGCGTAAAGTGCGATAAAGCGATTGCAATTGCAGATATGCACGGGTAATTTGTGAAATTAATTTTTTAATGTACCTCAGATAGAAATGATTTATAGAGCAAAAAAGTGAGGTTTGTAGTTTTTCAGAAGACAACTCCGAGCATCCTCAAATGTGATTATTAATTTTGAAAAAATTATTAATGGATATTAATGATAAAATTGTTCGCTGCGCGGTGTCCACGCTATTTATGAAGTAATTAATTGTTTTTCTGAGACGAAAATTGTTCAAGGGCGCATAGGTGAAAATTTTTCTCGAAAAACTGGAATTTTCATGAAAGTTTTAAATAACGACTCAGCAGTTTTATCAAAAATATTATAACTCAAATCAATCTTTATTGAAAGAAAAAAGTTACCACTTTTCATGTAACAAAAAGAAAGAAGTTTAGCACCTCTTTGAATGTTTGCTCATTAAATTTAATCGCTCGAAATTTTTTTTTAAACCTATCAGAAACCCGAGAACTTGTTGGACAAAAGAGCTCAGCACTCTATCACTTGTATCAAAATTCTGAAAATGGGATGCTTCACAGAGGTCCATCCACCACATCTCGCCGCGACAGGTGGTGATACATCACTCCCGCCTTTGCGCGCGCGATATGCTTATCCGTCGTGTTTCGCCTAAAGCGACTGAGAAAATAGGAAAGGCGGACTGGCGTGGTCAGCCGTTCGTGAAACGACGGCGCCGCATACATACATATGTATGTACACGGGCGCCGCATATGGCAGTTACCATATATCCAGTGCGCAAATATCGGCATAAATCCGGGGGAAGAATATGCAAAAATAGCGAGACGTGACGCCGGAATGCGTTTTACTTTGTGTCGCTTCGCGAGAACGAACGCGTCAAAATTAAATCGCTTCGGCTGCGAACGTGAGAACAAAATATATGCATAGTAAAAATTAAAATATTTATGACAATCCACACATGGTTGTGCGTTTTTGCGCAACGCGGTTTTTACATCGCTAAACACAGATTCTCGACTTTATTTCTGCATGTTGAAAAATTGCACAAGATTCGAATAATTGAGTTTAAAGTTGCGTGATTATAATATAATCCATCATGTATGTGGCACGTATATTATTTATATTACATTACGTACAAAATGCGTGTGAGCTTTTAGCGCTTAAAGCTTGCATTTTAAAGTAATTACGCGCTTACTGTAATATTTATGAAAAATTTTAGAAGCAACTAGCGCACCTAAATTAACGCCACATTTTGATATGGCATTTTTCGCGATTTTGGCACAAATATTATAGGCACATTTCTAGTTGCGTCACTGCCATCCGTCTACGAAATGACGCGGCTTTCAAACGGGAAGGTAACGTAATCAGGCACTTCAACGTGATAAAAGCGGAAAAGCGGTCTAGTTACTAAAGTGAACGTTCCGTACAGTTGAGGCTTTTTGGCTCTTGGCGCCAACGAAAGTAATAAGATCCCGCGTATGTACAGAGTGTCTCGAGACTATTATCGCTTCTCAGATAATAGGGAAGATATCTAATGAATGTTAGAGGCGTGAGTGTGACTCTCCATTGTGTTCGTTATCGACACGACACAGAACGTTGTTTGCGATTGATTCGCATGCCAAGCCACTAAGACAATATGCAATATCAAATAATAATTTCACATAAAACAATATGTTATTAAAATTAATACAACGAGTAATAAATTAATATAGCGAAAAACGCGTCATAAAAAACCTAGCATATCATCGCGTGACTATCTATTTATAATTTAATTTCGCATCTATTTCTATATATTTTTATTTCTAGCATTTATAATTTAATTATCAATAAAAGAATTAGCTCATTTACTGACGTATTTTCACGTACTAAAACACGATACTCATTAATCTTTCCGATTCTAGCAATTTTTAACTAATCTTAACTATTTCTAATAAGATTTTAATTAATTCTAATTCTTGTTTAATTTTTAACATAAATATAATGTAACACTTATCGCCAAATACAATGGCAACATACGTGTAAATGAACGTTCATATATTTTAGAATAATTAAATTCACACAATCCCTTCTTAAAAGTTTTTAAATCCTCATCGAGGCCACGAGAATGACCCATTCCGATCGTATCGAGCGCATCCACAAATTGTCGCTATCGCGTGATTTAAGGTTCGTCCCGCATTCAGACACTATCATCCAGCAGACATAGAATCGATGAGATCACGATCTATGGATGATAATCTGCGCGCAACGGTACCCTAGAGCTATCGAGTAATCAAGAGAAATTACGTGCGCATGTTCGAAGACTCTAGGCCGCGGTGGAAACGGAGATTCAAATCAGTAAAGGAACGATTCTAATTGTAAGCTTCATTTGCCGTATTCTTCTGATATTATTAGAAATCTCTGCAAACGCGAAAAAACAAGATGTTCGTTGATTATGAACTAGCGAAAGAAGAGGCACAGAATTTTTTTAAAAAGTAAAATTAATTTTAACAATTATTAATTTTGTGATTTCAAATTCCTTCTTCAGAATAGAGAACGTAAAAATGTTTCATCCTAAACGCAAAAAGTGTGCAAGCAAAGTAAAAAGATTAAAATTAAAAATAAATAGCGATCGTCTGTGCAACCTTATGCAATCTAAATAATATACAAAATTAAAAAAAACAAAGTTATACTCAGTTAAATAAAACCTTACTCTTTCAACTTAATTTGCTTCAAACTCATATTTTCATATAATCCCGTAAATAATTTTTCCAAGGCAAAAGTTTTGTAGTTTATGTTTAAAGTAATTCTCGCAAAACCAGAAAAATTTCCCAAATAAAAATTATACTACATAAATTAATTTCAGGTGTCAGGTGATTCGTTGTCTATCTATTTATATGCACTGAAACTTCGAAAGATAGCAGATCCCGTTAAAGTAGCTTGTGATTTTCGCATGCACGCGTGCACCCCGCGGCTACTTGGATATGATCGCGCGTATTCCTATGTGCAAGTATGTCCTAGGGCTTCCGGAGAGATAAACACGAAAATCCATTGACTTCGCGATAGTGACGACATTGTACAAACACGTGTACTCCATCAGCGAGAACCTAATTTCATAGAAAAGACATATCTAGGCAACATCCATCCCCGTTTCTCTATATATCACAAATAATACATTGAACGTTTCCTTGTTAATTGCTTTTTACTTTATTATTAAAAAACGCAAACCGTGTATATATTGAGGTCACATCCACGCAGAGTATTTGTCGCGTAAAATAAAAAATAAAAGACACGTATCGTAATAATTTTGTTAAATGAGAATACACATGTCAAATATTCAAAGTCAATAAATATACATGTCGCGTGTTTGACATAAAATGTCGCATTTTTGAATGAATCTACATACCGGATATAATAATAATAGTTCTGAGTTGAATAATAATGTACAGCTATTTCGTAATAATTGAAAAACTTTTGTACGCATCGGAAAACCTTTACACATTTCAGATCCTACATTCGCGCAAAATTCGCGTATCCTACATTCGCGCAAAATCACAAATATTTCAAATTCACGGATCGCCGAATTTTTCCCGTAAGTACCATCGGTGCTATTTACTCTCGCATCTCAATATGACGGGTCGAACAAAGAGAGTACTAATGGCGTGTCTGCATTGAAAGCCAACAGCCCGATTCTCGCGATGCGTATAAGTGGCTCGATGAAACCATGTAACGAATCGAGGGAGATGTAATCGCAGATAATCACCACATGCGGGAAGACCTATTTTTGTTTTGTTGTAAACAGCAGGCAGTACAACGCGACAAAAAATCACCTCTCTTTATAAATTTTTTATTTTAAATCTTTTCCAGATTTTTATTTTTTTTCATAAAAGATAAAAATAATAGTTGGCAGACTAACAAAATTTATTTTATATTAACATGTCAACAGCGCATTAAAATTATTATGTATTTATTTATATCAAATAATGTAGCATTTTTTGAACTGAGATACTTTTATTGTTTAGTACGGAGCAATAAAGAACGATCGATTCGCGATTTTGCAGAAATTACGGTCGTATAAATATCGGATATGTCCACCTTCGGAATCGCCAATAAAAGTGTTCATAAACAACTTAATATTTCCGTGCAGTCTCATTGTCAGTCGCGCTCGTTTTATGGCTGTTGCGACAGTTTTCACGTCGATGCGCGCGTTTTCCACGAATATTATCACTGTCATTTGCTATTTGGATTTTCAATATTTTATAGATATTGAACGATATTAAACATGGACTATCGTATTCAGCAATACTCGCGCTGAGTATTAATTTTTAATATTGCACATATCAGTCTCAATTTTTTTTTGTTTTATTTTTGTTTCATACAAAAATTAAATATCTCGTTATGAAAAAAAAAGATACTAAGTATAAAATGTGCCATAAACATATGTGTCAGATTCCCAAAAATACTCAAATATAATAAATATCCGAATGATTAATTATCCAAATACGAATCCGAATGATTAATTATCCAAAATTCTATCTATGAATTCAATTTTTCATGTAATAAATTTAAAAAAATGTGTAATTTATTTCCAATTTTTAATAATTTTTTTTCCACATATTTTGTGGAGTCTAAAGTCTATTATCAGAATATTTAATTAAATAATTTCAATTAGCGAACGTCATTTGTGCATTATCATGTACCTTGTCGTAATGTTAACACAACAGTAACTACAGATTTTGCAAAGGTTGCCTCTGGAAACTGTCTCTTGTTTTGTGGAGGTTCTGATAACTACGAGGAGTACGAGGACCCTTAGTCTCTAACTAATAACTCGTCCATAAACGAGTGGAATCTATGTCCGAGTAAGAAATACGAGACTAAATGTAAAGCGGCTAATAACGAGAAACGATGAAATAAAGCCGTGGAGAACAATGAGCGATAATACTAGTCGTGAATATTATAATATAGGGAATAATTTTATGCCCAGACAATAGCTAATTAAGCAAGACCTACCGATTACAATTTGTCGTGTGGTGAAACCGACTGCCTGGCTTGTAACGTTATAGCGACACACGTCGCTCGCGCTCTCATTATACCGTAAAGGTAAATTAAGCTAACGTCAGAGGGAATACACATATTTAATCATGACTTAAAATAAAATATTACTCAAGATTTAACGTACAATGAAGCAATGTAAAACTTTAAGACTTTACCCAAAGAAAAGTGAAAGTAGATAAAGCTTCACGCAAAATAAAGCTGAAATAAATTTTGTGATTTTTAAGAATAATTACCTCTCAAATAATATAATATTTAAATAAATAATTTTTATTTAGAATATTTAAAATATAGCGGATGATAACTAAGCTCCGTTTGTTTTCCTTCAAAAGTTTTGTTTCTTAAATTCTCATTTTCTGAACAAATCACTCTCATTATAGAGAAATTGTGTTTCTAACGAAGTCTACAGGGCTTCACTTCACGGATTGAAACCAACAACACGTGTCTTCAAGAAAAAAAATACGATGTAAGTATGCGATTTCAAAGAAGCCACTTCACGCTTAAGCAAATAATTAACAAAGCTTATAAACTTAATAGATTTGATGCATGATTACACGGTATTTTGAACGAGCATAGCATATAATAAAAATGAGTGTGATTAAAGTTTTGAAAAATAACAAGAATGTGTGCATGCGTGATTGGAAATTGAAAACGTAAGATAGGGAATATATAAGGACGAGCGTTTGAGAGTGTTTTGCTTCCCCAACGCAATAGCTTTTAAGTCACAGAATTTTACTTGTGTTTCGACGAAAGTTTTCCTTCCGCTCTTGTAGATCCTCGAAATCAACTCTCGTGAAAGTTCGTCGAGAGTTGTGCGGAGCTCAGAGTCAACAAAAGCCACCATCCCTGGGCAACATTGCCCGGTCGAAAAAATTTCGCTTTCAACTAATACTCATCTCCGTAATTACTAGACTTTCTGCCTCGAATCAGGAAGACGAGTACCCGAAAGATGGAAGAATACAAACAGACGCAAAAATCGGAGCTCTTCACGAATAGCAGATATATTAAATATTCGATGAAGAAAAATAGAATGTTGAATAAAAAAAAATTCAGTAAAAGTTCGTTAGAATTAAATGCATAATTATACAGGGTGTTTCATAATGTTCGTGCCAACGCTCGTGTGCGGGTAGAGTGCGATAAACTGAATAAAAAAGTTACCGTTTTGCAATTTTTACAATAATAATTGAGATATTAATTAAAAAGGATTGACGAATAATCACACGTTGCACGCGGCTAAACCACGGGCTGTACACTCTAGGCGTGATAGCAACAAGGATCGCACGGCATCGAAAAATTACAACACGTATTACTCTTGCTCTCGCCTGCGTTGTTATTTTTCGTTGCCGTGCGATCCTCGTTGCTGTCACGCCTAGAGTGTACAGCCCGTGGTTTAGCCGCGTGCAACGTGTGATTATTCGTCAATCCTTTTTAATTAATATCTCAATTATTATTGCGAAAATTGCAAAACGGTAAAGGACTTTTTTATTCAGTTTACCGCACTCTACCCGCACACGAGCGTTGGCACGGACATTATGAAACACCCTGTATAATTGTATTACTCCCGATAAAATTTTTATGATTTAAAAAAAATACACAGACATTTTTGACATTGTACTAATTGCACGATTATAATATATATTAAATATGCATCGTTTCGGAATAACTTCATCCTTTTTATACCTTGCAACGAAGAAGCAAATGGCAATCGATTCTTTATAGCATTAATACGCTCAGTAATTTATAATGGCATAGATACAGAAAAATAGACATTGAGAAAAAGAAGATTCATTGTTTATCAATAAAATTCATAAACTACTTTGTTATTTTTATTGGCAAAACTGTCATCGAAATTCTTTAATTCACAATATTAAATTATTTTATAATTAAGGTTCGAATGAAGTGTTTGGTTTAAAGAAACAAAACATTTTATTAAAATTTTTTTAAATATATCTTTTCCTCTTGTTATATTCTTCCATTTTTCGATACATTCTGTATATCGAAGGGAAAGATATTATACGACATTGCTCTAAAATTTTATAAGTCAATATTCCTAAATATTTCAGACCCGTTAAGGTTAATGACTTTTATGTTCGTGAATTATGTGAAAAAGGAAAAAAAAACTAGCAATAACGAGATATTATTAGCACGCGATAGTCCTTGGCGATTGATTTCGGTTTTCTTAATCCCCGGATTCCATTTCACGAAGAAACTTTTCTTCTTTCAAAAAAAGATTAATTCTCGATAATCGCGAAAAAAAAGTACATCAACCGGAAAAGTGCAACCAACTGAAAGAACTGAGAATTTTCCATGGTCTAAAATACTTATATAGGTTGAACGATGTAATAACGGATCCTCGAATGACGCAAAATACACAATTATTTATAAATTTTACTAATATCGGTAAATAAATAATCACATTCTACCGGAATTCTTAGATTGTAGAAACGCGACATCATAAAGTCATGTTAATTCGTGAAGGCAAGTCACGAAAGTCGCACAAAATGGTGCTTATCGCGACCATTTGATATAACGAATCTTTTTGAAAAATCGTGACCACTAACCTTCCACTGTCCGCTCAATCGTCAACCCCGCCGACGCCGTGAGGAGGTAGAACAGGGATGCAACCGTCAGCTTGTCGTCATACTAATCGCCCGTCGATGATCATCGCCAGCACCGTGATTAACACTATTGCACACTCACTGAATCGACCCCGTCGCGACATGTCATCGTCGGCTATGCAGCACTCATCCGGCGTTTCCGCGATTCTCGTTCGCGAAAACCGCGTAGAACAAGCACGCGATAGGAACGGGGAAAACGAAAAACGGGCAGGGCTCTAAAGCACGTGCAAATAATCACGAATACGTCGCGGTCATCGCATCGAAACTATAAAGAACATCGCTGACGCGAATACGCGTTTGCACAGATGAAAAAAATATACCTACGATAATTCTACGCTGCTACACGGCGTCGCGCCTTCAAGCGCGCTCCACGGTCGCTACACTAACTGCTGCGATCGTCACTTGAATTTCGAGTCAGCGCGCGTACGCCGGCCAATCAACAGCCGTACTTGCGGGCGAACCACCGCGCAATCGCAATACCGTCATAAAGGTATATTTGCATAAACTTGCAATGCTTATATTGTAAATTTGTTTATGAACAGCACATAAGCATATGCAAGTTTCTATGAATTATTTCATTCCTTTTAAAAGCGCATATCGATAATTCTTTTCAAATAATTTTAAAAAATAATAAATCATGGAATAAATAAAATAGATATTAGTGAATCCTTATTCTAAACACATACAAAACTTAGGTGACAGATGTAACATTTTTAATAAAATAAATATTAATATTTCTAATAAAAATAAATACGAATTTCGTATAGACATTTTAATAGACATAATTAAAAAATACTTTTAACGCTATTTCTTAAATAACATACTTAACTTTTCTAAAAAATACGAGATATTAGAAATTTTCAAACGTATATATACGTACAACAAAAAACATTTATTTCATGTAAAAGATTTAACGAGAAAACCCAAACTCTTATCTTGATCAAATTATTTATAAATTGCTCTTTTCTTCTAAAGTCATTTTAATTAGATTTTGACATATTTAAGAATTAATTTACAAAAAAAGCATGTTAAAAAGATTTACAATTTTATTACAAAAAGTCAATCATTTGTACAAAAAGGTGTACTCGTAATACATCGCTTGTAGTGAATCCAATATTAAACGCTCTTTTTTAAGACACGAGCGGTTAATTGGAATAAAATAGCATGATGCTCTATATAAGGAACACACGAACACACACTGCAACCATTCCCGATTCTGATTCACTTAAAAGCGATGGTAGCTTCACTCTATTTCACAATCACATACTTTGTCCGTATAGGACATATAACAATATTTTCAACACACATTTTAATATCTGCACATTTCTCACATGCAAACTAAGTTGCTAACTATTCGTCATATATTATGCGTATCGTTATTTTGCTAAAAAAATAATAATAAAGAAAAAGATCGACGTGGCACTTTCTCGTAGAGTCATTACATTCTCGCAGAGACAATCAGCAAAAATAGGAAACAAGTACAAACAAGCCTGGCAGAAAAATATGGACAAGTGTGATGATGTATTCTTAAATTTAATTTGAGAAAATTATGAGAACGTAAAAAGAATATCTTATAAAATGTATGACAAATATTATATTTCTTATAAAGCCTTTCGAGCCGAATCGGGAATTCATTTATTAAAATATAAATCCTTATTAACTGCCGGTCCACTAAGAAAAATACGAGACAATTCCAAAAAAAAAAAAAAAAAAATAGTATATAATACTATATCTAAGAATTATAAATTTCCTTAATTTGTTTCTATTATCTTTTCTCGTTAATATGTAATATATATATATATATTTTTTTTTTACAAGTTATATCACAAACTTTTTTCTCAATCAACATACATTTAAAATTTTCTAATATTCAAAAATCGAATGACAACAATAAAGTTACTTAACAGACCGGCCGTCAATTTCATTTCGATACAGCGTTCGGTGAATGTTCGGTACTCAGCAAAAACATTAAACAAGACCGGACGCGACTTTTCCGAAGTGTCATTGAAACCACAAAGTCAGACGATGCATTTTTACCATAAGTAGACATCGAGAGAAAACCTAATATCGAATGTTTATCATCCCACCACCGTTTTGCATTTGTACTCTTACGATTTCGCGCGCGTCGTGGCAAACCAACGCGGAAAACTAGCGCATAGTCGACAAAACGATTCGTAGAATTGCCGTTTGTGTTCGCTCGCGAAAATTCTCACGGACGCCTATAGAATTAAGCTAAAACGCATTAAAGTTATAATGAGGTTATGATGAGGTTTGAGCTGCCTGCATTTCCTCCTGTTGTATCTTTCTCCGGTAGTTATCCAGTGTAACTTGTATAGTCTTCTCGGAATAACGGCAGTTTGCAGCCCCGCAGGTACACGTGAAGGACTTGCACTTTATTATCCAGAATTTTTCGCCGTAATCGAAACTGAGGGCAAATAGATTTGAATTAATGAAAAAATAGAAAAACCGTGGAAAACGAAACAAAAGTAATATATAAATACTCTCTGGCTTGATACTAGACCAGAAAATGTAGTAAATGTTTATTAGAAATTGCGTTAAAAGATAAAGAAAGTTCAAATTTTTTTAAGATATTAAAATAAAAGTAATTAGTGACTATTCTCTGTGACTATTCTATCTCCCTAGAAATAAATACAAAAGGACGAGTAAAAACATAAATCGCAAACTGAAAGATTACTTAAGCATTACCATAAATATCTTTATTTAATAAACATAACTATTTTACATCTAACAAACAGAATTGTATTCCTATACTGTTAAGCATGTGTATGGTCGTGACGCAGAATTAAGAGTCACAATGTAGTGTAAAAGAAACTATAACTATGTGCTGTTGATAGAATAAAACGCATACATTAAATAATGAATTAAAAAAGCTGTGTGCAATGTATTCTTGTTAGTATTTAGAGGTGCATTTCACACTGACTTCCGGCGTTTCAGTCGTGTTTTAACATACCCGAGTTCTTCGTCCGCCTCAATGTCGCGATTAGCGAAAAATGCTATCCTAGGAAAGTGCAGATCCTGATGCTCGACAAACACTCGTACTGGCATCAAATTCGGTGCGCACGAATGATTGATGAACCGAGCGATATTCCCATAACGTCTCGCATCTATACAATACGTTTCTCCGTCCTGCGTGCACATAATAATATAAAAATTCTTTATTCACAATTTAGAATCCAGATATTTAGAAGCCTTCTTTATCCAGAAAAGTATGTTCAAAATTTTTAAATAATAAAAAATCTTTATTGCGTGCAAATTATAAAATTTGTAGAGTAAAACAATTTATGAATTAAATTTTATAAAGCAAACTAATTAGGTGGAAAGAGGGATAATGCATATACAGATACTTAAACTATTTTCCGTTTCCAAATAAAAATTGCAAAAAACGTGCAACTTACTCTATTATCCAAATCGAATAAATAAGAGTCATCTTCGCGATGATCAGCTTCGGAGTCTGAGATTATTTCACCCACGTATTCACAAACGTAGGTGCCTTTGGGAATGTGTCGCAAGGTTCGTAAGCCCCATCCCTTGCCCTTTGTGCGAAACAATTGAAACCTCTGTGTTGGCCCGTGCTGAATCACTCGATTGTTGCATGTAACGCGATTACAGTCACAAGCCGGATTACATTCGAACAACATTGGTGGATCTATGGCATAAATATCATATCTCTATGTATCATTCTTAAAAAAAAAAAAGTCCATTTTCATAGAATAAATTCCTATCAATTCGATTAAATTATCCTACTTCTAGAGAGCTCTTAAAAATAGAAATTTTTGTACGTACATACCTGCATAATTGAATTCAGGTATGAGCTTCCCCTCTTCGTCATACCAACACCGCAAACTTATATTCCCGCATAAACATTTTTCGGAGCTACAATTGTCCTCGCAACGACAGGACTGCAACGACGTTATCGTACGATCTACATTGATATTACTAGTAAAGCAATTTTCAGTTACGTAAAGAAAATCAGTCGGCTTATCTTCGGAATCGTGTCCATTAACGCACTGGATAGGATTCGTTTCCTTGCCTCGCGAAATGTCACTGTAAAGAAATAGAGAACAAAATATTACAATGAGAATAAAGCTTCGAGAAAATAAAGTTACTATAGATATCTATAGATTGAAGTTGTAAATTTCGATAAGTTAATAGAAACTGATCTTCTTTATCTATTTTCTTCTTCAAATAATAACTCTGCTATACCCGATAAAATGTTATACCTACTTAGTTAATATTTTCACAGTTTTTTCCCACATATGCTCGGAGAGTTCATTGACCTTTGCGTTTAATCTCAAGGCAGCCATGGTATCGCCATCCGTGCCGCAACAATTCACTGCCGTTTCGCCGGCAGCATTTACCTCTCCTATTTTAGCACCGCGTGCTAGCAGTAGAACGCTAACCGCATATCGGTCTTGTCTAGCTGCTATATGTCTGAAGAAAGGAAATTAATTATTGCCTGACGATTAAAGAGTATCATTTCAAAATATATTCGACCCATATGTGTATTATATATTAATTTATATTAATTTATATATATTGATTTTCAAAAATGACCATTTTCATATCATGTTCATGTACGACACACGTCGCAAGTATGCTTGTTTAATCCAACGGACTGAAAAAGTTTCAAGAATACAATAATGTCATGAATACAAAAAAGATGCAAAACGTACAAAGGAGTATCACCGTGAACATTGACAGCGTTCACATCACATCCCTCATTGAGGAGCATCTCTGTAATCTCAGCACTACCGCTAAAGGCGCTCCAATGCAATGCTATGTTCTGCTCGGCATCGCGTATAAGTGGATCACACTTCTTGTCTAACAGATATCGCGCAACTTGCGCATGACAGAATTCGCATGCCCAAATTAAGCTCGTCCACCCACCGTCGTCCACGGAATCTGCAAATTAGAATATTGGAATTTAAAAAATTTACGAATTTTCTTTAGGGATAAATAAAATGGATCTAAAACGGTTTACAACTTACATATCTCATAAATTAATGTTTGAGAAATATTTTAGAACTTTATTATAGAAGTAATTGTAAAAGAAAAAGCTAAATATCTAAACATAAATTCGACATTACCTACTAACGTTCTCGGCGCTTTACACTCAGTCAGAATAATCTTGCACACTTCTAGATGACCAGACTTGGCCGCCATGTGCAAGGCGGTCATACCATCCTCGCCCTTCAACGTCACGTCGGCTCCTACCCTAATCAAATATCTTACTACGTCGGCTTTACCCTTACTAGCGGCTAGCATCAAGGGCGTCAATTGGTTTCTATCCATAACGTCTATTTGAGCACCAGATTGGACCAGAACATGTACGCACGATAGATGACCTTTAAACGCTGCTATGTGCAGACCGGTACGATGAGCGTAATCTCGGAATGTGTGATTCGCATTATAGCCACATGCTAGAAAATCACAAAGCGTAAGTTACATGAATATAAAAAAAATAGTACACATGTAACATTTTTAATTATTAAATAATACAATTATATTTTTACGAATATATTGAAATATAGAATTTATTATAAATTGTAGAACTAAATAATAAATTTTAATCCATCCTATAATTTAATTTTGAGTAAGATTTATTTAACAGAAGATTTACGACAAATTCCGACCTCAGAAATTTTCAGATTAAAAAATTTAATTGATTTTTTTCCTTTCCCTAATCATCAAGTTTCTGCTTACCTAATACATTCACCAATTTCTCCAGATCCCCGTTCTTCACAGATGTGTAGAGACTCATAATAGTGTAACGCTCCGGTCTCTCGGTGTTGATCGTCGGTTCTGGTATTTTGATATCAGCAGGCTTAATCAACGGACTGGGTGAACGTTCGGCCAGCTTTGCGTTGTCACCCTTGCCAGGTAAAGTCATTTTTGCTGATGGTAACTTGGAGAATTTTTTACGCGTAGGAATGAAAACTGGTCGTCGCATGCCATTCATTGTCACAAGTATATCATATGCGGCAGTTTCGCCACCACAGTGCGGACACACGCCCTTTTTGTTCGGGTAAACCTCGCACTCGCGATGGTACTGATGTCCGTTGGTGCACTGCACAAACCTGCCCTGCGAGCAGAATAGGCCGCAGGATGGACAGCAGTTGTGGCGCAACAGCCGTTCCTTATGCATACGACAAAGGATAATAAAGGGCACACGGGTGCTTGGTCTTCGCATGGCCACATCATTGCTGTCCACTTCATTGCAACAACCTATCACACGGTTATCAATCGAGTCAAGCGCCGTGCAATAAAGTGGTGCCCCGGAACCAGTTATCGTCACGTATAACTGAGATCGCACTTGGCACAGGCACAACATAGACTGAGCATATGTCTAAAATTATTAATAGCGACGATAAGAATCATATTAGCATCGGATTAACAAATAACAGATGGTGACATTTACTTCGCTCATGATCGCCGTGGACTCTGGCTTCGACGCTTGTCCTTCCGCGGGACTTGGACTCGGCGCCATACTCCGACGAGTTCTTTTGCTTGGCATTTCTACATTAAAATTCACATAGAATGTCAACGAAAAATACCGCCTATTAATTTGCTAAAAAACATTAAGTATAAAAAAATAGTTTTTTATGTCAAACTCAGATTTACCAGAAAAAATAAAAAAGTAAAAGGCTAAACAAAGTAAAAAATTTTTTGTTTCGCAAATCAATAAAAAATGTTTCTTTATCTTTTGACCTTTTCTTTTTTCATTTGCTATTATCATAAAAATTTATTTTTAAAAACTTTTACCTTCAGGATAATCATTATTCTTTCCTGCCTCTGCAACAGACGGAGAACTATCTATAAAATAATTCAATAATTTATTAACTTAAACTAGAAAAAATTATATATTGCAGTTGATTGTTAATACACATCAGTGTTGCATATTACCTTCGTAGGTATCCGCTTTTACTATCTTTCGCGCAGATTGCGAGCTTCCGCGCGGACGTCCTCTCTCTCTTCTAGGTCGAGTGGCCGTGGCAGGTTTCAGAAAGGGCTTCTCGACGTCTGCTAGCGGTACGTCGTCGTTGACGGGACTGCCGATGGAGTTACTTAGTTTAGTCAGCGATTCCGAGTTTCTCGTCATCGGCGAGAGCTTCGGCATGCCTTCGAAGTCTGATGAAACATCCTCCGCGACACTGTCATTTATGCTGTTCTCTGACAATGTTGTATTGCGCGAAGAATCCAGTATCACGCTTTCAGATGTGCTAACGTTGCCGTCAGGCAATGTCTCCGACTCCGCACGAACGTCGGACGACTTCTGCTTCGCTTGATCTTTGACTGAGTTCAGCTTCTTCGGCCGACCTGGTTTGCTGTACTTCCTTCTCTTGAACTCTCCAGTGTAATTAGACTTTTCCTTACGGGCCATGGCGCTTTCTAATACGGTACTTTTCAAGGACTCCTTGCAAAGTCTCCTAGCCGATCGTTTGGGACCAGGAGGTTCCTCTTCCTGGACAGTCGAATCGCTGAAAATATTAGAAAACAAATTTATAAACATCATGCACTTATACATCTAACAAATGGCAAGAAAAAATTAAAAAAAAAACCTAAGTGCTCGCAATCTAGGTCGGCCAGCCCTTCTCTTCCTGATGACTGGTGTGGCAGTTTCTTGTTGCTCAGTACCTTCTGCAAGCGGCGCCTCGACATTGTTACTCTCAACTTTATTCTCCGTAGTTTCAGGCTTCTTTTGGACAGGAGGAGGAGATTCCTGCTTATCATCGCGCTTTTCTTCGGTGTCTTCTGCTTTATCCTTATCTACAATCTTTGATTCTGTCTCCGTAGAATCCTCTAGCTTTACCGAAACACCATCAATTTGAACATAATTGGTCAGCAATTCTTGAGTAAGCAGAGTGGCATTAGAGCAGCTGGATATCTTCGTCTTCTTGCCATGATCCGTATTTTCATCAGTAGTTCTAAACGTCAAGACAATCCTGTTTATGCCATTGTCCTTCTTTATAGTCTCTTGCTTGTCTAACATTGCCGAGCTTTCCTCCTCATCTTTATGATTTTGCTCTGGCGCGGGGGAAGGCGTTGTTATGACCTCCTGAGTCGCGGCATCCTCCTCACCGTCGCACTCCTTTTCCCCTTTGGGCGCCTCATCGACAATCTTCAACGGCGACGGCGGCGCTGTCACCTCTTCAGGTCCCGTTTTATCATTATCACCATGCTTTCCTAAACTCATACCCTTGTTAAACTCATTCGTCATGCTCTCGAGAATCTCGTGGATACTGACATTGTCATCCGCAATACCATTATTGGCGACGGCTGGATGTTTTTCCTTATCGCCGCCGCCAGTCTCTGTCACCGGCGGCGCCCGGCAATCCTCGGCTGTCGCTGCGGCGAGGTCATCATCGCCCGTGGACGGTGCGACGTCGGCCATGCCTATGCGTGCGACTAGCTGGCTGCTACAAATGACGAGCTTGCCGTAGAAAGTAACAACGCGCGCCTACACGTGAGACGGGCCTCATCGTGTCATACCTGCGCTCAGCTACCGGTACATGGGTCCCCCTTTTCTCAGCGAACCTTTGAATATTCTTCTCACAACCCGCCGTCTCTTGCAGACGTTCCTCTTCCGGTTCACCCTTTCCGTACCTTTGCCGCTGCTACTGCGGTCAGTCTCTTTCGGCTCCTCGCCCCACCTGCCACGCCGCTCTCCAGCGTGACGATCGATCTCACCCCGACGACGCTCTTATCGACGAGCATCGACGACGCGGACTCGTCGATCCTTGTCCGTCACCGATGGCGGGACGCCGTTCACCGCCTCTTGTCTCTCACTCTCTCTCTCGCATTCTCTGCACAGAAAGAAAAAATGTAATCACACGCACGCTTCTCTTTACTTTTACCGTCGATTTTCTTTCAACTAACTCGCGCGACAAGTCGACAATTCCTGAGCGGAGCCGCTCGACTAATCAGATCGACGATCCTAGCGCGCTGCGAGGCGCCCTGAGCCAACTGCACTAAAGTTCCCGCAGAAGAACGAGAGAGAGAAGAAAAAACATGGCCGCGCTTACTGTGGCGTGCCCCACGAACGAGCAAGCGAGACCATATTGATTGTTCAGGGACGGCGATCGGGAAGAGCGGCGGCGGAATCGTTCTTTTCGCAATCCTTTGGCTCGTTATCGGCCGGGCTTTAGCCTCAGATTAAATTAACCTTCAACGGCATTTAATTTAACCTTAATTCAGACAGTTTCTCGAGGAATAATCGTATTCTGAAAGGACAAGAAGAGGAAGCACAGCCGTGAACATTACGTAGATTATATTCATCAGATGCTGTTTTGCATAAATATGTTGAAAATATGAGTCCAAAACTGACTTCGGCAAAATAAACCTTCTCTATTTACATCATAAATATGATTGTAATCGAGAAATAGATGAGAAATAGGTCATTAAATTTTATTTGATGCAAACGCCTGTCGTGAATAAAAACGTTATTTACAATTTAAAAAGCCCTATCGCTCTATTATTATTTATTAGAATATTATTATGTAATAATTTTTATGTAAAAATACAAGTTGAAATATATCCAAAATAATTTGCCTCTGAATTAATATTCAGTACCCAAGCTTCAAAATTTTTTCCATTTAAATTTGTAATAATTTGTTACATAACATTATAAAAGTACATATGTTAAATCTCGATTCAACAAATTTCGCGCTTTATTTCTCGTCTTATTTTAATACTATATTTACCTGTGAAAAATATTCTGCTAAAGAAATCGTTCGATTATTCCTAGAAACGCTCGTACATGATAAATACGTTGCTACATAACGGGATAATGTGCATTTTACCGTCGTTACAAAGTTCGGTCATAAAATAACCGGCTACAAAGTTCGATCGACTCACAGGAGTATGCAAATTAACGCAATGGGAAAGCGGAAAATTCATCGGTGTCTAACGCGCATGAACTATAAGAAAAAAACGTTGCTTAGAGATTACGTGGCATGACATGATAAAAATATACACTGCCAGCGACCGATCAACACTAACGCTTAGAAATGACGGTCATTGTGGAAGATAAAAAAAATATATGGCGTCCCGAGTAAGCTCCCACTCTTTCAGGAACTGGAAAGGAAGTTATATCGGGAGAAATGTGTCATGTAAAATATCGAATTTTCGAGATACGGGCTTTCACTTTTTAATTTTTTAATTTTCCTTTTTCTCATCCTTATGTTAACTTTGCTCGTGTTATAATAAATTGCGATAATATCATATAAACATGTCATTTGATTTTCGTAACAAATGGAATTAATGAAAACAGATCGATAGAATTCCTTAATAAAGATAGAGATTTGTAATATCCAACATTAGAGATATAAAAATTTTTTGTTCCTATTTTCTTATGTTTAATTCTTTAAAAAAAAAATTGAATAACTTAATTCTTTGATAAGAAAATTTAAGTATGTCATGGTGAATTCTTATCTAATCCATTAATATGTACTTAGTAATCATAGTATGACAATAATAAATTACAAACATACCTTTTGAATTAAACGCAAAGTATGTGCTTTTATGTAACTTGATTTGATTCTTCCATATTATATACCTAGTCATCATAGTCTAATATATATAATAAATTATATAATTTATCAAATTGAATTAAAACCAAAGAAATAATATACTTCTACAAAATTTACACATCTTAAATTATATTTTTCAATCACAAAAAATTGAATAGGGTACAAATCGAACGAGGACAAACTTGCATCTTATTCATCACATTAATTAGTGAATATTATATATAATATATTAGTGAATTCATGATTATTCAAATGACTTACATTATTCTCTGTATTATCTCAGGCAATGAATAAACATGCATTTAATTTGGTTACAAACGGCAAAAACTTAGCATAGCTAAAAATAGTAAAGAATTTTCACAAAAACATTTACTGGGAGAAAAAATGCGGAGGAGAAAAAGCGAAAAGAAGAGAATATATGACTCGTATAAATATAAGTTTATTTACATTGCAACAGATCCTTTTGTCAAATAAGTGACAAAGGTTATTACGAGTGTAGACTTGAACGTAATTAGGGATTAAATGTTAATTAAAAATAATAATTACAACATCCTAACCGTGTGTGACGCCCTGCCGATTTGAGTAATATACATTCGTGTTTCGTAGTAGAACTTTATGAGGCGTGCTGCTGCGACATTATTGTGCCTTCGCTTTCCTTTCTTTTATTTTTCCTTTTACGAAGAGAAATTGAGTGGGGACGATAATATCCCTCTCGATTCGACTCGCATTCTCGATCTCGACGACTACGTACCGTGAACGACTCTCGTATTTATATAAATAATAATAATAATGATGAATAGAGTAATGATAAAACGTGAAAAAGTCGCTGAGAGGCTGTAATTTGAGTCGCTGAGATATCGCAAGGCCGTCTTTGAAAGAAAAGCGAGCTTCGTTGCGTATATTCTTTCTCTCCTTCTTCCTCTTTTGTGTGATACAATCTCAAGATCGAAAAAAGCGTAAACGAAGAGCGATAGGAACGGTTTACGCGTTTATTTGCGGCACGACGCCGTATTTCCCCTATATATGTGTGTGTGTGTATGTGTATGTATGCGAGAGTGTAATGTGTGTGTGTGTGAGTTTTTTTTTTTATTTAGAAAAAACGTTGCGGTGCATCGCGGTTAATGTCGCACTCTTCCGTCGCTGTACTCTTTTAATACGTAAGCGATATAAAAAGTTGAGCATTGTATTTCCCGTTGCGTACTGATGATGAATACACATCGAGAAGAGAATTACTGACGAAGGTGGTTCGATTCGCGTTTCGCGGCGACGCGGGAAAGCCGTGCAAACGTTCAGGAGACCGTTTGCAGCTGTCCCGGCGAAAACGACTTCCTCGCTTATGCAAAATGTGCGCACGCAGGCCTAGAGACGCCGATCGCACCCCTCGGTTAACATTAATCCTAATTAAATTGATTGTACCTTTTTGACCGCGAAGAATAATCGAAGTGAAAGAAATCGGCGAAAATTTATACCGAGAATCTTAAACATCTAATCTTAAATTTCTTTCTTTCTGACGATTCAGTTTTTTTTATTCCTCCCCACAAGAAAGAGAAGGAAATGATTCGTTTGAACTCTTCTGTTTGCCAAAATTGGTTAACCGAGACAGTCAGCGCAGTATTGTCTAAAGACTACTACTCGGCCGTGCAGAAATTTACATTTACGAAGTTTACATTTAGCGTGTGAAGCGTTTTAAATTCGAAAATACACGTTTCACCCTTTTCTACACCCTAACATCGATAAGAAGTTCAGAAAATATCCGCCAGCCGGAAATCTGAAATATTCGCTAACTAGTGAGCCGAATCTGTTAAGGCAATGTCCGCTTTCGGAAGCGTCTGCGAATCCAAATACGTGAGAATTTTTAAATTAAGGTGAAATACTTTCTCGCGATTTGAGCCGTTTCGCACGCTAAATCGTTCTCATACAATCGAGCCTTCAACTCGCGTACAATCAAGTTTGCGGCGACTCGAGTATTAAAAACACGCTTCTCCGTCTGTTTTCTTTTTTTTTTTTTTGGTTTACAACGTCCGAAAATATACCGTGTATACGTGTGCGTACAAGTTCTATGACTCGCTCTGTGTGCGCAACCGTCGACGAGTAACATCGGCACCTCGCTACTACGTGGTGCGCGTGATCGCTGTCCGGGTGTCCGTAGCAGTCGCGTATGGCACCAACAAGAAATATTGATAAGGCTTAACAGTGGTAGCGGTGGGTTATGGCGGCGGAGGTCTCCTCTGAGGTTCAGGCGTGTAGTGCAGGCGGGCTCGCACGTGCTGCGGGCTACCGGGCACCGAATTGCTCTCCGACAGCCTCCTGGGCGGCGGCTGGGGTGGAGAAGGTACGTAGTACGAGACGTACCTTGAAGAAGCCAGATTATTCGTCATATACATGATTGTCCTTTGGAAAAACAATTATTTACAGCTACTAATGCAGTGACCAATAATTGTAAATGATCTTCTTGACAAATAAGTACGCGTACCTTCGCGGAGTGCAGGCAGGAGACCCCTGATCGATTAAATTCTTCCTAAGGGCGAGCGGGGACTCACCGCGGCTGAATCTCGGCGGCGGCTCCGGCGAGGGAGCGCGCTCGCTGCCGAGCCTGAGGCGCACGTAGGACGCGAACCGCTTCTTCGCGGACTCCTTTGAACTGGCGCCCTGCTGCGGCGGCATCGGCGTCAACGACGACGGCGGCGATTCCTGCTTCAGCTGATGCGCGAAACGGGAGATCAACAATTGTGGACTAGTGGAGCCGTGGGTTCCCTGCGGCGGTGGCTCTGAAGGAAACCTGCGCAAGATGACAATCCTTTACTCGTGCTCTGTGTAGAATAAATATTTACAGAAGACAAATTTATGCGTCAGCAAATTTTACAAATAATTAGATTAAAATTAAGTACGTTAATTATAAGATAGCGTGCGCAGCGTTCGAGCGTCTTCCAAGGCCACTCGATTACCTTTTGCGGCTGATCATCGGGCTGCCGTAGATGTCATGCGAATAAGTCTGAGATGTCGCGGGCTTCTGCGGCGACGGTTGTGCGAATCGTTGCAGAAACGGCGAGTAACGGCCGCTGTTGTCGCACGAGGTAGGCGGCGGCGGCGGCTGAATCACGCCAGGCGGGTCGACGTTCTCCCGCCTCCAGGGCGAGTAGTCCCTGGCGAAGGGGCTCAGCGATCGCGAGACGCCTCCCTGCCATCGGTCCGTTTTGCCATTGCCGTCGCGATCGTCGTAGCGACGATACGGCGAATACGGTCGACCGTTGTCCAGATTAGCGTCCTGCGTCCTGTAAGGAGAGTACGGTCTCGTCGTCGTCGTCATCGTCGTCGTTGCTGTCGTCTCCTGTCTACCTTGACCATTCGTCGTCGCGCAGCGATTCGAGGGCGAGTAGTCGTGCCTGGTGATGCACTGCTCGTACTGCCGGTAGGGCGAGAAGGGCCGCGGCGGCGGCGGTTTCGATTCCGACTGCTCCACCGCGTCCACGGACGTCGGCGGCGAGAACGGCCGGGCGATCTCCTTCCGGCGAAGGGCGTACGGGCTGTAGGGCACGTAATTCGCGCCGTTCTCGCTGTTGGAGCGCTGGTGAAATGGCAGGAAGCTGGAGTTCAGGGATTCCTTGATGCCGCTGTTGATGTTGCTCCTCAGGAAAGCGGGCATTTCGGACTGCGCCCGCAAGTGGGCCGTCTGCTTCAGGGACACGTGGCCCGAAACTCGCTGCTGCTGCTGCTGCTGCTGTTCTCCCGGTAATCTGGAACTGAAGCACGGTTCGGATGAAATTTCGTTCGAGTTCCAGCAGATATGATACCCCCCAGGCGTGAAAGTGTGATCTGACTCTCTCGGTATATATATGTGCCATTTGTCACCCGCGATATCTATACCGTGATGACTCTGAAGAAAGCTCGACACCTAGGCATAGAGGAGTTAATGGAAGTTAGAGCGGAGCGTTAATAGTTAATGCATGCAGACAAGGACAGAGGGAATTGTCTATTACGAGGTAGGTAAACAACAGGTGTTATATACATCTTTACACTGCGCCGCAATCTTCCGGAGGATCATGCTGCGAGATTACAGAACCTGCCTCTCGCATCGTTTAACGCTACAAGTTGGTAAACGAGCTGCTTGCGAGCAAAAACTTTGCATCAAAGTAACGAGAAATTTTAGGATCTGCGAAAAGAAAATTTATGTACAAATTGATATAACTGAAAATTCTGTGATTAGAATCCGCAATCCTCTTTACTATGACTACGTCAATTTTTACTGCAACAATCTCATTCCAGCTTGCAATCATCGGAGATTCACGTCAGATGCCAAAGAGAAACGCATCGGGAAATCGATTTGCCAAAAAGAAAAATAAAAACGGCATGTGCACAGGGAGAAAATTATGCGTGCATCACGATGGACGAAGTTGGCGAGTAGGCTACGCTAAAAATGCAACAAAAAAATAGACGAAGAGAGAAAGAGAGAAAGAAACGAAAATATATTGAAATAAATAAAAAAATAATGCTTACCGTGAGTGGGGGTTGAAGGGTGGGATGTGTAACAGGCGCGTGCACAAACCAAACAACTCGAAATGAAAATCGGGCAGATTTTTGGATATTCTGAGTAGTAGTAGCGGGATAGTCTATCTGTTTCTTTTTTTTCTGTTTTCTTTTTTTTTTTAAAGTCCCTTTGGGGAATCTTTGAACGATTTGTTCGGACGGGAGCGGGGGGAAAGGAGAGAACGAGGGAGGGAGAAATGCTACGCCGCGCTGCCTCCCTCAAGCTCAACGCTGCAACACAATTCAACACGCACGCAAACTTTTAATTCGAGAAAACTAACTGTAAATATTGATTTTTTTTTTTTTTCAAAATAGTGATCAGCGATCAGAAATCTGTACTGGATGTTTCGGGGGTGTATCGCGTCTTCGGGCGCAAATTCTCCAGACAAATTCGCAAATCGATCATTTTCCAGTCGCAAAAATCGATACGGAATCGCGATGACGCGATAACTACGGAACACCTCGTACAAGCGCTAATGACCGACAAATTAATTCGCAAAACACTTCGTTCAATTTTAGAGCAGCTTCATTGCCTCAACCCACGATGGAAGTGTGTTAAGTGTGTAAGATTTTTTTGAAACCGCGTAAAACACGTACGTAATTATTGTAAAAAATAAAGTAATTAAAAAAAAAAGAAAAAAAAAAAATTTATTAAAAAACTGAGATCAGTGTCTTTATTAGTCAGGAATTTCATGCTGTGTTTAAAATTCGCGATTTCGCTGTCACACCAGCCTTGTCGGCGATTATATTACCAACATGTATTTCGTAACATATTATTAATCATCCTAAATATGTTTAAACTACGAAAGCAGGACGAAAAACGTTCCTCATAGCTTGGTTCCCACCTTGGTTCTAGCTGCCGCATAACCTTGCCGAACCATTGACAGCTAGAGTTCGTTAAGGCAGAATTCGTATTGCCATCCTGGGGCACGTCGTACTTGCGGATGAACGGGTGCTCCATAAGCTTGTGGTACTTTGGCCGGTGCTTATAGTTCTTTGTAAGGCAACAGCTGACGAAGTTCCTAAACTCCTTGGAAAAAGTCGTGTCCGTCGGGAGAGACGGGGGATCGTCTTGTACTACTCTGCTCAGTACCTGTGACAAGTGAAATAATAAAATAATAAATATAGAAATGATAAATAAATGTCAACGTGCAGAAAGGAATAAAAGAACTCTAAAATTTCAGTTTCTTTTCGAATACAATCATTTTAGAATATAAAATGTAGGAAAAAAATGTGAAATAAATAATTATTTTCTAATAAATTTCTGATACATGCTTTTATTATATATGCAATACATATACTGCATATCTTTCACAACATTGTTACAGAGATCTAAAAATTCAAAAATTGTTTTCTGAATTTTCAAAACTTACCTCGAAATCAGTCTTGCAGTCTCGATAAGGAAATACTCCCGTAGCTAGTTCCACTAGAGTAATGCCCAGACTCCATACATCTGCCCTTATATCATAATCTGGTTTGGTAGGATCAGGAGGATCTATCCTTTCAGGCTGCATAAATGATAAAAATGCACATGATTACTTCTTATTATTCACCAAATTTAAACGTTCTCTAATACTGTAATACACTCACAGCCATATACGCAGCACATCCCGCACTTCTCGTCTTCGCCTTGCTGTCGACCAATCTACCAGATATCCCAAAATCGCACAATTTTACCCCTCCCGATTCATCCAGCAATATATTACTAGGTTTCACGTCTCTATGAATTACACCATGCTGCTCTTTCAGGTACGACAATGCCTTTACTGTCTAAAGAAGAAAAATTCTGTAATCTGTGACTTTTTTATATTTAAAATATAAAGATAATACTCTTTGGAGCTTGTAACAGAACATTTTATAAGTTCCATTGTAAGAAACTTACTGCTACTGTAACTTTGCCTAAAAAATCCTCTGGTATCGCTTGTCTACAGCGCTTCAACAGCTTATCCAGGCACGTCGCCATTAATTCCATGCAGATCCACACGTCGGACTCAGTGATAAAGCAACCTAGGCACTGCACTATGTATGGACAGTCGTGCGACTTGAGCACGACATCAAGGTCCATGATTATCCTTTTGTTCTCCTCCGCGTTCCCAGAGCGTCGCATCTGCTTCACGGCAATCACCACGCCGCTGGGTTTGTGCCTCATTTTGACAACATGTCCGCAGGTGCCGTTACCAAGCTCACCTAGATGCTCCAAATCCTTCATCTCCGTCTGATACCTCTGGCCATTGATGTTCAGGATGCCGTTCATCTTCATGATCTCCTGCAACTTTGACTCGAATTCACTGTCGTGTTTCTTTGGCGGTACCATGTGAGACACCGGTAGATCCAGCTGCCTTCTAGGTCGCGTCGGGGTACCCATGTCTCCCACTATTGAGAAACATATGAAGCAAGCTGTATCACTCTTTAAACATTTGTTTCCTTATATTAATTCCATAATAATTATTTTTATACATTTAAACAAATAAATAAGTTTGTATAAGTTTTTACCAGATATTTGCTTAAAAAATATCCAGAAATATAATATATTAGAATATTAGATGAATTAAAATGGATAAAAATATTTATTTTAATTTCAGACGTTAAAAACTTATAATTTTAACAATAGTATTGATTTATATTTTAATAGTTCTCAATTTAATATTAATCTTATACTATATTTCTAAAGTTTATTATAACATTTATCTCATTGTTGCGTATATAAAATTTTTTGTTGTGTGTTTATATAATCATTTTATTTTATTTGAATATATTAATTATACCAATTATATTGCAACGTTATATATGTAACAATAATAGCAATAAAATAATGAAATGTTTAAGATCTAGTTATAGTTTAGCAAAACAAATAAATGAAGCAGTGAACAATCCATACTCAACAAAGATAAACAAACAGATGATAAAACCTGAGAAGAAACTTTATTTTGTCATTCAGCAAGGATCAACATCAGACATAACGCGATGTAACCAGCCGTGAAAACTCGCGAAATCAAGAGTGAAAATCACGACAATCAACATAACCTGTACAAGTAGGATTGTGCGATTGTGGACGACAATGCGTCGCCAGAAGGTATCGATCGAAAAGAAGGATCTAGCGTCGAGATTCGCGAGGATTTTTGCACGTTCAGAGCGAAAACTTACGTTGTCGGGGTCTGCGGAGCGCAGGGCTAGACATGGGGCCCGATGACGACGACGTATGCAGGCCCATGCCCGAACCCACAATCTCGCCGCCTTGTCTGTCCCTGTCCCGCGATTCGTTCTCCGCCCGCAACCGTTCCTCCAGGTTCATGATCTTCTTCTCCAGGGTGCTCGACATCGCGCCCGCGCGCGCGGTAAACTTCACGCTGTTACGTGTTTTCGCACGTCAGGCCACACGAATGCCAGGCTCACCGGGCTCGCCGCACCGCCGTCGAGCACCAGATATTTGACAATTTTCGCATCACTCTACACGCTATCCCTTTTTGGCAGCGAGCACTGCGCCGCCGGTCTGCACGCGTTCACAGGTCTGCCAACCACAATGAAGAACTCGTTGCAGTGTTATTCGTAGACTAAAAGGTTGGGTTAGGTTGCATCAACGAGCAATACAAAACAGATCTGACGCAAGGTACATTTTCACGCATGCGTAACAAAGCAGTCACATACATGTATGCAAATTTTGCGTTCTAGAATCGAAAAATAAAGAAAAATAATAAGTACACTGTGTTTAAATAAAAAGAACAAAGATATATATGTATAGATAATATAGATATTACAAATTATTAAATATTTAAATTTACATAAAGTTACTGATAAAAAATATGTAAAAAAATTTGATAGTTATTGAAAGTTTTGCATCATTGAACTTTATAAAGCCTGCATCAGACTGCATGCAACTTGGTGCAACATTCACAAGCGATCTAGTAAATTACTAAAAATGCTGTGTGCTGTATGGTGCATTTTTAGTAGTTTACTAGATCGCTTACGAGTTGCTGCAAATTGCAGTCCGATGCAGGCTTTATCGAGCTCAATACAATCGAGAACCGCATAGAGATATCACATCACTGGTTATGTCCGATTGTGTTTTATTTTGTTTATGTCCATGTTTCCAGTGACATTCCTATCACTAAAACATGGCGAGGTAGTATGTTGATATTTACCTGAAGTGCATCTTCGTTTAACGAGTGTAGGGAAGCTTTAAATCTGTCAACGTACATCTGCAATTCGAGTGACTTGCGAAGCAATGCACTCGGTCAGTGCCAGTTTACCGAGTTCCACGGATGTGAATGATGCTTCGACTTTGATTAAACGAAATCAAAATTGTCAGGCGACTGACGAGAGTACTGGTGAATCATGCGGCGAAACTAAAGGTCTGCATATTCTTGATGAATTCCGCAAATTGTACGAAAGTCGCATCGAAAAGGTCGATCGAATATCGGATGGCGAATCTGACCGAGTTTCCGTAAGCATGAAAAATTTTCCATCATTTTACTCCATTTTATTTACACGTTTTGTGCCGATGCTCAGAATCACAGCTGGAAAATGTTGGCTTTGCTTTCTCAATGTGTTGTTAAAAAATTACACTTTGCAGATGAAGCTGCAGATAATGAGCGATTGGATTAAAGATTTAGGGGAGCAGAATACAATGTTGGTCCATACGGTGGAAGATTTAGAACAGGCTGCATGCAGTAGAGTTAAAATGTTAGAAGAGAAACTGAAGCAATCATCGCAGATAGTTGTAGATAATTTAACAAGATCAAATCATTCTGAAAAGGTAAAGTAGATATCTAGTTTATTAGATTATGTCAATAATAATCTTACAATAATCAAGGTGTAACAATTTATCTATGTATAATAGGCTCTAAATACTCTTTCAAATCGTGTTAACCAATTAGAAAAGGATGAAAAATATTTACAACAAAAAATAGAATATTTGCAAAGTGACATTAGAGGACTGTTAGAAGTAATTCGACGTGCACGTCAGCAAAATGTTTGGAGTCTTGAGGGTATTACATTCTTAGAGATTCAGCCTGAGAATATTCCAATTCCAATAGAGTAAGCTTTTTTATCTATGTTGTCTCATAATGAACATTTCACATTCTTACAATGTTTATTAAATATAAAATTTGTTTTATTATTGCAGCTGCATCTGTGGTCAGGTAAATATGTGTGTGAACGCAACCAAAAAGCTTAGACTTATTTTAGATATAGAACATGGTAAAGTTCAAAGATCAAATTATCTGATAAACAAAAGCATGTAATGCGACTACCGTGTGAGCTGAAAACTTTTTCTTTGATCCCTACACTCGTTATTAAATTTTATTATTATTACACACCATATATGAATAAACTGCCAATGATTTTATTTAATGGAGTACTATACTTTTGGGAAATTCTTTTATATAGCATTAGCGATTTATTTGGTATTAGCAAATGTTTTTGGTGTTATATTTAATAATGTATCTTTGAATCAGGAACAAACAGACACTGAACATGTAAAATCCTTGAATTTGCAAATAGAACAATTTCAAGAAAATGAAAAAAAGATGCTCAGGTAAGATATGTGCAAAATATATATTAGCAAATATATAACAATTATTATTATTTCTGCTGTGACTACTGCTACTGCTACTGTTATTATCTTATCTGCATTGATATTTAATCAATATCTACTTTGTAATTTTTTATTCTATAGATTTAATAATCTGTTGTAATAATAATTAAATTCTAATCTGCAATAGTAGTATTATGTTAAAGAGAAAGTTGCACTTAAAAGTTCTTTCTTTAATGTATGTTTAAATGTGATAAAATGTTCATGTATTTTTCAAATTCTTATTACTGGTTTGAGAAAATATAATTTTGTATTTCCTTTTTTTAATATTTTTTACATGCTTATATAAAAATATTTTTTCAGATCACAATTTGAGTTTGAAGAAAAAATAGCAGATCTCAAGACAGAATTATCAATGAAGGATGAGACAATAAAAAATTACATCTCCAGACTACAGTGTTTTTACGAGAAACTCAAGGAACATGTCAAACAAACAAATCAAATTATTAGTCACTCATTGATCACTTCTGATCAAGATTGCAATGTAAGTGCATTTCTTTTAATTATTGTACAGACAGAAAAGTGCTTTTGGCAAGTTTTATTCTGGATATCAATTTTTATAGAATAATTTAGAGGCAATCATGTTGTACTGCATATAAAAGCTAAGGCAAAAAATTAATTTTACATTTTGTAAGCAAGATTATCTCACGTTCCCAATATCGGGCTGAGAGTCTCTTAAAAATATATTGCTGTTCAGATTATCTTAATACCTGACATTTTGGAAAGTATATTAGACGCGAAAGATACGGAAAACAGAAACTTACGGCGGCAACTCCAGCATGTTGAATCCAAGCTTATGGTACATACTTATGAAAATAATATTGATGCAACAAATTTGAAAGTACAATTGGAAGAAAAATCTAACAAAGTGCAACAACTGGAAGAAAAAGTGGCCCAACTAGAAAAAGTTTGTATTTTATGTTTAAATATTTATTTATGAATTAATTTTATTTTATTCAATTATAATTATAATATTCAATTTTATGTTTTTCTCTCTTTTTCATTTTTTCTTTGTACATTGTATCTTTATTTTAGGAAGCTGAAAAAACACAGGGTACACTGACGGCGGAGATCGTTACATTGGAAAAACAAAATTATCACGCAAATGTAGGAAATCTTTTAAAAGACGATCTGATCAAAGAAATGCGGAAAGAACTGAAAGAAGCGACTTTAGAGGTACAAAATCAATGTGTGAATTTTTAAAAATATAAACTCACTCTTTCTACGTTTGTAGAAAAATCTCCCGACTTTTTCTCCTTACGTGTGCAATTCTCATGGTCGTGTTCTTACTCTCGCTAAAGTGGAATCTGCCTATAAGTCCTCTGAGAAATTTCCATTGTCAAACCTCCTACGTATATCCACACAGCAAAAGAGTGACAGATTATACCTGCATGGCGATTCTACGAATGTATTAAATTATGGGAGACAAAATGTATCAACAATCAATGCAAAATTACAAAATCGATCTGTTAGCCTGCAAAGCCATTCTCGACAACGCACAAATATTCAAGCTAATCGATATAAGTACTTAAAGAATATTGACAAGAAAATTCTACGGACTGCTAGAAAATTGTCACCTCCGTGTAAAGATAGCAATTTGGAAGATAGTTATTTATTAGTTGCATCACATATTCAAGACAAGGCTAATAATACAATCCCGAAATAAACTGAGTTGGATTGAAATGTAAATTACTGCATTAAGCTATTTCTATAATATAATTTTTCAACAAATTTTATATTTTTATTAAATTTCTTGACAAAAATTAGCACTTTTTGCGAGAGTGTTGAAATTAATGCTGAGAATTTTATTTTTTTTAGAGCCTGTATTATGAAATCCGATGATAAATCCATAAAGTCTTAAACCATATTGGATGTTTAGATCTTTGCTTTAAATAAATTATGAATTCACACGCATTTGTAATAAGTTTGTGTATTATTAACGCATTTAAAATAATCTAGTAAGTTTGTTCTACGATATTTGCGAAAAACGAAATACGTCAACATGATTGCCTTGCTTACAAAATTAGTCATAAATTTCAAATAAACCGCTTTTATTATATAACAAATATATAATTAAGAAACAAAGCAATTATTCGTGAATTATGCAATATGTTTTATTTATTTATCATTGATCTAATTAATAGCGTAATATATACTTTTTACTTTACAAAATACAATTTTTGCGCACTATCAATCATATATACAATTTTAATAATTCAGGAATAATTGTTTAATTTAAAAATTTTTATTGACAAGTATGTCATGATAAATAATATATGCAATAATTTTAGTTATGTGCCAAAGTTTTGTTAATATATGTTTATATATTCTCATATGATTTCAGGATACTTCTTCTCGGAAAGTCTACATCAATACAAATAATTTATCAGAGGTCAGTCCAATCAAATGACATAATTTTGACATAATTTGTACAGAATATAATACCTAATAATGATTTTTTTTTTTTCAGGAGAATTCTTCGCCTTCAACAGATATTACACATTCTAAGGTTTCTTAATTTTTTGTACACGCGTATTTAGTGTATATTTAAAGAAGAGAATCTTTATTTGCATTTTTAAAAATATTTATTTATTTATTTTATTTCTCTTTTTAGGATGAATTTATATCATTCTTGAATAGCACAAAAAATCATGTGCAGAAAGAATGCGAAATATTGTCCAGCTTAAAGCTTGAGCTAGGGAAATTCCTTGAAAAATTAACTATGAAAGATGATGAGGTAAAGAAACAAGATATTTCCTAAAATTACAATAGAGTTAAAGTAAATATTATTACACAACATTAATTATTACTAATTATTTAGAATTAATCTTGTAGCATGTAATCTATATAATGCATAATTTTTCCAAAAGAATATATTTTTTAGGTGTGTTTGAATGGCTGCATTATGTCTAACAGTTGTGCAAATAAAAATAAACATTGCGTAGGCGGCATATCGGACAAGCTTGTCAACTGTATTGAAATTATAATCAGGATGTATTCAGAAAGAGAAAAAGAAATTAGTCTGTTTGATTGTATGGTATGTATATGATGCACATGTAAGACTTGTTTTAATTATTGATTATTTTGTGAAAATAATCATAGCCCTAGTTCTGTTTTATTTTGGTCATTGTCGAGTTTTCTCTGTTTATAGATAAAAAAAGAAGATAATCACTGCGTGTGCGGCGATTCTAAAGATAATAAAGTAAGATTGCATGTTTTTGTAGTATTTATTTTAAATTATTTTGGCTGTGATCCACTTGACGCTACAAATGCTTTGAAGCGTTCTTTCTCTCTTTTTTTATTGAAAAAAAAGAAAAGGATCGTCTCGAAGCATTTATAGCGTCAACCGCAGTTTTTATTACATAGCTAATTAATATATCTTGTGCTATAAAATTCAATAATATATTTTCCAGTCAAATGTAAACACCAAACTGCACTTCAAGCTGATGGAGGAATTCAGAATATGCACTGTAGAAGCTCAAGCAGCAACAGAAGATATTCGCGAGGAGATAAACACGATTGTTTCGATATTTAATTCACAACACCAAAACGTATGTTTGCGTTAATAAAGAAACTGCCATAAATGTCTATGGCAGGATTAATGATTGACGCTAATTCAATATATTTGCAGTATGAGGAATTGAACAAAATGGCTACTAATGTACAAAGTTGTTTGGCAAGAACGCGAGAAGGACTTATAGAAGAAATAAATCGATTAGAACTTCAAGTAATATATATATATCTGTTTATGATACCAAAATATATGTTTATGATACCACTAAAATATCGTAATTCTATTTTTATTCTATCAGGAGGAGGAAAGACTGAGGCACAGTGAAAGAATTGTAAGTGGCAAGCTTAAATTAAAGGATATAAAAAATGAAATTAATCTTGTCCAATCAGAGCTGTCTCGGTGCATTAATGGTATACAGGAGGATATACAGGTATGGAAAATTTCTTAAAACTACTTGTATTAAGTGTTTTGCTAGTTATTTCGTCATAGATAAAGTTTGAAATAAATTTCAGAAATCCAGCGAATGTGGATACACAGAAGCATGCATCAGTAATGATTTATTAACGACGCTAACGGAAGAAGTTGAGCAAATATTGATAAATTTGCAATTATTTCAAACTCAGGTTGGTTCAAAAAGAGATCAACTTTAAATGTGATATTTCAACTTCTAGACTTTTCAAAGACATATTTCTTATATAAATATCATCTTTCAGGGTGGTTGTGTAACGTCAACACTAAAAGGATTAAGAAGTCAGCTATGCATTATAGATTATTCTTTAAAGGATTTACAGAAAAAAGCTGATGAAGCGGTGAGTGGCTTTTAAGAATGCCATATTTATATTATTTGTAAACTCCAAGTGCAAAATATTATCTGTCATGAATTTTCAACTATCTGTGCAGCTGTTGAATAACGAAGTTTCAAAAACGATATTCTGTGAAAGAGAAAGCAGATTAGGTAAACTCGAAGAAGAAATTGATTGTGCACATACAAAAATGCAAGATGTATTAGAAACTTTTCTTTCCACAAAACAAGAAGAAAAGGTTATTCTTTATTTTCATATATTAGATAAAACAAAATGTTCGTTTTTTATTCATGTTTTTCTCAAACTAAATGTGAAAAGCACAAAATAAATTTTTAGATATCAACATTTTTTTTGCAAATTATTTTTATATTTCAAATTAAACCTTTTTTTCCCAAATTTATTCTTATGTATATTTCGGGCTAAATTGCTTATTCGTAAACAAAAATATTTGTTACATAAAAACATCTGTTGATAAATACAATGGAGGAAAACATATTTTTTCGTATAGTTCAGAAAAACGAACTAGTATATTCTGATAAATTTAATGTATTATTAATTATAAATTTAAATATTAATTATAAATACGTATAATATACAGTTTGCTAAAATTATTGACATAGTAAATATTATTGTTTTATAGGAGCAGTCTTCTCTACCTTACACCTTTGACAATCAGGTATTAAAACAAGTTATTACAATATAATTATTGTATATAATTATATGTAAATAATTATATGTAGAAGTATTAAAAATATATATAAGATATGTAAAATTATATTCTATTTTACAGGAAGTAAATGACATAATAAAAACGAAAGAAGATTTACATAAATTAAGGAAGGAATATGACGACCTAAGACTTAACATGGTTCAGGTAAATAAATAGATGTAATATGTATAACAACTTTTAGAAATTATTTATTTATAAATTATATGCAAAATTTCTATGTGTGTATAGCAAACATGTCAGATGCAGAATGATGACAAATTAAATAAGTGGAAAAATCGTGTAACTGACTTGGAAACTGAAATTAGGATGTTGCAGCATGAGGTAACTATAATGTTATTTAGTTAACTGATTTAACAAATTTTGTTCTTGATCTCGAACTATACAACAATGTGTTGAAACAGGTGAAATGCAAACAAGAAGCAAATAATTTTTTGAAGAATAGTATCCAATTCATGGAGAAAGAATTGACTGCTGTACGAATCAAAGCGGAGAATTATAGACAATGTCATAGCAAAGATAACATGGAATTGAAAAAGAAAATAATAGAACTGGAAAATATTGTAAGCATTACCGGTATACAAGTATGAAATGCGGATTCTTTTTCCAAAAAAAAAAAACACGTTAAATTCGGAAGAATGATAAAAAGTAATTTATTCAAAGTATGCTCCATTGCTAGTTATACATTTTTCCCATTTTTCGGGTAATTTGTGGATACCACGCCAGTAAAAATCTTCCCCGTTTGCCGCGAACCATTCATCGAGCCATTTTTTCACATCTTCGTACGAACCAAAGCGCTGCTCAGCAAGTGCGTGACCCATCGATGCAAACAAGTGGTAATCGGAAGGAGCCAAGTCTGGTGAGTAAGCCGCATGGGCTAGCACTTCCCAGCTGAGTGCTTCCAACGTGTCGCGAACCGATTTTGCCGTATATGATGGAGCATTGTCATGGAGAAAAATGATCTTGTGTTGCCTTTTTCGATATTCTGGTCGTTTTTCGAGTAGCGAACGGTTCAAATCGATCAATTGTTGTTGGTAGCGTTTGGTATTAACCGTTTCACCAGGCTTTAACAGTTCATAATAGACCACACCCTTCTGGTCCCACCAAACACAGAGCATCGTCTTCCTGCCAAAACGATTCGGTCTTGCGGTTGATGTGGATGGTGCGCCTGGGTGTATCGATTTTTTGCGCTTGGGATTTTCAAAATATATCCACTTTTCATCTCCAGTAACGATACGATGCAAAAACGACTTTCTTTTGTATCGTTCGAGCAAAATTTCACATGTGTTTTTGCGCCTCTCCATCTGCCTCTCGTTCAACTCATGTGGTATCCATCTGCCGACCTTCTGAATCTTTCCCATCTCTCGTAGGCGATTGGAAACAGCTTGTTGACTAACGCTCAATTGCTCTGCGAGTTGTTTTTGTGTTTGTGAATCGTCTTCGTCCAACAATGCTTGCAATTCTACATCTTCGTATCTTTTTGGTGGTTTTCCGTGTTCCTTGTCTGCAACATCGAAATCACCACTTTTGAAACGCCGAAACCATCGTTCACACGTATCTTGCGATGGAGCATGTTCACCATAAGCTTCTCGAAGTAATCGGTATGATTCAGCAGCGGTTTTCTTCAAATGAAAACAAAAAATTAACACTGCCCGCGAATGCTCTTTATTTGGCACAAATTTCGACATATTGAACACAGCAAAACAATACTATGCAAACACTTTTTCAATTTATCACTTGTGCGCGTTGACTTTTGTTGATGGCACAACTAAATAGCATATACTTCAAATCTTTATACTACACACTGCACCATCTGTTGTCTCAAATCCGCATTTCATACTTGTACACCGTATATAAATTTTTATACATGTTACCAGCGAAGCCCGAAGAATCGGCAATCCCAAGATTCTATCTATTTAATTGTAAGACAATCTTTGGATTGCCGATTCTTCGGGCTCTAACAATACATACATCATGTGCGCGCGCGCGCGCGTGTGTGTGTACAAAATTATGATAAATTATAAATACTTTTAAAACTCCATGTGTCTTTAGATCAAAACGCAGAAAGAAATAGAAAATAATCTTAGAAAAAATTTAAATGATGCAGCGAATGTTAAGAAATCTGCAGAAATCTCAAGTGCTTTTGTAAGTAATATCAATATTTTAATTATACATATTATATATATATATATATATTTTTTTTTTAATTAAAATTTATTTTTATTAGCAAATGGATTGTGTGACAGAAACAGTGCTTTCACGTTGCGACTATTCATCCAAACATGAGGTAATCATCATATGAATTTTTATTTTAATATTTATTATTTAATTTATAATTACTAATAGTTCACGTATGATATGTGACATACAAATTTTATAATAATATGAAGACATATATTTACTTACAAAAAAATTCATAATAATTTCTATTTTTCTTATTTATTTCAGAATACATGTGAATTATTTAAAATTGTACAAGACGCAGTGCAGTCTGCAAAACTGACGGTGCAAGATCTTGAAAGTGAACTTAAAAAATTGGTATATTCTTGTTGCTGTTGTTATTTTATCAAAACAACTTGTTACATTGGACAACTAAAGGGATTGTTACAAAAATCTGTTTGCAGATACGTGAAGAATCATCGTTTTCTTCTGTTTCTGCAAGATCTGTTGCGGCACTGACGGATTTATTAGGAAAATGTAAAGAAAAATTGGATGCTTGCTGTCATGAGTTAAGCAAACTTAAAAGTGCTGTATATTCCAAAGAGAAACTTGTGAGTTATATTTATTATTATTATTATTTGGCATGACTCTGCAGGTTTATCGTCAATATCTGAATATTTTTTATACAATCTTTTTGTAGTATAACGCATATAACATTGTTTTTACAAATCAATATTCTAAGATTGAACTTTTAACTTCAATTTAGGGTAAGATATTTTTTTTTTTTTTTTTAATTGAATTTTTCTTGTGAATAGAGACAGTATTTACTTGAGAAAGTATTGCAGACATAATTGAGTGTAAATTTAATAACCAAATCATTTATTTAGTTGGAAAACTTAGAAGAAGTTATACATATACAACGGGATTCTTTGACAATGAGCCAAGCTGAAGTAAAAAATCTCCATCAAAAACTGCAAGATAAGGTAAATGGAATAATCAATAATGTATATTATAAGCAATATAAAGAAGACTTTACAATACTGCGATAATAATTTTTTATTAAAGAGTTTGTATATAATGTTGCGTTTTTTTTTAAATTAAATCAAAAGTTATATGCGCTATCTAACAAAGAATTAAGAATTATTGATCGAAAAATTATTACTTTCCATTATTATTATTATTCGCGTTTTTTCTGTATGCAATGTGCACATTGCATATTGACAAACGATACGTTTATTAAGTATAAATTCTAGCTATTTGTCAAGAACTTTGAACTTTGAAGGTATGTATTTATATGATATTGAAACATAAAATAAAAATCTTCTTACAGCTTGATAAGCAAAGCCTCATTATCACGCAATATGAGAAAGAGAAGAATGAATTGTTAAAACAGGTTTGTTCTTTTTTTCGCATTTATGTCACAACAGTAACAATATTCGTGTCTCGACATTATGTTGTACTTTGCAGAATGAACTCCAAATTCAGACTATCGGGCATTTACAGAATGCCGTTGTTGAAGCTAAGAGAAATTTGGATCAGATGAGTCATAAAACGATGAGCGACGTGAGTGAGCTGAGAACCGCGATACCGTCTTCAGTCTTTAGCCATAGAAATGTGCATGACGTTTAAGTGTGAATTACGAATAGACAAAATTGTTATTTAGCTTTTGCGCCAGAATGTATTTATTACAATTATAAATAATGCCAGTAATGTGATTATTAAAAATGTGACTCTTTGAAGATATGGATTTACAATTTTCTGCCTTTAACGTTTTTACGCTTAAGTCTGTTACGTTTTTACGATTACGTTGCGACATTGCGAATGCAGAGGATATAATGAGCGCTATGCATGATGTGTGTGCGTTTAATCGACGCGTTTAAAGTTTTTGCCGGCTGCATTCAAATTTCCTATTTGGAAAGCGAAAGAGTGTAATGTGTTATCTGGATTAATACATGCTCCGGATAAGCTGCAAGATTTGCAGTTGTAATACGCAATTAACAAAATAACACAAACTACGTCGTACGTGAGTGTTTCTCTGCTTTTAGACCTAAAAGAACGGACCGTACGATAAATGCATTCTAAGTGTCTTTACAGCTTCGCGAGAAAGATGAAACCATTCGTCAACTAACAATCTGTATCGATGAGACGCAGCATCAGTACAATGAATGTTTCACAGAGGTAAATTGGAATCATTTATGTCAATGAATAATTTCTTGATTTATTTACATATTGTTAAATATTAATAAACTTAATTTTATACGCGCAGGCAACTAGCCAGGATGTGTTACTAGATTTGCAACGAGATGCTATCGACAGTCTGCATAAAAGAATTCGTTGTTTGGAATATGACAAGTATTTGAATGTCACTATGCTGCATACAATATATAATTCGATTCTAAATACAGTACAGGTATGGTATAAAATATAGATAAATTTACCTTCGCATTCTATATCCTTATTTTCAAGACTTTAACAATTAACAAGGTGTTAAGAATAGAAAGTTTGATTGTAGAAACTTTATTTTTAACAACTTACATCGATGGTACTTGAAACAAAAAAGTTGTAAATTTTCAATAAAGAAATATGCATGTCAAACAAGTGTCATACTTCTTATATATTATATATTTCTGATAATTTACTTGTCGATACTGAGTGATTAAATAATTATATGTATTGCATATGCGTATAAGTTTATTATAATAATCTGATCTTGATTAAGTGATCTTATCTGAATTTTTCAGAAACAAATGCATGGTCGCTCAAAAGATTTCCCGGAGCTGAAATCGAAGGTATATTACTGAAAATATTTCTGTTTTATGATGGGATCTCTGTCTTTATATATTTTGTATTGTATCACAGATGGATTTTATGCAGGCGGAAAATTCCTCCAAAATCAAATGCACAAGGAAATCGTGCACAATATGTCCTGAAGACAAAAATTGCGACATACAAGACTTAGAGTACTCTTCAAATGGCATCACATGTAGAATGTTATATATGAAAGAATATCCAGATAATTTGAGATGTAAGATAAAATCTAAAATTAAAAAAAATAAGTAAAATTATAAGAAATATTTGCATGTTAAAATGGCACGTAGATTTGTAACTGCCAAGAATATAGATAAGAATTAAATCAATTAATATTTCAGATAAAGAAGTGGAGATGGATAGTATCGCCGAAATACAACGATTAAAAATGATATTATGCAAGATTCAAGATATCGACAGCGATTTAAGATGCAAAAATCCGCTACCTGATCATCAATACTTCATATCGGAAGTTCACAATTTGTCGAAGAAACTAGAGCACATTGAGCAGAAGGAAATTGCATATAAAAAAGTTGTATTAAAACTACGAGATGCGGAAAAAGAGGTAATCACCTAAATTCTCTTGTTCCTACGCTTGTTTAATATATCTATCCTATGTGATAAAACAATCATTATATTTATATTAGTTTTTAAAAAGAAAATTTATTAATGCTAACTGAAATTTGTAGATCAAGATCTTGATGGACCAAGCTGTTAGTAAAGAAGAAATCATTAGGGACCAATCCTGTGAACTTGAAAGCCTTCGAAACAAATTGTTCACAAAGGATCAAGAATTAGAGGAGATTCTACCCGAATTAACTATGTTCGAGCGGGAGATGGTGGCTATTTTGTGTGATCGAATACATTCTTTGAAAACTCTGCTTCAAGACAGATCGAACAACATGGTTAAATTGCAAGCTGATTACGAATTGCTTAAGGTACTTTAAGATATAGAATGTATCTATTATATAGCAGAGAATAGACAACAATTTGCATCTATTGATTTATCAATCATGTATTTATTCTAGAATGAAAATTCTATATTAACGAGGCAGATTCACATCACTGAAGTCCAGGCTAAGAAAGATATCTCTCACTTAAAGAAAAAGGTAAATTACAAATAATTTCTTGTATTTGTTAAAAAGATGAATATTTTATAATTATTCTTTTTAAAACTTATTTGTAGCTCAATGAGGTACAATTAAAATTGCTCGAAACGGAAGATAATTATCAACGAATAATTGAAGGTTTTAATAAAACTGAGGAACAGCTAATGTTAACAGCAGTAAAAGAATCTAACTCGCAAGAAATGATAATTATGGTAATGATGATAATAATAATATGTCATTATATGAAATAGAGATTTCTTTTTTACTGTATTGGAAGCGTATAAATTAATTATTCATTCACATATTTTATTTAGGAACAGGACTTCAATTCAAAAATTGAAAAATTAAAGGATGAAACGATCAATCTTCATGATTTGTTGACTGAACTACGCAAAGAATTGGAAAACGCCAGAATGGAACTTGAATTAAAGACTAATGAACTTCATCAAACGCAAGATAAATGCAACAATTATAGTGATCAATTGGATATGCTACGTGAAAAGGTACGTGTGTCCTTTCCTTTTGTTATAAAAAAATATTGAATTATACGAATAATCTTTATGTTAACTTTTCTGATATTTTTAGCTTCAAAATGAACAGAAAGAATTAACGAAAATCAAAAAAACAAACCACGACTTGATTCATCAATTGCAGAAATATACGTACGACAATTATCATCTTAACGAAGAGAAAATTTCACTTGAACGAAATAATTCCGTATATATAAAGGAGGTATAATATTTCTTCTTCTTATAATCCTTGAGAAAAGATATTTTAATAAAAGAATAAAATATAAAAGATTTCAGATGTTTTCTTAGTTTCGCACTTATGATAATTTCATACTTTATTTCATACTGAGTTGTTATGTTCATTAGCTTGAAGACATGCGCAACTTTTTACTCGACTTAAAACGGGAATATCATACAAAGGACCAATCTCTAGCATGTATGTCAGCTGACTTAAGTGAAGCAGCTGTTAATAGCTGGAATCTTTGTCAGGAATCTGAAGATATAGTTTTATGCATTCGTGGTTTTATGGAACAGCAGAAAAAACGTAATAAAAACTTACTGCAAAACTTAGAAAATAAGACGCAGCTTTTAAATCAACTAGTGTATGACAAAAAGTAAGTAAAACATTCAATAGACTCTAAATATTTTTCTCATATCTATTTATCTTGAAAGTATTTTTATTTCCGTTTGGTCTGTGCATATTTATTTAAATAAAAATTATTTTTTAGAGCTTTATTAAATAAACTCAAGCGAATGAAACGTACCAATTTATCGCTACAGAGATTGAGAAGAAAGAAAAAAGAATTAACTAATAAAGGTTTTAAAAAAGTGTATCATATCTCGCAATCAGTCGTAACACATCAGAATGCAAACAGTGGTCTAATTGCGAGTCCGAATTATACAAATGATTTATACAAGGTTGGTATTCGACGAAATTAAAAAAAGTACCATCAGAATTTCTTGACGTTTTTTATATTTTCAGAAATGTTTCGTAGAATCAATTAAAACTGATTCAAATATATCAACTTGTGGCAGTTCATGGTGGTAATTTCTCAATATGCATTTTTATTTTATATGCCATTGATTACTTCCTCGCACATCATCTATTATGATGTGTGAGAAAGTAAACAATAGCATGAAAATAAAATGAATAATAATGTTGATAGTGAAACGGAATCCAACACTTCACTGGAAGAAGAAAGCCATGATTATGGTTATCAATCGTCTTCTGCAAGCAAATGAAGAAGAAGAAAGAAAAGATTCACTTTGCTAAAGACTGAAGAAAAAATGGAAGTTTTCTTCTTATTTTTATGTCGACTATTGTCCCGAGTATCCATTTGATACATTTTGAGCTAAAAATTTTGATAGTTTTTGGCGAAAATTGCCAAATGTTTTTAGATTTCTAGAAGAATTTTACATTAATAATATCAATTATTAAAATTAAAATGGATACTTGGGTATTGATACAAAAGTTAAATGTAGAAATCTTTAAGACGATTTATATTAATATTAGCTTGTGCTGTCTGCTTTTTTTTTGAGTGAAATCTGATTCTTTATACATATATACATTGTCAAATATATTCTTTCTTTGAAATAAATATGATATGTACCGTTCCTTCAGAAAAGTCTCTTGAAATATACAAATATATCACTGCCGATCGCCAAACCGCATAACAATACAGTAATGAGTCATATAAACGAGATGTAACAATACAATATTTTGCAGGTATATTTCGTGAAAAAATTCAAGTATTATCTCAGCTTGATTTGGTGTGAATATTTCTACGCATTTTGGTGGATCCTAGAATCGATGAATACACAGAAAGCATGAACAATTTAATGCAGATTGACACGTGTGTGCAATTAAAGCAATTAAAATAATTACCATAACGGTACACTGAAGAACACGTTTGAAAAAATAATTATATGTTTCCTCAATTGTGTTCCAGTAGTTTGCGAGATAAAAATTGTGAGTTGAAAGTATTAATTCTATAACTGTGCAAATTTGTTGGTCAGTAAATAGCTTTTCCCTGAAATATACAAACATACGTGAAATTATCTTTCCGCGAGTTATAAACTTGTGTTTTAAACGTGGTAAAAATATTGATAATATTTGATAATATTAAGATATAAAGTTTTACTTTACATCAAGTAAAAATATTCTTTTTTTTCAATATTAGTATAAAATATATTTCATATGTACTTGAAAAATTTGAAAGTTTGCCATAGAAGTTTCACAAGTATTTCTTTTTTCTCATCTTTATATGATGTATTACGTAAAATTTTTTTCTCTGAAAATAAAACAGTCCACCTTTTTATTATATAATATCAATAGACTTGAAAATATATTATAGATGTAAAGATTAGATTTAGATATATAAATATTTTGTTCGGTTTGCTATTGTGCGCTATAATAATTTTAAATACCCATTTTTACCGAGAAATAGTAAAATTAACTTTTCGTCTCTCTGTTGTCTCATATAAGCAACATCTTCGGACGTTATCAATGTGAAAGGTTGATAACTATATTGGTCATGCAATGGTACATTGTCAAATTTCCAAGGTCCACATATGTCGTCGTAACTCGTATTACTATCCAATTCCGGCACAGAACATATTTTTTTCAAAATTCTCACATCCGGTATAGCGCATTCAGATAGAAATCTGCGTTTCACATCTATTATCGTTTCATCCGACTTGCTGTTACGTGAATCGTTCATCATTTCTGTACATCGTTCTCTGACATTCCACAATACAGACGATTATGCAGATAGTATCATCTGAACTATAATGATAGTGAATATATATTCTAGTATGAAACATTAACAAAACAATAACAAATTGACTAATTTATGTGCGTAAAAAACTTATACTTTTTTAGCCACAACATTCAGCTAAAATCTATATCTTTCAATTTAGAATTTCGATCGAAGAAGTAAGCAATGATGAAGAGAGCCATTATAATATTCACAATTTTATTTTTTTGCTGTGTAATTATTTATAATTCATTATGAGTTATCAATAAAATTAATATACAATATATTTTAGAGCAAGAAATTGTTATACGTGTTACAAACTAAGAAAGGAAATACATAGCAGCAGGAATAGCCTCTCCTATGTTACAAGATCTTCGCGTGCCAAAAATTCATTAGACATTGCATATTTTAAACGTACTGTTATTATCAATATTTACGGTAATATTAACGGTATATTATATTCTTATTAATTATTATTAATATTATTTATTATCATTATCATTACTTATTACATATAAATCATATTTACCTATATGATTTATTTATATTTATATATATTTATATATATATATATATATATAATTATATATATATTTATAACGAACACCGCCCATTACTACTAGAATTACAAATGGGAGCTTTTTTTTACCATCTCTTAATAGATCTGATACTCAAAATAGATGATATATCGTCGATTACATTGAGACGCAAACTCTTAGTCAATCACTCAAGCAAAATGTTTGCGAATGTCCCGCACAGTACACTTCCCACTCTGTGTAGTATTTTTCCTTTGTTGTGTGTCTTCCTCTCATATTCATCGTACCACACTCATGATGCATTTATCTTTGTAGATTATAGTACATATCTGTAATCAGAAATAGATAGCGCATCTACTGCAGTGTTACTTTAAATATGTATAAAACGCAGGTTGAATTAATATATGATTAGAGAAACAACATCGAGTGTTTATTAAGATTAATTAGAAATTTTCCAAAGTCAACAATATAAAATTGTGTCGGTGACATATCGTAAGAGTAAGTTTTCTTGAACAATTAACAACTTTGCTTGCAACTTACCTAATTTAATCAAGAATCTCTGAAAAAATGACTAATTGCCTCAGTAAAAGAACAGTTCTCACATAAGCGAATAGAATGATTGTTTAAGTAATGTATTATTGTTAATAACATCAAAATGTAATACAAAATATACAATTTTCGAACATATATAAAGATCATTTTTTTCCATTACATAAATGATAAGGAGAATGAGTGTCACAATGTATGATTCCATAATGTACTGTATTACAGTTGTCGAGTATCTACAATGCACAAGACGTAACTATTGTAAAACATTTTATTTTGCCTGGTAAATATGGAAAAAATTCTCTATACACGAATAGAACCTACCTGTGTGGTTTTAACAGAATATGTCTAGATACTCGTATCACTCACTCACACACACATACAACATACACGCGCGCGCGCACACATACACACACGCCATACACACACTCACACACCAAGCGGAAATAAGATAAATATTAATTAAGATACAACGATATCAGAGATTGAAAAGAGAAGGATTGCACCCTGAGATACTTCTTGTAACAATTTCAAACAGTTTTACACATTATCTATCATTATTACAACATACTTCAAATATACAATCCAATGATAAGAATTATTGCACGGGAAATGGGAGTATTATCGTAAATTACAAGAAACATTTCCACAAGCTTGCACAATGAATATCATGCACATATATTCTCGTAGCACCTTTATCAGTCAGAAATTAAGAGTCCACCGAAGAGAAAGGAAACCTGTACAAGTTCATATCTATAAACATATAGTGTTGCATAAACACTACACTGTACCTACAATTGAGACGTGTCTAATGCGTTATTAAATCAATTTATTTTCCACGAAATTTTGTATCTAAATTAATTACAAATAAATATAGAATGAAACAGCAAAATTAGAATAAAAATGATAACATGCTTTTAAACATTCTATGATAAATTACAATTTTTATCCAGTAATAATATTGATTTAATAAAAATTTTATGGTAATATATATATATATTTAAATGTTCTTTAAATCTAGCAGAAATATGCTAAAAGAATACTAAAGTTTTACCGTTCCAAGAACAAAGAGACGATTAATAGCGACATCGCATATTATTCAATGTAGCAATGCAACGAAATAATAATACAACTGTGAAAGAATTTGACTAAAGAATTATTTTAAATGTATTACTATAACAGATGCTTGTATATTGAACAGATATATTGCAATAATGCTAAAAGGAAAATTCATTAACAAGATAAACATATATCTTTAAGATGAATTTAAAACATCGTAAAATTTAGAATAGTTTTTTTTTTACATACAGTTTGTGTAAACCACTTTTTAATTACAAGAGACAGTTAATGTCAAGTTTATATTATATTATTTTCAGCTAGATATTGTACAGCGATATATTAAAGTTACATTTATATCCTGCAAATTTGGTGATCAAATATATATGTGCTAGCGCGTATGAGACTCCTCAATACTATTGCATGTCAATTTACTTCCTCGCCTTTTTTACTTTTTACTCATACAGATTCGATTGTTACAGCGTTATCAATATACTAATAATTATTGGGATCTTTTTTAATCCATATTTTTACTTCCTTGTTTATTTCCGGTCTTTCGTGTTCATTTATTGTTCCAATAAATATAAAGAAGGTAAAAGTCAAAAATATATGCTATAAAAATATTATAAACATAAATAGATATTGTAAACATAAACAGAAATATGTAATATACTCTATGAAACTGCAAGACCACTCAGATACCCCGTTATTATGATACTGGTACAAAAAAAAATCTGTTAAAAGCATTTTAAAGTGCAAACGTCTATTCTATATCAAATTGATATCTTTTCCATTGCTCCTTTTTTTTCTTTTAATCGCGCTTTCGTTTATCATTATATATTCTAGCATTATAAAAATATGTGAACATGTTACACTGAACATGTGTTTGATTCATAACATATTCATTAGGCATATCAAATATTTTCTGACTCCTCATAAGTGGAATAATGTCTCTCGTTAATTCAATTAATTTTAAAGATAGTGTGTATATATATTCAAATAATGTAAAAATAGATACCAATATATTGTGAGACACATACGGATTTAGATAATCACTTGCAGCAATTGCCAGTTGCTGCTTTTTGCCCATCTGATTCGACTAGTCGACGACCTTGTCCACTTGTACTTGCACTTCCTGACTGTTCGTTCTTCGGAAGCTTTTTAGCTGTAAAAAAAAAAGAAGAAAGTTACAGTAAAACTATGTTATTATGTTTTAATATTAATATTTGAAAAATATTTGCGCCGTTGTACTCAATGTCCTATCAGCAAGTATAAAAATATCGTCGCCATGCAATTTGATTAATGATAACGCGTAATGCAAGATGGAATAATATTTCTCATTGCATGTATATATTATCAAATAAAACCAGAAATTCAAGCTATTAGAAATAATATACATATTAAAAATAATGTTATAAATGAAGCAAATGTTTATAATTCGAAGACACTGACATTATTTTCACAATCTTTTGCAATTATCTACTATATAAATCGATATAAAAAGAAAAGTAGTTCACCAATTGCAAGAAATATGTCGTTGACATTCATTGCCGTCTTAGCAGATGTTTCCATGAAAAGAAGGCCATTTTCATCCGCGTATGCTTGAGCTTCATCAAACTCGACAACTCTTTTATTTGCCAAATCTGCCTTGTTTCCAGCTAACGCTATTACTATACTTGGACTGGCTTGACGCTGCAATTCCTTTACCCATGTTTGGGCACGGGAGAATGTATCCTGCAGAAAATAACAAGCAAATATATATTTGAGCGTATTCTTGGATTCATCTTCGTTAAAAATATTCTTCTCTTTTAACTTAAAGAGTTAAAGAGCGGAGCAATTTCACAGCTGAATGCTTGTTATGAACGACATGCGATGACGAAATATATTTTTCTGTACCAAGGTACTGTAGCAAGATATCAATTAACCATGCAACGCATAACTGAATCAGTAATTTTATATTACGTAAAATTAAATAATTAGTCCACGCCAATGACATTCGTCGCATGTATGCATCCGTAGTACTCAAAGACTCACATAAAGCACTCACCTGATTTGTAATGTCGTATACAACAATGGCTGCCTGTGCACCACGATAATACATTGGTGCAAGACTGTGATAACGCTCTTGTCCTGCAGTATCCCAAATTTCGAACTTTACGGTTGTGTCATCCAGACATACTGTTTGTGTTAAAAATGCAGCTGAAAACAACAATATTCGTGATAAAGACAAGTGATCAGTGTAAAAATAAAGAAATATCACACATACATTTTGTACATGCAAAGAGTACACGTTTTATCGATACAAAGTTTCAGTTTTAAGTTGAAAAAAAAATTATAAACAAATATTTCATTAGAGTCAAAACATTTAAAGAAACAAATCATATTTTGACAAATGTAAAAGTAAAATGCAATTACATAGAAATATTCTTACCACCAATTGTACTCTCCTGATACTCGTGGAACTGTCCTTTGACAAACCTTAAAACAAGACTTGATTTTCCCACTGCCGATTCACCGAGTAAAACTAGTTTGAACTGACAAATTTTCCCTTGTGTCGCTCCATTTGGCCTTTGAGCCGTACCCCGATTCGCCATGATCACCTAGAAAGAAAATCAACTTTTCAATTCTGATTAATTTCGCAGTTTTGTTGACAATTTTCTTGTAGATAATAATGTTAATATTATTAAGCCGTGAAACGTATTTACGGAATCAAATTATCTTCTGAAAGGTATTTTTCTAAATTGATAAGTTTTGGATTTATAAATCACATGTTTATTGATTTCTTCTTTTAGTTCTCTCCATAATGTTTAAGTTTAACAAAAAACTAAATATTTAAAAATAAATAATTCTAATTTACACAGCATAAAGCAGTATTAATATTTTTGAAACCATGAAAATTATGCACAAATATTTCCACAATAGCTAAAACATAGCTAAAACATTTAAAGAAATCAATGACACTTTGATAGATATAGAATTAAGAAACAGTGCGGTTGTAACACTTATAGCTAAACAGATAAAAAAACGTTTTAAATGCTAGAGCATCTAAAAAACTTTACATGAAAACAAAGTTATAACCAGATCTTAGAGTTTTCAATTGTCGTTTCTGCTAGAGCTTAATTCAGCAGATAAATGTCTATTTATACTGGAACTTATATGACAGATAAGATGTTTCGCATAGGCGTAATTAATTACAATGTTTCTAAGTTGTGTGGAGTTAAGCACCTAGCCAACTCTAATGACAAAAGTACAATGCAAGACACAGATAAAAAGCAAACTTTCATATAATTGAAAAAAAAGATGTAATTAAGAATAATCATTGGAGAAAACGTGGAGCAAAGTTTGAGGAGCAGATACTTTCACAAAACCCAAGCGATAAGATAAATGTCCAGAAAAACAAAGATTGCATGATGAAAATGGCATCTTGAGAAGAAAAAAACAGGCTACGAGACACGACAAATATGTGAATGCGGCTGAACAAAAATCTCAAGATAAAATGAATCAAAGTGCAGCGGTAACTTACAAGTCTAGCGAGATCGGGTTAATTAAGCTCCGTCTAACGCGACCAGCTAGAGCCAACTAGAGAAACCCCGGTGATTACTTACAAGTACCGCGATAAAAAGTCAAAGGTAGCTAACTGATTCGGGAAACAAGTCGCAGGTTCTTTATTTATTTTTTTTTTTTTAACCCATTAAGATCTGACGTTGTTAATTATATTATCCAATTAAGTGTTCGCGCTAATCCGTCGTCGCCGAGCGCGTCCATCCGCATCACTCATCCTCTTCGTCACGGGTGACACCGCGAAGAAGACTCGCGGGAGCGAGCGATCCCGAGAGGAGTGATGCACCCGCGCGCGGGGTGCGTCACATTTATGACAATCAAGAGATTCGTTACGGCGCGGCTCTCGTTGATGATGAAAAGGGCCGCGACGAAGTACCACCACTCGTTCGCTCTCGCGCGCGCTCTATGCACCGTACAGGCCGTCGTCTTGCCGTGGCAATCGCGAAAAAATCCGATTATCTATGTTTCTAGTATGTCTGTAACCTTGGACTTAGGAGGGTGTTATCGAAAAATCATGAAAAACCGTTAAAACGATGCGGCATGACGAAAGGAAAGGAGAAAGACGGAAAGAGCCATGAGAGCGCGCGCGAGCGCGCGTGGTGTGAGTGTGCATGTGTGTATGCGCAAGCGCCGCGCATAGTATCATGCAAATAAGAAAGAGAGAGAGAGACAGAAACGGCAATGCGAGATAGTAGATCGTGAGGAAAGGAGAGGAGGGGGAAGGAGGGAGCGAGTGAGCAAGCGAACGAGAGAAAGAGAGAAAGAGAGAGAGGGGGAGAGAGAACAGAAAGATGAATAAAGGGAGTGAACGATAAATGCGTGCCGCGATTGTCACAGGCACGAAGAGTACTCGTCACCGCCCGTTGAAACGTCAGCAACGTCCAAAAACATCGGACGCCCCCCTTTGAGAGGCCTAAAGTGCACGACGGCTACCGAGGAAAACGCGTCCTGTGACAGTACACACGCGTATATCTCTCTCACTCTCTCTCTCTCTCTCTCTCTTGATTCCCTTGTCCGGATGTTAGCACGAGAGTATACAAACATCTTCTTGCCCATCTCCTGCCCGCGTGAGAGTCATTTGCTTCGCGGGCCAGAAAGGAGGAAGGGGCGGGGGAGGACGATATGATTTAGCGGTTCGTTCCTTATCTCGCTCACTCGCGCATTCTCAGGATGACGGACACCTGCCAAGATGAGAATCGTGATTGTCTCGAGAAGTTAATGCTCTTAACCTGCTTTACGTTGAGAAGCTCGCCGTTCAGTTAAAGATGTTAACGCCACGCGCTGGTCTTAGCTGCTTCTTGAACAGGCGACGATGACAACGACGACGATCAAACGTCGACGATTGTGATTCACTCGCCGCGCGTGAATAGCGGTCAGGCGCGATCAGCACTCGCCACCGATAGATCGGCCTGTCGACGGAGCATAGATCGCGCAATCTACGTAGAACGTGTGCATTTATGACAGCTCCTGGCGGCGGAGAGGCGGGAGGATGATACGAGGGTTACACAAAACCGTACCACGCGGCACACACAACTTCGAACCGTCGTCGTCGTCGTCGTTCTTCTTCTTCTTTCTTTTTTCTTTTTTTTTCCTTTCTTTTCCTTGGCTCTCTTTCGAGAACCGATCACAAGATCCGGAAACTGTGTGCGTTTCGCACTTCACAGTGCCCTCTTCGTCTCACTCCCGTTGTTCCGTTCTCTTGCTCGCACTCGGATAATTACCGTCACGCAGTACGTTGCCGAGGGTTAGGTGCATACGTTTGCGGAAGTGCCGTGTAGTATCGCGATTTCAACACACTTTAACACGACTTGGAACCCTCGAATGTCCGGTCCTTCCTTTCGTAACCTACATCGATGTGACACCAACGACAAATACGTCGAGTGCAGTCGGAACTTTGACACAGCGCTGGGAGAGGGAGAGACAGAGAAAGAGAGTGAGAGAGGGAGAGAAAGAAAAGATTACAGACACGCGCGATGCACGGTGCTGCGTCACTTTTCGTTACCGTTCGTTCCGCTTCGTTTTTCGTGGAACTACGCGGTGCAACAATCGGAACGAATTGCCGCGCGATTTTACCAAGTTGCGCGGAAACTGAAACGCGAAATCTCAGCGCGAATGCACTTACGAGGCGACTCTCTCCTGACTCCGTTTTCCTTCTCCACGTTTCACGAGTGTATACGTACCGACCACTATGAGCAAGCAGGAAGCAGTATGGATATGATTATTATGCGATGTTTTCATGTACGCAGCGCCATCTTTTCTTAAGATTTTCTTCAGCCTATAGTAGCTCATATAATCTAGTTATAATCATGAACTACATAATATATTATAATTAGCTCACTAAACTCCATGAAATAAAAGGAAACAGCTAACGTTAACAATTTTTGAGCAAAAAAAAAAGAAAATAGAAAAAAATGAAGGAAATAATTTGTCCACCCTACATGAAAATGGTACATATTATTATTATTTGCTGATTGGCTCGTAACTGATAATGAACGCAATTGGTCTATTTTGAATCAGATCGGTTTTTACAAATGGGTGTTCGGTTCATGAATCTAAGAAGAAAAACGCGCACAGCAACAAAATACATTATTTGTCAAAGTACAAAATTCTGATATTTCTTCTCCAATATTTTGGAACAATTGTTTCCATTGAATTCTGACGTGTGATTGTATGATTTTTGTTCGATAGACGCAGTGATAAATTCTTAGAAGTATCAAGTCGTATTAGACATATCAGTCAAACGGAGCAATCTGTCAAATCTCTGTGTAAGATAATTTGAACGTGAAGATGGAGAAATATCAACATATGAGAGCATTTATATCAGCGGCTGTGGATTACACCAAGAATCCCAGTGAAAGTACTATGTCCGTTATGCAAAGAAGTCTTGGGGTAAATAGAAAAACACAATCACATTTGATGTATTTATGTTATAATTATATATTTGTAAGTCACTGCAAACAAACTGTACTTATTCTACAAAAGTATATTTCTTAAGATAATTAGTGCATCGCTGGATTTGAGTATATTTGATCCTGGAACCAGCGTAGCTGCAGAATTTTATGTGAGTCTGCATGAACTCATGAGATCCTTAGGATCACGATCCACATTGATCTGGAGCGCTGTAGATGTTCTACAAAACGTTTGCCGAAATAATTCTGCTAGACAATCATTGATTCACATATACAAATTTGTACCCACATTGGCAAAGTTATTGGAGGTATGAAATCTTATTATTTGTTTTTGTTCAGTTTTAAAAGAGATATATTTACTGAGATTTTTCTTATATTATTTTCAATAAGTCTTAAATACTTTTATTAAGCATAATTATTATTTTTGTATACTACGTATAGGCAAATCTGACTACTGAGAAAAAAATACGAGTGCTGAAACTACTTCAGGAATTAACATATGGAATTAAAATATCATGGCAAGAAGCTCATCTTCCCTATTTAATTTCAACATTGACGCAATGGATATTATTAAAGGAGGAAGAAATTATTGCGTTATCTTTAGGAGTGCTGGTAAATCTCTGTTATAAGAATCTCCCAGCGGTCTACACATTGATGAGAACCATCAATACTAAAGATTTCATCAGAACATTGTCAAAGCTCCAAGATCATGTCAGTATAAGCATGCAATGTTGCAAGCTTCTGATTATATTGGAACAAGTTAATACCAACAGTTCTGTGAGATGTCAACACTTTGTGTCGTTAACCTTTGCCAATCTGAGAACAGCAGTGAAACAGAAAGACATTTTGTTATTAAGACAAATTATTGATTTCTTTAACGATGTTGCACAAAATGAATATATGCGAAATGCACTGCTTACATACTCAAAGTAAGTAAACTATATCACATTTTTGTATAACATTATAATGTATAAGAATGTTGCATTTCTGTTGTCAATCAGTTATGGCAAAGATGTGGAGAACATATTAGCGATTTTAGAAGAAAATACAGATCCAGAATGCGTGGCTCTCATCATGGAATTCTTACTTTCATTGGTGAAGTTGAAATTGGCTGCTTTAACTCCTTTATATCCTGCTTGTATAAAATCAGCTATAACATGGGTACCTGTTGAACAGGTATGTAATTTATTGTGACTTTTTAGTGATGCAACAATTTGAGATATATATTCCAAAATAAACAGATAAAAAAATTAATTAATAATTTTTTTGAAATGCTTGTCGAAAAATATAGGTGTGCTCGAAAGCCTTGGCGCTCATACGTGCTGTGATAATTGATTCCCGTCGTACGAAAATCTCTACGGAAGTTTTAATGGAGCTAGATCCATCTGTACTTATGCTCGTGACGAATCCGAAGAGCGAACAAAACGGAAATCAAAATGCGGAAATGGAAACGAGACAAGCCGAATTAATGCAATTGTTTCAAGAAATGATCAAAACTCCTGCACTTAAAAAAAAGATCATGCAATCATTTAGTGAACATATAATGCGTAGATTGTTTAGTAATATTCTGCATAATGAATTTACTGCCGCGGGAGATTGGACCAGAAATTTTATCCAGGTTTTGTTTAAGTACCTAGAGTATATTTATTTATTTATTATTTAATATATTTGGATTATATCCAGCATAAAATTTGCAATTGTATCAAATATATATTTCTAATTTCACAGAATGCTTCTACTAGCCTCTACATTCACGCGTTAGTTTTGACGGCAGACTTGGCGGCTAATCATTCCAACTGGTTGACACTGTATTCTGAATTGCTTAGTATGAGACAAGTGCAAATGATGCTGGCACTAGCGTTATTCACCGGTGACGGGGAAGTAAAGCAAAAGGTCCTGCAGTTGACGTCATCGATTGGATTCCCACATGAATGGTGAATAATTTTGCACAGTAAAATGTTCATCCTGATTCAATATGCGAAACATATGTATATATAAAATGGCATTTCCCTTTGAGAAGTATTTCCGCAGTGGCACTCTGCATGAAACAGTTGGAACCATTGATATTGGTTCAGAACATCAACAACAACATATTCGAAGTCACGAATAAAGCATCTCCGAATTACACCGGCAACGAGATGACACCGTTATTTTCCATTGCGCAAGAAGAACGTCTCGATATGTTCTTGGCAAAACTCAAATCAACTTTTGAAGCGAATCAAATAGCTGATATTTCGACGTCTGCTGTGATGGAATTGTATGAATATAAGGTATAATCTTGTATTTCTCTTTTTTTTTTCTTTTTTTCACATTTATAGTACAATTTAATGTTATATATATTTATATATTGTAACTAATTTGACTAAAGTTAGCAGCAATAAGACATTCCGAAAAGGCAATGCAATCGAGCTTAGAAACAGCAAGCAATCATTCTACTAGTCTCCAACACAGATTAGCGCAAGTTATAGCTGAGTCTAGTAGATTACATGAATTATTGTTCGACACTCAACAGTGTTTGGAAGGAACAAAAGCTGAAAAATTAACTTTGACGGGAAAACTTAGCGAGATGGAAGAACAATCCAAGAAAGCGCATCTTATAAAGAAACAAGTTAGTATTTACTACGATTATGTGGATTATAGAATTATAACAAATGTTTTTATTGTAACGTCTTATCCTTTTCGTTATACTTTTATTGTATTAGGAGATTGAGTCACTGAAAAAAATTGTGGTAGAAAAATCGACAAATTTGGAGCATCTGAATAACCAACTGATGCAACGTACAAAAGAAGTAGAAGCTAGCAACAATAGAAATGAAATGTTAAGCAAAAAAATCCAAGAATTAGATAACGAACGTTTAAGTGCCGAAGCAAAAGTTACAGATATGAGTAACAAAAATCATGAATTGACTAAACTTTTGCAAAAAATGAAGGATTCTCTCGGCAAAAAAGAACAGGTACTTTCTTGTACATTGGATAAAAAAACTATTTCGAATTCATATTACAATGTATTTCGTATATGTTGTAGGTTTTAGAGAAGAAAAATGCAGAGATAGAAGCAAATCAAAACGATATATCTGCACTCAAACAAGAAATTCAACAAATGACGCAAACGTTGCAGAGATATGAACAAATCATATCAGAAAAAGAGGAAACTATACAGAGAAAAGAAACCGAATTAGTAGACTTGAGCCGCATGCGAGATATAATCTTTGAACTTACTGCTAAAAACAAAGATGATTTAGCATCAACAAGATCAAGTTCGAGTTAACATCTTTTGTAATTTAGAACTCGTATTAAATGTAACAAGTATATAAATGAAATGCTCTCAATATACTTATATTCTCAACTAATGTCATACAGACGCATCTAACAATTGTATATTTAATAACACGTTGTTATATTTTATCAATATTACGCAAATTTTCGTAATTTTTAATAAAGTTATATAATTTTTATTCATGCTGATTCATTTTGGAAGTAATAATAAGCTAAAAACGCGTATCTCAAAAGTGTAGATGACGTTACTGGGCAACTGATTTATCTCGCGCATGTGCACTCCGATTATACATCAAATCAAGAGTTGCATTACTATCATACTGTGCCGTGTCAACAACACTTACTGATTGCATATACATTAGTGATGTACCAGCGTGCGTCAGTCAGTGTGATATGTTTCTGTGAGGTAATAGTATTATACTAGACACGTTTATTCGCTTTTCCTATAACAAAGGATCTCGTGACGGAATATTTGTAGCGAGGAGTCCACCGTCGCCATCGTGCTCATGGCAGATCATGAAGTTGTACAGGCGAAAAGGTGAGAATTCAAAACGATTTCTTGTTAAATTGATTTAAAAAAACACTTACGATGCCGTCTTGATCATCGATTTATAGTTTTAATCGCGCTGTCGTCACATTGCGCCTTATGACGAAATGAATATTTGGCGTGTCGTATGACGCACATTGTGCGTAAGTTTACCCAATTTTTTCATTGCAACGAAATAACCGACTCATATGAAAAATACTTAACAGGAAAACATTCTGAATACTGATAAGATTTGATCGATCAGTCGTCATAACGATTTTTAAGTTTAGTTCCTCAGACGATTTGCGATTCAAGGACGATTCTAGAATCTTAAATTTTTCGAGACACGAGGCGACGTTAAATTACTCTGAAATTGATTTCCGCATAGATACGTAATTAGAAATGATATAATGGTCTATGATATAATGGCTATTAATACACGTGTACCTGTGCTAGTCATGCAAAAGCATGACTTGACAAATATTTATCAAACCTATTCATACTCGTTATTTGGTCTGTTGATATAAATAATCTGAATATAAATTGGGCGAATTAAAATAAAAGCTTAATTTTTTTTTTTAACTGTGTTTATGAAGAGAAATAATATTTGTTAAAACAGCAGTTGGCTTTGGGGATGGTTTAGCTGGTCTGGATCATCGTCAACCATGTTACGTGCTGCAGAAAAGAGGATTCTATCATGTAAGATTTGAAGATTTAGTGAAGTGTACTTTAATAAAATTTTAATTGTGATCATAACTTATGTCTGAATATTTTAAATAAAATTTTATAGGTTTAAAAACAGCATACAGAGGATGGTATGTAGACATTGGACCAGTAGTAGGTCCAGCAGATAAAATATGGACCATCTCGTTGAACGAAGAGTCACCAAAAACTCCGATTGTTTTACTGCACGGCTTAGGAGCTGGGGTAGCATTATGGTGTTTAAATCTGGACGCACTTGCATCTCAAAGACCAGTGTATGCAATAGACATATTAGGTGAGGGAAAGAAATATTAATATCTAAATATTTTTCTGCATATTGTCAATTAAATATTGATATAATGTAATCTGCTAGCTCCAACGTTCTTTTTGCTTTTGTCAATATCCACTTCATAAATGCATGACTCATCTGTGTGAACTTTGTGATTGGATATTATATATATATATATTCTTTTTTTTTAAATATGTATATATATATATATATATATATATATATTTCTTTTTTTTATGATAAGATAAAAAATGTACAAAAACAAAAATTATTATAAAAGTGTAAATTGAATTATCGATAATATAAAAAAAATGATAGTGCATAAAGAAAGAATTGAAAAGATAGAATAAAAATTTTTATGTAAGGTTTGATTTTTGCAAAAGTCAATTTTAAAAGCTGAAAAATTAATGTTTTTGCATTTTTCTAAACCTGCAAGTAAAACTAATATTTAACAGAATTTAAAAATATTAAATTAATATACTATTTAATTAAAATTCCTAGGATTTGGAAGGAGTAGCAGACCTGTTTTCAGCAGTGAAGGAGAAAAAGCCGAGGAGCAATTAGTACGTTCTGTGGAAGAATGGAGAAGAGAGATGCAATTAGAAAATTTTGTATTACTTGGTCATTCGATGGGTGGTTTTCTTGCAGCGTCTTACGCTATGCAGTATCCTGATAGAGTAAAACACCTCATACTGGCCGACCCTTGGGGCTTTCCCGAGAAGCCCTCCGAAGTTTCCACCAAGTCTGGACATATACCATTCTGGGTTAAAGCTATAGCATTTGCGGTACAGCCCTTCAATCCTCTATGGGCGGTTAGAGTGGCGGGACCATTTGGTTGGTATTTTTGCAAATATATAAAAAATATATATATTTATTTATACAGGATGTCCTAGACATATCACAACACCCGTTAATTCAAGCAGATTAAAACCCATTAAAACGAGGCAGATTTCTGAGATCATTTCGTGTTACGGTAGGTCTGGGATATCCTGTATACTATATTATATACAAATTGTCTACATTTCATATATTCCATACAGTTTCGTACATCACTGAATTTTAAAACGTTTATTACAGGGCAGTGGCTCATTGAGAAAACGAGACCTGACATAGTAAAGAAGTTTTCTCCCATGTTGAATGATGACACTACCATAATTTCACAATATATACATCAGTGCAATGTGCAGACACCGTCGTAAGTTTCAAAAATAAATGTTTGATGTAATTCAAGGAAAAAATTACACGATTCTATGTTATATATTTAATTAACAGAGGCGAAAGCGCATTTCATTCAATGATGCATGGTTTTGGCTGGGCTAAAAATCCCATGGTCAAACGAATGGACAACTTAAGAGAGGATATACCCATAACATTACTGTATGGCAGTAGATCATGGATTGACAATTCAGCTGGTGAAATGATTAAGCAATACCGATCTTCATCGTACGTTAACGTTCAGGTATAAAAATTAAATCGTGAGGCATGCTACGTGCAAAATAAATTCTTAACTGTCCATATAAGAGGATAATTATTTTACAGGTAATTACTGGAGCTGGCCATCATGTTTATGCGGACAGAAGTGAGACCTTCAATAAATACGTACAGGAAACATGCGCTTTGAGCGATTCGACATCTCGTTTAACATCAGCGAACTTACGTCCGTATTCTAAAGTGATAAAGGAACAAGAAATAAACGTAACTTTACCTGATGAAGCGTTTGAAGCACCAAGACCAAAGGAATAGAGTTTGAATGTACAATATTTAATTGAATCAAGATTTAATTGAAGTTTAGTGCATGATAATTTTATGAAACTACACGGGTGTAAGACAATGCAATTGATATCATTAATATGATATTGTTTTCCGGATATTACTATAAGTTATGTTAGGCCCATATCAAACGATACATTGGAGATGAGATAGCGAATTGGAGATTAAAGTTCGATTTATCAAGACAAAGTAGATTAATATCGAGATTATTGATTGTTCGAATTCTAATCTCTACTTCGGAGTCCTTAATCTTCAATGTGTAGTCTGATATAAATTTAATAAAGTTAAAATTGTATATAACGTACAAACATGTAAGTGTAATCATTTTTACACATCGTACAAACTTTTGAACTGTGACCTAAAATTCTTTGACTATAATTTTTTTATTCTGCAAGGTAAATGTTTAATTGCAATTGATTATAAAAGAAAAATCTTATTGTAACAACACTATTTTCTTCTAGTATTAGTTCGCATGCTTATAGTAATATATCGTCAGAATTTCCAAAGATTGAGAGCAAAGTTAATATATTTTGTTCTGTTGACAGAAAACTATATATGGTAAACATGTATTAAAATAAAGAGGGGAGAGAATATTAGTGATTAAATATTTAATATAAATATTTAATGATTAATCATTAATAAGTCGTATATGTATCGCGTGCGTGTATATTTTTTTAAATTTTTTAACATAAGTGTTATGTGTAATCTATAGATGTGACATAAAAATGTAAATTGACACTTGTCGATTTTGTGTGATAATGATTGTAGATATTGTAAATATTTCAAAATATATATTACTTGCTCTTGTTTTTGTTGCTAATTGCGTTATCTAATCGTGTAGAAAAATTTTATATTGTATATTGTGTTGTATAATTGCATTATGAATTACACAACACAAGTTGTTACCAATAAATTATTTATTTTACACAAATGTATAGAACCAAGCATTAGTATTATATTTATATTTTGAACAATAAAAATTGTTCTGCAATAATTGTTTTTTTTTTTTTAATTATCATGTTTTATCATGGAAATTATCATTGCACTTGTCAATATCATATTCACTCTCATAATCAAATTCCATTTCCTCCTCTTGTCCTTCTTCCTCTTCATTATTTTCTTCAATATTATTCAACTCTTGTTCACGCAATCGTTTCACACAACGTTTGCGTTTTTCTTCTATTCGTCTTTTGGCAAGGAAGTCCGAGAAGAGCTGTTGTTGCTCCTTTTCTGTTAAGAAATCTGTAACTTTTTGTGAAACCAGATTACTATCTGCATTAGTATTCTCCGTGTCCAACATGCGTCTTTGCACAGCTTTTCTTGATTTAGATAATGAAGCAGTAATCTGTAATAGAATCTTAAATAGAATTTTCATGTTTATCTTTTGCTGATGAAATTTAAGAAATAATAAATTACCCGTGACATAATTCTGTGATGATCTAATCCCAACACATCGTGTCTCATCACTGGCAGTTGTAGATGAGGCTCAATTTTGGAGTCATTATTTGAAACTGGTTCCTCTTGTAAAGTTTGATTAATTGCATTAACGTGTGAAACAGCTGATTGTATTTCATCAGGATACAACGAAGACTCGTCAATATCTTTTTCACATGCTATTATTGCTAATTTTTCCTCTACTTCTTTCTCTATAAAAGACTGCTTGTTTTGAACAAATTGAATAGGTGGCACAACACCTATGACACGCAGCTGTGATAATTCATGCCGAATAATTTTGGCACATCTTTGCAATTCTTCTTCAGTAACAAGCGAGGAAGCATTGTTGTCGCTGTATGTCCAAAACACATTGACACATTTGAAATCTGCTGTTATTTTTACATGAGTGATCTCTATGCCTCTGTTTATGATATCAGATACTTCTCCCATCGATATCTGGTCTGTTATGTGTTCCATAAAGAGTTTATCTCGAATAGCCATTCTGCGCATTGTATGCATAGAGAGTGATTTCTTGACTGGACTGGTGTTTACGACAGATAAATTCATACTTTCATTGTACCACCTTCTGCAATATAAAAATACAGTTATATTTTCGGCAAAAATCGGCAATATGATTTAAAGATATATTCGATTCGTATAAAAGATTTATCCTACTTTTTCGTTTTACTTTTTCGAGTTCCATGCATTATCTTCTTCATGAATCTATTCTCTCTAGAAATATTCGAATAGATGTTAGATGAACTGATATATCTAGCATTCTGGAAGCACATAATAAGAGCACGTGTGCTTTGCATTTTGAATGTTATAACAATATTTAGTTAATTTTACAGCCAAACAAGCAAAATTTGCCGGGTCAACGCGTGTAACTCTTCCGTGATTGTTGATCATATATTGAGATTTATCGACACTTGTAACGATAAATCGTATTCTCTTAGTGACGACAGATGTCGTTAAATAAGGCGGTAAAATGTCAAAATTTAAAAATAAGTTTTAGATTTATAGTATCTTATCAGAAAAATGCAATTGTCTCGTCTGTGGAAACATATGCTTTGGGAATATATAGGAATATATAAGACAAACTTTATATAAAAAGATTTTATTATAGTTAGTTAATTATTTGATATATAGATTGTTGAAAGATAAGCAATAACAAATTAAATATTTTTCTTATAACTAGTGTACACAACATAATACTGACATCTTTTTTTTAATATATATTACGCATTTGTTTTTTCAATCTCAGTCTTCTTAACAGTGGTTTTTTCTCTTTTCAAATCCTAAAATATTATAACAAAATTAGCAACTATATATAAATTAGAAGCAAAGTGAATAAAAGGTGAAAATATTTGTTACCTTCTCTTTCCTCTAAAAGTTCTTTTCTTCTGTTCTTAAGATCAGGAGGCAAGTTTTCAATCATACTTTCGATAAAATTATCTAAAACTAGTGATCTGTTCATTGATATTATTGCATTCCTGCAGACAGGACATTTCCTCTGTTTTTTACTCCACATGTTTATACAGTGATGGCAAAATGTGTGAGTGCAATTTAATGTTGTTGCTTTCACAAATAATTCCGAGCATATGCTACAAGTCAACTGTTCGTCCATAATATCGCTCACTTTTTCAAGAACATTTCCTTTAGTGTTAGTCTCGATATTTTGACTGAATCCAGTCAAATCTATCGTATCTATTATATTCAACGCCGAAGATTCGTCAACAAATTCTATAAAAATGCAGCTATCCACTGCATTTGGAATAGTTGACGTGTTTGCTAAAAAAAATAACAAGACTTATGATAATTAATTTATAAAAAAAGATATAAGAAAATACATGACTAAAAAATAACATTAAAAGAAAAATACATACCATTCAACATCGCCTGTGAGCTTCCCGCTCTAGCTTCTTGTTCTTTTAAAGCTTTTTCTGTTTCTTTCAATCTCTCTTCTAGCATACTTTTTTCGTTCAACAATTTAGCTTGAATATTTTTTTCTTCTTTTACTTTGTTTTCCATTATATTTCTCCATTCCTTTTGTTGCTCCTCTCTCCATTTTTCCATTTGTTCTTTCATTTTTGTTTCTAACATTTCTTTTTCTTGTTTACTCATATCTAATGCTTCCTGCCATTTTTGTTTCTCCTCATTCAATCGTGTTTCAAACTGCAATCTTTCCTTTTCTAATTTTTCCAATAATTGAGAATAGTTGTTCTTCAAATGTTGTTCTTGACTATTGCCCGTTTCTATTTTACTTTCTAGTACTGCAATTTGTTTTAATAAATTCTCTTTGTCATCCTTAGCAACAACTTGTTGAGATAACAGATCTTCGAGCTGTTGTTTTAATTCTATTTGCTCCTTTTGTTTCATTTCCAGTTTATCTTTAAGCTCCTTCCGCTGATACTCTTGGTTTTCGGAAAATGTTTTTTGTTTTATAAGAACAGTATCAAGTATTTTTTCATCTATTCGTGGTTTTTTAACACAATGCTCTCTTTCAGCGAGAGTAAATTTGTATTTAAATGTTTCATTTGGGCTAAATTGTATAACATCATCAGGACTAAGTCTTTGCATTACTCCAGGAAGAATGGCAACATTGTTGACAAATGTTGCGGAAGAACTTAAATCTTTAATTGTCCATTCGTTATAGCCTGAGCATCTAAAGATACAATGTCTTCTAGATATGGTAACATCTAATATAATTTCATCATTGTCTCTTGCACGACCAATTCTGAACTGTAATACAAAATAAAATTATATTTAAAAAATTTTATTAACAAGTTTTCTATGTGTATTTTGGACATACAACAAAAAAATGCTACAAATGTTGTGACAAACTACTTTGGTTAATCAAATTTGGATACAAATATTTTAGCTTTATCGCATCTCATATCAGCATATATTAATATCTTTTTACTTATAGATCATAAGTATTTTACTATATTTACATATATTTTGTTATATTGGTAAACAAAACTAAAAACATCCATGCAAGATACATAAATATTTATCATGCATGCAAAATTGTTTATATCAATTAAATTTAAAATTTATATGATTTATTCAAAGAATTCTATAATCTTTAGAGAGCTGCAAGACATTGCAATGTCTTGCAAACAATATGTAGTTTAAAAATTATGAATTAAATATATATTGTGTTTCTTAAAAAGTTTTCCAGTTTTTTCATTTTTTCATAGAAAAAAATCTAGAAAACTTTCTGATCAATTCAATATACTGCTGTTAAAGTAAAATCTTTATGATTTAAAAAAACTCATAAAGTTAATGAATATAATTTTTGGTTATACTCTTTCTTACCTCGTTTTTATCAATACGTATATGATCTTTGTTATCAATTCTTACTAAAACTGGTTCAAGAATTTTTGGCTCTACTTCATCAGATGATCTTTTCGAACGTTCCATTATTTAATAGGTAACCTTATATAAATAATTATGCTAAAATTGTGAATAAATATTGGACATAATAGATTGTTTGGCCAAATTAAATCACGGCCATATGAGATATTCAGCCAAACACTAAACTATTTTCGTAAAATTTCTTATATTTTTTACACAGTGCAGTTGTAATAATAATTATTATTATTAAATTTTATTCAAGGAAAGCTGAGAAAAACAAAGCTACCAAGGTTAGTTTAAACGTGCTCGAGTAACTTATCAAAATCATCGAATGTAAGTATTATAGATTGCCAAATAACGGTAAGGATTGACTAGAGTGAAAATAGCGATCCTGCAGGACTAGAAATAAAATATGGAATCGTATTCGTCATATTTTGGTCATTATATAAAATGCATAATTATAATATTCATATAAAATCAAATTTTGCAATTTGGCTTTTAAAAATCTATAATTAATGAAAGTATGAATTCATAGCCAGGTGCAATATTTTCTTTTATTTTCTATATGTTAAATTTTAAAAGATAAAAAAATGTTGGAAGAGATATTTATTAGATAATAGGCAATATACAATTAAAAAAATTTGAAAAAATATGATTTCAAATCTGAAGATCTAAATCTTAGGATATGAGTTATAACATTTTTAAACTTTCAAAAATCGAGTATTAGAATAATAAAATCACACGTTTTAAGACAAAGTAAAATATATATATTTTTATTAATTTATACGCTTAATATATGTGTATTTTTATTTTAAGATAATCTTGGAACAAGAACGAACTATGAATACTGTCCTAATTCTTTTATATGTAAAATTTTTGAATTATTTAATTAAAAATTAACATAAAGTACTGATATAAAATAATGTAGTAAAAAATATCTAATAATTAAGGATTCTTACTAATAACTATTTTACGATAATCTTGTGGTTGTTTCTTCAAAGGTTTATTCTCTTTATCTTCAGTCTCATTCAACGCGTAATCATCAAATGTAACTTTTAAATGCTTTTTTTCAAAATCTTCTTTAAAATCTTCTTTAAAATCTTTTTTAAAATCTGTATTAGTAATTTGACAATCAGTTTCTGACATATCAATATTATCATTTTCTGCTGCTGTTTTTAATTGCGTTTTCATAATCAAAATTTCAGCCTAGAAAATAAAAAGAGATTTAATATAAAATGTCTTAAAAGAATTATCCTCTTTGTTCTCTAAAATTAAATACTCACTTCTAAGGATTTTGCCTTGGAAAACCAATATCGAAGTTGTTTCGAGATGTCGTGCTTCACTTCTTCTTGCACCAACATTTGTGTAGTTTGCATCTCTAACTTTTCATTTAAATGTTTAATTTCTTTTATCTTTGTGTTTAATAACAACTGAGCGTAGCTGCAAGTTAAAATTTTTCTTTGTATTATTTTTATCTATATTATTGTATTGTTTTATTATATAAAATAAATACAAATGAATTAAACATAAAATTATTTTGACTTACTTAAAGTCGTTATTTACAGATTCTATTTCTTTCTGATTATTTTTTTTCATTTCAGCCTTCAATTTGGTCTCAAGATTAAAGACTCTACTCTTATACATCTCCAGAAGATTTGCTTTCTCTTGCAGTGTATCGATTTCACTGTTTTCCCACTTTCTAAACATAGCATTATTCTCTGCCTTTAATATTTTAATTTCGATTGATTTTGAATTTATCTCTTGTTTTGCTTCTTGGTATTTATTCTGAAGACCTTTCAAGTTATCCAATAATTTTTTTCGTTCATCTTCGACCTCAGCAAATAAGGAATTACCTGCAAGATTATTAATACTAAAGAAATTTACAAACAAGCATATGTTAAACGTTAAGTGTTATCTTACCTTTACGTGTATCGCTAGCAGGCGTTACTTTTAATGACGCCAATTCCATACGACACACAGCTAATTCTTCCCGAACACTCTCCAATATTTCATTTTTATCCTCTAGTTGATTCTTGGTTACCTATAAAAATATTTTCTATTAAACTTAACATACATATACACATGCATGCACGACACATACACTATATGTTATGTTAAAAATATAAATTACATGCTCTTTACTTACTCTCAAAATATCTTTAAGCTCCTCACAATGACTCTCCACATTTTTAAGTTTTATTTCCAATTGTGTTGTTTTCTTTGATTCATTTTCAAGAAGTGTAGCTAGTATTTCAGTTTCTTTCTTATATATTGCTGAATTATCATCCATATAAGTAGAATCATGAGATTGTTGATTTACAAGATCTTTATATTTTTTTAGCTCCTTAAGTAACCTTTCAATTTCTTGCTTATATTTTGTAGTATCTGTTTCTAATGTTGCTATATAATTCTCATATTCCTTTTTTTCAGCCGTGTGACTAATATATGAAGATAGAAAATAGTAATAAAGTCTTATATCACATGACACATGTGTCATTAACATGTGTATTTAAGTTTACATACATGTGTTATTAAAATTATTTAAACTCTACATAATTATAACTATAATCTTTACAGAAACAATTATAAATCTTACTTTCTTTCTTTCTCAGCAAGGATTTTTTGCGTTTGTATTCTACATTCAGCGAGTGAATCCTCTAAAACTTTGTTAGATTCTTGAAATTCTTTCTCGAGCGCATTGTGAGTTTCTACTTTAAGTCGTAAAACATGCAATTGTTGTTGAAGAATCTCCTGTTCTTGTGTCAGCTTCTCCACATGCTTCTCAATTGTTACATCCATATTTTCGTATTTTTCACACTCGGACATCTCGATTATTAGTTATATTTCAATTATACTCACAAGAAACTATACACACAATATACACTGCTATTTCAAATTTATCGGTTAGAGCGGTTGAATAATAACCATAGAATATACAGTCACAATAACTCCTTGTCGGCATCTATGATTATGAAGCCAAAATAAAGTGCGCATGCGTGAAAACGCTCCCTTTTATCCGAATTTTAGGTTTGTCGCGTCCTTCGTGTCACATGCCTCAACATGCTTTTACTTACTTTAATATGCTCCAATTTATAGCGTTACGTTACGTATACTGACAATAGTAGTATAATAAATAAAATTTAAAACATTTTTTCAATTGATTTTTATTTTGATGTCAGCAACAAGCATTTATAAAATGTGATTTAAAATTTGTATTTACTTTTGCTTGACAATGATTTTTAAGATGTACATGTGTTTTAGTCAAATAATCCAAAGCCCATGTCATCGTCTTCTGACTCGGATTCTTCCTTCTTTTCTTCCTTCTTCTCCGCAGCAGAAGCATCAGCAGCTGCAGCTGCTGGAGTTGCTACAGCAGCAGCAGCAGTGGCAAATTTGCTTGGATCCTAAAAAAAGTCATTGCTTTTAATAAATTTGAATCTTGATTAACCAAGCACACAACACTTTTACATTGTGTTTAGTTCAGACTGCACTGTTGTGCAATATTTTAATCATAAATCTTGACGTATCAGTGGGTTCAGCTATTTCTAGCTCTGATACGTGAACCAAGATTTCAGACGTGTCAACTTTCATCATAAATTTATTCAAGAATAATTAGAAAACTGTAAGATCCGACATATGAAATCATACCTTGATATATTCCTTAATGGTGGCAGCTTCAGCGAATTCAACATCAGTAACAGCAGCAATAGCCAACAAGTTTTTGAAACCATTTGCAATGCTGTGTGGTGCACTGGCGACCGTAGGATAACCAATTGTCAAACAAACCGAAGCTAAGTTTGCAACTCCGGCCATGAACTTTTCACGAAGATCTTCAGGTTTGATGTCTAGAATTTCAGGTGCAAAAATGGTACCGGAATCATATACTTGCTCAACCAACAGTCCGTATGAAAATGGAGAAATATTCAGCATGTTCAAGAGTGTAGCTTCGGAAGCTCCCACTTTGTCACCAGGTTTAAGAATGTGCACATCATTCTGAAAGTTGATATCACCGTATTATTTTCAATAATAAACTTCAAAAATATTAAATTTGTGGATTCTTTTAACAAAGTACTTACTATAATTTCAATAGTACCCTTGGAGATTTTTGTCGGAATACTCAAAGCTTGGAAAAAGGAAGTCTTCTCAGGACCAAGTCCTGTATTTTGAGCTGGGATGATGACGCTCAAAGGTGCAATGGCTCCCGCTCTGGCAGGTGCACGTACTTTATTTTCCAACAACTTGTCTCTTACTTCAATCAAATCTCCGCGAGTGAATACAAATCCAACATTGCCACGAATGTGAGGAAGCAATTTTTCCAGTGCTGCGTTGCGTTCTATATGACCACGAATTGCTTTTCTCATCATGGTGTTTTTACCCATCAATACAACTGCATTGCCACGCAGTGACATGCGTATTTGTTGCATTTGCTTTGATCCAACATTGTCTGCACCCACAATGAAGCATTTGGGAAAATCATCCAATAGTTGCTAATATTAAGAAAAAATATATTTTTAGAATACTTCAATATTGTAAGCAAACAAATTATCAGGAATTTGCATATCTTGCGAGATACAGAATTAAAATAAAATAATACACGCTAATGAAAATAGAAGTACTTACAACAAGCTTGGTAAAGTAATTTGATTTCCATGTTGCTTTGTCCTCCCTACCCATCTTGAACTGTGTGTAGGGATACCTTACGGAAGTTTAAGGACTGAAAATGATAGAAGAAAGAAATTAGGATATAATGCACGAGAAATAAAATAAAATTCAACAATGTTACTGTTTTTTTTTTCAGACTACATAAAATGTACTTTTCGTGCATAAAACTCGCACACAAGTGGGTTCGCTTATTTCTAAGCCTTGTGTGTTTCCCGAATTTTCAGACGCGTGATATTTTCATCATTTTAGTGCATATTGTTAAACAAGTGATATAAAAATGTTTGTAAATTTAACAAGCCGTATGTTGCACAGTGGCCGATTGTTTGATATTAAATGCTATGTTCGTACTGAATAACTTAATTTGTCGATGTAAATAATATATGTAGTACAAATATAGTATGGATTTAGTATGAATAAGGCATATAGTGTGAACTTGATCAGAGCAAGATGCAATTAAACTTAATTGTACGAAACCACATGGTTTCATAACCTTAATATATGTAATGCGGCTTGAAATAATTATTTAATATATATCTTTCATGTTATTTTTATATGAAAATAATGGACTATAGCATCTTAAATCTATAATAATAAGTAATATAAAAATAGATCTTATAACAACGTTATGAAAATAACAAAGTAAACTGTAACGTACCTCCACGAGTTCCACAACGTTGAAGAGTGCAATAAAGAATGAAAAAGGAAACGGAAGCAGAGTTACAGAGTGCAAACGGATTTTGCGCATGCGCAACATTAGTGACGTGTCGCAACGTAGTGAAATATGATTGGTGCAGATCCAAAAGTATGCTATATCATTCCTGACCTCATTGGTTAACATCTAGTGAATTTGGTCATTTTTTTACATTACATTACTAAGGCCGGATCTACAATAGGTGTAGTTAATTTTAAGTCGTAAGATATGACGTAAAATTGACCAATCATAGTCAATTATTCTTCGCATATTCGTCATATTGTAGATCCGGTCTAAACCATAGAAATAGTAGGAATGGGCATGCCTTGCTGAGCAGAATAAATTCAACTTTTTTCTCTGACGCTATAATCTTTCAAAACGTAGTAAGTAATTACGTAAACGTCACTATTATCTAGCGTCCCATGAATTGTATCTGAATTGAACGTAAGAAGACGAAGAGCAATATCTGCATTTCTGTCACAAGTGGTGTGACAAAGCAAGAAGTGCAGCTATTTCTCTTCGTCTTCTTGCGCATGCGCAAATCGTTCAACTTGTCGGCTCTAGTGGCTAAGGCGCGCGAAGGTGTCAGCGTTCCGTGCCATTAGAACGCGTCGCAGGTCGCCGAATTGTCATCATGTCGCATTAACGTAACGTGCAGGCGGTGTCGAATCAAGTCAGCCAGTTCTCACACGGAGACCGGATGGTGAGGCTGTAATTGTGCCGCGATTCACATGAGCAGCGAGAGAACGAGCCGCGCGACTCTCCCCCTCCGTCCGTGCCGCGAGCATCAACCCTATCGCAACCCGTGAGCGCGTCACGTTGCGATTTCGTCGAAGTGGCTGCAAAAATCCGAGCCCCTCGCCATCCGGCCGTCGTTTCTGCCGGAGTCCGGAAACGAGGCAACGTGTGCAGTCGCACTCGCGCGGTGCCACAGACCCGATGAAGATCAGTGTGTTGTGTATCTCGCCGTCACTGCCCCCGTTGATATCGTCATCATCATCGTCATCGCCATCATTATCGTCATCGTAGTGACATATTCTCGGACAGCGAAGAAGGCGCGTGGGCGACGCGGAGTAACCGCGCTCCATCCTCCTCTCGAATGTGTGCACCGCGCGCGCCACAGCCTCTCGGGAAGACTTTCTGGACGTCCTCGTCCTCGTCGACATTATGTATTTGTCGACGTGTGTTATCGTTTAACTGTTAGCGAGTGCTACCAGCGAGCACGAGGCCAGATCTTCGGAGCATCAAGAGCGTTCCTCTCCCTTCTCCCTCTGTCTCTCTCCCCCTCCTTCATCTTTTCTCTCTCTCTCTCTCTCCCTCTCATTCTCTCCGTCTTCGTGCTTCTTTCTCTTTTTTTCTCGGGTCGCGTTTCCTGTGCTCTCGCGCTCGTCACGAGTCCACGCAGGTAGGGCGAGCCGATCCGTTCGGAGAGAGGTGGGATCGAACGACGAGGAAAGCGAGTCCCGCAGTCTCGATCGGTGCAGTCCGGCCGTAACACGCAGAAATCAAGAAGCGATCGCGCGGTGAGAGAGAGAGGAAGGTAGCCAGCGCGAGGTGGAGGGCGGCGAGGGACTTAGCCCCATCGGTATCGCGGGGGAACGCTGCTGGTGCCCAACATAGGCAGCGGTGGCGGTGGTAGCGATAACGGCGTTGTCCCGATTGTTTTATTCTACCGCTAGCAAGACGTGCAACGTGGAAACAAGTGGAGGCTATTGGCGTCTTTCTCGTGGGAAACAAGACAGTCGTGCAAGGAAAAAAAAAAAAAACGAAGCGGAGACGGAGAAACGAGAACAAGAGGAAGGACTGCTTCGCTATATGTTGCACGCGTTACGTGCCGATAGATACGCGCCGCGAGAAAGACAACCGCAGTTGGGAGTGAAATCGGAGTGCGGAAGCGGAGAACGGACAGACGCAATAACAACGACGAGGACGAGGTGATACACGAACGAGACACGAGACGACGGGAACGTGGTTCAACAGGTAGAAGAAGTCGGGAGCGAGTGAACGTGATTCAAAATGGCGCTGAACCAAGACGTGGACCAGTTGTCCAAGAGCAACCTCGTCGTCAGAATTGATCAGAATTCCGAGTCTGATCTGCAGGCGCTGTTCGACACCGTCCTGAAGCCCGACTCCAAGCGGCCGCTACAGGTGCCGCTGCGCATGCGCAATCTGCCGGATTCCTTCTTCAACCCGCCGTCCACCGGCAGCAAGAGCCCGTCGATCTCGCACTCGCGTGAAAACTCCGCGGATTCCGCATTCGGCACCGCTGTTACCGCGACACCGAGCAACGGTGGAGGCAGCGGCGCGCCTAATGCAGGCACGAACGGCGCCGGCGGCGGCGGCGGCGGCGGCGGCGGCGGCGGTGGCGGCGGCGGTAACGCCGCAGGTGCCGCAGGTACAGGCGGTGGTGCGGGTGCCGGCAGCGGCACAAATAGCGCCGCAGGTGCGGTCGCAGCAGCAGCCGCTGCTGCAGCGGCAGCCGCCGCCGTAGCTGGCCTCACCGTTGCTCATCCCCGCGCCCATAGCAGTCCGGCCTCCCTCCAGCAGACGTATGCTTCGGCGCAGCAGGCGCCCCAACACGCGCCGCAGCCTCACGCGCGTCACCATCATCATCAAAAGCAGCGCAGCTACGACGTCATCAGCACGGTCGACGACCTAGGTCCACTGCCGCACGGATGGGAGCAGGCACGCACCCCTGAGGGCCAGATCTACTTCCTCAAGTGAGTGACACTCTTCTCTTGCGCGTGTTTTGCGCTTTTTTTTTTTTTTTTTTTTTTTTTACTCCGTTCTCCGTGAATAAGAAGTGGTGAGAGGAAGAGAAATATATACGACTTCGATCCTCCTTTCGATACACAGTTTTATTTCAAATCTTCTGTCTTGTAATTTCAACATTTTAGACACACCTTTCTGTATTTCCGTTTCTCCCTTCAAACATACACGCTTGTTTTGCATCAAGGATGAAATCGTGCGATTGAATTAAATCTTATATATTTCTTTTATTTTTGTTTTTGTTTTGGAAAAAGATTTAATCAATTTTACTCGCTAGCATCGTAAGTGTATGTAAGACTTTATATTTGGAGCATATTCATCAATTTATATCTATTTTTAGTTAGTGAAAGAAGTGATTAATTCATTTGTTATAAACTGAGAGATGTCTCCTAAAATTTCGAGCAATATAAATATATTTAATGTACACTAGTTTATGCTGATGCGTTTAATCGAATTTATCGGAGATTTATCAGCCTGAAAGTATTCTTAAAATATACATGGAAATGCAGAATATTTTTATATCCGCGATAAGATTATTTTATACTTTTAAAATCGAGTATAAATTTCATGCTGTGCGTCGTTATGGTTTATTGGAGACCGGTTGTCTTGCGGCTCGGTGCCGCGTCGATAATGCTTTCCGCCACATAGAAGTCTCGCATACCTCAAGGCCGACACTGTTTTTTTTTTGTTTTATCTCGCCGGCTTACTCATCTTCTCTCTACTTGCTCGTTGCCCTTCCGATTCCCTACTGTTTCTCATCATAGACAGTGGGGGGAAGAAAGACGCGGTCGCGGTTTCTCCGTTAAACTCCTCTTCGCTGCTGCCAGCATCTTTTGCTCTGAAAACTGAATGTGAACTCGGGATACTCGACAGTGTATATTGACTGTATAGTTGATTGAATGTACTAATTAACGTGTTCGGATAAATAGAAGAGGTCGTTATTAACGCAGGAAGTTTCCAATTTTTTATGTAACATGGTACATGTCTCATATTCTCCATTAACTCTTTTAAACGTTCTCTAAAAGCATGCAAGGCCGTCAACTTCTTAATTGATGTGAATTAATTTGTATATGTAAGAAAAGTAGATTTCAGAAAAAAAGTGCAATTTACTCGATAAATTTATATAAGATAAAGAATAGCACACTTTCTCACGAATATTTTGTATAAATTTCGAGGAATCTATAGCAATTTATCCAATTTAAAGTTTTATTATTTAGCTTTTACTTAAAATAAAAAATAAAATTCTAATATAGCTTTATTTTAAAGGAAAATTAATTAAAGAGCACAATTTTGTCACCTATTTTGTGTCAAGGCTTAACTCGTGAATCGTGGTCCTTCTTTTAGAGGCGATTATAATTCAAAAATTCACCTTGATCTTTTCCCTAAAGAAGATAAATTTGTCAGAGAATCTACCATTAAAAGATTATGAATCATGAAACAGAGCTTGTATCGATGTTTTTCATAATACAATAACTATTGTGCACGATACTGATCGTAATTTCGGAGTACTGAAAAGGAAATTCTTACAATTAACTTCTCTTTTCTCGTATATACCCTCTCGCTTCCTCTTCGATGTTTTTCATTTGGCTTGGTATGTTCCAGGCTTTCCACCACGCGTCTCAGTTTTCCAACTTGATCCACCTGTGTCATGAGTGCTGAGACTCTCATATATCATCTATCGTGGGAAATTCCATCACTGTCGCTCGCTTTATCCTTTCTCCAATCAATCTGTCAGTAATTCAGACCGCTGGCTAAAGTATTCTTTTAAATTTATTTAGGAATTATTTTCCTTTTATGTTCATCAGAGATACAGACTGTCATCTTCAGCCTTGATTTTTAAAGGACGAGTGCATTTCCTGCAAATTACGTTAGAATAAAACTATTAGAAATAATTTAGGAAAAGAAATTGTGAAAGCATATCCGTTAATCGTTCCACGAAGTTTTGATCTTATTTTCGAAATGTTCGAAATTTATATTCTGCATTTGTAATTCTTTGATATTTTCTCAGAAAAGTGGGGCATTTCTATTTTGCCCATGTCTCTTTTCGCGCGAACATATTTCTGAGAGTTACAAAGAAAGAAGCTCTTTTTAATTTGATTGACTCGTATATTTAGAAGACCTACCGAAGCGGCCGTTATTCATGTGCGCATCTATTTAGTTTCCTACTTAAGAATTATAGAAATAAATATGCAGTAGATTTATTTTCGAAGAACATGTTTTATATAACGTGAAAATCCTGTATTACCGTTAATAAAAAGAAATAAAATTTTACAAAATGGAGTAATAATTTATGGACGAATTATGAAGTTACTTATACATTTTGATCTTCTTGCAGAATGTTGTTTATAATGTTAATTGTTGGCTTTCCGTTCTTCGCTCGCTTCTCTCGTGAGTTTTTGATAACGAGTTTTGGTTGTGATGTATGGTACTTAAGATTTTCGTGCTTATTTATTCGTGCTCTTTAAGTACTCTTTTGCTAGATTTGAAGTCGAAGTTTCAATGGATGACATTAAGCGGTTATCGAGATATCTTTTTCAGATATTGTCACAACTGTAAAGCTCACTATCAATGGGTAAGGCATCGCATTGATATGTGAAAGTAATTTAGAGAAATACGAAGATAATGGGGTTAATTATGCGATAGCGACGTGTTCCGTTTCTCGAAATTTACATACTTGTGTGTTATCGCCGCTGGCACGGGAGCGATTTGAATGGATAATGAAGCACTTTTGCGAATATGCTTGTGGTTCTTAAATGCCTCAGGTAGTATGTTAAGATCTATCTTATTTCACGTATTTTTTTTTTAGAGATAACTAAACGAATACTCAAGTTTATTTTAAATAAAAAATACTTTTACAAATTACTTTAATAAATAAATGTGGGAGATATTTATATGTTTGTTAAAATATACCAAAAAAAATGATTAGAAACGAAAGATTTGTATAGAGAAAATAAAAAGGTTCTATGCGTTGCGTCGAAATTCTACCGCGTATTACGCCATCAAGTTTTCCTGTGCTACACGTGCGAAATTATGCGCATGAATCGAAAGCACACTCGCCTTCCCGTTCATTCCACGACGCGGGAAGTGGAACACAAAGGCACACGAAAGAAAGGGAATGGTCTATTGCGCTCTATTGCCGACTGAATCCGACGAACTATCGATTATACTATCAATATGATCGTATAACGTTTATATCGCCCTGTAGCTATTCTTATCAAAAGTCAAGATTTTGTTTGTTACAAACTGCGAGTGAATCTTTCGATAGGCGATAAATTGCGTTATCTACTCTTCAGATATAATGCATTTTTTCACGATACAATCGGTTTCGCGATTGAAAACAATATCAATATTGATGAATTCAATTTTTAACATCGTACCTCCGCAACAGTTATCGTCACGCTTTTCTCTCCGCACATCTCTCGCATTTTTTTCTTTTCTTCATCGGAGTTCAGTTTCTTCCAAGTTAAACACGCACTCCATTTTCTGCAGAACGTCGGCGAATTTTACGGAAATAAAATGTAGAGCTCGTTTTTTTTTCGGTAGGCGTAATACGAGGCGCAGTGAGCGTGAGCTCGTCGGTAAAACGCGATGCAAGGTGCAGCGAAGCGAGTTGCTGCGCGCTTATTGCATTATGCGGTAATGATCACCGCGTCGCGGCGAGACTGTTTTTCTTCATAATGACATTATAATAACAATATTTGCCATTTGTAACAATACTGCAAAGAAGTGTTTTGCGAAGAAGAAAAATAATTATGTGCGTAACATCGTAAAAATTAAGTAGAAAAATATACGAGCATAATACACATCTTCATATCTCTACAGCTCTTTCTATGATCGTGCTGTCGTTACATTTCTAAAAATCTATATTTACTTCGGAATTATCTTATCTTTTAGAACCATTTTATTCCGATTGAATATCGACGAAATCATAAAATACCTAAAAGAATATTTCAAATAATAAGTTTACCGTTTTGTAATCACAGTTGCGCGCGTCTACATTATATTTCTAGATATTTGTTATTGATTTCGAATTTGGAGAGATAATTTAAAAATCTAAACACAATTTGAGTCTTCTTTCGAATATTATCGTTGCATTCTTATTAGAGAAAGTACCAGGCGTAATCTGTAATATCTTTGACACTTTGTGCACTCCATTTTTCAAGTTATGAAAGACAGACGCACTATCGATTATCGTTGAGTTTTTAAGGAAAACAACAAACTGATATATATACATATATGTATGTGCGTTGTATCATCCCGAGTATCGTCAAACAAATTCGACGCTCTGTTTTAGTGTCATTTTTGTTCCGAGCACGCGAAGAAAACATGACCTTTTGCCTATTACGCATCGCATCCAGACAAACAATTCTGATTTAGGCCAGTTTTTATGTATTCCAATGAACTTCTTGTTTCTTCATTCCTAGATGCTGTCGTGACAAACACTTCGCGAAAATTGCCTAGTACAAAATATTTAGTTTTATTCGTCGCGATGCATGTTATTCCGAAAACATTTATTTTTAACTTGTAAAACATGAAAGAAACACGGGGATAAAAGAAAAATATTTATAACATAAATTAAGCGTATAAAAATTTATTTGATGTACCCTGAAAGAAAAAAAAACATGCGCACATTGTCAACAGATTGGAGAATATTCAAAAGTGTCTTTTTTGAAACTTATCCACATTTTCAACGAAACATAAATAAATGGCACAGCTATGCTTCATATAAATATTCATTTTTCGAGTAATATTTCTTTCTAAATCCAAGAATAATTGTTGATTATGACTTTCACAAAGCTCATTAATGTCATTAATTATCCATAATGATGCTTATTATATAATGCTTACATAACTAAATTGTTTTACATTGTAAACAGTATTCTCTGATCTAAAGAGATTAATAGTAATTATTTTGATATTCGAAAAATTGCAGTAAAAGTTAATGAAAGTAGTTTTTAAACATTTCAGTTAGTATATGAATATATTTTTTACACAGGCAGTTTTAATCCTTAAATTTGCGATGTGAAATACACGTACAAGAGAATAGTATTTTTTATTTCTTATTTCTAATATAAATCTTGTAACATTTAGAAAAGAATTTATAATCACGCATCAAATTATATTCTCAAGTTTGAAATTAATAATAAGTATAAGTGGAAATCCGGAATTATCCGGATTTATCCGGAAATGTAAATGCAAATGACTGAATCGATTTGTATGCGATAAAATTGTTACTTAAGATATTTCTTCATTATTTCCTAGTTTCGACGATATTTCTTCGGAATAAAATCTTGAGGAACTATTTTCCGCAGATGCGATGGATTCTCGGCACAGTTGTGTAAAGTCTGATCCTTCCTCTATTCGCGTGCCAAGTTTGAAAACCTTAGCACGTTCCGTTAGCCGTACAGATTCATTCTTGCAAAGGTTAATGCAGTAGGCGAGTCACAAAATCACATTGGCCAAAAAACAAATAGCAATGTTAGACCGTTTATATTCACCTGACTCGCTGTTCTCTACGCCCGAAATGCAAAATCCCACTGAAAGGGACGATGACATTCCAGCCATCCAAACGGCCGTGAAGAATCCTCGCGGGAATTCTGAAAGCAGACCTGCAAATTCTATCCGTGCGTTGGTAGGCTGTGCCCGATGCTGCGTCGATGCCAAAGACGCACTTGAAATAAAGTGCGTGATTTTTACACGACGCTTGAATACACGTAATGTTATTCCAATTATTTCTCAGCTTTAAGGGTTCAGTTGTTAGACATTTCTAAATGCAGCCGAGTAGAAAGTCATACGCAACATTGCGCTTGTGCATTTCAAGGTTGAGTGGACCAGCATAAGCAAGTATTTCGTTATCTTTCCTATTTGAACTTTTTTACTTGCAGATAGGCTCGTGATTCAGGTACACGGCAGCTTGGCTCTAGCATGTTCCACCTGGCGCATTTTTATGGAAATACGCTAGGTGGAAATACATTATGATATAAACAGGTATATAACGATAAAAATGGAAAGATATCGTGATAAGATAAGGGAGAAACAAGTAAGCATACGAGATACGAGTGCATCGAATACAGTCGTTTTCAAATTTGACTACAAATTTTTGTTACCGATCCGAAAACGACTCTCAATGAAAATATGTAAATAACAATGGTTTTCGCGTGAAATTTACCGTTGGTGACACATCGTAACACGCCATCGTTGGCAACGATGCTGTTATCTCGTCGCGCCGCACCGTGCTGCGCCGAGGCTAAAGACCTCGACACACCTGTACGCGAGAGAGCTTGGACGACAAATGCGAATGCCAGACACGAGGATAGATCGCCGAGAGTGCGGAGCGAACGTATCGAAAGTTTAAGACAACTCTGAGCGACGCGCGGCGTATACTGTGTAAGAAATTTGCTCAGCGTAGGAGAATAAGATTCTTTTACGCGGACACACATTTGACTGTATATTTTACGTAGTCTTTGCTTTTGGTGTAGAGATTTTTTTCATCTCAGTGTATTAATCTGAAATTTCAAGATTATTTATATGCTGTACTGATTAGCACTGAATGATTATGAAAATGATTGCGTAACGATATATTTTCGAGCGATTTCACGCGAGAAATGGTTTTGCATACCAAATTGCGGCAAGTCATTAAACAGGTGTAGAAAAACATGCATATTGAGTGCGGAAACATCAACAAAATTATACGACCACGCTTAAAACGCTGTCTCAGAGTAGCCAAAGATTAGTTTTGACGTTTCTAATGCGAGGATATTTGACATTTTTTTGTATATTTTTAAACTGCGATTTTAATCGCTGTCAAACATTCACGCTACGTTATATATATATAGATGAAAGGTCATATCAAATGTATCACTTATTATAATACTATAAGACGAATAAAAATAATTCATTACATAATATATCTGCAAAATAACGGGATTGATTTTATTCAAAGCATGTCCCTTCGGCATCGAGATAAAGCGTTGGGCACGTTCGATCAATGTATGAATATTCTGCAAGTATGTTTTTAGAATTTTCTAGAAGATCTTCATTGCGGCTGTAAATAGCTAGAATGTCATTTGATTAGAATTATTCATTTTATTAGAATGTCGTTTCATTGGAATTTTAAATTTTGGAAATAGAAAATAGTCGCCAAATTAGGTATTTATAATCGATAATCAATTCCTGTTATTTGTTTTTTGACCAAAAAATCACGTACAGCCATGGTACTCTATTTTTTATAGATATCGGTCGTTCATTTTCAAAATGGTATGAGTTAAGTTTCTAAATACATAAAGTTTCGAGATTAAAAATTCATGCGATCTCAACAATTTAACAAGTTGTAAGAAACTTATGTCGCTGATAAAATAAACGCTCAATTAATTTGTTAACTTCACGAATTAAGTTATTCGATGCTAGCGTCGATATAATTCACCGCCGACACAAGTTCGTCTTGATCAAACATCTTTAAACTCTGTCTGTATAGTTTTCCATCTACGCAACCTGCTTGTACTTATATTTAACTCATTTCCGGTCTGCGTTGCATAAACTCGTGCTTAAATGCAAAACGTTCGATTGCGATAAGATTAGAGTTTTATTCAAGAGCAATTCCTAATGAATGAGTGCTCGTATCTCAAAGCCATATTCTCTGAAAGTATTCGTCAATAGTAAAATTCAATTCACAATAAGCTTTTCAAACTTCTACATTATGAAATCTTTAAACATTCAGAATTTCTAGAGAAACGCGGTTTTTTTAAGAATTTCAAGCGATTAAATAGCACTAGATCTACAGAGATTACTCAAATGAAAAGCATCTCAACACCAGTTCAATCTAAGGCCGATTATACACAATTTTTTCTTCTTTTTTTTATCGAATTTCTCATGTTTATGCTTTAAACACTTGTCTGTATCCAGTTTGAAATTTTGGAAAAAGTTTCTGCTTGCAACTGGAAACTGTTTTCTTTTTGTTTCGCATCTAGTTGTGGACTGTCAGAAGATCTTCAAAAAATCAACATTATTCGCTGGTTACGCAGTTTCGTCGGCTAGTCGGTCGCGTAAAAGCTGAAATCACGGGACACTCGCTGATCTTGGGAATCGTTAGGTTCTTAGGTCTATGGTCCAAGTTGGGATCGACAAGAACTCACGCATCTCTCTCTCTCTCTCTCTGTCTCTCGGAGAATAAAGAGGACGAGGGCGAGGGTGCCTGTAGTAGAGAAAGGAAGTGCAAGGGGTGGGCGGAGTGCAAGAAGGCTGCGGCGGAGGAAAGCGGAGAGTCAGCACGAGCAGCGGAGCGTCGATGCGAGAGAGTGTCTATTTACGAGTTGTCCGGCGCCGTGATGTCCGGAGTAAAAATACACCGTAGAGCCGCGTATACCGTGTGTGTACGCGCGCCACACAGAACCCTCTTATAAATTCTCCAACGCGCTCTTCGGCTCTCTCGGTCAGCTCGACGCGCTCCCCCCCCCCCCCCCCCGCATGTTTCTGTCGCTCTCGGTGTGTTCGCCGCAGCTTGTGGAAGATCGCGGATGGGGGGAGGGGCGGAGAGGGTGGGGCGAGAGGGGGAGAAAGGGATGCGGCGCGGCGCCGCTCCTCTTCTTGGACCGCGGCCAAGAGCTCTACGGCAAGTAAGAGAGAGATTGGAGCCTACGCTCATGTCGCAGTTAGGGCGAGAAACACAATTGCGCCATCGTTATATAGGGTGTCTCTCATTCACTATGAGTCTAGGCTGTGTGATTAAATATAAGTCGATGCTTGATAAATAGCGCGCGCAATACACACGAATACATCAAATTCGGAATGCATATTATCAACAGAATTGTTCGGAAAACATTTGAGAGGAAGAAAACAATACGTAATCAATGTTTAACACAATTGATAGCATTTAACAGTATTTTTTTTTGGAGACTGTGAATTATATCTTACTAAAAATATACATTCTATAAATCATTTTTTTATAAATAAATATATATATATATAATTTATATTTTTATTTATAATTTCTATAAAATAAAATGTATCCATTAGACACGAGCGATTTGTGAATCGCTCAATCACAGTCAATAAGTTATAAGCACTTTGACATGACTTTTAACTTCAGTTTTTTTTTAATTGAAAACGACGAAAGCTGTATCCGATTAGTCTCGAGATGATTAAAGAATCGATCCGATCCATCGATTCAGCACGTTGGATTGGCGTGGTGTTTACAAACGTGTGTCCGTTGCAAGGCAGGTACGCGTCACGCGCAGGTACGCGTATAGCCCGGTGTGTGGGTGCAGAAATATAATCGCGCAATGACGTCATGCATACGCGTGTTGTACAAAACAGACTTGCTCTTGTTTTTTTTTCGCAATTTTCCGAATTGTGGCGAATTCATCATTGCGGCGAAAAGGAAAAGTTTCTTTATAAGTGCTACTTCTCATTTATGTTCAGCGAATCGTGCACTCCTAATAGAGTCAGAAAAATAATCTTTGTTATATTATTTCATAGTAAATTAACTTAAACGATAGGACGAAAAAATTAACAATTGAACGATAAGTTATCAAATAATAATTTAGAAGAAGAATCGTCGAGTTGCTTGAATGAGATCGAGTGAACTTGAGATTGTATTATTATAGAATTACTTTACATTGCAAATTTTAATTTAAGTAATAATATTTATCTGTGATACACATGTAATTATAATGTACGTGATATATTTTTGTTAAAATAAAAAATTATTCTTTATTTCTCGAGTAAGATGTTATTCGTCATTATATATAAATTTGCTTAATCCGGCGATAAAACACGTATAAAAAACCTGCAATCTACTTTTATTTCCACAACGTATCAAACGTTCCTGCGAATTATCGTAAGCGTTTCACGCGTGTATGTAATAAAAAATTAGCAGAATTAAAAGACCGTCTTTATTTCGGGTGTTAAAACCTACGCTCTAGCCCACATCGCCTCATTGCTTCGCCTCGATCTTTTGAATGGAAGTATTTTTAGCGCACGCCTACTATATGTGGACAACTGTACGCGCCGCGCCGCGTATTTAGTTTCCGTGGATCGTGCGGTTTAAATCGAATGCATCAATGTTTCCGATGCGACGTCGTGCGGAAATTAAAATTCGCACACTTACATTCTTTTTAAAAGAAATAATGCGCCGAGTAAATACATTTTCACCTGTGGACTAGTCGTATATCAATTATTTATCCAACACTATGAATCTAAGATGAAGCTTAATTTTTAATTGCTTGTTAATTAGATTGAAAAGTTTGCTCAATAGAATTTACGTATATCATTCTCTCTCTTTTTTCTTACGGCTATTCATAATTACTCGTCGTTCTTTCGTGCATATTGCTTAATTTTTGAAAAACAACTCTTTTTGCAGTCACTTAACGCGCACTACGACATGGGAAGACCCCCGCAAAACGGCTGCGGCTGCAAGTGTAGCGGCGGTAGCTGCTGCAGTCGAAAGCAGCAAGTCTACCGGAAACTCGCTCGGACCACTGCCCGATGGATGGGAACAAGCGCGTACAGCCGAGGGCGAGATTTATTTCATCAATCATCAGACCCGCACTACCTCGTGGTTCGATCCGCGAATCCGTAAGTTTCATTGAATTTCTCTTTCTTCCTTCAGTGCTGTAGAACAACCCCTTTTTTTTTTTTTTTAGTTATTATGTTGTTTTTACTTTCCTTCATGTATCACTAATGTGCCATTGTTTCTTTAGCGACGCACCTCCAGAGAACCCCGGCGTCCGGCGCGATGCTGCCGCAGAGCTGGCTCCAGCAATCCACCGGCGGCGGCATCCAGAGCAATCAAAGCCTACAGGCCTGTCAGCAAAAACTGCGTCTTCAGTCACTACAGTTGGAACGTGAACGCCTTAAGCAACGGCAACAAGAGATCATGCGCCAGGTTAGCATAATTGAAAGAGAAAGAGAATATTGCGTCGCGACATGGAGATTTAGATTGCGTAATGCGTGCGTAATCATCTTCGATATTTCATACGCGCGTCTCCACGTTGTTGCAGCAAGAGATGATGATGCGGCAGACCACAGACGCTGCCATGGATCCATTCTTGTCGGGCATTAACGAGCAACACGCGCGCCAGGAGAGCGCCGACAGCGGCCTGGGACTTAGTTCCGCTTACTCCCTTCCTCATACGCCGGAAGATTTCCTCGCCAATATGGATGATAACATGGACGGCACGAACGGTAAGAGGGCGTTTTTCGCGGAATTTTTTAGAAAATAAACTTTCTCATGCAAGATGAGCAGAATTCCGACAACTTTGACGACGCGATATCAATATTTATTTTTTAACAATTTTTTTCTAGCAGAAGCAACCTCTCAAAACACAGTTTTTAACTTTTGAATTAGATACATAATAAATAAATACGGAATTTGTATATAAATATATTTGTTATACTTAATTTATGTGTCTCTTATAAGTATTATCCGTATTTGAGTGCTGAAGATCGCAAAAATGCATGCAAGTGATCGTGATTCTTTTATTCATATTGAAAAATGTTAACAAGCATTATTGCGTTTTTCTTTTTTACTTCACCATTTAGCTCATATTTTGACCAATAACGCGAAAATAACCGTCGAGTTGCAATGACGCTTTGCAAAAATTTTCTTTTCTACCGTTTTTATATCGTGTCGTCAAAGTTATCAGAATTTCTCTACAAGTTGTCCTGAAATTGTCGCCATCACCACATTGATCAAAGAGCTAAGTTAAAAAAGTTATGGTTTGTTTGCTTTATTGTCAAGAAGTCAATTTTCGATCTATGAACAATTTTTTTGCGCGATTGTTCTGATTGCAGACAGGCACTGTGTCTTGAATGATCTTACGAAACGATTATACCGAAGCCATAAGTATATAAGTACATATTTGCAACAATATGAAATTGCGTTTGATCATACTTGGAATTTTTATTTATGATTTTTTCTTTTGCAGACGGAAGCGCGCCAATGGAGACACCTGATCTGTCAACTTTGAGCGACAACATCGATTCGACTGACGATCTTTTGCCGTCGCTTCAGGTGAGTCTCCAACACAACGACAGCTGTCTGACACTTGGCGTTCGGCGACATTTAAATGTCTCGCTACTCGCGTGTCGACGGGTTTTTAACTATTGAAATGTTAAATGTTAAGTTTTACGGAAAAGATATTATGTTTTCGTCAATTTTTAAAACCGGTTGTAATTTTGAGAATAAATATGAAAAACATGTAAATTATATACTAGGTATAGAAAATAATTCTTTCCGATTGATCTTACCGCAAAGCCGTCAAATTTTTATCGCAACAAGCTAGCCGAAAGATGACGAAAGATCATCGTCAGAAATAATGAAGACTATTTCAATGATTGAGCTCTTTTACATCTTGTTTGGATTTTACTAAAATCGGAAAAAATTTATTTCCGCATCTAATACATATAAAACACATAATATGAATATAAAGTGTATATAAAATATTAATATCTGTGGCAGAAGAATTAATTACATTTAAATGCCGTAATTCATTACCGTATATTATTATCACGATCGGACTCGATGTGTTAATCCATCGCGCTGTGCACACAGTTGTTTATATCCACAATTATTGACGTTTCAGCTGAGCGAGGATTTCAGCAGCGACATTTTGGACGACGTGCAATCACTCATAAATCCTAATACGACAAAACCAGAGAACGTGCTGACGTGGCTGTAGGACACACAGGTCATCCTCGTGGCGGATTTACGCAGTTCGCGTGATCGGCCCGGTAAATAGTACGTGCGTTGTCGATAATGTTCAATCAACATGACGCGGGGGATTCCTTTTAAGGAAATCGCAGCAATAACAAAGTTCGATTATTTCATAAGAGACACGCACGTTCGTTCACGACACAGTTTTCAAGCTTAGGTATACAAGTGGCCTTTAATCACGCGTCATGCTCACAATCTAGGCACTTATATATACATACATGTATGTGTGTGTGTGTATATATATATACATATGTACGTATGCAAGTATAAGGAGCCTCATTCTTCTGGCCTCCCTCTCTCTCTTTCGCTCTCTCTCTCTTTTGCTAAGATATAGGGTGCGAATGTGTGTTTGTGTGCGTGATGCGAATGTCCAAGCGTTTTGTATATAAGTTTATATTTCCTATATGCTGTCCGAGTAAAAAGAGAGGGAGAGAGAGGGGATGCAGAAATGGATATCTCGACAACAGCATTCAACGCGCTTGTCAAGAGAGAAGAAGAGAAATTTAAAATGCTTCTTAGCAACGTTGAGAATAAATAAATACGTTGTTGAGCTATTATATTGTGATTCCAGATGCCGGCGAAGACACATGTTAAATTTCTTCTTTTCTTTCTCCCATTAACAATTGAGCGCGTCGAATGTTGTTGTAACTCCGGATGCGATCTGATACCATGACGTATCAGTTTTTATGATTGCATCTCTCTCGCGAAACTATACGATCGCAACATCTTATGATATCATAATGCATCATGTGCTTATAGACTTTCGACCTACTTGTCGACGTGTTCTGAGAGGAGAATATCGTAAATGCGATTGATCGCAAATGTGTATTATGAGAGATCGTCAATTTTGACGAATACGGAAGTCTTCGTTAGAACAAATCCTGAGATATTTATACTTCCAGTTTGTAACTACATCTTTTAATAGTTTGCGTGCAAAATGACTTGCAAAAACTAATAGACAAGCTTTCGATTGATTGCAAAGAATATTTTAATCCGACATAATATTTAAATTTGAAAATTCTATATTTTGTATGCATATATAATAATTAGTAGTACGATGACAGTTGGATATTCTGCGCGAATTTCGGTTGTTTTTTTTTTTTCGAAAGTTCGAATTATGTGAGATTATTATCTCCCGTTGCCAGACAACAACCAAACTTGCTCCTGACCCGGTGTACCTCGATTCCCAATTGTGTGAATCCCGCCAGACCGAAATTCGCGTAGAATGTCATCGTACTACTTGAAATCCGTTAATTTTAAAAAATGATTTATTAATTAACTACGCTGCGGGTCAACAAATTATTAGGATCAATAGATTCGGGATAAAACGCTTAATCTTACATGTAAATAATGCTAAAAATTTTCACAAATGCATAAATTAATTGTTTCTATTTTGGACCTTATCGTTTTTTGAACATTGATTCATTGTTAAGTTTTAAAACTTGTTTACTGTAGATGGAATCAATAGTTATAATACTAGATTCATCATTTTAAAGGCATTTTTAGATGCACGAATATTCAACATTATCATTGGAAATGGTGTTACAAACTTTTACGAAGCGTTACGAAGATATAGTTGCAATCTGGGAATGTAAATTGTGATTGACTAGCGAAGCTCTTTACATTACTATTTTGAGGAGAATTTTTGATCTTCGGAGATTATCTTTGAAGCGATCGGAGCGTTATGGAATTCTGATTGTACGGATGATTGTACAATCTGTTACTAAATGAAGAACGAGAAGTTTTTATTAGCGCGCAAGTGCTGGTCAGCGAAAACCGTAAGTCGTTATATTAATTTACTATGAAGATATTTTGCTCTTTATAAGCGTGCGAAAGGATTTCATTACGAGTTCAATCGATTAAAATTCCACAATCTAGTTGAGAATAAGAATGTTGTTAATATGCAAAGATTGTGACAAGTTCTTTGAAATGCTAATTTTGAGACATATTATAGGTTGCAGCGGAATATTTGCGGTGTACCTTTTTACAAGCGACATGTTTATAAAGAGCGACGTGCCTTTACAACGAATTAATAGAAGGGCTCAACAATCGTCGTTTTTCAAAGCAATAACCGTCCATACAAAATGCTTATGTCAATCGTAATTATTAAAAATAGGCGACATTTTTGACCCTCGGCTGAATATCTCTAAGGGGGGTAAATATAAAATCAGAATATATATATATATATACTGTACACATATATATATATATTTTTTTAAATATATATATATATTTTTTTTATATGTAAAGTCTATACTTGTTACGAATTGCAGTTACATCGGTATTTTTCGAGAAATCATATTAGATTGTACATTTATCTTACGTTTTATACTATTATGCAGTTATACAGTGGAGGTTGCAAGAGTCAACAGATTATACAATATTTACTGGTTTACCTAAATATTTCTTAGCCATAGGGATTTCTCTCACGTTTCATCCCTTTATTGGTACAATGGTGCTGGCGTGACGAGAGGAAAAAAAAACCGTCGAATGCCGAATTTTTTTGTTTTGCGGATTAACTCGGCCTATTTATTACCGAAGAATCAGAATAATCTCGGTAAAGAAGATAACGCACGTATACATGCAATTACATGTGGCAGCTTAGAGCGTACAGGCTCACGCAAAGGCGTGAAAGTTTTTAGCGACTGTTTCCGTGCGGACGATAATATTCAATAACGGCCATTAATTTATCATTGTTTAACGAAGATTGACGTAACCGACAATAAATATTAATGTGCGCAGACTGTACATGAAAAATAATTATGTCAATTAGATATGAATATTGATCTTTGTTGAAAGGAACAGTTTAATACGTGCGATATTTGCGAGTTTGTCGCGAGAACAGTCGAAACAGTCGCGCAAATTTCCGACCTTCGTATGTTTAAGGACTTCGGTAATCTTATCGTGTAAACTTTTTGTAATGTCGGTTCTCCCGTCTTTTCTCGGCAGTTGAGAAAAGCCTTGGAGAAACGAAGGGGAAACTTTCGTTTCGTTATTCGCACGCTCCTGCGTTGATGTCTCTTCGTTTCAACTGGTTGGTCGTGTGAATGCCGAACTCTCGATCTCTTTAATCCTTTTTTTTTTCTTTTAAGATAGTGAAAAACGAAACTGATCGTGTAAACGTTGATTTGATATTGTGTCACTATATCTGTATTTTTTTGGGCTGAAACTCTGGAAGGCAGGACGTCGTGCGTCGAGCATGAGGAATATAAACTTTCTCATTTTATATAAGCAATTACGTTTGGGTATCGGTTTTTCATCCATATTGATTGATTTGAAAATTGCAATCGAAACATTTTTAATGTATTTTATCAGAGAATAGGAATAGGAACACGCGCTTTGAATTTTATTCAGTTTTGAGTTTCTCTTTTACTCGTTTTCTTTTATTTCCTAATTTCTAATTTTATTCAGCCGCTTTTTATTTTTGTTTTATTCGAATTCACCATGCATTCGCGCCGACGTCCTTCCCAATCGACGTTACCATCGAGTCGAGTAAATTTTCTCTTTGGCGTCACGTGCGTCGATTCGATCGACCGTCTTCCAGGAGCGTCAGATCAAGCGCGTTTAATATATGTATTATTTTAATTGCAATTTAACGATATTTCTATTAATGTTTACAATACTGTATCTTGCTTTTAATCTAAACTCAGTCTAGATTATGTTTCGGGGAGCATTGCGACATGAAAGAACTTACGTAAACGTCTTCACGCGGAAGACATCCTTCAAACAAAAGAACACAAGTGCCTCGATCTACGTCAACCTAAAGCGTAGAATAGATTTTTTAATCGAGACTCCCCGCTTAGGCTGCGCATTCGCATCCATAATATTTGAGATTATATACAAGAATAGAGAGCAATTAGTTGTTTAATATCAGTATTTAAATATGCTCATTGGCAGAATAATTTGTGACGAAAGTTTTTATATCGATAACAAGTGCCTTAGTAATAAACGATAACAATAAATGTATTATTTACTTATGTATTGACAAGCTGCGTGTTTCCTTTTCTCTTTTGACATTATTGCATATATATATATCGATACCTTAAATCCAAAACCTCTTATCTCGAATTTTTTACCAATTTGACTTTTTATTATGATAGTATTTTTATGCATCAAATTTTTTGAAATAATCCCAAAGAAAACTTACTTATTAATAGCTTAAAATTATTTTAAATTCAAAGTTTGACAAATTAATTGGGATATGCTATAAGCAGTTTTTAATGTCTCCTGTAAAATTAAATTTTTTTAGTTATGATTTTGGATTTGAAGGTATCGATATGTACGTGTGTGCGCGACCGCGCATATGTCACATATAAATGATAGGCTAATGTTTGCCAGATAAGTTCAATATTATCAATTTTATAAAATAAACGTGTGATTTTCTTAATTTTTTTTATCGCGTAAAGAAGATAATTTATGTTTTATTACAATAGTTATGTTACAGTCATTCTTAAAAATAGTTTAGCATGGCTCATAATTCAAAAAACGAACAAAGCATTGTCACAGCTTGGACACCGGATTTGTTCGGTCCTATTTTTAAGAAGGAAAGTTTGACATTAAAAGAGGTTAGATAGAAATTACTTATGAAGTGATATTTTTTCTCAATTACGTGCTTTTATAAGTAATTAACTTTATATAACAATCGTAATTTGGTTTTAGGTATTGAATTTGCGCAATGTAGATGAACAGATTCATCTTATGGCGACTTTTGTCCCTGACGAGCTAATATACAAAACTGATCTGTTGGAGAAAAGTTTTCATAGTTTTCAAGCTACTTTAATGTATTTAAATATTCCGGGTTAGTTGTAATATCCTCAGGAAAATTTTGAACATCCTTTTGCCACGAAATAAACTGAAATATTTTTTTAATACCGTACAATTAATAACAGATTTCTTATCGTTGTTTAAAAAATACTTTTATGGCAAAAACGGAGGAAGTCTAGACTTAACTGCATTGTTAAATAATTACATCCACATCATGGTCAACCAGATATACTGCAGTGATGGAGATGTACTGAAGTTTTCAGGTAAGAATGATTAGGAAATATATAGATTGAATCTTTATATTCTCGAAGTTCTTTATTTTTCCGGGACTTATTTTTCGCGCGATTAAAAAATTCTCTATTCTTTCCTTCTCCTCTTACGTTGTAACTTGCATTACATCAACTTTCCTAACTATGTGATTATATTTATTTCTTTCTTTATAAAAATTTATATTAAAGTGAATAATAAATCGAAAACAGTTGACGGGATATTAGCGATGTGGAAAGTACACGATGGCGAATTCATGTTTAATGTTGTGCAAAAAGTAATCGTACATGCGATGGATATACAAAACTGTATAGCAGCTTTGAAAAAGGATCATGAAACTTCTAAAGGTATTTATTACAACAATTCAAAATATTAATTCAAGTAAAATAAAATTTTCAACAAATAAACTGAAATAAAACTACATGATTAAACTTGAAACTGAACTTGTAGTAAGTTTAAAGGAAATAAATACATTTTATTTAATCTTTTATATATAAAGAGTAGACTCTTACACATAAAAAAATATATATCTTATTTTAACATTATCACAAATTTTTTAACAGTGAACATAACGATTTCGGCTGGAGAAGTAATGTTCTCCATAATTGGTAGCGAGGAAACTCGTCATTTTGTGATGTCTGGTTTGCCGATTGAAGAGTTAAAACATGCCAAGAAAATTTCCATGCCAGGTGATTTGGTATTATCATTGAGCGCATGGCAACATTGTTCACCGAGTCAATACGAATATGTCATCAAAGACGCAAATAACATCAAGGTACAATTTAGTTACAATTCTTTAGTTTAGTTTTTTATTGCAGAAAGTAACATTTAGTAGCTTACTGGCCATTGCTTATTCATCACGTGTATTCATATCGAAGAAAGATTAAGAATTGAAAATTCAATTATTTACATTCGACATTTATGTTTATTGAAATTTCTCAATTTCTACATAATAAAATTCAATTCTAGATATTAAAACTGTTAAAACTGTCGGAGACAAAATTAATTACACCGATGTCCTTAAATGACTCAGTTGACAATCAGGTTCACATTAATTCAGATCATAAAACATTTATAAACAGAAAACTTGTAACAAATTCTATCAAACCATCAATATTTGATAGGAAACGCGCACTATCTATTAATAGCAAAGCGTATTCCGAAATATCATTTGCTAAAAAAGTGCAACAGCAAGTTCCTACAGGTAAAATAAACGTACGGTTTGTTTCATATCTCACTAATTTATTCGTTTTTTATATTGTTCGAAACGATATAAAAATATGCTGTTCTACATGAAATATATCCAACAGCAATTTCTACGATAGCAGCGACGAATCCGAATTTTGGCACATTGTTAAAAAGCTACTTGATAAAACCCGTGGTCCAGCAGGTACTGTTTGTCGTAAACTATCATATTTTACTTGTGATAGAAAAGAATCTATGAACTGTATTTTAGAATTATTTGATAAATAGTTTTTATTTCTCATAGATTGAAAAGAATGAATCATTAAAACATTTGGCGGATGTCAGACGAATTACCGTAATGTTTCTCGATATTATTCCCAATAAATGTTCCGAGAATGAATTAATCCGTTTGACCGATAAATGCTTTCTACTTTTGCACAGGTATATCGCTGATGTCAATTACAGCTAACAAATATTATTCTAAAAATTATTATTGCATCTGTGATTATGATAAATTGCAAATAGCATTAATTTTACTTTGAAAGTAATTTTATATTTAACTTGTATATAAAAGTGAAAAGATTTGTGAGATAATATATATCTTAAACATTTATCGTTTTACTTCTAATTAACATATTGCTGTTTTTAGCAATTAAAATTATCATATTGTTTGGCATGATAACAGAATGACTTTTTATAATATTTATATAGCATAGTCACGCAATATGCAGGTTGCATTAATATGGTAAACCTGCACGATAGCAATATCTTTTTCTCCATCGTATTTGGAATACATCAATCTAACGATGAAGATCAATTTAAGATCGATGAAACTTGTAAAAACGGAATTATTTGCGCGATGCATGTACTGCAAGCAGTAAGAAATATTGTTGGAATTCGAAGCGCATTTGTCGGCGTTTCGACAGGTATATAATACATACATAAATGACCTTCTGTTATAAATCTATTATATCTTACATTGAATTATGTAAAGGATCTCTCTGAAAAGAATTACGATTGTCATAAAAGTACTTTATTTATGTTAAGAATTTCAAAAACGTAATTCTCAACCTATAACTCATTCGTTGTGTTTCAATATCACAATAACAATATATATGTGATAATTACGTATCCACTTTGTCAACTTAATTTTAGGAATGGCTTACTGTGGCGTGATCGGACACATCGCTAGAAAATATTATGCGATTATCGGACCACCTGTGAATAAAGCCATCAAATTAATGGATATTTCTTACAATAAGGTAATTAGCAGCTTGATTATTATTACATATCTATATTTAAATTAAATTACGATTTGTTCAAGATACTCATAATTATCTTGCCTTATAAAATTTTGTTTATTAAAAATAATTTTTATAACACTTTGAAGTATTTATAATAAATTTAGCGATATACACGGTATGTTTGAAAAATAACAAAGTTGACACTATGTCAATTTAAACACTGATCTTTCTTTTGACATAACTTATGTTTAAAATTATTCGTATCACTCAAAGCATATCTCTTCAGCATCAGTACAGCATTGAGTTCGGTCGATCAATGCCTGAATTACAATTTTATAGACGAATAAAAACGTAATTATGTTAATTGTGGCAATATAAATATTTCTTCACATATTTATGATTAAAATCACAATTGTTACTACAAAATTTTTGCAGATTTCTTGTGACTATGATACGGTGTTGCATAGCCATTTGAACAAGAATCAATTTCGCTCTAGAGGCATGAGAACATGGAATCAATTGGAAAAATATCACGTCTACGAATATCTTGGCGATATGCCGTGAGTATTTTGATTTGTCTTTTTCATTTTCTAATCACATTATGTTGATAATCGCATCCGGTGGCTTACGTTCGGTGTGGTGTAGCCGGAATGCTGTGGACGTGCACGAGAGTGTTTATTCGAGATTTGGCTGCGGAAAAAGTTTTCATCAGTTTTCTTCAGAGAGTGATTGACTTGTGTGTGTGTGTGTGTGTGTGTGTGTGTGTGTGTGTGTGTGTGTGTGTGTGTGTGTGTGTGTGTGTGTGTGTGTGTGTGTGTGTGAATGACAGTCATCTATTTTAATTTAAAAATTTAATAATTCTATCAATTTGACTTACTTTTCGATCTTCAATCGTCGGGTATGTAAATTATGTATTTCGTTCACTTATGATGGTCGACTAGGATAAGAAAAGATTTCGACGCAACCTTGTCACTGGACTACTGTTATCCTATTTTGGGTAGGATGCAAGAATTGGAATGCTTTAACGATATTTTAGACGAAATTGGAGTAGCAAATCGGCATTATTCTGGATTGTTAATCGAGGTTTGATCCTTCGAATTCATATAATGTAGTCATTATCAACGATTTATAATAATTAATTGCTCTAATGTATAATTTTATGATAGTATAATTATCAAAAATCATAGTATCTTTCCATATAAATATAATTTTATTGTTTTAAAAACAATAAATTCTAATTTCTACAACTTTATTGTTTCATATGGCTGCACTTATTATTACATTTGTTTTGCCTTATAAAATTAATTGTTTGTTTAGGGTAGAGAAAGATCAGGAAAATCAAGACTTTTAGATTCTTTTGCCATGAGTGTTTGTAACAGACAAATACAACTAATCAAACTTTCCCTTCATGTGACATATGCGGACAAGGCTTATGCAGTTATATATCACATTATTCTGCAGGCACGAAATGTTTGATTTATTTTTTAATCAGTAAACTTGTAAAAATGGGGATAAAAAATTAATAGGAATTTTTTCTTTAAACTTACATAAATTTTTAATTTTTGAAATATATTTAAATATTTGTCTACATTTTTTATACTATTTATCTTAATTTTTCAATTTATTTAAATATTAAAATCGTTTAATGTTAGTATATGCAAAATTTAAAAAAATCAAATATCCTCCGATTTTTAAAATAAGAGATCCAATTTTTGTAATCACAATAAATCTTCATGAATTTTTAAATTCTATTTAGTGTTTTGCGACAGAGAGATAAATTATTTCATCAATCAATAATATCAAACCTCTGTCAAATCAATAAATCAAATTTTCTCATCGTAGCTATTTCAAGCCGATGATAGTGACACGGTCGAAGAACGTCAAAAAGCATTACTTCTCAAATTAGGCGATGTTCTTGCTTTAGAAGACTTCTGCTATCTTAATACCTTGCTGAGAGTTCGTTTTCCACTTTCTCACACCTACTGCTCGGACTCTGAGTGGCAACGTCACGTGAAAACTATTAATATTTTCAAAACAATACTCAAGCAGGTAATACCATTATATATTGTTATTATCTCAAATTAACGAGATTTAAGATGTTGTCTTTAAACGATTTATGCCTCGAAACATAATTATTTATTATAGCTGAAAACTAAAATCTGTATTTTGCTCGACGACGTTCAGCATATAGACTATACATCCTGGCAATTTTTGTCATCCGCTCTTGACAATGATAATGTCATGGTGGCGATGACGATGTTAAAGATAAATTCCGGGGAAGATTTATCTCAGGCAAAAACGGACATTTGCAAAGACAGTAGGATAAAGCAACGTATATTGCTCGGCCTTAATGTAGATCTGCTTCCGGCACTCACGTGTCAGTTTTTAAATGTTCTCGCTATACCCAGAACATTAAGCAGGTACTGCTACCTCTTGTTTTTATACAGCTAACGTGCTACGATAATACATTATATTTGCAGTTTGGAATTTTGCGTTAGAGTGTAAGCAAAATTTGGAATTAATTCAGTGTAGCTTCGAAGTTTCCTTAAATGAGAATACAATTTTTGTTAGGGTTTTACAGAAACGTAAAGACGGTTACATTGGATGGTGCGAGTTGTACTTAACGTTACTTCTTCAGAATAACAGTTTGGCTTTCATCGAGATATCGCCTAACGAGGCGAAACAGCACGATCTCATTTTTCCAGACGCCTCTTTGGTAACGAAGCTGCCGATTGATTTAACACCGGAAGAACTTGCGCCACCTTCCACCTGGTCACAGATGAGCCATTTGAACGTCTGTGTCATGAGCGGCAATTATTTCAAAATGTTCGACACAAATCGCAGTCTAAAAGGCAAATTTTGGCATCTCGTTGACACGTTAATGGAACACATACTTACATGCAGCGCTAGTTCTTGAGAAATTTCATCTCATTACTTTTCTCAGACACCTCGCGGCTTTTGCAATCGTGGCGAACATGTGAAATAAGTCTTCTATTTAATTTTGTAATCGAAAATTTTATTTGATACAGAATTGGTAAGGGAAATCTACAACGGAATGAATCCGTATGAGCAAAGTTTAATTACTTGTGCTGCTACATTAGGCTTGGTATTTAAGCGAAATGCGCTACAAAATGTAATGCTCAATGAAATTCCACCGCACACCACTAACGGTGAATTTTTCAAAGTGATTTTAATTACATATAGCTTGAATTGCACATTGTATAAATTTTATATAAATTTGCAGCCATTTCACAGATGTTCCGAATACGTATATTAGAATGCGCTGCACTTCAGCGACGAGACTTTCGCACTGACATTCTTATCTTTTGTATAGATAAGAAGCGAAGCACGTTTTCTGATATGCACCATTTGCAGTTTTGCCATTGCAATCTTTCACAACGTCAGTTTAACTAAAAATTAATATTTAACATATCTTAAAAAAAAGGCATTTTATAAAATTATTAGCAAAAAAGCCGAGTGGATATTGTAAAAAAATTACGAAAACGGAAAGAAATTGCAATAAAATTAGAGCTGAGATTTAGCTTACAGTCGATTTTCTAAATAATCGCTCATTGTTAACACTACATTTTTATTTTAGAATCTGCTCCTGGTCAATGTAAGATATTGGAGTTCAAATATACTTTATTTTACAACTTAATATATGACATGCAATCAAATGAGGAAAGGAAAGAGCATCACGCGAGAGCAGTTAGAATATACAGCCGGGATGCTCAAAAATGCAATTGCTGCGATGGCGGTAGATTTTTGAGAATTCCCAGCAAGGATATAATAGTGGAGGTTAAATAATTATGAAGAACAATTAAAATGTCCAAAATATTTTCACGAAAAGATTAAACATCTTTTGATTGATTAATTTTTTTAAATAAATTCAACAATAACAAAAGATTTATTTAGATCTGGCGAATTTGAATCTTTATTGACATTTGCGACAAGAAAAAGAAGAAAGGATGAGAGAGAGAGAGATAAGATATTTTTTTTTTCAGAAAGAAGATAGCGTAGAAATTTCCCAAATATCAATGGGTCGTAAGCGAACATATATCGGAGATCAAAATGATAAATCGAGTAAAAGACGAAGTATATTTTTTGCGAGAAGAATTGTCGCGGCGAAGAAACAAGAACCTACTGTTACTCGTAGAGTATCCATCATGCCAACACATCTGGATAACGCAGAAGAAAAAGGTTGCGCAGCACGCTATCATAATCCATTTACTGCTTCAAAATTCATCATTTTATTATATATTTTTACAATAGTTTCGAAAAATCAAGGAAGTAAAGAAAGCATAACAAGTGAGTCGCTAAAATTTTGGAAACGACAAACGAGCATTGCTCCGAAAGCGACGGAAGAACCTTTAAGTCATTTAGAAGAATTTAGCCACATCGATTATCGTGATTGTCAATGCGACAGTATCATTAGTTATCTTTTTTGGAAATTGCACAAGCATATTGAGCAGAGTGGTAAAATTATAAGTTTTATTACTGTGAATTAAAATACGAAGATAGAAAATACAAACGCAATAAAACAAAAAGAAAAATTTATTACAGAATTGGGAAGAAACATTATTAATATATACATTTCTCAATATTATCATTATAAAAGAAACAGATCTTGAGATGATCTTTGTAGAAAAGTAACTAAATGTATATATTAAGAATATTTTTACTTGATTTTGTAATAAATAAATATTTTCCTTCAATTTATATTGCATTTGTATCTTTAATTTCTAGACTACCGTCGTATTATTCACTTTTAGACATAATTCTATGCCAGGAAACACGCTATAATTATGAATATTGATTTAGGAGATACTGATGAAGTGATTAATTTTCTTTTGGAGTACAGTAGCGGACTGATACAAACTGCGCAATCACTTTACGCCGTCAAACTTCTTTTAATTGCCGCTGAAAAAAACGAGGCTGCCGAAACGAGCGCGCGAATAGGTGATCACGAGAACATTATCACGAATAAAGGAATCATTCTAGCTCTAACAGGTATATATTTGCAGATTATTTCGTATTGTTTATTTCTAGAGCGCAAAGGAGTTTCTGAAATTTTATATAAGCAAGTTTATATAAGAAGTTTTAGTTGATATGCATTTGTTTTGACGTATTTTCTTCAATTTAAACCATACTTTTTTCTTTATTCCGCTATTGAAATTATCAGAACAACAATGTATCTCTTGGATAAATAAATAAGTTTTTGTTTTATTTTTCTTTTCTTCTCTCTCCCTCTTCTTGTTGTTCGATTCACGCATTGTATTTTGATACACGGGCATTGGAATTTTGATCAATAATAAAGTTTGAAATTTAAGCTGGAATGCGTGACGTCATATTTTGATACTGTGACTGAGAAATTTCAATCTTCGCGAGTGAGGAAAATTGCGAAGTAGTATAAATAGGAAAGATAACTCCGAGGTCAGTGTTGGTCAGTATGTTGGTTGTCAGGTTGTCGAACGGACGCGAATGTACGCTATTGGGAGATTGCTTGATGGATTTTGTACATGTGTGTGATGTATGTGTGTTATAATATTAAATATATTTTACTTTATGCTATCGATTGGATAGACAGTGATTTTTGTATGTAAATCAGTTAATGTTGAGCGTTTGGATGTCTAAATGTGAGTGATTTGTTGTATGTATGTGTGTGTGTTATTTTAAATTAATAGTGCGCGCGACACACATTCACACAAACAAGAAAATTATTCACATTCAGACACACAATATTAATCGATCCACGCCGAAGAACAAATATATTTAATATTGCAGCAATTATATTTTGTATCTCTTTTCTTTCATTCGACATTTGGAATGTCGTTATTATATCGTTAAGAATTAATCATATCTTTTTCAGGCGATGCATACAGTGAACTGGGAAATTACGCGGAGGCTAAAAAGTGTTATACAGAGGCAATGAAATTGCGAGGTACTCCACCCAAAACGAACAAAGCCGCCTGTTATAACATAAAATTGAAAATGTATTACAGATTGCAAAATCTTCCTCGTTATACGGTTAATAATAGGCCGAGACAACTCGCTGTGAAAAATTTGGAACTTGCGTCATACATGCGGCGAGTTTGCGTTATGTACCTGGTAAATTTATTCGATCGATTTAGTAGATTAATAACGTAATTTATCAGATTGATTCAGAAAATGTGTCGTCTTTGTATAGTAAGACAAAAAAATCCAAATAAAGATACATATTACATAATTTTCAAGTATTTTTCTTAATAAAAAAGACGGCAGATTATTTGCATCAATACAGAGTATTTCATATTACACTATTTTATTTATGTATTTCTTTATCTTTTTAAAATATACTTTTTTTTAAATATAAGCCAAAAGATTAATAAATAATGTTTGAATTATAAATGCTTTTACTTCCTTTGAAAGCAATTGAGTTTCACAACAAAACAAGATAATTTTTTTCTCGGTACAATTTTAAATGGATTTTATCTAAACGTAATTTTAATTAAATATGAATTACAGAGACATTCAATATATCCAAAATTATTGACTAAGTATTGATAAAATTTTAAGATAAATCGAGATACGATAAATTCCATAATTTGTAGATGGAAGACAAATTAAAGATAGCGCAGTTATTTGCCTTGAGAAGTTTCAAGCTCGCATTTTTATATTTCGACAGTTTTCTAGAGAAAGGCAAAATATATCTCGTGACGGTTCGAGTGTTGCATCGTACTAAAAATATTAAGTTGATACGACATATTGAGAGATCGATGCTGACTGTAATAAACAAAAAATTCAACTGGAATGACGTTGAAGAACTAGTAATGGTGGCCAATATCTATCTAACAATGTATCAAATTAGGTATAATTTAACGCTTCAAAATTTGTACAAAAAATCGTATTCTGACTTAATCTATCTGAATACGTGAAAACAGAGCATTAAGAGGTGAATTAGAAGAAGCTGTAGATATGGGCGTCAAAGTGCTGAAAATATGCGGAGCGTTCCATCATGATAAAGTGATGCTAAATATTATGCCGTCGTTAATTCAGATAATGGTATTGTTTTAAATTTTAACATAAATTAAATTATATAAAGTAATTTAAATATTGATTTATATTAATTAATCAATCTTTTATGTCGATTAGTATATGCTTTTCCGTTTTATACATGCTTCATTCTTTTCCGTCCGATAATTTAATCAGCTATGGACCAAACGTATTAACGAGGCTGTCGATCTGATGCGAGAGTTGTACTTTCTAGCAGAGGACGACGTAGACTTGTCATCCAAGACATGGTATTACGCTCTTTCTTTAGAATTCATACTGGACGCGGGAATAGTACTGGAATCATATCAGACGTCTTATAACTATTATATGAATATAGGTAAGAAACGCAGCTTTCTAAGTACGTGTTAGAATTTCTAAAGAATTATTTATGAGATGTGTTTTGTATGCGAAGCTATGCGTAAAACCGTTTAAATGCTTAAATATGATTATGCAGTTCATAAGTCGAAATCATACGTATGGCGTGATCCAGAAAGTTTGTACCGTTTATCGATATGCCTGGGTATATATCAACTTAGAATGTGAGCACTCAATAACTCTCCTATTCCGCTTTTATCGTGCAGAAGTAAAAAAACTATATTCAATGAAAAGTTGTGTTTGGATTGTATCGCGTAGTTCGAAAATAACTTTTAATTTCGAACTATTTATTTCTCTTTTTTTATCTTTGCACGATTAAAAATGATGTCTAAGGTATTATTTGATATATCACGATTTAATTGTTGCTAATTGAAAGATGCAATAATATAGGGGATATACCGTTACGGTTAATGCATTTGAGCACAGAACGGAAGAATACACGAAGGATATTAGCTGGGATCACTTTTCCCGAATTTTCTCTTGTAGTAAAGTATGTCGGTAAAGTTTTGAGCTTTTACATTTTTTTTTTTTTTGTTATATATATATGATTTGAGAGACAATTCTATTATGGAGTGTAAAAAAACTTTACGCCTTAAAATGCATCATTTACAGAGGCTTGAATATTATTTGTTAACATTGCTGCGTCACATTAATATAAAGCATTCAAATCAGCTGCTCGATCTGATTGAAGATATTTACAAAGTTATCAAATGTCTGAAGAACGTTTCTAATAAGACAATGATTGTAAAACCGCATTTCTATCTGCTGATGGCATACTTGAATGTTCTTCGAGGTCGCAAATCGACTACGCAACACTATTTGCATGAAGCGCAGAAATTCGCGACCTCGCAAGGAAACAAACTGATAATGGCATGGATCATGCAGAATAGAAGGGTAAGCTTGATTTCAAATCTCCTTTATTCAGCTAGTAAAATAGGATAAAATTAATTAAACCTTTAATTTAATTACTTAATGGTTTTGCAATGGCGGTATATAATTGACAACTAATAAACAATTCGCAAATTTCTGATTATGCAGACGTGGAAAAAGAAAATTTATAATAATATGGCGCGATACTGGTTGGAATACATTGGATCCGCAGATATTGTGGCTTGGCAGTACATTCGTGACTTTAACATCGACATCTGGTCCACTATTCTTTATTCTTTACCGACGCCTGATTCATATTTATAGCCGAAAATACGAAAATATATCTTATCTATTATCATATCGTTATCACTATATGCCGATCTGTTGCAATGTCTAGTTTTCAAACAATGATTAACTTTATGGATGTTGGTTGAAAAGCGAAAATAAATATTATAGCGAAATATTTATTTATTAAAGGCATATTACATTTCTACGAGAATAAACACGACGATCCCCTCGTGCGCATGATATTTTATCAAGATGAAATCTTCTCAGTTCTTTCCTTTTTTTTTTCCAATGATCTCCGAGCGTGAAGAATCTCGATCGCAACGAAATCGTCGCAAGTCTGCTTAAATACGATGATCTCCGGCAGTTACACTTAAATCTCGACGATTAATTATTACGTATTGCGATTTAATTAATTGCTCTATTTGGCCGAATTTGGCCGAGTACGCCAAGGATGTTTACGGTATTCGAGATAGAAAGGAAGAAAGAGAAAAGAAGAATTATGAAAAAGAAAAAATGAAGGGAGAACACAAGAAAAGCGGAAAGAAAGACGTGCTGCTCGATCGATTAAATTTTTCGATCAATTTTCTTTCCGACTTTTAAAGAGACAGACGAAAGAAAGTAAAGTAAGTTTTAATTATTCTCCGTACGACCTTACACGCGCGATCTTATTGCTATATAATATTTAATTTTAATTAAATAAATTTAATTTTAATTAAATAAATTTAATTTTAATAAGTTTAATTCCGTAACCTATACGCCTGTGTATTGTTCTCCAATTCAAACCACTTTGTTTCCTACATCGACTAACATCGACACTATTGTGACAACATTAGCCGAGTCACGATTAATAATTATAAGAAATTGACAAAATTTTCATTAAACAAATAGTTCACATAAACTGCTTCTTTATGTGTTAAATATTTTTTTTCTTTTTGCTTTTCTAATCAATTGAATATGGCTCTGTATCACAGAAAAAAATTACTATTATTACTATCATCAATTATCATTATTAATTAATATTACTATCATTTTCATTGTAATTAATACTATTCTCTAGGTTATAGAAAATACATATTGTTTTTTAAAATCCTTTACTTAAGGTGCTTGCTAATAATGTTCGGTCGTAGATGTTTTTGCGTTTCAATGATTTTTCGAGAATTGAAGTGCGTATTTTGTATAGCTAGATAATAATCGTAGCCGATCGAATTCACAAATATAAAACAGATCCCGTCTATCGGGTTTCTGCTTGGTTACAATATATAACGATATCTTGGCGAATATATAACGATATCTTAATTATTTCGAATAATGATCTGGCGTAAAGGAGAATTTTCTATTCTTTTCAATATAAAAAAGGACTTGCATCGACGTACTCGGCCCGAATTTGTCCGCTGGACACGCGCGTGTAATACTTGAAATTACTTATCCGAACAGAAGAGTGTCTCCCTTCGCGCGCTATCGCATTTCTAAACAACTCAAAAGTCCAAAAAATGTATATAAAAAAATGTCTAAAAGGTGCGTTAAGCACGTCTGACAGATTTGAGTGTTTTTTAAATACTTAAAAGATAGCTGTGAAATATTAGTATACCTTTCAGATGTCCAAGAAACTTTCGTAATATTTAGGGACTCTTTTAGATCTCTGGCATCTTTTAGACGTTTGCGTTGTTCAAATTTGCTGCTCGTTCGACGGGATATTTCCCGATCGCAACGATGATTGAAGCTTTCTTCTACACGGTTCATTCATGGGCGTCGACTTCGTTGTCGATGCGACTGCTACGTATACCGGTCTTGCCTGTCCAGGGATAAATATCCGGGCATGCTTGACAAGTCTTCATGTATCTCACGCCGCTCTTGTGCCAAAGATTACAGACTTTCGCATTGTTGCATCTCTTGGGTCGATCCTGCGTACATATTCACGTGATGTGACAAAATACTTAAGCTGTAAGATATTGCGCATAAGAATGAATTTTTTCTCTCAAACATCATCGTTATTATTAAAAAAAGATTTTCAAAATCGCAAAATTAATTAATATAATTTGAATAATTGGTTTCAAGAATAATATTTAACTATTTTGTAATAGCAATTATCTCACATACTTTAATTAATTGAAGAATTGAGCAAATTATTTGTAAAATACGAAAGAAAGTCAGCTTTCTTGCATTCAATTTATTTTGAATTCTATGCATTCAGTATTTTTTTAATTCTCTTCTAAAAATTTTTTTTTGGTTTTTTCCTTTCGTATTAAAGTCTTATTCTAAAAGTAGAGTTAACAAGAAGTCTTACAGGATAATGGCATCCAAAAGGTTCGAACGTGCTCAAAAGAGACAGTGGTGTCGGGTTCCTGATCCATTGTAATGCCTGCCAATTGGTGATTATCCATACGTCGTCCATCGCGACGATGGTATCAAGAAATGATATAAAGCCCTCTTTATGATGCGGTTGTGTAAACCATGCGGCATGATAGAACAGACCGAAGGGCGCCCTAGAAAATGCAATCAAATTTCGTATTTTTTTCAAAACAGGTCAATTTCTCGCGCCCTATCGAACTCACGAGCATCTTTCATCAATCAATAATTAATGTATCTCAATTAAAAAAATTTGTTAAATGTCATATGTCGTTTTATACAAGCGACGAGATTTAAAAGTAAAATTAAAAAGAAAGAGAAACATCGAGATGTGGATGTTCACGATTCATCGATTGTTGTTCTCTGAACAATTGCGTTCGTGGATGCAAACTAATTTACTAACCTGTTAGTCGTGTAATGCCGCTCGAAGTTCTTAATAAGCATCTTGTATACGCCGTCCGGAGTCGGTGGGTTACTGCAGGCATCTCCCATGGAGCATCTACCTCCATTGAGATCTTGCCACATTACCATAGGAACTTCCCACAATCCCGGATAGGATCTCGTGGGACAGGGTGGTATCATGCAGTCGTGGAACAGCTTGTAGTCCAATGTATATGGCCAGCTAGGTGGTCGGTTCTCATAAATGGGCATGGACGAATCGTACGTGAAGTTCGTGTCCCAGAGCATTTTGAACATATTGTTTCCTCCGACCTACGCCACGGGAGTAATGCTTAGTAGATTCTTACGTGGCGATTAATTAAGTGCAATAAAATCCTGAATTATAAATCGCTCGAAGCAGGCAGTTTTGATAGAAATGATTTTGGGAGGAGGATCGTCATCGTATATCTTTCGTGCGATATCTTTTGCATAAAAGTACTCATTACCGATAAGAAGGGAGCCCTCATTCCTCTAACATCTTCTAGTTTGACGCCTCCGTATGCGGCCAGAATTTCTCGCTGCCCAGCAACCTCTCGTCCCCACTTTCGCGCCGAAAACTGTTCGCCGAAACTGTGCCTGTTTGTGAAAATCAATTGGCGTGTCGATTATTCGAGCTGTGAAAAGTCAATTCTCACCGATTCTAAAGTAGCTAACGATACACGCTGGAATTATTTTCCTTTTTTAATGCATACACATCGAAAAAAAAAATAAAAATAATTGCATCGCGTAAAAAAGTTCCTTGTTTCCAGAAAGTAAAACGAGAAACTTTAAGCTACTTCTTTTCATTTTTGTCTAAAAGTGTAGAAAATATTTCGTAACCAAAAGTAGATCTTTTGGATCCCGCAGATTCAATAAGATCGGATAAAAATCTCCGAACGTGTGTCGTCACATTCCTTAATTATTCGATGTTGCGTGAGAAGCGAAAGCGATTTTGATCCAACAAGCGATAGTTATCGTATGATTTGTTAACTCCTTCATCAGCGACACAAGCTAGCGTTAACTGCCACACCAAATGTCACTTCAAAAATAAATGATTACAGTTTGATATCTTTAATGATCATTATTAATTTCCATCCGCGTGGTATTAGTACGCTGATGATACAAGTGATTGTCATATAAACATGATTTCACAACGATTCAAGGGCAAGAATAATTGGAAATCTCATTCATTAGCTGTTGTACATTTCACTGATATTATCATTAATATAGATCAGAACGCGCATGAAGGAACAGTTTGATTCGGGATATTTAATTAGCCATCGATACAGTTAATTGCAAAAAAAACTAAATAATATATCGTAAAGTTTTTTTCAATAGAATGCGGATAAAAATTTCATTATTTCGCACGGCGATGATTTTCTCCGATCGACACGAGAAGTTCGTATGAGAACTGCAGCTACTTACGAGACCGTGTGGGAAGCAATCTCGTGGCCCGAGGCATAGAGATTTTGAACTTGGCTGTAGTCGGTCCACTCGTGGGACACGTAGAACGTGGCCGAGATGGGACATCCGTTGGGGTTCTTCCGTCCCTTCTCGAACAGGTCGGCGTAGAGACCCTTGTTCAAGTCGTTCACGGAATCGTCAAAGGTCAGGAGAACAATTTGCGGTATTTCTTCCGGCAAGTAGTCACCTGTTTCGTATCGGGGTTGCGTTCAGGATCGGAGACAGCACGGAGGAGGCAAGCGGGCGCACGGAAGGAAAATTGGGACACGCGTTCGAGATCGTATTCGAATGTGTGTTGTGTGTGAGAAATTGTTTTTGCCGATGTGAATAATTGGTACGAGTTTTTTCGAGCGTTTTTTTTTTTTTTTTTTTTACATGTGATGTGTATGTGTGAAGATGTACCAATTAGAATAGCGCGTGATGGGAATGAGGAGCACGATGAAGTGTGAAAAGAGAGAAAGAACGAGACAGAGAGAGAGAGAGAGAAAGAGACAGAAAACAAGAGAGAAGTTAGTACATGCGTCATTAGTATACGACACAAGTATCGCACGCACCTAGTGAAACCGCGGTTTACGACGTGTTACTATCAAACTTTGTGATCCCTCATCCGAGAGATCCGTTGATTTCTTATTTGATAAAGATACACTTGCGGTTTCACTGGGTGAATACGATAATTTGTGTTTTTAATCAATCTCAACGGGGGATCCTCTAATTATACGTTGCTGCTTAATTTCTGAAATAGGCGGTTAAGTGTTTGCAAGAGCGGTTCTTTCGAGCGATTTTTCATCTACCTCTAAGAATTAAACTTAATTGAGTTATTCTTATTTAAGATACTTGAGGATAAAGAAATTTAAGGAATTCAATGTTTGAAAAGTTGAAGTCTCCCAGGATTGAAACAGTGAAATTTGTCTGATCGCGCGAAATTGGAGGATCCCTCGCAGAAAAAGTGAACTCGAGACCGCTCAAGACGTCGTCCGAGAAGGCGGTCAAGTAGCGCAAGCGACGACAGTAGAAATCAGGCGTTAAAACGCGCGCACGCAGTCAATGGAAAGACGATAATGACGAGTCAGTGCGAGCTTCGTTCTTCCACTTTGGTTAAAAATAGCGCGCAATGCCCGAATGTTAAATGAAACAGCGCTCGCGCTTCCGCGTGTGATGCGATATGTCGACTTACGAGACTGTGTGTGACGCCATTTCGTGGCCGTCCGCATAAAGATTTTGCACTTGGCTATAGTCTGTCCATTCATGCGAGACGTAAAAGGTTGCCGTAATCGGGCAACCGTTCGGATTCTTACGGCCATTTTCGAACAGATCGCTGTATAGAGGTTTGTTAAGATCGTTCACGGCGTCGTCGAAAGTGAGCAGAACGATCTGCGGCGTCTGCTCGGACGGAATGCCACCTGTACGTCACAGTTGCTTCGTGTAATTCATCATATAATTGTGATACCGACACGCCGAACATGTTTCTGAGATAAATGCACTAATGAATGATCTGCTGGACTTTCCATCGCTCACTCAAATCAACAAGATTGATATTTATTACGATAATGCTTGACGATGCTATAACATGACGATGCTTTTGTGAAAATGAGAACATGGCCCGAGTCGAAATTTTGACTCTACATTAAATCTTTAATTCTGCAAAGTGGAGAGCGAAATAAATTCAGTCCCAATAGCGGAGCTATTCTTATTTTAATTCTAGCGATAACAAACTTAAATTTCCATTCTTTTGTTTTTATATTTAAATAAAATAACCGAGTATTTCGCATTCTTTCTGCAAATTGTTTCTGAATTTTGAAGAACAACGCACGCAGCTGAGCGTATATCGGGCGTAGATCTGTTTCACTTTCGAGCGTACCGTGTAACGGCCGGGTATGTATGTAACATTAGAGAATCGGAGAAAGTCATGACGAGAGAGAGAGAGAGAGAGACCGTCTACGCGTCTAAACCGTTCGTCAAACTTAACATTCGCGGCATGCGATCGACCGCCGCCTTTGCGTCACTCGCTGATTTTTCGTCTGACATTCATTGCAAGTAAATTACAGTCTTATTATCTCTTGATACGATAATCGATTTCTCGCTGGTTAATGAATAATTCGGCATTGTCAGAGACAAGATCTGTCTGCTTTTTGTCACGAAAGTGTCCCACTTCCTTATTTACATTCAGTTGGCAGGCGTCCGAACTTCCGGCACGCGAAATGCAATACTTTCAGTCTTACATTTTCTATCTCGCAGAACGTCACTTCCGGTTTACTTCACAGCTGGCAATGATCAATCTCAATCAGATAGTTTGATATCAAAGAATTTTAAATATTTTAACATAATTAAAATAAATTTTTCTATAATTATTATTTTCACGATTGTTTTCGCTTTGATTACGATTACGAAATTAATTTTGTCTTCTTTGGAAAATCGTGAAAGGAATTATGATCAAAGTGTATGTTTTTGAAATTAAATGTACGTGTTAGATATGTGCGTTTCTCAACAAATCTAATTATCATCATGTCGCTAAATTACCTGGTATGTCGGCGCCACCGCAACTACAATCCGGAAGCAGACAAACATCTTTGCGACACTTCGCTGCAGGTTTGTCAACCTGAGGAGTCGGGTAAATCGTCGCCGGTCTCACCGGAGGATACCTGTAGATGTCAACGAACTCCTGCGCCTTTGAGACTATCTCGGTTGATGGCTTTAAGGTAGGCCGGGATCGTCTGGAAACGTTAATTCGAATCGGTATAGAAAATCATTAAGTAATGTAATATAAGACTGAAAAGATTAATTGACATTCGAATGAAAGAAAAGAATATTCAATGTTGCACATCGTCGTGGAACATTTGCGAATTTACGTCACGGCGCTAAATCATGCTCCGTCGAAGAAAGCGGATTGACAATGAACTTACGGCGGTGCTGTACCCCGATGGATTTGCTGCGGCCGACCTCGGCTGGAAGAGAAGAGAGGCAAAATTTGAGCGTAAGATAAGAATCCGAGCATTTCCGGTAGCGCATATAAGGAAAATGCTTGTTTATTGCATGGTAGTGAAAGCGTGAGGGACTCGGTTTTGCCGAGAGCCGGGCGAAATCGGGTCTCGGCCGACGAAAATCGGCGCAGCGCCGTTCTTTTTTTTTTTTCACACTTTACGCCAAGCGTAAATCCGATAAAACGATTGAACGGAAGTCGTTTATTACGTATAAATGAAGAACGTTTTCGTTCCCTCGCGCACCTTTAGTGTTCACAAAATTGTATAAAATAATACAAAAAGTATTCTGAATACGATAAAGAATCGCTGGCGAAGCTTGTTTCACAATGAAAAAACTCGATTAAAAAAAAAGAGCAAAAATTGTTTACACGTTATGCATTAGTTTACTTTGATTGATCAAAAAGATTAAAGTAAGATTCTTTAATTAAAAATACAAATGTCTATATTTGGTGCCGTTCAGTGGAAAAAAACCAAATTGTATTAAATCACCGCATGCAGATTAGGCACAAAAAATAGTGCAAAATAATGCAAATAATTGTATAGAAAAAAAGTCTCTTATACAAATTTATTTACCTTGGTACGTTAATGGTGTAAGGTCTGCTGGTCGTGCTGGGAGTTTGTGTGCTCGTGGTCAGCGGTATAAAAGTGTCGACGATGACGTTTGGCGTTGTCACGTGAACAACGGGATGGCTGAGCACGTTTGTCCTGCATATATGTAAATAAATTAATAAAAAAGTTGCGGTAATAGAGTCCTCCTCGATGACTGTCGAGTTCCGTTCCAATGATAACCTGATCCGCGCGGATGAATACTGGCAAGACGAGTCTTGAATTGTTTCCGTATTCGCGCGACGACTATTTATAATGATGATTAGATCGAGTGAACGTATGAACTTGACACTTCTACGTAAACCTAGTGATTTCGTAATAATTATCGACCCATCAATCATTATATGTTAGTCGTCTTACCCAATGATCTTAATGGTTTTGTCTGACCTTAATGACTTGAAACGGGGCCACTCGATTTTAATTGTATTCGCCAGATAATTGCGAAGCGATCAATTAAAGGGAAATAATTTTCTTACCTGAACTGTTGACCGTCGGATATGCGGAACTTGTTCTTATTGAGTTGAGCCTGTGAACGTAAAAATGGAGAAATTATTCTTAAAAGCTAGTGATATGCTCATTATTCAAGTAAGAATTAAAACTGTTTCAGCAGAGACGAAAGAATTTGAACAATTTTCAATTATTTTATTGAATCTATCTTTATACCTGATTTTCGTAGATATCGTAGTCATCATGGTTGAAATTATATTTATCCGCCTCGCCGACTTTCTTCGGTTTTTGATACTGCTTCGTGCTTACCTCGCTAATTTTTACGTTTGGTTGTTGTACTGGCAAAGTATGATTGACAGTATATTGATTGTAATCTGCGTAAAATGATTAAGATTATTGAGGATTATATTATCTTCTCCGAGTGCTAATTTCCAGCATTTTGAGATTATCAATTTTATTATATATATTTAACATGTATTTTTGAGAAAAATGTATTTCCCAAAAAATTTGTAGGCCAAAACATAATGGAATTTTATATATCTATTTAATATACATTTTATTTAATTTTATTTCTTCAATTCTTTATACGTTAAATCTTACATCCGTTTTAAAACGCAATCGACTCCAAATATTATTTATGTTTTGCCTACCATCGTCTTTGTAAATGGAGACATCATCATCGTAAATCGTGTAATACGGATAACTCTGATCCGGATCGCTATAATAAGACTTTGATATGATCGGTGCCGCGGTCGAAGTCAGAGTTTTAGCAAGTCTTGGCGATTCGGAAGTTGAAACGGGCGCCCTAAAATGTGAAAAGAGCATTATTAGGAAGAAACCAACGCGTTTCTCGCAAAACCATATCTGCTTTTAATCACAAAACTTTCGCGATAAAACATCACATTAACGTGTTATTTTATTACATAAAATTTGAATAAGAAGAGGACATGAAAAATATATGTGACAAATTTGTGTAGAATATAAAAGTCTCGAGAAGAGAAATCACGGCCAAAATAGAAATTTTATTTCATTGCGGCCTGTCTAATATATATGCTTCTTCTCTTAATAATGAATTACCAACCTGTAATGAGATTCAGTTTGGTCACGTGTGTTTACCAAGCTATCCTTCTCTCTCTCCTGCAACATACGCGACATCTCAATCTTAATGATCACTTCGTGGTATTCTTTAATTGCCGAATTGATTACTAATTAATTAAATTTATATCGGCATTAAATACAACACGCATTTCTGTTTAAATGGACAGATCTATTCTTTGCACCGGCGTTTTCACAAAGAAACTCGATGTCTCTCGTAAAAAATTGCTTATGCGATTGGAGCATATAAATATCTTGTTAATTAAACGGTGACATTGTGGTGTCGCGCTTACCGATATTATGTTCCGTCGCAGTCCGTCGCGGTCGCGTTGCACTTGACCGATCGTCGAAGGCTGTCCTCGGTACACTCGTTGCTGCCTATCATTTTCGACTTCCGAAGCGGGACCGTACTCGTCCTCATGATAATTAGTCCTCGAGTGCTGCCGCTGTCGCAACTGTCTCTCGGTGATCTGCGACACCGGCGCGGACGTGCTCGCAATCGTGATCGGTTGCTTCTGAATCGGTCGTTGTTGCTGCTGCTGTTGCTGTTGATCGCGTAGCTGCTGTCGTGGTTGTTGCTGCTGCTGTTGTTGTGGTTCTTGTAGTGTCCCGAGTTTCCCGGATCTATAATTGCGAAATGAAATTTTTGAGAATTTATTCGCCGCAAAAGGAGAAACTTCTTAAGAAATTCGTTATTTAATCAAATAAAAACTAAAATAGCTTGGCGTAAATATTTAATAACGTTATTCGAGCATAGAAAACAGCATTTAATATCGGTACAAGTGCCAGGCGATCAAGCGTAAAGTTGAATGTAAGAAAGTGAATCTACACACCTCCGTATAAAACAACAGAAGTGATAAAAGTATTCTTAATTGAAGAAGAAATCATTGGGATAAGCATTCACTTTCATTTCTATACCGTTTCGAAACCAACGGTGAAACGAGCTTTCTGCTAAAAATTCTCGTAGGCGACGTATTCTAATAATTATATACGATCGTACGAAACAATCTTCCTAGAGCTTTCTTTTTAAATATCAAGGACGCTCGGAATTCAAGATGTAACGGGCAGCTGAAGAACTTCTTTCCGATTAGTCATGCACAATCCATTAATGAACACCCAGCCTGTTGCACATTGCTCAACTTCGGATTTATGTAACGAGATCCAGCTGTCTTTCGCGCTCTAGCTTGAAAAGACCTATTCCAATCCCTTACACTTCTACTTATCTGTACGACGAAAGGAACGAATTAATCCTAATAAATACAATTAAGTTGATTTGCATTATCTTTTTACACGACTTCATTCGTTTGTACAAGCTGGATAATTTCGTTTGTGCGGGAAAAAATTGTAAATCGTTGCAAACATCGCATATTTTCTTAAATTTTTATTTAGATATTATTTTAAACGCGCGCGATTTCGTTCTATCGAAACTAAACTTTCTTACGGGCCTTTTCGCATGCCACATTTCACTCAGTCGCCTTAATCGGTCGCGCGCGCTATTTTTTCCCTCTCCTCACTCTCACTTTTGCCTTTTTCTCCCATCGGTTGTCGCATTCGAGTGTGGGTGAAGCTCAAACGTGTGGTGTGAGCGGCCATTGTTTTGCAATCACGTCGAAAAATGAAATCTTACGTACGGAATGCAACACTACCGTGTCGTTTTTGTACAGAGATGCAATGTTTTTATAGTTCCTCGTGCTTTTAGTATACCATACATGTTCATACATATACACAATGAGAGGATTACAAAGGAAATATACTTCTAAATACAGGATGTTCCGCAACTCGCGTAATTTTAACAACAGTTTTTTTTGTTCAATTTGAATTGTTTCTTAGCAAAAGTGCTGGAAAAGATTATTGTAAATTTCTAGTTTTCGATATCATTTATTTTAGACACAAATTTCAAATTTAAATTACAGTGAAATTTAATCGAATGTTGATTAAACACTTAAACATTATAATTAAAAAGTATTTTTGGAGATGTATTGTTATGAAATATTGATACTCACCTTCCCAACAACGGATCCTCTTCGTCTTCCTTGCTAGACAAACTTCCTTCCGGGCAGCCTACATTTCGCGGCCAATCACATGTCTGCAAGTCGTGACTGAAAAGAGACAAACAAAATTTGAATTTTTTTTCAATCCTGATCGTTAGCCGTCATTAACTACTTATGAGAATATTTTACTAGCGATCACGCGAGTTCGCGCGTTTGTCGTGTCATTATGCGCGTTAAAATTACATTTGCATGACACGAAACGTATTATTTCCAATTTCACTCGTTTTATAACATCTTTTATACAATTCGATGACTTTTCCTTGATTATGCATAACAAATAATGTCACGCGTCTTTTTCTCCTCTACTTGTTGCAAATAATTAAGCTCGTAAATAAATCACATAATAATTGTATTGAATTTTGTTCTTTTTTATAAGTTCTATTCATCGTTTATTCTTTTTACAGACAATTCGTGGACTCCTTGTGTCTGTTTGCTCCGCGATAAAATACCTCTCTACTTATGTGTTTTTAAGAATTAATAAACATTTTTGTAAAACTAAATTTTAATTGCCAGTTTTTGCTTGCTATTTGACGTGCAATTACGATCGTGATTAAGTGGTAAAATGTCCGCGTTTTAAACAGTTAAACGATTTATACAACTCGACATTAGGAAAGCGCATTTTCCGCGAATTCCGGACGGACTTGTTTATCATTGCGGACCGCATTTGGCGTCGCCCTCAGAGAATCGGTGTTTCAATTTTACCCGTACTTGGATATCGCGTTACCATTAAGCACCTTGGGAAATATCAATTCGTTTCAAAGCGGCGGTTCGTACACATGTTTGAACACGTGTGTGCACGAACAACTCATTCGTACACACGCGCTCAATCGTATCGGGCGAGATACGGCTGATCGGTTTTGTTTCTAGAATTGTACGCAGACACAGCCGGATCTCGTTTATTGTACAAATTTCAACGGTGAACCAACCTTCGACCAAGCGAGTTGGAAGCAGTTTGCAAAATGTTGAAACATCGTTAACATTTATCAAGACATGTTATTTATATTTTCTGCATATTTTCAGTATCATAGTTATTTTAACTTTAATGTGTGTTAAAACTTGCCGAATGCTTTTGAAGAGATGAAAAGTATTTCGAGTGAATTTTTTTCCGCGAAACTCGTTGCATTTTCAAATTTCCAATCCGCGAATTTACGAGAAAGTGCAATTTTGTTCACGCGAAATGCATGCCGCAGAAATCTCTCACGAATCTCATAATACGGCTCTGGGATCGCGCGCATCCGGCACCCGTCTGTTCCCGCTGAATAACGCATGCATACGCGACACGTTCTAACACTGTTCGCTTAAGGTTATCCCGCTGCTAATCTGCCACTATATTAGCTGATCAGTCCACGAACACGCTGAATCGTTTTCATGTTTTTTTTCCGTGAGTTTCTTCGCGCCGTTTCACGATGATAATCGCGATCCCGGTCGTCAACCTCGCGCAATTATGCATCTGCTGGCAGAAATTCCGTGATGAGCATTTTATTATCTCGGTATCTAATCTCAAAACTGAATTTAATTATTGAATGTGTTCCGTACATTTTTATCTATAAATCATATTACTAATAAAATCCGATAATAAAATCATTTTTAACTAAAATAATATTACTTATAATTATTCTGTCTTATCTATAATGTTAAATTGTCTTATCTATAAATTAATGTTTAACAAAAAATATACGTAAAGAATTCTATAATTAAATTCAGTAATGTAAAATATATTGTACATGCGTGCACGCGAAGCGTAATAGTAGAATAAATGCTTACATGGTATATTCAAGCTCTCGACGATAAATATTAATCAATTATGGTGTAATTATATTTTATACTATAAAGTATAAACACAGTAATTTTTTAAAAATCGTAAAAATTTCCACAGTTTTTTCCACAATCCAACACAAAACAAAGATCATAATATTCTATCTTTTTTTCTAAATATATTACTTTTGAAAGATGTTAATAATTTTCTACGAATCTGAATCGTTATATTATTGTTCTCAATTTTATTAATTTTATACCTGTACATAAGGCCTCCCGTGCAAGACTCTAACAAGGCGCCGCCGAAAACGCATACATAATACTGCGTGCAATCGCGCGGATGAGGATAATAGCCGAAATCTTCGGGACACTCGAATTCCAAGGCTGCCTCATTTCTGCTAGCTCTTGCGCTTCTCAAAGTACTCCGTTGACATCCTGAAACATAAAAAGATACATCTTAGCGTAAAATTCCGGACATGTTTCTACATTTGAAACTTTGCAATGCGTATTTTAATCAATTTATTGCTATTTATATTGCTTAAGCCAAGTAAAATCTCTCTTTTTCCCTGAATTACAATTAAATTAATGACAAATCGAAAGTTGCATCTTAAATTCTTCACGACTCTCCATCCGATTGCGCAATCGGACATACGTTTGATCCTATCGGAACTTATATGTATTCCTGCATAGACTATCCGATCCTGGATCTCTCTGTAGAATTACGAAATAAACTTTTTATGCAGTTCGCATTGTGAAACGGTAGAACAAAGAAAGTCATAGGAGCGCAGAGAGCAAATTGATAGACTTTATGCGGATACATTAGACTGACGAGGATTGTTAGTGTACCTTGCGTTTGAGCTATTGTGCAAAGTAAATTTTTTTTAAATTCGAGACTTTATCTGTGTTTGAAAAAGTTAAATGTCGCAAATACTGTGTACTAATAATTTTATCCAACAGCTTACAAACGCAAATTCATTAATCACACGAACAAAACATGTCAATGCTAGTAAATCACGATGTTGGTATAATTTATTTATCCCGTAATTTTGCGCAGGCGAGTTGAACTATTAAATGTGTCGTAAATATTTTCAGTTTCGAACAAGCGTACGCGATTGCTTGTCATATATCATCGTGTACGCGCTTGTGGCGTGTTGAAACGCAAATACGGTAAGTAGCGGCAGCAAATTGTGCAATGGAAAAGTGACCGGATTTTTGGTTGACCTTGCTCTCACACGTCCAGAGAATTCGAACGAGATTTCGAATGAGCGTATACGAGCGTGTATTTTATTATCGAAAAGTGTATTGATGAGAAATAATTCTAAAATTCTTTTCTCGCGAACAAATTTGTATTTTATAGCTTAGCTTAATTTAATAGTGAATTAATTTTTGTAAAATTAATCAAATAAATTAATATTTGTATGAAACTTTTACACAATATTTTAATAATAACAATTGAAAATAAACGATGCATAAGAAATGCATAAGTGGATGCATCATGCATGCATAGAAAATGCACGCGACAATGCTAATTTCTTGATGCGCGTACACGTAATATAAAAGACATGCACAAGAAAAATAGCGCACGTCGCGCATCTCGCACATTCCTGGATTTCATAACTGAGCTTCTCTCGCAAGAGGAAGTCCAAGACGGAGTTTCTTTCTCAATGAGGTTTTCCCTTTGATTATAGAGCCGGTTGATTAATAAGCGCCCCTAGAAACCGAAGTAATTGCGGCTTAATGAGAACGTGCAATTGCTTCTGAAGATATCGATATCAACGCTACTAAGAGCGTTTGCGCGTTCGATCTTTCAGCCAGCGGAATGCAAAACGCAGCGATGATCAACTACAACAAATTGAAGATTAAGAATTACGAAAGCAGGAATTAAAACGTGGATGTACGCATACATTTTCGCATTTTTCAATTTTGCTCTTCAATCAATGTGCTATATAATATTCTTCCGAATGTTTTTATTAATATTAAAAAAACTGCAACATATGTTAATAATCACCGCTATTCTAATCAGACGTAAATAGAACATTTTGAGTTTAGTTACGCAGAATTCGTACAATAGAAATACGTATAATATGAAAAATGTTATCATTATACGCTTGATGGTCTCCTTGTTTCTGAAATCTGATTTATACGCAACTCGAACGCAAATTATGCACGCGAGTCTTAGACTATGTGTTAATGCCTGTCTGCTGAAGTATGTTTTGAATGCACATGTCTGTTTCCCATACGCATACAGAGAGAACAACAGCACCGTTATATAATTATCATCGAGCGCGATGCGCGTCTAATGACGAGCAATAACGGATTTGCCTAATACACGCGCGAATGTACGCCGTTGTAACGGCGATTAAAATTAGGTAACTAGAGTGGGAAATATGGGAGAGAACTCAATCGCTGGGAAGGAGAGATCGAGACTGCGAGAGATTGATTTTCAAAGAATGCGACTAATTAAGTACGCGAGCAACTGAAATGAGCGGGATGCGAAGAAAATAACATCGTTAATTTACGATGCCGACATAATGACGATGAGTTTTATGTACACTAGTTAAAGTGCACCTACGTATTTTACGAGAAACTAAATGTACAAATGATAATTATTAGTTCCCTAGGCAATGTATTTTTCTTGCGAGAAAGTACGCGAAATTCATTTTTTCAAGTCTTCTGTTCCAATATTAGATGTCTCATAACTTGTGATTTTAATTTTAATGACAGATTCTCTGATCAATTTAGAATTAAATTTTGCAAAAATCGAAAGAAATTATCATTTATCGCAAATTTTAACATAATAATTAAAATTCTACTGAAGTAAAGCACATTAAAAATTGATTGTGAGAAAATATAGTTCTGTTCTTTATTCACTTCGCAAAAAGCCCTTTCTTTCCACACAGTCGCTTATAACGCGAAAACTATCGGTGCCTTTATATTCTCGCGAAGAGAAAATCGACTTCAAATTTATTAAAGAATAATCTATTATTGTAATTAAAGTCGCGAGTTGTGAAACACTCTGTGTATAAAAATATCTGGAATGTACTGCAGGTGTATTTGAGTAAACTTTCGTTAAAAATAAACACGTGTGCAACGTACATCCGCATAATTATTTTCAGCGCCGTTGTCTTCCTGACGGCATTGAAAGTATCGGCTAGCCCAAAGTATTCGGTCGCGAAGGTCGCCGGGAAATGTCGGAGCACAGAAAAGCATTGCAGGTCTGCGACGGGTTATATGAACGTCCTCAACCGGATGTAGAAGGACGTGTGCCCGACGCGGGTAATTGACGTCAGTGTAATCGATCGCAACGCTAGATCCTGATCTCTTTCTCTTTTACTGTCATAAACGAGGCGGTCGATCTCGAAATCCTTCATTTCGGCCTTGAAAGCGATTCGCAAGGTCGCAGTTTTTGCCCACAAGTTAATACGAAATCTCATTCTCGATGCTTTTATTAATCTGTTCACTGATTGAGAAATGTTCCATTTAAAAAATGCGTTAAAAACATAAACATATTAATCGATATTCCATAATATTAACATTTATAAATATTTTTAGATATATAATATTGAAATAGCTTCAACAAAAATAAAGGATGTAATTTAATATGTGAGAAACATTTCAAAGATAGATCCAGCATTTACAAACAATAAAATAAGTTTATATAAATATATATCAAGTTTTACCTTGTTTCCAAGTTAGAAACTTTCGCATGCTCTGAAATAAAATATGAAGTATTCATTTTTCAATCATCTCACCTTGATAATTTTATGTAAAATTAATTACGTAAAATTAAGAAACCAATCGATTAACAATTATATTTTTCCGCGCCAATGTATTTACATTTATTTCTTAAATAAGCATTTTTTAATCATCTGAAATATTTATTAATTATATAAAAATCAAATGTTAGTAACTTTTTGCACTAACAAGCTAAAGATATATTTGTAATTAATTGAGCACTTGAATAGCTCAGAGTTTGATGGATTACTGTTAGATCATTTTTCAACTTCTTCGATACATATTTTACAATCCACGCGCGGAATTTTCGCAATAATGAAATTTTCCATGCTGACATTTGACGTGGAAGTAGAATTATCTGTGAAATATAATGCCGCCAAGTATTTGCAGCTAGCGCGACATCTACTGCAAATAATATGTTCTAGAAAGGTGCTTACATTAGCGAATAATTTACCACGATGTGGATGCGAGAACGTTGCACCCATTGCATACAAAGGATTAAATGTCAAGTGGAACGCCTCGCATAGATGCGTATCGACCTAGAAATCCTCAAATGATGCGTCGCGATTGTTAAAGTGATGCAAAGCGCATCGAAGCCTTTTATTAGCTATATTTAACGCATCCGTTGTAGCGGAATTAAACCGCACTAGCTGAAATCAGTGCATTGATTAGTAATTACGAAACCACTTATCACATATTTCACATTGCTTTCAATGCACATTCTACAATAACATTTTTCTACAAATAAGTATTACATATTTGCGAATTAAGAAATTCAGCAAATTGTTTTCTAAGTTTAACAAAAACGTTCAAATAACAGATCAGTGAAGATTCAAGTAATATATTGCCACGCAAATTTTCAAGTGCGATAATAATATCACAATATATATTTTTATTCAGCAATATTAATTAATTAACATTGTATTTATCAATGTTTTTCTCATTTTACTGCTTACTTAGTTTCTCCAGATTCTTTCTTAATGTATTTTTTTTTAAGTATAAAGCTAAAAACAATGTCTGTAGAAACAAGTATCGTGTTGCAGTCTTGATAATGCCAAATAAATGCGGATTTGCCGGGCGTGCGCTCGACTCATTGCGATGAAAAATTGCAAAAGTCTTTTAATGTCCAGTGTAAATGTGTTTCGTAAGAAAACTGCGGTTTTCGGGCGACGCGCTTTTTGTGAGAGAGACACTCGAACAATTTTCACACGATAGGGCACAGGCAGAATGTAGATGCGAACCGTTGCACCATTGAACGATGCAGAATTGCAAACAAAACTGTACGTTGCAACTCTCTGCTGAAGAAATGTCAAGTTATCGTTTTGCTAAACAGCTAAACTGACTTTCATAACCAATTATTGCATAAGAAATATTATATATAAAATATGATTTTTTTTGCGTTTGTTGTGACTTTTATAAAGAAACACAATGGTGAGAGAGAGAGAGAGAGTTATTTTGGCGTACACACAAAGGATTATTTCCCTTCAGCGCAAGACGCCATTTATTAATGTCTCAAATTATCGTGCATTTGCACAACGTGGCATTCAAAGTAACCAGGGCCGAGCGCCGCCAATGAAAGGGCGTTACCAGGAAATCATGGAGCGCGTACTCTCCTTACAAATACATTACTAACAAAATTGCCATCTCGTAACGATCCGTACACGATTAGCACGCACGGCGCTGACGTGATACGCTAATATACAGTGTTCGACATAAATCATGCAAGCGCTATGATTTTTCCTAAATTTGCACGGCGGCAGAAAACGAGACAGGCGAGGAAGGAAGGACTCACGAAGCTGAGAGAAGTGAAAGTTATGCGAAACGAAGAGAGAAAGAAACACGAGTGGGAGAGAGAGAGAGAGAGAGAGAGAGAAAAAAAGAGAGAGGAAAAGAGAGAGAAAGAGAGAGAAGGAGTCTCCTTACGCAGGATAAAACAGTCGACGAGTGAATGAGTGAAAGTGAGCTGGAATACCGAGGCGGTGCTCTGGAACTGGAGCACTGCTTGCATAATATCAAACAGTTTATACAGTTTAAGGCGTTCCGTGTTACACGAGACGGCTGTTCCAATCGTACATATCTGCGCGCGTTATTCCGCAAATCGATAAATTATTGCGCACATGTTGAGAGCGACAGTGCAATAATTATGATTCGCAAACACTTTTCTCTTTAAGTACAGCCGTTATTTCGATTAATCGCAGCTTGATCGGCAAAGAAAAAAAAAATTAATAATCAAGAACGTGATCGGAACATGAAAGAAATCTCCGTCAACAATGTTAGCAGCGCCGTATGTTCGGTGTCACGTGAGAACATCGCGGGATAAAGTGACGCGTACGCGTCGACTGAAGACTAGACGAGACCGAAGAACCGTCGGCGGGAGCGATTGCATTATTATTTTCCTCGTTATTGTGCGCGAGCGGCGTTCCTATACGCATTGACGCGTGATAGTCAACGACCAGACGGTTACGACTCAAAAAGCATTCATTATCGCATTTTCGCGCCGCCGTGAAATTACGTTGATTTTAGTTGTCTTCATCGTTATACGCACGTGCGCGCACTGCGGTTTCAGGCCGTATTATCCGCCGCCGGAGAATATTCCTCCAGCATAACCGCGCCGCGGTGGGAAACGCGACTTGATTGCCTTTTGCCTATCTGGGCGGGGCCTGATTACGAGGGAGATTTAGTTCACTCGGGGACCCCGGTCACGTCATCCCATTACAGCGGCAAAAGTAGGTAATTAGGATCCCCCTCCCCCCCAGAGGTTGCAGTTTGCGTGCTTTTTGTCAGCTTATTTTTTCCCCCCCCTCGACAAACCCTTTTTTCCAATTCGCAATTCGGACCTTGAAAAGTTTGCGAATAAAGCGACGCTTGCGTAATAACCGGCGAAAGTCATTGTTAATTAGGTCGGCCTCGCGAGAGTATTATTTATCCGACTGGTTTCTGCCCCTTTTCTCCTTTCCCGCGTGTTTAGCGCTCCTTTATCAAAGCCGAGCCGACAATTGCAGGCTTTCGCAGTTCCATGAAAATACCGGCGGCACTACAATTCGCAACGTTCCCTTTTTGTCGCGTGATTAATGAGATTAGTAGCGGTTGTGCATAGCATTAGGCATCGCGATACGTTGCATAAAAACGATATATCTCTTGGGTAATAAAAACGCGCGTTTTACTAGCACGATTATTAATATACAAAACAATCACTATATGATGATAATAATGACAATAAATAAAGTTAATATCAATTCGGAGATCAAATGGAAAACGCCATAATAAGGCGTTATGAGAAAGTTCATTCTCACCGATCACCCCATCGATTTCGTGAAGTTTTCAGCGCCTGCGGTCTCGGAAGTTCATGAAGTTTCTGGTTAACGGTTTTAAACTTTCTTTGCATGACCAAGAACCGATTCCTGTTTGAAGTAGAGCATCGAATCGCAACCGCAACCGTAATCTATTAAAATTGCGATTTTTCACGGTTGTCGTCAGAAATATTTCTGGCGACAACCGCAAATATATATATATATATATATAAAATAAGTAACGTTGCCAAATTTACAAGCGAAAGGTGGGACATATTAAATTTTTTGCATGCATTTTGTACAATTATTCATCTTTTCAGATGTGCCATAAATATTGTCAGAAAAAATATATTTCTAATTAAATTAAAAATAATTATATTGAAATTAATAGAATAATCTATTGTTTAATTACAAATTATCACACCACTGCGCTCATTTGGCAATATTTAATTTTATACATCTTTTTTTATCAAGGACAAAGCGGTTTTACAAATTTATCTCTCTATTGTATCTTCCTAATTGTGTCTTTCGCATGCAATAGAGTTAAGATCCTTTTGGCAGGACATCCTGACATTATTTGAGGCGCATTCAATGCCTGTGCTTGCTCAATTTCCCGATTTTAATCTCTCCCTTCTTTGAGCTACTTAAGCGATCCTCGAGAAATACGCCTTAACAGATTTCGATACGCAAATGCTCGCAACCCGATTGACTCGACCTCATCGCGATTACATCAGCGCTCGTGGAAATCGCAGATCGATCATTGCGGAATCTTTCTTCGCGAATTTTCCACGGTACGATGCGAAAGGACAATCACAAGCAGAAAAATATTTACATTAATCATCATTATGTGTTAATCATACATTAGATATCGAATATTGATTTGACAATTGGAAAAAATATTAACAATAATTATTGTTATAAATGATTGCTCAACTATTAGCCAGGTTTATTAACCAGTTTGCAAGAAAAGCATAAAATATTGAATTGCTGGGAAAGTTTTCCACTTTTGTTAATTTTATTTTTATAGAAAAAAAAACGTAGAAAACTTCTCGGTCAGTTCAATATTTTTGTTCCCTGCTGAGCAAATTTCACAATGTGGGACGAGGGCAAAGGGCAGTAAGACCACGCCACGCAAGATCGTCACGCATATTAATCCCACCGGCATCAATTTAAGGTGTAAATGTGAACGCTTAACGACTGGATGCAGCCAGTGGCCTTAAGAAGTGAAAAGATGCCTGGTCAGTGAAAGAAAAGAGAATTTACGGGACTCTCGGACGCGATGACGCGCTCGGATGAGCCGCGACTTCGATATCTTCAATTGCTGGCTCGTCGCACAGCGAGGTCATCTGTGATGTAATAAAACTTTGGTTCTCTTTTAAAAAAAGTCGGAGGAAATAATGTGTACAAAGATAGGATTAAAGGACTTCGCCTAACGATCGATCTAAGCTAAATCTAATCTAGATTTGATAGACGAACAAAAAGGAAAAACAATGAATCATTAATACGCCTATTCCACGTCTAAAATAAGATTTAGCTGGAAATTTAGATTCTTACACTAAATGCATTATTTCTAACAATAGAATATAAGAGTATTTGGTTAGAATAATTATCAATCTTGTAATTAAATTAAAGAACTGACTCGCTGCACATGTATCTTTTATTTTGGTCTAAAATTCGCAAATGCTTCGGAATGTGTTTACAATATTTGATTAAAATTTATTCTTCTTATTAAATGTTCAATTAATTTTGTTATAAAAGTAGAAAACTATGAATTTTAGTATTCGATATCTTTCATTATTTCAGAGATATTAATAAATGCAAAAAAAATCAGATATTTTTTAAAGAAGAATTGTCACGCCTAAAAATTTTACATAATAAAAAGTAAAAGTGTGGAGATTTAATTGTTCAAAATTGAATGTGAGTTTTGTATCACTGAATTGCAAAGATTCAATGTATCCGGCATTGAAACTGCAGGAAATAACCTCCGCCGTTGAAATTACCGGCATTGAAGTCTTCGAGCGCGTTATTAGGCTTTATACAACATTGAAGTATTCAGCTATGAAATCTGCAGTATTATAGCCTCTAGTGTTGAAGTATCTTATAATCTCTGACATTATAACAATTAATTTCACTTTTTGTTAAGAGAAAAATTGATACGGTGGGTTTTGTGAGTCGAATCGGTTCTTGTATATGTATTAATATATACACAAAAGAATCTATAACAGCGAAATATTGCTCCAAGCAAGCGGTATTATTCTAGTAAAATATGACGTGTATGATGTCGGACGTGCGATGAGCGAACGTGAGAGCGAACTTTGCATCGTTCTGCAAGATTTGCGGCGCGGAAAGTTCTCCGAAATGCCAAAGTTTACATCTAACCGGCGCAATAGATCGCAATGGATAGTTATTCACGATGCAACGGACTAATTAATGCACTGTTATATGAAATCAGAATGTGCGAATAATTCAATACGTCCACGCTCACTGGTACACCCAGAAGGATATCCGTGAGATAGGATACCCGGCGTTCTGCTTGCCCTTTCAATCTGACTAATCATTAGATTTATGAGAAAAGTGCACAGAGGGAGAAAAAGAAAGGGAATGACTGTGAGAGGAAGAGACTTGTTTATAACTATAATCTGCGTAATAACAACATGGAAACTTTGCATAACTTAGATTTGGAAATAAAATAGGTACATGCTCAGATCGAAATTTTAATCCCATGTTAAACTTTCAATTCCGCAATAAAGCTAAAATTCCTAAATTTTTATTAGTAGTTATATTAGTAGAATTTACTTTAATCTTAAATTTTCGTCATTTTTAGCATTAATATAAACTCTGTTTTATAAAATCTATTTTGAATCTTTACTTTCTACGTGGAATGCGTTTTACTTAAAAAATTACTCATTAAAAAATAATGATAAGGAAAGAAAACGGCAAATCTTATAGAATTAAATTCAAAATTAAATATAAAAGTAAATTTTATATATCAAAAACTGTGATAGATTTAAGAATTGTGTCTAGATTTTGTACAAGATATTTAAAATAATAATTAAAAATAATTTTATTTATGTTTTAACCTATATTTTTAAAAAAGAGGAGAGAGAGAGAGAGCGTGAGCAAAAGAAAGAAAACACAATCGTATGCAAAAACGCTTCCACCTTTAGTCATATGCAACGGTGAACGCCTCGACATTCTACATCCCGCTGATCAGCTGGGAACACCCACTCACGATCGAGTCTCGAAGAATTACTAAAGACAGATCTCGATCTCCCCAGCATTCGTTTCTCGATCCCACGATCCTCTCCGCGTATACGTAAGGGGCTAAGAGGGCTTCGTTAAACTCAAGACGAAATTATCAGACAGCAAAAACGCTCAGTCTGAGATAATATCCGCAATATCGATTATCTTTCTCCTTCTCCCTCTCTCTCTCTCTCTTAATGGATCCAATGCGCATCTTTAACCCCGCGAACCCTCGCGTGGGTCGATCGCGAGTGATCAAAAATGACGATCGGTAACGTAATGAAATTCGCCAACGTTAATTGAAGGGTTCGGAAATTAAAGTCGTTCACAATGTTCCTTAGTTTAAAGTAGCGTGATTTTCTCGATGGAAGCAATATTTCCGACACTTTCGCCGTTTGAGAAATACATTAATTGCACGTGATCTGATGATCGACAGCGTACTAAATTTCATAAGGAAATGTTCACAAAAGTCACGTTACGTGATTAATTGTAACTATCATATTTCAAACGTTCTGTCAGATAGAATTAATCTATTGCTATCGGTTTAAATTATCGAATCATAAATTTTTTACGATAAATTGGAAATAATAAACAGTAACAATAAATTAATATAACGACCGTCTAATTTGTCCGAGAACACTTCGTAAATTTTTTTCTATCTTATACTACTGATTACATTGCAACGCGTAAACGTTACACTCTTAATAGAAAGTCGCATTGCGATATACGTAGAGAAGTTAATTTAAACAGAATGTAATTTCACACGTTATGTAATTCTTTAATTGAATATTCTTATACAGTCCTGCAGTTACACTACGGAATGAGAAGGTCAATACAGACTGAAAAAATAGAGCCGTTTAGCGGTCAGCGACGTGCGCATTCTAAAATCTGCGAGATGCAGATTGCGATTGAGACTCCACGCACTATCGGCCGTGAAGGCTATCTGCATGGTCGTGCAGAAGTTTGTGTCAGCAACAACACGAGCGACCTTTGCTATTTTGCGTGTACGATTGCAAGTGTGCTAGAAAGGCGCTTACCCGATAAGACTTCAATTCATTTTTGCACAATTGCTTCAAAATTCGCGTAACTGCATTCTATACCCGAGAAAAAATGGTGTAATATGATCAGATGTAAATATATATAATTAGTTATGAAAAGATCTAATAACATACGTAATTTTATATAATCATATAAAATTCAGATCTTTTCATAATTAATTATATACATTTACATTTGATCAATTATATCATTTTTTCTCGGATACAAAAAAAAACGTATAGTGCAGTATAATAAATAAAATATAATATAATAAAATAATTTTTAAACAAAAGCAAAATATATACATTGTACTTTCAAATAAAATATATCAATTCAAAATTACTTTTTTCCAATTATTCCATTATTCTAATTTTTATTTTTCTTGTTTTAGATTGAATAAGATTCAAGCCATGCATCAATCGACAGACTTTCGCCTAAACATTCAAGTTCAAGATTTCACATTGGACAATTCGGGATTCATGAAAGAAGGAGTAGCGAGTTCGCTTCCAGACATCGCGATTTTTTTGCCGTTTGCGGAAAAATCGATCGTAAACGGCGATATAAATGGAATCGTAGCGTGAAGGTTACGCGTTCTCAGGAGCGAGCGACGTGTTTAACCTTTGCTGTCGCTTGTTAGGCGGACATTTTACTTTAGAAAGGCACGATATAAAATTCATGCGTGGGGTATTGAGTAACGTTTCGCTATCGAGACGATCTTGAACGCGCAATCTTGTAAGGAGTTAGAAGAGATTAGAGCCGCCTTGGATTTGCGGCTCTCTTATCCGGAGTACCGAGAGTGCAACGAAAGGAAAACACGGGTTACATAATTAATGCAAACAGGGAACGAAGGAAACGAGCGATACAAAAATATAGATATAAACGATATTAAGTTATCTCTTCATCTTTACGTCTTCATCTTTGTTGCTGTAAAAGTTCCTCCGTCGGTGGAAGATAGACGCTACGAGTAGCAACCAGCCGTGAAGCCTACGTAAAGCTCAAAGGGGTATGTACCAATCGCGAGTGTGACCTTTCGACCCTCTTGCATGCGGAAAGACACGGAAATCGTGTGTGCACGCTAGAAATACACGATATCTTAGAATTATTGAACCTTTATATATATATATATATATATATATATATTTCTATATCCTTTCTTTATTCATTTTTTTAATTTACTTATTTAGGAATTTTTTCTTTGTTAAAAACATTGAGAAACCAATAGTTTGACTAAAAGACAATTTTAAATTGATCAAAAAACTTTGCACAAATGTAATACGTGTAAACTTTATCATATAATTAGTTTTATTAAAGGATTATTCTTATATAAAAGCTTTTTTTTAAAAAGAGTATCTCTTTTTATTCTTTTTGTTAATGATTTCAACAAAAATATTATAAGAGACATAAGGAAAATGTTACATGCAAAATTTTAAGGCTTCTTATTATTTGTTTTACTAAATTTTTCTTGCAAGACAACTTATATACGTAGTAGATATAGCAGACAATAGTACGGCGTAAGGCCGGCGTGGTCGGTAGGTGTAAGTAGAAATAGAAGGTGGTGCTCAGACACAATGGAACGAGCTGGGGCAATCGAGTTCTCGTTGCATCATCTGCGACCTAGTAGCTTTCTTTCTCTTTTCTACTCATTAATGGCAATGAACGGCAGATGTTAGATAGACAGATTAGGAAACTTTTATGTGGAAAATATATAATAGATAAAAAAAAACGGAAAAACTTATTTATAAAAAGTCGACTATTTTCTCATTTCTCCATAAATTCAAGTATTTTTGTCAGGATTTTTGTAACAATTATTTGAATCTTTTTCATAAAAATCTAATTGATATTTATGTAAAATTGATCTAAATTATAATTAAATTGTTTAATATCTTTATTTAAATATTGCCAAAATTTTGGCATCAACGTGCGATCATGCGATCGTGCGAGTTACGAAGGCTACGAAGGGGCGTGTGGCAATTGAATCTCCGTTATATCCTCGCCTCGGTGTGAAATAACAAGACGTCTATACGATGCTACGAGGATGGAAATACGTGAATTGTATATGTATATGTGCGCGCGCGGCCCGTCCGACGTGTTGTCCGATGCACAAGTGTTTCGTCGAGGCGGATTTCGTTTTCCGTTCGCTGTCATATCATCGCTCCACGTTGCAAGACGACGTGGAAAAGCAGCGTAACGTACGTAATCATGCACGTACACGCTCGCACACGTACGATTTACAAATCGCGATGCATGCACACCGAGGTGGTGTGAGAGCGCGCGTGTAAACCAGACGAGAGAGTGTTCTTGCATCTCTCCGTGTTCCTCTCTCCTTCGAGCGAACGAACGAATCAACTGACCAGGCCTGGCTGAAAGGCGGACTGGCTCTCGATATTTCGTAGCTCGCAACGCACGAGTCTTGTCGGTGTCAACGGAAAGTAACGAGCTCAGCGGCAAGCAGCCGCTTGGTGAAATTGTTGTTCCGTTGCAGAAAAAGCGACGGCACTCGTAAGACTTCGGACTTCGAAGTTACTCAACAAAAATCTGTTCTTTTCACTCCCTAAACTGCCCTTTTAGGAATGTATATACATAGAAGAAAAAAGGATTTTTTTAATCCAATTAAAGTTGTAAACCGCTAAAAATATATTTGACTTTATGTTTTTCAATCAGACAATACGATCTGTACAGTTTTAATCAAGTTCTGCTGCGCTATTTCATGGCGTATCGCGTGAATGACATTTACTGCCAATGACAGAGGCAAATTGCATTTTAATAATTATCAGCGCGAAGGACGTTCGTGCACGCGCATGGAAAACGAGCGGTTGGCGATCACTCTAGATCCTTTCCGGCGAGGTAATACGCTCCTTTTCATGTAACGGACATGTGGATTGTGTGAGTGACGCGTGCGACGCGTGTAACGCGTATTTAAAGACTATGATTGTACCAGATGCTGAAGAACGCAAATCAAACCGCAAGTTTGATCGATAACCAATCGTTAATTTTGAGAGGCAACTCTAATTATGCAGTCAACTTCTTTGTCTCTTATGGCGAGCTCTGAGCTTTCGCTCATTTTCGAACCCAATCATTATATCGTAATGCATTGTCTGGATCGATCATCGAGTACATAACAGAATTTTTGCTCCTGAAACGGAATTGCGCAAACTTACGCTACTATGTAACTGTTTAACCATCATGTTTGCGATACTGCAAAATTGAAGGTATCTATTTTGACACTTGAGTTTATGAAGATCCGATATCATCACGCGATGTGTTTTTGCCGCAAATTACGTAAAATTGATAAAATTAATGCAATTTTAATCCATTCTTTCACATCTTCGGCGCAAATCTACTGTCCACATAGAATAAAACTTTGCAATTTTATGACATTATAAGTACAAGTCATAAATATTTTAAATATTTTTACGAACTGCGATTTCAGACAACAAGCATGTCTTAAAGACATCTGAAAGACGTCCAAAAGATGGCATTTTTCATACTTTAAGACATGCGTGCTGTGTGGGATTAAACAAAGAGAAAAAATATGTGTGTGGTGTGTGATATTGAATATATATTGCCTACATATATATATAAATTTTTAGAATACTGTTTCTGCAACTTCTTAATAATATTTTTATTCCATGTTACATATTTGTTTAAAATTCTGATGAAAACTCCAATGAACTGAAATCGTGTTCTTCGTCTTACTAGCACTGGATCTCGAAATTAACAGAGCGTATCATCTACAGAAAAGAGATGCAAGAAGAAAGCGGACAGAATACATTAATCTGGACGTATTAATATTACTAAACAAATATTTCTAAATTTAATATAAATATTTACTTATTTTATCAACAGATCCCTTTCGCTATATGAATTATATGGAATTATTAAAATATTTTTGTCTTATCACAAATACGAATTAGATTCCAGAGTTTCAATTTTATTCAATTTTACGTCTATGTGAAAAAAAACTTACTATAATTATATTAGAAATCTTAGATTTCAAGCAGTAGTACAACAAAATTATAAAATAATACAATTCGGATTATGTATTAAATACTGAATGCAGTAATACCGGATGTTTTACGAAAAAATGTACAATCTTATTACCATTTCTTCGTAATTGATCGAAGATTCTCATCAGTCTCACTTTCTTACAGTCAGCTTTTCCCTCTCGTCTTGCTCCATTTAATTCAACTACTGCCTAAATATGCGCCATCACGTTTCATTTTAGAGCATTCGAGAGGGAAAGTATATCGTAAGGCCCGTTCATCATGATTTTTTTATTTCGAAAGTTTGCCACGCGAAGATTATCCAATTATCCAATTCATTTGATAGTCAATTTTTTGGGGGCCACAAATAAACCATACTACTTCCTCTTTGAAAAAGACTTCATCAAATTAAAGATGAATAAAAACTTAATTGAAACTTTGTACTTTCAAAAAACAATTATTTCTTTAAAATTCTAGTCGCATGGTTAATTAGGGATTTTTATTTAGTGAATTTTTCTTGTAAATACGAAGATTAACGTGTGAGTTTTAAGAAAAAAGATTGGATATATTTAAAAATGAAAGTTATTCGATTGCCGAATATTGCAGAATCCAGGATTATATAAGAAATCGAGTTACGAAATTCACTGAACGACACTCACGCTTATCATATTATTTCACGTTATTTTACTGTGCATTAATTCGATGCTCACCTTCACGATCGAATTTATTTACTTAGCTAAAAGCGTTATGCGTATGATTGGTCAAGTTAATCGTACGCAACAACACGATGTAAAAATAAGTTGCATAATATGCATTGCTCAGATGAGTAATTAGCAAAAAGGTTTACCGATCTTGCATCCTGCAATTTCGAATTCTAAGCCTTACGGAAACTATCATTCACCTGCAAAATCTCTATTCTCTGCCAATATATTTTTACAAAGAAGGAACTCATTTCGCCACATGGAGCATATTTGAGCAAATGACGATGTTCACTTTATCAACTTTCTCTGCATTATAAAATAATACGCTACATTTTCAATATGGATGCAATTTTGATCATATTAAGGCCTTAGATCGTAATTTCGTAGCTGTGAGAGATACTCACGTGCTTATTTTCTTGCATATCTATTTGCAGCCGAACGATTGGAAATTAGAATCTGTTTAAAGAAGCTATTTCTATCCAAATCATCAAAAGATGCAGGCCTTCTAAGGCGTTGCTTTCGTTTCGTTGTAAAACGAAAATTGAATGAGAACTTTTTCTCATTTTTGAAAATATAATTTCTCCTTGTTACACAACACATTCAATTTAAATGTGTGCATTTAAAATTATTTCTTGAGCCGCACGAAATATGACGTTTATATGAAGGATTATTCCGTGAAAGTTTAGATCAATATAATATAATAATGAAACTTTTTTTAATTCTTTTGTGAATACGCTATCCTTTTCGTGCATATATCATGACGTGCGATCTTTTTCGTCGGCCGACTTGACAGAGGAATTAATTGCGCAACGATATCATTCCGACATTCAGCGCCAATCAAGATCAAAGAAGTTTCAAAGTCATCGCGCGACTTTTCATTTCTGCTGTTTCTAAATCGGTCGCGATCTTTGAAACCATTTGTGGCAGCGGGATAAACTTGGTCTCGCGAGCGAGCGAGCGAGCGCTGAAAATCATGGTCGGATTTCTTCAACGATCCGTCCACTTTCGATTGCGTTACGTCGATGCTTTCGAGCGCCTTCAAATCCGATCGCACTATCGAAAGCGTATTCTTATAACGGTATTGCTAAGCATTGCGCTTTCGTTAGCCTTAAGAAATCGCAGCAGATTCCGTGGGACAAGAGAGTGTAAAAAAATATGTGGAATTTAAAATAAGTGTGAAATCAAAAATCAAGAGATATCATCGTCGAGTTCGAAGCCAATCACCTTTTTTTTTTTTTAAGATCCACCGCTCGTATTTTCTCACATACATCAATGTTCATTCCTGAGTTATTTCTATGTGTGCACAAAGTACAGCCCCCTACAGCGTCGGTACACGATCTACAAGGGGAAGAATCGATAACACAATAGGCTCGGTTGCTGCTCGCCCGCGTTAACACTTCATGAAGAGATACGATCGTGCATGCGCTATGTTCTCGCCAGCTGATTTAACACCTTCCTCTTGCCTTCTCTCCGGCATATATAAAGCCGGATCATCTCGCAAAGATAAAGGTGCGCGTTTCTTACAACTCGTCTGAATTTATAGAGGAAAAGATAATAATGCACGAGATAGAACAGAAATTTTGTACACGTCTTGTATTTATATCTTTCATTTAAAGCTGGAGATATTGAATTTTTCACGCTGCAAATAGCTATGCAAGAAAGAAATAAATATACAACAGAGTAATTTTGTAAAAAAAAAACTTAAGGTTAAACTGTATTTTTTAGTTTAATTATGCAAGGCTCTGAAGTCTGTTCTGTGGATGAAAGTCAATACTTATCGCGCGTGTTACGATTCAGTCGACAGGCAAATAAAGCAAGCAAAAATACAACTCCACTTGTAAAGTAGCTTATTCTGTGTTTAAGTAACTTACTAAACTACCTAAGTTAAACATTATTATAGCTCCGTTCAACTACTCAGTGTAATGAACGGTTCGGTGAACTCCCTCGGTGATATAAACTACCATCCTTGTGAATTTTAGAACATGCAAGGGTTTACGTAACGCATGTTTATTTTCCCGAGATGAGGTGCATGGAATGATTGCGATATTAAGAATTGATAGGAAAACTAACGGAATTACATGCAATAAACCCATAGGAGTAGGATATAAATTTGATTGCGTATCATTCACATCATTGATTTAAAATTAAAGACTTTGTGAGAAGAAGTGATAAAACACCTCTTTACGGAAGATAATCAGGATGTAATCTCGCGAATGTTTTCGCATTTATTATCTTCTCAAACTGATTTAGAGCAATCTTTTATGTATCATTATTGTAATTTTATTAATACTAAATTCTATGATAAATTTTATCGAGACTTTAATGTTAATTGGGGGAAAAACGATATGCAGAGATATTTATCTTTCGATTTTCAGCACTTTGTCTCTTAACAACTATAAATTTAATGCTTGTGAAAATAAATTTCTTGCTGAAATCAATTAAAAAGCCATGTCATTCAGATTTATTATCCGGTCACAATCTCGTTTGTGAAAATATTCAAATAATTGGTAGAGATTTTGCGGAATTTAGAAAAAAAAGATTTGAAAAACCGTTCATCGATTATAATTGTAAAATTTTGCACGGCAGGCAGATGTCTGCCGCCGAATTTATAATTCAAGAAGCATGACCATGCCATCAAGTATATCACTTTCTCCATGCCCCATATGTGCCGATAATTCATTTTTATATTCCGGTCTTTCTTCATGCTTTATAAATTTCACTCTAATTTTATTAGGCCGTAAAAGTTATATCACACTGACCACGTTGGCAAGCATGGAATCCTCGGCGCTCCTTTCGCTTTATGACGTGCGCGACACATTTGCATAGCGCACTCCACATATATTGAGCGCCGTTTTATGCTAATTGTTAAACGAGAAATGATACAAACTTGAATAAGTCTGTATTTATTTTTAATATAAAATTAAATACATTTAAAATATGATATTTCCAATTTAGAAGGATAAATTTATCATTTTTCTAGAGATAGGGATTTTGCTTGCGCTTCTCCTTCAATCAATCGTGGATTAGCGCTCAATAAACTTTAAGCATTCAATTATGGCAATAAAAATCGCGCTATTTCTTTTGTTGTAAAAAATGAGGCCGCCCGGATAAGAATTGAAGTTTTATCACGCGTAACGCTGGAAAAACGAGTTCGCGATAGTTACCAAAGCAATATATACGCGCGCACTGGTTTTTAACACAGTGTCTACTATTATGGTAGACTTTCCGTGGGAGTGCGCGCAATCGGTCCCACGGAACGATCAAGGTTTTTGCCGATCGTGAGCCGCTCGAGAAAGGAGCGTTTGCACTGGGCGCTGTCTCGGTCTCCCGCGATATTTTTTTCCATCGTCGCAAAACTATCGCGCCGATCGCGATAAGATCGTGATCTTGGGCCCACGAGGGAAAAGAAAATAACAGCTCGTGACGTCGATTTGTCGGAACGTGTGAATCGCGGGCGCGTGAGAGTCGATTAAAATCGCGGAAAGTCATCAATCGATTACTCCATTACGTCTATTTCCTTTATTCTTTTCTATATTATGTAATAAATAAATCAATTGTTTTCTTTTGCAAGAACGTGCAATTAAACTCATTTGAAATATTACTTCTATGTCCATTTCTACTTTTTTATTGTAAATTTTTTTCCATATGTTACTAAAATACTTAGTAACAAATTAACAATTAAAAGACCAATGTGTAATGATTTAATAGATATTGAACCATTAAAAAATAACGAGGCTAGTGTAAATCAATAACAGCAGAAAGGTGATAGTTTATTTACCGCGGAGGCTTACCGCGATACATTCGCACTCTAATGCGAATGCAATAAGAATGTAGGTGGTTCCGGATCTGCACTATAATGATCGCGCGATTACGAAACTAGGCGTCGCGATTGACCCTCGAGCGAAGGTTACATCGGTACCCAGACAGTATGAAAGGGGAAAAAATAAAGAAACAATTGGTATTATTATATTACACACACACACACACACTTTCGACAATTTAGTCACTGTACTACTTTTTGCGCGACGTTAACGAGATAATTATTCCTCGTGCAGTATGTCTGAAAGAACGGTGTTTTTCCTCTTAAATTTATTTCAATAAATCTAAAACACAAATTATGCATATATTGCAGGCTAAAAAGTGTAACATGCAACTATCAGTAAATTGTCAATGACTTGCGTATTATATTTTAACCTATATAATTTTTTTAGATTTATTCAAATAAATGAAACAAAAGAAGTTGTGTTCTCTTTAGACGTACTGTATAATATCCTTGACTGTAAGATTGCAACAACAAAAATAAAGAGCGGGAAGGTAATCGACGAAAAGAAAAGCGCGAGTGCGTGGATAGCCCGATAAGATCTAATCGAAGTTGTGAATCGCAACACGCTGATTACACAATGATGGAATTGCCGACAGGCGCGCCCAGCAGGCATCCGGAAACGGGGTCGATCGTTTTGGTTTAACGACGAAGGTCGTAATGCCAGGTCAATCGTCTCGATCGGAGTTGTCGATAAACGATGATTAATTAGCAGCGTTATTAAGAAGACGTTGAAGGGATTATGTTGTCATTAAGAAATAATGTGCGCTTGAAACGACTGAAGATCGGTAACATATTTTGAGAGAAAGTTTCTTTGCTCGTTTAGCGCTACATATAAAATATGGAATTGTATTACATTAATATTTTTTGTCGCCATTCGGATATTTCTCTTAATACGTAATGGATTAAAAAGAGAATCAAGTCTATCTAGAACTCTTTTTGTTTCAAACAGAATGTTTATGAAGAAAGCGAAAGTGAGATGCCGACCTTCAGGTCTTTTTTCTCCTTCGGCGCGAATATAGCGCGAAAAAAGGGGTTCAATGCATATCCCAATAAAAAAAGCGAGATAGTCAAGCGCCGGTGAGGCTCAATCGCATTCCAAATATCGCAATATTTCGGACACCGGGTCTCTCGACAGTTAAACACTTCAATACATTACGAATAATGTCCACCAGTTCGTAAGAATGCAACAAAAGGAATGGAGGCGCCAGGACGCTCATATTCCATCCTTTTATTCTTTTATAGCTTGTCCAGGACATTCCGAATTTACAGTCGTACCGTCGTCAGAATTCCAGAATGACAAGAAAATCCACATTCTTGCGGATGGAAAGTGTCGTTCGATCGATATTTCGTTTCTGGAACTTTTTTGTCCGTTTATTCTCTTTAATCCGTTATATTGCAATTCTCTTTGTATCGTAATTGAATTCGATTATCAATTTGACGAGAGTGCTAAGCGAAGCAAGAGAATTATTTTGTTTTATCACTTCAAGATTATATCACTCGTGATTAAACATTTGTTATAAAAGGAAAATTATTTTAAATTACATTTCTTATGAATTGCGTTTTAGAAATCCTTATTGCAAAATACGGGATAGCTACATTCTTTTATTACTATATAGTTGAGCTCTTTCCACACAAGTTAAATCGATTCAGCGTAATATCCAGAATAAACAAACAGATGAAATTTTAATTATAAGATGTCGCTAGGCATTTTCTGTTTCACAATTGAATTAAATTGTCCGTCTTAATAAAAGCAGAGGTGCTTAAATGATGTATTTCTGTCAGCTTTGGATAATTCACAATTTGTCTTCAACCGGGAGATTTCTCAAACAGCACAATTCATTTTGTAACTGCAATCTCACCAATTATCCCCCAACAACCTTTCACGTCTCTGCATCCTGCTTTCTTGAATCGAGACGTTTGATTACAGACGTCTAATAACCGACGCGCAAATCTCTAATCGCACGCAGTGAAAAAGATTCATTTTCCATCCGCCCGATTTCGTCGGCGATGTTTTCCATCGTAAATAACAAAAATTAGCTGCGGACGATTCTGTTTTCAATGCATTTTAAAAGGTTGCACGTGAAAACCTCAAAAACATTGAAACGTTAAATGAAGACTTTTCCCACTGACGCATCGAAAAGCAGAAAATAAAGCGATGTAAAATTGATCGATCGCCACGATTGTTCCCGTAATCGTTCTTTTCGCGAACATGCGAAAGTCGCGTAAGTTGGATTTCGCCCGGCGAGCTCTCAGTGAAGGCGGACTTAGTACGACGCAGTCTACAGAAAAGGTGAAACCTAGTTTCTTAGTTGTGTCGATGATTTCGAGGACACGCAATTTGTTTACTCTTCTATTGCGCATCAATGCCTACTGGCGATCACTCGATCAAATATTAGTTCTTTTTCTACTAATTTTTTATTAATACGTATCGTAATTAGTAGAGAAATTAAACTTGGGTATAATGGTGTTACAAGTTTTATTAACTTTGAATTAATCTTTCAAAATATTTGTATTTGACGAGTAAATTAAAAAATATTAAATCACTAAAAAAATATCAAGAAATCTCATTAAGTTCTGATATCTATAAAAAAAAACTTAATATTTAAATTATATTTTTTATTTCGTGATTATACTTTGATAAAATACATTTTAGAATTCTCTCATAGTATAATTTTCAAAATTCGAATATTATTTTCAAAAGACAAGATTCATATATAATTAATTTTGTGTAATGTAGCAACTGTGTGAAGCAACGAGACAAGGTTATGAAATTAAATCGATTGATGAAGAGTGATGAAAAAGCGAAATCTCATTTCTAATTGCAGCGTGCGTACAATAGCGTGGCTCTACTCTCAGCTGTAGCTTTTAAAAATATAATGTAGCGGTTATATTCGGCCCGAAATTAATTCATGTAGCATAATCTCTTATAAATAGCGCAATATTTTATTATTCAAGTGATTCTAGATTTAGCATAATAAAAAAATTAAACTATCTCTCAATTTCGAGATCGTCGATTTCGAATTTTGAGTAAAATGCGCCAGCATGACTTTGACTTTTTTCTTCGCAACAACACACACATACATTTCAATAGTTTAGCTTTCAATAGTTTAACGTAGCATGGCAGGCGTAGAAAATACGCATATATCATAATTTTGTCTCGGCCGGGTATGCAAAGGAGGTGAAAAACTCGTCGCGCGAAGGAGAGTGTGAAACCTCGTTTCTTCGATTCATGATTTTGAGGGCAAAAGGAAATGTCTAATGCATCACGTTGAATTCCCAATCTAGCACTTTTATCTGCAGATCGGATAAATTAATTATCGCAGAAATAAACATCTTTAGATATTCTATAAAACAATAGAAAAAGAGAAAGTCAATTTAAATAATGTCCAGCAAAAGAATGTTTGTGCGATTGAATGTATCAAAGAAGCTAAAATTAAGCCTCGCACTTATGCAGATATTTTCAAACAAGATCGGAAGTTTGATTTGCTGGCAGATAGATCTCGCGTTTAATAACACGAAGAGGATCGGGATAGTTAGATATTAAATCATTATGCCGCTGAGTCTTGCAAGGCTGCGAGCGTAGGCGGCGGTCCTGCTGCAAAAGATTTCCTGACCTACGACACGAGTCTCCGCGGGAATCGTCTGCCGAGGGCAGTAAACTCTCCTCGAGCGAGCCCTTCCAAGTAAGGGCTCGTACGTTTCTTTTATCTCGTCTAATTTATGGCAAATGAAAACGTGTTTGACGCGCAAACGTCGAGCGAGCGCAGTTTTGCACGATGTTTGCGATGTAATCTGTGCCTTTCCAATTAATTTGAAACAAGCGTCTGGCGCAGAAGACGCCGATCTCTCAGCTAAAATCGAATCTGCCCCAGCAGAAAAATTGAAAACATCACTCTGAACCAGTGTTTTCTTTTTCAAATTTCCAATTCACTCTTTCAATTGCTCTTAGATGTGTTTATCTACTCAGCATATTGACACAAAAAAGTTGACGCAAACACGTTGATGTTAAGTATTTATATTATATAATAGATTTCACATTTACATACTTCAACGAATCGTTCAAATGACTCCCATCGGCTCGTTCAAACAAATTGAACGCCAATATGTTTGAATGCAAAGTCGCATAAACATTTCTTTTGTGTAATAATAAAATTTGCAGTTCAAAATAATAAAATTGCTGATTTTTTTTACATGTTTATCACAGCTTTTTGTCTTAAAAGCAATTAGTTCCTTTCTTGTTCCTTACTGTACAATTATTTTTGACTAATTTTTTCTGAAAAAAAACTATAAACTCAGATTGCAAATAATAACACTTGCAAGATCAGTTTGTTTCATAATGCACGGTAAAGAGAGGGTCATTATTCCGCCTGTGTGTAAGAACTCAACGGCCGCGGGCTATTCTCGCGAATATCGGGCATTGTAAACTCTTAAAGCTAATGATTGCGCGCAACACGCGTTATATTACCGCATTTGGTATTAACAATTAGTGTTTCCGAACAAGTAATGATCGTTCCGTATAGTTTATGACGCAGCGCGGGGAAATATCGCCTCGGAACAGCCGCTTTCATACCGTTCTAGTGGGAACAATTAATTATCTCCGTGTTTGCAACGTGCTTATAATAGCCGTTAATACATTATCGATATGCCATCATTCGTTGTCTTACTGAAATTACACACGACATACGTACGGTCTTGTAGAGAACCATAATGATCTATTTATTCCTCCCATTAAATGCACGAGAGCTACACAAAAAGTTGTAAATACATTACCGCGTTCGAGTGCTTGAAGCATTCGACAATTTTTGAATAAAATTAGATACAATTGTTTTATTTCAAATATTAATTTACAAATATATACTATTTTAGTGGAATTTAAAATTAAAAAAACAAAAAGTAAATCAAAAGTATCTAAAAATTAATAACAACAGAGTTATGTTAGGCGATAAAATTGAAGAAATTCATTCTTAAAAAAAAACTGCAAATATTGTAAAAAAAAATTAAATAATCTTCGCGAGTGATATAATAGAATTTGAGTGACGCAAATGCGCGTCGCCGAAGATTTTCGCGACGAATGTATTTCGCGACTCTGTTTTCTCCTTCGCATACCGTGAATGTTTCTCGTCGGCGTCGGCGGATTGGAAGTGACCAATCGCCGGCCAAGGATAATGGAGCGGGTGAGTTGGAAAGAATCGATATCGGTACATTGGCCACGGTAAATTCTCCGGGTAATTGCCAGCGAGGCAAGACCCATGGATAACGCAAAGTCGCGGGAACATAATGGGCGACGCATAACGCACTCATGCACACGATGAATACTCTAATTGCAACACGAAGGAACATCCTGGGATACTGATACGCGCGATGTCTTACAGGACCATCACAATGGTGAAAGCACAGTAATGAAATCTGATATAAAAAACAATATGATTAGTTTGACAGGGACGATTTGTAAGATCTCGTTTGTACATAAATTTTGGCGATTGAAAAAGATTAAGAAGTTAGCTTGAGTGGAAAAGTTGCTGAGCCTCTTTTATTATAAAGTAATCAGTTGTAAGGCGATCAGTGTGTTCAATTTTGTTCCTGATTACAGGCGCACCGCATTTCTTTTAATGGAATATGGACCGAGAACGTAATAAAAGAGATGGCTGCGGCATGATGTGTACATGCATCTCGCGGTAAATTCTCCCGGTAATTGCGACGCATATATACGCATACGCATTTACCAGCGGAATCCTTAGAGAAGGATAATAATAGCCGGGAAGCGCTTTCAGCAACATAAACGGATAAAGATTGCATTATTTCTCCCTATACATGGCGTGTATCTATTTTCTCAGACTAGAAAATGAGAAAGAAAGAGGAAGAATCTCAATAGCTTAACTCTGTAAGAAGAATCCCAATAGCTTAATTCTCCACTTCTGTGCGCGATTATTAAATCGTTGCGTCATTGATTCGCCGTAACTCACACATCTCTGCGATTACTAATTTAATGGACTTCTTTAATTAAACAGAAACGTGTGTGTTCTTCGTCCGCTCAAGAAATTGATCAGAAAATATCATGATTCAAATCAATAGTAGAGTTGCCCTGTGTTTATGTGTGACAAGTCATAGTGTCCTATTTTCTGAGCCAATATCGTGTGATCGCAAGTCATTTGCGCTCGTGGTAAATTTTCTTTAGTAATTGCAATGTGACGTGGTTGCGTGGGTGTTGATAAAATCTTGGGTGCAGGACAATGAACCGGGATCTATTGTCAATAGAAGTGGCATTCCTTCTAAACCAAAAAACGTAAATTTGCATACAGACATCAAATCACTCTCTCCTTCTCCATTTGTTTTCTCTCTTCTTTCTCCCTTTCCTTCTTTCACTAATTGTAGGTTAATCAATTATGCAATAGATGTGTTTATCTTTGTTTTGAATTGTAATTGAATTTGATTTCCACTTCTTGAGAATATCAATTTAACAAGTAGAAAACCGTACGTGCGTATGTAATTTTAAATTTTGAAATCAATATGATTGTTACAGTTTTGATTATCGTTTTTACATTTATAATTAATACACATACAAATTTCTTCTTCCTTATGCGAACGCACTTAAGAAATTTATGTTCCGCAGTAAATAAACCGCATTTCTTTCCTCCTCGCATTCTGAATTGCGAATATTTCCATTTCAAAATGACGATAGTTGGAATGTAGTAATTTTCTCATGTCTACGGATAAAACGTTCGAGGGCTGCTCAGTAATGCAACGTACATGCGTCGCCAGTAAATTCTCTTGATAATTCCGAAGTGCGGCGGACCGCGCGCGGGTGTTCTCAAGAATCCTGAAGAAAGGATAATAGCCGAGAGAAGCGGTTTTCAAGCGCAGAGCTCTGAATATCGCTCGCGTACTCGCTAGAGTACCGGAGACAGGGAGTCGCAAACTTGCGGATTTAGAGCTGCGGATTTTATTGTGCTATATATACGATCACGTGGTTGCGTCCGCGTTCGGGGTTGTTCGAGAATATAGCATCCTGCGTGGGTTAGGAAATATTAAAGTCGTAATTTATCCAGCTGAAAAATAGATGATTTACGATCGCGCATACGCGATGGACGTACTCGCTTATGGATTGATTGATACGCGTTGTGTAAATTTTATTGGCTTTATTTACTAGCGCTCGTCGATGTCGACGAACAATAAGTGAAGTTAAGTAAGGGATAAAAAATTTCATGTGAGCGAGAATTCAAATCAAAATTAAATTGGTAAAATAAGTACAGTTTAAGTTTGGAAAGAATTTATATAATCCAGAAAACAAAAAATTGATTTCGCTCGAGCGTGTCATTGCGTGCGTCATATTTTTTCACTCTCAGGGTTGTAATTCACAATTTAAAAAAAAAAAAAAGATAATGCGGGCACTTAGAGCGGCTGTCCGCAATCTCCGGAACCCTTGACACTAAGATAAGCCGGCAACATATAAATTATGAGACGTAGACTGCATTCCGGTTGTTAAATTACTTTTCTGTGATACGAGCCAGCAGTACAGCGCAAAACAGTCCGCCCACGCAGTCAAATCAAGTTTGCTTCTCTTACATTACGAGTACCTATACATACACACATATATATATATATATATATATATATATACTGCTTCCCAAAAGAATAACGAGCAACCTAAGAATCGAATTCTGATGTATTACTTTCCCATGATAAAATTTGCGAATGCTACAAATTTTCCGATAGTCGCGTATTCTCGATTTCGCAAATCTCTCTTGACGAAATATCGGTGCACTCAGTCGACTCTATCTGAGCACGGCCGCCACCTCGGTAAAGTTTCGCAAATCGCTTGTTTCGTATGCGAAACCGACCTACCGTGCTACCATGATTGCAAAAGTTCTTTCCTCCTTCCCAAACAGAAGAAGACACAAACGCGTAGAAATCACCCGCGGCAGATTCCTACATTTGGAAATGTTAAATCACCATCACATGTATGTCGCGTTGGGAAGAAGCCTCTTTCTCCTTCTTTTCTCACGGATGTAACTATGTATTATGTACACTTTTAACTGCTTGGATTCTTCGGATATCTTAACCCACGTTATTGTGAAGTAACAGCGAGATTAATTATAACGATCCGATTAATTTTGCTACCCATTACAGATGTTTCGTGCAAATTGCACTGCAAAGTTAAACATTCTTTTTAATTGTCTGAAAAAAGTAGTTTCTCGTAGTTTCTTGCGCGCTAATCCAATTCCAGTTTTAAAAAACAGATATATATTACATTATAATTTTGAGAAAATCAAAGAAAGATATATTAAAAGTAACTATTCAATTTTTTTCTTCAATAAATACGAAAATAAAATCACTTATAGTTTATTTTAAGGCGTGAAATATTTCCCGCGATCTGAACATCACGGAAAATAACAAAAGAAAAGACTTTTATACAAAAGCATATATTGATCAGAATATATCCTTCGAATCCTTCGTTCCTTTGAATTTTTTTGATAAAAATAAAAGGCAAAAATCCCCAAAAAATTATCTAATCACGCACACATACACACCCAACTCTCAATATATTAGAAAATAATTTTTCTTTAAATTTGTATGACTTTTTTAACTAATACTATATTTTTCATACATCTTTAAAAAGTTCTTTAGAAAAACATGTGTTTGACTTTCACGTAACAGCTGATTTGACAGTACGCTCGTGTATTTCGATTTGCGCAATATTTTGATCACTCATGCGGGACATTCCTGTCAGCCAAGAGGGCAAAGCGAGCGGAGAAAGAAAAAAATCTTTAAAGCACAGCACATTACCCTCGAGCGCACCCCGAAGGACCGTATTCGATATAGCTTGATTTCCGCGTGTGTGCCAGTTATTCAACGGCGCGGACATTACATAAACTGACATTTTCGCGAGACTAATATGAGCGAGCGAGCGAGCGAGCATGCGATTCCAGCTCATGAGCCAACGAGTTCGCTGAACGATAACGACAACTCCTTTCCCGCGTTGCAAATGTTTTTAAAAATGCACCTCGATAAATCCGATTGCGCGAAAACATGCAATTTAATTTTTCGTCTGATCGATTTGCAATATTTGTCGTTGTCATAATTACGCGCGCGCAAATTGCGTATTAAAGGAAATCCGCGTTGATTAACAAGTAATATTAATGTGACCGTATGTTATATTTAATATTATGTGATTGAAAAGTGATAAGACAAAATTTATATTTTCGTAGCTCTAAATGCAAATTCCAATCCGCTAGAGCGAACAGATTAATAGTGAGTATATGTTTAGTATCTTGCTTACAAAAATATCATGGAATAAAATCAGAGTCAAATTGATTTGAAGAACAATTGCAAGTCGGCTTTTTTAATTTGCTTCATTATTTTTAAGTCGCATTTCGCATTTTTGTAATATTAAAATGGCACAGATAATACACTCAACAAGAGCAAGCAGACATATGTAAATGCAAAAGAATAGAAAACAAAATATAAGAACGTTCAATTTTAGATGTTCGATATTTTTAATTCGATAATTGATTCTAATTGAAAAATTAATTAACTGCGTTTTCTAAATATAATTCTTTAACACACACTTTGCTGCCAACTTCATGATTGACGAATAAGATGTATTATATACATTTAGTTAAAATATTGAACGTATATTGAAGATACAGATAAATAAATTATTTAGTTGCATCTACTAAATATATTTCTTTTTCGACGGATATATTTTGGTTAGGTTAGGTTAGGTATACGTTCTTTTTCGTGCTTGACGAAGAGAAAGAAAGTTGGCGCAACAATTCGGATATGTATAATATCTGTCAAACTCACCGACTCTTGACACAATCGCCAAAATCAGCAACACGCTGCTCACGATTATCATCTTTTCTCGTCGTCGATGCTCGTTTGGCGCCGAATCTGAACGCTGATCCCGGGAAAACAGAAAGGGGTTGGTATTATTATAATTCTTCTTCTTCTCCTTCTTCTATATGCGACTCCTTCTTATACATGCGACCGCACGACACGCGAAGAGAAACCGGCGCGGTTCTTGACGGTGAAATTGAAATTTGTTCCCGAGTTTTCGCGCGCGCTATCCTCCGAATTCGATCGCGCGATCGATTTTCACGGGCCGATTTTCGGGCGATTGCCACTCGGTTTTTTTTTTTTTTTTTTTTCCTCCAACGCGTCGAACGCGGAGCCTTACGAAAGTTGCGGCGGCGATGCAGCGCCGATTATTCAGAGCCGCGAGTGAGCCGCCATGGGCATCGGTGGAACATATGCTACGGTCACGAGGAGAGAAAGGTGACTGTGGGTATATTGCGAGTAGCGTACTTGATACCTCCTGGTCTTCTCGGCATAGTTACCTTTCTAGCGGAGCGGCAACAAAGAAGGGGAGTCTTGGTGCTACGCCACCACCGTGTGTCGGCCACCACTTCTTCCCGGTCGGTCCCGGCGTTCACGATCACCGGGAGTGGGGATACTCGATGGTGGACCCTGGCGGCTACTCAAAAATCCACCTCCCCTTTTTTCCACCTCGCTGCACATTGTTAACCCTGAAATCGTTCTCGTGTTCTCCCGCGATCGAGATGGGAGAGGGTTGCACGGCGATGAGTCCGACCCGAGGGGGCCGCGGACTCGCCCGCGGAATCTTGTACGATCTCTGATGGAATATCTAGAAAAAAAGAACTTTGGAGAAGAAACAAAACAGCACTCTCTCGTTCGCATTACTCGTAGACAAAGACTCGCGGTTGTTGAATGCGAGTGCAATAAGTGTAATAGATTTACACCAATTACATCATAACAATCGGCGCGTAATATTCAAATTATTGTATAGTGATTGTGTATCATGCATTATTACGTGAATAAAGATGATTAACATTGTAATTAGCGTAAATATTTTGTGAAAAAAAAGAACCAATGTCCAGAATTTGTAATATAGTGACGAAACATTTTGTACAAAACAGTTTATTTGTTTTTCCCCATATAAAATGACTAATACTACCTTCTTACGTTACGTTATTTTTGCGCAGTACAATTACATGGAAAGTGTTTAACAGATCGGAATTATCGTTTCATGACAGATAGAATAAAAATATCTACGGTTGCCACGATAAAACTCTTTTTTTTTTTTCTTGTACGAAAATTATGCTCGCCTTCACAGTGACCAACAATTGGAACATATTTATAAATTGTTCACCGAGGAATAAAAAAAAAATGGATTGTGTTACCAGGTTCTATGTACATCTAGGTACTAATTTACAAATGTTTATAAATAGATGCAAATCCAAGATAATTATAAAGTAGACATCTAACCAATTACTGAAACCAGATCAGTGATCCGATCTACACAATGATTGCAATATTACGGATAACAAGTGTAATAAAGGCTTTCAATTAATTCGCTTTTGATTCTAACGCATATGCACTCCTTAAATTGCAGAAATATATTATGCATAAAAATTATAGAGCTTCTTTAATATTCTCAGATTATTATAAAACACACAATAATTGAAAACATATCACATACATAGATTGTTTTCGTCTTTAAAACGCACAGACGAATACAAAGATGCCACGTTGCAGTCCTTCTAACCGAGGAATTACATATTATTATTTTTTTCTTCTATCGTGTAACAACATATATCGGTGTGAAACGACTAGATATTGTTGCGACGCCTTAACAAAGAAATTTTTCTGTCCTTTTTTTTAAACAGTTCCTGAGAACTCGGCAGTATTGAAATAGATATGCTGAACAGTAAGACTCGAAATGCGCTAGACTCGTAGATCAAGTGCAATTCGTAAAACACTGGTGGTCATAAAATAATATACGAGATATGCGACAATATGCGCTAAAAATATCGTGCACAGTTAGATAAATTGATAGAATCTCTCTCTTCGCGTTGATGCTCGGTCGAATATATAAACTGTAAAAATTTTCTCTAAAAAAAAAAAAAGAGGAAAAAAGTTAGTAACGCAATGCTAAAAATCACATAATATTAAGATTATTGTATAACAGAAAGATTGACCCGTTAATAATTTCATTAAGCTATAATTTTACAATTACTTTAAATACAAACGAATCCTGCTTTTGTAATTCCTTGATAAATATCGACTCCCATATCATTACAAAAGCACTTGTAGTCTACTCTAGACTTTACCAATTTCTTACACGTTTCTCGAATCTAGAAGAATTACGTGAAATATATTTATTCGGATAGAAAAACATTTGCAGATCTCTGTGATTAAAAATATCATTATACATACACAAACGAGACCATTTTGCTTCTTTTTATTTTAATCATTAGATGATAATCATTATACGAAAGCACGCGCGTCAGAAAAATTTGATTCTTTCCCTTTCTTTTTTTTTTTTATCAAACCGCTTAAATGATTTCAATGACCGGTGTGAAAAGTCCAAGTGTTTGTTAAATAACTTCGTTTTATTAATAACTATGAAAAGATTTGTATGTACATCAATAATGCTGTCTCTCAGCAAGCCCACAGCTTGCTGCATGAAATATATCAAATGGAAACGGCATCGTTACGACTCTACAATTTGTACAAAATTACTCCCAAATAAATCGCAGGATATCACCATGCGTCCTTATTAGATAACGGACTTTGATTTACTGCCCGATGACACCGATAACTTAATATGGCGTAATTCGCAAAAGTTCTCCGTACATTTACACTCGCATATTTGCAAGATGACAATAGATCTATGCCTTTTAAGCTAACGCTAAACTATGCGCATATTTGCATATTCGTGATTTTATAGTAATTCGCTGTTCATCAGTGTAAATGTTCTACATTAAATGATATTTCGGCAGTCATTTTATTTCACTCTCATTTCGATTAGATTGATTAGAAGAGTAAGATATATGGTCAAGCATGATGCATAGTGCTGGACGCAAAAGAACACGAATCAGTCAATATTTCCGTCACATTACTTAAATTTGATATAATTCATGAATCACAAATGTGCGCATAGTATGACGCTGGCTTGCAGTCCTACATTCGCACGTTTGCATGAGAATGACAATAGGTCTGTTCTTTTTAACAGTACTTTAGTATTTTTGCACAATTTCTTCTTTTTTCCTCCTTTACAGTCTTAAATATATATATATATATATACATATATATATATATATATATATTTTTTTTTTGTTTTAAATAAAAAAGGATATGTTTGAAAAAAGAAAATAGAAAAAAAAACAGATCTAATGTCATGTGACGCAAAGGTCGCGTTAGGTGCGCTTGAAAAATTAAATAGTTGCGCGTAATTAAGCAGTATGTACAATTCTAGTTGCTAACTAGTTCAATTTGTCTATACTTCTTGCGCAGATTGCTCACGGAATCTTTGAACAGAACGGGGTCCAACCGCATGTTCGATCGTAACAGCGGCATATATCCGAAGACAGCGACAAACGTATTCATGCATGTCTGTCGTTGTATGAAATGATCTGGATCATTCCACGGGGATCTGTAACCCAACGGCACGTGATTAGAAATAGAATAATGATACGTGATTGCGACGTAAGTGCGAGTAAATGAGAGAGACCCACCTAATTCCGGCTACCGCGGTATCTTTATATAGCTTGCGCTGCGTCACCTTGATGGGCGGTCTTCGTGTGACGTGACTCACTAGGAAGTTCATGAGTATGTCCTCGCAATTCTGCGATTGCTCCACAGTTTTGTGGAGAGTTGAGCTTAATAATTCGGTGTACAAAGTATTGTAGTAGCGGTGATAGAATGCGGCACCGGTGAGTATGATACTGTAGTCGTTTGTCCATTTACTCGTGTAACCCCAGGAACGCTTGAAACGCAAAAAGAAAATCGAGGTGATTCAGTCGCGAAATATTTACCAATTGAATCGAAATCATATATCGCGTATACTGCTCAATATTTACCTTTGAGTCATCCCAATAATGAGATCTCGCTGGATATCCTACTATCCGCTCAGGAAATGAACGCCAAACCGTAAAAGCAAAGTCAATCTCGTCGGTATTTAAAGTAGCGTCTTCGTCGAGCGACAATATGGCACTAGTTTTGATTAACGAATGAGGATAAAAACGTTGGGAGATTCCGTCAACCGCGACAACGTGGATTGACGCCTTAATACCTTGCCAACGTGGTTTCCTTGGCACCGGAATGTCCGAGTTCCACATAAGTATTATCTTGAACAAAAGGATATATTATAATATATTGAAAAGTTATCGTGCAAGGAGATACAGCAAGAAAAATTGATAATTCAAGAATTTAATCTAAAGATAAATAATCTTACCTTATCTAGGTATTTGCTTTTCGAGAGACTCTTAAGTAGGCGATAAAGAACAGCAGTGGATCCCAATTGCGAATAAATTATGGCAGTGAAAGTATTACCAGGGTTACTGTTCGAAAAGGGAAGTTCTTGCTGACTGTCAGCAAATTGCGGTATAATCGTCAATGCTCCGGGATTCGTATTCCAGACAATTCTTTCCCGCGCACCTTCCCACGGCAAACGCTCTCGAATATTCTAAATTGATAATTATGATTAATGGAAGATAAAAGACAAAAGTTCTAATAAATATTACCATAGACAATTACCTCAAACACAGTAAATACAATTTTCTCAATGGATGAAAAATATTTCTCCCATAAAAACTGCGTTTGCTGTCGCAATTTGAGGATTTGTACATTGGATACGGACCGTACTATATCTGGAATCTGTGGAGTTCACAAAAAATTTGATTATCTAGTGTAAAGAAAATATAATTCATGATACACTCAAGTATATTTGTACTTTAACTTACTTGCAGCAACAATCTCTCGTCAGAGAATATGACAGCTTGAGTCCAATCAATGCGCTCGTGAAAGGGAAGAGCCCATCCATTACTTAAAATAACTGGAATACATCCCGTCTTCAAAGCTTCTAGAAAACGAAAGCTGCCTAGCCGTCGTCCTCGCGGAACCAAACAAAATGTGGCATTCATTAATAAAATCTCATAGTCGTACCTGTGAAGAAATGTACGATTCCATTTTAGTCTCAAGTGACATTTATATATGTGTAATTCAAATGATTTGAATATTTCTACTCACGTATCATATTCCTGATTATCCTGCTGACAATGTTCATCCTGGAATTCTCTCCAAGCTTTCCCGTGACGACAAGTCGTAACAAATACCAAATCTTTGCCGTTGTGCAGATGATAGAGAGCATTTCTCGTCTCAGATCCAATACCATGCACATATCGTTTTCCCTTAAAAGCTGCCACATATTTCTTACTGTTAGGGAAGTTATTCTCTAATGCTTGTCCAGCTTCTCCACCACGTTCCGGATGTTGTTTGCCAAATAGAGGTATCGATATATCAAAATCTGGTCTGTGTCTAAAGATGGACATGCTGGCTTTGGCCAGCATAGCATAACCCACATCAAAGGCGAGTGATTCCTCTGCATAATCAGGCCACGTGCCAGAATATAAGTTAAATATGAGATGGTTTCTTCCATTATTCCAATATGGCAGATGCAACAATTTCAAGGGAAGATTGTGTACAAATTCAGTAGATAAGGGATCTCTATCTAACGTATCCAGAGCTAAGACAAATATACATGCCCGTGTTGGGTCAGAAGTATAATATCTCGATTCAGTGATAACGTTTAATATTTTTTGGTATAATGGACTTATCACATCTTCGACTGGATACACATACACTGTGAAACCTTGCTTGCATTTAGTAAAGTCAAAGCAGGTTTCCATGCGACAATGCCTTGTACGTTGAGACATCGCCAAGGATCCAATGGATGTCTTTAAATCTTTGTCATAAAACTCTTCGTTTAGACTTAAATATGAAGGCAATCGCTCATAAGGCAACTGAGATTTGCCTGTCCATTTTTCACTTTTTAAACGATATCCACCAAAATAACAGTAACCAAGAAACGCACATGTTACAAACAATAATAAATAGCGTTTCTTGGCTTGCATTTTTAATACAGTCAGGTTATACAAAGATATATAATGATTCTAAGCATTATTTTTCCCAATGTAAAAGATCAATATTTAGTCACAAGCACATTGTAACAATTAATTATGGCTCAAAAGTTCTTCCAAAATGTAATCACTCTTGCCGTTTTGTGCAGCTGTAACACAAAATTCCAAAAATTCAAAAATTCTATTTCTCAATTTCAATCAAGTTATTTGGTTATTTTAATACAGTTACACATTTGCAATGAACATATATATAGCATCACGTTATTATTACACAACTCCTCCGACAAATTGCAATTGTAATACGATCAAAGCGAGCGTTTTTACGGGTAAAGAAAAAAATAATGACACAAAAAATTAGAGGAAAGTCATTTACCTGCTTGGAACTAAGATCAAGAGTAACCATGGGCAGGAAAAGCTCAAATGACACAATCTTCACAAAATACATGACGGACTGGCAAACTGATATACCGTTGATAAATTTCACGCCGCTTACACGCGTTACACAGCAGTGCACGATGCGTCGTGTGTAGAATGTGAAACGGATCGTGCTGACTGCGCGATACAGCGATCCTAACCGAATATAACCTATAAGCAGTGCGATCCGGAGCTCGCACGGTCGACGATCACGTCAAGATTCCACGTCGCTATTAAATGGCACGTATTGAAGTCACAATTCATGACGATCCTCGGACGATCCACTTATTTACGAGTGCACCGCATTGACGCATCATCCTTCTAGGTTAATTACGATACACGTCGATTTCGTCGAGGCTGCCGGCGATTTTACGCCCACTTGCATTTTTCGGCCGGTCTTGGTGGACCCGCGTGACATTGATCGGCAAACGCCCACAAGTGCAAAATCATTGCACACCGCGGTGCATTAAATAATTGGTTTGAAAAGCAACGCGAATTATGCAGTGACGTTGAAACGATTAGACTGACAAATCGCCTGCTTAGACTGACGTGCGTCTCGCGAGAGCGGCGACAACTGTCACGGTGAATGTCACGGCGCGGCACGCGGGCCGCATAAATCGTGCGCTTAATACATTAAAGGAAAACAATCCAGTTATCAAAATTTTAATTATAAATCAAGTAAATCTTAGAATAAATATTTTAGATGAGAATAGTACAAATAAATTCCGATATTACGTGCATTTTCGACTGCAGAAACTAAATTTGCCTATGTCGCACGCATGCGTGAGTGTTGTGCATTGTTAAAAAAGGACCAAAACTACTACATATGGTTTAAAATTATCTTTAAAAAAATCTCTTAATTAGCTTTTATTAAAAGATTTTTTTTCCTCAACGCCTGGATGTCGTTGAATATATTGATTCTCTTGTCGCAACTCCCTATTATAATATATTGATTTCTATATGTTAGACTTTACGCTCTGAGAACACTTGCAGTTAATTATAAAACTTACCTTTTGACAATTATCGAACTTCGCTTATTGGTTTTACCATGTGCTAATAATCTAAATAATATTCAAAAGCAACGTTAAAAAATTGCAGATTCCAATATTCTCATTGCGATATGAATTTATATAAATATGTTTGCACATACAATGTATAATATAACAAAAAAAATTGAAAAATTTCGATAAACAATATTGAGGCAAGGAAAAGAATTTCTACTCACTCTAACTTTGTGCCACAATGGTATTAGAATGATGTTCATCATCAGATCCCTTATTTAGTATCGTAAAAAAGCGGATGTAGGCAATTCACAATTTAATAACTAATTTTCTTTAATACGAACAATGAAAAGCGAAATATAATTTCAGATACCGTATATCGCACACAGAATACTGCACGCAGCGAGAATCGAGAACGTGTGTCGTCTTCAAGAATTTTATCGAACACTTCCTGAGATAATTAAGCTTCAGAATTATTTCCTCGATAAATCGCAAAAACTCTAATAGATCCTTTAATAGACCAATTCTTACTGCTGAAGCTGAATCAGTGTATCTAAGAAATCAATATGATCGTGGATCAATATTTCTGAATTAATTTATAAGTGAATTAACATATCAATATATACGATTCAAAATTCTCTTTCATAAAATTCGATAATTATCTATTATTGTGCAAGTACTTATTTCAAACTGATCGAAGCAGTGGTTTCTCTTTATTTATTGTATTTTCAATTACAAATATTATAATGAGAACGCATAAAGACATTTAAATAATACGAAATTGCAAGAAGATGACTTAAACAAAATAAAAGCGTAAGAGAAATCTAAAAGATTAGGAAAGTTTTACGTATTTTAATGTCTCTTAGTATTTAAACGTTTGTTTGAAAAGCCAAGTGCGTTTTCGTCAACTTCTCGATGTCAATCACGTTGCACAAATTATGCATTGACAAGTGTAGACGTCATCGCGACAAAGAAGGAATTACGAAATTCTTACCTTGACCACAGCGTATTCATGACACTTATGCATACTACTTATTAAACGTCTGTGAAGAAAATTGTTTTTTTGCTAATATGAGAAATTTGTACTTTGGCACGATACGTTGTTATGCAATCGAAAAAACCACTGAGATTTAATTTTTTGCGCTCGCTCTTTGTACCAGAATTAATAGAATCTTTTTTTGGCAGTCAAGTTTGACGAAAGAAGTAATAATAAGGAACTCTAGTTACAAATAACGTGCGTAAGCGCGTCATTCCAACGCAAATGGTTAATGCACGAAAGAAGCGGATGTTCCTCGCACAAAATTATGGAATTTGCAGCTACTGCTAACCAAGAGATTGCATGCAACGCAATTTCACCACATTTGATGCGTATGATATGCTCGGTCTGTCCGTTCGTGCAAGAGAGTGTTTTACGAGTGCGAGACGAAACAATCGCCAAGACAATTGCCTGCAATTGCCGCATCAAGTGTCGAGAAACATAGGTTTGATTTATCCCATTCAAAGTGGAACGAATTATTGCCAGCAATTACATAATTATTAACAAAAGATTTATGAGCTAGCTATCATTAATACCTTACACTTTCAGTCTATGTCTTTTTGCTACAAATTTAGTTTTTGATTTATTAAATATTTAACTTATTAATATTCAGACACTTTATCCAAATATATCTGAACCAGAAGTGTAGTTAATTTTATTTTATTTCAAAGGTGAAGCTATATATATATATATCTCTATTATATTAATAGAATGATATGTTCCATTTTCTTAAATCTGCGTTTGAAAACGCTACGATTATTTTAGTATATATAGCTCAGTGTAAATGCCAATTATTAAACACACTTTTGAGTCACATAATACACAAATATTTTAAAAACTTGAAAAATTGTTAAACTACAAATATAAGCACTTTGTGCACTGTGCACTTATATAAATAAAAAAATTTTCTAACTCTGAAAAATTCCTAAATAAACAATGCACAAGTAATCGTATTTATATGTACATATATATATAAATTATGATCTAAAAATTTATTTTATTTTTATTTATTGATTTGATAAAAAAGAAATTGACATTACTAGCACTTGATAAAAAAGAAAGTGACATTATTAACACTAGATAAAAAAGAAATTGATACTAACTTTTGCCAAACTAATTTTTAATTCTTGTTGTAGATAACCGATGGCGTTACAATCGTATGATGAGCGGATAATACAAACATAGATGTCGATTAAATGTGTCCTTCAAAAGTAATTTTAATCGTGATACACGACAATTACACGGTATGTACAGGGTATATACAGAAAGTGAACCGTAATATAAAACTATAATCAAGAGATGAGTAACAAATGATGAGTCAGATACTCCTCTTTTTCTGTATTTAATAAGCATATATAGGACAGCGATGTAATTGAAGTAATACAATTACAAAACTGTAAAGAAAAAAAATTAAATCATTTTTTATATATTATATTTAATCAATTATTTCGTTACTTTCATATTTTTCTAAAAAATGTTGTTTTTATTTCAGTTATGAAAAAAATGATCCTCTCGCAGTAAATATATCAATTTCTGTTTATTATTGATGCATTGAAATGCAAATATTTTCATACTTCTGTATTTTGACAGTGATATTTAACGATAATAGTATTTGAATAGTTCAATGCAAGTATCAAAATAAAAATGTTTTCAAGGCGCTTAGTGGCAATGAAACGTTCGCGTAACAATCAGTGTACGAAAGTCAACGAGTGCGTCAACTGATTTTATCCTCTCTCTCTCGTTTCCCATCGGATACTCGCGAAAATATTTCGATGGCGCTTTTTCGTTGTCAGATCAGCGATGGTGATTCCCTCCCCCATCCGACCGCCCCGCGATACAGCGACGGACAGCGACGCCTCCGCGTGGCGTCGATCAATAACATTGTCGTCGACGACACCGACGCCGAGAGCGTCGTTGCGTTTGCGAGGGAACGGCGCGACGCAAGGCGTCACGTTATCCGCGAAAGTCGCACCGAGCGTAACTCCGCGATCGGACCAGGAACTCTGCGCGCAGGAATACGACGGGAATGCGACTTAGGACGTCCCTATTGCTCTCATCAGCTGGCGAAAAACGCGCGTCCAGAAGCGAGGAGAAATCAAGCACCGAGTTGCCGAGGTCCCACCCACGACATGGCCAAGGTAAGCCCAGACGCGAAAAGACTACACGTCGAATTTCTCCATCCGATTGTCAAAATTCCGCCAAGAAAGTAAGATTCTCGGTTACTCAAATCAATGGACGATATCGCGAGTTACAAAGGCATTAGACATAAAGCTGTACAGACACGAAGCTAATAACAAAACACCGGCAATGTCAGATAAATAATTCTAACCGGAGTAGCGCCGTATTTTGCAACTCTAATGGAGAGCAGGAAAAAAGCGAAGGCTCTGATAACAAGAATTGTGACAAAAACAATATTTATCAATGACTTGCAGCTACACTTTCTACATATTGCTGAATCGCGGATAGTTGATCGAGTTGGAGCATTATTTTTCGATTTTGAAATGAATTTTGATACGTCATCGAATTTACGCGTCAACTGTGCAAGATGATCATTTGGCTTCGACGTATTAGGCTCTGTGTACCAGCTTAGATGTCGGCAATCGTGATTATTTTGGTTTCGAAAAAAGTGAGCGATAATATTGCGAAATGATCTATACGATTGAGTCGTATGCACGAGCAAAGTATGATGCTACTTTTACATAATTTAGAGCACATTCTGCTGCAACGGCGCAGACGCGAAAAGATAATCTGGACATTGGCGAATTTCCCAGTGCTCCATTTACGATACGCACGCGATATACATATCAACAATTTCCCCATTGTACAAAATAGACACGCGTGATGATAGGTAATAAGCAGTCGAACCTGAGAGGTGTAAGTCTTGCTTTTTAGTTTGACTTAAAAAAATTATAACTTGTAATTTTATTATTATCTGATTTCTAACACGTGAAAAAATATAAAGTTCGTAAAATAATATTAAAATCGCAGCTGAATAAAAATAACAAGCTTACGGTAGATCGCGTTTATGATGTAATAATATAAACGACATACGCAGACACGCTTTACGCGCACGCTTTAGTTCAATCATTAATTTTATTTTAGGAACAGTTTCGCTTTTCAAAATCTGATCTTACATACAAAATCGTCTTTTAACATTGATTTAAGACGCTAATATAGATTTGTTATTGCCAAATAAGGAAATCTCCGCCTTAATTCGCGATTATAAATTTTAAATTCGTGTTTGGGGTGGTCTTAAATGGAAAAAAAAAAAAAACAGACTGAAAATCGCCGGACTGTGAAATCGACTTGTGCCTTCTTACTGTAGCAAAACTAGTATCGAGCGGCATTGGAACCGCTTTACACATAATAATGTGCTTCGGTACGTCGCTCACACGCTCGCTACATACAAAACATATGTCGTACGGTCGGTGCGGCGCACGGATTTACGGATTGATGAATGCAAACAACCACGTGTCCCGACAGAATAGAAGCGATTGTCAGTTCGTCGTCGGCATGCCAGTGCGTAGCGTGCGTATGTTCGCTCGCTAGCTCGCCCGACGACGGTCGCTCCGTTCGTACGCTCGCACACTCGCTCGCTCGCTGGCAAGGCTACGGATATGCGCGAGTGACCAGCGACGGCAGCGGAGGTGGTGGCGCACACAGCAGGTGTAGTTAGCCGGGGATCGCGAAGCGAATCCGGAAAGTTTTATTGTCATACACCGTTCGCGCGTCGGCCGCGACATGGATCGCGGAGCCGGTCGTTAGTGTTATCGATCCTCCGACGCTTCGCGAGCTCACGTTGCGCAATTACCGTGTTTTTTGTTTTTCCTTTCTCCCTTTCTTTCCGTTTCGCCGAGGAAAACCGTAAGCCACGCCGGTGCTTGTGTACACCGTGGAAAATTTTCCATCGAGTCGGTGCCTTGCGAGAAATGCTGATGACACGAGGTATGTTGTTTTTTTTTTTTTTCTCAAATATTAACGTTTCGCGAGTCTTATCGAGGAAAGCGCCGATATTGAGCGAAAGAGCGGGTGATCGCGCATCCACGCATATGGTAATTTGCACGCTTCGCTGGAAAATATTGTATCGATAAGATCTATTGAAATTAATTGGGATTTTACAGCGCGCTTATCTATGAATCTGCATCTTGTAAATTTAAGTGATCAGTATTTCGACCGTGGCGGATGGCTGTTGATCTCGTGAGAAACAGATATTGAGAGAATGTTAACGACAATGTTTGCGATAGCTTATCTACGAAGGTTACATTAACGTGTACACTCTGAAGTGGGACTCGGTGAGGTGCAAATTTCGCCACGTTTCTCGTCGACCGGATGGCAGATACTATTGCGTTCTTCAGAAAGTTTTCTAAGGTTTTCCAAATTCTATTTTCACACAGAAAAACAATTCTTCGCGCGAACAACCGAATAACCTACAATGAATAACAATAATCTTGGAATATTTTTCACTCTTCGGCGCATCGTTGACATTCATACTGATTTAACAATTTGCCTCTTACGTAACGTTAAACGAGCGAGTTATTAATATCGATGTGGAAGAAATGAGACGCTCACAATTCAGATAATTGAGACAAGAGCTATGACTCCAATTGATCGCCTGTTTATTGCCTATAAAGCGGGCGATGAAATGAGAAACGTGAATTGAACTTTTCTATATCCGCGTGTCCTGCTAACTTCAATCTCTTATCGAATTGCGTTGGACTTGATCGCGAACGCATGTCACGTCGGAAAGGACGCGGGAATGTATTCCATTGAAATTATAATAATTGCAGAGACAGTTACACCGCCAATAACTCCGCGCTATAAGTCATGCCGCCTTGCGCATTAGCTTAATTGCACAACACGTGAATCGAGTACCAGCGGCATGGAAATTCCACAATAACGTCTTGCGATTTCTACGCGGAGAGAATGGAAACGAGGAGTAACAAAAAAAAAAGCGTACCATTATTCGGTTCTCTTTGATAACTGAAAAAGAGGAGAAAACATCTTGAATATCTTACGTCCGGAGAGTCGAGTCGTTTTGAAGCGGGACTCGCGTGAACGCTGTTGAAATTAGACTGTATTATAATTTATCCAAGAAGCGCAGTAGGATGCACTTGTACATTGTACAGTTAAAGTAGGCGGTTTCTTCGTCTCTCGTTGTCTCGAAGAGTAACAAACCATGACTGTTGAGCACGCGTGGGCGCGAATTGGCGCAAATTAAACACCGGAGGCTAAGCTCGCTGAATTCGGCCTTTTACCGTCCATCGTCGTAGAATCTCGCGGAATCGCGTAGAATTTATTCGTGTTTCCTTAATTTCATTCACGTTCTCACTTTCCATATTGAATAATCAAAGTCGTACGATCCCGCTCGCTGACTCGTCGCTTTTTTTTTCACCTTGGCATTTTATTACCACGATGACGATCCGTTGTTGGCAGCCGTGCCTACATCTGTCTGCGTAAATTCCGCACTTGCCTAAGAGAAATACATGTTAATGATGCGAACGAAATCTAAGGATGTGTGTGAAAGTCATAGATAGAAAACTGATGCGGCCGTGATGATTGCTGACCCATTACATTACCGTTTCGCGTAGCTTCTGTCGGTGCTGACGAAATACGAGGTAGCAGAGTCATTCGCAGAGAAAATATCACGCGTTACGAACTGCTTGGACAGAAAACTGTGATTTAGTGTTCTTTGCATAAATATATAAAGTTCACCGTAGAGGATCGATAATCCGTGACTGAATTAGAAATAGTATTTTGTTTATAATTTTATTTTATCATGTGCTATGTGACACAAAAAACATTTAAAAAATAAAAAAACACATTCTATACTGATTCTTCAAATGTCTGCTGTTATATAAAATTATGAATAAATCTTCTACCTCGAATTTCGTTGTAAATTGTACATTGAGGAAAAAGTGTGGATTGGAGAAATATTTGTTGATGAAGCTGTTTTAATAAATACGAAATAATGTGAAATTAATCGAACTGAATATTGTTTTAAATTACAAACTCAAATATGTGAACTAAAAGAATGATTGTTAGTTAAACATATTTAATCACTTTAACTACTTTTTTCTCGCCGTAGGTTTTTCTAAAGCGAGCTTTGAAAAAATTTATGTTTCTACGAGCGTCTTTAAACGAACAGATACAAAAATTATCAAAAGTATCAAATTAATTAATCAAAATTATCTGTCACGAATGGGTTGTCTAAAGTGGACTTTATATATTATACGTAATACTGTTGATAATAATAAATAGAACGGTTATCTACCCGCATATTGTTTTCACAGTAAATAATCGGCGATGATTATTTCCAAAAATTCGAATAACACGCAGTCGGCCTGGTTTGGCAATAGAAAAAGGAAACCGCCGGTGATTTACGGTCGGGACACGAACCCGACCCGCGTAGCGGTTCGCAGTAACCTAGTTCTCAGCCTCGGTGTTCCTATCCACGCGTGTAAACGTTCTATCATCTGTAGGAGAACGCACGTATCCCGTTTCTCGTATCAGGAACGGCATCGATGATAACCACCATTGTCTGCAACACGCTAACACAGTTTCTGTTTTCATTTTAATAAGACACTCACACGTGGAAAATAACTAAACGAGTTATCGTGCAATACATACCAGTGCGAACCTGCAAAAAAAGACAAGTTTCGTAATTGATCATTTTCGTTCGCCCGTTGCTTTGTACATAAATAACGCTCGGTGGAAAGAAGAACCGTATGAAATGGGACGATCGGTGCCCGTGCGTGATTAAGAAGAAGCCGCTCTCGAAACACACAGTCACGAGTTAAGATTAAATTAATCGCTTGACAGAGAAGACTTCTGGAACTATTATTTGGAGGCGAGCCAAGGGCAACGGACTCCATCGCGATGCATCGTCGACTCGAACCTTCTGACCTTTGAAAAAAGAGAGAGAGAGAAAAAAAAAGAAGATAACTGCGCCATTACGTGTAATTAAGCGGCAATTAATTCTACAACTCGGAGAAACTCCGTGTTCTATCATTTCCATTGGGATGATTTCCTCGCGTGACTCGTGTGAAATCGCGCACCCACACCTGTACGTGCGTTTGTTCGCAGAACGTGGGGGAGAGTCGGATACCTGTTCCACGGGCGGCGCGGCCGTCCTTCTTTCCGAAATCGAGAGTGCTCGAGGCGTCGAGGCTTCTATCGGGGGGCCGCCGGTCCACGATCTTCTCAGGATGCTTTCAGTTTGTTAACGCCGAGGACGAGTCCCCGACGCCGCGGGAGAAGTTCTCGGGATTCGCGACGTCATCGCCCAACATTCAGGGTATGTTCGTATCTGTAATCACGTGTATTTAATATATATATGTATATATGTGCTCTCATTCGAAACGATTGTATTTCAGCCGACTCGGCGGCTGATAAGACGTTCACGATATCACCTGTATGGGACATCGATAAGAATGATGTGCAGGACTTGGTGCACTTCGGCGAGGAGAAGAACAGCTTGTTCAGGTGTGGATATATTGTTGTGCGATAATTATACCGTGCGGCACATTTCTAAAGTACGTGACAAAAAATTTACAGACGTATTCCGCTAACGATAATTCCAACTTGTTGTCTCAAAATTAAGAAAGATATTCTAATAATCATGGATCCTCGAATCTCCATTTATTTTCGAGATAATGATTGGAATTGTAGCTTGAACACGCAAGACGCAGCAGTGTAAATTCTATTGTAGAATTGTAGGAACGTGTGCAAAGTGCACGCGATATTATCAGATCGGTCGACAGTATTCCAACGCGATACAATCAATAATACGGCATATATCGACGCCTATGGCGAATGGAGGTCACTTTAAAGCATCTGCCGTAATGTAAGTGATTCTTTCATCAAAAGTAACTGTAAAGTATTTAAAAAAAAAAAAACGAATAGAATACGCCTGTAAATTGTGTGACACTCTTTTTTTACAGTAACATTTGTATAATAGCTACAATAGCCTTATTGCAAAATTAACACTTCTATCGTCTTATACGCTCTTTCGTTGCTCTTAGATTACTCGAGAGTTCTCAGCTGAGCATGATCGAGGATGTCGGCGACACCTGCCTCGTGGAGTCGAACAATTACAATGACACAAGCGCAACGCCGCATTACTTGATGTTCAACAAGCAAAACTCCTTCGAGCACGACGAGAGTCTCGGAATACTGACGCCGGACCAGATGACCGATTTCACAGCGGCGCTGGAGTGCTCGAGGACGCCATCCTGCGAGAACCTCACCGGTTCGGCCGCATCGAAGCTAGCGTTGACGCGGGCATCCGCTTCGACGAGGCCGCTCGTGGACGTGGAACCCGCCGAGGAAGGTTGCACGGAGAGAACGCCTTCGCCGGAGGAGCTGCCGCTCGACCCTAAACCCGTGGAGCCGATCAGGGGTGGCGCCGTGCCGGTGAGCTTCGTCACGTCGGTCACGAGCATAACCAGTCTGGAAGCTGGTTACCAGGGGGACGGCGAGAACTCGCGACCGGCCAGTCGCGGGGCGGATCCGCCGTCTATGGCGGTGCCGCCGGTCAATCTGCCGGCGCCCTGCCGCCAGGACCCGATGACCGACTCGGACTTCTTCACCGAGAGCGACGCCGACGCGCACGAGGAGATTGTGCGGGGCGACAGGAAAGCGCAGGTGATAGACGGCACGCTGTTCTGCGCGCCGGGCGAGCGCGTGTGTCCGAGTTTCACCGGCGAGGAGATGGACTCCAGCGGGATTTACTCGGACCTGGACAAGCTGCAGGCCCCCGGCGAGCAGGAAGTGTCGGAGGAGAACGACGATCGCAGTCCCGACACCGGCGACACCGAGCTCTCGCAAAGGAGCCAACCGTCGCCCGTCATGGCGAACGTCATCATGGATTATCTGCAGGTGCGTTCACGCGTAGGCGAAACTCGGCTATTGCGAGTGATTTTCCTTCTTAGATCTGCCGATTGATGTGTAAAATATTTGCAGAGCTCTCCAAAGACGTCGGACGACACTAGTACCACAAACGAGACAAAGACCTCCGCTGAAGTGACGGCGGTCGAAAAAGTCGAGAGCAGTGAGAACATTAGGCCCAAACCACAAAGCAAGGCCGATACGGTGCCTTTGAAAAAATACAAAATGCCGAAGAGAAACGTCGTCTCGAAAATTAAAGCAATGATCGAGTCGTCTTCGAAAGATGACGCGGAAAAGGAGGCGAGGCGGTCGCAGAGATCAACCAGAAAAGGCGGACGCTGGGACGCCGTGATGAACAAGATAGAGGCCGGCAAGAACGAGCAAAGGACGAGGCCGGCTAGGAAGGAAGTAAAGTCGAGAGTGTCGCAAACCCTCGCCTTGTCACCTTCCACGAGGCCTACGTCGAAGAAAGCTGGCGACGCGAATAACAACAATAATAAGGATAAACGGTGAGTTCTTGAGTGAAATTAGATAAAACTTCTTCTCACGATAATAATTTTTTAAGATCGTTGATCTTTTCCAATTGTGAGTTTTTGATTTATGTTTTTTTGTATCGCAAACCATGTTGGAAATATTGCTGAATTTTAGGAGAATGCGCACTTGGCAGGAAATGAAGTCACCGACGCAGGAAACGGCCAGAAGTTCTGTTCGCAGTTCCATGAGTGATCTCAGCAGCGGTCCAAATAAAGACATGCTAAGTAAGTGGAACATATTTATATTTGAAGAAAATTTGGCGGGAATATGCTAAGTCATGTGGATCAAGGCCTTTAATTAACTCTCCAAAAAAATTCACACAACGTTTCGTAATCTGGCTTTACGCGAGCAGCTCTGATAATAGTATTCCATGTAAATTTCACGAGATGATCTTATTTTGTCACTATTGTGTTACTATATATTGTAACAGAAACTGATTCCGATCAAGATTATGCTTGAAATACATTTTTTTAAATAACAATACGAAGAATATAGAGCCGAAAGGTTAATACATTCGCGACATTGATATTTTCTGGTAGCTGCGGTATATCCAGTTACATTTGTACGTATTTCTGTCTACACTTTTTACGACTGGGTTCAATGCTAATGTATTTTTATAGAGATGTAAGACATGTTGATGTTTTGTGTTGTACTCGTTTCTAAATTAGATGCATTTTCCGAACTGAAATATTTCTACATGTGTCGCGTGTTAAAATTACATAATGAATAAATCTTTCAATAAATTGTATAATATAAACTAACAGAATATGTATACAATTTTTTCACATGTGACTTATTATATTGCTGCAAAAAATTCTTTATACACGAATGCAATCAGGAAAATAGATGCAACACTAGTTTACACGATCTTCAATGTATGCTTGATAGATTTTCACAATAACTAGTATTAGCATTAATTTTTTTACTTAATATAAAAAAAAATGAAATAATTTAAGGCAACTTTTAACAATATTCTAAACAAATATATGAAAAATGGAAAGAAATAACTTCGTTACTTCTTACTGAAGTATGCAAATAAATAAAATGTAATTTTGCGAGATCTTAGAACGAATCGCGTGCTATAAAATTCGATATTTTATCTCTGGAAGAAGAATGCTCAAACAGGAAAGATCTCTCTCTATCTCTCTCTCTCGGTCCTTTATACACGGTTTACCTACTGGAGAGAAAGGCGAGGTCTCTATATCGACCCGCGGCACTCGCACGACCGTAAAAGCTCGGTCGTCGAAGAAGCCGTGGAACTTTATTGGCCCTTTGATCGGCGCCACTGGGGATACAACGTCGTTTTGCTTCCATTATACGAGAGAGGAGGAAGCTGTGTCGAGCGGTGCGCATCGCGCAACTTTACCGCAGTCGCGTTCAGCATCCATCCGGTCGGTAGTCCTCGGCGGGCCTCGTGTCGGATCGTGTGTGCGTGTATATAGAACGTGAGTACGCGCATGTTATCTCCGGTGCATTAGCCGTCCCCCGTCGTCCTTCTCTAACCAAACGCGCACCTATTATCCTCACTCGCTCTCTCGCGAAATCAGGTCATCGGAGAGCAGCGCGCACAGGGAGTTCGTACGCGCGGAAGGGTGAGAAGAGAGCCGTGACAGCCGACGCGTGCACCGTCGCCAGTGGACGAGTCGGCGAGCAACGGAGCGCGCAATATTGTGTCCAGCGGTCGACTCGGGGCATCGATCACCCTGGCGATTCTCGCGCCCGGAGTCTTCGGAATCCGCAAATCTCGTCCTAAATGCGATCGGCTCCTCATCGACGCGAAGTGCGGACGCGAAGAGGAGCGCTCGCCGCCTCTCCTCGGCGTCATCAATTTCCCATCGCGCTCCCTCCATCGTGGTTGCGCACAGCGAGTTCAACACGTGCGAATTGCGTGCAGGTGCGACGCTTGTGACAGCAGTGCGAATTGCTCGTAACGCGAATCTCCGATACCGCCTCGAAGGTTCGCAATTCCTTTCGTTCGGCGAGTCCGGTCAGTAGCCCCGGACGATATTCTCCGACTGTCGGCGGAGATACGCTCGCCGTCGTCCCACCTGTCGCACCGGAATTCGACATTCCCCGTTACGCGGCCGTACCGTGTGATTTGAGGACAATGCGTTCCGCCAGTGCGCCAACCGCACAATCTACCTGCATTCAGGTCTCGCGTTAACGGCACCGCTGCAGCCGACGGCAGCGCACAGGTTAACGCCACTCGCGGTTTATTTCCGACCTCGGGGCCTGCCCTCGTCGTGCTTTCTTTGCGCCTCTCGCTCGCTATGCACCGCCGTGCACCTCCGTCGCTCGGCGGGGATGCCCGCCGCCCTTCGCTCCCCGCAGCCACGTCCCCACCCTCGCCGGCGGCAGGTGTACCCGATCAAGCGACGACCACGTGCGCCACCAAGGTCGACGACTGTCGGTACGCGACTACCGGTCTCTCAATCCGCCCTGCGCGGCCTTACGTAATCAGCGGCTGCTGAGCCCCGCACGTCCGCGCGCGACGATGCGCGCAACGGGCCTCTGAAACGTGCGGCGAAAAGTTATCCGATTAATTCTCCCTTTCGCGCGTTAAATCGCGTCCCGCGCGGTTTTTTTTGTCACCGGCGGTGCCGGAAAAGTACGACGCTGGTCGTCGAAATGTGATCGTATGTGATACAATTGTCACCGATCGGTGTCGGATAGCAAGGTAGGATAATACGGGATACGTGATACAGCTGCAATACAGTCGCGTGATAACTCGTGTGAGCCGAGAAGCCAACAGCGTTTGCACGATCGATCGGCTGCAACCGAAAAGTGGAAGATGCCTGTTGTACGCTTCACGTTGGAGAACGTCGCCGGGATGGCGGCCGGCGCTCGCACACCGGGCGATTCTCACGCTCGGTTCGCAAGATACGGCAGGATAAAGGCGCACAAGCCAGTCGCGTTCCCATCGACGAAGATCACGGATAATTCTGCTTGCGATCTATAATGGCGAGGCGGTGAAAAGGCCGACGATGGGACAGCAAGGATCAAAGGACAGACCTCTCTCGAGAAAGGCGGACTTCGCGCGAGAGTCGGCGAAGATGCGTCTAGGCAGCTTCAAACGAGGTAGAAGGGAACGATTCGAGGTGACCGTATAACGGTGATTCTTCCGGCACGGTGCTATGGTGGTCGGTTTGACGACTACCTCTTTACTTTGTTTGTTTTAATCTCTCAGTGCCGAATCGAAATTTTCCCCCCACTTTCGATCTCGAGATTTTTCTGTATTTATAGATTTTAGAAAATTACAACGATATTAATTTATATACGAGAAATAATCTCTCACGTTGCATCTGCGACATTAAACTTTCAGCGAAACCAAACACAATTTAGCGATTAAGAACAGAACATTATATTCCGAACATTCGAGGTATTAAAATGAGCGGTTGGAATATTTGAAAATATCGAAAAGTGGGAGAAAGGTTTCGTGGTTCCTTTAAATATAGAGAACAGCGTCGACGCATCTGTTTTCCTAATTATCTAAAATCCGCTTCTGCTTCTTCACCGCGCGATATTCACAATACATATTTTCAGAGAGATCACCGACATCCACAAACCCACCTAGAAGATTTGTCGCGAACGGCCACGCTAATCATCATCCGATCCGTGTGAATAGTTTTGATGTAAAAAAGAACTGCATCGATGTGACGGTCGAACTCGGTAAATATATACCTATCAGATTATTATACGAGATCATTAGGTAACTACGCCCATGCGTGTCGGTTTGACAATCAGAATGAGCGAGAGGGTGGGAGGGGGGGGGGGGGGAACGAAGAAGAACGAGAGCACCGTCACGTATTTCCGGTTGGGGAGCCTCATTTGCCACGACGAGCTGCACCGACACGATAAAAAGAGAGAGCGTCTTTCATCTCCGAGACTAACTACTAATCTAACACAACTTCATCTACCGGTTCGCGATTCGTAAATTGCATACTTAAAGTCGCGCGCTAAATAGCAAACACCTAAGTGTCTTTGAAAATTTCTCTCGAGAGCTTTTTTTATTTGCGGCCTTTGATAGAGAGAAAAGAGCTTATGTCAGTTATATGACAAGTTGTGGATGCCCAAGCTCTCCCTACTTTCCCTCAAGATAAAGACACGGTCAAGATTAGAAATTCTCGATGGCTTTACGACGCGAGTTATCGAAATCTTTGACCTCAAAATTTGTCATAGTCATTATTCACGGGCATCGATTGCATTTGTCAAGCCTGTTCTTCCGCACGATTTTAATGCGATTAAGTATACTCTTTACATTAGATTGTGTCATAAAATTGCCGTTTTTGTAGATTAAAATCATTATTCAATTAAAAGATGCATCATTAGCATTAATCGTTGTCTCTCAATCGGATATTAAATAGTACATTTTATTTTTATAAAATTCCACGTTTTGAGACTAAAAATTACTCCAATTTTTTAATTATTGCTTTATGCATATTTCTTTTCTTGTCAAATCATCATCGAATATTCGCTAACAGCGTTTTCTTCGAAATCTATATAAAAAAGTATTCGCAATTCTTTGGAAGATACTCGTTTACTCTTGTGAACAAGAACAAGCAACTCGATAATCAACGAAAATTGAAAAGCACAATACCGTTGTAAATGCTAAATAGCAGAACCGGAAATATATTTTAAGCTTTATTAATCGCGATCAATTTTCAACTGATCAAAAAGCGGCAATTTTACGTGATATAATTAATTAATGGTTTTGAATTGATCTTGAACTCATGTTAAATTATACACTGTAAAAAATTACTGACTGACAATTAAGACAAAAGTGTTTGAAGTTTTCTTACAGTCACATTGTCTGAATTTTCGGACAGAATATTGTCTGAATTTCTAGCCACAGTTGTCTGAATTTCTAAATTTTTCGGACAGACGCGCCATTATTCTGAACTTTCAGAGAAACTACTCTGATAATTAAGACAGATTGTCTGAAATTACTTTCAGGCACCCAGATCTGAAAATTCAGACAAAAATGTGTCTGAATTTTTAGGCAATTTTTTACAGTGTACGTATATTAATTTATATAAAAAAAATCCTGTATAGGGATGTAGATATTTTTATATAATACATGAATTTGTTATCTCGCACGAGCGATGAAACGGTTCTCGTCGTACGGTACTCGTACGCTCGCTGGTGCGCGGACTCGAGTACTACTGGTTAGTGCTCAGCATGCTTTCGTTAACGCAACACATTCTCTTTACAGAAAAGAGCCCACCGTCAGCGCGAAAGCCAGCGATAACGAGGAGATTAGCCACCAATGCTTCCGCAAAACAGAAGTCCTCCACGTCGTCAATAAAAGGTACGTTCAAAAATTCTTTTAGCAATCATGCGATTTTTATCCGCTTTAGACAATCTGCAATTCGCGAATCCGAGATGGAAATCTTTATAATTTCACGTGACAGAAAACACAAAAGTCGAATTTGTGTTAACAATGTTTTACATTTTCGATTTAGAATTTGTGCTCTAAATTCAATTTTAAATTGATTAACCAGTCAAGTTATTCAAATGACTCTAGATTTTTGAATCAATAGTTGTACACGAAAATTTAATTCAAAAATGCCTTTCTTCTATTGTACGCTACATGAAATTGCAAAGAAATTTTACATCAATTGTTGCCGCAAATTCTCTAATACGTTTTCCATTATATAAAATTATAGATAGATTTATTATTAGATTCGCAAATTATAGATCGTCTAAAGCGAACTTTATATAGCCGGCGAGCTTATAATAAAACTCTTACTCTATCATCATCTCTTTCATCAATACCAGTCCATCACATTCATCATTTTGCAAATGACAGAATAAAATGAAAACTAATGTTTGCACATTGTGCTTTCCAATCCATTAGTCGTCTCATTACTTTGGCGACTAGTTTCTAAAAAGTTCCCACGATTATTTTGCAGCAACCGTACGTGGACGCCTGCACATTTGTGCGCGCACACACACACAAACGTATACGCGCACGCATACACGCACGCACGTGCGTACACTCAAGTGCATTAATTTGCTCAGTGCAGTAACGCGTCGCACGCGCTCGCTCATTCGTTGCGACCGGAATTGACGCACTCGCTTGTATCTACATACATGCGTGTCGCTCCGTACGAGTCTCGCTGTTTCGAAGAAAGTCGTAGCTTTCTCCCAATAATCCCGAGTGCTAAAACTCTTTTACTTGGTCGTCTTTCCCTTCAAAATTCCGCAAAAATCCACTAGCGCCCGGTCTATCGCCGCGACTGGCGAGAAAGAGAGAGAGAGAGAGAGATCGTTATCAGAAATCGGTGTTCTAAATAATACGCAATGGCGAAAGCAGTTTCCGCGAGCTCTCCGCGAATCGTTCTCGTAGAACGGAAAGAAGGTAAAAAAAAGAAAAAAGAAAAAAAGATACGTTTTGAAAGGGTTCCGTTATCGCCATCGCGTTCATCGCCGTTGCATTCGACATTCATCGCGGATTCTGACGTAAGAGACGTTATTATATACAATCGTCGACCATCGTAGTCCGCAATGCTCGACGACCGTAAGAGTAATCACGAACACGCGCGCGTATATGCGTCTCCTTCCGTCTAAGGGCGACCGATTCCAAATGAGAAAACTCGAGGTTCCCGACGCATGCCGGCTTCACGACTAGTTACGCCGGAAGAACCGCAGAATTTTGCTGAGGGAGATTAACGCGATCTCTGCGTTTAGTGTGTCGATTTGCGCACTCGTTAGATTGTAAATAGAAATGCGTTTCCGCCCTTCGAGCGTGCCAAGACGCATAAGCGGCTAAAAATATTATTTTTTCCAAATTAAAAACAGCGCTAAAAAAATTTTCAAACTGAATCAATCGAGAAAACAATCACAAGTCTACAATAAAATTTCATGTGAATTTTCGTAATCTCAATGTGACGCTCACACACACTTGGTGTTAATTTCACTCCAGAATGTTGCAACTACATTACGTGGACGTATTTTTCTTTCACTCTTTACAAACACGCGCTAGAATACGTAAAGAACACAATTTTCCAGCCTGGTGGCTTCTCAGGAATAGGAAAAATTTCTTATTACGAAATGTGGAAGATTGATATTTCGAAGCAGGCTCGTGCGAAATGCTCGCACTGTTTTTCTTCCTGTTTATTAATTTCGAGGATCCACCTTGCGTCTACGTAGTGGCGACGAGAGCGGCAGAATGAACACGGGGTGGGGGGCATGTAGCTTTCCGAGGTGGCCCGTGGCTCGTGCTAATTCAGTCGGCGCGCGAACTCGGCCAGCAAATTGTTACGAATGACGATTCTGATTAGAAACGCGCGCGCGGTTTTTACGACTTCGTCGTAAAGTGCCTGTCGGAGAAGAAATCGAGCGCCCTTTTTTATCGTTCAAGGTGGATCGACGAACAGTCCCGCTTTAAACGTCCCGCCGCACGGTCGGATCGACGAGGATGCACAATCGTTAGGTTGATATCCGATTCTGTTTACATCGCGCGCTTCTTACGCACGCATCGGTGATAAATGTCTCGATCCACTACTCCACGCAGAAACCCCAAAATACTTGAGGTTTTCTGGCAGATGTGATGGAGGGGGCAGCGGCAGGTACCAAAAGAGGGACGTGTAGGAAGCGAATTTTCTTGGCCACTGATCACGAGCGATAGTCGCCGATGTGTCTTTTGGCAATTTCGCAACTGCGTGCCGTTATGATTGACCTTAACCCGATGTGTCTCTTCATTGAACGACAAGCTCGCATGACAATCGCGCGCTTCGGCCTCTGAGAGAGGAGACCCCGATTTCGCGTTTCGCACAGATCTTCGCGAGAACACTCGTCGCGAGATTGGGACGTGACATAAACGTGCGGAATTCACCGTTTACACGATCGTTCTGTATGTTTGGGTTCGATAAACCACGTGATTTCCCCATGTGCGCGCGTTGTATGTACGTCTATTATGTATCAATAGACCTGACGCTGGTCGAACCCGACGAAGTTAGTACAAGTGAACTGGTTTTCCAATCGACATTTCCTTCGATCCCCGAATTCGATTACACTTGTATATACAGTAACTGTGTTGACGCAAAATTAAGACTGAGCGATCGAACGATTTCTTCGGAATGACACACTGATCTCGCCGTAATAAATTGGGTGGATTACGGGACGGTAAGAGATACAATAAGGACGCCGCGGACATTGCACGCGTATCGAGACACTTGTGTACGATTGACGGCACGTGGGCCGGATTCATTGACACGCCGGAGTGGGTGGGTCAGTTTTTCGACCGACACTCGGGTGCGTTTGTTTTTTTTTTTTTTTTTTTTTTGGAGAATAAATATCGAACGGTGATGATGATGGACTCGGTGTCGACGCTAATTGCAGATCGTGAGTCGAAGGAGGCTCACAACACCACCTACGCGGTAAGGACGTTGGAGAAGCGGGATCAGGCCGCGCAAACCACCGTGCCCTATGAGGCTCTACGCGCGGAGCAAGCGGAGCGGGCCGCACAGGCGCTCGCGGTGACTGTACAATATCTGGCGTTCGAGGTACGAGCTTAATTTGTCGCCGCCTGAGGTCAAAAGCGATATTAACGAACGATATGACGGTTCTTTTTTCCCAGCTGGACGCGTTTGCCACGCCTAAACTGAAGAAGGACTTCGAGAAGCTGAAGGCCGAGTGCGAGAAAATGAAGAAGGAACGGTCAGCCGTGCTTTCAGAGATCGATGATCTACGCGCGAGATGCATCGGCATGGAGGAGAAACTCGAGGCGGAGAGGGAGGATCACCGCAAAGCTCTGGATCAGCTTCGCGATGAGCGTAAGCGTCTTGTGTATTTACTTTCTTGAACCCTTGTACGCGGCTTACATCTTCAGTTTAGAATTTTGAGAACTTTTTAATTAGCTGGCACTTTTGTAATCATCGCACGCAAATATCCAGATACGTTCGATACGTGAAATTGCCTAATTGTAAACTTCCGTCGTGTGTGCCTGAAAATTTACGCGCGAAAAATTAATAATTTCGCGAATAAAACGGACTCAAGTTTGCAGTACGCACTTTTTAGAAAAAAAAAACCGTATTTAACAGACACAAAGTATCGCTAATGCCAGCGGATATTATTTCCTGTAGTTATTCATGCACTAACGAATGTAATAGTCCTAATATCAATATGTGAATCGTGCCTGCATGAAGTGGAACAATTGTTAATTAAAGCGAACGATTTAGCAGTGCCTACGCGTAATTCAATGCCTACGCGGTTAATCCTGAATTTGTTTTTTTTTTTTCTTCTTTTTTTTGTTAGGAGATATTTTGAACTCGCCGAAAGATTTAGTTCTTAACTTAGTTCTCACGTAACGTTCGATGTTTCGATAGGCGCTAATTATAGATTCAATGCGTGCTCCCAGTTTAGCTTTATATACATTTTTGCTTTTCAACTTAATGTCCTCAATATACTGTAACAAAATAAACTTAAATTGGACTGTAAAAACGGAGTAACATTAAAGATGAAACCTTTGTTATGATTATTTGTTTATTTATTAATAGAAACTTTTTTTTGGCACATTGAATATGCGCAATAAACGTAATAACACAGATGATTTAATCATTTTTTGTCACATATTAAATTCGTCTCTATAATAACTATTAAAATATGTCATAAAAAATATATGTTGTTAAAAAAATAAAAATTAACAATCTTATTGAAATAAATGGGAGACACATTAAACAATACATTCTGTTATTTTATATAAAAAGTGACTCGTGATTTCGAAATAAATGATTTTTAGGCCAATAGTTTTTTTATTTAAAATTCTACTTTTAGCAAGAAAATTAAAATTAACATTTTGATGTTTCAGTGGAAACTCACAAGGCGAAACAAGTAGCTGCGCTTGTCGAAACTCTGAAAGAGGAGAGGCGCAAGTACGATGTCAGACTGGAAGAGGTCACGAGGGAACATCGTGCAACAATCGCGAAACTACGCGCCGAGCAGATCAACGAACTGTCCCGCAAGGAGGAGATGAGGAGGTCCGTGGTTCACGACCAAGGCGCCGCACTGATGGCGGAAATCGAGTCTCTGAGATCTGTGCTCGAGCTGAAGAGCCAAGAGAACACGGCTCTTCGGTCGGAGCTGGACAATTATAGACGCGACATCGAGGAGAAGGACGCTTTGCAGATACGGCTCGACATGGCCGAGGCCAGATGCGAGGATCTGAAAGCGCAACTGCAACGGAAGGACTCATTCGAACGGCAGGTGTCGCACGAGAACGAAATGCTTCACGAATCAATTCATCAAGTTTCGAAGCACAACAAACGACTATCTCAGCGCAACGAGGAACTACAGTGGAAGCTACGGAACAAGAACGATTGGGTGAGTGTTCTTGCGAATCAGCTAAACCCGCGGCTAACCCGGTCTACAGGTCCGGAACAGGAACATACTTTTTCGCCTGATAAAAGCGCTCATTCATCATCATCGAATATGAAATTCATGGTTGAGAAGGGCGCCTCCGTATCTTGGACCTTGGAGATCGACGATCTGTCCAAGGGAATGTCTGATTCGTTCAGTACGTTACCGAAAGTAGGTAGATCCTCCGAAAGCGCGACGACAGTTTCCAGGCAAGGATCACTCCGATTGACATCGAACAGGCCCGTCGCGGACACCAGAGCGAGATCGAAAAGCATCTCCGCCACGTGTGATTCGGCGCGAGCCGCAGTGGTAGAGGAGGCATCCGCCGTGTGGTCGCCGTCGTTCAATTCGACGCCAGTCCCGCGACGCCGTCCCAGAAAGGATCAGTCGTCGCCCTGCTCGTCATCGTCTTCGTCGTCTTCCACGTCGTCCGCGGCGTCAACCGTGAATCCCGCGGTGGCCGCCGCGGTGGCCGCCGCAGCCGCCGCCGCGGCAGCGGACGACTGTAGCGTAGGCGGCGGTCAGAGGCCCCAGGAAGCCGGCGGGGAGGCGATGATATCCGAGGAGACGTCGGCGTCTAGCAGCGAGGACGAATCCTTCACCGGCAGCGATATCGCGCGCTTAGGGATACAGTTCGCTTGGGGCAAGCCGATCAAGTAACACTCGAGCGAACAATTATCGCGGCCCGCTGTCACCTGCCTACGCATTCTTTCTCGCGTGTAATGGTGGTTATTTTCGAATCACCGCACACGGCCGCTATCATTGTTCTTGCCTAACGGTGGAGTTGTTTCTCGGCGTGAATATCTTGCGGATCTTCGTTGCACGTGATCATTCCCTTTCATCCGTTTGCAGACATTTCATGTTGCGTAATGTCCGGCACCGCGTCTTATTTTTTTTTTCCGACTGATGATGCACCTGTCGGGTCGAAAAATTAGAGTGAGAAGAGTGACATTTAAGTTATGTGTTTTTAAGCGAGTGTGCCGCGCGATTAACTCATTCAAGCAATTCCGGAGTATAATGTTGTAAGTTAGTGAGATGTTTAAGGATAAATTCCACGACGTATTTTAACGTTACGACTGTATAAATTAGACTAGTACGATCGTTTCCATGGTTTCTCGATTACGAGGACGTGTCACCTCTCCCAACACACTTTTTCCATTGCGAATTCAGGCAAGCGTGATTTTAATAGGATCGTCGGAATACATTACTCAGTGATTTTTCGATACATACAACGACACATACGACTGCTTCGTTTGCTGCGATCTAAGCAACTGTATTTTTTTTTTTTTTTTAAATAATTTTTGCTAACAAACGTTGATGATACAGGTACAAATCATGCGACATTTTTATTTTCTGAACTTTCGACATTAAAAAAGGGAAATTTAATGTCGCCTGGCTGACAATTTTTATTCCGATTTTTCTCAGAATTTCACAGATACCCAGCCCTCTGGATACTTTTTATATTTAAGTGATCGAGTTTTATAAGCATTATTACTTTTCTTTGGTACAGAGACCATGTAATATTGTAGAAGATATATATAAGAGCATGACAAAACAAAAATATTCCTCATTCGCAATCATGTAGATTTCATATTTGTAACTCAGGTTTTTCTCCTTTTCTTCAACCATTAGACTTCTTGTTTTCTGACGTATTACATTTTAAAATTTCTTACTAATTTAAGCTAATTGCTTATTTTTATTATAAAATTTGGGACAAGATTGTGAATACCATTTTTGTCTGTAACATGTCCTTGTGTATAACAGTGCGAAAATTATGCGTAATTAACTTGGCAAATATAGCAAAGAAAATGAAAATTATTAATAACAAACTAGCACATCGCGACAAAGAGTGTTAATTTCACAGTCCGTTCCATAGGCAAGTGGTAGTTTAGATATATAAAAGGGAAACATCTCGACATATAGAAACCAAATATTACTCACTGAGAAAGTATGTTTTTTTCTCATGTGTGCTGATAACATCGATGTATTATATACTTCTCGAATAAATAAGCATCTAAATTGTAGAAATTTGACAAGATTTCTGTTTGTCTTTGTTAATTGCTGTGGCTTAAGCCAAGAGCTCACACTTCAGGTACCTCAATTATATTAATCAATCGCAACTTAAATTGTATTCAAAGCTTAATAAAAATATGTCAGCGATTATTTTGAAAATAAGTTTGAGATCTTTTCCTGAATATAATATGAGATAATGAAGATTTTAAGCTGCGATGTGATCATCGATTAATTTAACTAATTCAAATCGAAATAAAGAGATATGCTTACTGTTATAATCACTATTAATTAGATTACTTGTTGATTATTCATCTGTGATGTCCTCTTTGTTTGAAAATTAATAAAACGTTTTGTTATGTAAATCATTACTTTATTTATTCCGATACTTAAAATATTAAATAAAGGAGAAAATAAATATCTTATTTTGAATGTGTTCATTAGCTCTGACAACCATGAACTACATAGCTACATATATATTGGAATGTGCCTTTCCACATAATCCTTCCCACATAAAACCTGTATCACATGCATCGAAGATTCGAATTCATCCAATTGAATAATCACAATTTTAACCCACTTCATTCTGATAGGTCAAATTTTAATCTTCAATTCATAATTTTTAACCTTAAATGCATAATGTGATACGGACTTTAATGCACAAAACAGAGCAACTGGCTAATCTTATAATTTTCCTTCATAAACACATTGAAAGCCTCAATTTTTAATACTATAATTATTATGAAAAGTCTAACTTCTACCAGCTACTGAACTATGTAAAATAGAATAATTAGTAGAGACTAAACTTTTGATTGTGATTGTACCGTGAAAGAAGAGAGTAACAGAATATCTAATTTTGATACCTTCCTCATTGTCCTGTGCCTTGAGTCACGGCGTGTTCCAGCATATATATAGTTTAATGATCATCTGCTTTTATGCACATCGAAAATGTTAATTTCCACCAAATTACGTTGAACGCAACTTGCACTTGGATGAATAACTAAATAATTGTATAGTTTTCTCTTTATTTCTATTCTTGACACATTGATTTTGAACACATTTTCTATTAACGTATACTCCTTAATTCTCTCTTTTATTCTAAAAAAAAAAATATACAACTGTAAGTCATTTGTATGTAAAAAAAATTTACTTCGGTATGTTATAAAGTTCAAGAAATTGAAAATGTCTTATACTCTTACGTCACGATGATAACGTTGACGTCTCTTTTGATTCCTTTGTTGCACAGGTTTCCAAAATATTCTTCAAAGATTATTAGCGTTTAAACGCGAACTGCGCGAACCAAGGGGTCATCGTGCACTAGTTTAAAGGTATATTCAGATTTACATGCATAACCGCACAATGCACATGACAACGAAACGGACCAATCACGTGTTGTACGGATCCGCGTTCGCAAACTTCATCAGCTGCATCGCCTACGATGGCCGATAGTCGAAGATTTCGATATTTCGGTTGTGGTTAATTTACTGACAAAAATGTAATTTTTAATTGGCCATGTTACCTCTGCACACGGCATGATAACTACTTCACCCGCGTTTATGTTGCTCCTGTTTCTATAAATATCCGCGCGTGCTTTTACTCAAGATCCCCGATCTGACATCGACGCGAAGATGTCTTCTAAAAGGTATTCGATTGTTTTTGCTTTGCGCTTTTCTTTAATACTGGCCGAGTAACTAGATTCCGATTTACTTTAGAAATTATTTTTAGTTGTGATAGAGAAAATATAGACTTCCTGGCAAACTGTCGGCCGGTATCACGTTGACTGACCTAACTCTTTGTCCCTTTGTTAACCTGAAATAAAGATCTGATTCGAGATTATTTATTACATATTTTCTTTGCAACCTTTTACATATTAAAATAATACACTGAATTGTACACTTTGTAAGATATTTTAATCGTAAATGAGAGCAAAATTGATTTAATGGATGAATAAAACTTTCAAGTTCTAAATGATTCTACTAAAATTCATGTCACTTTTAAATAAAAGGAATAAAAAGATTCTGCTGCGACTTTCAGCACAGCATTGATGCGATATTGTAGTTTTGGAGAACAAATTTATATGTATATTTGTATTGTTATTTTTAGTGAATTGAAGAAGTTATCAGAGGAAAGTCTAACAAGACAACCGGAAGAGGTATTTGATATTATATGCAAGTTGGGTGAAGGGTAAGTTTCTAATATTTTTTATAGCGTATAAGATAAAATCTCTTCATTATGTCTAAACATGTATTTCTCTGTGTAGATCTTATGGATCAGTTTACAAAGCTTTGCATAAGGAAAGTGGACAGGTGCTCGCAATTAAGCAAGTACCGGTTGATACTGATTTGCAGGAGATTATTAAAGAAATATCAATTATGCAACAATGCGACTCACCATTTGTTGTTAAATATTATGGAAGTTATTTTAAGAATACAGATTTATGGGTAAATCCGTGCACTATTCTTATATTATAAACAAACGGAACACTTATATGCTACATTGTTAATTGAATGCTTATCGATACAATTTTCAATTCTAGATTGTGATGGAATACTGTGGGGCTGGTTCTGTTAGTGATATTATGAGGTTAAGAAAGAAAACCCTTCAGGAAGATGAAATCGCAACAATCTTGAGTGATACTCTGAAAGGACTGGAATATCTCCATTTGAGAAGAAAAATTCACAGAGACATTAAGGCTGGGAATATCCTCCTTAATAATGAGGGTCATGCGAAATTGGCCGATTTTGGTGTGGCAGGTCAATTAACGGTGAGTTAGAAGATGAGAATCACAGTTCGAATCTAATCACTGTACAATCTAATCTAATCTAATACTCTCTATAGGATACCATGGCTAAACGTAACACAGTCATTGGTACACCATTCTGGATGGCACCAGAAGTGATACAAGAGATTGGTTATGATTGTGTGGCCGACATATGGTCTTTGGGAATAACGGCCTTGGAAATGGCAGAAGGCAAGCCACCGTACGGCGACATACATCCGATGAGAGCGATATTTATGATTCCGACCAAGCCACCTCCTAGTTTTAGGGAACCCGATCAATGGAGTCCAGAGTTTATCCACTTTGTCTGTGGGTGCCTTGTAAAAAATCCCGAAGACAGATCAACCGCAACCGAACTTCTGCAGCATGAATTCATAGGTGAATAAGAGATCGGAGTTTGCATTATGATATTTTATTAATTCATGTGTTATGATTGCAGGTAATGCCAAACAGCCAAGTATTTTGAGCCAAATGATCGCCGAGGCTCATGAAATACGAGAGAAGCAAAGCGCACATAGAGCTCATGTTATAAACAACGTGGCAATTAAGAGTCAAAACCAGGCGGAAGACTCGGTAGCTATTTAAGACCAATCTGCACGTAACCTGATACGTGTGATCGCATGTATACGTAACGTTATTATCTCTGTTGCAAGGATGAGGATGATTGCAGTGGAACGATGAAACCATTACCAGACGACAGTAGGACCTTAGTGCCGAGTCATGATCTTCCAGACACGGGTACCTTAGTTTCGGCAATGTTAGACTTGGGCACAATGGTTATCAATAGCGATACGGATACTGAAGCTACCATGAAGAGTTCGTAGATTTTTCTATTAAAGTTTCGGCAAAAAAAAAAATGATACGCAACTAATATTTACTTCCTTTCTAGGACATAATACTGGCTCTGTAGAATCTGGTAAGAAATATCGACCATTATTCTTAGATCATTTTGATAAGAAAGAAGCACCTGAAATTGGAAAGGTAATATCCTTTTTTTTTATGTTACACATCTAACTCCAAAGATATCGACGATATTGACGATACAATTTATCGCAGGGTAATGGACAAATGTTGAGAATACAAAACTCGGAGAATGCGAATAAATTGGAGGTACAAAGTTCACCCGAATCTCAAAGATTTCAAAGCCATCTACAGCTGCAGTTGCAGAATCAAATATCTCATCCCGTGCCGGAGCAGCCGCATAACAACATATCGAAGTTTCAAAATGTCTTCACGGAACGCGATTTCGATTTTGTAAGCAGAATTTATTTCAAATTTGTAATATTTGAAATAATGCTACAAAAGAACAAATAATTTGTCTTTTATAGCGAGGTATAATTAATTAATCTATTTATATTCGTGCATAACATTCATAATTGATCATTCATATCTGTCAAAGAGAGAGAGAGAGAGAGAGTGAGGAATTATTTAGAGTAATGCCACTTTAGGCATCATAAAAAAAGAAAATCTGAATACATAGAAAAACAATCGTGTTCTGCAGTTGAAGTTTCTCTCTTACGAGGAACTACAGCAACGAATGGCTAGCCTGGACGCGGAGATGGAGCGAGAGATCGACGAGCTGAGAAAAAGGTATCAGACGAAGAGACAGCCTATTCTCGATGCCATGGACACCAAACGAAAGCGTCAACAGAACTTCTAACACAATTTGGTTTCCTCTTTCACGCAACCGAGTGATGACGGGTAGACAAAGGGTGTACAATTGTATAAATGAATAGATTTTATTCGCGTCACGTCTCTGGTTTCATCAAAGAGAAGAACATTGCTCTCACACCGTAAAATAACTTACCTCATGAACGGCTAAGCGTGTGACAATCGTGAATGCTCACCCGCAAGGCACAATGCTGCTTCTCTTTATGAATCCGGGGTGTCATAGCTAGTAATAGCTGATAGCCTCACGTCACCAATGTAAATTATTTTACATGATTTAGGTGAAGAAGCAATCACTATACTTAATTTTTGTATTACGTTTACCTACATTTACTGTTAAATACATCTTATTCTTATAGAAATATTATAGGAGACCCTTGTAGGGTCGTTAGAAAATAAAAAGAAATGCAATAGGAGTGCAAAAGAATTGCATCATGTTTTACAATCGTTTTTATCGAGAAAGAAAATTTGATATTCACTTTGAAACGAAGTCGAGACATTGTATCGTAATGTTGCCCTAGCCATTTGCAATATAATTTTTACTAAATAATACTGCATTATGTTAAAAAAAAAAAAAAAAAAGAGTCATCCATGTGAAATGTGCTGTCAGATGCACTTAAATAAGGTATTTGAGCAGTTTTTGAGAATAACTACCCTATTTAATCATGACAGTTCGAGATAAGCGAATAATGCTGTAAGATTTAATTTACTTTTTATTCTACTGCCATATATATAAGTAGACTCTCTACTCATCCGTCTACTAATACTAACTCTAGTTTACATCAGTTTCTCAAACGATTAGGTTTACCTTTCCCGAGTTTACAAACACTAATATGATCATGTGTAATTCTAAAGTAAGTGTTCTTTAATATGCAGCAATGGAAAAGTAATTGCTGCATGCTACTAAAATATTTCATAAACAAACTTACTAGTATTAGTCTTCCGTATTAGCGAGTATTCCAGTACGCTCTAATTTGCTTTATCGCAACGTGGAAATTGTTGAAACTCAAATTTATCAGATTCCATATTGATATTTTTAGAATTGTATAAAAGTTCGTACACGGCAATGCCTTGCAATAATTATTTCATGTGTAAAAAGCAGTAAAATTTTTCACCGCATATTTTTTTGCAATATCGTTACAGGATAGATACATTTGTATTGTGCCATAACGCATGTGGCAAAATAAACCATAGTGGAGTAATTCTTTGCTGACGTTGGGCTATTTTGCGAATAGCGGAAACATAGTGACACTTAACTGCTATAGCCACAACTGACCTTAATTTTCTCCTTCTAGAAAGTAATAATACAGAATAACAACATATTTTTGATATAGAAAGTATGCACATTGTCGGCAAAATAAGGTCCGAATTTGAGGCATATATATTCTCCATAACGCTAAACCTTGCAAAGCAAACATTAATAATATTTCACAAGCGATAAATAATTAAATTGCTCCACAAATGAAGTTACTCTCCAATATTGTTTTATATGAAATGCAATATATATCGTAAGCTTTTTTGGAGATTCTTTTAAATAATTTAAAATCGCATATTTAAATGTAATTGTATAAGTACGTTCGATTTTTTTAATATATCAAGATTGTAGTGATTTTATTAGATTCATTTTATGATTAATGCGCCATACATCTCAAAACACAATGTGTCGAAGATGTGTTTGTAAATTGCATACTTATGTAAAATTATAGATTTATAAAGTTTGTATTTTTACAATTCATGCTAAATGTGTAACATTTCATGCTTATGTTGTAAAATTTTTCTGTTTAATATGTGTATAATTTATTATATTATGTGTGTCTATTAACATTCTGCGTCATTTGTTTTGAAATTGGAGAAGAAAGGCGAACAATAACTTTGTAATAGCGAAAATGTTACAAAAGAGCACACTAACGCATTTTTTACACAATCACTCACTTAATATTAATAAGCGATCACTTTTCATACGAGGATTTATAATTACGTATTTTATAGGACAACGTAATAATCTGTTTTGTTTTTCCATTTTAAAGTGTGGTCTGGTAGTCATATTTAATCATGACAGTTTTATAACAACAATATTATTTTATATTTTTATTGTGTATTGTACTATCTATTACAGTGTTTGGCTGAAAAATATAGAGACTGAAGGCAGAAGTATATGTTTTCCGAGTGAATGATTTAGTAAAAACTATAGTCTGATAATAGAACGTAATAACATATAGAATGATTGCTATTTAACATTAAAGCGAAATAGTTAAATAGTTTTGTTTAAGATAATTAAAGCAAATATTAACGTGCTGCCTTTTCGATAATTTTGTTTAGCAATAATAAAATATTATGCAAACTATGCGCATTTGATTTTCTTTAGCTTGATTCAATATTAATGCCAACCCTGTTATTAAGTACATCATGTACAACCCCGCGTCTACAAATCACGCAAACTTTTTATCTAAATTTATTTTCAATATATGTTATACTGATGTTATCATTGAACGATATACAAAAATATAAAATACGTTTTATACAAAGTTAATAAATAGAAATGCATTTTAATCACATATTAATACAAAAGATATTGAATACTCATTATTCAACAATTATTTGTAAGTTTCGATAGTTAAACTTTAAATTCAAGAATATCTCAATAATTTGTGAAATATTTCAAAATATATCTCTTCAAATTTATTTAAATAAGGCGTGTCTTATTAGTTTTTTAAATACCGTTTCAATCTTCTTTAAAAATCGCTTCACTTATAAATCATCATCCCCTATCGTGCGAAAAACATTATTTTCCATGACATCAAAGTTTGTTGTGTGCGTCGTCCGGATTTTGTCAGCAACAGTTGACTCGTCTGATTTCTTCGATGTCGCAGCTGACCATTTGTTAGCAAGTTTTTTTATAATTGGTCCCGATTTAGGAGAATGATTATTATTAGCGTATTCTCGCAATGGTGATCCCATGGTGATGCAACTCTGGCCGTCCCTCGTGATGTATGTCCAAGACTTTCCATGTTCTGCCTATAAATATTATGTATTTTTATAGGTGAAAAGATTTAATTTATGAGTGAGCTAAAACAGTTTATGTAACCTGAGTTTTGCTCCCAACCACACATTTTTGTAACAACTCCTCTATCATAGCTTGCAGACAAACAGACATTAAAATTGCTTGCTCTGAGACAACTGTAATCCATTGTAATTCATTTTTAGCAATTAGATATTCAAAGGATAACTCCAAGGTGCAGTCGTTAATATCTTCTTGATGCTCCATTTTCTAAATGCACCATTAATAATGTTAATATTGATAATCTCTCGAGAACCAGCAAGTTTTCTCACTAAAATATATAATACTTACGTTTTGCAAAGTGCTAATACGCCAGCATCGCATTCGCGATACTTTAAACACAAACTCCTGCTCTTCTTCGGATGATAAAACGCGCAAGTTCAATTCATTTCCACCTATAGCAAGTAATATTCTCGAACCATGTTGGGGATAATCACAATAGCATGGCGCAAATTGTACGTAGCCATAGTATTTTAAATAACGTGCTACATTCACATACTGAAATAACAAACACGCAAGCGAAATTACTTAAAAGTTTCATCGATTTTTCGCAATAAACGTACTTCTTTCGTGTTCTCGGATCTTTGCAAATTTTCCAAGTGATGCTGCACTTCCTTGGTAACTGGAATCCACTTGCTGCGAATTTCCGCAGCCGTTTGAACATACAGTAAATTCAGAGCCACTGGATCGTTTAATAGCTCAAGATCGTACGTTGTATCCCAGTAACTTTTTCTGAGAACAATTACTGCACCCATAGAACTCATATATTTGTATGTTATAAATGGTGATTCAAAATCTTGTAATTTTCGCAATACTAAAAAAGACAGTGCATATATTAAAAGAAGTACAATATAAATATATGTATATTTCTAATAAATTTCATTATAAAAGTGCATATACTTACTTTTGATACTACCAGACAATTCATCTTGTATAATAATAAATAGTGCAAAATGAGAATAATATTTCTCTACTAACTTTATATCTTTATATATTTTCTACAGAAAAAAACAAGCATTTTAATAATTATATCATGCATCTATCTTTAAAATGTCTTTTCATATTAATTGATTAAGAATAATACCTTTAAAACTTCACCAGAGTGTTCATCCGTGGAAACGTTTAACGAAATTTTAAATCCATCCATAAGGAATATATCTAAAGTTTCGTTCTGAGACAGGCCACCTATAGTCTCTTGTTGAGCGTTTAATAAAAATCCATTTAGAATCTCGGAATTATTTACAGCTATATTCTGACCGATTGACTGAATATATTTTTCTAAAGCTAGCCGTCGTTCTTCTTGCTGACTGACAGTCAAAGGAAAGAGTTTCTTTGGAGGAAATATAGGTAGTGATGTGTCAAGATCCTTACACAATTGTACATGCAAATTGTGCAGTTGCTTATATCTCACAGTACAATGAAATAATCCATTGATGTGAATATTATAACTCTATAATTTGAAAGATATAAAATATTATATAAACATTTAACTAAATAAAACGAACAATAAAATATAATATGAACACTCACAATATATGCATTCCCAGCACCGTCAATAAATTCCTGAGTATCTGGTATAGAAAAATGCATCTTGATGTTTAGTGGAAGATAGAAATCATATCATCTAAAGCAAAGTTTATTATTTCTTTATATCTTCATCATCATAGCAGCATCTGTGAAGATGAAGCATTTGAAGTAAAATTTTTCAAATTTTTAGATTTGCTAAAATAAAAACTACATCTAATTTTCTATGTGCAAGCCATCGTTCACTATTGAGCAACGTTTCTGAATAAATAAGAGGCACTGATTCATTCCACGTCCGTTCAAATGTATTTTACATTAAAAAATAACTCAGATGTGGAAAGCAATGCTCTAATAATTTCGAAGCTATTATAGGTACACAACTTAACAAAACATCTCCCGGATAAGAACTTCATATTGACATTTCTCGTGCTATCACGCACGTTTCCGTACTCACATATTGCTGTACGACTTTCGTCGTTTGCGGCTCCACATATGTGACAGTGGACTTAATCGGCTATACACGCCCACTCGTGCATTATGTTTCACGCGATTATTATTACTGACACGCATTTGAATCTCCCGACGGGCCGTTGTTAGCCCGGTTAGCCCAGAATGGAGACGCGGCTCCATGAAATCGTAATGGAGAGCATATAACGGACACAATCAAACATTAAGCTCGAGAACATACTAGAGTATGGCACAGTCAGCACAGTGAACAGTGACGCTAGATTTGAGACGCAAGCAGCAAGCAGCAAGCAGCATGAGAGAGGGAATACTGCACACGTGCATAAGCCACGTACATGTGAGCTCCGCTAATCTACATATATTACATATATATATAACGCCAGAAAGGCGCCATTTTCGCCGGAATTTTATGAAATTGTAACAGGAACACATGATGACGTACTTACTCGTAACAGCGCTATCTATTGATTAGCTAAAGCAACATAATGACTGTACATGATGGTAAGTGTACCGACTGTACTTGAGTAAGCTCCTATATCATCATGTGTTCCTGATACTCCTGTTATAATTTCTTAAAATCTCGGCTCAAATGGAGCGTTTCTAAAATGGCCGTTCCAGCGAGTAAGCTGAATGTTTCTACATGCTTCTGGGTTACTTTTGACAGTGTTGGGATGCTCGTGAAATACTTAAATAATTAAAACGTCTCTTTTAAAATTTTTGCAAAGTTTTTTGTTGCAAAATTCAAAACGCCAATTGTTCAAGAAATTAAAAGTGTTTTTTAGGACGTTTTTAAGACATCCTAAAGATGTCTTTTTTTAGGACGTTCTGAAGATGTTTGTTTGTTTTTTTTTTTTAAGAATTGGTTCTTGAGAAGGAAATTGTATAAGGAAATTAATCAATCCGATTCCTTATACATATGCTTATGCGCTATGCATTGTTCGTCTGAATATATCCTTACTGCCATTACGGTTTAGTAGTTTATGCGGGGCCGCGTTTCCATTCTGACATCGTTCATTGTTCATCGGTATTCCTGTGCCCGATGCGTCGAATGTGATCGTGTGGTCAGGAATCGTTTGCTGCGATATTTTCTGTGAATTTAATACATGTTTTTGACAATCGTGTAATACCGTGACGAAATTTTGTATTTTATGAAAATAGCAATTGTTTACAATAGTGGAGTTATCGACAAATGTGCTGATTAATCAAATTATTTTGACTTCCAATTTCGTTGATATCTATTAATATTCAATGCTATATATTTCATTGAATGGACTCAAGATTTTATGACGGAGATTTGTAATACTCCAATTGTATGTTTAAATCTATCTTGATGGCAGTCAATTTTAGATTAATCTGATTTGTGCCACTTTTTTAGTCTATTATCGACACTTTTAGGTTAGATTATATCCTAGTAGAAATGGCGGATAAAGCTATGATGAAGGTACAATTTTTTACATATATTTTGTATTTATAAATCTATATTTATATTTATATTTGTTCCATATGTTTGACCTTATAATTTACAGCAAATTGCCGAGCAAAAGCTCAAGGCTTTCTCCATTGGCACAATGGGCAAGCGGCCGTTAAGTAAAAAAGAATTGGAAGAGCAACGTAAAAAAGAACAGGAGCAAGCGGCTGCTCAAGTAAATAGAATACTGCATATGACTATTGTTTTTTTTTTTTACTTATCAACTATTCTGTAATATTGTGCTGTGTGTAGGCATTTGAAGAGTTTGTGGCAACATTTCAAGAAACACCTAGTAAAACAACTAGCAAGGTTTGGGTCAAGGCAGGGACATATGATGCAGGCAAGAGACGTAAGTATAGAATTTACAATTATGTGTAAATTCAATTATTTTTTATATAATTAATTAAAAAATTATTTTACAGAGGAGGACACGAGAGAGAAAGGAAAGCTTTATAAACCGCAATCAAAAATCTCGGAATTGGTTGACAACAGATCATCAGCTGAACAGGCTCAAGAATATGCAAGATTACTTGGATCGAATGAAAGAAAATTAGATAGGCTAGGCAAAAAGAAGAAAGAAGGTGAAAAGAAGAAGAGTAATCTTGAATTGTTCAAAGAAGAACTGAAAATGATACAAGAGGAACGTGAAGAAAGGCATAAGTATAAGGGTGTAGTGAAAACAGTAATATCTGCTCAATCTGAAGATCCAATGATGGCTGCTTTAAAATGCGTGGAAGGTATATATAATAATAGATAATTACTTTGGACATAGTTATTCGGTTATATTATTTGGCATGCCATAAAGTTTATATTGTAATAAAATGTGAGAGTATATATTTATTACAATAGCATTTAAATCTTTAGTATATATTATAACTGCAGTAGGTAATAAGTCCTCATTTCCGGATTCGCAAAAGGCAAATCTGCATAACTTCGTTGATGATCCCCGTCTATTAGCCCTGATATATGAGGGTAACCATTATCCTTCCATATCTTTTTCCTTGCCATCTTTTTTCGTCTTATGATTGCAGGAAATGTTGAAAAATTTTTGTCTTACAGATGGCTCGTTTGATAATGGCGATCCAAACACCACAAATTTATATCTGGGAAATTTGAATCCAAAAGTAAAATATCTTAACGTTATTGTTGTAGCATTAGTGCTGTAATACAATGCTGTGATACAATAATTATCCCAATTTCTTTTACAGATCACAGAACAGCAATTGATGGAAATATTTGGTAAATTTGGCCCACTAGCTAGTATAAAAATAATGTGGCCGCGTAGCGACGAAGAAAAAGCTAGACAAAGGAATTGCGGCTTTGTTGCATTCATGAGTCGTAAAGATGGCGAACGTGCGTTAAAAAATCTGAATGGTGAGAATATAATGTATAAAAGTACTTAATAGATATAAGTTGTTTATATTACATAAAAAGCTCTTTTTTTTGCAGTGGGTTTGTTCAAGTATTTTGTTTTTCACAAACATTCTCTTAACGAATGCACAACCATTATATTTTTCTGCCTAGACATTCATTATTTTTTTAACTACCATAATTTGCAATTGATTTATGATGAGAATACTAAACGTGTTATCTCAATATGATTTAACAGGTCGCGACATAATGCAGTATGAAATGAAGTTGGGCTGGGGAAAAAGTGTACCGATTCCGCCTTATCCAATTTATATTCCGCCGGCTTTGATGGAGATCACGCAGCCACCGCCTCCGTCTGGTCTTCCATTTAACGCTCAACCACATCGTCGCGACAGACACAAGGTATACGAAACAAAGCATTTGAGAAGCGCAATTAATAAAATGCTCAGTTATTTGTTTAAACAATTTCGTTTCTTTCTTAACATTACCCTCGAGAACAATCTCGTTCCGAATATTTATTAATCGGTTGCATATTTTTCTTTATCGCAGAATTATATATGTTGATCTCGTTATTGTAGGATTTGAAAAGGTATCTTTTATCAAACAGTAGTTAGTAAGCAAGTGAGCGCGTGATAGACATATTATATTGAATAAAATTTAGTACACTATTTTTTGTTTAATTATTGATTCAACATTATTAATATATTCAACATTTTTGAATTGACTTGAATCGATTAGATTTGATAGGTGTGCGACATCAATACATTTGTTTTATAATGATCTAACAAAATATCAAATAAAATCGTTGCGTAATGAATAATAATGTACTTTTTTCCATGCGGTTGACGTAATAATACGTCACGAATAATGATTAATGATAAATTGTCATAAAAACATTTTTGCTAATTTACACTGGAATTGTATAACCATATTTGAAACATAATCTCAGATACCACGTATTCGCAACCTCCAGAGCGCGGACCCGCAGGAAAAGGAAAACTTTGAAAAGGTAAAATTATTCCTCTGCACCATTCAACACATTTAATAGCTTGATTTAGATATTTAAACTTAGTGAGCTAGTTTCTATTTCTCTTTTAATTGTCTTTCTTCTCTATTTTTACGGATAATTAAGAATTGTTATTTATACAAATTCGTATAAATATATGTATATATATAAAAAAAAAACTTGAAGGTAATGTTCTAAGTACATAAAATTGGTAAGTTCTTTATAGAGCACAAACGTTTCACTTGTAAAGAAAAGAAAAAAAAAAAAACCGTTGCACTAGTGATAAAGTAGGAACGAGTATACACCTGTTTTTTCGTTATGAATTCTTTCATAATTATTTAAAACACAAGTCTAATTAAGTTTACAAATTGTGTTAATTTGTTGGCGACCATTCGTGGATTACACATTTTGGCATTTGGGATCACCCTGTCGCCTATCACTGTTGCACTGTGGACTGTCAGGTTTTGCAGAATGCTGTTGTCAAAGTGGTTATACCAACAGAAAGGTATTTGTTGATTTTAATATTATGACAGATCTATAAGTAAGTATGTAAAACTATGAAGAATATTTGTGTGAGTCATGCTTCTGTTGAATGAGATATTTTGTATCAATGAGGGTCGATACAAATCCATACTTAATTGAGTCGTGCGTTATAGGAATTTAGTCATGTTAATACATAGAATGGTGGAATTTGTAATCCGAGAAGGACCGATGTTCGAAGCGATGATTATGAACAGGGAATTGAATAATCCAATGTTTAGGTACGTACATATCTTATCACATATATCTTATCACACGCACACATTCTTTATAAGATTGACTTCTTTTTGACTGAGCCGAACAATGTTTTTATGTTTAGATTTCTGTTTGAAAATTATTCTCCTGCGCACACTTATTACCGCTGGAAACTATACTCTATTTTACAAGGGGACGGGCAGAAGGAATGGCACATCGACGACTTTAGAATGTTCAAAGGCGGAAGTGTGTGGAGGCCACCGCCAATCAATCCGTGGACGCAGGGCATGCCAGACGAATTAATAGAAATGGAAGAAAGACAAGAGCCTAGAAGGGGTAGTCTTTCGAACAGGTAAAGAACAGTGCGAAATTATTATTCGCATAATGTGCGGGATACATTAAGCTACAACCGAACCCAATTGTCTACGAAGTGTCATAGCTGTGCGAGAAGTATATATATATGTTGATCTTTTCAAACGTGTTCTATTTCTTCATAGTCAGCGAGATCGTTTAGAAGATTTATTGCGAAACATATCACCTGAAAGAATAAAAGTTGCGGAAGCAATGGTATTTTGTATAGAACATGCCGAAGCAGCAGAGGAGATTTGTGATTGTATTTCAGAGTCATTGTCAATACTGCAAACTCCTGTGAATAAGAAAATAGCAAGATTATACTTGATATCTGATATATTGCACAACTGTGGAGTTAAAGTGACTAACGCCACTATTTATAGAAAGGCGTAAGTGATATTTGAAGAGAATTAAAAAGGTGCATAAAGATATATACAGTATTAATTTTATACCTATTCATCTTGCAGATTTGAGACACGTCTTCTGGATATTTTCAGCGAAGTTCATCAAGCGTATAAACAGTTTGACAGTAGACTGAAGGCGGAAGGATTCAAAGTTCGTGTTATGCGAATGTTCAGAGCATGGGAAGATTGGACTGTGTATCCGAGAGACTTTCTCGTCAAATTACAGAATACCTTCTTGGGGCTCGTCTTGGTAAGTTTAATCTATAAAATATCTGAAGATTCTCTCTCTTTGTGCAATGCAATATTATATATCCCTCTTTAAGATGGATGAACCTGAGCCAGAGAACGATGAGGATATCGACGGCGCGCCATTGTCCGATGTCGATGGCGATGGTACTGAAGATTTGGACGGAATACCCCTCGATGGTGCTGCTTTGCTGAAAGGTGCCATGAAGCATGGCCTCACGCCACAACCGACTCCAAATTATGACGATATCGATGGAGTGCCCAGTACGTATGCGTTCCCAAAATAAATGCATACATGTAGTTCCACGTACATAAAATATATTTATATGAATTGTCATACTTTTGCCACAGTGGATGAAGACATCGATGGAGTTCCAATGGACGACGACGACAGCGCAAACATGAGAAAAGACGATGAGAAAAAATCGGCAATGCCAGCTGGATTCGTTCCTTCGCGATGGGAAACTGTTGATCCTGATCAGGTTTCAAAATGCATTTCTTTCGTAAATTAAATAATAACATTTTCCTTCCGATCATGTATTTATGCATCGATTTTATTTAGGTGGAAGCGCAAGCGATGACCACCAGCAAGTGGGAAGAGTTGGGCCAAAATGAAGATTCCAATTCTCAAGATACCAGTATGGATTCCAGGTAAAACACACGCATGCCACGTGACAATTTTTATCTAACGGGTTTGTGAAAAAATTATTTTTCCACTAATCTCAATTTTGAAAACAAAATCACTTTCCCATCGATTTAATAAATATCAAAATGTCTATGCAAATTATTTTAACAGCGGCAGGGATTACAACGAAGAAAGACGAAACAGATTGCGTGAGATTGAAGTAAAGATTATGCAGTACCAAGATGAATTGGAAAGTGGCAGGAGAACGTTGAAGTCTGGTATGACGATACAAGCACAAGTGGAGCACTATAGAAAGAAGCTTATAAGAAAGGTAAAACTAACTTGATAAACATTTGTACTAACATGTGTAATAAAATTATAATAAATATACTTATACAGAGCGAGAGAGAAATGAAGGATATAAAGAGCGAAGAGCGAGATGATGACAAGCGAAGGGAGAAGAAGCGAAGTCGTAGCACGACGCCGGAATCTCCGACTCACAGCTACAGAGATCGAAGACGCTCGTCAAGCCCAAAAGTTGCAAGATATAGGTTAGTGTATTTTCTCAGATTCACACTTTTTTTTTTAAATCATGGGAACATATTAAGGCACAATTTTTAATACGACTTCCGATATTCTGTCTCGTATGGAATGCTGTTCACTTCGACATGTAACTTATTTGTGAAATAATGGCGCATTAAATGATTCTACTTATACTACTCTTTCTTGATTTACAGATCGCGCAGTAGGTCGCCTCGGTCCAAACGCAGGTCAAGATCACCGTACAAGAAACGTGTGCCAGTCACTCCATCTCCTCCTCGCATTCGGCGCACGCCATCGCCTTCTTTTTCTTCGAACAGAGGATCACGCAGATCGCCTGTTAACGAGCGTTGTGACAGGAAAAGACGTAGATCACCCTCCTTGTCGCCCCCGCCGCCTCCACGTACTTCCTCTAAACATAGAGCCTGTAGTCCGCCTTCTCCTTCCTCACGTAAGCACAGACACAAGCATAAATATTAAATCACCGTTATCAGAATTACTTTTTCCACAGGACTATTAAGACATTGTTTTAGATTACATAACATTTACTATATATCTTGCGATGCGTTACATTCGTAGACACGCATTAATATGACAATGAAAATAAGAAGTTAATCTCTCGATGATTGTTTCTTCTCGATATACCTAACTTGTCTATATTTTCAGGAAGTTTCAAGTAAATTTCTTATTGTTTAGTTTTATTAAAGTAAAACTTTTATCTTTTACACTGTAAGATATTTGTACACAATGTTTTCTGCTGAATACGATACTTAAAACAGCGCACATAACGTGCAATTCATTTAATACCTGAAATATTAAATACATTCTCGAAAGGAAAACGTATATGTATATACTAATTATAAAGTATGAAAAATAGAATGGTCTTCGTGAAATTTATGCAGAAAATTCTCATTATGCTCTTTAAGCTTTGAAATCTTCACGCTCTGAAAATTTTCAGTCTTGAGTGAAATAATCTTATATGTATAAAAAAAAAAAAAAATTACTTTTTTTGCGTTGTAAACATTTCGAATAAATCTTTATATAAAAAAATATATTTTATCTTTACATTTTTCAATCTTTTTAAAAAAGGCAGGGATATATTAATTGCTATGTATCATACTATGTTTTATCATAGTTTATTAACTTTTAAACAGTTGCGAGATATGATGATAAATTAAATTCATTTTAATGCATGCTATATCAGTCATTCTTATAAATGTCGAATGTCTTTGGCACATTTCATTTTTTGGTATATGTATATTATTAATTGAGCCTTAACAAAATCGAGATATTTCGAACTGTTACATTGTGCGCAACAAACGGAAAACAATTAAATAATAAATTAAAAATGAAGAATAAAGGAAGAATGATTCTCTCATATCATATTCTAATTTTTTTAACTACAAATCACACATCACGTTAATAATTTGCAATACAAATATAACATTATTTGTTGAGAAGTGGTAACAGTTTAGTTTGAGAAGAGAAGTGTTTATCAAAATTGACTTACTATAACACGTTATCTTAATTGTAAAATTCTTTATCAATTTGAAGTTCTACAGAATCATTTTCTTCATAGACAATTATGTCATCTATATTTGATATATTATTTAAAGCCTTATCACTATTGGATTGACTGCTGTCTGATTGCTTCGTTTCTATTTTTGTCTGTTGAATAGGTCTTTTTGCTTGAGATTCCACATGTAAGTCCTTAACTGCTTTAACACCTGTTTAGAAAGTAATAGTTTAGTGAGAATTACGCAAAACGATACATATATTTATTTAACATAATTCACAAACATTCTTATAATGAACTTCTTACATAGCTGAAATCATTTAATGGATTAAATGAAAAGAATGATTATTGCGATTATAAGATCCTCCATGCTCATTTTAATCGTATCTTACATCTGCCAAATTTTAAATGATTTATAATTGAGAAATAGTGATGTTTAATAATTGTGATGGCAACAAAGTATTTTACAGAACTATAATACATACCAATTTCTATTATTTAATAAATATAAACGATATTGTGTTAAGTACTTTAAAATAAAAAAGAATATACACAGTATATATGTCTGAAAAATAACGGGATTGATGCTATATTAATTCAAACACTAATCGTGTGTATAAAAATCATTTATTTCAAAGCATGTCCCATCAATGCAGTGTCGAGTAGATCAATGCGTAAATAGCTTTCTGCAGGTCTGTTTTCGGAATCGCTTCGAGAATCCTTATCATGATTGTTCGGATGCCTAGCCACTAATTATCAGTACGTTTACACAAAAAAAAAAAAATTAATCGCGTTATTTTTCAGACATATTGTGTATTAAAAGTTCTATTTCTATATGATACATACACACATACAAAAGCACGTACGCACGCACACGCATACACGCACGCATGCATTTAAAATATACATTGTATATTACTTAATTTATTATTTACGTTTCCACTGTGGAATTTCATCTTCCTCCTCTTCTTCTTCCTCTTCTTCCTCCTCCTCCTCCTCTTCCTCCTCCTCTTCTTCTTCCTCCTCAGCTTCACTGTCTTGTGGGGTGGGTAATTTTCCATATTTTGCTTCAAGCTTAGCTATTAATTCTGAATCATCAACATTCTCGATTTCCTCATCTTCTTCCTCCTCTTCTTCTTCTTCCTCCTCTTCCTCTTCCTCTTCTTCTTCCTTACCTTCATCTTCTTCTACTTGCTTTTTATTGCACTCTTCCACCCTGGAAACACGCTCGCCTGCTGATGTTTTTAATTCATAATCTTCTTCCTCTTCCTCAGATGATATTACTTTTGATTGATCCCGACTAGTATCGATTTCTAGTAGAAAAATTTAAAGAGATAAATCTGTGAAATATACAGTTTATCAATGAGATACACATATTATTAACTACACCTTCTTTAGCTGTGTTTCGAGTTGATTTTACTTGTGCTGCTTTATCTTGTGGAGTTAGTTTCTTTACGTCGGTCAAGGAAACATTTTCTTCTCGCAATTTATTGTATTTAGATTTCAAGTCTTCATAAGTTTTTACTTGTGCTTCTACAGATGCTTTGCTCCCTGCTTTCTCAGCTGATTTAATTACTTGCTTAATATGAGGGGGCGGAACTATTGTATTACGTCTTGATAGATCAGGCGTGTCAACTGAAAAATAGAGTCACTCATTATTCTACAATTGTGAATAAATTCAAAACAAGTATAATAAACTATTAATTCTAAAGTTATTTTTGAAACGTACTAAATAAATAAATAAATAAATTTAATTTAATTTAATTTATTTGTTTATAATAATTTATTATATGTTATAAATTTACTTCCACATTTATGTATTATAATTTTACTTATATCTAAATTACTTACCTGTTAAAAATCCCAATTTAATCCTTTCAATTGCAGAGCATATAATAATATATTGTTAGACAATTAATATCTAAGTAATCTTTTCTTTCTACTTACGTTAAATGCTATAAAAATGTGTGTCGATATAAGATAATGTGTTTAATAAAAAATTTACCATTGTTCCATCGTCTAACGAGAACAAAATGCGCAGCAACGACAAGTGCAACGCCAATCCCGAATTTCACAGCCACTGCAACCACCATATGTTATTTCTGATTGTTACTTTGTTCACTATAGAAAAGTAATTAATGTAAAAGCAGCGATATCTTTTTTTTTCTTTTATTCTTATATGTAGCTGATGCTTATATTATATTTATTCTTATGTTATATTATTTATCGAGTTAAACAAAAGAGCATGGAGGATCACATACATTTATAATTCACGTCATGTCATTATTTAAAAATTCTTTTGTCGCAAATTACGTTTACTCACCGCTAGTGGATTCTTCTTCAATCTCCTCTTCTTCGGGCTCATTATCTGCATCGTTTATGTCTTCTTCAGATTCTTCGCCTTCTATCTAGTTAAAAAGCATTGAACTTTTAACGACAAAAATGTCCTTAATATGAAGCAATTAACATTTGAAAAGAATTAGATTATAAATGTGATTGATTAGAATATATATAAAGATAATAATACGTACCTCTTCTAGAGGTTCAGCGCTATCGTCCATCTCGTTAACGCCAGGTATACCTGTGAACTCCTCAGATACGTCATTTTTCTCTTCCTCGGAATTATCGGTTATTTCTGTATCATCATCGAGCTCCACATCGAAATCATCCGGTATATTACTTTCTTCGTCATCTTCATCTCCATTTGTTTCATCAATTTCTTCCAATATACCGGTATCTTGGCCATCATCATCTTCTCCTTCATCAATACCTTCATCTTCTTCTTGATCCTCTTGACTTCCACCTTCTAAAGGCATCATTTTTATGAAAAAAAAATGTAAAACATTTTTATGTTTCGCAAATCACTTACCATCTGCCTCTTCGACTTCTGCACTATTTTCTTGTCCCTCTTCCTCTTCTTGTTCCTCCTCTTCCTCTTCTTCTTCTTGCTGTCCCTCTTCATCGTCTTCTTCTGTTTCTTCTATCTCTTCGTCTTCTTCTTCGCCAATTCCTTCATCCTCTTCAGCACTTTGTTCTATACTTTTTTCTTCTTCTCTTTCTTCTTTCTCAACTTCTGTCGATTCTTCCTCGTCGTGGCCTTCTTCATCCTTCGATTCCTCCTCTTCTGCTGCTTCTTCCTGGTCGTGCGATGCATCGTCGTGATCAGGCGATGTATCATCTACCCAGCCTTCAAATATACTCGCCCACTGCGATGACGCTACTGGTATATCAACTTAAAATATAAAATGTATCATCAAAATATTATATCAAAGTTTTTTCCTTAAATTTTAATTGCCATATATTTGATGGAAATATTTTTTTTTTTTTATTTACCATCTGTAGTCCCTCTGTGTTCGAAGATTATTAAACCAATCAATCCAACGAGAGCCGCCAGTAAAACAAAAAATATAATTCGCGCACACCAATGTCCACCCGTGCTGCTTTCTTTATAAATATGAATAGTAACATTTTCGGTAGACGTATCGGCTGGACTAATCAAAGTAGGCGGTGGGGTGCCAGTATCTTCATCATCTAAACATAATATAACAAATTAAAGTGCTTGAATTATTAATAACGCTCTCATACATAATGCACAATTGAAACAAAATCGTGCCACTGAAAATACTGTTATTCTTTGAAAAAGTGTAAACAACAAGCGACATCAAATATAGTACATGCTCTAATTTTATATACAGTTTAGATATGTAAAATGATGAGAAAATATGATTCTTTCGGTTCAAAGTTTAGAATTGACATTTGTATAGAAATAAAAAATCCAATAATCATAAATATAAGTAATTCATTGTTGTAATTAAATTTTAATTGAGTCTTTTGATGAGTAAATTGGATATTATAAAACCTAGAAAATAGATGCAACACGTACACAAACAGAAAGATGCGTACAATTTATAGATAACTTAACGAGAAATGCTTTTAGACTGGATAATACAGTTTCATCTATTTTTGAAAGGTAGGTTGGCCTGAACTTCTAAAACCCACATTTTCTATCTTAAGTAACTTTGCCAAACTTTCTTGGAGCGCATGAAACATTTTACATATCTAATGAGAGCTGTACTTGTGAACAGTTTAATGTCGTATCAACTAGCAACTCAGTGCTCGTTTAATATCATCCGATATTGATCTAGGATTACTATTTGAAAAAAAAACGTGTGTATAATATTTCGACATCAATCAATGTTCCAAAGAACGATTCTAAGTATACAATATTAATCTTATGAAACGGTGAGACATAAAGATTGTACATTGTAATTAATGGTACAATTACGCATTGTGTATTCGAAATTGGAAATGGCAATTTAAGCGCGACAAGCGTTTGTTACTATAAATATATTTCTTATGACGGTCTTCACAAGATGGATATTTCAGATGAACGCGACTTATATAAAGTGAATCAAAATTGAGATAATATATATGTCATGCCTTGCATGATCGCCCAGCAAGCAAGCTACAATGCACGGATATTTTTGGAATCTAATGGAGGATCGTAAGAATAATATTGCATTATGTACACTCGCAACATTATCGTTCCGTATCAGGCCGTTGCGTTTCAGGACGGGACGTTGCAGCGATTAATAAATCCGCAAACATAAAAACACTCGAAATCGTGTAACGCGATGCGTCGCGCGCTTAAAGAGCGGAGAGCGAAGCGTAATTCTGATCGATATTTCCTGAAAACAAAAGTAGTGTTATGTTAAACTGCAACGCGTACTTATGACGATAAAAATAAAGAAAACAAACGTCGCTAAAAATATCGTACAGCCATGGGATTCGTGTTACGAAAGAGCGATGTCAAATGCGCTCGCATGTACTATCCAGTCTCTCTTTACCTTTTTTCCGCCGTTTTTCCTTCCGCTTTCTTGGCTGCACATCGCCGGACATTCTTCGGGAGGTAAACGTTTCTTCGAGTGCCGTTGAGCGTCTCGAAGAATTTGAATTTTCAAACGTCGCACACTCCGCCGCACCACTCTACAAAAATTTGATTTACGGATGGTGGATCAATGCTGCGTGTGCGAAAAACCCTATGCGATTTCGTGACGTCATTAGCGCGTCATGTGCCATCTGTGAATATTTTCCATCATTCTTTAGATCATTGCACTGATCGATATTATCAATAACTTTAATCGATAAAACAAATTGACGAAACTCAGTTTTATCGATGTACATAAATTTTTAAATTGTATCAGTTGCTACTTATCAGCATTCTATCATATCAATAAATATCATTATACTTACTTGCATTTTAGTTTAATAAAAATTATATTAAGTTATTTTTTAGAAAACATTGCATATTATTATACTATTTTGTTCAGAATTATTTTACATTTTTGTAAACTATTATTTAAAGTGTATTTTTTCATATCCAAGTATTTTTGCATCAAAAATAATTTCTTATTATTTTTCATAGATATTATCTTTCTTCAATAATAGCTCATTATTATAATCAATATAAAATGTCAAATACATTAGATATTAGAGAAGTATGGGCCTCAATAAATTTAGAGACACTGACATCTAAAACAAATAAACATTAATTATATTAGAGGACATTTTATTTATTGCAGAAAACATATGTACAATATTAAAATATACGGAGGGTATATAATACAGAGCGTTAACACTAATATTCTTGATTTCAATTAAATAATCTATTATATCTCTCTAATGCTCTGCGGATTTAAGAGAAATATTTTTGGGTCCTCGACATATTTTAAGGCACGGTCTATGCTAAGGTTCTCTACAAGATAACAGTTACTTGGTGAACACAACGAAAGAGTATATAAAAGTGTTATTAAATTATTAATACAATAAAATTAATATAAATAATACCGTTCATAAGTAGAATTACCAAGTGTCTGCATTGAACTTCCAAAAACGCTACGAGATGATTCAATGCAGTATTGTAAGATTCTCCAAATAATATTTGATCATCTGTGAATCACATGTAATGATCTATCGTGGAACTTATTTTTCAATATTTCGAGTTTTCGTGCAAAAAAATTCCATAACAGATCTTTCTGATTGACACACAATAACGTAAGCATAAACTTTTTCATTCGCTGTTGCTAATGCGCAAGTTATATTAAATTTCTAATCTGGAAATGCAATGCAGAATTAACAATACTATTTAGAAGACGAGAGAGAACACAATGTTAAATCCTTAGAATGAAAACTTGCTGCAACTGTAACAATAAACAATCGATTTAACAACCGATTATATAAGCAACGTTACACCTTCATATTTTCAAGTACAAGGTACTTGGAACATTAACTTTAGATGAATTATAATTGACTCGATTGAGTTTCACTTTGAGGATGTTACTTGTATTTCTCTATACAATATAATCGTATGAAAGGAAAGAGGAATCTTCTATATAATAAACTAACATCATGTAAAATTGTTCATCAATTTGTGTCTAATACTTTTACTTAATAATTTACGCAACATTAGCTTCTCTGCATTGAATAGCAAGATAATTCTATACACACAAAGGCCTTTGCATGGATATGTTAAGTTTCCAAACTAGGTATCCTAATCGCTCAATATTTAGATAATTCAACTATTTCATAAACGATTTGATTTGTCTACGGATTCACTAAAATTATCATCTTAGATCTTAAGCCTAGCAAGTAGATAAAAATGTTGAATGGAGATCTATTTTCTACAAATGGAAAAGAGAATTCTGTACACTGTACATCTAATATTTGTAAATTGTATAATATCTGCGTTATATAATTATTGAATTGTAACGATAGCTGTACACTTTCTTCTTTAACAATTGGCTTTTCTTATTACTTTGTTATTGTGTCAGTTCACTACTAGAATGGAGGGATTGTAGTTATATAATATTAGTATGGCTTTTGTTTCACATACGAGATAACATTTCGAAACGTATAATTTCCGTAGTTTTCGCAATTTCGTGTATATATTATAAACCGCTGTAGTATAAGTATAATACAAAAGTAACATTTTCAGTTGAAGCCGAACAAATTGACATTTCTACATGTAATGTAATCATCGTTATACTTCATCAGATTATGAAAAACGTTTTTAGATATATACACGCGTGCACTCACACATTCTTACTCTCTCTCTCTCTTTCTTCCCATCTTTCTCTCCAATTTTATTTAAATAATTACAAATCATTGCAACAGAAACAAGATATTGTCAACACTTTTCAGACTTGCTCTGAAAAAATTATAAGAAACTAAATTTTTTACATAAATATATGTATAATGTGTGTGTATTTATCATTTTTATATTAATTGATTGCTTCACACAAAGAATTAGCTATATTAATAAAAAAGATTGGTACTTGACGCAAACGTTATGTATACATTGCATGTTAACATTTTCTAAAAAACGTTTTAAAAGAATAAAACAGTAATTGTTATCGATAGCAATCTACAATCATTATTAACTGTAGTTATCCAATTAAGGATAATATAGATGTATAGTCCTTTAATAAATGCCGAATATCTAAAAATATCTAAAAATCTAAAGATTATAAATTAATTATGATATATTTCGTAAAAAATTTGTAGCTTAGGTTATCATGAATGCTGATTACATACTATCACAGGAAATCGATCAAATATTCATTCAATATATAATCAATATATAATCAATTCTAATCATACAATATATGAACACCGTGAAAGCAAAACATTAAACTAATATTCACCAACAATTTAAAATTGCAAAGATCTTTTTGTTGCACATATTTTGTCTCCAGCAAAGATTAGCAGATCTAATTTTTCTATATCTTCAACAATTTTGAGTTTATGTAAAAGTATATATAGAGTACCCAGTAAACAAAATGTTAGCAGTATGCTAGCAGATTCGATTTGGCATCAACTGTCCATATTAAGTTTATGTTCTGCTAACTGAATCTGCTGACATAATCTGACAGCATATTGACGGGTCTGGCCTGAGCAGAGTCTATCACTAATTTGCTATCATATTCTGTTAGTAGACTGTGTCAGATTTTTACTGACGTTCTGCCAACAAAATTAGTAGGACATACTTTTGTAAAATGTATTTTTCGATAAATTTAGCTATCTGAGATAGTTTGTAAAATATAACATTATTAATATACATTCTGAAATAAATGTAAATTTAAATTGTTTTAACAAAAGAAAAAAAAAACTTAAAATGGTAGATGCAGTAAAAAATACTTTTATGTGTTTAAGTCTGTAAAAGCAAATTTACTCATTTTAGTGATAATAGATCTTTTCTATATTTTCCACTTTAACTGAATTTGCATATATAATATTATTGCAATAAATATATTTTAAAATTTTTAAAAATTTTAATTAAAAAATAATTAAATTTATTCAACGATAACAGGCATTTCTTCAATTTTGTCTTTTATATAAATTTGTAGTATAATGATATATATTATAAATATCGATTATTGAAATTGGATAATTAATAGAGAAATATGCAGAAATTGTGCTAAAATTTATGGAATTATGTATTAATCAAAGGTAACAATAATTATATTCAAGGTTAAATTAATTTTTCTATAATATAATAATTGTTATATAACATTACATAAACCTAACAATGAGTTTACATTAGCGAGAACTCGACTTTTCAAAGAATGAGATTACAAAATTGTGCAATTAACACAGCCAGTGTCATGTTTTATGCACATATATGTTTAATATATCGAAAAATGAGGTGAAAATAAATAAATAATAAATAGTAGAGATTTCTGTGGTGACAAAATGTTACGTTCTGCACAGCATGGTAACAAACCAAAAGGTACATTAAATTACATTCTGTTACACAACTTCCTCTTATTTATACAATATCCGTGAAATAAATTGAAGCAACTCATTGCAAAATGCAGACAACAGAGAAAAACTATCTCCAGCAGCAGACTTATTAATTTACATAATAAAAATAGACATAATCTTATTTATAATATAGATAAAAAAATAGCCTCACCTACAAAGAGGCGAGGCTGCACTGCTTTAAAAAAAAAAAAAAAAAAAAACCGACTAATGTAAATCCGTCGTAAATTTATCTTTTTAAAAATTTATAGGAACGTGCAACTTGTATTTGTACATCATAGATAAATTAATGATTGCCACGCTCACTCATTGAGTTGCAAGATATGTCAGGAGCATCATCTTTTAATCGTCTCGTCAACGTACATTCATCTAATGCTCTAGTGTTGTCATAATTACCCAATTTCCGCGACAATGTACCTGATAGATTAATACTATCTGCTGTCAATAGACTGGTGTTATCTAGCCTTTTATTATTTTCCATATTTTCGTTACCGTTTCTTTCCGATTTGTCAGATCTTAATGTATTCTTTAAGCTATGATCGAATTTTCTGAGATCATTTTGGATACTTTTAATAGTATCGCTGTTATTTTCATATCCCCGCAATAAGTTGCTCTCGTTTTCATACCTACGATTAATGGAGTCAGAATCAAGACACTTCCTGAACGTATCGTCGTATCTTTGACTGTCGACAATTCTTCTAGAGAATCCCGTGTCATAATGTTCCATCTCTATGCATCGTTGATTTAGACCGTCCATTTCGTACGTCCGCTTCGATAACTGATTATCAAATCCTGCTCTACTAGCTAAGTGGAGGTAGTTGTCATCACCAATGGGAGCTTGTCTACGAAAGTACAGTATTGTTCATGCTGCTTCATCTCATCACGATGCGTGAAAGAACTTTTTTAATCAAAATACAACAAAAGTGTACTACATACTTGCTGCCGTATTTGGTGTCGCGTGCCAGTCTTCTAAAATAGGCTCTATGTTCGCGCTGCAACGCGTACGCAGCTTCTCTTAGTGCGGTTAAAGTCTTGAAGCATGAAGGTACATCTTCGATAGGCGATCCTCCCTCCGGTATAACACACATATCACTAGCACCATAAACCGCCTGGCATTCACACGCATTCATCAATGTCTCGAGACGTGGCATATTTGTAAAAATCAACGAATGTATCCTCTGCAAATCACGATCTGGATCTAATTTTATTCGCATTCCAGCCTCTATACCTGGCGATACTTCACTGCACCCCAGTGCAGTTTCAGCAACTGCTCGGCAACTATCAGAGAAACATGGATATTTTATTTAATTAGACACACACGTTACACGCGCGCTATTTATTCTTTCAATTACAAAGAAACATATTAATACATATTCTAACTCTACCTAACAAGACTGAATATTTGAAAACTTCGAATATTTTCTACGAAAGTAATAAAAAAATACTTTTTTTAAGATAGGATTACATACCAAAGCCAGTGACCATTGATGTATGCACTTGGATGATATTTTTCTAAACGATTGCTGTTTGTTTGACATATTTTTGTAAGAATGTCAATCCACTCCTTTTCTTCCACACAATTACCAGCTTGGATATATAATGCCCTTTGCGGTTGAATAATTTGAAACATATTTTTCATTTTAAAAGAGTCCTCGTGTAGTCTCTCCACTGCCAAAATTTCCTCTAGTGATATTTTACACAAAGGTTCTTTACCTGTAAATTGTTTATGTATTTTTATATCTTTATTCTTTAAAAGAAAAAAAAAACACTCGCGTTATATCATAATATATTTACCTTTTGTTTTAGAATACGTTAAATCTTGTGTAGTAAGTCTAAAATATCTCTGCTTAAAATTCTTACGACCGAATCGTTTTCTGCCTTGTGCCCGTTTAATCATTACTCTGTAAAAAAACAATTGTAATTAAAATATCTTCTAGAAATATATCGATAGATAAATTCAAATTTATTCTGCGACAACACCAACCTCTTATCACAATCAGTGATGTGCATAAAGAGAAAGTAAATTCTATTAGAAATATACAAAGTTTTCAGTAATTTAGTTTTGATATTACACTTTTACAGTGCAATAATAGTGCGATATCTCAAAGAGCTTTTAACACTTATATTGTTTAAATGTATATTAATAAACGTACCCTTCTTTCAGTACCACTGATTGTTCTTGCAACATATCTGGGCACTGCTTGGTGACCCCGCTGCTATTACTACTAGTTGATATCAACTCCAGAAATTGCTTGACTGCTTGAATATGTCTTTCCGTATAAAATTCTCTGCAAAGACAAACGTTATATGCGATAAAACCGAAATAATTTGTTTTTTTTTTTAATACAATATATTAATTCTAATCTTTCTTAAAGTCGTTTGACATCTTACCTATATACACACTCCATATATTCTTCTTTACAAACACTCCCTGCGCCTCCTCTACAAGATACCAAATTCCCGAGACTTTGAATTGTCTTAGATATTAATGTTAATGTCCTATTAGTCTGCGAGTCCTATAATAACGTACATCGTAGCATGTAAACTTAGTGGAAAACTCTATTAATGTAAAATTTATAATAACATATGCTGTTTTTGAACTACTTACAATTTGTTCCGTAGTGATATCGAATAATCTTGGGCCCAGTATTGCAGGAGCGAAGAAACGTAAAAAAATAAATCCGCTGATCACCGAGTATCTCACTTCCTTATTTTTTGGAAAGTGAGTTGCGGCGAGTTCTCTTAAACACCAGAACATTTCGCACATTAAGGGCGGACATCTTATTCCCGATGTTGTTACAGCCGTGAATACCCTTTCAACGTATTCCTTCCAAGAAAACAGATCAATGTACCATTTGTCGATTTAAGGACACGCGATTCATTTGCGATTTAATACCTTTAAGTTCGCCAAATTTGTTTCTATCGTACTGCCATCCTTGACACGAGTTGGATCTATTTCACATGGTTTTCTTTCAAGAATGACTTGTTCCATTGCAGGTCTGAGAGTACTATGCAAGTAATGAAGACCAGCTAATTTCATGCCTTCGTCCATCATTTTGCTCACTAATGTATTACCGCGGAAAATTGTCGTCGGATCACTGAAACAAAATTGGATTTTGATAATCATTACTTACATGACAAGTTGTTAATGTTTGCACGACGTCTAAATTAAAATAAGATTACTTACGTCAATTTAGAAATTTCATGACTAGCAAGTGCTCGCATTACGGACACCAATTGTCCGTGATGCGCCAATACTCTAACTAATGGTTGTGCAGCTTCCATTTTACTAGCTACAATTTCACCCAATATGTAAACAGCCGACGACGTTATCGGTTGAACGTTGACGCTTTGTAATAATAGACTCTTAAGTTTATCATACATTTCGGATGGAAAGACATGATCAGCTGTGTAATGAATCTTCAAACGCAACGATCCCAAACCTGGTAACGTACCAGGCGGTGTTGAGTTACTCGGGATTTTACTTGGACGATGTTTCGCTGCTCTAGGTTGTAAAAAATACCTATGCGCAAATGAAATAATGTATCCCACTCCAGACTGAACGCGTGACGATTATGAAAAATGAGAGAAGCACACACCATGCAGTTGTTGTACTAGTTGGTTGCTTCTGCAATCCTTTCAGCGTGACTCGAACTTCGCCGAGGAACACCGGTTGCTCTCCCATGCCAGGGGACGCGTGCCACAAGCCAACAACCACTTCTCCAACCTCAGCTCCTTCGATAGAATAATGAGAGACATCCTTGTCCTTGGCTTCCATTAACTCTGGCTGCAATAGAAAGAAAATCAATTTCATGTACTATTTGTATACGCGAAAAAGTAATCTTAAGAAGTAATTTTCTCACCTCAAATACAAATGTTTCGTTAAAATATGGTGATGCTGTTTTTTTTTTAACTTTTGTGCGTTTTGATATTTGTTTACCATTACTATAGATGACTGTAACAGTTGCGAAGGGATCACAGCTACCATTTTTAATGGTTAGTTCACTACATTCTATTACTCTGCAATGCATAAAATCAATCATTACCAATAGAATCTTATTCTAGAATTAATTCCAACTTTTGACTTTATATGTGGATTGATACAGAATATACATGGTTTAATTATTGCTCACCTTACTGTAAGTTTAGGCTGAGCATGTTCAACTTGCGGTTGCAAAACAAGTTCCAAATGAGCTTTGCCTTGAACTTCAGAGTCAGCATCGACTGGTTTTAGAGGAAACCAATGCTCTTTATTATGATATGTTGCTAAATCTTCTCTCTTTATTGCTACCTTCCCCAAAATTTTATCCTGCTTTAAATGTCTATCCCGATCATATACATAAATGCCAAGATAACGAAATTTTCTGGGCACTTCAAATTGAAATTCCTCTCCGAAAAATGGGCTGCAAAGAATTTAAAATATGTGCTTGTAAATAATAGTGCATCTTAAATTGTACCTCAAGCAAAATAAATCTTTCAATGAAGCAAATACTTACTCAAGACGATACTTTAGTTGATACTTACTTAAGAGTTCTCTCCATAGTCGTCGTTCTGAATATTTCCTCTTGGTCCAATGACAGGGCGCAATAAACATCTCGTATACCTGGAGATCCATGACTTCGACTTTGAAGATTTTTTGCTTCTCCTGTATAAAAAAAAAAAAAAAATGATAAGCAATATAATCAATCATATTTGAAAAGTAATTTTGAGACATTATGTTATGATATTTTTACGGTATATTTGTACCGTTCAGCTATATTACATTATTACAATCTCTTTCAATCAGCAAAAAACTATTCTTTGACAAAATATTAGAAAAACATCAATAAATAAATTAGCAAACATATATAAATTTTTTTTATTATCATGGCACATAAGTGTCATTTTTAGCATACATTAAATAATTATTATTTTTTATTAAGTCGTTGACTGTCAATAATAATTATTGTTATGTAAGGCAGTATATTTTTATTCTAATTATATTAATTAGCCACTTCACATTATATTAAACTGTTTATTTATAATGTTATCACGCAATAAAATATTTCAAAATAAACTCTCAAATTTTATTCTAACTTTTCCAAATACTATAAATTGTAACTTTTCTTACGTTAATGTCAATTATTATCACGTTAAGAAGCATTATTTATAAATATATTGAGATTGTTTTACGTGAGACGGTAGAAAAACAATTATTTGTTAGGTGCTGCTAGAGCAATTAGAAGATTGTAATTTTAAAAACTTGCAGAAACTCGTAAAACATTGACGAGTATGAGAAAACTATTTGTTCTTTATGCTTTACGCGCTCGATCACGGTCGGAAATCACTAGGAAAAACGCGCATCGGTTTCGCGGACATGATATCGAGACGAGATCGTGCATTCGACCGGAGGCAGGGCTGCCGGAGTTTTTGGTATATCCGTTCGCGATCACACGGTTTTCTCGCTGTACGATCGTGCGGCACACGCGCAGCATGCACGCACATATATGCACACGCGCGACTTCACACGCGCGATATACATACATACACATGCATACACACACACACACACGCACACACGTGTAGGAGGACAACGGCGCGTGGGAGTCGGGAATGTACGCGTCGTTCACTGGCGAATTTCGCGTGAAAATTGGACGTCGCCGTCAATCGCGTCCGTCGCCGACAGATTCGACGGATTCGTCGCATCGCGCGCACGTCGCCGTTTTGCAAGTCGATTTCGCGCGACGGCAGCAAAAGGTGGACTTGCAGTGTCGTAGGAGTCGAATTAGGTGACATCCTGAGCGCGGCACGGGCGAACTGCTCGGTGATCGCGCGTCCCGGTGAAATCGGACGTTCCCTACGGGATCCGCCGCGTACGGCGAGCGCGCGTCTTCACGCACGCGGAGGAACACTCGCACACGGCACGCACGCCCGCACTCGCCATGCGTATCATTCCTACCGATTTTGATCTTTAGCCTCTCTTCAACGCGGACTAGGCGCGTCTCCTCGGCCATGTTACCTCCATGACACTACTGAGTGACTACACGGTCGGAACGCGAGGCGGTGCGTTCATTCTGTGAATGGGTCTAAGGCAGGGGCGTAACGAGACGAGTCGGCGCCCACCGCTCCCTCTCCGTCGGCCACCGTCATCGGTGTTCGCCACCGTAATACGCTGCATCCCCTCCCGTTATCACGCGATGCCATTTACTTCCTTCTTACGTCTCTCTTACGAAGCACGCGCTTCATAGATATAGAAGAAAAGAGCGTATATAGAAGAGGCACTAGAAAATGAGTTACCTATTATGCTTATATTCATAATTTTCTTCTTAAATTAACAGTCAATTGTTACAAAATGCATCCAAGTACCACGCATTATCGTCGAGTATCGTCTTTAGTTTTTGATTAAATTGATTAAAGAAAGATAATGTGTGATAATATTTGTTTGAAATTCCATCTTATGGAAATCTGTAGCTCTCACACAAGTTTTACTTACTTAAACCAGAATTATTATTATTTGCCATAAATATTTTTATCATATATATTTTACCATATATATATATTTTAAATATATATTTATTGCCTTATACTTTTCGATTAAAGATTCTCGGATCAAACGCATGTCTGAACATTCGTAATTATTGATTAAAAAATTCGAAATTATTTCAGATAATTCATTAATTAGTTCAAGAGTTGGTTAATAAACGCATAAAGCTCAAATTTAAAGCAAATCTGGAAGATATTATGATGTGTATATTTGAGTGATATTTATATTATTATAAATTATTAAATAAATATATATATATTGATGTCTAATGTAAATATTAACAATAACTATTAATTATAAATGTAGCAATAATTACTCAAATAAAAGCTTTCGATTATGGAGCGGTACTGATAATTGTAACCGCAGATTATTTTCATTCATATCAATAACAATCAGAGTGCGTGGAACTTTGGTCAATGAATTCCTTTATCAATAAGCTTATTTCAACAACAAAGCATATGATATTTTGATTTCGATTTCGTGATACTATAAATACGTATTTCAATATTACAAAGATGATCTAAAATCGTTACTATGATATAGCGAGCGTAAATAATGCGAGTTAAAAAAATTAAATTTTGAATTAAGCTGATAATAATTTCCCAAAACTTGATTAACGAAGCAAAAGATAGGAATATGAAGTATCTTCTTGACCTATAAATTTAACCTTTTCGCCACCAAAATGCGGTGCCTCTCTATTGCGAGAATATTATTTCACTTTTACACAAAACTGATGAAATCAAATATAAAAAGTTAATTTTATCACGCTATAAATTGCTTAGCGCGTTTGATAGCTGAAAAAAATCAACGGTTACAAAAATAAGTTATCTTAATGACTGTATATCGCGAACATCTTTAGCAAATTATACATACAGTGATTATTCTCTTCTCTCTCTATCTCCCGCGTCGCTATTTTTTTCTCAGTCGTCCGCGCTGCTCAATGAGATCATTGCGCACCGCAGTATACACGCGCAAGACTTTTCCCGGACGATCCGGTGCGCTCATTCATTTCCTTACGTGACAATCCGCCAGCGGATTTTTGCATGCCTGTGGCACAACGACCGGTCGTTACGAGAATGACATGTACCCGGTGTCCAGTATGTAAAGGCACGTGCATACTCCTCCAGTCTCTCGCGTGTAGCATTATATGTATATGTATACGCGCAGGGTTAAACCGCCGCTTGCGTGATCCCTCCACCCTCTCTTCGTCTCTCTTTTCCTCTTTCCTTCCTTTCTTTCTCGCATGTAGCGGTGCCTATATTTTTTCCGTATCTTTAATGCGTTAAGTCTGTCTGCTACCCGTGTATGGAGCAGGCACGGCGTAAGAAAGAGAGAGAGAGGGAATGGACTTGTGTGTGCACGCGCACGTGTGTGCGATGCGTGTGCGTGCGTGAGTGCGTGGGGAGGAGAAGTATGTGTGCGCCCGCGCGCATCGTGCGAGCGAGTATTAGTTTACATTGATTAACCGCACGCATGTGTAAGTGGTGAGCCACTTCCTGATGGCGCAATGGCCTGCTTCCTCTCCCTCTTCGCTTCTCTTCGTTCTTCGCGCGATTCCACGGGCCATATCGTCATCTCTCCTTTCTTTCTTTCTTTCTTTTCTCTCGCACACGCGCGTCTCGTCTCTCCGATCTTCTCTCCCCCCTTTTTTCTCTCTATCTCTCCACCTTTTTCTCCCCTTTGCATTTATTAATACAATACATTGTAGTCTTCGCGAACTCTTCTTAGACACTCTTGTTGCATGCAATGAGACGGAGATTCAGAATAGAAAAAAAAAAAAAAAAAAAAAAACGTAGAGCTTCATCTCCGACGCATCGGAAGTTGCATTTGAAAGGGCGATACGTGTGCGCTGGGAATTTTTCATCGCGAGAAAAGAATAACCGCGACTCGGCGGGACCTTTGCAATCTGGGTTAGTGATCCCCGTACGAGGGAAAAATTGAGAGGGATCTCTCTCGGCGAAGGAGCAGCTCGCGGATTGATAGGTCATTGAGAAACGTGAAAAAGAGAGAGGACTTTACACACATCGCTTGTGAACTTGCGATAATTTTGCTATCTTTCCCCTTTGTTATTTTGACGCGGGACGAACAAGATTGCACCACGCTACTCGCGATTAACGTATCAATATCGTATTGAAAGCGACGCATTGATTCCTTCTATCCGCGAAAGATCTTCGCAAAATCGATAATGACTGCGCACTCGCGGTCTAACGACGTGTACAAATGTGCGATAGAACAATTATTCTTTTCACCGTTGCGTTTCTTCTCTCTAACGACGCATCGCGTTATCTAAATATCCACTCCGAGAGATCCATAATTAATTTACCGTTAATTACGAGGGCTTGTGTATGTCCACAGAGCAGCCTCAATGTAACTAGCTTCGCACACATTCGCGAGACTTTCGCGAAATTTCTCATGTGAATGCAAGCGCTCTTCTCGCAACGCGCCGCGATAGACGATGCAATGTGGCGCGTAATTAACAAGTAGGAAATCATGTCCGCGTCTTTTAACGAAAAGACAAAAGAAAATTACGGGCTTTCGCCCGTTTCCCGTGCGCGCGCGTCTTATTGCCACATATTTCCACACGACGGACTGTGCAAATAGAGAAGCTTGGATTACGTAATTCAAAACTTATAGCTTTACATAATACTTCCGTTTTAATAAGGGGATATTACGCGGTCGCTGCATATGAGTAAAGCCAACCACTTTGACAGACAACCGTGTGTTACATGTACACTGAAATGCAGCTCGAGATGCAGGAAGAAGAAAGAAAATAAATGATAAAAATAAGCTAGAAATAGATTAGACCACGAAATTTATGGATTTTTGCGCTTTCCCAACCAACTGTCGTTTGTTCAGACGGCTATAAAAAGAAAGAGCGAGAGAATCTTGACAATTTCTATCTTTGCACATTCTAGAAAATCATAATAGGTTTAATTTAGACGAGAATTACTCCTATTTTATGCCTCAAGCAGTAAACGTACGTTTTCCATTTGGGAGTTGAAAAGAAAAATGTTTAGCGAAGCTATAAATAGAACATAGCAGTTTTAAATAAAAAGATATCAGTTAAGTGGAATCGAAAGACGCTATTCTGAGTATTTAAATTCAAAGTGAAGTGAGTATTAAAAGGTAAATATTTAAAGATTCCGGTTGAAAGAGAAAAGTTTAGACTCGAGAGAAGGAAGGAGGAGGCTCGGAAGCGCGAAAAAGTAAGTGGTAATCGCACATAAATACGGCAGCTGACCGATGTGGAGCATTATCAGCGATGTTTTATCAAAGACTACGCGACTCTGGCTGCGTTACTACTAGGTCGGCCCGATCGAGCGAGCGCGTGAATGGGACGGGTGGAGCGGTTACGAGGAAAAAATATGAATGAAGTCGTGGTAGTGACAATCGCGTACGGTTTACGTTGAGCGCGCATGCGTCCCCGGCCCCGTAATGCACGTAGCACGTGCATCGTTTCGTCCGTGCCATTCAGCGTGAGCAGCGTAAAACTATGCAAGGGGACGGGACGATCGAACGAAGGACGAGATCGATACGCAGCCACGACGCGATGAGTCAAAGATCGTACGTGCTACTATATACACTGTCAATATATGACGTACTCCTTCTTCCTGCGAGTTTATTTTTCTACGTAAAGCAAGCGAGCACGAAGAATGACTCTCGATGACTTTGTGAAATATATCCTCGTTGATCTCACAGCTATTTTTTTCTTCGACAGTCTCGTTGACGGTCCTTGGAAGGTGAGTTCCAAATGTTCTTATTATCGTGAATTTTCGACAATTCAGTACTTCTGAAGAGAATATTTCACTCTCGAGAGATGGCAATCTTTATTATTAACTCTATTCTAAGAGCCGATGTGTCGTCAAGATACGCGTCATAATGAGTAAGGTGATACGCGTAAAGAATATCGCATTACATTTTCTGAACGATCAACTAATTCAGTGAATCTGATTCGGTTTTGATGATTTTTTTCTTATTTAGTTCGAGTGCGTGTCTGCAGTTTGTTTGTAATGCATTTTCGACTACGATTATGCAAGGTACAAAGATTCGAAAAGTAAAGATATAAATAAGAAAAGAATATTTTACTACAAAATCAAAACACTCTTAATACATTTATTATTTTTTAATTATAACGGTGAATATATTTATTTAGCTTAGATACGAGTTTTTGTATTCCGATGTTATCGAATTTTTTTGCGCGCAAGCACTTCATTACATAGTTGCAAAGTTTCAATTTTTAGACTATCTCACTCACAGCTTAGAGCACCCATTATGAAACTTTTCTAAGTAGTTTCATAATAGCTGATCTCAATTTCTATTTGTTTTTGTTTTTAAAGAAACATCTGGAAAGAAGTTTGATAAAAGCGAAGAGATGAAAAATAAAATTACCATGTTGAAAGATAACTAAATGTACGTATATTAAGAATACTTTACTTGATTTCGTGGCAGATATAATTTTTCTTAATTTTTATATTACGTTCATATCTTTACTTTCAATCCTTTTACATCCATTGTGACATCTTCTTCATTCGCAATAAAAATGCAAGTCAATATTGAGCGACTTATTCGTTAGCTCGCAAGTATAGGTCACAAAGACACTCGCGCGCAGTGGGAAGGAGCAGTGCGCGCCGTGAGGAAAAACTAGCCGATGACGCGAGAGAGCATTGTGCGCTGTTAATGGCGCTCCACCGGATGTAGGAAACTAGGATTCGGGGCAGGGAGAAGTCTCAGAAAGAGTTCGGAATATATATGTTCTCCTATTTTCAGCCACGAAAGCCGGTAGCAGTTTTGTAGTTACGCGGACATGACGAACGCGGGATAATAGATTTGTATGCGCAAAATGGGCACGGAGTCAATTTTTCGTTTTTTTTTTTTTAGATTATTTTAAATATATAATAAGTTCTAAAAATACTTATACTCGCGAAAGTTATTATATAGCAATGCACGAACAAATCAAGAATAAGGAAAGCTCCCGGATGCTCGCCGTTATTTTGTGACATCATGATTTAGTAAAATTTCCCGTATTATTCACCTGCACTTAAAAAAAGAAATAAAAAAAGAAAAAATTCTATATTTTCTGTGAACAACTATTGGCTCTACAGACAAGCTGCAAATATATTCGCACGTGGTCACCGCAGTGTCAAGCTAATTTTCTTGGGAAAGATTTGGCCGAAGGACTGCTATCTGTACATTATTCGAAAGCAGCGTCGTATTGTACACATTCGCGCGCCTAGAAATGCAATGAAAACAATTAAATTAAAATTAAAACATCTTACTCTTGCGGATTTTCTTATATCGCACGACACAGATGCGCGATATTATTTTATACTACGCACACGCGTAAAATCTCGCGAAAATGACGCACGTACTATAGTGCGATAATATCGCGCGCATTGTGTATGTACGTACAGCCGCGTGCGTGGGTATTGAGTGCACTTCGCGCTCGTTATATCACCGGATCTTTGCGGACACATGCGAGCGACACGGAAATTGAACGCGACCGATGCGGCCTTTCCCACGATTAAGATGACTTATTATCTTCTGCGCTCGCGATGATTACGGTACGATGCGCGCGTCGTCTCGTACACATCGTGAAAATATAATTACTTCGTCATTACGATAGCACCGCGCGTAAATACTTGGTTAAACAAAGGTGTGCTCCACCGTGGAGATCTCAAGCCGCGGCGAAAATGATTTACGGCCTTTCGTAATTGTCGTCGCAATCGAAGATACCGTCGCGTTGGAAAAGTTTAATTGCCGTCGATCTTTACGGATGACGCGATCACACGCGCAATCCGGATCACGGATTCCTTTCTGTTTCGCGTTCTTTTTTTTTTTTTTTTTTTTTTTGCGGAGCTCCGCGCTTTTTTGTGGAGTTTTGTCCTCCGTCTGGTCGATCATCTTGACCTTTCGTCCCTACGGCGGCGTGCCACGTTTAACGGGGGTTCCGGATGTGGCCTGATCTCTATTCCCGGTTTTGTTCGATGGTTAAATTCTAAATATAAAGCCGCTGCGCTCGTCCGCGCGCGCGCGCGTGCTTGCACATCGAACGCATACGCGCGAACCTCGTCGTTTGGACTGCCCGGCAAAATGCTTGGCTCGCCTTACCTGGCACCGGAAATTATTCCGTCGATTCGAGCCAATTTTTTCGCTTACTTGTCCACATATACACATGTTCGAATTGAAGCAGAATATTCACCATTATTCGTGAATGGCGCGACGCTGCGTATGCGTAGATAAATACGCGCGCGCGAGCGATCAACTTATGCGATTCTCCCCTCCTCTCATTTTTTTTTCTATCATTGATTATAGGTACTGTTTTTAAGTTCTAACAGTCTTACGTAATATTTGATATAGGCAAATAAATCCTTAAATGTATCGGAAAACTTAACATTCGTACAGTGGAATCGATACTTGTTATTCACTAGCGATATAATTAGAAAGAAAAATACATTGTTGCAGATCGCAAACAACGTAGAAAGCGGTAGCGAACTTATCGAGTAGCAAACAAGGGAGGAAGCCCATCCGTTCGGAGGGGTTTTCACAAAACCTCATTCAGTAGACAAATGAATGAGACAAAAAAAGCCGCGACCCATGGTGATTGTAATTAGCTTCCGTCGATATTATAAAATAAATGTCCCAGTGACCGGACATGTCCCAATCTCCGATCACATATTAAAACACTGATTATTTAATATTTACAAACATAAAGAAGTATCTTCGATCAATTTTGAAAACAAATTTCCAACATTTTTTGCGAATATTTAATTGACTTTCAATTAATAATCGTAATTTTGGTTTTATTTCTGTTCAATAAGTTTTAATCTTTGTTGTGTATACAAAAAAAATAAGAGAAAAATATTATATTAACAGAAAAAATTATACCTTTAATTAACTTTTAACTACTGAGACATTTACTTTATAATTCAATCATGCCTTTTTAATCGCGTCTTTTCCGATACTCACGCTCCGTTTCTATTGTTAAACAAATAATTATATACGCGAAAGAAAATGGTATACTTGTAGAATAGAATAGTGATGAGTCGACCAATATAAAATATGATTACATATCAAGATATATATAAAAAATAAACATTTACCCCAATAATATACCGATTTTTATGCGTAATTCTTTTGATCGTTCGCAGAGTTGACGCAATCGGAGAAAGAAATCAGTCGTCTGAGGCGCGTAATTGTGAGGCAGAACAATTGTACGAGTGGTTGAAGAACGGTTTCTAGATCGGAGGAAACCACGTTATTCTCACGCGAATACTACGAGCGTACGCGGTGATCGTGTCATTGATTGCTTTCCGCGGAAAAGCGAGCCGACGTTTCCCAACTACAGCGACTCGCACTATAATGAGAGAAAAGTTGCGAAATGGAGAAACTCCGTGAAAAAAAAAAAAGAGAGAGAAAGAAAGATGCCAAACGGTAAGCAAGGACCGCACGGGACCTGAGCGACAAAGCGATAATTGTGAGTGTCGTACACAGACCTCGTGAATATCTTAGAATTGCGTAAATAGAACAATTTTTTTTCGGAGCGCTATTGTTTCTCCGCCTTTGCAGAAAGCGACTTACCATAATCATTATCCAACTATCGCATTGGCCACCGCACCAGAGATTATGATTACCGCAAATTTACCTCTCTTTTGTACTCGAGACAGCTTTCACAAGATTGTAATGAATTGTGGTGAATAGCGCAATCTCACCATTTCTTGATTCTTTTGACACCTTAAAGCAAAAATAGTTTTATTGATTAAATCTGATTTACTTTCGTAATTCTAATACTTAGATACAACGCGTAAGAGTAGGATAACCTCTCGTCAAAGTATTGAAAATCATGCGAATATATTCAATGATTTATTTTAGTCGAGAGAGGCAGTGCGTGAAATGCGTATATACGTTACGCGATAATTACCTTCGCACCTGTTGCGTCTGTTCTTTCACAACAATAGAGGCTCCCAAGACTACCGAGCGGAATAAAAAGGAAGACTGAAATCGAGCGATCATTTAACAACAAGTTAATTTGTGCGGTACTGTTTTGCCACGCCTACACACGCACATAAGCGAGGAACGATCAAAGCCATGAGAGCCAAGAAAGTGGAAAAAAAAGGATCTCATTGTTCTTTGCATAGGTTTCCGTTCTCAGCACTGTTCGATTGTCTCCGGGCTGGGGAAGTGTAACCGTATCACAAACTGTAAACAATTCCTTGCAACCGTTTTCAAAAATGCTTATGAGAATGTTGACTACAAACAGATCTACTAACCTTAATAAATCCGCGTCACTAAAATAGTGTGACTTTTCGTTAGTTAAAAACACTTCATGCTTAACGTGCCTGTTTGCATTAAAAATTTATGTATGTCAAACGTATTTTTTATAATTATTGTAACAATATGTAATACGTACACTCTGTACAATGTGTTTTACATGAATTTGAAGTAACGTCTTTATGCACTTTATTGCAAAACGCCATGTACACGCGAATTAAAAGCACAAATACTGACATCTATTAGAGATTTGTAATATTATTTGTGATTATCGACAATTGATATAATCAATATCGATAATAAATGTGGTAATCTATGTAGTTGCTTCTATGTGTACATAGATGGTGCTAGTTTCAACAACCATTTTGCGAAAGTGTGTTTACAGTTTGCATAAGCTCGTACGAAGTATACTTTTGACGACTGCATGGATTATTAAGAAAATATGACAATAATTTACATTATCCTTTTTACAGTTTTTACTTGTGGTTTGTGTGACGAACAGTTTTGTTTGGCGGACGATACAGAATCCTGTAAAAATGAAGATGTTGATCAGAAATCGTCATCATTCTATACAAAAGGTATTGTTTGGGATCTCCAATTATTCATAAGTTCAGATTAAAATTAACTACAATATAAATAACTGCAATAAAAGACTCGGAAATAATACTAGAACGATAATGAGATCTTAAATACACATTACTTTATTAATTTTAATGAAACTTAATGAAAATGTATATTTTAGTAAAAATTTAGTGAAAGTATTTAGTAAAATAAAAATTTATTAATTAAAAAAGATTGTTCAATGCTAGAAGAAGTAATAAATTGTTAGAAGTGCTATTTTTTAAGATTAATCTCAATTTTTTCACTTCAAAAGTTGTTCTTTTAACAATCTATAAGTTTCTTCATAATGTCAAATGTTTTTAAGTAACAAATTTTTATTTTACATATCAAACATCTACATATTTTTATCATTTATCAAGTTGCATTAAAAATGCATTCATGAGAATGATTGTATATTTTGCATTTTTATTGTCATCTCTAATATATCATTTGATTTTTGTTTTTAGCAAAAAATGAAAGATATCAGAAATATCTCACTGCAATTAAAGATGCAGAAGAAAACTATAAAGAATGTAATAATACAAAACATGAGTGCTTTAAAGATGTCATCATACGGGACTTAAAACCTTTTAAAAAAAAGGGCATAAGCGAAGAATTGATAGAAGCTGCTAAAACTAGGTATTTGTAATACCTTCTTATTACATTTGTAATATATTGATCTTATATCTTTTATTTAACTTAAATTTTATTGCAATTGTCACAATATTACAGAGGAACATTCTATCAAATAATTGGAGGTAAATTATATAGAGATAAAGACTGTTCGTTTCCAAGTAGATGTGCTGGAATCGAACATTTTCTACTAAAAGTAATTGGTAATTTATCAGATATGGATTTAGTAATAAACACCAGAGATTATCCTCAATCCGGTGAATATTTTGGAAATGCTCTGCCTGTTTTTTCATTTAGTAAGGTAAGGAATGATTCTGTTATGTATCTTAAAATTTTTAATAAATTTATCACAAATAAATTTATACAATTAAATTATATTTGTTTAATATAATGAAAGTGTTAAGCACAGTGCAAAATATATTTATAGACACCACAATATTATGATATTATGTATCCAGCATGGGCATTTTGGGAAGGTGGTCCAGCTATCTTATTATATCCTCGAGGTCTTGGCAGATGGGATCAACATCGAAAATCTTTAAATAAGGCAAGCTTGGAAACCCCATGGGAAAAGAAAAAAAGTGAAGGGTTCTTTCGTGGTTCTAGAACAAGTTCAGAACGCGATAACTTAGTTTTACTAAGCCGTAATAAACCTCATATCGTAGATGCTCAATATACTAAAAACCAGGCGTGGAAATCTGATAAGGTACAATTCTATTTTTTCATCTGTTTATATCAGCAAAACATTAGTATAAGTTTGAACTTTATTTCAGGATACTTTGCATAGAGCACCAGCATCAGAGGTATCTTTGGAATCACATTGTACATACAAATATTTATTTAATTACCGAGGTGTGGCAGCTTCATTTCGACACAAACATCTGTTTCTATGTCGATCGTTAGTCTTTCATGTCGGTGACGAATGGACTGAATTCTATTACTATGCCATGAAACCATGGATTCATTACATACCTGTTTCTAAAGATGCATCCCAAGAAGAGTTGGAGTAAGATATCAACATCTAATTATTATATATACACACTGTTGGTGTTTATTAAACATCAATTAATCTATCTTGTTTTATTATATTTTCAGGGATTTGATTGAATTTGCAAGACATAATGATGATTTAGTGAAAAAAATTGCCTATCGCGGAAGAGATTTTATATGGAACAATTTGCAAATGTCGGATATTACATATTTTTGGAAACGGCTTCTTAAAAATTATAGTAAACTTTTGACTTATCAACCAACATTAAAGAAAAATCTGATACATATTCAAAAAACTTAGTGTGTGAATGATATTATAATAATCTTATACAACTAATATTTTCCATTAGATAAGACAATACCATTCCATTAGATAAGACAAGACAGTATTATATGAAAATAAAATTATGTTGTAAAATTTATAAACAATCTTATTAATTATAAGATTTAGTATCCAATGTTTTATTCTTAAGGACTTTGCACACATAGTATGACTATTTACATATTGTTAATATTAGTTGTAATAATAGTTGTATATAAAATTATAAAGTATATTATCAGGGAAACTGTAATGGAAACGTTTATAGATATTTATACATTTATGAATCACACACAAACACACACATGTGCAAACAAGATACTAAATAGAAACAATATACAAAATTATTTTGTGTTATACATAATATATTTTAGGGTTCACGTTTGATAAAAAGATCTATAATACTCACGTGACACTTTCATAAATCAGCAAACATTGCTACATATCGCAATGTATCCTAATATTCTTCGTTCACTTTATAATTTAATCGAACAATCAATACAAAAATCAGTAAGTACTTTTCACATTTAAAATCTCTAAAAATAATGAATAAATAAATAACCAAATAAATAATACCAATAAACAAACAGTGTTGAAGTCCCTGCATTACGTCACTGTGTGAAATATGTCGCAAAGATTCACACGTTTTAGTAACTTTTATTTTTACAACGTGTTCAGCCATGCAAGTCATTTTCAAGCGATGCGTTCACATAACATACAGTTTAACAGTTAACTGGCAGGAACAGTAGTGCTCGTCGTAATTCTCTATTATATACTTAATTAACACTAGTTCGAGTCGCGTTAATGATCTGATAATTTGATGTGCAACTTTTACGTATTTGGTACGACAAATCAGTTCTGTTACTTTCTTGCACTTTTCGCACGCGTCTATTTCTGATTACCGTCTTCGTCAAATCTCGGAACGTAGCATATACTCGATGAATTCGCGCTTCGTCGAACGGATGAGGATAAGAGAATGTGGTTTTACGTAGTTATGACGAATTTCGTGATGACCGTCATGAAAAACAACTTGCAACGTTCTTTTCGATGAATTTGACAAACTCGCGAGTGCATCGGATTTCGTATTGGTGTGAATAGCCATTTTTTCCTTGTAGAATTCACATTGTAAAAGCGCGCGCATTTTCTCAAGTGGCGGTAAAATCCGCGCACAGTGATTGGACGGTATATCCTGAAACGCGCGAAATAGCGAGGATCAAACGCGAAAGTGCCAGTCGTTAGATGTCACTACAATTGTAATTTGTCATCATTGTTTGAAACTTTATTTCGTTTTCGTACGCGTGAATAAATTAAGGATTGGCACGTAACACCGGTCGATGGATCATGCCATCTTGATCACTCACTTTTTCCTGAATTTGGGATGTGACATTGTCGGGATACAACGTCTGGAAAAGGTAATTGTTTTTCATTAATGCGTACAATTGATCATCTTGAAATTTGTTAACAAATATTTTGTTATCACCGTTATCATCTTTTTACAGCGTATTTAGTATTATTTACGAATACAGTTCTCATTTTATATTAACAAACGATACAAATAATATGAATATCTTACATTAAACAAAAGAACAGCATAATTGTTAAATTTAACCTAAAATCAAAATTCTTAATTGTCAAATCATGGCTAACAAAGATGACTAACGAAACTATAATTATTAAACGTTTACAGATTACATCAAACTTGAGAAAACATCATCCTGTGGCAAAATTTTAGCTGCACTTAATATGTAAGTACAAACATATAAATTATTTTGCTATATATTTTGTAAATTTTCCAGTAAAATGCACACATGGAAGAACATAAAAAGTCGATAAAGGAAAACGTTATCAGTCATATGCATTTTCTTTTTATATCTAATGAATTGTGTAACAGAAAAAAAGAAAGATTGTGCAACTCACACACACAAAACCAGTGTTTGTCACATTTTGAAAGATCTAAATTTAGGTAGATGCCAAGAAAAAGATTGAGAAAGTAATTGTGCAATAAGAATATACATATGAGAGAAACTAAATTAACTTATTATATAAAATTAGCTAAGTTAATTAATTTTAAATAAACATTTGCTTGTATTTAGTAATTACCTAGCACGCCTTTATTAGCTGATTTTGCATCTAGATCACTAATTGCTGTTGATCTGAGAAAGACAGGTTTATCAACATTTTCCTAGTCAAAGATAATTGTTTTATGCATTAACATTTTTATAAAATTTAATTTTACGGGAACACAAGATATTCCGTAATTTGAAACATCTATGCAAAAGAAAACTAGAAAAAGTAGTATTATTAACATACTACATTACTGTTGAGTTATACTGAGCTCAATGTAACTTCTTAATATATTATGATAATAATAGTTAAAAAATTTCATTTAAAGTTTGTCGTACTTACTATCGCGTTGATGTGATCCGGTATACCCTGCCAGTTTTTAATAAGCTTAGCTTTTTAATTACTCGTCACTCGTCCGCGAGATTAATTTCCGTAATAATCGCGTGCTTAGTTTTTTTCTTAGCAAAGTTTTGTTATCAAATTTCAAGTTTTATTTTAGAACGAAACAAATGTGTGCAATTTTTTGGGAACTTTTGAATCGTTAGAGTATACACTTCTGCAAATTTGACCAACAATAATGTATTTGCATTTAATTCTTTGCAATTGGGTTTTCTATTAATTGAATAAATAAAACGATTTTATGCGTCCACACATTTCGCAAACTTTGCAATCTATTCCGGTCGAATCAGCGGAGACTTTTATGAATGAAAGTAGTAGGATGTGCTTGTGTTTTTCTATGCATGTGTCATAGACGCTGCTCTCTTTTTCTGTGCTTCGTGTGTGGTGTCTGCGCGTCATTGTATGCATAAGTCGGAGCATATACACATGGCACGGTTTAATGAATCAAGTGGCTTATCGCAAGTCCGATCATAATATGTCTCGCCAGTACTATATTGGCTGCTGTTGCGCTGAACAGCGGAGTTGTCGCATATTGATTGATGGCACGAGTCGCTAGAATTCAATTGTCAATGACTTCATAGTTTTCATAGTGGATGCTACTTGTCGATTGTCGAGCATCGGGAGCGATTTTTTAATTAATTGCAAATAAGTGAATCAACGCATTTACCGTCGCCTTCAGCGCATGCACAAGGGTCACGCGCAAAATCTTCGCTTTGTCATTTAAATCTCACTCTTTTTGTATAAACATTTAAATTCTTCATACACTAAAATTTTGAACATTTGTTAGTTTGGTAGCTAGAAATAGCGGAAACGACAATTATAAGCCTCCAGCACGGAAGAGCACGCGCACGCGATGATTGTTCGGGTATTTCTTGTGTAATCGGAAGTGGAAAGACGCACAGTACATTGGTGATTGCAATTATATTTGATGACTGTATGAATCGTATCGGATTATTATATCGAATGTGACCGTAGATCTCTTACTTACGTGTGACACATCGCGAAGATTAGATGTTGTTTCCAAATGTTTCCTTCTTTTTTTTTTAATTTCGACGCGCGGATTAGTTGCATATCGTGAAATTTAAATTTGCGCAGTAATTCGTACGTATCTCGTCACATTTGCCGTATCTCATTTCCAAAGATGCTGCTGTTTTCAATCCGCAATATTCGGTCGCGTGTAATTCGATTTTCGGATGCTAGATCGTAGATTTTCTTCTTACACAGCCTCGATGCTCCCGTTCGCTTCTTTTACACTTCTAGAGAACACTAAATACACATGTGTTTGAGATGGGACACTGTTGTGAATATATTTATGATAATTTCATACAACTAAATCTTTCATTAGATAAATATGAATGATGTATATGAATAAAATTAACAGAAAAGAAGACTAAACAGGTCTTTAATAAATTATTAATTAATGAGTAAAATTATGTTAGAAAATTTGTAATGAATTGTGATGAATATAACATATGTTGAAAATATCATGTTAAAATAAACATTATTTATTAGTTTATTTGTATTATAATGAAAAATATAATACAAAATAGAGATTTTATTGAAGACGTGACATAATGGCGCGACAAATTTTTAATGATTCATTAACATTTTAATATCAGTAGTAGCATAAAGAAAACCTTGTACAATTAAATTCGTGTAACCAATAATTTAATAGAACAATTTAGAGCAAGATTATGTGAAAAATTATCATTTTCACACTTAACTTTAGAGAACTCTTATTTAGTAGACTTTTATTTAGCTTTACAGATTTTTATTTAGTAAAAAGTACAAGGTCTTGTACTCTGATAACACTTTAAAAGCTAAGTAATCCTTAACAATTAAGTACTAATCAAACACTTACAACATCCTTAGTACAACACTTCTTGAAATGTAAGAAAATATAAAATAGATGTATTAACACTGTTTTAAATGTCTGTTAACATTGTATATAGTAAAGATTATTTTCTGATACGTATAATCTCTCCTTACTTTTCTCTTTTCTACCGGGAAAGTTAATGGTAAACATTTTTCAAAACGTATTGCAAAGTGTATTTTTGTTTTATAAGATTTAGTATCTAACATTTTATACATAAGGATTTCATATGCAAATTCTCACACATAGCACCATTCATGTCAGAGATCAGTCTGACAACTTGCAATATTTTTAATACTAGCTGCAATAGTTGTATATAAAATTATAAAGTAAAGAAGCTACATTATCAAAGAAAATAGCAATGGAAGCATTTATATAAAAATGGATTTCTGTTTTCAAACACACACAACGTCGCGTAGAGAAGGCGTAAACTAGATGCTTGCTTTGAAGTGTTAGAAAGCATTTGTAACGACCTGGCATGTAACATTCATTTTAGTATATAAATTACAAAAATATTTTCTAAGGCACTTGCGCATAAAACAACAATTATTTTATAGCATAATCGTAAAATAGCGATATGGTGACATGAGTACTATAGATATTTATATATATATATATATGGATCTCTTATGCAAATAATTAGACACTAAATAGAAATAATATACAAAATTACTTTGCGTTATGCATAGAATATTTTAGCACTCTCACGTTCGATAGAAGGATCTATAATACTCACGTGACACTTTCATAACTCAACAAACTATATATTGACAGCATTGTCAGTCAAATATCTAATTGCTACATTTAATTGTCATGTCGCAATGTCGTAGTATTATTCGCACACTTCATCACTTAATCGAACAATCAGTCCAGATATCAGTAAGTGCCTTTAACATTTAAAGTCTTTGCAAATAGTGGACACGCGAATAAATAGGCAGTGGTTGAAGTTCCTGCATTACGTTTCACTGCGTGAAAACATCTCACATGAAAATATACACGTTTTAGCGACTTTCGTTCTTATAACATATTTCTAAATGCGCAAATTCCAATGCACGGCTACAGCCGCGTGATCCGTTTTCAAGCGATGCGCTCACGTAACACGCAGTTTAACATTTTGACTGGCAGGAACACTGCTCGTCGTAATTCTCTATTATATTCTACTTAATTACCGGGAACACTAGTTCCTGAACCGCCGCGTTAATGACGATTCCGATCGCATTATTGGTGCGGCAAGGGTGTTTTTTTTTTTTGTTTTTTATTAATATATGCAACATCACGTATTCTCAGTTCTGTACGACAAATCAGCTCTGCCGACGTCTCTCTTGCACTTTGCGCGCGCGTCTATCCAGTTGCCGTCTTCGTCGAAACTCGGAGCGTGCACGAAGATATCGCGCTTCGTTGAATTGGAGGAGGATAAACGAATGTGGTTTTTACGTAGCTATGACGAACCTCGCGATAACCGCCGTCATGAAGCTGAGCACAATCTGCATCCTTTCCGATGGGTTCAACGAACTCGCGGGCGCACCGGAATCCGCGTGGTTCGACGATGTGACGAGCTCGTCGGTTCCTCCTGTCGAGTTCAAATTCAAAACGTAGAAGCGCGTGTACTTTCTCACGTGACGGTGAAAACCTGTGCACAGCGGATCGGATGGCGCGCCGCGTCAATCATTACGCATGCACGGCATCCTAAAACGCACGAAGCAGCGCGGACCAAACGAGGAGGTGTCGGTCGTCAGCTATCGCTGCTTGCTGCCCGCTTGCCGTTGTTGTTTGGAACTTTATTTGGTTTTTCTGCGCGTGAATAAATGGGGGTTTGGCACGTAATACCGGTCGATGGATCGTGTCACCTCGATCACTCACTTTTTCCCGAATTCGGGATGTACATTGTTGTCGTCTGGAAAAGGTGATTATTCCCGGTTAATGCGGGTGGTTGATTGTCTTTGCTCAAGAGACGAGTCTGTCCCCTTCTCGAGTTTTGTGATTAAGCATCGTTATTACCAGTACCATCTTCTCGCAGCGTATTTAGTACTATTTACGGATGCATAGTTTTTTACTTTATGTTAACAAATGATACATCGATGCGTTTACGTCATTTTTACGTCAAACAGGAAAATAATATAATTGCTGAATTTTTAACTAAAATCAAAATTTCTAATTGTCAAATCATTGCAAAAATCATGGCTGACGAAAGTACCATTATTAAATTTACAGATTACATCTAACTTGAGACTGCAGAGGAAGATCTTGTGACAAAATGTTCGCTGCGTCAAATATGTAAGTAACAAAATATAAATTATTTTGTAGACTTTTAAGTAAAACGCATCTATGAAAGGAAACATAGAGAGTGTCGATAGAAAAACTTATTAAGAACTTCGTGCATTTTCTTTTTAAACCCCGCTAATGAATTGTGTGACAAAAAAACAGAAAGATTGTGCAACTTAAAACCAGTGCATGCTACGTTTTCAAAAATCTAAATTTCGATAGACACACGAAAAATCTGAGATAAAGTATTCGTGCAGCAAGAATGTTTGTATGAGAGAAGACAAATTAACATTGTGCATGTGAAAAGTAGGTTCGGAAGTAAAACATAAAAAAAAAAAGAATTAAAAAAAACGCATAAAAATTAGAATTGAAGGGTTAGAGGGGGGACTTTCCGTGAGAGTCAGTATATTGTTAAAAGGAACAAGTTGAAACCACGTTTTTATGCTACATTAAGTTCCAAACAACGCAACTGTCAGTGACAGTGATTCCTCATGCACCTCCTCGTTTCGTGTACAGGTGCGCGCGTGTAATCTGTGCGTGTAATGTGTGCATAGATTTAATTAGAATAAGTACATGTTAGTGCAGTATTATTGGTAAAAACATGTAACTTTGATATCATTATCACATATGTGTTGATTAAGTTTAAAAAGTGATGATGCAAGACACAGAGAAAGGTTTAGCCACACAAATGGTGCATATATATATATAATATTTTACTTCTATGAATAAAAAAAAAATGGAAACAAAAATTACATCGGCTTCCGGCAGACGGAAGAGCGAAAACAGAGATAGATATGCAAAGGAAAAAAAAAAGATAAATGCAAAAACCATAACGTGTTAATGAAAGCCGTTCGTGTAGCGAGACAAGAACGAAAAAGAGATAATGCAAAAAGAAGTTAATTTCTAGAATATTTACTCTTGTCAAACTGGATGCGGCGACGATGACACACCGGCGACCTTTCACGCGATCACCATTTATTTTTTTTTTCAATCTCCGTATTCTCGGAAATAAAACTCTGCTCTCATCCTGGCTAATAAATACTCTGGGCTTATTGTCAGACATACCGCGAAATTATCAGTATGAAGATAATAGCTTCGCGCGGAAGAAGGAAGCATTACAAGTACAGTGCGCTCGTATGACGTAGGACTTCAAATAACAAATTTTCGATTATCCACGAGTGCATGATGACGCGATCGGACGATTAGCAGTTGAATTGATTAGAATAATGATACCGAATCATTACGTTACGATGTTAGTTTAAATCGTCTAATGCACGCCAATTATTATTTTAGTTTTGTAAAGTGCAAAACCAATTAATATAATTATTTGTACTTTTCAAACTTTAAATGTATCATTAGTTTTGTTAATGATGTTATTTATCACCGTGTTAGAGTTCTCTAAAAAGTAATGTGGATATTTCTACATATATATCAATGTGCAAGCATGTCTTTTTGTTTCAATTAATTTCACAACTTCCGCGCCGAACGCATATGGCTTTAATTATGACACGTTGGGTGTCAATGCTCGCGATACATTCCATTATGTAGTAAATACGCGCGTTGCGTCACATCCGATTTTTGCAATCTGATTCGATAAAATGCACGAGGCAAAGTCATTTTGTGATGTTCAGAGAAGACCTTGTTACATTCCAATTTAAATTTACTAATTTATGTTGACATTATTTTGTCTCATTTTTTGTATTTGTTATTAATCGACTTAAATTTGATATATATGTATACATTTTTTTTTTTAATTATTGCGTGCGTGTCTCTTCTCTCGCAGCCCTAGTATTATAATAGCCAGGTGCACGAGTCACCAAAGTTTTTAATTTCGCATTTCCTGCCTGCCTCTATATTAAGGGGTTATTTGTTTCCAGCTCGATTGTTTTCAGCGAAGTAGCACAGAGGACTACCTGGTATCCATTGTCGTAATAATTCGCGGATATTTGAAGGAAGCGTAATTCATCCGGATTCACGGAAACTTGTCCATCTCGATGTTCTCGGAACATTGTATTACTGAATTAACAACCAATAATTATAATAATAGTTCGCAGTCGATGGCATAAATGAAGAATGAAATTCGAAGACGAAGAAATTGTTTCGCGAATTCATTGCGAAGTTAAAACAATTAACACGCAGTATATTTTGGAATTAGCATTGCCGCAAACAATGGATACTTCGCAGTTTCCTCGAGATTAGGCAGGATTCAATAAAAATTTTGTACCTGCGTCTAAAATGATGTCCGCGACGTTGTCAAAACTACTGTAATCGTCGTATGTGTCAATGTCAGCCATGCCCAGATTGTTGCCAAATGCAAATGGCCACTTGTCATTACCTAGCGTCCCTCTGTTGGCGGACTTGCATCCGAACCACCAGTACGCGGTCGATCTTGGGAAGGCCGGTTCGTCGACATCCACCTAGCGAATCAGAAATAATTCTGTTGTGCAACGACATTTTGATAAAATCGTATTCTATGCGAACGGCATATTCCACAGTCTGAAGCGCAATTTAAAGTTCGCAGCACTTACGGAAAACGTTCGGTCGTTGAATCGATAGTACGCGTTGTCTTGGAAGAAATATGTGTAGCCCTTGTGAGTTACCGCCGCGTTGACGTGTTCCGGGATACCTTGCCAGTTCTTAATAAGCTTGGGATAGCTACTCCTCACCGGCGGCTTCGACGCCGGATCGAAGCGCCAGAATTTCGTGCCTTTGTAGAAGTAAATCTTGCCGTTGCCGGTCCACACAGTGGCCGCGTCGATGTGATCGGGGATGCCAGTGAAACCGTCGCTGATTTCCTTCGGATAATCGCCGTCCATGGTGGTGTTGATGTACCTCCAGTACTGTGTGCCCTGAAAGACGAAGTTTATTCAGTGAACAACAAGATTTTATTAATCGGCACGCGGCGCGAAAAGTGCAGATCGGTTTTTTGTTTCTAACTCTCGGCCGGATAAACAATCACCTTGAAAAAGTAAGTCTTGCCATTCCTGTATGTAAATGCAGCATCTATGTTCGACGGAAGCTCCTTCCACGTACTACTAATGCGTCGCGGATAGCCACTAGCCACACCATTGTCCGTCAATTTCCAATAATGTTTTCCTGGAAGACACATAAATTTAAATAATCGTTTTTCGCATCTTCAGCGAGATCCGAATGCGCGATGTCGCGCAATCGAAATTGCAATCGAAAGATTGCAACTCATGTAAATACCTTTGAACACAATTGTCTCGCCGTCCTTTGTGTTGAACATCGCGTCGACCTTCGGGTCTTTGCACAATTCGGGATCTTCTTCGGCGGGCGGCAACGGTCGCAGTGTTGTCGCGGAGCCTCGCGGTTTATTCGTTCTCTTCCCGTATAGTGCCTGAAATGATTTCTCTCTTTCGTATCGGATCGTACGTGTGTGTGACGCTAATTTTTTCTCTCTCTTTTAAGCTGTGGCGTTTATGAATACGCGAAAATTTGCGTGGGCGCTTGAAAATATTGTTTTCGAGGGAATTTGAGGTCTTTGTACCTGAATAGCATCGACATCATCCCGATCTAGAATAAAATGCGGATCGTAACCGCGATAAAAGGGCGCCATGAGCGCGCTCTTGACGTCGCTATGACTCAAACCGAGGGAGTGGCCGAATTCGTGTGCCGCGACCTGAAAGAGATTGGTGCCGCGATAGCTCCTGATGGTCCATCGTTCGGAATCGTCGAAGTGAGCATCGCCGCCGTACACAGGGAAATATGCGTGTGCCAAAGTGCCGCCGGGTCCGTCGAAAGGATCGCCATCGCCGTGCTCGCCTACTTCAAATCTAATATCGATGTGAACCTGAACAGATTTCCGGACTTATGAAATATCGTTTATATTGCAAACACACACTACTGCTTAAAAGTTGAATGCATCTTACATTTTCAAGTGAATTAATCTTCTTTTATAGATGTAATTATAGTATTGAAAATAATTGACATAAAAATATATTATATAAGTTAATTTTATGATTGCATGTATTCGAAATGCTAGCAAGCAAAGCTGAATTTTTTTGTAAAACATTTAATTTTTGAATATTTCTAGTAGATGAAAATCTAAAATCACTTATTCTTCTGTGAAACGACAGTTTATAATCAATTTTTTTTCCAAAATGAAATATATGTGCTATTTTGGTGTACTGTTAATCCTAAGCTCCACTCAAAAAACAAAAAAAAAAGAAATATTAATATGAATAGAATAAAAGGTATCCAATTTTATCTAAAAGTTATAAATCTCCACTTTTAAGCGAGTAGATGTCATTGCATTTCGATTGTGATCCTACGTTTTCGTGTCCCGCTTTACGAGTGAACGTTAGATCGGTTTCGGTCGACCAAACGCCAAACGCTTTCGCGATTTCCAAGTCCACCTCTTGCTTGTTCAGACCAGTCGGATACTTGCTAATTTTGTACGTCAGATTCTTCGTACGCCATCTGGATCCTGCGGGAAAATATAATTGTTACACATAAAACGTACGAAACACGTGAAAGAATAATTGTTTTGTTTAAAAATATTGCGACTTTATCATGATTCACACGTATACGCATATACACACAGAGACCGTTGTTCCGCGGCTATTAAGTGCATCCGTTACACCGTCGCATGCCTGTTTAGCGCGATTCTGTATTACGTTGTGTTGCAATCCGCTGCATTGCGCGCACGATATTCCGACACATCCGCGGAATCTGCGATCGCCGTTGCTGTTGTTGTCGCTAGTTTGTTTATTACCCGTAAGAATAAAAATCGTGCTACGCGCATTATGCATTCATCGCGATTACAGAGCCGCGCTTTATGCAACAGTTGCGCACGTATACGCGACGATTATAATACCGTGCATCTCGTTATGCAACGATTCGTTCATTACTATGTGCGGGAGATCGGAAGGAATAAAATTCGAGGAATAAAACGGCTGAATACGTTGAATTATACAGCTCGGCATTAAGTTTTGCGGCGCGGACATTTCGTGGGATGCACGCATGGCCGAACTTAGCACCGAGGGTTCACTGAAACGTAAAGCGCACGTGCGCAGATTCAGAGTCATGGTTAAACCCGAAGCTGCACAATCGCTTATTCTGTCGATATAAGCGTTACGCGGAAGAATGTCTTTTAAAGTGACTCCTTTATTTTCCTTGAGGCGTGCCCAAAATTATCGGTACCGTTTGCACGCACGAGACAATGCGAATCGTCGAATGTGTTCTCCGACGATTATAAAGCGCTCGAAGATTCGCTTCGGATAAAAGCAAATATCGAAATCAGTTGTTATCTCGAAACGAAAATGCGACACTCGCATACGGGATGTATGAGTGCAAGGAGTTTTTTTAGTGCAAAGAAAATGATTTCGTTGGCTCGTTTGACCATTATGTAACGAATTAGGCGAAATGCAACAGTTAACTCGAGCTAATTCATACGGCTGATTTAAATGCATTTGGAACATCCGACGGACTGCTATCGCGATGTAGATCTACGTGACCCGTATAGGGTGACTCTATATCAACGACTCGTAACAGTCAGTGCGAGACTGCAGAGAGTCGGAATGCGTGATTCAGTCAGGACATCGAATGACATGTAATGCGCCAAATAATCCTTTTTGCATCGATGAATAAATCGCGGAAGATTTTTTTTCTCTTGTTATTTCGCGATGTTGTTATTAATACAATCAGCTTTCAGTCGTTTTATGTAAACATTTCCGCGATTTCCAATAGCGAATTTCTGTTGATTAGATAATCGATTGCGATAGTGGTCGAACGTAAAATTATGTCATATCCCGCGCAATTACGTCTGCAGTTTGCATTGCATTAAACTTTCTTGGATTAGTCGGCTGTCGATTATTCGTGACTTGATGCTAAATTGCTTTTGAATTGAGCCTTGTGCGTACTTTACTACTTTACTTACCTTGAAGAGCATATCTCTTCGATCTTCCGTCGGCGGCTGGTCCGACTTTGTCCTTAACGCCACATCTTGGTGTGGCCATAAGCTTAACAGTCTCATCGTTCAATTCGCCTGAAATAAGAACACGAAATTATTGTTGAACATTATGATTCACGTGTTTGTTGTAAGAAAATCACTTTTTAACGAAAATTAATTTGTCGTTTGCTGGCTCTTAATGATTTTTTTATTACTATCGAGTGATCGCGTGATAAAAGTAATTAAATTGTCGGATCCTCGAGTATATCGATTCTCGAGATATAGCCTGTTGCGGTGTGTATATTTTTTACAGCGAGTACGTCTGTGCGCGCCGCCACGCATACGTGCGTGTGCTTATTTCCGCACTCTGTGCACGTATTAATTTCTCATGCATGTATGCATAATATGCATACATAGTATGCCGGGAATACTCGTGCATATGTGCATACGCCGCCACCAGTTTCGTAGCGCAATCACGCGACTTGACACTTACAGACTCATCGTGCTTGTCGGTGCGAGAGATTTCAAGCGCAATATATAATAGGGATTGTTTCTTTTTCGGATTTTAACTGTGCAAAAGAGATGTGTCTCGTCCCGCGGAATAATTCGGCAACATTTTGCTTGTTGATTTTTATTTGACAGGTTTTATTAACGCTCTTTTATCCATTTTGCGCCTTTTATGCCAGAATTTGTCTATCACAAAAACAATTCTTGCCGCAGCAATCGTAATCAAATCGTGATGACACTTTCAGAAACAATGAAAATCACGTAATGACTGTAAAGATATTTGTTGTTTTTGCTTTTTTTTTTTTACAAATTATATCCATTCGTGGCTGTGAAAAATACATTAACAGCGTAGATTATAGCCGATAAACACGTTTCATCTCGAATAATGCCGCCACCGATGGCCTACAATTTCACAGTTAGATCACTCTTCCGTTCACCTTCGGTTTTTATTGGGTTCCATAGCTTGTTCCGTCCTGGGCTCTCTTGTAATACCATTAATGATCGGCGCGAGTTGATTTATCTTTTTCACTTATTTTTTTCGCAGCTTTTGTACACGTTTCTTTAGAGTGTCGCGCCCGAGAAATGGAACGTGATGAAATGCAATTTCTCAATTAACTTGCAGCTATTGGGAAACTTTATTCGGACAATTTTTACTAATCGCTATCGCAACGCACAGTTTCTTTTTCGGGCCTCGAGATTTCTCGCAACTTTCCTAATTTCGCAATAACAATTTTTTGAAATACCTTCTGACGGACCCACTGTATGCAATGACTCACCGACGGAGCGCCAGTTTGATTTCGGTCGCGTTTCATTGAGTTCTGAATCATCGCTGCTCATCGTCATTAACGGTTCGCGTCGATAGGGAATCACTCGTTGTTATCGTATTTCAAACGGTGTTACACTGCATATGGACGTATTTCTAGAATTTCACACGCTGCTATTTTTTTTCTTTTTTTCCAATCACACTTATACGACACTGACTAAACGCATAATTCGTAATTCTCTCAGCGTGAGTCATCAATGACACGGACTCCATCAAACCGGTAATAAACGATAAATTGACATCGTGCAAAATTATGTAAATATATAATAATTAAAATTAAACTTAAGCGAATAACAAAAATCGATATATACCTGTTATGTTAATTCCGGCGAAAGCTTGGAATTCTTCTATCGCTGCCGTCAGCTTCTCCGAGCTCAGGAATGCACCACTTTCCGGATTTATCGGCGGCAGATAGCCATATTGCGACAGATAATTCTGCAACATTGAAAAAAGACACTTTTTAATACACATTTATTTCGGGTTAATTCATTGCACTGGCTGTTTGCGCCCGTCGCCAGACTCGATATTTCGGTAATCTCTTGAAGTGTGTATCTATTGTTTATTCGTTCAAGGTAAAGTTACCGTATCGCGAAATCGCAGACACAGAAAAATCCGCGCCTCGCTCCGCAAAGAATCGGCCTTTAAACTCTGTGTCATAATGCAGCCTTGACGTTTTACGAGCGACGAAGGCGAAGTAAACTAAAGATACGGAACTTTTCTTATCCGCGTGTGTAAATTTGCCGTGGCCTTCGGATTTGTCGGTTCTTTTTGGATCAATAGTATTGTATAATAATTACAGTTGCAATTGCACAGGTTATAAATTTGCGCACGCATGTTGACTGTGCCGTCGCACATGTTGCGCGCCGAGGTCTTCAATTTTTGCTAATGCACGCCTCTCTTATCGTTCATGCGACGTGAGAATACCGATCATACGTGACATGTTTCTAATTCATCATATAAAACGCAGCAGCTCGATGTTGCACGAGACGTGTTCTTTTCTTACAAAGCCGCGTGTTACAAACACGACGAGAGATCATCATTAGAGCCAATTCGAGTGACGTTATATTTGAAGTATAGATTAGCTCTTCAAGAATGACTCATCCATTATATCGAGCACAAGAAGGACCATCTATCTTTCTAGAGTGTGTTTTAGATAATATTGGAAGTCTTGCTGCAATCAGCTGTTTTCACAGCCTGATATTATTATATCATTGTGTAGAAGAGTTAACGAAAATCGATCTGCTGTCGCGTGTATTCTTTCCAAGCTGACGCTGTATTGATTTCCTTCGTGCAAGATTGCCTTTTTTGTCGCATAAACATATTCGTAATTACATGTCTCAGGCGAAATATTTCTGGATTGCGTCCGACGATATTATTGCAAGTCACTGTGTTTGCAAAGCGTAAAGTGCACGAGAATTATCAGTGCTATCCGCAAGATCGTAAATTAGACAGCAACGATCGAAACTGAGAACTGATAACGGTAAAATTTATTGTTATTTAATCACACTTACGCACCACCTAATTAATACTCCGTCGAATTACACGACACGAGTACCGAAATGTATTTATTGCCGAATCGTGCAAAGGGAAACGAGCGATTTGTCCGGCGATATTCTACACTTTATCTCGTTCGCATATTTTCAAAAACAAGCTTACTTTATGAATCCACACTGCACTTTGATAATCTTGAAAAATTTCTATTAGTGAAAGTAAAAGAGTAAAGGGACATTTAAGGAATCTAATCTTATGAAAAAAAAATTCTTTTACTTTTCGACTTTCCTAAACAAGCAGATGACAATCTCGCGGATACCATGATAAAATACGATTAGGCTTTGTTACTTGCGTGAAGTGGATCAGAAACGTGATCTGCAAGCGTGACTGTGAAATTACGAGGTGAGTCATTGTCGCCAGCGGGAGGACATAAAGAATATATTCACTCAGATATTTTCGCGGTAGCGATCTCCGACGCATCCCTGCCGTTCTGTGTAGCGGTGCAAAGTTTCCAAGCGCAGCCTTGAATCGCTGATTCATACGTTAGGGACGAAATTCGACTTTCACGAACAAACATCCACGTCGAAATTAATTTCCGTAATCATCGCGTGCTCAGCTTTCGATGCTCTTGTCTTAACAAAGTTTTGTTATCAAATAGTTTCAGTTTGATTTAAAAATGGGACAAACACGTGCAGTCTTTTGCGAACTTTCGAGCGTGCGCTTCCGCTAATATGAGCAACGATAGTGTGTATTTACATTTAATTCCTGGCAATCTTGTTTTCTGCCAATTGAATGAGTGGAGCGATTTAATGCGCCTACACGATTCGCAAATTTCGCAATCTATTTCGGGCAAGTCGGGCTTGTGGGGATTTTTATGAATGAACGTAAGTAGGGTGTGCTTGTACTCATGTGCGTGTGTCACGCGTGAATAGACACTGCTCCCTCTCTCTCTCTCTTTATGCTTCGTGTGCGGTGTCTGCGCCTGATTACACGTATAAGTCGAAGCACACACGGTACGGTTGAATCAGCCAAGTGGCTTTCCGCGAATCTGATCATGACTTGGCTCGCCAGCGCTACACCGGCTGCCGTTGCGCTGAATAGCGGAGTCGCATGTTCATTGATGGAGGCATAAGTGGAGGCGTCGCTGAAATTTAATCGCCAACGACTTCTGAGCGGATGCTGTCCGTCGATTGCCGGATATCGGAAGCGATTCTTCGCGAATTAACGCGCGTAGCCTTCGCCCTGTCGTATAAATATCGTTCTTCGTAACATTGAAATCCTTCATATATCTAAATTGTTCGTTGAATTTCGAACTGTCGACAGTTTGATAGCTGAAAATAACGGAGACAACAATTACAAGCCACGAGCACGGAAGAGCACGCGCACGCGATGATTATTCGGATGTTTCTTGTGTAATCGGAAGTGTGCGCGTGGAAAGATGCACGGATATACTAGTAGGAGCCTTGGCTACAATTATATTTGATGACTGCGTTGAATCGTGTCAGAGTACTTTGCCGAGTATAACCGTAGATCTCCGCAGTATGTATCATTGCAAGAAGTGAGCCACCCACGTGCATGACTATATCCATTAGAGCTTTAACTCAGCCTCAAGCTTGTTCTTCTCCTCCCGAAAGCTTCCTTCGCGACAAAGAGAAATGCTGTAGGTGCAATTAGAAAATAAATATTACACATATGCGCGGACGCGATTAGTAAGAATTGATTAGGTCATTCCTTCGACGTTATGTCACACCCGTTTTCCGTAAACACGATTAAGTCCTTGTTGCTTAATTGCATTATTGAGTGATGATCGTGTGGGATATTTCTAAAGTATCCTTGCATTACTATCTATGAATTCAATCGCTTTAAAAAAAGAAAACCACAAGACTCTTGTGTCATGAATTTCTCGCAGGCGCGTTGTACAGCGGGACGACGCGTTAAATGCGAAATGTTTTGTATTCAGGTTATCTTGATTTTGTTGTTCGTACGACACTTGTAAACACTTACGATAATGTTATTTCGATCATTTAGCTCACGCTGAATAATATTATTAGCTTGGTGAATTTGGAAATCGCGTTTATCATCGACAACAATTACGATATCGTCACGTGATTAAATATATATAAGGAGAAATAAATTTTTCCCATTTTTAATCCTTTCGGAGACTAATAAAGTACAAAAGACGTTCATAAAAATCTTGCTCGCTGTAAATGAAACTCTGTGCTCGTTTTCATGACCTGAAAACTAGGTCAATGGGATTTCGTGTTACTTCTAGGCGTATCGTGACCACTGTCTTCTGTCGCAGTTTGTAAGAGTTTCTAATCTCCGAACGCTATCTCGCTCTAGCAGCGTTGTAGAATTAAATCGCCTATATATGAAGTACGTTATTAATTTGTTATAGCATGAACTGGTTTAGTTCTAAGACAAAATGCTGATTATCAACTTAATTGAATTTAGCATTCCGTTCTTACATCGTTTATTTTTCTAAATAGATTTAAAAGTTTATTCTTACTAAACGTTGCTAAAACAGGTGAAAATATTTCGGTCTACTGTCGATTTCTGTGATTTGTAGATAGCAGGATAGCGCAAGGGCCAAATGTTTTATGCTAATGGAAATTTTAGCAATTCTATTTTCAACGAGTATGACGTCTCTGTCGAATATCGGTTAGAATCATGTCTGCAATATTACTGGTGTCGACAAATTCTGTCCGATCGATTCCGATTGTTTTCTTTATGATTATTGACGATAATGAATATCATTTTCGCGTAGCTACCGATTTTACTTCACGATTTCATCGAAAGTAAAAAGCAATTTGTGTCACACTTGAAGCGTACGCATGCGTGAACGAGTCTACATTGTCACGTTTATGTACATCCTCTATCTGATCGTGTTATCAATGATAACGGCGTTGTTACTTCGTTAGTCGTCCGTAGATGTCTGCTTTTTCTCAGCAACTAAATACGAATCTTGTAATAAAATTTACACACGATTTTCTGGCCGGTGCTCTTCTTCGTAATTATTACATTAATTTATTTGAATTAATTTTTAAATCGCACACTAAGTTCTTAAAACAAAGCCTATTTTTTTGACATAAGTTATAGATAAAATTTCCACCTGTTTATCGGCTACGATCAATATTTGATCATCTAATGTGAAAGCACGGATAGATATAGAGATAATGAACGAGTTTCAAAAGCCAATTCAGGCGTGATACTTGTTTCACGACAAAAGAAAATGCTTCTTTCAGTGCAGCGCGTTATAAGTAGGCGGATGCGAGTCGAAATTTCTTAATTCATGCATACAGAATATTATAAATTTTCTAATTTTCAAAAAATCACATCTATTTCTTGCATTCCTCCTGAATTATATATAACTTCACAGTTGTGTCTGCTATCTATAATATTTTCTTTGCTTTCGCATTTTTGCAACTCCACCTAGATAATGTTCCGAGCGATGACTCTTCAGATAAAATAAGACTTTCCTCTTATAAGAATTATATACTGATTTCTTACAATGAACAACTATATAACTAATTAACACTATTTGTTAATTAATAAATATCAAAGCGGTTGTTCAATTTACTTTGGCGCTTAGATTATAAATCTTGTGGTGATTTTTGTATTTTCTTATATTTTTCTGATAACCAAGAGACGTGTATGAATTTTGAGAGCACAGGATTCTAGACAAAGAGCAATTTTCTTCTAACACGCCATTTGATCGTAAGATTTTCAAGCTGTGATCGTAAAATAAAAGGAAGAAGTGCATATAAGTGTCGAGCAGCGCACCGGCCTTGAAGAGGTCTTTGTCAACGCGAACGCCATCAGTATTCCACGCTTTCGCATCTTCTTTCAAACGTTGTTTGAATATAAAAGATAATTCCGACTATCCATCGTTGCTTTGTACGATATATTTTCCCGTATGTAATCTCTCGCACAGTAGCCTTTATATTTCAGAAAAGTAGCATAAATTACATTTCGGAGGATAAATTTAAAGTGTTTGGTTTATTTCGGTACACTAAATTCCCAAGATAAAGTCTATTTTTTTCCATAAACTAACGATAAGATTTCTTATCAGCTATCCACAATAGTGATATTTTAACTAATATAATATCGAGTTTAATCTCTTCCATTTTCTTGGTTAGTTAAAACTAGAACTAAATTAATATGAAAAATATGACGTTTGTTAAATATCAAAAGAAATCGCGCATTTAAGGATTAATTGAAGCAATTTATTCTGTCGCGATGTTATCTTTATTATGATTCGCAGTTTTGTCACGTTGCATCGACAGAAAGGAGACTGATCTGATTGATTTATGCAACTGGAAAAGTATTAAGACTTTTTTTATGTAGAATATTATATCGATCACTTTATTACTTGCATTTCTTGTAGATCGATAGATAAATCGATCGATTGATTTTGTCTGGTTAAAAATTGAATTGGTCAATGAATTGAATTTATGTTTTGCAAAATAATTAATTTGAATGACAAGATTTTTATCGCGCTCAAACTGCGAAATCGGTAAACGATAAAAGTGAATGATTCATTGGGAAAAAAGTTAAAAATTGCTGATTCAACAACAAATGCGGAAATAAACTAGTTTGGTTCAGAAGTAACGCGACTGAATTGACGTTGTGTGTCAGATGAGTCATTTGGGTGCAAACGTCAGAAATGTGAATTTTTCCTGCTTTTTACCGATAAGATATATATACATTGTCGTTTCAAGTTTCAACAATTGCGTCAATGTAAGTTGATGTTATTGTGCGTAAACAATGGTGCGGTTAATAATTTAGATGCGCATTTTTCTTAAAAACGAAAAAACTCGAAAGACTTCGTCATCGAAATTTGCTCAGTCAACAAAATATTTGATGAACAAATGTTTAAATAAATGTAAACCAATCGAGATTGACAGTAAAGTACACTACAATTTGAATCCAAAGAACAATTTTTAAGAGCAGCTGTTGATTAGCATGTATTACATAATGGACGACGCACGTGCGAATTTCACGTGCTATCGGACTGTGCATAAATTGTGGGGAAGCGCTAGCGGAAATAGAAATAGCGGTTTCATTAAGAAATCACATAGCCACTTTGACACGTAATAATTATACCGCGTACGCGTTGAACTGTATCTCATGCGCAATTAGCATAAAAATAATGAAGGAACGAAACTGTCGATTTCAGCGAGCGGAATCGCTGCGCTTTTATCTAACAGTTCGAAGGCTTTACATTCATATTCTCTAAAATTCTTCGAACTTGTATGATTACGTATTGTGGAAGTTAAAAAGAACTATCTATGCCATTAGTAAATAATGTCATTGGTGACGCGTGTCTTATCAATAGGTGTCGTCGCATGTCTTCCATATGTACGGCGCCGCTAATCACCGCGCACCATAATTTTTTTTATCCTGCTCGTCCCATTCGTGCCCGATACGTAACCGATCGTTCGTGCTCGAGAACAAATTAGCGTGATCCAACTTGAGCGAGAAAATCGCGTCTCCGCTTTGTTTTTCGATTCGCTCCAACACGAAGAGCTGCGTGTACTTGACTCTCGAGAATACATTAATTTCCGCGCACGCCCGATCGCCAATCCCGTTATATTTACGATTATTTCGTATACGCAAGATGATCTTTGATTAACGGCATTCGCTATTTATATGCTTGTTGGATGGCGGAAGTTACTTGAAGGCTTCAATGCTAAAATTGCAAGTGCGATTTCCGAACTGATTTTTCGGCAAAGATTCTCTTCTTACGATCGGCGGGATCGAAAGAACGGCGATGCCGAGCGGATGGCTGCTAAGTCGGAACGCTCAGAGAGTGAAATGTCAGATTGAGCGACGGATGAGAATATCTATGATTGATTCGTTAATATTCCGATGGCGACCGGTCCGTGTTCGGACTATGGATCCGCGATGACGAAGGCCAATACATACGATCTTCTGTGCGATTTATTTCCGTGTTAAGGTACATACATTATTTACAATTTCCTAGTAGAGAAAAAGACGCGCGATGACTTAGCATCTTGCCGAGAAAATTATTGGAGCAACTGTTTGTCAGAATTAGCGGTAGAACTTTGCTTCAATCTCATGTTATTTTAATGATTCTTGAAGCGCAATTCAAAACATTTAAACAAGCAAGGTACTTTCCTTCCGAATGTGTAGATCTGTGCAGAAGTTAAAGCTTTGATATTTTAAGGCCTTAGATTTCAAGTGTTTTCACGTTTCGATATATATAGAAAAGTAATAAAAATTAAATAATCTATATGTAATAATTTTGTTTTTAAGAAAAATAATGAGAATTATTGTTGTTACTAATTTATTTCTGAGTTACTTTAGGTTTTAGATTATTCATGTTCACCTGTCAAGATATTTTCCTGCTTTAGTATGCGCATCGAGACAGTAATTACTGCCTGGTTATCTTTTTACAATCGTCGCATTAAAAAAAACGCATCTGCTGACGCGTAACTCGATGAAACGAATTATTATGCATTGTTACTTTTTGTGAATAATAGTCCAGGTTTCCACTTTGCTTCTTAAGTTGCTACGCATTTCTGAATTAATTGAAAAATAAACTCGAAATCTCAATACTGCAAATTTCAAATATTATTCATATTTATCAGCTAGCGAAATAAGTAAATGCAAGATATCGCGTTTTATACATTCAAGATAACATATGAGGGGAGGGGATCTTGCGATCACTTACATCTTTACATATTTGTTTATCTGCATTGATAATTACTTTATTATAGCGTCAATTATAGGTTGAAGTCTTAACGCAAAGCTCGTTAAATGTTAATGTCAATGTTAATGCACAATGTTAATGTCAAACGTGATTAAAATGAAAAACAAAAATTGATATAGCAAATCACGACAAATACTCCAAATACGTTTATAATAATTTATTAGTAATTTATAGTACTTTATTTTAAAAATAAGATTATTAATCAATTAATTTTTTAATTCCATATTTAAAAATATAAAAATAAAATCGTAAAATAAATATTTTATGAGATAAATATATTTTAGGACAGAATAAATAAAATTAAGAAATGTTATAACTCGAAAGCAAGCTAAAGTCGGACATAAGTTCGTCTACTTTATCATTTTTAAATATTGTATTCATCCTTTAAATATTTTCAACATATTACATTACATCTCGTACAGTTTTTAAAGCCAAGGACATTGCACGGAGAAAAAGAATTTTGCTATCGTAGCGAAATTTTCGTCGCTATGGCATATTAGATGTGATAGCGCGACAAAAATTTCAGCAAATAAAATTATTATTCGTAACAAATTTCTTTGCTGTTCGTATAATAACTAACATATTTTGCTATGATAGCGTAAAGTTTTCTGTGCCAGCAAATTCTTTTTTTTTCTTCTACACATCGTTGAAGATAGCCCGGTGGCTGATATAATCAGTGTTCTCGATATCAGAATCAGATAAACGCTTTCCTTAGAATGTTGCTTGCGCCATCAGCGGAGCACGTATCCAATGCGAGTACGCACAATACGCGATCGCGCGTTACTCATATGTGACACATCGCAAGGATTAAATGTGGTCTCCGAATATTTCTTTTAAATGTCGGACTCGCCGCACGTCGCGAGATGTAAACACGAGACGGCGAATAAATTCAACTGTTACAAGACATCATCCACCCTTGACATATTAGAAAATAAAATTTACACTTACCGCAGCAGTGGTGTCGCTGATGACGACATCGGCTGGTGCCGCTTCCGCGTTCGCGTGCAAAGCGAGGAGCGCTATCGCCATTAGATAGCCGTCGGCATTTCGCCTCCACGAGAGAATTTTACCGTATCTCATCATGTTACCAACGATACTGCCGTATCGAATCCGCAATAATCAGTGGCGCGCGTTTCCACTTCCGGATCGCGCTGGATAAACCGCGGGGTTTCCCTCTGACACAGCGTCGGTGCTCCTGTTCGCCCGCTTCTTTCACAGAGAACACTGAATACACACGTGCTTGCAGAATGACACCCTCGAATTTGCAGAGCAGCGACGAGATCCACGCTAAAGTCAATCGATTTCAACCACCCTCCCGCTTTAAACTGTTTGTAGGACAGCGCGCTGCGAGGGTGTCGACAGGTTTCGCCCCCTTGTACTCGATTCTACTCGCAAAGGAAACGTCGTTTTCAGAGCGTAGGTTCCGGGTAGAGTTACCGGCTGGCAGGGTGGTCTAAAAACGTGGTTGCCACGACACTATCGATCTCGTAGTGTTTTCCTCACGCTAATACTTCGCCACAGGACTCCTTCGTTCTGTTGCATCGAGGGCGACTCTTACGTGGTGTGCGTGATATATATATATATATATGTATATATATATATGTGACACGCACCTCGTTCGATTTTCACCGATGGTAACCGACCACCTTTCGGTGATGTGCGATAAGTTCGACGAAACGATCGAGGAAATTGAGCGAAGGAATAGAGAAACACGCGGTGAGATCGATAATATACTAAAAGAATGGATCACTACGGTGGCCCGTGTTGAAAGGAAAGGAGGAACCGACGAAAAGCGCGCGCGGCTACGCGGAGCTAATATCGGAGTCCACCGCCACTCTGAATCATAATCAGTCCGCCACTGACTTTTATTGAGACCTCCCACCATACAGCCCCGCTTGATGGCCACGGTCGTCAGTCGCCCGCACCACGGGGCGCTCCTACACGTGCACGCACATGTGCGGAGTCGTTGTGTTCATGCGCAACGATTTGCTCTCAAATCGGATGCAAAAGATATTAGATAAATGCAGTGGCACAATCAGGTGCATTAATAGGGACCGGAAAACATTTCTTTATAATATTTAAAAAAACATATATAATTAATAGCGTTTGCGACCGAATTGATTTTGATCGATTCGGGAGCGATAAACTGTTACTTGGACCATCTTTGTCGATAAAAGATTTGAATTTATATCAAAATGGCGATTGATCGCTTTCAAATCGAAAACCGTTCAGTCGAAAACGCTATCGTTTAATGTGTTTCGCAAAAAAATAATACGAATCGTATTGCGAATATACGAATTTTATTTCTAGTCTCTCAACAAGATTTGCCCTGCAATTATTATTATATCTAGTTATAATTTATTACATTTTATATTCTTTCGATTTTTTACTCAAGATGAAACTGTAGAAGACCCCTGTGCCTCGTTACGTATCTCTCAGAAGTGGTCTATATTTTTAATCTTCGACAGATGATTGTGACAAATGTCAAGTCTCGATGATTCACGAGAAAAGATAAGACACTGTCGTGTTTCTTACATCTTTTTTTTCAGTCGCGTAAAAATAATGAACGAATTTACGATGAAAAGCAGAGCTCGATTTTCCTATTATTTTTCTCCTTGCATGATATTTTGAATTCGAATGCCTCTAGATTTTCATCTCTAAATGGAAACTTTTATGTCGGGAGGTTGTATAGACAACTTTGTGACTCATTCGGGATTTCGGTTGCCTTTCGTTCCCAAGAATACCTTTAGCTATACCGACGACCGCAAACGGATCCCAAACCGAGATTGATGCATGAATTGTCAATGAACCGCTATGCAAGATTAATGAAATTAGTCACACTAGATCTAATGCGATGTGGATGTTTTAGTTGCATAATAATTTAAAATGCTCATTATACGCGCGAATTAATATTCGATGTCTAACAAATTAATATATAATATTCATAGATAACGATCGCGAAATAGAGATTTTCGGCGTTGATTTGTCGGCATACACATGACCACAACGAATACAATAAAATGCTTTCCCCTTTAGTCATCTATGCTGGATGATGTATAGAATATTTATGTGCACTAATCAAAACCGCGAATTGTCAAAATTTCATTACAGAAACAATAGAGTATATCGAACGAATGAATAAGTGCGATTATCGCTTTGTGCAATTGAATTTTTTCATGAGCAAGTAAGTAATAGGTGTTATTCATATTTCCTTCCTTTTTCCTCTTTCTTTTAATGCAATCCATCCGATTTCGGCATTTGAATTCTAGTGTTTTCGATCTTTCTATTGCTTCATCTCGATTCTATTTTCATCGAATTGGCAGATTCTTCTTACATGAACAAAAGACTTTGTTCTTATCATTTCAGGCGAATGTAGTTGCCACGAGAACTATAAAATTTTACGTACAAAATGTTTTAACTTTTTATTAAAAAAAATCTGATTCTAAGACCTCTTTAGTTTCTTTGTAAGGGTTACTGCGTGTTTTTTTTTTTATATATTCGAACGAACAAGAATATCAATTCACATTTATTGTACGTGACGATAGGAGCATGCAGTTATTTTGCCTCGACTTCTACGGATCGGTAGAGTGTAAAGACGGATTATTACTTACATCCAAGAAACTTGCTTTATGGAACGTTAACGTGAAATATTACTCGTTTGCGTGTTGTTGATTTTTCTTAATATCTTGTACATCAAAGATAGAAAATTTTACTGCAGTTTTAACGTAGCATTGATTACTAACTCTTAAATGTAGCACTTCCAAAGAGTTGACACGTGCGCGCGCATATTCGCGCACATATGCTGTCAGTTGAAATATTTTTTTATCGTTTATAATAAATTCTATAAAGGGTTAAAGACACTTTTGTCCTTGAAGTCGGTCCTCGCGCTAGGCGTGCCTGCTTTTCAATAGAGAAGAGCCGAGGATGGGCTAAATCAGCTCGAGACGATCGCGCGGTTTCATGCCGCGCCCAAAAATTATATATTTTACTAGTCCTCATTTATCTTTCTTCTTTTTGTCGCGCTGCGCTATAATCCTAATCGTTTATCGATTCAGTTGACTCATTTGATCCCTTCGGTCGTTCATCTCGGTCTCGGTTCACCTGCTCAAGGTCATCGTCGCGCCGCAGGTCAATCCATTTCATTTTTAATGACTGAAAAGTAGCGGCAATGAATGCCGTGTAATGGTGAGAATTATAAATATTCGCATATAAACTTTTAACCGATGCTTTATCGGTTTATATCTGGATCTTTTTTTTTTTTGCGACAACTATTTGCGGAGTTATAACTGGCTTGTTAATCATTTATGATGTTTCAAAATATTTTGTATATTTCATATTATAAACTTTGAATGAAGAAAGTAAACAAATCAACAAATTTATGTCACAGAAACTTTGACAATTTATGTTAATGTAATTCGACGAAGCGTATGAAGAAATAATACATAAACTGTAAGCAATAGTTAAAGTTCTTTTTTCAAGAAGTAGAATGGATTATACGCAGATTGCGGAAATTAACTGCTGGAAACTACTAATGAAATTACTTGCTCCGTGCGTTTATGAATGATTCATCGTCGCGCGATTCTTTGTAAAAAGGCGAACACTCGGAAGTATCATCCATCCGTGAAATCGCTTCAAGAAATGCTCTCTCATAATGATTTACGCTGGTAGTAAAACCTTAAATTTACGCAGACCTCTTAAATTTATGCAGTGCTCGAATGATAAAAAATGCTTCATAGATTTGCATTCGAATTTTAACTAAACCCGACAGAAGCGGCTCTACGACGAGCGATAAAAGATGCATTCTTTTAACAACTTTATAACGACAACATTTCCTGGCTCGAATGCAGACAGAAACATGATTGGAAATCTAATTCCGAAGTTGGCGTTGCATATAACACTTCTCTTGTCAGTATACGGAAATACCGACACTTGTTGCACGATAAATATTGAAGGGCGCTTTTCTTGTGGCCGATGAGTCAGCAATAGTTCAGCGATCGTTCGCGGCAAAACGAATGATCCATGTGTCGCCTGAAAACTCTTCAACATTGCCAAATCGTATCCGAAAACATGAGACGTAAAAGTGCAGTAATAAATTTTAGCAGCGAGTAGTTTTGTAAAAAGCAAGCGGAAATCCTGCTTTACATATTCAGGATCTAACAGTTTTTAAGATTGCGCCTAGCCTAAAAATAATCGCGAAGTTCGTGTGAGAAATCGGCATTCCCCAAATTTCTTATCGCTGCTGTTTTTTATCCTCTCGCGTGTATCGCGCTCGATCGTCCTTATATTACGTCGTTAACATGCAGGTTTCGCTCTCGAACGGCTCGCGGTAATAAATCATTTCTATGCGAAAATCGTTTGTGCAATTATGCGCAAGGTTCATGCGCGATGCACATGCATCGTATTATTTCCCTTTCCCGTTTGATTCACATGCTGCATGATGGACTGCCCGCAAAGGTCACCATGACGCCTGATAAATCTACGATGGAAGTATTATTGTGCCACCTTCCTATTAGACAAACAATCCTTTATATTCCGCCGTTGATACCGCGCGGCGTCTGAACATCCGTGACTTTGTATCCGCAAAGATCGCCTATCGTGAAGTGAATCATTCAATCAAGCGCGGATTCTTCCCATGATGGAAACTTACGTTAATTAATGGTAACACACGTCTTCAGTCTTCGCGGAATGAAAAAATTCCGTAGAGCTCAAAACCAAGAATACGATGTCAAACGGTTGTTGACTCAAGCCCGATCGCGCTGAGAAAGAAAATAACACAATCGAACTTCTGCAGATGACAATCACGAGACGTGAATATCAATTAAACGCACAAGCGTTCTTTCAGTCTTCTCGGATCAATCGAATCGCTTGGACACGACGTTTACAGAGCATGTAATGTATAGGATCTCAAAAAAAAAGCGTGGATAATCGCATTTCCGTGCGATTCCGTGCATGTGATTCGAACGATGTTGTCACGTAACCACGTGCCTGCAGTTACTCGCCTCGCAAATTTGTACAGTCGAATGACGGAAGTCGAAATGACATTGTTCGAGCTACAGCTAGGAAATCGATGTCCACTGAGATTATTTCATGTGACATTTTGTTGCAAATTCCGCGTAAAGAAATAAGCGATTTCCCGTAGAAAATTCGAAAGAAACGTTTTTGATTTAACAATCGTCTTGTCGGACATGTAATGTGTCTCGAAATACACATACTATAACTCGAAAAAGACAAAGTAATTATGAAATGTGAAAAAATAAATCGATGATGTAAAATAAAATTTTTTTATACTACACTTTATTTTCAAGAAAATCGACATTTTTTTTATTGTAATGACTTTCATCAATCTTATTACATGTCAATTTGTCTTGTTAATAACTTAATTAATATTAAATAAATATCGAAAATAGAATATTTTATTTAATAAAGCAACGTAAAATGATTTAAGTTGAAAAAGTTGTATATAACATATTAAGATTTATTTTTATTTCAACTCACAATAAAATATTGAAGATCAATCAGACTTAAAAGAATACGTAAATACGTAATAATAATTTTCCAATTTTCAAAATCAATTTTCTTGAAAACAAAATTCAAGAATAAAAAAATATGTATTCTACATTATTTATTTATTTCTTCATGTTCCAAAAGATATTACGTCATTTCTTCTATCACTCTGATGTGACAGAAACGTAAAGATTGTATCGAGAAAACGCAATCGATTTCGCTACTTGATCACAATTATCATCGCTACACTCGTTACGTTACCAGTTTCCAATTCTACGCTTCGTTTCACGAATTTATCGCAATCGCCGGTTTGCAAACGATACACTATGTTTCATTCCGAGTCCGTACGCCGGCCTTTTGCGTCAAATGCATTAATTCTTTTCAATGACGTCGGATATTTTCGGCGGAAATATCGTAATTCAGCATACGCAAATATTTTCTCTCTCAGTCGCTAAAAATGTCCTCGAAGGGAATGCATCTTGTTTATCAGACGGAACCGACATTCCATAGTCTTCACGATTCCCACCATATTTTGTCATATCGCGGCTAGTAGAATAGGAATAGCAATGATTATATTGTTGTTACCGATGAGAAAAGAGAAACCACAGTGTGCAGCTCTGGTGCAAAGGTCCAGATGTTCAAATCGTAGAGCTTATCTGTCTTACATCCGCACTTCTACGTACGCGCGTGTCGATTGCGCTTGAAAACTTCGACGAACTATTTGCGTCCCAGTTTAACTCGGAGAGCGATAAGATTTTCGCTGAAATTAACAATCGTATGCGGTTACGCAGCTCGTAAAGCTTCGCGAAAACTGATCGCTGACAATAATAAATAAAAGAACCTCCGACCGAACGTTTTTCTCGTTTGCTCATAAAGAACTCGTATTCGCGAACAACGACGATGATTTGCATTCGCGCGCATTCTTATATCGCGCATCCGCCAAAAGAGACTGCGTTCGAATGCATAATATATTCTGGAGGCGGTAAGATACTTTAGATAATAAGATACTTAACTTTTTTATTTCGACGACATTGTGCCCGGGCCTTTCTTCTTTGTTACATTTCGATGCATTTAAGGTGCGGAAATATTACTGGGAATTATTCGGGGAAAAAAAAAAATAAAATTAGCAAAATTCGCTTTGTTTTAACGCGGTAATCTGTAAAAAGGTCTCAGAGACATCATTAAGGTGTGCATCTGCATCCACGCGGAATAAAGCGTTGTGCGGCGCGCGCTCTTTTGTCCACCTTTACGGTCCGTCGCGCATTACCGGTATGAATACGAGAAGAAAAAACAAAAATGGCGCTACGTATTTATACATTATATCGCATATATTATGTATACTTCATCTACGAAGACAAGAGCGGACGGAGACGGCAATCGGTGCTGACCATGGGCAAGTTCACTGATCCTATCGTCTTCGGCGAGTGTACGCTCTTTCATCGCATCGCGGCTTTGTGATGCAAAATGTACACGCTCGCGACTCGCTCGTGTCGAGAGAAAGAGGAAGAGAGAGAGAGAGAGAAAAGACGAAGGAAAGGAGAAAAAGGAGACGACTTGAAGTCTACCTTACACCCGAGAGAGAGAACATGGCCATGATGTGAAAGCAAACGAGGGGCCATGCGTTACATTTGAGTCTGTTCCGCGGCTGCTGCTGAATGTCAATGCCTGAGACGATTCCTAGAAGTGAAATAAACCAGGCTCCTCCGCGCGCATCCTGGACCTTTGTATGAGAAAGCGACATTAAACGGCGCATCGGTTTAAATTTAAAACAACATACTTTTGAAAAACCGAACCGCTTTCATTATTTCTATTTAATATGTGCCTTTAACGCGGGAATGATGTTTTCTTTCGAAAGATCGCGTCGACTGTTTTCGGATTACCATTTAAAAATCGCTGTTATTAACAATACATCGCATAGATTAATATGCGCTTCGTTATTTTATTTTCTGAAAGAAAAGAGAGAAATAAAAAATAGTTTTGATGACAGTAGTTTAACACTCCCACGTGATCATTTCTTCGGGTTAAACGAACATTTCGGCAGGACTGAAATAATTACGAACGATTGAAATAGATCAATAATCAAATGAATATCGTGCACGCTGCGCGGTTTACACGAAAATAAGTACACGGAATACAACGGCATTCGCGATGTTACTCACAGAACGTCACGATGCGTCAGCGACAGTCAGCGAATATTACAAGCATTTACCTCCTGCTCGAGGCAAATAACGACAGTCAGGGCCACTGAAGAGGCATATTAATTGCAGACATCTCTCATCGATAAGCCGGTCTTCTCCAGCTATAAGAGAAAAGACACGAGTGCATGCGCGCGCGCGCGCTTCTGTTTGCGATAGACGGGCTCTAGCTACCCTCTTCTTGTGCGCACATTTTCGAGGACAAAAAGAACCTTGGAAAGTTCTTCGGAGACTAGAATTACCGATGTATTACCGCAGGAGTCACCCTATTATATTTAAATTTGATGAGCACGGTATACATTTATTCGACTTGCCCGACTATATTCGTGACACATACATGTACCGTTCTCTTGCTTCCACGTAAATATATATATACATTCATCTTACATTAATATCGTTGGGACACGCGCGATTTTTTGTGGAATTTTCGTGGAATGCTACAGAGTTGAAGGAGAGGATCGGATGTGTTGCGTTGGAAAAATGCATTGTTCATAGTAAGTCCTATATTATCACACGTATCGAACGTACAGCGAAGCGTAAAATGCTAAAAACATATAATAACAATAATAATGATAATAATAATAATAACTAAATAGAATTTGTACGCGTCGGGCGTCCACTAAAATTAATCGTATTCAATTTAGAATATGCACATACGCTTTTAATTACACCTTAACCACAATTAATTAATTAATTTAACCGACAACATTGAATCACTTTATTACGTTTAATCCTTAACACAACTATTACTCTATGCGAGAAAAATAAAAATAATTCCCGTTCTAAATCACTCATTGACGACTATTTAATGTTGTGGAAAAATATCGTAAATCTGTCGTATACTTGTCGTTGTTGCTAAAAATTATTCTTAAATAATAAAACATAAAATAAAATTAGAACGCAGAACGCAGTTATAACATTCTCTCTCTCTCTCTCTACTGGAAATTATTACACTTAAATAATCTTAAAAATTAGCATCTCTTATAATAATAAAACAGCGGTGTTTTTAACAAAAATGAATGAGATAAATTAATCTTCGGGCTCACAAACGAATTCACAGCGGAGGTCCGAACAACCAAGTATATTCACACACAGACCATTAGAACATTAAATTATATTTTTATTATGTCCATAAAAATTAAAATGTGTACACACCTTATTGTTTAATTCATACCTATATCAGCTTCTATATGCACGTATATATGTGTATAAATATATATGTATATACATATACATACATCTACATATATATATATGTATATATGTATATATCGTAGTATGTATATTATTTAACAATAGAGGTATAGGAAGGTAATCTCAAGACGAAACGAGCTTATGAAATGAATATATGAATTTCTCTTCGCAGACGGGAGAGGAGGGGTGATACGGTGTCTTTTTTTAGCTTAGTTATAAGATATATATATATACATATATATATATGTATATGTATATATACGTATGTATATATATATGTTAATATTATTGATTGCTTATAAAATAATACTATTACACAGTAATCCTCCCTTGATTTTACGACACAGTTCTAGTGTATTCTTCATTAATAATAATTAACTCTTAGACGGCTTACGAGATCGAAAAGTACATTCTTGCTTTCGCGGCAAAAGATAATAATCGCGTAAGAATGCCTACTTGAATAGCTACAAAAAGGATGAATAGCTTTTACTCGAAGAAATTACATGGAATATATTCGCTAATTACATTTTTTTTATTTTACTCTTTTCCTCGCATGGACGCTAAAGCACGTATGCAACTAAGTGTGTACGCGATGTGACAGGATGTGCATGTATTTGCGCGTGTGCGATACGAGAAAATTGTGCGAGTGATACATCTCTGATGCTGCTCTAATCCTCGAGGATGCCGCGACCGCATCGAGAACCTTCTAGCTTCTAATCGAGAAATATACTAGCCAAGCGTTTTAATTTCAGCGTGAGAGGCAAAGAAACTGCGGCTTTGGGAAAAATATCCGCGAGATCCATCTCATCATTTATTTTAATTCAAACGACACTTTAGGAACATTCGCGTTACTTGCTTAATTTTTCACAAGACAAATTTTGGGAATCGTGTTAAGGTAGATGCGCTCGATTGTTTTATCTAAATCACATTGCTTTGCCGAAAACATTGCGAAGATGTTGGAAGCGTACCGATCTTTTTACGCGTTTGATGGATCGCGATCATTACATGCGAACACAGAAATGAAAGCATTTATGCAAGGATAGATATTAGCACCGGTGCGCAGAGAGGTATTCTACTACTCTTCAACCGCTATCTATTATTCTAAATATTGAAATTTAGATCGCGTTGGATCAACAACGCGTCTTGAATTGCTATGCACAATGCGAAATGTCGCCTATAAGCGCCTTCGTATTTTATGTATTATACACATATGGCCGATTCTCGCTTTCGTTCACAGATGTATCCTCGTGTCATGTACAATCGCTTTTCATACAATCGCTTATGCATGAGAATTTTTTTAAGAATTATATATTTGATTTCTATATATATTTAAAAATATATATATATGCGCCCAACAAATATATTAAAATTAATTATATTTTATGAGGATTTCTGTCGCTTGGAATTACATTTTCGTATTGCCAGAAATTTTCTATACCGATAGTATATGACGTCCAAAAGTTCTTATTGCGCTACTTCTGAAGTTTTGACGATTCTTCTCTTTGTAACTACAACTGTAATAATCCTCAATTATATCGTGAAGTATGTTCAAAGTTTAATTTTAATTTGAACAGCAAAGTGTTAATTATATATATATATATATATATATATATATATATATATATATATATATATAATGTCGCGCTACAGGATTATTAAATTATTTAAGATTTTTTACATTTCGTTCTACTGAATAATACGCAAAAGAAATTGCAACGGTCGAAGAAACGAAAGGAAATTACAAAGCGATAATTTATATATAAAACTGCAGAAACCTCTAAAAAGAAAGTAAGCATATATCAATGAGCATTACATTTGAATATGAATTATATGAATCACATTATATACCGTTACGACATTGACGATCAACATCCTACAAAGTTGCTTTTGTATAGTTTGGAGCTTTGTATAACACTTCGATCAAAGTGCATATTTCGGTGAATATGAGTCGGTTAAATACCTTTTTTTTTGTCTTTAATCACACAATGCAAAAATAGGCTTTCCTATTTCCGGTTATCTACAACCAGATCAAACGACACAGCATCCTATCGATCTACAAAGAATTCCCGAAATTCTTATCATCTAGTTATCAACTGTATCATTCATTATTTCTGGCAGAAGAAGCTCTACACTTACAACGTAAAATCGCCGATATCGACTGTAACTATTCGCTGATTCTTTCATTTCTATCTCGCTTTCTTGTGGCAAGTCTCTCTATTGCGCAATGTATTTAGCGTTATTAAGTAGACAGAAACAGTGTCGATTCCGGAGATTCTTAACTTTAAGCTAGGTATCCATTTGATCCATATAAGATTGATCGATTCAACAGATCGGAGCTACACGTCGACATCAAGTTTTTCAACGACGCAAGTTACTATGACTTTTACTTTCGAGATGTTGTTGATTCGAAAAGTGAATCCTCCCTATAGCTTAGTGGATGAGTCTATTTGATAACTGATTTTTAGTTAGACTTTCTCGGAAAGAAGGATAACTCTTCGCCCGTGGAGAAAGAGTTACGAAGTACTAGAGTTTAGCGTGGACTCGGCACAAACGTGGCGTCTCTAGCAAGTGGATTACTAGCTTCAAGCGGCGAGAGAGACAGCTGTGTATTCGATGTCAACTGCCAGTCTGACAGTCCTATTCAATTACATCGAGTTGAACGCGTAAGAATTTTTCGTCGTGAGTCTATCGTATGTATAGTGCCGTCGCGGTAAATGCGGTATCCATTTTAACGTGGCTAGAATAAATGAGGAACGGAGAGACGAAGCAAGTGTACACACACCTTGCTGATTTTCTCTTACATTACTGTGTCGGATGTACGTATGCGTGAGTACGAATAGGTGTCTCGTCTCACTCTTTCCTCGCACACATACTCTCGCCTGTTATTTCTCCCCCCTTTGTGTCTTTTTTCTTTTTTTCTTTTTTATACATTACATTAAAATATAACACCAATTTCGAGGCTTATGTTGTACATATACATGTGTTAGGTTTTATACTAATACGATCGTTCGAACAGTCTCATTTGTGTGAAGCGGTTTAGAAGAGTTCCGAATTCAATATTACATTTTCCCCGCACTTTTCGCTTAATTGACGATATTTAAGTGCGACCCCACTGATAAACGCGGTCGATAAGGTGCTTCGAGGAGTGAATCATCCCAAGTAAATATATTATTATAAGTAGCATTGCTAATTTGTATGTTGTGACAACGTTAATAATGCGTGTACGCAATGTACGCGACATAATGTAATAATAAATGCTAATGTTATCGGGCAGAAGAGTGTCTCCGGAAAACGTTTTCGAGACAAGAATTAAAATGCTGCGATAAATAATTATCTTTTCCGTTATAAAAATGATAATCTTCGATCGTCTTATCGACGCGATCCTCAAATTTGTTTGATGTACACAGTGCCTTTTATATTTTATCATTGTACTTCGAGATTTGCGATCAAAAAATAAATTATTCGAGCATTGCATCCTTTCGTTAGAGGCGCGCTCAGTAATCGCGCGAGGCAAACGTAATTTTGCGCAACTAATCGAAAGCTCGTTCGAGACATTTTTTGAGTTTCGCGATAGTTCGACTTGGAGTCACGAACAATGGAGCGTATAATTCGATGCTCGGCATCTTTTTAGCGTTAGGATAAAAATGAGGGAGCAGCGTGTACAGCAAAACATCAATTTGTTTCACAGCCATTTAGTTAGGAGATTTAAAATCGTGGACCCCTCCCCACGTGCGACTCTTTGGAACTTTTTAGACCGCGGCGTGCTATTCGTAGCAATCACGCGGAGTCAAATGTCAAACTCGGAAATCTTCCACAGAGACATTCGTAAAACCGATTGGTCGAAAATATTATATTCTAGAATCATTTAGGGTACAAAGTATAGTGTGAACGATTTATCTGTAGACAATTGTAACGGTAAAAATGGACATTGTCTTATTGCGGGATGGAATAGGCTGTGTAAGCTCTGTCAATGCTAAATGCTCTGCTGCAGCTTTTCGAAACCTAGTTTTCTTTTTTTCTCCCCCGACAACGTAATAATAAACACTTTAACGTTAACCCCTTATAAGGCTGTTGGTTAAAGAAGTTTTATTTCCTCGATTGTAGTGTTAGTACGTTTTTCAGTTTCTACTTAATTTATGGATGTGTTTGTTATAAAACTCTTTTCGAATGTTCTAATATATTAGTAAAAGTATCATCTGTTCTACTAATATATTGTTTATTGAATTGAAGGGCAAAACAATAATTTCAGTATAATTGTGTCTTATAAAGGGTTCAAGAGAACACAATTCACACAACATTGTTATTTATGAGATATCGAGATGTGCAATGGAAATCGTATATGACTTTCTCAGAGATTTTGAGTTACTTTCCTTTTTGTATCGTGCATCGTGTGCAAAGTAGAAAGAGCGAAATAAATCTTTGCTCCACAGGTGATATACGAGCTCCAATGCGTCGAAAGAAATGCAATGTGTCGATTGCATCGTACTAAAGCGCGAACCGAAAACGTTTAAGTGATCGAAATCAAAGAGTTTAACGTTTCAACGCCGGGCAGACATGTAGCATCACTGCGACGTGGAATCTTAAATTTGTGTCTCTTCCTCAATAATCTTGATTACCAAAAATGGACAGATGCCGCCGTTTGCAAGGTTTCCTCGTCGCGAAGACAATTGTCATTTACGTACACAAAACAAGGTGGATATTGTCCGCCGCGATAAGGAAACATTGCGCCGCAGCGATTATTATTATATTCAATAAATATTACATACAGTAATATATTCATTATTTGATAATATAAGTATTGTTCTAATTGGACAGGAGTTGTTTTCACAATTTGGGCGAACGTATGAGTAACCTTAATTATTAATCGCTTACTTTTTTGTTTTTTTTTTTTTCATATTTTTTTTCACCACACAATCTATTCCGTGAATTGAGAAAAAATTGTAACAGTCCTTGTTTGATTTCGCGCAGAACGCAAACGCATTACCTAGCAAATTTCAAAATAAAGTCAAGATTAATTCTTCAAGTGTGGAAAGAACACACCGTTATTCGATAATGAGCAGAAAAGATTCACGTTAAAGGATATGAAGCGTATATAAAAATTTCTACTAAGGTCCGCTAATATCTATACTGATAAAAAGTGAGACAACACCGGTAACAGAAACGTTTATCAAAAAGACGAATAAATATAGCTATGCAATGAATAAAACGAAGCGCAAGCTCTCATTTTTATATTGAATCTCCTACTATCTAAAATCTATAAACCTAATATTGCGACTCTATTAAAGATTGTATCTTTGGACTTGCAACGTGTCTCTTAAACAATTATACAATGGCATTTAAGAAACAGTTTGCAACTATCAAAAATGCAACGTACGCATTTGAAATGCAATGTATAAATTAAGATGTGTCATGTTCACGTAACAGGATAACGAAGACAGAAGATGTTATGTTACAATAAAAAGGAACTTAACAGATTGCGCTAAAAAATACAGTATATGAAACAATTGTATACATATAAAATCTTTAAATAATCTACACAACGCGGTAAAATATATATATTTATATATACGTATGTAAAATGAGTTGAGATGACATTTTTTTTTTTATCTGACCGTCGGGCACTTTTCCAACGTGTAAATTACCGTATGGTAATTTTGGAAAGTGTATCAACTAATAATTCGTAAAAACGCCAATAATTAATGATCTATTAACGCATCCATTGCATCAAACGCCAATGAATCAATCTTATAAATGCAAAGTACTATTATATGGAATATACAATATGGAATATGTACATCAAATTGTTGTTATCATGTATCTGAGATTGATATACCGAGGGCAAAAAAAGAGAAAAACGAAACGTCGCACTGACTTTTGATTATTTTAGAATGTAAATCGCGAAGTCCCGCTTTTTCTCCCCTTCTCGCGCGAAAACGTAAATGGTTCCGTAATACCAGTCGTAAAAGTAAAACTTGTGGAATGCTCGTAAATCAATGAATGTCGCAACTGACTTTTTCGACACATAGTAACAGCTTATGCATCGAACACTACCTTCGAAATAGCGAAATATATGCTCACACGCAGCATAATCCGAGTCGAGAACATTCCACGCTTCATGTGTGGTACATTAATGACCTAATATTTGAAATATTACCTTGTAATAATTAATAATCAATAGCTGCCCTAATGTCTAAAAGACTGAAACATTGCCGCTACACATATCTTAGGCATGTAGCAATTGAGATATTTTTTTTCATGTATAGTGGCTTTCAGTAACGCGAAGTAATGATGAAACGGTGTGTGATCCGCTTACTTGCGTGGAAAAGAACGTGTACCTGTTGTGGAGAGGCCTTCCCCTCGGCTGCGACTTCGGTGCAAGGAATGTAACCCTTCGCCTAGAAAACAATGTCTTTCCAATAAATATCACTTGGCGATGTATTAGGTGTAGAAATAAAGTTTGCGATTTCTGGAATTTTTATTAAAAAAAAAAAAAAAAAAAAAAAAAATTTAAAAAAGCTCAGTCATCGAAACATTCTTCATTGTTGATGGCTTTACACCATCTTTCAAACAGCTTGCAAATGTCGTCACGGTAAAAACTTGTCGGTTTTGAGACAAAAACGACGAGAAAAATAAATTCGCGTAATTAATTTGTTCTAAAATATTTAAAAATCGATTATTACATAATAGGTGTAAGATCACCTTTGCTAACGCTCCTGTGCATTGACGCGGATGGCGGTGGTGCTGATTCTTGCTTGGTGTAGCTTCTAAGCGCTCTTCCTCGCTTGTCTTGGATCAGCTTATCCACTTTAACGAATATGCCACATTTTGGCCGGCACGTGAAATATCTCTGACCGTTAACAGCACCATCGTTCTTGCCTGTGAATAGTGAAGCATTGTAGAAACGTGATGCTTAAAGTCTTGTTAAACGGAGTTTAAAGTTTATTGAGATAAGTGTTTCTTATCTGTACCGGTTGGAGCGTCGAGTTCGACTCCTATCCAGTTTCCAGATGCGAACTCTGTGAGGCCGACGTATGCTATAACTCCGGAATAGCTGTAGGGACGAACCAAAACTGATTCACCGACGACGACCCAGTCCGGTACAGGAGCTTCCACGCGCGTTAAGTCGTGTCTCGAACCGAACGCCGAATTTTTGTCGTTAACATCATCTGTTGCAAAAAAGAAATCTTTTTAGAGCGCGGCAAAAAAATTACATTATTTTGCGCACAGTCTCTCGAGAAATAAGTGTCAAAATACAGGACAGTTGCCGAAAGTAATTTAGTAGTACCGTCGATTCTCTCCGAAGAACTATTGTCGCCGTTTTCATACGGCATATTGGGTTGTAGCGTTTGTTCCAAATGTGCTGCAGCCTTACTCTCAGAAAGTTGTGGACGGACCATAGGAAACGAAGCTCTATGCTGCGAACTGGTAGGCCTTCCTGTACCGCTAGAAGTCTTTCTTCTTCGCACGACCTAAAAGATCATCCTCAAATTAACACATTATCAATAATGTCTTCACAAGTTCAAAGAACATTTTTCATTGTCGATAACTTCTTTATTTCCCTCTCTTTCTCTCCACTCTTTGCTCCGCAAAGCGAAGCTTGCATAAAATTTTTCATTTTACGCACAAGCGTGCAGCTCAACATCTGGTAAGCGAAGGGAGAAAGTAACGATACGATATGTTTGAGGTTATTTCAATACATCATTTCGTTCGAATTGCTCGTCTTTAAATGTAAAACTACTCGCCTTGCCGGGTGGCAGTTTGGTGTGTACGACCGAGGTTCCCTCCATGGAACTATCGTCTCCCGAATTGGACGTCTGGCTGATCTCCATCTCGCTTTTCCTCCTGTCGTCGAGAATCTGATCGTGCGCACCTTTCCTTTGAGCCTCAGTGTGAATCACATTGCTACTAGTTTCGCTTTCGCTCTTCGTAGAAGAGACTGGACTGTCAATGTCAGTATCCCCGTACGCTTCCGTTTCCTCCTGATTTTTCCTAGTGTGTTCTGTAAGATAAACAAATTTTATATGTACACACCAGATCAATATTTCGTCCCAAATGGTTGTTTCGCGTTGTCCCACAACTGACCCTCTATGCAAGCGCTTTGCGAAATGTTCAAGTTGTCCAACGTAGAGTTCACTTCGCCCAAATACTCTTCGGGCGTTTCCTCAACTAGGGAACTGTCCATTTTCTCGGGTCTCCTGCTGTCAAGCAGATTACGATATTCGAGATCCGGAGTTTCGTCCACGCTGATAGACTTGATGGAAATGGAGTCTTCTGAGGTCAGATTCGTCGTGGAGACGGCCTGGGAACCGTAACCGCTGCTACTCATACTTGGCGTGTTGATCTTCGTCGATTGCAACTCGACCAGAGAATCCAGTGTGCGTGAAGAAGTTAGCGGCTTTACCGGTTTCGGTGGGGCCTGAGCGCAATTGCGCGTCACACAGTTTCCATTTGTTAGTGCGATTATATCCGAGTTCACATTAATAAGTTGATGTAATAATATCGATATCGTCACCTTATTACGCTTCAATTTTTTTTTTTAGATAGATTTCTGTTTAGCGCTACCTGATATGCGTCGTATTCAGAATAATCGGCGTCGCTTTTCTCCTCGTCGTCATCGTTGATGGGAGTGGACGCTTGATTCCCCACATTCGACGTTTCTTCATGCAAGGTGGTCATACGAAGACCCAGCTTGCTACTGACCATGTTCGGGGACGCTACAATCAACACGATTAGTTGGATAAAAACGATAAAATATTTTTTTTCTCTCTCATTACAAGCATATACTGTGTGAAACCGAATTATCAGGGCCGATCTGGCCGCTGTAATAAAATTTTCATCGTATTATTATTTCTGCAAAGCTATTTGATTTTGTTGACATTCTTATTTTAACAGATATTGACGGATGCTGATGAGTTTTACAGAAATATTATATCAAAAGGTGCCAGGTCGGTTCTGAATCTGTATATAACAAAGATTCGTCCATGCTCTTCCTAAAAACAACGAAAAAATAATCTTACATATTCCACGTTTATCTATCTTTCGGTGTTGACAAACACCAATTAGACACATATTGACTTTTTAGGTTTTGTGAATAACCGGCTACTTTGGATAATTTATACGAAGAAATATAAGCAAAGAGGAAAACGTAGAATATGTAATCTAAAATGAAGAAATAAATTAGGGTGGTCGGGGTATCCATAAGGAATAAACATTTAACATATATGCACTTTTTTAGTGCAAACATAGCGATTCAATGGCGATTATGATGACAAACCGTCTGAAATAAAAAAGAAAACTACTACTCACTACTTTAATATACTACACTAACCACTAATAGTGGAAACAAAATAAGAAAATCGAGTGCACTACAAGTACGATCGAGTTCATTCTTTCAAACTTTTACGTCACATCGGAATTCCCTTTCAATTGCCGTTTACTTTAACTTAACGCTCTCACAAATCTTCTCCCAGAATCAATTGAAAGGATCAGTTTGAAAGGATGACCGACAACGAGTGTCACCTACACTTGGCAGAGGTAGATTGTTGAAGACGTGTCAATGAGTTGAGATTCAGGTTGAGATTCAGGAAAGTTGGTCTCGCTGAAAGGAGATAGATGAACTGATTATACTTCTTTTTCCTTCCCCCGATTAGTCAATGCTACTTTTTCCCATAATGGCGAGCTTGTCATATAAACTTCATAAACCTTTTACGAACTTATATACTGACAAATCATGCCTGCAGGCTACAAATAGGCTGGATAGTGAGACAAGTAAATAGATAACGTACATTATGCGCATTCTAGTATGGAAGTTTTCATCCAAGTGTAATAAATTACAACGCAATCCCATTAATTGAAACATCAATGTTTATGATACAGCGTTTCATGTAAGTCTCACTTCTTTTTCCTTTGCATTATGATACTCTATTTCTCAATAACTGTCTTAATAACTCGCCATTGCATTTGCAAATTCAAAATGCACGTATTTAAAGTGTGTCACGCGTAATCACCATTTTCTTTCTGACACTTTCTGACAAATATAGTGAATAACAAGAGATAAATATGAAATAAAAACCACGTAGTTTAACGACGTGCATAGTGAATTTCAAGATTAAATTCTCAGAGATGATTAGTTTAAAGTCGAAGATAATGATATGCAGCTCATTACAGCTCTGTGACAGTTATCTATCTTAGAATTTTAATACTGATATGATATAAACTATGATTTAACCATACATGCTGCACTACAGTTTAAATTGTAATGCCATGCAGAACTAAGATAAAACTTACGAAATTGTTTTATTTTTGTCTATGATTGTCTTTACACTTGTAGAAATGCATTCCTGACTTTAAACTAAATCTCTTCTCGTAAGAAAGATTTGGGGGAGATAGCTTATATTTATCATACAGTATTAGCGTGTAAATTCTTTCGAAAATATATTAAGTATCGGTTTTCACTCATCCCCCCCTCCATTTCTTGCTTACATACGAGAGGTTTATTTCGTTTCTTCATATCTTTCGATCACATTAAATCGACATCAATATTCCAGATTGAATTAAAGTAATGAAAATAAAACTAATAATTTATTAAGAGCATTGTGTGATGTAGCTATAAATTTGGATGATACAATTTCATATTCAGATACAGAATAATCCTCACCTAATGTACTGACTATAAAAAATATCTGTATACACATATATATTACAATAAGTTTTCTACTCTCTCTAGAGTATTGGTCAATAGCACACATTCACAAGTATGTGTAACAAAGATTGAAACATTGCAGCGTTCTTCGTGTACGCGTGTGATGCAAGAGTTCAATCTTCGATTACTTTACGTGTTTGAAATTAATTTGTTAAATGCAACGGAACTTATACGGGAGTGTGTTGTACATTTAACAAATTGTCGGAGGTATTATAGAAATCATCTCGATTCATCCGAACATTTATGAGAAGCAAGATTTCAAGAATCGGATTACGAATCGTGAAAATAGATATATGAAAATGAAAATGATCTCTATGCGATGACTTTGGTACAAACGGTGTGACGACAGGGCGTATATACGATTGCACGTTGGCATTGTTTCACACGCTAGCCGTGAACAGTGACATATCAAATAGTCACATAAAGTGTAAGAAAAATAAATAAAGGAAACTTGCTAATAGGCACACAAGAAATGCATTCACATGCAAACTAAATGAAGACTGAAACACAACCATTCGTGCAACAAAATTGCATTTAAACTTAAAAATTAAAAAAAAAAATTTTTTTTTTATAAAAAAAATATAGAAAAAAATATGTCAGCGACCTTTAAAACCTTCTCGAAAATTGTTGACGCTGAATTTCTTCGGAGTCAAACTGAATTGAATAAACGACGCTTACGAAAACATACACGTGACCGTCAAAACGCATTCCCGTTCTGAACATTGCTATCACAAATAATCTCCGATGTACTAAGGCGAACTTGGAAATAAAAATACAGACAGACTCAACCACTCACGAGACATATGTACTAATTGTCATTGCCTGTGTGGCATCAATTAAATATCAAATCAAGACTCCATTTTACCTGAGTTCAGAATGGAGCCTTGCGTGGGCCGAAATAGTTGTAGAAGTAGTAGACGTAGTGTTAAACAGAGGAACAGATTAGTTGCGTACATTAATTAGTCGACATTCATTAATTTTGCTGTAGAGTTTATTACTTAAAGTTCGTTAGTGTTTCATTTATTGTAATAAGTGGTGGAGCGCGCTTAAATGTAGCTATTAAAACACTAGGCAGATCTGAGTAGATACATTTTTTTTTTACCATGCTCAACTCTCAAATCGCTATACCGTTCAAAATTATCACTTTTCACACAATCTCGACATGTGTATCAGTTTGGGAACACGTTTGCATTGAAGCTGTGTGAGTTATAAAGTTGAACATAGCTTAATGACATAACAATATGACAAAAGCTAGAATTATAATAATATAAAATTTCAATGTAATAATTATCAATAATCAAATTCAGATTACTAAATATTTTCAAATAATGAGCTTGGTAATTATCTTGGATGACAAGCAGTACCCTTTCATAGTATGTCAGATCTTTTACACATTCCATACTTTTTTTATTATCTTTCGTTTATAAGTGTTTAATAAAGTATTTATATTTTTACAATTTACGAGCAATAAAAAAAAAAAAAGAAATCGCAGCACATATAAAAGGGTACATTATAATGATGGATGATATGAATTGAATTAAAAAAAAAAAAAAGATAAAAGGCTCTTTTATTATCCAAAATCAACACGTTTTATATCGAACGAAGAGAAAAAGTGGATCTTGAGACAATCAAAAACTAGGGTGGAATATAAAGTGACCGTCATAGCCAAAGTGAAATATTGAAAACACTGCATAAGCCACATTTCAGAAACAAACTGTTGATTTTTGATTGAATAAATCTTAAAAAAGCAAATCAAGACAGTGAAAAGTGGTTTCAACATAAAAATAAGAGTTCAATCTAAGACTAAAGTCCCTAAACACGATGCTGTTAAATTTATGTAAGCATTAATTTGGTTATATATAAATTTATATAAGCAAGAATTTAATATATATATAGTGACTTAAGCGAATTAAATATTGCATTCAATATACGAAATGAGTTTGCATATAAAAAATTGAAGTTCAAAATAAGTCCCGCTGAAAATCTATCGACTTTTTATCAGAAGTAATCCATTTCTCGGCAGCGTTTCAACGAGAAATTATTTTTCTTTGAAATATTTATGTCATTATATTTAAATGTTGGCATATCTCTGAGAAATCTATCTCGCGCGTAACACGAAATGGATTACTACGAATGATTATGCATGATTGCATGAATGAAGGCATGTGAATGGATGAACGGAGGCTTGTGTGTATCATGATATTCATATAATAACCTTCTCTTTCTATGATTTCATAAACGATCCTGTTTTCCGAGTGTATGTATTGGAAGCCATGAAGAAATATCTCATATTTTTCCTTATTAATGGCATAAATCGAATTTAAAATGTAGATAGATACGCATACACAGAATTAAGAAATCATAGAATATGTGTGTCTATACCTATGCATTAATAATTCGAATTGGAATCAATAATGAGCAAAAAATATTCTTACCTATTCCAAATGGTTTTGGCGGCGCAGCTATAAAGTTCTCGTCATTTCTTACGTGACCTATAGACGCGCGTCGCGGATGCGGCAGACCATTTATTTCCGTATTGAGATCGGTAACACTTTCCGAACGAGTAACATTCAGCGAGTCCATTGACGTATCAAATCTCATAATCTATAAAAATCCATGAAAATCTTTTTATTCGATGACTTCATACGACAAAATCAAAGATGCACAAATGTGGAAAAGGATTTGAAAAACAAAATTTCAAACAAAATGGCGTTTTGGTAAAACTTATTTGATGTCTAAAAAAGGACGTTACGATGCAGTGAAATCAATATGACGAATTTCGTAGAGGAAAACAATTAAATGAAAAGCAATACAGTGCGCTTCAAGATAGTACCTGCGAGAAGTTTGGAACACTTGCAGTTTTTCGCATCAGTGGCTGTCCTTGTGCTTGTAACAATTCCTTTACAGCGACACTCTGCCGTAATCGATCCAATGTTAATATACTTTCGACGGCGGACACGCCGCGCGTATATTTTTCTACGGAGATAATGCGAAAGATTAATACGCAAGAAATTGAGAACAGTCGCAAGTCTTCATTTCATGATTTACCTATGTAAGTTTCCCCGTCGCATAAGCTGTTATCTTCCCCGCTAGCAGCGATTTGCGCTAAACTCTCGCGATCTTCCAGCTCTTCGCTCGCCTTTGGTATATTTGAGACCACCTCATAAGTGACGCCGGTTTGTATCAAGCAATCGGTTCGCACGATCCTCTTGAAAATTCTATCCGTGATACTTTGCCTCTTATATATATTTAAAGCTAATCTTTTACGCAGCACGAGATCCATTGGCGCTGGATGCGACAGGCGAACGGTGGTCTTCAAAATTAGAAACACTCTCTCGTTCGCTGAAAACGAAACGCGTAGCGTCGTAAAAATCGCCGTGCGCTTTTCGATTGTACGAAACGCGGGGAGCAATTAATTACCATCAGTCACTCTGTTGAGGTGCACGTTGTCGTGTATACTGGAATCCCAAGCAGCGATGGCACATACGTCTTTCTCTAAATGTCGAATGATCGGTAGATTATAAAACTTGTTTCCGTGTTCTTTGGGTAGGATCGAGTTCAGTCCCGTCACCGACACTTCCTCTCCCGATTGATGCGTTGAGAGATCATCAGCTGTACAAATGTGTTCGTCAAGATTAACAAATCAAACAAGCCGATCGATAATATTTCGAATGTGATCATTTTCTTTTTTGCAATACCGTTGAGATCGAGGAATAATACGGGGATGTGGGGTTCCATTCCTGTGGGAGGAGTCCAATCGGCGGGAGCGCCAGGGATACCGGAACCCGCCGCAGGAACTAGAACAGCGTTTCGTTCCTCTGTAAGACTCACCCACTGGTCGACGAGACTTTGTTCTCGCTCCATGTCTTGTTCCGTTTTATCTGCAACGATATGCACAAATCGTAGAGACGCCCGGAGCAACATAAATCGAACACGATGTCTGTACGTTGATGGTAATTTATCCGCACGTTACCTTGTTTGTTAATGAGCTTTTGAATCTGTTGATCGAGGTACTGTCTTCGTCTCATCAGAGCGTCGCTCCACTTTTCTCTCAATATACTCAAGTCTTCGTCTTGATAACTATCTAATGGGATTTGCAGTCGATTGCGTACGGACACGCTTCCAACGGCTATATTTAATATCGATTGGCAGATAATCGGTAAAGTTCCGGAATTTTGTACTGGTTTCACTCGGACTTGTATCCGACGTTGTTGGCCTTGTCGCAGCTGATAAATGCCACCTGGCAGAGTATAATTAACCAAAGATGAATATAATATCTAGTACAGTATTCCGAGTTACAAAAATACACAGAATTATACTATAATTTTTTACAATTACGTCTATCAGAGATTGTTTACATTTTGCTCACATGTTTACACAAGCTCGTTGCGCGCAGACAATGTGAGCTTGTAGATTATGAATTAAAATAAATTTAAAAATGATTAAAAATTCTCACCTGTACATGTATCTTGCTTCACTGCGACTTCGACGGGCGAATATTCGCCCTGCTCGTTCAATTCTTGTATCTCCACCCAGACTTCGATCTTTCTCGTTAATTCCGACCAACGGTCGGCGAGCGATCTAGCTTTCGCCAACTGCTGTTGTTCCACTTCCCATCCTGGTTTACTACGTGAGAAACCCGCGCTGCGATGGCCCCATACTTCTATACTCAATGCTCCCTCTACAAGTGCAAGCATGATAAACAAGTACACATCTAACTGAAATGGTTTCCCAATGTTTGTGCGAAATATCGCACGAACAAACGCTCAAATAAACATACCAGTGGCATGTTCCATAAATTCTTCCGTAATGGGTACAGTGAAGTCTTTTGTGTGCTCGAACTTGAATGCCAACGAGTCCCTTTGTCCGGTGCAATTCGGATTGGGTAGCTCTGCGTTGACCATAGGCGGAACCGCTATCGGTTCTGGATGGCCCCAAAACATATATTGGCAAAACACAAAATGGCTTAACGAGAGCGGTAAGCCGGTGGCCTGTTTTATCGTCACGCGACAAGTGATGTGGCTGGAGCCTCCGGTGTAGTCGTCCGGCTCGGAGGACGTCGAGTCTGCGGAGGATTCCGAGGCAGCCTCGCAGATCCGATCTTGTGGAAATTGCCCAGATATACGGCTTATTTCAACTTGCAGTCGACCAGCGACCTCTCCTTGCTGACTAATAATCGGTGTGTGATAATCTAATCGCACGTCGTGAAATAGTACTTCTAAGAAAATATTTGCAACGCCGATAAGATTGTAATTTTCCTGAGATTCGTAGAATGGATCTTGTGTTTTTCCTGGTATTTCGTCCTGCAAAAAGGGAAACAATTGCGTACACGCTTTCGTTTAAAGAATATTTCAAAGATAATGATGTATATGTTACCTTGATCGCTGGTAATCTCTGACAGTTGTGAGGGTCTTTCCGTTCCTCGTACATATCTCGCATATCGACTAACTTATTTTCTAGTTTTTCCATGGACCACACTTGACTTCCCATATTCGTCCTCTTCACTAAAATCGCGGGCTCGCTGACAAACGCGCCCCGCTGAAAGAATACACTCTACATATCGAAGAGTGCGAAAAAAAGCAAACAAAAAAAAGTTAACGCAAAAGAAAACAAACTAAAAGAACGAAAAATCAGTATCAAGCTAAATAATGCGTAATTAATATTAATCATAAAAACATAAGTGATAATCGATAAAACAATGTTTATGTGTAAAGATATAACAAAGAAATATAACGAATTATTTAATAAATTTCAAATAAACTTTAAAAAAACTTATTCAAATCGTGAAAAATGACATAAAGATAATGTATAATTTTCCGTATTAGTTTACCTTTCTATTCGGACTTAGATTATTCGGAGGAATCTGCAGAGTGACGCTAAACTTCGTCTGTTTGCCCATCTCCTCCGCGAGGAAATTAGCTTCCTGCACTAAAGAGTTGGCTTTTAGGATGTCCGTTTTTAGTTGACCCAAGCTACGCTTGAACATCTCGTCTCGCTCCTGTGCCCACTTTTCGACCCGCATTTGCGTTGTCGGCGTGCAAGCCGGCAGCTTGCCGCTTTGACTGCCTCTTAGAGGATCGTACGGTACGTACGGTGAATACGGCGTGGAGGGAGACAGAATGTTGCGCAATTGTTGAAACTGTCGTTCGTATTCCTGCCTCTGCTTTTCAAGCGCGACCTTCGACATATGTACATAATGAGTGCAAAACACGCGGAGTCATTACGATGCTTATTAAAGCGGCGTGATATATGCGTACCTGCTTATCTTCCTCGTGTTGCTTTTCCAGCCTCGCAATAGCTCTTTGAATCGGATCGTTGGAAAGTTCATTAAGCATAAGCTCCTCTCTGGCGAAGTTGTAGTCGATGTTCTGAGCGGGAGTTTGCGGCTCGCTATTGATCGCTGCGGGCAGGACAGAAACGATATAGAAATCTGCGTTACTCGACTCCTTTTCAGAAGCATCAGAGAACTGATGCTTCTCATCTTGAAATCGATACTCGCACCTGTGGCGCTCCTTGGACAATTCACTCTGAAGAAGTGATGATTCCCCCAAACGATCCTATCGCCGTGCTGTAGCGGGGTTTTGTCCACGACTTGCGTGCCGTTGACAAAGCACCGTGCGCCATTCAGCGGTATCATGTGTAGGCCCGATTCCTCTATCGTAATAACGCAATGTTCCGGTAGGATGCCCAGGCCGTGCAATTGAATGTCCTGTTCCGTTTTCGCCGAGCGACCGCCTATGAGCGTTCTCTCCTGAAATGCACAGTCAGCGATGGATTTCTCGACTGCACTTCTAACGAACTTTATCGATAACAGGCAACAATACCGATGCTGAATATGAACGCGCAGATTGGCGACGCAAAATTATTTACCTTGAGGTAATAAACCAGTAATTCGTTCATACTCGGATCGTCGTTCAAGTTGACCAAGTAATATTTGTTCTTTTCGACTTGAATACCGGACGCTTGTACGCTTATCCCCATTTTCTCCAGAGCCTGCTGCCTCTCGTGCTGCAATCTCTCGGTTTTCACCAGCTTCTCCTCCCACGTCTGTGACATCTCCTTCATCAGTCGTTCCGATTCTGATAGCTTCTCTGTGATATCTGTGCGTTGTTGACCGACGATGGAACCCTGAGTCCGATTAAAAGTCAGAATGACGCCGTTTTCGCACGATTATCTTTACATTAGATAATCAAGCAGCAAAAAATTCGCTTACTGTGGCGTGCAACAACATTTCCTTCAAGGTTTCAACCTCCTGCCGGAGTTCACGAATGATTCTGGCGTTGGGATCCTCGTTGACCACGGCGTGGTTGACTATCCTCTTCGCTCTGTCGGCGTATCGGAGAGTCGACAGCGTTTCTTCGTAATTGTCGGCGGCTGGCGATATAGTGGCCACCATAACTGTTTTGCTATTGCCGCCGAGATTATCCTACGCATTTGGAAAAGTGTGTCCGATTAGTGCGGAAAGTACAGAAGCGTGTCTCAGGGCACATCGTCAAGATGCGAACAATACCTTCAAGAGCCACGTAAGGACAGAATCTCTGTACGGCACGAAATTGTCCTTCTTCTTGTTGCTGCCATTTTGATCCGCCAGCTTCGAAATGACTAGACCCAATGTCGTTAGAGACCTGCGAATCGAAACGCGTGATATTTCGCAACTTCTCGACTCGTCGAGAGGAAAAAAAAGCAAATTTTCACGACGCCAGGATATTTACTTGTTAATATTGCTTCCCTCTTTAAGCCTATCACCTACTGCTCCGGTTTTCACAGCCCTTTCGCTCCCAGCCAAATCCACCAAGCTCATCCGCGAGACCTTCTCTCCGCTGACCCCGCTCTTCGAGTCCGTTAGGGTCTGCGTGAGAATCACCGAGAACACGGCGTGCGAGCGGGAGCTCTCGGAATTCATGTTCGTCGCCGCGACTGTCCGCGACTTGTTGCCTTCCGCCATAAGGTTGTCGATGTCCTGCAAATCAAGATCGTTCGGAGAGATTGGTCATAAGTACAGAAACTGTGAGGGAGAAAAAGGGGCGAGCAGCCACCTGGAAGGAAGTGACCGCCAACTGGCTGAGTCCATCCACGTACGGCCCCAGGACATTGTGCTCCCTGACTTTGAGCGATTGCTTGTTCGGCTTCGGGTCCAGGAGATCGTGCACCTTTTCGTTGTAAATCTCCATATACGAAACCTCGACTTTGTACGTGAGCTCGAAGCTCTGCTGCTTCGCAATCATGTCGAAGAGGTTGTCGCATAACCGTGGTATTATCCCTTTGTTATCACCGCTGCCCATCATCGTGTAAGACTTCCCGGAGCCTGTAAGAAGCACGCCATGCGTGAAGTCCCAATAAACGATTAAGATCAATATTTACTCATTTATAGACCAGATTATTATAGAATGATAATTAGCTAAACTACTGGTTGTAATGTATTCGCAAATACAAAAAGATTGAAGTTTTAAGTAATTTTTTATCTTTTTATGTAAAATATTCATATAAATGTTGCGTATTTCTTAAAAATTTTATAGCATTCTGCATGAATCGACAAATATTGCGTTTTGTAATAAGTAGAATAATTTAATTTCTAATAAGTATTTCGTATTGTTTACGCAGCACATTTTTTTACACAACATGAAAAAATCGTGATATATGCAGAATTTGATACTACAAACGAATATTTCCGCGTTAATTAAACCGCACTTTACCAGACAAAGCAGTAAAGTTTTATTTAAAAAGTCTGAAATTATTTATTAAACAGCCTAATATTTACTTATAAAAGGTTTCCATTGAGCATATAAAAAGCCAAAGGCACAGATAAGATCCACTTGGCGAAATGCGTGCCAGTCTCTAAATATGTAATTCTGTTTTTTTTTTTTGCAAAACGCTCATTTCCGCCAGCGTGCATCCTATTAATATTTTTTTCTGCTGTCTGAGTCAACGTCTCCTTCCGCGGAAAATCAATCGCAGCCGGTTATCGATGTTTACAATGGATTAATAGCATTATTTGTCGCACTCTGCTTGTTTAAGTGTTGCGTCGTTTTTAACGCTCCCACTCTTTAAACGCGGACATTCGTAGGACACTGAACTGGCCGCGAACAACGATTTAAAGTAGAGCTCCACTCAATACGTACCGGTTTGTCCATAGGCAAATATACACGCGTTGTAACCCTGAAATGCATTGTCTAAAATATCACGACCCAGGGCGTCGAAAACAACCTCTTGACATGCGAAACTTTCCGTTCCAGGATCCAGGGAGTAAAAGCAGTGATCGAAAGCGAAGGTCTTCGGCTTGTTCCTGCAACAATAATATGGAAGTTCGTCGTTATGGGTGAGTATAGTATTGAATTGCACGATTTAAACATATTCATATGTCGAGAAATGAAAAGAACATGAAAAGAACATTTTTGCCGAAAGAATCTAAAAATTATGCCAAGTATAGATCTGAAGATAAATTTTGTTGGACGATCAAAATTCATCACTCTTTTTCAAATCGCAGCAAAAAATTCTGACGATTCATCAACCAAGATTATAAATTTTTCAGCAAAAGTGTTCTTTCCGTGCATGTTCTGGTGAAAATCAAAGCAGTTTTCCTGTCTGGATTAGCAAAAGTAGTTTACTTTATGCTGTCGGCAAAAATTATCATGAGCACGTCATTATTGATTCAGTGAAGCTCTAACTTCAATGAATTATTGGCGCGTTTTATCTCAGAAAAGAAAAAAAGAAGTGAAAATCTGCTGTCTTATTATACTTCAATCGAGAAATATGTGAAAGAAACATAATACAATATTTATGTATTATGGAAATATATTATACTGCGTAGTGTATATTGCTAACAAAATTTATTCCACATATAGAATAAAATTGAGTACAATTTTGTGTCGCAGAAAAAAATTGTACTAAAAACATGACTTGTCCGTGAATCACGTATACGATAGTAATTTAATGATTGCACACTGCGTGACGTTAGACGAAAGATTGTGTCACTATGCAAACTTTGTTTATGCGCACTGCTACGAACGATGACATGTGCAAAAATATTGATTGCGAATTAGTACGACAATAACAATTATTTTTTTTTAGTGTCACTAAACGTGCAATCATCATCTGTCAGACATGTGAGTCACGAATCAACAGTTATCTAAAGATTCTAGTCAACTTTAAGTTTTCATATTTCAAAAATTGTTTAGAATAAAAAATTGCAAAAGACTTTTATCATTTAATTTTTCGAGAGCTGTAGTATTTTTTTTTTTTTTTTTTTTCAAATTTGGGACAAATTTTGGGGCACTGTATATTACAAATCCTATCATAATCATATCATAATCACTTGGAAAAATTCGTGCGGTAATTTATAACTCGTGTAAACGCGGGCAACTTATCGCGCTAGTGATATGAGGACAAATAATGATTCGCGCATCGATCGAATTGCAGAATGTCGTGTCCGAGTATGAGTCACGCACAGTAAGTGTGCACGGATTCGAGGATACAAATGGGAGATTGCAGATACAAAAATGATGCCTGATTCTATTATATTGGACTTATTAATTGATAAATTAGCATCAATCGCTTTCCGAACACTTTAGCACTTTATTTCCGCGTAACGTGTCGCACAGATTTCGTTCAATCGCAGCTGACAAGTGGCAATTAATTACGGACGCAATTATCACTAGAATCACATGCCAATTTGAGCAATTTCGCATACTAGTCTTCAAACGCAACGTGTCGCGAGCCGCGGCACGAAAACTGGTGCGAAACGCGGTATCGTGATCGCGACAACAGCCGACTCGTTATAGGCACCTCTTAATTGGAAGGAAGAAGAAGCCGACTGACCATCGCGTGACCGTCTGTGTTACCCCTTTCGAAATTACGCTCAGTATACGGCCTCCCTCTTTTCGCCCAGTTTTCAGGTGACCTTCAACACGCGAGGCTCTGCGGCTTGCCGGCGGTGATTGAACATTAAAAGCGACGCACCGGTTTAATGCTCGCGTCTGATCAAATTGCAATTGCAAATAAATTACCGCGATCTCGTATCTTCAGAAATCTCGCTTCGAAATCACCAGATCACCCAGTGACGATAAGTTGAACAACTTACGAGAGACTTTGACATTATACACTGTAATATTGATCCGCAGCGTGTTCTACTTGGAAAAGCTGAATATCTTAGAAAATTTTTTTCTACTTGAAAAAAAAAAAAAAAAAAAAAAAAACGGAATTCTCAACGACTTCTACCGATACTTAGAAGATTTTTCTGGAAATAGAACGCAAAAATGCAGAATCACGAAAATGCAGTGTGAGTGCAGTTTCGCACGAGACGAGCTGTTCGCTGTTACATTCGTGAGAGCAATCTCTCGTTGCACGAGACTTCTCGTGTATTCTTATATAATTAAAAGTGAAATAGCAATTGTTGCATGCGATGTTCTTCACCTGAGGACCGAACGGGGAAAATTCCCGAGAAGCCCGCCGCATATGCATGGCATTCTCCGAACTTTGAAAAAGTTGACCTACATAACGGCCTCGTTTAAATGCCTTACTCAAATAAATTCGCTTTTCTTGCGGGACGTACGTTCGCCTCGAGCCTTATCGCACGGTTTTACCCCGTGTAGCCAAGGCGCAGTCGGGACGTTCTACTTTCCATTAATGGCCCGACAATACGTCCTCGTAGTAGCTGCTGTCTCAAATGCGCGAGACGAATGAATTTTAATGATAAGCACGTGCGGAGAGTATCGGGAAATTTGCCATTCCAGATCGTGATCGGCTGCGGGGGCTTCGAAAGAAAAAAAAAAAAATAATAATTTAAAAATAGTAACGTTTTATCTCTCTCTCTCTCTGTTGTCGAAGACTTTGACTTTGTTCGATCGCCGGCAGCTTGGTTTTCACTGAACGGCGATCGATAGACGACAAACTCCACATGCCTAACTCTACCGTCTGAGTATTATGGGATACGTATAGTAGGGCGACGACTGTATATGGCCGCGTGATACCCTGGATTACGGCACGAACAATGTAAAAACGACGGCGGGCGCGTTTATTGCGCACCGTCGAGCAATATGAAAGTAGTGCGCGTTCGTATATTTGATAGCATCGCGATCGATCGCCATACATTTGTATCAATTCTTTATCTAAGACGCGATGAGGGCCATCACGTGCATTAATGATAAAGAATCGGAGTAATCTGTGCGCGTGGAATGTTTCACGAGCTGAGAATGTGATCGTCGAAAGCGCCTATCGAAGCGCGGAACTAGCCTCGAATAATCTCAAATCAATCGACAAGCTTGATTGAAAAATCTTGGAAGTCCTTCTTAATTCACGCATACGTATACAGTCTACGGGAATCCCTTTTTATTACACGGTTAACGCGCAGAATGTAGACAAGACAAAATTAAATTCCTTGCCACACATATTACGGTGAAGCGGGCTTTCCTTATAATTCTCAAACATTCCACTCCTGCGCCGTTAAATAAAGTTTCATACAGTAACATGCGGGAAGAATTTTCTAAATGCAAGAGCAAGCAGAAATAATAGGAGGACGATTTCTCCTTTCCTTTTTTCTCGAATTACCTTATATGTACATATGGAATCGTCCATCTCCTTCCTTCTGTTTTATTAAAATCCTTTGAGGCGCGACTCGTGAACCAGGATTAGACTCTCTAGTTGAAATTCAAGCTCAAGCCGCGCTCTTGATCTCGTGATATTAAAGGATTGCTATAGACGGACGCCGGTGGCCGACGAAAAGAGAGAAATATTTGCGATTCTTCCTTCTCGAGACACGTCTTTAATTTGGAACAAATATTTTGCAACACATCATAGCGCCTGATTTTTCTTTTATCCACGCACACGCCCACACACAATTACACTAATCTCGAGAAAAACAGTTTGAGATCGCGCAGGCACGTGTAAAAGTGCCTTTACATTCATCATCAAGTTTTTATCTTTTTACTTCCGTCTCTTTATTTCCCATCGCAAACCGAATCGCATGAATGTTCATAATAGCTCCTTTCCACGAGTGGCGTGATGTTAACAAAAAGAACAAAAAAGAAACACGGAAAAATCGCACGCGGAGAAAGAGAATAAAGGTAAATCATTTACACGAGCCTTGTATGAAAGGCACGTGACATCTCCTTTGTTCGCAAATTCAACCGCGATCTTCAGCTCCGCGGGTCTTCTCGGCGCGGAAATGGGGACGTATTCAGCGTCAAGTTATTCGGGCTCGTCATTTCAGACTAAGAAAGACTTTCTCCGAGGTTTTGCGCGGAACAGGGAAACGAAAATAACTCCACTTAACCAGGAGAATTCGCTTAAACGGTCGGCATTCTCGAAGCTGCACTTTCAACGTTTATTCGCCGCGACACGAAAGTTGAGATATTTAGGACTCTAATCAACGCTCAATTGATTTGGACCGCACAATGGCTTTTATCTAGGCGACTCGCATACGCACAGACGCTTCCAATGCGACGATCCGTAATCGTTTTGTACAAATGTCTACGTCGAATCGATTTCGATTACGTCGGTTCACAATACAAAAACCGCAATCGAACACTAACAATGCTTTGTAAAACCGAGCAAGGATAATAACCCCTCCTTTCGCGCATCGGCATGGAAATAAATCGAGCGTGACTGATCTAACGAAAAGCTCGTGCAATTTCCACTTTTTGCTCACGATAATTAGCACGCACACAACGAGCGGGCGCGCTCGCGCGCGCGTGGCCGGTGATTTTTTACGCAATAATCAGATAAACGTACGCAGGTTTTTCCGACCTACATTCTCGCTGTTTCGTCGCGCAGCGTCGAGCTTGCACGATCGCCGGAAAATCAAACTTTAATTCCGTTAGGTTTGGATCTCTGGAAAATTGCATTGGCGTTTAAGTGCGCGATAAAAATGCCCTCTAAATACCGCAAAGTGAAGAAAAATCAGCTTTCCCTCCAATGTGATTTGTATATTTTCGTTCGCTGCAACGTAATAACGTAGTGCGACGTACAACTTGCACGCACGTAGACACATCTGCGGATATCTGGCAACGGGACTGAGAACTGGAGCAAAATCCAGCCTGAAGTACGAAGCGTATGATTATTTTGTGCGCACATATGAATTTCCGTGTCTTGTTTCATCCGAACCGAGTATTATTTAGCGTTTAGCGTGACGCACGCCGGTTACGCATGACAGACGGTGCGTGCGTCTGTGAATTTTCCTCGAGCGAGGAAAAAACCAACAGAGAAAAAGCGCGTGATCCGCAATGCGTAACAGACAGATACACTGATACTTCAATTATCATTGCCTTCAAATAAGCGCCTTCAGAAGCACTGAATAAACTGCGAAATTGCAACGTACGTCGATATTTCTCTCAAGACTGTTGATATATCGCGTACAGCTATATGTTTCTACACTCAAAAAAATAATCTTGCAATAATAGCTAAAATTTTCTAGGTGTAAAAAATTAACTAAAACAGATAAATGATTAGCAACTGTTGTGATATTGCATATGTAATTACTTAATCAGTTTAGATGACAGAAACAGAATATATATCTGTATTGTTTGTGAACTTTAAAAAGAAAGTTTCTCTAAAGCGCCTATCTATATAAGATCAATCACGTGTTAGATCATGCAATGAATAACATTTAGCAATGGTACCTAAATTTTTCAGAAGCTATTGCTAGAACATTACTGCTATAAATTCTATATGTGACAAACAATGTTTTTACAGATACGAAAAATAACGATACATTTTTGTTGCGATATCTAGAAATCTACATCAGCGAAATATTTTTTTGAGTGTAAAAGAAACGCTCTTCGACGAAAATAAACTGCGAGATTTCGTTGAAAAACAAAAATCTCCAGAATGGAAAATACAATACAATCTCATCGCCAGTAAAGAATCGTGTCATAAATAAATGTTACGGATTAACCGGTTTATTCCTCAAACGAAATTTATGTCGTACGATCATGCTTATTACAATGTATTAATCTCGCGTATAGTCCGCAACGCTGCGAAAAAGAACCGCTGGAACATCCTGTTAGCCTATAATTCTGCTGGATATAGAATCGTATAGAAGCAAGCGTTTAATAAGTTCCAGATGCATAGATACGCAAGGACGGAAGACGAGGTGAAGACCTTCGCGCAATTCATTGTCCATACATATTGACGTGAGCGAGGGGAGGCTCTTAGTGTCGCTTGAACGCGACCCGTTTGTAAATAAAACACTGCGAACGATGAGTTTGCCGTTCCGCACTTTGCAGCTATTAGCGATGAATAACAAACGTACTCTAAAAGATTAATTTCGTTATTTGAAAAACAATCGTAATTGCCACACGCGTCATCCTCCGCGGAAGCTAGATTCGCGGACTGTTTTCAAAGGAGGTTTTTAAAGAAAGGGGAAATTTTATTCCCAATTTCACGCGAAGATCCGTGAAAGAAGACAATGGGCCACCCACGCTTTACCTTTCTCACTGTCGAAGGGGCTTAAAAAATTACGGAATAAAGACAAAGCGCGAGCGAGGGATACGCAAAAGGTGAGAGAGTCAACAAAGCTGTACGTCGGAATAAATTACTTAGTTTTCCGACTATCATTCAGCAGCCTGCTTCGCTTTTCAAGTATCTTTCCTTCTTCCCTCCCCCCCTCATTCCCCTCTCGTACTTGACACGCGTGTTAAGTGCGGCAAATCCGCTACATAATAATCCTCTTAGACGTGCAGCACGAGCCTGTCCTCGGGATGGGGAGGGCTAATCGATCGTGTCTCGCGCCGTACATCTCCCTCGGCATGTTAATGAGTCACGCCGGTCCGATCGCCGGCCGAACGATCGGGAAAATCACTCGAGGAGAAAGTTGACAATTATTCGTAGGAAATGATGCTCTTTTCTCTTCCGCGTCGCTTCGTAACCTCCTGCTTTCGCGAGGACCGAGGACCGTTTCGGCCGCTCCGATTTAAAGCTCACATCCGCCTCGAGAATCCAATCAATTAACGGACGGCCGAAGCAAAGAATGTATACGGAATATATAGGAGGGCATTCGAAGGGGTTAACGTACACCGAGCGCGAGGTCGAACGCCCGAGCTGGCCGGTGAGAGAAGCGAGAGATGAAAACAGCCCCGGCGATATTGGCACGGATCCACGCGTCTTTATCGCCGACGACTGCCAGTGATGTGACAAACGGAATCGCAGTCGGCGATTCCGCAGGATACGCCGCGGCTCCCGGGAGTCTCCGCCGTGCGGCAATAAAGGCGACATTATTGGCATGGCGCGGCCATTACCGAGCGCATTCCGAGATATTACCGGCGAACATAGACGCACGACGAGACGTATGGAAATTGGAGAATCAATAAAATCACAATACACATGATGGATTAAGTCAGAAGCTTTTACAATTCTCCGCAGCTCGACAATTCAACAACATCGTGGATAATTCAAGGCAGTTGCAACGCGGTGCGGAATTCGGAATGCGTCCGATTCCCCGCAGACGTTACACTCGTAACTTTAATGCGAGAGACTTGGCAATTTTCTCGCGCAAAAACCAGCGGTTTCTTTCAGCGTCGACGGTGGTGAATGCATAGAGAGATGACTCACAAAGAAACTATACATCCGAGAAATTATCTGAAAGAAGGCTCCGTGTATACACTATGCGCCCTTTCACAACTGTGTTTTACTTCGATCACTTTTGATTATAAAATAATGCCTACTCTCGGGATCTATAAGTCGCATCTTGTTTCTCTTCGAGAATTTAATAACATTCCGCGTGCAATTTTCGCTGCTTTGATTGCAAATCGTTTCGATAATTCACGGTATACTTGTCGCATGTAGCAGTTAATTTGTGTTAATAAACACAAATAATATTCCATCGCGCAGATTCCTGACAATATCCGTGACAATAACGTGATAATATGGTATCATCATCTGCCGAGATTGTTCGTAATGCGAGCGGCAACTCAACCAATTGAATCAATGACAATCAAGCGATTATTTAAAAATATATATTTGTAGTATATCAAGCGCAATTAAAGTTGCAAATAAATAAAATTCATTTAACAGGTTGCGCAATAAAATTGATGAATTGGTGGACCGCAGCATGAACCTTGCTATTTTTCTGTTTTTCGAAATTGCGATTAGCAGCTAACGTAATTACTTCGCGAAAACTTTATTGTAAGAGTTGGCGCATTCACAAAAGAAGTCCGAATAACATTCGAAAGATTAGCTGTGTGTTACGAGGACGTTGAAAGGTCGATAGTGTTCGCGACGATTTCGGGGAAGCGTACGGAAGCGCTTGATCGGACGAATCATTGTTATATAATTGTTGATTGGCCCAGAAAACCATTCGCACGTGCACAAAAGAATCCGTGAATAAGTTTTTAATTTTCTTAAATCGCATAAAGTTCCACGTTCCGTTCTTACGTTTCAATCTGCGCGCGAAATTGATACGCGACGGATATAGGAAGAAGCATATCGATACACGCGCGCGATTACGCGACTATGCGTCAAGTATACCGTGACCTTTCATCGATTTCGACGGCACGCGTATAATTCGCACGCATAATACGAGGAACGAATAAAAAAATCTGCGTGGACAATAAAAGCCATAAAGCTTCCCTACGTATGACGATACTATCGCCATTGCGGTATCATTGTGTTGTAAAAATAGCGTGACATTTCATCGATCGTGTAACAGACTTGTAAAAACGTCGCGGCCGCGCCGCGGACGCAGCAACACGAAAACAGGTTCAAGTTTCGATCCTCCGCGACATCCTACGCACAAGAGAAAATATGATTGTCCTATTCGGTATCAAGCAGATACCGGGAGTGCAGACAAATCCGTAATCGAATGCGATTTTCATTGTGACATAACGTAACATTTAATCTCGATGCACTTTAATCAGCGTTCCACATCTCGTGCAAAAATAATTGCACGGAAAGTGTTTGGTGAATGAAACGAAGGACACTTTTACGACGTGTCAACGTGATTCGGATTTATTTTACGCTAACATCGCTCGAAGCATCGAACTTTGCTGCGTAGAAACTATTATCTGAACGCGATAAGACCGTGTGGTTTGATTATCTGGTAAGCGAAGGCACCTTTGATGTTATCAATTAATATACGATGTTATCACCTTCGAACGCGGTTTAACGAAAAGCCGTTCGACTTATTCTTTAAAGCATCACTGCATTGCTCGCAGAATCGCGTACATCGCGCATCATACGTCGCTTCAGCGTGTCCGTATGACAAAAATAAAAATGTCATGCAGAGACCCGTATTATCAGTGGACGATTCTACATCGTGTTCTGTCATCGCGCGTATCATGTTGAAAAATGTGAATAGGACAGGCGAAAGATCGAAAATTGCTCACCGATCGATCTTGTCCATCGTGGTGGGGTGCTGCAGGATAGTTTGCTGCCCCGTCATCTCGACGACGCATTGCGTACCGAGTTCCAGCTCTGTAATGAGAAAAGATATCAATCAAGAGATTGATGCTTGAGGTTGCTATAAACTCCAGAACTTGGACTATTTTCAGATTCTATCTCGAGCTAAATTACTATAGTTTAGATGAATTTCTATTTTTTTCCCAATCGCGCATGGCATCACTGATGCCCTGCACTTTCGATTACACAATTTTGCATTATATCTTCGTGCAATAATTATTGATCGAAACATTTAGACATATTTAAATAGCTTATTAAAAAATATCTTAATTAATTCGAAACTTAATTCAAAAGTTTTTAACCAGGTTTTACAGTTTCTAGAAATGTAAATAAAGTGCACTGATGCTTAGCGTATTTATTCATTATTATATACGGTAATTGAATTGTGCCAACTGACAATAATTTAAACATTGGACTGGGATCTATCTTGTTTATTATCAAACGTAATTATCCAATACTTCTATAATTGTATCTCTTTTTTAATTATAAAAGTTTGATCGATGTTTCATTAAACGCATGACGCGCCGGGACAGCAACTTATTAACTATGGAACATATCGTTGTAAACATGATGACACTCGACGCAATAAGACAATCGCTCAACAATTACAAAGTTTGGTAATAGAATGAGGCAGAATGTGTGCGTGTGTGCGGCGCAGCTATAAATCATAGTTGCAGTTTGCGTCAGAATCAGTAAGTTTGCGTAAGTTAATTATTAAGTCAATTCGTAAAGATCGAAAAAGTGAGTAAAGCAAAAGTCCTTCATTTATTTCAATGATTGAACTTTCGCATACAAGCAGAGAGATAATTGTTGTTAAGAGTCTTGTTTATTTCAAATGAATTATTGATTACGAATTTATTTCAAAACATGAATTATTTGCGCTGCGTGTTCGTGCAATAACAGCTAATCTTTCTTTCTGTTTTTGTTTCTTTTTTTTTTGTATAAAACATTTATAAAGAAAAGTTCTAACTGGAATATGAAAATGAAAGTGCTATGCTCTGCTACTTCTTATTTAAATAGTTTAACGGGGTCAGTTTATGCTAGAGATCATCTCTCTCTTTCTCTCTCCGGTGAATTTTTTGTGATCATTTTATTGTATCATTATTTCTTGCATTTTGGCGATTATAAAACAACCAGTCGAAGGATTAAAAGCGTTGAAAATCAAAGTCAGAATTGTGTACTACAATTTTTTATTTTCCGAAACCAGAAGAATCATAGTTTCCAGTGATATTCTAGATAATAAATATGCAGCAATAAATATCTGCGAAAACATCATAAATTTCAAGACCAACTGGCGGAACCTTCTGTATCTGTCAACCGCATGCACTTTCTGCAAATTCTTTCTTTCTCTCTTTTTGGACGAAGATCTGAAGAAACAATATGTTCAACTCTTGTCCTGTGCATCATGATTTCTCATCGTTAATTCAGTCCAAATATAAAGTAGAGAGGACAGCATTCGGCTTTCTTTCATCGCTTCTATTATCCCTCTAACGCGCGTCGCGCGCGTAATATAACGCGCGACGACATAAAATCGTTAAACCCGATCAACGGCGGAGAAATTACTACTAATAATAATTCTATGATGAATTAAGGAATTAAGACGAGAGAAAGGGATGATTCATAAAACTAACGGAAAGTAAATGGCGATAGCTTTTTAGTATCCTGAAATGTGACGTCATAACGAGACTCCTGACACCATGCCGTAACAAAATATTACACGTCGAACGTTTGAAGAAAAATATAGTAATATAAAAAACAATACTGTTCAAATAGATGCACGATTTTGATGCTTAGATCGATGCTGATTTAGCATGTAAAATTTCATTGTATTTTATACGTATCTATTATTTATTTTAATATCGCACTCTGCCGAAATGATTCTTAGAATTACTGCACAGTTGTGTTCGCGAAAATTTATGAAGCATCAGAGTATCTCGTAGCTATGTCGTTTATTATCAGAGAGAAAAACTGAAAGTGCAATGCATGCCCTACTTTCTAGGAATATGTTATTGTATTTTTTTTATACGCATGTGTTTTTTTTTATCGCACGCGTATCACGTTATAATAGCGTCTTTATATTATTTTTAAGACAAAAGCAGTTGGCCTCGATAAGTCAGTGTAGTTATTTATGCAAGCGTAATTTATAAACAATCGCAATTAAGGCTTTGAAAATTTGCGGAAAGCGATTTGTGTGGATTGTTAACTGTCGAAAAGGCGTATTGGACAACGCGAGCTACTGAAAACCGCGCCGAACTCTATCGAGTTGTACAAATTGAATCTTACAAGTGTGAAAATTCGACGATTAACACATCGCAAAGAGAAGGGTAATTACGCAATCTTATCGTCAAATCGTTATTTCTATCTTGTGATTCACGATTAGAATTAGCATCGAATCAAGCATCATTTTGTTTTGCAATCTTGTTCTTCTTTTTTCTAAATCAAAAATGCGCGCGAGGATGTAAAGTGCTACGCGTAATGCACGTTTAAATACGATTATACGATCAGGAGATTAGCGTACGAAGCAATTATTTATGTTTCATTATCATTCCGGATTGAATATCGCATAGTGCATCTTACAGCGATTCGCACGCGATGTAATCTAAATTGTGTTATGTCAAACACTGAATCGACATTTCCGCGATGTTGTAAGCGATAGTTCAATAATCATTCGGATAAATGTGTCCCGGTTAGACTGTTAAAGCGAACAAGTGATATATGTGCCTCAATACTCGACCTTGCAATTGGAGAGCGAATCCTCGTCCGACGATTTGGGAAACACGTTTTCCCCCCGATCGATATTTCAAGATAACAGACTAGTGTCAACGAAGTCTGGTGTTTTGCTCGATTACGCTTTCGCGCTTCATCATACATTTTGCACATCTTTATTTTGTTTGCAAGGCTCTTGTTTTCTTTTTTTTTCTAAATCAAATGCAATCGCAATGTAATGCCCAGTCTAGAAGGACGATCCTACTTGTGGCTCATCCGAGTGAACAGTTTGATGGGTGAAAATTACACTAAAGTTGGTTTTCGATCATATCAATCTATTATTAATTGGATAAAAAAAATTATTTGGTACGGTTGATACGATTAAAAGCCAACTTCAGTATAGTATATATATATGTTTTTAACCTGTTAAACTGTCCACTCGGAGATAAGGACATAAGAATCACGTCTTTACAAACTTTACAAATGCGCTTAAAAAATCACGATCATTGTAATATCATGTCGATCAGATTTCTATACGTTGACAAACCGCGCCTAACACTTGGGAGCTGTGCAGACCTTCGGACTCGGCTAATTGCACAAAAGTCATCGCGTTCGGTTTCGCGCAAACGCTACGCGTCGTTCTGAAATCTCTACGGACCGTCGTTTAATTATACAGATAACATTGAATGTTATCGCAAACTCGAGTCATATGGTTATGTTTAGCGCTTAATAGAGAGTGTGAGAGATTTATGTTCTTTTTTTAAACATATTTACGACAGTATGTTTGAAAAACAACGAGATAGATATTACATTAATTCATTGATTAAATGTAAAAAAAAATCGTTCGTTTTATTCAAAAGTCCATCAACGCGTGAATTGATTTTTAAAGATCTGTTTTTGGAATAGTCTCGAGAATCCTTGTCACGGCTGCTTGAATAAGTGTTATGTCATCATAGTGAGGTCTCTTTCATTGGAATTTTCAATTTTGGAAAAAAAAGTCGCAGAAATCAAGGTGAACAGTGAATCATTGCTACTTGTTTTAAACCAAAAGCTCACATATGACCTCGATATTCTATTAGCGAATGCGACAGAAATCAAGAGCAAATCTTTGTGCAAATTATTGCGTAAAACATTGTAAATTTTTACACGCCAAATTCCTCGGAATTTGCATAGTCATATTCGATTGTCGATGTTTGACGGACACGAGATTTTCTATCGTTTTCGGATGCTTCGACCGTTCTTCATCTTCCCTATCATCTTTAAATCTTGCAAACCACTCGAAAATTCGTGTACGAAATAGATAATCGTTTCCGTAAACTTGTGTCAAGATTTAATAGGTTTGCGCCGCGAATTTTAAAACAGAACTTGGCTTGTTGCTTCGTTGCATTATCGTGACACAAGGTGCTGCACACTAGCTTAGTCAATTCTACCGCTATAATTCGTATGACAGATGTTTGACACTCATAAAAAATACCAATACCTGTCAAAGTAAATATGAAAATGCCAGTAATTGTCAGTAGATGGCGCTTATCAAAGAATTAAAAAAAAATTATCCCGTTATTATACATTCTGTAGCGTTAATTAAAAATTTTTTTCTTTTTTTTTTTATAGTACATTATCTTCGATTCTAGGAACACAAAACGGAAATCACACGGTTATGTTACGTTTAACGCTAAGCATGCAGCTAGACGATGCACTTGTATTATGAACAAAGAATCGCTGATGAGCTGGTAAATCGTGTTAAAAATTGCGCGGAGCATTGTTGAATTTTCACGGCTCAATGAGGAGATGCTCTTCGATCTCATCTAGCGACTCAGTAACATTGCGAAGTGTGCGTCATCATATTTGCTCGAGGCTTTTGATACGACCCAATAAAATTGGAGAAGACAGCAAACAGTTAAGACCAGGTGAAAACACCGTGTCGCTGTCACAATGTCTATATGTCGTAGCACCGCGACAGGGAAGCCGAAGGTCAATCGCATATTATCGTGGAGCACTTCTGAGGCTCTTCGATCCCCGGGGTGCCACGCGTGGCGCGAGGCGAGACGAGGCGAGGCAAAGGCGAGGCCTGGTGAGGCAAAGCAAAGCGAAGCGAGGGCGAGGAGGTGAGATGAGGTGAGGCGAAGCGAGATGCATCTCACGGCGCGGCGGTGTAGCGTCGGAAGGAAATGGAATACGTACCTCTGCGATTGAATGGCCGGACCCGTACGGCAACCTTTATTTTATCCGTAGCCATGGCTTTTGCACACCGGTAACGTGCGCACCTCGTATCATACGATCGCGGAGAACCGTTCGGCGTAGTTACGTGCACGTGAATACGTCAACCCTCGCACGAATTCACACGTATCGCTACATTATTCTCAACCCATACCGTGAGCGTGTCATCTTTCAAAACGACACTACGTCTACACTGAACCCCCCTTGACACACTTCGCCATATTGCTGAAAATTCGTGCACCAGACAACGACAGCTGTCCTTATCGTGGCTATCGAGTGAGAATGGTTCTGGGAATCGCCGTCAGGAACGCTCGCGGTTCGATAAGCAGACGACGTCACAACGCTACCGCGTAAAAGTTGCGAACGATCCTGCACGTCATTAGTTGATACGCAGCCGTCCAGCCGCAGTCCAATCGCTCTGCGGTGAAATGGACGCGACGAACGCGAGTTACGCGTGGCGGAAGTCGGTACGGCGGCCAACCACTTTCTCGCTCTTTTGGAACTAGCGGGAGATGATTGGCCGCCGTACCGATTTCCTCCACGAATCAGCGCGTCCTGCGTGCAGAAGCCTTAAAACTTTGGATTTAGTGCTACCAACATCGAAAAAAATTCGTCTTTATATCTCTAGTATTTCGTAACTATTGGAAGTCGTGCTTTTGATATATTGTGAATTAAAAATTGACAGTTCTTAAACATCTTTCAGCTTGCTGAACCTTCTCGTATCACAGGAATTGATATTAGCAATTATTAATTGCCAATCGAGTTGCATTGAATTTAATTGAAACAATTATACGTTAGCCATGAAAATATATTTTTCTTACGCACATGTCAGCGTATTTACAGCTGATTCATGTTCAGATATGCAACACAGGTTGTGTTAGGTATGTGTATAAATAAGTTTGGCGGTATTTTGTCTACCTTGAATTTACAAATTTGTAAATTTTCAGTGATTAGCATGTCAATAACATAAACGCAAAAATTAATGAAGAAGTTTTAAGACATTGACAAGATACAATTACGAAAATGATTGTGAAATTGGAAAAGATAATCAGTTGTTCCTCGGAACATCCAATGTATCCTGCTACGAATCTTCTGCAATGTAATTCAGAAAATTGGAAGGCCACATGGCGATGTGCCAAACCGGGAGAAATGCTGGCTCATGTAATCTTTCAGCTTGCTGAACCTTCTTATGTCACAGGAGTTGACATTGGTAATTATCAAAGTTGTGTAGTAATTGTTACTGGATCTACATCATCTGAACCTGACAATTGGATGGTTATAGTGAACTATAAGTTTATGACAAATGATGAAGCTGCGAACAATAAGTTTAAGGACCAAGTACAATTATTTACCAGAAGAGAATTAAATCCAGACACTTTAAAAATTAAATTTGATCGAATAAAAGTCACTTGTATGCAGTCGGCAAATTTAAAAGTATTGTTTGGACTGTCATACATAATTTTGAGGTCAGACTCTACAGTTGATTTAGGCTTAGATGTATTTGGTAAGTTTAAATTGAAACAACCACATATTTTGAAAACACCTTTGGAAATGATGAAGGAAAAGATTCTTGATAAAGCAAAAAATAAAAAGACGGATTATAAGGAAGAATTATGTAAACAAATAAAAAAGGATTCAATGGAAAATTTTATTAAAAGTCAAGAGGAACAGAAACCAATGAAGAGACCTTTATTAGAAAAGTTAGAAGCTGGAAAAGTTGATGAAGTTTTTAGAAAAAATGATAACGACAAAACACTTGGTAAAAGTCCTGAAAATGTGAAAAATACATCAATTGGAACAACAGTTGCCAGAACTCCTTTTGGAGATATTGTGCCATCAATAAATACTGATACTAATAAAAATGATACAAAAAACTCAATTCATAGCCCGTCAAATTCTAAGAAACGGTCTTTAAGCAAATTAGAAGATTCATCAAATGCAAACGTTAGTGAAAAGAAAAGACAAAAATGCTCTAAATGCATGGAGAGTTCGCAGGATCAATTGTGTAAAACTTGTCAACGATTACCACCGCCTACAAACATTGAAAATACTACGAAAACAAATAATATTGTAAAACCTAAAAAATCATTTAAAGAATTGCTTAATAATGTTACATTTTCTCTCAGTGGCTATGTTAATCCACAGAGGGATGAAATTAGGAGAAAAGCTCTTAATATGGGTGCTCGATATATACCTGATCCCAATACAACTAATAAAAAATGCACTCATTTGATTTGTGCTTTCAAAAATACACCAAAATATCAACAATTTAAGAATCATACCAAAATTGTCTCACACACCTTTATTGAAGAGTGTTTTGATAAAAAGACGAGGTAAAAAATATTGCATTACAACTTCTGTAGAGTTATAAGAAAATTTACAGATTATTTTACAGATTTCCTTGGCGACGGTATGCTTTAGATCAAAAGGATAAACTTCAACCTGAAAGCGAAGAAGAAATTGTTGGCAGTGAATTGGAATCTGCATATGACTCAGACACTGATGCCGAATATTGATGATTGAATACGTTTAAATTAATCCTGTATCTTTTGATTATATATTGATAATTGTATTTAAAATAAAAAAAAAATATATTTTTTCATGCGTGCATGCACAAAAACACACATATATTTTTAATTAATAGGAAAAATCCTATTCCAATTAATTTGAATTCAACTTTCTCCAACTACGAATCAAATTCCACTGACTGTGCATTACGGCTCGCCGGAAGTGTTGGCGATACACGCGTTTTTGGATCTGCAGTCTTTCCGCCTCGACACTTCCTTCCAACTGGTGAGCACCAGAGGATTGCATTTGCTCGTGTAAAAGGATTCGCGAGATTTATTGCCGCTACGGTTCTTGCACAATCTACCGGATGACGCAAAATTTTCGACTTTACGTAAAGACGCCTTCGATGCGTTGCCGGATACTTTCCCTTTCTTCGTTATCAGATAATTACGAAGTAACACGCCGCTGCATTTCGGCGAGAGTTCGAGAGCACCTTTCGGGAAAGTTTTATTAGTTTCTACGCGTCGCTTTTTCATGTTTCTATTCCCTGCAAAGAAATATATATCGACGTTTGGGTTGTTTATTACAAATTTATATTACTAAATGATAATTTGTGTTATTATTTCTGTTTTTATTTTAAGTAGATTAAAGACAATTCCATTAGCTGCAATATGCATTACCGTGCGTTTCCTCTTTGACAATTTCGTTTTCAGCAAAATTTTTGTCGAAGGCAATTTCTGATGATTGATTCTTCTCTATATCGTCACAAAATCTTAATTTTAAGCAGGGATTTCCTATTTTATCTGTATACTGCGATGCCATCACATGGTTCGAAGCTACATGCTGCAATAAAAATTGAGAAAATTTATAATAATTTTAAAACTGTTACATTTGTTTCACTGTTAAATTCTCTACCAATTTCTGAAAGATTTGATCCTCTTTTTTGCATCTTGATGCCAGACTATTTAAAATATCCTTGGTATACACATTTATCTTTTTAGTAATACTTGACAACTCATTATATTCAAGTTTAAGTTGTTTGACGAGGTAACTTTCAATTTCTGAAATCGGTATATTATGATCGATCATATTTTTGCTTAAAAGATTGCAAGACACTCCCACGTCCTTGATCAAGACAGCATCGGTTCTGTTACTTCTGTAACAAGTTAATTTTCCGTTTAACTCTTCAATGACAAATTTATTAAAAGGTCAGTAAAATAAAATAAAGAAAGCAAAAGTAATATACTAAATTAATCATTTCAAAACCATCAGTTCTAGCAAGAATAAAATGTCTTAATTAAGCGTTTTTAAAAATTGAGAAATAAGATTTTATCGTTATTTCCACGTTTTGTATCAAATCTCCACGTTTATAATTAAATAAATTATACCTGTAGTAGGGAAATTCACAATAATCGACTTCACGTTCAATATTATTCATTCTTTGTAAAGATTTATTCTGAATTACTGCAAATTTATCGCATACGCTGTCCTTTACTTTTGTCGGATTTAACGGTATCATCGAAGTATATCGAGTAGTTAAATTTTTATGTTGTTGCGAGAGAAAAACGTGCTTGGAACCTTCTGTACCGGAAATTGCCGAGTATTTCCTTCTCGCCGACATAATTCCAGTAGATGCATCGCCCGCTTCCGGAGAAGCGTTAATTGCGCACATCTCGAGAGAAAAATTTTATTAATTAGGCGCGCACAGAATCATACTTAAAATAATATACATTTATTACATTTATATATCGCATTTTGTATTAACCACAATTACCTAAAAAATTTGCGCAAAAGTGAGTGTAGCGTCGCAACATGGGAAGCACATCGGGAAGACAAGATTGTTTATTCATCGAGTAAACGACCGATAGGATTTATTAATTTATAAATTCATCGATTGTATGTAATTACCGAGATTCTAAACTTTCTTCGGCCCACCGAAAAACATAAACAGGTACCATATTTTTGTCTCGGCTGTGCCTCAGATGCATCCATCACATCGTATTAAAATCGTGGTATTACCGATTAATTTTAGAAAACGAGGAAATTAAATATTTTCTTTTTTGATTTAGAAACAGGGTTAAATTTGTCTTTCGAAAAATCGATCGAGAGTAATTTTCAGCCGTGATCTATGAGCAACTTCGTTGTCTCTATATTCAAAGATTCGAAAATTCGTTCTTGCGACTTTTCCATTATCTTGAAATCTTTTTTTAAATTTTTATTAAAAAATTACATATGTTACATAAAAATAATTATATATATTATATAAAAAAATTAAATTAAATCATATTTGAGTATTAATTAAAGTTTGAGTGTCAATGATGAAAGAGATATCTTTGGAGACCCAAAAATATGTTTCACGTAAAGGAATGTTAAAATAAATTATATTAAAGTTTGAGAGGTCTCTTATGGTCCCTAGTAATCAAGACTTGTTAATTTCAGGATGGATTTAATTAAATTTAATTAAATTATTTATAAATAAGGAATTCTACGCCACTGACGGCTTATTTTCACCGGCCGACAACCACACGACGGCGATAGCGGCGCTACCAGATCGATGTCTTCGTAGCTTTCAGCACCCGAGGCATTAAATCTTCTATTTCATACATAAATTAATTTGTAAAACGGATAATTGACTGTATTTTGACAATAAAAAAATAAAATTGCTATGTGGAATAATTATATCAATTCCATCAAGTCTATGTAAAAAACAGAAGGTTTTTCTTTGTTGCGGCTCTGTTTTTCGACAGTTGTCCTTCTTGAATTGTTCCGTAAAGTCTTCACGCTTTCTAAACCCCAATATAACGATAGTAATAATAGCAAAGAATACCTGAATACAGTCTAATTTTTATTTCAATCCTTTTTCTCTCTGTTTGCGATTTTTTTCAAGGTTCTATAAGTATCTAACAAAATTCTCACATTGTAGAATCTACGGGCCCACAAGGCCCATTTCATATACATCACTGTGCCAGCAGTCGGAGAACGGGTTGTAACATTGCGGACCCGCAGTCGTCGGCGTTCCGTTCGCCAGCCGTCATCGGATCTACTCTTCTATCGGTCCCTTTGCCATCTCGCTCAAGGATGTGCATCTCAGTGTAAAAATTCGTCAACCACAGAATCGAAATATACCTGTGTCGTGCGTCGGACTCCTCTCGAAGGAATTATTTTTGCCGCGGCGATCGGGGTCCGGTGATAGCGGTCCCCGAAACCGCGATGTCTTTACACACCGCGGTGGTCACGAATCTGACTTGAGAGCGTGAAGAAAATCGATTATCGGTTGTTTTATTACCAGTGTTCTAAAAAATGGATTGCTGCTTGATAAAAATATTAATCTCTTAATAATAATAACTGGATCGGTTAATTAGCAAAATATTAAAATACTGTTATTTATTAATATTGTTATTATTATTTATTATTTGCGAATCGGGAGAAAATTACCGCTAGTCGTCATCGCGAATCTCGGGAGAGGTTATATACGGTGTGTGCGCAATGTCGAGAATTCGAGTGACATTCTCGCATCTCCGATTTCTGAATTCATCCCTTCGCTTCTGACGATCGATTGGAGGATCGAATTGAAACAGAAATACGAGAATAAATATTAAATCGACACCGAGGAATGCGTGAAAGCTCGCTGGATCAGTGAAAGCGCAGTGGTATATATCGCAGAAGCTGAGGAGTAGAAAAGATGCGAAGAGAGGAACCGAAGCTCGACGGGGAAAACATTAACAATGATGAGCGTCGCATTTGTAGTTGAAAAACAATCACCAACACCATCAACATCATACTGAATAATCTGTTTCTGTGCGTCGATATTGAACTGAATATCTTCAGATTACTCGTGTCTAATTATTGATAAATATTGATTTTATTTGAGGCACGGAGAGATTGACTGGATGGTGTATTTAAGATTAATGAAGTGTGTAAATACTGAGTGACCTGTGAGATCGCGAGTCGATGCGGACCGGATGAGATGTGTCGAATGGAGTAACGCTGGGATTTCTCGCAGATCATCGTCATCGTGGATCATCGATGTAGCGCGATGTCGACTTGGTGGTCTGTCGTGGCGATGGCGCTGTGCCTTTGGATGAGCGCTGGTGAGTTTAATATAATATATAAAATATATGGATGTAAAAAATGGTAATTTGAAACACGCGCGATAAGTATAAATATTTATAGAGTACAATACATGCATATGATCTCAGTTCGAGAATTCGGAAATCTTAAAATTCTGAAAGATTTATAAAATCGATAAGAATGAATAAAACAATAAGAATGAAGGAAATTCGCATTAATTGCGAAATCCAGAGATTCCTCAGAGTATTTACGGGCATTCCGTGGAGTGGAAGATATTTCATTGTGCAAAACCTCATCTATATTTATTAAATTCACATCTTTCTAAATAAAACGATTTCCGGCTACGATTTCTAATCTATCTTTCCGCAACAAGTAAACATCTTTACGATATTCATGATAATTGCAGATCAGATAATTCTAAGATTACTTTTAATTACTTACTTTTATCTCTACATCGAAAATAATTATTAACGTCCGCATGACATGTTTTCAAAAAAATGAAAAAGAATATCTGAGATGAGTTCTTCTTTTATGTATGTAGAGAAAGCGGCGCGTATTCAGATATGTGTATTAAAGCAACCATTGCCATATCATTAATATTATCGGAACGCATTTTTTTGTTTTTTGTTTTATTTGGAAGATGATTTTGTTATTCGCGCAAAACAGCAATATTCTTGCGCGATTGCAGATACGAAATCACAGCATTACGTTCGACGCCGCAGATCTTGCATACGCCAACGATTCCTTTCTCTCTTCAGCTCAACTATGCTATAATAGTTACCTTGCTGTGTAATAAAATATCTTTTGTGTAGTAACAGTTTTGCCTGATCGATTTCATACAGTAACTTTATTCCTTTTGAGATTAGCTTTTCGCATAAGAAAATCGCAGATAACTTTTGATATTCGAAATTGATATATTTTTTAATAGTCTTTAAATATCTGCGATTCTTTTCGATAATTAAATAATTGATAATTGAATCAAAATAAATTGAACGTGACAGAAATGCATTTAAATTATACATTAGTACATATCACATCTTTTATTGATTCTGCACACGTTTGATATGATTAATTCTTCGTAGAATAATTAACTGTACATATAGCCAGGAAATACGTGGTTTTGCTAATAATTGTGGTTGCTTCGCTGCGAGCTTTTTATTCACGCTGAAAGCGTTATTCAGCTATCTTTTTCGTACTTAACATTTTACAAATTTATGTTTTAAATTATAAAAAAACTCTTCTTGTTTTAATTTTAGTTTTAATCATTTTATCAAGATATTTCAAGTTTTAAAATTTTCTCATAATTTGAAAAATATTATATTTTATAATATTCTTCTAATATAAATTTTTGAAATTGAACTAGAAAATTTCAATCTTCTTTCGATATTCTATAAACACAAATACTTGTCTTTTTTAATGTCAAAATTGACAAATTGCAGCCTATCACATGCGCAAATTCCAGCATGCCAATAATTCAGTGAGCATACGATTGCTGGATTATTAGAATTTCTCGAATTACATAGTTTGAATGTTTGAATATTATTGAAACGATTGAATATATTCTAGAAATCGGTAGAAATAACAGCACATTGTGCTGCACGCACAGTAGCTACCGGAAAAATAAAAGCGGACAGTCTACGCATGCCAAGAATGCTTTGATCTCATAAACCCTCTCTCTGCATTCCTGCTGCTTGATACGGTACAATAGATTCCTGTGTGTTTTTTCCAACCGCAAAATGATTCCAAGATTCCACTTCTACTTGAAAAGAAACTCAATTTTTATTAATTTCTCCAAACAAATACAGTTGTTGCAAACATAACATGTTTCCTTCGCACTGTCAATACTTATTCATACATCGAAAAGAATGAGAGGCGGAAAGATAAATAAAATCTTTTTGCGAAAGTCGCGAAGGTGTCGTAAAAGAGTAAAACGGTACTCGAGGAAGGCCGAGGGAAATACGCGCAAATGACGAGGACAAACTTTATTCGCAGCACGGTAAAGCAGCGAACACGATCACATACTCACGCGACGCAGGTATTAATGCATTGCACCTGGCGGTCGTACAACCACGCCGCAGACACTCGACAAAAAACCAGCGGTTAGACTCTACAATGAGAGTCCGCCTCGGCTTGATCCTTTTCAAAGGCGAGAATAATGTTTGCATTCAAAACACCGTTTCGAAAAATAATATAGATGATTACACAGTAATTATCATTCAGTTGATAATTCTTTTTAAAATAAACAAGTCAATACGGCACAAATATTTCTTTGAAATTAAAAATTAAAAAATTGCTCGGCGAAAGGTACGGCATATTCATTATTGGACTCTTGTGCGTATAATCTAAGTTATTTTTTTTTTTATAACAAATTAAACTATTAAATTAGAGTTCGAAATAAAAACGCTATTATTTTTAATCAAGAGAGATGGGAAATGCGAAGAGTCCTTTAAAATTTTATCAGTGTGGAATTTTGCGAGTTAACAACATCCAAGTACAGAGACAGTTGTATAAACCGGGTCACCAGACACCGAGCAAGAACCCATACCCAACCTTCACTGACACCAAGACTCGTCGACCATGTCAACGAAATGCGTTTCTACTGACTTGTAGAATTCCTCGCAATAGCACGGACTTCGTGCCATCTTCTTTGCACTAGAGACGTATGATTTATTGGTTACGTTGCATTTACTCGCGTTGCAAGTTATTTAGATTTTTCTCAATTTTCTGGTTTCCGCGAAACAGGTTTTAAAAAAAGTTTAATTAAGTTCTACAAAGTAGTATAAATATGCACTTGAAGCAGTAACCTGAGAAAGGAAGAGAGAGAATCCAATAATGAATAAATAAAGATACGTTCAAAAATAATGTATACACATTACGAAAATAAAATAAACCAGTCGAAAAGTAAAATTTATTTAAATGAAGCGTTTGCATCAAGAATTTATTTTTCTATGTCATAATGTATTTTTTAATTGTTATTATAACATTTACTAATTTTTTATTAGCAATGATGGAGCAATTTGGTCTTTAATTTTTATGACGAAATTTTTCTCGCGCATAGGCAATTTAAACGCAGTAAATAAGCTCATCAGCATAGCGGTTGCAAAGGCGGCGATTGTTATTACAGCGTGATAATAGATTTGCTTATGAACAAGTATTCTTCTCACCAGACAAGAATCGCTCCCAACCAGTTCTAAGCAACTCTTCGGCGCTTTTGCGGACTATTTACTGCACTCGTTTATGTTGCAAATGCGCTTTCCCCACGACATTACATTAGGCAGAAACTTCCGGCGTCGTAAGTGATGAGTGTTATAAACTGTAGCTTCATTGTCACGATTATCTTAAAAATCTTTGCAAGATGTTTCGTTAATCGTGTTCTTCCTCTTTGATTAGATCTCCACAATTAATAATTTAAAATCTATTTTTTTATGTCATAACTCAGCTATTATTATGTAGCTATCAAACATTACAAGTGAAATTTTGGCTAATAGAAGGACCTAGCATTCACGAAAGATGTCATTAAGATGAATGCTACCTGCTGTAAATATAAAGTATTTATTTATTAAATTATGTCTATATGTAAATTTAAAAATTTCTTAAAATTAAATGAGAAAATTGCTAAATTTTCTATACGAATTGTTCTATCAAATCTGACGTATTAAACATATTATTAATTTCACATATGTACGATTGCATACAATAACTTGTACAAACAAATCGTATATTACTGACAATGAGAAAGATTTATATAACTCGTCAGTTGTTATTTTTAGTTGTAACATAGATAAGATTGTCGCAATTAAACATGCGATCAGTAAAACAAACATTAGCTCTGAGGATTTTATATAAAATCCTGACAAAAAAAGCAATACATTTAAATAAAATAAAAGTAGGACAGATTAATGTTTTATATAGCTTTTTTCAATATCAATTATTTTTTTACGCCACCCACATAAAAGTTTGAATAAAAATCAGTTTTTATTTTTAATTAAACCAATTTTCAATTTTTCTACTTCTATTCAGAGAAAATAAATTGGGAACATTTAATCCGGAGTTAAAGAGTCGTTTTCCTCTTAAGATCAAGTGGTATTCAATGTCCTATTTCGTGGTAATTCTGGAAGCGGATCTTGAGCCTTCTCGAGAATATTACGTAAAGATCGTTAAGACATGATCGCGCTTCGTCGACTCGCCGGCTTGATTTTTCGAGTCTCGAAAGCGTCGTCGCGCATGAAAGTGAAGCGTCACGCCGGGGAATATTTAAGGACCGACGATGACCTCACCAGGTGAAGTGAAAGTTCCCTGGTTAGCTTCGGTTCGGCTCTCGGTTCCCTACAGCCGAGATGGCGGGAACAAAAAGGCACGGTCTCTTTCGGCACCCATAGTATACCCCGGAAATAAGCGCGCTCCAATGACGTCACGACCTTGGCCGATACCGTCAAGAACTCCGCAATTTTTCGGTTTGCAATCTACGTTCGTTTACAGAAAATTAGTACACGAATATTAGATCTTTAACTATTGAATTTGTTTTACTTTTTTAATAATACTGAAGCACATTTTCTAGAAACATATATGCATTCATTTACTTTCCATTGGAATAAAAAATATGATATATCCTACAAGCCAGTCATAAAAATGGTAATTAATAAGATAGCTTAATGATTACAGTTTCAGCAACGATCGGAATGATCGTTCCTGGAACGATTTAAAATATTCGAAAGGCGAAACAAGAGATAATCGCATCTGGTTAACGAGGAAACATCGCTCGAACTCGCAGACTCGGCTTCGCAATCCACCAACGACGGAAATCGAGTGGTTCACTTTCAGATCCTGTTGCACGTCTCGCGTTACTTTATCGGTATACCATTCGCCGTGAATCATACGAAAACTGCACCTGCCGTCGTTGCATATCGCGCTCTAGAAATCCTCCTATCGTGTATAGAGTCAAATAGAAATCGTCTCTTTCAATTTCAGTAAAGCATAAAGTCTTTATTTTACTATCGAAATAGAAATTACAAAATTCAAACTTGCAATTAATTAGGTGATCTGGTGATCAATTAAACTATTATTAAATGACATGATTTATTATTAGATAATAATGCACGATTAATTTACAATAAATATTTTTTAAATTTAAATTAACAATTGATAAACTGTCCATATTATCATGTCTTACAACATTTACGTTTATCGTGTGATGATATCCAACGAAAGGATACGTCGACAATGCGGCAATTTGCCTCTACATGAATAGAAAATTATACGAATCAATACATTAATGTTGATTAACGATGGCAAATAATCAAGCGAGTGCATCTTCGCTCGTCCAATTAATTTGCGATTGACGGGCAGTTGATCGATTTCCGGGTTTTCGATACACCTGTCTGTGTCGAAGCGAAAGCTCTCGCCAGAAGAACGAGTTCGATGCATAAATCACGGGGTCGGACTTTCTAGCCATTAGCGATGGCTCTAGCGAGCTGCTGTCTGCCTGGAGTCATCAACGACGTGCTCGATGATCTATTCGTCTCTCGAAAGATGAAAGCTTTAATATTTTGCAGTTTGAATGAAATATATCACTCCATAAAAAATAAGGAACGCTTTTCTTTTTACTCTTCGATTTTAGCTTTTTAGAGTTTTTATTCGAAAAGTATGGAATAGTAACAAGAATTGGACGATTTCTTGAAGTAAGCTTTATGCAAAAAGTGTGTAAAATTAGAAATGTTATCTGCGGAAGGAAGGCGCTTTCTGTTCTGTTTTACTCGCAGTAATTGCCATATCGAGTCGGTCTCAAGGATCATCGTGAAAGGATTGAAACATTACCCGCTCTTATCTGTCTGCCTTTCAGAATCTTTTCACCCTGAGATGACAACGCACTTTTCTTTAACTTGAATTAACTGTAACTCTTCCTGCAAGACGCATTACGCATAGTTCAGTTTTTTTTTTCGAATTAAAATCGTTACTCTTGCGAAAGCAAAATACTTCTTATCTCGTCTTGCACAAAGAATAATTATATCGATCTGTTCTCAAGGATCATTGTGAAAGGAGATTGAAATTATATCTGTCTACCTGTCTCTCTAGACAGATCCTGTCACCCCGATGAATTTTCCTGCACATTGAATTAATAAAACACATTGAATTTTCCTGCACATTAATAAAAAGAGCGAACTCGTTCTTCAAGATTTCTTCAAATCATCAACTACTTCTGAATAAAAACACTGTACTTGTCGAAGAACAGTGTCTCTTTCTCTTTGCTCTGCAAAAAAATTGTTACAAAAGGAAAATTGTGAAAGAGCCATTGTGAAAGGATTGAAATTGTTCGTCTATCTCTTTCATTATACTCTCCCCGACGATAGCGGAGTTTCTCTCAAAAGTAATTAACAAATTGGGGCAATTTAACCGCAATTCTTCAGAATTTCAAACGCGCAGGATTTTCAATGCTATTTTCCACAACGTGGGGTTTTTATTTGTCCCAAATTCTTGCTCCGACAGCAAACTCTTCTACAATGAATTATTAAACGATTCGATTAATCCTTTCCAAGATTTCAATCGCTCTATTTGCGGAGAAAAGAACGTCTTTTTAATTTCGAGGCATTTCCACCGTGATAGTTAGCTAGGGATCATTGTGAAAGGATCGAAACTCCACCTGCCTCTTTCGAAGGCCCCTCACCCCCGCGAGGAGAACAGTGGAGTTTCCTTTAACCGGTCGTTCGCGAAGTAGGGCGACCAGCCGCCGGTGACTCCGGCGAGCATTGAGATTTCAGTGTCTCGAAGGACAGCTGGTTCGCCAATGAGCCGATAGTGGTGTTCTGTATTGCATTCACGATGTTTATCGGTGTGGGTAAAGTAACCGCCAGCTGTAATGTCGATGGGATACCCATAGCTTCCTTATTATCGCAAGCGATACTTTTCAGTGATTTAAGACAGCGGCGAATACCCGGCTTTAAACAGAGTAGCAGAATACCTCGGCGGGTGTCCACGCTTATCACGCGATACGACGCCGATGGAGAAGATGCGCTTCTCTCGACGGAGAGCACACATAAGCGTATACACACAGACGGACGAGTCGTTCGGTCGCACTTTCATCGTCCCACTTTCTCCGCGTTGTTCGGCACGCATCGTCGGACTGACCACACTCCGCGCGGTCTCGCGAGAGAGAGAGAACCTTTCGCACTTTGCCGCGGCACCTTCGTGTCTCCGATTCCGTCGTCCCGATCGATTGCACGATGTTAAAAGTAGAAAACGCGCGGACGAAATCCGAGAAAGTCCGGGGTTCGCATCCGTCTTTTACATTAGAACACGTCATCGCGTTCAAAAGGACAATGGCCCGAAAGGAAACCTGTCTCGCCGGCCAATTTGGGAAAGTTGCGATCGTCGCCGGCGATGATCGACTTTACGAATCGACGTTCACGGGTCGCGTTTCAAGTATCATGCTACGTAATTTTTTAATCAACAAATTTTTTTAATAATAATTATGCTGTAGATTTTATAATTTTTATACACTTTTTAAATAATTTTTGTAGTGAAAAATCTTATAGAAAAAAATCATTACATATTGATTGCTCCATTTTTAATTATATATCTTTGGAATTAAAGCTCAAATTAAAATTCTATTAATTTACCAGAGAATCGGTTAAGATTCTTTATCAGAATCGTAAAATTAAGATCATCTTTCTCTCTCTTTCTCATTATATCACCGAGTTTGTTAGGATATTTTATTGACATTACAACATTTTTAATTGTATTCCATTTGCATTACATCAGTGCTCGAATAAATCAAGAAAAGAAGTTGCATTGTGCAGCAGAGTTACTTCATTCTGTGACAATGCAACCGCAGTTTACGGTACTATTCCACGTCATCTTGTTAACGCTTAATCACGAGTACGGTACAGACTTTTTATTTTCGTGACGCGATTCGTATCAATGTCAATCGATACGAATGCGCGATGCCGATTATGGCGATTGCGTCGCATTACAATGCGCGCTGTCTTCGAACAGCGTCTTCGAACGCGCGGCACGTTATAGCGGTATTGAAGTCGCTGCACCGTGAGAATACAGTTACTGCGCTATATTCTCATGAATAATCGCTACAATTACGGTGTGAAGGGTGAGAAGAGCGCGAAACCACTGCCATTATGAAGATCGTCATGCTTACGTTGCTCTTCGCGAAAACACGCCGCCGTGCAGAAGCGCATTGATTCGAGCACGGCTATTATTTCTAAAACAGTCACTTAATTATAATCTGTTTCCTCACGACGAGGCGTGAGACGCATTGCGAAGAGAAAGAAACATTCTTCAAATTACGTCAGAATTTTAACAATAACAGATCTCAAATCTTTCTTCAAGAAGAAGCTTTATCCAATTTTCGCTAATTACTTCGATTAACGCGATCTTTCTCATATTTATACGACGCAAGTCGGTATTTATGTTTTATTTTTTTTTTTTATAAACATCAGATATTCTGAAGGGCGGAATAGCGAAATCAGGCGAGTGGAACCGCGGCTGCAATTTATATCCGCGCAAATAAATGCACGCGGCGGAACGAAGAGCACGCAGTGCAATTAAAGTGCGATAATTGCGAGCGATGAGAAGAGTTCTACGCTCAACGCGTAAACGAAGTAAATCTGAATTTCGCGAATTGCGAACGTGCGCACTCTTGCACGATGCACTTTCTATTTCTAGTATATATGCGCGCCTTTCGCGCCGTATCAGATCGGCCGGCCGGTATCATAACGCGCTCTTGATGCGACCGTAAACGCGACCACTCGCCGTGACTTTCTATTCCGAGCATAACTCGCCGGTTCGATCACGCCTAATAAGAGAGGTCGAGGAGACGTCGATGTGTAGTTACCGCGAAATCACGGAGCGATTACTCGCCGGAGACGCGCAGTCAGGTGTAGAATGCCGCGAGGTCCTGTTATCCGATTTTCTCATTTAGCCGCGCTTCGCAAACGGCACGAAACAAAATGTGAGATTGGTAATTGCGATATTTTAGTAATGTCTTGCCTTAAAATTCGCCTCCTCGGCTATTATTCATGCGTAAGGTAGAAGTTGCGTATAGAAGAATACAGTCAGAAAAATGCGCAAAACGAAATCTTGCGCAGGGTCACAGTCTACTTGACGATATGAACTCAAAATCCAGGAAGGAATGCATATCAAGGCCGATCTCTCAGTGCGCGTTTCCACCCGCTGCTCTCTCTCATTATCGTTCGGTAAACCCGCGGCTAATTAGAGCTCGAGCGTAAAGCAGCGAGCTCGCTGCTCGCGCTCGAAACGCGCCCGCGGTCGCGAGGAATCGAAGCCGATTTGAACGGTATTTTAGTCGCGTTGTCAACCTTCCGTGACAAGGAGCCATTAATTGCTGACGAGCTGAGCTACAAGCTACAATGCCACGAATAGCCCTCAATCGGAAATTACAATTAGCACAGTTGTCGGTTGAAAGAGAGCAATTTAAGATAGCAATACTAAAATTAGACACAGATCACTCGGAGTGCACTTGTTACGCGTAAAACAAAAGGATTTGTAGAGCAGAAAAGGGAAACAAAGATTAAGAATATAAAACAGTAGAGAATATAATTTTTACAATTTAGAAATACAGGTGCAAGATTCTAGGCTCTGAAAATTTTAAGATTTCCAATTTTTACTGTCTTAAAGTTGAAAAATCCCAAGCTTTCGGAATCATATTTTAAGCATCGCAGACTTAAAACTTGAATATTTCAAATTAACTAATGATTAATTATTCGACCAATTATTATGCAGACTGTCAGTTCAGCGACAATACACCGCCCATAATGTGGCTGGATCGGAATTGGGTGCTTCCGGACACCGAGCCCGTAGGAAGCATTGTTACCAGGGTTCGTGCCGAGGATAACGAACAGGACACGTTGAGTTACGGACTGGAACCAGGACAACCGCTTGGACACAATTACAATGGGGACGATAGTCCTCAGCCACCGTTACCCTTCTTCATCGACAACAGTACAGGCACCGTCGTCCTCAACGAGACTCTCAAAGGAAGAGTGAGTATTCCTCTCGACACATATAAATTGTAAAAATAGTCTCGACCCAAAGTTCACGCCTGTTTCAAATATTTGATTTTGATTTTGTAATATTTAAAATATATTTTTTTCAATAAACCGTAAAATAGCTTCTCAAATAATTCGTGCGCCTCTTTCTTTTTTAATCAAATGTATATTAGGTGTGTATGAATTATTCAACGATTACAAAATGTGCTTTAAGTCTTGCGTCATGTTTAATGTAAGAATTGCTAAATATATATTAATATTCTAAATATTACGGCATTATGTGTGTTACGTTGCTTGCGAGATATAAAGTTATAATGAGATTTGAACAAACCGGCTCTGCGGGAAAAATATATTTCGTAGAAAAAGGAGGAGCGCAATCGCGTCTTCGACAAAGGCATAGCTTGTGTGTATGTACTTATACGGCGTTCCTTGAGACGCTTGAATTACGCTTCTTGCTCATTCTTTCCAGGGAGGCCAGAACCTGTTCCTCTACGTGACCGTTTCTGACGGTCAGCTCACGGCGAAGACCGAGGTCTACGTCAACATCAAGAACACGTCGGCACCGAATCAGGGGAAAACAAGGTGCGTGATCGCGATGGCCTTTTCGATAACTTAATGCTCGGATTTTTTTTTTAATCAAAACAAGCAAACTGGCTTTTAAAACAAGTGGACACGGAAAATGCTCAGAATCATCGATTAATTTTTAACATTAGAAATTAAATTCGTGTTTCAATTTTTCTGCAAGAATTTTTACAATATAAATATAAGTAATTTTAACGAAATACGCGCAAAAATAAAAAATTGCTTTCTAACTGTTGATGTTTTCGTGCTCTAAAGAAATAGATAATAACTCTATTTCTTTAAGTTATCTAAATATGGATATTAGTTGAATACTAATTCTAAAATGTGGTTCGATAATATGCAAAATGTCAACTTTTATCACTTTAATGTACATTGTATTTTTATGGTTTTTTTTTTTTTTAATAATTCTTGGAGTCATATATATCCAAATTTATTTATTAAATATTGCCGCTAAAATTGTTTAATATTTAAGATCGAGAGATTATTTCTTTAAAAAATATGATTTATTGCATATAATTAGACGATTTATTTAAATTTACTAGAAATTTCTCACACTTATCTGCAAATATCTTTTCATAAAGAAAATTGTAATCAATATAAGTTTATAGAACACAGCAATTGATATTTTAATGAAAACTTTATTAAATTGAGCGAGTTTACGAAGTAACGTTTTCCGCATAAATGGCAATGAACAACGCGCGACCTTAAGGAGACCCGCTGGTCATCCGTTCTATTATTCATGCTCCACTTCGTTAACGACATCACGGACGGATTGAATAAAAATTGCAGGGTATAGAAAAATATTTGTTACAGAAGAATGGATTTCCTGCATAAAATACCGATAATATTCAATAGATAAAATGTAATAATTTTCGAGAAGAAAAGCTAAATAAATTTTAAGAAGTAGAGAAATTGTTGAAAAAAATTTTGTGCATAATTATGCTGTTATAAAATTAAAAGGGAAAAAAATTATATCTCACTTGCTTAATTTAGCCGTATAAAGTAGTTCATTCGATCGTTTATTCTCAACAGGACACCATTTCCAAGTCAACATGGCTCCGGCGGCCGGATACGACCTCCCCTGCTCGGTCTGCCAAATCTGCCGAATTTTCCTTCGCCCTTACCTCCTTTACCTCCCAAACAGTATTATCCCGAAACTACGAAACTGGAGCTGGAGAGGACGAAACCTAAAGAAAATGACAACAACGTCGGCACCGGCACAGTCAGCACCGCGACAGAAGAGAGCGTCCACGTGAACGAGGTGGAGGGTCCTGCGTTGAGCTCGAAAGTCGCACCCTCCGCCGTGCCACCCTCGCAGGACATGGCGATGACTCTGGTGCCAGTGGCAGCTGGGTGCGCCCTCATCGTTGGCCTCGGCATGGGCGCTTGGTCACTGAGAAACAGATTCTGCAGCAGCCGCAAATCCAAGGCAGACACGGTATACGCGAAATAAAATTAATATAAAGCGGAAGAAATAAAAATTACTTTTTATCCAGAAATAGAAGTAGGACTGACTTTGCAAATTGCTTTCATCGAAATAAAACGAGATACTTAAGACAGAATATTCGCGGGATTTTCAGAAAGAGCAGGCGTCAGTCAGCGTGTCTAATCTGTCCGACGATCCTTCTCTCGTGCTGAAGAGGTGGCGCAGTCCAAAAGCTCACAGCAATCGCTATCAGCCGTGGGAGAAAGAATCGCAAGCAGGCATTCAGAAACAGGAGGATAAGTGGGAGTTTCCCAGGCATAGATTGAAGGTAATCATCATCACACGCGGGCGTGAATAATTCACTTGCTAATTCGATAATTAATCCTCGAGCGTCGCGCTAAACAGAATAATCAATGAACTAATTAGCAAACTTAATTCCATTCGTTATTTTATCGAGTAAATAAATACCGATCAGTTCCGAGTAATCGGTAATTAATAAATTATCAATTCCTTCTCATTAATCGATCAATCCTTCGCAGGTCTTCAACATCCTCGGCGAGGGTTGCTTCGGGCAGGTGTGGAAGTGCGAGGCCCTGGACATCGACGGCAAGTCCGGCGCCACGATCGTGGCGGTGAAGACTCTGAAAGAGAATGCTACCGAACGAGAGCGGCTGGACCTCGCGCAGGAGTTGCGCGTCATGAAGAGCTTGGATCCTCATCCCAATGTCGTGCGGCTTCTGGGATGCTGCACCGAGCGCGAACCCATGTTCGTCATTCTGGAGTACGTGAGCGGTGGCAAGCTGCAGAGCTTTCTCCGGGCTTCCAGAGAAGAGAGGAATCACGGAGGAGCGGGATTGACTTCCAGAGATCTCACCGGATTTGTGTATCAGGTTTGTGAACAATCGAATTATCTAAAATTCGTGGCCAAGCGAAATCAACTCCAATTGTTTACGTTCGTCTCCATTTATTCGCAGATCGCCAAAGGCATGGAGTATCTGGCGTCGAAGGGTATCATTCACAGAGATCTGGCAGCCAGGAACATTCTGATAGACGAGAATCGCGCGTGCAAGGTCGCGGACTTCGGCTTCGCCAGAGATGTGGCGGCTAGTCAAATTTACGAGAGAAAATCGGAGGGTAGATTGCCGATCAGATGGATGGCGCCCGAGAGTTTGTACGACAATATATTTTCCGTCAAGTCCGACATCTGGAGCTTCGGCGTCTTGATCTGGGAGATCGTAACGTTAGGATCGACGCCGTATCCCGGACTCGCTGCTGCAGAGGTATAAATATAGAATGTTAATCTTTATAATTGAATTCTTATAAATGAAATTTACATTAATTAAGTAAACAATAGATCAATAAAAATTAAATATATGTAATTAGCTAAGAATATACGTATGAAATACTAGACGGAATATTTGCGTTTGCAGGTGATGCGACGAATCAAAGAGGGCTATCGATTGGACAGGCCTGAGCATTGTAAGAGAGAACTCTACAATATTATGTATTATTGTTGGGACAAGGATCCGGCATGTAGGCCGTCCTTCGCCGAGCTCGTTAACTTGACCGAAGGCCTGCTGCTCGACGAAACGGACTATATCGAGCTTGACAGGTTTCCGGATCACTCATATTACAACGTGCTCAATCTCAGCGGGGAAAAATTGTGAAGCTCGTGTGGTGATCATTAATGTTAACAATAATTGAATTTTGCATATATAAGTCACCGTACGCGCTTCTGTAATGACATTATTATTTAATTAGCGAGCTTCGTCACGAGGAATCGGATGAAAAGTTTTAAATTATTCGATCAATTGTCCAGCGATTTTTAATCTTTTTAACCAATGAGAACTATTGTATTATATCGTTGATATTGATGATTGAATTATATATCGTTGATAAAAAATTAATATTGCATTTTACAATAATGTGTTTAACGAATGTATTCGAGAATGATTCGAGAATGATTCGAGACAGTGAACTTTGAATCTTTCCATTCTCTACAACATAAGACTGTTTGATCGTTCTGTTAAATACTCACATGCGTTAAATACTCACGTGTGTATAAATACAAGTATGCGGTTTAAGAACAAGTTATTTAATCTAAATGTGACGTCACAAGTCGAAGGAAAGTATTAGAAAAAGATACTTCAATCACTTCATTCGTGTCTAGACATGAAATTGTATATATGTATTAAGTTAAATATTGTTGTAAGTTATTTTGTACATTATCTGTTGTAAGAATAAATAGCTGTACAATTGATAATGCTGTATAATTTAATTGCATTTTAATGAATGATATAAACCTATTTTGCAATAAGATATATTTTATCTGATATCTTTCTGATCTATCTTTGATGATTAATAATTAATAATTATTCCCAGTGAAAATAATTATTTTCATAAAGTGTCCAAGAAGTGTTTACTGCTCACAATCGGAAGAAAACGTGGCGCTTTTCTTCGAAAGTATGTTCGAAAGACGTTCTATAATCGCGCTCGAATAAATTTTTACTGTGTCGGCATCTAGCAATAATATATAAATACTAGAACACGAATATATCTATTGGCTGTTAGTAATTAACAAAGTGTTTTTTAACTTTTAATTTAGCATAAGACATCGTAAGATGTCGACACTAAAAGTTTATATCTTGTCCCGTAAGATAGAGTGAGATATTAATTTGCAAACAAACCATCGTTCTCAGCACATTTCTAACATTCATTTTCTGAATATTATACCAAGAATATATACTAAGAAATATTAAAATATACCAGTAAAGCTGACGAATTACACTGGAAAGTGCTGAACCAAATAATGTGAGACCGTTAATTCCCTACGCGATTCTTATTTAATCGTCGATTGTGGCAGAACTGGGCAACAGAGAAACGGAAAAACGGGGAAGAACCGTAAAGGCTAATTTTGTGACGAATATTTCGTTTGCCGGTGTGTCGAAACATTGTTATTTTTCTGAAAATTTCAAGTCCAAAACGAGAAATCATCATGGTGGAGGAAATACGAGTTTTGGTAAAGTATTGTATACCTCGATATTTTTTATATTGTTATTAACGTAATTTTTTTCTATACGTCTTATCGTTATATCAGTATAGTGAATCATTCATATCTTATCAGTGGTTTAATTTGTTACATTGATACGCATTTAACGACAAATAAATATTTGAAATATGAAAATAAAATAAATATATTTTAATAATATAACACTGTTCTGAAGGTAGTGAACTCTACAAACAATACAAGCTTGAAATCTTGGCTTTGTTGTAGTATTCAGTTTGAATTAATTTTTCAAGTATTGCATATAAAAAAAATGAAATCAAATATATTGCATGATAATTTATTACATTGAATAATGAATGTATATTTCATGATTTTAATTGGTTCACAGTGGTGTGATGCACTTGAGGAATTGCTTCAGTGTCCTGTATGCTTGGATACAACACAGGGGATAAAATATCAATGTATAAATGGACATCATATATGTTCTCAATGTAAGATGCAATTGCAGATATGTCCTGTGTGCAAATCCAATTTTATTACTACAAGAAATCTAGCAGTGGAACAAATTACAGCCAAGCTACAAGATATAAAGGTAGAACTTTCCTTCTCCCATTTAATACAACAATAATAATAATAATAAAATGTGAGAATAACATAATATCTAGGTCTGAGTCAGATATTTATTTTGTATAAAATGACCAGTTGGATGATAAACAGAAACTATGAATATTTTCAGCTGTCCTTGCTGCATCCATATCATGCAATAAATAGAAGAGTTCTGAAAGACAAGATTTGTGCAGCGACTCAAACTGATGATACTTACATGCCTTCCACATCTTCTGGATGTCAAACTGAGCCTTTAAATCTAATGAAACCGAAAAAAAATGAAGAAAGGCTAGCGATAAGCTTGGCACCTAGAGTAGGAAAAGGATTGTATCCATGCAAAATTGGCTCCTGTATTATGGAGCTACCGCATGGAAGAATCATTGGTCACTTGAGATATCATCATAAAGAGATGTTTTATGAGGTACTTCTTATTAAACTTTACAGCTTATACTGGAACATATTTCATTTTTACGATTGAGTTTTCCAAAATCAACTTGAAATAATTACACTAATTTGGATTTACATGATTAATTACAGTGTAATACAAAAGATGGTATGTTTCAAAAGACATGGAACTTGGAGTATGTTTTGAATCGAGATTACGATTATGCCTTTCATATCAAAGACATGGGTTTGTTCTTTTTGAATATTTCCATCAATTCAGTGGGCGGTTTAGAAGGTTCTGTACAAATCGTCAATTGCACCGCTGTGGGCAAGCAGTTCACGTACACATTAGAGATACTTCACGTATACAATAAATACCAAAATGTTCATTACACTGGCCCGGTAAGACTAAATCTAGTGCTGTTTATATTCAAGTGACTTGCATTTTCTTCATATTTTCAAGTTTATATAATTTTGGAGTAATTGTAAAATATCATTGGAAAAAATTTCTAAAGAATTATTTTCACCGTTTAATATGCAGTAATAATAATGATAAATATGTTAAAATATTAAATTCATAATATATTTAACTTATATTTTCAAACAGGTAAAATCATGCAGAGTACGAAGAGACTGTCTTGGTAATGAATGTTTGCGCATACATGAGAACAATATGCGCTTCATAGTGGACATAAGAAACAATAACTTCTTTCGCTGCAACCTGATCATAAAACGCAGAGTTGATTACAGAGCAATCGCCGCACAAGACAATCAGGTGCCTGTACCTATTGAAGATCTTGAAGACTTACTTAATTAAAGAAGCGATTACGTTATAGTGAGTTATTAGAGCCCTGATGAATAACATGGCATGGCGATTGACTACTCGCTAAGCGCCACTGAATATCGAGCAAGAGGTAGCAATAGAATTAAAAAAATTGTAATTCGCCATTGCTGTCTCTTGCTTAGTATTGAATAACGTTCCAAACAGTCAAGTCTAGTGCCGTGAGACGACATTCATCCGGGCTCTAAATGTATTAAAAAAAAAAAAAAAAGGTACATATGCATGGATCTTCGGATTCAATGGCAAAACTATGTACTTTATTGACTGTTCATATAATTTAGTTCCTACCTTTTAATTATTTAACATAAAATAATATTTTAAGAATTTGTTGAAATATGCATGTATCTTTAGACCATTTTCATGACTCGCAATACAATGCTGCCTAATTGAAGACAAATTAGATGGATAAAGCTTGAAGAATTTTGATTTTATTGCGGATTGCAGACAGATGCAATTAGATGCAAATAGTCCACGGATTCAATTGTATTTAGTTTACAGCCACAATTAGGTAGTTCTGTGTTGAAAAGGAAGGCAAAAGAAAACATTAATCGCCTGTATATTTTTATCCGGAACATTTTCTATATATTCTCTCAGTAAAATATAATATCTTGATGCGGAATGAGAAATTTTTTAAGAACTCCATCGCGACGAAATGAAGCAATCGCTTCGTGATATACATGTATTTTAGTCACATGTGTGATACAACTTACATGTAATATTATGGAAAGAAAATCTCTGTTAATGAAATATTTTTGTAAGTGAAATAAAGTCATTATGTTAAAAAAAAAAAAAAAAAAAGAAAAACAAATGTTTAACCATAATTACCGTTCGTCCATCTAATTTCCAAGTACAGAGTTTCGGCACTCGAGTTGCCGGCAAAATCAGGACGAAACTACGCGCGTCGCTGATAACATAGACAATGTGATTCCATAAATCATACTTGCGTGCAGTTTATTGTGAATCTTCGAAAAACTTCACCAAAAAAAAAATCGCGCGCGCATCTCGCTTCGTAATTAGCGTCTACGTTTCCCTTAAATTTCCTGCGCACTAATTAACATATGCTAAGAGCTACTGCACCTTGCACCTCTAACAACTTTTTTTTTTTTTTCTTGTTGTCTGTCTACTTATTCCCATACGAATTAAATTGAATCGCCGTTCGGTAATCGTTTGCTTCTGGTTCTTGCCTTTGTTTAATTTGCAAGAAATCCACTCCAAAAGTCGCGCAATGTGTATTCCGGATTCTTTCGCGGATCTCACATGTGCAATTGGAAAATTAATGAAGATTATATTACCCTCGCGCATATCATAATGCCATGAGGACGACCTTGCGCCTCAGTCGACCTCATTTATACGCTCATTCTACGTATTCTTTTGAGAATTTCGCACCTCTCTCGGACAAATAGGTAATTTTTCGCCGTCGCGCACGCTTGTGGTTATTTAAATCGACATACGCTCAACGCGAAATTACACTCTGCTTGATCTCCTCGACGGATGGTCTGCGCGTCTCTTCAAGTGGTGCCGCCTTCGCGCAGCGATTTCTGTTGCTCCAAAAGTCGTTCTAGCGGGGAGGGACCCGGTCCGGACCACAGAGATTGCTGATGAAGCCGCGTTTTCATCTGATCTTGACTGGCGGAGCTTGAATTGATGGGCGTACTAACAGTGCTCCATGTGTTGCCGCTGAACAAGGAATAAGTGTTGCCGGTGGTCACAGGTTGGGATGGCTTCTGCTCGAGCTAAATAAAATACCAAGAAAATGTTATTATCCAATTCTTCAATAAAATTATTTACAAAATATGTAGCTAGATTTTTACAAATCATATAACTTGGATATATTAAATAAATGATTATTATAATTGTATTTTTAGCTTGAAGAACACTTGGGTTTCACAATGTTCACTTTAAATAAACAAATCGGGCATGAAAACATTTTTAGATTGATTTTTTCGATATTAATTAATATAAATAAATTTTGTCACTTTAATAAAACATTTTCAGACGTTTATTAGGATTATATCTCGCTTTATTCGATTCTTTTTCTCCGCACATAATATGAACGCTATACCGTTTATTTTGAACGACGCTACTTACTTCGAACAATCTGGTATCCTCGAAATTATTTCCTGTCATAAGGTGTCTGCTGTGCTGCCCGTTTTGTTGTTGCTGCTGGTAATTTTTGCCCGGCGTCAGTGGCATTCTACTCGCCACATTTCCGAGATTAGACGAATCGCTCCAGTTCGAAAATGTATTGTCACCGGCGATCGAATCTTTCACGTGCATCTGGCCCGCAGCATTGGCAGCTGAACCCCACCAGGCAATTGGCGGTTGAGGCGGTTGACTGTCCTTCCACAAATTAAAGGATTTGGTCGGCTCGTAATTGCAGAACATATTGTAGCTATTCGCCGGCGGCGGTTGCTGTTGCGGCTGATTCTTAGCCACATTGGTCTGATTCGGGAAGGGAAAGTCGATCGCATCCGCATTCTTCTTGTAGAACGACGGCGATGATTGATTTTGCGACAGCGATTGGCCGAAGGCTTGATTCTGATTGAAGTTACTCTGATTGAAGTTCAGTTGGAAGTTCGACACGCTCGTCGGGCTCTGCGAGTTCGTTAGCGTCGCGAGAGCCTGTTGCGGACGGTCCTTCTCGTACAACGCCGACATCATCCCTGATATATTCGCTATGCCCGAACCGTTCACGCTCAATTGATTGTGCATGCCGTTTGATCGGGGATTGCTCGGCATCAAGCCCTGCTGCTGCTGCTGCTGCTGCTGCTGCTGCTGCTGCTGCTGCTGCTGCTGCAGCCCCATCGCGTGGCTCTGCTGTTCCATGCTCATGCTCGTCTGCAGTCCCATATTATTCGCCTGCAGATTCATACTCTGCGGCATCACACTTGGCTGAGCGGGGGATCCCAATCGCATGTTTTGCTGCAGCAGCTGCGCGGGGCTGTGCGACACGCTCTGCGGCATTCTTTGGTGCAACGGTCTGCTCTGGTTGATCGCGTGGTGCATTCCATTCATGGTCTGCGGCATTCCCGCGGCCGGCTGGCCGTTGTTGTTGAACTGTCCTTGCATCTGGTAATGCGGTATATTCGCCGGTGGCGGCCGATTTGTCATGAAGTTCTTGGCGAACTGCGGATTTTGCACGTTAAACGATTGATTCGGGTAGCAAGTCGGTCCCAGTGTCGGCGTCTGTTGCGCCGATATGCCGACATGCATCTGCGGTAGCATTTGCTGAGCGACTTGCTGGACTTGTTGCTCCTTGACTGCCAGTTGATTCACCTGAGCGGGCATTGGGATGCTGGCCGGTACTTTCGCGGATCTCTGCTGGCTCTGAACCGGCGCGGACAGGTTCTGAGAGGCGGACGGAGCAAGTGACATCGCCGACAGCCGATTCTGAATGCTGATAAGCGTGTTATTCGCACCGGGAGTTTCGTTAGCTTTCGGCATCTCCGGAATTGGCGCCGGTTTATTCGCGGCAGAGGTATTGGCCGGCGGAACGGCCATTGCTTTCACCTTTCTATCGTTTTCCTCTTCGACGATCACGGGCGACACGTTCTTAAACGTCACTTGCTTCTGCTCGGTCTCCGCGCGGCGCATGATTGCCTGCATCGCTATGTTCTGTCGCGGCTTCCTGGCGCACGGCTGAGAATTCACTTCGACGCTGCTCGTTTCCGCGACGCTCGTTAAGGAATCTCGGTTTCGTTCCAAGGAGCCTTGCGGTTTGAGAATACCTTGGAAAATCTTCTTGTCGGTGAAAATCTCTGTGTCATTTTCTACGGAACTTTTGCTACTCGCTGCTTCGGACAGCGCCGGGCTCATCGGCGTGCTTAGCTGCTTGTCCTTGTTCAAACTAAGTTCCTCGAGTTCCTTCATCAGTTCGTTGCTGGGCCCGGCACCGTTGCTCATAGACGTAAATCTGTTATCGCCCGTTTTCTCCTCCGTCGTGATCGTGATTGGTGCCAATCCATTGATCTGGTATTGCGCAAGGCAACGACCCAGATGCAGAATGCGTATAGCTCGTAATTTATTTAACGTCGCGATGTCGCCTTCTAGCGTAGTATTTGTAAATCTCAGGTTCTCGAAGCTCTTCTCCAACGGTAGGAAACCCTGGAGATCACGGTCCTCTGGTAGCGGCACTGCAACATCTGTTCCGAGGCAGCATGTTATAAATGCACTAAGCACATTTTATTTTCTTAATTAATTTATAGCTTTTATATATATATTTACACACAAAGCGCTATATATTCTTTGAAATATAATTGCAATACGTACAATAATTATTATGTCTTATACTATAAATTTAATTTTTAAACATATTGATTAAATTATGTGAGAAAATAATTTTGCAAGATATAATTATTACTTAATAATCTTAAATATATAATACAACTACTTACATTCGTCATATTTGAAATCCACTACGCAATTTTGTAGAGCATTTAACAACACACAAAGGCTGGGCCAGATTTGTAATCTCGATGTAAAAGCAACTTCCTCTAAAACCGTGGGTTTTATGTTGATCCAATCAAGGCACAGTTTTACTGCAATAAAAAGACAATTTTCTTTATTACTTTTCTCTTCTTTTCAATGATCAAACGTAAACATTGTAATAATGCGTGAAATACTTACTCGAAGGCAACGCAAAGTACTCGATGATAGAATTCTTTATTGTGTAGACGGGTAACAGCAAAGCAGACAGAGTGCCTGCGATTAGGTCCAGTATGCAGTCGCGGGCAAGTTTTTCGTCATTGGTTAACTGCTCATTCTTCAGCATTTCCATGCTGTCATTGCTGATTCCGGTTGTATGTTGCAGAGCATACAAGTTGATTACCAGCATCTGTATAAGCATCCATGAGCTGAAACTCTCGGTGGCGACCAGTGCAGTCAACGCTTCCGTCAACTGTTTACTATATGAGCACGCAAGCTTCAAATCGCCGAAATTATGGATTATTCCATGTAACTTCAAAAAAACAGAGATGTACTCCTGAGAGTTTAGTTTGGTCTTGCCGTCAACATTGAAGGATTTGTCGTTCAAGGCGGAGGACAAAGTTGTAGCGAGATTTGCTGTGGCAACAGGAAACGGATGCTTCACAGCTACCGAGCGTGCATAGTGAAACACCGTGCCCAGTTTATCACCACGAGATGCTTCCAAAAGCGCCAATTGATTGTACGGCTGTCCGCTGGATGGTGATAGCAGGACAGCATGTCTGTAAAACATCTCGGCTTGCTTGCTCTCATTCCTGTACCGCGCAATGTCGCCCAAGTGTACAAGGCAATACTGGCAGGCGTAAAAACAAGACGATTTGTGAGGCGGAGATAATTTTTCAACAGCTTTCCACGGAGATGTACACCCATACATATAACCTTTCCTAGAAAAATCGATTAAGTTCTCAATAAAAAAAAAAAAAATTAAAATATAATAAATTTGTATAAGATTTATAAGAAAAAAACATACCTTCTAAACGGTAAATCCAAATCGAATACAGTGCATATTTCCTGCAGCAAGGTTAAATAAAATCCACTAGCTGCTTCTAAGCACCAACTGAGCAATGCCTGAGATTCACCACGCTTGGGGTTCTTCCTATCCTTAGCCTGTGATTGCAGAGTCGCTATATAATTCTTAAATCCAAGATTCCACAGCTCCTGCTCGACCTTCCTATCCAAGGCATACTCCAAATCCAGTATGAGAACCTGCTGGTATATCTTTTGCAACTGCTGCTGACATACCCAAGCATCATTGTCATTCAGCAAATCCTTGCAGCGCTGGACCTTATCCTTCAATGGTTCCGCCTTTCTGTTAAATATTTATTAAACATTAAGAAAATAAGAAGCAGAGATGTTTTGTTGCATTTGGAGCTAACTAAAACTTACTTCAAAGCTTGAACGGCTGCCTTTAGGCCCATATTCTGTATTCCCTGTGGTCAAATGCAACGTCCTTCACCTGCACAATTCATCACAGTGTTAATATTATTCTGTTCAAAGAAAAAAAAACAAAATTTAACTTTGCGAGAAATTTAATTCTGCAAAAACTTTAAACTTCAATTCCTCTTTTAACCTCTCATTGAAAATCACATCCACTTTCGACTATGATTGTCGGCGCGAAATCATACTTCAGAAAGGTACAGAAAAAGATCGCAAACAAACATACGTTTCATCATCATCGATTTCGATCGACTGCACAATTCAATTGGAATAAATCGCGACGCAATTGCTTGCGCTCAACAGAAAATTGACTAAGTGGACGCCATTTTTTTCCAGCGTACTGAAAGTACAAATAAGCGCAATCCAGCGCAACTCGTTGCTGACTCGTTGCGAAGTACAAATGAACATAACCTAATAACTATTGAAATATGAAACACGGTTTTCTGATGAACGCAATTAATCTTTCATGAAAAAGCGCACCATAATGATAAGCGACGAGTCATGCAAAAATTCTTATCGTTCATCATGAGATATCAATTATGATCACAAATATAGGATTATATAGGATTGTAGATATAGGTTAGGTGCCCTGTAATGATAGCGGAATGGCGATGTATGTGTGCATGACATTTTTTTTCTTTTACGCTGATTGTGTAAGTGTATAAATATACATGTACAGAGGAGGGGACGTGAGGATGGAAATTAATTCGCAGAGAAACAATTTCAGAATAATGAGATAAATATTTTTCCTGATTAAATAACTTACTTTCGTACATTTCTGCACGACGCAAACCTTTCAACGCCTCCGACGTTGACAGATGGAAGCTTTCGATGCGTTCCGAAAAAAATTGCGCCGTTCTTGCAACAATTCCTTAAAATTAGTTTCGGTGATGTAACACAGAAAAATGGAAAAATTAAAATATTAAATTTTATGGATAATATTTTGCGTTAAAATGTCGATACCTTTTCCTAATATATAGTACAATGCATTGTATCAAATATCGCACACGAGGTTAAGTTCAAGTTGATGTCAACGAAAATGTTGAATATTACTGTGAAACCGCATTTAGGCGAGCATTTAAAATGCTTTCAATATCTGTGGCAATGGCACAAGAAAGTAAGTATTTAATTATTCTATTAAAATTCTATGCACAAAGTCTGAAGAAAAGTAATTGGAAAATCTTGTGCTTAACCTTTACTTTGAAGCATTTTATTTTAGATTTAATGAACTATCACGCAAAAAGTATTAAAATTAGGATTAATAAAAAAATAAACATACAATTATTTTACTAATAATATAATTTCTGCTTTCTGTTTTGTTTTAGTACAGCATAACGACTGAACCAACTAAGACCAAGCAAGAAAACGTAGAAGCTAGACAAAGGGATATTATGGCACGGGGCCTTCCAAAACGAAAACGAATGAAAGGTGTTAAACAAATTCTTCTAGTTGCCTCTGGAAAAGGTGGCGTTGGAAAATCGACAACGTCTGTGAATCTGGCAACTGCCTTAAAAATTCTGGAGCCAAAGAAGTCCATTGGATTATTGGATGCTGATGTTTTTGGACCCTCTGTACCCTTGATGATGAACATACACGAATCACCTGTAATAAATCAAGAGAACTTTATGGAACCACTTGTAAATTATGGTGTGAAATGGTGATTAATTGTCAAACGTGTTAAACGATCTGATAAATGAGGTTGTGCTCTATAATTTCGTATTTCAAATATGCAGTATGTCCATGGGATTTTTAATCGGTGAGAAATCACCGGTAGTCTGGAGAGGTCTCATGGTGATGAGTGCGTTGGACAAATTGATAAATCAGGTGGCTTGGGGACCACTTGATTATCTTGTGATCGACACTCCTCCTGGGACAGGAGACACGCATCTTTCCTTAATTCAGAATCTTTTCATCGCTGGTGCATTGCTGGTAACGACGCCACAAAAAGTTGCGCTAGAAGTGACTAGGAGAGGCGCAAATATGTTCAAAAAGTTGGATATACCTGTTGCTGGTATTGTGGAAAATATGAGCACTGTTACATGTCCGAAATGCATGTCTGAGGTGTCCATTTTTGGTAACGCAACTCAATCGCTAGCTAAAGAACTTGGTAATAAATTATTAATAAAATATGATTTAATCGTGACATTATTTATGTATTGTATTTAATGTTTCTTTTTATTCTATGTTGCAGGTATAGATATTTTGCAAAAGATACCAATGCATGAGAGTATTGCGGAAAGTTCAGACAGTGGTAAACCTATTGTTTTGGTGGCGCCAAAAAGTAGACAAGCAGAAGCTTATAGAGAATTAGCGGAACAAGTTATTACATTTTTGAGCAAGCAGGAAATAAATGAGGAGTCATAAAACAGAATAACTTTATAGTCAAGTAAAACTTATCTCTGATCTTTTTAACATACCTCGATAAAAGGCCATCATATTTTCTAAAATATGATAAAATGAAATATAATCAAAATTATTGAATTGTTTTTGCTATATTCTCTAATCGGTAACAAATTAATAACATTTCTTTGAATTAAAATGCATTCTTTAGAACAATGTTTTATGATTATCAATTTTTCGAATTAAGACTAATTTAAAAAATTTTTTAAACAGATAAAATTTTAAAGATTATATTTAATTATTTAATGAATTTAACTATTTAAAACGAATACCTAATTTTCTAATTTCTTAATATATTCACAAGCAAATGCATAAGGAAATGGACCAATCAATTTATACATATGTTTATGCGATTATGCAAGTTTGTCTGGATAGGCCTTTACGTTTTTGTTTGTACGTTGACTGAAGTTTAAAGCCGAGAGCACAAGCTTTTACATAAAGCATAACGCATAAGCATAAGGAAATTGATTGGTCTATATATAAGCATAAGCAAATGCATAAGGAAATGGACCAATCAATTTCCTTATGCTTATGCGTTATGCTTTATGCAAAAGTCTGTGCTCCGGCCATAAGTTTATATAAGCCGAGAGCACAAGCTTTTACATAATGCGTAATGCATAAGCATAAGGAAATTGATTGGTCTATATATAAGCATAAGCAAATGCATAAGGAAATGGACCAATCAATTTCCTTATGCTTATGCGTTATGCTTTATGCAAAAGTCTGTGCTCCGGCCATAAGTTTATATAAGCCGAGAGCACAAGCTTTTACATAATGCGTAATGCATAAGCATAAGGAAATTGATTGGTCTATATATAAGCATAAGCAAATGCATAAGGAAATGGACCAATCAATTTCCTTATGCTTATGCGTTATGCTTTATGCAAAAGTCTGTGCTCCGGCCAATACGTTTAAGTTTATGATCAGTAATTTAACGTAATGGCCGGAGCACAGACTTTTGCATAAAGCATAACGCATAAGCATAAGGAAATTGATTGGTCCATTTCCTTATGCATTTGCTTATGCTTATATATAGACCAATCAATTTCCTTATGCTTATGCGTTATGCTTTATGTAAAAGCTTGTGCTCTCGGCTTAACGTAACACGTTACGAAGAAGCTTGTGCGGTGGCCCTTAGGTTCAGCTTGATCTAGAAAGAAGTTGGACAAATTGGTCGTCACATCCGCTGTACAAGTAGAAACTGACTGTAATGGGGGATTCACACTGCGTCCGATGTCCGACGTACGACGTCCGATATCCAATAATAGAGCTTGTTTTCTAGAAATTCTAACTAGAGATATTTTATCGTCTAGAAAACAAGCTCTACTATTAAATATCGGACGTCGTACATAGGAATAGGACGCAGTGTGAATCCTCCATAAAGCGTCGCTGTATTGCAAACAAGCCTTGTGATTTTTGTGACCGGTCTGAGCGTCCCGTTCATGTCGGTATCCGTTGTTTTGTCGATTTTTGGCGGGCCAAATAGCAGCTTGTACTTTGCCCTTTAATTATTTCTCGAATTAGCGAATCTGTGAAGGATAAATGATGGCAGACAAGGACGGCGGTGAGGATTTGCTTGTTTTTGATATTTGTTGAGCGTTCACTCTGCTTTCTCGCGAAAATAAACAAGTGTAGTTAGTCGGCAACTTTCGGGAAGCATCCTAATAAACAATGCTACTAGCTATTGAAAATAAGATACAACTTTGTCTCCCTGTTGTCACGCTTAACAATTCGAATAATTAATGGTTTGTCACATTTTCGCGATGCTAAAACTAGCAGAATTATCATTATTAAAGCGAGACCGGTTCGAGCACGTTGTGACGCGTGTAATTGTAATTGCTAACGATATCTCATAGGATTCTAGAACCTTGATTCTACGGGACTTCTAAACAATAACGTATAATATATACTTCGTGGTATGCACAATATATCGGTTGAAAAAAACATGTTCATAAATATTTAAAGCAAATACTGCTTCTCCAGATATTTGCATTTCATCAAATTGAACATGGACTCTTCTAATGATCATTTTTTCAATTTTGTCGTAAAATGTACAATTGCAATACCAGAATGTTAATTTGAACATTATATAAGCACATTAATTTTAAGGTATATATAATTTTACACAATAATTGTGTATGTGTATATGTATGTTTTATATTTTATACATTACACATGACACGTATAGTAAATTACGAAATAAATGATAAATCATGGCATATCTTTGATTCCTGATAAAAGAACGAGTAAAAGATATGAATAAACTTTTTTGATTGGTTGAGTAATTTGAGAAAAATGATTTTGGATATGAAAATAACATTTGACCTTATATTGTTGTGTGTTGAGTACTTATGTGCAGCTAGCAAGCTTGTGGAAGATTTTGAAGTTTTTGTTTACTACATACAATTTATTATATCAGATCTTTGTATCAGATACTGACTTCTACTTGTTAAATTTTACTGATTTCTCTAAATGAATCCAGATAAGATTTTTCCAGCAACAAATTTGCAGCATTGGGGTAATTTTGAAAATAATTTTATAACACAAAATGTAATTAGTGAATATTGATAACATTGAAAGTAGTAAATTGCAAGTAGAGAGAATTATCACAAGAAAATAATAAAAGAAACTATTCAAACCAGTATACAAATATTAGTATAAAGTCATATTCAAAAATATATTTCTCAAAATCTGTGCAATCAATCAAAAAGATAAATTCTACTCTTTTACTTTTCAGGAAGCATTGTTGCTTCTACTAGTTCATATTCATCATGGCCAAACACCCCTCGTGTTCTTCCAATTTTTAAAACCTTACGCCGTCGCCGATTATTTAACAAACGTTATCTTTTATTGTTTACTGGCAATAAAAGACTTGGTATTTACTGGATCTATATGACACTTTGTTTAACAATTACATTTGTATTTTATTATTCATGTATTTTTTATGATTCGGATTTTTGCATACATAGCATAGGATTTAAATGTTATACCTTTTTTGTTCAGAGGGTTTTGATGATGCAGTGGAGGAACGTATTATCAATGAAGAGTACAAGATATGGAAAAAGAACACACCATTTCTTTACGACCTTGTAATGACACATGCTTTGGAGTGGCCTTCTCTGACAGCTCAATGGCTTCCAGATGTTACTCGACCCGAAGGGAAGGATTATTCAGTCCATCGGCTGATTCTGGGCACTCATACTTCGGATGAACAAAATCATTTGCTTATTGCTAGCGTACAATTACCAAATGAAGATGCGCAATTTGATGCTTCTCATTATGATAATGAAAAGGGAGAATTTGGTGGATTTGGTTCTGTAAGTGGCAAAATCGAAATTGAGATCAAGATCAATCACGAGGGCGAAGTCAACAGGGCTCGATACATGCCACAGAACCCATGTGTAATTGCAACGAAAACTCCCTCAAGTGATGTGCTAGTATTTGACTACACGAAACATCCTAGTAAACCGGATCCCAATGGCGAATGTCATCCAGATTTGAGGTACTCGCATGATAAAGTATATCGGTATTAATGTAATTATTATTGTATGTTTGTTTTTTTATCATTTATAATTCTAATCGCAGATTGCGAGGACATCAAAAGGAAGGTTATGGCCTTTCATGGAATCCAAATCTTAACGGATACTTATTGAGCGCATCCGACGATCACACAATTTGCTTGTGGGATATCAACGCGACACCGAAGGAGAATCGTGTTATCGACGCGAAAACCATCTTCACGGGTCACACAGCTGTGGTCGAGGATGTCGCTTGGCATCTATTGCACGAATCGTTATTTGGTTCTGTTGCTGATGATCAAAAACTGATGATTTGGGATACTAGGTAATTGCATCTTTGCATTGTATTAACGATATATCTAATAATTTAAATATTTACCTTAGATGGATATTTCAATTCTTCAGAGAATAAAGATTTAGATTCAGGACAAGAATATTCAGAATCTGAATTTAAATAAAATTGAAAAAAATAAATGAATATGCTATTAATGTCTAGAGAATTAATGTGATGTTAATGCAATTAATTTTAATGCTACTGAAATTACGATTAATTGATGTGTGTGCATACATAGAGGCGCACAATACAGTGCATATTATATAGTTAAATTTCGATTCTCACATAGGTGCAACAATACCAGCAAACCGAGTCACACCGTTGACGCTCACACTGCCGAAGTAAATTGCTTGAGCTTCAATCCGTATTCTGAATTCATACTGGCAACTGGTAGTGCGGATAAGACTGTAGCACTGTGGGACTTGCGAAATCTCAAATTGAAATTACATTCATTCGAATCGCATAAGGATGAAATTTTCCAAGTTCAATGGTCACCTCATAATGAGACGATACTAGCTAGCAGTGGAACAGATAGACGACTACATGTTTGGGATCTTAGCAAAATCGGCGAGGAACAATCGAGCGAAGATGCAGAGGATGGGCCACCTGAACTTCTGGTAATTAAATTCAATTTGCGAGTAACAAAATTAATAAAAAAGATTTCTTGATAAAACTATACATTATTTTTGAAATTAAAATATTAAAAAAAAAAAAAATTTTTTTTTTTAAATTTGCAACTAAGAATTTAAATACTTCCACAGTTCATACACGGAGGCCATACTGCGAAGATTAGTGACTTCTCGTGGAATCCGAATGAACCGTGGGTCATTTGTTCAGTGTCTGAGGACAATATAATGCAAGTTTGGCAAATGGCAGAGAATATTTACAACGATGAGGAACCCGAGACACCTGGGAGCGAAATCGAGACCGGTGGTTCATAATGAGGATAAACATAATTGATCCTGTTATTTTTCCATCGCCGATTGAGATACAAGTACCAAGCCATGGTTGCGATATTTGTCTCGTGACAGATTTCTTTTTACGAAGAAGCAATAATTCTTGCTTTTCGGATCCTTGCTAAATCCATTGGTTACATAAATTGCGCGAAAATGTTACAACTAGAAAAAGAAAAAAAAATTCTATCGATATTTTCCACCACATTTTGAACAGATGATAAAATACATAAATTCATTTTATTAAATCTGACTAAACGCGTTTGCATTTCTAATTGATAATTTTGCAACGAAATATAAAAACAACTGGGAATGATTCAAAATAATAAGAACGGCGAGCATTATTGTTTCGCGGTGATTAATTAGATATGTCACAAACCCAACGGAATCAATTAACCAATTAAAAACTCAACTAGCTGAATAACGGCTAGTTATACATTTGTTATAAACCATTTTTTCATATAAAGGTACTATTTCTCTGTCACAGCGGAAGCTCACGTAACACCTAGAAAATACCAAGTACTTTTTCTACTTCGTTTTAAGTATGAATAATAAAGAAATAATGTAAACTCGGTGATGCTCAACTCGACTTATGCTTATCTCAATTTCCTTTATTAGCAAGCGATTCTTCCCCACTATAATCCCTCATATAATTTAAAATAATTCCGACTATATATATATATATTATGGGTAAAGGATTGTTATCTTTTTTTTGTTCTTAGAATTATTGCAATAATCAGAAAAATAATTATTTTTAACGATATATAATCTGGATCGGACAAACATGTTAAACACGAAGAAAGCACACAAATAAACTACATCCTCGTACAAATTCTTTGACATGTACTTTGTACATGATAGAATAACGGGATAATCGGTTTCTTGGCACTTTGCAAATACAATAGGAACGTGCATTCTTATTCGAGATAAAATATACACATATATGTAGACTTTGTTCCCATATTATAAAGCTGTTTGTGAAAGCTCGTTGTATATCTGCGTAAGTAGAGAACCGCATTCGAGGCTGTTCATCGATAAAGCGTCCTCGCTATCAATATTCGTGGTTCTGAAAAAAATTAAGCGCTCGCGTGTATAATGCTACTTCAGTTTAACTATTATTTATTAATGAACGAAATTAATTGAATGTTCATTACCAAAATCTGCGCGTTAAATGGACATCGCTTATAGAGCGTGTCTTATGCCAGCTGTGCATGCAAAATGAATTATTGGCCAAACGAATAATTATTTTAAAAAATGAGTTCGCACGTACAGTAGATTTTTATGTATATTTAATAATTTAACGTATTATTTATATATACTGGAATGAAGCTCACCCTTTCGCAGCGTCTTGCCGTTTAATACCATCGAGCAGACTCATTATGGAGGGCGTCAGGGTTGGACGAAATACCTAAAATAATTCGCGTTACTTTCGACGAATTTGAAAATAAAGACTGAACAATTGGATACTCACGGTTACAGCCGCGCATCGCATTTCGCGAAGATCGATATTCCTGAAGAGATCGTGGATCAGCAGCTCCTCGATGTTAGTAAAATGACTCTCCGATTCCGTAAATATCAGTTCGAGGAACCTCACGACCTGAAATTCAAAGATATTTTTGGATCGTCGTTTTATGCAGTGAACTAAATTGGATTATTATTCTTATCGATTTCTACCTGCGGATACATTTCAATGTCCGATAGCTGAACGGCGGACGGTCTGAAAGTACACAATTCATAGCCGGCGCACATTTCGAACAACATGTGTCCTGAAAACGTAAAATAGTTTATTGTAGAATTATTTGTCCTAATGTAATATTATCTATTTTTACGCTACCTAAAAATAGTAAGGATTTCGAAATTATTTTATATTGTTATGACTTTTCCTTTTTTTGTACAAAAGATATTGGAAGATTTACTATAAAATTGAATTTTTAACATAAATTGTTGCATTTTTTACAAAAGAATCGATATTGAACTAAATTTAAAATAGTATTAAAACGTTATATGCTATCAAGATTCGATATTTTCTCTCCGATAATATCGGTGGATTGATTAAAAAAAATTCCTCCGATTAAAAATTTCGCATTAAAATTGCTACCCACCAAAGCATATAATATCGATCGAGATGGAGTGCGTTAAACGCGATGTTACGACGGGATGCACGCGACTGGTGAAGCCTAGAAGAGTGTTCTCCAGACCGGCCAGCCTCGCAACGCCGTTTTGGATCACCACGTTGCCCGAATGGAGATGGGTCACCGTGGGGAATCCTCGTTCCTTCAGGAATATCAACGCTTCCAATATCTGTCGTCCCATTCGTTGCACCTGCGGCAACGTAAGTCCCTTGCCTCGTGCGGCATATTTGTGAGTCCAATCCTCATTCCAGCAATTCCGCTCGATCTGTTATGAAATATACTTTTGCTGGAACTCATCGTCCTCGATATGTAAAATGTCGGAAAAGTTTTCTCGAATAAACTTTACATAAACTTCAATTTTATTAATCGATTATAAAATTTAAGCATCATGTTTAACATTGAAAAGAAGAAAGTATAAAAAATGTTGTTAAGGAAGAAAGTTGAGCGAAGAATTATTTTTAAAAATCGAAAAAGATCCGAAGCTATAAAATTTACACGCGTAGTTTCCTTCCGTCCTGTGGAAGTAAATATTTTGCGCCACGAGTGAGGTACTCACGCCGTACACCAAGTCCTTAAGGCTGCCCTGATTGATGGGCTGCACCAGGACGATATACGTTTGGTCCTCGTACTCGAGAAAATCGACGTGAAAGACGGGACAGATGTAGGGATGTTGTAAGGCCAGAAACAGATTGTTCAGGATGTCCTTGGTGGAAGGACAGACGGTCAGCGGACAGTTCCGATTCAATGGCACCAAAGTTAACAGTCTGTCCGTCTTCAGCGACGTGTCCCTCACCATGAACCAATACTTGTCCACCCTCGACCCTAAAGCATACAGTTCTATATCGGCTGTCCTTCGCAAACTTTCCGAGATACTTTCCGGCCGATAAGTGCCAATACGAGAAACTCGCGTACGTCATCGATACTTCAAGTTTCCTACTGCTAGTCGATAACTTTTCTACTTTTTTTAGACTCTCAAACTTTTTGATATAATGATCTCTTTCCATATTTATATTGCGTGCCACTTTAATTTTATTCTGATATGTTAAAATGGGAAATGCCACGTTTATCTCCGGGACACATTGTACATTCTGATGTAGCACTTTGATGGTTTCGACGGAGTCGAGAGAGCGATTGAGGAGGCTCACCGATATTATTGAGTTGTTTGATGAGAGCGAAACGCGGCGTTTTCCCGATGTAGTCACGGCAGATTGATAAAGCACGATCGCGAGATCTCTTCTCCATTTCCACATACTCGACCCCGTCCTCGTTGACAGATTTCGATCCGTGATTCAGCGCCGTGTAACGGCCATTCCTGTTGGGTACACGTGAAATCCTATTTAATTATCTCTTTTTTTTATCTATCCGACCTGTCGCTGGGAAAATAAAACGCTCTTTGCGAGCTTCATTTTAATTAAACGAGGCAGTTTAATTATTTTAAATCGTGGTCATCTAATATCTTCGGATCAGCTTGTTGGAATTCAGCAGTTATTCAGCGTTGTAAAGCGTTTTGCAAAATTTTTATAATTATTAAAGATAATAACAGTGAGTAAAAAATGATGTACTATTAGTATTGCAAAAAGGATAAAAATAATGAAGTGTAAAAGAGATATCCATGTATTTTATCATGGGACGTTCTGAGTTTTCTGAGGGTCTGATTGTTATTTTTTATACCTTGTATAACGTATAAATAAATTATTTATACGCTGCTAAAAGTTGCCGCGCAATTTTGCGCTTACCTAGACTGTTCCTGTGCATTATCGCGTCTCTGGCAGGAACAAAAGCGGATTAGGTTCGCGAACCACGGATTAAGATGCGGTCGCGTGTCACTAACGCGCCACGTTGCTCTACAACTGCAAGGGGTTTCATCCAATAAAAAAATCGTCACAATAACTGTACATCGCCGTATAGTCAGCCTTTACACGGCTTGCGCTCCCATATAAGACACGGTAATTAAATTAATTAATTTACTATCACACGTACAGAGTGTCTCAGAGCTATTGTCATTATTCCGAATCTACATTGTAAGAGAATAAAGAGAGAGAGAAAAAATTAGAAAATAAAGAAATACGAGAAATGTCAATGTATCAAAATATCCAGAAATTATAGAAGTGCTTGGAAGTTAAAGATTTCGGCGATTCCGAAACACTCTGTACACTTGTCTATCGTTACCTGCGCGCAGCAACTCGGAAATTTCCGTCTACGCGATTAGGATTGTACGCTGGGAGTTTTCGATGAATGTTTTGTGCACAGGTTGTCATTATTGATCAGATATTTTCACCAAGCGACATATAAACGCGATAATAAATCCGCGAAGAAGGAAAATTCACGATAGCACGCCGATCAAAGCTGATTTTCCAAAGCAGCTTATCGTTAAACAGGTCTGTTCACAGTTTACAAACAGAGACGAATGCTTGAAGATACGTGGTACAAATGCGTAATTGTAGCAACGGATAGAATAAAGTGATGTCAGCATGCAATATTAAATGCGATGTCAGAGAGAGAACTATTAGAGCAAACGGGGGAAATCATTGTAATTAATACAACACGGAGATATTGGCAATAACGAAGTGTCGTGAACTCATTGAAGCAACAAGTAATAATTGGCTCTAAACGGAGAGAAATACCATATGTATACACAATTGCTATATGAATAGCATGTATCGTGAAAAGATAAATCTGTACTCGTTGAAAGATTATTATATATCTTGCTTTATAAAGAAATTTTTTAGCCGTGATTTATTATATATTTCATACTTCAAATTATTTTTTTTATATATTTTATTTATTTTAGCTCAACGCCAAAAAAATAGTTTTAATTAATTCTGTAAATATATCCATAATTAATTCTAAAATTTTTAATTCTATTAACCATGTTTTCTCTATAATTATAATTTTGCATAATTCTTTATAATTCTACAATTTTATAATTTAATTAGTTTTATAAATAACTTCATCATTCTTTAACTGACCCTGTAACTTTTTATATAATTACGTAATTCTACAAATGCACAATTCTATAATAAATTTTGTAACTCTCTATAATTCTTTTACAAATTAAAAAAAATTTTTTTTTAAGTTTTAGATTTTTTTTGTAATTTTAAAATTTTATACACACACACACACACACTTATGATTCTATATCTGTAATTTTATCACAACTTATAAAAATGATAAATTCTATCTTTGTCAGTTAATTTTGACTCATCCAAAATCCAGTCCAATAATAAATCCATCAAAAAGTATATTTTTATTTTCTTATTCTCACTTGACGTCGCCTTGGTCCTTATATCCTCGCGCCGCCGATACGCGGCTGAAGAGCAGTCGTGCCAGGTTGTCCAGCTTGTTCGCCAGCTGATGATGACCTTTGTCGTCCTCGCTCTCGTTCTCATCCTCCGTGCTCACGCTGCGACCTCGTCGTAGCGATCCTCGCGCTGAACTCATCGCCCTGGCATTCAACTCGGTAGCGCTTTGCGTTCTACGATTTACGGCGCGACGACGACGACGAGTGCTCGAATGACCGGTACGATGTTGGCAGAATCGGTCGTGACCGGTCACTTCGGACTCGCGGTTCCGCTGTCCGTCACCCTCATCCTTCTTGTTCAGACTCTGATAGAGATTAAACATTTTTGCGCCGCAGTTACCTTCGCCGTTTCCTGTTTGGTCCCGACGTGTCTGAAATTCATTTGGCAATTGTATTCTTCAACTTGGTAGATATACTTTTATGCCCATTAGAATTATTTTACAGCTTTTGCATAAAATTAATACGTGAATATTCAACGAGAGGCTTATCTGATTATTTTACAATTTTTCACGATTTTCTTGTAAACTTTTATTACTGTTTTACATGAACGATGGTGTTGCTCGGATAAGAAGACATGAAAATAAATGTAACATAATTAATGATTAATTTTTCAAACTTGAAAACAATTTCTTCTTGGAGCAAATCAAACAATTTATTAATGTGATTCTTCAAGATTTTACTGTATCTGGTTAGTGATAGAAGAATATTCAACTCGATTCTCATTTTCCTGGTAGATAATGAAAAGTCATTTCATTATTCGCCATTGAAATGATAAAATTGCAACTAGATTGGAACGCATTGTATTGTATAATACTTTATTAAATAGTTAAATATATTCTTAGTATTTCATTACAGTTATAATTTTGTGATCTCATTAATTTTAACATTCAACATTTTTAAATTAATATTTAATTAACTTTTTAATTCATTAAAAGATTAAATGTCAACACGCGCGAATTTATTTAATTCCTAAGAATGTTTTCGGTAAAGATTATCTAATTCAGAGAATGTAATTGGAAAATGTAACTTTCATGAAATTGTTTTTGAATCTCAAATTTAAACGTAATATATCTCTCTTCTTTTTCTATAAATCGGATGATTTATTCTACTATTTTATTAAAAAGAAAAATGCTTCTTTTATATGACTGTAATAATGGGGAGAAAAAGATGTTATACACTTTGACTTTACAGTTCTCAGCGTTTACCTTGATAAAAGGAGAAGGATAAAAAGGAATAGAAGTTCTCTTAATTAACTCTCTTGAACATTTTGCCGATAAAGCGTTTCTTTAATAACCCTTATAGATCGTCGGATTTTTCCTCTGACCTTTCTCGAGTCTAATTTGACAATCGAAGCAAATTATTGCAAATCAACATCGCGAAAGATACACGCGAATGCATTATTAATGTGCGGAATCGTCTTACTATTAATACCGCTCTCAAGAGTTCAGATCGATATGAAACGAATAAACGCGTCCTTTAAAAACAGCGATCATTTGTCAGCAATTTGTGCACAGAATATTTTCTCAGGTCGTATATATTTGAAAACTCACTGAGCGTAGAGAGCAAAATGATACAAAGGGAATAAAGCATTTTGTTTTGAACATAGGCAAAATTAATATTTTTTTGTCATAAAAATCTTATCTCTTGTATATTTTCTATGTGCGTATTGTGTGGTGCAATGTATAGAGAACTAAGATAGATTTGACCTTATGTAAATTGTCTCTCACTCTTTTTAACAAAAATTGTGATAACAAACTTATCAAGAACATCAACTTAGTAGTCATTAAGCTTAATTAGCTGTTCATAAAAAGTATATCGATCGTTCAAGACATAATACATAAGTGAATTAGTATGAAAATTACATTTTTTTTTAAGTAGTCAGTATCTGTTAAATTTTTTTTTTTTCTCTGAAATTTAATTAAATTATTAATTAAATGTAGCAAGCAATTAATGATAATGTTAATAAAATTGATATTTTTTATTATAATTATTAATTTTATCAATATTACTTTCCTTTCGATATTCTTTCTGTTTTTCCTTTTTCTTGATTTTATTAATAATAATTACATTATTATAATACTAAATCGATTTTTTCTTAATCATTTTTCGTACCATGGAAGCATATTTATTCAAGCATAATGATCGATCGATTTAAATGAATTTGCCACTTACCGTCAACAAAAGACAGACTCGCTCTTCGATGTTAAACTTTCTCGTGAAAATATTCGATGAAATATCACAGAGGATCAGTTGGTCCGCGGAAGTATTGGTCGTCAAAATTTTTGCGCGCGCGACGCTATCAGAGACGCTTAAAAGTTTATGAAAATGCGAATAATCAGATTAATTCATTGAACTTCCTCATATATGCCTCTATGTAAATTAATTTGACCCACAGAATATTTCGCGGTAGTCGCAGCGACAATAAGTTAATTAATATATGTTATATCCTCTATATAGAGCATATATAAAATATTCTACAATAATTATGTACAACAAAATAAAATTTCCACAGTGAAGAGATATTATATGAGCATTTTTATTTATATGTTACTTGGCAACGAAAGACGCGATATATACTGCAGGGTCGATAGCTTCGTGCATATTCTACATTTTTCGAGGAAATGCTGCGAGTCTAAATAAATTTCTACAAATAAAATAAAGCAACGGATGAATACTTCAAGCAATAATTTACGACTTGTTTTTATCTTTATCATTCTTTTTTTACAAAAAAACGCTTTTATTCTCGTCGCACAATCAATTTCTCTTGTCTACACATAAGAATCTCAAAAAAGATTAGATTTTTCTATTGATAAGTAAATCAGGTCTCCGTACTGAAGGGAGAGTGATCCACTGATTTCCCCGGGGAAGTAACGCGTGCTCGAAGTTCGAGTTCCCGAGCTATTGACCGCGTGTCGTGGGGCAGTGAACGGCGCGCTAGGATTCCTACGGCACGCGTGTCCGTCGTAGCGAAATCGCAACGCGCGGCTCGAGACGGACGTGTGGGCGGACGGCGCTCGGCAGCCGCCGAGCAGCGAGGCTGGGTGGACACTGATGAGAGCACGCGATCCCGGCGGTGGTGGCCGCGACTGACCCGGCGCGACACAGATTCCGTTCCGCGCAACCACCCTTTCGCTCCACACCCTCCCAGAGTGGTAAGGTAAATGCACGGACGGTCGGACGTCTAACGGGTGAGAGAGAGAGAGAGAGAGAAAGAGAGAGAGAGGAAAGTTTGATAACTGTGAATTCCTACACATGAAAAAGACCCACGAGAAAACCCTAGATTTTTCACCCCCTTCTTCGTAAAACATAAAAGCGCGATTGACCCAAATCTATCCTTCACTGTGGTCAAAAAGTGTGAGTTTCTAAAAATTAAATTAGAAAAAAATATTCTTTAATATTTATTGAAATTCTTATGAGAATTTCTTTTTATAATTTATAAAGCAATGTAATCGATATTTTTATAAAACAGTATATCTATGAAATAGTGATTATTCGAAACAATATTATTTAGGTAAATGTACGGATAGTTAAATGTTTACTTATACGCATTTGTGTTTTTTATTGAGATGGTTTCAAATAAAGATGATATAGATAATTCCGATCACGTGTAGTTTGCATGCGATTTAGCTTGTTTTGTGTTTTCACTTGAAGTTGAAGACTGCGCACAAACTCTAATTCCTCTGCAGCTTTAGGGCTGCTTTCAGAGACAGGAAATATTCGAGAAATCGTAAATAGATTAATTTCAGATAATATATCGTTGTTTTAATTATATGTAATAGAAATGTATAAAATATTAGTTACAAAATTAATTAAATATCTTTATTAAACTTTTTATATCTAAATATTAAATTTTGTAACATACTTTTTGGTACCACAGAATTTCTTTTATTCTTTTACTATTTAAAATTAAAAAAAAAAAAAAACGAAAAAAAAACACAGGTATATTCAAATGTATAGTAGATTTGAATAATTCTACCTTTTTCTTTTAGCAACTGTTTATAACTTTATTCTGAAACGTCTGATGATCGTTTTTTTTCTTGCTCAATCATTGCTTTATATTGTAATCTCCACTTATTTAGGGGGCTGCCGTATATCTGCAATCACACATAACAAATGTATATATAGTACAAATATGTACATTGCTTCATTCATAATAGAAAAAAATATAAAAAATAAAGAGAAACAAAATTAAAATTATTTGGTATGTAATAATCTGATATATAATAAAAATTAAGATTTGATAAATATATAATATTAATAAAAATAAATATTCAAATAAATATTGAATGTATCATTGAACACATTATATAATTGTAGATTTACATTTGCCACAAATTCCAAACAGGAACGATAAGTGATTTCATTTTCCGCACGATTTCCCCATACATATTCGAAATCTGACAACTCATTCTTCTCTGGTACTACTTTTGCAAGATATCTCTGATTTACAAAATCCTGTATGGAAATAAATACATGTAAATACTGTATGAATGTATATTATATAATTATTTCATTAATAATCAGAATTATTTCTTACAACCGACACCAATTGTTTAACATCACCGAAATATTCATGTTGGAAACTGTTTTCAGTTATAATGTTCAAATTGCGAAGATAGTCCCACAATATCTCTGTCGAAATATTCAAGCTACTTTTTATTATCAATCTATTAAATATAATTTCTGTTAAAAGTTTTAGCAAATATTACCTTGTTTACAAGATTCACCATGCATAAAAATGTGCACAAGCACAAGAAACAATAGCACCTGCTTATTATTGTCGTTATACGATAGATGTGGAAGATGATTTTCTATATCATTTATCAATATATATTTATTATTTTCCACTTCCTTCAATATGTATCCAAACACCTATTAAATGTCATCAAAAGATTTTTAAAACTTGTAATTTTAAATATAATTTTAATTTTAAGTTTGCCTTGTAAAATAATTATGTATTGCTCTATATATAAATAAGTATAAATAATATGTAAAATAAGCAAAAATACCGCAAATAATTGTCCCTTCACTTCATCTATAGTTGAACGAAATAGTTTGTTATTTCCATTTAGTATGTTTTTAACGATATGATTCTTCTGTATAACCTGTTTATTTCCATCTGCCACAAGTATATATCTTATTATGCTACTAATAAGTGGTGCTTGCTCGTGCTCCATCATATTTTGCAAATTTGCTGATTCTCTGTCTGAATTTTTAGAACATCTTTGCGATGATCTATTAGCCTGACTGCTTGAGTCAGATTCTTGTGACAATACTCTAGTCCGAATGCTTGAGTCAGATCTTTGTGACAATGCACTAGCTCTAGTTCTTCGATTAGATCCTTGTGATAACATACTAGACTGAGTGCTTGGACCAGGTTGTGATAAGAGAATATCACTGCTTGGGCTAGGCTGCGATAGCAACATATTACTATTATTTTTCCTTTGAGTTCTTCGATCAGATTCTTGTGATAATGCCCGAGTGCTCGGACCAAGTTGCGATAGGAAAATATCACTACTTTCTCCCATATTTTGAGTGCTACGCAATCCTTTTCTTTTACCTGTAAACACATATCAATCTTAATTTGCTATATAATAATAGATAATAAAAACAGATAATAATAAATGTTATTCTGTAATTTAGAAACAAAAAGAGGATTTATACTTGTCCTCTTAAATTTCTTTTTTTTTAATTTTTAGTTTAAAATAGTTTCAGAACAAAATATAGCCTATTTTGTGTTTTAGAATAAGTATATAACAGAAATAGATTCTTACTCATTTTGGCACGTGTTAAGATCACACAAACGTTACTTCAAAACTAGATATTTTCGTGGCATATATTTCTCGAGACACCAAAGAACTTTTATAATTAGTAAAGTTTAAAAAAAAAAAAACTTAAAGTTTTTACTTTTTTAAAATATTAGATAACAGCAAAACTCGTTTCAATGAAAACGCACGATCAGTATAACCTATACAACGTATTCTCATAACGTCTGTTGAGAAAGTGCTTCCCTCTGTAAACAATCGAGAACGTGCTTGAAACATCGACTCGTGATCCTAAAAGTAAATAATATTGTAGGTAAGCTTAGCATTTTAGAGATATTTTTTTATTATAATGCTTTGAAAATTTACATTTTAAACAAAAAAATGGTCTACAATGTTAAAAGGTATATTTTATTTATTTTTAATCTTTAAAATCTTAGATATATTTGGTAAGCCTAGAATTTTAGAATTTATATTTTCTTTATTGTGATGCATTAAAATTTTAAAATTTTGAATATTTTAAAGAAAAAAATGGTTTAGAATGTTAAATTGTATATTGCATTAATTTTTATGCCTCAGAATCTTGTATCATATCATTTGGTAGGCCTAAAACTTTACTGCAATGCATTGAAATCTTATATTCTAGAATTCTAGACCATTTCTTTCTTTAAAATATAAGATTTTAATGCGTTACAATAAAGAAAACGTAAATTCTAAAATTCTAGGCTTGCTGAATGTTATAATATAAGATTTTAAAGATTAAAAATAAATAAAATGTAACATTGTAGATCATTTCTTTGTTTAAAATGTAAGTTTTCAATTATAGTGAAGAAAATGTAAATCCTAAAATAGACTTACTAATTTTTATAGTATAAGATTCTAGTGTCTAATAATGAATGAAATGTTACATTTTAATATTCTAGTTCATTTTAAGAAAGGATTGTAAGAAATGATTTTTAAGAATATATAAATTGAAAGTCGCGTATTGCCTGAACATAATTCATAAAATATGTCAAAGTGCGTTAGTCATGACATATGCTAATCAATATTATATTAATTAACCACAAAAATTGTAAGATATGTGCAATTATGAAAGAGCAGCAAAACCAAGACCAATCCTGTCGGATTTCGTGTCTTATATAGAGAAGCACAAATTATACGAATTATTTTATGTAATTAAATCATGTCATTTCCTCTGTCCAAATATTACTTATATTACATTGTATTTATTGTAATATGTATTATGATCATAAACTAATTCACAGGAATTATTAACGCAATTATTGATCCAGCAACCTGAGAATCCTGTAGCATTTATAAAACAATGTATCCAACATGCCATACGAAAGCGAGATATTCCCAGAGTTATCCTTATAGCTCCTCCAAATTTTGGTAATTCGCTAATTAATACAACCAATACTGACATAATTAATCGTAGATACATTTTTACAATACAGCATTATGTTTGCTATCTAATATTATAATATTTGTATTTATGAAAAACAATAAAAAAAACCAGAAAGTGTAATAATTACATTTTCAGAAGTTTTCAAAAATAGACTTACAATTTCTTTAAAAATATTATTTTCAAAATAAATAAAATCAAATTTTTTATCTGTTGAGACAGACAAAATGATTCTTGCAAAAATTCTTCAGAAGGAAATTGGTATTCGTCCTGTCACATTGGAAGACCTAAGTGCTTTGTCTCCTGCTGAAGTATGTTCTTATTAAAATTAATTTAAGATATCATATGTGTGAAAAATGAGGTATTATAAAATACTTCAGAATTAGAAATCGCGAATCATGCTTTCTACTTTATCACACACATAATATTTTTATTCATATACATATATATATATATTAGGACACGTGTCATTGTTATAATGCTAATGAGATCGCAATGAGAATGAAGAGAATGTTAATGTCGGGAATACTACACGAATCTGGATGGATATTAGTCGGTAATTATGTAAATTAAGAAATGTTTACTGACTATTCTATTGAATAAAATGGTTCTTGGATTATCCGAAAAAAATCACAATTATTTATATCTTTTTTCACTTTAAATAAATAATTCACTTTTGATAGATATACCGAGAAACAAAAAGGAAGCACAAGCGTTGCAACGTGTCGGCGTGATACCAACACACGTGATTCATATTATACTACCGAGTGCAGAGAATGAAACTCAAAGTATACTTACCAAATGATAAATATTATTAATTTTGCTATACTCTTCAGACCCATTTATTGTTAGATCCATTCTCATTTTCAAGGAGCGATTATTCTGTAAATATCAATTTTAATATTAAATTTAATAGCGTTATTATTTACATATATTTTCTTTACATATTAATACATTCATAAAATATAAAGTAAATATAAAGGTTTTGAATTAAAAGCAATTTAAAACACAGGGTTCTATTTCAAGCTGCCTATGTGGACAATGTAAAAATTAAATTCTAATATTTGATTTCTGATTTATTTCCTTGTGCTCGTTTTCAGAGAATTCAAAGCAGCGCAATTATAAGAGAACTCTTCGAGGTTTACGTGAAGCTTTCGCTAATCATTTAATTGTTAGTTTTGTTAATTTGTAACTTTGTAACTCGAGTAAATATATATTGTTACGGAATCAGTAAACAAATTTTTTTAGGAAATTGAAGCTGGCACTAGAACGATTCAAGAGCTGGGCAAATATTGTGTGGCATTAGTGAAAATCAGAAAATATTATGGGAAACCGTTGTTTTTTCGTATCGTTCTTATAGGTCCTCCAGGATCAGGTCGTCGCTCTTTGGCAAAATATATATCTGAGAGATTTAATCTTGTTCATGGTACTTGTAATATTATAATTCTGATTACTCTAGATTCTATTATACATTTTATTAGATGTATTATTCATATAATTTTATTTCGCACAATTTATCATCAATCTTTGTCTTTACTTTGCATGAATCTAATGATAACATCTTGAGTATATAAAAATTATATTTTTGCAGTTGACTTTAATCATATCCTGGAGCAAGCATGTGTGCAAGAGACGGCTCTAGGAGAAGTGCTACGATTATGCAAGCATAGATGTGGACAGAAATTAAAGTCAGAGGCCAAAATACAAATTGTCAAGGTGCAATATAGTTTATTAGAAAAAATATTAAATTAAATTTGCGTCATTATTTGTGAGTGTTATTTCTAGCAACATATACTCAGCTCTGAATGCCTCAAGAAAGGATGGATTTTAACCGGTTATCCTAAAACTGTGGAGGAGTTTAAGCTTCTAGATATGATATTTACACCACCTAATAGGTACTTCACAAGCAGCCATAATTCTACGAATTACATAATAATTGAAAATAATTTTTAATTCCAAAAATTATTTAGAGTAATTATTCTCGAAGTCGACATCAAAACGTGCAGAGAAAGACTTTTAAATCGTCAATACAATATTATCACCGGAAGCAAACATAATCTCGCATCAAGCGATTCTTCGATAACGGATCAAGATGATAAATTAAATGTTCATCTCAAGGATGACATCGAACAAGATGTAATCGTATTATCGTATTAACTTTGCAAAGATTTTCATTTCAAATACAAATTTGTATCTTGTTTTAATTCTAAAGTTAGAAATGTGTCTTATAAATTATAAATAGTAATCTTTTTTTATGATTAAAAATATTACGTTTTTATATTTGTCAAATTCAGATTTTATATTGAACTTAAATTCAGATTTTATATTGAAATTGCTTTTCTGTTTCTACTAAATATAGCTTCAAGAATATGAAGGAAATATAGAAGCTATAATGCAATATGCGAAGGAAACTGCGTGTGTAATAAATGCGAGAGATGAAAGAAAATGCGTGAAAGAAAGATTAGAAGCCTGTCTAATGCAGCCAGCACCGTCTGCAAAACCCAGAATTCCACCCCCTACTATTGATCCAATGGAGATAGAATTCGATCCCGACGACGAACCTGATCTGAGAAGCTTTGATGACATACGCACGCGAGGCACACCGGAGCCTAAATATTCTTTCATTTAAAAATTTTGTGAGAATAAATCATCTCTGTAGAAAATAGACAAATATGAAAGATGAATAACAACATTATAAATTTTTTATCTGCGAAATTGAAGTTTTTAATTATTTTTTATTTTTGAATTATTAAAAAATTTTTTTAAATTTAAAATTGTAATAAGGTTTTAAATATAGCAAGGTATTTTTCACGCATAGAAATGATTTTTAAATTATAATAATCAAAAAAATTTTTTCCTTTATTTTTTGTTAGTAAAAGTCAAAAAAATTCCATTTTGTTTATACTGAGAATTTTATTTCAAGGTAAATTTGATATATTTTAACTATATTTCAAAAAATGATTTTGTTTTGTTATGTTAAGATATAATCTGATTTAAAGGTGCCGATAAGCATTTCTATTCCTATCCAAACTTCTATCAATGGATTCTATTCAATGGATAATGTTATGCAAGTGCACATTTTTTTTAATAAGGGAAAGCGGAATGGAGTGAGAAGTTTAGCGCGTTGCTAGAAAATCCTGTAATCCTGGCATATGCGAAGCATCCCATCTTCACGGCATCACGATACGTAACGTCGCGCATATACAATCGTCGGTGTGAAAATATAACATTACGTAATATATAATAATAGGAGCGATAACGATATAACGATAACGACATCTTGGCTCGACATCATTGACGGCAGAGGATAATCTTAACACTTTCTTCATATCGATTGTATTTCAAGATATTTTTAAATACAATCAAACTTTAAATTATTTATTCGACACATAAAAATTAATGAAAAATAATATACGATATATTATTAAAACTCATGTCACGTCCTGATATATTTTACCGCTGCATAATATTGACGAAGAAAACTACTTTCAGAATAAATGGTTCGTCGCGTATAATCGTATTTGGGAAGTTCAAAGGCGCCAAAGTGAGGAGGACGCGAGTTGCCAAATTAAAGCCGCAGCAACGTTCACGTTAATGCACGTAATTGCCTCAAACGCAAAGCATATTTCCGGATCAAGGATGCATAGAGGCAGACAGGTCGTTTACGCGCTTACACCCTCACATGAGGACCTATTCGTGAGGGATGAGATCCTGATAGTCACCCTCCTGTCGACGGGTTCCCTATTCATGTCGCATGAAAACAAACACATACACGGGATCTCTTTTCTATTATTATCACATGCAGTTAGATAAGTTATGCAAATCGCGAAAACAAAATGCAGCAATTAATCTTTCAATTGCAAAAAGATTTTAAAAAATATAATATAGTTTGAACTTATTATTTTTGTATAAATTAACATTGTAATATCATTCTAAATTAATCGTGATCAATCATTGTTTATTTACTAAAAATATAACTGATTATTTATTTTATTATTATTTAAGTATAGTATTTCACTATTTTTTTAAGTATAATTACAGATTATAATAAAAACAAACATGCAATAAATTTTTAACAAATGTTACACACTAAAGAAATATTAGTAAATAAAGTAACATGTAGAGCGAAGAATTATTAAAGTAAAACTATTTCCATTAGGAAATGGGGAAATTTCCATTAGGAATGTTGCTTACTTTTGATCAGTGTTTTGATAGTTCATATCACATTAGTGTTTAAAGTTGGAAAATATAATTCTTTCTCAAACATATTTCGTGAAGAAGCGCATTAGAACTGCATGGACTAACGGCGTGGAAAAGAAAAAAAATGCGCCTGCGTGACTATTACACAAGTAGTCCATTCAAAAGTGTGCTTTTTATTATTTCTATGGGAAAAAACATCTGTTTAATTTCTTTCAATATCAAATCGATTACTAAATTGTCAAATTACACTTCAGAAGAAGTTCTGTTAAAATACGAGTGTCTATAATCCCATAATATTATTTTAAAGCATATAAAATTACTTTATACTAAGATATACGTGATAAAATTCATACAGAAGAGAAAAAAGATATGTATCTGATCGATGTGTGCAAAAAGGAGGGGAAAAACGTACTTCCTTCGATTTCTCCGCGTTCACTCGGTCCTGAACAGCGAAAGAGATGATTTGTCTCGAAAGTCAATATTTTAATTTTAATAAAATCCTTTTGCTCGCTATTGGATTATGGCCTTATCAACAATCTAAGCTCACACGACTCCGGTTTATTTTTTTCTGTTGTATTCTGACGTCCGCAATCGTGTTTCAGGTAAGACAGTATCTTACATTATGTCAAATAATAAGTAACAATTTTTTTACAATTTTACAATTAAAAATGTTATAATATACATATATTAAATGTCTGTTATCTGCTATATGTAGAATATATCATAATTCTTTATAATTATAATTAGCTGAATTATTCATTCAAAAATTTAACATAAAAAACATTTAATAATTCAAAATTTATACTTAAAGAATTGCTAATTATATCAAGTGACCAATTTTTATAGCGTTAACATTTTAATAAAATAAATGTTTATAGTTTACTATATTTTTGACATCGAAATGTACTCCCGATCTGGTCATCAAGGTTCTTTCTACCACACTTTTCTTTGCAGTTTTTATGATATCATATATTTTTTTCGGTATTAACATCAAGATTGTAAGTTAATCAATTTAATATTTAGCCAAATACTCACACAGAAATACATATATTTTATAAATTAAAATAATATAATAATAAATTATTGGAATAATATATTGTAGATGAAAGATTTATTAACACAACTTCAATATATATATAACGAATTAAAAGATGAAAATGAATACGCTATCCTAGAAAAGTATGGTTACAATGCAAAGTGTTACACAATTGTACTTACAAGTAAGGCAATATACATTTAGATTCTTATACATGTGTTTACATTTTCTATTTAAAGAAAAAAAATAACTAGAAGAAAGCTTTTAAAATTTGAGTAAAAAAATGAATCCAAGATATTATAATAATTTATTTATATAAAACATAAATAATATACAATATATATAGATTTACTGAACATTTCTCACATATGGATATGCATTAATAATAATTATAGTAGTAGCAAAAATTTTCAGATTTTAATAACATTAAATATGTTGCGAAAGCACTATAAATTGCATAATGCAAATATATTATTAATTGAATCAATTATATATTAAAATAAATTAAAACCTGTTAAATTTTATTGTGCGTGAGCTTGCGCGTGTATGTGTTGTGTGTGTTATAATGAAATAATATTAAAGAATTATTAAAAAAAAGAAACAAATTTAAATAAAATTTGTTTTCAAACCGTTTTAGCAATGGGTACCTGCGGCATAATTGTTATTATTATTAGCCAATTTTGGTCAAGATTTCTCGATGTAATTTTACCGACGAACAAATCTCGTATACACAACATGCAGTTCGTAACAGAATACTTCGTCGATCAAGAACGATATTATTTTTTAATTTTGTTTCATATAAGCACTGCACTTTTCATAGGCTTAATAGCAATGTTAGCAACAGGAACAATGCTCCATGCGTATATTCAGTATACTTGTGGAATGTTTAAAATTGCTAGGTATGTGTGTGAATTAAATGCAGAAACAGTTACAAATATACAAAATAAAATTATATGTAAATGATATGATATTATTACAAATGAATAAAAATAACTTATGAAGACAAAATACATTATTTTATAAACATATTCATTTTTTATTTGTTATTTACAGTTATCGTATTGAACGCACAATGAGGGTTAATATGCTGGAAAGAAGTAGCCTAAACAATATGAATTTGATATATGATGGGATAATTTGTGCTGTAACCGTGCATCGACAAGCAATGAAGTTTGTATTTATCCAACGATATATGTGTAATATGTACGCTCGGCCACAGGAATGCCTTAACACACGAATATACTGCACCCTAATGTTGCAAGTTACTCGTGCAAGTTCATGTGTTAAGGCACTTCTGTGACTGAGAGTACAGTATTTTATTGTCTTTAAAGATTGTCCGAACTATTGATATCTAGATTTGAGACAATGCTGTTGTGTATAACAGGAAGTCTAGTGCTATTAATGAGTGTCAACCTCTTTCGAGTAAGTCTTGAATTTCATATTAATAATTTATATAAATTTTATTTTTACAAATTTATACAGATTTCTATAATTTTCCTGTTTAAAAAGAAACACAATTTATAATGTATCGTAGAATGATGATTAGAACGTGATAGATAATTTGGTTTTAATTTTAATATTTGTGTTTTAGATTTCTCAAATTATGTTATCTAAAAATAATCTTATGGAATTTCTTTTACCCTGTATGTCTGTAGCTACAAGTACATTATACATGTTTTTAGCTAATCATGCTGCACAAGCGGTTACAGATCATAATAATCATGTTTTCGTTACTGCGTAAGAAATTTTCCCAAAACACATAATTATGATATAATTGTACAAGAATACACTTTATAAACACACATTAAAATTAAAGGCTAATGCTTGCTTAGAATGAATAGCGTATGTAAAAAATTATTTAAAAATATGTTTTTTAAATTTCTAACTTTTTGTTTATATAATTTTCTAGATATAATGTTCAGTGGTATATTGCCCCTTTGCAAATACAAAAAATAATACTGTTTCTGTTGCAAAAAGGAGCCAAAGATTATATTTTGAATGTCGGTGGAATATTTGATGCGTCTTTAGAATGCTTCGCTACAGTAAGAAACTATACTGCTTGGTAGATAATATGTAAATGTTAGCATGTTACGGATTATTATGATAAAAAAGGATATTTTTTATTACAGTTGGTAAAGGCTTCAGTATCTTATTTTACTGTTATGCATTCCACGCGGTGACAAGATAAAAATAAATTGTAATATAGTGAGAATATAATTAATAAAACAATATATTCTAAAAGTAGAAATTTCAATAAAAGAAATTTTAATAAAACTTTCATTTTTTGGATGTATTACAATTAGATATTTTGTTATCAAGAAAAGCAGCTAAGAAAATCTACGAACGTTTGCAAATAACGATTGTTGAATATATTTATTCTTGCTATACGCCAATTTTATTCCAATTTTTCTTAGTCTACTTATATATACATATATGTGTATATTCGTAATTCCATGACTAATTAATCCTATGATCAAGTACGAAATTCGTGGTTCCGTTGATAATGATTGAGCACGGATCTCGAAATAACGTTGATAAAGATCAATCATGGAATAATGATCGACTATCAACACTAATTTTGTTTTGAACGCAAAAGACGGGTAAAAAGCGAAACTATTTTTATCGGAGAATAGAATTACTTACTTTTAATCGACGTTAATTTGACAGTTAATATCTTATTAACGTTTAATGTTGGAAAATATAATTCTCTCTTTCTCTATCAAAGATCAAACGTATAGTGTAAAGATGCGCGTTAGAATAAAATGACGGCGTGAAAAAGAAAGAAATGCGCCTGCGTTACTTTTACATAAATAATCTATTGTCAGAACTATATCCCCTATATCACTATTGTGGAAAACATTTTAAAATTCTTTAAAGAAAAACATTTTAAATTTCTTTAATATCAAATCGATTAGTAAATTGTCCAATTATATTTCGAAGGGCTATCAAAATACGAGTGTTTCTGATCCCACGACAGTATTCTAAAGCATATAAAATTACTCTATATTAAAACACGCGGTAAAATTCACATAAAAGGGAGAAAAAATATATTTGATCGATCTGTGCATAAAGGAGAGGATAAATGTACTCTTTTCGAATTTTTCGCGTTCACTCAGTCCTGAGCAGCGACGAAAAATGATTCGTCTCGAGAATCAGTATTTTCATGTTAGTAGAATTCTTCTGCTTATTATTGGATTATGGCCTTATCAACAATCTAAGCTCACACGACTTTGGTTTATTTTTCTTTGTAGTATTCAGATGACTGCGATCTTTTTTCAGGTGAGACAGTATCTTAATATTATGATTATGAATACGATGATAACAAATTAAAACACATAAGTATCAATTTTTTACAATTTAAAATATTATAATATACATATATTTAATATTCATTATTTGTTGTATATATTATATAGAATATATAATTATAATTATGTGAGTTATTGATTTAAATATTAAACATAAAGAAATATTGAATAACATATACAAATTGTACTTTAGAAATTTATAATTGTATATAGAAAAAAAATATTTAACACTAATACTTTAGTTAAATAATTATTTATAGTTTACTATATTTTTGACATCGAAATGTACTTTCGATCTGGTGATCAAGGTTCTTTCTGTCACAACTATCCTTGCACTTTCTATGGCAACATATGTTTCATTCAGTACTAATACTAAAGTTGTAAGTTAATGAAATTAATATTTAATTAAATCCACGTACGCATACACACACATGTACATATCTTTAAATAAAAACGCATAAAATAATATAATAATTATTAGAATAATGTATTATAGATGAAGGATTTCATAGCACAACTTCAATATGTATACAATGCATTAAAAGATGAAAATGAACACGCTATCATAGAAAAGTATGATCACAATGCAAAGTTTTTGCTAATTGTACTTTTAGGTAAAGCAATACTTTTAAATTCTTTTATAAGTTCACATTTTCTACTTAATAGATAAGCTTATAAAATCAGTAACAAATTTGAGCCAAGGTGCTACAATAATTTATTTATATAAAATTTAAGTGTTTATTTATTAAACATGTGTCATATATGGATATGTATTAATAATGATTATAAAATAGCAGCAAAGTAAATTGAGATTTATTAAAATAACATAAAATATGTTGCAAAAAAATTATAAATTGCATAATACAAAAATAGAGTATAAAATTTAAAAATAATAAATTATATACATATACATATACATACATATAAATAAATCAAAATTAAATTTAAAAAATATCAATTTTTATTGTGCGCGTGTATGTATTAAGTGCCATATAACGTAAAATAATTTTTAAAGATTATAAAAACAGAATTAAATACCTTTCTTTCCAACATTTTTAGTAATGGGTTTTTGCGGCTTTATTGGGTTTTTTATTACTCAATGTTGGCCGAGATTTTTTGATATGGTTTTACCGATGAACAAATCTCGTCCACTTAATATCCTATTCGTAACCGAATACTTTGTCGATCAAGAAAGATATATTGTTTTAATCTTGCTGCATATGAACGCCGCATTAGCTATAGGAGTCGCGGGATTAATAGCGATAGGAACAATACTCTTCACTTATATACAACATACTTGTGCAATGTTTAGAATCGCCAGGTAAAACGAACGTAAAAAAAACTATACATATTCATATTTTGAAGAAAGATTTTGTAATTACCTTAAACAAATAAAAAAACAATGTTTATTTTATAAAGCAAAACACACACTATTCAATAAACATATTTGCTTATTACAGTTACCGTCTAGAACGCATAATAAATATTAGTATACTAGAAAATAATAGTCTAAAAAGAAAAAATGTAATATGTAATAATATAATTAGTGCGGTAGATATTCATCGGCAAGCTATGAAGTTTGTATCTATTTAACGATAAATGTGTAATATGTACAATATTTTATTGTCTTTAAAGATTATCTGAACTTTTGATATATAGATTTGAGACAATGCTGTTGTGTCTAATAATAGGGCTAGTGGTATTAGTAAGCCTCAACCTCTTTCGAGTAAGTCTTAAATTTTACTTTACTTTAGATATTTGCTTGAACTTCTGTGTTATCAATTCTATTAGAGCACTAAAGATGTAGGTATTCTCAAGTCTGCGCCATTTTTGCTCCATTCCCTCACTCCTTGCCCTTTCGCCTAATCACCATAAACTTCTTAGCTCAGCGAGGGCGAGCTAAGAAGCTAAAAGGGCGAGAGGGCAAGGAGTGGGGGAATAGAGCGAAAATGGCGCAGACGTGAGAATACTCACGTTTATAGTGCCTTAGTTCTATGTACTTATTATTTATAAATTTATACTGAAATTTATATGAATCATCCATAACTTTCTCAATTTAAGAAAAAAAAAATTTTTATAATTTACTGTAGAATGATAGTAAAAACATGAAAAATAAATTAGTTTTAATTTTAATATTTGTGTTTCAGATTTCTCAAATTATGTTATCTAAAAATGATATTATGGAATTATTGCCTTTTCTATCTGTAATAATAAGTATAGTAAGCATGTTTGTAGGTCACAATACTGCACAGATGATTATAGATCATAACAGTCATGTTTTCGTTACAGCGTAAGAAATTTTCTCAAAACACATAATTGTGATATAATTGTGCAAGAGACCGTCTTAAAAATTATTATATTAAAATTAAAGATTAATGCTTTTTTGTAAAATGGACAGCATGGGCAGCAAAAGTTATTTATAAATCTTGTTTTTCTGCAATTACTAATTGTTTGTTTATGTCATGTTTTAGATATAATATTCAATGGTATATCACTCCTTTGTACATACAGAAAATGATACTGTTTCTGCTACAAAAAGGAACCAAAGATTTTACTTTAACCATCGGTGGAATATTTGTTGGATCTTTAGAATGTTTCGCTACAGTAAGAATCTGTATCCCATAGTAAACAATATCTACACGATGGTATGTTCCGAACTGTGTTATGATAAAAAAAGATATTTTTTATTACAGTTGATAAAAGCTTCAATATCTTATTTTACTGTCATGTACTCTATCCGGTAACGAGATGATAATAAATCGCATATAGTAAGAATATAATTAATAATTAATAAAACGATATATTCCAGAAGTAAAAAAGTGTTTTAATAGAAAAACATTAATAAAGCATTAATTTTGTAGCACGTATTACAATAAGATATATTGCTACCAAGAAAAGCAGCTAAGAAAATCTACGAACGTTTGCGAATAATGATTGTTGAATGTATTTATTCTTGCTATACGTTAATTTTGTTCCAATTTTTCTTAGCCTAACCATACATATATATATATCAGGAGTACAAATTAGTTCGGTCCGTTTTTCAAAAGATAGCTCTGGCTGTTGTGAATGGTTCATAGTGACAGCAGATTTTGGCGGTTTCAGAGAGGTTAGACATCTGCTAATAATATTCAGTTTATATCGCTTTGAGTTTCATACAAAAACCTTGATTTTTACTGTGTTCGAAATGTCGAATTTTGTGCTAACCAAGCAGCATTTGCGGGAGGTTTTAATTTTCTGCTTTAATTGGAAGAAAAGTGCAGCTGAAGCCCATCGAATGCTTGTCGAAGTTTATGGTGACACTGCTCCAACTGATAAATCATGTAGGGAATGGTTTCGACGTTTCAAGGATGGAGATTTCAGCGTTGAAGACAAGCCTCGCTCTGGACAGCCAAAAAAATTCGAAGACAAAGAATTAGAGGCATTACTCGAAGAAGATCAGAGTCAAACGCAAGAGGAGCTTGCAGGATCATTGGGAGTAACTCAACAAGCCGTTTCTGTACGATTGAGAGCCATGGGAATGATACAAAAACTAGGAAATTGGGTGCCTTATGAACTCAAACCGAGAGACGTTGAAAGGCGATTTTTCATTTGCGAGCTGCTGATTCAAAGGCAACAAAGAAAAGATTTTTTGCATCGGATTGTGACTGGAAATGAGAAGTGGATATTCTACGACAACCCCAAGAGGAAAAAATACTACGCTAAGCCCGGTCAATCGTTGCCATCGACTTCAACATCAACACCAAAGCCGAACATTCATGGTTCGAAGATCATGCTCTGTATCTGGTGGGACCAAAAGGGTGTTGTTTACTATGAGCTGCTGAAACCTGGCGATTCCATTACGGGCGATCGGTATCGGCTTCAATTGGTTCGTTTGAGCCGTGCATTGCGAGAAAAACGGCCGGAATACGAGCAAAGACATGATAAAGTTATTCTTCTTCATGACAACGCTCGGCCTCATGTCGCAAAAGTCGTAAAAAAATATTTGGAAACGCTCAAATGGGATGTTTTACCGCACCCGCCGTATTCTCCGGACATTGCTCCTTCTGATTACTGGTTGTTCCAAAAGATGCAGCACGATTTGGCAGGTCACCGGTTCACTTCTTTCGCAGAAATCGAAAATTGGCTCCAAACTTGGATCGTCTCCAAAGACGAGTCATTTTTTCGAGATGGAATTCGAAAATTGGTTGAGAGATGGGAAAAAGTAGTAGCCAGCGATGGACAATACTTTAATTAATCTGTTCATTCATTTTGTTTTGAAATAAATGCATTTTTGAACACAAAAAAACGGACCGAACGAATTTGTACTCCTGATATATATATATATATATATATATATATATATATATATATATATCCCATGACTAATTAATCCCCTGATCAAGTACGAAATTCGTGGTTCCATTGATAATGATTGAGCATGGATCTCGAAATAACGTTGATAATGATCAATCATGGAATAATGATCGACTATCAACACTAATTTTGTTTTAAACGCAAAAGACGGGTAAAAAGTGAAACTATCTTTAGTGGAGAATAGAATTACTTACTTTTAATCGACGTTAATTTGACAGTTAATATCTTATTAACGTTTAATGTTGGAAAAAATAATTCTCTCTTTCTCTATCAAAGATCAAACGTATATTGTAAAGATGCGCGTTAGAATAAAATGACGGCGTAGAAAAGAAAGAAATGCGCCTGCGTGACTTTTACATAAATAATCTATTGTCAGAAGTATATTCTTTATCACTTTTGTGGGAGAAAAACATTTTAAATTTCTTTAATATCAAATCGATTAGTAAATTGTCCAATTATATTTCGAAAGGCTATCAAAATACGAGTGTTTCTGATCCCACGATAGTATTCTAAAGCATATAAAGTTGTCTATATTAAAATACGCGGTAAAATTCACATAAAAGGGAGAAAAAATATATTTGATCGATCTGTGCATAAAGGAGAGGATAAATGTACTCTCTTCGAATTTTTCGCGTTCACTCAGTCCTGAGCAGCGACGAAAAATGATTCGTCTCGAGAATCAGTATTTTCATGTTAGTAGAATTCTTCTGCTTATTATTGGATTATGGCCTTATCAACAATCTAAGCTTACACGACTTTGGTTTATTTTTCTTTGTAGTATTCAGATGACTGCGATCTTTTTTCAGGTGAGACAGTATCTTAATATTATGATTATGAATACGATGATAACAAATTAAAACACATAAGTATCAATTTTTTACAATTTAAAATATTATAATATACATATATTTAATATTCATTATTTGTTATATATATTATATAGAATATATAATTATAATTATGTGAGTTATTGATTCAAATATTAAACATAAAGAAATATTGAATAACATATACAAATTGTACTTTAGAAATTTATAATTGTATATAGAAAAAAAAAAATATTTAACACTAATACTTTAGTTCAGTGCTCGGAATTAGTCTGAACATTTCAGCCGATTTCCGTGGTATACGCCTTCTTTCCTCTCCTTACCGCGCGCGACGCAGCTGCTAGGGCCAGTGCCGCCGAGCGTTAGGAGCGGCACTATCTGATTAGGTTCTATGAGTAGGTTCTTCTCCTTATTTATTAAAATTTAAAAAAATTTATTAAAATTTATTAAAAATAAATTTTTTTTTAAATTTATTAAGTGGAAATATTTCAATAGATTTCTACGTCACCCATGAGGTACTAATACTGACACGTTTTTCAAAAAGTGGTTTCTATCTACATTATTGCATCAATTGTTCATTCTCATAAAAGGCTAAGAAAATCTAATTAAGAAAATCTCTTTTATATATATTTTTTTTTAAATTAAGAATTTATTTTTATTTTTAGTGGAATAGGTCTACGGGGGAAACCATTAAAAAAAAAACGCGTCAGCATTAGTATCTTATGGGTGACGTGGAAATCTATTGAAATATTTCCACTTAATAAATTTAAAAATAAAAAATTTATTTTTAATAAATTTTAATACATTTTTTAAAATTTTAATAAATAGGGAAAAGAACCCACTCATAATCAGATAGTGTCGCTCCTAACGCTCGGCGGCGCTGGCCCTAGCGGCTGCGGCGCGCGCGGTAAGGAGAGAAAAGGAGGCGTATACCACGGAAATCGGCTGAAATGTTCAAACTAATTCCGAGCACTGCTTTAGTTAAATAATTATTTATAGTTTACTATATTTTTGACATCGAAATGTACTTTCGATCTGGTAATCAAGGTTCTCTCTGTCACAACTATCCTTGCACTTTCTATGGCAACATATGTTTCATTCAGTACTAATACTGAAGTTGTAAGTTAATGAAATTAATATTTAATTAAATCCACGTACGTATACACACACATGTACATATCTTTAAAAAAAAACGCATAAAATAATATAATAATTATTAGAATAATGTATCATAGATGAAAGATTTCATAGAACAACTTCAATATGTGTACAATACATTAAAAGATGAAAATGAACACGCTATCGTAGAAAAGTATGATTACAATGCAAAGTTGTTGCTAATTATAGTTACAGGTAACGCAATACTTTTAAATTCTTTTATAAGTTCACATTTTCTACTTAAAGATAAGCTTATAAAATCAATAAGAAATTTGAGCCAAGGTGCTACAGTAATTTATTTATATAAAATTTAAGTGTTTATTTATTGAACATGTGTCATATATGGATATGTATTAATAATGATTATAAAATAGCAGCAAAGTATTGAAATTTATTAAAATAACATAAAAAATATTGCAAAAAAATTATAAATTGCATAATATAAGTATATGTAATTTAATGATAATCAATTATATACATATACATATAAATAAATCATGATTAAATTTAAAAAATTATCAATTTTTATTGTGCGCGTGTTTGTGTTATGTGGCATATAACGTAAAATAATTTTGAAAGATTATAAAAACAGAATTAAATACCTTTCTTTCCAACATTTTTAGTAACGAGTTTTTGCGGCTCTATTGGTTTTCTTATTACTCAATGTTGGCCGAGATTTTTTGATGTGATTTTACCGATGAACAAATCTGGTCCACATAACATTCTATTCGTAACCGAATACTTTGTCGATCAAGAAAGATATATTGTTTTAATCTTGCTGCATATGAACGCCGCATTAGTTACAGGAGTCGCGGGACTATTAGCGACAGGAGCAATACTCTTTACGTATTTGCTACATATTTGTGCAATGTTTAGAATCGCCAGGTAAAACAAACGTAAAAGGGACTATACATATTCATATTTTGAAGAAAGATTCTGTAATTACCTTGAATAAATAAAAAAATAATGTTTATTTCATAAAACAAAACACACACTATTCAATAAATATATTTGCTTATTACAGTTACCGTCTAGAATGCACAATAAAAATTAATATTCTAGAAAATAATAGACTAAAAAGAAAAAATGTAATATGTAATAATATAATTAATGCGGTAGATATTCATCGGCGAGCTATGAAGTTTGTATCTATTTAACGATAAATGTGTAATATGTACAATATTTTATTGTCTTTAAAGATTGTCTGATCTTTTGGTGTATAGATTTGAGACAATGCTGTTGTGTCTAGTAATTGGGCTAGTGGTATTAATGAGTCTCAACCTCCTTCGAGTAAGTCTTAAACTTTATCTTTACTTTAGATATTTGCTTGGACTTCTGTGTTACCAGTTCTATGCACTTATTATTTATAAATTTATACTGAAATTTATATAAATCATCCATAACTTTCTCAATTTAAGAAAAAAAAAAATTTTATAATTTATTGTAGAATGATAGTAAGAACATAAAAAACAAATTAGTTTAAATTTTAATATTTGTGTTTTAGGTTTCTCAAATTATGTTATCCAAGAATGATACTACGGAAATATTGCCTTTCCTATCTGTAATATTGTGTGTATTATACATGTTTATAGGTCACAGTGCTGCACAGATGGTTATAGATCATAACAGTCATGTTTTCGTTACTGCGTAAGAAATTTTCTCAAAACACATAATTGTGATATAATTGTGCAAGAGACCGTCTTAAAAATTATTATATTAAAATTAAAGATTAATGCTTGTTTGTAAAATGGACAGCATGGGCAGCAAAAGTTATTTATAAATCTTGTTTTTCTGCAATTACTAATTGTTTGTTTATGTAATTTTTTAGATATAATATTCAATGGTATATCGCTCCTTTGTACATACAAAAAATGATACTGTTCGTGCTACAAAAAGGAAGCAAAGATTTGACTTTATCCATCGGTGGAATATTTTTTGCATCTTTAGAATGTTTCGCTTCAGTAAGAAGCTGTATCCCATAATAGATAATATTTACATGATGGTATGTTACAAACTGTGTTATGATACAAGGGGATAATTTTTTATTACAGTTGACAAAGGCTTCAATATCTTATTTTACTGTCATGTACTCTATCCGGTAACGAGGTGGCAATAAATCGCATATAGTAAGAATATAATTAATAAAACGATATATTCCAAAAGTAAAAAAGTGTTTTAATAAAAAAATTTTAATAAAGCTTTAATTTTGCAGCATGTATTACGATTAAATATTTTGCTACCAAGCAAAGCATAAGAAATATACAAACAAAAATATTGATGTTTTAAATCTTCATAGCATGTCGAGCATAAGCATTTTAAATTTAAACAATAATATATACAATAATACATTTAACTAACCTAACATTCAATATTTTTAAGCAACTTTTCTTATACTCGTAATATATTATATATATTGATATATTTGATGTGAGAAATTACATAAAAATATCTAATTTATTTTTAATGCGTTTTGAATTTTTTAAAACTTAATTCTTCTGATGGTACATGATATATTTTCTATTAAGAAATTATAAAAATATTTAAGATAATATTTACATCAGGGACGATATGTATTCTATGTGATAATAAATACTAAAATAAAATTATATAAGCAAAAAAAAAAAAAAAAAAACAAAATACCTCAGATTGACTTTCGTGTAAATAGTTGTTTCATAAACGTTTTTCTTTCTTTTTCTTGTTTTTATTTAAAGAAAATATCTATTTATATCTTTGGTAAAACTACAAATACAAAACTTAATTGATTATTAATCAATACTTTTTATCCACATTTTACCATAATTTACCACAGTTTACTATATTTTTTAAAAGGATTTACTATCAATTTTGTCGTTAAAAATATTGTTATAATAGCGCATAAATTTTTTATATTTAGCAATTTTTTAAATACTTAGAAATATAATTAATTTTTTGACGATATATACACTCCCTCTGTTATTACGTTTAAATAAGTAATTTTTTCTTATAGAATTATAAATATGTGCAACGTAAAATTCTTTCTATTTAGAAATAAATTATCTATTAATTAATAATAACTTTACGTATAACCGATATGTCGTGTTTAAAGTTGAACAAAATACTTCTCAAAGATCTGTATTTTAAGAGCGCTTATTGTAATAAAGTTCTGGTGAACTGAAAAAGACGAAATGCGCTTGCATTGACTTTCATGTAAATAATCTTCTTATACGAATTTTTTATCTTCTTTTTTTATGAGAAAAAGACATCTGTCTAATTTTTTCTCAGCGACAAATAAATTGCTAAAATGTATACATCAAATTATGAAATTTGTAAAATTGTGAATGGTCCGATCTTATAGTAATATTTTGCCTCATTTATGTATTATGCTCAATTATAGAAATTGTGCTGCTGTATATACTAAAAGAAAGAAGTTATAGAATATCTAATCGATTGACAGAGAAAAAAAGTGGTGGGAGTACGTTTGTTGGGGTTATTCCAGTTATACATATTTCCGACCTCGTGAAGGAACGATGTACATCGAAGAGCAATGTTTTAATCTTAACAAGATACTTCTGGTTGTTATAGGATTATGGCCGTATCAACAATCAAAACTTGACCGAATTCGATTAATTTTCTTCTTCAGTATTTTGATAACCGGCGTCTTGTTTCAAGTAAGAAAACATTATTATGTAAATAAATCTCTAATAATTTTAAACTTATATTTAAAAAGTCACTAATTATATAAGAAGACAAATTTTTAATATAAAAATGTTAATAAAATTATTGCTTTTAGTTCACTATATTTTTTACTTCAAGATGTACTCTCGATTTAATTATCAAGATTCTTTCTATTACACTTTTCTATGCAATGTTTGTGATAAAATATATTTCGTTCGGCATTAATATGGAAATTGTAAGTTAGTTTTCGTGACATTTATTTAATGTATATTGAAACATCTACGAATTTTTAGACTTAATAATTCTTTTTAAATACATAAAAATAATATATTATACATAAAAAATGTATTGTAGATGAAAGATTTATTAATGCAACTTCAGCACACGTACGACAAGCTAAAAGATGAAAATGAATATGCTATCGTAGAAAAATATAGCTACAATGCAAAATATTACACAGTTATTCTTACACGTACGAAAATATTAATTTTTATATTTAAAAAAGCATATTATTACTGAAAAAATGACATATTAATATGCACTCAACATGATATTTTTAATATTTTATCGCACAAAATTATAAGATTTATAGTTTTTTTCTTTCATTTATATATCTTTTTATTCCAATGTATAAATATATTGTTGTTTAAAAGAATTTTATTGTATAATTTTTTTAAATTTTTTCATTTATTTAGTCTTTGTTTAGTCATAGAAAATATGTGATCGTTTTCGTTAAAGGTTTGTGAGACCCTCTCAGCTATAAATTATGGGGTGTGTCTCTTTCACACGGAAAAAGAGAGGGAAAGAAAATATCAGGGTACAATCTTGGGGAAAATGTTTGTGGGAAACGACAACTGTTTTCTTTTACTCATTTTAATCATTATACATCTGTATAACTTAGAGCACTTTTGAAAAAAAAAACATTCTCAAGTAGAAATTTACATAATATATTTTTCCTAATCCTTTTAGTAATGGGCACTTTATCTATATGTAGTCAAATTATTGTTCAAAATTGGTCGATTATTCTTGATATTATTTTGCCAATAAATGAATCCCGACCGCGTAATATACAGTTTGAAACAGAATATTTTGTCGATGAAGAAAAATATTTCTTTTTAATTCTACTGCATATGAACGCTACATTATGCACAGGAATGATAGGAATGCTAGCGATAGGAACCATGCTTATTGCATATCTTCAACATACTTGTGGAATGTTTAGAATTGCCAGGTAAGATGAACGTAGAACACAGCCATAAACATTCATATTGTTAAAAAGATTGTATTGTTATCTTAAATGAATAAAAGATGACGTTTACTTTACAAAGGCAAAACATACACTATTCAATAAACACATTTGCTTATTATTTATAGTTATCGGCTTGAACGGGCAACAAAAATTAATGTGTTAAAAGATAATAGTTTCATGGAAAAAAATATGATACATGACATAATTTGCGCTGTGGACATTCATCGGCAAGCTATGAAGTTTGTATCTATTCAATGTACATGTAACTCGAGTAATAACTCCAGTAATAATTTTTTGTCTTTAAAGATTGTCGAAACTTTTGGTATCTAGATTTGAAACAATGTTGTTCTGTTTAATAGCGGTCGGGGTGGTTTCTTTGAGTCTCAATCTTTTTCGAGTAAGTTTCTACCTTAACCTTCAAATTTATCTTTCAATAAGAATATAAAATAATATAATTTTAAGGATAAGTTAGTTAAAAATGTCTATTTTTTAAGAAGACTTCGTTTGTTAGTTTTTGCAAATTTTATATAAACTAATTTATATTAATTATCTTCGTAAATTACTATTATAAATTAAATTATTTTCTTATTTAAGTAATTTGCTATATTTAAAAACCACAATTTATCTACAATGCACGATATATTAATGATTAGGACATATGAGCAAATTATACAATACAAACATGAGCAAATTAAACATGAGAAAATTATACAATAATCATATAATATATCTGTTTTTTTAGATTTTTCATATTTTATCGTCTAAATTATATATCATGGAGATTTTCACTCACCTTGAATATGCATTTGCTATTGTAATATACATGTTCTCATCTAATTATGTTGGGCAAGATGTTATAGATCATAATAATCACGTATATACTACTGCGTAAGAAAAACATTTTTTTATGAAATACAGTTTTATAAAGCTTTGCTTTCTAAAGTTTTACATCGAAAACAGCAAAGGACTTATTTTTATAGAATAATTAGTGATATTTGTAATTAGTCAGGTCAGATTTGTAAATCTTTTAATGTTTGTTAAGTCATGAAGTCACGAATATTATCCACATAATATCGCAGATATAATATCGACTGGTATATAACTCCGTTGCATGTACAGAAAATGATACTCTTCTTATTGCAAAGAAACGCCAAAAATTTTAGTTTGAATGTCGGTGGACTGTTTGTCGGATCATTAGAATGCTTCGCCATGGTAAAAAATATCTTTTAATAGTGTATATCTTCAAGATGCTATATAAATTGCCTCTAAAAAAATATTTATAATTACAGCTGGTGAAGGCTTCGGTATCTTACTTTACTGTCATAAGTTCTACACGATGAGATAAATGAATTATATGATAAAATAATAAGACCTTGATGAAAAAAACAGTACATTTCATGTGGCAAAAATAGAAATTTAATTTTTATATACATTACAGTGATATGTATTTTAAATCATAAATAAAAGATAAATAAATATATGTTCAAAATTATTGTATTAAATATATTGATTATTAAATCTTAGTAATTTATAAACCTGGACGTTTTCATTTGTTATTTTAAAAATAAGTAATAATATAAATTTAATTAATTTTACTTTAAATCAATATAAAAAATACGAAAATAAAATAATTTTGATTGAGTTAATTCTACGTTGATTTAATTAACTAATGACACCTTTAAATTTTTATCTTTTTGATAATATGTATTATACACATATTGAAAAGTTTTGAAAGTGTACTACGCATAATATATTTCTGTATAAGAATATAATTACTTACTTTCTAAAAAGCAATAATTTCTAGCAAATTTACACCTGCAGAGTATTATTATAGACAGTCGATTATATCACATGAGTGCGCGTTAATGAATGAAGTTGTAGTTCCCGAAAGAATGGATAGCGCATGTGCGACTTTTGTGCAGATGGTTTGCTCATAAATATTTAATTTTACGAAAAAAAGACAGCCGTTAAATTACTTTCCATATAAATAGATTTCCCAAGAGCATTTGCTTTATTGAAAAATTTATTAAATTACATTTGTTTCGCCTTCACGATGGTGTTTTGTATCGTGTTACTGAATTAAGGAATTTACGCTGAAAAATATATACTAGAAAAAAGAGAATTTATGGAATACCTAATCGATCGATAGGGTAAAGGAGCAAGTAGACTCTTATAGATACTTTCATTGTCACTCATATTTTGGACATCGGAAAGAAATGATCGATCTTGAGACACAGTATTTTAGTTACAATAAGATTCTTCTACTCGCTGTTGGCTTATGGCCTTATCGGCAATCAAAGTTAACTCGACTTCAATTCATATTTTTTTCCATTATATTAATAACGGGTGCAATATTTCAGGTGAGCAATATATGTATTAATATATAATATTATATTATAAATTATTATTACAGCAGTTTTTTAAACTAATATTTATATATATTTATACTATATATACTCAGACAACACGTATGTCTCAAATACATCTGAAAGATGTTTAAAAAAATGGCTTTTTTCGGACATCATAAAGACATGCTTGCTGTCTGAGTATGTATGTATATATAAAATATAAATAAATGTAAAAAAGTAGCAAGATTAAATTTTTTTTTTTAAAACTGATAAAAACAAGATTGTGTCAAGCCGAGAGTTACATCTTCGCCATACTTCGTCAACTTCTGTACAAGTTTCAAATCACTAGCTTTCCCACGTGCAGTTCTACAATTATTTATAGAAGTGCATATTTGGTGATGCACCATGAAAATGAAGAATAAAAAGTAACGCATCTCTTGCCTCGATGCAATCTTGTATTTGCAAAATTATCAGTCCTTGAGAAAAAAATTTATTCTCATTACTTTTCTGATGCATTTCGTATATCATTTCATTAATCATACAATTTGATTATTATTAATTAATATAATAAAATTTGTTTGTAAATATTTAAAACTTTCAAGGCTAACTTATAATAAAAATACTTGCAGTTTACTACATTTCTGACTTTAAAGTTTTATTCTCCGATTCTCATTGTCCAGATTCTATCTACTACAACTTTGTACATCATTTTCGAAATAAAATATAGTTCGTTTTATGCCAATATTAACAATGTAAGTTGATAATACAAAAAGTACTGAAGTATGAATAGACTTACATTAAAACATCCCAGACAGCACGCATGTCCAAAATCGAGACATAAGATGGCTTAAAGACGTCATTAAGACGCCTTTTAGACACGGTATCTAAAAGACGTCTTAATGATGTCTTTAAAATGTTTTATGTCCCGATTTTAGACATGTGTGCTGTCTGGGATATTTCTTGATATGCATAAAAATAGCACAAAAAAATATTGGAATAGGTGAAAAATTTACTGATGCAACTTGAGCATATATATAACGAGTTAAAAGATAAAAACGAAATTGCTATCATAGAGAAATATGGCTACAACGGAAAACGTTATACGATCGGACTTATAAGTAAGTTCATAATTTCAGATTTTGCAATTTGATTGTATTTTTTTTAAACTTTAAAGTTTTATTCTCTGATCCTCATTACTCAGTTTTTATCTACTGCAAATCTCTCACCATTTTTATGATAAAATACAGATCGTTTTGTGTTAATATTGATAACGTAAGTTGATAATATACAAAGTAACAAAGTATGAATAAATACATTACATCTTACATTAAAACACATTTTTTAATATATACAAAAATAGCACAAAAAAATATTAGAATAATAAATAAAAAATTTATTGATGCAATTTGTAAGTAACATGTGCATATATGTAACGAGTTAAAAGATAAAAACACGAAATTGCTATTATAGAAAAATAAAGTAAAGTACATAACATACGTAAACATACGTATACATAAAGTTTGAAAAAATCTTGGTAAAAAATCGAATCTAATTATCAACTGTATAAGTAATTATCAACTGTATAAAAATAGATTATATTCAAAACACTATTAAATTTCTTAATGTCCGTGTGAGATATGTAAATGCCATTCTAAAATATTATATAAAAAAAATAATAAATTATATAAAAAGTGATGCAAAAAATCTTTTTTTAACGCTTTTCAGCATTATCCATTTGCGGCATGTTTCTCATACTTTGTAGCCAATTTTGGTCAGAAATTTTCAATATTGCCTTACCAACAAATGAATCGCGATTACATCGCATACCAGTCATGACGGAATATTTTGTCAATCAAGAACAATATTATATTTTAATTCTGCTACATATATATGTAGCATTTTTTATAGGGACAATAATAGTACTAGCAACAGGAACAATAATTAATACGTTTTTCCACCATATGTGTGGAATGTTTACAGTTTCTAGGTATATATTAAATACAGAAACAGCAACAAAGATTCTAATAATTCAATAAATATATTATTTACAGTTACCGTATTGAACGCGCAGTAAACTTTAATATGTTCAAAAATAACCGAAATAAAGAGAGTTTAATATCTAAGAATATAAGTTGTGCCGTAGATATTCATCGGCAAGCTATGAAGTTAGTAATTATCTAGTTCATCATGGATATAATATGTACAGTATTATATTTTTGTTTTTGTAGATTAACCAGCAATTTAATGTCTGGGTTTGATCCATGGTTCTTTGGTTTAATATTATTCGGAGTGGCTTCCTTAAGTTTCAATTTGTTTCAAGTAAGTTTCCGATTTCGATTTTTAGATTTATTTTTAAAGAAGATTTTTGTTTAAATAAGTTACATTGTGTGTGTGTGTGTGTGTGTGTGTGTGTGTGTGTGTGTGTGTGTGCGTGCGTGCGTGTGTGTGTAAGTTACTTCAAATTTTCGCGAATTGACAAAATTATTTACGAAGTATAATAAGAATCACCAAACTGGCGCCGATGTGTGTGTTATAAGCTTCTAAAATTGCTTGTATAAAAGAGCATTTTATACATGCAACGATGGCGTTAATTTACCTATGCTCGCCACACACACACACACACACACACACACACATATCTACCTAAAAACTTTTTCAAATCATACATAGTTTTAGAAGAGACCCTTCACTGGGTGCTCATATAGGGAAGTTTCATATAATTCTAAAAAAGAAATTTTTATGAATGTTTCTGTACGGTTAGTATTTTTGTTGAGTTTATATTATTATATTTTGTAATTAATGTTATAAGATATGTAGATAAGTAAATATCTTTATAAAATTCTTTCTTTAGATTACTAACATTATATCATTGGAAAACGATGTCACAACAGTTTTATTACCTTTTGTAGTTATATTAACTATTATCATATACATGTTTCTAGCTAATAGTGCTGGACAAGATATTATAGATCATAATCATTATCTATTTTTTACCATGTAAGAGATTAATACAGTATTACAAAAATGCGTTAATAGATTCTCAGAGTAACAGTAAAGACTAATGTTTTATGTTTAAAATAGACAGTGCATGTTAAATGTTATTTACAAAGTTTCTTGTTTTTTTTTAATTACTGATTCCTTATTTATACAATTATTAGATACAATGTTCCGTGGTACTTAGCTCCTTTAAATATACAGAGAATGATAACATTTCTGTTACAACAAACAACCAAAGAATTTTGTTTGACTGTCGGTGGACTATTTAACGCATCTTTAGAATGTTTCGCTACGGTGAGAACATATATTAAATATTAAATTGTATTTAACGATATATATAAACACAATAACAATTGATATTTTTTCTTTGTAGTTGGTAAAAGCATCGGTATCTTACTTTACTCTCATATATTCTATGCAGTAATGAAAAAAAGATTGATCAAATAAAAACGTAGTTTGAATTAAAAAATATAAATATATATTGTAGACAAATATTTTATTAGTAGAGTAAAAAGCCTAATTTTTGGAACATGTATTGTTTTATTCCAAAAAATCATAACAACAAAATTATTCAATCAAAGAAATAAATGCTTCAAATATCTATAACACATCAAAACTAATTATATTTGCAAGTATTTTTATATAGAAATAAAATATAGATTTAATTAATATAACATTATGATATTTGTGATACACATTATCTTCAAATAATTAATTTATTTTTAATGTTGATATTATCAAATACAGCTATTTTGATTAGTGACGTATGTGTAAAGAATTATGAAAATATACTGTGCAAAAAAATTTCGATTAGAAAATGTCTTATCTAATCTGTTTAAACTAATAACAATTTGATAATTATTACACACAGGGGACTTTACTTGTATACGGATATGTTATACGGGTTATTGTGTTCTACTGTCTATTATGCTGGTATTAGCGCGTGCGATTGGTGAGTCAGTTTTTCGTTATATTAATTTTCTGTATATAAAAAAATTTTTTAAATTATTTTTACATAATTTTTATTATTTCCAGGCAATATAAATCTTTTTCTTCTTTTCTTATATCCTGGTAAATTGAAAAGCACCAAAATTAATGGCCAAAACATATTTTTTATATTTTTCATATACTAACGTATTGTATAAATAGTTAGTAGATATGATAGTTCTTGCATTCTAAAAACCGCATTTCCAATTGTTATTATTTTTTTTATCATTATTTATCTTTGAAAAAATATAAAACATTATTTTAGTTTTAATAGAATTCTGCTGCTGAGTGTAGGATTATGGTCTTATCAACAATCAAAATTCATTCCACTTCGGTTTATTTTTCTTCTTAGTATTTTTGCATCCGCTATCTTGGCCGAAGTAAGATATTATTATTATTATATTTAATTATTCTTTTTATTATAAGTGATATGTAATTACATAATTAGATATACATATATATTCATAAAATAATTTACATTTTAATTAAAATATTGTATCAAATATTAAACGTTCTTTGTTTACAAATTTTCTTTCTGTTAGTATGTGTGAATAAAAAAATATCTATAATAATGTAAATCAACAAAAAAAGAAAATAAAAATAAAATAATTTTGATTGAGTTAATTTTACGTTGGTTTAATTAACTTTACTATTTTTTATTGCTTATTTGTGGTATACATCTTAACAAACTAGACAGCGTATCTAAATAACTAATTTATTGTTAATAATAACTTTAAATTTTTTATCTTTTTGATAATACGTTTGATATAGATATTGAAAAGTTTTGAAAGTGTACCATACATAATATATTTCAGAACAAGAATAAAATTATTCACTTTTTAAGTAGCGATGATTTCTAGCATATTTACACCTGCAGAATATTTTTTAGAGAGCCGAATACATCACACGAGTGTCCGTTAACGAATGAAGATGTAATTCCCGAAAGAATGGATAGCGCATGTGCGACTTTTATGCAGATGGTTCGCTCATAAATATTTAATTTTACGGAAAAAAAACAGCCGTTAAATTACTTTCCGTATAAATAAATTTCTCAAGAGCATTTGCTTTACTAAAAAATTTATTAAATTACATTTGTTCGACCCCATGGTGGTGTTTTGTACCATATTACTGAATTAAGGAATTTACGCTGAAAATATATATTAGAGAAAAGAGAATTTATGGAATACCTAATCGATGGGGTAAAGTAGAGTTTTATGGATACTTACATTGTCACTCATATTTTGGACATCGGAAAGAAATGATCCATCTTGAGGCACAGTTCTTTAGTTTCAATAAGATTCTTCTACTCGCTGTTGGCTTATGGCCTTATCAGCAGTCAAAATTAACTCGACTTCAATTCATATTTCTTTCCATTATATTAATAACGGCTACAATATTTCAGGTGGGCAATATATGTATTTTATACTATATTTTTAATTATTATACAGCAATTTTTTACAGAAATATATGTGTATATATATACATATATACTATACACTCAGACAATACGCATGTCTTAAAGACATCTGAAAGATGTTTAAAAAACAGCATTTTTCGGATATCATGAAGACATGCTTGTTGTCTGGATATGTATGTATATGTAAAATATAAATGTATGTAAAAAAAATAAGATTAAAATAAAAAAAAAACTGGTAAGAACAAGATTGCGTCGAACCAAAAGCTACATCTTTGTTCTAATTACTGTACAAGTTTCAAATCGCTAGCTTTCTCACGTGTAGTTCTACAATTATTTATAGAAATTCATGTTTGATGATGCATTATGAAAATGAAAAGATGCATGAAAAGTAATGCACATCTCTTGCCTCGATGCAATCTTGTTTTTGCAAAATTATCAATCCTTAAAAAAAAATTTATTCTCATTACTTTTCTGATACATCTCGTACATCATTTCATTTATCATACAATTTGATTATTATTAATTAATATAATAAAATTTGTTTGTAAATATTTAAAACTTTCAAGGCTAACTTATAATAGAAATACTTACAGTTTACCACATTTGTGACTTTAAAGTTTTATTCTCCGACTCTCATTGTCGAGATTCTATCTACTGCAACTTTCTACATCATTTTCATAATAAAATACAGTTCGTTTTGTGCCAATATTAACAATGTAAGTTGATAATATGAAATGTAATGAAGTATGAATAGACTCTTACATTAAAACATATTACTTGATATACATATATAAAAATTGCATAGAAAAATTATTGGAATAATAGGTGAAAAATTTAATGATGCAACTTGAGCATATATATAACAAGTTAAAAGATAAAAACGAAATTGCTATCATAGAAAAATATGGCTACAACGCAAAACGTTATACGGTCGCACTTACGAGTAAGTATAATAATTTCAGCTTTTACAATTTGATTGCATTTTTCTTTAAACTTTTAAGTTTTCTTCTCCGATCCTCATTGCACAGATTTTTTAACTACTGCAATTATCTACACCACTTTTATGATAAAATACAGTTCGTTTTGTGTCAATACTAATAATGTAAGTTGATAATATACGAAGTAACAAAAACGAATAAAATCTTACATCAAAATATATTTCTTGGTATATACCAAACTAGCATAGAAAAATATTGGAATAATAAGTGAAAAATTTACTGTCGCAACTTGAGCATATATGTAACGAGTTAAACGATAAAAACACGAAATTGCTATCATAGAAAAATATGAGAGTATACGTAAAGTACAAAACGTACGTAAGCATACGTGTACGTAAAGTTTGAAAATCTTAATAAAAAATCGAATCTAATTATCAATTATATAAAAAGAATATAATAGATAATATTAAAAATGTTCTTAAATTTCTTAATGTCCGTGCGAAATATGTAAATGCCATTCTGAAATTATATAAAAAAATGATAAATTATAATATAATAAATTATAAAAAAAGTGATGTAAAAAACCTTCTTTTAATGCTTTTCAGCATTTGCCGTTTGCGGTATGTTTCTCATCACAATTAGCCAATTTGGGCCAAAAATTTTCGATTTTGCCTTATCAACAAATAACTCTCGATCATATCGTAGTATGCCAATCATGACGGAATATTTTGTCAATCAAGAACGATATTATTTTTTAATTCTGCTGCATATGTATATAGCATTTTCCATAGGGGCAATGGCAATGCTAGCAGTAGGAACAATGCTTATTACATTTCTCCAACATATCTGTGGAATGTTTACAATTTCTTGGTACATATTGAATACAAGGAAAGCAACAAAGATTCCAACAATTCAATAAATATATTATTTGCAGTTATCGTATTGAACGCGCAGTAAAATTTAGTATGCTTAAAAATAACCTAAATAAGAAGAGTTTAATATCTAAGGGCATAATTTGTGCTGTAGAAATTCATCGGCAAGCTATGAAGTTAGTATTTATCTAGTTTATTATGTATATATATAATATGTGTAATAATATGTTCTCATTTTTAAAGATTATCCAAAAATTTTATGTCAAAGTTTGATCCATGGTTCTTTTGTTTAATATTATTTGGAGTGGCTTCCTTAAGTCTTAATTTGTTTCGAGTAAGTTTCTGATTTTCTAAAAAATATTTCAAATTATATCTAGCTTTAGAACAGCTCCCTCACAATTTTATATAATTCTTAAAAAAAATTTTTATGAATATTTCTGTATGGTTAGTATTTTTGATGAGTTTATATTATTATATTTTTTAAATAATATTATAGAATTATATAAGATATAAGATATGCAGATATGTGATTACCTTTATAAAATTCTTTCTTTAGATTACTTACATTATGTCATTTGAAAACGATGTCACGGCATTTTCTTTACCCTTGATGTTTATATTAGCCAGTATTTTGTACATGTTTTTGGCTAATAGCATTGGACAAGATATTATAGATCACAATGATCACATATTTTTTACTGCGTAAGAGATTAATACAATATTACGAAAATGCGTTAATAGATTCTTATAGCAACAGTAAAGGCTAATGTTTCATGTTTAAAATAAACAGTGCTTGCTAAACGTTATTTATAAAGATTCTTGTTTTTTTTTTAATTATTAATTCTTTATCTGCATGATTACTAGATACAATGTTCCGTGGTTTTTAGCTCCTTTGCATATACAAAAAATGATACTGTTCCTGTTACAACAAGCAGCCGAAGATTTTTCTTTGACTGTCGGTGGACTATTTTCCGCATCTTTAGAATGTTTCGCTACGGTAAAAAAATATATTATGTATTAAATTTTGTATTTAAAGACATGTATAAACACAATAACATATGATATTTTTCTCTTTGTAGTTGATAAAAGCTTCAGTATCTTACTTTACTGTCATATATTCTATGCAGTGATGAGGAAAAGGTCGATCAAATAAAACCGCAGTTTGAATTAAAAAATATAAATATGTATAGACAAGTTGTAGACCGATTATCAACAGATTGGAAGTTGAGATATTTTATTTGTAAGATAAAACTAATTTTTGGAACATGTATTGTTTTATTCCAAAAAAATCGTAGTAACGGAATTATTCAATAAAAAAAAAAATGCTTTAAATATCTACAACACATCAAAACTAATTATATTTACAAGTATTTTTATATAGAAATAAAATATAGATTTAATTAATATAACATTGTGATATTTGTAATACACATTATCTTCAAATAATTAATTTATTTTTAATGTTGACATTATCGAATACAGCTATTTTGATTAGTGACGTATGTGTAAAGAATTATGAAAATATACTGTGCAAAAAAATTTCGATTAGAAAATGTCTTACCTAATCTGTTTTAACTAATAACAATTTGATAATTATTACACACAGGGGACTTTACTTGTATACGGATATGTTATACGGGTTATTGTGTTCTACTGTCTATTATGCTGGTATTAGCGCGTGCGATTGGTGAGTCAGTTTTTCGTTATATTAATTTTCTGTATATAAAAAAATTTTTAAAATTATTTTTACATAATTTTTATTATTTCCAAACAATATAAATCTTTTTCTTCTTTTCTTATATCCTGGTGAATTGAAAAGCACCAAAATTAATGGCCGAAACATATTTTTTATATTTTTCATATACTAACGTATTGTATAAATAGTTAGTAGATATGATAGTTCTTGCATTCTAAAAACCGCATTTCCAATTGTTATTATTTTTTTTATCATTATTTATCTTTGAAAAAATATAAAACATTATTTTAGTTTTAATAGAATTCTGCTGCTGAGTGTAGGATTATGGTCTTATCAACAATCAAAATTCATTCTACTTCGGTTTATTTTTCTTCTTAGTATTTTTGCATCCGCTATCTTGGCCGAAGTAAGATATTATTATTATTATATTTAATTATTCTTTTTATTATAAGTGATATGTAATTACATAATTAGATATACATATACATATATTCATAAAATAATTTACATTTTAATTAAAATATTGTATCAAATATTAAATATTAAATATTATTAAACGTTCATTGTTTACAAATTTTCTTTCTGTTAGTATGTGTGAATGAAAAAATATCTATAATAATGTAAATCAACAAAAAAAGAAAATAAAAATAAAATAATTTTGATTGAGTTAATTTTACGTTGGTTTAATTAACTTTACTATTTTTTATTGCTTATTTGTGGTATACATCTTAACAAACTAGACAACATATCTAAATAACTAATTTATTGTTAATGATAACTTTAAATTTTTTATCTTTTTGATAATATGTTTGATATAGATATTGAAAAGTTTTGAGAGTGTACCATACATAATATATTTCTGAACAAGAATAAAATTATTCACTTTTTAAATAGCGATGACTTCTAGCATATTTACACCTGCAGAGTATTTTTTAGAGAGCCGAATACATCACACGAGTGTCCGTTAACGAATGAAGATGTAATTCCCGAAAGAATGGATAGCGCATGTGCGACTTTTGTGCAGATGGTTCGCTCATAAATATTTAATTTTACGGAAAAAAGACAGCTGTTAAATTACTTTCCGTATAAATAAATTTCTCAAGAGCATTTGCTTTACTGAAAAATTTATTAAATTACATTTGTTTCGCCTTCACGATGGTGTTTTGTATCGTGTTACTGAATTAAGGAATTTACACTGAAAAATATATACTAGAAAAAAGAGAATTTATGGAATACCTAATCGATCGATAGGGTAAAGGAGCAAGTAGACTCTTATAGATACTTTCATTGTCACTCATATTTTGGATATCGAATAGAAATGATCGATCTTAAGACACAGTATTTTAGTTACAATAAGATTCTTCTACTCGCTGTTGGCTTATGGCCTTATCAGCAGTCAAAATTAACTCGACTTCAATTCATATTTCTTTCCATTATATTAATAACGGCTACAATATTTCAGGTGGGCAATATATGTATTTTATACTATATTTTTAATTATTATACAGCAATTTTTTACTGAAATATATGTGTATATATATACATATATACTATACACTCAGACAATACGCATGTCTTAAAAACATCTGCAAGATGTTTAAAAAACAGCATTTTTCGGATATCATGAAGACATGCTTGTTGTCTGGGTATGTATGTATATGTAAAATATAAATGTATGTAAAAAAGTAGTAAGATTAAATTAAAAAAAAAAAAAAAAAAACTGGTAAGAACAAGATTGCGTCGAACCAAAAGCTACATCTTTGTTCTAATTACTGTACAAGTTTCAAATTGCTAGCTTTCTCACGTGTAGTTCTACAATTATTTATAGAAATTCATGTTTGATGATGCATTATGAAAATGAAAAGATGCATGAAAAGTAATGCACATCTCTTGCCTCGATGCAATCTTGTTTTTGCAAAATTATCAATCCTTAAAAAAAATTTATTCTCATTACTTTTCTGATACATCTCGTATATCATTCCATTAATCATACAATTTGATTATTATTAATTAATATAGTATAATTTGTTTGTAAATATTTAAAACTATCAAACGCAAATTTATGATGGAAATATTTACAGTTTACCACATTTGTGACTTTAAAGTTTTATTCTTCGACTCTCATTGTCGAGATTCTATCTACTGCAATTTCCTACATCACTTTCATGATAAAATACAGTTCGTTTTGTGTTAATATTGACAATGTAAGTTGATAATATATAAAATAACGAAGTACGAATAGAATCTTACATCAAAACATATTTTTAATATATATAAAAATAGCATAGAAAAATATTGGAATAATAGGTAAAAAATTTAATGATGCAACTTGAGCATATATATAACAAGTTAAAAGATAAAAACGAAATTGCTATCATAGAAAAATATGGCTACAACGCAAAACGTCATACGATTGCACTTACGAGTAAGTTAATAATTTCAGATTTTGCAAATTGATTGTATTTTTTTTAAACTTTAAAGTTTTCTTCTCCGATCCTCATCACCTAGATTCTATTTACTGCAATTTTCTACACCACTATTATGATAACATACAATTTGCTTTTCGTTAATATTGGCAATGTAAGTTGATGATATGCAAAGTAACAAAGTATGAATAAAATCTTACATTGAAACACATTTCTTGATATATACAAAAATAGCATAGAAAAATATTGAAATAATAAATGAAAAACTTACTGATGCAACTTGTAAATTATATGTGCATATACACGGAGAAAATTTTATATCAAAAATTACTATGCACGACATTAACCGCGGATCATGAAGCCGCGGACCGAAAATTTTTACTATGTTCCACATGTGAAGAACATAGTAAAAGTTTTTATAATTCCTTCATAGTCCGCGGCTACTACCGTACATAGTAATTTCTGGTATAAAATTTTCTCCGTGTATGTAAAAAGTTAAAAGATAAAAGCACAAAATTGCTATCATAGAAAAATAAGGTGTACGTAAAGTACGTAACATACGTACACGTAGTTTGAAAATCTTGGTAAAAAACGAATCTAATTATCAACTGTATAAGTCAAAATAGATTATATTAAAAACACTACTAAATTTCTTAATGTTCGTGTGAGATATGTAAATACCATTCTAAAATATTATGTAAAAAAATTATAAAAATTATAAAAACAAATTATAAAAAAGAAATGTACAATATCTTTTTTTAACGCTGTTCAGCATTTGCCATTTGCGGCATGCTTATCGTAATCATTGTCCAATTTTGGTCAACAATTTTCATTGTTGCTTTATCAACAAATGAGTCTCGATTACATCGTATGCCAATCATGACGGAATATTTTGTCAATCAAGAACGATATTATGTTTTAATTCTGCTACATATGTATGTAGCATTTTTCATAGGGGCGATGGCAATGCTAGCAACAGGAACAATGCTTCTTACGTTTTTTCAACATATCTGTGGAATGTTTACACTTTCTTGGTATATATTGAATACAAAGACAGCAACAAAAATTCTAATAATTCAATAAATATATTGTATATTTATAGTTATCGTATTGAACGCGCAGTAAAATTTCATGTGTTCAAAAATAACCTAAATATGGAGAGTTTAATATCTAAAGGCATAATTTGTGCCGTGGATATTCATCAGCAAGCTATGAAGTTAGTATTTATCTAGTCCATTATGCATATAATATGTACAGTATTATATTTTCGTTTTTATAGATTTACCAACAATTTAATGCTTGGATTTGATCGATGGTATTTTTGTTTAGTAATATTTGGAGTGGCTGCCTTAAGTTTTAATTTGCTTCGAGTAAGTTTCCGATTTCAATTTTTAGGTCTATTTTTAAAGAAGATTTTTGGTTAATCAAATTACATTGTGTGTGTGTGTGTGTGTGTGTGTGTGTGTGTGTGTGTGTGTGTGTGCGTGCGTGCGTGCGTGCGTGCGTGTGTGTAAGTCACTTCAAATTTTCGTGAGTTGACAAAATTACTTAAGAAGTATAATAAGAATTACCATTCAGGCGCCGATGTGTGTATTATAAACTTCTAAAATTGCTTGTATAAAAAAGCATTTTATATATAACGCTGGCGTTAATTTACTTATGCTCGCCATATCTACCAAAAAAATGTTTCAAATTATACATAGTTTTAGAAGGGAGCTCATATAGAGTAGTTGTATATAATTCTAAAAAAAAATTTTTATGAATATATCTGTAAAATTAGTATTTTTGTTGAGTTTATATTATTATATTTTTTAATTAATGTTATAAGATATGCAGATTTGTAATTATCTATATAAGATTCTTTCTTTAGGTTACTTACATTATATCATTGGAAAACGATGTCACAGCAGTTTTATTACCTCTTTTTTTTGCATCAGTCAGTATCATGTACATGTTTATAGCTAATAGTACTGGACAAGATATTATAGATCACAATCATTGCATATTTTTTACAACGTAAGAGATTAATACAATATTATAAAAATGCGTTAACAGATTCTCAGAGTAACAGTAAAGACTAATGTTTCATGTTTAAAATAGACTTGTCAAATGTTATTTATAAAGTTTCTCGTTTTTGTTTTAATTACTGATTCCTTATTTATACAATTATTAGATACAATGTTCCGTGGTACTCAGCTCCTTTGCATATACAGAGAATGATACTATTTCTGTTACAACAAGCAACCAAAGAATTTTATTTGACTGTTGGTGGACTATTTAACGCATCTTTAGAATGTTTCGCTACGGTAAGAAAATATATTAAGTATTAAAATGTATTTAACAATATATATAAACACAATGACAATTTATATTTTTCTCTTTGTAGTTGGTAAAAGCATCGGTATCTTACTTTACTGTCATATATTCTATGCGGTAATGAGAAAAAAGTCGATCAAATAAAAACGTAGTTTGAATGAAAAAATATAAATATATCTTGTAGACATATATTTTATTTGTAGAGAAAAAAGTTTAATTTTTGCAACATGTATTGTTTCATTCTAAAAAATCATGGCAACAGAATTATTCAATTAAAGAAATAAATGCTTCAAACATCCTTAACGCATCAAAACTAATTATATTTACAAGTATTTTTATATAGAAATAAAATATAGATTTAATTAATATAACATTGTAATGTTTGTAATACACATTATTTTCAAATAATAAATTTATTTTCAATGTTGATATTATCGAATACAGCTATTTTGATTAGTATGTGTAAAGAATTATGAAAATATACTATGCAAAAGAATTTTGATTAGAAAATGTCTTACCTAATCTGTTTTAACAAATAATAATTTGATAATTATTACATACAAGGGAGTCTTTACTTGTATACAGATATGTTATACGGGTTACTGTGTTCTACTGCTTATTATGCTGGATGGTACTAGCGGGTGCGATTGGTGAGTCAGTTTTTCGTTATATTAATTTTCTGTATTTTTAAAACATTTTTTGATTATTTTAAAATAAGTTTTAATATTTCCATGCAATGTAAATCTTTTTCTTCTTTTCTTATATCCTTATAAATTGATAAGCACTAAAATTGATGGCTAAAACATATTTTTTATATTTTTCATATATTAACGTATATAAATAGTTAGTAAATATGATAGTTCTTGCATTCTAAAAACTGCACTTTTAATTTTTGCTGTTTTTTTTATTGCTTTACACAACCATAATATTGTTGTTTTATGTGTACACAATCATAATATTTGTGAATAAAAGAAAGACTAAAACGTAGATGTCTTTTTATTATCAATTAATATAGTATAGAAATGTTTCGATAAAATTTTGGATTGTAAGAATTGTAATCGATAAGATGATCATTTATAATATATTGCAGGGACTTGGCGCAACGTGATTCGACCGATCCTACTAGATTGAGAAAGGTTTGATATTAGGACCGAACGTTTCTACATATATTGTATTAATTGATAATAAAAAATTTTTTTTCAACCTGACATTTGTGCTTTGGTTCTTATAACCTTTATTTTGTTAATTGTTTTATCGTCACAGAATCATACATCACTTATAATATTTATACTTTAGATTTTTCAGATTATATCGTCTGAAAAAGAAAGAATGGACTTTTTAATCACATGGAATTTGTAGCTGTCTGCGTAATATACATGTTCACAGCCAGTTATTGTTTGGGCAAGATCTTATAGATCGTAATAATCATGTATTTGCTACAGCGTAAGAGATTTTTTGTGAACTGCAATTATATAATGCATTGTTTCATAAATTTTTATGTTCGAAAAGAAGGCGAAGGTCTTAAATGTAAAATATAATTGATGAAAATTATTTGTAAATCTACTAGTGTTTGTCAAACCACAGATGTATTATCCGTACAATATTGTAGGTATAATGTTCGATGGCATGTAACTCCGTTATATGTACAGAAAATGATACTCTTTTTATTGCAAAGAAGCACCAAAGATTTTACTTTCGGAGTTGGTGCGCTATTTATCGGGTCGTTAGAATACTCTTCGCCACGGTAAAAAATATTTTTTAATAGTGTATATATACAAGATGATTGTATAAATTGTTTCTAAAAAATATTTATAATTACAGCTGATGGAGGCCTCGATATCTTACTTTACTGTCATATGTTCTACATGCTAATGAAATAAAAATGAATTATATGATAACATAGTGAGATAGAAAACGCATTTCATGTGCAAAAGTAAAAATGTTTATTCTTTAGCATATATTACTGTTATTGTATATGTATTTTACTGTTATTATTATTTTACTGTTATTATTGAATTAAATAAATTAATATGTTAAATTTTTGCCATGGTTTAAAAAACCTGAACATTTTCAAATTATTACTTAAATATAAATAATTTTTTAATTTAATTAACTTTGTTTTAAATAAACACAAGACGTAACTTTACTGTTACGTTTTTCATTGCTTATTCGTGATATACAGGATGTTTCAGAATGATCACGACAACACTTGTGAGCGAATAGAGCTCAATAAGCTGAACAGAAAAGTCCTTTAGCGTTTTGCAATTTTCGCAATAAATTATTACATTATGGAGAAGTTAATTTAAAAAGATTGGCGAATAAACGTTTGAGTGTCGCACGGAAACGAAAAGTTTGGTTGGTCGGTGAAAACAAATAACACGCCAGCAACGAACAGGCAGAAGTTTTACTTTTCGTTGCTGTACGACACTTACCGCTGACCTGTCTAAGCACACGTTTAAAGCATACATCTCACAATCTAGCCAAATGCGAAATGCACGATTCACCAATCCTGTTTAATTGCAAAACAAATTGCAAAACAATAAAGAACTTTTCTGTTCTGTTTATTTTTCTCTACCAGTTCACGAGCATTGTCGTGGTTATTCAGAAATACTCTGTATATTTTAATACATTAGATATTAAAATAATAATAATTAAAATAGTTAATTTATCATTAATTTTAATGTCATTAAATTTTTTTATTTTATGTATGTGTTTAAAAACTATAAAAAAATATTACGCAAAATTTTATTTCTGTTCGAAAATAATATTTCACTTACCTTTTAAGTAGCGATGACTTGTCATCTGGCAAATTTAGACCTGCAGACTATTCCTTCAGAAAGTCTCGGGAGAGAGAATATGTCACTCGAATACGCACGCCACAAATAAGGTTGAAATTCTGAAAAAAAAAAAACGTAAAGCGCTTGCGTAAATTTTGCGGAAATAATTCGCTCATAAATGTTTTATTTTACAGCAAAAACACATGCGTTATTTCTTTTGCACCTCAATTTCCTAAAAACATATAATAATTCACTGGGAAATTTGTTAAACTACATTTGTGTTCATCTCACAGTGGCATCGCATTATATTTTTCACACGATTACGGAATTTGCGCGAGAAGAAAAAATTCTAATCGATCCAAGTACCTACATATCGAATTACGAAATTTGTTAAATTGTGTATGGCTCGATCTTATAGTAATATTTTATGCCGCTATACTCAATCGTGCATTATATTCAATTAGGGAATTTGTGTAAAAAATACTGCAAGAGAAAAGTTATGGAATATTTCTAATCGGTGGCATAGAAGAAGGGTCAGAGCGCACTTGCGTATTTCAGCGTGGCCATACGTATTTTAGACCTCACCGAGAAATGATCTATATAACGGAACAATATTATGGTTTAAATAGAACTCTTCTGCTTATTATAGGATTGTGGCCTTATCAACAATCAAACCTCGTTCGACTTCAGTTTATTTTCTTCTCTGGTATTCTGATCACCGCTGCCTTGTTCCAAGTAAGACATAGTACTATTATATAGAATTTTATATTTAAATTATGTAACAAATAACTACATATTTATGATAATATTTTGCAATCATATAAGTTTTTTCGTACAATTATTATACCTATACGAAAAAATCTTTAGTAATTTACAATTTATACTTCAGAGTTATTAATTATTAAATAATAAAATTTTTAACGCAATTATTTTAATAAAGTTATTATTGATTGTAGTTTAGCATATTTATTACTTCAAGATGTACTCCCGACCTGCTCATCAAAGTTCTCTCTCTTGCATTTTTTTTAATAGTCTTTATGATAAATTATATATCGTTCAGTGTTAATATTGAGAATGTAAGTTAATAGCTCTTATGGAATTTATTCAATATACATATATACACACATATATATAAGAATTTTAAATATAAAGATTTTATTATTATAGAATGTCTGAATATAAATGTATTCAGAGGTAATCAAATTAAGTTATCATATAATCTAATCATAAGTTATTATCACAAGATTCTATACTTCAATTTTTACCTAATGGCAAATGTTTTCAATGAAAATAGAAACTGTTGACTGTACAAAGCTAAGTCGTAATGTGATGACACAATCACCAGATAAATAGTATTAAGTCACATTAAAATCATATTCCGTAATCACACAACTTTATTTTCTGAAACATCAAAGTTTGATATCCCTGTAAACAGAGTACAAAAAAATCTGCAAAAACATTACAAGTATTTTACTGAAAGCATATCAAAAGGGAAAAATCTCTTTAGATTCTTTTCCTAAAAAATTATATTCATGTAACTTAATATAGTATACCTCTGAAGTGCTCATATATATTCAGATATCTGTTATATATTTAAACCTGTATAATAACAAAATTTTTATACTTAAAATTTTTTAAATATAAAAATAAGAAATTTTTGAATTCATGTAGATGAAAGATTTGTTAACGCAACTTCAATATATATGTAATGAATTGGAAGATGAAAATGAACATGCTATCATAAGAAAGTATAGTTATATTGCAAAATGTTACACAGTTGGATTCACAAGTAAGATATTTTTACATTTGTGCATACATTTCACACTTCCTATTTTACACAAAAGCTATTAAAACTTATGATAGATTGAATCTGAAGCAGTTTACTATATATTCGTACATATAATACACATACACACATTTACAGTATGCTTAAAAACGAAATTTAACGGGATTAATATTTTTTAATTTTTTGTATATGTAAAATTTTATGTTTTTATTTAAAGCAATTGATTATAGTAATATGCTTCAAAAAAGCAAATTTTAGATAAAAAGAAATACTATTACTAGAATCTGATATACCAATATATATGCTTAATGTAATATTTTTTATAATTAATTGCATGAAATACAAGTTTAATACAATGTTTGTTTATTTATGTATTTTTTTTATAGTAGAAAATTAATACATATTGTTCTTTAAAAAGAACTGTCACAGAATTTATTATTATTTTTTTTTTTAGTCACAGAAAATGTGAAATTGTTTTGTGAAACTGTGAGGTCCAGTCAGCTAAAAATTACGACGTACATATATGAATATTACATAATGGAATAGGAGAGATTATAGATAAAATTTAAAAAAAATATACTATTTTTTTCCCACTTTGATCACTATATACCTATATATTGTATTATATAACGTAAATCAATTTCAAAACATTATAAAGTAAAAATTTAAATATATTCTTTCTAATTTTTTTAGTGATTTGTGTTTCCTGCATCATTTTCCATTTAATTGTTCAAAATTGGCGGAACATCGTTTGTATTGTCTTACCGTTCAACGAATCTCGATACCATTATATTATGACGGAATATTTTAGCAATCAAAAACGATATTATTTTTTAATGCTGCATACGTACGCAGCACTTTCTATAGGAGCGATGGCAATGTTAGCAACAGGAGCAATGCTTAATACGTTTCTTCAACATATCTGTGGAATGTTTACAATTTCTTGGTACATATTGAATATAGAGACAGCAACAAAGATTCTAATAATTCAATAAATATAGGTATTATTTACAGTTATCGTATTGAACGCGCAGTAAAATTTAATGTGCTCAAAAATAACCTGAATAAAGAGAGTGTAATGTCTAAGGGCCTAATTTATGCTATAGATATTCATCGGCAAGCTATGAAGTTAGTATTTATCTTTATTATGTATACATATAATATGTGTCGTAATATATTCTTATTTTTAAAGATTATCCACAAATTTAATGTCTGGGTTTGATCCATGGTTCTTTGGTTTAATATTATTTGGAGTGGCTTCCTTAAGTCTTAATTTGCTTCGAGTAAGTTTCCGATTTTTAGGTCTATTTTTAAACAAGTATTTTATTTTTATTAATATATATATATTGTATATATATTTGTACAAACAACTTTAAAAGTGCATTTTAAAATGCATTTTATATATAACACTGGCATTAATTTACCTATGCTCGCCATATCTACCTAAAAATATTTCAAATCAGTATATAGTTTTAGAAGAGCCCCCTTACAGTTTTATATAATTTTAAAAGAAAGTTTATATTATTATATTTTTTAATTAATATTATAGAATTATAAAATATGCAGATATGTGATTATTTCCATAAACTCTTTTTTTAGATTTCTTAGATTGTATCATTCGAAAACGACGTCGCGTAGTTTCATTACTTCTTACATTTGTATTAATCAGTATCTTGTACATGTTCTTAGCTAATAACATTGGACAAGATATTATAAATTACAATCATCGTGTATTTTTTACTATGTAAGAGATTAATAAAGAACAGCATTACGAAGATACGTTAACAGATTCTTAGAGTGTCAAGTAAAGGTTAATGCTTCATGTTTAAAATAGACATAGAATGTTTGCTAAACGTTATTTAAAAAATTTTTTGTTTTTTTAAGTTACTGATTCTTTATCTACACAATTACCAGATATAATGTTCCGTGGTACTTAGTTCCTTTGCATACAGAAAATGATACTGTTTCGATTTCTGTTACGATAAGCAGTCAAAGATTTTTCTTTGATTGTCGGCGGACTTGTCGGTCCGCATCTTTAGAATGTTTTGCTACGGTAAAAAAATATATTATGTATTAAATTTTTGTATTTAAAGATGTATATAAACACAATAACAATTGATATTTTTCTCTTTGCAGTTGATAAAAGCTTTAGTATCTTACTTTACTGTAATATATTCTATGCCGTGATAAGAAAAAGATCAAATAAAACGCAATTTGAATTAAAAATTCTAGACACATATAGCCATATTTTATTTGTAGAATAAAAAGCCCAATTTTTGGAACATGTATTTTGTTCTAAAAGAAATCGTAGCAACGGAATTATTTGATCAAAGAAATGAATGCTTCAAATATCTATAACGCATCAAACTAATTATTTTTTCAAGTATTTGTATGTAGAAATAAAATATAGATTTAATTACTATAACATTGCGATATTTGTAATACACATTATCTTCGAATAATTAATTTATTTTTAATGTTGATATTATTGAATACAGCTATTCAAATATCTTATTTTTAATAATATATATGCTATTTCGAAATTCCGCATATCGGCAAAATTATTCGATAAGTATAATGAAAATATGAGCAACAAATCGACGATGATGATACAAGCTTCTAACATATTGTGTTTGTAAAAAATGCATTTTATTTATAACACTGGAATTATTTTTTCAATGCTCATCATATGTACTAAACATGTTTCTAATTCATGCAGTTCTTAACGCAGTTCTCGCAATTTTACTAAAAAATAGCTTTTTATAAGTATTTCTGTTCAAAAAAGTACATGTATAACACTGGCGTTATTTTATCGACACTCGCTATATCAAAACATATTGTTAATTTATTAATAGTAATTTTTTATACAATTCTTACATTTATGCTAAAAAAAAGATTTTTATGAATACTTCTGTAATGTAATTAGTATTTTTGTTGTATTTGTATTATTATTATTGTATTGTGTATTATTATTATTATTTTCCTTTTTAATTTATGTTATATAACTATACAGACCTGTAATATCTTCATAAAACTCGTTTTTTTTTAGATTTTTCTGATTGTGTCATCGGAAAATGATTTCACGACAATTTCATTACCTTTTATATTTGTGACAATCAGTACCTTGTACATGTTTTTATCTAATAGTATAGGACAAGACATTATGGATCACAATTATCATGTATTCCTTACTGTGTAAGAAATCTTACATAATACAGTATTATGAACATTTGTAAAAATTTTATAATAAAAGTAAAAATTAACATTTGTTGTGTGAAAGACAGCACCTATTAAAAATTATTTATTTTTATTTCATTCAGATTATTGATTCTTTATCTATATAATTTTCTAGATACAATGTGCCGTGGTATTTAGCTCCGTTGCCTGTACAGAAAATGATACTATTTCTGTTACAAAAAACAGCTAAAGATTTTGCCTTGACTGTCGGTGGACTATTTTTTGCATCTTTCGAATGTTTTGCTTCGGTAAGAAAATATAGAGTATATGATGTATTTAAGAAACATATTAAACATAAATACAATAACAAAAAAGACATTTTTGCAGTTGGTAAAAACTTCGGTATCATATTTTACTGTTGTACATTCCATGCGATGATGAGATAAAATAAAATATACAAATATTAACGTAGTTTAAAAAATGTGTGTAAATAAGAAAAATAAATAAGCATTCTACACATTTTCTTTGAAAAATAAAATCCAATTTTTACAGCGTGTACTATTTTACTCCAAAAAGCGAAAATATGTATATAAATCTGCATGTAGAATTATTAAATTAAAAAGTAGATGCATCAAATCTTTACTACGTATCTAGTTATTTTTGTATGTTTCTTTTCAAATCTAAATAATGATATAGATTTGATTACATTGCAATATTTACGATATATATTGTACATACTTATTGTTAAATTACTTTTAAGTAAGTGATCTTAATATAAGTATATTTGTTGTTTTATTTATGTTGTTATATTTGTTTTTAAAAAGTAACTATATGTTAAAAAATTTTGATCGTGTTGTATGTCATACTATTTCTACTTAAAAATGATGCTACTTATTTTTGAAGAATGATAGTTTGACAGTTGACATGCTACATTTGAAACTGAAGAATTTTCTTTTCGAAGACTGTACGTATTTTAAGTCCGCGCACATTAGAACAAAGTTGCGACGTCGAGAAGAGCGGTGTCTGACTGCTTCTATGAAAAGTTTTATTTAAATGTTTTTTTGTCTCTTTTTTTTTTCATGCGAAAAAGACATCTGTTAAATTTTATTCGTCGACAAATAGATTGCTAAAATGTACACATCTTACTATTACGAAAATTTGTAAAATTTGTTTCGATAATATTCCGGTAATATTTTATGCTATACTCAATTGTGCATTATGCTCAATTACGGAATTTGCACTGAAACAGATACTAAAGGAGGGAAGGTATAGAATATCGATCGGTGAGGAAAAAAGGGTGCAAGCACACTTGTTGATTTCGTAGTAGTCATGTATGTTTCTTGCCTCGTAGAAATGGTCTGTGTCGTGAAACAATATTTTAATTTTAATAGAATTCTTCTGCTCGCTTTAGGGTTATGGCCCTATCAACATTCAAAGTATGCTCGATATCGTTTCATCTTTTTCTTAAGTATTATAACGACCGCTATCTTGTTTCAGGTAAGGAAATATTTTTACTGTACATTACTCTATAATAATTATAAGTATATTTTTGAAAAATAATTCTTATTAATTAATTATGTTTTAATTGTATCTTATTAATTATATATAATTGTATAATTATAATTATGAAAGTTGTTTTGTTTTCTTATTTATATATATCTAATAAAGATATATATATATATTATAATTCAAAATATATGATTTAATTGCTAATTACATAAAGAAATTTTAATTAGGAAACTTTAAACAAATGTTTGCTTTTGTAGTATACGACATTATTAACTTCAAAATGTACTCTTGATTTAATTATCGAAATTCTCTCTATCTCACTTTATTTTATTACCATTGCGATGATATACATCACGTTTAACGGTAATGTCGAAGATGTAAGTTTACAATTAATAGTAGATGTACGCACACACACACATGCAAATATACATATAATAATATATTACATTCAAACTGTTTTAAATTAAAAAATTTTTAAATTAAAGTTTTTTTTTCAATTTACAAAAATAATAAATTTTTGAATTATAGATAAAGGATTTACTAATTCAACTTCAACATGTATACAACCAATTAAAAGATAAAAATGAATATACTATTGTAGAAAAGTATAATCACTATGCAAAGTGTTACACGGTTATTCTCATATGTAAGATAATGCTTCTTGATTTTTATAGATTATAAAAATCGAATAGTATGAGAGATCTCACACGCTATATAATTTATTTACACAATATATAATATGTCACACATATATTTTACTAATTATAAGATAAGTAGTTAAAAGCCATACAAAGCATTTCATATTACGATATAGCAAAAAATATCAATTATCAATATTAGAATTTCTTATGTATTGTATATATAAATCAATCATTTAATTACCAAATATTAAATATTAAAGTTTGTAGCAGATATGTATGTCAATGTATGTGTGGTGCTCGCGCGCACGCGCGCGGCCGTGTCGTATAACGTAAAACAATTGTGAAACGTTGTGAAAATAAAATTTATATCTTTTCTTTTAAACTTTTAGCAATAGGAATTGGTGCTGCATCTATTTTTATCGCTGCTCAATATTCGTCGAGTATCCTCGACGTTCTTTCACCGATAAATGAATCTCGATCACGTAGTATACAGTTCAACACGGAATACTTCGTTAATCAAGAAAAATATTATTTTTTTATTCTGTTTCATATAAACGCTGCGTTTGGCCTAGGGATAATGGTACTGTTAGCGATAGGAACAATGCCCATTGCATATCTTCTTCACATTTGTGCAATGTTTAGAATTGCAAGGTAGGAAATGTACATAAAAATAGCCGCTAAGATTGAAAAAAAATTATGCTATTATTTTGAACGCTTAATGCAAGGATCATGCTAATAAATAACATGTTACTTGCAGTTATCGAATTGAACGCGCTGTGGGTGTTAATGTTGAATTATTAAAAAATAATAATCGAAAGGATGAGAGTTTTACATGCAAAGGTATAATTTGCGCTGTAGATATTCATCGGCAGGCTATAAAGTTAGTAACTACGAGACAATATACGTATAGCATGCGTGAGTAGTAATACTTTTATTTTTGTAGATTAAGCAAACATTTGGTGTCTAAAATTGACATCTTGTTATGCTGTTTAATAATGATTACAGTAATTTCCTTGAGCCTCAATCTGTTTCGTGTAAGTTTTCTATGTTGTCCTCAAATCTTTTTAACATGACAAGTATTTAATTTTTTGTAATACATGTAAATTGTTTCAAAATTATGTAGACCGATAACGTTATGCAATAATACGATAGAAATTGACAAGCCAGCGTCGTTGTTATAAAATTCCAACATTTTATAATGTTTATAAAAGATCGCGTGGCATTTATAACACTAGTGATTTTATTGAGTCTCGAATTACATTTAGAAAATAATATTGTAAATTCACGTAACTTTAGAATTTTAGAATAGTTTTTATAGTTTTATTCTAAGAGAAGGCTTTCTACTATTTATTCAACATTTAAATTCCTTAATTTTTCGTCTCTTTGAAACGAAAAGTTATCGTTTATTATCTGCAGCTTGATAATTGTAATGCATGCAGAAGAATATTCTCATAAAATTCGTGTCTCAGGCTTTTCAGGTTGTAACATCTGAAAGCGATGTCACGGAATTTCTACTTCCTTTTTTATTTGTAGCATCCAATATCTCATACATGTTTCTCGCCAACATTATGGGGCAATATATTACGGATCATAATCATCACGTATTCGTTACTGCGTAAGAGATTTTACGCGATACAATCTTATAAAAATCTTCTTTCTACAGGAAAAACTGAGCATTGACTGATCGTTTTTGCGAATTAATTGCTGATCACGTATTCCAATGTGTGCAATTTCTGTTTTCTTGACTTATTGTAATGGTTTCATCAAAGATAATCTAAATACAGGTCGAAATGTTTGTTATTAAATTGGTTACAAATATGTGATACTTTCGGCACGAACAACCAGCCTGACTCATTAGTTCTGATATATTTTAAATTTAGATTGTCGAATCAATTGAGTTACAATATTCTCAATTATTTATGCTGTTTCTTATTTTTTTCATATTATCGATTGTTTATTTGTATGGTTTTCTAGGTATAATGTTCAGTGGTACACTGCTCCTTTGCATGTACAGAAAATGATATTGTTTCTGTTACAAAAAGGAACCAAAGATTTTACTTTGAGTGTTGGTGGACTATTTGTTGCATCTATAGAGTGTTTTGCGACGGTAAAGAAACACAGAAAAGAGTATATCTAAAAAATATATTACAAATTACAAATATATTAAAAATATATATCAATGAAAAAAAGTCATCATTATCGTCTCTCTCATCTTTCATTGTAGCTGGTGAAGGCCTCGGTATCTTATTTTACTGTCATATATTCTACACGATAACGAGACATTTGACAACCATGCTAGATACGTAGTTAAAAAGTAGTCAATGCGAGAAAAGACATATTATACTTAAAAAGTAGAAAGCTGACCTTTTGATGTGCAACATCAAACAGTTAAATGTTTTGTTACCAGAAAAAAATGTCAGAAGGGATCTGAGATTAAAGTAATTCGATGCGCTGAAGTTCTTGCAATAAAAACGCATCAAAATGCAATATTTTGTTTTATTTGAGACATAAATAATAATATTTAACCTTGCACCGTGCAGTATCAAATTCACTTTTTAAAGCTCGTCATATGAACTGATATATAACGTTACATTTAAATAACTAATGTGTGTGTAGAATTAATATTTCATTTTTTAACTTTAATTCAGAACGAATTGTGTAATGACATATATGCAAAGAAATATCCTAAAAATGTATCAAATAAAGTTAGTTTTATTCGCAAAAAACATTTGTTACATGACTAGCAATAATATACGTGTATAATACATTATATTTAAACCAGTGAATTGTTTCTTTTGAAAACTAAACATCTCTTACAAATGCACACAAAAGAATGATGTATAGAAAAAAAGCAGGCGCATACCTTATGCAAATAGTTCTCTTAAGTTTTCTCTTTTTTTGTTTTATGGGAAGACAACATCTGTAAGTTAATTTAGTTAGTAAAAAAATATCTTACATATACATAACCCATAGATAAATTTGTCAAATTGCTAGTGTTTCGATCTCACGGTGGCAACTAATACCGTCTCGCATTATATTCAGTTAGAAAATGTGCATTGAAATAAATATTAAGAGGGAAACGTTATAGAATATCTAATCGATCAACGGAGAAAGGAGGGGGTGAGAGCATGTTTGTGAATTTCATCGTAGTCATACGTGTACCAGCACTCGGAAAGAGATGATCTCCATCGAGCAACATTTTAGTTTGAATAGACTTCTTCTACTCGCTGTTGGCATCTGGCCCTATCAACAATCAAAACTTGTTCGACTTCAGTCCCTTTTTTTCTCCGGTACTTTAATAACTGCTGCAGTAGTTCAGGTAAGACAATAGCTTAATAATATCACTATGTAAGCAAATATAACGTATTACAATTTATACGAATCTTTTACGAATACGCAATTAATATGTTAAAATATGTAGTAATTCTTACAATTAATAATTATTAGTTGATTAATATAAATATCATATTAACACATAATTACATTTATATGTAATGTTACGTCCTACGTCCTGAACAAACTTTTCCTTGCGCAATTTTCCAACGATCAGCCGGCAGAATTCAAAGAGAGTCTCGGTAATGGAAATTTTTCCGTTACCAATAGCAAAGCGAAGATTTAAACAGGCACGAAATCTAAAAAGTTTTAATACCGCCATATCCGAGTGAAATAAGTAATACGCACACGGTTCCGTCCCAGATAATTGATTTCACAACCTAAAAGGGAACCATTGAACGGTATTTCAGCAAAACGGAGTAAAATTGACTTCTCCGTTTTGACTCGTTTGTAGAAACAAACAAATAAACCGTTCGACACACAGAGTCAGATCCTTTAAATTCTGACCTGCGTGTTATACACTTCAGTTACGGTCCGACCGCCCTTCCCCAGGTAGGACGTAACAGTAATTTATTTGTTTCATTATATAAAGAAATTATTAATTTGGAAGATACCATTTAGAAGCTGATAAGCTTCTAAAGATATTCTCATAAAAATAATTTTTAATGCAATAAATATAATGATTCCTTTTTTCATAGGTTTCCCCCTTGTTCACTGCAAAGTGTACTTCCGATTTCGTTATTAAACTTTTTTCCTCTACAAGTTTCTTTCTTCTTTTTCTAACAAAATACGTTGCGTTCAATGTTAATATGAAATTTGTAAGTTTATATTATTTATTCGATTATACTGATATCTCACGACTATTAAATATATTTACATTTAATAACTTTTTATATAAAAAAATAATATTATAAATTTAAATAATATGTAGGTAAAAGAATTACTGGCACAAACTGAACATACATACAATCAACTAAAAGATAAAAATGAATATGCTATCGTAGAAAAATATGGAAACATTGCAAAGTGTTACACCGCTGTACTTGCAAGTAAGAATACAGTTCATAGATTTTTGCATACGTTTATGCTTTTCATTTAACACATAACTTATTGAAATTGAACCAAAAATAAACTTTGTACACTAGAATAATTGTTATAATATAAAGTGTTAGTAATATATTATTAGTATCAAATTTATTAAAATTGCATGAAGTGGCAAATATTGTAAAATATCTGAGTACGAAATGAGAAACAATATAATTTCATTATAATAGATTATATATAATTTAATCATTGAGTTGATGATTAAATTAAAAAAATATTTTCTAATTTATATTTTTGTGTACATATATATATATAACATACAGCAATTTTTTTAAATTTTATAGCAAACCTATAAACAATTTTTTTTTTAAACGTTTTTAGCATGTGGTATTTTTGGTACATCTCTTTTTATTATCACCCAATACTGGACAAGTATTCTTGATATTATTCTACCGATAAACGAATCTCGACCATTTCATGTACAAATTATAACGGAATACTTTATCGACCAACAGAAATATTTCTTTCTAATTACACTGCATATAACAACAGCCTATTGCATAGGCATAATTACACTAACGGCAACAGGAACAATACTTGTTGCATTTGTCCAACATTTTTGTGGAATGTTTAGACTCGCCAGGTACGAAATAAACATAGAAACAGCTATAAATATTCAAATTATAAAAATACTGTATTATTATTCTATAAACAAATAAAGATAACGTTTACTTTATGAAGACAAAATATATGCAAGTAAAAACGATTTGATAATTTATATTGGTTTAGTTTTTTACAGTTATCGTATTGAACGCATGATGAAAATTATTATATTAGAAAATAATAATCCTAAAAGCAAAAATTTAATTCTTGATGAGATAACTTGCGCTGTAGACATTCATCGGCAAGCAATGAAGTTTGTATATATCTTGATAATGTGTACATACAATACATCAATAATAAATTTTTATTTTTAAAGATTAACCGAACTAATATCATCGAAATTTGAAGTCATGTTAGGTTGTTTAATATTTATCGGAGTAATTTCTCTGAGCCTCAATCTTTTTCGAGTAAGCTTTAAATTTAAATTTTTAAACTTTATTATGAAATTTACTATTCCATTAAAACTTAATTTTAATAATACCATTATGTTAAGAATAATCTTTCTATCTTATTGTTATTTCACCAACCGTACATAATTTTTTTTTCATATAAATTTGTTGCATTTTTTACTATTTAAAGATAAGATTAGAAGATAAGAAAAATTTACAATGTATTATAAACTGATAGAACATAAACAGAACATTTACAATTAGTTTATTATTAGATTTCACAAATTGTATCATCTGACAAGACTAATATTAAGGAAATGATATGGCCCTTTACATTAACAACTGCCTGTATACTATACATGTTTGTAGCGAATTATATGGGACAAGATATTATAGATATCAATAATTACTTATTCGTTACTGTGTAAGAGATTTATTATGAGATATAATTGCACAAGATTAAAAAAAATAAATAATTAAAATAAAAAATAATGCTATGTGCGTGGAGTTATCAGCTAAAATTTATTTGTAAATATTTTAATATTTGTCAACTCACAGATACTTTATTTATAAAAATCCGTAGATACAATGTTCCGTGGTACATAATTCCTTTGAATGTGCAGAAAATAATACTCTTCCTGTTGCAAAGGGGCACTAAAGAATACGTAGTGGGTGTCGGTGGACTTTTTGTGGGATCGTTAGAATGTTTTGCCACGGTAAAAAATATATTGTATTTTTATTAGAAATATAATGTGTTTTTGTTGGAATAAAAGAAAATATTTTATTGCAGTTGGTGAAGGCTTCGGTATCTTATTTTACTGTTATACATTCTACACGATAAAGATAGATCGTAGCAGAATATAATATAATAGTAGTTAAATATAATAAAAATTAAAAGTACAGTAGTTTTAAGAACTAGATAAAAAATAAAAGTTTTTATCTTCTATAACATTTTATTCTTTTAGAAGAAATTTAATTTCTTAAATATATATAACATAAACTAAAATGTTTTGTGGCTAAAACAACTGAATAATGATTAGTTACTAAAATCAATCAGAAAAGTTGGTGTCAATTCTTATGTGGTATTGGGACTAATTATCAGCAGTTTTTTATGTTTACTTGAATATAAATAACAACAATTAATTTTACTTTACATTTATAAATTTAACTTCTATAATCCACGATATTCAAACTAATATGTATCGTATAGCATACAAAAGCATACAAAAAGCAGTAAAAATTTTTTCTCAAAAAATAAACGTATGATATATATAGGAGCTATAAGAGTTCACATGGAAATGATGTTATGACATCGAAAAGAGAGAAAAGCGCATGTGCAGCATTAGCACAAATAATCGTCTTCTAGATATTATTTTTTTCTCTCTATGAAAAATTTTGAAATTTATTTAATTTGGAATCAATTGCTTATATAATGCACATCTTACTAACAAATTCGTTGAATTGCACATGTTTTAATCTCACGATAGAATCTTGTGTTATACTCAACTGAAAAATTTACGCTGAAACATATGCTAGAAAATGAGTTATTGAATATTTAATGGATACGTCGAGAAAGAAGGGGGTGAGAGCACGTTTGTGAATTTTATCATAGTCATACGTGTACCAGCACTCAGAAAGATATGATCTCTATTGAGCAACATTTTAATTTGAATAGATATCTTCTACTCGCTGTTGGCTTATGGCCCTACCAACAATCAAAACTTGTTCGACTTCAGTTCCTTTTTTTCTTCGGTATCTTGCTGACCGCTGCTGTAGTTCAGGTAAGACAATAGCTTAATATTATTACTATGTATGCAAATAAAACGTATTACAATTTATACTAATCTTTTACAAATACCCAATTAATATGTTAAAATATGTAGTAATAAGTAATTCTTATATAATAATTATTAGTTGATTAAATATAAATGTCATATTAATACATAATTACATTTATGTAATATTACGTCTTACATCCTACACAATCTTTTCCTCTCGCAACTTTCCAATAATTAACTGGCAGAATTCAAAGCGAGTCTCGGTAATGAAAATTTTTCCGTTAGCAAAAGTGAGCGCTCAAATATCTGACTAACAACTTAAAACAAACATTCCAGACAAATAATAATAATAACAATAAAAAAAAACAATCCTTCGAAACTGAAAATTTGTTTAAACAGGCACAAAGTGTGAAAAATTTTAATATCGCCATATCCGAGTGAGATAAGTAATACGCACATGGTTCCGTCCCAGATAATTGATCTCACAACCTAAAAAGGAACCATTGAACGGTATTTCTGCAAAACGAAGTAAAATTGACTTCCCCGTTTTGACTCGTTTGTAGAAACAAACAAACAAACCGTTCGACACACAGAGTCAGATCCTTTAAATTCTGACCTGCGAGTTATACACTTCAGTTACGGCCCGACCGCTCTTCTCCAGGTGGAACGTAACAGTAATTTATTTGTTTCATTATATAAAGAAATTATTAATTTGAAAGATACCATTTAGAAGCTGATAATCTTCTAAAGATATTCTCATAAAAATAATTTTTAATGCAATAAATATATTCACATAATTCCTTTTTTCATAGGTTTTCCCTTTGTTGACTGCAAAGTGTACTTCCGATTTCGTTATTAAAATTTTTGCCCCTACAAGTTTCTTTCTTACTTTTCTGACAAAATACGTAGCGTTCAATGTTAATATCAATGTTGTAAGTATAATTTGTATTTTATATTATTTATTCGATTATACTGATATCACACGACTATTAAATATATTTATTTTTAAAAATTTTTTATATAAAAAAATGATATTATAAATTTAATTGATACGTAGCTGAAGGATTTACTGGCACAAACTGAACGTACATACAGTCAATTAAAAGATGAAAATGAATATGCTATCGTAGAAAAATATGGATACATTGCAAAGTGTTACACTGCTATACTTGCAAGTAAGAATATAGTTAATAGATTTTTGCATACGTTTATGCTTTTCATTTAACTCATAACTTATTGAACTTGAACCAAAAATAAACTTTGCACACTACAATAATTATTATAATATAAAGTTTGTATATGTTAATAATATATTGTTAGTATCAAATTTATTAAAATTGCATGAAGTGGCAAATATTGCAAAATATCTGAGTACAAAGTGAGAAACAATATAATTTTATTATAATGGATTATATATAATTTAATCATTGAATTGATGATTAAATTAAAAAAATATTTTCTAACTTATATTTTTGTGTGTATAACATACAGCAAATTTTTTAAATTTTATAGCAAACCTATAAACAATATTTTTTTTTAAACGCTTTTAGCATGTGGTATTGTTAGTACATCTCTTTTTATTATCACCCAATATTGGACAAGTATTCTTGATATTATTTTACCGATAAATGAATCTCGACCATTTCATGTGCAAATTATAACGGAATACTTTATCGACCAACAGAAATATTTCTTTCTAATTACACTGCATATAACAACAGCCTATTGCATAGGGATAATTACACTAACGGCAACAGGAACAATACTTGTTGCATTTGTCCAACATTTTTGTGGAATGTTTAGACTCGCCAGGTACGAAGTAAACATAGAAACAGCTATAAATATTCAAATTATAAAAATACTGTATTATTATTCTATAAACAAATAAAGATAACGTTTACTTTATAAAGACAAAATATGTATATGCGAGTAAAAACGATTTGATAATTTATATTGGTTTAGTTTTTTACAGTTATCGTATTGAACGCATAATGAAAATTATTATATTAGAAAATAATAATCCTAAAAGCAAAAATTTAATTCTTGATGAGATAACTTGCGCTGTAGACATTCATCGGCAAGCAATGAAGTTTGTATATATCTTGATAATGTATACATACAATACATCAATAATAAATTTTTATTTTTAAAGATTAACCGGACTAATATCATCGAAATTTGAAGTCATGTTAGGTTGTTTAATATTTATCGGAGTAATTTCTCTGAGCCTCAATCTTTTTCGAGTAAGCTTTAAATTTAAATTTTTAAACTTTATTATGAAATTTACTATTCCATTAAAACTTAATTTTAATAATACCATTATGTTAAGAATAATCTTTCTATCTTATTGTTATTTCACCAACTGTACATAATTTTTTCTTCATATAAATTTATTGCATTTTCTACTATTTAAAAATAAGATAAAAAAATAAGAAAAATTTACAATGTATTACAAACTGATAGAACATAAACAGAACATTTACAATTAGTTTATTATTAGATTTCACAGATTGTATCATCTGACAAGACTAATATTAAGGAAATGATATGGCCCTTTATGTTATCAGCTGTCAGTATACTATACATGTTTGTAGCGAATTATATGGGACAAGACATTACAGATATCAATAATTACTTATTCGCTACTGTGTAAGAGATTTATTATAAGATATATAATTGCACAAGATTAAAAAAAATAAACAATTAAAATAAAAAATAATGCTATGTGCGTAGAGTTATCAACTAAAAATTATTTCTAAATATATTTTAATATTTATCAACTCACAGATACTTTATTTATAAAAATCCGTAGATACAATGTTCCGTGGTACATAATTCCTTTGAATGTGCAGAAAATAATACTCTTTCTGTTACAAAGGGGCACTAAGGATTATGTAGTGTGTGTCGGTGGACTTTTTGTGGGATCGTTAGAATGTTTTGCCACGGTAAAAAATATATTGTATTTTTATTAGAAATATAATGTATTTTTGTCGGAATAAAAAAAAATATTTTATTGCAGTTGGTGAAGGCTTCGGTATCTTATTTTACTGTCATACATTCTACACGATAAAGATAGATCATAGCAGAATATAATATAATAGTAGTTAAATATAATAATAATTAAAAGTACAGTAGTTTTAAGAACTAGATAAAAAATAAAAGTTTTTATCTTCTATAACATTTTATTCTTTTAGAAGAAATTTAATTTCTTAAATATATATAACATAAACTGAAATGTTTTGTGGCTAAAACAACTTAATAATGATTAGTGACTAAAATTCAATCAGAAAAGTTGGTGTTAATTCTTATGTGGGACTAATTATCGGCAGTTTTTTATGTTCACTCGAATATAAATAACATCAATTAATTTTATTTTACGTTTATAAATTTAACTTCTATAATCCACGATATTCAAACTAATATGTATCGTATAGCATACAAAAGCATACAAAAAGCAGTAAAAATTTTTTCTCAAAAAATAAACGTACGATATATATAGGAGCTATAAGAGTTTACTTGGAGTTCATTTGGAAATGATGTTATGACATCGAAAAGAGAGAAAAGCGCATGTGCAGCATTAGTACAAATAATCGTTTTCTAGATATTATTTTTTTCTCTCTATGAAAAATTTTGAAGTTTATTTAATTTGAAATCAATTGCTTATATAATGCACATCTTCCTAACAAATTCGTTGAATTGCACATGTTTTGATCTCACGATAGTATCTTGTGTTATACTAAACTGAAAAATTTACGCTGAAACATATGCTAGAAAATGAGTTATTGAATATTTAATGAATACGTCGAGAAAGAAGGGGGTGAGAGCACGTTTGTGAATTTCATCATAGTCATACGTGTACCAGCACTCAGAAAGAGATGATCTCTATCGAGCAACATTTTAATTTGAATAGATATCTTCTACTCGCTGTTGGCTTATGGCCCTATCAACAATCAAAACTTGTTCGACTTCAGTTCCTTTTTTTCTTCGGTATTTTGATGACTGCTGCTGTAGCTCAGGTAAGACAACAGTTTATTATTATTACTATGTAAGCAAATAAAACGTATTACAATTTATACTAATCTTTTACAAATTCACAATTAATATGTTAAAATATGTAGTAATAAGCAATTCTTATATAATAATTATTAGTTGATTAAATATAAATGTCATATTAATACATAATTACATTTATATGTTACGTCCTACGTCTTACACAATCTTTCCCTTGCGCAACTTTCAATGATTAACTGGCAGAATTCAAAGAGACTCTTGGTAATGGAAATTTTTCCGTTACCAAAAGTGAACGCTCAAATATCTGACTAACAACTTAAAACACCATTCCAGACAAATAATAATAACAACAAAATAATAAAAACAATCTTTCGGAACTGAAAATTTGTTTAAACAGGCACGAAGTGTGAAAAATTTTAATATCGCCATATCTGAGTGAGATAAGTAATACGCACACGGTTCCGTCCCAGATAATTGATTTCACAACCTAAAAGGGAACCATCGAACGGTATTTCTGCAAAACGGAGTAAAATCGACTTCCCAGTCGTTTTGACCCGTTTGTAGAAACAAACAAACAAACCGTTCGACTCACAGAGTCAGATCCTTTAAGTTCTGACCTGCGAGTTATACACTTTAGTTACGGCCCGACCGCCCTTCCCCAGGTAGGACGTAACAATAATTTATTTGTTTCATTATATAAAGAAATTATTAATTTGAAAGATATCATTTAGAAGCTGATAATCTTTTAAAGATATTCTTATAAAAATAATTTTTAATGCAATAAATATATTAACATGATTCCTTTTTTCATAGGTTTCCCCTTTGTTCACTGCAAAGTGTACTTCTGATTTCATTATTAAAATTTTGTCCTCTACAAGTTCCTTTCTTACTTTTCTGATAAAATACATTGCGTTCAATGCAAACATCAAATTTGTAAGTTAATATTATTTATTCGATTATATCAGTGCTCAGAATTAGATGCACGTTTCGAGTCGATTCTCGAGACGATGCCTCTTATCCCCCTACTAACGCTCAAGGCTCGACGACCAAGCCGCCGATAGCGCGTCTAAGGTTCTGACTCAGGAGCGTCTCTATATAAATGTTAATAACGATTTCATGAAAGGAACAATCCAAGCCTATTTCTTATACAGAGACGCTCCTGAGCCAAAACATTAGACGCGCTATTGGCGGCTCGACCGTCAAGCCTCGAGCGTTAGTAGGGAGATAAGAGGCGTCGTCTCGAGAATCGACTCAAAATGTGCATTTAATTCCGAGGACTGGATTATACTAATATCTCACGGCTATTAAATATATTTACATTTAATAATGTTTTACAAAAAAAAATGATATTATAAATTTAATTGATATGTAGGTAAAGGATTTACTGGCACAAATTGAACATACATACAATCAATTAAAAGATGAAAATGAACATGCTATCATAGAAAAATATGGATACATTGCAAAATGGTACACTGCTGTACTTGGAAGTAAGAATCAAGTTCATAGATTTTTGCATACGTTTATGCTTTCATTTAAAACATAACTTATTGAAATTGAACCAAAAATAAACCTTGTACACTACAATAATTATTATAATATAAAATGTGTATAATTAATAATATATTATTAGTATCAAATTTATTAAAATTGCATAAAGTGGCAAACATTGCAAAATATCTGAGTACGAAGTGAGAAACAATATAATTTCATTATAATGGATTATATATAAATTAATCATTGAATTGATGATTAACTTTAAAAAATATTTTTTAACTTATATTTTTGTATGATATAACGTACAGCAATTTTTTTAAATTTTATAGCAAATCTATAAATAATATTTTTTTAACGCTTTTAGCATTTGGTATTTTTGGTACATCTCTTTTTATTATCACCCAATATTGGACAAGTATTCTTGATATTATTTTACCGATAAATGAATCTCGATCATTCCACGTGCAAATTATAACGGAATACTTTATCGACCAACAGAAATATTTCTTTTTAATTACACTGCATGTAACAACAGCTTATTGCATAGGGATGGCTACACTAATAGCGACAGGAACAATACTTGTTGCATTTATCCAACATTTTTGTGGAATGTTTAGACTCGCTAGGTACGAAGTAACATGGAAACAGCTATAAATATTCAAATTATAAAAATAATGTATTATTATTCTATAAAGAAGTAACGTTTACTTTATGAAGACAAAATATATGCGAGTAAATAAAAAGTTGATAATTTATATTGATTTAGTTTTTTACAGTTATCGTATTGAACGCATGATGAAAATTATTATATTAGAAAATAATAATCCTAAAAGCAAATATTTAATTCGTGATGAGATAACTTGCGCTGTAGACATTCATCGTCAAGCAATGAAGTTTGTATCTATCTCGATAATGTATACATACAACATATCAATAAATTTTTATTTTTAAAGATTAGGCGAACTAATGTCGTCGAAATTTGAAGTCATGTTATGTTGTTTAATAGTTATGGGAGTGATTTCTCTGAGTCTCAATCTTTTACGAGTAAGCTTCAAATTTAAATTTTTAAACTTTATTATGAAATTATTACTATTCCATTAAAACTTAATTTTAATAATACCATTATGTTAAGAATAATCTTTCTATCTTATTGTTATTTCACCAACTGTACATAATTTTTCTTGATATAAATCTATTGCATTTTCTGCTATTTAAAGATAAGAAGATAAGAAAAATTTACAATGTATTATAATTTGATATAACATAAACAGAACATTTACGATTAGTTTAATATTAGATTTCACAAATTGCATCATCTGACAAGAATAATGTTAAGGAAATGGTATGGCCCTTTGTGTTATCAACTGCCAGTATACTATACATGTTTACAGCGAATTATATCGGACAAGATATTATAGATCTCAATAATTACTTATTCGTTACTATGTAAGAGATTTATTATGAAATATAATTGCACAAGATTTTATAATATAAATAATTAAAATAAAAACTAATGCTATGTGTGTGGAGTTATCAGCTAAAAATTATTTGTAAATGTTTTACTATTTGTCAACTCACAGATATTTTATTCATAAAAAACCGTAGATACAATGTTCCGTGGTACATAATTCCTTTGAATATGCAGAAAATAATACTCTTCCTGTTGCAAAGGGGCACCAAAGAATATGTAATTAGTGTCGGTGGACTTTTTGTGGGATCGTTAGAATGTTTTGCCACGGTAAAAAATATATTGTATTTTTATTAGAAATATATTGTATTTTTGTCGGAATAAAAGAAAATATTTTATTGCAGTTGGTAAAGGCTTCGGTATCTTATTTTACTGTCATACATTCTACACGATGAAGATAGATCGTAGCAGAATATAATATAATAGTAGTTAAATATAATAATAATTAAAAGTACAGTAGTTTTAAGAACTAGATAAAAAATAAAAGTTTTTATCTTCTATAACATGCATTTTATTTTTTTCGAAGTAAAAAATTTAATTTCTTAAATATATATAACATAAACTGAAATGTTTTGTGGCTAAAACAATTTAATAATGATTAGTGGCTAAAATTCGATCAGAGAAGTTGGTGCAAATTCTTACGTGGCATTGGAACTAATTATCAGCAGTTTTTTATATTCATTTGAATATAAATAACAATAATTAATTTTACATTACGTTTCTAATTTTAACTTCTATAATTCACGATATTCAAACTAATATGTATCGTATAGCATACAAAAAGCAGTAAAAATTTTTTTCTCAAAAAATAAACGTACGATAGATATAAAAGCTATAAGAGCTCGCATGGAAATGACGTTGTCATTGAAAAAAGAGAAAAACGCATGTGCAGCATTGGCACAAATAATTGTCTTCTAGATATTATTTTTTTCTCTCTATGAAAAATTTTGAAGTTTATTTAATTTGAAATCAATTGCTTATATACATGCACATTTTACTAATAAATTCGTTGAATTGCACATGTTTTGATCTCACGATAGTATCTTGTGTTACCCTCAACTGAAAAATTTACGCTGAAACATATGCTAGAAAATGAGTTATTGAATATTTAATCGATACGTCGAGGAAGAAGGGGGTGAGAGCATATTTATGAATTTCATTGTAGTCATACATATTCCGGTGCTCGAAAAGAGATGATCTCTATCGAGACACAATATTTTAGTTTGAATAAAATTCTTCTGCTCTCTGTTGGTTTATGGCCTTATCAAAAATCAAAACTTGTTCAATTTCAATTTATTTTAATCATTAGTATTCTTACGACCTTTGTTATGGTTCAGGTAAGACAATATTAAAAAGTTATTTTTATGTAATATATAAATTATAATCTGTATTAAAAATTTTGTACAATATTACAAATTAATGTTATAATACGTAATAAAAGTTGATTATTTATTGACTATTCGTTGATTGTGTATAGATGTTATTATAATATTGTATAATAATTTCAATTATACGATTTTTATTTGTTTAATTATTATGTACAATTTAAAATTCATTATTTGAAAGTTGCTAATTATATAAGAAAAATTAATTTTCGATACAATACACATATTAACAACAGAATTATTGTTTATAGTTCACTACATTTTTTACTTCAAAATGTACTCTTGATTTCATTGTCAACATTTTTTCTAACGCATTTTTCTTTGTTATTATTGTTATAAAATATGTCGCATTTGGTGTCAATACTGAAATTGTAAGTTAACAATTCATGTTATTTATTCAAACACACATGTACATATACCTCGGCAAAATTTTATTTTTAACAATTTTTTTATTTATAAGGAAATAATATTATAAGTAATCTAATTAATATATAGATCAAAGATTTATTAGCACAACTTCAACATATATACAACCACTTACGAGATGAAAATGAATGTGCTATCATTGAAAAGTATGGATATATTGCGAAACGTTATACGGTTATGCTTGCAAGTAAGTGTATCATAGATTTTTACATACACGTTTAAACTGTCTATTTAACATGTAAGCTGTCAAAAATTGATAAAAAATAAATTTGGCAGACTATAATAAATTCTTTATACATACGCATATAACATGATACATATACGAGGACTTACTAAAATAATAAATCTGCGGTTGATATACATGTATGCATATATATACAGGGTGTTCTATTATAAAACATCCACGCAAATTACTCCGAAGATAAGGGTGATAGCAAAAAATGACCTTAACAAACGTTGTAGGATTAAAAGAGGGCCAACTGAGGGTAACCTTGACTTTGACCTCGCAGTTGATTTTCAAGGTCATTTAAAGGTCAGAGTAATTTTTTTAAATGGAAACCCCTATTTTTGATTCCAAAATTTAATAGCTGGTGTCAAGAGCTTTTCAAAACACTATAATAAAGTTATTTTTCATTAAGTACTTTTCGAGTTATGAGGCTTGTAAATTACAGTATTTTGACATAAAATACAAAATATCTTGTAAAACATTCAATTTTTGGGAATTTTACCTTAATACTTTTATGTATAAAATAATGAGACGAATCAATTGGTATAAAGAAAACACATTGGTTTTAAAAAAAAGTATGCAGTTGCATATTGCAAACTACATATTTTTTCTTGAAAGCAACTATGTGTTTTCTTTATACCAATTGATTCGTCTCATTATTTTATGCATAAAAGTATTAAGGTAAGATTCCCAAAAATTGAATGTTTTACAAGATATTTTGTATTTTATGTCAAAATACTGTAATTTACAAGCCTCATAACTCGAAAAGTACTTAATGAAAAATAACTTCATTATAGTGTTTTGAAAAGCTCATGACACCAGCTATTAGATTTTGGAATCAAAAATAGGGGTTTTTATTTTAAAAAATTACTCTGACCTTCAAATGACCTTGAAAATCAACTGCGAGGTCAAAGTCAAGGTCACCCTCAGTTGGCCCCCTTTTAATCCTACAACGTTTGTTAAGGTCATTTTTTGCTATCACCCTTATCTTCGGAGTAATTTGCGTGGATGTTTTATAATGGGACACCCTGTATATACAATATTGTATATGTATATACGTCTGTATATGACTGATACACGAACTGTGTACTTAAAATATGTATGTAATAAATGTAATTAATGGTAAATTTGTTCAAATTGCGTAAAATAGCAAATGTTGCTACTACTTATCACTCGAGTTTTTTTACTGTAATAAATATACATAAATCGATAATTAAATTAAAAATTAAAGTTAAAAATTAAAAATTAATTAAAATAATGTTAAATTTTATAATACATATGCGTGTGTGGTGTAATGTAAAGCATTTGAAATATATAAAATATTTTATAGCGAAATAACAACGATCGAATAGTAAAATAATGAATAATTTTTTCTTGAATGCTTTCAGTGATTGGTATTTTTGGCATATTTATTTTTATTGTCATCCAATATGAAACAAGTGTCCTTGATATTATTTTACCAATAAATGAATCTCGACCACATCGCATACAAATCACGACGGAATACTTCATCGATCAACAGAAATATTTCTTTTTACTTGTATTGCATGCAACAGCAGCATTTTGCCTAGGGGCGACTACAATAATAGCGGTAGGAACAATGCTCATTGCGTATCTCCTACATACGTGTGGCATGTTTAGAATCGCCAGGTATGAAACAGACGTACAAATATAACCATACATATATTAATTATAAAAAAAACTGCATTTTTATTTTGATCAAATAAAGATAATGTTTATCTTACAAAGTCAATAAAAACACATAAATGCGGTAAACATTTTTACTTGTTATTCACAGTTATCGTATTGAACACACGCTGAGAATTAATGTATTAGAAAATAATAATTATAAAAAAATTAATTTAATGTACGACGAGATATTTTGTGCTGTAGACATTCATCGGCAAGCTATGAGGTTTGTATCCATCTATAAAGTATTCGTATTTTAAATTACATTTATCTCAACGATATACAGGGTAATTGAAAACAACTTGATATCCTTAAAATGTCATATTTTTGAGCGATTTCTAAGATGATTTTTCTTGTAGTAAAATTTTGTCCGAAGCTTAGTTTTTGAGTTATAATTGAAAATAGTTCGCTATTTACACACCGGTACAATGAATAGACAGAGATGTGCAACGCGTCATGAGACTATCAAGTGTTACGTTAGTCTTATGATGTGTTGCACCGTCCTGCCTATTCGTTGTGAGTAGCGAACTATTTTCAATTATAACTCAAAAACTAAGCTTCGGACAAAATTTTGCAAAAGGAAAAATAGTTTTAGAAATCGCTCAAGAATATGATATTTCTAGAACATTAGGTTGTTTTGAATCATCCTGTAGCACCATGTAGCATCATATAGCATCATGCAGTAACCATTTTTTTGTCTTTAAAGATTATCTAAACTTGTGGTACTTAGATTTGAGGCTATGTTGTTCTTTTTAATAGGATTCGGAGTAATTTCCTTGACCTTCAATCTCTTTCGAGTAAGTTTCAAATTTTCTTCTTAAATTTATTGCTAAAGAAAAATTTAATATTTTTAAAATTATATTATGCGCATAATAAATGTTCTTTCTTACTGTAACTCATTTATCAATTCATACTTTAGATTTCACAGATTGTATCATCTAAAAACAATATCGAAGAATTTTTGTTGCCTTGTTTGCTTGCAGTGGTCAGTATAATATACATGTTCGTAGCCAATTATATAGGACAAAATGTTACAGATCACAATAACCACGTATTTGATACTGCGTAAGAAAAATTTGTTATAAGATATAATTTTATTACCAGATTTTATAATTTCGATTCTTATATTTAAAAAATGGAAAGTTTATGTCGTGTTTGCAGAATTCACGTATACTAAGGGCCGTTTGTAGATTTCTAAATTTTTGTTAAATCATAAATAACTATACATATAAATTCGCAGGTACAATGTCGAGTGGTATATAGTTCCTTTGAATATGCAGAGAATAATACTTTTTCTATTGCAACGAGGTGCCAAAGATTTTACACTGGGTGTTGGTGGATTTTTTATCGGATCATTGGAGTGCTTCGCCACGGTAAAAATATATCCATATAGAAAATCATGAATATATTCAAAGTAATATATTATTAATATTGTAACTATAAAAGCAGATATCTATAATTGCAGTTAGTGAAAACCTCGGTATCTTACTTTACTGTCATGCATTCTGTGCGGTAATAAGACAAAGATAAATTTATATAATATTACAGTGAGAATATATATTTAAATATTGTTTTAATGCCAAAAAAAGAAATATATATATATATAATAAGAATGTGTAACTATATAAATTGTTTAATCAAAGAAGTTATTGTGTTAGATTCTTTCCAAAACAATTGCCAGCATTTTTAAAATATCTTATTCGAAATATGAATAATAATAACTAACTTTACATTGCGCTTCAAAACGCGACTTTCCAAATTTGCTATATTCATACTTACGCGTTAGATATTATTTTTAAACAAATAATTTATTCTTGTATCGTTAGCATTATTTAAATTTTTAACTTTTATATTGGTTCTTAGATGGCGAATGCGCAAAAATAATTATAAAATTAAATAATTTAATATTTTTATTAAGAAATTACTTATTTAAGCAGCAATAATATGATAATTCATCTCATGTTGTATTAAAAGCTACAAGGTATTCTTTTCGTAGATATCTTAATGAATGCGCGTATTGGAATGATATTGAACTCCGGAAAAAATTAAAAGCACACATGCGTAGTGAATAGATATCTTATAAGATATCTTTTTCTTTTTTTTTATGGAAAAAAACAACTGTTGAATTTTATTCGTTATTAAATCGATCGCTAAAGTATACACTTATGTATTATTATCTTACTACTAATTTTGTTTGCATTGAGCATATTTTGATCTTACTGATACGACTATCACTGATAATATTTTGAATTGTTTTGTATTATACTCTGTTGGAAAATGTGCGCTAAAATATACGCTAGAAAATGAGTTATTGAATATTTTATCAATCAATGGAAAAAAGGTGGGAGGGATACACTCGTCTATTTCGTCATACGCAGTCATACGTATTTCGCAGCTCGTGAAGATATGAAGTATAAAAGAGTACAGTATTTTAATCTGAACAGGATTCTCCTACTTACTGTAGGATTATGGCCCAATTATCAATCAAGAGTCGCACAATTTCAATATATTTTATGCTTTAGTATCTTCGTTACTAGTATTTTGTTTCAGGTAAGACAGTTATATGTATTATTAAAATTATTACTACATAAAATAAGTTAAGATATATTCTGATAATAATTGTCTACAATTAATAAATTGAAATTTCATAACAAATATTAACTATAAAAAGGTTAAAAATCAACCTCTATTATATATAATAATGCAATTTATTATTATTTTTTATTTAATTATTATTATATATATTATTATATCTACAAAAAAATCAACATCTAATAATTTAAAACTTTAAGTATGCTAAGCACTAAATTTTTAATGCAAATATTTTAATAATTAATGATTATAGTGTGCTACGTTTTTGACATCAAGATGTACTCTCGATTTTGTCATCCATATTTTTTCTTCCACATTTTTTTCTGCTGTTATTTTAACAATATACATCTCATTTGGAGTTAATATTAAAGTTGTAAGTAAGCAATTGATAATATATAATTGATAATATATACTTGAATGTATAATACATAGGGTGAAGTACCTGAATTTCGGATACCATTTGTAATTGTTTAAATTTTAACCAAATAAGATTGTCAAAAATGTTGAAAAAATACATTTTGCACTTGTTGCACTGTTATTTTGTTACATCCTTGTGCAACTTACAATAACTTTTTATTTTGATAATTATAAAATTATATCTTCAGAATAGCAATTTTTTATCTCGAATAAAAAGATTTTGTAATTTCGGGTATGATTCCTAATTATAGCCTAATTCCTAATTAGGATTAACCTAATTCCTATAATTAGGATTAGTCTAATCCCTAATTAACTAATACGTTTTTGGATTTATATATAGGTAAAGGATTTACTGGCACAACTTTACAATATATACAATCAATTAAATGATGTAAATGAATACGCTATCGTAGAAAAATATAATTATTATGCAAAATGTTATACGATTGGACTTACAAGTAGGTAATAGTTTTGAATAATACAAATCAGTTCAATTTAGTTACAATAGATTATATGTATTTATCAATGTAGATATTTATATTTAAAAAATTTAATAATTAAATTAAAATAACGATAAAATTATATGTACCTCGTATAACATAAAAAAATTTTCAAACATTACAGAATAGAAAGTTTAATAATAATTTCTTTGAAATATTTCTAGCACTTGGTGTTTGCAGTACATTTACTATTCTTGTCGGTCAATATTGGTCGTATATTCTTGACATGGTTGTACCGATAAACGAATCTCGAACACATAATATGCTATTCACAGCGGAATACTTCATCGATCAAGACAGATATTTGGTTTTAAGTATGCTACATATGAGCGTAGCATGGTGTGTAGGGATAATGACCATGGTAGCTACAGGAGCAACACTTATTGCATATTTTGAATACACTTGTGGAATGTTTAAGATTGCAAGGTAAAAGCGAGCGTAGAAATAGCGCTGCCAAAATTGTAAATATAAAAAAGATTGTGTTATTTTTTTTAACAAATAAAAATGATATTTATTTTATGATGCAAAAATCATGCTATTCATACTATTTACAGTTACCGTATTGAACAAGCTGTGAATATCGATGTCTTAAAAAATAATAATTTAAAAGAGATTTTAACATTCAAAGGAATAATTTGCGCTGTGAATATTCAACGAAAAGCTATGAAGTTAGTAAATACTTGACAATATGCGTATAGTATGTACAGTAAGATTTTCTTGTTTTCGCAGATTATCCACACAGTTACTATCTAGATTTGAGATTATGTTCCTATTTTTAATAATATTTCATGTGTCTTCCATGAGTCTTAATTTGTTTCGAGTAAGTTTTGTATTTTACTTTTAAATATTTGAATAAATTTTTTAAATATTTACTTTTAAAGAAGTATTTGATATGATATACGAGTCGTTGTTCCATTTGACAATCTATAAATTGTTTCAAAATTAGATAGATAGATAACATTATTCAATATGTACATACAAAGTGAATCGGCAATCTGGCGGCGGTTTTTATAAAATTCGAACTCTATTGCGTTTATGATAGAAGACTTTTTGTTTATAACACGACCGCTGCTTTAACGATCCTCCACAAATCCTCTCATCGTAATTTTAGAACAACATTCACAGTTTTATGTTAAAACAAGTTTTCTCTCATGTATATTTATGTATAATCAATATCTTTTTTTCTCTATACATAAGTCAATCTTTAGTCTCAGGTTTAAAAAAACAATTGCTACTTATTATTTATACGATGAGTATAACGCAGAAGATCAAGTATCATTAAATTTCAGTTTTAGATTTTTCAGATTACATCATCCAAATTTGATATCAGGAAATTAATATTACCTGTGACATGTGTAACAGCTAATGTCATATATATGTTCCTGTCTAATAATGTAGGGCAAAGGATTACGGATCACAACAATGAAGTATATGCTACTGTGTAAGACTTTACGAGATATAATGCTGCAAAGATTGGCTTTATAGATTTTTAAATTAAAAGTAACACCTTCTCTCTTTGCAAAACGGCGCAAGCAAATATCATCTATAAAGCTATCCATCTTTCCTAGATTACCAATTTTCGTTCGCACAATTTTCTAGGTACAATGTTCAATGGTATTTAGCTCCTTTGCATATACAGAAAATGTTATTATTTCTGTTACAAAGAGCAGCCTCAGATTTTTCTTTAAGAGTCGGTGGATTATTTATTGCATCATTTGAGTGTTTCGCGACGGTAAGAAGATGCAGAATAAATTTGCTAGATTATAAGTAAGTAATTGTATATGAGTATGATGAAAGAAAATATCCTTTTCGTAGTTGGTGAAGGCCTCGGTATCTTATTTCACTGTCATATATTCTACGTGGTGACAAGACTTTAATCAAGTAACAACAAGATTATATAGAATGCTATTAGTAAAGAATAATGTAGAAACTAATTTTTATTAGTAACAATATACGAATACGAATATGGGATTGAGCAGTTGACATCACGTGGGCTTGCTCTAGATTACCTCGCCTCATTCGTCTTGCTATTTTTCTTAATTAAACACGCTTTCCAGGCCACACACACACACACACACACACACACACACACACACACACACACACACACACACACACACACACACACACACACACACACACACACACACACACACACACACACACACACACACACACACACACACACACACACACACACACACACACACACACACACACACACACACACATTTATAACACACACACACACACACACACACACACACATTTATAACACATTTATAATCCTATACTCGGCCGTCTTACACTCACATTCGACTTTGAATCTATACTGTAATCCAGGCCTGGCCAAAAGCTTGCTCGCAAGCAGCCTTCAGAGTCCGCTGGATGGGGACTCGGCCCCCACTATCTCGTCGTCCCCACTTATGTTTGTTCGCTATCTTTTATTCTAAGGCTTAGAACAAAAGATAGCGAGCAAACATAAGTGGGGACGGCAAGATAGTGGGGGCCGAGTCCCCATCCAGCGGACTCTGAAGGCTGCTCGCGAGCAAGCTTTTGGCCGGGCCTGTGTAATCTCTTGTCCTAATTATAAGTCTTTATCACTTTGCTCTTCGTGATTACTTTTTTCGGTTTCAGTTTTCTCTTCAACTTTGTCTTTTGTTTCATCGTCGTCTTCGTTTTCGCATTATTTAAATTTTTAACTTTTACATCGGTTCTTAGATGGCGAATGCGCAAAAACAATTATAAAATTAAATAATTTAAAACTATTCCTATTAAGAAATTACTTATTGAAGCAACAATAATATGATAATTCACACGTTGTATTAAAAGCTAAAAAGTATTCCTTTCTAAGATATCTTGATGAATGCACGTATTAAAATGATGTTGGACATCGGAAAAAATTAAAAGCACACATGCGTGGTAAATAGATATCTTATAAGATATCTTTTTCTCTTTTGTTATGGAAAAAAATACCTGTTAAATTTTATTCGTTATTAAATCGATCGCTAAAGTATAAACACTTATGTATTATTATCTTACCATTAATTTTGTTGCATTGAGCATATTTCGATCTTACCGTTACGATTATTACTGATAATATTTTAAATTGTTTTGTTATACTCAATTGGCAAATGTGCGCTATAATATGCTAGAAAATGAGTTATTGAATATTTTATTAAGCAATTCTCCTACTTATTGTAGAATTATGGCCTAATTATCAATCAAGACTCGTACAATTTCAGTTTTTTGTGTGTTTCATTATCATGCTAGGCACTGTTTTGTTTCAGGTAAGACAGTTATATATGTATATTATTTAAAATTATTACCACATAAAATAAGCTAAGATATATCATCATGACAATCGTCTGCAACCAATAAATTAAAATTTTATAACAAATATTAAAAATCAACTACTATTATATAATAATGCAATTTATACTATTATTTTTTATTTAATTATTATTATTATATATATCTACACATAAATCAATATGTAATAATTTAAAACTTTAAGTATGTTAAGCATTAAATTAAAAAAAATCCAAATATTTTAATAAAATTAATAATTATAGTTTACCACGTTGTTGACATCAAGATGTACTCTTGATTTTGTCATTCACATTCTTTCTTCCATATCGCGTTTTGCTCTACTTTTTTAGCAATATACATCGCATTTGGTGTTAATGTTACAGCTGTAAGTAAACAATTGGAAATATACGTTCGAATATATAGCACATACATATGTGTGCACGCGCGCGTGAATGTGTGTGTGTTTATATGTGTTTACCCAATTTTCAGTAATGCACTTAAATATTATAAAATTAAATTTCTGAAATTTTCAATAAATTTTTGACAAATTTTCGATCAGTTTTTTCCACAGATGTTTAAGAAAAAAGTTTCAAATAAAAATGTTTTTACAATATTTAGGTGTCTATTTAAAATGGGTCATGTGTACATATAGTTTTCATTAAATTTTTTATTTTAAATTTTTTAAAATACATAAAAATATATGTTTCTGAATTTATATATAGCTAAAGGATTTACTGATAGAACTTTACAATGTATACAATCAATTATATGATGCAAATGAATACGCTATCGTAGAAAAATATAATTATAATGCAAAATGTTATACGATTGGACTTACAAGTAAGTAATATTTTTGAGTAATACAAATCAGTTTAATTTAGTTACAATAGATTATATGTATTTATCAATGTAGATATTAAAAAATTTAATAATTAAATCAAATTAATAATTAAATTAAAATAACGATAAAATTATATATGTATCTCGTATAATACAAAAAAATTTTCAAGCATTATTAAAAAAAGTTTAATAATAATTTTTTGGAATTTTTTTTTTCTAGTATTTGGTGTTTGCGGTATAACTGCTATTATTGTCGGTCATTATTGGTCGTGTATTCTTGACATTGTTTTACCGATAAACGAATCTCAAACACATAGTATGCTAGTAACAATGGAATATTTCATCGATCAAGACAGATATTTCTTTTTAATTATGCTGCATATGAACTTAGCAGCTTGTATAGCGACAATGTCAATGTTAGCTACAGGAACGACATTTATTGCGTATCTTGAACACACTTGTGAAATGTTTAGAATCGCAAAGTAAGAGTAAGCGTAGAAATAACGATCAAAATTTTAAATACCCGAGAAAAAATGGTATAATTAATCAGATATAAATATATATAATTAGTTACAAAAAGATCTAATAACATATGTAGTTTTATATGATCATATAAAATATCACATCTTATCAGATCTTTTTATAACTAATTATACAGTGATGGGAGAAATAAAAAATAACTTCATTATAGTGTTTTGAAAAACTCTTGACACCAGCTTTAAGAATATGTAATAGAAAATAGAAGTTTCCATTTAAGATTTCAAAGTTGACCTTCGCAGTGTCCTTCAAGGTCACATAAAGGTCATTTCAATATAACCATATAATAGATCATTTGATATACTAAAACTTTTGTATTGAACATTTTCTTCCATAATCATTATTTTCCAAGATATTTGACCGTTACGGAACTTTCTCCCATCACTGTATATATTTACATCTGACCATATTATACCATTTTTTCTCGGGTATAAAAAAGATTATGTTATTTTTTTCAACAAATAAAAATAATATTTATTTTATGATACAAGAATCGTGCTATTCAAGCATATTATTTACAGTTATCGCATTAAACGAGCTATAAGTATTGTCTTAAAAAATAATAATTTAGATGAGATGTTAATATTCAAAGGAATAATTTGCGCTGTGAACATTCATCAAAAAGCTATAAAGTTAGTAAATACTTGACAATATGCATATAGTTTACGTGCAATGAGATTTTCTTGTTTTTGCATAATCTCTACACAGTTACTGTCTAGATTTGAGTCCATGTTTTCCTGTTAAATAATACTCTGCGTGTGTTCTTTGAGTCTCAATTTGTTTCAAGTAAGTTTTGTATTTTATTCTTAAATGTTTGCTTTCCAAAAAATATTTGATATGATACGCGAGTTTCTGTTCCATTTGACAGTACATAAATTTAATGGTTCATAACAAAAACAACCCTTGTAAACTTTTTTTTTTTTAAGAGATAAAGAAAAAGCCCCGGTTAGCCACTCAGTTATCACGATATCAAACTGTCTAATTCACAATTCTTAATCACTGTGTTTAATGTGTAAATGTGATAGTGTATATGTATGTGTATGACCGCAGTGTGTGTGCTCAGGTCCGTGGGTTTGCCAAGCCCAAATGACTGTGCGATTCAGCCATCCTTGCGATATTATAAAAAATTGAGGATATTGAGATAATAGCGTATTCTAGTAGTCACAGGTGGAACCTACAGTACGGTTGCACCAATTCTCATAAAAACAACTAATGTCTTGATTTATGCTAAAAAGTTTGAGTAGTTCTGTTGAAAACTTAAGGATGACAGAATGTTTTTTTTCTTATTCTGAAAAAATGAAAAAATTGACAAGGATTGTTTCTGCTATGAACCGTTCAATTGTTCCAAAATTAGATAAATTGATAATTGATTATTCAATATGTACAAAGTGAATGAGCAAACTGGCGGCGGTTTTTATAAAATTCGAACTCTATTGCGTTCGTGATAGAAGACTTTTCGTTTATAACAAGATCGCTGCTTTACCGATCCTCCACCAGTCCTCGTAATTTTAGAACAATAGTTTTATGTTTTCTCTCATATATCTTTAGTCTCAGGTTTAAAAACAGTTGTTGTGTATTATTTATACAATGATATAACGCGGAAGATTAAGTACCACTAAATTTCCATCTTAGATTTTTCAGATTACATCTTCTATATTTAATATCACGAAAATAATATTACCTCTGATATTTATAACAGTTGATGTCGTATATATGTTTTTGGCCAATAATGTAAGGCAAAGAATTATGGATCATAACAATGAAGTATATGTTTCTTTGTAAGGACTTTACGAGATACAATCTTACAAAGATTGGTTTTATAGATTTTTAAATTAAAAGTAACGCCTTCTCTTTGCAAAACGGCGCAAACAAATATCATCTATAAAGCTTTCTATCTTTCATAGATTAACAATCTTTCGTTCACATAATTTTTTAGGTATAATGTTCAATGGTATTTAGCTCCTTTGCATATACAGAAAATATTATTATTTCTGTTACAAAGAGCAACCAAAGAATTTTCTTTAAATGTCACTGGTGGGTTATTTACTGCATCTTTTGATTGTTTCGCGACGGTAAGAAGATACAAAATTAATCTGCTAGATTATATGTGAATAATTGTATGAGTGTAATAAAAGAGAATATCCTTTTTTTGTAGTTGATGAAGACCTCGGTATCCTATTTTACCGTCATATATTCTACACGATAATAAAACAAGATTTTAATAAAGTAACAATAAGATTATAATGCTATAAGTAAAGAATAGTGCTATAGTAAACATATATTTAACGTTTAAAAAGTATCTAGCTAAGTGTTTTGCCAAAACAAAATATAAAAAATCAGTTAATTTATTTAATTAAAAAAGTTTATGTATATTTATTTTTTCACTTTAATTTTTTGAATAAATGACATATGTATTCAAATATTATTGCATTAATCTATATTTATTACGTAATAATATTACATACTGGATCAGCAGTTATAGTCAACATGTATTCATTGTGGAATTTCTTTTTTAAAGACTAAACGTATCTTATGAGTGTTCGTACTAAAATAATTTTGCAACAGTGTAAAAAAATGGGAAGCACTTATGTGGTGCTTGCGCAAATAATTTTTTTATCTATCTATTCAATTAGGAGAAGAAAACTTTGGTGGGTTTATTTTTGATAGACTATTTTAGATAGATCGTTGCAGAATACTTCTCTTAAAGACAAAATATATTATACGTATTCGTGCGTTGAAATAATGTTCTAGAAGTGAAAAAAATAAGTGCCTGCATGGCGTTTCAGCAAGTAGTCTTTTTTTTTGTGAGAAAAAGACATCTGTTAAACTTTCTTGGGTGTCAAATCAATTACTTAATCGTAGACTTCTTCGAAAAAGCCCCTAAATTGCAAGTGTTCGGATCTCACGCTAGTATTATCTAACATTAGTTTTACTATAAAATTTACGCCAAGGGAAAGAATAATCAATCGATGAGTCATGAAGAGGGGATGAGCAAACTATTCCCAACTTCTTGGCAGTCATTGACGCTGCATCGAATAAGTCTCAATCACATACGTCACAAATAATTACGGAGTACTTTATCGATAAAGAACAATATTCCTATTTAATTATACTACACATGAATGTATCATTTTTCATAGCAGTAATCGCGATACTAGCGACAGGAACAATGAATAATATGTATCTATTAGTTGCCTGCGGAATGTTTAAAATTGCTAGGTAAGACAAATATTATAATTATGAATTGTAAAAATATTGTACAAATCGTGAGAGAAAGAATTTGTTTCTTCATGCAAAATGTTTTGACCAAGCTTCTATTAATTAATTTTAGAATTTGCTTACTTCGCAACGTTCCTAAGTTAAATTAGATATATATGAGTAATAATACATATTAATTACTTTTAGTTACCGTATAAAGCGAGCCATGATGGAAAAAAATCTAAAAACCAGTAGGACGAAAAATATAAATATGATTTACACGGGGATAGTTGAGGCAGTGGATATGCATCGCAAGGCTATGCAGTTAGTATCAAATAATGCATGTATAATATAGTATACATAGAGTGTTGCATATAATATAAGAAATTATTTCAGAAATAAAATTTTTCTTAGAAATTTAGAATAAAATTCTTTGTTACATTAGTAAAAATGTTGAGTTAAAAATAAATTGTAAATCTTGAATTATATGCAATTCAAAATATATTTGCATTAAATTAATTTAATAATACTTTTGCATTAAATAAATTTTACTAAAACTTATTAGGTTTTACTCTCATGAACATAGTAAATACTAAAAATAAAAAAAATTGTAAAGAAAGATATTGTTACTCAAGTATAATTTAAGTGTTAATTAAAAGATTTCCATGTATTACGATACAATCTGAAATGTAATAATATTTTCCTTTTTTTGAAGGATTGTAACACTTTTAATGTCTACAATGAACCTATTTATGACTTTCTTAATTGGTGCTTTAGTAATATCCGTAAGCCTTAATCTTTTCAGAGTAAGTTTCGTTTCTCATTATTAAATGTGTTTGTAAATTAATACCATAAAATTATATATTTCTATATTTATTAAATCATGTAGAAAGTTATTTTTATTAAAAGCTTTGATCAATTAAATTTTCCTAGCATCTTAAAACATTTTAAAAACATGATTAAAATCTGCGGAAAAGGTTGATCTTTTTGAAACTGGTATTTTAGATTTTTTAGGAGATAACAGCTGGGTTTGATATCAAGAAAATAATACTTCCCTGTCTGTTTTTAAACGCCATTTATATATACATGCTTTTTGCCAACGTTATAGCACAACAAATTATGGATCATAATAATGACATATTTGTTACTACGTAAGAAAGATTTTTATATTATACTTTGATATTAAAACTTTTCCAGTAAAAGACAAAGTTTTAATAAATACAAAATAATATTTATTTACAAAACAAGACCTAAAATATTTTAGAAAATATAGATAGATGTATGCACATTATTTACGAATCTTATACTCATAACATTAATAATTTGTTGTTTTATCGTTTATAGTTTCGTAGGTACAGCGTTCAATGGTATATAGCTCCCTTACGCATACAAAAACTGATACTTTTTCTGTTGCAAAGAGGAACAAAACAGTTTCATGTGGTTATTGCTGGACTATATGTAGGATGTTTAGAAGGTTTCGCAACGGTAAAAAGTATAAATTGTATAAAACAATATATTTAATTTAGAACACTTTAATTTTACTAGAAAAATGCCATTTATTGCAGCTGATGACCGCATCGGTATCTTACTTTACCTTCTTTTATTCTACAAGCCAATCACGTATCAATCTATAAATTGATATCATAAATATAAAGCAAACGAAACTTAATTTAAAAAGTTACGGTATGTTACACCTTTAAATATAAAAAAAAACATGACTTCAATACAATTGTTTCAAAATGATCTTATTAATATGCAATTTTATAAATAAAAAATTATTCATATCCCTATAACTTTTGTCAATTCTTTTTCAATTTATACCGATTTTATGCTATCTCATAGTACATTTATATTATCAATCTTAAATTTTTATGTTTAATATTTTTATTAACAGGTGATATTCAAATACCTCATTTCATTGTTAATACTTTAATAAGATAAATATATTAATTAACATATTAATTACCTTTTTAAATTCAATCTTCCAAAAATATGCTGACACATTATTTTCAAATCACATAGTCTCTAAATTAACATAGTCTCTAAATAAACACTAAATTTTTAACTTTAATCATTGTAAATAATAAATGGTTTAAATGCTGAAACGTCAAAACTATTCACGTTCAAATAATAATATTACTTGCTGGACCAATAATAACATGATAGCTGGTATGCCGTATTTATGACTGCAGTATATTTCTTTCAAAGACCAACTGTATCTTATGCAATCGCGTAACGAAATAATATTTCCAGCTCAGAGGAAAAAAAAGCGTCTGCATTATATTTGTGCAAGTAGTTCTTTTTTTTTAAAAAGAAAAAAAGGAAAACATCTGTTAAAGTTCCGTCAACATTAAATCGATTATTTAATCGTAGACACTTCCGTGAAAGGTTCCTAAATTGCAAGATCCTAAGATGTTTTGATCTCACGCTAATATTCTTTAACATTAGTTTCGCAATACAATTTACGCAAGAAAAAATTTACAAGAAAAAAAATATTCAATCGATTAGTCAAGAAGAGGGGATAAGCAAACTATTCCTATTCCTTCGTGGCCATACGCGTTTTGACGTCCGAAGAGATGACTTGTTTAAAGAAACGATACTTAGATCTGAATCGTATTCTCTTGCTCGCGGTTGGTTTATGGCCATATCAACGATCCATATTTGTTCGGTTGCAATTGATTTTGTTCTATAGTATTGTGATCAGTTTTATTGTATTTCAGGTATGTTAATATTTTAAATATTATAATTTTCCTATATTTTATTAAACAAGTTAAAGGTTACTATTTCATTATTTATACAAATCTGACATAATTGAATTTAAATAAACAACTATATAGTACACACATATCTATAATCTTATTAGATACAAATTATACATATGCAACAATCATAGAATAAGCATTTTTTTTTACTGATAAAGTATGGATGTACGATAGTATTTTTTTAATGTAAATAATATAGCTATTTTTTGTAGTTTACAGCATTTATGACTTTAAAGTGTACTTTGCAAATTATTATCGAAGTTTGCTCTAACGCATTTTTCTTCATTATCTGCTTTTTAAAATACAATTCATTCTTTTTTAATATGGATATTGTAAGTAAAAAGATTTTCATTTATATACGATGTCAAATCTCACAAAAAGTAAAATGCGATAGAAAATCGAAAGAAATATAATCATTGAAACGATAGATAAAGCATTTCGTAGAATTACTTCAACATATTCATGATGAACTCAGAGATGAGGGCGAAGTCGCTATTGTAGAAAATTATTGGATTATCGCAAAACGCTGTAATGGCTTACTTATACGTAAGGCTGTCTCTATTAACTTTTTTTATTTGTAACACATATGCATAGTTTCTAATAACAAATGCATAAAGAATAATAAATACAAAATAAACGTATCTTAATAAATTGAGCTGCTACATCTGAATTTTCGGGTTCATAGTCCTATATAGTTCCATTCTTAAATATATTATAAAAAAATTTTATATTTTACAATTATTAATAAATAATGATTTCCATAACCCTTTCTAAATCGTTTTAGTGCTTGGCCTGTTATCCTGTTGCTATCCTTTATGCTTACCGCAGATACTCGATACTATATATTTTACGAACGAATCTAAATCATCATCTTCGCTATACATAATGACGGAGTACTTTATCGATAAAGAAAAATATTCCTTTTTAATTTTACTGCACTGGAACGTAGCATATTTTGTAGCACTAACTGCATTATTAGCACCGGGAACAATGAATATCATGTACTTTATGCATGTCTGCGGAATGTTTAAAATTGCTAGGTAAGAAAAATGTTATAATCATGAATTGTAAAAATTTAATTGCGAATTAAATTTGTTTCTTCACACAAAAATATATTGAAAAAATAAACTTATTAATCCATGTCAGAATGTGCTCAAATTTTCAAATTAATTCTTGAATTCTTTCTTGATTCTTTCATTCTTAAGTTAAATCACAAATACATAATAATAATATGTAAATTTTTTTAGTTATCGTATAGAGCAAGCTATGACGAAAATTAATCTAAAAACGAATAATGTGAAGAATATAAATATAGTTTACATGGGGATAGTTTATGCTGTGGATATGCATCGCAAAGCAATGTAGTTGGTATTGACTAATGCATGTACAATATACAGAATGTTTTTTTAATGTATATAACACATAAAGGCTCACTGCAAAAACAAATCTTTTTGTGGAAATTTAGAAGAAAATTTTTCTTAATAGAAACGTTGAGTTACTTCTAAACGCGATTCGATATACATAAACAAAATTAGATGGATTTTACTGAACTTTGATTCAAGATTTATTCACGAACATTAATTAATGTGCAAAATAAAAAAATTGAGAAGAAAGATGTTAGTCAAAAATAAATGTGCAGAAACTAATAAAAAAATTTATTTTGACGTATTACAGTATAATCTACCAAGTAATAATATTTTCTTGTTTTTGAAGTATGATACAACTTTTGGTGTCTGCATTTCATGTATTTATGATCTTCATATTCGGAATAGCAGTGCTATCTGCAAGCTTGTATCTCTTTCGAGTAAGCTTTATTTTCTAGTACTAAATTTGAAATGAATAAAATAAAGTTATACAATAAATTTTTATACTTATTAAAACATTTAAAACGTTATTTTATTATTAATTATAATAAATAAAATTTCTTTAAAGATTGTAAAACATATAGAATCACAATTATTGAAATTTATCTGCGAAAAGATTAATTGTCTTATAAGACATTTATGTTAGATTTTCCAGGAGATAACCTCCGGATGTGATGTCAAGAAATTGGTATCGCCCGTTTTGTTTTTATCTATCATGTATATGTATCTATCTCTGTGCTGCATTTTGTCACAACAAATTACGGATCATAATAAGGACTTATTTGTTACTGTGTAAGAAAAATTTTAATTATTAATTATCTATATTAATTGGAAAAATTTTTAATTAAAATTTTTCCAGTTAACAGCAATGTTAATGCAGATAAAATAATTTTATACAAAACAAGAACTAAAATACTTCGTAAAATATACGCAGATGTACTGTTATTTAAGAACCTTACGTATATAAAATTGTAGATTTCCTATTTATGTTTTGTCACATCGTAGGTACAGTGTTCAATGGTATAAGGCTCCTTTACATATACAAAGACTGATACTTTTTCTGCTGCAAAGAGGCACCAAACAATTTAACTTGATGCTTGCGGGATGCTTTGTGGGATGCTTAGAGGGTTTGGGAACGGTAAAAATTATACTATGCATCGTAATGTACAATATTTTGTGTAACGCACTACAATTTTACCAGACCAGATAATTTTATTTATTGCAGTTGATAACCGCATCGGTATCTTACTTTACCTTCATTTATTCTACAAACCGTATGTAAAAAATAAAACCATAAGTATAATAAATAACATTAATAAAAACACTGCAATATATCAGACGTTACAATAGATAAAACATAAAACTCCAAATCAAATGACGCAAATTAATTTCAATAATGTGCACACTAAATAATTAAAAAGTATTTACGATTCGGAAACTTTTGCCTATTTTTATTAACATATATTAGTGAAACAATGTAAGACTGTCATAGCTGTTCTATCGTATTTATAACTATTTCTCTTCAGAACGAAATATATCTTTTGCGTTCACGAAATGTAATAAACTCTAGAGCTGACAAAAGTGAGAAACGCATGCGCAGCATTTGTACAAGTAGTCGTCTTTTTTTCTTTCTTTTTTATGAGAAGAAGACATCTGTAAAATTTCTTTTCATATTAAATCGATTGCTTAATCGTATTGCTCTTCCATAAGAAATTTGCTAAATTGTGAGTGTCGGATCTCACGGCGGTATTTTCTAATATTAGTTTTATAATAAAATTTACGCCAAGGGAAAGAATATTCAATCGATGAGTGAAAAGGAGGGGATGAACGAACTATTCCCAATTTCTTAGTCATATGCGTTTGGACGTCCGAAGAGATGACTTATTTAGAGACTCAGTACTTCGGTCTCAATCGTATTCTCTTGCTTACACTTGGTATATGGCCATACAAAAAATCTACATTTGTTCGATTTAAACTGATTTTGCTTTATAGTATTTTGGCCAGTTTCATTATATTTCAGGTATGTTAATATTTTTAATAATTATCTAATATATTTCATTATTATATCATTCAAAAGCTACTATTTTTTTTTTTACAAAAACCTGATATTTTTCAATAAAACTATGTAACATTATGTATATTTATTGTAGTATAATCACTACAAAATATATATATAGGTCGTATATTCAACAATTATAGGATAAGCAACTAATACAAGCATCTTCGTTTCCTGATAAAATATGGACGCGCATTGTTTTTTTGTAACATAACGTAACATAATTATTTTCTGCAGTTCACAGCACTTGTGACTTCAAAATGCACTCCGCAAATCATCATCGAAGTTTTCTCTAGCGCATTCTTTTTTATTTCTTGTATAATAAAATACAGCGCATACTGTTTTAATTTGGATATTGTAAGTGGACAAATTTGTATTTGTTTAAATAAACACATTACATGTATTAGCCTGTGTTAAATCTTACAAAACAAATAAAAATATAAAATTATTGAAATAATAGATGAAGCATTTATTAGAAGTACTTGAAAAAATCTATGATGAACTTACAGACAAAAGCGAAATTGCCATTTTAGAAAAGTATTGGATTATTTCAAGTCGTTTTACTGGTGTACTTACACGTAAGGCAATCTTTTAATATTTGGTGTTCCAAATGTATATAGTTTTTATTTCAAATTGCATAATAAGTACTAAAAAAATAAACATATTTTGATAATTTGTGGTTACATATATATGTAACCACACACACACACACACATACACACACACACATATACCCATACATATATATGTATATATGTATTAATGTATACGTATATGTATAAATAAATCAGTTTTAGCGATTGGTCTGTTAAGTTGTTTGTCGCTTTCGTTTTTACCGATTATTTTTGACGCTGCATCGAATGAGTCTCAATCACATACGCCACAAATAATTACGGAGTACTTTATCGATAAAGAACAATATTCCTATTTAATTATACTGCACATGAATGTATCATTTTTCATAGCAGTAATCGCGATACTAGCGACAGGAACAATGAATAACATGTATCTATTAGTTGCCTGCGGAATGTTTAAAATTGCTAGGTAAGACAAATATTATAATTATGAATTGTGAAAATATTGTACAAATCGTGAGACAAAGAATTTGTTTCTTCATGCAACATGTTTTGACCAAGCTTCTATTAATTAATTTTAGAATTTGCTTACATCGCAACGTTCCTAAGTTAAATTAGATATATATGAGTAATAATACATATTAATTACTTTTAGTTACCGTATAAAGCAAGCCATGATGGAAAAAAATCTAAACACCAGTAAGACGAAAAATATAAATATGATATACACGGGGATAGTTGAGGCAGTGGATATGCATCGCAAGGCTATGCAGTTAGTATCAAATAATGCATGTATAATATAGTATACATAGAGTGTTGCATATAATATAAGGAATTATTTCAGAAATAAAATTTTTCTTAGAAATTTAGAATAAAATTCTTTCTTACATTAGTAAAAATGTTGAGTTAAAAATAAATTGTGAATTTTGAATTATATGCAATTCAAAATATATTTGCATTAAATTAATTTAATAATACTTTTGCATTAAATAAATTTTACTAAAACTTATTACAGGTTTTACTCTCATGAACATAGTAAATACTAAAAATAAAAAAAATTGTAAAGAAAGATATTGTTACTCAAGTATAATTTAAGTGTTAATTAAAAGATTTCCATGTATTACCATACAATCTGAAATGTAATAATATTTTCCTTTTTTTTGAAGGATTGTAACACTTTTAATGTCTACAATGAACCTATTTATGACTTTTTTAATTGGTGCTTTAGTAATATCCGCAAGCCTTAATCTTTTCAGAGTAAGTTTCGTTTCTCATTATTAAATGTGTTTGTAAATTAATACAATAAAATTATATATTTCTATATTTATTAAATCATGTAGAAAGTTATTTTTATTAAAAGCTTTGATCAATTAAATTTTCCTAGCATCTGAAAACATTTTAAAAGCATGATTAAAATCTGCGGAAAAGGTTGATCTTTTTGAAACTGGTATTTTAGATTTTTCAGGAGATAACAGCTGGGTTTGATATCAAGAAAATAATACTTCCCTTTCTGTTTTTAAACGTCATTTATATATACATGCTTTTTGCCAACGTTATAGCACAACAAATTATGGATCATAATAATGACATATTTGTTACTACGTAAGAAAGATTTTTATATTATACTTTGATATTAAAACTTTTCCAGTAAAAGACAAAGTTTTAATAAATACAAAATAATATTTATTTACAAAACAAGACCTAAAATATTTTGGAAAATATAGATAGATGTATGCACATTATTTACGAATCTTATACTGATAACATTAATAATTTGTTGTTTTATCGTTTATCGTTTCGTAGGTACAGCGTTCAATGGTATATAGCTCCCTTACGCATACAAAAACTGATACTTTTCCTGCTGCAAAGAGGCACCAAACAATTTAACTTGATGCTTGCGGGATGCTTTGTGGGATGCTTAGAGGGTTTGGGAACGGTAAAAATTAAACTATGCATCATAATGTACAATATTTTGTGTAACGCACTTCAATTTTACCAGACCAGATAATTTTATTTATTGCAGTTGATAACCGCATCGGTATCTTACTTTACCTTCATTTATTCTACAAACCGTATGTAAAAAATAAAACCATAAGTATAATAAATAACATTAATAAAAACACTGCAATATATCAGACGTTACAATAGATAAAGCATAAAACTCCAAATCAATTGACGCAAATTAATTTCAATGATGTGCACACTAAATAATTAAAAAGTATTTACGATTCGGAAACTTTTGTCTATTTTTATTAACATATATTAGTGAAACGATGTGAGACTGTCATAGCTGTTCTATCGTATTTATAACTATTTCTCTTCAGAACGAAATATATCCTTCGCGTTCACGAAATGAAATAAACTCTAAAGCTGACAAAAGCGAGAAACGCATGCGCAGCATTTGTACAAGTAGTCGTCTTTTTTTCTTTCTTTTTTATGAGAAGAAGACATCTGTAAAATTTCTTTTCATATTAAATCGATTGCTTAATCGTATTGCTCTTCCATAAGAAATTTGCTAAATTGTGAGTGTCGGATCTCACGGCGGTATTTTCTAATATTAGTTTTATAATAAAATTTACGCCAAGGGAAAGAATATTCAATCGATGAGTGAAAAGGTGGGGATGAACGAACTATTCCCAATTTCTTAGTCATATGCGTTTGAACGTCCAAAGAGATGAGTGGTTTACAGACTCGATACTTCAGTCTCAATCGTATTCTCTTGCTTACGCTTGGTATATGGCCATACAAAAGATCTACATTTGTTCGATTTAAACTGATTTTGCTTTATAGTATTTTGGCCAGTTTCATTATATTTCAGGTATGTTAATATTTGTAATAATTATCTAATATATTTCATTATTATATCATTCAAAAGCTACTATTTTTTTATTTACAAAAACCTGATATATTTCAATAAAACTATGTAACATTATGTATATTTATTGTAGTATAATCACTACAAATTATATATATGGGTCGTATATTCAACAATTATAGGATAAGCAACTAATACAAGCATCTTCGTTTAGTGATAAAATATGGACGCGCATTGTTTTTTTGTAACATAACGTAACATAATTTTTCTGCAGTTCACAGCACTTGTGACTTCAAAATGCACTCCGCAAATCATCATCGAAGTTTTCTCTAGCGCATTCTTTTTTATTTCTTGTATATCAAAATACACCGCATACTGTTTTAATTTGGATATTGTAAGTGGACAAATTTGTATTTGTTTAAATAAACACATTACATGTATTAGCCTGTGTTAAATCTTACAAAACAAATAAAAATATAAAATTATTGAAATAATAGATAAAGCATTTATTAGAAGTACTTGAAAAAATCTATGATGAACTCACAGACAAAAACGAAATTGCCATTTTAGAAAAGTATTGGATTATTTCAAGTCGTTTAACTGGTATACTCACACGTAAGGAAATCTTTTAATATTTGATGTTCCAAATGTATATAGTTTTTATTTCAAATTGCATAATAAGTACTAAAAAAATAAACATATTTTGATAATTTGTGGGTACATATATATGTAACCACACACACACACACACACACATACACACACACACATACACATACATATATATGTATAAATAAATCGGTTTTAGTGATTGGTCTGTTAAGTTGTTTGTCGCTTTCGTTTTTACCGATTATTTTTGACGCTGCATCGAATGAGTCTCAATCACATACGCCACAAATAATTACGGAGTACTTCATCGATAAAGAACAATATTCCTATTTAATTACACTGCACATGTATGTATCATTTTTCATAGCAGTAATCGCGATACTAGCGACAGGAACAATGAATAATATGTATCTATTAGTTGCCTGCGGAATGTTTAAAATTGCTAGGTAAGACAAATATTATAATTATGAATTGTAAAAATATTGTACAAATCGTGAGAGAAAGAATTTGTTTCTTCATGCAAAATGTTTTGACCAAGCTTCTATTAATTAATTTTAGAATTTGCTTACATCGCAACGTTCCTAAGTTAAATTAGATATATATGAGTAATAATACATATTAATTATTTTTAGTTACCGTATAAAGCAAGCCATGATGGAAAAAAATCTAAACACCAGTAGGACGAAAAATATAAATATGATTTACACGGGGATAGTTAAGGCAGTGGATATGCATCGCAAGGCTATGCAGTTAGTATCAAATAATGCATGTATAATATAGTATACATAGAGTGTTGCATATAATATAAGGAATTATTTCAGAAATAAAATTTTTCTTAGAAATTTAGAATAAAATTTTTTGTTACATTAGTAAAAATGTTGAGTTAAAAATAAATTGTGAATCTTGAATTATATGCAAATCAAAATATATTTGCATTAAATTAACTTAATAATACTTTTGCATTAAATAAATTTTACTAAAACTTATTACAGGTTTTACTCTCATGAACATAGTAAATACTAAAAATAAAAAAAATTGTAAAGAAAGATATTGTTACTCAAGTATAATTTAAGTGTTAATTAAAAGATTTCCATGTATTACAATACAATCTGAAATGTAATAATATTTTCCTTTTTTTGAAGGATTGTAACACTTTTAATGTCTACAATAAACCTATGTATGACTTTCTTAACTGGTGCTTTAGTAATATCCGTAAGCCTTAATCTTTTCAGAGTAAGTTTCGTTTCTCATTATTAAATGTGTTTGTAAATTAATACGATAAAATTATATATTTCTATATTTATTAAATCATGTAGAAAGTTATTTTTATTAAAAGCTTTGATCAATTAAATTTTCCTAGCATCTCAAAACATTTTAAAAGCATGATTAAAATCTGCGGAAAAGGTTGATTTTTTAAAAACTGGTATATTAGATTTTTCAGGAGATAACAGCTGGGTTTGATATCACGAAAATAATACTTCCCTTTCTGCTTTTAAACGCCATTTATATAATTATACTTGTTGCCAACGTTTTAGCACAACAAATTATAGATCATAATAATGACATATTTGTTACTACGTAAGAAAGATTTTTATATTATACTTTGATATTAAAACTTTTCCAGTAAAAGACAAAGTTTTAATAAATACAAAATAATATTTATTTACAAAACAAGACCTAAAATATTTTGGAAAATATGGATAGATGTATGCACATTATTTACGAATCTTATACTTATAACATTAATAATGTGTTGTTTTATCGTTTATTGTTTCGTAGGTACAGCGTTCAATGGTATATAGCTCCCTTACGCATACAAAAACTGATACTTTTCCTGCTGCAAAGAGGCACCAAACAATTTAACTTGATGCTTGCGGGATGCTTTGTGGGATGCTTAGAGAGTTTGGGAACGGTAAAAATTATACTATGCATCATAATGTACAATATTTTGTGTAACGCACTTCAATTTTACCAGACCAGATAATTTTATTTATTGCAGATGATAACCGCATCGGTATCTTACTTTACCTTCATTTATTCTACAAACCGTATGTAAAAAATAAAACCATAAATATAATAAATAACATTAATAAAAACACTGCAATATATCAGACGTTACAATAAATAAAGCATAAAACTCCAAATCAATTGACGCAAATTAATTTCAATGATGTGCACACTAAATAATTAAAAAGTATTTACGATTCGGAAACTTTTGTCTATTTTTATTAACATATATTAGTGAAACAATGTGAGACTGTCATAGCTGTTCTATCGTATTTATAACTATTTCTCTTCAGAACGAAATATATCCTTCGCGTTCACGAAATGAAATAAACTCTAAAGCTGACAAAAGCGAGAAACGCATGCGCAGCATTTGTACAAGTAGTCGTCTTTTTTTCTTTCTTTTTTATGAGAAGAAGACATCTGTAAAATTTCTTTTCATATTAAATCGATTGCTTAATCGTATTGCTCTTCCATAAGAAATTTGCTAAATTGTGAGTGTCGGATCTCACGGCGGTATTTTCTAATATTAGTTTTATAATAAAATTTACGCCAAGGGAAAGAATATTCAATCGATGAGTGAAAAGGAGGGGATGAACGAACTATTCCCAACTTCTTAGTCATATGCGTTTGGACGTCTGAAGAGATGAGTGGTTTACAGACTCGATACTTCAGTCTCAATCGTATTCTCTTGCTTACGCTTGGTATATGGCCATACAAAAGATCTACATTTGTTCGATTTAAACTGATTTTGCTTTATAGTATTCTGGCCAGTTTCATTATATTTCAGGTATGTTAATATTTGTAATAATTATCTAATATATTTCATTATTATATCATTCAAAAGCTACTATTTTTTTATTTACAAAAACCTGATATATTTCAATAAAACTATGTAACATTATGTATATTTATTGTAGTATAATCACTACAAATTATATATATGGGTCGTATATTCAACAATTATAGGATAAGCAACTAATACAAGCATTTTCGTTTAGTGATAAAATATGGACGCGCATTGTTTTTTTGTAACATAACGTAACATAATTTTTCTGCAGTTCACAGCACTTGTGACTTCAAAATGCACTCCGCAAATCATCATCGAAGTTTTCTCTAGCGCATTCTTTTTTATTTCTTGTGTATCAAAATACACCGCATACTGTTTTAATTTGGATATTGTAAGTGGACAAATTTGTATTTGTTTAAATAAACACATTACATGTATTAGCCTGTGTTAAATCTTACAAAACAAATAAAAATATAAAATTATTGAAATAATAGATGAAGCATTTATTAGAAGTACTTGAAAAAATCTATGATGAACTTACAGACAAAAGCGAAATTGCCATTTTAGAAAAGTATTGGATTATTTCAAGTCGTTTAACTGGTGTACTTACACGTAAGGCAATCTTTTAATATTTGTTGTTCCAAATGTATATAGTTTTTATTTCAAATTGCATAATAAGTACTAAAAAAATAAACATATTTTGATAATTTGTGGTTACATATATATGTAACCACACACACACACACACACATACACACATACATATACATGTATATATGTATATATTTATACGTATATTATAAATAAATTGGTTTTAGTGCTTGGTCTGTTAAGTTATTTGTCGCTTTCGTTTTTACCGATTATTTTTGACGCTGCATCGAATGAGTCTCAATCACATACGCCACAAATAATTACGGAGTACTTTATCGATAAAGAACAATATTCCTATTTAATTACACTGCACATGTATGTATCAGTTTTCATAGCAATAATCGCGATACTAGCGACAGGAACAATGAATAATATGTATCTATTAGTTGCCTGCGGAATGTTTAAAATTGCTAGGTAAGACAAATATTATAATTATGAATTGTAAAAATATTGTACAAATCGTGAGAGAAAGAATTTGTTTCTTCATGCAAAATGTTTTGACCAAGCTTCTATTAATTAATCTTAGAATTTGCTTACATCGCAACGTTCCTAAGTTAAATTAGATATATATGAGTAATAATACATATTAATTATTTTTAGTTACCGTATAAAGCAAGCCATGATGGAAAAAAATCTAAACACCAGTAGGACGAAAAATATAAATATGATTTACACGGGGATAGTTAAGGCAGTGGATATGCATCGCAAGGCTATGCAGTTAGTATCAAATAATGCATGTATAATATAGTATACATAGAGTGTTGCATATAATATAAGGAATTATTTCAGAAATAAAATTTTTCTTAGAAATTTAGAATAAAATTCTTTGTTACATTAGTAAAAATGTTGAGTTAAAAATAAATTGTGAATCTTGAATTATATGCAATTCAAAATATATTTGCATTAAATTAACTTAATAATACTTTTGCATTAAATAAATTTTACTAAAACTTATTACAGGTTTTACTCTCATGAACATAGTAAATACTAAAAATAAAAAAAATTGTAAAGAAAGATATTGTTACTCAAGTATAATTTAAGTGTTAATTAAAAGATTTGTATTACAATACAATCTAAAATGTAATAATATTTTCTTTTTTTTGAAGGATTGTAACACTTTTAATGTCTACAATGAACCTATTTGTGACTTTCTTATTTGGTGCTTCAGTAATATCCGCAAGCCTTAATCTTTTCAGAGTAAGTTTCGTTTCTCATTATTAAATGTGTTTGTAAATTAATACGATAAAATTATATATTTCTATATTTATTAAATCATGTAGAAAGTTATTTTTATTAAAAGCTTTGATCAATTAAATTTTCCTAGCATCTCAAAACATTTTAAAAACATGATTAAAATCTGCGGAAAAGGTTGATCTTTTTAAAACTGGTATTTTAGATTTTTCAAGAGATAACAGCTGGGTTTGATATCAAGAAAATAATACTTCCCTTCCTGCATTTAAACGCCATTTATATAATTATGCTTGTTGCCAACGTTATAGCACAACAAATTATAGATCATAATAATGACATATTTGTTACTACGTAAGAAAGATTTTTATATTATACTTTGATATTAAAACTTTTCCAGTAAAAGACAAAGTTTTAATAAATACAAAATAATATTTATCTACAAAACAAGACCTAAAATATTTTGGAAAATATGGATAGATGTATGCACATTATTTACGAATCTTATACTTATAACATTAATAATGTGTTGTTTTATCGTTTATCGTTTCGTAGGTACAGCGTTCAATGGTATATAGCTCCCTTACGCATACAAAAACTGATACTTTTCCTGCTGCAAAGAGGCACCAAACAATTTAACTTGATGTTTGCGGGATGCTATGTGGGATGCTTAGAGGGTTTGGGAACGGTAAAAATTATACTATGCATCATAATGTACAATATTTTGTGTAACGCACTTCAATTTTACCAGACCAGATAATTTTATTTATTGCAGATGATAACCGCATCGGTATCTTACTTTACCTTCATTTATTCTACAAACCGTATGTAAAAAATAAAACCATAAGTATAATAAATAACATTAATAAAAACACTGCAATATATCAGACGTTACAATAAATAAAGCATAAAACTCCAAATCAATTGACGCAAATTAATTTCAATGATGTGCACACTAAATAATTAAAAAGTATTTACGATTCGGAAACTTTTGTCTATTTTTATTAACATATATTAGTGAAACAATGTGAGACTGTCATAGCTGTTCTATCGTATTTATAACTATTTCTCTTCAGAACGAAATATATCCTTCGCGTTCACGAAATGAAATAAACTCTAGAGCTGACAAAAGCGAGAAACGCATGCGCAGCATTTGTACAAGTAGTCGTCTTTTTTTCTTTCTTTTTTATGAGAAGAAGACATCTGTAAAATTTCTTTTCATATTAAATCGATTGCTTAATCGTATTGCTCTTCCATAAGAAATTTGCTAAATTGTGAGTGTCGGATCTCACGGCGGTATTTTCTAATATTAGTTTTATAATAAAATTTACGCCAAGGGAAAGAATATTCAATCGATGAGTGAAAAGGAGGGGATGAACGAACTATTCCCAACTTCTTAGTCATATGCGTTTGGACGTCTGAAGAGATGAGTGGTTTACAGACTCGATACTTCAGTCTCAATCGTATTCTCTTGCTTACGCTTGGTATATGGCCATACAAAAGATCTACATTTGTTCGATTTAAACTGATTTTGCTTTATAGTATTCTGGCCAGTTTCATTATATTTCAGGTATGTTAATATTTGTAATAATTATCTAATATATTTCATTATTATATCATTCAAAAGCTACTATTTTTTTATTTACAAAAACCTGATATATTTCAATAAAACTATGTAACATTATGTATATTTATTGTAGTATAATCACTACAAATTATATATATGGGTCGTATATTCAACAATTATAGGATAAGCAACTAATACAAGCATTTTCGTTTAGTGATAAAATATGGACGCGCATTGTTTTTTTGTAACATAACGTAACATAATTTTTCTGCAGTTCACAGCACTTGTGACTTCAAAATGCACTCCGCAAATCATCATCGAAGTTTTCTCTAGCGCATTCTTTTTTATTTCTTGTATAATAAAATACACCGCATACTGTTTTAATTTGGATATTGTAAGTGGACAAATTTGTATTTGTTTAAATAAACACATTACATGTATTAGCCTGTGTTAAATCTTACAAAACAAATAAAAATATAAAATTATTGAAATAATAGATAAAGCATTTATTAGAAGTACTTGAAAAAATCTATGATGAACTCACAGACAAAAACGAAATTGCCATTTTAGAAAAGTATTGGATTATTTCAAGTCGTTTTACTGGTATACTCACACGTAAGGAAATCTTTTAATATTTTATGTTCCAAATGTATATAGTTTTTAATTCAAATTGCATAATAAGTACTAAAAAATTAAACATATTTTGATAATTTGTGGGTACATATATATGTAACCACACACACACACACACACATATACACACACACACATACACATATATGTATAAATAAATCGGTTTTAGTGATTGGTCTGTTAAGTTGTTCGTCGCTTTCGTTTTTACCGATTATTTTTGACGCTGCATCGAATGAGTCTCAATCACATACGCCACAAATAATTACGGAGTACTTCATCGATAAAGAACAATATTCCTATTTAATTACACTGCACATGTATGTATCATTTTTCATAGCAGTAATCGCGATACTAGCGACAGGAACAATGAATAATATGTATCTATTAGTTGCCTGCGGAATGTTTAAAATTGCTAGGTAAGACAAATATTATAATTATGAATTGTAAAAATATTGTACAAATCGTGAGAGAAAGAATTTGTTTCTTCATGCAAAATGTTTTGACCAAGCTTCTATTAATTAATTTTAGAATTTGCTTACATCGCAACGTTCCTAAGTTAAATTAGATATATATGAGTAATAATACATATTAATTATTTTTAGTTACCGTATAAAGCAAGCCATGATGGAAAAAAATCTAAACACCAGTAGGACGAAAAATATAAATATGATTTACACGGGGATAGTTAAGGCAGTGGATATGCATCGCAAGGCTATGCAGTTAGTATCAAATAATGCATGTATAATATAGAATACATAGATTTTTGCATATAATATAAGAAATTATTTCAGAAATAAAATTTTTCTTAGAAATTTAGAATAAAATTCTTTGTTACATTAGTAAAAATGTTGAGTTAAAAATAAATTGTAAATCTTGAATTATATGCAATTCAAAATATATTTGCATTAAATTAATTTAATAATACTTTTGCATTAAATAAATTTTACTAAAACTTATTAGGTTTTACTCTCATGAACATAGTAAATACTAAAAATAAAAAAAATTGTAAAGAAAGATATTGTTACTCAAGTATAATTTAAGTGTTAATTAAAAGATTTCCATGTATTACCATACAATCTGAAATGTAATAATATTTTCCTTTTTTTGAAGGATTGTAACACTTTTAATGTCTACAATGAACCTATTTATGACTTTTTTAATTGGTTCTTCAATAATATCCGCAAGCCTTAATCTTTTCAGAGTAAGTTTCGTTTCTCATTATTAAATGTGTTTGTAAATTAATACGATAAAATTATATATTTTTATATTTATTAAATCATGTAGAAAGTTATTTTTATTAAAAGCTTTGATCAATTAAATTTTCCTAGCATCTCAAAACATTTTAAAAGCATGATTAAAATCTGCGGAAAAGGTTGATTTTTTTTAAACTGGTATTTTAGATTTTTCAAGAGATAACAGCTGGGTTTGATATCAAGAAAATAATACTTCCCTTTCTGCTTTTCAACGCCTTTTATATAATTATGCTTGTTGCCAACGTTTTAGCACAACAAATTATAGATCATAATAATGACATATTTGTTACTACGTAAGAAAGATTTTTATATTATACTTTGATATTAAAACTTTTCCAGTAAAAGACAAAGTTTTAATAAATACAAAATAATATTTATTTACAAAACAAGACCTAAAATATTTTAGAAAATATAGATAGATGTATGCACATTATTTGCGAATCTTATACTTATAACATTAATAATGTGTTGTTTTATCGTTTATCGTTTCGTAGGTACAGCGTTCAATGGTATATAGCTCCCTTACGCATACAAAAACTGATACTTTTCCTGCTGCAAAGAGGCACCAAACAATTTAACTTGATGCTTGCGGGATGCTTTGTGGGATGCTTAGAGGGTTTGGGAACGGTAAAAATTATACTATGCATCATAATGTACAATATTTTGTGTAACGCACTTCAATTTTACCAGACCAGATAATTTTATTTATTGCAGATGATAACCGCATCGGTATCTTACTTTACCTTCATTTATTCTACAAACCGTATGTAAAAAATAAAACCATAAGTATAATAAATAACATTAATAAAAACACTGCAATATATCAGACGTTACAATAAATAAAGCATAAAACTCCAAATCAATTGACGCAAATTAATTTCAATGATGTGCACACTAAATAATTAAAAAGTATTTACGATTCGGAAACTTTTGTCTATTTTTATTAACATATATTAGTGAAACAATGTGAGACTGTCATAGCTGTTCTATCGTATTTATAACTATTTCTCTTCAGAACGAAATATATCTTTCGCGTTCACGAAATGAAATAAACTCTAGAGCTGACAAAAGTGAGAAACGCATGCGCAGCATTTGTACAAGTAGTCGTCTTTTTTTCTTTCTTTTTTATGAGAAGAAGACATCTGTAAAACTTCTTTTCATATTAAATCGATTGCTTAATCGTATTGCTCTTCCATAAGTAATTTGCTAAATTGTGAGTGTCGGATCTCACGGCGGTATTTTCTAATATTAGTTTTATAATAAAATTTACGCCAAGGGAAAGAATATTCAATCAATGAGTGAAAAGGAGGGGATGAACGAACGATTCCCAATTTCTTAGTCATATGCGTTTGGACGTCCGAAGAGATGACTTATTTAGAGACTCAGTACTTCGGTTTCAATCGTATTCTCTTGCTCGCGCTTGGTTTATGGCCATATGAACAATCCATATTTGTTCGGTTGCAACTAATTTTACTCTATAGTATTCTCATCAGTTTTATTATATTTCAGGTATGTAAATATTTTAAATAATTTTCCTATATTTTATTTTATTATATAATTTAAATGTTACTATTTTATTATTTATGTAAATCTGATATAACTAAATTTAAATAAACAAGCTGTATAATATTATATATACTAATCACATTATATAGTAATCGTATATGTATATATCGCAACAATCATAGAATAAGTTTTTTTGTTTACTGATAAAGTATGGATGTATGATAGAGATTTTTTAATGTAATGTAACTATTTTCTGCAGTTTACAGCATTTGTGACTTTAAAGTGTTCTGTGCAAATCGTCATCGAAATTTGCTCTAACGCATTTTTCTTCATTATTTGCATATTAAAATATAATGCATTCTCTTTTAATTTGAACACTGTAAGTGAATAAATTTTTATTTGTGTATGTTAAATTTCATAGAAAGTAAAATGCGATAGAAAGTCAGAAGAAATATAACATTTGAAACGATAGGTGAAGCATTTGTTAGAATTACTTCAGCATATCCATGATGAACTTAGAGATAAGGACGAAGTAGCTATTATAGAAAATTATTGGATTATCGCAAACCGCGTTAACGGCATACTTGCACGTAAGGCTCTCTCTATTAACTTTTGTTATTTGTAACATATAAGCATAGTTTCTAATAACAAATGCATAATAAATACAAAATAAACGTATCTTAATAAATTGAGCTGCTACATCTGAATTTTCAGGTTCATAATAGTTCCATTCTTAAATGTATTCTACAAAAAAAGTTTTATTTTAAAATATCAATAAGTAATAATTTTCATGATTGTTTTTAAATCGTTTTAGTGCTTGGCCTGTTAGCCTGTAGCTCTCCTTTGTGTTTGCCGTATATCGTCGACACTATATATTTTACGAACGAATCTCAATCATCACCGTCGCTGCACATAACTACGGAGTACTTTATCGATAAAGAAAGATATTCCTTTTTCATTAGGCTGCACTCGAACGCAGCAATTTTCATATCACTAACTGCATTAATAGCGCCGGGAACAATGAATATCATGTACTTTATACATGTCTGCGGAATGTTTAAAATTGCTAGGTAAGAAAAATGTTATAATCACGAATTGTAAAAATTATTTTAAATTGAATTTTAATCGAATTTTAATTTTAATTGAATTGAAATTTAATCAAATTAAATTTGTTTTTTTCATACAAAAATATTTTGAAAAAAAAAAACATTAATCCATGGCAGAATTTACTCACTTTCTAATTTTTAAAAATTAAATTCTTTCATTCTTAAGTTAAATCACATATATATAATAATTGTATATAAATTTTATTTAGTTACCGTATAGAGCAAGCCATGGCGAAAGTTAATCTAGAAACGAATAAAACAAAAGGCAGAAATATGGTTCACATAGGAATAATTTATGCTGTGGATATGCATCGCAAGGCAATGCAGTTGGTATTGAATAATGCATGTACAATATATTTACAGAATGTTTTTTTATGTATACAACATAAAGGCTCACTGCAAAAACAAACCTTTTTTGAAAATTTAGAAGATAATTTGTCTTAATAGAAATATTGAGTTAGTTCTGAGCGCGATTCGATATACGTAACTTTAAACGAAATTAAATGGATTTTACTGAACATAGATACAAAATTTATCCACAAACATAATTAATGTGGAAAATAAAAAAGTTGTGAAGAAAGATGTTGTCAGTTAAACACGAATGTTGCAGCTATTTAATAAAAAGAATTTATTTTGACGTATTACAATATAATCTGCCAAGTAATAATATTTTCTTATTTTTTGAAGCATGATACAACTTTTAATGTCTGCACTTAACATGTCTATATTCATCTTCTTCATGACGGCAGTGATATCCGCAAGCCTGAATCTCTTTCGTGTAAGCTTTATTTTCTATTACTAAATTTGATATCAAATGAATACAGTAAAGTTATACTACAGTTATAATAAATTTTTGTACTCATTGAAACATTCAAGATGTACGCAGATGTACGTCATTTATTATTATTTATAATAAATAAAAATTTTCTAAAGATTGTAAAACATATAGAATCAGGATTACTGAAATAAATCTGCGAAAAAATTAATTATTTTTTAAAACATGTATGTCAGATTTTCCAAGAGATAACCTCCGGATGTAATATCAAGAAATTAATATTGCCCTCTTTGTTTTTAACTGTCATCTATGTGTATCTATTATTGGCCAACATTATGGCGCAACAAATTACGGATCATAATAATGACGTATTTGTTACAGCGTAAGAAAAATTTTTACGTAAAATATTAATTATTAAAATTTTTCCAGTAAAAGGCAATGCTAATGCAGATACAATAATTTTATACACAACAAGAACTAAAATATTTCGTAAAATATACGCAGATGTACGTTATTTAAGAATGTTACGTATATAAAATTCTAGATTTGCTATTTATCTTTTGTTACATCGTAGGTACAGCGTTCAATGGTATGAGGCTCCTGTACATATACAAAAATTGATACTTTTCTTGCTTCAAAGAGGTACCAAACACTATTACGTGATCCTTGGTGGATTGTTTGTAGCATGCCTAGAGGGTTTTGGAACGGTAAAAATTATATCATGTATCACAATGCCTTTTATGTAACGCACTTTAATTCAAGAAAAATGTTATTTATTGCAGTTGATAACCTCATCGGTATCTTACTTTACCTTTATTTACTCTACAAACCGTATATAAAAAATAAAAAGAAGAATGAACAAAATAAAAGAAAATTAATTAGAAAGAATTGCGATATATCACACGTTTCAATAAATAAAATATAACTTTATATCAATTGACTCAAATTGATGTCAATAATGTGCACTCTAAAAAATCGAAAATTATTTATGCCCCAAAAACTTCTATCTATTTTTATTAACATTAGTAAAACGCTGTCGCAAGGTCATAGCTGTGCTATCGTGTCTACAACTACAGAATTCTCTCCAAAACAAAATGTATCTTTGCGTTCACGCATTGAAATGAGTTCTAGAAATGAAAAAAATGAAAAACGCATGCGTGGTGTTTGTGTAATGCAAGTAATCATCTTTCTTTTGTATAAGAAGAAAACATCTATCAAATTTCTTTTCATGTAAAATTGTTTAATCATATTATTCTTCCATAAGAAATTTGCTAAATTGAGAGTGTCGGGTCTCATGGTGATATTTTCTAATATTTGTTTTATAATGACTAGAACAATACAGGCACGCGCTATGCGTATGCACTTATTATAATAATTTAATAACCGTTTAATATTATTATAATAATAACCTTCGCTGTCAAATTATCAAACTGTCAGAATAATCGAGATAACCAATCAGCGTCACAGAAAAGATGCGACAATACTTTTGAGACTTTCAAGATTTCGATACATTTGAGTATCGATCTTTCATGCCTTTTTTTAGAGTGGATGGAAAATACACGCCAAGGAAAAGAATATTCAATCGATGAATCGAGTGAAGAGGTGGGGATGAACGAACTATTCCCAACTTCTCACCAGTCAGAAGCGTTTCGACGACCGAAGAGGTGAATTGTTAAAAGACTCCGTACTTTGGTCTCAATCGTATTCTTTTGCTCACGATTGGTTTATGGCCATATAAACAATCCACATTTGTTCGGTTGCAACTAATTTTACTCTACAGCATTCTGATGAGTTTTATTACATTTCAGGTATGTAATTATTTTAAATAATTATTTTAAATAATTTCTTATATCTTGTTGCTACATAATTTAAAAGCTACTATTTTATTTACAAAAATCTGATATACTTATATTTGAATAAAACTATGTAATATTATATATATTTATTGTAGTGTTATCATTATATATCAATCACGTACATATGGATTATATGTACAACAATAATAAAATATGCAAATGCTAATATATGCAGCTCACTAATAAAACATAAACTTGCATTTTTTGTGTAATATATTGTAATATAATTATTTTCTATAGATTACAGCACTAGTGACTTTAAAGCGTACTCCGCCAATTATCATCGAAGTTTGCTCTAGTGCATGTTTCTTCATTCTCTGCATGTTTAATATTTGTAATGGAAACATATAAATTATTTTTAGTTACCACATAGAACAAGCAATGAAAAAAATTAATTTGAAAACGAATAGAACGAAAGACGAAAATGTGGTTTATGTGAGGATAGCTTATGCCGTGGATATTCATCGCAAGGCTATGCAGTTGATATCAAAAAATGCATTTACAATATATATATACAGGGTGTCCTAAAGTTCGCGGCCCAATCGTCGTGTACAGATAGAGCGGGTCAAACTGAATAAGTAAGTCCTTTACCACTTTGCGAAATTTTCAATAATTAATTAGAAAATAATTAATAAAGATCCGCCAATCCGCGCAAGTATTCCCCAAGTGCCGAGCGCGCGGCGAGTAGGACGGTAGGACCCACCCAGCATATCTCTATGTCACGCGCCGCTCGTGTGTAGTGTGCATAGCTAACCAAGAGAGCGTCCCTCCCACCGCTCTGCGCTTTGTATTATGCTATGCTGGGTGGGTCCTACTCGCCGCGCGCTCGGCGCTCGGGGAATACTTGCGCGGATTGGCGGATCTTTATCAATTATTTTCTAATTAATTATTGAAAATTTTGCAAAGTAGTAAAGGACTTACTTATTCAGTTTGACCCGCTCTATCTGTACACGACGGTTGGGCCGCGAACTTTGGGACACCCTGTATATATATATACATATATTGTATATAACTATTTACTAATAACTATTTTATTAACTATCTTTGTAGTTGCATCCTGGATTAAAGTTTTAATAAAATTTTTTAATAAATTTATTTAAAGTAACAAATTTTGTATTACTCATAATTTAATATTTTTACTAAAAATTTAATTAAAACTTCAATCCAGGATGCAACCACAAAGATAGTTAATAAAATAGTTATAGTTAGTAAAAAATAATAAAATTGTAAAAAAGATGTTATTAGCCAAACGAAAATGTGCACTAATTAATCAAAGTACTAGTGTATTACAATATAGTCCGTTAAACAATAATATTTTCTTATCTTTGAACGTACATAAAAGTTTTAGTGTCTGCAATTAACACACGTATGTCCTTATTCGTCATGACGGCAGTGATCTCCGCAAGTCTCAATCTTTTTCGAGTAAACTTTGTTTTCTGTTATTATATTTATCTTTAAATAAATATAATAAAAGTACACATAATACATTTTTATATTTATTAAAACATTTAAAAAATTACTTCATTAACAGATTATTTGCATAAATTAGATTTGCTGTATAGTATAAAAACATAAAACATGATACAAATTGTAAGACATGTAGAATTATAATTACTATAATAAATCTGCGAAAATATTAATTATTAGTAAATTATATAACTGGTTACTTAACTGGCTACTTAATTACATAACTGGTATACCAGATTTTTCAGGAGTTAAACTCTGGATTTGATATAAAAAATGTATATTTCCTTGTATACTTCTATCTGCCATCTATCTGTATCTATTTTGTGGCAATGCTATGTCACAAAAAGTTATGGATCATAATAATTACATATTTGTGACTGCGTAAGAAAAATTTTCACATATGATACTTTAATGTTAAAATTTTTCTAGTAAAAAGTAAAGTTAATGTTTATGTAAATATATTTATATCAATTAAAAAATAAATATCGTAAAACAAATACGTACGTTATTCACGAATCTTACTCGCGTGCAATTTTATTTATTTGTTGTTTAGTTATTATTTCGTAAGTACAACATTAAGTGGTACATAGCTCCTTTACATATACAAAGATTGTTACTTTTCCTGCTGCAGAGAGGCACAAAACGCTATTACGTGATGCTTGCTGGATTATTTGTGGAATGTCTTGAGGATTTCGGAACGGTAAAAATTATATCATGTATCACAATGTCTTTTATGTAACGTACTATAATTTTACCACACTAGATAATTTTGTTTATTGCAATTGATAACCGCATCGGTCTCTTACTTTACCTTTATTTATTCTACAAGCCGTACCTAAATAAAAAATAAATGTAGAAATAAAATAAAAAATATTAGTAAAAAACTACGATATATCAGACGTCATAATAAATAAAACAGCGCTCGGAATTAGTTGCACATTTCGGGCCGATTTCCGAGACGACGCCTCCTGTTCCCCCACTACCGCTCGGCCGCTGGCGGCCGAGCCGTCGATAGCTCTGGCGCAGGAGCGTTTTATATAAGAAATAGGCTGGGTTATTGAGGCACCTCTCAGAAAATAGTAATATTTTCTTTGCTACATAAATAATGTTTATTTTCATTAATAATTAAATATATATATATATATTATGTATTAATAAAAATAAACATTATTTATGTAGTGAAGAAAATGTTACGATTTCCCGAAAGATGCCTAAACAATCCAGCCTATTTCTAATATAAAACGCTCCTGAGCCAGAGCTATCGGCGGCTCGGCCGCCAGCGGCCGAGCGGTAGTGGGGGAGCAGGAGGCGTTGTCTCGGAAATCGGCCCGAAATGTGCAACTAATTCCGAGCGCTGAAATAGAACATAACACAAAATCAATTGACTCACATTGATTTCAATGATGCGCACATTAAATAATCAAAAATTATTCACGACCTGAAACTTTTGTCTGTTTCTATTAACGTATTAGTGAAACACTATGAGACTGTCCTGGTTGTTCTATCGTATTTATTGCTACTCCTCTTCAAAACGAAATATATCTTTCGTGCTCACGCAATGAAATAAATTCTGGAACTGATAAAGGTGAGAAACGCATGCGCAGCGTTTGTACAAGTAGTCGTCTTTATTTCTTTTTTTTTATGAGAAGAAGACATCTGTAAAATTTTTTTTCATATTAAATCGATTGCTTAATTATACTGCTCTTCCATAAGAAATTTGCTAAATTGCATGTCTGATTTCACCATGGTATTTTCTAATATTAGTTTTATAATAAAATTTACGCCAAGGGAATGAATATTCAATCGATGAGTGAGAAGGAGGGGATGAGCGAACTATTCCCAACTTCTTACCAGTCATATGCGTTTCGACGACCGAAGAGATGAGTTGTTTAAAGACTCGGTACTTTAATCTCAATCGTATTCTTTTGCTCACAATTGATTTATGGCCATACAAACAATCCATATTTGTTCGATTGCAACTGATTTTCCTGTACATTATTCTGATTAGTTTCATTATATTTCAGGTCTGTAATTAATTTAAATAACTTTTTTAAATTTTGTTACTATATAATTTAATAGCTACTCTTTTATTATTTACGAACCCTGATATGCTTATATTTGAATAAAACTATGTAACATTACAAATATTTATTGTAGTGTTATTATTATATATCAATCACATACATACGAATAACATCTTCAATAATTATAGAATATGCAATTGCTAATATATGCAGGTCGCTAATAAAATATAAACTCGCATCTTTTTTAAATATATTGTAATATAATTATTTTCTGTAGTTTACAGCACTTGTGAGTTTAAAGTGCACTCCGGAAATTGTTATTGAAGTTTGCTCTAGTGCATTTTTCTTCATTCTCTGCATGTTACAATACAACGCATTCACTTTTAATTTAGGAGTTGTAAGTAAACAGATTCTTATTCCTTTAAATAAGTATGTCATACATGTTTGTGCCAAATCTCGCAAAACAAATAACATGAAAAATTATTGAAATAACAGGTGAAGGATTTATTAGAAATACTTCAGCATATATACAATGAGCTCAGAGATGAGGGCAAAGTTGCTATTATTGAAAAATATTGGGTTATCGGAAGCTACTATAATGGCGTACTTACACGTAAAGCAATTCTTCAATAACTTTTATTTAAAATATATATAATTTTTATTTTAAATGGAATAATGAGTGCTACAGAAACAAATTTTGAATGATATAAGACTACTATATTTTAATTTTTGATTTTGTGATTGCATAAATAGAAAAAATAATAATACCTCTGCGCAGCAGTAGAGTTTCATATTGGTAGAGTAATATATGTTTGAAATCAAAATACGTTTAATCTTACTATCTTATGTTTATACTGGGTGTCCTTAAAATTTTTACAAAGCGCTCGTGTGCAAATAGAGCGGACTAAATTGAGTCGAAAAGTTCTGTACCATTTTGCAATTTTCGCAACAGTTAACGAGTTGTTAATTACTAAAGATCGAATAAGCGCGTATCCGTCCAGCCTACCGCCGAATGCAAGCGCGCGGCGAGATACAATGAAAAACGGGAGACAATCATATCTCAGAGCGGGCTTTGCCGCTTGTAGTAAACAACTCTTCGCGCGCCTAGCGACTATGATCGCTGGGCGGTTGTATCTCGCCGCGCGCTTCTAATCGGTGGTAGTCTGGGCGGATATGCGCTTATTTGGCGATTAGTAATTAATAACTCGTTAACTGCGAAAATTCCAAGTGGTACAGGACTTTTCGATTCAGTTTAGTTCGTTCTATAGCACACGAGCGCTTTGTCAAAATTTCAGGGACACCCTGTACATATTTTGAAATATTCTTAAGCAATTATTTATTAAATATTGCTAAACATTGCTGTTTTTTTTAAATTGTCTTTTAGTGCTATCGTTGTTAGCTTGTATCGCACCTTCAATTTTGCCGCGTATTATGTATGCTGTATCTTTTACAAATAAATCTCAATCGCCTTCAATGCAGATAATAACGGAATACTTTATCGATAAAGAAAAGTATTCTTATTTAATTATGTTACACACAAATGCAGCATTTTTCGTAGCAATAGCTGTGATACTAGCGACAGGATCAATGATTATAATGCATTTCATACATGTCTGTGGAATGTTTCAAATTGCCAGGTAAGAAAAACATTATAATAATACAATATAATGTAAAAGTTATATTGTGAATGGAATTTGTTTCTTCATATAAAAATACTTCAAAAAAACTATTATTAATCCATCTTAGAATTTGATCATCTCTCAATGTTAATCTATAGCTAATTGTATATGTAATAAAAATGTGTATAAATTATTTTTAGTTACCGTATAGAGCGAGCAATGATAAAAATTAATCTGAAAACATGTAATATGAAAAAAACAAATATAGTTTACACAGGGATAGTTTATACCGTGGATATGCATCGCAAAGCTATGCAGTTCGTATCAAATAATGCATATATAAAATATATACAGAGAGTGTTTTGTATAATATCGAGACTAACTTAAGGATCAAATCTTTTCTTGTAAAACTGGAATAAAATTCTTTATAATAAACATATCAAAATAAATTATCAGTAATATAATATTTGTTGCTTTAGACAAATTTATCAAAAAATTTAATTAAAATTTCAATCCAGAACGCATTCATAAACACAGTTAATGTAAAAGATAATAAAAGTATAAAATTGTAAAGAAAGTTGTCGCGTTAGTCAAGCAAAAACGTGCACTAATTAATAAAAAAATTTGTTTACTACAATACAAGTAATAATATCTTCTTATTTTTGAAGGTACTTTAACCTTTTAATGTCCACAATTAACATGTCTATGTCCTTGTTCTTCATGGCGGCAGTGATCTCCGCAAGTCTCAATCTTTTTCGAGTAAACTTTGTTTTCTGTTATTATATCTATCTTTAAATAAATATAATAAAATTATACATAATACATTTTTATATTTATTAAAACATTTAAAAGACTACTTCATTAATATTATTAGCATAAATTAGATTTGCTGTACATTACAAAATATGCAGATTATAAGACACATAGAATTATAATTACTATAATAAATCTGCGAAAAGATTAATTGTTACTATATAATTAATATGTTAGGTTTTTCAGGAGATAAACTCTGGATTTGACATCAAGAAATGTATATTGCCCTTCTTGTTTTTATCTGCTATTTATGTATACCTATTTTGTGGTAATGCTATGTCACAAAAAGTTGTGGATCATTATAATAACATATTTGTTGCGGCGTAAGAAAGATTTTCATACATGCTATTTTGATATTAAAATTTTTCTAGTAAACAGCAAAATTAATGTATATATAATATTAATTACATCAAATAAGAAATAAAGTCCATAAAACAAATATACAGTTCACGAATCTTATTCGCGTAAAATTAGTTATTTGTTGTTTAGTCGTATTGTTTCGTAGGTACAACGTTAAGTGGTACATAGCTCCTTTACATATACAAAGGTTGATACTTCTCCTGCTGCAAAGAGGCACCAAACACTATTACGTGATGCTTGCTGGATTGTTTGTGGCCTAGAGGGTTTTGGAACGGTAAAAATTATACTATGTATCATAATGTACAATATTTTGTGTAACGCACTTCAATTTTACCAGACCAAATAATTTTATTTATTGCAGTTGATAAACGCATCGGTATCTTATTTTACCTTCATTTATTCTACAAGCCGTGTATAAAAATAATAGTATAAATAAAATAAAAAATATTAATAAAAACACTGCGATATATTTGATATTACAATAAATAAAACACAGCTCCAAATTAATTGACTCAAATTGATTTTAAAGATAAACACATTAAATAATCAAAAAATTATTTATGTCCCGAAAACTTTTGCCCATTTTTTAAACGTATATCAATGAAACATTGATACCATCATAGCTGTCCTATTTATAGTTATAGTATATTTCTCTTCAGAACAAAATATATCTTTCGTGCTCACGCAATGAAATAAATTCTAGAACTGACAAAGGTGAGAAACGCATGCGCAGCATTTGTATAAGTAGTCGTCTTTTTTTCTTTTTTTTTTATGAGAAGAAGACATCTGTAAAATTTCTTTTCATATTAAATCGATTACTTAATCGTATTACTCTTCCATAAGAAATTTGCTAAATTGTATGTCGGATCTCACGGTGGTACTTTCTAATATTAGTTTTATAAAAAATATAAAATAAAAAGAAAGAATACTCAATCGATGAGCGAGAAGGAGGGGATGAGCAAACTATTCCCAACTTCTTACCTGTCATATGCGTTTCGACGACCGAAGAGATGAGTTGTTTAAAGACGCAGTACTTTAGTATCAATCGAATTCTTTTGCTCATGATTGGTTCATGGCCATATAAACAATCTACATTTGTTCGACTGCAACTGATTTTGCTCTACAGTATTGTGACAAGCTTTATTATATTTCAGGTACATTGATGTTTTTAATAATTTTTTAATACTTCGTTATTATATAATCTACAAATTACTATCTCAATATTTGTGAAAACCTGATATAATTACATTTAAAAAAAATTAGGAAACATTATGTTTATATTTATTTTAATATAATCATTATATATCAATCATACATGTAAGTTATATATCCAACAGAGAGAGTTACAGAATAGGCAGTTACTAATATAAGCATTTATGTCCACTAATAAAACATAAACGCACATGGTTTCTTTTGGTAATAATATGTATTTTAATTATTTGTAGTTTACAGCATTTGTGACTTCAAAGTTTACTCCGGAAATTGTTATCGAAATTTTCTCTAACACATTTTTCTTCATTCTCTGCATGTTTCAATATAACGCATTTACTTTTAATTTGAAAATTGTAAGTAAACAGATTATTATTTGTTTAAATAAATATGTCATACATGTTGTGCCAAATCTTACAAATCAAATGGCATTAAAATTATTTAAATAATAGATAAAGAATTTATTAGAAATACTTCAGCATATATACGATGAGCTCAGAGATGAGGGCGAAGTCGCCATTATAGAAAAATATTGGATTATCGCAAGACGCTATGCTGTTGTACTTACAGGTAAAGCAATTCTTTAATGACTTCTATTTAAAACATATATAAATTTTAATTTAAATAAAATAATGAGTACTAAATAAGCGTATTTTGGATAGATTGGGACTAGTATATTTTAATTTTCAACTGTATAATATTTTTAAATCTATTAAAATCTACGTAAAGAAAAAATAATATAAATAAACATCTCTATTCAGTATTCATATTCATCAAGCAATGTGTCCGAGATCAAAATACGTTCATTTTTTCCAGTTTGTTTCTATTTCTAACGTCGTTTAAGATATACAAGTACATGAATTGGATGTAAAATAAATAAATAAATAATTATTTAATTATTTAAACAATTGAAAATTTTTGATAATTACAAAGCAATGGTTTAATAAATATTACTAAATATCGCTGTTTTTTAAAATTGTGTTTTAGTGCTTGCGTCATTTGGTTGTATCGCGCTCTTAATTTTGCCGCATATTATGTATGCTGTATCTCTTACGAATGAATCTCAATCATTTTCGCTACTCATAATTACGGAGTACTTTATAGACAAAGAAAGATATTCGTATTTAATTGTACTACACGCAAATGCTGCAATTTGCATAGTAATAACCGCAATACTAGCGACAGGATCAATGATTATCATGTATTTCCAGCATGCCTGCGGAATGTTTAAAATTGCTAGGTAAGAAAAATATTATTATAAATTGTAAAAAATAAATTGCAAATAAAATTAGTTTCTTTACACAAAAATACTTCAAAAACACTATTATTAATGCATCTCGGAATTTTGTCATGTCTCAATGTTAGTCTAAAGTTAAATATAATATATACGTAATGGAATATACAAATTATTTCTAGTTACCGCATAGAGCAAGCAATGATGAAAATTAATCTGGAAACGAATACAAAAAACACAAATATGGTTTATATAGGGATAGTTTATGCCGTGGATATGCATCGCAAAGCTATGCAGTTAGTATCAAATCATGCATGTATAAAAAATATATAAAGTGTTTCGCATAATATCAATATTCGCTAAAAAAAAAAAGTTTTTTTCTTAAAAAAATATCAAGAGCATTATTAAATTATGAGTAATAAAATACTCATAGATGTAGTACAAACTGAATAAATTTATTTAACTGAAACTTGAATTCAGAATGTACCCATAAACATAGTTGACATAAAAAAAAATGAAATTGTAAAGATGTCGTTAGTCACAATGTCACTAGTTAATAAAAAAATTTATTTAATTCAGCCAAGTAATAGCATTTTCTTATTTTTGAAGGTTCGTAAATCTTTTAATGTCTACAATTAACATATCTATGGCCTTATTCGCCGTGGCGTCAGTGATATGCGCGAGCCTTAATCTTTTTCGAGTAAATTTTGTTTTCTGTTATTAAAACTAATTTCAAATATAAGTACAAGTTACATAATACGTTAATAATTATATAATATATTTCATATTTATTAAACATTAAAAGATTATTTTATTAATAAATTATTGGAATAAATAATATTTGCTGTACACGTTAGAATCTATGATATTGATTATAAAACATATAGAATTATGATTAATGAATCTGCAAAAATATTAATAATTTTTATATAATTAGTATGTCAGATTTTTCAGGAAGTAAACTGTGGATTCAATATCAAGAAAATGTCACTGCCTATAGTGTTTCTATGTGCCATCTATGTGTACCTATTTTGTGCTAATCTCATGGGACAGATAATTATGGACCATAATAATGACATATTTGTTACTGCGTAAGAAAAATTTTTACTCATGATACTTTAATATTAAAATTTTCTCAATAAAAAGTAAAGTTAATGTTTATATAATATTTAAATAAAATAAGGAATAAATTAAAAATACGATACAATTAAAAACAGATATGCGTACATTATTCACGAATTTTACGCGCATCAAATTATTTATTTGTTGTTTAGTTATTGTTTCATAGGTACAACGTTAAATGGTATGTAGCTTCCTTACATATACAAAGATTGATACTTTTTTTGCTGCAAAGAGGCACAAAACGTTTTCACCTGATTATTGCTGGAATGTTTGTAGGATGCTTTGAGGGCTTCGCAACGGTAAAATTTATACTATGTATCAATGTATTTTACGTAGTGTACTTTAATTTCACTAGAAAAATGTCATTTATTACAGCTAACGACCGCATCAATATCTTACTTTACCGTCATTTATTCTACAAGCCAATCTACAAAGTAATCTTATATAAAATTAAAAAAAATTAATTGCAAATTGACGGTATGTTAAATATTTAGACAAATAAAGCATAAATTTAATGGAATTCATGCAAATTAATTTAATACAAAATGATATGCAACGTCAATAATTAAAAATTATTTGTAGATATTATTCCTTTTTAACTGTTTTACTATCTTTTAAGGGGCTACATACACCTAGAAATTGTGAAAAAATGCATTTTTTGTTTTTTGCATATTCGAAAAGTATAAGGTCTTGAGAATATCCCCTGCAAGTTTCAAAGTGATTTCTTGAAAATTGTCGGAGATATAGCGAAAAAGGTCTAAGCGCGTATCAACGTTTTTATCGGAATGTCAAACTTTAAACGCGTTTTTCTCGAAACCATGTTTTCAAAACGCGTACCAGAAATATCTCGAAAACGACTGGACCAATTTACTTGATTTGGAGGGCTTAATCTACACAAAAAAAGGCAGTCTTTATCGTGGCAAATTTTTTTTGGAGCCCTTATTTTTTTTGCAGCTAAAAGAATGACCGATTTTTACCCTAAAAATCACTGTTTTTATTTAAACGGCCGCCATTTTGTCAAAAATCAATATTTAAAAAAACGGCCACGATAAAAACTAGATAATTTCATACAGTTTGAGAAAATTCTAGTCTGATTTATTTAAAACAAGTCTTGTACGAGCTGTATCTATCTGATACCGCGGAGCACCTTTTTTCAACATGGTCTTGTGCCGAGGACAATATCTCCATTTTCAAATATTTCTATTTCAAATTTATTCTGAAACATGTTGTAACAACGTACATTAGAGTAAAAAAACCTAGGATTAATTACATACATTACGTTTCTCAAAAAAAAAATCGAGAAAAAGGCCTATTTTTTACGTTTCTAGGTGTATGTAGCCCCTTAATGTATAACACCACTCCATTTTTTAGTAAAAAGTTTGCTTTATCATTATTAAATATTTATATTTGATTTTTTTAATAACAGATAATGCACACGTGTTCAGATAGTATGAGAGTTGACATCAAAAAAGCATATTTAAAAATGCATAGAAGATATTTGGTTAAACAAATTTTAGTAAACAAATAATATTATATAAATAATTTTACTAATAACAAAATTGAAAATTTACATGTCAGCACTGATGCTACACTTGAGTAAACTTAACTTAGAAAAAAAACGCATTAAAATAAAATTTATATAAAATTTGACGCTAAAAAATTGTAACTTTAATTGCGTGACTTTTATTTAAAAAATTTTCTGACCAAAAGAATTTTAAAAGAAAGTAACATCTCCAGAATTTATACTAAGGTTCTGCGTTTAACAATATATTGCATATTCATATATGTATAGAAAATCATATATATTATTTTTGATAATACAAAGAAACACTAAAGCTTTTGAGACTAGAGTGATAATATATTTTACTAGTAGTAACTTAAAAGCAAGTACATATGTATATCCTGCTGTTTAACAGTATTTATACAATCGTACACCACAAATGTTCATACTAGACTGAAAGAAACGGAACTGTAGAGCTGAAAAATTGTGGCCATTGCGGTTGCGCGACTTATGTACAGAAAAACCTTCTTATAAAAATTATTCTGTGAGAAAAGACATTCAATAAATTGCTTTTAATGTAATATCGATTCCTTATTTATAAACTCTATGCCAAGAAAATTTCCTAAATTGCGATAGTTTGATCACACGGTTACATTTTATGTCGCTTTATATTACACTAGCGCTAAATTACACAATTTCTTGTGAAATTTACGTTAAGAAAAAAAAGTAAATTGAAAGAATGGGGTAAGTACACTTTTGTGAATTTACTTTTTATCAAACGTGTCTGTACACTCGCGCAGAAATGATCTCTCTCGAGACTCGTTATTTTAATACCAATCGCATTTTATTACTTATCTTAGGCTTGTGGCCTTACAAGCAATCGCTATTTACTCGACTTCAGTTAATTCTACTTTTTAATACTCTAACTACTTATGTTCTATTTCAGGTATATCATTATTTCAATTGTGCAAATAAGCGGAATTGTATTATAATTTATAATAATAATTTGTTACTAAATTATTGTATATAGAGGGAGGCAACGAGAAATCCATTATTTAAAAACTTTAAAGTTAATTATTGATAGTCTTAGCTAACTAAAATATCTTCTTTAAATACAATTAATTCAATAACCACTACGTTTATGTTATAGAAGAGTAACAAAGAATCCCACCCCTAAGGAATTTAGAATACATTTAGAATTTTAGTAAAGCAAAGTATTGTTTTAAATGCGATTGGTTCAACAAAAATATTATTTTCAGTTTACGATATTTCTGACGTCAAAATGTACTCTAGATCTCATTCTCAAAGTTTTCTCTTCCGGGTTTTTTTTTGTGTGTATTATGATCAAATACAATTCGTTTTGTGTTAACATTAACACTGTGAGTATAATAAGAAATCTTAAAATAAAATAATTATTTTTAAATGTTATAAAAAAAAATGCACAACGTTATTGACATGATAGATAAAGAGTATGTGCGAACAACTTCAGAATTTATATAATGAATTAAAAGACGTAAACGAAGTTGCTATACTAGAAAAGTACGGAAGCAGATCTAAACGTTTTACGACTGCAATTATGGGTAAGACAACATATTTCATATTTTCTTATGCGTTAAATGACTTATGTAATTACTTCTTTAAAACTTTTAGTGTTTGCAGTGACCGGTGAAATTATTTTTGCTTTGCTACAAATTTGGTTGCATATTCATAATAGTGTTCTGTCTGCAAATAAATCTCATCCTCCGGAGATTGTCATAACAGAATACTTTATCGATCAAGAGAAATACTTCTACTTAATCACAATGCACAGATATGCAGCTTGGATTATAGGAGGGTTCGCAATGGTAGGGACAGGAACATGGCTTATAGCATATCTTCAACATATATGTGGAATGTTTAATATTGCCTGGTAAGTAAATAAACGCATAATACAAAAATACAATGCAAAAATTGATATTGTTTACGATAATTTTTTTAACGTCTCAAATATAAACTATATAACTATAATAATAAAATTGCTTACAGTTATCGCATTGAACAGGCAATGACAGCGGACATTATCCAAATGAGATGTCTAAAAAGTGAGAAAGAAATTCATAAGGAAATAATTTGTGCAATAGATATTCATCGCAAAGCTATGAAGTTGGTATATATGTTACCCGCAAAGCCCGAAAAATCGTCAATTCTAAGATTGCTTAGGTGAAGTTAAAATTGTCAAAAATGTTTTAAGCAAACTTAAGGTTGCCTAAGGCTGAGCGCACATCAAATCCGTATTCGTTCAGAACAGCTGGATGCACGATTATGTCCGATTGTGGTTGTACGTGTCGAACGTGCTCACTGGCTGCGTTTTCGTCCAATCATTCACATAAATCTTTGTCTAAATAAGTTATGTGTAAAGAGAGAAGAATTATGAAAGGTTCATCATATTGCTCAGTTGATAGAAAAGTGACACATCTCAAAATTAAGAGCTTTTCAGTAGAGCATTTTTCAAATTCTGAATTGGACACAACAACGTTAGAACAGTGAATATGTATAACTTCACCTTCTTTCCATGTTATACTATCATTATAATATATTCTTTAAAACGATGTTACGAGTATATGGTTTTGAGAGTCGATTTCTTTTCGTTGTCAAAAAAATTCTAATTTTTGGTGTGTGTCATTTTTCTATCAACAGAGCAATATTTCGGAAGATTTAAAGAATGACAGAAAGCGGTTTTACAGCTATTTTCATAAATTAAAGTTGTAAACTTTTAATTATTTATCCTGATATATATCTGAAAAGATCAAAAATTCAAACAAGATAGGATCCAGTACGTCAAATCAATACGGACATAAACGCACGACTAATTTGCTTCGAGCGTGTGCGCTTCCTATGTTTTGTAGAAGTAGGGATTATTCGTGCAAACTTCAGACGACTAACATTTGGACGAATCCAAAATCCGAAATAAAGTTACATTTCGAACATTGCTTAAAACGCTCTTGACATCTTAACTTTGCCTAGGCAATCTTACGATTGCCGAACCTTCGAGCTTTGACGCTAGCATATATACAATATATCAAATATGTAGTATACATGTATTAACACTCTTTCATATTCTCTAAGGTATACCAATTTTTTCATAATCAATTTTGAAAGATCATTCTTCTTTTTGATAGCAAGTGGCATGGTCAGCTTGTGTCTTAATCTTGTTTGTGTAAGTTTTGTGTTTTGTTTATATACTAGGGAACTAGTTTACGAAATTTCATGATATTAACATTTACTAAAATATTTATAAATATAAAAAACAATAGAAAAACATTTCAAAATAGAAAAAATTTGTTATCAAGTATATGAATTAAAATTTTTTAAATCGGTCAAGAAATCCGTAACGGGAAGAAAAAAAATGAGTAGGAAGAAAGGAAAAAAAGAAAAAAGAAAAAAAAACAATTTCTTCTGACATATCGATCAATTAAACTTATATTTGCTTTAAAAATGATTATTTGCGGAAAATATGCGCATAATTGTTGCGATAATATACGAATGAATACACAAATTACGTAAAAAAAGCTACTAATTAATACAAATATAAACCGTAATAATTTACATTATAATTTCTAGATAGCAATGTTTGACGGTCACATTGAGCAGCTTGTATTACCAATTGTAATGTCAATTGTTCTCTACTTTTACTTGTTTATAGCCAATTATGTCGCTCAAGAAATTACGGAACATAATAGCTACGTATTTGTTACTACGTAAGAAACGTTTACACTTTATACAATTACGTGCGAATACTCGATTTGATGATGCTTGCAAAATAGATGCTTTAATGTTAATAAAGATAATAAACTTATAGTTGACGCGGTTTGTAAATTTTTGCATGTGCCGTAAAGTCTCCACTATTTTTATTTTTTAATTTTTTTAATAATTACCAATGTCATCATTTGTCATCATTTGTCATCATTTTGTAGATACGATAATCAGTGGTATATGGCTCCTTTAAACATACAAAAAATGGTGTTGTTTCTGTTACAAAGAGGCACTAAGAGTTTCAATGTAATTCTCGGTGGAATATTTGTGGCATCTATGGAAAGTGCGGCATCGGTAAGAAATGTTCCGACAATATTCTCCATAGATTCTTATTTATTATGGATTTATTATTGATAAATAAAATAAAAAAAAAATTCTAGTTGTTGAGTGCTTCAATATCTTACTGTACTGTTCTCTATTCTACGCGGTAAACTTGAATAACATATGACATCAAGATGGATCCTAAACTACTAAATTTGATCACGTATCGCGTATAAGGTTATCCGCTGCTGTAAATGCGACAAAAATTAGTAGTTGAATTGAACAAAATGCATGCAAAATATAAATAGCTTATTCTTGTATAAAATATAATAAACCATTCAATTCTGAATATAATTTAACATCATTGTATTACTTGTTCTTTGCTGTTATGTATTACTTGTTCAATACTTGTTCAAATACAGACGGAGATGCTAGCGAGGAGAAGAATAAAAAACCTATACTAGTAATATATCTGTGGTATGTTTAAAATTGCAAGGTATATAACAGAATTATTATGATTTCATATATAATATATATTAAATTGTGAATGAAATACATTTCTTTGTGTACAAAATACATTAACAAAACTGCTATTAATTTATCATGGAACTCACGTCTTAATGTTCACAATTAACGAATGTTATTTACATTCGCCTAGTTACAATATTGAACAGAACTTAATCTAGAAACGAATAGTAAAATCAGAAATGTGATTTACATTAGAATAATTAACGCTGTAGATATGTATCGAAAAGCTGTAAAATTAAAACTCATCAATCGATACTGTCTAGCATATCCGTGTTTAATATGCGATTTATCTAGAGAGCGTAGTATTTTGTCATAAATATGATATTATAAACGTTTATCATAAATACAATAAAATAAATATGATAAAAAACACATATAATACATTTTTATATTTATTAAAAAATTTAGAAGATTATTTCAATAACACATTATTTGATTAAATTATATTTTCTGTATATTACAAAATATGATGCAGATTGTAAACATATATGATTGTAATTACTATAATAAATCTGCAGAAATATTAATTGTTATTATACATGTAACAAGTACGGCAGATTTTTCAGAAGATAAAACTCCAAATTTGCTATCAAGAAACTTAAATTTCCCTTTTTATATATCTATCTGCTATCTATGTGTATCTCTCTCTGTTTTTTGCCAAAGCTATGTCACAAAAAGTTATAGTTCATAATAATTACATATTTTAATTACTGCGTAAAAAAGACTTTCACACATAATACTTTAATATTCAAATTTTTCTAGTAAAAAACAAAATTAATGTTTATATAATAATATATTGTATATATATTAATTAAGAAATTAGTTTCACAAAAAAAAAACACATACGTTATTCACGAATCTTACTCGTATATATTTGTTTGTGTAATATAATTATTTATTTTTGTTTAGTCATTGTTTTGTAGATACAACGTTAAGTGGTATGTAGCTTCTTTACACATACAAAGATTGATACTATTTTTGCTGCAAGAAAACACCTGATTATAGCTAAAATTTTTGTAGGGTGCTTAGAAAGCTTTGCAACGGTAAAATTTATACTATTCATCAAAAATATTTTATGCAGCGTACTGTAACTTCACTAGAAAAGTGATATTTATTCCAGCTTACAATCGCATCAGCGTCTTACTTTATCGTTATTTATTCTACAAGCCAATCTACAAAATAATGTTATATAAAATAAAAAAAAAATTAATAAAAAATTTACAATACATTAGATATTTGAATAAATAGAGCATAACTTCAATTCATGACTTCAATGCAATTTAAAAACTCAAAGTAATTTTAAAAAACTGATATGCAATTTCAATAATTAAAACTTATTTGTATCTAATAATTTCCCAAAGCACATTAATCTTACGCTATCTTTGAGTAAAGAATTTGCTCTGTCATTTTTAAATATTTATATTTGATTTTTTTAATAACAGGTAATGCACACAAGTGTTCAGCAATTATGAGATTTGATATAAAAAATGCATGTGCGTATTTGAAAATGCATGAAAGATATATGGCTGAGCAAATTTCACTAAACAAATATCATTATATGTATTAATAATTTTATCGATAATAAAATTGAAAACTTACATGTCTGTACTGATGCTACACTTAAGTAAATTTAATTTAAAAAAGAACGCATAAAATAAAGTTAACATGAAATTTGATGCTAAAAATGGAAACTTTAGTTGCTTGACTTTTATTTAAAAAGTTTTCTGACGGAAACAATTTTAAGAAAAAGTAACTTCCACAGAATTTATACTAAGGCACTGCGTTTAACAATATATTGCATATTCATATATGTATAGAAGATCATATATACTATTTTTGATATTATTACAAAGAAATACTAAAGCTTTTAAGATTAGAGTGATAATATGTTTTACTAGTAGTAACATAAAAGCAAGTATATATGCATTTGCTGCTGTTTAACAAAATTTATACAATCGTACACCACAAATGTCCATACTAGACTGAAAGAAATGGAACTGTAAAGTCTAAAAATGGTCATTGCAGCTGCGCGACTTATGTACAAAAAGAAACTTCTTATGAAAATTTTTGTAAAAAAGAACATTCAGTAAATTGCTTTCAATGTAATATTGATCGTTTATTTATGAACTCTATGCCAAGAAAATTGCTTAAATTGCGATAGTTTGATCACACAGTTACATTTTATGTCGCTTTATCTTACATTAGCGCAAAATTAGACAATTTTTTGTGAAATTTACGTTAAAAAAAAAGTTAATCGAAAGAATAAAGTAAGTACACTTTTGTAAATTTATTTTTTATCAAACGTGTCTGCACACTCGCGCAGAGATGATGTCTTTCGAGACTCGTTATTTTAATATCAACCGTATTCTGTTACTCATCATAGGCTTGTGGCCTTACAAGCAAACGCCATTTACTCGACTTCAGTTAATTCTACTTTTTAATACTCTAACTACTTATATTCTATTTCAGGTATATCATTATTTCAATTGTGGAATTAAGCGGAATTGTATTATAATTTATAATAATATAATTTGTTATTAAATTATTGTATATAGAGGGGCAACGAGAAATCTATTATTCAGAAAATTTAAAGTTAATTAAAACTTATAATTTTAGCTAATTAAAGTATCTTTTTTGAATGCACTTAGTTTAATAACTACTACATTGATATTATAGAAGAGTAACAAAAAATCCCACTTGCAAAAACCTTAAAATACATTTCGAATTTCAGTAAACCAAAGTATTTTTTTGAATGCGATTGGTTCAATAAAAATATTATTTGCAGTTTACAATATTTCTGACATCAAAATGTACTCTAGATCTCGTTCTCAAGGTCTTCTCCTCTGCGCTTTTTTTCAGTTTTATGATGATCAAATACAATTCGTTTCGTAACATTAACACTGTGAGTGTAATAAGAAATTTTAAAATAAAATAATTATTTTTGCATGTTATAAAAAGAAATGCACAACATTATTGTCATGATAGGTGAAGAATATGTTTGAGCAACTTCAGAATGTATATCATGAACTAAAAGACGTAAACGAAATTGCTATACTAGAAAAGTACGGACGCAGATCCAAACGTTTTACGACTGCAATTATGGGTAAGACAACATATTTCAAATTTTTTTATGCGTTTAATGACTTATGTAATTACTTCTTTAAAATTTTTAGTGTTTGCAATAACCGGTGAAATTATGTTTGCTTTGCTGGAAATTTGGTCCTATATTTATCATGATGTTCTATCTACAAATAAATCTCAACTACATGTTTCAATTGTTGTAACAGAATACTTTATCGATCAAGAGAAATACTTCTACTTAATCATAATACACAGATATGCTGCTTGGATTGTAGGAGGTTTCGCAATGGTAGGAACAGGAACATGGCTTATAGCATATCTTCAATATACATGTGGAATGTTTAGTATTGCCTGGTAAATAAATAAACGCAGAATATAAAAATACAATGCAAAAATTAATATTGTTAACGATAATTTTTTTAACATTCTAAATATGAACTATACAATTACAATAATAAAATTATTTATAGTTATCGCATCAAACAGGCATTGACAGCGGACATTATCCAAATGAGAAGTCTAAAAAGCGAGAAAGAAATTCATAAGGAAATAATTTGTGCCGTAGATATTCATCGCAAAGCTATGAAGTTAGTATACATATATGTCACCAGCCAAGCCCGAAGGATCGTCAATACTAAGATTGCCTAGGCAAAGTTAAGATTGTCAAGAGTGTTTTAGGCAATGTCCGAAATGAAACTGTATTTCGGACTTAGTCTGAAAATAATTTAGGCAATCTTAAGATTGCTCAAGGCTAAGCGTTGGATCCATATTCGTTTGAACGGCTGGATGCATCATTACGTCCGATTATGATCGTACGTGTCGAAAGCGTTCACTGCGTCTTTGTCCAATTCAATCATTCACACAATAGTCTTCGTCTGGATAAGTTATGTATAAAGAGAGAAGAACTAGGAGAGATTCATCACATCGCTCAGTTAACAGAAAAGTGACATCTCAAAATTAGCAACTTTTCAGTAGAGTATTTTTTAAATTTTGAATTGGAACAACGTTAGGATAGTAAATTCGTATAACTTTATTTTCTTTCTATGTTATACTTTCATTATAATATATTCTTTAAAACCATGTTATAAGTATATAGTTTTGAAGATCAATTTAATTTCATTGTCTCAAAAATTCAAATTTTTTATCTTGTCTCTTTTTTATTAACACAGCGATATTTAGGAAGATTTGAAGAATAACAGTAAGCAGTTTCACAGTCATTTTCATTAATTAAAGTTATAAAAATTTCGTTATCCATTCTGATATATATCCGAAAAAATCCGAAACAAGATAGGGTCCAGTCGTATGTCAAATCTATACAAACGTAAACACAGAACTAATTTACTTCTAGTGTGTGCGCGTCCTATGTTTTGCAGAGGTTGAGATTGTTCGTGCAAACTTCAGGCGACTAACATTTGGACGAATACGGATTCAAAGTCCGAAATAAAGTTTTATTTCGGACATTGTCTAGAACGCTCTTGACAATCTGAACTTTGCCTAGGCAATCTTAGGATTGCCGATCCTTCGGGTCCTTTGACGGTAGCATATGTACAATATCAAATATTCATCATAGTATACATGTGTATTAATACTCTTTCATATTCTCTAAGGTATACCGATTATTTTATAACCAATTTTGAAAGATCATTCTTATTTTTGATAGCAGCTGGCATGAGTAGCTTGTGCCTTAATCTTGTTTGTGTAAGTTTTGTGTTTTGTTTATGTACCACTGAACTAGTTTACGAGATTTCATTTCATTAACATTAGCTAAAATATTAATAAATATAAAAAAAAATAAAAAAACATTTCAAAATAGAAAAAACTTGTCATAAAATATATATATTAAAAATTTTTAAACTGGTGAAAGAAATCCGTAAGAGGAAAAAAATGAGTAAGAGGGAAGGAGAAAAAAAAGAAAAAAGATAAAAATAGTTCTTTCTAACATACTGATTAATTAAAAATGCATTTGCTATTAAAAATGATTATTTGCACAAGATATACACAACTGTTACGATAATATATGAATAAATACACAAACTACGTAAAAAACTACGTAAAAAACTATAAATTAATACATATGTAAACCGTAATATTTTACATTATAATTTCTAGATAGCAATGTTTGACGGTAACATTGAGCAGCTTGTATTATCTATTAGAATGTCAATTGTTCTTTACTATTACTTGTTTCTATCCAATTATGTCGCACAAGAAATTACCGAACATAATAACTACGTATTTGCTACTGCGTAAGAAACGTTTACACTTTATACAATTACGTGCGAATACTCAATTTACTGATGCTTGCAAAATAGATATTTTAATGTTAACGAACATAATAAATTCATAGTTGACGTGATTTGTAAATTTTTGCTATAAATTCCCCATTACTTTTTCTTATCTTTTTATAATTATCAATTTGTCATCATTTTGTAGATACGACAATCAATGGTATGTGGCTCATTTAAACATACAGAAAATGGTGTTGTTTCTGTTACAAAGAGGCACTAAAAGTTTTAATGTAATTCTTGGTGGAATATTTGTGGCATCGATGGAAAGTGCGGCATCGGTAAGAAATGTCCTATTACAATATCCTATTAATATAGATTACAAATGGAAAATAAAGGAAAATATATTCTAGATGTTGAGTGCTTCAATATCTTATTGTACTGTTCTCTATTCTACGCGGAAAAATTGAATAACATGTGATATTATGATTAATCCTAAATCAATGAAACCACTGATCAGGTTCTGCGTATGAGATTATCCGCAAATATAGAAGAGATTATCCGTAAGAAACAGAATTTAGAATTAACAACACTGTATATTCCGCCGTTTAGTTTTTCTTTAACTGTTATTGTAAATTCGTTAAATTTTTAGTAGTTGCGTTAAACAAAATGCATACAAAATGTCTGTAATTATTAAGGTAACGCAGAAATTATCCGCAATATCCGAATTATGTTTTACTTGAAAAAGTTTCGGATGATTTTTAACTTACTCTCGCAATTTTATTTTTGTACAAAACATATTAAACAAATCAATTTTGAATTTAATTTAACATTACATGTATCACTTGTTCAGTACTTGTTCAAATACAGACTGAGATGCTAGCGAGGAGAAAAATGAAAAGCAATATTGACAATATGTAGTGGAATGTGCCAGATAGTTAGATAAGAAAATTATTATGATTTCATGTATAATATATCTTAAATTGTGAATAAAATACATTTCTTTGTGTACAAAATACATTGACAAAACTGCTATTAATCCATCATAGAATTCACTCACGTCTTAACGTTCACAATTAACGAATGTTAATTACATTCGCCTAGTTACAATGTTGAACAAAATTTAATCTAGAAACGAGTAATAAAAAAATCAGAAATGTGATTTACATTATAATAATTTACTCTGTAGATATGTATCGAAAAGCTGTATAAATACTCATCAATCAATAGCTTAGAATATCTCTGTTTAATGTGTTATATATCAAAAGTGCTTTTAAAAGTGCTTTTAAGATAAGAGTTAGATAAGACTACTTACTACTAATAAAATATATAATGTTTAACAATATTTAGACAACTATACACTACGAATGATCATACGAGAGTAAAAAAAATAAAATTGTAGAGTTGGAAAATTACGGCCATTGCGGCTGCGCGACTTATGTAGAAAAACACCTTGCTGTGAACATTTTTCTATGAGAAAAGAACATTCATGAAATTGCTTTTAATGTAATATCGATCGTTTATTTATGAACTCTATGCCAAGAAACTTTCCTAAATTGCGAGAGATTGACCACACAATTATACTTTATGTCGCTTTATATTACGCTAGGGCTAAATTAGACAATTTCTTGTGAAATTTACGATAAGAAAAAAATAAGTAAATCAAAAGACTAGGGTAAGTACACTTTTGTGAATTTATTTTTTATCAGATGTGTCTGTACACTCACGCAGAGATGATGTCTCTCGAGACTCATTATTTTAGTATCAACCGCATTCTATTACTTATCCTAGGCGTTTGGCCTTTCAAGCAATCGCTAGTTGCTCGACTTCGATTAATTCTACTTTTTAATACCTTACTAACTTTTATTCTATTTCAGGTATATCATTGTTTCAATTGTGCATTTAAGCGGAATTGTATTACAATTTATATATAATATGATTTGTTTACTAAATTAGTGTGTAAAAAGGGGCAACGAAAAATCTATTACGTAGGAAATTTAGAGTTGATTAAAATTTATAGTTTTAGTTAACTAACATATCTTCTTTAAATACAATTAATTCAATAACTATTACGTTTATGTTCTAGAAGAGTAACAAGGAATCCCACCCCTAAAAAATTTAGAATACATTTAGAATTTTAGTAAATCAAAGTATCTTTTTGAATGTGATTCATTATTTCAATAAAAATATTATTTGCAGTTTACAATATTTCTGACGTCAAAATATACTCTAGATCTCTTTCTCAAGATTTTTTCTTCTACGCTTTTTTTTATGTGTGTTATGGTCAAGTACAATTCGTTTCGTATTAACATTAATACTGTGAGTGTAATAAGAAATTTTAAAATAAAATAATTATTTCTAAATGTTATAAAAAGAAATATACAACATTATTGACATGACAGGTAAAGAGTATGTACGAGCAACTTCAGAATGTATATAATGAATTAAAAGACGTAAACGAAATTGCTATACTAGAAAAGTACAGACGTAGATCCAAATGTTTTACGATTGGAATCATAGGTAAGGCAATATATTTTCTTATGCGACTTAAAGTTAAATGAGTTATACTGTTTATAAAAATTTTAAAATTATAAAACGATTAAATGTGGCTTATATGATTACTTGTTTATAACTTTTAGCGTGTGGAATAAGCAGTGAAATAATTTTTACTTTGGTACATATTTGGTCGCATATTCATCATAATGTTCTATCTACAAATAAATCTCAACTACATGTTCCGATTATCGCAACAGAATATTTTATCGATCAAGAGAAATACTTCTACTTAATCATAATACACAGACATGCAGCTTGGATTATAACAGCTATCGCAATGGTAGGAACAGGAACATGGCTTATAGCATATCTTCAATATATATGTGGAATGTTTAGTATTGCTTGGTAAGTAAATAGACGCAGAATACAAAAATACAATGCAAAAATTGATATTATTTACCATAATGTTTTTAACGTCTTAAATATGAATTATACAATAACAATAATAAAATTACTTATAGTTATCGCATCAAACAGGCAATGACAGCGGACGTTATCAAAATGAGAAGTCTAAAAAGTGAGAAAGAAATTCACAAAGAAATAATTTGTGCCATAGATATTCATCGCAAAGCAATGAAGTTGGTATATGTACAATGTCAGGTATTTAGTACACATGCATGGTATGTATACACACATTGACACTCTTTCATAATTTTTAAGGTATACCGATTTTTTCGTAACCCATTTTGAAACATCATTCTTCTTTGTGATACTCGTCGGAATGAGTAGCTTATGCCTTAATCTTGTTCGTGTAAGTTTCGTGTTTTAACTATATACCACTTAACAAGTTTCACGATACTTTATTACATTAGCATTTGCTAAAATATTTATAAATACAAAGAACAAGAAAAATATACTTTTCATGAAATATACATATGTATCAAAAATTTTTTAATTAATTAACAAATTCGTATAGCGAAAAAGAGAAAGGAGTAAGAGGGAAAGAAAGAGAGAAAAGAGAAAAAAAGAAAAAAAAACTTTCTTCTAACGTATATCTTGATTAATTAAAAATCCATTTGCTATTAAAAATGATTATTTTCACAAGATATGCGCACTACTGTTACGATAATGGATAAATAAACACACAAACAACGTAAAAAAACTACAAATTAATACAAATGTAATTTGTAACATTTTACATTATACTTTCTAGATAGCAATGTTTGACGGTAACATTGAGCAGTTTGTATTATCTATTGTAATGGCAACTATTCTCTACATTTACTTGTTTCTATCCAATTATGTCGCACAAGAAATTACCGAACATAATAACTACGTATTTGTTACTGCGTAAGAAACGTTTACACTTTATACAATTATGTGCGAATACTCGATTTGCTGATGCTTGCAAAATAGATATTTTAATGTTAATGAACATAATAAATTCATAGTTTACGTGGTTTGTAAATTTTTGCGTATGCTATAAATTCTCCAGCATTTTTTTTATCTTTTTACTTATATCAATTTGTCACCATTTTGTAGATACGATAATGAATGGTATATGGCTCCTTTAAACATACAAAAAATGGTGTTGTTTCTGTTACAAAGAGGCACTAAAAGTTTTAATGTAATTCTTGGTGGAATATTTGTGGCATCGATGGAAAGTGCGGCATCGGTAAGAAATGTTTCGTTACAATATCTTTAATGTAGATTACTGATGGATAAAATAAAGGAAAATATATTCTAGCTGATAAGTGCTTCAATATCTTATTGTACTGTTCTCTATTCTACGCGGAAAAATTGAATAACACATTATATCAAGATTAATCCTAAACCACTGAAATTGATCAGGTTTCGTATATGAGATTATCCGCAGTAAGATACAGAATTTAGAGTTATCAATACTGTATATTTTGCCGTTTAGTTTTTCTGTAATTGTTGCTGCAAACGCGATAAAATTTTTGTGGTTGAGTTAAACAAAATGCATGCAAAATGTTTGTAAATATAGTTTTATTCTTGTACGAAATATAATAAACAATTTAATTTTGAATATAATTTAACATCATATGCATTATTTGTCTAACACTTGTTCAAATACAGACTGAGGTGGTAGCAAGGAGAAAAATGCAAAGCATGTTCTGGCAACATGTTGTGGAATGTTTAAGATTGCTAGGTAAGATTTTATTACGATTTTATATATTATATATCTTAAATCGTGAATAAAATACGTTTCTTTGTACAAAATGTATTGACAAAACTACTATTAATCTATCATAGAATTTGCTCACGTCTTAACGTTTGTAATTAATAAATGTTAATTACGTTTGTCTAATTACGATATTGAGCAAGACTTAATCTAAATAGAAACGAGTACGAAAATCAAAAGTGTTTATACTAGCATAATTACGTTGTAGATATGTATCGAAAAGCTGTAAGATGAATAGTCATCAACCAATACTGCCTAGCATATGCATGTTTAATAATTTTTCGAGAATGCGCAGTATTTTGTCATATTTATAAATTTAACTTTTTTTGGCAAACAGCGCAATTATTAAACGATTAAGAAATATAGATATCAAAAACACAAGTGTTAAAAAATTTATAAAAATATACAAGACTAGTTAACGTAAAAATGATCATACTTTACTTTTAGTAATTTAAAAACTGTTTCTAATTCCTTTTAGTAATTTAAAAACTATTAATAATTCCTATCAGTACATATTGATTCTCCATATGTGAGAACAATGTACTAAAATTTTCGTACACTTTAAGTATCTCGAATCAGAGATCGGTGTACAAAGTTAACTGTCTCACGTAGACTAATAAATTAATTTCTTTAAGAAAAATTAAAATTTCGCACTAACATCCCGCGACGGCTCTCAACGCCATTCTATTATATTATGTGTTAAAAACTATTGTTGAGCACTATCAACACTAATGCTGACACATATGTTACAAATATTCACACCAGAATGGAAGAAATAAAACTGCGATGCTTTAAAGCAGTTATTACGGCTGCGCAAATTTTGCATAAAAAAGTCTTATTGTGAAACTTTCTGTGTGAGAATGAACATCTGGTAAATTGCTTTCGGTGTAAAATCGATTACTCATTTATGAACCCTAGTGCCAAGAAAATTGTTTAAATTACATAAATGTCTAATTTCACAATTATATTTTATTTCGTTTTCTAATATACAAACCTAAATTTGAAGAGTTATTGCAAAATTTACGATAAGAGAAAAAAGGAAGAATAAATCGAAAAGAGAGGGCAAGTGAATTTTCGTCGACTGCTGTTCCGTCAAACGCGTTTTGATGCTAACTGAGAGATGATTCATCTTGTAACTCGTCATTTTAATATCAACCGAATTCTATTACTTATCCTAGGCTTGTGGCCTTATCAGCGATCAATATTTGTTCGACTTCAATTAATCTTATTTTTTAGTACTCTGATAAGTTTTATTGCATTTCAGGTTGATTATTATTTTGATTGTGTTATTAAGAAATAAGTTATATTATAAATTATAGAAATCAATGCGGTATTTTAGATTGTACCTATTATCATGTAAAAGAACAAAAAATTCATCATTTAAAAATTTTAAAGTTGACTAGAGCTTATAGTTTTAGCTAACTAAAGTATCATTTTTGAATGCGTATAATTCAATAAAAATATTATTTGCAGTTTACAACATTCATGACGTCAAAATGTACGCCGAATCTCATCCTCAAGGTTTTATCTTCTACATTTTTTTTCATTTGTCTTGCAATCAAGTACAATTCATTTTGTATTAACGTCGATACTGTAAGTGTGTAAATAAGCATCACTAATGAAGAAATTTTCAATAAATTAATTATTTTTAAAATGCAAAGAGAAATGATATATAATGATTGACGTGATAGGTGAGGAATTTGATGGAGCAACTTCAGAATGTGTGTAATGAACTAAAAGACAAAAAAGAAATTGCCATAATAGAAAAATACGGAAGTAAAGCAAAACGTTTAACGACTGTACTTATAAGTAAGTGAGGCAATATTTTTTTATTTTTCTCATGCATTCTATAATAAAATAAGTAATTTTTTCAATAAAAAATGAGCAAGTTGAAAACAATTAAATAATTTATATCATTATTTGTGTAAAACTTATAGTATTTGGTATGAGCGGTGAACTTCTTTTTATTTTTCTGCAAATTTGGCCGTATATTCGTCCCATTGTTCTGCCTACAAATAAATCTCAAGTACAACTTCCGATGCCTTTTGCAACAGAATACTTTATCGATGAGGAAAAATACTCCTTTTTAATCACTGCACACAGATATGCAGCTTGTTGCATAGGAGGTATCGCAATGGTAGGGACAGGAACAATGCTTATAACATATCTTCAACATACTTGTGGAATGTTTAGTATCGCCAGGTAAATATAAATGCAAGACATAAAACATACAAAATTCAAATCATAAACAATACCTTGCCTATCATCTTGAGTTTAAATAAACTATACAATTTTTACAATTATTTTTTTGTATACTATTATAGTAGCAATATTATTTATATTTATAGTTATCGCATCGAACAGGCAATGACAGTAGACGTTTTACAAGTGAGAAGTCTAAAAAGCGAGAAACAGATTCATAAGGAAATAATTTATGCCGTTGATATTCATCGCAAAGCTATGGAGTTAGTAGATATTTGATATCACATATTTAATACGTGTATTGACACTCTTTCATATTGTTCAAGGTATACCGAATTTTTGATATCCAGTTTTGAGGGATCATTTTTCTGTTTAATAGCAACTGGCATCATTAGCTTGTCTCTTAATCTCCTTTGGGTAAGTTCAGTTAATATTGGATAAGTTTTTTTGTTAATATACTTCTGAACAAGCTTTAGGACATTTTGTTAGATTAAAATTTGTGCTAAAATATCTACAGATATAAAATAAAAAAAAAAATAGCTTCTCATGTATGATGTATTAATTATTGAGATAATAAAATTGATCAAGAAATTCGTAGAGAAAGAAAGCGTGAGGAATAGAGAAATATAGAAAGAGTAGAGAAAAGAGAAAAAAATATATGAGATAATAATTTCCTCATGATATATCAATTAATCAGAAAGGCATAAAAATGATTATTTGCTCATCTTTTCACTTAATTATAAATTGAGTTCCACAAGATCTGCATTTAACTATTACGATAATATACAAATTAATACATAAACTAAAAAATCCACTAGCTACGTAACACATCTTTACTTGCAGATACAATTTGCAATATGTAAAATATAATGATTAAAATATAAAAAGTTTATGGTAAATATAATGCACGTCTAATAATTTTCAGGTAGCAACGTCTGACGAGAGTATCGAGCAACTTGTATTACCTGTTACAATGATAATAGTTCTCTACGTGTATTTGTTCTTATCCAATCATGCTGCACAGGAAATTACAGAACATAATAATTATCTATTTACTACTGTGTAAGAAACGTTTACACTTTATACAATTACGTGCTCGTTTGGCAAATGTTTGAAAAAATAAGTAAAATAAGTTTTAACATTATCGAAGATAAGAAATTCATAGTTAACGTAGTTCGTAAAACGAGCGTGCGAATGGAATGATTTATTCATTTCTTTGTCTTTCTACAATTATCAATTTGTCATCATTTTTAGATACAATGTTCAGTGGTATGTGGCTCCCTTAAATATACAGAAAATGATATTGTTTTTATTGCAAAGAAGCACTAAAACTTTTTATGTGAATCTCGGTGGAATATTTGTGGCATCGATGGAAAGTGCGGCATCGGTAAGAAATGTTCCGTTAAAATATTTAAAATTATTAGTAAATAAAACAAAACAAGATATGTTTCAGCTGATGAGTACTTCAATATCTTATTTTACTGTTCTCTATTCTACACAGCAAGATTAATGATATATAATGGAATAATCAAGATTTTGGTTTTAAGCCGATCATATTTGAACGAATCTTTAGATTAAAGTATGTTTAATGTTATTTAATTGATTATATTATTATTACAGCAAAAACAAAAAAAATATATTTTATTATAGTTGATGAATGCTTCGATGTTTTACCTTACTGTTCTCTATTCTATGGGATGTGTAAAGTGTACTGAAAATAAGGGTCAGTCTTACGTCACTTAAATCGATTGAAGTCAGTTGAACCTCATGCACTAGTAGAAAAAATCAGCCAAGAAATAACAAAGAAAATTATTATTTGAATAAAAAAATTATCCTAATTTGAAGAATTTTAGCACATTATATACAGCAGAAATTTTAAATAATTTTTATATTTTTATATAATTAACTTAAATTCAGAGCTGGAACCTATTGTAAACTAATTCCAATATTTATTAAGAACAGGAACATTAATAATAATAAATTATTTGAGATAAAATATTGACAAAAATCGGGCAAAGATTTAACTAAACTTTTAAAATAGTAAAAATACATGTAAAAAAACAAATGTATATAAAAAATATTTTTATAGTAAAAGATATTTTTAGAGTAAAAGATGTTGCAATATTTACCGGCAACAAATTGATAACAGGTAAAATATGTTCTTATTTCAAGCCGGTATTTTTCTGAAGCCGGTATTTCTCTACCAAACTCACGAGAGTGCACGCACTAAAATAAAACACGCTAAAATGCATTAAATGATGTCAAACGCGCCTGCGTGACATGCCCCTTCATGGTGTCCCTCTATATGAGAAATAAACATCTGTTAAATTTCCGTCGACATTAAATCGATTATTTAATGATATCACCTTCTAAAGAAAAGATATTGAATTGCGAGTGAGTCAATTTCACAAAGACATTTATACAATTACATGATTATATGGTGCGTTTACATTTGGTGACAATCATTATATGGTGTAATATTTCCCATAAAAAACTTCTGCGAGAACCTAAATTCGAAGAAATAGCTGTGGAATATTCATTCGGCTGGAGTTAAAAAAAAGAATAAACAAACCGACTTTATCGTTTGCAAAGAAATGATCTCCAGAAACTATTTACATTTCAATCTGAATCGGATTCTTTTACTTACGGTTGGCCTATGGCCTTATCAACAATCCAAACTCGTTCGACTCCAATTGACAATATTTTTTAGTATTTTAATTACCTTTATTATATTTCAGGTACCTTAATATTTTTAAATGTATAAAAATCTAATAAATAAACTAGCAATCTGTCTCTTTTTTGCAAACGTTGATTTTGCAGTTAAATATTAATCGTTATGGAAAGCCAAAATTATTATTAAAGAATGTTGAATTTAAATATAACTATTACATAGACAGAATTCATTTTATAGTAATTACTCACATTACACAATAGTGTACATACAACTCTTTTAATATATAATTATATAAGATTACACACACACACACACACACACACGCGCGAGCGCGCGCAACACAGCTTTACAGTATAATTGTATTAATAATTAAGACATTTTTTAACCACATAAAACAATAACGATTTCAAAACAAATTGTTGAATAAAAAATAAAATCTTGTAGCTAACAACATTTCTGACTTCAAAATGTACTATGGATCTTTTCGTCAACGTTATTTCATCTGCATTATTTTTCATCCTCCTTACAATTAAATATTGTTCATTCAGTCTTAATAATAATGTTGTAAGTAGATCGTCTGTTGTGTATCATACTCTTGTTCATTTTCAGTCAATAATTCTGTACGATATAAATATCACAATCATTATTTAATTTACAAAAAAAAAACAAAATAAAAAATTGTTACAATAATAGGTAAAATATTTGCTAGAACAAATGACATATTTGTGACCAGCTAACGGACGAAAATGAAATCAGTATCATAAAGAGGTACAACAGTTACGGGAAATATTACACCATTGTATTTATGTGTAAGACAACTACTTTCTCTTGTTAGATGCAGAATATTTTATAATAACATTAATAACATTTAACTAATTTGACAGAAATTCTTCATTAAATATAGTGATTTTGAAATGTCCTTTAGTATTTGCTGTGTTTGTTGGATTCATTTTAATTCTGTACCCATTTTGGCCGCGGATTGCCAATATCCTGTCTATAAATGAAACTCGAACACATGCTGCGCTACCGTTTCTAACCGAGTACTTTGTCGATCAAGATAAATACTTCTATCTGATTATATTGCATACAAACGTAGCTTTTTTTATAGGGGGAGTAGCACTGCTATCAACAGGAACAATACTTCTAGTCTGTCAACAGTATGCTTGCGGAATGTTTCGAATTGCTTGGTAAGAAAATAGATACAAGAATGCAGGTACAAATATATTGATGTTAAGTTTAACAAAATCCCAAATAATTGACTAAAAAATCGCTTAGTTACCGTATCGAGCAAGCAATGATAATTTGTAAATTACGAAAAAATTACGAAAAAAATAGTCTAAGAAACGAGCTTTCGATTTACAAAGGATTGATTTATGCCGTGGATATGCATCGTGAAGCTATGAAGTTGGTATTTATAATATTACATATAAATGCAATATATATATATATAAATACATATATATATAGAACAATGTACTTTCTTTCTCTTAAAGATTCTGCAATTCATTGATATCCAAATTTAAAGTAATGTTCTTCTTCTTAATAATAACTGGTGTGCTTTGCGAGACTCTCAGCTTTTTCCAGGTAAGTTAAAGTTTTTTATTTTTAAATGTACTTATGATATGTATTGTGTCAATCAGCAATAAGATTCTTATAACACTGCTATCTTAGTTACTGTCACAATTTTCATAATAATTTATACTTAATTAATTTTGATTAAAGAGCATTGCTAATTTTAATTGAATTAATTGTTAGTATGTTCGTATTTAAGGTTTTTCAGGTAATGACAATTAGATATAATATTCAAGAACTATTGTTACCATTATTATATGTAATCGTTCTTGCATTATACATGATGATGAGCAATTATGTATCACAAGAAATCATGGATCACAATAATGACGTAATTATTACTGTGTAAGTGAAAAAGTAACGAGATTAATCAAATCCATATATTGGAATAAAATTCAAAATTAATATAATGATAAAAAATGAACAAAAAATACACCCAAAATGTTTTTTATACATTTTCTTATTTTTGCCGATTTATCAATTGCAATGATTTAGGTACAATGTTCAATGGTATTTAGCACCTTTACATGTACAAAAAATGATATTGTTTCTGTTGCAAAAGGGTACCAAAGCTTTTACTTTCAATCTTGGTACATTGTTTGTAGGATCATTAGAAAGTGCCGCAACGGTAAAAAAAATGTATCCAAATATATGTAACATGACATTTTATGCAAATAAAACAAAAAAAAAATATTTTATTATAGTTGATGAGCACTTCGTTATCATATTTCACTGTTCTTTATTCTACGCAACATTAACATAATATATTAGTAATAAAAAATAACAATAGTGGAAGAATTAAACACAAAGGATAATAGCCATAATTAGATGCAAACCTAATTCAATTATGGATATAATTATAAAAAATGTAAGTATTAAAAAAATGCAATTGCATGGAAAACACATCATGAAATATAATATGTACTTTTACCAGCAATAAATTAATAGCTAATGTGACGATCTGAGCAATTGCCGTTCCTTTGAAGAGCCAACCGTAACATATAAGCGCACGCACTAAAATGAAACACGTTAAAATGCATTGTTAGAAAATGTGAAATACGCCTGCGCGCGTATTCCTTCATGGTGTTTTTCTTTATGAGAAATAAACATCTGTTAAATTTCTGTCTACATTAAATCGATTATTTAATGATATCCCCATCCAAAGAAAAAGTATTGAATTGCTAGTGAGTCAATTTCACTGAGACATTTATAACGATACTTAAACGATTATATGGTGCGTTTACATTTACATTAAAATAAAAAACTTCTGTGAGAATCTAAATTCGAAGCAATAGCTGTGGAATCTTCAATCGGCTAGGGTTAAAAAAAAAAAATAAACAAACCGAGTTTATCGTCGTCAGATGTGCGCAAAAAAATGATCTCTAGAAACTATTTACAATTCAGTCTGAATCGGATTTTTTTACTTACGGTTGGCCTATGGCCTTATCAACAATCCAAACTCGTTCGACTCCAATTGACAATATTTTTTAGTATTTTAATTACCTTTATTATATTTCAGGTACCTTAATATTTTTAAATATATAATAATCTAATAAATAAACTAGCAATCTGTCTCTTTTTTGGAAACGTTGATTTTGCGATTAAATATTAATCTTTATGGAACGCCAAAATTAATATTAAAGAATGTATAATTTAAATATCACTATTACATAGACATAATTCATTTTATTGTAATTACTTACATTACACAATGGTGTACACACAACTCATTTAATATATAATTATATTAATATATACACACACATACACTAATACACACATGCGCGCGCGCAAGCGCATCCTTCTCGGTACTATTGTATTAATGATTAAGACATTTTTTGACCAGATACAACAATAACGGTTTCAAAGCAAATTATTGAATAAAAAAAATTAAATCTTGTAGCTAACAACATTTCTGACTTCAAAATGTACTATGGATCTTTTCGCCAACGTTTTTTCATCTGTATTATTATTCACCTTCTTTATAATTAAATATTGTTCATTCAGTCTTAATAATAATGTTGTAAGTAGATCGTCTGTTATGCATACTCTTGTTTATTTTCTGTCAATAATTCTGTACAATATTAATATCACAACGCGCATGTAATTTACGAAAAAAAAACAAAATAAAAAATTGTTACAATAATAGGTAAAATATTTGCTAGAACAAATGACATATATTTGTGACCAGCTAACGGACGAAAATGAAATCAATATCATAAAGAGGTACAACAGTTACGGGAAATATTACACCATTGTATTTATGTGTAAGACAACTACTTTCTCTTGTTAAATACAGAATATTATAATAACATTTATAACATTTAACTAATTTGTTAGAAATTCTTTATTAAATATAGTGATTTTGAAATGTCCTTTAGTATTTGTCGTGTTTATTGGATTTAGTTTAATTTTGTACTTATTTTGGCCGTTCATTGCCAATATCCTGTTGTCCATAAATGAAACTCGAACACATGCTGAGCTACCGCTTCTAACCGAGTACTTTGTCGATCAAGATAAATACTTCTATCTGATTATATTGCATACAACCGCAGCTTCTTTTATAGGTGGAATAGCAATGCTATCCACAGGAACAATACTTCTAGTCTGTCAACAGTATGCTTGCGGAATGTTTCGAATTGCTTGGTAAGAAAATAGATACAAAAACGCATTTGAAAATATATATTGACGTTAAGTTTAATAAAATCCCAAATAATTGACAAAAAAATAACATAGTTACCGTATCGAGCAAGCAATGACAATTTGTAAATTACGAAAAAATTACGAAAAAAAAAGTCTACGAAACGAGCTTTCGATTTACAAAGGATTGATTTATGCCGTGGATATGCATCGTGAAGCTATGAAGTTGGTATTTATAATATTACATATAAGTGCAGTACATATATATATACACATAGATACATATATATATAAAACAATGTACTTTCTTTCTCTTAAAGATTCTGCGATTCATTGATATCCAAATTTAAAGTAATGTTCTTCTTCTTAATAGTAACCAGTGTGCTTTGCACGACTCTCAGCTTTTTCCGGGTAAGTCAAAGTTTTTCATTTTTAAATGTATTTATTATACGTATTGTGTCAATCAGCAACAAGGTTCTTATAACACAGCTAGTTACTGTCAAACCTTTCATTATAATTCATACTAATTAATTTTGATTAATAAGGATTGCTAATTTTAATTGAATTAATTGTTAGTATGTTCGTATTTAAGATTTTTCAGGTAATGTCATTCGGATATAATATTCAAGAACTATTGTTACCATTATTATATGTAATCATTCTTGTAATATACATGGTGATAAGCAATTATGTATCACAAGAAATCATGGATCGCAATAATGATGTAATTATTACTGTGTAAGTGAAAAATTAACGAGATTAATCAAATCCATATATTGGAATAAAATTCAAAATTAATATAATGATAAAAAATAAACAAAAAATATACCCAAAATGTTTTTTATACGTTTTCTTATTTTTGTTAATTTATCATTTGCAATGATTTAGGTACAATGTTCAATGGTACTTAGCACCTTTACATGTACAAAAAATGATATTGTTTCTGTTGCAAAAGGGTACCAAAGCTTTTACTTTAAATCTTGGTACATTGTTTGTAGGATCATTAGAAAGTGCCGCAATGGTAAAAAAAATGTATTCAAATATATGTAACATAACATTTTATACGAATAGAAAAAAAACAGTATTTTATTATAGTTGCTGAGCACTTCATTATCATATTTCACTGTTCTTTACTCTACGCAACATTAACAAAATATATTAGTAGTAAAAAATAACAATAGTGAAAAAATTAGAACAGATAATAGCCATAATTAAATGCAAGTCTAATTCAATTATGGATATAATTTAAAAAAGTGTAAGTATTAAAAAAATGCAAATGCACGGAAAACACATCATTAAATATAATATGTACTTTTATCAGCAATAAATTAATAGCTAATGTGACAATCTGAGCCATTGCCGATTCTTTGAAGAGCCAAACGTAACATATGAGCGTACGCACTACAATGAAACACGTTAAAATGCATTGTTAGAAAATGTGAAATGCGCCTGCGCGACGTGCTATCCCTTCATGGTGTTCTTCTTTATGAGAAATAAACATCTGTTAAATTTCTGTTGACATTAAATCGATTATTTAATGATATCCCCATCCAAAGAAAGGGTATTGAATTGCGAGTGAGTCATATTCACAGAGGCATTTATACAGTTAAACGATTATATGGTGCGTTTACATTTACATTAAAATAAAAAACTTCTATGAGAATCTAAATTCGAAAAAATAGCTGTGGAATCTTCATTCGGCTGGGGTTAAAGGAAAGAATAAGCAAACTGACTTTATCATCGTCAGATGTGCGCAAAGAAATGATCTCCAGAAACTATTTACATTTCAATCTGAATCGAATTCTCTTACTTACGGTTGGCCTATGGCCTTATCAACAATCTAAATTCGTTCGACTCCAACTGACAATATTTTTTAGTATTTTGATCACCATTGTCGTATTTCAGGTATCTTAATATTTTTTAATGTTTAATAATCTAATAAATAAGCTAATAATTTGTCTCTTTTTTGGAAACGTTGATTTTGCGGTTAAATATTAATCCTTATGGAACGCCAAAAATATCATTAAAGAATGTTTAATTTAAATATAATTATTACATAGACATAATTCATTTTATTGTAATTACTCGCATTATACAATGGTCTACACACAACTTATTTAATATATAATTATATAAAATTATACACACACACACACACACATACACGCGCGCGCGCATCCTTCTCGGTACTATTGCATTAATGATAAGGAAATTTTTTAACCAGATACAACAATAACGGTTTCAAAGCAAATTGTTGAATAAAAAAAATTAAATCTTGTAGCTAACAACATTTCTGACTTCAAAATGTACTGTGGATCTTTTCGCCAACGTTTTTTCATCTGTATTATTTTTCACCTTCTTTATAATTAAATATTGTTCATTCAGTCTTAATAATAATGTTGTAAGTAGATCGTCTGTTATGTATCATACTTTTGTTTATTTTCTGTCAATAATTCTTACAATATTAATATCACAACGAGCATGTAATTTACGAAAAAAAAAAACAAAATAAAAAATTGTTACAATAATAGGTAAAATATTTGCTAGAACAAATGACATATATTTGTAACCAGCTAACGGACGAAAATGAAATCAGTATCATAAAAAGGTACAACAGTTACGGGAAATATTACACCATTGTATTAATGTGTAAGACAACTACTTTCTCTTGTTAAATACAGAATATTATAATAACATTTATAACATTTAACTAATTTGTCAGAAATTCTTCATTAAATATAGTAATTTTGAAATGTCCTTTAGTATTTGCCGTGTTTGTTGGATTCAGTTTAATTCTGTACCCATTTTGGCCGCGCATTGCCAATATCCTGTTGTTTATAAATGAAACTCGAACACATGCTGCGCTACCGCTTGTAACCGAGTACTTTGTCGATCAAGATAGAAACTTCTATCTGATTATATTGCATACAACCGCAGCTACTTTTATAGGTGGAGTAGCAATGCTATCCACAGGAACAATACTTCTAGTCTGTCAACAGTATGCTTGCGGAATGTTTCGAATTGCTTGGTAAGAAAATAGATACAAGAACGCATTTGAAAATATATATTGACGTTAAGTTTAATAAAATCCCAAATAATTGACGAAAAAATAACATAGTTACCGTATCGAGCAAGCAATGACAATTTGTAAATTACGAAAAAATTACGAAAAAAATAATCTAAAAAACGAGTTATTGATTTACAAGGGATTGATTTATGCCGTGGATATGCATCGTGAAGCTATGAAGTTGGTATTCATAATATTACATATAAGTGCAGTACATATATATACAGAGTACATATACATACATATATATACATATATATATAGAACAATGTACTTTCTTTCTCTTAAAGATTCTCCAATTCAATGATATCCAAATTTAAAGTAATGTTCTTCTTCTTAATAGCAGCCGGTGTACTTTGTGGGAGTTTCAGCCTTTTCCGGGTAAGTTAAAGTTTTCCATTTTTAAATGTACTCATAATATGTATTGTATCAATCAGCAACAAGGTTCTTATAACACAGTTAGTTACTGTCAAATTAGCATTATAATTTATACTAACTAATTTTGATTTTGACCATTGTCAGTTTTATTTAAAATTGTTAGTATGTTCGTATCTAAGATTTTTCAGGTAATATCATTTGGATATAATATTCAAGAACTGTCGTTACCATTATTATATGTAATCGTTCTTGTAGTATACATGATGATAAGCAACTATGTATCACAAGAAATCATGGATCACAATAATGATGTAATTATTACTGTGTAAGTAAAAAATTAACAAAATATAATCACGTCCTCTAAATGTTTTTTATATATTTTCTTATTTTTGTCGATTTATCATTTGCAATGGTTTAGGTACAATGTTCAATGGTATTTAGCACCTTTACATGTACAAAAAATGATATTGTTTCTGTTGCAAAAAGGTACCAAAACTTTTACTTTGAATCTTGGTACATTGTTTGTAGGATCATTGGAAAGTGCCGCATCGGTAAAAAAAATATCCATTGTATCCAAATATATGTAATATAACAAATGTGCAAATAAAAAATAAAAATTTATTATAGTTGCTGAGCACTTCAATATCATATTTCACTGTTCTTTATTCTACGCAACATTAACATAATATATTAATAGTAAAAAATAACAATAGTGAAAAAATTAGATACAAAAGAAGATAGCCATAATTAGATGCAAATCTAATTCAATTATGGATATAATTATAAAAAATGTAAGTATAAAAAAAATGCAAAAGTACAGAAAACACATCGCAAAATATAATATAATATGTATTTTTACCAGCAATAAATTAATAGCTAATGTGACGTTCTGAGCAATTGCCGTTCCTTTGAAGAGCCAAACGTAACATATGAGCGCACGAACTAAAATGAAACACGTTAAAATGCATTGTTGAAAAATATGAAATACGCATGCGTGGCGTGCTATCTCTTCATAGAGTTTTCCTCCATGAGAAATAAACACCTGTTAAATGTATATCGGCGCCGAATCGATCGTTTAACCGTACTATTCTTTTCAAAAAAAAGGTATTAAATTGCAAATAGCTCGAGAAATGTTTTATTTTGTGCGTTACACTTATATTAAATTAAGCAATTTTTGCTGAAACTTAAATAAGAAAAACATACGTATAGAATATTCACTGGTCTACGCATAGAAAAGAACAAGCGAACCGTCAGATGTATCTCGATGTGTATAGGGAGATGATCTGCATAAAACCTTCACATGTCAGCCTCCAAGTTCTATTACTTATCGTTGGTCTATGGCCATTTCAGCAAACCAAATTTGTTCAACTTCAGTTGATAATATTTTTTAGTATTCTTATCACTTTTATTATATTTCAAGTATGTCAATGTTATATTTTAAATATTGGATTATAAGCTGTGTTGAGCATACGTGAACTTTTTATTATATGGATCGGAAAACTACTACGGATTATTACTTCCTGTTTTGTTTTTGTACATAACGTATTCATTTTTTTCATTTTATTAATAAATACAATACTGGAATTGTTGTTCAATGAATATATGTATTCTTGTACGCAATGTCATGAACTCTTGTTAATGTGAGTTGCGCTTTTAGGTGTTCACACAAACGCTTAAATAATTTCATTTTTGAATGAATCCAGATTTTGTTCATTTGCATCATAAACTTTTAGCAAAAATTCAATTTCAAGTTTTATTTCATAAATCATTGCGGAAAAAAACAGCTGTGCTTACGGGGTCAAAACTTGAATATAGAGGTTATTCATAAAATATAAAATTTTCAAAACATTTACTCTATTGCTGTATTGCTGTATGCATTATATACAAAAATAAGAAGAAATAGTAATCTATAGCAATTTATCGATGTAAACAATAAATACTTGTATATATGTATCCAAAAAAAATACAAAAAATTATTTCTATTAAAAATAAAACCAAGTACAAAAAAATTTGATTTCACAATTTCAACTTATATTTGAACAAAAAATCGCCTATGATACTCATATATCATGATTATCGCCGCCATTCATTTAAAATTATAATGATTCTTACAGATTTTTAAAGAAATTATTATATTACCAACTTACAACTTTTTTTATACTTTACACTAATTTAGAACCTTTTTAAAACTACAGTTGAAATGTAAATTATTAAATAAAATTATATCTTGTAGCTGACAACATTTGTGACTTTCAAATGCACTACGGATCTTATCATCAACGTTATCTCATCTGTATTATTTTACACCACCTTTATGATCAAATACGGTTCATTCATAAGTAATAATGATATTGTAAGTAGTCCATCGATCGTGTATCACATTCTTGTTCATTTTCGGTTAATAAACCTGTGCAATATAAATGGAATTTTTTTCAAATTTTACAAAAAGAAACGATATAGAATATTGTTAAAACGATAGGTAAAATGTCTGTTAGAGCAATTGCAACGCACTTGTAACCAACTAACAGACGAAAATGAAATCAATATCATAAAGAAGTATAACACATATACGAAATGTTACACAACTTTATGCACGCGTAAGTTAATATCTTTGCTTTAGACACGAAACGTCTTTTGTGTCTTATAATTAAAACTAATTACCAAATTAGTCGTAAATCATTAATTAAATGTATGTTGATTTTGAAACGTTCCTCAGTGCTTATTATAATGGTCGGATTCGTTTTAATTTCATACCTATTTTGGCCGTGTATTCTCGATATCCTATTGCCCACGAACGAATCTCGATCACATCCTTCGTTCTTACTAGTGACCGAGTATTTTGTCGATCAAGAAAAATATTTCTATCTAATTATGTTGCATGCCATCGCAGCTTCATGCATAGGGGGAACAGTAATGCTAGCAACAGGAATGGTTCTCCTAGCCTGTCAACATCAGGCCTGCGGAATGTTTCGAATTGCAAGGTAAGAAAGATAGACGTGCAAGAACACACATCTATAAACATATCAAAATATTAAATTAGTCAAAAATTGTGTAACTACGACTGAAATATCGCTTGCAGTTACCGTGTTGAGCAAGCGATGACAGTTTGTAATTCAAGAAAAAACTGCTTAAAAAGCCACAATTTAATTTATAAGGGATTAATTTATGCCGTCGATATGCATCGTAAAGCTATGAAGTTGGTATTTACAATATTACATGTAAAATATATATAAAATAATATATTTTCTTCCTCTTGAAGATTCTCGCAGTTATCGACATCCAGATTTGAGGTAATGCTCTTGTTATTAATATCGATCGGTGTAATTTGCGCCAGCCTTAATTTTTATCGGGTAAGTTCTGTCTAATATCTTTCTTAATTGTATTTAAAATCATAGTGTAGGTCAGGAACAAAGTGTTTTATAACATCTCTATTTAAATTCCAATTTTTAACTGCCATTTTAAACTGCCAATTTTTAAACTAATTAATTTTTATTGACAATAATAGTGAACTTAAATTGAGATTGTTAATGCTTGCGTACTTCAGATTTTTCATGCAGTATTATTTGGATTTAATATCGAAGAACTAGTCATGCCGGTTCTATTTGTAGCCGCCCACTTTGTGTATCTTATGATAGGCAGTTATTGCGCACAAGAAATTATGGAACATAATAATGACGTTTTTATTACTGTGTAAGAAGAAACTTTTACGTAATATAATCATATCCACGTAACATGCTCTTTGATATAAAAATCAAAACTAATTTGATTCAAAAAGTAAACATAACGTTATAAATTTTTATATTTTAACTCATAAATTATTAACTCATGATGTAGATACAGTGTTCAATGGTATTTAGCACCCCTACATGTACAGAAAATGGTGCTGTTTCTTTTGCAAAGAAGTACCAAAGTTTTTACTGTGAATCTAGGCAAACTGTTTGTAGCATCTCTGGAAAATGCTGTTATGGTAAGAAAAATATCAAACAGTAAGAAATGTATTAAAATGTGTTCAACATCACATAAATAAAATAACTAAAATAAGAAAGAATCTATTTTATTACAGTTGCTGAGCACCGCATTTTCATATTTTACTGTCCTTTACTCTACGCAGCGTTAACATGATACACATCAATTTAAAATACAATTATAATAGTAAATTATAGTTAATAGTTAATAAAAGCTAATAAATCGTTAAAAAGTAAATTGCAAATGGTTTGATTTTAAAATAATATTTTGCTATATATAGTATAATACACTATTAAATATAATACACTATATAAATATAAATATATAAATATATAAATATAAATATATAAATATAAATATAATACACTATATTGAATTGGGCAATCAAATTAAACAATTTTTGTTAGAGTTTAAATTAAAAGAAGTTGGTTTTGAAATATCTAAAAGACAGTTTAGAAAACTTAGCAAAAGACAGAGCAAGTGATCCGACTTTAAATTACCGTCAAATGTATCTTGATGCTCGCAGAAAGATGTAGTTCATAAACTTTATGCATAAGCCATAATCAAATTTTATTACTCGTGGTGAGCCTATGGCCTTGTAAGCAATCTAAACTTGTTCATTTTTAATTACCAATATATTTTACTATTTTAATTTCTTTTATTGTATTTCAGGTATGTTAATATTCTAAAATATATGATAACGTAATAAATACAATAATAATGTTTTTCAGCAATCCTTCATTTTGCGATTAAATATTAATAATTAAAGACTGCAAATTATTATTAAAAAATAGCGTATAATTAAAATATAACTGCAACATATAAAAATATAATATACCAAATACGATAATATAAAATTATAATTATATATAAACTATTCGCGAAAATTTTATATGTTAATGATTTAGAACACACAATTTTCTAAACAGTAACAATATGACATGCTAACAGTTTGATACATATTATTAAATAAAATTATATCTTGTAGCTCGCATTATTTCTGACTTCAAAATGCTTTACAGATCTCATCATCCGCGTTCTCCATCTACATTAATTTATATTAGCTTTGTGACTACATACAGTATATTCGGTATTAATAATAATGTTGTAAGTAAACTATCGATTTGTGTATTATATTTCTGTTTTAGTAAATAAATCTGTAATGTAAATAAAATTTTTTTTGCATTTAACAAAGAAAAACGTTTAGAATATTGTTAATATTGTTAAAATGACAGGTGAAATATTTGCTAGAGCAATTGCAACACTTTCGTGACCAGCTAACGGACGAAAATGAAATCAGTATCATAAAAAGGTACAGCAGCTACGGGAAATGTTACACTCCTATATTAATGTGCAAGTTCATTACTTTCTCATATTAGATACCGAATATTATAATAACATTAACAACATTTAACAAATTTGTCAGAAATTCTTTATTTAATACAGTGATTTTAAAACGTTCTTTAGTGCATGCCACGTCTGTTGGATTCATTTAATTTTATACCTATTTTGGCTGCGCATTGGCAATATCCTGCCGTCCATAAATGAAAGTCGACCACATTCTGCGCTACTGCTTGTAACCGAGTACTTTGTCGATCAAGATAGATACTTCTATCTAATTATATTGCATTCAAACGTAGTTTCTTTTATAGGGGGAGTAGCACTGCTATCAACAGCAACAATACTTCTAGTCTGTCAATAGTATGCTTGCGGAATGTTTCAAATTGCTAGTTAAGAAAGTAGATAGAAAAACATATATGTCAATATAAATATATTGAAGTTTAACAAAATCCTAAATAATTCACTAAACAATCGCTTAGTTACCGTATCGAGCAAGCAATGACAATTTGTAAATTACAAAAAAATTATTAAAAAAATAGTCCAAGAAACGAGTTCTCGATTTACAAGGAATTGATTTATGCCGTGGATATGCATCGTGAAGCAATGAAGTTGGCATTTATAATATTACATATAAATGCGGTACATTTGTATACATATATATATAGAACAATGTACTTTCTTTCTCTTAAAAATTCTTCAATTAAATAGTATCCAAATTTAAAATAATGTTCTTCTTCTTAATAGCAACCGGTGTACTTTGTGGGAGTTTTGTCAGCTTTTTCCGGGTAAGTTAAAGTTTTCCATTTTTAAATGTACTTATAATATATATTGTGTCAATCAGCAACAAGATTCTTATAACACAGCTAGTTACTGTCAAACTTTTATTATAATTTATATTAACCAATTATGATTAATGACCATTGTCAGTTTTAATTGAAATTGTTAGTATGTTCGTATCTAAAATTTTTCAGGTAATGTCATTTGGATATAATATTCAAGAATTATCATTATCATTATTATATGTAATCATTCTTCTAATATACATATTCTGATAATAAGCAATTATGTAGCACAAAAAATAACAATAGTGACGTAATTATTACTGCATAAGTAAAATATTTTCTTGATATAATCAAATTTATATATAGGAACAAAATTCAAAATCAATATAATGATAAAAAATGAACAAAAAAAAACACCCAAAATGTTTTTTTATACATTTTCTTATTTTGGTCGACTTATCATTTGCAATGATTTAGGTACAATCTTCAATGATATTTAGCACCTTTACATGTGTAAAAAATGATATTGTTTCTGTTGCAAAAAAGTACGAAACATTTTATTTTAAATCTTGGTAGATTGTTTGTAGGATCATTGGAAGATCGCATCGCATCGGTAAAAAAAATGTATTCAAATATATACGAAATAACATTTTATGCAAATAAAACAAAAAAATATAATTTATTTAAGGTGCTAAGCACCTCAATATCATAATATTTCACTGTTCTTTACTCTACGCAACATTGACGTAATACATTAATAAGAAAAAGTATCAGTAGTAAAAAAATTAGACACAAAGGATAATAGCCACGATTAAATGCAAGCCTAATTAAGTTATGGATATAATTATGAAAAATGTAAATATTAAAAAATGCAAAAGCACAAAAAACATATCGTGAAATATAATATATACTTTTACCAGCAAGAAATTAATAGCTAATGTGACGTTCTGAGCAATTGCCGTTCCTTTGAAGAGCCAAACGTAACATATGAGCGTACGCACTAAAATGAAACACGTTAAAATGCATTGTTGGAAAATATGAAATGCGCATGCGTGGCGTGCTATCTCTTCATGGAGTTTTCCTCCATGAGAAATAAACACCTGTTAAATATATATCGCCATCGAATCGATCGTTTAACCGTACTATGCTTTTCAAAAAAAAGGTATTAAATTGCGAATAGCTAGAGAAATGTTTTATTTTGTGCCTTACACTTATATTAAATTAAGCAATTTTTGCTGAAACTTAAATAAAAAAAAATGGGTACAGAATATTTATTGGTCTACGCATAGAAAAAAACAGGCAAACAGTCAAATGTATCTCGATGTGTATAGAGAGATGATCTGCATAAAACCTCCACAAGTCAGCCTCCAAGTTCTATTACTTGTCGTTGGTCTATGGCCATTTCAGCAATCCAAATTTGTTCAACTTCAGTTGATAATATTTTTTAGTATTCTTATTACTTTTATTGTATTTCAGGTATGTTAATGTTATATTTAATGTTGAATTATAAGTTGCGTTGAGCATACGTTATCGATTTATCGATCATACGAATCTACAACGGATAATTACTACCTGTTTGTTTTTGAACGTAATGTATTCATTTTTTATAATTTTATTAACAAATACAATACCGGAATTGTTGTTCAATGCATAGTTGTATTCTTGTACGCAGCATGGTAAACTTTTGTTAAAATGAGTCGCGCTTTTAGGTGTTTGAACGCTTAAATAATTTCATTTTTTAATGGATCCAGACTTTCATCATTTGCATCATAAACTTTTAGCAAAAATTCGATTTAACGGTTTACTTCATAAATCGTTGCGTAAAAAAACAGCTGTGCTTATGGAGTCAATAAACCTTGAATATTGTACTTATTAATTAAACATAAAAATAATAAAAATTTAAAATATTTTTTTTTTTTTTGAAAACATTAATTTTGTATCCATATGCATTATATACAAAAATAAGCAAAAATAGTAATCAATAACAATTTATCTATCTAAACAACAAATATGATTATGTATGTACTCAAAAAAATTATAAAAAATTATTTTTCTCAAAAACAATACTTTGTACAAAAAAATTTGATCTCATAATTTCAACTTATATTTTAACAAGAAATCTCTCTATAATTCTTATATACGATAATTATCGCCGTAACTTATATAAAATTATAATTATTCTCACAGATTTCTTAATAAATTATTATATTACTAACTTAGAACTTTTTTTAATACTATATACAAATTTAGAAATATTTTAGTAAAACAACAGTTATAATGTAAATTAATAATTAAAATTATATCTTGTAGCTGACAACATTTGTGACTTTAAAATGCACTACGCATCTTGTTATCAACGTTTTCTCATCTGTATTAATTTACATTATATTTATAGTTAAATACAGTTCATTCTTTATTCATAATGATGTTGTAAGTAGACCATTCATCATGTATCATATTCTAGTTCATTTATGATTAATAAATCTGTACAATACAAATGGAATGTTTTCGAACTTTGCAAAAAGAAACAATATAGAATATTGTTAAAACGATAGGTAAAATGTTTGCTAGAGCAATTGCAACGCACTTGTGACCAACTGACGGATGAAAATGAAATCAATATCATAAAGAAGTACAACACATATACAAAATGTTACATAACTTTATGCACGAGTAAGATATCTTCTTTTGATCTTAGACACGAAACGTCTTTTGTCTTAATTCAAACCAATTACCAAATTAGTTGCTAATCATTAATTAAATGTATGTTGATTTTGAAACGTTCCTCAGTGCTTTTTATAGTGGTCGGATTCGTTATAATTTTATACCCATTTTGGCCGCGTATTCTCGATATCCTATTGCCCACGAACGAATCTCGACCACATCCTTCGTTGTTACTAGTGACCGAGTATTTTGTCGATCAAGAAAAATATTTCTATCTGATGATGTTGCATGCCATCGCAGCTTCATCCATAGGAGGAATAGCAGTGCTAGCAACGGCAATGATACTCCTAGCCTGTCAACATCATGCCTGCGGAATGTTTCGAATTGCAAGGTAAGAAAGATAGACGTGCAAGAACACACATCTATAAACATATCAAAATATTAAATTAGTCAAAAATTGTGTAACCACGACTGAAATATCGCTTACAGTTACCGTGTTGAGCAAGCGATGACAGTTTGTAATTCAAGAAGAAACTGCTTAAAAAGCCACAATTTAATTTATAAAGGATTAATTTATGCCGTCGATATGCATCGTAAAGCTATGAAGTTGGTATTTACAATTTTACATGTAAAATATATATAATATAATATATTTTTTTTTCTCTTGAAGATTCTCTCAGTTATCGTTATCCAGATTTAAGGTAATGATCTTTTTAATAATATCGATCGGTGTGATTTGCAGCAGTCTTAATTATTTTCGGGTAAGTTCTCTCTAACTTTCTTAATTGCGTTTAAAATCATAGTTCAAACCAGCAACAAAGTGTTTTATAACATCTCTGTTTATATTGTATTCTAATTTTTAACTGACAATTTGAACTAATTAATTTTTGTTGCCAATAATAGTGAGCTGAAATTAAGATTGTTAATGCTTGCGTACTTCAGATTTTTCATGCACTGTCATTTGGATTTAACATTGAGGAACTAGTCATGCCTGTTCTATTTGTAGCCATCAGCTTTGTGTATCTAATGATAAGCAATTATTGCGCACAAGAAATCATGGAACATAATGATGACGTCTTTATTACTGTGTAAAAAGAAGTACTTTTACGTACTATAATTATACTTGTGCTCTTTGATATAAAAATCAAAGTTAACTGCTTCAAAAAATAAACATAACGTTGTAAATATTATTTGCGTTATAAATTTTCTTAATTTTACTCATAAATTATCATGGTGCAGATACAGTGGTCAATGGTATTTAACACCCGTACATGTACAGAAAATGGTGCTGTTTCTTTTGCAAAGAAGTACTAAAGCTTTTACTTTGAATCTAGGCAGACTGTTTGTAGGATCTTTGGAAAGTGCGGCTATGGTAAGAAATATGTATGAAAATGTGTTCAACGTCGCATATTTTAAATAAATGAAATAAGAATAATTTTATTATATTACAGTTGCTGAGCACCATATTTTCATACTTTACTGTCATTTACTCTACGCAGCGTTAACATAATTCATATCTATTTAAAATAAAATAATAATAGTAAATTATAGTTAATAAATATAAATAGTAAATTGTAGTTAATAAATATAAATAGTAATTATAGTTAATAGTTAATAAAAGTTAATAATCGTTAAAAAACGAATTGCAAATGGTTTGATTTCAAAGTAATATTTTGTTGTATAGTACATTATATTAAATTGGGCAATTAAATTAAACAATTTTTGTTGGAATTTTAATTAAAAGAAGTTAGCTAAGAAATATTTAAAAGACAGTTCAGAAGACTTGGCAAAAGACAGAGCAAGTGACCCGACTTTAAATCACCGTCAAATGTACCTTGATGCTGGCAGAGAAATGTGGTTTATAAACTTTATGCATTAACCGTAATCAAATTTTATTACTCGTGTTTGACCTTATAAGCAATCTAAACTTGTTCGATTTCAATTAGCAATATGTTTTGCTATTTTAATTTCTCTTGTTGTATTTAAGATATGTTAATATTCTAAAATATACGATAACGTAATAAATACAGTAATAATTTTTTTCGGCAATTCTTCATTTTGCAATTAAATATTAAATATTAAAAATTGCAAAATTATTATTAAAAAATAGCGTATAATTGAAATATAACTGTAACATGTAAAAATATAATATATCAAATAAGATTATACAAAATTATAATTATGTACAAACTCTTCTCGAAAATTTTATATGTTAATGATTTAGAACACGCAATATTTTAAACAGTAACAATATGAAACACTAACAGTTTGATACATATCATTAAATATAATTATATCTTGTAGTTTGTATCATTTCTGACTTCAAAATGCTTTACAGGTCTCATCATCAGCGTTCTCTCATCTACATTAATTTATATTAGCTTTGTGACTACATACAGTACATTCGGTATTAATAATAATGTTGTAAGTAAACTATTGTTCTGTGTATTATATTTCTGTTTTAGTAAATAAATCTGTAGCGTAAATACAATTTTTTTTGCATTTAACAAAGAAAAACGACATAAAATATTGTTAATATTGTTAAAATAATAGGTGAAATGTTTACTATATAATGTTTACTATAGCAACTGCAACACTTTCGTAATCAGCTAACGAACGAAAATGAATTCAGTATCATAAAGAGGTACAACAATTGCGGAAAATGTTACACGCCTATATTAATGTGTAACCTCACTACTTTCTCTTGTTCGATATGGAATATTAAAATAACATTAAAAACATTTAACAAATAATTGTTAGAAATCGTTTATTAAATATAGTGATTTATAAACGTGCATGCCATGTCAATTACATGCATTTTAATATTGTACCGATTTTGGTCGCGCACTGCCAACATCCTGTTGTCCATAAATGAAACTCGACAACGTTTTGCGCCACCGCTAACCGAGTATTTTGTCGATTAAAATAAATTTTTCTATAAGATTATATTGCATACAAACGCAATTTCTTTTACAGGGGGGTGAAGGAGAGGGCTATGCTATCAACAGGAACAATACTTCTAGTCTGTGAACAGTATGCTTGCGGAATGTTTCGAATTGCTAGATAGATACAAGAACATATATGTCAATATATATTGGATACGCATCGTGAAGCTATGAAGTTGGTATTTATAACAATATATATAAGTACGGTACATATATATACATACATAAGTATATATATATAAAAGAATGTACTTTCTTTCTCTTAAAGATTCGGCAATTCATTCATATCCAAATTTAGAGTAATGTTCTTCTTTCTAATAGCAACCGGTGTGCTTTGTGGGAGCCTCAGCTTTTTCCGGTAAGTTAAAGCTTTCCATTTTTAAATCTACTTATGATATGTATTGTGTAAATCAGCAGCAAGGTTCTTATAACACAGCTAATTACTGTAAAACTTTTCATTATAATTTATATTAACCAATTATGATTAATGACCATTGTCAGTTTTAATTGAAATTGTTAGTATGTTCATATCTAAAATTTTTCAGGTAATGTTATTTGGATATAATATTTAAGAACTATCGGTACCGTTATATGTATAATCGTTCTTGTATGATAGTATATATAATGATAAGCAATTATGTATCACAAGAAATCATGGATCACAATAATGACGTAATTATTACTGTGTAAGTGAAAAATTAACGAGATATAATCAAATCCATATATTGGAATAAATTTCACGATTAATATAATGATAAAAAATTAACAAAAAATACACCCACACAAAATGTTTTTTATACATTTTCTTATTTTTGTCAATTTATCATTTGCAATGATTTAAGTACAATGATATTTAGCACCTTTACATGTGCGAAAAATGATATTGTTTCTGTTGCAAAAAAATGCAAAAAATTTTAGTTTGCATCTTGCTAGATTGTTTGTAGAATCATTGGAAGGTGTCGCATCGGTAAAAAAAATATATCCAAATAAGTATATGCGAAATAACATTTTATGCAAATAAAACAAAAAAATATAACTTATAATAGTCGCTGAGCACCTCAATATCATAATATTTCACTGTTCTTTACTCTACGCAACATTAACGTAATACATTAACAGGAAAAAGTATCAGTAGTGCAAAAATTAGACACAAAGGATAATAGCTACAATTAAATACAAGCCTAATCCAATTATGGATATAATTATGTAATAAAAATGTAAGTATTAAAAAATGCAAAAGCACAGAAAACACAACGTGAAATATAATATATACTTTTACCAGCAACAAATTAATAACTAATGTGACGTTCTGAGCAATTGCCGTTCCTTTGAAGAGCCAAACGTAACATATGAGTGCACGCACTAAAATGAAACACGTTAAAATGCATTGTTGGAAAATATGAAATGCGCATGCGTGGCGTGCTATCTCTTCATGGAGTTTTCCTCCATGAGAAATAAACACCTGTTAAATATATATCGGCGTCGAATCGATCGTTTAACCGTACTACTTTTCGAAAAAAAGGTATTAAATTGCGAATAGCTCGAGAAATGTTTTATTTTGTTCCTTACACTTATATTAAATTAAGCAATTTTTGCAGAAACTTAAATAAAAAAAAAATGGATACAGAATATTCATTGGTCTACGCATAGAAAAGAACAAGCGAACTGTCAAATGTATCTCGATGTGTATAGAGAGATGATCTCCATAAAATCTTCACATGTCAGTCTCCAAGTTCTATTACTTATCGTTGGTCTATGGCCATTTCAGCAATCCAAATTTGTTCAACTTCAGTTGATAATATTTTTTAGTATTCTTATCACTTTTATTGTATTTCAGGTATGTTAATGTTATATTTTAAGTATTGGATTATAAGTTGCGTTGAACATACGTGTACTATCGATCATACGAATCAAAAACTATTACGGATTATTACTTCGTGTGTTCTTTTTGTACATAATGTATTCATTTTTTTTTATTTTATTACCAAATACAATACTAAAATGTTGTTCAATGCATAATTGTTTTTTTGTACGCAGCATTGTAAACTCTTGTTAATATGAGTTGCGCTTTTAGGTGTTCGAACGCTTAAATAATTTCATTTTTTAATGGATCCAAATTTTGATCATTTGTATAAACTTTTAGCAAAAATTCGATTTCAAGTTTTACTTCCTAAATCGTTGCGCTAAAAAACAGCTGTGCGTATGAAATCATCAAACCTTGAATATTGTATTGTACTTATTAATCAAACATAAAAATAGTAAAAATTCAAAATATTTTCTTTTTTTTTCCAAACATTAACTTTATTACTCTATATGCATTATATACAAAAATAAACAGAAATAGTAATCTATAAAAATTTATCGATCCAATCAACAAATATGACTATGTGTGTACTCAAAAAAATTATAAAAAATTATTTTTTCTCAAAAACAAAACTTTGTACAAAAAAATTTGATTCTACAATTTCATCTTATATTTTAAAAAATCGCTATACGATTCTTCTATACGATGATTATCAAAGCAACTTACATAAAATTATAATTATTTTCACAGAATTCTGAATAAATTGTTATACTATATTACTGACTTAGAACTTTTTTTATACTTTATAATGACTTAGAAATTTTTTTAATAAAAAAACAAATGTTATGTAAATTATTAATTAAAGTTATATTTTGTAGCTGACAACATTTGTGTCTTTAAAATACACTGCGGATCTTGTTATCAACGTTCTCTCATCTGTATTATTTTACATTATGTTTACGATTAAATACAGTTCATTCTTTATTAATAATGATGTTGTGAGTAGTCCATCCATCCTGTATCATATTCTTGTTCATTTATAGATAATAAATCTGTACAATATAAATGGAATGTTTTTCAAACTTTACAAAAAGAAACGACATAGAATATTGTTAAAACGATAGGTAAAATGTTTGCTAGAACAATTGCAACGCACTTGTGACCAACTAACGGACGAGAATGAAATCAATATCATAAAGAAGTACAACACATATACAAAATGTTACACAACTGTATGCACGCGTAAGATAACTTCTTTTGGTTTTAGACACAAAACGTCTTTTGTCTTAATTCAAACTAATTACCAAATTAGTTGCTAATCATTAATTAAATGTATTTTGATTTTGAAACGTTCTTCAGTGCTTATTATAGTGGTCGGATTCGTTATAATTTTATACCCATTTTGGCCGCGTATTCTCGATATCCTATTGCCCACGAACGAATCTCGACCACATCCTTCGTTGTTACTAGTGACCGAGTATTTTGTCGATCAAGAAAAATATTTCCATCTGATTATGTTGCATGCCATCGCAGCTACATGCATAGGGGGAATAGTAACGCTAGCAACAGGAATGGTACTCCTAGCCTGCCAACATCATGCTTGCGGAATGTTTCGAATTGCAAGGTAACAAAGATAGATGTGCAAGAACACACATCTATAAACATATGGAAATAATAAACTTTAAAGAATTGTGTAACTACGACTGAAATACCGCTTGCAGTTACCGCATTGAGCAAGCGATGATAGTTTGTAATTCAAGAAAAAACTGCTCAAAAAGCCACAATTTAATTTATAAAGGATTAATATATGCCGTCGATATGCATCGTAAAGCTATGAAGTTGGTATTTAAATATTACATGTAAAATATATATAAAATAATATATTTTCTTCCTCTTGAAGATTCTCTCAGTTATCGATATCCAGATTTAAAGTAATGTTGTTTTTAATAATATCATTCGGTGTGATTTGTGACAGTCTAAGTTATTTTCGGGTAAGTTTCATCTATCTTAATTGCATTAAAAATCATACCATAAACCAACAACAAAGTGTTTTATAACATCACTATTTATATTATATTGTAATTTTTAACTGACAATTTGGACTAATTAATTTTTGTTGCCAATAATAGTGAGCTGAAATTAAGATTGTTAATGCTTGCGTACTTCAGATTTTTCATGCACTATCATTTGGATTTAATATTGGAGAACTAGTCATGCCTGTTCTATTTGTAACCGTCCACTTTGTGTATCTAATGATAAGCAATTATTGTGCACAAGAAATCATGGAACATAATAATAACGTTTTTTTGACTGTGTAAGAAGAAACTTTTACGTACTATAATTATACTCGTGCTCTTTGATATAAAAGTCAAAGTTAATATGATTCAAAAAATAAACATAACGTTATAAATATTATTTATGTTATAAATTTTTTTATTTTATGTCATAAATTATCAATTTATGGTGTAGATACAATGTTCAATGGTACTTAACACCCCTACATGTACAGAAAATGGTACTGTTCCTTTTGCAAAGAAGTACTAAAGCTTTTACTTTGAATCTAGGCAGACTGTTTGTAGGATCTTTGGAAAGTGCTGCTATGGTAAGAAATATATGTATAAAAATGTGTTCAACGTCGTGTATTTTAAATAAATGAAGTAAGAAAAAATTTATTATATTACAGTTGCTGAGCACCATATTTTCATACTTTACTGTCATTTACTCTACGCAGCATTAACATAATTCATATCTATTGAAAATAAAATAATAATAGTAAATTATAGTTAATAAATATAAATAGTAAATTGTAGTTAATAAATATAAATAGTAATTATAGTTAATAGTTAATAAAAGTTAATAATCGTTAAAAAACAAATTGCAAATGGTTTGATTTCAAAGTAATATTTTGTTGTATAGTACATTATATTAAATTGGGCAATTAAATTAAACAATTTTTGTTGGAATTTTAATTAAAAGAAGTTAGCTATGAAATATTTAAAAGACAGCTCAGAAGACTTGGCAAAAGACAGAGCAAGTGACCCGACTTTAAATCACCGTCAAATGTACCTTGATGCTGGCAGAGAGATGTGGTTTATAAACTTTATGCATAAACCGTAATCAAATTTTATTACTCGCGTTTGACCTTATAAGCAATCTAAACTTGTTCGATTTCAATTGGCAATATGTTTTGCTATTTTAATTTTTCTTGTTGTATTTTAGGTATGTTAATATTCTAAAATATACGATAACGTAATAAATACAGTAATAATTTTTTTCGGCAATTCTTCATTTTGCAATTAAATATTAAATATTAAAAATTGCAAAATTATTATTAAAAAATAGCGTATAATTGAAATATAACTGTAACATGTAAAAATATAATATATCAAATAAGATTATACAAAATTATAATTATGTACAAACTCTTCTCGAAAATTTTATATGTTAATGATTTAAAACACGCAATTTTCTAAACAGTAACAATATGAAACACTAACAGTTTGATACATATTATTAAATAAAATTATATTTTGTAGCTCGCATCATTTCTGACTTCAAAATGCTTTACAGGTCTCATCATCAGCGTTCTCTCATCTACATTAATTTATATTAGCTTTGTGACTACATACAGTACATTCGGTATTAATAATAATGTTGTAAGTAAACTATTGTTCTGTGTATTATATTTCTGTTTTAGTAAATAAATCTGTAGCGTAAATACAATTTTTTTTGCTTTAACAAAGAAAAACGATATAGAATACTGTTAATATTGTTAAAATGATAGGTGAAATGTTTGTTAGAACAATTGCAACACTTTTGTGACCAGCTAACTGACGAAAATAAATTCAGTATCATTAAAAAGTACAATAGTTACGAGAAATGCTACACGCTTATATTAACGTGTAAGCTCACTACTTTCTCTTATTAGATACCGAATATTATAATAACATTAACAACATTTAACAAATTTGTCAGAAATCCTTTATTAAATATAGTGATTTTTAAGCGTGTCTATGCCGTGTCTATTGGATGCATTTTGATTTTGTACCCATTTTGGCCGCGCATTGCCAATATCCTGTTGTCCATAAATGAAACTCGACAACGTTCTGCGCCACCGCTAACCGAGTATTTTGTCGATTAACATTGTTTTTTCTATCTGATTATATTGCATACAAACGCAGTTTCTTTTATAGGAAAAAGAGGGGAGGGGGCAATGCTATCAACAGGAACAATACTTCTAGTCTGTGAACAGTATGCTTGCAAAATATTTCGAATGCTAGGTAGATACAAGAACATATGTGTCAATATATATTGGATATGCATCGGGAAGCTATAAAGTTGGTATTTATAACATTGTATATAAATGCAGTACATACACACACACACACACACACACACACGCGCGCGCGCGCGCGCATATACAGGGTTTCCCAAAGTTCGCGGCCCAACCGTCGTGTACAGATAGAGCGGGTCAAACTGAATAATGAATCTCTATGTCACGCGCCGCTCGTGTGTAGTATGCATAGCTAGCCAAGAGAGCGTCCCTCCCTCCGCTCTGCCGCGCTTTGTATTATGCTATGCTGGGTGGGTCCTACTCGCCGCGCGCTCGGCGCTCGGGGAATACTTGCGCGGATTGGTGGATCTTCTATATATATATATATATATATATATATACAGGGTGTCTGGCAATAATTGCCCCACCGGTCATATACAGGTAGAGGAGGTCAAATGGAGTAGAAAAGTCCTTTACCATTTTTTAATTTTCATAATAAGTACTGAGTAATTAACGAAAAAAGATCGGCGAATCCGCGCGAGTAAAGCGCGCGCGGTGAGAAGGACATCCCACTGCTATGCGATCACTAGGCGCGCGATGAAGCGTTGGGAGGAGCGCTCTACAAATGACAATGGCAACATACGAGCGGCGCGTAACGCTAGATCCTTGTGTCCTAGTGATCGCGTAGCAGTGGGACGTCCTTCTCACCGCGCGCGCTTTACTCGCGCGGATTCGCCGATCTTTTTTCGTTAATTACTCAGTACTTATTATGAAAATTAAAAAATGGTAAAGGACTTTTCTACTCCATTTGACCTCCTCTACCTGTATATGACCGGTGGGGCAATTATTGCCAGACACCCTGTATATATATATATATATATATATATATAGAAAAATGTATTTTCTTTCTCTTAAAGATTCTGCACTTCATTGATATCCAAATTTAAAGTAATGTTCTTCTTTTCAATAGCAACCGGTGTGCTTTGTGGGAGTCTCAGCTTTTTCCCGGTAAGTTAAAGCTTTCCATTTTTAAATCTAATTATGATATGTATTGTGTAAATCAGCAACAAGGTTCTTATAACACAGCTAGTTACTGTAAAACTTTTCATTATAATTTAAACTAACTAATTATGATTAATGACCATTGTCAGTTTTAATTGAAATTGTTAGTATGTTCGTATCTAAAACTTTTCAGGTAATGTCATTTGGATATAATATTCAAGAACTAGCGGTACCGTTATTATGTATAATCGTTCTTGTAGTATATATAATAAGCAATTATGCATCACAAGAAATCATGGATCACAATAATGACGTAATTATTACTGTGTAAGTGAAAAATTAACGAGATTAATCAAATCCATACATTGGAATAAAATTCAAGATTAATATAATGATAAAAAATTAAAATGTAATAAACAAAAAATACAAAATGTTTTTTTATACATTTTCTCATTTTTGTCGATTTATCGTTTGCAATAATTTAAGTACAATAATATTTAGCATCTTTACATGTGCAAAAAATGATATTGTTTTTGTTGCAAAAAAATGCAAAACATTTTAGTTTGAATCTTGTTAGATTGTTTGTAGAATCATTGGTAGGTGCCGCATCGGTAAAAAAAATATATCCAAATATATGCGAAATAACATTTTATGCAAATAAAACAAAAAAATATAATTTATAATAATCGCTCCTTAATATCATAATATTTCACTGTTCTTTACTTTACGCAACATTAACGTAATACATTAATAGGAAAAAGTATCAGTAGTAAAAAAATTAGACACAAAGAATAATAGCCACGATTAAATGCAAGCCTAATTCAATTATAGATATAATTATAAAAAATGTAAATATTAAAAAATGCAAAAACACAGAAAACATATCGTAAAATATAATATATACTTTTACCAGCAAGAAATTAATAGCTAATGTGACGTTCTGAGCAATTGCCGTTCTTTTGAAGAGCCAAACGTAACATATGAGTGCACGCACTAAAATGAAACACGTTAAAATGCATTGTTGGAAAATATGAAATGCGCATGCGTGGCGTGCTATCTCTTCATGGAGTTTTCCTCCATGAGAAATAAACACCTGTTAAATATATATCGGCGTCGAATCAATCGATTAACCGTACTACTTTTCGAAAAAAAGGTATTAAATTGCGAATAGCTCGAGAAATGTTTTATTTTGTTCCTTACACTTATATTAAATTAAGCAATTTTTGCTGAAACTTAAATAAAAAAAAAATAGGTACAGAATATTCATTGGTCTACGCATAAAAAAGAACAAGCAAACCGTCAAATGTATCTCGATGTGTATAGAGAGATGATCTCCATAAAATCTTCACATGTCAGTCTCCAAGATCTATTACTTATCGTTGGTCTATGGCCATTTCAGCAATCCAAATTTGTTCAACTTCAGTTGATAATATTTTTTAGTATTCTTATCACTTTTATTGTATTTCAGGTATGTTAATGTTATATTTTAAGTATTGGATTATAAGTTGCGTTGAGCATACGTGTACTATCGATCATACGAATCAAAAACTATTACGGATTATTACTTCGTGTGTTCTTTTTGTACATAATGTATTCATTTTTTTTTATTTTATTACCAAATACAATACCAAAATGTTGTTCAATGCGTAATTGTTTTTTTGTACGCAGCATTGTAAACTCTTGTTAATATGAGTTGCGCTTTTAGGTGTTTGAACGCTTAAATAATTTCATTTTTTAATGGATCCAAATTTTGATCATTTGTATAAACTTTTAGCAAAAATTCGATTTCAAGTTTTACTTCCTAAATCGTTGTGCTTATGAAATCATCAAACAGCTGTGCGTATGAAATCATCAAACCTTGAATATTGTATTGTACTTATTAATCAAACATAAAAATAGTAAAAATTCAAAATATTTTCTTTTTTTTTCCAAACATTAACTTTATTACTCTATATGCATTATATACAAAAATAAACAGAAATAGTAATCTATAAAAATTTATCGATCCAATCAACAAATATGACTATGTGTGTGTACTCAAAAAAATTATAAAAAATTATTTTTTCTCAAAAACAAAACTTTGTACAAAAAAATTTGATTCTACAATTTCATCTTATATTTTAAAAAATCGCTATATGATTCTTATATACGATGATTATCATAGCAACTTACATAAAATTATAATTATTTTCACAGAATTCTGAATAAATTGTTATACTATATTACAGACTTATAACTTTTTTTATACTTTATAATGACTTAGAAATTTTTTTAATAAAAAAACAAATGTTATGTAAATTATTAATTAAAGTTATATTTTGTAGCTGACAACATTTGTGTCTTTAAAATACACTGCGGATCTTGTTATCAACGTTCTCTCATCTGTATTATTTTACATTATGTTTACGATTAAATACAGTTCATTCTTTATTAATAATGATGTTGTGAGTAGTCCATCCATCCTGTATCATATTCTTGTTCATTTATGGATAATAAATCTGTACAATATAAATAGAATGTTTTTCAAACTTTACAAAAAGAAACGACATAGAATATTGTTAAAACGATAGGTAAAATGTTTGCTAGAACAATTGCAACGCACTTGTGACCAACTAACGGACGAGAATGAAATCAATATCATAAAGAAGTACAACACATATACAAAATGTTACACAACTGTATGCACGCGTAAGATAACTTCTTTTGGTTTTAGACACAAAACGTCTTTTGTCTTAATTCAAACTAATTACCAAATTAGTCGCTAATCATTAATTAAATGTATGTTGATTTTGAAACGTTCCTCAGTGCTTTTTATAGTGGTCGGATTCGTTACAATTTTATACTCATTTTGGCCGCGTATTCTCGATATCCTATTGCCCACAAACGAATCTCGACCACATACTTCGTTGTTACTAGTGACCGAGTATTTTGTCGATCAAGAAAAATATTTCTATCTGATTATGTTGCATGCCATCGCAGCTACATGCATAGGGGGAATAGTAACGCTAGCAACAGGAATGGTACTCCTAGCCTGCCAACATCATGCTTGCGGAATGTTTCGAATTGCAAGGTAAGAAAGATAGATGTGCAAGAACACACATCTATAAACATATGGAAATATTAAATTTTAAAGAATTGTGTAACCACGACTGAAATATCGCTTACAGTTACCGTGTTGAGCAAGCGATGACAGTTTGTAATTCAAGAAGAAACTGCTTAAAAAGCCACAATTTAATTTATAAAGGATTAATTTATGCCGTCGATATGCATCGTAAAGCTATGAAGTTGGTATTTACAATTTTACATGTAAAATATATATAATATAATATATTTTTTTTTCTCTTGAAGGTTCTCTCAGTTATCGTTATCCAGATTTAAGGTACTGATCTTTTTAATAATATCGATCGGTGTGATTTGCAGCAGCCTTAATTATTTTCGGGTAAGTTCTCTCTAACTTTCTTAATTGCGTTTAAAATCATAGTTCAAACCAGCAACAAAGTGTTTTATAACATCTCTGTTTATATTGTATTCTAATTTTTAACTGACAATTTGAACTAATTAATTTTTGTTGCCAATAATAGTGAGCTGAAATTAAGATTGTTAATGCTTGCGTACTTCAGATTTTTCATGCACTGTCATTTGGATTTAACATTGAGGAACTAGTCATGCCTGTTCTATTTGTAGCCATCAGCTTTGTGTATCTAATGATAAGCAATTATTGCGCACAAGAAATCATGGAACATAATGATGACGTCTTTATTACTGTGTAAAAAGAAGTACTTTTACGTACTATAATTATACTTGTGCTCTTTGATATAAAAATCAAAGTTAACTGCTTCAAAAAATAAACATAACGTTGTAAATATTATTTGCGTTATAAATTTTCTTAATTTTACTCATAAATTATCATGGTGCAGATACAGTGGTCAATGGTATTTAACACCCGTACATGTACAGAAAATGGTGCTGTTTCTTTTGCAAAGAAGTACTAAAGCTTTTACTTTGAATCTAGGCAGACTGTTTGTAGGATCTTTGGAAAGTGCGGCTATGGTAAGAAATATGTATGAAAATGTGTTCAACGTCGCATATTTTAAATAAATGAAATAAGAATAATTTTATTATATTACAGTTGCTGAGCACCATATTTTCATACTTTACTGTCATTTACTCTACGCAGCGTTAACATAATTCATATCTATTTAAAATAAAATAATAATAGTAAATTATAGTTAATAAATATAAATAGTAAATTGTAGTTAATAAATATAAATAGTAATTATAGTTAATAGTTAATAAAAGTTAATAATCGTTAAAAAACGAATTGCAAATGGTTTGATTTCAAAGTAATATTTTGTTGTATAGTACATTATATTAAATTGGGCAATTAAATTAAACAATTTTTGTTGGAATTTTAATTAAAAGAAGTTAGCTAAGAAATATTTAAAAGACAGTTCAGAAGACTTGGCAAAAGACAGAGCAAGTGACCCGACTTTAAATCACCGTCAAATGTACCTTGATGCTGGCAGAGAGATGTGGTTTATAAACTTTATGCATTAACCGTAATCAAATTTTATTACTCGTGTTTGACCTTATAAGCAATCTAAACTTGTTCGATTTCAATTGGTAATATGTTTTGCTATTTTAATTTTTCTTGTTGTATTTTAGGTATGTTAATATTCTAAAATATACGATAACGTAATAAATACAGTCATAATTTTTTTCGGCAATTCTTTATTTTGTAATTAAATATTAATTATTAAAAATTAAAAAATTATTATTAAAAAATATCGTATAATTAAAATATAACTGTAACATATGAAAATATGATATATCAAATAAGATTATACAAAATTATAATTATATGTAACCTCTTCGCGGAAATTTTATATGTTAATGATTTAGAACTCACAATTTTCTAAACAGTAACAATATGAAACACTAACAGTTTAATACATATTATTAAATAAAATTATATCTTGTAGCTCGCATCATTTCTGATTTCAAAATGTCTTACAGATCTCATCATCAGCGTTCTCTCATCTAAATAAGTCTGTAGTATAAATACAATTTTTTTCTGCATTTAACAAAGAAAACCGACATAGAATATTGTTAAAATGATGGGTGGAATGTTTGCTAGAGCAATTACAACACTTTTGTGACCAGCTAATGGACGAGAATAAAATTCATTATCATAAAAAATTACAGCAGTTACACGAAATGGTACACGGTCAACGCGTAAGATAACTTCTTTCAATTTTTTTATAGACACAAAATAGTATATAATAATTTAAACTTATTAATAAATTAATCACAAATCCTTTGTTAAATATATTGTTTTTGAAATGTTCTTTAGTGATAGCCATGCTCGTTGGATCTGTTTTAATTTTGTACCAATTTTGGCTGTGCATTTTCGATATCTTGTCGCTTATAAGCCCTATTATGTCATATTTCACTGTTACTCTATGCAACAATAACATATCAATTAATATAATGATAAAATAGTGAAAGTAGAAAATTAGTTAAGCACATATATGATAGTAGGCGCAATATGAATACAAGTATAATTGGGCTATGGGTTGCTGGATGGAGTTATAAGATTGCAAAACATATAAGTAATATGAAAAAGAAGGAAATTATAAAAAACAACAGTGTTTATCACTAAATGATATTATGTACTTTACCAGTAATGAATTAATAGATGATATGTCGATATATGCAAAGCTGATTGACTTCTGTTTCTTTCAGGGATCAAACATGACTTACGCGTGCACGCACTCGAATGAGACACGTCGAAGTGCGTCGCTGTACAGTGGCGTTGCCTAGAATTGCCGATTGCGACTGCGCAATCCTATACGAAGAGGGGATGTATTCCCAGTATTTCTTTTATGGGAAATAAACACAATGTGAATTTCCTTCGACGCTATATCGATCGTTTAATTGTCTTTTCCCCACTAACCTATGAGAGTGTTTTGCTCTCGTCATATGCATAATATTTTGTCTCATCTTGCGTTACATTTAAATTAAATTAGACTACTTATATTTGAATAAAAAAAAAAAGATAAAATTCCATCTCTTGAAAAGGCCGGAAAAAGAGAAAGATATGCGAACTTTGCTGGCATTTTCACAATTAAATGCATTTCGATGCTTATAGAGAAATGACGAATTATATAGAACAGTATTTTAATCTCAATAGAATTCTTTTACTCACTGTTGGTTTATGGCCTTATCAACAATCAAAACTCGTTCGTTTTCAAGTAATTTCATTTTTTAGTATACTGACGAGTTTTATTGTATTCCAGGTATATTATTATTTTTAATTACATTAATCATATAATTTATTTGATTAAATATATAATATAATACAACTAATATATTGTGTTTGTACATATAAAAAATTTTATTAATTTATTATTCGTGGCAAAATAATATTAATTATTTTAGACTCAAAGTTTTTTATTTAAGTGCGAAAATAGTGTCTCAATGCATTTTTTCAACTTGTTATTTGCAGTTTACAAAATTTATGACAGCGGAATGCACTATTAATCTTATCATCAAAATTCTCTGTTGCGCATTATTTTTTATTATGTCGCTAATTACATACAATTCATTTTTGATTAATAATCAAACTGTAAGTTGAAACTACATCAGCCCAACTAAAACGTTCGCTATAAATATGTTTTTACGTAATAATCTTCTTAAATTTCATAACAAAAAGCGTTGTGAAAAAAATATTGTTAAAACAATAGGTAAAATATTCTTTGGAACAATTTCGACATATCTATAATGAATTAAAAGATGCAAACGAAATTGCCATCATAAAAAAATATGGATACTATGCAAAACGTTATACAACTAGAATTATACGTAAGACAAATGTTATTGATTTTTATTACACATAATAAAATAGATTGCAATCTCTGCAAAATTTTATTTTAATATTACTAAAGGAATTTTTAAATTTAATATTACTAAAAGAACTTATTTAGAAAAATAATTAAAAAATTAAAATAATAATGAAACGTAAAATCTCATAGTTTATTGCAAAATTGCTGAATAGAAAGTAGTTAGAAAAAATGAATAAAGTCTACATACTTTGAAAACGTACAAAACTTGATGTGTAAAATAAACGAATATAAAACATATAACAAACTAATATATCAAAAAATTAAAAAAAGGTATAGTAATTTAAAGTAAAGGTGTATAGTTATTTAAATGTAATGTTATAACGGCGTATATGAATTTTTTTAAACATCATCAGCGTTTGCATTATACAGTTTTTATCTTTCTGTCATATTTTTCGTCAGTTTGACGCGTACTCGATTGTTACATTTAGTTGTACCAAAAGTACTTTATATACATACATATATGTATAACCAAATATATGTATAACAAAATTGGTATTTTAAAAGATAAAAAATAATAACTTATAAATATAACTATTTTTTCTAACGCAGTGATTACATTATGTAGTATACTTTTCATTACTTTGCTGCCATTATGGTTACATAATATCGTTCAGCCTGTGAATAAATCTCGCTCACATTTCGTAATGTTAACAATCACTGAGTATTTTGTTGATCAAGAAAAATATTTCTATTTAATTCTTCTGCATGTAAACGTAGCAATTTGTATTGCATCGATTGCAGTGATAGCAACGGGAACAATGCTAATAGTATACCTCAAATTTTCTTGCGGAATGTTTACAATTGCCAGGTAAAAAAAGATAAATATAAAAATTAGAAATAAATATTTATATTGTAAAGTAAAATTTTATTTATAATTTCCCCCAAAAAAGACCTATATAATTATATCCAAATTATATTATTTATAGCTATCGTATCAAACAGGCAATGAGAGTTAATATTTTACAAAAAAATCCAAAAAATACAATTATTATTTATAAGAAAATGATTTATGCCGTAGATATTCATCGCAAAGCTATGAAGTTGGTATTTACACAATAATATATATATATATATATATATATATATATATATATATATATATCTTATATATATTATATTGTATAACAAATATTGATAATATAAGATGAAAAATATTGTGACATAATTAAGCTACAAGTTTGTAGAAAAATTAATTACATTAATTAATGTTAACTTTCTTTCCAAAACCTTTTAATTACCGACTAAAATATTTTAAATAAATGTGCCAGTGATTATGAAAGTGGGCTAAGTAAAAAATTTTTTTTAATTGATTTTTAAAACTGATCACTTATTTTGTATTATATCGATTTATAAAAAGTCAAAATATCTCAAAATAAAAAATCATCAAAATTTTTGACATAGTCCACTTTCATAATCACCGGCACAAATACAAAATTATTCAACTTTTAAATTCTAATATTTGAGTATATTGGTATAATAGAATTAAAAAAACAATTTAATTTGTAAAAAATACAGTTATAATATTTTTCATTTGCGTTACCGATGCTCAGATGCAAATTTTAGCAATATTGACGGATTAACAACAAAAGTCAAATTTGATCTAATTTATTGTTTAATCTGCCACGTTGCAAATATTTTGTTTACTAAGTGTACAATAATATTTTTATTTTTTTAAAGCTACGCAGAACATGTAATAAACAATTTTGAAGGGTCGTTTTTTTCTTTAATAACAATTAGTGTATGTTGTTTGAGCCTCAATCTTTTCGAAGTAAGTTTTCTTTCATTTCTGAATATATGTATATTTGAATCAATAAATGTGACATTTTTATAATAACTTTATTTAAAAAACCAGTAAATAAAGACGTAAATAAAAAATTAAAAGAATAATTAAGAAATTATTTAAATTTGAGTATTGAGTTAAAATCTAAAATCAAAAGTTTTATAAAGAAAAAAAAGATTTTAATTTACAAAATTTTGTTCTTTGTATTTTTATTTTTAATTTGTTTGCAATTTACTTATATAAAATAATTAATTTTAATATATACTTAAAATATTAATCATAAATATAATGTTTCAGATTTTTCAAACTATGTCATTAAAAAATATAGATCAATTTTTATTACATGTCGTATTTATAGGCATCATTGTTTTATACATGTTCTTAGCCAATTATGCCGGACAAGAAATCACGGATCACCATAATCATGTATTTTCCACTGCGTAAGAAGTATTTTTATACAGTTTTCTCAAATATATATAGAGTAGTAATCTTTAATAACAAAAATAAAAATTCATATTTAAAAAATCAAAATTTTTTTACTTAAAATTCTAAAATCATTTGTTTTAATTTATACATATATCGATTGATCGTCTAGTCATTTGTCCGCAGATATAGCGTTCAATGGTATACAGCTCCTTTGCATACACAGAAGCTGATACTATTTCTCTTACAAAGGACTAACAAAACTTTTAGCCTGAATATTGGTGGATTGTTTGTAGCATCCTTGCAGTGTTTTGCTTCGGTAAAAATTATATATTATTTATCGAAATGTATGCGATATATTATAGCATACAATATATTGCACAGACAATAAAAAATATTTTGTTGCAGCTAACAAGTGCATCGATGTCCTACTTCACTGTCATATATTCTACACAGCAATAATGTGAAAATATAAAATATTATCTAATAGTGTATTCGCATAAAGCAAATAAGAAACAAACGTTCAATTTTAATAAACTATTAGATGAAATTATTAAAGAGTAATTTTTAAAAAATTATAATACTGTCTAGAATAATACTGTCTAGTATAAACCAAAATGCATTTTTCTAGTTAATATACACAATAGCATACAGAATATAAGATTTTAATTTAAATAATCAAATATTTCTTAAATGATGTGGAAAAAAATACTTTGAATGTAAAAATATGCATAGCCATGCTTTTCTTTAAAAATTTTACCATTTTTATTTAAAGTATTTGTTCCACATTACTTGGTTTACAAATTGATTAAAAGTGTCACGATATAATATAAAATGCCATGTACTTTACCGATGATAATTTCATTGGCTGAGATCGGTCGATTGACGTTCACCTCAAAAAACAAACGTGCCTGATAAAAGTTCGCACTAGAATGAAGCAACTGGAACGACATTGGAAAAAAAAACAACTACGCCTGCGCCGACTTCGATCAAGAAATTATCTCATAAGAGCTTTTCTATAGAAATAAACATCTGTTGAATTTCTTTTGATATCAAATTGATTGCGAAATTGTCCACTTCTCTCTCTTTTCGAGAAAATATATGAAATTTCTTCCATTGTAACTATTTTTTATGTATTATACTTTTTTTACGCATTTATGCTAAGTTAGGCTATTTATGTTTAAACTTAAACAGGGAAAGGTAAAAGAGAAAAAGTATATAGAATAATTCAATGAATCGTTCGAACGGCGAAAATACACGAATGAGTTTTTCACAATCTCAATCGCGTACCTAGATTCTCACTGAGAAATGACTTGTGTCGACATCCAGTATTTGAGATTCAATCGAATTCTGTTGCTTGCTATTGGCTTATGGCCCTATCAACAATCAAAACTGGTTCGCTTTCAACTAATCTTGTGTTTTAGTATAGTAATGAGCTTTATTGTATTCCAGGTAAGTTAGTATTTTTAATTATATTGTTTATATTATTCTTTAATATTAAATATGTACTGTAATAAAGCTATGTGCTGTAATTATTTATATATATATATATATATATATATATATATATATATATTTATATAAAATTCTTCTCACTAATATGTTATTTATAGCGAAATAATATTAATTATTGTAGACTCAAAATTTTGTACTTGCATACAAAAGTAATATCTATATACGTTTTTTTCAATACATTTTTTACTTGCAGTTTACAAAATTTATAACTGCAGGTTACACTATTGAAATTGCCATTCAAATTTTCTCATCCATGTTACTTTTTGTTATGTTCATGATTAAATACATCTCATTTTGCGTTAATACTCGAACTGTAAGTTAAATCTTTAAATACGTGTTCAAATAAATATCGGTTGTAAATAAATGTCTTTGCATAATGAAATCTTTAAATTTCACAACAAAAAGCGTTGTGAAAAAAAACACTGTTAACACGATAGGTAAAATATTTATTGGGACAACTTCAACGGACTTATAACGAACTAAAAGATGAGAACGAAATTGCCATTATAAAAAAATATGAATATTATGCAAAACGTTATACAACTCGGATTATACGTAAGACAAATTTGATTGATTTTTGTTACACAAAAAAAAGTAGATTACTATCTCTAATAATTTATATAACTTTTTTAACGTAGTGATTGCAACATTCGGTGGATTAATCATTATTTTCATGCCAATATGGTTACGCATTTTCGTTTTTCTTCAGCCTATAAATGAATCTCACTCACAACACACGGTGAAGATCCTAACTGAGTATTTTGTTGATCAAGAAAAATATTTCTATTTAATTCTATTGCACATGAATGCAGCTTTTTTCATAGGAGTGACTGCATTGATAGCTACGGGAACGATGCTCATAGTATATCTTAAACATGCTTGTGGAATGTTCAGAATTGCCAGGTAAAAAAATGAATGTAAGAATAAAAAAACAAATAAGGAATATTTACACTGTAAGTCAAATTTAGTTTGTATTCATAAATGAAAGAGAAAAAGATTGTATAATTATAGCAAAATTATATTATTTATAGTTATCGTATCAAGCAGGCAATGACAATTAATATTTTACAAAAATGTCAGCAGAATGACACTCTAATTTATAAGGAAATAATATGTGCCATAGACATTCATCGTAAAGCTATGAAGTAAATACCTACAAGATATCATGTGTATAATGCATCGACAGTACCAAGTTAAAAGTATTGTAACACAGCAAAGTGTTATTAACTTTATGCGAAAATTATGTACATGATAGCAAATTTAGTTTTTATTACATACAGTTTTTTTCTAAATCCTATTGCTTATTAATTAGAATGGTAAAAAACAAATTTTTAAATAAATACACTGAATGGATTTAAACTACAATATGTTTTTTCATACGTGTACAATATTGATAAAATAGCGTTGAAAAATTATTTTAATCAAAAATGCAGTTACAATACTTTTCATCGATATTATCGATGTAACACCTGTGTAATGACTTTCATATTCTTTAAGATTTGCTGAATGTTTAATAAGCAACTTTGAAGGTTCCTTCTTCTTTCTGATAGCTGTTAGTGTATCTTGCCTGAGTCTCAATTTTGTCCGAGTGAGTTTAATAATATTTATCTAATAATGAAAATAATTTGTAAATCTGGGCACATATAATAAAAAAGCAATAAAAGCTATAAAAATTGACACTTTGAATCTTACATCGAAATATAAACTATACAAAAAATAATAAAAATTTTAATATATAAAGTTTTTTGTTTCTTTTTAACACATATAATTTTTTGTTTCTTTTGTATTTCTTGTCTTTAATTTTTTAAAAATATAATTTGTTTATATAAAATAAACAATTTTAATATATATTGATTATAATATTTTAGATATTCCAAATTATGACGCTTAATATTGATATAGATGAATTTTTATTACACTCTGTGGTTATAGGTATCATTATTTTATACATGTTCTTAGCCAACTATGCAGGACAAGAAATCACGGATCATAATAATGACGTATTTTCCGCCGCGTAAGAAACATTTTTTATATAATTAATAAATAATTAATAATAATATTAATAATTAATAATAATATTAATAATTAATAATAATATTAATAATTAATAAATTTCAACATAATTAGTAAATTTTAAATTGTGCATTATTGATTCCACGAACATATCTGAGATTATCTGTATAATTTTTTACTTCTTAAATTATATATGGATTCGTTTGTAGATATAACGTTCAATGGTATATAGCTCCTTTGAATATACAGAAGTTGATACTATTTCTCTTACAAAGGGGTAGCAAAACTTTCAGCCTGAATGTTGGCGGATTGTTTGTAGCATCCTTAAGATGCTTTGCCTCGGTAAAAATCGTATACTATTATTTATCAAAATGCAAATAATATTGCACAGACAACATAAAAAAAAATATTTCGTTGCAGCTAACGAGTACATCGATATCTTATTTCACCATGATGTATTCTACGCAGCAATGATATGAAGAGACATAATCGTCTAATAAAGTACTAGAATAGAGTAGGTAAGTGTAAAAACAAATGCTCGGCATCTTCGTCTCTAATTAACTATTGAATATTAAATCATTGAGGATATGTTTTTTCTTTTTAATTTCTGCCAACAACATATAAACAAAGAGGAAGAAAGAGGAAGAAAGAAAAAACGAAAAAATAGTCAATTCACGTATATACATATATACGTATAGCATCACTATATTGACCGTAAAATATTTATTATGGAATGTGGCTCTTATAAAACTTGCATAAAGTAAATAATACATGCTAATAATATTAATTTTACAATTTTAACATTATATGTTCTTTACATTTTGATAATAAATATCAGTTTATCTTTTGCATGCAATGCATCTGAAAAACGCATTTATCTCAAAATATTCACTGTATTTTTACTTATTGATAAAATTAATTTAACGCTAAGTCGTCCAAATTACAAAAATCAATATACTTATAAAAACGTTCACGTTAAGAAGTTAAAATGTAATTAAAATCGGAAATAGTATTATTAAATTATTATTTTTTCACATGTTGATGAACTTTTGATACATTTCGCATATCAATAGAAATAGACAATAATAACCCAGTAAACGAGAAATTATTGAAAGTTCAGAGATGGAATTGAAAATTACTGAGAAGAATTCATTTACAATGATGCTGAATTCTATTTAATTCTTCTCAATAATTTTCAATCCTATTTCTGAACTTTCAATAATTTCTCGTTTACTAGGAAATCTATTTATTGCAACTCTCAACGTAATGAATAAATTTATCCATTTAAAAATAAATATATGATTTATCAAAGTACTTTTTACATTACAATTTATAAAATCTTGTACATTACCAGCACTATTTTTACGGTTGATATACCAGCACATAAGACTGACCGATTGCTTCTCTGAAAGTACGTACAAACGTATCCCACGAATGCACACGTTAGAATGAAGCACGCGAAACCGTAGCGATGGAAAAGCTACGCGACTACGCTTGCGTGAACTTTTATTAAGAAGTTATTACATAAATGTATAGAAAATATCTCTCGAATTTTTCCAACATCATATCGATTATTTAATGGATTCCTTCTTGAAAAAAAATATATACTAAATTGCGAGTATTTCAACTTATAGTAACCCCACGCTAATTTATACATTTTGCGTTGCGTTTATGCTAGATTAAGTTATTTATATAAGAATTCAGAGTGTTAGACGGAAATTATGGCATATTCTGTTGATCGTACAAAAAGAAGTACGCGAAACTTCGCCAATTTTTTCGTAGTCAAATGCATCTCAGCGCTCTCAGAAATATGATTTCTATTCAGAAACATTTGGACACTACTCGAGTTCTTATGCTCATTATTGGCTTATGGCCTTATCAGCAATCAAAAATCGTTAAAGTTCAGTTCATTTTGCTTTATAGTGTTATGATGAGTTTTATTGTATTTCAGGTATATCTCTATCTATATCTAACTATTATATATATATAATAAGTTTCTACATATTTAAATTTAAATATTTGAGTGTAATTATAATATTTTTGATTATTGATAATATAACATATAATTTAATTACTAATACGTTACGTTATAAATATAATTATAATTAGTTTTATTATATTATTTTTCAAATTTATTAATAAAATATAAAGATCCTTTTTAATACGATTCTGTTAATAAATTTATCTATTTTTTACAGCTTACAACATTTTTAACCACAAAATGCACTGTTGAACTTGTTATTAAAGTTGCCTCTTGTTCTATATTCTGTTGTATTTTGTTAATTTTATACAACTCATTTTGGATCAATATTCAAACAGTAAGCTGATATTTGCTACACTTGTCCAAATGAACGTCCACGATATATTTACTTTTATATTTAATAAACTTTATCAAGTTTTACGAAAAATAGCAAATATTTTCGACACGACAGGTAAAATGTTTATTTGAACAACTCCAACGCATTTTTAATGAACTAAAAGACGAGAACGAAATTGCTATTATAAAAATGTACGGGAACGACACGAAACGTAATGCAGCTCAACTTACATGTAAGGCAATATCTATTGGCTCTTATTATACATTGCAAGGTTTAATAAATTGCAAATCAAAGGAAAATAAAAAATAATAATTAAGCGTTTTGTTATTTTGTCAAAGTATAAGAAGGTAATAGTATTTACGGCTATAGTAATTATTGATTTTTGAAAGAGCGTGGCACTCACACTTTTCATTAAACGGAAGTGGATTAAAACTTCAATATATCAAATGCAAAAATTATAATACATCACAAAAATAAATATTAATTAACATTATTTTGAGATGTAAATTAATACATTTAATACATTCAAAAATACATTCAAAAATTTAGCTGGATTTCTACAAAAATATTTGATAGAAAAGTAGTACAAAAAATTAATAAATTGAAAATAAATAATAGATTAATATTTCATAAAATTAAAAAATAGCGATTTATATATGACATTTTTTTAAATGTGCTTAGTGTTAATAACATGCATTACGCTTATTGTTATTTTCCTACCAATATTGCCAAATATTCTCGATATTATTCTGCCTATGAACGAATCTCGTCGCCATACAATCCAATTCATGACTGAATATTTTGTTGATGAAGAGAAGTATTTTTATTTCATTGTGTTACACATGAATGCAGCTATTTGTATAGGAACAATTGCAACAGCAGGTATAGGATCAATGCTGTTAGGATATATTAAATATGTTTGTGGAATGTTTAGCATTGCTAGGTAAAGAAACAAATACACACTATTTATTATATAAAAAAAAAATCGACGTACAATGATTTATTTAAGACTAATCATTTATTTAAGAAATGTATCTTAAATGTTAAAAAAAAAATAATATTTTGTAGAACTAATTGTGACAGACATCTAAAGTTATTTTATCGGAATACGTCAATTTTTATTAAAGTGTATAGAAATAATAAAATGTATTGTCAATTCAACCAAATTTAAGAAAACTATAACATAAAAATTATTTACAGTTATCGTATTGAGCAAGCAATGATGAGCAATATGCTGAGAAATTCTACCTTCAGAAAAAATATTATGATAAGTAAGAAAATAAGTAATGCCGTAGACATTCATCGCAAAGCTATGGAGTTGGTATTTAGATTGATATTTTAATAATATTCACATAAGATAGTCTGATAACATTTGTTTTTTTAGATTTTGCGACTCTTTAGTATCCACCTTTAAAGGAATGTTCTTTCTTTTAATCTTTACTGCAGTATCTTGTTTGAGTCTCAGTCTTTATGGAGTGAGTTTTGCATTTCGAAACATATTTCTAACGACGTGTCCAGAATATATCGCACCATATACGAAATAATTGATTGCAATATATAAAAAGTATCTACAACAAACACGAGGACGTAAAAAAGTAGAATATCTTATAATATTTTTTAATAACTTGTGTTTTATAGAAATTATATGGGTTTTCAGGTTGTATCGCATGTAGATAATATCCCAGAACTTTGGCTACACTTTACAGGTGTAATAGCACTTTTTATATCCATGTTCCTAGCACACTATGCGGCACAAGACATCATCGATCATAATGACAACGTATTTATAACTGTGTAAGAGAATCATCATTTTATAATGTCATATACAAATATTCACTTTGCGGAGTTGATAACAAAAGCTAATTATGTTTTACAAAACGTAAATTTTTATCCAATATCTTCGTAAAAATTGTACATTTGGTAAAATTGTTTATACACCTTTTTACCTTCTTCCGCAATTATCAACTAATTATTATTGGCTAGGTATAATGTCAATTGGTATATGGCTCCCTTACATATACAGAAAATGATACTGTTCCTGCTGCAAAGAGGCACTAAAACTTTCAATATGACTATCGGTGGCTTGTTTATAGGATCTTTGGAAAGCGCTGCCACGGTAAAAAACGTCATAAATTATCAAAATATATTCAAAGGAGTATACATTTAAAATAAAGTAAAAAAGAAATATATTTTTTGTTATAGATGGCAAGCGCCTCGGTATCTTATTTCACTGTCCTATATTCTATGCGCCAGTGATATAGAAATATATCATCTAATAGTGGAAAAATATTAGTGAAAAAATTAGTTAGTTAGAGACGATATTGCTTTTAATCTAGAAAAAAGCTTAGCCAGTTTTAAGATAGAATAGTAAAGAAACATGTGCATGTTAAAAAAAGTAAAAAAATAAATAAAACCAATGTTTGATTAATAAAAATAATAATATAATATTTATGTATTTTTATCGACAATAAATTCATATGTCGATGTGTAGCAAAATAATCAATATTTCTTTCAAGTGTTTACTATACTTTTAATGTCCTTTCATAGTTTATAGAGCAAAAGAAATGTATAAATGTGTAAAAAGTACAACTAAATACAGTTGAAGAATATATGTATATTACCAAAGAGAAACCTGAGAGGGGCCACACTGCCGTTTTTCGTAAGACAATATAATATATAATATACAATATAATATACAATATATTAATAAAATATTTTGTACAAATAAGAAAAAGATTTTTACAAGTTTACAATATTTAAGAGAAATGTTCCAGTGGCAATATATTTAAGAATTAATTATTATTAAAGATGTGATGTTTTCTATGAAAATAATATTTTTAATATTATATAATAAAGATTAAAATTTACTTCGCTAAAATTTAAAACCAAAATTTGCATTTATTAAACGACAATATTAAATATTTGCAAAAATAATTGGATATGTAAATTTACCACAGTTTCCGGACATTATATTTATAAATATTAAAAAATTATTTTGTTCATATATTTTCGGAGATTGAGACATATCCAGCCATTGGGACATTTAGCTTATTACAATTTTTCTTAATATATTATCCTGTATTCCATCGAAATAATATACAAGATGAATACAAAATGAACAATAATACAAAATGAAAATAATATGCCAATATGTCAATAAAATCATTTAAACGTTCAAAAGTTTTATGTATAATGCAAAATACTTTAGTTAAAAAGAACTGAACAATACGATTTTTTATTTATAATCAAAAGTATCTCTTATAATTCAAAAAGTAGTAATATTTTATTAGTGAAATTTATTAATCTAAACATTTAAACGTCTAAACGTTCAAACTTTTTCATAATTTACGCAAGAAACATCTTTCGTTTTTTTGAAAGAGAATCTTGCTGTTTGCCCACCCGAAGTTTTATCATTATTTTTGTCATCAATAAACTACAAACTAACTGCCAAAGCAGAAGTTCCAAAGTTTATCGACAGCAAAGAATTAAAAAAAAAAAATACAATATAGAAGAGATAAAAAGTTTTAAAATCCTACCTATCTACCCAAAAACTTTATCTAGTAGAGAATCCTACCTAATTAGAAATTCTATACCTAAGAGTTTGTACAAAAAATCTTAAATGGATAAGATTTAATGAGATTGAATCGCGGAACCGTTTGGAAGTTTATCGCGGAATCGTTTGGAAATTTTTTTCGCGAGATGCTCAGCTCAGTTACTGCCATTTGCATCTGAAATTCGGAAAAGAATTTTTCGCAGGATGCTTTAGCGCAGAGCTCGGCTCAGTTACCGCCATTTGCATCTGAAATTCGGGAGGGAGTTTTTCGCAGGATGCTTTAGCGCAGAGCTCGGCTCAGTTACCGCCATTTGCATCTGAATTTCGGGAGGGAGTTTTCCGCAGGATGCTTTAGCGCAGAGCTCGGCTCAGTTACCGCTATTTGCATCCAAAATCTGAGAGCTACTACCTTGGTGTTTCTCACAGGACGCTAGCGCAGAGCTCAGCTCAGTTTCCGCTAGTTGCGTCCGAAATTTTTGTTGATAGTCGATCATTATTCAATGATCGTATCAACATTGTTTCGAGATCTGTGCTCGACCATCATCGATGGGACCACGAATTTCGAATTTCCGTGCTCAACCATGAGATCAACACTAGAACTACCGACGATTAACATATACCAATTTTTATTTCTTTTTTTTTTCTTTTTAAAAGGTGATAAAAAGAAAAAGTACATTAATCAATTTAATTATTTAACACAATGCAACACAAGTCACAGAAAAAAATCTCAAAAAATACATTATAAATTTAAATAATTATTCTAAAATAAATAAACCGGTTATTTTGACCGCTTTGGTAGTTCTAGTGTTAAGCCATAAGACCACGGATGCATGAGTAGGCTAGGAAAGATTGCGAAGAAATTGACGTATAGCAAGAATAAATATATATTTCAAAATTGTAAATAAATTGTTAATAAAAAATGCACTCTTTTTTTATTAGATAGATTATTTCAAATATACCATAATTCATTAATATATTTACGTTTGTAAAAGAATTTTCTTTTTCATTTTTAATTTAAATTTGTGATACATTTGTAGTACATATGTATTTAAAAATTTTCTTACTTTTGCTTTTCAACGCCAATTTATAATATTTAATCCTGGAAAGATATAAAAAGATAAACCACTTACCGTAGAGAAGGAAGAAATAAAAGTACACATTTACACACAGAAAAGAAATTTTGCTATCGCAATAAAATAATCGTTGCTATTACATGTTAAATATGTTAGTGATAAAATTTCGCTACTGTAACTACTTTTACAGATTATTCGATATGCAACAAATCTGTTCTGTTCAAAAAATCGACAAATTTTGTGATGAGAAAACAAGTTAAAATTCGCTGTTACAACAAAATGATTTATTTTTAATAAATTTATTTTACTATTGCAATGAAATTGTCGCCATTAATACAAATTTTTATAATAAGATAAAAATAAATTTCTTATTATATATTAGCAATATAATTTGCAGATTTAACAAAACTAATTTCGGTAAATAAAATTATTATCTATAACAAATCTCTTTGCTGTCCAAATAATAATTAACTGTAAGAAATTTTGCTACGATTGCTTATATAAAATTTACTGCGGCAGCAAATACTTTTTTTCCATGTATTACCAAGTTTTTTTTTTAATTTTATGTATAATCTTTTTTTTAAATATTTTTTTTCTTCTATTTTTTCTCATATAAAAAAATATAAATAAATATATAAACAAACATAAGTACATTATTCAGAATAAAAATATATTGGGTTATTTAGAAAATTTGTAATAATTTTTATAATAAAATTGAAAACAATTCTTATATGTTTAGAGTCATCTTTGTTCAGTAATATATGCATCATTGTTTTCGACAACTTTTGGTCATCTTTAACAACTTGTGCATACATTATTAAATAAAGATATATAAACATATAAAAATTGTTTTCAATTCTGTCATAAAAAAATTCTACAAACTCTCTGAATAATTCAATATATTTTGTTCTGATCTATCAATCATGAAATACATTTATGAAATATTCCAGGATTAAATATTTATCAACGCATCTAAATCCTAGCCTATCCATTTTAAGATAATGAATCGAAGAAATAGTGTACTTTTCATAATTTTATTCAAAGTATTCTGGTGTATGATTATATTTTTAATATTATATGATTAATATTTAATATATATGCATTCAAATATATGAATTCAATTAGGCTGATAAAAGTTGTTTCAACTTCGGGCTCAATCAAAATCAAAATTAGAAACACTTTGCTTTTTTTTAATGTACAACGCATTTTGCAGGTTACATATTTTTTAATAATTTTTATAATTATAATCTAATATAACATGTATCTTTTCTAGATATATATAATAATATTGGTAACACATAATTAAATTTAATATAAATTAACTAAAAAAATAAGTACTTTGTTCTTTTAAAAACAAATGCACGTACAACTCAAAATACTTTTAAAAAATACGAGAGAATAAAATTTTGATATAATTACTATAAGACAATAAAAATTATACGACCTGCAAAGTGTCTCGCATCTATATATTTTCACACTATTATTCGATCCATTATCTTAATAATAAAAGACAAATTAAACTAACTCACCGATCGATGCGCAGCAGCGGAGTTGTCGTTCTGTTGATCTGCATAGTTGATCTGTAAAACACGAATTAAATCAAAATTATAGCAGCATTCACAATATGAAATATTTGTGAAATCATAAAAAATATTGAGTACATTGAACTTTTAATTCGTTTTCTAAGCAAATATGTAATAAAAGAATTATTAAAAAAGTTTAATTATTTAAATAAAAAGTAAAAAAATATGCAAATAAATTTTAATAATGATAAATATTAACTAATGTAAATATTTTGTCCTTCAAATATTTTAATGTACAATATTTTCAACAAATAAATGAATTATTGCTTACCGTAAAGTTGCTCCGCCGGCGCCCGATGCTCCTCCTGAGCCTCCTCCTCCTCTCAGTGGTCCTTCGAAGCACTCGCATTGAATCACACGCGTTCGCGGCGCATGCATTGCTCGCATGCGTACCTGAATACGAAAATCGCGCGATACTTAAAACGGCACTCCCGACATCACAGGCGAATCGAATCGAATTGTCCAAGCTGTGACGTTACGCGCGAATTCCGTCCGCGTTTCAGACGACCACATTTACCAATTGGGGCACGATTCTCTCAAACAGAAGGCAAAGATAAGCTCGAAGAAGATGAGGTGATTAGTCATCCAATCAACCGACTAGATACAAGACATCTGAAAAGCAATCGGTAGCGTTTGACTAACTCCGGTAGCCGTCCTCGACTACCTTCGACAGTCCGGCTATCTGTACAACTAGCGCGCTGCACGTAGAACCGAAGATTGCCCTGCCGTAGTGGAGATTTTATGATTGAAACCGACCTTTCCCTCCCCCGAGCCAAGCCTAAAGTAAAAAAAAATCGTGTCCCAATATTTGTCATACAGCAAAAATGCGTTCATCTATAGATTCGCTATAACTCTCGGCATTAACGGCACTCCCGACGCGCATTTTGTTATACTATACGACGGAACAAATATATTTTGTAGCACCGATTACGCGCACAAAGTTGATCTGCAAAATAAAAAAGTAAATCCAGATTAGAGTACTGTTCAAAATGATTAATATTTGTGAAATAATTATTGCGCACATTGAATTTTATATTCGTTTATCTATGCATACAGAATTAAAAGTTTTAAGAATTAAAATTTTCAAAAATATATTTTTTGAATAAAGAAAAAAGTTTAATTAGTTGAAATAATAATATGTAAAAAATTTCTAAAAATAGTGAATATTTATTTACTATTATAAATATTTTACTAAATATTTAAAGTATTTTAAATATTTTATATCCGCTACATTATATAATATTTTATATGCAATATTTTGCGAATAACAAATAAATGAATTATTGCTTACCGTAAAGTTGCTCCGCCGGCGCCCGATGCTCCTCCTGAGCCTCCTCCTCCTCTCAGTGGTCCTTCGAAGCACTCACATTGAATCTCACGCGTTCGCGGCGCATGCATTGCTCGCATGCGTATCTAAATACAAAAATCGCGCGATACTTAAAACGGCACTCCCGACATCACAGGCGAATCGAATCGAATTGTCCAAGCTGTGACGTTACGCGCGAATTCCGTCCGCGTTTCAGACGACCACATTTACCAATTGGGGCACGATTCTCTCAAACAGAAGGCAAAGATAAGCTCGAAGAAGATGAGGTGATTAGTCATCCAATCAACCGACTAGATACAAGACATCTGAAAAGCAATCGGTAGCGTTTGACTAACTCCGGTAGCCGTCCTCGACTACCTTCGACAGTCCGGCTATCTGTACAACTAGCGCGCTGCACGTAGAACCGAAGATTGCCCTGCCGTAGTGGAGATTTTATGATTGAAACCGACCTTTCCCTCCCCCGAGCCAAGCCTAAAGTCAAAAAAAATCGTGTCCCAATATTTGTCATACAGCAAAAATGCGTTCATCTATAGATTCGCTATAACTCTCGGCATTAACGGCACTCCCAACGCGCATTTTATTATACTATACGACGGAACGAATATATTTTGTAGCACCGATTACGCGCACAAAGTTGATCTGTAAAATAAAAAAATAAATGCAGATTAGTGTTTGAAATAATTAATATTTATAAAATAATTACTGCGCACACATTCGCGACACGAATTATTAAATCGCATGGCACTTTAAACGAAACTCCCGACGCGCATTTTATATAATTGCAAAATTACGGCGAAATGATATTACAATGATTACATGATATTTTGAACGACACTCCCGACGCGATTTTGTCATATTAGGACAAAAGTAAAACTCGTATATCGCTCGCACGGAATACGCGTTCGACACCCCACCGCGTACGCAACAGGTAACAATTAGGAGGGGGAGGAAGGTGGAAAATTGTAAAGAGTAATAAGAATTGAAGTAGAGGGGATAACGCGCCGATACGCGAAACGGTCTGTCTCGTTCAAGTGCCGCCGTGCGAATAGTAAAATCTAGCTCAAGCTCAAGGATAAGGTCAAATTGGGAAAAGTACTATTTGGAAGAAGTAGGGAAAGGAATGTATACATGCCGATCAGTGTGTGCAAGAGAGAAAGTGTGAGAGTGAGGAAGAGAGGATATAAAGTACGTAGGTCACAGAGCGAACGTAAACAACCCCCCCCTCCATGCCGTGAATCAGCGTCGAAATTCCTAATATGATATACTTACCATATTTTCCACATTATAAGATATTCTTTGGTGTTCAGAATTTTAATTTTGATAAATAATTTACTATTTTATTTTTTGCCTACTATCGTATTATATATTTTGTATCGTATCGTATTTTTAAAATTTTTATCTGTAGATTTGTCAGCGTGATCCAATATAAAAATTAATTTTACTTGATTAAAATTCCGCGTTTTAAAGCTTTTTGAGCGTTTTTCTATTTCGTATTATAACACAAATAAATAAATATACGAATAAAAATTAAATTAATAAATGCCCACGCAATGAAAATGTCACGAAACACGTCGCTTTGCGTGAACACGGCTGCCCGCGCAATAAATTTCGATGAAATAAATCTTTCGAAATGCGCGATTTAATCAATGTACAATGCAAAATTTATGTTACACAATTCTATTTATTGAGATATAATTTGTATTTTCCATTTTCTATTACCTATTTTAAGTAAATTAATTGCGCAAAATTCCTTCTTTTATGATAGATAGATACTCGATGCTTGAATGTTTATTTATTCGTGAATGTTGATTTATATTTATTTAAAATTAAATTGAGGTAATAAAGGATAAAAATTACAAAAAATTAATTTTGATAGTTATAAATTTGTATATAAATAATTCATTATTATTCATTCCATTAATTATTATTTCGGTATTCGTTATTCTTTATTCTATTAATTATTATAATAACAGTTTTTTGAAGACAAGTTTAATAATATATCTTATATGATACCAACGTGTCATAATTTAAAAAAAAATTATAAAACGTTATGCGTTATTTAGATTAAAAATTAAATTAAATTTTATTAATAAAAAATAAAAGTGAAGTGTTTCAGTCTAGTAAAAAGGTATGCCATATGGTACCCGTTCATTTTAAAAAATATTTATTATTATTATTATTATTATTATTATTATTTTCTGAAAATTCAATAAAAAAATAAAGTTCCGACGCTTGCGTTTTAAATCTGGTGGTGTGCACGATAGGCAGAACCTTGTTCATTTTAGTTGCATTTCTAGCTTATTTATTTTTCTTAAATATAACAAATGTAAATAATAATAATATTGATGATGTTATTGTTACTCTTTGATTTTTTAAATGTTTTTTTATTTTTTTCTAATGTATGTATCATCAGAGAGAAAGCGTAGGCCCCCTGAGAGGGGCCACGCTGTCTTTTTTCGTAAGACGCTTTTTCTAGGCTGTACACTAGCGGCGCGTACATCCATTTTACAGCCTGCCTGGAACTACATGGAAATACGTCTTGCATATAGATGTAATTTATATAAATACAATTTATAACATATAGATATAATTTATATCTATATGCGAGACGTATTTTTATTCAATAAATTGTGGATGTAACACGGACATAAACCAACCATGACTCTTTTACCATCCCGGAAAATGGATGTAACACGGACATGAACCAACCAGGGCTCTTTTACCATTCCGGAAAATGGATGTGGCTATGTAGTTCCAGACAGGCTGTAAAATGGATGTACCCGCCGCTAGTGTATGGCATAAAAAAAGCGTCTTATGCCCTAACTAGACCGGAGAATGATCCTACTTGTGGCTTATCTGAGTGCATAGTTTGACAGGTTAAAATTATATTAAAGTTGACTTCCAATCGTATTAACCATATCAAATAATTTTTTTTATCCAATTAAATCGATTCGGTCGGTCTGTCAAACTATGTACTCGAATGAGCTACAAGTAGGATCATCCTCCAGTCTAGTTAGGGCATTATGAAAAACGGCAGCGTGGCCCCTCTCAGGTTTCTCTCTGATATTACGTATGACCATACGTCGATAAAGTGATTCAGTGAATCAACTTATGTTCTCATCAATGAACTGTTTTACGCTATATGTTGGTAAGACTGATTCTTTGACAGTTAGGTTAGGTTGTACGCAGCTACCATACAGCATGTAAACAAGTTTGTTTATGTGGTAACGGCAAGAACGACGTACGTAAAATGAAAATTATGCGGTAAAGAGGTGTCAGTTAGATATAAAATTGTTTTTTTCGAGATGTAAATTGCGAATGTAACACAGTAACAGTATTAGCAGATATCGCTATTGTCAGCAAGATGAAATTAACGACGTTGAAAGGCATTTTTCCCGATCCCAGTAAGTAATGTAAATCTTTTATGAAATTGCACGAAAGTTCACGAAAAAATACGTTATTTAATAATGCTACAGATGGAATATAATAATTAATATGTAAATTGATGAGAGCAAAATAATGGAAAATTATACGTGTAAGTTTGTAATTAAACAAAAATTAATAACATGCAAAATGTTTTATATGATGTATATTGTTGCTAGAGCCAGTACGGAGGAAGAACTTCATTCAGGAAAATGTAAAAAATCTTCGACGAATGGAACAATGCTTTCAAGCCAATAAAGAAATAGATGAATTACAAAAATTACAGTTACGCAAGCATTGCAAGGTTACAGATAAGTATCAGAATGTATCTGCAAAAGTGGTCACCAGTTTCAGAGAGAAGAAGAAACATGAGAGCAATAACACTGATCTATTGTCAAAAAATAATATTGATCCAATATCAGCTGACAAATTGAAAAATGAAGAACAAATTCAGACTAATGTGCTTGAATCAGAGCATATACTACATCAGAAAAAGCATGCTACTCCTGTGAAGAAGGTTATTAAATCAGTAAACAATAATACAGATAGACAAAAGAGAACCAACAAGCATAAGAGTCAGCAGAAACTACAGCCAAAGATTCCATCTGAATCAAACATCTTACACAGATCTAACAATATTCAAAATGATGTGGATGGACAGAGTACTGTTAAATATAGAAATCAAGGAATTCAGACTTTGGATACAGATGTAGAAAGTATATACTCTGACGGTGTTATTCGGTAAGTTTGGAGAATATATAAATTTTAGAGAATTAAAAAATATTAATCCTACATTTATACAATTTCTTTATTTATCATTTTTAACAAGATTAATTTATTAACTCTCTGATTAATTATTAATCTGTCAATAACAGAAAACAACGTTATTAATTGTAAAACTATATAAAGACTATATATATTCTTGCTTAACTGGTTTTTGTCAACAGCTACCCCTCAAAATACATTACAAAGCACGATGAAACGGCGAATAATGGCGATTTAAATCGGCAAAAGGAGAAAGCTTCAAAAAAACAATCTGATTCTCCTACAGATAGAGGCGATATGCGTTCTCTTGAAGACACGCAGAAAGTTGACTTACAGAATTCTGTATCACCGGCTAAAGATGAGATCGACTATGTTAAATTGAATAAAGAACGCATCTCTGTTGCTAGCAAGCTGGCGACGCAGCTGAACAATGGTGTACCACCTCCTAATTATCGCAAGGGAGTTGTTCCTAGGTACAACTAACGTTTGTTTTCTGTTTTTTCTGATTTTAAATTATTTGCTTTTTCTATTATCTTCTCTATTTCTTGATTAAGTTTTATATTGTAATACTTTAAAAATATTTTGCTCAACTACACTATGAGATCGATAGTTTTTCTCATTTTTTAATATAAACATGATAAAATATAGCGGATATAGGGCCACTTTTTCCAACGTCAGTTAACATTAACCGACGATTTCAATTGGTTAATAGAATTGCTAACATGAAGAGAATAAAATATCTTCATTAAAGGTGACAAAAATTTTAAACTTTTTCTTTTTTGATGACCATATTTCATTCATGTTAGCAATTCTATTTATGTTAACAAATTAAAATCGTCGGTTAACGTTAACCGATGTTGGAAAAAATGGCCCGTAGTAAAACAGCGAAATGTGAGTGCTTGTATAATTATCGAAAATTAAATATTGGTTTCACTGATGTAAAAATTAATGAATCAGATGACAAATGAATGTAATTAATTAAATATTTTTATAACAATTTTTCGAATAGATATCTTCGAGAAAGGAAAGAAGCGCAGGAAAAGGAACAAAAGGCCAGAGCGGAAGCACTTAATGTTGATTGTCCAGAAGGTCACGTATCCTTACCTGATAATGAACGTAAGGAAACGTTGCGACTATTAAAAAAAAGTGCGTATCTCGTAAACAAAATTTGATTTAATCATGTTATTTCTTTTAAAAGTTAATATTTAATTTAATTAATTCAACAATGTGCCTTTGATGCAGATTATCAAGATTATGTCAACGAATTAAATATGATGCCTATAAAAACGGATACTCTCAGGGCACAAAGGCGTAAGATGGAAATAGAGAAGCAATTGAATAAGCTGGAAGAAGGAATCAAAGTATTCTCGCGTCCTAAAGTTTATGTGAAAATAAATGCATAGATTGCATTGTCTCAAGCAGAATGTGACATGAATCTTTAGAGATATTTACTGTCCATGTTTCAATGCATCATGCATTGTTTCAAGGATCCAATATAACGTACGCGATTGAACTATTTCATTGTTGTAAAATGACGTGAATTAGCTGTACATATTTTTATGTGTGAAAAATTGACTAGTTGAGTCTATTTTTAATGCCTAGCATCTAGAGAGGTTCTACGAACGAAGAAAAATACACCAAACTATTTTCTTATAAAAATTCACACACTTTGGATTTTGTTGACAATTTTGTAGATAGAAGCATGATTGATTACAAATATAATAAATGATATTTTATTTAATAAATTAATAGTGAAGCTATATGTCATTATTTTTTAACCGGCTTATTTCGCATTTCTACAAAATTTTTGTCAATGGTATGCACAAAAGATATTGGATCAAAATGCAGTCTTCCTAAGTTATAAAATATCTCTTCATTGTTGTACCACTTCTTTATATTGAACTCTTTAAAGAATATTGCTATCTCTCTTTCTGCAGATTCTGTCGAATCTAAAGTGAATGATATTAGTGTCCTTTTCTTTACAAATTTTTTCATTCAATTAAATATTTTTGATATTTTGATATTTATTACCAGATCCATGTGCAGCATTCCTAGTATCCGATAAACCAAACATTCCTCTAATGGTATCTGGCGCATTGTATTGTGCTTGATAAACTTTAGTAGGGCCCATTAACTGTCGCCACTTAACAACAGCGTCGTGTTCTGCCAGAATGTAAATATCAGACGGACCACTGCACATGAAAGTCATCAAGCGATTGTAGAAGAACTTGTCTTTGTGCTCCCTGTAAAATAACTCGACCTCCTCGCGAGATATCGTCGTTCTACGTGATTTAACAACTTTGAAGTTATTGTCGATTATTATATCACGAATCTTCTGAAAACTCAAGACAAGTTTCTGTCATAATTTCTCAAATCTGGACATTTTTAAATTGAATTTTTCATATTCTGTAGAATTCAACTTGCATTGTGTTCCTTAAAATGAGGTTAAGTTCGTACCTGAAGAGCGAAGGGAGATTTAACGATGTGTGGCTTGAGTATTGCCAATGTCAACTGGAGATATTTTTTCGATTGCATATCAACATCATTTCGATCATTTAAAAATTTTAGGAGCAGCGCGATATCATCGCGCGTGCAATCAATACAGGGACGCGACTACCACGTGTCTGACATAACGTGTTTCCGAAAAACACCGTACGTCGCGCTCATTCACAATCGAAGTGGAAATGCTCAATGTGTTTGACCATATAGCGACTTCTTACTACTGTTACAAATTTCTGAGAGAGAATCCTTTAGATATTAATATCTAATTATAAACCATTTGTAAGTTGTATATTTAATTTCTTTTTTAATTCTTTTTGCAACAAATATCGTAAATCTTTCGTTCACTATTTAATTGTTTTTTATTTGAATATCACAATGCTTTATATTATTTTTATTTGCTCAAAATATTACACTAATTACTACTGTTTTATTTTACAGATTAACTATAAATTCTGTTTTAACAGAGATGTGATATTAAAACTGAATAATATTGAAGTAAGGAAAACTTCGATATTTTGAACATTGTACATTACCATTCCTAGATGCGATCAAAGAGACAACAAGACGAGGAAATACACGAGGAGAGACACAAGTACGTATATTCTCTTACACCTGTTATATTAAAATATTTTCTATTTGTAATTATTTTAATTATTAATTAGTAAAACAAAATAAAATGGAAAGAAAAACGCTGTAAAGCAGTTAAATAGGAAACAATACGTAATGCTGCCAAGTTGCATTGGTAAAAGCCAGCCACTATCCTCCCGCAAACCCCTTTCGTCCGCGACCCACCCCTTGTCAGACGTATCTACAATTGCTGATCTTACTTCCCTTTCTCTCCTGTTGCTCGTCCTGTCATCCCTTCCTTCATTGCTTGCATCTTCCTGTCTCTTTCTCCCCTTTCCGTTTCTGGTATCCTCCGCGATACCGGGAGAGAGCCATTCGAAGTACAATGGCTGGCTATAAATTACCTTGGAAACGCTAGCATTAGATCCTGCCGGATTCACCCTTTATACAAAGCCGCCGCTCACGAGAGAGAAAGGGCTTAATTGAGCGACCTCGATATAGGAATCGCGATACGAATCGCTGTTCGAGTCGTGTCCTCGTGCTCGTGTTAGCAAGGAGGCTTGTTTATGCTTTCGAATAAGCCGAATCTAATTTAGTCATGAAAAAGAAAATTTCTTTGTTGTGAAAAGAATAGAGAAAAGTAGAAACTCATCATAGAGAATTTAATTGAATTCATGATTTTGCATACCGTATTTTATTCTTTTTGTTTGTATCTCATTATAGAGAATACTTAGAGGCGGCGAAATATTAACTGTTAATGAAACTCTACCTTACAAATATTTTCTAAAATCAGATAAAGTTTTTAATTGCATCTTTTCACGGTCTTTTGATTATGTGTCATTTTTTTTTCTTTTTTTACAAATATAATTTAAACGTGGGTTGAGATATAAAAGATCTAAAGAAAACTTTAGAGTTTATAGAATACAGAAACTTTGGTACTAGAAATGTGATTTTATTCTAGTTGTGGAAAATTTAATTAAATTGCAATCTTTTAATACATGAAAAAAGTAAAAGAGCAATAGCTAAAACTTTACGAATCCTTTTTCATATTCCTGCAATTGGATTTATTTATTTCGCAACATTCTGTATATCGATGTCGCAAATTTATCATCACGATAGCATTCATCGAGAAAAAATCTTGCGCCTTTCGAATTGATTTATCGCAACTAATTCCTGTCTGAATGGTAATCGCATGTCGCGCCCGTTCTGCGGTCGGTCTCGTCGTTAAATTCATATACACATACACGCGTGTGCACACATCCAGGTAGCGAACGTAACGAGAACGAGCGAGCGAGTGACAAATTACGAATAAAATATTGATTCACCCGCTGCGTTGTGCCGCCGGTTTGTCGGCACGAGCGTTACGCCGAATTAATGTACCAGCGTATAATTGCACTACCGTTTGTATTAATTACCTGTTCGCGAACTGCGTCAATCTCGAATTGCAATAGCACGGTCGTATCTCGGTTATTCAAACAGACTGCATCCGCCGTAGCAGTCCTCGTTATAGCTTCTTTTAGCAAAGAATACGTCAATTTCGTTAAAAAAAAAAAAAAAAAAAAAAATTGGTTGTTTGCTAGAAAATATAAAAAATAAATAAAACAATGATTTTAATAAAGAAATCAATGCTTTGATGGGTAAAATCATTGATTCAATTTAAATACGAATCTCTTAGATGTAAACGTGCAAATGAAACTTGAAAAGAGCAGATTAAACAAATCGCCTGTCACGTTATCGCCGCGGTTATCACCGGTGCTCATGACGTATTGTCGGATTATCCGGCTCGTTGACCGTGTAGCTGTAGTGGCGGACGGATGATTCACTGAATAAAAGAATACAAATGAGATTGCGGAAAGTTTCAAATCGAATTCCAGTCGGAGTTTTACGAGCGGATTGTCCATAAAAGCGGCGAGTCGTGTTTCGTGTTTTCTCAAACCCCTTTTCTCCTGTTTGGACCAATTCTAGGTCGCTTTGGGCTCACCTCTCTCTTTTCAGCTACCTCTTATTTTCAAACTCCCTTTTCCTGCGATTGTACGACGGCAAACGACAACAAACGGCTTCTTTCGGCTTCTCAGAAAAACAACTTTAATCGCCTCCACCTTGTGCAGCTTGGCGCTTGTTACCGAAAAGCGGGGGATTTTCGTCGTTGAAGGGAAAAAGTGATGATTGTGTTGGCAGAGTAAAGCGTAGCAAGCGGGGAAATAACTCGAAATGAATACAAAATCGATAAATATAAAGTCGATAAAATATACGAACTTCAAAAAAGTTTGGCGAATGAGGTAGTGGCGGTAAAAAATCGATCTCTCGCTCTCTCTTTGAATCTATAGAATAGATCTATGAATAAGATAAATTTACGAGAAATTCCTTCCGTGTAAAAAATTCAGACGTGGGCCGTCTAAAAAATTGACCTCCCTTTAATAAGTATATTAAAAAAAATCACACAGTTTGCTTTTACATCAGAAATGCGCGCAAATATTTATTTTGCGATAGGAAACGAGTGGGTGAGGAGTCAAAAGTTAACGGAGAAATGCCAGCGATCTCCTTAAGAAGTTTATCTACGGACGAATCTTTGGTAACTTTAACCGTGAACTTTCGCCAAAATGTTTTCCCGCAGCTGCGAGAAACTGTTCTCCGAGTATTTTTGAATAGTCCGGAAAATTACCAGCAATCAGCTGAATATTACTTTTTATTGAGACTCTGTGTGATATGTGCAATTTTAGCGGATGCGTAAATGCAAAATCTGCAATAAATAATCCGCGCTCTGTGCACATTTCATTACAATTTGTACAAAACAATAAAAATATAAAAATAGTAATCTAATGGAGAAATTTGTCTAATAGACAAAAGAAAAAAATATGAAAAAGATAATTATTCGTAGAATAATAAAATCGTATAAATATAATTTTGTAATATATAAAAAATAGTAATACACATGCAACAGAAAAATGTTTTTACAGATAATAAAAAGTTTAATATGAAACTTCTGTTCGTCTAGATCACTCTGTATTTATCATGTATCGCTCTTTTGCGACGTAAACTCTCAGTTTCAGTGATTAATATCAATGATAGGCGTTAGAACTGTTTTTTCGTATCGGAATGCGAACAATAAGTTATGCGAGATATCGTACGAAGGGTGCGGAGAAATCAGGAACAAGCCGGGAAGACTTAGTTCGTCCCTTAAATCTGAACGACTTGAGCCAGATTTGCTGAAGATTTCGTCCCTTCCCAAATTCTTGTTCGCGGAGGGCGCATCTCCGGTCTGAGAGTACCACTTACTCATCCCGTTCTCTCCCTTTGTGGTCACCTCACTTCAACCCTCTCCATCGTTCATTAGCACTATTCCCACGATTCCTACTTCTCATTCCTATATCCTCAGAAATGCAGCTAATTTGGAAAACGTTAAAGCAATCCTCTACTGCATCCGTTCTTTATCTCACGGAAGGCGTGAATCGACATAAATAAATATATTATACAATAATTTAAGAGCCAGAAACTTTAACGAAAGTTGTAAAAAGCTACAAAATATAATTGGCGCAAAAGAAGTATTAAATATAACCGAGCCTTAAAACTAAAACATGTCACTCATTCCAGTTTAATTGCTTTAAACTTTATTATTAGCCAGAATATTAATGCCAAGTATGATGCGCGAACCGAGCAAAAGAAAAAAAGAAATAACAATTTATTCATGAACAAATTCCTTCGCGAGGTATCTCACAGAGTACTAAAAAAATCTTATTTTTTCAACATAATGAATATAAGTAATAAAAAATTAAACTTTTTCTCATATTGAAAATTATTGTAAATTAATTGTTGGAAATTCTTTGCGTTAAAGTTTAATAAATTATAGATCATATTGTGATTTTAATATTGAAATAGATCATTTTCTATATTAAAAACTCGAGCTTTCATAGATGCCATTCTACGAAAACAACTTTATTATAGATACGTAAAATGTCGGATATTCTAAGCTCTTTTATTATCGTATCTTTTGTTTCCAGGCCTGCTTCAATTTTTTCGGCGCTAATACCACTCTCGTCCTTTGAGTCGGGTTAATCCAGACGCCCTTGTGAAGCTCAAGACTATCTTTAAGATTCCACCCTGCCTCTCTTACGTTGTCGGCGAATTAAATTTCGTCCTTGCGCTTTTCCCTCCGACGCAGACGTTCCTTTGAGCATCCTTCGAGGCGAAATTCGTTTACTTATGGGGAACGTGATGAAAAGGCGAGGACAGATGAGCGACCGGACAGAGCAACAAGACGAGAGCTGAGAAATCTTTGACTGATCGAATAAAAGTAGCCGTCCCTCGGGGATAACTTGCGGCTTGACGTGACAGGAGAGTGAAACCGTCGAGGGTCACGGAAAGACACCCGGTATTCAAAGGAGGTAGTATCTTTAACAGCCTCGAGGGTCCTCTCGAGAAACGGCGGCACGAAAAGCGCTTACCGTACGATGGTTTGATAACGGAAAGAAGGAAGGAACGTCTAACATCGCGGGAGGATCTGCGAAACTTACACGGGTAATATGACAAAACGATTTTTGTCTCAGGGACAAGAAAGAAGTTAGTTACAAGATGTTTAATATTGAAAATTACCAAGTTTCGGAAAACGGCGACGTTCAATTAAACTTTCGCCGAAGAAAAATAGTATCCAACCGGGACTACGGCGCTCTGAAGTTTGATGAAAATCTTATGAAAACATGTGGTATACGTAACTGAGATTATGATGTGCCGCCCGATTACCATCTACATATAGAAGCATATTTATTTTTTTAATGTAAATCATCTTCCTGCACAATTTTTTAATTTCCCGCGATAAATATTTTAACAAATAATCTTCAAATTAAATTTTCCTTAATATATGAAATTTTTCTTCACAATTTCCTAATTTTAACGGTAAATATTTTAGCAAATAATTCTCAAATTAAAATTTATGAAGGAAAAAACCCAATCGAAGTTAATTGAAGCATAATTTTATCGATATATTTACACTTTACTCAAATTTCCTTCAATAATTTAGTAAGTCAAAAACTATTTCTGCCTCGATAGTGTTCAACAAAATTGACTCCAAGGTATCTCAGGAACTCTTGCAAGAATAAAGGAGCAGCAATAATTCCGGACTATCTTGTATATATACGGTGGCGGTGTACACGCGTTCTCTATTAACGCGTAAATCACGCGTGTGAAGGTGCAGTTTCATTACAAAAAATTTATAACCACCCCCCGTTACCACTTTCGCCGCTTTGCCGAGAGTTGCTATTGCCTTTAGCTTGCACGCGCCTGCACGAAGGGCACCGATTCCCGTACAAGAGCGATAAAATGATGCTCGCACGACGACGATCTATCTCCGAGGTGGCACGAAGAAACAGCACGGCCCGAGTTCTTTATCGTTTTTAATATTTTTCGCTCCCGCAGGCGACCCCGCCAACCTACAAGCAGTAAGTCTACGGGGATAAAGCGAGTTTTCCATGCCTTAGGCTAGAAAACGTGGCCCTGCAAATGTAAACAGGATCGGCAAAAGGCGTTAAGCGAGATGAACTTCTAAGGTGCCGAAGGAAATACAGAGTGTTCCTACTCTTCCAACATTTCTTTTGCATGTAAGTTTTTCATCTAATCCGATCAAATCGATCGGATTGTTATATTTACGGATAATTCTAACCTTTGGCCTTTCTTTTTCTTTTTCTTCCGGGAAGAAAGATTTATATTTTAGTAAAAAATAAAACTGCGGAATTATAGTCTATGTGCTTGTAGCATACTTTGTTATATTTCTACGGCTGTTTAGTACCTTCTCTTGACTCGCATTCCTAAATCTGCTCATGCTTATATTCCTCTCCATCTCGAGTCTTTGATGTAATATCTCGCATGGGGTGCAGGAAGCCATAAAGACGAACCTGGTGAGGCTAAATATAAAACTGCACCGTAGCGACAGGCATAAAGCTTCCAACAACACGGGGAGATGTAGCAAAAAATGGCGAGGAGGGAAAACCAGCGGGGACAAATAAGTCGTGCCGAGCAAAAAATCGCGTCACACGCCTCTTCATCCCGCCAAGAATTTCTTTTACCCTCCCTTCTCCGTCGCCCGTGTTCACCCTCCTTGCTATTTACTCCTTTCATTTTATTCCTTCACCCTCGTTTCTTTTTCTCAACTTAAGAAAAGTTGTGCAGTTTATTTTTCTTCCGGCCTTCGATGTATAGGCTGTCTTGGAACTCTAACCATTCCTCTCAACTAAAGATATCAAATACGCAATAAATGAAGAAAAATGCTGGTTGTTTCAATATCGGGACATCAATTTCTACATATAAGCGATTGAATACTGAAAAGCTTAAAAATACGCGTATAGGTAATATTTTTTTTCAATAATATACGCAGAACACACGACAGTACGATTCTATAATAATTGTTATTATTGTTATTGGTTTAACGTATTTGTGTTCAATTTTATTTCGATCAGCATTTATATTGCTTATCTTTCCTATTGCGTACGTTACACCAATTGAAAATGCTAGTAAACCGGAAGTAACACATGCGTTATGATATCATTAATTAAGGCAATAAATTCGCTAATGAACTAATTACGATTTGCAATACACCAAATTTTCAAGTGAATGCTAGAATGGCGCGTAATTTATTTGTTTATTCAATGAAATTGAAAAGGTCTGGTATCAGGCGCAATAACGAATGCGATAATTGTTAAAATTAACGACGAGAAATTACTAAAGTTTATCGATTTGTACCATTATAGATATGCGTTGTAAAGTTAAAATAACTAAATATACCTACTTTTTGATCAACAAAGTACACGAAAAAATATCTCGAAACTAAGAGCTTAAGAAAACTACTTAAACTAATTATTTCAAAAAGAAATTCAACCGGAATTATACGGATTTATTATCTAGATATTAAGAAGAAAAGTTTTTAGAGTTTAAAGAAAATATAGTGAAAGAAAGCCTCTCTTTTTTTTAAAGGCTTTTTAATTCTTTTTTAGTCATTAGAGATCTTAAATTAACTTTCTTTGTCGATCGCATAAATGTTCGTTGAAGTATTGCACGAGTCATTTGTCCTTGGTCCTAAACCGAGTAAATGGCCTGTTTCTCGGCAGCGTTTATAGAATGAAATAGACTTTATCGATCAATAAGAGCGGCATTAACGAAAGCATTTACGAGCGCGATCTCGTCATAAGGTGAGAAAAGAGACCGGCAAATAAATCGGCGGTAAACGACCGGCGCGATTTATTCGCTCGTCCCGGAACTGAGAGCTGAAAAGAGGCGTTTCCGAGTGGCAATAACGGATGGGATAATAATTGAAATTAGGAGGCGGCGGCGGAAGAGCTAATACGCTCGAGCGCCGAGAGTTGTTGGTCGAGTCCGTCGAGCCGGCAATTAAATCCCTGACATATCGCGACCGCGATCTCCGCCTTAAGCCCGTACCATCGTCTCTGATGGAGACCGCGCGGCCCTTCTGCTGCAAAATGGCCCCGTGAATTTGCCTGCATGTGAATTACGCACTTCGCACGCTCAAGATCGCCAGATGTCTTGAGAGAAAGACCGGTGCCCGACCGTCGAGTCTGCTGCAAGCAGCACGGCTCGCGAGAAAATAATTATGGCGGTGAATGAAGCAAAGGCGAAAAGAATTTTTTTTTAAGAAATATGTAGTATTTAAATTTTTTCATTTTAATATTTAAAAAGGACCTACAATTTTCTAATTGCTAATGAAACTCTGCAATCGTATCTTTAAATATATTCCGCAAAATAAGGTAACCTTAATACTTATTTAAAACAGCAATTTGCTCAAGTACTCTTTCTCGAACCGTTATCGCAATAGAAATAACCAGAAATAGAAGTAACCAACAATAGTCCAATCTACTTTTTTAAGAGCTTAAGAAAATTAGCCTTAAGATTCGGAAAATTTAATTTCAAGCTTAATTTCAGGTTTAATTTAAACTCAATCTAAAACTGTTTGCTTCAGATTTAAGCTTCCCCTTTTTCGCTATTGCTTTATTGTAAAATGTAGGAAAAAATATAAAAATTCTTTATAAAATTTTTAAGTAAATACGTGACGGCAGACGAGTTTCTCGCGAGTTTGCAATCTAAACGGAGTACTCTTCAGTACAATGCCTTCACTTTTCCATTTATTCATCCCGGTGCGGAATAGTATTCCCATCGACGATCACGTCGTTATCAGGACCGTTGAAAAGAAAGAGATGCAAGATATCGATAGAGAGAGAAATAAGTTGGTGACAAAGTAGGAACAACGAGCAGAGAGCGAGCGGTGCAAAAGCAGTGCTTTTCCTGGAACGATAGGCATCTCCAGACGGTCTGCGATGAACTACCCTTAACCGTATTCAACTCCTCGACCCTTCGACGGTAATAAACGACTGTCTAGAGTGCATAAAGAGCGAATTCGACTCGCGAGGATCTTTATGGTGTCCCACTGACAAACGGTCTGGTACTTGAGCGCCTGATCTTTGTCAAGATCGCAGACGGACTGCCTTCCATTTCATTTTGGCTGTCTTTCAGCACTTTCGAGTTCGTCTACACAATATCCTGGTGTCGTATTGCGTTAACACTCGGCCGCAGATTCCTTGATAAATCGAGAATGGATTTCATGTCAGCGAAAATTTTACGGGACTCCAGTTTTCTTTCTATGAGAATTTATTTATGTGCTAATTTTTTTATATATTTCTCTAGAAAATAACTCTCTACTTTAATTAATTCAACATTTTATAATCAATGATTTCATTTATTTTTCTTTAAAAAAAGTATCGTTATAAAACGCGAACGTTCCTTCCTCTATTATTTTACTTTTATTTTTTTCTGAAAAATTACAGTCATTTTTACTGCTTTCACGCAAAAAGAAAATGTTTTAATAGCTGCGATTCTACCTTGTCAATTTTGCGCCGTAATCTGGCTTTTTGCACTTTTCGAATTGCGCTCGTCTAGCTGCTCAATCACTTTCAATCTTTCAGCGATTTCAAGTAATAAACGTATAAGCACGGAAGTACGGCTGCAACTACTTGACAAATGATCCCAGGCGACGATTCCCGATTTCTCTTCATCACGATGACGTCCGTGGATACTTTGTTTTACTCGCGCGACGCATCGCTCGCTCGCGATGAAGTAATTCTCAGCGTGAAATTTCGCTCTTCAAAAGAGGATCTCCGCGATATCTTGATGTCGCGTGCGCTTTTAACGACCTACCCCGTAATTACACAATCTATCTTAATCTATATCGCGTAATCCCTATTCCACATTTTGCTGGATTTCTTTGCAGAACCCATTGGTTTTGATTTTCACAAAATTAATCTCATTCTGACATCATAGAGATAGATATTTTTTGCACAACATTAAATTGTCATTAAAATGTTTATAAATGTCGAAAACGACATGTAATGGGTTGACATATATTACACATGCTACAGTGACATATACATACTTATAATTAGGTTAAAACATTTATTCATATATGCAAAATTAAATTAGTTTTCTTCTTTTTAATTTATATCTAGAGAAAGAAAGAGAGAGAAAGATAAAATTGATCCAATTCTTTGAGAATGAAAATTAAAATATGTCAATCATAAATATGATCAAATCTTTGCTAAATAAAAATTGTCATAAAAACAGATTTAATGTTTAATTTTTTTTAAAGTCATTATCTACAAATTTATATTTTAATTGTAAAATTTACTTGACGTTGTCGTCTGTAGCCAACAACTTTGTTAAGGACACGAAACACAAACTAAACCCTTTCTACTTGATTTTCTCTGATTTTCGATAAGATCGAGGCCAAGTACAGCGGCAACTGTGTTCGCGATTCATTATTATACTTCGACATTTTCTCGTAGTCGTTTGCGCGATTTGTAGACCGATATTGCCCGTTTGAAATCACACAGGCAGATGCGTATCGTTCGATTTTCGATATCTATTCCTCGAGCGTTTTCCATCCTCGGTTCTTTTTGGTTGTATCGAATAGTAGTAACCTCACCATCGCTTTTGCTTCTCTCTCTCTCTCTCTCTCTCTCTCTCTCTCTGACTCTCTTGCTTTCTCTTTCTTGATTCCTTCCTGCAGATTTGCCGGGACTTCGAGGCGAGATCAGTATCTTTGTTTCATTGAGATTTCGCCAGTCGATATCTTCGCCTCTCTATCTAGCCTCTCATCCACTTAGTGTCCATCTTCCTATCCCTCTCTATCAATCTTTACTTCTCTTGAAGAGAGAGCATCATCTCGCGTTCAGTGCTTTATCCAGCGCCTAAGTAGTAGTATCATAGACTGTTCGAGCATCAACTCAAAATTGACAAATACCTTAATGATATTGAACTGTTGCACATAAAACATTTGTTTTATATTTATTATTTTTTTATAGCTTTTGAGAAAATTATAAATATTTAGCAATAATAATTTAGCAATAATAATTTTAATTACTTTCTTAACAGTTTTCTTAATGAAAAGCTTAAGTTTGATTAATAACTTTTCGAAGTTAACAAAGATATTGCAAATAAAAGGAAATGTTAAAAATCTGAAATGTCCTATAGAAAACTTTTTCTCGTATTTATATACATGTATATAATATTGTGATGTTGTACTTATATGTATGTATATAATATTGTGATGTTGTACTTATATCCTCCAAATTATGCCGATTATTCATATCAATTACACTTCACGCCTCATCGCATCGTATAAATTGCGACGTAATAATCTCCTAGCAATTTATTTGCGTACGTAAGTCTGCACGTGCGTTACAACACCGATGAAGCCGCCACCACCGTTAACTTGCCTACGGTATTCCCAAACTTTGCATACTAATTAACCGCGCGTTTATCTGCCCTCTCTATCTTGTACTCGAGGGGCCTCTTCCGTTCGGGGGACGATTCTACTTTTTGTTTCCTATCTCCGTGCCACTTCGTGTGCGCTGATTAAATATTCTTTTACCTCCGGTTTCTGCCTGGTTTTATCGACAAGTAGAAGCGCCCGCGACGATGTTATTACGGCGCTTTCGTCCCGTTAAACTTCGCGTAACGACGCTTTGACCCTTCTGTTCATTACAAGTTGATGAACTTTTATGCTGGAGTAAATCGATACATTTGCGATGTATCTACCATTGTGATCCAAAGTTTATAATTCTTTGTCAAAATCTTAAAATTCTGGTTCTAAAGTTTGTAAGATTTCGATTATTTTCATATTTTATAATTTTAGATAATTCCATAATGTATCTTGCTATATAAATGGGTAAGGAATTTTCTATTTATTACGGTAATTACTTCATACGTAACTCGTTAATACGATTTTATAATTCTACGTGTAATCACATAAGCGGATAATCGAAACCTTTCAAAAAATGGAATGCTGCAAAGCATAGAGATAGAGATCTCCATTAAAAAAACCTCACTAGTGCAAAAACCAGTTCACATCGATGTATCAAGTAATAAATCAACGATGAAATAGAGGCCGGGTCAATAAACTCGTATGGAAAGACGTAATTTTTTCTCTCTTTTTTTACAGTTTTACAATTTTCTCGCTATGTATCACATATTGATTAAAGATTTTATTATCGTGAAAGAACCCGTAAGTTAATTTTGCTGTCATTTTCCCGATCCTTTCAAATTTTCTATTTTTTCCTCTTATTTTTTTTCTTACATTTTCTTCAAATACATTTAACCTCATTAATCTAAAACTGGCTTACAAATTAACAAAAAAAGAAATCATCATTAGAAATAAAGGAATATGAAATATATACTCAATCCTGAATTTCTTTCTATGCATTCCTATTTTCTTTCATGAAAAAAGTGAAATAAAGTTAATATTGTTTAGGATGTTTTAAAATAAGCTATGAATAAATATTAGTAAAAAAAAAGGAAAAATGCAGCTAAGAACATTTAAATATCGATGTATGCAGTAATCTTTGAATTATAAAGAATATATAATTTGATATTTTTCTGTAGAAAATAATCCATTTATAAATTTACTCATTATTTGTTTGTCAGCTTCATATGTCAATCTTTCATGACTATATTTGACATTTTAATCACGAGAGAACGTTAATAGAAATGTTATTCAATTATTAATTATTTAATTAATTAATTTAAATTTACTTGAATAGAATATTAGAACAATATATTATTCATATAAAATATATGTATATTTTGTAATAAACAAGCACAGTAAACATAAATTAAAGATTAAAACTGACATCTCGATAAAATACATGTATTTTTCTCTGACAAATTTTAATAATACACGAATAATGCAATAAATCATATGCAATAAATCATAATCATTCTATTATAGCATTTCTATTAACGTATTTATATTAATTTGAACACAATTGTAGAACACGACAAGTGTCAGATTAATAATATAGCTGTTTTGTAACAAAGACGGAAACTACGTTAAAAAAATCTCTGAACGCGGGAAAAATCAGCTCTCACATCGTGAGCACCTTTTACGCGAAAAACCTTTTGTTTCACGCCATGCATGGAAGCTTTCGCACCGTTTTTTTTGCTATCACTAATTAACAATCTCTCGTTATCTTCATGGACGATTGCGCGCGACATTTGTACGGTAAACGTGACGGGCCTCGCCGTTTTCCCGCCACTTGATTTTCCGCCTTCGACGTGCCCCCATTGTCTCCGCTAAGTGCCCGGAGCAAAAGTAATTGGTCGTGCGTCGAATGAGCCGGAACACTCCTGATAGCGCTTATCGACGTTGAACATGCGAGCGAATTGCAAACGCACGCGAACACGCAATGGTTTCGTCAGCAAGCCTCGAAAAAAGAGAAAATGGCCGGTATATACAGGCAAATGTTATTCGTATTTGCATCCCTATCTGTGCTCCCAAGAGAGAAGAATAGAATTGTATTTAAAAAAGTACTGATTCATAATTTGAAATCTCGGAATTTGTAGCTAATAAATATAAAATGCATTGTTGGAAATGAAATAATTCAAAATTACATACGTAAAAAATGTTTGAAGACATTCAATAAAATTTCCGAGTAATGTTGATTATTATTTTTCTAATATAAGATAAAATTTATAATATATATAAATTTTATGCTAAATATTATTAATATTTCCTTGAAAATTCGAGGTACGCAGTTTTCCACAAAAGCGCAGCAACATTTTGAAATAGTTAGCGACACGAGAACATTTCTGCGCGAGTTTATTAGCCGGTCGAATAATAAAAAGCGGTGGTAGCGAAAGAGCTGGACAGAAAATGCGGTAGGAAGTCGATGAAGGATTCTTGCAATTACAGGAGTTTTAGCGGCACGAGGAGTGTGACTGGAAGTATGCGCGCATAGTGCGCGTAGTAGTCGAGCACATATTTGAGCACGAGACGAAGTGAGAACTGCCCGGCTGGGGAGAATATTTCCCACCGAATTCCACGTTTCGTCGTCGTCAACGTATTACCCCGGCGACGTAAATTAAAAACTTCGTTCCCGCGGGCTACTTCGGTTACTCGCTTTTCTTTGATCCGTCGAGCGTGCGAAATTTTTTTTCTTTCTTTTCTTTCTCTCGTCTGCCCTGCAACGGTATACCGTTCCGGCGGCAAACGAAAATTGACGAGTCTAAAACTGTTCCAAAGGAATAGAATAGAACGGAAATTGAATTTTATGAATGTCACAGATTTTGCACGTTATTCTTATTTTTCATATTTTGTATATGTAATTTATGTATAATCCATATTACCTATAAACGCGGTGAGAGAATTTAATACGATTTTTATCAACTACAAATCAATTTCTGAAAAACTGTTTCCCTCATCATGCTTTTATCATCATGCTTAACTCTTCAAGTTAATGTCTTGTAAAATCTCTTATATAACTATTTTAATAATTCATTTTTTAATTTATGCGAATAATATTAAAATACAAAACATATCGCTTTAAAATTATATGGCTTATCTGTAAGTCGAAACTTGCACGACGTTGTTCCGTTGTAGACATTAGATATATATCGCAATAACTTTGCAGCCGGGTCATGTGTATGCATATTCAAACGTACGCAAGCATTACATTACTCTCTCTCTCTCTCTTTAACAATTTATTTCTTTACAAAATTTTTAATCATGTTTTTTTTAATTAAATATTTTTTTTTTAAGCAAAGATAGTAGCCATTCTGAAGAGATTCAAGTAGCAAAAGATGTCGATATAAATCATTTATAGCTTCGCATAATTTTTACGTACAGAGATTTATAATTTCATATTCAACAAAAGTCAATTCTACCAGATAGTTAATTCAATCGATTTTCAATCTCTCTACAATTTTATACATATAAAAATCACGCGCGAAAGGATTGAAGCAACACGTCAACATCTTGAGCTCCGATGTGGCTTGCGAGCATGCTTTCGCGTCCGGCGTGTTCGAGGCTCTTATCACTGTCACTTTCCGGCCGAGCGACCGACTTTCTCTCCTGCTCGTAGCTGTACGCTCACCCCCGCGTCCAATCGGCGCACCCCTTTAGCGCGCCACACCGGCCGGATCCGCAGCGTGGCGCGGTGTTAGCACCGGTGCAGCACATGCGCGCACCAAATCGTTGTATATCTATAAGGGTAGCTACCCTCAGCGAGGCCGGTCAGTTCTCGCTCGTCCGGGGAATCAGGCCGTCGTTCGCGGAATCGCATTTCGCCTCTGTTCCTCGTCCACCCGACAGCACAAGCACGCGTTTCGCGCGGCGAAAAACAAACGTCACGATGCCGGCCACGGCTTAGAAACTCGTCACCATAGTGAGACTTATGAGACACGTGTGCACGAAATGCGGTACGATTTCATATGTCAATCGGGGGTTGCGTATGCCGGCCTCGCTGGTGTCACTGATGAGTAAAAGTCTCCTTGCCAAGGGAGGAGTGACGATACACAGTAAGGATCTCGAAAGCACGACCGAATCAAACATCGCTCGTCCGAGAAATCTCTTTAAACAATGAATCTCAACAGATATGCTTATCGTACACGCCGCATAACTAAGCTACGCTCGAATGACGAGAGTCGGATTAATGCGGGCGAAATGTGTATTGGCTCAATTGTTCCGCATTAGTCGGCGATACTAATCAGTTTGTACAGCAATTTGATTGTCACATTGACAGTGCTGATTTTGATTGACTCCACATGACAATTGTATCAGTTGTCGCCGTGTTCTCAGTGATGCAAAATAATATTTTATGAAGATGAAATTGGTCAACGCTAGCAACAACGTGTATAAATTAAGTAGCATCACTCGGCTACTATTTAATCAAATGATATCTGTAATCAAGTGATAAAATTAGCTAAGAGTAGAACGTGTAGCAATTTAATCGGCAGATATCATTCGGCAATAAATTGGCTTACCAAAATTCTGCGGCAATCACCTGACGATTCATTTGTCACCTGTGTAAAGCAAGAGATACGAGTTTCAGCGAGCGTTAATCGACATCGAGCGGAATATGCGCGAATTTAATTGTTCTATATTGCCGATTGCAGTGATCAACTGAAATCCTACAACGATTAGATTTTCAGCGATACGAGTGAGTGCCGTATTCGCGGAGATAAAATTGGTTGACATCGGTGGAATGTGTACCGACGTAATTCTCGTGCATCGCGAAAGCATGATGACCAATTAAACCACGACAATTCGTTACAGATATTTATTTCGGCAATGTAAAAATGATATATACAACGGATAATAAAATTGATCCGTCTTAACAGATTTAATGGGATAACTAGCTAAATAGAACGCTATTCTTTTATTTTATTAATAATCAATTGGCAACGTACTAATTGCATTGCAAATTCTTTAGTTTATTGGAGTCAATCAAAGTTTAACTAATTCCTGAAATGTTTCCAAAGAGACAATCAGAAAATACATAATAAATGATTTGAACTTTCTATGTAATAATTGTAACTAATGTTTATGAAGCAATGTTATAACAATCAGTTGAAAAGATTTCAGCAACACAATGTGTAAGACAAAAAAGCTTATATATCAGTCTCAATTTGATCACAAAAAACAATTCCTTAGTCATTCTTTGAATAGAAATAGAGACGGTAGGATATCGAGTTTTTTTTATCGCATAATAATTAATAAAAAAGTAATAAAATTATTATCAGTCATTTACTATCGCGTTTGAAGTGCATCTGACAGGAACGTGTTACAATATTAATCGGTGAGTTCAACAATTTAACAATGTGATCGTGAGAATTTTAATTAAAATTACAAACATATTTAATTACTCTATCATGTTCGATCATTAAACGTGAATATATCGCAGATAGAAGATTGTGGAATTTATTTTAATAAATAATAAATTTTAATTTTAATAAAATATATTTTAATAACGCAAGCGATATATTATTACAATAAGCATATTAAACTGAAAAATTCAAAAATGCAAAAGCTTGACTTGTGTGAGTTGTGTCTTTGAGTCAACAGCACTGCAATTAGACGAAAGGGTTTGATGTCGGACGACGTGCTTCAAGTGCAATCATATATGATCGCCCTTTGATCTTCAGAGACGCGATCATCATAACGTAATTACCGACGCGAATCCTGACACGAATACGTGCACAGAAACTTGCCTCGATACTCTTGGACTTCATTATTCAAATTGTAATTAAAGCGATAAAAGAGAGAACCAACCAGGTGAATGCAATGTTGCAATAGAAAAAAATATTATCACATTTATGAATATTTCCAATATTGTAATTGGCTTTGTATAAAGCAATTAATATTTATATCAAATGATCAATTACATTGTAAGCATGTAACGATATTCTTTGTTATATCGATAATAATTACTTTTGTCAAAGAAAAATCAAACCCATCTAAACACTCTATTTTAAGTTTTTAATTTCTAACACACTTTATGTAATGTGCACAATATAAACTTGTTATAACACATAATGTGTGTTTGAATACATATTCTATTTAAATATAGATTTGCTTGCCTAATCATTAATACCAAATGATTAAGTTTGATTAGCATATTTTCCCTATTCGTCGTGGAAGATTTCTATAATTTCGTCGGAATGGAATTCCCTGCGAAGGGATTCTCTTCGAGTGTAATCGAGTGTGGCGCATCTCCATCTCCAGAATGGTCTCCGGAGAGATTATGAATTAGCGAGCGTGTTTGCCGAGACAATCTCGGACTCGTAGACACAGCTAGCGATATCCTACGCGCGTCTCGGAATCTGGTTCATCGTGTTTAGCTTACGTCAAATGAGTTATTCCGCGCTAAAGCACAAAACGGATTCGTTGCTTGCTACGCGACATTACTATTCGCCAAGAGTTTACACATAAATTCTCTATATTTTAAATTACGGCCCTCGTGTCGGGCCCCGTGTGAGAGCGCGTTAAAATCTTCCTTAAGCAGCAATTAAATTAGCGGATTCGCTGCTTGTTACAAATATAAATTTATTTAAAACAAAATCTTCTTTGCAAATTATTTACATTGATTGCTATTCTTTTTTACGATTATTTAATTTTTATTATAAAAAGAAACACAACTTCATTTAAGCATAAAAATTCACTTGAAATTAAATAAAGAATAATAATTTATTGTTTATATCTATTAATATTTGCAAAAAATGTGCTGTTTCTTTTTATCGCTTAAAACTCAGATAAAAGAAAAATTCAACAAGTTAAAATAAAGAGCAAAAGATTCACCAGCATTGAAATCAAGAAAATAAGAAAGCAATTCCAACAACAAATACTATAGTCTGTTGTTTGGGAAATTTGGAAAATCGGAGTAGTGCGAGAAGAGTATCGAGCCAAGCATCGAAAACATCAGTTTGATGGTTTGAAACGCGATGCTATCACTAGTATTGCAGGTCTCTATGTTGTAATTGTATTTTGAATGGAACTGGATACTATCAAAGTTTCGTTCAGAGTAACATTCCCTGAGGCACTCTAGAAATAGTTGCAGAATATAACAACACCTAAAGGCTATCCAGATGTTAATTCAAGTTTATCAACTGTTAATGAGAGATTTCTCGAGAAATATGCAGCTAATATTTTTTAGTAAAAGCTTTTCTTAGTGAAACTTTGAGGTGTTATAACTTTTTTGTATAAACATTAAATATTTTTGATAATTGTATCCCGGATACAATTTCTTAAAAAAAAAAGTATATTAAAAATTAAAATTGGAAATTAAGTTCTGTTATCTATTTATACTTGAATTTTTCATCAAAATCTTGTAAATAATTTTATCAAGGATGTTATTGAGAAATCTGGATATTGTCAAATTTACGTGATATAATTCTTTGCTTTATATATAAAATCAACTTTCTAGATATAAAATGATTCGTATTTCCAGATACTTAACGGTTAACTTGGAGTCTGGTCGATCTTTTATGTATCATAGATTCTGGAGATCTCTTTACCGGTACAGAAACAGCTGATTAATGTTGAACGCGCATTTGATAAATGATCGACGCCCCAACAGAGAGGAAGATGATGGAGAATCACTGTCCCTATGGTCTCTCACGGCTCGTCGTTGCGGTTTGATCGAAAGGGTATTTCCTCCCTTCATACACGAGAAAACTTCTTCCGGAAGATAAACCGCTCTCATTCAACCGCCTTCCCGCCCTTGGGGTGCGGCCGGGCACGAAAGTTTCACAAGATTCACAAAAGATTTTTTTCCCCGTTCGCTGCGTCGCGACGTAATCCGGAGAAGACCGACGGAGTTTTGTTCGGGAAATTTATAAGAAACTAACGAAGGAGCTCCCGGCCGGAAATTCTCGAGATACCCGAAAAACGATCTCATTCAATCGCAGAACAAAGTCTGAGTCTATAATTCGGAGAAGCAAAAGTTATGAAGTTTGATGAAAAGATAGTACTTTTGAGAATTTAAATATTTTTTCTTCCAAATTGAAAGGCTAAGCTTGGAATCTATAAAATATAGTGTAGAAAAATGCTGTTAAGTAATATAAAAATAAAAATAATGTATATAAGAAAATAAGTAATAGAGTTTTGATATAGCTTATTAAAATTATTTTTTAGCATAAAAATAATTCTATGCAACAAATTATATCTCAAAACACTTCTTGATTTGATTCTTATATTCTCATTCGTATACAATTAACTCTAACATTTTCTTTACTCTTATCCCGTAAATAATTTAAGAATCTGACTTCTCGACGGAAATTTGTTGACTGCGATGCATTGTACATCAAATTGTTAGCCGGCCTGTCGCGTGTGCGAGCCTTTATAATCCTGGAGGTTGCACCGAAAGTAGGTCGAACTTTCACGTGAGAGGAAATTAGGGACGAGTTTCCGTGTGCATCATCCTTGTCGAGGTAGAGAGAGGAAGGGGGATCGATCTCGGAATTATTAGGTAATTACTACGGTGCGGCGGGAATAATTCTAGAATCGATTACTAACCGGGAGTCGAGGGAGAGACAAAGGGGACCGGCAAAGAGGTCGATATTTCCGAACTCTTCCGTCTGAATTAAATATCAACTAATTTAATATTAAAGTGCTTGCGCATATTTCTATAAATAGTATTACAAAGCGCGGATCTAATAAAATGATTATCAGAACTGTTTCCTGTCATATTAATAAATTTTGGATTGGATAAATATCGACAAAAATATCGGTGTCTAATAATTGCGTTGCAGTCTAGAAATAATTATGTAAAGCGTGTAAAACTATCACATAAAGAAGTTAAAGACCACACAAGCTAAGAGAGATTTCGCGGACGAGCGGTGTTGCAAATCGAAAATCACCCTCGGAATAAATTGTAGTAGTCAAGCTTGGGGTAAATTTTGCAGAAAATCGAGAACGACAAGGAGTACTCTATTTGAGACGACCATACGACCCCGCCGAATCTTAATGTCTCCATCGTGAGCCCTCGATAGCTACCTTGCGCGCGAGGACGCGGTCCTGCGGGATTCGTGATCGACGTGGTGAGAACGAGGGACTGAGTGAATAAGGACAAGGATAAAGACAATGGGAGTGCCAGACGTAGAGCAAGCAAAGAGGCGACTCCAGGATATATTGAGACGGGCGCAGAAGCTGGAGATACCGACGCAGGAGGTGATCTCGACGAGAACGGCACGTAAACTACTCGCTAGGACGCGCAATGTCCTGACGTGGACCATCTGGATCGGCGTGTTTATTGTCCTACTAAGCGGCGTCGTTTACGCGCGCTGGCCCACAAGACAGGACGCGGAGACCGTCAGGACCGTGCTGAGGCGAACGGTCAGTGTCAATATATTTTCTTTATATATAAGATTTATGCATATAATATTTTCAACTGTGAGATATGTTTTCCCAATTCTTCATAAATCAAATCCTTAGTTTTAAGGAGTTATAGATTGACAAAAAACTTTCTCAAAAATATAACATGAAAACAGACAATATTTCTACTGCTATCTTTTGAAATTGCGAAATTTTTCGCAACGAGAGAAAGGAGCAAATTTCAGTTCGCGTAAAATTTTCTCAAACATGAATTTCCGTTTTCTCGTTTCGTTTACACGCAAAGAAAGAATAAAACTTCCTCCACGGGACTGAAACTTCCCTTCTTGCTTCCCTCCCCGATCCTCGCGCTTCCTATTTTCTTACGACAATCTTGTTACATATCTTTACTTCATTCCGCAGAGAATATCGACGGTTTCGATTCTACTAAATATTCGTAACGTGACTGTCTTCTGCGATGAAAAATATTTTATTATATTTTATTAACGCGCTGATATGAGAGGCATTTAAATATTCTTTTCTGAAATATATAATTCGTAATTTTATCGTTAAATGTATAATACATTTCTATTTTAATTTTCATCTAAACTACGTGCTTTTATTAATAAACGTTATTATAATTTTATATCCTTTTATATCCTTAATAGAAAAATAGTTTCGTCGTTTGCTCCAACCGTATTTCTTGACAAATTTTAATATTATCTATGCTCGATCGTGCGAAATCCCACCAAAGGAATATCGAACTTGCCGTTGAAAGGGCTAAAAAAATCGGGACTAGCGAAATAGCCTAAATGAAAGAGGTTGCGAGTTCAAAGAGAGTTACCACACGTGACCTATTGAAAGTGCACTCACACACATCTATTCGTAGCGATTGATCTGTAAAATCATTTTCATCGAGTTTGAATTGCGTTTCATCGTTGGATATGATATTTCCAAAATAATCTCTCTCGGAATTATACTTGATGGCGATTTATAATGCAATTCCTAAAAAGCTTCTGACTCTTTATCACCTTTCGAAAAAATATATCGGAAACATACATTACAAATAAATAATTGCATAAATGTGGATATTAAAAATATATAAATAAAAGCAAAATATATAAAAAAAAAAAGCAAATTAAAATTTGAAAGTACTTTTTCTCGAGTTAAAAAAGTTTGGCAGAGATAAAATACTCAATATATTACAGAACAACGATTGATGTTTCACGTGCACGAACTGCTGCAAACTCAATCAAAATTATCGGCAGAAACTAAATATTTCGATTTTTTTATTTAAAAAAAAAAAACAATATGCACCACACATACCTTTTTGTTCAAAACAAATACCGGCGGCGCTGTTCGTAATTATTTCAAAGCGACCGCAACTGTACATGTTTCAATTTACAGGTCGATATCTTTGCTTTGCTTTTTCGTCGCATGTTTATTGCTAGTTGTCGCTGCGTTTGTTATTTCTTCTTTTTCTTTTATCGAACAATGTCAAATACACTTTGTCGTAGCAACGATATTTTTTGGATTTGTTAATTAAATATAAACCAAAAATTAAGAACTGGATGTATTAATGAAAAGGAATAGTGTGAGATAAAAGCCAAAAGTAAACTATCTTGTACACGGAGAAAATTTTATATCAAAAGTTATTACAGCGGTAACCGCGGATTGTAAGAGAAATTATATTTAAATACTATGGCCATTACGTAAAAAACATAGTAAAAATTTTTATGATTCATGGTCCGCGCGGCTACTGCCGTACATAGTAATTTTTTATATAAAATTTTTTTCCGTGTAACAATAACGATTTTTAATTGTTGAAAAAGATCCATTCCATTTAATTGAAATATTAAACCTTAAAAATCATGTGACTTTTTTAAAAAGTTTGACTTTTTAAGTGCTTCTTCACTTTTTGATTTTCACCCTCGTAATTAAGAAAATTATAATTTATAGAAATTTTATATCTATATTGCTCATTGTAAATTTGATAAATACCTTTCAGTTAAAATAGATATACGATTCTCTATTTTCAGTACTAATGTACTTCTAATTGCCTTACTTTACAAAATAAAATACATGTATGATTTCTCGATCTCTTGCAGATAATTCGCGCGCACTCTTTCTCTTTCTTTTCGGCACTTTATCGCGCGCCACGAATCGAGACGTCGAAAAGTGGTTTGAGAGCCCGGCGGGCCCTCTCGAGGTGCTCAATTTCCATGGAAATGGCATCGAAACAGCACGATTTCCCGCACTTTTCCGCTGCTGCTATTTTCCGTCCCGTCTCGGTTCTCTCATTCTCACGCGCGCCTGCACGAGTTTGCGTAAATACGAGCAGACTCGCTCTCATCCGCTTCCTTCTCATTCAGACAGCTTTTCATTCAGTCGATTACTCTCCGTGTTTTTCGTCACAAAAAAAAGAAAGAAAATAAAGGAAAAACCGCAATGCCGAACGCAAAATAGTAGATCGACGCGTTTCACATTTGTACGTACAAGCATTGCGAAACGAAATACGTACTTTATCGCATGTCCCAATCGGTTGAAAGTGGAATTTCATTTAAATATGTTTCCAGCGTCAGATTTTTCAATGCGATTAAAAAGACAATGTTACAGTAACTAAAAACTGAGAACTAGTGTAACAGCTTATCTTCCAGCAAATAAAGGTTTGTCAAAATCAATTTAAAAAATTGTTTTTTACCGTTGCTGCCTTTTTTCTTTTAATTCTATTACAAAATTTTTAATACATTTTCTATATTAAATAATTTATAAGTAATTTATGTGACAAGCTGCAAAGAAATACATACACAACCAATAAACGCATATAGATAACCATTACTTGCCGAAGAATGTTAAACTATCTCTCAGCAAAGCTCCTTCTCCGAGAAAAAACAGTATAAACTTGAGAAGAATCTCGAAGGAATTTTAATATCCACGTAAAGTGTTTATCCACGGACGCTTCGTGTGCTTGCTAAATTAAAAAATGCCCCGTTAAATAGTAAGTAGTTGAAAAAGTACGTAGAGCGTAGAGCACTAACGAGGTCTACAAAGTATGCATAAAAGAAGCGATAAGAGTCCTGTCTTGGGATTAAACGGAGTTGTTTACTCCCCGGTCGCTTTCACCGAAAGAAAGAAGATCAGAGGATGAAACTTTATATTCTCGTATTTTCATATAATCGGCAAACGATGATATTAATCAGTGCAGAAAGAAAAAGAGAGAGAGAGAGAGGAAAAGAAACTATTGTTAATTATCTGTAAATAAAAATATCTTTCTTATGAAAAATTGTAATTGAAATTAGAATAGTAACAAATATAACAAAAAATAAGGTTGTGTGTACAAAATAGATTAAATTTATCCTCTCAAGCGCTCTGTCTTTCTTATAAAAAATGCTAATTATGACATGACTAATGATAATTATTTTTACGCAATTGAACAAAATGCATTTATCATCAATCATTGTGAAGACGGTCAAATAATTTTTCTTTCGAAAGATATATACTATTTTATTAAAAATTAATTAATAATGAATATTTTACAATCACTAAAAAATAAATATAAATAATTATATATATATATATATATATTTTTTTTTTATATATACTTTTATATATATGTAAAATGGTTCTCAAAAAATATAAAAATGATATAAAATCAATTTATCTTCTTAATCTTTTTTCATGTGGTATCGCAAAATCTTTCAATGGTACAATGTAACTGTGAGGTTTGCACTATATAAATTTTTTCTTTTTTATCTGTTCCTATTTTATTTTTCAAGGTTTTATGATTTTGAATATAAACATCAAGCTAAATTCTCGCTTTTAAAAAGGTTAAAATATCTACTAAAAGAAGCAAAGCTTTGCAAATAACGGCAACTTCCTTCATCGCAAATTGCGAAATTACATTTTCACTCAGCAACACGATGGTTTTGCGACAATCGCAATTATTTGCGCTGACGCGCGTGACGGCGGTACGTTCTGCACGACGTGCGCAATTATTTACGTCGCGTGACGTATCGCGCGATTGCAGCCGTTCCGTGTATTCGCAGCGAGCGTCGTCTACGTAACTTTGAAAGTCCAGAGCATTGAAATTATTTAAGGCGCTTACGGAGTAAAATAAACAAACAAGCCATAAATAATTTTACAAAAACAAAATTTACTTATTTTATATGCATAAACGTCAAAAGTAGTATTTAATATTATACCAACTATGGATTGTTCAGCTCCATCTTGCTTATTATATAATAATTACTCTCTTCATTAGACGCATGTTTCTTTACTATGAATATTTATTTCTTTGTTGTAAAGCAATTTTTTCAAATTCTTAAAATAATAAATAATAGATGTAGCAATAAGAAATATATTCGTTCTAGATGTTTAAATATAACATAGATAAATTCTCATAACAAGGCACTAGTCCTTTTATTTATGATAGAAAACGTTATTATTTACGATTGTGCACAATGCACACGGGACAACTGTTATCGCGCGCCAGCTTACAGCAAACTGTAATCCACTGGTGTCTAACCACATAGGTCGTGTTTCCACTATTCGATTAAAGCTGTATTTACTAGGGATTTGGACTGATATAGATTCCCAAATAAATGATATAATAATCAATTATAATTATTTCCAAAATTCAAAGTCAATTTTAATGAAATTGTTGAAAAAAATGATCATTATCCTTTTTTTTCTTTGCTTTAGAATTTTGCGAGTTGGAAAACCATGTAATAATGCGCGGTGTTTTATAACGGTTCGATGTAGGCTTCTAGATAAAATATTCTGCGGTCGATGTAGCAACAAGTGAGAGATGCCGACAAAAATAAGGCAACACCGACAATGAATAACTTGGTTTTATTGAAAGTTGCGACGGTCTTACGTTTGCGACAAATTCAGGACGTAAATAGTGCTATTACGCTATAAATATTGCGACGTCAGCGAGGAACGTAAACTGCATTTTCGATTGCATTTTCAAGCAAGCCAATATTCGATGTTTCCTACGATATTCGTGATAATAATAGGCTTTACATTACCGGCGTAATGATATTTCATCGTTAGAACAATGCTACAGTAAGGATAATGGCAAAGAATGTAATTATATGTATAATTCATATGCATTTAAAAATATTGCTTATGTTAATTCTTCCATAATTTTTCTGAAAATTGCTTCCACTTTTCTGTCTAGTTATACCATCGTAAAATCCTGTATACAAAAGACACGTATACGAACAAGATCCGGGAGTAGATCGGGGAGTAGACAGCGGCAGAGGAGTTGAATGAAGCTGGAGATTTTAATTAGGATAACCCGCGGCTATACACCACTGAATATTGCATTAGCATGAGCCTCGCCACGGTGCTCATGGCGTACCCTTTAAACAAACACCTCGAAAAACCTCCTTTCGCTTAGGAACTAGAAGATAAGGGCTGCAGAGAGCCGGCAAGGGGTGAGATAGGACTGTAAGCGAAAAGGATAGAGAGCAACGCAAATAGCCTTTTCGGAGATGCGGCAATTCGGCCGGCATGCTCACACGCGACTCCACGCTCCGACGATCGGAACGATGTTTACTGTTCGCCGACTCGTTCCGACCACCCACCCAGTTTGTTTGGTTTTGCGGCTAAACCCACGGAAATAACCCTAGTCGCACACAGGCCCCCGGTACGCCGGTCATCCGAAAGCATTTCCGGATTACCGTCGTTCTGACGTGTTTACTCGCGTAGTGTCCCGCTGTTTTTAAAGCCTCAGAAAGGTTTTAGAGTTTCGATTGCCTTAGAGCGACATAAGCGACTTGTTTGAGAAAAATTGCCAGTTCTATCTACTTAACAATGCCACTTGAGGAAATCAGAGTGACCAGTTTTAGAATAACAAAGTTTAAATTTTAATAGATTGAATTTGCATAAATTTACTTAAAACAATCCCACTTAAAAAATTTAATTGGATCAAATTAATTTTTTTCTCTATCAAAAGAATAATTTAATCTGCCGTTATGTCAAATTTCTCAATTCTTTAATATGAGATCAACAACACAGAGAGAAATAAGATTCCTATGATTCGTACAGGAAAAATGTAATTTTTTAACGTAAATGTCGTATTCGTAGTGTGACCACTCACAACTTAATTGCGCACGGGATTGCCTCATTTCAGCATGCATAACCTCGCACGAATGTATACGTTACGCGGTGTTATCAGTCATTCTACCGCATAGCTATCGCAACGCGTATGCAACGCATTCTCCTATCTGCATGCACGGAGTCATTTCCTTTAATGCCGCATAACTGTTTATATCGTTAATAGCTGAAGTTACGAGACATTGTCTCGCACGGCTAACTTGTACACCTTGCTATGAATGATGAGGTTACCGTATACTCTGTAGTTGCGCAACAAAAGTGGAAAGGGAGATTATCACTTGTATCCTGTGTACATTAACTTAGCAACTCTGATATCTCGTTCATCTTGTTTGCGTTTAAAAAATGTCTAGAAACGTAACGAGTTGCATACATTAAAATACTTATTCGCGTGGGGAGTGGTATAAATTATACTGATAAGAGAGCGAGTATAATTATTGAAATAAAAACTCTATTTTTGATGTAATTTTGCGCGCGCGAAATTATTATTATTTATATTATTTTCACACAATTTTAATTGCACGCTTATACTTAAAAAATGTAAGTGGCAAGATTAAACAAGTACAACCTGTGTCGCGAAAGTTATCAAAGCGTATAAATACATGTTATTCGAGATTCTCTAAAAAAAAACCTAAATACAAAAATACATCTTGTTTAAAAAATGAACTCCTCTAAGCATTTTTATATTTTAAAATATCGCAAAATGGTCTAACATAATTTTTTGTTAAACGAAGAGCGAAGGCAAAAAGTGTAGGAAAAATTCCGCTCGCTATTATTTCCATTACCCATCCCGCACTTTGTAGCTTGTAACTTTGTTGCGTGAGAGTTGAATCTCGTAATTGAATGATAACATCGCGCACGAGCCGCAGACAGTTTCTTTCGAGGTTCTCGGACGAACGATGAAAATTTCGGTGCCTCTTCAAAAGTCCACGTCTTTTCCGAACATAATTGAAAAATAATACACAGGTGGGAAAAACATTTATATACATTTGTGTCTACTATTCTAGACGAACGGTTTATATATTTCGTCACTTTTAGATTTCTAAAACTATCTTTTATTTAGTGTTTTGACATCACGTTCTATCATGTTCAGTAAATCATAAAATGTCGAATTTGACATCACGAGCAAAAATGTCATAGTTAATATAAATATAAGACATTTGTCCGATGTCATTTAACTCGCGATTATTATTTACAACCATACAAACGTTACTTTTACGATCTTTTTATTGACTTTTTCATTGACGCGGACTCGTCCTCACTACATAGATATATTTATAAATGCAAGATAACTTTCGCGAAATATTTTTAATCCTGTTTTTAATTAAAAAGCAGCATTGATTCATATAGATTATTACTGTATATTTAATAATTAATGTGTATAAGTTTTTTTATTTATAAAACATATATATAACACACAAATGCTTGCACTTGTCATGGGCGTAACAATAAACGCGCTAGACGAGTAACAACGGTGCGATAATTAACGGATATGGATTGCACCCCGAGGCTGCAAACGCGAGTCAGTCCCGAGCACCAGCCAGGGCGTTATTTCGACTACTAATTAGGAGCGACGAGTGCGGGAGAATCGCAGAGTGATCAACAGGCTGCGTGAGGGAGGTGGCGGCGGCGGTTTCGTAACGAAGCCTCCTCCCGCCTCAATTATGCATGTAAATTACACACATACCGGCTTAGGGAATCGGGTCCGCGTATTCACTGGAAACATTACCCTATTGATATACCACACACTCGCCTAATGCGCATTCCTTTAAATTCGACACGTTCGCAAGCGGTTGAGCATTTTAAAGGTATCCACGTTAATAGAGTAGCTGTTAGGCATCGAAAAATTGAAAGATATATAAAACAAAGTATTGACAAATTTGTAAAAATACTTATAAAATTAATTTTTGATAAATATTTCAGAAATCGAGTTAATTCCACTAGAGTTGTACATAAAAAAATGCAAATTTTATACTATTGTCTATTTGAAAAGTAAAGAATACTTTTCTGTGTTGTAAAAAATTAAATTTTTCACATAAAAATATTACAATATTGTATGCAAAAGTATTTGCAAGTTTACTAATTTATAATCGTGATACAATAGAGTATAATAGATTTCTATATAGTTTACGTAAATTACATTCTATCTTATTAGTTCACTCATTTTCTTTATATTTTTTGTTCGTTTCCCGTTCTTTATCATATTATTTTGATCATACGAAAGCTAACTTCGAATTACAAGATTTAAGCTAATCAACGTAATAATAACTAATGAGAGAAATTATATTAGTCCGGAAAAAATTTATATTCCAGTCACACGATAGAAACTGACTAAATTACGTTCACAGAACGTCACAAAGGGACTAGTTAGTTCGCGGAAACGAGCTGTCGTCTCGTAATCAGGCCGATTTTAATCACGTATGTAAATTATACGCACAAACTTGACAAACTTGGTAGACGGCATGACGAGCGAAGAGTTTGTCTATTCGACAGATTTTACGGAAAATTGACAGATACGTTCGAAGAAAATTATTTATGCATTCAGAATGATAAGAGTTATAACAGGTAAATATTTCGGGCCAAATATTTGAGATATTAAAATATCAAATCAGATTTAAAATGTAAATATTACAGAATTTATTTTATATATTTCCATCTTGTGGCTCACGTATTTTCAATAGCGTCTTGTATTCCTAAATATACGCCGCGAAATAATTCGAAAAATGTATTCCAATGGAATGTATCCAATGGAATACATTTTTCGAATTATTTTGCGGCGTATGTTTAACATTTTGCATTAAACATAAATATGTTTTTTTAATGGCATTTTATGCAACTTTACCTACAAGTGAGAGCCAGGTTTGCAATGCGCCTGTGTTTATTTGCTTCGCTCCGGAGACACGGTAGCACATGAAAAATGAAGTGAACAGCATTTACGTGTGTCGCGCGATTTATGGTTAGTGCGTACATGTACCGGGGCGCGTTTTCGCTCGACCATTTTTCTGCGGGATGTGTTACGAAAGATGTAGGGAGGAATACCGCGCTCTCGCTATAAAGGGGCTTCAATAGCGTAAATAGTTAATAACATCTTATTTTTCGGGCAGTTTAAAATGAATTTTACCTTAACAGATGCTTTATTTGCGGGATGAATAACGTCTTAACCTGACATAAATAACGTAAATAAGTAAAGTTTGCCTACATGGACTATAGAATCAATTAAAATCTAAATAAATTCAAAATTCGCATATATTATAATCGCATCTTGAATTTATTCCCATTTTAGTTAGCACATTAATTAATATTTAATTTAAAAATATTACGATCCAGCTTTATTTAAAAATTATTAATCTTCAAAATAATTGAAATCAAAGGGCAAGTCTACAAGTAGAAATTTTAAAGAAATTGATCTTAAAAAAACTGACAAAGATAATTACTATTTTAATTGTTAATCATTCCGTTTTATTAATCGCTTTTAGATGAAAAAACACGTTATATATTTAAATTTTTTCAATCTTCGATTATATTATATATTATTTACACGAGTCTCGGTGCCGGTAAACGGCCATAATTTTACAAGGATCGTAACATTCTTTCTACGTGACAGTGTAATTTTCTGCAGCATCATAATTTCTATAGCTTAGAGTCGCCATAGCTGTTCTGTAATCTACCAGTGTTTACATAAAGAAACGGAGAGAGGATCTTTGTAATTTTCGTTTACATATCCGCACGGCAGGAACGCAAACTATAGATTTACAGAGATGCAAAACCTTCTATTTGTATCCCGTATTTAGTGCTAAATGCAGTAGTTTAATTTTTACTTTCCTCTAAGATAATAATTACACACGCCTTTAAGATTAATAATAAGTAATGCCTTTTTCTATAAAACAAAATAGATAATCTTCAGATAATCTCAAGTAAATTTTTTATTTCACCATATTAAAACAGCTTTGAGGTCAACACATGTGTTTTAAGTTTTTACAGCTTTATGACAAATGCTCAATCCTTAATATTCATAGTCAAATAGCATTATATAAGAGAAGATATAGTGTCTTGTACCCGAAAGTAGCCTTCATGTGTACACCGACATTTGTCGGTAGCGTAAGAATAGCGCGGATCTTACAATTTCAGATTCCCTACGCTCTCGTATTCTCGTAGCGAGAGATATTTCTCCGCGGGAGGTCGGGGATACCAGACAGAAAAGCGCATGATAAACGAGGAGTTAGTCTTTTATGGGTGCGGAACGATTTATAGCACTGTCCAGAGGTGGATGCGTCCACTGTAACACGCAGTCGTAACATTATTTCCCGACCGGGGCATTTCTCGCGGATTTCGTGCGATAAATCACACGCGAAGGAAATTCTTAAACATCATTTCTTTTGATCGTGTAATTGCGGCGATCGTGTTAAAATTAAAATCAGATTCGAGCGATAAGCAGAATGATAATTGCCTTAAAATGCAGCATTCGGAGAAACGTTTATTTAATTGTGGCAAATATAAAATCTTTAAAAAAAATTGTTTTTAATTAAACAAATTACTAAAAATTACAAAATTACAACATAAATCAAATAATTAAAATATCGCGCGCTTGAAAAATTAGAAAAAAACATAATATTATAAGATTATAAAATTGTGATATTAAAACAATTGTTATTTTATTTTACTTTTCTAGCGATTTTAAGAATAATATATTAGAAACAAATTCACGTCGCATGAAAAAATATTAAATTTCATTAAGGATCAATAAATCTTTCTAGCCGCTTTTCCATTGCGATGTTTCTCTATTCTGGTTTACCGTATACTACTGCATCTAGCCATTCGATTATACTACTGCACAACTGTTACCTCACGCAATTTCAGAAACATAACCGCATAACCAGCGAGTTAATTCACTGGCGTAAGTTTAGCAACGAGGCCAATTCATCCGTTCGCCTCACCGTTTCGACGAGAAGATCGTGTTTCACGGTATCGCGAATCGCGAACACGCGTTTTGACGTGAATAAATCGTGCATCAATAATCACGGATGAAGTGATCAATTCATTGTCAGTAACAAATAATCCCATAATCGTACGTATAACGCCGCTAATGCCGCAAGGACAACAGTAAGCGATAAACGGTTTCCCCGAATGTGCTGTTGCTTCACGAAATGCGGACCCCTGCAATACGTCCCACGCTGCAGATGCATATTGCAGGGGCTTGACTCTCTTATCCATTCTTGGTGCACATTCCGGAATTCTTGGATCTAAGAGAGAGATCTTTAAACGCGATTCAGTACGGTTTATGTTGCGCAAATTGCATAAAAATTTATATATATTTATCCACGGGTAAACCGAAATTTTTCGGATTTTTTTCTAGGAAAAGTTGCGAATAAATGCATTATAAATATTAATTGTAAAAAATGTTATACTTAATATAATAAAAAAAATTACAAGGAGGTTAAAAATTATTAAATTGTTCCGCTAACCCAATAAAATTTGTTTCATTTATGAGCAGACTACTTCAATGCAGAAGTAATCAAACTGAAGTAATTATTAATAAAATTAGCGCTCATTGTAAGCGCTCAGACTAAAGTCTGATTGTAACATACATATTTTCATAATTATAATCTATATCCACATATTAGCATGTAATAATACTATGATAAATACAAAAGCGTTTGTACATACATGTGTGTGTGTGTGAACACAAATATCAAATATAAACTAAAAATCCAGCACTAAATTTTTATCAAATTTTTGAACTCTTAAGAAATTATTATATGCAGAAATAAGTTAGTATTCGCAATTTATTTGATAGATAATAGATATCGAAAAATTACGTTACCTGATAAATAATAGATATCGAAAAATTACATCACCTGAACAAAATAAAAGTTAAAAACAAATTTTTTATATTTTTTCCTAAATGGCTCGATTTGACAATCGCGTAAATTCGTACGTGACATGTTCTTGACAGTTTATGGACATGTATCGAATGACCACATATTCTATAGACAGTGACATAAATTGTGGACGGAGCTACAAAGACTCAGAAGCTAAATGGTGGACGTAAATAACGTCTCAATAAATTTAAAACTGATGATTTATCTAAAATATGCAGAAAAATATTTGATATAAATATTTTATTAAATTAATTTCTCTATCAATAAAAATCAAATCCGAATTTATTCATTGCAAGCATGAAAATAGCATGATTATTTAACAATATATCTAAGCAATTTATAATTACTTAAATAATTCAATATTAAACATAAACTTTTTTACGATTACGCAAATTAATTCTGTTCAGATAATTTTATTTTACAATGATATTTGGCAATGATATATTACAATGTAATTTTTTTTAAAAACTTATTTCTTCAAAGTTTCTTTTCTTTTTCGATCGCTGTATTTTGACTATTTTTAAGACTTCTTTCGTCATAGTATCTAGTGTGTTCACGGACAGAAAGGTCGCGAATACGTGTAAGCGAGATAGAAAACTAGCTGGATGCTGCGGTCTATATACCATATCCATATCTCGATGAAATACGAGACGAGTCGTCGAAGTCGATACGACCGTTCCGTATCGAGGATGTGCATACTCGCACATATACGCGCATTTGACTAAAGCTACGCACTAGATATTTCAGAAAAGATAGGATTATCACTAGACGAATGTGCACTCTCTCACAATATCTCAAACTAAAAAAAATTTGAGATATTTGATATGGATTCTAAATTTTGAATACACAAAAAATAAAATTTAATTATTTTTCTGAAATCTAAAATTATACATATGTATATATAATAAATTATACTATTATTTATGAAATATTCTCCGCGTTTTATTGTCAAGATAAGAAAAATACCGTTAATACCTTTGTCTTCCTAAACAATATATTATTACAAATTATGTAAAATTCAATAGATATATTTATGATTAAAATATTTTTAATCGTAAAATAATGAAAAAATTTCTTTTTAAACAGAGAAAGAAAGGAGAGAAAAAGAGGAAAAAAGAATAAACTCGACTAGAATTTATAAATACATAGTGACATTTGTTCAATTTCAGTGATTTAAATAAATAACTGGAATTAATTATGACTTTTTTAGGTTTTTTTATAAAAGCTTTTAAAAATTTTCAAAAGTTGTCCTAATTTGACATAAATCAACGTGTTCGCCATACATAAATAAAAATTTTATTTTATTTTACGTTATTTTAGCATTTAGTATTTTGCCTTGTTTCGTCAAACTCTTTTAAAGCCGAATATTTATATTTATAAAACAAAATATCGTATATTGGAAAATTTGACATTTTTCTATTTATTTTTTAAGTTAAAAGCGAGCAGGTTGATTTTAATTCAATATTGAAGTTATGTGGACCAATATAGGTGCATCAATAATCAGTGTATCATTATATTTCATGTCTCAATTTTTCTAGTAAAATTAACAGTTTCTTAATTTATATGTATATTATTCTACCGTTCGCATTTTGCGAGCAAATAATATTTAGATACTCATTTCAATGTGTAGCCATTGTAATTTACATGTAAATGGATTATCGAAAAAAGCTATCCTAGATGTATTACAATGTTGATTCGATTCGCGAGTAGACGGAAAGATCCGAATTCCAAAAAAATATGTTATCGAAGAGAAATAGCATATGCGATCCACGCGCAATACAATACGCAATATTTATGGATAAAACTTTTTGTCGCAGTGCACACACGAAAAAATCGCTGCAATGTCTGTTTTTCAGGTAATTGCTTTTCTAGAGAAAAAACCGTCACGTCATCCGGCCATCCCGGCGTTTTCAATATTTACATGTGTGCTCGTCGCATCGTGCGCACAAATCGCGTTGTCGATTTCGATTTTGCTTTTTTCTCTGTCAAACTTACATATTGACAAAAAAGAAAAATCGCCACGCAGATTCGTGAAGAGAATTTTTTAAACGCGATACGCGTTTGTCAAATCGAGAGCTGAACTAAAAATCTGAGTGCTAGATTTTTAAATATAAAATAATGATAAATAAAACATTGGTATTTGTCACTCACCGGTCGATGAGTATCTCTGCTATTTGTAGAGGTGTCCCAGAGGTAGCAAACCTAAAACAAGAAAAAGTACATTAGTTTTAAGATATCAATAAAATATTAATCATATGTCAGTAAAACAGTTTAATTTTCCATGATTTAAGCTCTGGAATATTATAAAATATTACTGATAAAAGAAGATAAAAAATTACAATTATATGTATATTTCAATTCCATTCGATAAAAAATTAACAATCTAAAATATTTCTATTTTATAAAACACCATTATAACCATATTAGATAATTTTAAAATACTTATTTGTATTTACTAAAATTTAACAAAATATGTTTTTTATGAAACAGTCCGTTGACCACGAAAAGGCCAGCGCGAATTGCTCGCGATTTTCACGGCGATGCACGCCTAGCGGCACGTTTTAATAGCAGCGCATTAAGGATCCGACTCCAAGTAGTTACAATCACGCAATGGTCAGACAGAGTCAATTTGCAGAGCGTGGTGTAGCAATCGCACCTATTCGCGCTATCGAACGGTTTTAATGGAAATAATGACTCCTTCTGAACGATTCATCCTGCGGAAAGCGGAAATTAATCTTCCGACATCGTTTGGTTAACTTCTACAATGCGGCATCATAGAGATAACAGCATAAACGAAAAGCAATTAGATGAAAACTGTGTAATTTTAATACAATAATATAATTATCCCAGCTTTTTCATATTTAAACATTACCAAATAATACATAAAAATCTATTTGCAAATAAGTTATTTAAGTTTAACAAATTATCTAAATCTCAAGTTTACATTCGAAAAAATTTATTTGCGTTGCATTCAAAATAATCCGATAAAATTTAGTTTCGATTAAAGTATCTCGATCGCCGATGAGATAGAAGATACAGACTAATGGAAGGACAAGTCGAGCAAGAGAAAAGAAAAAAAGAACCAAAATGCATAGAATAAAGGCGTCCTGTGTAAGGAGATGTATCTTTAATGACGACGGCTGATTCGGTCGTCGAGCTCGTTTTCTGCTGTCACAGACGCTGTGCGATGTGCCAGCGTACAAGATAAATGGCAGATAAAAAGGGACCGCCGTTGTATCGTGCCGTACCGGCCTTCTCCCGTATAAAAGCGGAAGCCGCCCTATCGGACCTTCTCTCACCCCACCAGACAACTTTAGCCGAGTTTTACACCCCTCGATAAACACTGATTGCTTCTTAAATTGCCCCGAGCTTGCACCTAAGCTTCGAACAATCGTGTTGCAAGTAATTGTAACTGCTGCTTTGTTAACGAAAGATCTAACCACATGTAAATATATATGTAAATATATGTTGCATTTTATTATAAATAACATAAAATTTATTTAATCTTAATTACGTGGTTTTTAGAGTGTTCATTCAGCATTTAATTTATAGATGTATATTTTTTAATGTTAAATTCATAAATATTAGAATATTTGAATAAAAATAAGTCCATTCAACTTTTCGATGTTTTTAAATATTTTCACTAAAAAAATGTAGAAAAAATTTTAACGTTTACGACCATTTTTGACTCAGACTTCCACCTCGAAAGGGAAAGATCTATTTGCACGAGATAATCCGTTTGAATTAATTTCGTAGTGACAACGTTTTCGCGTTTTGTAATGCGCGTGTGCGCGGTATATCTACGTGCATTTTGATAACGAAGAAGGTGCAGCGGGCCAATTCAGCCGACCGTTGCGTGACCGCAACCACTTCGGGGATACCAGCGCAATACCATTCAAAGCCCCGGGACACAGGTGCTCCAGTATCGTTCCGTGCCGCTGAATTGGCTACGTCTACCGTGCGACTATTTGCACAGTGTCGTGCAATTTGTACACACGCGTTCCGAGCCTCGGAAGAATGTCCGTGGAAATATTTCGTGAATACACATATAGCGTTTGCGTTGTTATCTATATAAAAACCTCGGAAATTTAATTCACCGCAATTCCTCCGATTTCAATTTCTTTTAACCGCAAATTATTAACATCTCTCAATTAAAGAAAAAATCGATTATCGTATTTATTAAACATATCACAAATAATAAAAGCAACAATTCCAGCACATTTTATCCGAAATATTGTATAACGACATTTGTGTGAACAGTGTGTGTAAAATGTGTCAACGGCCACGATAAAATTGCATTATAATGTTGCAGCATAACAATAGCAAGCCTCACGTGAGTGATACTTTAATATCGTCCGAATTAATCAACCAACCGATCTGACCGGCGAGTGAATTATAGTTTAGCTTGTAGATTCGTGCCGAGGCCGAGATCGTGACTGTTACAAAACTCGCGTGCCTTTTCCACGACATGGAAAAAGCAGCATCCGTCTGACCTTTCCTCGCCGACATTGATGGACGAGACGATGATTGGTATTCGGGGTTCGAACTGAGAAATAAAGTACCGCTCCTAAGTCGGACTCTGATGTACTACTATCCCTTCTAAGACTTAGCAATTTTGTTTCGGTAAAGTGGGGCATCCGTACAAGTCGTCAGAAAATGTCGAGGTCGATGTAGATATAAAAGTACGAAAATACGCAGACATTTATAATATTTATTTATAAATTTCATTTATATACATACATGTATGTCAAAAATGTATACCGAAATTTCCAAATATTAAATATCGGTAAAGATAATTTAAACAACTTTGCAAAGATATTTCTGTAAAAAAATTATTTGTACAGGATGACGATTGGAAAAGTGTCTAAAGTAAATTACTATTACTTTGCAACAGATGAACAGAATGAAATAAATTAAATTTATTTTGTAAAGAAAATTCCGTCAATTTTATTCCATATAATATGAAAGAAGTATACATTAATTAAAATAATTATATACAACACTTCGAAAATATTTATTACTGAGCGACAGATTTGTAGCATTTTTTAAATCATGTTTATTTTAATTACTTAATCATTATATACTTCTTTCATACTATATGTAATAAAATTGACAAATTTTTTCTACAAAATAAATTTAATTTATTTTGTTCTGTCCATTCGTTGAAAAGTTGTAGTAATTTACTTTAGACTTTCAATGGTCGCCATTATGTATGAAAGTTATTACTGAATTGTTGCTAATGTAATAATAAAAATATATATGTATAAACGCGTCTTACTTCTTAAAAATATTGAAAAAATATTTAAAAAGTTTGCAATAAAACAATATATGTATACAAAAAATGCAACACTACTATATATGTAAATTTTCTATTTTAACGAAATTAACTCACGAAGTAAATTCTTTCATTGAATAAATTCAAGTTTTAATTATTAATTAAATTGAATTTAAACTTTCATTAAATAACTTAAATCATGGAATAAATATTCTTCAATACGACATTTTCCCCTCCATTACATTACACTATTTCCCTTGGTACGATGGCAAAAAGAACGAGCTAACAGCGAGAAACGGAAGGGCGGAACGAACGAACGAAGAGAACGCGAAAGTTTGCAAAGCCGAGGAATTTCCGGGCGTGTCCTTGCGCGTGCACTTTGCTCGCAACCACGCTACTTTTTATCGTGAAAAAAAAGGGAGAAGTGATTTGCCGCCGTCAAAAAACACTCTTAGTTTTTTTTTCTTGCCATATTCACGTACGGCAAATATGCGATGAAAAATAAAGAAGACGGTGTACTATAAAAAAAGCATTCTAGTTCAAGAGTTTTCTTTTCATTCTTGTCCTTATTCAGAATATAATATCGTATCATCCTCTTAACGAAACCTATCCTTCCTACGTACTTTCGGTTGTCCACGCAAATCTTTAATGCTTGTGTGTTTCCACTTCCGTTACATAATACGATAATAGTGCGTTCAGACAAGACTCTGTTTTTCTTTCGATCTTTCACTGTTTTTTCCTATCACTCACGTTTCTAGATAATAATAAAAAATACTTGCAAATATCCTTGCAGAGATGAGACAGATTCTTATTTGTCATTAAATTTTTCACAGTATTTCTCTAAATTGTAATTAAACAAAAAATAAATTAATATGTCTTTGTACGCAATAATGCAGTAAATGGTTACGCAGTTTTAATTATGTCTTTCTTTGACAGCATTTATAAGTTACCTAATCATTTTTATTTTTTATAAATATTGTTATTCTAGAAAATTTTATGTTTTTAAATTTTAACATTTTACTGTAAAATTTTGTTCTTTATACTTTCGGATTTTAACCATCATATTTTGTGAATTAACTTATGTTAATCAATAAAAGGCACGATATGACAACCCTTGTCACAAGGGGATTTCGAATTGAGATACAAATTCGAGCACCTTTTCATGGCACCCACTACGGCAGCTTTGTGTCCGCTTTCGAGAAGCTCTTAAGCACACCCGGAGGGGTGAAAAGTATTAATTCGAGCCATTGAACCTAGGGGCAAACATCAAAGGCAAAGGCGCGAAAGAGCCATATTGAGTTTCTCCTCTCCTCTCCTCTCTGACGTTTAAAAAGTGTACGTGCTTCATCGTGCTAAGAAAGTTAACGCAAAAACGTTAAAAAAATAAAAATTTACATAACATAATTATTATTAACAGAATTACAAAAAGAGGACAATCTTTTTTTATTTAAAAAGAGAATCTATATTCAACGTACACACACACATATATTTTTCCTAAATAAATAAAACAATTCTTTAATAAAGATTTTCGAATAGTAAATAGAGAAACATCACATAAAATATGAATCTTCGTGTTACGTAAAAATTGCGTGAAAATTGCAAACAAAGGTGAATGGAGCGAATCCAAATGGAGCAAAAATAAATAAAATTTAACATTTCAAGTTTTACTAGCGAGAATAAAAATATAGAAGCTGGTTAAAAGTTAAGAGATCTGATGTGATAATAAAATCGGGCAATATCTGAGAATGTAACAGAATATATGACTCCATTTTATCACGAAATTACTAGCTTTTAAACGATTCGCATTCAAGTCAGAATCTTTCACTGCGCGCCTCTTCAACGAAGCACATTTCTTGTTACGCGCTGTACCGTAATTTTTGCTGTTCATTATTCACAAATGTATCATCCCGTAGTGAGTGTACAGTAAAAAAACTTTGTATTCGTTTTCAGGATAATCAAAGGGAAATAAACTGTTTGCCCGTCAAGACGATTTCTTTTCGCAAAACATCGTAACCCGACGCCATATCTGCTTTCTGCCTACTGTATCAAAGCGGCGGTAGCAACGATGCTGATTTCCACCGGTCTGGAAACTACGATAGCACAGAATTTTTTCTACTTCTAGATTTTTCAGCCCCTCTTTCCCTTACTCTGGTTTCATAGTTTCACACAGTGGATAAATTTTATGTGATAACGGAAGTTTTTTCTCTCTCGTTATTTGAAAAGCTTGTTTCTAAAAAGGATTAAGTCACGTCAGTGTTCTTCTTTCCAGAACGAGTAGAAATATATTTCTGCTGTATGTTTCATCTCCTTTTTTCTCGAAACATATCTTGTACTTGTAAAAAATTCCTATGAGATATATTTTCAAATCATTAAACAGTTATTGTAAAATATAGCTGTATCGATTTATCGCAGATCGTCACGATGATTTATCGCACATTAAATATTGCTACATAAAATTTTATATGGCACGAATTTTGAGTTACGATGTCGTTGACACTTGTTGGTGCAATACCGAGAATTGACAGTTCAATAAAATATAATATATCAATATTGACGATCGGAAAATAGATGTGGATTATTAATGATGTTTCACTGTTTGATGGGAGAGAAATTCAATAGTGACAGATCCCATTTCCTTTGTTTAATGGCAAAAATTCGAAGAGATGGTTCGTTCGTCAAAAAATGTCGCGCAATTTCTCTACTCCTAACACGCGGGGATAAGAAAGATAACACTTCGAAAGATTCTCAAGAAGTGTTTTTTCACTGTGATAAAATGCTGTTAATTTTTTTTTTTTAAAGTTTCTGTCATCGGCGAAGTTATACAACGAATAAAATTGGTGTAAAAATAAATATTAGAACGTTTTAATATTGTAATATAGATTAAAATAAAAAATAAAAAATCGAAGATTAAGAACAATTAAAGTGTTAACGTTTAAGATTAAAGTTGTAGATTACAGCGTCAATGTATTTAATTTAAAAAATATTATGTAACAATGATTGTTTCTTTCTTTGTATTTATCTGACTAAACTCAGTTGGTCAGATAATACATATTTTTACGCGCTCTTTTCTGGCTCAACGAGAACGGGGTCGACCATTGCTTTCCACAGTATTCCAAAGTACTTCAGAGATATCCGCAAATGGACCAAGTACACAAAGAATTCTCTCTCGTGCGGGCTCCTTCATGCGCGGTTATAACCGTTTTCACGGAAGCTTTTATCGGAATAGATTAGACAGCTGAAAGGGCCACCACCATCTTCTGGTGGCGATGGTGTTTGAGATGATCTCACCACGCGCTCGCGCCAGCGAGAAAAAAATAATCCTTTCGTGCTGGCTTTCTTCGAGAAGGTTTGATATTCCGCGGATCATTCGTCTTCAGCTCCTCTCGTCGTCGAGACATTACTGCCGCACCCGGGATATCCTGCCCGGCCCCCTTATTCTCTCGCCGGCAGGATTTCAGGATAATCCCGCTCAGCCGTCGCAATGCTACGTTGCGGCCTTAGAAGAAAGTGAGCGCGATGGAGAAATGTGGTGACAAAACAAGAAAAAACACTGACAGTGTGACAGTTTAACAGTGGCTTCAAATGAATGTTTAAGTCCAGGAGAACGAAAGCTGTAGTATAAGATTAAGACAAAGTAAATTAGGTTTTATAAAAAAGTAACTCGTCTTTGAAATTTTGCGACAAAAATTGCAATTTAGTATTTTCTGCAGAAATTGTTAACCGACTTATTAATAAATTTAAAAATTGATTCAAAATAATTACAAGATCGTGAAATTTAAATAATAAAAGACGTAATATTTTTCTTTAGAGATTCAGAAATACCATTATTATAAATCATTATGAAATAAAGTAATTCACGAAATAATGACGATTATTTAACGGCAACTAAACTATGCTTTATATGATGAGTAATTCAATTCAATTGTGGATAATATCGGAAAATTATGAGTCACACGACGGGGATAGGATGGATATGCCAGGTACGAACCTCAAGTCGCTCTTGGCAACCGCGGTAAAGCCACGTGGAAAATCTCGCCCGAGGAAAGTTAAAGTTTTTGATCCTCAACGATCCGATATCGCGGTACGTGCCGAACATCTTACGAGTCCTGGCTAACTACCAGCTTTACGTTTCTCCCCGCGCGTCTTCCTTCCACTTTCTAGAAAAATAGACCATAAGGTCGTTGGCCGGCCGAGTATTCTTGCTCGACGATGTATTCTTTTAAAACGGCTTGTACCTCTTTTTCAGTATCTTTCTAAATGATGGTTATTTAGAGAGAAAAAATGTACATAATAATTGTACAAGTGTAACATCATAAGAGTATAAGCAGTATCTTCTGGACATTTCTAGTGTCAAATTATCCACATAACGGGACCAAAATGACGGTAAGCCAACACCGTGCGGTGTTCGCAATTTTGTCGATAGCGCAATTTGCCAGCCGTCTCGTTGCGTCCACGTACACACACATATGGTAATCGCATAATATCTCTCGAGATGCCAGTTTACGCCACGCAAGTGCCAAATTGCAGCTGCAGCTGGATCGGCACGACGTGAAATATCCGCTGCGACGATAATAGGGCGCTGCCGGGCCGGGTCAGACGTGCATTCTATTCCGCAATTGTTTCGTCGCGTTGTAATTACGGCATTATTTCGTTCCTTGTCTAATCTATCCCCCCCCCTCTCTCTCTCTCTCTCACTCATTCTTCCCCTCGCCATCATCATTTCCGCACAGCTCGTTGTAGTTGTCATCGCCAGCGGGAAATCGAGCGCATTTCTCGTTACACCTCAACGTTCATTCCTGAGTAAAGCACTATACGGGGTGTCTTGTGTGTATTCTCCAAACTTTATTTTCAAAATTTTTTAGAAAGAAAGTTTGATAAACTACAAAGGGGAGCTTTATATCATCCTCAGAATTTTATAAACCTCAAAAATATTTGGTAATGTAATATTTTCTTTCTTTTCTTATGCTCGCTTGTGCGGGCTCGTTTTTTTAATGATAATTATAAGCTTTCGCTAAATAATAATATTTAATTATATATTCTCATATATCTTTTTTATTTTGCAGTCTTTAACGTTTCGCTTTATGTTACGACATTATTCTCTTATTTCATTGTAGTCTCGTGGAGCAGTTTACGTAAGAAACATATCAAAGTGTACGTCGCAGTCATTCGATAGTAAACGTTCTAACATTCAGTTTCCGATGAAGATTGAGCGGTCTTTATTTCCCCTGAGATTCACCTGTTCCTATCCGTCTGATCGTTAAAAGTGCCAACGTGTAAGTGCGCTTTTACTTCCGGATGTCGGATACATCACACTGTAGACACAGCTGCACAAGTGACGCGCGCGCGCGCGCGCGCGTGCGACAAAAGCGAAAAGCAAACATCGGCGAGCCGAAAGTTAGATAGAATTGAGTTTGTGAAACTACGACGACGGACAATAACGTCGGCTTTTACAACTTATAATTAAATTACGCTGCACGCACGATCGCCATCGCGCGATCGCGTGCAAGCTACATTGTGCGCATCGACCGGTAGAACAACGAGGCGGTCTCGGAAGTCTGCAATTTTTTAGGAATTTTTTAAACGTGCATAGGAAAACAAAATCTGAATCTGTATCGCGAATAGAAAGCTGAATTATTTTACACACGAACGAAAAATCACAATCACGATATATTACACACGCTATACGACGTGTTTCTGTCTATTGCAACACTTTTTCTTGCTAATGGATGTGCGAGTTAAAGAAATAATAATTACAATGTCAACAATCCCTCGATTACAAGCAGATAAAAATTTGGGCATACTCAGTTTTACGTATATTTAAAACAATAAGGAATATTTCGCAATTATGTATATTTCTGTATATTTGAAATTTTGTACTTATGAGAATACTTAAAGAGATACCGCCGGAAGTAAAACTTTAGCGGAAGGAGAAACGGGCGGAGACGAAAAACGGGATCGGGATTTAAGGGCAGTGGGGTAGCGATGGTACTCATAAAACTTGTACGCATTCAAGACTGGCGCGGAATAAAAAGAAGCGTGAAGTAACCCCGGAGTTGAGGGAAAAGAAGCGAAAAACGACAACGAGGGGAATGCATCGGGCAAGTCTAGACCGCATTTTCCTATCCTGAGACAAAGTATTATAAGTTGCAAGCTCGAGAACTCTACGAAAGCCGGCGGCTTCCACTTCCGTGTCGTGAATCTGACGTTCTTCTTCTGGGTCAATCCTTTGGAGTCGAGGGCTTTGTGATTGCGCTATGCACACCCTGCGGAATATGCATACGTATCTTCCATGTAAACGAGAGCGCCGCGCAAAACGTTTTATTTCGCAAATGGCATAACTAACTTTGTAAAATTTTGTTAAAATGTTATTCGTATAAATCTCCTCGTATCTTTCAGAAATTCGTATTTTCATACTTTTTGTTTCTTGAAATCCGACTCATACAAACTTAGTTACTTCAACTACTATTGTTGTTTTCAATTATTTTATTTAATCTCGATTAATTGACTAAACAAGTTTTTAATAATTTTAAAAAATTTTAATAATACTACAATTATATATATATATACTCTGATATTAATAAAAATAATAGTTTCAGAAACGTTATCTTCGAATGATGTTTAATCACAATATATTTAACACATCGGTAATATATATCACTCTCAATTGCACTGTAAGAAATGATAAGAAAGATCAAAGAGACGTCTGGTTAAACCAGTTTTTCCAGGTGAAAGGAATCTGCACCGCGCCCACGTTGTGTAGATTTACTAATGACGTCGATAGTTCACATCACCCGAATTAAACTTTCACGAGAGCGGCCCGCTGACTCCCGCATACTCGATTCGCGGGTTTACACGATCGTTACACGAGTGTCATGCATAATGCATGTACTTTCGTGCACTCTAATCGGCAGTTTATCGTTAATCGACTACCATTGTTACTGTTGAGACCCGGCTTTGTCTCTCTCGCGCTATTGTTTCATAATTACATCTCCTCGAGAGTAATACGCACACTCAAACGGGATGTCACATTGTTGCTTTGATAATTCTTTCGATTTCTATTTTTTATTCTTTTTTTTTATTAATACAAAGAAAAAATTTTGTATTGCAGTAATAAGAACTTTCAAATAATCGGCCTGGATTATTAACTGCATTCTCTTTATAACGCATCACAACTTATCTAATCAGACGATATTTTAGGCAGCTTTATCAATGTGCTGATTACACTGGTTTTTATCAAAGTTTTGCTACATATGTTTTGCATCTTCGAGCCTTGTACGTTAAAATTTTGGCCAAAAAATATGTTTCCGCCCGGGATCGAACCGGGGACCTTCCGCGTGTTAGGCGGATGTGATAACCACTACACCACGGAAACGCTATACAGATCGTAGCTCGCTACATGCACAGAGTAGAAATTGTACTAATTATAGTTGTGAATGTAATTAGTAAATTATGTATTGAACCATGCAATATGATGTATAGAACATTAAAAATTTCATCTTCTCTGTGCAGCTGTTAAATTTCACTTTTTCTACATGATATCCAACAATTAAAACAATGACTGCAAAAAGAAACACTTAAGCAAAAAGTCAAGCTTTGAGAAAAATGTATTTCCACGTTTTAATCTTATTTTTCAAAATAGCGACTACAATTTTATCAACTCTGTAAAATTTTATTTTCTAAAAATATTTTTCTCTCTTTGTTAGTTAAAACTGCAAAAACATTTTATTTTTTTATTTTTTTATAAATTCTTTTCAATATTATTTTTTATTATAAATTAAATATTACATGGTTCAACGACGATTAAAAACATAATCAAATGACAAAAAAAAAAGAGAATTACGATCGGTTGCGTTTTGTAGAATGTGTATATTAGAAAATTAATACTTTTGTCCGAAATTAACACAATGTATTACATTATTTTAGAAGTTCTTGTGAAGTTCTTGTAATAGTCATTTAAATATACGCTATCTCAACCTATAACTATAAAATTAGATTTTTCTTTAAAATAAAGATAAAAATTTTATTTCGAGATTATAAAAAATATTATATTGTTATCACAGCATAATATTGTCTAATACGTTGTGTTTAGATATTGCTTAAACGAGTACCCATATATAAATAATTCGTTATTAAAAAAATAACCGGCTAAATGCCTTGTATGAAAAACATCATCATGCAGAGAAAGTTGGAATTTAAGTTATTTTCGTAACAAAACATTTCCGTTCGCGATCGAACAGCACTACACTACGGAAACTTGTTGCTACAGCACCTATTGTGTTTCGGTGGTAGCCAGAAATCTGCTTTTATCCCGGATTACATCAATGATCCTGTTTTCAAAAACGTGAAAAACCATATACTTACTAACTGCCAAATAGTTGTCGCTCACCTATTTGTTTGGTTTGTTATTCGAACAATTGTTGAATGCGGAAATGTTAAATTTCGTAATAGTTGTTATTGCAAGTTAACGTCGTGTAGCCAGTGTAATGCTATTTGCTGAATAAATATAATACCAACAGTAAAGTAATTCACGTATAAAAACAAGGATTTTTTTATCGATAAATGTTTCTATCAAATAATTAATCTAAGTGAAAGTGGCTTTCTCTTTCGCTCGGAAAAGCTGATTTTCTCGGATAAGGCTTAATCCTCAAAAGCAACTCGCATAATCTTTCTCTCTTATCGGGTGTCGCGCATCCTTTAGTAAGCCCTTCGTTACTGAAAGTACGTATGAGAGGAAGCACGCGCGCACGTCCCTCGAGGGTGGGTCTTTAAATATTCACGATTTAATCTAAACTTCCATCTTATCGGGGCAATCCTGAGCTCGCGGATTGGCTGTCGCTGCGAATGAGTTCTCTCGCGAATGTGCGAGTTCCACCTCGGGGGTGCAGCGACAATGTCGTGCAAACGAGGCAACGAAGGAATGTTCTTCGAATTTCGGTCTCTAAAGCCAGAATTTCATAATATGTTAAAGCGCCACAGCACCGTGTCAAATTATTTCTCACGTCGGTAATAGTCTCCACATCTCCTTGCTGATCTCAGATTCAAAAGATATTATTTCGAAATAGATATTATTTGAAGATGTTTTTTCTTTCACCATTTCGCATAATTTTATGATTATTAATAGATAGTTTCATCATTAAAATATAATAAAAGGTAAAAGATGGCTATAATAAGACAGATCTTATCAACTTAAGTTTATTTAACCGAAAATCAAGTCCATATACTTTTCTATTTATATGCAAACCTAATTTTATAAACCAAGACTTTTCAATGCAAATATCAATAAAAGAATAAAACACTGAAAAATAATTTTTAACGAATACAATGTGCGTCTGATAGTTGCACGACATACTCTTCTTCGAGTCGACCATCTCGCGACGTCGACAGGTCGTTTACCCAGCGGGAAAACAGATTCATATTAGCAAACTGTAAAAAAAAGTCGTCAATAACGCGGATATAGAGAAAACGCGCAATATCATCGGAGCGAGAAAGAGGAGGCAACGGAAATTTCCCTTTTATAGTAAAACCTCCCTCTGGCACGTGAGAAACGTCTTTATGGTGATTATTACGTTCGAAAGAGCGTAGGATGGAAAATTTGGAAAAACGATGATGACGCTACAATAGTGCGGGGGAAAAAGCGGAGTAATAGGCGGCGAGACGATTTATTATCTGGAAAAAAATTGGTTGTGCCCTCCGTTCGCGCGCGAACCGGCTCAAAAAGCCTTCGTCACGTTACTTACGATCCTTGTGCAATATTAATGAGCTTTTACCTGTCGTGGCAAAAATGCGTCGTCGCAAATGCGTTAAAAGTATGCAGTGAGGCAGTGTTTATGTCTTATTTTACATTCACGTTGCTTTATTGCATTTAAAATTCTATTGTATAATAAAAAATATTTTATCATTGTTCTCGAAATTCATATTAGTGTATGTATTATAATGTTCTTACCATAATATTAGAAGATATTACAATAAAATGAGAAATTATTAATAAGTTTAATAATACAAATTTTTTAGGTAACGTGTCTAATAATATGCAACTTTGCAGCAGCAATAATTCACCAAAAATCGTTACTATCGCCGAGTTCCCTTGCAGTATTGGCACATCCTGTATGTTATTATAATCGATCCGCTGTTGCTGTACTTCGAGGGAAAATTTGCTGACGCATCTTATAAATGAAGGGCTTCGAGCAGCAACACACCAAGCCACGCGTGGCAAATTTTACAAATGATACGTCCGAAAAACGCCGTAAATCATTAATGAGATTTAATAATAATTCTCATTTGTTCGAAAAAATGGCAAGGTATTTACTACTTATGAAATTGACGTTGTTATGCGCCCCGGCTAACATGTGTTATATCGATGCGAAGTGTATAGCCGGAACGAATTATAAAGCCACCGAACGAATATTCGCATCAATTCATTGCACACCCTGTCATTGTCGGTAATTACGAAAGAACGCGACTGCTGAGGTAAATTTCACTTAATTGAAATACCGGAGCCGTACAGCGAAAGAGTGGTGAGACAATTACGAGAGTCGGACTAGATTGACGATATTTCAACATCAAATGTGCAAAACAAGGAGAAGTGAAACGGGCGCGAAAAACGCGCAAAAAAAGGAATACGGAAAGTGTTGTCGCCCGTCGATGTTTCGCTAATCGAAGCCAATCGATTTCCATTAATATGCAATAAACTGAAATATCTCTAATATTGACTAAATATTCCGCAGCGTATTATCTTTACGTTTCATAATTGAAAAAAACATTCAATACCTTTCACATGTCAGAAAGTCTATTAACGCGCTCTATTTAGGTAAGCGGATACAATGGAATAATACGAGAATTTTAATGCAACGACCATGATATATCTCGATGACGTTCATTTATAGATTTGAAGGATAATGGAAGGATAATACGAATGGAGATTTTTTTTGTATCATTTAACAGTTTCGTAACGACGGACCGATTATATCCGCAATCTATCCAGTTACACATTAAACTACTTATTGTTCCTTTCATTTCATGAGTATAGTATTATATGATATGCACATATATTTATTATCTATTCTTATACATATTTTTATATTTGTATTCCACATTTTTCCTCTGCATGAATACTGTACGGCAAATCATCATGTTTGCCACCCAATGTAAACTAGATTTAATCTAAACGCTATTACAGCCGACATCTTTTCCTCGTTTACGTCGCCAGCACAAATTCTCACCGTTTGAAAAGCAACTTGGAACGGCTTGGCTGTTTTTCAGACGGACCCCTCGCTTTTGAAGGAGACCGCTCCTTCGTGAAAAGCTTCTCCACTCGATATCGATTACCAGCGGCGCGTTCGCTCCCTTGTACCTTTCTTCGCCGCTTCTTTCCACCCCCTTTCTACTATTTGACTTCCGCCCCCGCTTTCATCCAATCGATCTGTATACAGAGATCCTATATCCTCACGAACAGCGAGAGATCTCTCGATCAAACGATCTCCGTCCATCCTATTCATGATAAACTATAGCTACTCTTTCTCCCTCTACCTGGCGTCGATAATTAATTAAATGGCGATGGCGAAACTTTTACAGTCGAACGATTTAAAAGTTAGAAGCGTTCGTATTCTCCGTACCCATGAATTTTATTCTAATTCCATTCATATATCGGCGAAAATAAAAGATGCATCGAGCTTTTGACCAAGAGAATAAAATGAATAAAATTTTTTTCAAATTTAATAGAAACGCTTAAACTTTCCTGAATTGTCATTGTTAGTGATGATTTTTTGGTTACCTGCTTTTAAACTATTAAAAAAGTTGATCTGATATTTCACTTCTACATTTTAACCATTCTCATGCATATTTTATTTTTAAGTTCTATTCAATTTAATATTTTCAATTTCTATATTCTTAATAAAATTGATTTGATTTTGTTAGCTTCTAAATTAATCAATATTGCTTATTTCTCTTCCAAATTCTATATAATTTAATACTTTTTAAATCTTTAACTAATTAACAAAGTTAATTTATTATTTATTTATCTCTACGATCTTAGAAAAATTTGACATTATTGACGCGAGGAATGGTTTATACATCACGTGTGAACGAACATCGAGCATCGTTTGAAGCACTGATTGATGCCGTCGGGCAAAGAGAAGAAACCCGTAGGATGCAGGGAAACGAAAATAGGGCGATGGTGAGAGAGAGAGAGAGAGAGAGAATGCTCGCAGTCGCGCTCGGCTGCATACGTCAGATGCACGTACATCGATTGCCGCCAATCGATCCTTCGTGCATGAAGGCGAGGATCTCTACACCGGCGGGATTTCTACGCCGCCGACTGGTTGCACATCCCTCAGGATGCGCCAGCTTGAACTCCAGCCGACCGGGACGAAGCCACGCAGCTGCATTCGCGAAATAACGCTGCGCAATTAATGATTCGTTGAACTGCGTAAATGCAAGTTTTTAAATGGTTTTGCGACCTTTGGATTATTAACAACCCCTTTGTATCATTGCGCGCTTCAATACTTTCATAGTAATAAAAATATAATTAATTGATATAAGTGATGCATAAAATAATATCTAATGACTGAATAGAGGAAAAATTAATAAGAAATTCAATATTTTAAATAAAAAAGAATAAAAAAGTATGTATCCGTTCAATGTATCGAAAGATTTGATCGAAAGCTCAGCGCATAAACAGAATAACAAATTATTTATCCAGAGAGGAGGAGTATCTATGCGCGGTCGATGAAACGGAAGCATTCGAAAAGGAGTATCTAACAAGAACATATATCCGAGTCTTCGATACGGCGCTGCCGGTAGCATCAGGGCGGACATAGGCAAGCCCGGAGATGTAAGGCTGTGTTTGCACGAACGCGCTATTTGCTCCGCGATCTCGTTTCCCGACGTCATTGCACGGTGGGACCACCGTCTACAGGACGCTTCAAAGGCAATACACACATCGGGGCCCGGACTCCGTTAAACGTCTCTGTTGCGCAAACATGAATTCCGTAGTCCAAGTTCCGTCAAGCTATGCGACTCGTTTCGCGATATGTGTGTCACCGAACGAATACGCATCGGTTGCGCAAACCGCAATCGCAAGCGAAAGCGCTAAAGGCCGAAGTTAGGAGACGCGAGGAGAATTATTTGTTCGGTAATAGAACATCACTGTTAACAGATTGATTAGAATAGTAGAATGTATTCCGTTTTAGTTTACTTTGCGTCATATACACAAATCTTACTTTAAAAAAATTATCAGTTAATACTATTTGTGTCTTTCGTTAAAAACCTTGACTTTAATTTTCACAAAGAAAATGATTTCAAATTTATTAGAGAATATGCTCTTGAAGTAAAAACCTGATGTTAAAATTTGAAACATGGTTGCTGGCGGGTTAAAAGGCGCTTTAAATTAATTTCCTCAAGAACCGTAAAAGAACGTACGGTAATGCGAAATTGTTTAATGGTGCAGATTAAATTAATCGGCCGAGTTATAGGATAATAACGAGACACATCTGACGTAAACGAAATTAAGAGCGGTATTACATCGGCGATTCGCTGTACACGATTTAATACATAATCATTTCTATTTTAAGCGTCCTAGCATCTGAAACAAATGAAGAGAGAGAGAAAGAGAGAGAGAGAGAGAGAGAGAGAGAGAGAGAGAGAGAGAGAGAGAGAGAGAGAAGAAGAAGAGAGGATCTACGAACTATACGTTCGTACATGTATATATCTGTTGCAGAGAGGAAAATGCTTGAATTGGCTCTGGGAAAACAACACGACGTATCGTGTTCTCTCACTACTGACATCGTGTTGTTATGTTGTACAAGGAGAATATTCGTGCGCGCAACATGCTGTTGCACGCCGAGTGCATAATTCACGATGATACGTTGCATTAATTTGTCTATCATATTGTGCATTCGAGACGTAAGCATCGAGCCACTACATTTTCAAAAAATGGTATCTCTCGCAACGCTTGTTACCGTTATAACAATAATATTGTTGCAATAATATTATTACAATGATACGTAGAAAAACATATTAAATTTGAAAAATGCATTTACAGCAAAACTAGCTTCATTGTAAAAAATTTACAGATTTAAAAGAAAATTTATAAAGTAAGATATAAGATAAAGATATATTTTTAGTTATTTAATTTCTCTATACTTTTTCCAAATAAATACAATTTTATTTAATAATAGCACAAATTTCCTAAAATCTCTCGAAATTCCTATTTCAGATCTATTTTATTAACATTTGAGCTTTTTATCTTTATTTGAAGTTTTATATATCATAAAATATGCATATAAATAATAATGTATCACAAAATATATTCTCGTTTTATTTAATTAGTAATTTAATTGTTATCAAGATTATATCTCTCTTTATTTAATTCACAGCCAATTCGAATCCACTGAGTCTGAGAACTGTTCTACAAGCCACACGATAAGATAATGAGAAAATAAAACGTGGCTTTTTTTGTCGGAACGCCGCTAACGGCCATTTGCGATTACCAGAGCATAACGAGAGCATTTACATTTTACTTACGGTCAGCGCGGAGAAAGGAGATAAAAATATAACAAAACGAAAGGACCTTCGTTACAAACATAGTAATCGGACAGTGGTGATATTAATGAATGCTTCATTACGACGATCAAAGCTCCGGTTTTAATGAAGGGTCACGAGCGTATCAATTACACCAGAATTTTCTCCGAAGTAAATTGCAAAGTCTTACTGACAATATCATTGATCTTTTCGGAAGTGATCTTATTTGAGTGTCGCGTTCTTTATTAAATTACATTGCCTATTGTCTAAAAGTTCATCTTGATAAAAAAAAAAAAAAAAAAAAAAAAACACTTTCGTCGTTGAACAATCTCTAGGTACTCAGCATGATCGATAGCATAGTTGCCGTTAATACTCAGGCTCATTAATTTTCGTGTAGACGCTTGGGATACACTCTGTGTAATCAAGATAATGAATTATCGAGGGAGATTTGTTCTCCATTCGGACAATCTATCACTAGACTTTAAGAGTGGAAAGTTCGGGATCGTCCGGTGGTTCAGTTTACGCTATTTTGTCTGCGAGTGACTGAACGTAACTATTTACTTCGCGGGCCAAGTACATACACATGCTCGCGCAGCATACGAAAGCGGAAGTAGTTGGAGTGCGCGACCGCACGACGAGTAAAAGTTTCAGGACATGCCATTTTCCGTTTCTGCGTCGGTCCAGGTGGAGTTCCGGGTTCAAGTAAATAAATGAATACCGTCGTTCGTCTTCGTCTTCCGAAGACGAATGAGCTCCTGTTTCTCTTTTTTTCGCAAAACATCATTCCTGATTTCTTTAATTTCTTTTCCCAAACTTTTCAAAACATCTCGTAATAAAGTGTAGATTAATTGCGAACTCTGACAAGCGTGATACGTGTAAACATATTTTAAAAATAATAATAAAAAAAGTAGAATAAAATTTTATATACACTATATTATCAACATTCTTTTTATTTCGATGCAAGATCAAAACAAAGGTCTAAAATTTTTAACCACATATTTCGCAGTAGGTTAAACTATTTCCGTAAGATCGATATTTCTGACGCTTATCCAAACTCGGAAAGTGTTTGCCGCGAACGCTAAATTTACGTTGCGTTACATGGCTAAATTCTGCACTTGATCGATCTTAATATCGAGAGAACACACTAGGTCAACGACTTTGGAATTCGAGGAGAGAAGAATATAGGAATTTATGCTAAAAAGATTGCACCGGGAGCATAAAGCGTCCTCGCGGTACTGTCTTTTCGATCCGGAAGAGTTGAGAACGAGAGGATGACAAAGAAAGAAGGCGGAAAGATCGGCGGAGTGGTCCAGTCAAGAGTAATTAAGAAAGTTGCCGGCGCACGGAATCGTCCGTTATTAAAGCCACGACGTTCCTCAAATCGAAATTTATATCTGGGTCGCCGTTCGGACGCGCGTCCGAAGGAAGGCGAATTTATCATCGGAATTACGCGGGAAATTTTAATTAACTCATCCTATGTTCCATTTTCGCTTGTTCCTGGAGCTTTCTCTTGAGTTCGCAAGAATAGAAATCACTTTGAGCGAGTGTAAATTCAAGAAATGGTCAAATTTTATACAAATTAAATAGCAAAGTATACATTTTTAATCGATAAATATTTATCGATCAAAAATATAAATAAAAAAACTATAATCATAATTAAAAAGTTTGGAGCAAGAATAGACCGACCTATCCGAAAAATCCTGATGATTTATATGTAGATATTCACTCTAGTTTTGAGACCTTCGATTTATCGCTAACAAAATAGAATTCTATACAGATGTTATTTTTATTCCCAAAATTCCCTCGCTTTCGATTATAATTTAATCTCGAGCTTTTGAAAGCGCAGCAGAACCGCCACTCGAAAAGGCAAAGTGACTGCAGAACACGCAGGTTTTTGCGATAAATTCCGAGGCTTCCGATGAAAATCTCGTGGACGAGACTGTCGCGAGGTAAGCGAGTTATCGGTTCTCGCTAACCGAGTTAAGAATGTCTTTCCTCCGGGCGTTACACGGCTGTAATCGCGCCAACGAATCCTGGCAGTAACCCGTTAACGAAGGATCATCCATGGGGCAGGTAGTGCACAACGAGATTCGAAACCCGTGAACGTCGCGCTTTCCGGCCCGCCTCTCCGCTCCCCCGCTAAACCCGCAGGATGTTATTTCAGGATTAAAGCCGTTCCCTTTTCTCCTCCCCGAGCATCAACGCTGGACAATACGCAGGCGAGAAACTCCGTCGTTTACATTTACGGCAATTTGGCCGTTGCCTGTTTGCGAATATGTGTATTGCGCGAAACATTCAAATTGCGAGTTCAAGAGACTCGTAAAAGTACAACTCTAATTCCGCCGCACTGCATCCTTGTTGACGATTCTTTTGTATGTAATTGTAAAAGCAGCATAGTATGGATTTAAAGCATAGCATATCTTTAAAACAATATTATTGAATCATATTTTGAAATATCAAGATTTTATATTTTTATTATTCGTGTAAATAAAATAATATAAGATTATTACACGCATTGTTTATTACAAGTTTTCTACTCGAAGAACGCTATTTTCGTTTGAATTATCTTTGATATTTCTACACGTCAGAAGATATCAGATACGTTTACGCGCCGTTAAATCTTGCGATATCTTCTATTTTATTATTTATTCGGCACATTGCACTTTCCATTTGGCATTTATCGCTTATAAAATACAAGATTTACCACCTTCACACGTTTATCAATACGTTTCATTTAACGAATAATAATACGACGGATGATGGTATAAATGTCGCGGCCACCTGCGAACGCAATATCATCATATTTTCCGTTATTAGCGTACGCAACGTTATTGCGCGTACATTGCGAAACACAGAGCACAAAGCTAGTTACAACACGCTGATGTTTTATTTTATTTTATATTCGTTTCTCCTCTTTTTTTTCCAAATTTCCACGTAGCCCATCTATATGGATGCCAGATGCAGACTCGCCGGTATAATTCCCGACACGCGCCGAGCATTCGTTGTCATTTATCTCTGACACCATGCACAATACGTGTAATCCTCTTTACGCTTCCACCCTATTCCCTTTAATGCCGCGGCTATTTGACATAAGCTGATATATCTCTCCTTACAAGTCCCAGGGGAAATATTACTTATGCAACGACCTGGCACAGCTGTAATAAAAACATATTTCCCGAAGCAGCATGTTACCTTACCCTTCGCGCACTTCATCTTACATTACGCAACGGTTGCAACCTGTTTTATTTTCATTATTTTATGATAATGCGACGTGGAATATTGTTTTTCTGTTTCAGCATTTTCTCCGAGAATCGAACGCGTGTGCATTGAATGCCGGAATATAAATTGTCGACAGACCGATGTTGAATTTACTGAATAAAAGTGAAATATAGAGCTGTAAAGTGAAAATTAAGAGAGTAGCGGCGCCAAATATAAAACCATAATTTTTTTATTTTTATTCCTCGAAAGAAAATATTGTACTCTTTTTTTCATGTAAAGTGTAATCACGCGAGTTGTGATCAATTTCTCATGTCGAGATATTGTGTCGGGCTGATCGGTAGGTGCAAATGCGCCTCGACGACGGGAAGTCCGGCGATTCGCGTATTCATTCACGGTGACCCACTTCCACTGCATCTTAGTACCACTCGCGGGTCGTTACTCCAGAATTAAGTATCCAGTGTTCCCTGTCACGGGGTCCGACTCGCCGCCGGGTGGGAGGCGCGAGCGGCGGCGACCTTATACACACCGGCAGTTGCACAAGTGCAAAGTTTGTTATTGACACGGTAAAAGCGAACCGCGCCGGGCATTATGCAGATCAGGAAATTCGTATTCCACCCCCACGCGGGAGTGAGACGGAGGGGAAGGCTGGTAAGGGGGTTGGTAGTTGCGGCGAGTACCCTTGCTCAGTGGTTACTTGCGCGTTTACTCACGAAGCTATGTGTGCGCGTGTATAAAGTGACCCACTCAACTACTCCTTTCATATCCACTCGAATAGAAGGGAATAAAGGGGTTAGAAGGGTCGCGTTCTAATGTCTTGAGCACGCTTCAAAGTTGTACACAGAGTAGAGTAGAAGCTTCTGTTGCTTTCAGACGAATTGATGCGTTTTCGATTAATTATTCAAAAATATTTGCATATGCGAGCATGCAAGTGGATAAAGAAGGTTTTAGTCAGACATACTCTAACATAAGAAGCGAAGTAGTACCTAATGACGTAAACATGTAAATCTGACATATTCATGATTACCTAAAAAGTTTATAATATACAATGTCGATTTTATATTAGGACAAATTTTTTAGAGAATGATTTTTTTCACTGAGAATTTCGATAGCATTTCGTAATTACAAACAATATTTTTAATATTTTCATTATTTTCAAAAAAATATGAAAAAATTTCTAAAAAGCAATATTGATTAAACATATGAGTTTTATGCTATTAAATTACTTTAGTATAAAATAATGTATGTATAATATAAAATAATGCAAAGCTAAATTTCACGCAACAAAATTGTGAGAAAACCATGAGTTGTACGTGAGTGTTAATTTCATAAAATATTAGTTTCAAAAATATTTTTAACCATTTAAATGGTGCAAAATATAATATGCATTAAACTTTGTTGTAGCCCGAGAAAATGTCATATAAATGAAAATTTTAACGTAAAAATATAATATATTTTATAAAAAAGTTAATATTAATTGGCCAGCTAGCTTTAATTCTACTAAAACTATTAATTTTGAGAATATTTTTAAAAGTAAAAGAGCGGCAGAAAATAATCGCAACAATATTTACTTGTTAGAAAAATCATATGCGAATAAAAATATCAGATGTTATACAAACGTGAATTTACAAGAAAACATCTTAGCGGTCTAGCATTTCGCAAAGCGAATGCTCTCGTAATGTAGATACAGTCTTACGAGCTTTACGCAATGCGTGCATACGAGCTTTACGCAATGAATGCATACGCGAAACAAGAGAAAGAGAAAGAGAGAGATAGATAGATAGAGAGAGAGAGAGAGAGAGAGAGAGAGAGAGAGAGAGAGAGAGAGAGAGAGAGAGAGAGAGAGAGAGAGAGAAAGAGAGAGAGAGAGAGAGATAGATAGAGAGAGAGAGAGAGAGAGAGAGAGAGAGAGAGAGAGAGAGAGAGCCAAAGAGAAAGAGAGAAAGAGATGCAGTTATCGCTGTTCCATCCATTTTTGCTACAATAAAAGTTTTCTCTATGCGGTGCACGGAATTTGAAGAAAATAGAGAGAAACTGTTATAAATATATCGTTGTGTGGAAAGTATAGTAATAAAATAATTCCATTATGTAAATTCTTATCCCTTTTTTAAAGGTGGTAATTAGGAAATTATTGTGCAATAATAAAAGTATTAATTTATATTAAAATATTGATATAATAGTCGCATTATACTCAGTATTTGATAAAATTCCTGTTATTAATTTCTATAAAAAAAAAAAACAACTCTTGTAAGATTTTCATCAACTGCCATAATATCTCTAAATTTGCTAAGTCCGCAAATCAATAAAGAAATGCGGATAAACAAATTAACTCTACATAAAATAAAGTTACGTCTTCCTTCGGATTGATCGCGACTGCGCTCGTATGCACACACACAGGAGTGGAACAACACGGGTAATTCACAGTACGACCGTCACCACGCGTATCTCGCCTACGTATAAACCAGCTCGCCGTGAATGCTATAGTGCAACGATGTAGCGCGCTCGTGGCGCCGTTATTTTCTCGTTACTAGCGTTGCACCGTTCGCGATTCTTGTTTTTTGAGCCAACAACGCGAGCGCGCCTTGAATTCCGGACATTCGGCTTGGCAAATATTTTCGGAGGAATTTTGAAATTTCGCAAAATGGAGCATAAATGCTTCTACACTTCGGTAGTCTTTAGATTTTTGAGATACTTCGTCGACTTTCTTCGACAGAGAATCGTCCTTAAAATTTTTAGCGTTTTGTTAGATGCAATATATTTCGTTTTTTATTATTATCCTACAAGTCGTCAAGAATTTGTAGGATCTCAAAAATGGTGGAAAGTTTAAACAAATAGATATTCAATTCTTATTTCAATATCAAAAATAATTTTATATTTTCTTTACGAATTGAATCTTTTTAGTAACAGTTTTTATACCGGATGTACTTTCCGTATATAATAAAAATAAATAAAGTTTATATACAGAATATTTCAGAATAAATAGAGTGAAACAATTATTTATTTATTTCGAAGCTCGAATACAAAAAAGTTGAAAAGGCAATAATAGCATGACGCTGGCTGAAAAAATCCGATATACGATAATTTAATGCCAATCGGAAGATCAAACGACTATTGATTCATAGCGAGTAAAAGGTAGAAGCTTGTCGATAGAAGTATTTAACGTCATTACCACTCTCGAAACGGGAACGAAATTCCGGAGTTAAAGACTGCATGAGAGCTTTCTTCGTCATTTTGCTCTCTCGTATGTGCAGAATATTCAAGAAAGCTAGGAATTCATAAAAATCAATATGTTATATGATATAAAGCAATGTAATATAATATCTGAGAAATTCGAGACAAATATTTTTTTACGTGTGTGTGTATTTCGCGTAAAACTTATGTTAAATTACAAAATAAAAATATCATTGGTAAAATAATAATATATTACGAAATTGCACGATTCTTCTTAAATCAAGCTATTTTGATGACAATAAAAGAAAAGGAGGAAAGAAAAAAGGAAAAAAAAGTAGAGGATAAAAGAGGAAGATAAAATTACTATTATAAAATTTAATAATATTAAAAAAAGAATAAAATGTATAGAGCAATAAAAAATTTAAATTCAATAACAAAGTTACTTATTCTCGTTTAGTTATCTCAAAAAAGATTCACGAAGCTCTTGACTGACAATTTAAATCTAACAAAAATTTATTAAATAAAATAATGAGCTGCGTGAAGAAGTGATGAATTATTCACTTATCACAGTTCATAGTTTACACCAATTAAATTACCTTAACTATGCAAAACTTCGTAAGAAATATATTAATATTTCCAATATTAATTAAGAGACACTTGAATTGTTTAAAATATTTGACTCTTTAAAAGTTTTCATTATTTGCTTCTCCGATACATTCCGACGTGTATAATCTGCGGCTGGCGCGTTAATATCCTCCCCTCGATTATAGGGCTCCCTTACCTTCCTGTCGGTGGGAAGTCAGGTATTATAGCGCTTCTCGAACGCCACCTTCATAATCGAGACGAGCCGCGCCGTTGGCCTTAATTGACGATCTGACGAGGGATTGAAGGGAAAGCGGGAGGACTAATTACTATCCGATTTCTCCTGGAATCTCGTTTCCTGCGCTCACAATAAAGAGACCCGAGATACCGCGATGTCACCGACGCAATACTCCGGGAGGGCCACCTCCCCCCAAAAAAGGATATTAATTAAACGGTAAAATTAAATACTTGATGAAATTCCATTGCGAAAAAAATGTCCCTCCCCCGCCTAAAAAGTTCTTGAAATTCTAATACATTGCTTCGTAAAAAAATTCTATTAGCGTTGTGTAAAACTTTAAGAAATTTTTCTTGGAACAAAAATACCCTCTGACATAAATATAATGTCCTGTTTTGTTGCAGAAATAAAAACCATTTGAAATTTAATTTAGAAGGAAAAGTATTTCGTACGTTGAACAAATCGGGAGAAAGCATTCGGTACCTGACATTTTCTTTTTATGTAACTTTTAACAGTTATTTCTATAAAACGCTGAAAGTTGCGTACAAAGAGAAAACGATTTCTTGCAAAAATTTTTCCTTTTTTATTGAAATATGAAACCAGAGGGAAATTTGATATAAAGAGGAAACTATCCAACACGCTGGACAAAGGGGCAAATATTCGAAACTTGATATGTCCTTTGTGTCACAGCTTCGGGCAAAGACAAGACATCAAAGGGATATTTGACATTATGAACGGACGAAGTATGTACGACGAGTTTTACTTAATTGCTCATGACGCGTTCTTAATAAAAGGGGAAAGGTTTTTGTATATGATATATAAATTTACCCCGAAATTATTTAGTCGATAATAATTAATTTTCTTGACAAGTAACTTCGTGACGAACGCGTATTAAGTCGTGAAGGTAAAATTGGCGAGAGATGGAAAATTTAGGAAGTTCTCTCGCGAACAGCTTATAGTCATCAATTTACACTCACGTCATTTGGGCATGTCGTTAAATATTCGGCAGAAAAGTTTCACGGCGCTTTTCATAAATCAATTATAGCGCTTAACTTCGTTTCACGATACTCAGTAATTACAAGTGGCATTGTTTATCAATGATAAATTATCGTATATTCCAAAAGCAAAAAGAACTGTGTTATATACTTCGAAACGATAATATCAGTAAATTAATTTCAGACGACACATATCTGTTTTCTCTCAGGAAATTACATCACTAATTAAACAACGTTTATATATCACTGCTAATTACTTTAACATTTATATATCATCCCATGTATATAGATTGCACTACCCTTTAGATACCTTCGTGAAATGTCGGCCAGCAGGCAACCGCAAAATTTAATGGCATTACGAAGCACTTATCGCCTCCTGAAGCTTATCGGATCGCTTCGAGAGCGCGCAGCAAAACGGTCACTACCATTTTCGACTGTCATTATACGGCCGAGATATGGTCACTCGCTGGAGAACCACATATTTTATCCAGTTATAAAGCACTCAAACCCTTTAGAAGGCTCTTGAATTAACGTGGTCTCGAGAGGTGCCCGAAATTTCGTGCAACAAAGTAGCGAAATGACTTGCAAATTGTCATGTTATATTATCGATAATTTCAATCATTCTCGGTTATATTATCAATAATCAATCTATTATCAATTACATGATCTGCCTTTTACGTAATTATCCATCACCAGCTATCAAAATGGAATAATTTCAATCACCTAATGAGATTTCGAGACGTGACTGACAGCGACAAAAAACGCTTTTCCGAAAACGGCACGACGCCGCTGGGAAATGCAAATTGAATAGATTGACGTTTAAACAGAGATGGGGATATTCGCAGGAAACAAGAACGAAAATTAACAATTAACTCTTGGTGTAGCAAGCTATTTCATTTCTAAATATATAGACCACAATTCTCGTCATTTTAACAAAATTGTACCATATAAAAGAAAATGCATTGTAGTAAATCAATTACACAATTAGATTAACATATTCTATTTTAAAAACTACAGAACAAGAAACAAGATTAGCTCATCAAATGTGTTATTCTTTCAAACAGCACAAAATTGTATTTCTTTAGCAAGATAAATTAAATTTAAATAAATGTCGTGGCTTTTTATTTTTATTTTAAGAAAATATTGGTTTCAACAAAAGTCATCTAATTAAATAGATTCACTATACTGCACACGACATATATGTACATACCTCGCCGAAACGTGCGCGTTCTGATGGTTCACCATTAAAACCGCACTAACCTTAAGTAATGACCACCGCGCCTTTCGCCTACCTTCTGTCGTGGAAAATTTATGACATGGGACATAAACTTGTGGTTGCATGCGTACGAATGGACCAGCATCTATTTTCCACGGGAAATTGACATCACCGCTGCCCGCTACTTTTTCTTTATCTGATAAACCTTCATTAGGCATACGTGTGAACTGGGCGTATCGCCTTCGTAAAAATTCGTAAACTATTAAGTTCAGATTTTATTTTTAATAATTCTGTGGTTTCTGATAAATAAAACAAATAGTTAAAAATGTTCTCGCGTAATTTAAATACTTTAACCAATTAAATAGATAAATAAAAAAGAAATATTTTTAAAAAATTTATATTATTTTAAAAAATTATACTTTTGACTATTAACGTAATGTACTCATAAAACTTCAGTAGCTTTTGAAGTTAAATTGAGATGCAACGTCAAGGAATCTCAATTTGCTCTGGGCAATTTTCTTTGATTTAATAACCCGAACTATTTGTTTTATCAAGTACTACAGAACTATTAAAAATAAAGTCACAAAATTAAGAGTTTATAAATTTCCACAAAATAAACACGACAGTTTTATATACACTTGTTAGATATCTGAATTTTTCGATATAATAATATGAAAATAAAAGATCTTTTAATTTATGGTTACAGTTATTTTTTCTTTCATAATTTTTTAGTATAATATAATTTTGCATTTATTTCAATTTAGTACTGCAGAGAAAACGCATTATTGTAATTGCAATCGGCAGTTACTATTCTTCATTGGATAGCCGATGGGAGTAATGTTGCTCTTTTAAACAAAATGTTCATGCAGCATCATCGCTACGAATTTAATTAAACTTCCCACAAGATACTTCGTTTTCAGGAAATTACTGTCTGCGGCCATCCTTTTAGTTTAATGTCTAATTTATGAAACTGATTCTCTTCTGAACGTTTTCTCGCGTCACGACTCGCGTTGTACCAGCAGTTTGTAGACTGTATTGACCAAAGGCTCGATCTCCGTGAAATTAAGAGTAAAGTAATTACTGAAGCGTAATTACTTACGCGAAATACAACACAATTAAAATGTATTTTAGTATCAATTATATCAATCGGATGCAACGCGCTTTACTTTTGCTTCTGGCGTGTTCTGAATGATAGCTCAATTTTTTTTTTATTACCGTATATTCATCATGATTGGAACATTGCAAGATCAAAACTTTCTATTTATTAATAAATAAAACCGCAAAAAAAAGATATTAAAATTATTGATATTTTTTCTTACTTTTTAATATTTTTAACTCATTTTAATACTGATGATAAATTGAATTTTAAATAATATTTTGATTTAACTATTTTACAACTGTTAAAATTGATTCGAAATTATTTAACAATCTCAATCTCTCATTTCCCTAAACTATATTGTTAAGAGATAATCGTGTCTCAAGTTTACGCATAACACAAACAAAAGATATATCTCACCGCAAATATATATTCAAATTATATTTATTAAAAGATTACACACATACGTTTCTTCCCGAAAAAATCAGATTTCTTTTATTCAAGATCTTAGAGAAACATAAGGGCGAAAGAAAAAGGCGTGATAAGAATCGCGAAGGGAACGATAAAAGAGGAAAATTGATGCTGGCCACGAGCGACGGCAGTGGCCGCTTGTATTTTCAGGACGACCGGTGCGAAAATAGCGGTAGGTAGGTTATACGTGACCGAAAGAGGCTGGGAAGCGGTGGTCGCGTATTTTTGCGGTGGAGTTTGCGCCTCCGGCACCTCGCGTTTCACCGCAAATATTTATTTTACGGTCGGTGGCACGGCTCTTTAACCCTCACCCGCCGCCCGCTCGGCCACCGATGCACCACCGAAAATCGTACTCGAGAACGGAAAAAAATTTCATTCACTGTGTCGCGAAATTTAATTTTTATCATGCATCTCTCAAGCTGTAAATCAGATTATATTATTCTCGTTAAATTATATTTAATTTTAGAATTTATATATCTAAAACTGCAGTATTTATATTTCTCTGAAAACTTATAAATATTTTTTTAATTTTCTTTTCATTACAAACAATATATATCAAATTAAAAAAATATTACTCTGTATTTAATTATATTTCATAAAATAATCTCTATTGTATCAAAAAATAATTTTTTTCTACTAAAATATCAAATGTTGCAATTAAAAATGTATTATATACAATTCTTAAAGTAAAATATGATAAACACTAGAATATTGCACTTTGTTTTAGCGAATAGTATACATCTCTATTGGTGGAACGTATCGTATATTCAATATTCACTCAAAATGACTCAAGTTTCATCTCAAGTTTCCAATAAAGAACTACTTGGTATAAATAAATAACAGGATTTCCTGCGACTGACGTCTCTTATCTACATCTCAAAGGCCGGAAACATCATACCGGAGACGACGCCGCTAGAAACTCGACACCGCGAAAGGATCGGACGTCTCAACGTTCCTCTCGCGTTGACCCGCATCTCGATCTGCCAGTAGCAAAATTCTCATCAGCGCGGACACTTTCTACGAGAACTAACTTGATAGCAAATGAGGCGGAATATCATCGATAACTTTAAAATTTTTCGAAGACTATCATCAAAAATTAAATAATTAGCAAAAAAGACAAATTATTTTTAGTTACAAGCAGCTTCAAATATGGATATTATATAGTATACTTATAATAAAAAAAATTTTTAATTGTGCTTGAATTTCATATTGCATTTATTTTTCCCCATTTATAATGCATTTTTGATGACTTTCAAATGGCTTTTTGCATGTCAGAGATACCATCGGTAGTTTTGACAAATAATCCATCAAAAATGAAAGGTTTTTGGCAAATGTTCAGAGATGTATCTAAATAAAAAAAAAATCGCCCGTACAACTGCAATTTTTGAGCAATAAATGCAGGATGAACCTGCCGTATAGATATAAAAGGGGCAATATCGATGTATGATATTCCTATTGTAAACTTCAACCGACCAAAAACGTTTTCTAGATAGAACAATTTGGCCGCTTCAAAGTCCGCTTATTGCATGCGATTCCCGATATCGAAACTGTTTCATCATCGTTTCTAGAGAGACGATATAGGCGGCAGGATTATTGCATTTCCATGATTATCAATTGAACGTCGCGAGCGTTACGCAAAAAGAAGCGCTTCTTGTTTCACTTTTATTAAAAAAAAGATTATATAAACAATTCAATAGCTCTATATTGGCTCAATTTCCTTTCAATCATTAGCGATTGACCACCATATTATAAAGCAGTAGTAGCTATTAAATGATGAATTGTTCGAGCTTCAACTTGAAAAGTTCGAACTTTAACGTTCGATCTCGAGATCCAAACTGTCCAAACTGCTCGACTGTTTGAAATTTCCGAACACCGATATGAACATGTGTCAATCGTGATGAAGATTGCCGGAAGGAACACCTCTCATTAACCATAACGATTCGCTACGTTTGTAACAAAGTTAAAATCTATGACAAGGTGGAATTGCCGACATTCGGCATCAAATCGGAGAAATCTGTGCGATGCATACAAACGGCCGTGTTTCGTACGGACAGAGCAAATCCACAAACTGAATCTGCCTGACAATGAAGCTCCTTTGGGCAACAAACCAATGCATATACCTATACAGACACACATACATACATATATATATATATATATATATGTATATAGACATTCACGCACAGAAGTTTCCTTCCTCGCGAGTACACGAAATCGGAGCAAAAGCTGCGAGACAAAGACAGACACCTGCATAACAGCCGTCAGACTCAGAACTCTGCACCGAATACATATCTCGTTTGTCCTCACGTCGCGTCAGCAGGATGATAGAGTAGCATAATTAATCGGTTTTCATAATGGCGTCTTATGCTAATGCGACAAGACGCGACTCCAACTCTATTTTCCAATTAAGTTGCTTCGTTTTCGGGTCTCTTTAATGCATTTATGTATTGACGGTTCTAACAAATAATACATTATAATAATTGAATTAATTATTTGCAGTTATGACATTTTCGAGAAAAGTAGGAATATTTTTTTCCTTTGGAATAATTTTGTAGTAATTATAAACGACTATAATAGACGTTTTTAAACACACTGTATTATTATAAAAAAACAATATAGATTCATTCTTAATTACAATTAAATTTAATATTATGCAATTTTGCAATCACAATTATTTCTAACTATTTTATAAATAAATAATCAAAGCGTATCAAAACTAATATTACAAACAAACCAAACGTAGATATTTCGAAATAGAAATTCAAGCTGGAAAATTGTGTTAACTGAAATCGAATAGCCTAGTTACGATGTAATAGCATTTTCAAAATGTTTGCTAACTAAATTCCGATGTTAATTCGATTGCTCATTTATGATGATCCCAAACACGAAACATTTATGAGATTTTAATATTGTTTAAACGATATTTTAATCTCATATTCTACATGTTTTACTTTTAACGTCTAAAAAAATGTTTAGAAAAATTAACATTTCCGAAGACACTTTACAATGTTTTCAGTTATCGTTTAAAATCATTCTATTGAACTATTCAGTCAAAAACCATCGATATCGCAAAAGATACTGGCGAGTAAATAATCGCCGCGTGGGCGAGCGTGAAAAGCTGCGGAATAAATCGGCCTTCGAGTTTCCCTTTCCTTAAGTGCCCCTCGGCGTTTAATTCCAGTAGATTTAGCAGGATCTAGCCTATACCTCCTCGCGAAAAGACGTATATTTTCCAGCGGGTCGTAGCAATCCTCCCTCTTTCACGAGCTCCATTCAGAGAGCCGCGGCGAGATTCCCTGTCCCGAAAATAAATGCGTGATTTCTCCACCTAACTCCTCACTCCTCTATCCGTTCCTCTTTCTTCTCGACGAAGAAGACACCCGGCTCGTATATCTACTGACTATTCGCTTGTCTGCTTCAGATACGGTTGACGATTGCGCGGGAAAGAAGATCGCGCCGGAGAATATCCCTTAAACTTTGAGATTCCATTAAATCGCGGAACGAGATCTGTCGTCGGCAGCAATATGCGTGCACTTTCGGATTTATGAAATCAATTAGCAAACCCCGAAGTCAACTCGGATTGCTGTAGTCAGCAGAAGATTTACGTTGAGCTTGCAAACTTAGATAACAATAAGCAAGAACAGTAGTTACGTAATATGGATAAATATTCGCAATTGAATATGCTTCCGAAAAAGCGTTATGCTTAAAAAGTTCAGAAGAGAATAAACTATACACAATTCTCTATACATATTACAAACTCAAGAAATATAAAATTGGATAAATCTAAACAAGAAAAATATTTTAATATCATTGACCTTGTGATAAAATTCTCACTTTTAATTGAGACATAATAACGTTCAATCTCATAATTATTTCAGTTTAATAATTCATAAATCAGTAATTTTCGAGAACTTCAACCGCGTATTACAGACGCTACTATATATATGTTTATATTTATAGCTAGATGTACCTGAATAGCGCTGGATATCGACGCTTCACGCTAATCTCGCCAGTATACCAGATGGATGAATGTATTCATCGGTATTTGGCTCTCTCTTCGTTATTACTTGGCAACGCTGTATCTGATTACAGTCCGACCGCTTGCTCAATTACGCGAAAGCTGCCGCAAGACCTCGAAATTGTCCCGCGCTTTGGTCGCTCAAAGCATGCGAGAGGCGAGAGAGAAAGGCAATGCTGAAGTAAGATAGATCTTTGATCTAGGAATCGGCACCGGGTTCTATTAAATTTGCCAGCGAAACGCACCGATGCTAGTGTATGTGGATTAGCGTATCGACGATACTATACTATAAGTCTGCTCTGCTATGTTCTGCGATTCGTCCTGATTAAGACTTAATTACGAGTCACCGGTGTGCTAGGCGATACGTCGCTAATTATGGCTCTCGTTGCGTGTGTTACTGCTTTTTCCGCACGCTTGTCGTTATGAGGATCACAAATTACATTTGTGAAGTATAATTTGTCGTTTGAATATTATCTCCCTTTTAATCTTTTGTGCATATTTCAGGATTATAAGAGTTATAGCATACTTTATTTAATGTGCAAATATGTGCTGCATGACCTTAGGGATTAATTACAAGAGCGTGGAAAGCAAGAGAAGTATTAAAAGCATGCAAAAATTTGCATTGCTCATATATAGATAGATAACAAAAAGTGGTAAATAATCTTGCAAAATATTTTGACTGTCACTAAAAAAAAAGTTGCCTTAAAAACGATGGAAACTTTTGCATACTCTTAATGATAATTATTAAAAATTTAAATCAATTTATATAAATTTATCCTAATTTTTGGCTTTCTGTCTTTCCATTTCATGAAAAATACCGAATAAGGCACAGAAATCTACGTTCGTCGCTAATTAATATAAATGTCATTGGCATTAACGTCTAACTTACGCGCCGCGGAATGCGTCTTCATGAGCTATAAAAGCTTATATACCTCGGCTGTCCGAGGAAGTTAATAAATCTCCCGGCCTTCCTTCCTCGGCCGCCACAGTCTTTTCTTCGAGTACTTCCACCGCGGTCGTAAGTGATCCCTCTCTCCCTCTTGCCGTATTACAAACGCGGTCGGGCCGTAATACAGTCCCGCTTCTGAATATTTAAGCGCAGACCTCGAAATTCATATCTCGACGCAAACGAGCGGAACGGAAAACCGCCTCTCCCGCTATAAAACGCAATTGCGTTAGAAGAAGATTGTCGACTTGAGATCGTTAACTTCGCATATTAATCCTCGTAGTATCGCCTCGCCTCGGCATGATTTTATACTTAACGCGCGCGCGTGCGTAATAAGGTCTTATCTCGCGATAATATTTGCCCACTCGGAGCAACAACGATGAACGCCCGTAGAAAAGGGGTTAAACCACCCGGGTACATTAGGATATCGCGCGGCAAGCGCCTCTCACCGCCAAGGTAAAGGACTGGCAAAGGGCAGCAGTCTCCGAAACTCTAATGGAGGGCGGTCGGCGAATTTGGACCATCCGCAGACCTTTGCTTCTCCAAGGAAACTCTAAAATCCTTCCGTCTGACTGTTCGCGTCCTATCTCTCGCATTGTTAATACCTACTACCTCTTTTATGCTCGGCTTCTTTGTCTAACGTAATCTCTCCCTGTCTATATCCGCTTGTCGCTTGTGTCAATTTTCTCCCACCGCGGAAATGGAATAACCGATATCCTTTTGTTTGCGAGATATCCAAGATAATAGAAAAATTTGCTTATTTATTCAGTGATTCGGATTTAATAATTTAACTTTGTTAGAAAAACTGTCGATGTTTCATTAATTAATTCAGACTAAAGAAATAGTATATATACAATTTAAAAGTTTCCGCTGGTGTATTATATTTTCCGCATTATTCCGGCAAACTTGCATGAGCAACAATGCTAGAGGACCAAAAGGATAAAGTCAAAGAAATTTTTCTTTTGCTCGTAACTTCTTTTCTCATTTAATGACATCTTTTATTTAATGTCGTCTCTTCTCTTTGACACACAAAGTACCTCCGTTGTCCTACTTTCATAAGGTATCAATATTTATTCTCTTCCTGTCCATAATATGGATTTGAACGGTGATAATGCGAGTGATCGAAAGAGGCGATAACAGTAAAATCTGCAATTGCTATAGAAAACGTTTCGCGTCGCGCGCAACGACGGTAAGCTTTCTACGAATATTCTGCAGATTATGGCGAGAAATGCGCTAAAAACAGCGGAGGTGCGAACGAAAGTGGGAAATAAATAGGAACGAGCGAAAACGATCGGACGATTCCTGGTGTTTACCCCGTCGTGCAACGACGCGCGAAATCCCACATGCACGCGCGCGCGATAAAGCGGGACGATCTTAACGGCACGACTTTCGTGAACATGATCGTTTCGTGGTTTTACAGAGGCGCTCTCTTTCCTTCTCTTCCGTTTTCTCTCTCCGATAGTTGAAAGTTAAATAAAGAACGGCAGATGCGTGTTTCCGTAATGTTCTCTTCGCGTGGCTCAGCCCGTACCACTCGAAGCTCGCGCCTTTTATGAGGTCGAACGACAAGAAAACGCGTACCGCTATTACGCTGTTATACAGAGTGTCCTAGACTCAAGGGAGTTGCTTTTATAAAATTTAATCCTGTCAGTTGCGGTCAATTTAATTCTTTCTTGGCGTAAAAACGTTAATATCTATTAATCACTTGAGCTCTAAACGATAATTGCACTGTCTGAATAATTTGAAACAATAATAAACACTTTACAATATTTTTTTTTTTATAATAATGTGTAAAAAATATACAAAGTCCATTGCATTAAGTATTATACAAAAAAATTACTATATAAATCTTTATTAAATGATATTTTTATTAATGTACTAATTAATAATATTTTAATATACTCTCTTCTCTTAGCGAATACCTCTATATTTCTATAAATACTAAAATATTCCGATAATTCGTATAGGCAAAATACAGCATTCGTACGTCGTATCTTCTTCATCCACTCAATCCTTTCTATTATACCAAGAATAAAGCAAAGCCGACAATACGCACGTATCCCGGGACACCCCGTATACAGAACATGTTTCGCGACGTATTGTTCCCGCGATATTCTTTCCGCGACTATATGGCCATTTTATAGCTCGAGGCGAACGACTTCCGCGAATAAGACGGGGGCCGGGGCTCGCGTGGAATCCGCAGAATGCTGGTCGCGCGCCATTGTCGTGTAAAGACGAGCTCCGTTCCGGTATCAAAAGACGCTTCCATTTAACGCGCAGACGGGAAATAAGCTCGATAAATGCGCTCGCGAATTTCCGAGACTGACGGACCAGAGATTCCGAGACCACTAACGGTTTCAGAGATAAAGCTGAACGCTAACGTAATACGTCGTTTACGAGAAACGCTGCTTCTCTTATATATATTGATCCGTGCAGCCATTTCAATCCATCGCAACATTATATCGAGGTAGAGTTGACGTGGTGCTTTGTAATGGATTCGCGTTCTTATGTTTGGTGAAAGTAGAACATCGCGAACAAAACTTGAATAAATTTTATATTTTATAAGCTCACTAAATTTCTTTTCTTTCTTTCTATGCATAAAAAATATGACACTTATTAATATTGATTGAATCAATAAACTTGCAGTCACTTATTATATAACCACGCGTAAAATATTAACAGACCTACATTTTTGGCGGTTTATTGACTTTAGACTAGACGATAATTTATTTTTCGAAATGCAGTTTGAAACGAGTTGCTATCAAAGTTTTACGATGGCACAAGAGGGACGTTAAGGGCAAAGTATAGTCGTTTCGTTTCCCGCATTCCGAAAGGACAATCACGCACCGGTTGTAAAAAGGATTTCGCCTCGATCTCACTTCGCCCCTGAATCTTGCGTCTGAGTGAGAATCACTGCTAGCCTGACAGCTCTCGAATCTTCCACGGTTTTCTTGTCTCACAACGCTCCGATCTCTCCTCGGCTACGTGTCTGAGACTAAAAGCCTTTTCCACTTGTGCGAAGTACAGTGCTATTTGCCGCATAAAGAGGTAAAATACACGAAGCTCGCAAGAGCAATACTAAAGGCAGCAATACCAAAGAGATTCGAAGAGTCCTTCTGCGGTGGAAGCTCTAATAATTACATTTCGTGTCTGGGCAATTATGATTCTTAATTACATTGCTGTGGTAAAAAGAGCAACGCAAAAATTGTTGTAAGCAAGATAAATTGTATCTTTTCCTTTATTAAAGATTTAAAAAATGGCATAGGTGGAATTTAAATAGCATAATAAGATTATGAGATTAAATGACACAAAATTCTAATAATCTTAATAAGAAAAAGTGGTATTCTCGTCGCGTGTCCGGCGTAAAATTTAATTTAGTTAATTCCCATTTAAAAAATGTTTAAAATCTTCTGAAAGAAATAAATATTTCTCGCGTGTGTCTCGGAGTAAAGAAAGCAATCCCAGCTTAAAATCCAGCCGCTCTCGAGCTTATTAATCCTGATTATAAAGCCGGTTGGGAAAAAGCGGCGCAAAATGCAACTCGTTTATTTCGCGCCATCGGTCCGTCCGTTCTTTGGACACTCGAGCGAGCGTATGGGCGCACAGATAAAAGAACATCCTCGTCCTTTCACGAAATGCGAATGATCCTTTGCGAAAATAGGATCAAAAAGGGCGGCCGGGGTAGTACGCTTAGCTTCCCCCGCGCGAAGGGTGCTCTTGCAAGTTAACGTCGTCGTAAACCCACGCTGCTAACTGCATTACGAGATTTTATGCGACAAAAAATTCCCTTTAGTATCGCCCCTCTATCCCGCATCGCGTGAATAGTCACATTAAACCACGCGAATTTTCCACGGCATCGACTTGTTCTAACAACTGAGCTTTTCTGCATACGCCGAGTAATTTCTTCGTGTATTACGCGACGCACGAAATGCAAGTGACATATTTTTACGTGAGCTATGTGCCTTGTTAGCTCTTAAATACATGCATTTTTACGTATCGAAAATAAAATACGGAGGCTCTCGTATTTCCCTGTCGCATTAAAGTTTACGAGAAGTTGCAAGCTCTATCCTTGGTAACAATTTCGCAACTTTTCAATTTCATCATTACTCTTGTAACTAATAAAAGAGAGATTAAGATTTTAAAATTAGTACTACGTTCAATAAAGATTATTTGCTTATGGAAGAAGCCCCGATAATTGAAAACTATCCGCATTGTCACATTTTTAAAAAGTTCTGCGCGTATCAAGATCCATCCTGAAAAAAAATTCGCTAATTCAGCACGCACGCGTCGAATTCATAATGAACGATTTGCAATTCCCTCTATTTCACGATCGTATTCGGTAAATCCGGAGAGAGCTACTGAGCCGACCTTTCCGATATAGTGGACGCGTACACACGTGCGTTTGCACGATGCAATTAGAAATAAAATCTTTATATATATAAAAGTTACAAAGCCAATAAAGATGGCTTTCTTGCTTCGTAAAATATACAAAATTTTGTGATAAAATTTATTACAAAATTAATAGTTATAATTATTTGTTTACCAATTTAGGTGTTAATTAACTCTGATTATTTAATGATAAAATAAAAAGTGTGCCAACATCACATTTTTTAAAGAATAAAATTAGTCTTATTATTTAATAGACAGAAACCGTACGCATTGATTCGTTTTTGAACAGTTCGAAAGCATTTCGAAGCGACAGACTTGAGGAAGTACTGTCAAAACGGAATAACATTTCCCATGTCGTAGTTAAGTATGAGTTCGTCTCACGAAGAAGATATTATTAGATTTCTCTCGAGCCAATCTGCTTATGGTATTCACTTAGACTTAATTCGCAACGACTCGCCTACTTGAAATTTACGATATCGCCAAGAGTGTGCGCGTACGGACGTCACAGAGTCGCACATTCCGCGAGCTTCCGCGGCTTAAAGCCAGCTGAATGGAATGCAATTATGCGGGTAACTCCCGACGGTACTATAACCGTATTCTATACCTGCTGCATTATTATTCCAAGGAATATCGTGTACGCGTAGCAAGCGTGAGAGCTCTCTTAATTCACTATAGTCAAAAATTAAATTCTTCGACGAAATTTTGCGAGCAAAATTCTAATAATGTAAAATTTTTTAATGATAAATTACTCACCGTTTCGTTGCTCTGCTGTCGCCCGACGCCTCTCCTAGACCTCCTCCTCTCAGCAATTCTTCGAGGCACTCACACACTCACACGCGTCGCGGCGCACGCCTTGCTCGCGCGCGTACCCGAACACAAAAATCGCGCGACTTACTTTAAACGGCACTCCCGACATGCATTTTGTTACATTACGACGGAACGAATATATTTCGTAGCACTAATTACGCGCACAAAATTTATCTGTAAAATATAAATACATTTACATTACAATGATATCCGAAATAATACTATAATTACATAAGTTATATGTACTTGTTTTATTCAAAATTGATCGTTTTAGCATTGATACTTCAAATGTCACGATCAATAAACGAACAGAACTATTTATAGAAGGCTTTCTTGGTGCGATTTGCAGAAAATGTGTCACGGATTTTGGGTATTTTCGATGCTTTAACAGCCACTGTGCTGAGATTTTTAACTCAAAAACAACTCCACATACTTAACATTTGCTTCCGATTTAGCGTATTAACCTCTCTTTGAAATAAAGTAAATAACAGAAATTAATTTTTAATAAAAGTTATAATATTATAAATAATAATTCTCGAATATTTTGTTAGGGCAAAAGCAACTTTTACAAACAATCTATAACATAGAAAACCGACTATTTTTTGTGTTTTTAATTATAATATATTTAGAATATAATTAATATAATTATATTCGAAAATATAAAATATTAATATATTATTATATATATGATTATATTTAATACATAAGTACAATTTATATTTAAAATTGTTTAACTTCAAGTTCTTGATTCATCGATTTTTGTATTTTTTTATCAATTCCATTTTGTAATTCTGTTACTAAATCTCTCTTCTATTCTTGAAAACAGCGATGAACAATGCCTCTTGTGTTCAAAATTAGAAAGCGCGTGATATTGGCGAGAAGAGAAAAGGTAAGGCGGAGACAAAAAGAGATAAAACTGGTCTTTCGCTTTGACGTCTCGCTGGTCAAGCCACGAAACGCCGCGGTCGACCGCCGATATAAAGTTTTATTGTCGAATTTCCTTCGATCCTTTCCAACTCTTCGCGCCACCCCCGCAGTCGTCGAAAGCATCCCTCTCGCGTAATCCCCCAAAGTTTCTCTCGCTTTCCTCTCCGTATCCTTCCGTTTCTTCGTTTCGACTATCTGGCTTTCAGAGGGAAAGAGCACGATAAAGCGATGAGGCTGAATGCGCATTGTGTCGCGGGTCAGCGATTGTACAGACATGAGGACAGTCAGCCGAAAGGAGAAGCGTCGTATTGTCCTGGGTGACAAGACGTATGAAGGGAAAGAGCGAACGAAAATCGAAAAAGGATAGCAAACCACAAGCATCTAAACATTCTGGACGCGTCTCGCGCGACTTCTTCATTTCGTGCTTCTCTGGAAGCGATATCCCGCGGTATCAAACGTACCAAGAAAAATGTAAATAAAATTTCGACCAATTCCATTCAAGATCTTAAAATATATGACACACTTAACTATCTCAGCGTTTTTTATTCGCAAAAATTATAGTCGAAATTTAAAAAATTTTGTTTTTAAAAAAAAATTGCAAATATTTATAATAAAATAATTATTTAAATTTCCTCTCTTTGAAATAAAGTAAATAACAGAAATTAATTTTTAATAAAAGTTAAAATATTATTATAAATAATAATTCTCGAATATTTTGTTAGGGCAAAAGCAACTTTTACAAACAATCTATAACATAGAAAAATGCAATGATAGGAAAATGTAATATTATACTAACGAATGCTGTATTGCATTAAATTAACATATCAAACTAACAGGGAGAGAGTAAAATATTCAGTTGTAACATTACGATATCTCAATGTTTGATGTGGTTGTTGCTTGAATTTTTATTGACATTAGTTCCGACTCGCTTTGCGAAATTGCGGTACGGCTTCTTCGGTGTAACGCAATTTTAATTTGCACGAGCTACACGAGACCACGAATTTATGAGAGGACGATGCAAACAAACGGCAAATGTTGCGTCTAAACTTTTTTATTAAACAACTTCGGACCCAAATAACATCTACTGGCACGAATACCGATCGTGTATGTTCGGCGTTAGTTAGCATCGAACCATCCCGATGTAATTTTTATAAAACTCTCTAACACGTTCGACTATCTTTTAATTAATCGATAAACAACGTATCGAAAATACCTCGAAAAAGTATTGTAATGAGGAGAACTTAACAAGCAAAGATACGAATTGGAATCATCGTGCATATGAGCAAATAAAATGTTTGATTATTGTACACCGCAAAATCAGCATCAATTATAATATATAATAATAATAATAATAATTCTATTTATAATTCCCGTGATAGCATAAACGATAATGATATTGATTTCAATTTTGTAATTAGATTATTCATATTTGTTTATAAAATAATCCACTTTATTTTCCCGAATATTTTTTTATCCATCCTTGGCATTAATTTATGCAACTCCAAAAAAATGACACATTTCTCAAAATCATGCAATGTACAACTAAGAAACTTTCTCTCTTAACATATATAAGAAGGATATTAAATGCAACATCCTGAATTACAATGCCATTATGAATTTTTTTTGCAAATTGTGCGAACTTTATAAAAAGACGCTGAATAAATTGCTATTTGATAATTGTTCGTCGGCAATGTGTTAATATCGGTTTACCAAAAAAAAAAAAACCCCACTTCAACATGCATCTCACCTCGTTCAAGGAATTTAAATGCATCGGGCATCGGCGGAAGGATATCGATTGCCTTGAAGGCACAAGCGAGGACAGACGTAGCCGCCGAGGGACGCGACTAGCATCCTTGAGGCGACAAAGTTCGTCTGGACGCCATCTTGTCTCTTTTTCCTTTCCGATCGCACATCGCCCCCATCTTACTTATGCCGTGCGCGTATCCTGGATAATGGAGCCAAATTATAACCTCCCGGGATTACGTTATCTATCTATCTGCGATATCAAGGACTTAGCCCGACCTTTAGTCCTCACCCTTTGGACCGATAGAGAAATTTATTATTAGCCTTTTCGACAAAAAAAAGAGAGATATCGAGCGGGACCTAAGAGGAGCAAAAACCTTCCTCCGATTTGGAAGAGCCTCGAGGTCCTTGTGATGATCCTTTAGATTAAATCTTCGGGATATTTAATTTGAGATGCCGCCGTCGATAGGAGAGACTGTATTCCAAAACGAGTCCACGAGTTCCACGATAGCCTTCGTCAAAAAACACTCTCGATGGAAGGTAGAATCTTTTCATTTCTCTATACGATCCTTCTGATCTGCAGATTGTATTACGATCGTTCTTTCTTAACGTAGATTAACACAGAGATTCAATTTTGCGGTTATCACAAAACGATATTCAATGAAATTCGTCACCTGTCGACTCTTTTAAATGTATATTAACAATTTTTACATATTAGCACTTTCAATTCTATATAAAATAAATATAAAATTTTACACTCTCTCGCAAATTGAATAAACTTGTATTTTATTTCTAGAATTAAATATTTCAAAGGATTGCATAAAAATAGACAAATAGTAAATTAATTAAAATCAAATAAATCGAATTATAAAATATCTAAAATTAAAAATTTATTACATTTTATTCATCATTTTCCGCTTTTTAGTTTTTAACTTTATTTTATTATAGCCATCAATTCCATTCGTTTAACGTTACTATATATATATATTGATTTTCATCACGTCCATCCTGAGCTTAATTATGAACTCTATAATTACGGTGATAATAGAAGCATATACTAATAGACACATATAATAACACGGATAATAGTGGAGCGCTGTTTCGAGATAATCCCATGCCTTTTGAGAACACCCCTACATATTCTAGCTCACTAGAGATATTCATTCTTCTCGGGGATTTGTTGCAGTCGGGGATTACAAGTATCGCAAACTCTTTGCATAACAATGTGTGTTATAAAAAAGGAAAAAAGCAGCGGGAAATATCGCGCCACCAGTTTCACGCTTTCTCTTCCCTTTTCTCTTTCCAAGACGTAAGTAACCGCTTTTTCGGTACATTGTTGGATGCGAATGATGGGTGCACCATTAAATATTCATGAGGCACAAATCGCCACGAAGAACGAGCCTAGAAATCGGGTCAAAAGTTCAATTCAAGCCCTCGGAATACACATGAATCGTGATCAAATAAGATTATCGACGATGCGATGCCTCGAAATGTTTTCTGTTACACAGTAAATTTCTAATCAGCATTCCATACACGTAGATACTTCTCAAAACCCTACCGATAAAGTTTTTATATCAAATCGAAACTAATTAATGTAAAATTATTTAACATATTAAACTTAGAATTTCAATAAAAATCACATCATCTTCAGTCGTTAAAATATCATGATATAAATTATAGATAATATTTCAGCTGACACGTTATAAGCGAGAAAATTTCATAAGTTTCAATTTTTTTCCGCGAAAAAAATAGAATATATATACATATCGTATAAATTGATATTAAAAGCTTTGGGACAATCTTCTACAAATCTCCGGAAATTAATAATCAAATAAAAATCCAATATTGATAAAAATGTATAGCTAAAAAATGTGATTTCTCTAAAGAAGCCCTAATGTTTGCGGTAGCCTATATATTATCAGGCAATTAATAACAGCAGTATAGGGAAAGCTGACATCGATTGTAGGACTTTTCGACATGGTCGATCGAGCGACAGACTCGTCAATCAAGTAAAGGGACGCGTAAATTATAATCGACAGTGGCTTCAAATTGACTCGCGTAATTATGGATGCGAAATCCGCCGCGACGATGCATATCGCGCCTAACGGCCCAACGTCATTCCGAACGAGCGGTCTTGACAAATCGCGGCTTCCGTTTACGAATGCCCGAGCGGCATCAATTTATACCGATCAGTCGATCGAGCGCAAACGTGAACGCTGAGTGACGGCAAAGTCGTCTCCATCGGTCTGTCCTTCTTGCTTATTAAAATAAATGAATGCTAAGAATCGTCGATTTTTCCAAGAGAAAAGAATTTTTAATGAAAAATTGTTTATAATTTTTCTTTAAAAATCTATTATTTTCTAAACGAGTCATTTTCAATTTTGGCAACACTTTTTAATTCTCATTCCCTACGAAAGGACGGAGCATCGCGTTGAAATAATGCGCGAGAGAGAAAATCACGCGGACATCGCTGGCCGTATCGACCGCTTTGGTTAAAAGTTACAGCAGATGCTAGACGGTGATGAATAATTTTCAGAATCCGTCCGGTCCCCAGCGGCGAAAGCTTCATCCTTTCTTTTGGTTTCGTCGATCCTTCCCTGCCTTTGTTCTATCGCGCGCTCTCATTATGTACCCGCGGGCACAATTCTTCCGCTCCGCTTTCCATCGCTTTGCTCTGTCCGTTCTTTCTTCGTCGATATTTTCTCTTATTTTTTTTTTCTTTTGCTAGACGAGTCACCTATCCTATCGGCCAGAGAGCGCAACCAATGTTCATCTTCAAAAATGGATATTGAAAGTGATACAGAGAGAGTATAGTATATCCACTATAATTACAAATTTAGAGAATTCACGAAACAACGGCAAACTTTAAGAAATTTATAGTTTATCATAGAAAATAAAATTAATAGATTAATATTTTGGTATAGATAGATTAAATCTTATCTTTTCTTCTAATTGCAAATATATTTAAATTGATTCAATGGAACATATATTATCAAATAAATACTTTTACTTAACGTTAATGCGACCAAAACAAAATCTAAAAGATAAAATTATTCACATTAATTTAATAGTTTTTTTCATTAAGAAATCAACGATAATCTATTTTAGTAAAAAAAAAAAAAAAAAAAATTTAATATAATGCAGTAAAACTTTCAAATTTCTTATTTTTCTTTTTATATTATATTAATGTAATAAATATTATATATAAGTAGTTTGCAAGAATATTGCAGAGTATTTTAATAGTACTATTTCAAAATCATCGAATTTAATAAGTTTTAATACTTTGTCGTATCATAAATAAGAGCATCCTACTTAAAAATAATGCAAGAGCCACAGTGAATTAATAACTCGGATATCAGTTCATCGATTGCCGCGTGCGGTAGAATAAATTTCGTGAATGGAAATAAGATGGGACGGAGACCAGGAGATTACCGACGATTCTTCAGTATTAAGTGAATGCGCATTCGTTCGATTTTCATTATGTTTCTGGATCCTTTTAGATCTTCGCGAACCACCGATTCCCGGTCGGTATTTCCGAAAAATCCTGGCTATCCTTACAGCTAACAGCAACGAGAAACAGTCGAACTTTTACCGTCGGCTATACATAATTCAGGAGAACTGCTAGCAGTCGCGTGGAAGAAGGGTTGAAAAGTCAGGGATAGGTAATACGAGGGGCGGAGAGAGGTATATACAGGGTTGAAAGACACCTTGCTTCCTTGCAAGTAAAAGCAACAGCCAAGTGGAATCGTGTATCTACTGGTTGCAAGAGTAAAATAAAAAAAGAAGAGTAGAAGAAAGAGTAACAAAGACAGAGCTAAGTATCGATTTCAAATGCCTCAGTATTTTTCTAGACGAACTGACATTTACTTAGATAAAAGAAACAAAACTTCTTCAGAATTTCACGGAACACTCTGTATGTCGGTTTGATGGAAATTCAATGTGCTAACTTTAAAAGTTTATTACCTTTTGTGCTCAAAAATTAGACTTGAATTATTTTAACATAAAAACGTCTTACTTATTTTTTACAGACAGACGACTAATATTCTTAACTATTTTACTATTATATATCTAATTTATTTTTTGTTATTTAAAAATGTTATCAACTATCTGTCTCTTTATACAATTCATAATTATAACTTAAATTAATATTTTTATGATAATTTTGTTATTCTTTATCGATTTTTAACTTATAACTTTTGATATATTTGTTTCTAATTTTCATGTCTTTTTGTTTCTTTCTTCCGGAGTCTCTATAGACCTGATACTCAGGTTGGATGCAATATATTACTGACGGGTTCATCCTGTTCATTCCACCAAGTATAGAGAGGAGAGGAAAGGAGAGAGAGAGAAAGAGAGAAAGAGAGAGAGAGACGGAAAAAGAGAGACTCAATTCAGGAGAGGCGGCGGCCGAGTCAGGAAACAGCGGGAAAGTCTCATTTATCGCCGAGTCCATGGGTCGTGCCGGTTTGTCTCAGTATTTCTTCCGGGGTAGTTTGAGGGCGGGCTATAACGGACCTCCGGAGTTGGGAGTTGCACTGACGGCGTAGACGCCGGGAATCCGAAGACGCGAGTGTAGAAGAAGCAATTCACTCTAGCGTAGTAGAAACATTGGTTGTATATATCGCAAATATCTCATCATGCTTCCCTATCTATTTTTTTACTTCCCTGGACGTCGCTGAATTTCTGACAAAAGAAAAGTACTTTGAAACAATAGAACCATCTCGTCTCTACGTTGCTTTAAAATCCTTCCACTCCCTCAAACTCCTTGGTACTATCAAACTATTGTATCGGAGAAAAATAGCAAATAGCATATATATCAAACTTGTGCATTCTACTTATAATTTATATGTATAAAACGGTTTTCCACGGTTTTTTTCCAAGAAAAAAAATTTTATCGTGAGGTACTCAACTTTCATGAAAATTTGTGTGTAGATGGAGTACTGCATATGATTGAAGGATGCAAACTACCGAGAAAAGTAAACCTTGCAACCCTCCATCATATGCAAAACACTATACATATATAAATTTACATGAAAATTGGACACCTCGTGATCATCATAAGCCTTTCTGGTGGGTGCGATACTGTATATGACTGTTATGTACTTTGTTGAAATTGTCTCAAACCTTAAGCTATAATATATATGTACATATGATGATCGTACGTATAAAATATAGTTTTACAAAAATTCCAAATATTTAAAAAATGTTTATTGTTGACAGAAATACACTTAAAATCTATTTAAAATTTTTTTAAAAATATAGATATATGAAATATATTTTATTATCTATTTATATCTGTCAGAATTAATTTAAGATATTCGAGATGTTTTTATATAAATATCAAAGTGTTAATTAAAGCTACTTTTCAAGCATCGCTTTGCAAATTCACGAATATTGTCAAAAATAGTCAAATATAATGGATTACATAAATTGCTCTATACCTAAACAAATTCGTATTCGTATATTGAGATTTTTTATCCGAATATTTATTCGGAAACGTGTCTAAAAAATTGCCCACGGGAAGTCTGAAGAAGGCAGTTGCTGCAAGATTTAAAGCGCCAGCCTTGTCTATATGTTTCTGGTTAGAAATTCGAAGAGGCCGAAAGCAAAGGAATCGGTTTCGGCCCATGCAATATGTATCGACGCGCGATATTCTATTGGCATTTTATTGTTATGCCTCCTACCTTCCCATGTCCTAAACCACTCCCGATCTTTCGAAAGAATCCCGCTGGGAGCGTTTCGCCATTGTCCTTGCAGCGTGGCTTTATTTTTATGCGCCGCAAGACGGAACTAAACACGACAAGAAGGAAGACCACCGAATAGTCAGGGGAACGAGACTGACCTCGTAATTTTCGTCGGGGTTTCGCCGGGGACACTTTGGATCGTTCTGCTTCCTATCGCTCCAGCTTCTTTTCTTTACCCGTTCCTTTACCTCTTTTTGCGCCCGTCATCACCAGACGCATCGGAGAGATCATCCCCCGGGAACACTCGACCCTGCAGTTTCCCAAAAACGAATTTACTTTACGAGGGCCGGCGGCGAGTATTACAAAGCATCCGTTTACAATGAGATGAGCGATACGCGCGAAGAGACAATGATTTCGGGGAAATATACGCGTTATTTCCTTAACTGCACTCGCAGGAGTGACCGGTAGTACCGGAAAGTACTCATTGGGGACGTGGGCGTGTAAGCAAAATGTGATTGTAATTACATAATAGTGTTTAAACGACACCAAGTAAATGCAACTTGCGAAGGTACGGCGAGCTAATGGCGGAAATATCGCGGTAGTCAGCTTGCACTTTCCCACTTGAGAATCTAAACTCGCAAAAAGCGCCAAAACTCTCGAAACTTGGCTTTCTTCTAAATGAATACCGTGATAATCGGTGTGCACTCGAAGTTAGCCTCTTCACTTCCGAGAATCAGGTGATTCAACGATATTCAGCAATGTCGTAACCAGGTGCTACCGATTAAGATTGGACTCTTAGCGGCGATTAAAATCCGTCGCAACATTTAAGAAATATCCGTCACGTTGTATCTCGAAGTCGATTTTCTCGATTTGAATGTTCGACAAATGAGTATAATGTTAAGAAATATCAAAGAAAAAATTTAAACCTGGTCAAATAACTTCTATCGTAATTACCAATCACAAAAGATAACACCTCGATTAGTTCAAATAATCTTATTTTTATAATAATAATTATTTTAACGATTATGTAATAATGGATGTTAATAACCTAATTTATAATAAACATTGTGCAAATTGTACAGTAGTTGTTTATAATAAATTTCAAATTCTGAAAATTATTCTTTACTTGTAATAACATAATTTTATCTTACTAATTTTATCTGAAATTTAATACTACGGAATTTCGGGAAGAAACTAGTTAAATATAAAGATGTTAATTATTCCCCAATTATATAAGCCACTTTTTGTGCAATTGCCTCCTGATCGAGAAATCTCTTTAACTCGCTAATTGTCTATAAGGCGAAAATGAGAACAGTTCTCGGAATCTTTGACAATGGTACAGCTAATCTTCGACCTCGTTCGAAGTTCATTATTTTAATTGGAATTCTCTCTGGTCGAAGATTTTCCTTGGAGTTGAAAACGAAGGTAAAGAGAGGACAAAGCATGATCTATTGTTAGAGGAATCGTTGTGAGTTAAATTAATTTGATCTTATCTATAAGCAAACTATTTGGTAAAATTCTTATTACTATGTGATGCATCATTTCTTAACTTACAAGCCTACATATAAATTTTATTTCTCAATTAATAACGCGAAGAATTTTTCTCAACAGATTTCGATTTTGGTTACTTTCTACTTGATTTCTAATTTTCTATTTATTCTTTATACTTTAGTAAAATCTCCTTAAACTTTAAATATCAAGATATTTTACTTTAGAAACGTCAAAAGATACGCTAATGAGTAAAACTCTCATTAAATATTGACCGCTCCCCTCCCTAAATTAAAGAAATCCTAGATGAAAACGACATCGACATCGCAAGACTCGTTTATGCTTCCGTTTGATGGATTACGACAGACGTCAAAATTTAATTTGAATGATCGCTCGACGGCGAGAATGGAAGTGAGAGCACGAGCAATTATCGTTAGCGGTTCTCGGCGGTTTCTTGTTACCAAAATTAATTCAATTGCTCCAGCGGCTCTCGGACGTTGTAGCGACGGGTTTTCGGCCGATTAGAACAACAGAGCTTATCTCCATATCGACTTGCTGGTCGATGCGCCGCTGTATGTGCCAGGCGGTGTATCGACCTGCTCGTATCGCTGCCAAATGCTATGACGCATACGGCGTGCTACTGATATGCTCCGCTGAAGTTTTTAAAACAACTTCAAAGAACCGTGACAAGCAATTTTTTTAATTGATAATTTTTATGAAAATTTATTAATATAAATATTCTAAACAGCACGAAAAAACAAATTATATTAAATTAAATAATTTCTTTACAATTATTTTTTCTCCAATTAACATAAAAAATGACATTTGTCATTTAACAGACTCATCCTTTTTTCTTCCTCTACGTTTTGAAAGCTGCGGTTTACCAAAAATTAAATTACCGCGATTCTGTACATAGATTTGGAACCAATTCTTTTTTAAATTTCAATTAAATCTCAGACAGAGTTTGCTTACAGTAATCGATATGTTTGAATAAATCTTTCTTTTTCCAATTAAAATTGTTCTGCGTGCTTTAAAAAGTTTATATTTTTCCTCTTCCCTTTCGCACGCGTTTCGATTTTAACTTTTGGCCATTGTTTGAAAAAATTAATTAATTTAAATTAATAACGGAACGGTCGAGACTTTGTTACCAATTATTTTTTATACTAAAACAATACAAATACAAACAAGAATCGTTAAAAATAAATCTCTGTCTCAAAGTACATTAAAATGACAATCAAAAACCTCCAGTCTCTAAATCTAATTAATCTCCATTTAATTATATAACATAAAGTATTTTAATCCCATTGTTTATTTCGATTTTCTTCCGAGAACAAAGTATACGGAGGCGGTTAAGGGACATGTCTCGAGAAAATTGACGAGGCGCGCACCGTTCACAATCACGCCAAGGGTCGTACATATGTCGAATAGCAAGTTTAACTCCGCTTGGTGCGACGGAAGATTTCGCTTGTACATTCCGGCATTGTGTCTGCTCGCATTTCTCACCCTCTTAGATCAAGGAATCGTATTCCGCTTGAGTACACCCTATACTCCCCTACTTTCTCTCTCTCTCTTCCCGTTTCCAGTCTACAGACCTTGTTGTCGACGCAACCCCCTTGAAAATCCCATCAACTACCACCGCGTTGCATCTACCTTTACTTTACACTCTCTCTCTTACTGCAACTCCCACTGGTTTAACAAAAAGAGCGAGACGTCACTTTGTGGTATGCTGATACATGATGCATGCTAATTCCTGAACATATCCGTCTGTCTTTCAGTTAGACGATTTCTTGCGCAAATTCGGAAAAAATAACGACCAATTGTTTGATAAAAAAAGCTGCGGAAAGTTGTTAATAATATAATGTTCGTGTTCTCCGTTTCATTCTTGTCGTTAAACAAACATTGTGAGTCATCTGACTCAATAACTTAAAAATGTACTCTTTCGACAAATAATTTGTCACTTTTTAAAATTATATTTTAGTCAGAAATAATAATTATACAATATGCAAAGTTTTATAAAAAGATCAGAATTGCGAAGAACAAAAATTATAATTTATAAAGATTAAAATTTATGACTACTATTCTTAATTGCCTTTTGACCTCTAGATTTATGTATTAATATAAATTATCATCTTTCTTCCACGCCAACCTATATTTGCCGATAACAAATTTATTACCAAGTTATTTTATCATTTTAAGTAAAAGAGGAATGTTATTTGTCAGACCAAAGTACTTTTACGGCATAATGACAATTCCGCATAGCAAATTCCGTTCCGCAATCACATCCTTCGACTTTTCTCGATTCCTTTGATTTTTTCTTCTTTCATCGAATCAGAATATTCGCAGATTTCTCTCTCCCTCGTATCATTTTCTACTATCTTCTTCGTCTGGCTTTTATAAATTACCTATCGAAGACCGAGACTGTTTGACCTAAGTCAACCCCGACCTTCTCAGACTCCAGTTTAAATGATAATAGCCGAGGTACACACCAGGGATGTTTAAATCCTGCCGCTCCGCTTTCCATAAATAATTGCCGGTGGAAATGGAGTGGATTCCCCGGTGACTCGGACCAGAACAAGTTTCATTTCTCGATCATCCGGATCGGCAGAGGTTCTTGCATATTTTCTATGCACGTCTTCTCGCGAATAATTGAGTGTCTCTCCTTCCTCTTTCTATCTAGGAAAGTTCAAAGAAATAGAGTAGCACCACGAGGTGCCTCCTAACGCTGATTAACGACGAGCTCGTAATTTCTTCGCCGTAGTCGGCTTCCACATTGCGTTTTAATCGAGCTTAATGGAGTTCTTCGGATCCGCGTGTTGCATAATGTCCGAGCGTTATGAATTAAACACGAGAAGACATTGCTTAGAATATCATTCCCTAATTAGTGTAACTAGATAACTTGTGTTACTTGCGAAAACTTCTCCAAAGAAATATTGTATTATCAAGCAATGTTTCATAGAAAAATTATTTATCTTATATATAAAAATTACTTATATGTTATTTATGATTGTAATAAACTACATATAAAGATAATGAATTATATGATTAATAAAAGTACATTTTATATTATGAAAAATTAATTACTTTATAATTATAATTTACTTTATAATTAATTATTTTATAATTAAATTTTACAAATGTATTATAATTCACCTCTATATAGAATATAATAATTTAGTTTTAAAAAGAGATAATTGAAATACATTTGTAGTACTCAGAGAGAAATTTACACACATGTCAGTTTCGTCAAAGCTTGAAATTTTCGTAACTCGCGTTATCTAGTTACAGTATGAAAGTGATGATCTATCTCACTCTTTTACAAAATGCAAAATATTTCTCTGTTGTGCCAACTCCTACAAAACATGCGAAATGCGAAAGAAGAGCACTTCCAAGAAGAGGATTTTGCACGCTTTAAACATATCTTGCTTTTCCTTTTCATCAAGTCTTTCGTTCCACTTCCGCGTGTAAATATGGATTGCAGCGAGTTGTAGACTCGAAGTACATAGAAATGACGATGTATTCACATGTGTAGCTTTGTATCTAGAAACAACAAGTTTCTAGGAAGATATATTTACGTAGAGAGATATATTAATAATATATATATAAACTTCTAAAATAATCTCTTACAATTCGAAAATCTTCTTACCCACCCGAAATAAATCTTAGCAAAGTTCAATTGAACGTCGTCTTTATCACAACTTTTTTATCTTCAGCATTAAATACTCGCTAAGTTTTAAACATAAAGTCTTTTCATAAATTTCAAATTCGATAAAAAAACATATATTACTAGCAATTTCAAAAATCTTTGTTTTAATTGTTTATAATATAAAAGTTATTAATATTGAGTAAGCAATCCACAGCTTAAGGAAATTGTGTTAATTTTGCAACATAAAATAAATGTCAATAGAGATCTAACTTTATTGGATCGAAATATCGAGAAATACTATTTCAACGTCTCAGGCAACGCGAGATTTCTGATTTTCTCATACGACTTAGCAATGATATTCTTACGACATACGTCATTTTTCTTTACTTTTTCTGTATCACAGAAATTAAGAAATTAAAAATAATAAATAAATTTATAAAATGTGAATTTGCACGAAGCACATTCAATTTCTCAAAATAATTATCTCGACAAAGATGTTTCTACGCGACCGATAAGAAGCGGAAGCCGAAGTTGCCTGAACAAAACAACGGCAACGAGACCGTCACTTTGCCAACGACAAAAACTGCCGGGAAACATCTGCGATGGTTGGCTGTGTGCATTCATATAGGTTGCAAAGATGCTGGATAGAGAGGAGAATAATATTGCGTGACAAAAACGGATGAGTGTTCCATTATAATTCACAATTCACCTAAGTTTAGAGGTTTATCTAGAAGTTTCATGGTTTAGAAACACTGAATATAATTCAACAAAATTATAAGACTCTTCTTATAAGATATATACAATACACACAAGGTTGGCAAATCACTCTTTACGTATATAATTTTTAACTAATTAGTGTTAATTGTGTATCTTTTCAAATAAATATTGAAAAATATTTTACTAGATATAAAATTACATTTATCTCGACTTGATTAATTCGATTGACGTCTTAGCAATATCTTAATGGCAAGATATTCCCCCGCGATGTTTCGGAATATCTGCGCAAACTTGCCGCTGTTTCACCTGGGTGGAGATGCTTAGAGGATCGTCGTATATTCTCGCGTTACAAGCACGAAATACAACGTAACCGATCCTGCCAAGCATGTAAGATATACATACAGTACCGGTAACCAGCGCAACTATTCACGATTTAATTGGTATCAGTTACGCCTTAACCATGTTGCGGATATAGGCAACGTGCGATGTATTTTAGGTCGATTTGTTTAGCAGTGTGATTAACTACCCTCGGTCTTAAGTCTCGATGTTACGTGTCTTGATCCTAAAGATATCGAGCTTCTTAGTGCGCACGAGAGGCACGAATTTATCAATCCAAAGGAAGAGAAAAAATTGCATTCTATTAAACTAACATTATACCTTACTATTACTCAAAGTATAATTAGATATGATAATTAAATACATCTTTGTTTAAAAAACAGTGACATAATATAAGTCCGAGATGTATAATTCATCATCTTAGTTTTGTTCTATTAAATAAAAATGTATTTATTAATTTGAGAAAAAAATTGGTGGAGCAAATCTTAACAAAGCCATGTTCAACAAGTTTAATTTTTATACCTAACGTTTTTGTATAATTTTTGATTGCAAATAAGTCAAATCTTAAAAACTGATAACGAGAGAAAATTAGCGCTCAACCTGCCATCCGTTTCTTCGTAATAATATCGTTAATCGAAACGATAAAAAATATACTTTCGCGTTTACCTAAGCACTTTCGCAAACGATGGAAAAATAAGTGAAATTTTCTCAAGGGATCGGTTGTTTTCTTAACCGCGTTATGAAACACAACAGAATGATTACTTCCCCGGCAGGATATCATTTTTCGACGGGTATAACTTGGATTATATTGGACAAATATTTGTCCTAGAACCGAAGAAAACTTTGTTTGAGTTTTTTTTCCACTTGATCGGTTTTTTTCGTATAACCACGTCCACTTTTGGGCATTCGTCACTTCATATAAATCTCCTTCGCGAACAAACTTTCACGATTTCTTCTCACGTTTATTTCCTCATTTCGTCTAATACGGTTTTATTCGGCCCGTAGTTGAAAGAAAAGAAAAAGATTTAAAAAATTCAGAAAAAGTAGATAAATGCAAATTAATATCAGAAGTAATAATAGAGTAAAATATATGGAGTCGCATTAAATGTAATTATATAGAACGAGAAAGTTTATAATTACGATATTATTATTAAAGCATTGTCCATTAAAAGTAAACGTATATGTTACGTTATTTTATTTTATTCGGTTACAAATTTTTATATTTTTTTAAGCGCATATTTACCTATACAGATATTTTATCTACGTAAGTAAAGTCAAAAAGTAAAGAAACATTTTTGATTCTCAAAACAATTGAAAGTATCTCTGTTTGCGACTTTTCCTCGCATAATATACTTATTTTAATATTTTGTATCTTGTCGTTGACATAGTAACTTAAAGATGATAGCAAGATATCCGACATGGGAATCGGTATAATGGAGAGCGTAGTGGAAGCACATTTGAATACACAGTACAATCTCGAGAGGGTGGAGGGTTTAGGCATGAAAGGGTCGCCGGAAGGGAATGAAAGGATTCAATGATATGGAAATCGACCGACCGACCGCGACGGGTCACCCTTTCTCTTTCACAATCCACCAGACCTTCTTCTTTATGTGCATTAACTGATTCTGTCGAACGAATTTTGACCTCGGAAGAGAATGCATAACAAATGCTTATGACGGTTTCTAAAAAACACGATACAAATATCCAACAAATTTTGCACAAATTGTGCATCTGCAGAATAAACAGTTATTGAAAAATTAGCGTTATGAAAATAATAGCGCTACAATTAAGTCCGATTAATGATAAACGAGAATGACGCACGTTTGTTTTCTTCCGTATCTTTCATTTTTGAAACGTTATTCGAGCGTGATGCATTATGAAAACCTCAATTCGCGTATTTTATTCCCCTTCGTATCTTTTCATTGCTCATCAACAAATATGACGGTAATTCAAGTGTATCATAACATATATACTTATTATGCGGAAATAATGTTAAACCGGTTTACCGGTATAATTAGTGTTCCATTGTCATCAAATTACACTTTTCGCAGTGGTGAATGCAGTTATACCTTTTGCACGTGTTAGATCCGTACGAAATACTCATATCAATTATCTATTCGACCACCGACAATCGCTAGGTATTGTGCGTACATATATGTGTGTATATATGTATACATTGTATATACATATGTGTATGCGGGTGAATTTATCATTTGTCAAGTTTGCAATTAATCACAACATGATTAATGTCAGAGTTTACTAATACGCTTTGCTAGAATTGCGAGATTATTGCTGCAATACTAATTAACAAAAAAAAAATTTGCAAAAAATGTAATTTTTAATTGATAACGATTTATTTAAAAATATAATTTGTAACAAGAAAAATTATTTAAACAATCTTACGCTTCCTTCTATTCATTTATGATTGATCTGTACTCTTCTTGTTATCTCTCGTCTCTAATCTTCATTACATTTATAACGTCATGCTTATGCAACGACAACTTGCGACTTTATAACTTTGCGAACTTCGCGAAAACTGGTTCGATAACCACGCTGTGCTTAGAATGCGCAAGGGTTTACATTAATTAATTAAATTATAGATGAGCTCTTTCATACAAAGGAGAATAATGTGCAGAGAAAGAGGAATCGTGCAACACGATATTCTGCAATGACGATGCAACGGTATGTGTGCACGATTGTGAGGCACGCGTATCTACATAAATTAATTGTGTGATACGCATGTGATGCGTAATGGGCCGCACACACCGCGCGCGGCCTGCATAATAATTGCGCGTACATAAACCGAGAGACCCGGATATAACGCTCGAGTATCGTTTGCTTCACCTACAAACGCGCGTTTGCCGACGGTAATCGTTATCTAATGAAACAGTCGGCCGGCAAATAGAGTTGGATTGAATTTACTGTTACCACCACCACACACACACATACACCGCGCGCGCACGCGCGCGCGCGATCGGAATTTACCGATGGACGCCTAAAATCAATAGAGTCTATTTAATGTTACTTAGCAGCTCCTGCTGATATGTATTTGAAATATTTGCAATCGCGCGAATGTACTTCTAACATTGTTTGTAACTTCTTACCCCTAAACGTGTAATTTTAATTTTTTTATTTATGATCTTACATGCACAGAAATAAATAATAATATAAAATGTCCTCGAATTACCGTCAATTTTTTGTTAATAAGTTGTATCAATTCAATTCTTGCGAGATAATATCGTTAAAAGTGGGTTCAACCCTGCACAGCGTATTCAACAGTACCATATTTACCATACTGTAAAATAGATGAAAAAAAAGTTCATGACAAATGTAAAACACTAAAGACCTTCACAGTATGCTTTCCGTGATGGTACCAAGATATTTCTCCACCATCTTTTTATCCCCATTGCCTTCATAATATCCTAATGCGGGGCCAATGATATTTCGCCACTTCGCGGAGCTCCAGTTTATTTCATTGAGATTAAACAAGAAAAAAGAAAGACAAATAAAAACTGAGAGAAAAGTAAAATGAAAGAAAGGAAAAAAGAGAATAAGCCTACCAACGGAAAAAAAGAGAAGGTTGTATATTGCGAAATTGCGAGAAAATGTAGCAAAGTGGTATAAAAGCATGAATGAAAAGATGTGAGTAGTCGAAAGAGCTGAGAATCTCCATACAAGAGTTTGGCTCAGCTTGTCGAGCTTTGCTGGATGAATTGAAGGATTCTGTACACGAATAAAATAAGTTTGCAACTTGCAAAAATTATTTTTACATAATTTTATATCTAAAAAGATTTATAAATTATAAATTTATTTCGTTTTTGAATTGAATTCTTGAAACTATTGCCTTTGCGTTTATTCTAAAAAAAATTATTAGCCAAAAAAATTTCTAAGAATATGAAAATCGAAAACGGTTTATCTCTTGCATTCCCGCATAATTATAAAATCTGTTACCCGCGTGAAAGAGTTTACGTGAGTAGCACCTAGGTGAGAAACAGTGATTTTAAATTCTGCGACACGATCCTGAAATAAACACCGTGGTACGGCGCGTAATTGCCAAGGTGTACTCGCGCCGTAAAAATGGCGGTCGCGTCGCGAGAAACGACCCGTGAACCGAATAAACGACCGCTGTTTCTCATTTCTCGATCGCAAGCGTGGTCCGCGTTTAAGTTCAGTGACGCGGAACTTCCGCTCGACGGTATATTCTCCGTCGCGTCCCCCTCCTCACTCCAGAAACTGCCAAATCAAAAATACACGACGGTGAGTACTGCTTGCGGCGCGCACAGACCGACTAAACAACCCCTGGGTGTAGATTTATAGACGGGCGACACCCGTTGGGAAATCAACATCGTCTGCGCTTTCAGCGATCCCGCGAAAGAGAGCGAAAAGTTTTCAAGTTTTCATTGACAATAACACTGTCACAACAAGAGAGAAAGAGAAAGGGGGAGGGGGGGAGAAGGAGGAGGGAGAGAAAGAGGGAGAGAGAGAGAGAGGAGAGAGAGGGGGGGGAGAGAGAGCCGATCGTAAATGTTGATGCTGTACCCTACTTAGCGGATCCTTAATCCTTTAACAATGGATAATCCTAATCACTCCGTTTATTTACAAATTTAAACATATACAATTATAATCTAAGTACACCACAAATTATATAATAAAATATCAAATTATATAATAATATTATCAAATTATATAATAAGAAATTATAATTTATTTTCTTGCCTAATTTTATGTTAAGCTATAAGCATAAACTAGAACGTTTTAACGCAAAATATCGAGACATTAAAATAAGCAATGAGTATTATTATTTATTTTGATTTATACTGCACGAACCGCGCGCAGGTGTTGATAATCGATCAATAAGATAACGTTCTCGAAATAAACACCGTCCGATGAGAAGACTAGGGAATCGGCTTGAGATATCTCATCGCTGCCTCCAGCCGACCGACATTAAAGTTTCAAGCTGCCGCCACACCTCCCGTGGGAGGTAAAATGCAGCGAGCGCGCACTGGCTGCAATTTAACCACGCGCAACCTCCCGAATTTCCACCTCGTCAGAGTGCCGGATGTTTCGCAACTCTTTACTCCATTGTCAAGTAGTTTTGCTTTCGCATTTTAACGTAAGACGCACAGTCCGCCATTTCCGAACCCGATCGCCGTCAAATTTCTCCTCTATTCCTGTTACCAATCTTGAGTACAAATTGAAAAAAAATAGTCAAAAAAATTCTAAGACAATTAAAATATTCAATATTTTGATGTAATTTAAGTAATTTGATTTAAAAAACTATAATTGTTAGGAACTTGTTCTTTGCCGCATGTCACGACGCAATAAACGGAGGATAAGTAGAGAAAATGGCGTTTATTTGCACGTGTGCTCCTTAATTTCGTTCCCAAGCTAACATCCTCAATGGGTATAATAGAAATCGAAAGGGAGAACGAAGGCAGGTGCGAAAAACATTTATTGCTTAATTTTACTCGCGTAAACACGTACTATGGGTTAGCTACAAATATCGATTTTTGTTGTCTTGCATGAATAAAAAATTATAGGACTCCTCTTGTTTAATATTTTGTTTTTTTCTAATTGTATAGAAACAACGAATTTTTGTATAAAAATAATAATAATACATTATATTTCTATAACTGTATCTTATACTCTTAAGAAAGCACAAATATTAGAAAGTTTTTAATTATTTTGTTATTTATATATAAATTTTCCGATACAAATCTAAATTTGATAAAATATTTCTTTAAATACTTGCGTATTTAAAAGATAATTTATAAATTCAGTTCTAGATTCAACGATATTTTAAGAATAACTTTGTAGGTTAATATAAAATTTCTCTACCATTACATATCGTTGCATACCACAAAATTTATTTATAATTATATATTATTTATTTATAATTTATAATTATATGTATAAATTTAGAAAAATGTAAATTTATATTCTGTCGAGAAAGAGTTTACCAATTTCAATGAATCGATCTGTCTATATTTTCAGTGTTCTGGTGCGGCTTCGGGCGATTTTTCGGAACGAGTGGCGGCACTTCTACAATCGTCTTCGACCCAGGATGACTGCTAGTAGTGCGCGCTATAACAAGTAACAGCTTTTTCTTCCCTAATCCTGCACATCGATGAAAGGAAGGAAGAGGAACGATATCATTCAAAGGAGGAAGTGATTCCACACGCACGCTGCGCGTTCTAAATGATTTTCGTCGAGCTAATCTGTAAGCTTTAATGCGTTTCGAGGCAGTGTCTCCACTTTAGGCTTAAGACATTCTTTTTTTCTCGTGGATGATATTACGGCACGATGATAAAAATGTCGTAGACTGATTATCAGAGTAAAATGCGACTTCCACAAGACTTCGCGTAAAATAAAGCAATTTCTCTCGAGACTCTTCTCTTTATGTCACTTCCATAAAAAATACATCTCGCTCAATATCATATCAATATTGTTATTTGTAGATTAAATATGTTAATGCTACAGATTAGATTCAACACAATTGAACAAGATTATAAAATAAAAATTAATTTTATTTATATTTTGACAGAAAAATTAACCATTTAAAAACCCTTCAACCGATATAGGCAAACAAACAATCAATATGTTTTCAATGTTTTGTTAATGCATTCAAAAGTTATTTTACTTAGAGATATTGTTTTATTGAATTTTATTTTGATAATAACTAAAAATAGTGTCCATTTAGAAGTCTGTACAGAAATACATTCAACAATGCATATTCTTCAATTTTTAAATAGGAAAAAATTATAAAAGAGAAACTGTATCACAAAGTAAACAAATTCTACGGAAATTGCTTTGAAATAGAAGTCAACATTGCGCGATATAACACACGTACCCATGTACTTGCACACGGGGTAACAAAGTCCACATCCAGCGAGAGTTGCGAGGATAATGTCCGGTCAGAATTTTCCGGCAACGTCGGAAAAGCGACAAGTGCGTGATAGTGAATGTGTGTTAGTGGAGGTGTGCATGCGGAGAGGTCGGAAAACGAGAGATAGTTTCGAACGAGCACGATGGGTGGGCGTTGGAATGGCGGTGATCTTCCTGGTGAGGGCGCAGGCGTTAAATTTCTAGATAGCCCCGGCAAATAAGTGCCGCGTAGATAAGCGTGGAAAAACCAACCGTGCCAACCCGTGGCTAGGGAAAGGGGAAGGCGGAGGGATACCTCTACGAATGCTGGAAAAAGCGAGAAAAGAGAGCCGCGCCGTGAAACGGGCGCGATAATGGCTCGGAAATGGTCTCGGCATACGTAGTGAACGAAAAGAAAGAACGGCACCGAAATTGCAAGTCATCTAGTAGTGTGAAAGAGTTTCCCTAAATTAGGACTGTATCTTATGAAAATTGGTACGTAATATTATATTCATGAGATTATCATCTCGAAAAGAATTATGATTATAGTAATAATAATTTGGACATTGCTAAACATAACAAAACTGTAAATAGTGAATGAAAGTAGAAAGAAAGAATATTCTAACATATCTCTCAAAAAATAAAATTAAAAATTCGTAAAATAATTATGCAAATTGAAACATGAAAAACTATGCTAAATTTCTAAAATGTTTCATGCCTAGAATTTATAATGTCCTCTTTAATGTTTCGAACGTCCAAAATAAAAATCGAGATATTTGATCGAAAATTCTTCAATATTTTCAGAAATAAATTTGTACGCTATATTAAATAGAAAAGATTAATTATGTCAGTGATATTCCGCATCGAAATTAATTTTGTAATAATCATACAATACATTTTATTTAAAGTATAATTTTTGTCTAGATTTATAAAACAATAGAAATCCTAAAAATTTTAATTCAAAAAGAGATAAGTGTATTATCAAAGTTATATTCAAATGGATTACGTTGATTGGCATAATTTTCTAATATTATTGGATTTTTCTTCGCGCGATTGTCATCATTCTCGATTATATGAGCAAATATGATACTTATAGTGAGAGAAATGCATGGCCATTTCGCGCTCTATATATTGAATTCCGTACGAGTTCTATAAATTGATGCCGTTACAGACGTCACGTATATGTATATATATATGGAAGTATGAATATTCACGCTACGAAAGATATACGAAAGCCCCAGAGCGTTCAGAATATCGATATTCAAGATTGCCAAACCACGAGTGAGGCGTAAAATATTTAGGTCCACGTGCCGAAATGTTCTAAAAACCACGATGGTATATGCTGTGCATTTGCATAACGCGTTTATTTTAGCAATGATTCTGACAGGCTACAAAGGGTTTTGAGAGATCAAAGACAAAAGGGCAACTTACATACGTTTTCTATACATTCAAAATAAATGCTAATATATATTCAATCATATATTAAAATTTTATATTCTATTTAATAAGCAAATAATATTTTATATTTTGTTAATAGATTGTAACATTTTATTTATATTTTATTGTAATAAAAATTGTAAATTACTCAAATAATTCTAAAGAAAATTTACTTTAAATTATAAAAAATATTTTCAGATCTCTGGAAACGTTTTCAAAATTTAAAATCATTGAGCGGTAATTCGGTCAATTATGATGGATTGTATTCCCTTTCGCATTCTGCAAATATCATAATCAACGCGAAGTCCTCGACCAAATGGAGTCGTACTATTAACCGAGCGTCTCATTCGTCATAATTAATCACGTCGCAGTCAGTCGGTATCGTTTTATTGGCTCCGTTACACGGTACGCTAACTTCATAATGGCACTTGAAGTTTCCGTGCTTGTGAAAGTGGGTCGGTCGCGAGTTGTAAGCGCAAAAACGCGAAAGATCGTTCGATTTGTGTCACAGCTGGGATTATAAATCTTGACGCGGATTAACCGTGATAAGACCGCCAAAGTGTATAGATTATCACTATTACGATCATCATAAATTCAATAATGCTTAAAAATCGCGGTAATTTAAAACATCTAAAAAATTAATAAAAATTAATAACTTTTAATAAAAGAAATTAGAAATCTATCAAAACATAAATAAATAAATATTATATTCTCCAATATATAACTTTTCTTGTTTAATTCAGTTTTCCAATTGTGCGTTGAATGTTAAAAAATAATTACTTTATACAACGATAATAATTTCAAGTTTCCGGTAAATATCTCGGAACGTAATCTGCTATTTTTTTTTAAATAAATTTTTATTTTTGATTCTTTCGAAAGATATATTCCAATTAAAAAATATAAATTTTAAAGTTACTCTCAAGTAATTTAAAAATTGATATAATCGTCCGGTTTATAACCATTATATACCTCGAGCTATATTTCATACAAAAATCCAAGTGGTAACAATCGATTTTGATCAGACGAAGAGAACGTAACGCAGTCGTTATTCATTCTACGTAACTACTTTCCGCGCAGTATCGAATAGCATCATTATTCCCCGAGAACATTTTGTAAAACGATACATCGACATGGAATTGATCGAATTTCGATTAAATTCTTAACAATGAAAAGACAACGTGAAAGCGCACATCTTCTTTCTTTTCCTTTTTGCTATTTGTAAAATTTCGTTTTTCCTCTCGATAAATGGAAATCCAAGCCATAGAGATTTGTAACAGACATTTCATCGCGAACGAGAATACCAAATGAAACTCATTGCTATTCAGCTGATATGAGCATTAGTAGCCATAAAATATGTATTCGTATATAACATAATATTACCTAATCCATTATACTTAGTTAGTACACAGTTATTCATATAGACACTTATATAGATTCTGATTAAATATTCAGTACACACATCTGCGATATCATAAATCTATTAATTTGAGTTCATAATTAATAAGTTCAATTTTCATATGAATAAAATATACAAAGTAGATTATGGAAAGGAAGATTATGGCCTTAAGCACTTTAAGTCGATTTGAAAATGCGGTTAATGATGCAAAGTGTAAATTTCGTATAATTATTACGAAAGTTACTTATAAGTCAATTTCCCAACATTAAGCTAATAAAAAATGCACAATAAAAATATGTTACATTAATTTATAAAAACAACTCGACAATATGTTTCTTTTCCACTTATTTATCTTATTAAAATATCGATATCGTTCTAATATTTTATTTATATATTATTTATTAAAAAAGTAAAATGTAACTTTAAATGTAAAAAAAGTTTTTTTCTTTATATTCAATTGTCAGTAACTTATTTTAACAAATATTAATTAATATATTTTCATCCTTTGATATCAATGCAATTGGAATCGGAAATATTACACGATACACTCTGCATATAGATCTACCATGACAATACTACGAATAATCCCTATACCATATGACCGTAATAGTCAATTTGTTATAAAATTAAATGTAATTTGACAAAGCGCATCTCCGTATAGCACGTACTATACCGTATCGTTTCCGGTGATTGGACGAACAGTATGATATAAATTGCATTGCAGAATCAATATTCACATAACGCAAATAGGCCACTATGTTTTAGTCAAATTAGAATTTTGCGGCCATGTGTATCCAATTTAATGTCGTTAGCATAAATAAATCTCATCCAATTCGGAACATTATTACGAACACAATAACAATAATAAAATACAAATAAATAGGCATAAAAAACTATCGCCACTGACTGCTCATAATCGAGATTTTGTGATTAAGAATTTCACAAAGCGCAGTTTGTAAATTTACTTTGCGCAAGAAGACGTGCCATAAATTTTGACGTTTGCTCTAATTGTCAAAGATACAGTCGTTAATAAAAATACGAAACGTCGTGATTCGAAAGTACGAAGTAAACTTTTGTCACCAGCATCGATATCGTCAGTTACTGTTCTAACTTTTGTCAGAGTGGATCGTATAAATAATGCCGATACGAATAAATGTTTGCAATGAAAGCAGAGAGACGTACTCGGGGAGCCGGTTCGTTACTCCGTGCATTCGCTTCGCCGTTTTTTCGCTGACAAAGTAAACTCGGTACATTTTGATTCGCAAAACAATTCGAAAGCTAAAGTCTGAATACTGGTCCGTTGCGTGCAGCAGTTTTGCTGCGGCCAGTAGTAACTGTATTTATCCGATCGACCATAACAATCAACATTATTAATGCCTCCGTATCGACCGCGTATTGCAAATTCAGCCGAATTATAGACGTGCTGGAAACGTGTGCAAAATACTCCGAAGAAAACTCATATGCCTCGATAATATCAATACGATATGATTAAAGCGTAAGGGAGATAAAATTTCGAGTTTTCGCAAACATAAAAGTCAGATAAATCTATGATAAAGTGAAATAGTGTTTATGTAAACCATAAAGAATTCTATCAGATATCAAACTTCCACATTCTTTCTAAAAACAATCAAAAAGAGTATATGTCTTGCCCTTAAAAATATAAAGATTTTGAAGATTCAATAATTGTTATGATTTAATAACTTTCTTCCTTATTTTCAGAGTAAGCAATTTCGCGAGACGATTTGAAGTGCTACCGAGATTTTCGCGCGCGGATACATATAACGGTACTTGGATGCATGAATTGTACAGAATGAAGCGAACTACGTTTCGATCATCCAGTTCAATCTAGAAAGTCAATTTTTCTCTATTACATTGCAACTTCATAAAAAAATCCGCAGGCTATATCTGATAGCTCTGTATAAACTTGATGAATACGTTTTGAGCTCGCCAGCGAGTTCATGTGTGATACGATATATTTACCAGTTAGTTTTCCATTTTTTTTCTCTCGATACTTTACACTCGCAGTTTTAAAGCTAAAAGTCAAACGTGAATATTGCAATCTCGGAATAGCCGCAAATGTGGCGAGGAAACAATTGTACGGAAATTTCGCGCATTACTCGCGTGCAACACAGCTTCCGCTCTGTGTGGGGGACTCGCGGTAAAAGCGGTTAACCGATCAGCCACGGTACTCAATATCATTAGGGCTTTCCATATTTATGGTCCGTCGAGCACGGTCGCGGTTACGAATTCATCATAAAGCCAAATTATGAGCGAAATTATTCTCGTCATCATAATCATAAACATGTAAAACATTCAGTTACACGCGTCATATTTCTTCGTTAACATTTAAATTGTCTCTAATACTGCCAAAATTAAAATGTTTTGTTTAGAAATATCTTTTCTGCAATATTAACTATGTTACTTTATTTTAAAATATTTAAACTAAAGTATTTTGAAACAATTAACAATTTTAAATGCTACGTGTTAAAAAAACTAAATTAAAATTACAAAAAATATAATATCAGAGTTAAACTACTTTCATAAAATATAATTTTATACACGACAGCTTTTACCGTTTATAAAACTCATTAAAAAATTGCTTCTTTAGTTTTTTCTAATTTAATAATTAATAATATTCTCAACATTTTTAATCCATTATAATGAAACGATATAAAAGGAAATGTTTCTTACTAAATTTAAAAAAATATAATGCCAGTTTTGAAAGATTAATACTAATTTACGTCAAAACCGTTAAAGTATCAATTCAAATAAAAAAATCATTTTTATACAAGAATATATATATATATAAAGATATTCATATACACAATGAGACTCCATAAGATATTTCTGTATCGTTATTTTATAAACGGTAACGACTTTTCATGACACTGACGTGACGCCATATCCGCCGCCCATAGAATGCGAAATGGGAAAATTCCATCGTGCGGAATATCACCCTCCCCAAGAATATCCAACTGAAATTCAAACCCCGACACTTTCACGCTCCAACTCGAACAGACTTTTTTACCCGCTGATCAGAAAGTTTCACGGAATTAATTAAAGGCACGTTAATTTCCCCCTCTCACGTTTTGCCGCTTGACGAATACGGATAATCGGTTGCCGCCACCCTCTCGAGACGCCTCGTCCATCTCATCGCGACGGTGGTTCTTTGTCTCGTTGCCTTCTGTCTGTCGCAAAATCGGACAAACGAGAAGAGAATTATCCAATCTCGTTCTCATGCTTAAGTTAAAGCTTAACATCTTAGAAATTCGCGATCATTAAAATCTAGATTCTACACGCAAAAAATATAAAAGAATAATTATTTATATTTATAATTTATAAATTAATACAACAACAATCATTGCAGTATCAAAATTATTGATTGTTGAAATAATATATATTATATATATATGTTATTAATAATTAATTTAATAATTTCTATATTATTATTGACATTATTAGTTATATAATTTATTATTAATTAAATATTAATTATGCAACTATGAGATCATTATTGTTAAAATTTGTAAATATGTGATATATTTTCTCGTAACTCTAAATAAGGTTTAAACTTGCAATTTAGAAAAATATTCTTGGTATTTGAGTGTGAATACTATAATTGTATGACAAAGGAGAAAAAGAGAAATACAGAGAGAGGAAGAAAAGCAACTCTTGTTCATAATCGAATATTATAAGTATCACGTTAATTATTGCATTGGAAACTCCAATCGGTTCGCTAACATTTCACTAATTCTCATAATGAGATTTGAAGCTAATTAGAAGAGTCTCGAGAGAAGATTAAAACTCATTTCCCCGACAAATGCACATATGTTCGTGAGCGTTATTATTATCATTATTATTATTAACATTGTTACTATTATTATTATTATTATTATAATATAGAGGCCGACATCGCTTTTGGCCTACGTGACCAATACACAGTTAAATAGACTTACATGAATACAGAGTATTTCATTATTATATGTCATACTATAAAACACAGTATAAAGTATAATAGAAAAAAGCAAAATGCGTTTCTTTTTTTATCATATTGAAACAATTTAAGACAAAAATGATTATTACTTGTTATAAACGAGTCTTATTATTAAATTATTAAAATTTACAAGATTTTATATGCACATATGCATGTATCGGATATATTTCCCCGTAATATATGAAATTAATACAAAACTCTGTATACATCTTGACACGTGTGAAGCAACACAGACAACGTTAGTCGAGGGGATTGAGATGTCTAATCGAACTATTATTACGTAAACTACACAACACTAGCCGCTAAGTTCCACGATCGATAGACGTAATTTACCGTTAAAGGGAAGTATCGTAAGGTAACTTTAAACTCACGATTAGCGAGTAAGTCTTGCTCACGAAGCCCAGCTGCTCCCGGTAATACGCCTTTCCCTTCCCCCCCCCCCCTCCTCTCTCTCTCTCTCTCTCTCTCTCTCTCTTTCTCATTCTCTCTCTACGTCATCTTTTTTCCCGCCCACTCTATAGTCCTCGTCGTTGCAACGAGATGTCCTTCCCCGACCTTTTTCTCTCATTCGTGCAGAGGCCAACCGCGCGCAGCTGGGTTAAGGATCAGAAGGATCTGATTAAATTGCTCACGCGGGATGCGCGCCCGCAGGTGCGACGTTGACTGCGCCCGGAAAATCCATATCGTCGTCGTCTCGAGAGTGCTACCGCATATCGAGAATTCAACTAGTTCTAAATTGCGAATTCGCAACACCTGCGAGCATGCGAAATCCGGCGGAAAAAAATCACGATCTCGAAATTAGAAGCGCGGGAAAAACGCATTAAGGAATACATTGTATTATATTCCGGAAATATGCGCAAAAAAATTCATATATAGTCGTCCCGCGGGTGCTTTCGTGTATCGAGAATCTACCCACCACCGAATTGCAAATTCGCTACACCCGCAGGCATACAAAATCCGGCGAAAAAATTGCAATTCCGGAATTAAAAACGCAGGAAAACGTATCGTAAATTTATAGCATTATTATCCAAATCAGATCATTATCAGTTTAATCGCGCATCGATCGAATTACTTGAATCAGATCTAAAATGTCGCTGCACGTAAGAAATTATGAGAATCAGAATGCGGCAAAAAATTCCGAGGCGCCGATCGATGCAAATATCAGCATTTCTTGGAATGCGATGTATTCGATCAAAGTACGGTGACATTTGTGCGAAACGCTCGTGCGAAACGTCTTCGGAATTTCATTCCGACAGGACGCGAACGGGGCATTTCCTTCGGTTTGGGTGTACACCCCCGTTGTCCCGAACAATAAGAGCGCGATGACGCGCAAGTCGCACCCGCTCAGCATTCCGCGAGCAAGAAATTTTTTTAAATATTTCTATTCAAGGGAATTCGAGATTCTCGATTCCTTGAGGAGGTGTACTGAAAGTTCATAATCAGAAAGCTCCTGTGCCGAACCTCACGTACATCTGTTACTGATGTATCGAGACGAATTCCAGCAAAATTTCACGGCCGCGATTGTAATAGTTCAGTCGGAACTTTCGGATTTTATCAGATTTATCTCATTATTACTATTATTGGTGTAAGTATATGCGAGATCGGAAAATCAGAAATTATCCGAATGGTGAGATCATGCGCGAAACACGTATATTTGTACACGGTGTGCCAGGTTCGCTAACTTGCCTTTTAACAGCAAATTTTGTGCACAAAATTGCAGTTAAATATTTATAAACTGGATATTGCTAAGTACTATTCAATCTTTTATAAGATATTTAACATCACGTTAATGGATATTGGAAAGTAAAAAATGATTTTACCAATAACGGCTCAAAATATTCTCTAATGAGAAAGATTAAATTTAGTCCGCTAAAAAATGTCAGTAAAAAAGGAACAGTGCACTTGGAACACTCGGAAAAGTACATAATAATATACATATGTGTATAACGCGTGTATAATATACGAAGAATAGCGAGAAATGAACAAACTCTCTGACGAAAAAGTATTATAAATATAAATATATATATATATATATATATATATATATATATATTGTATACATATTATATAAATAACCTATTAATAAGTTGTAACTATCCGTTGGTACATATCGCACATACGATCGAAAGAAACAGAGAAAAGGACTGGAAAAAATCGCTTCAGAAACTAGCAAGAATAATATAAAAGAAGAACGAGTAAACAGGATGCATCAGAGGAAGCATAGAAGTAATATCGAATTATATTTCTTCACGATATTAAAATGCGTAAACGCGCGTTATGCGTTTCTCTTTTGCTAACCGTCGCTATCGCAGAAGTGATTTATTAATAGATGAAAATATCTTACATTGCATCTACATTAAGATTTGTATAACCAATGCTTCACTTTTTATACTTTAAAAAAATTTTAAGTAAAGTTGAATTGGCAATTTCAAGAAAAAACTTTGTAACTAAAACTTTTTCATATAAATATCTTAAAATCTGCTTTTTTTAGTTAGTTTTAATCATTGTTTAAGTAAATTAAGGAGAACTGATCGAATGCTACATTAATACAACTATATTGTAAGAAGTTAATTTTAGAGAAAAAAATAAGAAAGTTAATTATATTAAATGTATTATATTAAATTTTTTTTAGAAACTAATAATGGCATAATCTTATAATAAAATTATTATAATATTAACAGAATTTTTCGAATTTAATTATAACATAATGACAAAGAAAAGGCAATAAAAAGAAGGCTATCCATCTTCTTGTCTTCTTTGTTTTTATTTGCCTCTAAAAGAGTCACACTTTATAGTATAAAGTATAAATTACAATACTTTTGATATAAATTTTAACAGAGTTTTATTTCATTTAAATTAAAAATAATAGATATATATAGTTTTCAAAATCTATGCATATAAATTATATACGTATCTAATAAATTTAGATATAAATTTTCTTGCAATTGCCAATTTTACGGCGTTAACTATATAATTTTCAATCTTTCCTACAGTGCCATCTTCTAAAAGAATCGACATTCGAAATGATAACGCGTCTAAAAATAGGAAAAAGACCGAAACTGAAAACTCTTATTTCGATCTTGTTACGAATCGAATCAATTGTACAGTTATACAGTGTATCAAAAACAAAAGAGAAAAATCATGGAGGCTACTTTTTTGGAGCGAGTCTCCATGTAGACGAAGACATGATAAAATCGACAACACCATAAAATCTCATGACACAACGAATGTAATAAAAAGAAGTTTTTCGTTTTCTACGCATTGTATGTTTATTAATATATCCCACCCCAAAAATATATATGTATATATTGAATAATGTGCGTGTACACAAACATACACATACATTTTTTATATTTTTATTATATCTAATTTTTAGTGCCACTTTTACTTTAATAATACAGCTTACACACATTGATTAACAAATTTAAATATTTTTAAAAAACAATATAAACTCATAATGTGCAAAAATAAAAATAAGATTATATAATATAGAGTATTTTAATGAAAAAAAAATAAAAATATGTAAAAATATCAGTTGAAATATTTTATATCTATCTTGGGATTTATTTCAATACTAAAAACTAAACCTCAAATATATCTACATATATACAGATTATCTCAGACCAACCATGTAATCAGTTAATAGCAGATTCCTGAGATTATTTGGAGACAAAAATCTTAATTCCAAAATGTCAAGAATAGTTTTTAAATGGAAAATTAAATTATCAAAAGTTGAATCAGATTATCAAGAATTTCAGCGCTCAGACTTGCATATTCATTTTTATATACTTTCCATATGAAAAATGCTAGAAATCTGCTATTAACGGGTGATACAATAAATCTGGAATACTCTATATTTTGTATTATTTTGAAATCTATTTTTTCAATTAAAATAAAGCAAATTGAAATGACTTACCGATACGATGCGTAGCAGCGGAATTGTTGTTCCGCAAAGTTGATCTGTAAAATATAAAAAAACATTCAGATTATAATAACGTATAAAATAATTCATATCTGAGAAATATTTGCGCCCATTGAACTTTTTATTTGTCTCATAAGCAAATATCTAAAAGAATTATATATTAGGACCTTGAATAAGTTCTCGCTGTTTTTTTTGTTAAAAAAAAACATTAATTTAAAATATAAGGCTTACAATAACTTTACTCAAAGTATTGTCCATCATTAGAGACCACTTTCTCCCATCTTTCTGGCAGTAATTGAATCCCCCGTCGAAAAAACGATTCATCTTTTGACGCAATCCATGAATCGACCCATTTTTCGGTTTCTTCGAAAGAATGGAAGCGCTGCTCGCTCAAACCATGCGCCATCGACCGAAACAAGTGGTAATCCGAGGGGGCTATGTCCGGTGAATACGGCGGGTGAGGTAGAACTTCCCATTGAAGCGTTTCCAGGTAAGTTTTGACTGGTTTTGCCACATGTGGCCGAGCATTGTCATGTAACAAAATGACTTTGTCGTGTCTCTGCCCGTATAGTGGCCGCTTTTCTTTTAGAGCTCGACTCAAACGCATCATCTGAAGTCGATAGCGAGCTCCCGTGATAGTTTCATTAGGTTTCTTCGTCTTCAAACTTTGTCGGTGCTCCAGAACGTTCTTTATCTTCAAGGTCAAAGTCATTATTTTTAAAGCGCCTAAACCAGTCTCTGCATGTCGTATTCGACAGAGCATTGTCACCATATGTTTCAACAAGAATTCTGTGTGCTTCAGCTGCAGATTTCTTTTGAATAAAGCAGTGCAATAAAATTCCCCGCAAAAACACTTTATTTGGCACAAAAGTAGACATTTTCGCAATAGGTAATTAAACACGTGGTTGACACTGTGGTAAACTGTATCTACTAGAATTTGAGGTTACATATAGTACTACTTAGCTGATGCGTTTCCGTACGAAATTCCATGCACAGAGTGCCGCTACGCCATCTTTTAAGAAACAGCGAGAACTTATTCAAGGACCTAATATATCAAAAATTTAATTACGTGAAATAATAATAAATGTATAAAATTATTCACACAATAATCATAAATTATATTAAATATTGTAAATGTTTTATTAAAAATTTCAAATAACACATATGAAATATTTTACAATTAATAGGTGATGAATACCTTAAAGTTGGTCCGCTTATGCCCGATGCCCATCCTGAGCCTGCTCCTCCTCTCAGTAGGAACACGATTTTTCGTGATTTATTCGCGAAAACCAGATTAATTATTATCGCGCAACATCGAGCAACATACGGCACTCCCGACGCGTATTTTGTCACTTGAGGCAAAGATAATACTCATTGTCAGATATCATTACACGGATACGTTCGAGACTCTATAGAAAACGACGGAAGAAAACTTGTGAAAAATGGTTTTATCTCATCGGCGTAGTGATTTTCGAGAATAATTATAACAAGAGAGTAGTAAAAATATAGTATGAAAGCAGTAAGAATGGTAAAAATAATGGATATAACGCGCTGATACGCTCCGATACGTCCGATACCGACGATTTGCTCCGTACGTGTGAAATACCACAGGACAAGGTTACGCAGATTTCCGTTTGAAGAAATGTGTGGAATGTGCGCGCTGATATATAGCACAAGAGAGAGAGAAGAGAGAGAGAGTTCAGTCTAAGCGCGAGGACGTAAACAACCCCTCCCTTCTCACTTTCTCTGCGTGTATCGGAGTGTTATTCTTTTCATTTCTATCATCCTCACTACTTCTATACTATATACATCTTTACTACTCGTTATTACTTTACTTATTCGTTATAATTATCCTTCAAAATCAGTACGTTGATGAGATAAAATCATTTTTCACAAGTTTTCTTCCATTGTTTTTTACAGTTGAATGTATTCGTGCGATCTGAATATTATCTTTGTCCTCATACGACAAAGTATGCATCGGAAATGCCGTATAAAATGTCGCGCGATAATATTTAATCGGATTTTCGCGAATGAATAGCAAATGAATCGCAAGTGAATCGTGAGTGAATCGTGTTCCTATACTAAAAGAGGAAGAACAGTTTCAGGACAGGCATCGGGCATCTGCGGGGTATTTATCGTTTATTTATTACCTATTAATTACAAATGTTTCATATAAAATATTTGAAATTTTCAGTAAAACATTTATAATATTTAATATTTATAATTATTGTGTGAATTATTTTACATAAATATTATTATTTCAAAGAAATTTTAAAATTTTTTATAATTTTTTTATTAGCTATTTGCTTAAAGAACAAATAAAAAGCTCAATGATAATAAAGCAAATATTTCTCAGATACTAATTATTTTATAGGTGCTGTAATCTGGATGTTTTTTATATTTTACGGATCAACTTTATAGACCAACAGAACAATAACTTCGCTACTGTGCATCGTGCCGGTAAGTTCAATTTATTTTATTTTAATGTCATTTTTATAAAAATAGATTTCAGAATGTTGTAAAATATATACAGAATGTCCAGATTAATCGTATCACTTGTTAATATGGCAGATTTCTAAAGTTTTTTATATAGTAATATAAAAATCAATATTGTAATGCGCGGAATTTTTGACAATCTGATTCAACAACCTTTAACAATCTGGTTAACTTTCCATTTAAAAACTAATGTAGCTTCGATATTTTGAAATGTTTTGTCTCCAAATGACCTCAAAAATCTGCTATTAACTAATGATCTAAACACGGGTGGTCTAGGACAATCTGTATATAGATATAGTATATATTGGGGAGATAAGTTTCTAGTATTTTCATATATTCCATATTATATAATCTTATTTTATTTTTACTTATAAACGGTATCTTATAAGTTATATTGTTTTTTACAAATATTTAAATTGGTTAATCAATGCTATAATAAATAACTCTTTATATCAATTTTAATAATTGCAATTATAAATTTGTGTAGATAAATATCTAAATATGTATCCATTTTAAAACAAATAAATATAATATTGTTTCCAGAAGTATTTTGTACTATGATAAATGTAAACTCAATTATTTTACAATATTTAGCAGTGCAATATTTAGTAATAAAGAATAGAAATAAATAACTTCATAAAATGTCGAAATCTCTCGTTAAAATAAATATTCTACTGTCAATTTGCATGTATATTTCACTGAAATTCACCGTGTTTCAAAATTTACCATGCCAATCTTTGTTATGCTCTTTACGGTTCATTGCTTTCACAAAACCTTTTAGCTTTCAAAACGAGGGAAACCCTATTTTTACCACTATTCCGCCCAATGACTCGAATAAAATCGTCCAAACCGCGACTATAATATTCAAACGAGAAAAAGGAGACATTCAATTATACGCAAAATCCATTTGCGAGTCGACTAAACGCCGAGATCGCTTCGCGTTTTCCGAACATCGACGCTACCCGGAAAATCCCGTGGGATATAGTTTTTCCTCCCAATATAGATATTTCGTCGAGCAGCGCGGAAATAAAATGGATACGCAGTGGGACGATAAATCGTCACACGCAGGACCTTCCTAGCGTTTTGTGCTCGACAACGGTTAGGAACAAAAGGGAGGCGCGTCACGTTCGGTTCGACTCGGCTCGACTGGAATTTCGCCTCGACGAAAATTTTCATCGCGAGCGCGTAGCTATTTATTTTATTCTCACTAGCACGAATCGGATCTATGCGCGGTAAATCATTTCAATCCTGCCGGCAAACGCCGCGTGCCGCGTTCGAAAATAAAAAAGCGAATGACACGGAAATGCAACAAAACGGATTCTAAAAAATTCATCTCAGCCGAGAGAAGCAAATCTATTTTTTCTCTTTCCTTTTTTTGTTAAAATCTTGCGAATATAACAAATAATCACTCTAATTTTGAATTTGTTTGTTTAATTTCGCTTACGTCGATAATCGGCATTGATAAATAAAACCGTTTAAATGTATGACTTATTTTTTATTAATGCTAAATAAAAAATATTTTTAATTATAATAAAACCTTATTGTAGTCAAATATCTCAAAAATATATTGCATATCGAGTTGTTGCACAGTAATAAAACAAAATTTCTAAAAATTGCATTTAAGTATAATTACCCGAGAAAAAATGGTATAATTGGTCAGATGTAAATATATATAATTAGTTGTGAAAAGATCTGAATTTTATATAATCATATAAAATTACATATGTTATTAGATCTTTTCATAACTAATTATATATATTTACATCTGACCATATTATACCATTTTTTCTCGGGTGGAGAATATAATTTTTGTACCAATAAAATAAATAAATTAAAACTTATTCGAGATAAGCTTTAACATAATTTCATTAACAATATTTAAAAAATAAATTTTGAAATATCATACATTTAAATAAACTTACCGAAAAGTGTAGCTATTTTATGCTGAAATTTTCCAAATTTGCATTATACCATATATAAATAAAGCTTATGCGAGAAATCCAAAATTTAATACCGTATCTGATGAAATAGAATTAAAATAAATGCAATTTTTATTAATTTGACAAAATATTGCAAGTATAACGAGGCGGCACATGTTGTTGAAATGCAATTAATCGATTGCAATGATACCAAAAATATCCTCGCGCAAATAAACAAATAATTATTCCTGCAAATATAATAAATAAAGTCACTCACTGGTTGATGACACTGCTCCTGCACATTGCTACTACACATTGCTGCTGTACACTGCTACTACACATTGCTACTGTACACTGCTACTACACACTGCTACTGTACACTGCTACACTATCCTGCTGCTCCTAAAAATTTTACATTTTGAATAAAAAAGTATAAAGATAACTAAAATAAATACATTTATATACATATATGTAATAGTGTTTTGTAACGTGAATGAGTGTTTATAGAAAATTATGCATAATTTTATGTTTATTATGTGTTATTAATTTGTACAATATTAATATCAAAATTTGTATTAATGATAATTAAAATATATTTATACCATACGTGTATAGAAAAATATTAATGTTGTAAAACACAAATTGTAATCTCTCTTCCAAAGTCATAAAATGTAAAATAAAATATATCTCGACTTCTCTAATAAATACAATTTAATAAATATCTCGTAATAAATATGTATCTCATAATATCATACTTAACACAATATAATATAATACCTAATAAAAATTTAGTAATATATAAATATCTAATATGTGACAAAATAAATTATTTTACCAAATAATGACACCGTTACAGCTTATTATGTCTGCATCCACTGCTCTACCTAATAAATAAATATACATAATAATAAATACGGTTTGTAAAATATAACATATAAAAAGGAAAAAAATAAATTATTTTACCGAATAATATTACTACAGTCCGTTGCATCTATTGCTCAGAAATAATCACTCGCGCAGATACAAATCGATCAAAAAAATTCATCTAATTACGACAGCGCGCGTTAATTAACACTCATCATTTATTATTGATACGACATTCCCGACGCGGATAGAAATCGCAAGAAACATGGTGGCCGCTTGTGCCGTTTTGTGTGGCACTACGTTTCGAACGGATAAATCGCGAAATAGTTATCGTTCGCTACTTTATACGATACTTCCGATGCATTTTACGCGAATATAACAAAACAATGATCACTCGACAATTTGTACGACACTCCCGACGCATTTTCGACGAATAAATCACGGCAATCACTCGTACACGGCTCAACCGACTTGTTCGCGAAAATGGAGGGAAAATGGAAAGTCTTTGATCATGAAAGGAAAGAGTTGAAACAAGTGTCGCCACCCTACGCGATTCGATTCTTATGCAGCCGCAGCAATTTCATGGGGATCGCGACATCATTTTTGCCAATCTGTTAGTGTTACTAGCTACTACACTTTCTGCATTCTATTGTTTTTCTTCTTTTACTTTTTTCCCTAAGCCTAAATATATTGTCCAGATTTTAATAGAATTATATTATATGATTATGATTAAGTTATTAAATAAATTTAATCAAATAATAGACGATTATTGTGTATGAATTAATTGTAATATTAAAAAATACCTCTTGAATTATTAAAATTGAGATTGATAGAATTATTAGTAAAATTTGTACAACAATTATTGTTAACAGAATCCAAATTCTATGAATTTGATGAATCTAGAAGGAAGAGTAGTAAATGTTCTACGATTATACTCTCTGTTAGATAAATAGATCAAGATCTGTTTCATTTGAAATGCAGAGTGCAGCGAACAAAGTTATAATCGGGAATCCATATTCCGAAGTCAACGAGAAGTTAATTACTATTAAGTACCTCAATTACTTCAACAATCCACTTGACAATACTGATGCTTGTTCAATCGTACGCGTTTAGATAAGCCAATAACTGAGTAATCTATCTTTGCGAACAAAACGTTTTGACGAAGACGTTGAGCTACGAGCGTTACAGGATGCTTTCGATCGCGATGCACGGCAAATGTAATATCATGATGTTCTATTCGGCGCTTTCTAGGTCCGCGAAACTGTGCCCCGCGACAAAAAGTGCACATAAAACAACTTTATGGTAGTCTCATATCCTGCATTCTAAATATGCACGGTATTATTAATGCTTTATATTTCTAGTTAGACATTTTTGGGTTAAATACATTGCCTCTGGAAATTCTATAGTGATGATTAATTAAAAAATCTAAAACTATTCAAATAAATAAATTTTTAGTTAGTTAAAAAGTTGGTTAATAAATATAAAATAACAATCTTAAACAGAATTTGTGGTCCAATATTATATTCAAATTATTTTTAATACGCTTTTAAAACGCTATATAGACTGATAATTGCCAAATAAGTCTTAATTTATGATTATTACTTTAAAGTTATATTTAATACAATCTCGAATATAAGATTGAACTATGAAATCCGTTCTAAAAGTCATCTTGTGTTGATTTGCGTTTTTTGTTGGAAAGCACAAGACTCGTCATACAACTCAAATTTATGTTCAAAATTGCTTTAAATATGATCTTAAATTGACAATCGCAAATTATGGCTTATTTGATAACGTACACTTCTTTCCTATTCCTAGCGCCTCTGGTGGCGACTAATAAACTAGAAAAATATAGCTATCAATGCGCCGTATTTCCCATCTCCCATTATTTCGGCTCAGGTTGCCAATCCTGTTTTTCTATTCGTGTTTCAAGTGATAATCGCTCCGTGTTCGTCGGGTAGTTAATCGCTGTGCATATTTGATTTATACTTATATTCCACAAAAATTAATCTTGCGTAAACAAGTATCAGAGAACAAATTGACGAATGATCATATTACTAAGTATCAGTATGATAAAAAACTTGTTGCTATATTCTTGTGATCGGAGGATCGTTGTCGTTCGTTGGATTGCGTCGAGCTAGTTTCTATCGGTACGTATACATTCTACGTTTCATAATATTACAGTTATTGTACGCAATATCAGAGCGCAATCGACGAATATTATTTGGAGTTATAAGAGAATTATCAAACAGTAACTGCAAAACATTAACCCTTTTTGCACAAAGAGCGTACATACCGTGCCAAAAATATTCGCTGCGGAATGTACACATCGAACCAAAAATATTAGTCAGAAGTAAGCAATTAGTCTGTAAGTAAATATTTGCGCGCTATCTAGAAAACATTTGAACGTTTGCAAAACGAACATACTAATGATTGTTCTAACATAGTTATGAAGTTGGTACGCTGACCATTAGATTGTTTCGTGTTCTTATGTTATCGTATTGAAATTAATAAGATCTCGAGATACGTTAATTTTTGAATAACGGTTAAAAATTGTATCGGCTATGATTAATGTTCATTTTTTATTTCTTTCAGGGACCGAAAATACATTGTATATGTAACAAGTGTCAAGTCGAAACGAATCGGTCATATTAGTGTGTTAATTAATGCGATCGCGATTAAAAGCAAAAGATTAAATTGTTTACTAACCTGTAATTCGTGTTATCACATAACGTTACAACATATACCGTGTCGAGACTACCGAATCGGTCGACGAGTGATCGTCATATTTCCGTATTTACTTGATCGAGGTGCATCGTGTGTGCAATAAGCGTGCAAAGTGGCAAGTCGTTAATTAGTACGCGAGATCATAATTAACGGCGTGTTTCCGATGGATTCGTACGTGTGTGAGAGATTGTTTGGAACATAGTATTGGCTAGAAACAGGAATGCGGAATGCGGAACCAGGATGCAGGATGCAGGATGTAGGAGCAGCGAGGTGGCATCGGCGATGCATCGACCGGTGAGTAAATTCATTTATGATATTTGCACAAATGTTCATTTATTTGCGAGACGATCTAGTATCACCGCGTTGTAATAAATGCGATTTTTAATAAAAGCCTCATGCATTCTCGTGAATTAATTAATAAAAGAGTGATATTTAATTTGTATGTTATTACGCAATATGATAAATTTGAAATTTCTATTGCGTATATTGAAGCGTGTCCAAAGATGAACAAATCTATTTATTATACAAATAACTCTTTATTTACTTGATATGAAAAGCAATACTTATTTCCTCATAATTTTTCACCTCATAAAACTTTATATGTCAAATTATTCGACAAAATCTGTTTAATTGTACGAAGCTTTAGATACATCTTAATGAAAAATAGACATAAATATAAAAAATATTAAAAATATATTTTCACAGAAGAACAGAAATAAGTTGACGTTTAAAAAGAATAAATATAAGTTTAATTATAAATTCTCTTGTTGAAATTATATAAAAGGACGGAAAGTATCCAGTTGTAATAATTATTTGCATCGTCTATTTAGACTCAGCGCATTTGGTAACTATTTTGTTATGTTTTGCTCACTAGAATAGCTCAGCACTGTTGTGTAGTCTGCTTTTGTGAATAGTATTCACCGAACTGTTGAACGACAATGGGCTACGCATGGGTGATTGTACGCGTTTATTAGCTTTGTGTTTTATCTTTTAATCTACAGAAACACACGAACATAGGTAACGGCAACTTTTGCGAAATTGCCACTAATTACATAGCATGCAAACTGAATTTCAACGCTTATTTCCTCCTGGATCCAAAAACACGTTATTATACAATGTGTCCCATATGTCACACAGTAAACCGCGAAAACATTATACAGAATGTCCTGTATATTTAGTATCTCTCTCTTTATCACTGAAAATTTCCATTTAAAAATTATTTTTACTTCCATAAGGAAAACAACAAAACAATCTCTAATTGCATACTTTTCTCAAATTTTCTAAACTGCTAATTTATTTATTTTTTTTATCTCATATAGAGCAATTAAAATTGTTGCTTTCTTGATATTTTGAAGAATTAGTTAAACAAATATTGACTCCACATTTTGATAAAAAAAAAATGTTACTGAAATTTATTAATTAACATGTATATAACATGTTCCATATTTATTATGTATTAACGGATTCCGCTACTCCTTTCTTATTTTACAAAACACTACAAAGTTTTATACATTTACATGTTTATTGGAAACAAAGATAAAAAATTGTACAGGGTGATATTAAGATAATAAGATATATTTTATAATAGCGAATTTACCTTCCTCTCGATTCTTCAAACTGGATTTTTCTTAGTAATTTCCGAAGACTGACGACGACGAGCTTGTCGTCTAAGAAGCAAGCTGTCGACGGCCGGGAAATTGTAAACGAACTTAATTGACCATGTGCTTTCGCGCGTAGTAGCTTTCGCAAGGAAACAAGTTCGAAGCTTACAGTAGATACGAAGCTTTCGTCCGCACGAAGGGTGGCTGAAAGGAAAACTTTCCTCTGTTTTCTCTTGTTCATCCCTTCGTCAGGGTTTTCACGTTGTCTTCTCTCTCTTTTTCTTTCTTCTTTTTTTCTCTCTCTCATTCTCTTCCGTTTCTCTCATGATTTTCTCACGCCCGCACCCTTCATCTTTTTTGTCATTCTCGTTGAAAAAGTTGGTTCGACAGCGTTAAGTGGCGGAACAGTTCGTCAAGCTGCATATCAGGCCGTTACGAAGGTTCCGATACGCAAAACTTACGGCTTGCCACCGTAACTTTGCACTTTCTTTGTCAGTCGGGTAAGAAACTCGATTACGAAATCGCGGCGAGAGAAAGTTGGGACGATATCACGCGCACGCGACACCGTAACTTTAAAACTGCCTTCGTGAGCCCTTTCTCTGTTGCCGCACATGTGAATAGTTTCTTCCAGACACTAAACAGACATTTTACGTTGACGAGATAAATTGTCTGAAATTATAATATTTCTCACAAGTTGGTCAAATAATTTAGTTAGAATAGAGATACTTATATGCATGGCTGTTTTAGAAATACAGTTATAAAGCTCTTTAATTTATTTAACATTTACATTTAACATTTGCCATTTTAATATTTACATATTAACATTATTTATTTATATAATAATTTATTTTTTTATTGATTTTTTATTATTTTTTATATATTTTTTATTTTTTATTTTTTTTATTTATTTTTTAAAATGCAATTTACAACGCTTTAAAAAATTAATTAAAATTTATTTTATTCGCGTTTCTCGCAATTATAATCGTGGTTTATCTTGGATAGAAAAGACTATAAAATTATATTGCAGTTCTTATAATCTTTTTTACAAAGAATGTTCTTTCATGAAATCGTACACTCGTTACAAACGTGACCGCGAATTTATAAGATGAAACTGACAAATTTATGAGCAGGCTTTCTTCAGAGAGGCAACGGTATCGATAGTCAGCAAAAATGCGTTCAAGATTTCTCGCAAAGTTTTCAAAGGCTTATATCCACTCGGTACAGTAAACTCAAAAGAATAAAACCGACAGGAGATTCGTTTGGACGCGTACTGGCAACCATTGCGGCTAGCCGCGTATGTTCCATTGAAAGTTTTAGTACGCCGATCGAATCCACGGAACAAAAGGAAAAATACGACCGCGTACATATGAGCAGATTCCAAACTTCTTATTCATACTTTCGATTGCGATTGTCTCCCCAAAGAAGAATCCAATAATAAATTTCTCAAAAGCGCGATCGTGAAGAAAAATGGCGATTAAAAGAAATCTCTAAAGAAACATTTATATCTGACGAAAAATTTGTAAGCTAACATAAAATGTCAGTGCAAAAATTATCCAAAATCTTGCAATTTGCTTTACTTAATCCATTAGCAGCTAATATCTTATTTTTAAAACAAAATTTTATTTACGTAAGAAAGTAAAATGATTCTAATAATAATAAATAATTTTCTTTCAAGTTTTCGTAGCAATTTCTCAACATTAAATTATTAACTATTTATTATTCTAGTATTAATCTGAGAAAAATAAGAATTGTAGGATTTAAGATACTAAAATTCTGTATTTTATAATTACTATCTTTAATAAGTTTTTTCTCCATTAACATATCCACAAATTCTTTTATTATATTATTTATACACAACTTTATTTGAACATTTTATACACCACTTTTGCATAAAAAATAATAAAATAAAGCTAAAAAGTTGCGGATCTTTTCTATTCAAAGATGACTATTCTTTTCGAGCCCAACGTAGCATCCACTTCCTACAGTGCATCCGCATCGCGAGACAAACAAAAACAAACGAGCGCGCGTTGCAAGGCCGGTCGACGGCAAGCAAATTCGCTCGCGGGTTTCAGTTAAAACAGCTGGACGGACGAGAAGAAAGATCGAGGTGTTCGCCGGCTTGAGAAAAGCGCAGCTGTGCCGGGCAACGGTGGCAAGAGCGCTTAAATCCTTGAAAAAAGGGGAATGGGATTTTTTGTCGGTTCTGACGCGCTCTTGGCTATCGTTGTCTCTTGGGAATCACCCTCTTCCCGTCTCCTAGCCGCGCCTCACTTCTACCGAGCTTAAAATTATTTTTATCCATGACGAGGAAAAAGACTCTCTCTTTCTCTCTCCCTTTCTCTTCTTAGCAGCATCTTATTTCTTTCTTTCTTCTTTCTTTATGTTGCTCACGTTTTTCCGGCTGCAATCCGCCGAGGAAGGATTCTCGACCCTTCTCTTTATTTGTCTCCGGCAGATAATTAATTTCTGACTCAAAGAACGCGCCGCGAAACTCGTCCGCTTATTTTCGCGTTTTGCCGAATTCTTCACTTTGAGTGGCACAATTCAAGAGATCTAAGATAGGAGAATTCGATATGTAATAAGAAACATTTTTAATATAAATAAAATAAGACACGCAATTATAGAAGTGGAAAAAACCTGCTGATGGAAACGTAGTAAAAATATTTTTAGACAATTTATCTCGCGTAACATAAATTTACCATAATTTATCACACTTTATCACATTTAATTACAGTTATAACAAGAGACATTTTTATCATAGATTAAAAATATAGCGTCTTTTGAATTGGAATTTATGTTGATTCTTGTTGTCACTTTTTATTTCGAGAAAAATAACAAGAAATATTTGATCAGTAATCCTGTCTTAATATCGCTTCCTTTTCTGGTCTTTATCTCTTTTGTAACGTTATATTTTCTTCAGTATCGGAGCGGATCTTCTCCTACTCGGGCTAATTGTTCCGAAATTAAAGAACGAGCGGAAAAAAGAGCCTTTGACGAAATTGCGCGTTCTCGGCATTAAGACGCTGTAATCCGATGAGCCTCTCTCTGCGTTATTTGTTTAATACTCTTTTCTACTTCCCCGTTCTTTCCCTCGAGAATGCTTTTCACTCTCGGTATTCCACGAACATTCGTTATGCCGTTATCTCATATCTCTCGTAAGCTCCTTCCGCGAGCGACAACGAGTCCGGCTGCCGGCGCGCGGCGCTTCTGGATAAAATTCTCCACGACTTCTTCCATTCTCGTTCCCGCAATAGAACCCACGACGGACGCTATTAACGTAATTAGTCCCAAGGGAAAGAGAGAGAGAACGTGTCAAGCAAAGCTCTTTACCTCACGGCCATTAACAAAGACCCCCTTCTCCAGTAGCTCTGCTCAAATTTCTTCAAGTTCTTGGAGCATTTCTTGCGAGCGGCATGGGTGCTCTGCTCTTTTTTAAAGACCAAGACGAAAGTGGAACGACCTCAGTAATGTGCTCTCTTGCACATTTTTCCATCGTACTGCTAGCGCGCCTCGTTTTCAGGAATAACGAACTCGCGCGGTTGATTAAGCTCCGTCTTATTCTCATTTTCGTATGGACATTGCGTTTCGTTATTTTTTCCGCGTTATTTTCTTTTAGAGGTACGGTGCATTTGATATAATTAATGCCGCGAAAGAGAAATCCGAAATTTTGTTTTCCACTTTTAGCAATATTTCATCTGTCAACTATAAGCATCTCAAGTACATAGTATTTGAAGTAGTATGCAAAAATATTAAAGATTCAAAACATGTATATTAACTTGTCGATTAGAGCATAATGTTAAAATATTTTTTTATTAGTATTGATAGCATTGGATAATGTGTAGAGTTCATGTCTAAACAGTGTAATTAATTTCTTTTTATGCGTTAATTACTCTTTTGAACATTTTTATTTTTATACAACCAGCTCCACAAAACATTTATCTTCGCTTATCGTTATTATCATTTCTGTGCATAGATCTGGAAGACGAGGGGCTGTCGTATTTCCTCTGAATTAATTATTCGGCATCCCCTTATGTGGATTAGATAGTACGAGAGTTGAATCGTTGATGGGTTTCTTTGATATTGAACGGGTTGAAGGGCACGAGATAAAGGAGCAATGAGGTCGTGGGCGCAAGAGAGAGACAGAATCATGATTTACGAACATGTCAGATTCCTGATCGATCGTTATCACTTATCTCTTCCGGCATGCAATATTTCTCGTAGACGCAGATTTAGCAAATGTGAAGCCGCACGCGTAGTAGATTAATAAACAAATAAAATTCCTTAATATTATAATTATTACATAAGAAATTATTTGATTTTGTTGTTAACAAATTATAACTATAATAATAAATATTGAACATAAAATGTATATACTTAAAGTAAAGTCATAAATATTGCCATTCAAAAATAATTCATATATTTTCAAACCAATGATGTTATATTTGTATATTTTTTGAATTTTTTTCGTAAATGTCTCTCTTAAAATTTATTTATTTGTATCATCCAAAGCAAGTCTTAAAAACTTGCCATTGAGAAATCCTGCTGCGTAGACGAAGGAAGAAGATAATTGCTGATGTTTCTTCACGAGCTTCTAAATAAACTCACGAGGCGCAATAATTTACAGCAAATGCAAGGCGCGTCGAGGAAGTTTCGCGAGTGAGTGAATCGCGTGCTAAAACAAAACTTTGAAGGAAGTATTTATCGCTTGTTTCTCCTTCAAGCAGTAGTCTTCCTGACTTCGATACATCTCTCTGCTCGCAAACACGCTTTAAACCGTTCTTTTCGAGTTGCATTCAGCTTGTCACAGCTTTCGTGCGTGTCCTGGATATCGACAAGACTGAATTGTCTTCTTTCAAGACGGATTTCATTTTTAACTTTAAAAATAAGGGAAAACTTGCAGAGTACTAACCAAGTGAAAATGGAAAATAATTTATTCAAATAATTTGTCGTTTTTTTAAAACATTTAAGAAAGTAACACGTAAGAAAGTAAAAAGAAAGTATAATGAGAATATTTATCGTGGATTCTAAAAAAAAGAATATAAAATATTTTCTTAACTTCTACATTAGAATTATTATTACAACATGACAATTTTATGAGATCTTGATAACAAAAAGAGTAATTTGATAAAAAATAGAGAATAAAATAAAAAATTAACTTACTATATTTATATAGTATACGTTCACTTGATTCTTTTTTTACAGTAAAGTATTTAGGCCATTTATTTTCAAACTGATACAAGTTAATCTTTAAAATGGAGCTTTAATATCGAGCACATAGAGAATTCATAAGCATTGCAGAATTAGCTACAGTAAAAAACATGCTAATTTTAAACAGATTGTTAACATTCTCAATTTTGTACACTAAAAAATTATCTACAACAAATTAATAAGATTTTCGAAACGCTACATACGCCACTCGTAGTACTCATTTTAGCTTCACACATTCTCCTGTTGGGAAGGCGACAGTAACCTCCGTGTCGCGGAGAGACCGTAATTAAGAATGCAAGACGAAATACACTTTGAAAGTGGAGGGAAACCGGCGAGATCTCTCTTTCTTTCTCTCTTGACCCGAAAACAAATGTCAGTGGCTTTAAAGCGGGCAAATGTCGCTCGCTTCCTGCGAAGATTTTACCCAGGTTGTAACGATCGTTGTCGTCGTTGAAGGAATGCAGGGAGATTTTGGCCACGCTCCAGTAGAATAAAATCTTGTAACGGACTTACAGACGCTAACCTCTTAGCCCTCCTCCCTTCTCCCCCCCCCCCCTCGCTGCCCCCCGACAGGATTAAGCTCTTTCGAGATGCGCAGGAATTCACTGAAATTCCCCTTCATCGTCGTCGAGATGTTTCCTCCGATCTTCTTTGATCTTTCGCTGTTGGCAATCAATCTTGCAACACTTCTACAATATTCTTTCATCTCACTAATCTTCTTGCCTTCACCCTGTACTGAAAATCTCTAACTCTGAAATTTCTTTTAGATGATTTTGTTTTTTAAGGCCTCAGATGATTATTGTGATATTATGAAATCTATTGTTGATTGCTATAATTTTCCAAATTATTGATATTCAAATATTATTAATACAAATAATAATATTATGATATCGCAACAGAATATTTTAATCAATTATTTATGAATTAATATTAAAAGTAGAATATTAATATTGCATTTAAATAATTAATTCTTGATTATTTTTATAACTTATTATTTTTGGTTTAATAACTTCTTTTATTTATATTTGATATATACATTTTGGCTACATACATATATCACAAATATTTTATTATTTTTGTAGCACAACGAATAGAGAAGCTTTAATTTAGATTTCGATGATGCGATTTTTGCGGTTTATTAAAAGAATAGCCCCTCTACTATCTCAACAGCAACTCTGACTACGTGCAACTATTTTCGCCATTTTTCCATCCAAACTACCGCCCACCATTTTTTTCCTGTCCTCGTTTTGCTAGCTTGTTCCCGGGGCTTTTTCGGAATTAATCCCTAGGCACCTACTACCTTCTCCTAATTGCTTCCTGCTGGTAATACTTTCATTTCCACGCCTCTGCGCACCGTTGTAACATGTCTCAATTCCTAAGCGAGTAACTCTCCGGCCACTTGCCTCTTCAACCCTTCTCTACTCGTCTTGCTTTTTCCCTCAAAAGCTCGGTTAACTAGCATATTTAATCCTTATCTTCAAATTGTTTATGCATAAAAGGAATATATAGCTATTTTTCTATCTTGTATTTAAAATTATAAACACAGATTTTTATATTGCTATAATTTAAAAAAGTATTTTATACTTAAATTTTATACTTAATATCAGATTTGAAATTTTTTATTACATGGTTACTAGATATCTATTTATAATAGAAAAATTTAATATAACTAGTAATATTTCTAAGTATAATTGCATAACTGTGCAATAGCAAGCAATATATGCAAGATATATAATAATGAAAAAGTCACATCCTACTGTTAAAGATTTAAATAATTTTAGATATATTGCAACAAATTTAAAACATTGTCCAAAACTAATTTCTAGTCAAAATATTGTTTCCTTTTTCCATAAAATTGAAGGTAGCCTTTATGCTGTACATTGTTTCCCTTAGACGATTTCTTTGTGTGATATTAATACCGCGCTATTGGAGTGAATAAATTTCCCTTATTCTAAAAGTCTGTCACATTCAATCTATCAGTCTTTTGCCTTTTATCAAAACAATGGTCACAAATAGAACAGCAAGCATTTTTGCATTGGCAGGAAACTAAAGAAATACGAAGAAATACATATATAAAAATGTGAAAATATAAATAACAATAAAAATAATATTGTATATGTATGTACATGTATTAATATACGATGTTTTCTCTTAAATTTATATCTTTATATTGCATATTTTGACAAACGAGATCCATATTGCAAATTACTAATTACTTGGAAAATTGCAATTATATGGAAAATTTTTAGAATATATACATAATTAAATTTAATATATTAGAATGACAATTTACAATTTAGTACGTTAGAATATTTTTTCAAATTTTTATCACAAAGTGATATATTGAACACAAAAAGCAAATGGATTTGAATTTTAGAAGTATGTTGTACATTTTATTCAATTTGCATTCTATTGATGATACATGCATTTTTATAACCGTGCATTTGTATTTTGCATACATTTTAATTAAACATGTTTTTACAATATTGGCCATCATAGATGACATATATTATTTGAAATATTAAAATAAAAGGAGTAGGGAAAAAATTCGATTTTATTGAAAATTGCGTGTATTTGTTCTTTTATGTTATTGGGAAAATTGTATTGTTAATCAAATGTTGACATGCATTTTTATATCTTGAAAATTTTCAATCCAAAAAGATGTAAGTGAGTGCGTGTAATATAGAATACGTGTGACAGAATAAATTTGATATAAAATATATTTTATAATAACAGTTTGACAGATGAATATTTAATATCGTTCAATTTTTTGTCTCCAAAAGTTTCATATTTAAAATTTTTCTCATTCCTCAAAATTTTTTTCGTATTACAAATTTCAATTTAATTAAGATGCATCTTTTATTTATTTTGCATATAAAAAGATCTTTGTAGAAAAAAGAATTTTATGTGAAATATGTTTTCGTAATAGAAGTTTAGTATAAATATTAAAAAAAAAAACAGTATATTGCATATCGTAACAAGATGATATACATTGAAGAATTTCCTGTACCTTTGGTATTGGAAAAGTCGAACATTAATATTACAATATGCCTTTTACATTTCTATTGGAAAAGATATCGAATATCGGACTGTATATTTCCCATGGCAGTATTAATTGTCGATAATATTTCTGTGTTTTTCCGCATATATCTTAATAATCTCCAATTTTTTATGTGTAAATAATTTCGAATTACTCCGTTGTCGCGATATGTATTAACATCTATCGGAGTACATTTGTGCATGCACATTTGATCTTAAACGCAGACTATATTTACTTTGCATCTCGTATCTTGTGATTTATTAATTATTCATTAAACATGCATATTGCATGAAAGAGGAATAATTGTAGGCTTCAGACGAGCAAAATTAGTCAAGTATATTGAAGAATACGTTTATTCTAGCAAAGATACAAAAACAGCAATATAGCATAGAGTCCATTAAATAAAGCTTGATATTCTGCCTTTTATATTCTTAACTTAATGCGATTGAGAATGGTGTTAAATTAATCAATAACATGCATAATTATTTTTCAACGCTAAAACTATTCCTGTAGTAAGCTTTTTAATTAGTCGAGATGAAAGCACGACGAGACGAGCACTCGCTAATAACGATTTAAAGCGCCGGCGCCGAACAACGAAAAAAAAGCTATCACGATATATCGGGTCGGTCGATTGCAGCAGAATTTTTAGCGGAACGGGGAGAAAAGTCGCCATCCGCCCGGCTGTAAATTAATAACGCAGTCACGGCAATCAGGCAGCGATCTAAATTAAGAGCGAAAAAGCGGAAAGTGTGAGATGGCGAGGCCGTTTATATAAATTGTAATAAATGGAAAGAAGAAGAGAGGCGATGTTAAGCGAGAGAACTCCGATGACATCCGAGAGAGTTCGCATTTATGATCTATAATTATTACGAAACCGCAGGAATTTACCGCGAACAATACCCCACTGAGTTTCCAAACCATGATAAATGATACGCGGAATTTATTACAGGAGAATAATATAATAATAGCGCCATAAAAGTTTTTCAATTTTGTTTTGCTTCAAATTTGCTGGTGAAAAAAAAGAAGTTATATATTAAAAGATATATCACAATTCTGTTTTATTCTTCAGTTCACTATTCATTCAAATACAATATATTAAAAAAGATATATTACAATGTATTTGATTAGAAATCAATGATTAAGATAATATTTAAATAAATGATTTAAATAAAATATCAGCTTTATTGTGGCGCGATAAAGACGGCTCTTCTCGGCGTGAAGATAATTTATCCGGACGGGGAATTTCGAAGACGCCCGAACAGTTTTAGCTTGCCGGCGGTTCCGGCGCGCTAACGTTGCAAATCGAATTTAAATCTGCGAGGTGCAAATGCCGGCGAGAGAATAGACTGAGCGGTGCAGGATGTAAAAACCGAAGTGCAGTTAGTGCATCCGGGATAATTAAACGTTCGGGGCTAATTTTACGCGACTGGCGATGAATTAGCGAGACGCCGCCCGTTTCGAAGGAGCCGGCAAGGAGCGCTTTAGCCAAACCGAATTAAATGGGAGTAGTTCCCTGATTGTTTGGCTACCGTTTGTGCGCTTGAAGAGGGGCAATGGCAGCAAGGTAACGCAAAATCAGAGGAGGTGGATTTAAAAAAAAGAAACGCACTCTCCCTCTTCTCCTATTCTCTCGCGGCCGTTTCTCAGTAAAGAACGCGCAATTTAATTTAATTAAACTCCGACTCGACAAAAAGTTCCAGGCGTAACTTAAATGAGGCTTTCCATATTGTGTCGTGCGCCAGAATTTTACCTTTTTAACAATAAAAGAACTGAAATCATCAAAAAGTTAAGTAGACATATATGAAAGTAAGCAAGACAGAGAAAAGAAAAGGCTACGCACATGTTACATTTTTATTCACCTTAGCTTTTCCAGCTTTAGCTTTGTAATTTTTTAATATGTAGAGCGAAGTAATAACATTCTTCAATATTAACAAAGTTAGTATTTGTGCAAAATTAAAGTGTTTTTGATTTAAAGTGTTATAATAAGTAGAAGTATTAAAGTATTTAAAGTTTTTTAAAAAAAGTTTTCTAAGAAGAATTTTTCTGTTCAGTAAAAATTTAATCAAAGTAAAAGGCTATTTACTGAAATCTTTTAATTTCTTGCATTGAATATCGTAACATTAAATTTCTATTTTTTTATTTCTAATTCAATTATCACAATTCTGTGGCCTTAAGTACCGTTCTTTAATGAATAAAATCACAAAAATAAATATAAAACACAGATCACGTTTTGCTTCTATCACGTCGGCAGAATACTTCTTGATTCTTGATGACGCGCCTTATTTGTCCGGCAATTTAGCTCGGAACGAGGCTTCGACGAATTCACTTGATCGGTGGATGCGGCTGGGGACGTGCAGGAAGTACCGGGCTGAGAACTCAACGTGTGTGTCGAAGACACGTAGAGGTGGGGCAGGAGGGGAGGAGGGCAATAAGGAAGAGACAGAGAGAGAGAGAGATAAAAGGAGAACGGGCCAAGTTGCGAGAATGGAGGCGCAGTTAGTTAGCTAGTTAGTATTTACTAACTGCGGATAGAGACACATGCTTAACAAAGTGTGCACCAGCTCAGCAACAACGAACTCGCAGAGTTGCGCGTGTCTCGCTCTTGATGTCGAAATGCATCTTCGCGAAGTACGCCGTGTCGTAGCAGCGTTGCGACGAATGTATTCCGCGAATCACGTTGGGAATTGACATCGGTAATTAGCATGATTATGCTTTATTGTCGTCGACACTCAGACGATACTTGATATTCCTGCCACTATTCTGCGGCATATTTAGCGGTGAATGTAGCAATCCGTTTCCAGGCCTTATTTGTTCAATATTTCCTTATGTGAGCATTAATTATGCGTGGTGACATATCTCTAATTAATGTAAACATTATTGTACACATATTGCAGTATATATCTTACTCTCCACACGCGACAACACGATATAACAAACGTTCCGTGATTATTGCAAATTGACATTGGTAATTGGCGTGATTACGCATTATTCGCGTCGAGATTGAGACAACGCTTGGTATTCATCTTGGTATCCTGCGCAGCATTTGTACCTGTTTGCAGGCTTTATTTGATTAATATCAATATTTGATCTGATGTAGACGTGAGATGAGCGTTGCGCAATAAATCCGTGATTATGGATTATCGAAAATTGACATAATCAATTCGTCATCGATATCATATTTGCATTAAATTTTATCGGTTACAAACACCGTACTCTCTGCAGTAAAATATTCTATTTCTGATAGCACCCATAGAATCGAAGAAAGCTTAATATTCCTCCGACAGAAATATAATGCATTCAAACTATTGAGCAGATAGTGTATGCATGCTCGCGCATGTACGCCGTATATATTCAGGAAGCGTCCTGCGATATTTCGAAAACCGTTTAAAGCGCTACGTGACATACGATGAAATATTGCAGCTGGTTATCTCTTTCCTATACAGAACACAACGAGTAAGACTGATTTTTTATTGCGACAACTCGTGAAAATTGTTTTTATTAAATTATCCAACTACTTGACGTCACTACCACAGCTCAGTAAGCGAGGTTTTATTAAAAATACAAATTTTTTGTGGAATGTGGAAATAAGTATTTTTCGCAAATTTTTCTTTACAAATTTATTACAATATCAGTGACGAAATACTCATTGAATTAAAAAACTTTGATGAGAAATGTATTTTGAATTATTTTGTGAAATCGAGAGGGAGAGAGAGAGAGAAATACGTATTATTTTACGCAACAAATCAAAACGTGGTAATCTAAGAGTTAGTATGAGCACGCTGAAAACTGAATTGTATTCCGACGAACGGGGGGGGGGGGGGGGCGAAAATTTATGCGCGACGCCGTACGTGTACCGAGTGTCCGCGGAGAACGGTATTATTCCTAGAGGAGTCGTAGGAAGCTGATGGCGTTCGCCACGGGCTATTGTTCGTGGGTGGACGAGAGAAGCTATTAGACGCCTAGTTTAGTGGTTACTGGCCCCCAGTTGCGCTTCTACTATCTCGCTCGACCTCTACCTCGCGTCCGTCCCTGGTGGAGCTCCAACCAACCCCTTGGGGATCGCGGCGGTTTGCTCGGGGAATTGGAAGACTCATGGTTACTGGCACGTATTCTTGCTCGTTGGCGGTGACCGAGTCGCACCGGGTCACCGGGAAGGTCGTGAATAAAATCTTAGTTTGCGTATCTCGTGCTGCATTAAGCTTCTTAAGATGGAACAGCTCTCCGGTATGATCTATAAAATTATTCATTTTAGTAATTTTTTTATTACATCGATCGACGCTTGAAAAATATTCTTGAAGTTGCAAGAAGTTTATGTGTTCAAGTTTCGTTCTTTCAAGATTCGGAAACCGAAGAATGATAACTAAAAAATAGGAGATTCTAATTAACAATATTTTCTTTTATAATTGAATTTTATTAAGCCATAATTCTTATTAATCTTCAATTCTTATAACAAACTCAAGATTATGAAAATTATAATTTTTATTACGATGGCAATTGACAATAATTTCTTAAAATCTTGAAATTTATCACTAATTATTTTTTTATTTGCTAATGTTTTAGATTTTACATAGATTTAATTTTTTTACACCGCGGAGAAGTTTTTGTTTCGTGTATTTATATGAACACAATGATCGTTTATGCACTTTCGTACGAAGTATATGGAGTGAATGGCGGTAGTTGTGGGACTTCGCAAACCCGGTAGGAGTTCTAGCTGGTTGGTCGTTGCTCGTTTGCGGCGACGTCTCGACCGGAAGACAACAGGGACCAGTAACCTCCTGAATAAAATCTTAGGATATATACCACGCGCATCCCCAAGGTATTAACTTCGCTTACCTCTCCCGAAGCGTAAGATCGAGAATATCGTCGCTGAGCACATATTAATCCGTGGCGATAACTCGATAGATAGCTACGTGCTATCTAGCAATATTCTCTTCAGGAAAATTGGTCTTGTATTGTACAGAATTAATCGAATTACATATACAATCGGTACAATTCTGCAGAATTTTACGTAATTATTGATTTTTGAAAATTAAATAGAAAAAGAATAAGAGAGAGTAAAAGAAAAATGTATATATAATAATACATCAAAATTTATTGCTTACTACAATACATGAAAGATAGTGATGTTCTTCTCAATCTACAAAAGGAAATCAAAAAGTAAAGGAACATTTAATGAATCCAAGTCTTTAAAAAAGTCTTTACTTTTACTTTATTTTACGTTACTTTTTTGCTTTCTCTCATAGTTATTTTAGCAATTAGAGATCACAAATTTGAGACCAAGAAGTGAGATTTTTTTTAGTAAAATTTATGGCTGCTTAAAAGCAATCAAGGATGAATGAAACGGAGGGACTAAGTGGCCACCGGCCGTTAGCGGCGATAATTAATTCTAAGAGCGAGTATTAGCAAAGAGAGAAAAAGAGAGAGAAGGGGGAAGGGAGAGAGGCAGACTCGGCATGAGATGAAAACGAGATGAATCGTCGTCGCGGGCGCAATTCTCGTTTTGGACAATTACTTGTCCTTGTTCGCGCCGATGGCTTCTTGCCGAATTAAATGCTTGCCCAGCCGCTTCTTTCTCTGTCTCGTCCTCGGATTAAATGACCGGGCTGTTCTCCCGGAGTCAACCTCGTAACACGAATCTTCCGTTACAACCGGATTGCGACGTTTTCTTCGAATGACTTCGACTCTTTGGTTCGGTGGACACGAAAATTGAATCATTCATTACAGAAAGACTTTTACATCAAATATAGTAAAATAATTTGTTCAAAAAAATATTTCTAGGAAAATAGCAGTAAAATATTTTCTTTTATCTAAGATAAAATTTTATTCTTAAAATCATGTTTTAAAATAAAAGTGCTTGATAATGAATATTTAAAGTAACATTTTAAAAATAACTGATTTAATTATTATTTTCAATTACTATTCAATTACTATTTTAATACTTACTTTAGAGGAAATAATATAATTAATTTTATAAATATATATATAGCTGAAGCTGTGTAAAATAAATTTTTAAAATTACTATTCTAAGAAGTCTAGCAACCAACGGTATTTTATTATTGATAATATTTAAAGGGGATCTCTTTGCTTTTCTAATGCATTAGTTCTGCCTAAAAAAGGCAGAAAGGATACTTAAAGGATGTGACAGTCTAATAACAGCGAAACGAGTATTAAGTTCCAATAAAATCTCGGATACAATTGCGGTGCACTTCCTTTTTGAACGTGACGTCGTCCTTTTACGAGCTATCTCACCTGTCGAATTAAACGAGCGACTGGCACAGAGTGGTACTTCCAATCGTACATTGCCGTCACCTTTAACGCTTTCAAGTGCTACTGGCGTGCGCCGCTATTCCACAAATGAGAACACGTGTTTCTTCGCGGAACAAAACGGCCCAAAGCACTTTCACGTCAAGACGACAATTTCGATATATTAATCTTCGAATCAAATCACGGTTTCGCTTGCTTCATATTAATCCTGAAATATGAGTCATTAAAATCTGTTTTTAAATAATATTTTTTATCAAATTTATGTACACGTAGAACTTTTTATATAAAAAATTATTATGTACAGCAGTATCATGAAAGAATTATAAAAACTTTTACTATGTTTTTCACATAATGGCCGTGATATTTAAACTTATAATTCCTCATATGGTCTATGAGTACTCTGCCGTATCATAAGAATTTTTGAAAATAAAATTTTTTCCATGTAGCATTAAAATTAAATTTGAAAAAAATGTACGACTGCATTTGTCGTTAAACTCTTATTACTTTATAATGCATCTGATTTTATTTTACTTTTTAAATAATTTTAAATAATCTTTTTTAGCAGACTTGCTTTAATTATAGCATAATATACAAATCGTATTTTTAATTGTGACACAAGAATTACCAAAATTTAGTAAGCATTTTTAAAGAAATGCTCTACAATTTTCTCATCATCTAATCATAATTGTATTGGAATAACTTTGCCATTTACTCTAAAAGCTATTCGCTTATCGTCTCGACAATGTAATTATGATATTAAAATTAATCGTGCGACATGATGATTCTCGTTGAATGCACGATACGGTAATTACAGTTAGTCGTCAACTATCACAATCACGTGTACAACTTCGAATTAGATAGAGTCGTAGATAAGCAGTAATTGGTATAATTAACAATGCTTGAATGAATGGTGGAAAGTAAAGCGTGCTCGCTTTAGGAAATACGTCTAAATATGAGGCTTCATACAAAGTTTGAAATAATTAGATAAATTAACTTTTCATTAACTATTACTTACACTTAGCAAAAGACGTTTAACTGGAAAAAGAAACAAATGCTTTTGTCAATTTTTTAACATTATAAATATGATTATTCGGTTTTTATATTTAATCTGCATGTAAACTAATTAACCGATTAATCGAAAATTGAAATTTTTGGATCATGGCGCGTCTCAATGAATGAAAATTGGTTTTCTTAGTCGGTCCCGATATCTATTTTCTAATTTCGCAGCTACAAATTCAATCTCCCTTCTACGTGTATTACCCCATCCCACGCTCGTTGAAACGAAGAGCTATCCGACAGACTTTGCCCATGATTCATAGATACTCGGTGCAAGGGTCGACTGGTTTAGCGTGCTGCGAGTGCCGTGCATCTGAGCGAAAGAGAGAAAGAGAGATAGGGCAGGAGGAGAGAGGCACAGCCCGGGGAGTACTCTGCCCGAGCCGCTCATCAATCCTTTCCCCATCGGGTTTCTCGCACGCTCTTGCTAAAAATCCAAATAGCGAAACATGGTACAATCAGATCGATTGAGCCTCTACATTTTTTTCGGAAGCCCGGAATTTCGCTACCCATAACTTTTGCGAAATTCTGAAAAAATTTTCCTTTTGCGGATTAATTATAATGTTTGATTTTTTACTATATATATATTTCTCTCATTTGCAGTTATGAGGAGTCTTCTCGCTTTTATTTGCCATCTGCCATACAAAATTAATTCGTTCACGAAAGAGTTAATTAGTAGGACAGTTAATTAACGGATTCGCGGTATTCTTTTTACATGTATGAATAATCTTTTAAAGCGCATGTGATATCGGCTGTAATAAATTAACGTAATTCCATCTTTTCCAGTTATATCAAATATATCAGATTATGTCAATTATGTAATTAAATATTGCAAGAAATGTTCTTCAGTAACTATTGCTAGCACAATAAAAGATACTGTTAGTTGAAACTCAAGTTACATTATACAGCTTTTATCAGAAAGAGAGAGAGAGAGAGAGAACCAAAACGGGAAATGTGATTTTGTCGTGCAACTCGCTACTACGTTTTCTTGTCTTAAAAGACAAGTCTGTAAATATATTCCGCTTTCTTCCCGACAATTCACGGATGCGGAAGCCGCAGACTCGCACAGTAAACGGAATCATGCCAGTACGTTGATTATTTCATCCAACAGCAACAACGTATCTTCCGTATGAAAGCTGGAATTTCATTGCACGAGCATTCTTCAAAATTCTATTTGAGGCAAGCGAAATACAATCTTTGCCTTGATTTATCATGCCGCGAATATCGCGTGTAACACAGTGGTGAAGTGGGAACAGTTGGAAAAGCGTAAGCAATTTCTGTCTGCCGAGCCGTAACAAAATAGATTATATGATATTATGATGACGTACTCCATTTTTATAAATCTTATCAGAAATCGAGAAAGAATTACTCGAAATTGTCTTGGGTACTAATAGAATATGGAAGTAACTTGAATGTTTTACGAGATCAAATAAGATAATTTGTTTTCAGACAGATTAAATAATCAGATAACGAATTTTCGGTAATAAAATAACAGTTGCGATTAATAATTTTGTAAACTTGTGTGACCAAAATGGAGACTTTTGACATGAAATTGGGATATTTGACAACGTTGCATTATCTCTGTAACAAATTTCAGCACTCGTGTACCTTTTTATGTTACTCATCTCCTTCTGGATGTTTAATTCACCAATATTCGTAAATTCATGAATAATGGAGTACAAATAAAGCACAGAAAGAACAACCGGCACGCATGGCCGGGCGCGTTAAAATTCGCGATATAACATTACTGTTTCATCGTGATACCACGTTATATGTATAATTAAAACACGCCTCGGAGTTGCGGCTGCATAATTGCAACGTCATAGCGAGCGTTATACATTATGGCACACGCAGAGGAGGGGGCTAATGCACACGCGGCTGAGCACCCTCCCTTTCTCTCCACTTGTTCGTTAGTTACCACGAAAGAAATTAGTACTTTCTGTTGCGAGACGTAATTCCCGCTGTATGACCCACCACGCAACAAAACACCACGTTCCGAGAATCAAGTAAAACAGAAAAAAAAATAACATCAGAAAAAAAGGACAGAAATAGAGTGAGGGAGAGGAGGAGAATACTCCGACCTACTCAGCAGTCCTTTCCATTTTCCGAGGGCCGAAAAAGTAGGCTCTATAGAATAGAGACGAAAAGAGCGGGTAGTCAGAGTCAGGCCGGGGTGTTAATTACATCAGTGTGTGCTGGCACGTTGCCCGCCCTCGGCTCTGTCGCCTAAGGATGCAGTCGGAGAACATCTGTGAGAGAGAAGAGAAAAATAAAGGTAGAAAGAGAAAGAGCACACATGTGAGGGGGAAATTGGTACGAAACGAGGAAGAGAGGAAAAGATTAGTAAACGTATTTGTAAGTCAAAGAAACAATGTAACGAATCGTAACGAAATAACGAAAGAGTGGAAAATTAGAGTAAAACGATGAAGAGTAATAATATAGCAAAAAATGTAAGAAATGATTAATATGCCAATGAGAGAAAAGATGAAGCGAGACGATAAAGGTGGAAACGTGACAGGGGGAACGAAAAGAAAACCAACACATCGATGAATAGAAAGTTAGAGTGAGATAAAGCGATGGAAAAAAAAAGAGAGAGACAAGGGATGGCTTTAGAAGGGTGTAGGTATGCAGCGATCGATGAGGGATTCCGTGTTACGTTGGCACGCTGCCCATTTCACTCTCCCGCTTGCATGACTCTTCCTCCATTTTTCTTCTTGTCTCTTCATCCTCAAATTTCTTCGGCGTCTTGTCGAGCAAGAATTCCACGCTCTTAGCTCGAATTTCTGTCCTTGCTGCGTGAAATTTAAATAGGGGTGGTAGTAGTCGAGCGTCAGACCAGAGCCGCGACGGGAAGAGTTACTCGGCCGATTTGAATGGGAATTTTGTCTAAGACGTAACTTCCGGCGTTCGCTACTTCGTTGGCCGACTGCCCGACTTCGTGCTAACTCTTCTGTAGCAAATCTCCTTCTATTTCTCTTTCTCTGTCTGCTCTTCATCTTCGTTGTTAGGAGCAGAAAGAAAATCTTCAACCGGATCGCGTTTCCCTTCTCGACGATTTAATCGGGAACCAAGTTAACGGGACAGTCGAATTAACGTGAGCCGAGATCGTTGAAGAATCGTTGATTTTCTTCGAGTTTTCAATTGGAATCTAATCTCCCTAATTTTAATTATATATACGTGTGTATATGTATTAATTTTGTCTTTTGCAAATAGTATAGCAAAAAGTATTTATTCTATTTTTTGTAATTGTTACATTTGCACCATATGTAAAATTAATATTTTTAATTTTTTTTATAGTAGAATAATATATAATATACATAAGAATGTTGAAAAATGTCTAGAAAATAATTACAGTAGATAATTTAAAGCCTGCTTAACAGAGAAACTAATTGAGAGAGACGTTTATCTTTGTAGAAAAATTGTAGTATTCTTTTTCTTCTTAGATCTAAATGAGGTATTTGCAGAGATTCATGAAGACGATAGAATTACACGCCTCAGGCGGAAATCGTCGAAGAGCCAGTTACAATGGCGATGATTGAGGACGGCGTTCATTACATTTCGTACGAGTTTTCTCTTCCGGAAAAAATTCGCAAGAAAGTAAACTTGACTCTTCATGCTCGACTCGGCGCGTTCGCAGTTTCTGTTCATTCACGTGCGTTCTTTCGTCGATTTCTTTTCATCGTTCGCTGTCCGATGCTCCGGCTCCAAAAATGGAGAAAAGGCGCCTTTTTCGCCGAAACGCCGAATTCTCCAGAAATAAAAGTTATAAGGGAGGAGAAAATCGCAGGCGTTCGTCCAATTCCAATCTCTTTCGCGTCACGTGAGCCGAGCATCGATCTCGCGCGGGTCAAGCGGAACTTACGACGGCACATATAATGAGGGTAGTTAATTCCGTAGTTCCTACGCTACCTAATCGCCGGAATAGACCGAGTCCGAGTTGCGCCGCTCGCAATTAACCTGATTATCTCGTATCAATCTGACAATTTATCTTGTGCGAGAAGCGAGTCGCGCTGGCGCGATAGTAACAACTTTCCGAAAATTGTGAATTTATCGAATTTGTCTTGATTTTCATATTATTGTCAACAGAAATAAAGAAATTATTTGTAAAGCTCTTGAGTTCATAATTCAATGTGTTGAAATACTTTATTGATTTTCTTTTGAAATAACAATGCTTGATTTACACATTATACACTTTTCAATGAGTAAATAAATCATAATTTTTTTATTTCGCATTGTACTTGTGCAATCCGAATTTAAATATATGGACCATAATTTTATCACTATAAAAGAATCTTAAATAAAAATTATGGGTATTATAAATATTATAAGCAAGATAGAACTATTGAAATTATTATACTCTCAACATTATTAATTAATTTTCATTTTTTTTTCAATAAATTGCCTTTAAACTTTTAAATCAAATCAGCTTCAAATATTTAATCTACGACTTTATGAACTTGATCAAAATTACTTTTCTAAAAATTCCATCGCGTAAATATGTGGCAAGAAAAACTCCCCCAATAAAGTAGGAGCGCGTGCAATAAAAATTTCGCGAACTAAAAAGAGGGAGAAACGGGAACGCAAAAGGGTGGATACGCGTACAAAATCATTTTGGATATTTTCCTTCCTCGTCAGTGGCACTTTTGGATCTCTTCTTCAAGTTACGAGCTCCGAGTTCGAGTTTCCGCCGCGAGATTCTGCGAGAAAGATGAAATTGCGGTAGAACGTGGGGTGGGTACTACCCCCATACATGAGCGACGGGATCCGGAAATGGATGAAGGATGAGGCAAGGGTGCGAGGTGAAGCGACGCGGAAACGATTCGATTCTCGTGAAAGGTAACAGCGATTCCGCCCAGTCCGTTTACATTATAAGGGCGGTTCTGAGTTTCCTCGCGACAACCTCTCGACAATAGCAATCGGCAAACGGTTAAAGATAGATTTTAAAAAGATGACGTCAAGCAGATAGTCAGTAGCGAGAATGTTATAGAAATCCTAAGAGCAACATTCAAATGACTTAACGTGCGCTCTCCTCTAAAGTTGAAATACAATATATCTTACTTTATAGGCCATTTATTTTAATACAAAGATATAACTTTGTGAAAAAAATTTTAATTAAAATTTTGATCCTCAGCCTTCCAAATATGTCTCTTAAAAGAAAAATGTGTGCAAAATGCTAAATGTATGCAAATGCTAATGGAATTAAGCGTATCACAAAAATAATGCAAAACCCTAACTTAAACTTCGTAATTTCGTAATTTGTAGAGTCTCTTTAACATTGAAAATTAATGAAATGCTAATAGATATCCTTTCAACTTAGAAGGGCAGTGTAGCCGAAAGGACGCTTTCAACCGAGGAAGTTCAGAGCAAAAGTAGATCAAGTGCATAATTTATAAGGTCCACTTTAGGCAATAAAATCATATGTAAAGTAGTGCTGATAAATTATGTGAAACTTGGTCCATTTTTCCCCGGAATCCTTCAACTTCAAAAGCCGTTTTTCATGCCCCTCTTGAATTTTTGTAACTTACATATATTATAGTAATATTGTACTGCATATAATATTACATTATAATAATATTATATTATAATAAATCTTGGCGGAAATTTTTCGGATATTTAATTAACATTTCATTAATAAGACTAATAAGAATTTAATTAGCTATTGATACGCAAAGTTAGTAAATTGGAAGTTTACGTATACATCTCAAAAGTTTTGATCCTGACTTTGAATCTTTATCAACGGGAAAAAAAACATGTGTCTTGTACAATGACAAAAAAAATTAAGTAAATTATATAAGAAATTGCAAATATTATATTAATTATATTAAATATAATTTATTAATTATAATTTACTAATAATTGTATAAATTATAACACAACTGAAAAAACATTAATAAATTTAAAATACAATTTGGGCTTAGATCAGTTATTGATAAATTTGTTATTGCATATAGCATTGTTGCAGTCACTGAAAAGTAGAAATAACGAAGAGATAAAAAGCAATGCGAAGAGCTAGCTGCGCTCTCCAGTGACTTTCGTGGTTCCAAAACATGTTCGAGTTTTTGCTCGTTGAATCTTCAAGCTTCAAGTGTGCTTACGTTTCAAGTATATTATGTTACAGTCTGGTATTTTGATACCGATATTTTCACGCGCCAAAGGGCTGTCATTTGGATTATCTTTTTTTATATAAGTTAGACGGTTGCATTTCTCTTTCGTAAAAATGAATAAAACCTGAAAGAATTAAATTGTATTTGTAAATAATTATTTACTTCATTATTATAGAGGAATAAATTTATGCGATTTTGTATGAAAATTTAAATCACTAAGAAAGCTACACGAAATTAACATCACATTTATTCGATGAAATGAAAAGATACAAAAGTCAGAAGCGAGACAAACGCGATGCATTGAAATCAAAATTTAACTTGCTTCACACTCGAGAATGAAATAAGAACCGAGAGTGGTGATCGATTTTTCGCATCTTTATTTAAATTATCCAATTACTTTTTTATACAACGATCGACTTCGATTCTGTGTCCCTTCGAATTTCACGAGTCAGCTTTGTCTAAGTCACCCTCGTCATCCTGTAGGAAGAAATCTTTCGAGAATCGCTTGTCACATGCGATTAAAGAAATCTTTTAAATAAATCTTTTAAATAATGTAGATCATTACGTTCTGAAAACCACTATTACTGCAATTTTTGACCGTAAAAATATTAATATTTAGAAAGCAAACATGTGTATTGATTAATAATAGCCATGCGATACATTATCAATGTTTTTAATTTAAAATACAAACTTATAAAGTTTTAATTATAGCCAATAAAACTATAATTTTAGATAATATTTAAAATTTTAATAAGGTTATCATTTGTTAAACGAGTATTAAATTTTTTATTAGTTTTTTTTTCAAATTAGATTTTATTAAAATTTCCATGAAAATTTTATTGAAAAAAGCAATTTGATTATACGAGCTGTGCTAGAATTATATTATTTATTGGCTACAAAAGTTGGTAATAAATGTCGTCAAATAAACGCTTTTAAAATCGCAACGTAGAAATGTAAGCGCTCTCTTTCTCTTTGTGTCTTATGCGCGTGAGGCACAAAATCCGCTTAACGCGACTTGACGAACGACGCTTTTAAACCTCGATAATGCGCCGCCGTTTTTTTCTCATGCGGGCTCGTGAAATCTCTCCAGAGCGAATTTCATGAATAAAAAGACGAACGCGAAAAGGGAGGGCCCGCTCGCTCGTGCGAAAGACATTTAAGTGGGTGAACAGATAGTGGCTTTGAGTACGAAAAGGTCATAAACAGAATGTTGCAAACGCATGTCGATCTGAATAAGTAATTATCTCCGGACTTCGCAAAAGAAACTGTTGTTTTTAATTAAATCGTCTTGCTTAACGCAGATTTAACTGACATCTTTTTAATATATATTGCTTGAGATAGCAAAATCAATTTAAAGCAGTTATTAATCAAGATTATTACTTGGTCTTTATATGTCACACAATGCACGCCTTTAAGAGACAGGACGACGAGCTCACGGCCCGCGGCGCTTCGTCCTTTCTTTTTCTAGAAACGGCGAAGAAAGCCCGCGGTAGCTTCACCATGAATATGCATCAAAAGGCAAAGTTTAATTTCACCGGGTGGTAATTAAATTCTTCGGGTTAATTTCAGGCTTAAGTTTCTTTCGTTCGGAATTCATTACGTACATCCACCGTCAGCGCCATTCAAGGAAACACGCGTCTCTTATTTCCCACTCATTTGCCTCGCGATTACAAGCGCAGCTTCATGAATTAGAAACCAGTAAGTTCTTGTGAGAGAGATACGCGGAGATTCGCGGTTACAAGTTTAATGCTATTATAAAAATATAATTAACAAGATAAACTTCCATTTTTTATTTAAAATGAATTAAAAGTGATAAGCTGCTTGTATTGGAAATAATTGATATAATAAAGTAAGACAAAAATTTTTTTAGGATGAAGAAATTATTTATCTACTTAGGTTTCTTATAAGAACAATTATCCCAGATAATTTATTTCAAAAAAATCAAATAAGCAAAATTATATTACGAAAACTGAATTTCTGATATTTTTAATAATATATCATTTTTGTGATACAGACATTGATTGTGCGTGTGTAATATAAAAATCCAAGAAGAAGTCTAAGAAGTCTTTACAATTCTCTTACTTGAGAATTATAAGTAATCAAGTACAGCGTAAAACTTTTTATGATTTTTCAATTAATAATAACTTCAATATTAATATAAAAAGTAAAATCTGGAATATCGTATATTATTTCAGTTGAATCATAGTTTATATATTTCATGTAAATGAAGCGGAAAGTTTCGTAATTCATTAGAATTCTAAAGGAGCCTAATTGAAGTATATTGATTGAGCACTCAAGTTCAAAGACGTAAAAACGAAACGACGTATGTTCCACGGCACTGCACCATTTTTATCGGCGTAATCCGCACGGATTAAGCCTGTCTACACCCTCGACGCTCGTTACTAGATTTGACACCGGGAATTACGCAGAGACGGAAAGCCGCGCCGCTAGTGTTCGTGGCCTTAACCCAGTGTCCCTCAACTTTTTTTTGCGCTCGTGGTTCCATTTTGTGTTTTGTCTATCTCTGTGACTTCTCCATTCATCATAATTGCTAATTTGGAAAAGAAGAAATGTAATTAGTTTACTTATGAACTTGATATAATTCTGTATTTCACATATCATTTTACATACGATCCGTATTTCAAATTGTTATATTAATTAATTTATTAAAAACTGTCCGTGTTTATTTTTATCTAACAGTTGGGAGAAAGAAGGGTGTGTGACTTATTTTAAAACTTTTTAGTTTTATTTCTTTATGCAAAAAATTAAAAACGTGATATACCACTCGAAAGGCCCATACGGCCCACATTGAGAACCATTGCTCTAACAACCTACCAGGACACGGACTTATCCGTGTGCTTTTTCACCGCGTTTGTAAGTACTCCTTGTCTGTGTACACAGCCGGTTGTGTTCAAGAGACAGCGCGAAAAAGAGAAAGCGAGAAAGAGATAGGAAAAAAGATTATCGGAGCTTCCAGCAACCGTAGACCATCGCAAACGTCACCCTTTACCCTCGCTTACAGCACCTTTTTACCACCGCCGACCGAAGATCAGAAAGAAAGAACTTTCGAACCGTTCCACCTCGGCTTCACCTTTCTTTCCTGACCGACGAAAGCGCTAGCTTCTTTTTATCCTGACTTTATACAGAGTATTTCGCGGATATAGCGTTGATTTTTAATGAAGTTTTCTTGTAAAAGTTTGAAGCCGGTATTGCTTTGGTAAAGATTAAACGGGACGTCACTGTCTGTCACAATTATTTTTACTCAATATTGCTATTAAATGTTGATATGCAATATTGAATAATATAAAATAAAATGTCTATTAAGGAAAATTAATTAAATTAAAACTAGATTGAGATGAATAAATTAAACTATAATCAAATAAAGTTTAAAAAAGTAAATTTTATTTTAAAATTATATTAAACTCAACAGCTTTGTGGAGTTGGAAATAGATAATTTTACAATTTTATTTATATCGTTGAATAAATATTGTGCAAATTAATAAACCAGTAATTAACATTTATTTTAAAATTATATTAAACTTAACAGCTTTTTAGTCAAAAATAGATTACTTTACAATTTTATTTATATTGTTGAATAAATATTGCAAATTAATAAGGTAGTAATTTAACATTTACGATAAATATTTGAAAAAATTACCTTTTTAGATCAATTTCAACCAAATGCATTTGGCATTACAAAATACTACTAATGATTCTGGAGCACTCACAGAATATACACACGGCAAACCAGTAATTTCTCTTTGCAAAGCTACATAATTCTAGACGATACATCATCGTCAATATATCAGCCCGCTCTGTAACGCAATGTTTTAATTAAACGCTGCATATGTAAGTTATGCTTACTACTCTAAGTTTCACGTGTAGACTTGACGGATGACGGATCACTAGCAAGGTTTAGCATAAAACATAATTTATCTCAGGCATATAAGTTGCAATGTATGTACGTTGCAATGTAACGCGTGTTTGCGTAATTAACATGAATTGTTCTTCACATTAAATTTAATGTTATATAATACATACAAGTTATATGTTATATAATACATACAAGTGCTCGCTAACTCATAAACTCGCGAACAATTCCTCACTTTCATTTCGCATTTAGATATCTATAATTCGTGTAAAGAAATGCGAAATTGTCAAGTTGAACAACATTAGCAGTCGATCATATATACAGGTTTCAAAATTGGTCATATTTAAAACATATACATATATGCATATATGCACTCACCATTTCACAAGCTCAACACTGAAACCATAAAGATATTTTGTATGAATAAATTTCTTCTACAGGCTTCGTCTATTAAATTATACTTTATATAATTTCTTGTTCTTAATTAACAAAAAATAGTAAATATCTTTTTAACTACTTTGATATGATCAAGTGTATATCGAGGAACATTCATTTAGAAATTGAGTGCGGAAGTGTATTTTAAAAGTTTATATATATTAGTTTATATCTTAAATATATCACACACTAGATCTGTTTTTAATGAATTTTGGAACAATCTTTTTTTCGAAGTAAGGAAAAAAATTTAACTGTTAAAAGAATGTCTCACAGATTGCAGAACATTGTGTATATATTTGTCTGGAACTTGCTTTCTACGTCGTGCGTATTCATTTCTTTTCACGGGGCTGGCTTTCTCTCGGGTTGTTTCCTCTCGGGTCTTACCGTTCCTTCTTATCTAACAGCGCCGTTCGACCCTTTCGCGCGAGACGCCCGCTCCGAGATAACGTCCGTTACGACGTTTTGCATCCGCATCCGAGCATTTTGCGCTCGCACGATAATGAAGAAAAGGCGGAAGTGAAAACTTGACCCGCTCCATCTTATCTGACCTAGCTCTTCCTTTGTGCGGCGCAACGTCACGTAACCTAACGAGCTTCGCTTTTCGCCGTAACACGATTGTGTGCCTACTGGAGCTTTTAAGAACTGACAAATTACCGTAGAGCTTTCTTTCGAGCTTTCACCATCATGTTATTCTGCGTCATGTTTGCTTTGTGTTAATATCTACTTTCTCTTTTCTTTATTAAGTTTACTTTGTTTTTAGCTTTCGTCCCTTTCATCGTATCTGTCTCGTTACAAAGCAACTTTTTTGTCCTCCACTGCGTCTATATTTTTCTGACTTTGAATCTTCTTTTCTTTCGTTTCACGTTCGTCTAAACTTCTACTTCTGTTTTCCTCCATCACTTTCAGTTTTCGCTGAACTTCCTACTTGTTCCTTTTCCTCCATCACATTTAGCTCGCTCAGAAATTTCATTTTCTCCACTCTTCATTATTTTAACTTCTTTTCTCTGCGTTCTTGCTTTTGTCTGAACTAAAAGTTTATTTCTTTTTCTCGTTTATTATCGAGCTTCTGCTTTCTTTCCCCTTTATCAATATTTCTTGCATTTTACATCTTTTCTCTTTTGCATCACGTGTTTACTTCTCTTTGAATCTCTGTTTTTCTTTATTTCAACGATTTTTTGTTATACAATCTCTTTACTTTCTTTTGTTGTTCTTTATCCCTTTGTTTTTTTTTATTTTGAAACGACGCTTCATTCTTCACGCTCCTGGAAACACGATGCGTTTTTCGTTACGCAATTCTCTGGTGGAAATCAGTTTTCTTTATCTAAGAGGCTTACTCGCGCTTTTCCTCCGCTTTTCTAATACTTCCTCAGCCATCTCTGCCACCTTGTCGACGCGAAACCCCCGTAAAAAGCCTGCACTGACGAAAGGAATACCATTTACCCGAGTACACTCGTTATACATGCGTCGATGAGTATTCCTGTCTGCTCGTCTGATTTGCTTTTATCGCGCGAAAAAATCGATCGCTTTGCCTCTCCTCTCACTCTGAGCGATTCGTTAAGTTTTCGTTCTTCAACTTCGCGCTTTCTTATCGCTTAGATCTTCTCTAAATGACTTTTCTGTCGGCGAAAACTCGTTTCAAACGCGTCTTCTGGTCGCGTCATCGGAACGGGACATTTTTTTTATTAAAAAAGCACTACTGAAAACTCGAGCTTTCTTGAAAGACTTTATTCTGATTCACTCCCCGAGCTCTTTTTTTGCTGATCGCTTTTCTTTGATTTCTTCCACGCTAATATTTTTTTTTTATTACATAAATAGAGGAAACCGTCATATTTTATTGTTTTGAAGATTTCTGTTTGTATATTTAGTGAACACATAATGTCTTTAAATTTTATTGACAATATATTATAAATATTTTATATGAAAGCAATTGCGATATTATTTGTCAATAGATGGAATTCTGTCGAATATTTAGCATTATCTTTAGGTTTTATATAATTTTTTTTATAAAAAGGTTATCAAGATTAAATTATATTTATAGAGAGTAATTTGAACTCTAATATTTTATGTATATAAACTTTATTTTTTATTACAACTTTTTACAATTAATTATATAGCAATCTTCTTTATGTCATAATGTCTAAAGATCCCGTGATATTTATTTAATATCTAATATATAATAATTTAATTATTTATAGTTAACTAAAATATATATAGGATATAAATTTAAAGAATATTTTTATCTTTAGTACATTTATATTTATAAGACATCTTTGTTACTTACAAAGCATATTTTTGTTTATGCTTGTTTCGTTTGGCTGGTAGTTTAACAGATAAGTTACATTCTTAGATGTGACTTATCGCGACATCATATTCGAAAAGCGTTTCCCAAAACCCGACGTATATTACTGTCTAGATAAGCAGATTTCTGATAGAATGTCGCGTGAATTTTCTTTGGCCAAGTGTGCTTTTACTAACCACACAGTCACATCTACTTTTCACGCCGTAGTACGACACAAATTCTAGCCGAGTGTTTTATATGATAATGTACATGAGTAATATTTCATTTTTTTAAGAAGCTTTGCCGCCTCTTATCTGACCGACCCAGTTGACCCTTTTGCTCTTCCTGGAAGATCCAAAAACCCCGAGAGACACTTCTTGCATAAAGAACCTTAATCATTCCGACTCGATCTGATATAAAACTGTTTTCTCTGCAGGAAGATAAAGACGACATAGTTTAAAACTTTTCTCTTTTAATTAATATCTGCTGAATTGTATATAACATTTTCTAATTTGTCTTTCTATTCTTATTTTTTATATTACATAATCTGACAAATAGTCCGAAAACGATAGCGTAAAGAAGAAAATTAGAAAAAGTAAGAAATTAGAATACGGAAATTCGACTGTATTTTAATTCCGACGGGAAATGCGAAATGCAGAGCTCACACAATCAGATGGAATCTAGAAATCAATTCGTGTCATGCGACACGATTCACAGAACTTCCTATAGCGAGCATGAATAAAATTACTCGTCGCAAAGAGACGATACATTGCGGAAGAAAACTACATGTTGGAAAGGTAGCGGAGATCTCGTCATTTACTTTGACGTGGCCTGCGGCAACGCGTCTGATTAATGAGATGACGGAAATTCTAACGAAGCCGCGACACTTAAACGAGAAACCACGCCACAGAACTTTGAGTTCTGTATGTCGCTGACACCCTTGGTGATTTATTGCGTTATTTATGGGATTATTTTGCAGCGCAAACGCTCAGCTTTTTCCTGCTCTATTTCTTCATCAAGTTTTATCTTCCATTTATGCATGATGATTGTGAATAAATTTGAACATCAAAATCTTATTCTTATAAGTCGCATTTTTATAATTTATCACGAGCACGAATAAATTATTTCTTAAATAATATTTACATTACACATAAAGTGCTGCGGAAAGTATTATTGGATAATATTTCAAGGTATTTATATTGAAGCATATGTGCGAAAAGAAAAAAATATTTTTATAAAAATCAATCTGTTTCTAAAAATGAAATAATTCTCTATATTGGAACTATAAACGAACATTATGCATATATACAAATATATTACAAAATACAAATATATAACGAAAATATTCTTACTTAAACAACGGTACTATTTTATTCGGAAAATACACAGAGGTGTATTTTCTTCCAAGCCCCTTGAATCTACAGACTGTCAAAGGGTTGTGGTTTGGCTATGTAACAAAATAGCATCGTATAGCTAGACCGCCTATGCTGGTAACGTGAGGGTGTAGGTCAACGGTATCGTAGGTCGATAAACCACCGGGCGGGCGTCGATGTGGAACTGTTCCTGGAAGTGGTTGCGGCGCCGCATTGGTCGGCCCGATTATTTATGCAGAGAGCGTCGACCCATTACTTCGCCTCTCATTTGTCAGTCACATTTGTCGGAAGTTCGAACCTCGTTACTTGCCTCTTGACCTTCGAGCGACGAGCGCATCGGACAAACCGAATTGTCTCGTTAAACTTGAATGCATTTAATGCATTCGAAATGCAGCAGAGAGGAGACCGATTTTCACGTTATATTAAATTAGTTATTAATTATATTTCTAAAAATTTTACAAATTTTACAAAAATTATTCCGCATTGCTACACAAATTGTTCATCTTAGAATTGTTATTCAGTATTTTTTTCTATCATTAATTATGAAATTAGTTGTGAAATTATTGATTTTCGTATTACTTATTTTATATGCGTATCCTTAATTTATTAGTAGCATTTTATTCTGATTAACGTCGCTTTTAATCGCTTTTAATAGTGCACTACTATCTTGGCGATAAAGTTCGTGGTAAAAATCAACCTTTATAAATTATTTGGCATATTCGAGCTGGGGATTATATAACAACGGATAACGTTTTCCGCAATACCCGGTTCTTCAAATATCAATGCTAAGCTAGGCAGGAGAATCTCGCTGCACTTCATAGATAATCGGATTTATTACAACCAGCACTCCAGAATGATATTCTGCGTATTCGATGTTCTTCCGCGTATAGGACAAAAATGTGTATTACTTTTACTGATTTAAACATACTTTGGTAAAAACCCACTTTAGTAAAAACATATGTCAATTATAAAATGTGTAAAACTATTATACATTTCTATAAATGTACGCTTTTCAGTATTCCATTTCCCTATTTGAAAAAATCATAAAAGCATAAAAATAAAATAAAAATTTATTTTTACATGCTTTAGCAAACATTGAAAAATAAAATACACGAGTAGAAAATTTAAACTTACGAATTATTTTCAAAGTTTGTAAATGAAATTATAATAAAAATTGCAAACATTGCAATTTTTTAAAATAAGCAGGAAAATATTAGGTTTATTAATATCGAAGTAAAAAAATCACAAATAATTAAATGAGATTTAATAGATAAATTGATCATTAAATTCAACACATTATTCACGATATCTACAGTAAATCATACATTCCGATTATAATGGAAGAGCAAAGTTCTTACCGCAAGATCGATACAAACAATGGTGACGAGGAAGGGCTAAGTATGTGACTGAAGATAAATCGACCAATTCATCTAATTTATCATCGCTTATATCCGCTGATCGGTTTGACGGACATTTATATCGTCCGGCGAGTCCATTTCGTAATCCACAAATTGGCGGAATTACGAGCGGTTAATAGCCCAGGCATTGCTCATCTACGAAATTGCAACAACAGGACCCGTTGTCGATTCAGTCATAGTAGAATCAGTTTGACAATAGCCAACAAAGAAGCTGTCACATGTATTATATCGGGCGGCACGTCCCTGTAGCTACAAATGTCCGCGTTTAGTCGGCAGACGTGTATACAAGCAGAGCACAGCCCGAGTGGAAGGGCTCGCATGATCGATGTGACGTCAAATGAACGGACCGGCTAATACTCGCGATAGCATGGACCGCCGAACATACAGCTACGCTCGCCACCTGAGCTACTACCCTCTATTGGACTAGGCAATTCGATTAACCACTCATTAGAACGTATAAGTGGCCTTAGACAGCGCAAACGCTACTCCTGCCGTCTGATCTATTTGACCGTCCCATCTCGGCTGAGTTGTCGTCGTAAATCGATGTGTAAATAGTAACCAACGCCGCACGATATACGATGCTGAATAGATGGTCACCAAGTGGCCTTACATCTCACGCATTTATATATCTCTCGCTGGTGTACAAGATACTATACATACAATTCTCTTACGGAAATAAAAGGCCAAATTACTGCATTCTTACAAGTGACTCTCCAACGTCTTTTATTTACGGTGAAAGTCGGGAGAATTTCCCGAAGGATTTTTCGAAACTTTCGTTAGTGTATATTTGAGCGTCTTCATATGCACATTGTTCGCTTTATCTCTGTTAAAATTTAGTTTGCAACTGAGTTTGCAATAAAGTTTGCATTTGTTTCATAATTTAATATACTAGTTTATAATAAAATAGATTGCCATTAAAAATAATCCAAAAATTCTTTGAAAAGTTTCACATAATACACTCATTTTTTAAATTCAAATAGTATACGCGCAACGAATGCGATTCAAAGTTTAGTAGCCTCTTATTATTTTATTAAAAATAAAGAAATAATATCAATTTTTATTTCCTAAAAGTGAGAGTACTCATATTTTCTTATTTTTAATAGCAATTTACGAATAATTTTATTATTTTAATTTTTTTCGTGCTTATCAGTTTTAAATAATACACTGTTTTTATAGAATCCATTATTTATTTATTTGGAACGAAATAAAGATTGCTCTTTTTATAATTTATCAATGGCGCAACAAATAGTAAACACGTGAAACAATTAAAATAATAGGATCCGCTGGTGTCGCATTCAACAAAAATATTTAGAGTTTAGTCGTGTTCAATTATCGTTAATGCGCGTTAAATTCGAGTGCCGGGGTTCTGTATGGGAATTAATGGAATCCTCGACAAACCGTGATAATTGCGCCCCGTTAATTCGCTAATTGCGGTTTCTCCAGTTTCGTGCTGTCGTTATCATCGGCGTGGCGGCGGTGGCGGCTTTGTAACGCGGCTTCGGCGACGAATAATATCGGATGAAGTAGTAGCGGGCAACTTTGTTCAGACAGTTCGTATTTGCTTGTTGCTAGGAATTTATCGCCCTCAAAGTGGCTTGATTTACTCTTGCCAATATTACCATGAAATTCGCATGATATCAGTGTTCGCGCGTTTCCGGCATTTTCCACGCAACATTAAGTAATCGAGATTTCAAACATTGGCATATCACACAAATATTTAAGTAAATTCCTGTAGAATTTGCTCTTCAATCTTTACTGTGCAGTATGTTAGAGAAATACTTTATAATAAATATATTGAGTAAAATAAATCGAATATTTTTATTCGGAATAAAATTTGATTCACTTTAACTTTATGATCTTGTAATAAATTTTTACATATTTAAGAAACACGGACTGTTCTTCGAGCAATCTATATAAGCTTGCGCTTCGCCAAAGTAGTGACGTAAGGCGTCAGGCCAGACGGCGCCGGTCTCTTATTCAGAACGCATAAGTTATTCGTTTAGCCTGCAACGTCGCGACGGTCCCGTTGTACGTGGTTGGCGTGTCACGAGAAGTACACACGGCCGCGCACACGTGCATGGCCTGCTAAAACGAACTTATACCTGCCTGGAAAAACTGTCGCGCATTCAGTGGCGTACCGAAAATAGATGGCGAGAAAGACAGACTACTACAGTCGAAATATCATTACAAGTTTTTAAACCAAATGAAAAATTCGCCAAACTAAGACAAAACTCTACTTGCGAACGTAATATGTTCTTTCGAGTTCTATTTTAAGTTTTCAAATCATTTACAAAAATATCGGAAAAGTCACTATAAGTTTTTAGGTAAAAATTTGATAACATAAAAAGAGAGAATCTATTTGTAAATGTATTATATGTATTTGAATGTATTTTGTCTCTATTTAAATTTTTTATATTTCCATTCTTTTTTCACATTCTTGGCACTGCAGAAATAAAAATTCTATTTTTTTAAATAAAAAATGTGTTTAGAATACAAATCTTAATATAAAGTTTTGAAAGAAAGGAATTTACTGGACAAACACAGTACGAAAAGAATCAAGTTATTAAGTTTTTTTTAAATTACATGAAAGAATTCAAAGAGAGCTCCCACATGACAAATATTTTAGATACGTCTCTGCCTGCACCTGCCCGCCGAAATACTCGTATATGCGCCACGTTTCGTATTTCCGTGAAATGATCGCCGTAAAAGTGAGCGCCGTGGGAAGCATTAGCATTCTTTTCGTAAATTCGAGCACCGACAGCTCGTACATATGTTGAAAAATGTATTATCGTGTTATGTGAACGCCGTGACTTCTTTTGTATCAGTTTTCTAACAAATCGTTATTTAAATTCTGATACGATTTTATGCGCTAGAATTTTATTTTCAGAATTTTCATTAATTAATAAAACGCTCATTTATGGGTTGTTTGGATTTATAAACTTCCAATTATGATAATCTTTACTAAAAAATCATAAATTTACAAGCTTAATGCATTCTCAGATATATTTAATACGAAAATCTCAATTGTTATTTTTTAATTTAATATTATACTGTATATCAAAGTTTTTGAAATGAAATATTTTAATAATCAATATTATTTATGTTGCAGGGATTGGCGAGAATTTCAATGGAGCAGGATCCGTGAACAGCGCCATTCCAAAATCATACGTTTGGTGAGTGGATTTTTTATTTTTGTTTTAGGATGTTCATTAATAGACGCAAGTTTGATGTGAATAAACTTTCTTGTTGAAAACTGAAATAATTTATTTTGTACTTAAATCATATCCATTATTTTCATCAAAATTATTTTTTTTAATTATTTAGAAACACTGTTCAATTCGTGTTTCTATGAAGACAAGTTTATTTTAGTTTACTACGTAAAATATTATCATATATATCAAATGCGCCTATTACTGAACATTCCATATTTCTGCGCGGGAAAACTCGGTGAAACATTCATAAGCTGGTGAAGAAAAGTAGCGGTGGATAGCTCTCTACGAAAGACGAGACCACTTATATCCATAAGTGATGGCCATAAATGACCAGAGTAGTAATAGTCAGCGTAATGTCCGACAGACATGCTAGGGGCAAGGGTGGTAATGGCGCTGTTACGACCGGACTTTGGATTATTTCTTAGCAGAAGTACGCACGTAAACGGTACGCAGTTATTTTGCCGCTATCCCCGTAGCTTCGATTATGCCAGCGGAATTCCGTTTAAGTACATCGTCGTGAAAAAGTAGTAGATAGAAGCCATTTCCGCGAGCCATTATTGCATATCGTAAGAAATACGCATGCATCTTGCGTTAAAAGGAAAATGCAGCGTTATGCTTGAAAGTGCGCAATAAAATATGCTTTTAATACGTAATTTTATATTTTAAAAGGACAAACAAGAAGTATAATTAACAAAGAAATATAATTTTAAAAATTATTATAATTGAATAGAATTAGTTTATCAGAATAAACTAGGCAGAAATAAATGTAGAAAAAGATTAACTACATGTTATCAGTACAATAGAGAGATATTAGATATTATTTTGGGGCTAAGGCTTTAATATTACCACAATCAATCCTGCATAATAGGACGTTATTAATGAATTAATAATGTCTATAAAATTGTCTCGTGAAAGATTAGCAACGCTATTCAACATATGATACATTATAATAATGATCGCAAAGTACAAAAATAACAGGTGCGCGTGATAAGTGCTCGTCAAGCATATTAATAAAATTACAGGTCAGCTTTGGTGAACGTGCTCGATTAATTTGCGGCAGATCGAGCGGGATTAATTAGAGTGATTAATTTTGCAAGAATGACTCAGAGACCCGCTGCATTTTTCGAATACCACGTGATTTCATTCTCACGCAAACACGAGCATCATATAATCGCATCAATATTAATAAATGACAGTTATTTCCCTCGCGACCCGAAACCTCGGGTAATTATTTGCGATTTATTGCGCGAATTGTAAATCGTGACCGCGATCTGTTAATCGCGTTTGGCATTTGTAAAAATAGAACGTGTCGCGAGGGAACGGATAATATATCTGTTTAGGTCGATATGCTAATATTCATTTCACGGATTTAAAATGCAGAATATATACGGAATGTTCTGTAAAATGGCGTGATTTTCTAGACGAAGGATAGATCATAAGATTTTCTCTCGAAAAACAACAAATAAAAAGTAAGAAAACTTTTAAAACAATAAGAGGAATTAATATGAATTAGTATGAATTGAAAACACACGAGTTTAAATATTACATTAGTATAGTAATATATATTTTTAATATTATATTTTGTTTTCTATATATAACATTTTTCTTACGAAGTTAAAAATTTATCAACTATTTGTTACATTGACCAAGTTGCTTTATTATCGCATTTCACTGGGCACTCTTCTTAGTAACTAATTCTGCTTTGTCATTCGAAAATTCTCCACTTTCCAATTAGGTTTAAGTATTATCGCGTAAACTAAATCAAAGTTTTTTCAATTATACGACGTTGAAGTTAAGCTTATTTTCTTCATAGCTTGTTTAAATAAACTTTTAACACGGGGAAGCTATCTCGGGTTACTCAGCGGATATTATAGAAACTAAACGTTTACATTTAATTTTCAAAGATAACCTTAGCTGCTTCGGATAAAAGTGAATATACACGTGACTCGATTAAACTTTCGCGAGTTTTAATCCTCGGCTTATGAAGAAGCTGTGCACACTCTATATATATTTATGTGTGTGTATGTGTGTGTGGATGTACACTCCAAAAGTGTAACATGGCATTACTTAAATACGAATCACCAGATAAACACAATATATTTAATATGTTGCATTACTATTGAGATATGTATATTTGATTGCATTAATTTGAAGATTAAGAAATATTACTTACATTTATATTGATTTTAATTCTTATTATTTGTTATTTTTAACAAATAATTTTAATATAACAATGAACATAAATTATTGATTTTTACAACAATATTGGATACTGATCCTATATATTACTATTGTAATTTTATTTGTATTACGAAGTGAAATGTATTTTCATGTTGAAAAACAATCGAAAAATGGGATGCAACACAGAGATAAATAATACCATATTACACAATAAATTTCTGATATGGATATTGAACTGCAAATGTAAAACCCAAGTTAAGTAAATCTCAAGTAAATCTTTTCGCAACAAACAAAGGGCCTCGATTCGCGTGATAAACCGCGAGCCACTACTTTGATAACATTATTTATCGCTCAGATTACATAATGCCCGCCCTCGTAAATTACACACCAAGATTTCGAACGTGCGCGTCTCGACTGCTCTTGGCCTGTCTTTCGCTTTTCTCACGTTGTTCTCCCTCTTACTTTAACTCGTTTTTCACTGCACCCTCCTTTTTTTTCTTGTTCTTTTTCTCTCGCCATTCAGCAAATTGCTGGCGCGCCTCTCGGGATTTATCGTTTTTCCACTGGATGCTGCTTTATTTATTCCACATTCTCCGCGTATCAGAGGGGGTTGCGCACTTGCAGGTGCGCTGAAATATCGTTGGATACATACGATGAAAAAGGGAGAAAGAGAGATGCACTCAAAAGCGACGAAACGAAAGAAAAATGCGGTGATACGAGGAGTCGAGGAAAATGACAGAGTCAAAGAATGGCGATGAAAGAGACGAGATAAGAGGGTGGCATGCCGAGGGAGGGGGAGGGGGTGAGCTGTCACAACTCTTCAGGATGCAGATTTTGCCGAAAGAATCCCGGTATTTGTAAGCGACAGCCACTAAAACGCTTCGCGTTCTCTTCGACCGTTTTGTGCCGTATTGCGTTTTTGCGAGGGTGATGCATCGCATCGAAATTTACGCCCAAAATCCGACATTCGCTCCGCTCACATCACTGACGAAAATCTCATAGCGAATATTGAATATGCACATTTTTTGTTCTCTTTTTATAAAAGCTTCACACTTTTATTGTCTTTCCCCATATACTTATATAAATCGGTAGCTATACTATGCGGTTCAAAATTTTATATTTAGAACATGAAACAATTTTATATCTGAAATATTTTTATACAATTTCGGAGTTTTCGGAAAATCTGCGAAAAAATTAAATAATATAAAAGTTATATTCAAAAATGTAATATTGTGTGTGTTGTGCATTAGTATATAAACTTTTCAAAATTATTTACTATTTTAATGAACAAAGTTTTTCTTTTCAAGTTACATAAAAATGAATATGTATTTCAAGTAATAATATGATGAAAGATGGATAATTCTATATACAATTCTATATACAGCATGGTAAATGCTACTACAATACCGTAAAATTTTAGAATTTTCTTTCCATTTCGATATGAATGGTACGTTTTTAATATTTATTATAAGAGAATATAGAAATATTACATATTATAATGTAGACATAAATTTATATATTATAATAAAATGCATTGCATTAAATAGATTTTGTTGCACAAGAAATGTTTCAATATATGTAAACTTAACTTTGCAATTAAAAGATTAATAAAGAACGGACAGGTATCTCATTTGATATTTATTAAAATAAATGTATACGCGTATTTTCATAACACCGTAATGAATAAAAATGGAAGTTTTTGCACACCGTGTGCTCGTTATATCATAACTAGAATACGTTGATTAATATTTCTTGCAGTGCAGAGCGATAATTAGTATTGTTTCGGCCTCCACATTCTGAAAGTTACATACAAAGCACGTCAAAGCGAAATTACACATTAATTTCGGCGTTGTAATTGGCGGTTACATCGGCATTCACAGCGTGGTTACATTGCCTTTGACGTTTTTCGCTCATCCTTCCCGCGATCCATTATAATGTAGAACAAAAAAATTATAACAATATAATCAGAATAACATTTTTTACTAACATGCAGTGACTCAAAATTAGTTTAAAAATCTATAAAGAAAAAGAGATAACGTTAAATAAGCGAAAATAAAAAATAAAAAGAAAAGTAAAAACATGGAAAAAGTAATTAAAAATGAAAAGCTTGGAGAGGGAACACAATATATTATAAAAATGCACATTCTAAAATTATACAATAGTACATTATAATAAAGCATAGAAAAATTCATAAATTGTGTAAAAAAATTTAATTTAAACAATTATTGTTTAGAATATTTTCTTAACTTATGAGCGATATGTAAATATGTTATCTTAAAAAAAAATCTGAATTTTTTGTCCTCATTTAGTCATTTAAAATTCGTTAAAAAATACTTTTACTGTCTACAAAAATTTTCGAAAAATTTAGAATTATACGATAAAATACAATCACTCTTTTATTCAAAAGCATGTGCCGCGTGTTTTTCGCTAATTTTCCGAATACAATTACGTCCATTAAACTGCAGTCAATCGTTTGGCATAAGCTTGCATCGTCGATTTGCGGATGAGACTTAGCATTGATTAATGTCGCTCCGGAGCGGCGCTCCTTTAATCCGCTTTGCTAAATTATCGCCATTAACAAATTGCTTGGCCCAAGCAACTCTCCGGCACCGTATCTGACGCGAGCGGGAGCATGCGAAGCTCAGATCCTTGTAAGTAGAGGAGAGGAGCAGAATGTTGCAGGGATGCGTTCGCGGCAGGACAGGTATTTACGGACGGAGGACGTGCGAACTGATTCTGGACTCGGCTTTGCCGACGACTTGGCAGAATCTGAGACAAGATCAAACAGTAGGTAGGATTACGAGACTTCCTCATTTGCCAAAGTCACTGCGATATTTGTTACACAGTATATTGCGGCGCGAAAATTTGATTAGGCCAAAACTGAATATTTCACGTTAGTTGCTTTTTCTTATCAGGGGGTCTAAAGTTCTTAATATTCTTAGTTAATTTTAGATATATTTATCATAATAAATTACTAAATTATTTAATGTTAAAAAGTGATAAATTACGAGCGGCTAACTTTTTGTCCATTTTTTTACTAAGAAAATATAAATTTCAATTTTTTGTTAAAGAATTTTATAACCTGTATACATTTTTCTATTCTTACGAGCTTATATTCATTGTAACATCCGAAGAAAATTAACTTGAATCGAACCACAAATGAAAAGAAGGCGAACAAAACACAACAGTATATTATTCTTTCTACAATTCATTGCGATTACGTTACTAACATCGCATCAGTAAAAAACTCGCAAACGAATCTTCGCTTTCTCATTTTATATCGTATTTCGTGTGCCATTTAATCGAGCGTATCGCATTCGGCTTCATTTAGCGAAACGATAATACAGACTGATGAGTATTAATTTTCCGATAACGCCTTTCGAAATTCCCACTTTATTCGTACAATCCTCGCAGCTACACGGCAGAAATATTAGTTTCAACTAATGCGATCGGTTCTCCGGTGGCACGGCTTAAAATCGCACGACCGATTTAATCGCTGGAATATCAGTTTCGTTATTATCGCCTGTGAAATTTTCACCTGTGAAATGAGATACTCTTAAAAGCAGCATTGCGAACATACAGGTGAAAGCGTTAATAGCTCCGTACTGCGCTAATTCACGGGAGGGCAATGTTAAGCAGGCTACTCGTAAAGCGACATAGAGACAATCAGCGTCGTGTGACACAGACATAAAGCCCGGCGAGCCTACACTTGCGTGCATTAAGTACAGCCGACACGGAGTACAATGTTAGGAATGTACGGTACGCACAAATCCACACTGATATACGCACACACACACATGCATGATGTTTCATTAGGCGATACAGATCGAATTTCCAAACGGAGAAATTTACATTTCGGAAATTCCTCCGACGAAATATTGTAGATATTTTAATAAGCAATGTGTATATATGGGGAGGGGAGTTTCGATAAGTTTAAATTTTCAATAACGAAAGTTTTAATAATTTAATGATTCTACTGTACAAAGCTTCTGATATTAATTACCGAAAATTGAAAACATAGATTCTTGTCTTAGATTAAAATGAAAGAGCTGTCCTTAATATATTATTAACGAATCATATTTTATAAATTTATATCGGATGAGAGAAATGAGAGATGAGCTTTCATGCTATTTTCTTATATTCTTTTCCTTTTTGTCATAATTTTCTATTGTATTCTTCTTTTCGTTTGCGGTTTTCTATGGCTCATTGTTCTTCCTAATAGCGCTTTCATCCCCCCATCTCTTCTCTGCTCTCTTCGAACGAACACAATCGCTTAATCGAGCACACAGATAGATTCTTCACATCGAGCATATATCAAAGATTATTCGTGCCGGGTATACATGCCGGGTATGGGCGCGCGTGCGGACGACAGATTCGATTTCCGTCTTATCGGCGCGAAGGAAACGTAGATTCCATAAATTCTTCTCGCCGTTTTTGTTAAGAAGACAGCCACTGACGAATCGCACTGCACTCTTCGAAATTGAGATTAAGATAATTTTCGTAACGCGATAAACGTTGATGATAAATGCACATCGATGGGCGTCTGCTGGCTTACGTCTAGAGCGACATTCCACATGCAAAACGCGTACAGTCGGAAAATATCATATGCGCTATGTTTTGTGAAGCACTCGCCGAAGTGGACGAACGTTTAAGTGTCCTTCGATCACAGGGCTTGAGCACTTCCCTTGTGAAAGCAAGTGATACTCAACGGAGGTACAAGTGGCGGCTACGAAAGAATCGAGCGATAGCGATAGCGGATGAACGAGCGAAAGAGGACCGGAAGTTGCGCGTGCGAGACGAAACTTCACGGGAAACGAAGTTATTGCAAGAGACTTATCTGATATGAACAAATGGAAAAAGCTGAAGGGGCCCCACGGGAAACTTCGCGCGCGCAATCGTGCCGCGCGAAAAGCAATGGAATTTCGCGAAGAAACTGTTTGTACATGACTCGCCTAGCAATAGAAGCGCTCTCGTCCGCTGGGAATAAAGAAAAAGACAAGGCGCAAGAAATTTGCGAAAGAATTCTTCGTAAAAGCGAAGAATAGAAGGTGGGACTTAATATAGCGCACATTGATAATGATAATCTTGAAAATGGAAATGCAAGTGATTTTTCTTCACTAGAATTTATCGAATATTATTCTTTTTCTTTATATTTTATGTTTAGATATTAAAATGTTTCGTGCATCTAAACATCTAGCTGTTTGCACATCTGGATATATTTTGATAAATAGAAAATCGATTAAATTCACATCTAATTATCTCCAAGAAACATTAGCTCTAAATTTGTCACGAAATCAAATTCATGGCGCAAATATGTTTGCGAATATCTTAAAATCCCGATCAACATCAACATCCCCATCAACATTTTCATTTCTCTTCTAATGTGACAGAAATCGTCACGTAACAATTCACTTTGAAAAACAACTTTTAAAAAGAACCCGTTTACGTATTTCTCGACGGCGGATTTGACTGCAAGCTCCATAAAGTGAAATTTCAGGCATTCTAAGTGCCTTCTTGATTTACACAATCACTTGCCGCCACCACCGTTGCCAACAATCTCTCCTCCCGACCTTGTCTTGATCCATAATCCATTCCTTCGAGTGTCGACCACCTCGTAAACTCCTCTTCCCGAGATCGTTGTTCGTTTACCCATGTACTTTAGACATGCTCGTTCCCTTCACTCGCTCGCACTCGGCCGGCACTTCTTCGTACCGTTAAAGCCTTTTGGTCGCACATGTACGATGCAAAGTTGCACGAACACGTCCGCCGGTTTATCTGCAATTATGCGTTTGCAGACGCCGCGCGGTCTTCCATTACCCTATCGGACTCGAACGACGGAACTTACGAACGAATATACACTTGGACGGGATTTAACCTTTAAAATATTTACTTTTTATCACATATAAAAACATTCATTTTCTCAGGAAAAAGTGTAAAACGAAGCTACATGGGTACGGAATTGTATTCTCATGCAATAACGGATTTTACTTTTCTATATTTCACTGTATTTTTTATTAAAAACTTTTTTATTGTAAAAACTTCCTAAAATATATATTACGAAACATCTGCGAAACGATACGCGAATCGTTATATCTGTAGAATCTACTTCGCTAAAAAAGGAAACAAATTATCCGATCTGAAAAATATTTTGGTTGCCTTGCGGCAATACGCTAAGCTTATTCAGATAATTTATACAATGAAATGAAATTATCGTACTTTGTTCTATTATGTTACGGACGTTTTATTCCTTCAGCCCGTAAAGCATATTATAAGCAGCTCCGCGTGTAGGAAGGAGCAATGTGAAAATTTCTACGAACGTAATTTATTCCTCGGACCCTCCTTCTCCCTCTTAAGGATAATACTGTCTCTAGGGATTCCTATATTTATCATGAGATTTTCTTATCGGAATTATCAAATGAGAGATGGAAGATTATTATAATGATTAATGCAACATTAAAGAATATATTATCAGATATCGTGTGAAAAAAAATGCTGTGAGAAAAGATACTTAAACGTTACAATTTAAAGTACGTAGTAATCACGGTGTGAGTCTCATTACCTTTGATGAACATTTAAAAATCCATCCTGGCAAATATGAAAGGGGGTCTCCGCCTGAAGCGTTTGCTGGGAGAATTGCTGTCTCAGCATTTTCTACATAAGCCACCGCGTTTATCGGCGTGGTAAACGTGTCACGACGCCAGTTTGCGTGTATTCACGCTTGATTCCCTTTATTGTGCACTCGCGTATTAGTATCCTCTTATGCCGGAGGGAGAGAGACTTAATATTCGCTTGTTTGAGATTTGTGTGCAAACACATTGCCCGCGCGAGCGCGCGCGCAACAAGCACGTATTCGCCTATTATTTACTCACCCTTATAATCCTGTAGTCTCGGTTAGTCGCGTCAGGCAAAGGCAAGGCGCAGGATGCGTGCCACCCCGGCGTTACCCCGCCGACAAACACGACGTCGTGCATCATTCTCTAATTAAACGCTCCATGAATGTGATTTGGAGGACCCTGTAGAGGATTCTGGATAGAAGTAAATTCACGAAAACTCAATATGTAGAGAACGGCGTATGCGATAAATGCGATTTTACCGAAATGTGATGTTGCCTACAGGTGTGTGTGTGTGTAAATCTGATTGTTTCTTATAGACACAGATTATAAATCACAAATCTAAAGCAGACTTTTCGTGGAGAACAAATTTAATAAGTTTTTTGAACTTGTAAAATATTAGAAACATTTTAAGAATGAATATTTTTTTCTCTAAACCGTAAAAAAATTATTTCTCAAATGTTTTTAACAGAATCATATAATATTGCATTATTAGGTTACATTAATTGTAGAATATAAATTGTGTGGTTTAAATTTTGTGGAATTGAATCAATATATTATAAACCATTTAAAATATATATTACATTTGTAATTATGTGCTGTTAATTAATTATATGCAAACATTAATTATTAATTATATATGTATTATTTAATTATATCATTGCATAGTTAAAATGATTTAGATAATCAACACATTTATTTTATTATTTCTTTATATTTTGTGATAAATCTCTCATAAATTATTTTAACTTTACTCAGAATATTTTTTGTTTCTATGAAAAATCTCATCCTAGTAGCCTTAACTGAGCTCCTAACAATTCAACAATTCTGTACAATCTTACATTGTTGAGCACAATAACAATACGCCATTATAAAACATCACTACAAATTTCTAAATCTCGGCATATTCGTAGCCTTTCGCTAGTCTTATTCGCCGACCCACAAATCGTCATTTCAAACTAGTGCAACCACACTCCCGTTCTGTGTCCGCTAAGAGGCGAAGTTAAGTCCTCGAACGGCCCTTTTAAATCCTACGACTTGTGACGACTTAGCGACCTGTGAAAGCAAGACGAAAAGCGAAAAGGAACAACGACGGCTGCACGAAAGAAGCGAAACACAAACTGCCAACGCCGAAGTTATTAAACGAGCGTAGCCAACAAGTATTCAATTTCGCGCAAGCTCACGAACTCATGGCTGTCACTTTTTTATACCGTCGTTAAAAAACGGTAATTATATAGTCACGCGAACATCGAGGTGGAAAATTTTCGAAATGCAAAATTTCTTTGCTTCTAGTAAACATTTAACAGTCGTAAAATTAATATCGCTTTCCCGACGGCTGTATAATTTTAATTTGCAATTTTTTATGTGCTGAGAACGAATCATTAATACACAACATACATTGCAGAATTTTTAACGTAATACCAAAACTTCTTTTTGAGTTTTGAAACAGTAAGATAAACTTATTTTTAATCATCAGTACCGAATCTTAACTTCTCGACATTAAAATATGAATTTACATATATACTTGAATAAAGTATATTTATAAAATACAGTTACATTAATATCAAGTTTTACAGGAAATGTCAAGTTAATTTTATAGATTCATATGATTTATTCTGAATTAAATTTGAACTTGGTACGACGAATAAAGAACTTTATAAATATCGGTCTATTGTATGCATTTATAATAGTTTATCGACTTTAAAGTTCAATTAGTCGACGCGGTAGCGCGATCTAATATTACGCACAGGCCATTCATTCATAAATTAGCTTCATTAAACGTTATTGCGCTTGTAAATTAATATATGTACTAATAGAAATTCTATAACAAGAGAAACAACTTTGAACGATTCTGAAAATATATAATAATTATTTTTATAACTTAGTAAATATATATATAGTATAAATTACACATGTAAAATCTATAAAAAATTTTACGTTAAAAAATTGCGATAAAATTGTAATAAAGAACAAGATAATATTTTGATATTTTAACATAAATTCAGAAAAAGCGGTATGTGTGCGTGTGTGTGATCAGACAGTTTAAATTTAAAATTATTAAATTAAAAGAGAGTTTTAGAAAAAAAGGAGATGAAGTAGTAATCGCCCGCATATAGTCAGACGAGTTCTCTGATTGAATTGCCATGAAAAAAAACCCCGAAAATGCTTTTTTGGCAATGTGCCGAGGAAGAAATATGTCGAAAATGTGCCATGGTAAAAAATACGAGAGAACGACACAAAAGGAATGAAAAAAAAAGATGGTGTCTGAGCTGTCTAACGAGCACGCGTCTCGGATGAGAATAAGAAGTCGGCTGGAGATTAAAATCGAGAAAAAGTCGACGATAATGGCACGGGGGTATCCCGAGGAGGACACGAGGAACTGACGCATCTTAAAATTTTAATTTCGAGGGATTATATAGTACAATCTATTCTTCCGTGTTTTTCGCGCCGTAAGATAAGATTCGTAATCCTTTCGCGCGCGAGAGAGAATCCAACCTATTTTTTCTCCCGCAGATGGAAATATATAACACGGATAGAGAAGCGTGAAGTTTTTTTTTTTTTTATTTTTTTTCTAGAACTATTATCTTTATTACAGAACCGTAGTACTCTATCAACAATGCGAGCGATACGATTGTAGTGAGTGTAGTGTTTTTTTTTAGTATAGATACACCAACGAAGTTGAATACTCTTTTGTTTCACGTTTGGTGATATTCAAGATGACGATTTGGTATTGAAAAAAGGTTGTTTTATATTTTTCTATTCACAGAAAAATTGGATTTTTCGAAATAACTTCTGAAAGCTTTTGTATACGATACTATACAAAATTCTCTTAAATTCTGCCTTTTTGACTTTCGCTTTTTTAATGTGTATCAAAAAAATGAACAAAAGATGATCATTAATTAGATGCACACTTTTTGTTTCAAAAGATAAAAGGTCACGAGAGCTTAAAAAGGAGGAGAAAACAAATGGTACTCTTACAGAAAGGTGTCGAGTTCTTCTGTTTTTGTCTGCGCCTTGCTAATGGTCACCAGACGGTAATTAACTGCTGTAATAGGATTAAAAAGCTACATAATGGCAGTGGCCGACTTCCGGTATCGTCTGTGAGATCTCCGACGACAATGCAAAGCGTTTTAAAGACGGAAAAGTCTCGTGCGCGAAAGCACAGCCGCTTACTACATTCGAGATATCAAGGTTGAATACGGATTACGGGGATATACTGGATTGAAGGGGATTTTCATTCAAAATATATTCATGGAAGATATTCAAAATATTTATCATCATTACAGTTCGGCATTCATATCGGTATCGATAGAGACAGTAACAAGATCTGACAGACATAAATTTTCGAATATACGGTTGATTAAAGTATTTATTGTATTATATTTTTTAGAAACACTCTATATAGAGAAATTGAAGGAATAGTACTTACATCACAGAAATAGTACTTATTTTAATTATAATCTTATAATCTTTTAATTCTGTCTTTATATATTTTTACATTTTTTAACTCTTAATTTCTTTATTCCTACATAATTTTTTATTTATTTCATCAATATTTATAGATTTATAATTCTGTACATAATGAAAGAGTGTTACTCACGCACACGTATTATTATTATACAATTTTACAATTTTATTAATATATTAAATATAAATGATTTAAACTATTAATTTGTGATTACAAAACGAACAAAACGATTGTGTATGGGTAATTGGAAGAGAAATGTTTTTGTGTCGTAGCTGCTGCTGCTGCTACTGCTGGAAGAGAACAGTACGATTAATCCGTCGAATTTACCTGCGGATGTAGCGAAATCCATTTTGCGAAACATAATTTATTTTGCGGGATATGCCGCGCGTGTCTCGCCTCTGGCATAATTGCATCCTGAAACATCGCAACGCCACACGAGTGAAAGTAATGCAATAGCGCGCGTTAGTTCTGGATACGCGCAATTTTGCCGCTGCTTTTCATTACCGGAAAAGTTAACACTCGCTTCGTGAAATTATCAGTAATTCGCGAAATAAAATGCCATAAATATGAAGTAAAACTGCTTTTTCATCTCGGTATATTAACGCAACGTAATTTTGTATATTGTATAAAACTTTTAAAACTTTTTTTTATAATATTGTGGTGCACTCAGTACGCTACGCGATTATTCACGGTATAAAAACCAAAGTTAATTTATTTAATATGGAAATTGTTCAGGAATTTATGAACAGTACAGTATGCATTATGCAAATAAAGATATGCAATGCGCGCGATTTGTAAAGATAAACGATGCGGATTGCACAATAGCCATCTTGACGCATTATCTTTGCGCGCCTCTGCATAAAGAAGAACGGCTTACGGCAACAAAAAGTAGCGCAAAGCCGTTTAAGCCGTCGGTAATGCGCGTAGGCGTTCGTTTTGATCCTCCATTCGCATTCGAAGTCTATTATAGTGTCATTCGCGATCCCACATATATTGTCTTCAGGAAGTTCTTCTTGAATGAAAGGAGCGTCGTTTTTGTCGTTTTCTTTCACGGTGCACAGCGATGCACTCCGGAATTTTGTGATAAGCGTCTTAGTTCTCTTTTGTGGTACATTCTTAAAGAACGTTAAAAAGCAGAGAAAATGTGCAAAACGGTATCAATGGAATTAACATTAAGCCTCTTATTTCTCAAATGGTTTGAAGATTCAAACATAATAAATTTCAATAGTTTCATCACTTCAATATTAACAATTATATTAATCAATGCATCAGAAGTGACAGTATTACATGATGATAAATATTAACTGCAACCTGAGGAAAATAATTAAAAAATAAAATTGTCTTAAGTGAAATATTTTTAGCATTATTTTATTAATTTGAGAAATTTTGGGATAATTCTTCTATAATACAACTCCATACATATATATTAATAATTTGTTTTAGACGCGCAATATAGATTTGTGGCAGTGTGCATTGTTAATTTATTGATTGATAGCATCATATTTCAAATTATCATATTTATGCAAAATATTTAATACATTGCAAATAATTTTGAATAATTTTGGTTAGCGAGGTAAAATATAATGTTGCATTTGTTGAGCTCACAGGTGAATTTCGCGAATCTGTGAGGTGTGTGCTTTACGTAAATGACAAAAGGAGGACTTGACCGAGATTCAATATTCTGTAGCATCCAGGAACAATAACCACAATTTGTTGAGAAAAAGCCGCAGCTTACAGAGTCCCATCGGAGCTCGTGCTCCATTTTTTATCTCTCTTTGTATTTCGTTAACGTACTCCACCTTTCTTTTCGCCTTTTATGTTGCGAGCTTCCCAACAGGGCTCGCTCGCGAAAGCTTAATCTCGAGAGTTTATGAGAAATGGTAGCTTACGATTTCTCTTACCTGGAAAAAATTATCTTTTCTCACAGCAATTCGTCTCTATTGAAATTAGATAAATCCTTTTATATTATAATTACATTGTGTGATAATTCATCACAAATAATTTTATCTTTAATATAAAACACACGAGAAAGAGAAAGTTACGGTCAATCGATATGCAATATATTCAAAAGCACAATCTTTTCACTATTCTTACCTGCGTTTCAAGTTTTGCCATTGCTGTTGGCAAACTAACGCTTCACTTAAAATTCAAACGGAATTTAAAAAGAATGTTTTTACTCTTATTGCGCTCTTCGAAGAAAAAGATCAAATTGAGAGACTTGCAGAAAATGTCCGAAGAAAGAGGAACGCCGACTGCGAGTTTTCATGCACGAATGATCGAGGGCTTTTACCGAAAGTCGGCCGAATGTCCCTCTTTCCAGCTGGCTGCCGCAAGCTTTCCTCGCAAGAAAGCTGCGCGAATTCGGCACGAGCGTGCTTGCGCGCGACGCTGATTTGCTGTTTGAAGCGTTTCTGCCCGGCGACGTGTAACGACGAACGAAACTTCGAAAACTCAGCGACTTAAGTGAGCTTGATAAATCAATAATCGACAGCCAATAATTTGCAAAGCAATTGGAAATGTAATAACTTCTATAAGTTAAGCTTAAGAAATGCAAATAGACGACAAACTTTATTTCTCATTTAATGCTAATCGGATTCTGCTATCACAGAATTTTACTTACATAAAAATGAATAAAGTTGAATATTAAAAAATTGAATTTGGCAAACACATTGATTAGAAACATAAATATGGAAAATGTCTCGTGTTAAATGAGGGAAAAATTCTGTAACTGATTGTTCTATCTAATTGTTAATTTTCAGTTAACTTTAATAATCATAAAAATTTTACTCCCCTATGATTTAGTATAAAATATTAATAATATTTAAGTATTAATAGTTAATTCAAAGACAAAATATAACATAAAACAACATAAAAACTAAAATAGCTTCCAATTTCTGAGATGTATGATATCCGAAAGGATATAGAACTAAACTAAACTTGGAAGGAACATTTTGAAGTTTACAACATTGTATCTTACGAGTAATTTACGCGTGAGTTTGGAAACTGAGAATTCGTAAGGTAATTGTCTTGACGGAGGCATTAAGCGAAATTTTGACTGTCGTTGGTAATCTTTGCTGAACGCACGCAAGATAATCGCAACTGTACTTACGCCATCGAGCGCCATCGCGAAACAATGTCACTTAAATTACAACTCATTTGATTGATGCAAGTTCATCTCTGGTAAATGAATTTGTGTTACACTACTAGAATTGTCAGCATTTCAGCATCGCAAAAGTTTAACCTTTAAATGCAAAAACTCTTACATTATTAAAATGAAATACAACAATAACTTTCTAATAAAATTAGAAAGAGAATAGTGAATTACATAAACGAGAAATTTTGTTTGGAAAAGAATTTAGAAAAAAGTAGCAATAATTGTATTAGCATTTCTTTATTTTCAATAACATTAAATTCAAATCGGATTTATCAATTTATTTTTAAAAAATTCAAACTTATAACGATGAGCTTAGCGGCAATTTTATTGAGAAAAAATCGACTTGGTGATTTGTCGAAAAATCCCTCAAAAGACCATTCCGCAAGATACGAGAGGACATCCGATACACAACCGGTATACGATAATATTCGTAGTAGACAAAGAGCGTAACCGTAGACTCTAACGGCTCTGCAGCCGAATTCTCTGTTAGCGAGGGTAGTTCCGAGACATAACGAGGTCGCGACAAAGTGAAGGACTCTCCTCTTCCACCCCCTCCTCACTCCTCTCATCGGATCGAACTTCGACGGATCCTTTGAACTTCATGCCGTCTCCGTTTGCAAGCGGTTTACGTGCGCCTGCAAGGAAAGCTTCTTGCGAAGTCGCGTTCGCGGCGGCTCCATACGCTCATTAGAAGGAGTCCGTTATCGGAGGGAATACGCGTTGCTTTGACGGAACTTGGTAGACTTCATCGTGACCAAATTCGAACTCAATTAAACGCGAACCTGTCAGTGAAACCGCAACGTAATTAATAAAGATGGTTATATGCGACTTCGCAATAGCGCTCTGCAGAAACTTCAAACTTTCCAAGAAATCCTCCGCTAAGTAACGTACAAACGCACAATGCATCAACTTTTTATTGGCAATTATACATTTAGTATACGATTTACACTTTTATTAAAAGCAAATAATAATGAAAGAAGAGATAAAATTTGGAATGAATATTTTGTATTTTTTTTATCGGCATTTTCTCAAATTGAAACTCGAGATCGAAACTTTTTCCAATTTGGAAATGATAATTTATCTGAATCATGCAAGGCATGGGATAGTTTCAAGAGAACGTCTCTACTATTCAATCGCAAATGTTTGATATGCGAAGGTCTTGCAAGTAAGCCGCAAGCTCTTGTTGACGGTAATCATGGAACTACGCTTTACTAGCGCGGTCGTGTACATAGTGTCCGACCACAGAACTGCTTGTATCACTTGTTGGTGGGTCTTGCCACCAAACTATCTGCGCGTACTTCTCGTGAAAGAACTCGTGAGACATTGATGAATCAATTCAACGCCGCGACACTGAAAACACACGATTTGATTCGACGAAATCGATATTGAAACCAGTAAAATTGCACATAAATTGCGTTGCCATGACGATTTTTGCTTCTCCGTCTAGAAGAAAATCTTCTAAAAGGATTTCCTAAGGTTTCTCTCTAAAGAAAGTCGCCAAAAAGTTATCACTAAGGGAAGAAGAACTCTCGGAAAAGTCTAGTCATATTTCTTTCTTGTTCTTTTTTCAAATGGTGAGATATTTTATGTTATATTTCATGTTATGTTTTAACTTGAAAAAAAGACATAACGAATTACTATAAATGTTCGTCATAATATCATTTATTTAATACACTTGCACATATATCGTATAACTGACTACTATTTATATCGGATCTTATATACTTCCATTTGCTATTATTATAAATTTTCTTTTCTTTTCTTTTTCATAGAAAGATAATCCTTCTCGCAAATCTCAATTATCTTCCCTTTAACCCTGATTGATTTACATTTATTAAAACGTTTAATAATCACTTTGGAACACATATAGACTCTATTATATATTATATTATATTACATGCTGTATTATAATCATCTTGTTATAATGATAATACGCGATTACGCATTCATACGAGATAACATGATGTTAATATCGTGAATATTGCGTTGCTCGATTCAAAATGAGGAAGAGCGTTTAATCATCGACATTAAATTTTCCTTGAACTTCTCAGTCTCTTGCGTCAAGAAGCAAGTTTATTAGAATGAGAACAAAATTTTCAAAAGCATCATCAAGCATGTCTAAAAAAAATAATTTCCGGAATGTAGTATAAAAATGTTTTCTTTTAAATATTTATTATTTCTAAACATTTTTCTTCGCGCAGTACTGATCTTAAAAGCTAAAATAAGCAATAAATTTATGCATTAATCTTTGTTATTATTTTCTTCTTATTCTAAACGAAATTTGTAATACAATTTCTCTCGCAACGTAAAGTTTCTCAGGAACAAGTAACTTGCTCATCTGCGACAATTTTAGCCCTTCGATTCTTTCGATTTCGTGGTGAGCGATTTTTCTTGCATTCAACGCGCGCGATATCGACGAAAAGCGCAAGAAAAAATCGCGTGCCGCGCGCGTCCATTAATCCCGAATGATCGACGAGCGCCGGCCGATCGACACGCCATTGTGCTACCGCGGGGGATAAAAAAAAAGCCGAAAAGAGTGAGAGAGAGAAAGGGGGCGGGGAAAAATCTCGCGAATTAATTCCAGGCTGTATCGAGACCTTTCTCTTGCTGTGGTTTGCTGATAAACTGCGCGGATTAAATACTGCAGTGAGAGTGCGGCCAGGATGCGGTGGTCAGAAAGAGAGACAGCGGGATAGGAGCGTGTGAAATAAAAAAAATCGGTCTACACGGAATTTACAGCGCTGCAAATGGAGCATTTTGGATGTACCGGCGGCCAGCTGAATCGCGAGTAAATCCTGGAAACAGGATTTATCGAACGGCTGATTTCGGAGCAGGACCCGCATCGTTATTTTCCTCAGTTATAACGCCGACGTTTAAGTGAGCGGAAAAGTATCACTCATAATTAAGTGAAATTTTCATATAATTTTTTATGAAAAAAAAGTATTTTTTTTTGCTAAATACATGCAACCACAAACTACTAATCATACAAATCTAAAAATACGCTAAAAATAAGAAATAATTGATATTATATTACGTATCCTAATTGATTAATTCACTTTTTTGATCAATAATAATTATTATGCAATTATTACCTGTTTTGCGTTAATTTCACAATATGATAATTACTTTTTGTAACCAGCTTGACCGAATTGTCGAGAAATCAAATTTTCCAGATTATCGAATATAGCTCTAGAGATGAATAACTCTTTCAGCTGGCCGCCGGCAGAAATACACAAGCATATACGACCGGACATTATACGCATGCATACGCAAGCACATGACGCGTACAATCGCATAGATATCCGAAATTCGGCGGCTGACAGCTCGGCCATTATTTACAAGCCGCGAGGCACACCGCTATATATAGGGTGTACGTAACGATAGCGGTCGGTAGATCGAGAGTGGGTTACGCAGATCGCGTGGCCGTGGCACGTACAATACCATGGTCGTTTATTAGTCGACCCAACTTCGACTGAAGAAACCACGCCGTAAAAATCTTGTATCGATTTTCCCGCGATTATAATACGTCGCGAGGTTTAAGCAGAGAAATGTAAAAGATGTTTCAAAATTAAATATTATAACTTCCGCAGTCTTAGATCATGTCTCTTACATGGGATGTGTAATATATTCTGTATGCTCAGAAGTTTTGCTTGGTTAACATCTAGCAATCTCCACGATAATTATTCAAATATTAGCATACAGTAGTAATGATCGCAATACCATAATTGGAAGAATTCGAGAATTAGTATTTAATTGTTTAAAATATTACAACACATATTATTAAGTATAATTGGACGTACAATTTTTAATTCGCGCAAAATTGATAGGATCTACACTTGCCGTGTTTTATTACACGCAGCATTTATTGTTAGTGAATAAATTTCATTTTTTCACACAAATTAAATCATGGTTATATTATCGCGGATTACAGTAAAAACCGAATATAGCATTTAAAAGTTTTCATATAAGTATATCGAAGCATGATTCTTTTCTTAAAATGTCTTCAATTCACAATAGCTGAAACCAACACTCGATTTTCTTTACGTAAAAGCCGTCCATTTAGAACGCAAGCCGCACACGTCGATAAAAGGATCTTTCACATTATGAAGTGTCGTCTGAAAGAGAGGATACAAAAGGAGGAGAGCTCGAACGCTTTCTCGATGAACGAGACGTCTAAGAATACACATGAATCGAGTGTGAAGCGAAGTAGTAGTGACGCATCTAGTGCCAGACATAAACTAGTCGCGTCTCTCAAAAATAATATGTTATCAAAACTATATAAGAAAGAGAGAGAGAGAGAGAGAGAGAAATTAATAAATTATAATATATATAATAAATTAATCTCCACAATAATATCCGACTAAAAGAAAAAATAGTCGCAATTTTTATAATAGAAAAACATTTTTTTAATGGCCCGACGTGCTAAGACTTAATTTCTTCAGCCCGTATGTAAATCAGGCACTGGACGTGTCTCGCGCAGACTGCGAGACAGTCAGTCGGTCGGTCGGTCGGTCGGTTCATCACCCCTTTTACAAGAGGCTGGTTGGCTTGTACTGGAGACGCTGAAGAGAGACCCACTCGAAGTCGAGGATCCTCCATCCGGCACGTACGGCGAGGTCTTGCCTCGTCTATGGCGTCTATGGAGCTCGGTCAGACGGACTCGACGACAGTTGTTAGCAGAGAAGTACGCGACATACTCGATCATTCGCGCGACCGACTTTTCACATAGAAAGAGAAGTACATGGACGAAGAGAGAGAGAGAATGACGAGAAGACGAAGTAAGTGGCATTTACGGCGCGAGATAAATATTCCAGATAATCTAAAGACTTGATGCAATAATGGTATAATCCATTAAAACGTATAATAATATTTTACTGACAATTGAAGAACATTAACTGAACAAAAAAATAAAAGTGTTTCCTTAAATTAAAGATCTCAGAGAGGAAAGATTTCGTTAAATGATTTTAAGATTACTTTTCTCGTCTTTTTTTCTCTTTATGAAAAAAAAATTTAAATTAAAGAAACCCTACAGACGAATGTATAATGAAATCTATATTTTATATATTAAGATTAAAAAGAAATTTAATTATTTATAATATAATAATATATCAAAAATAAGGGGTCAAAGCACTACTGTAGATATAAATCGCGTCAAGAATTTGAGCATTTTGTCGGACATTTTCAGTAGAGAAAACATTATCACCACGTGAAAGCTGTTATCAGCGAATTAAGAGGCGAAAGTCGGAAGTGAGAAACACGTAATTTCGCATTTCATACATAACTGGTCGTAATGGCGGTGCTCGCGAGCGGAAGGCGGGCGGCGCTTTTCCCCGGAGTCCTTTGGAATAGCATTGCCCCGGCTTTAGCGGGAAATCACTGTTGGTTATGATATCATGCTACTAAATCCTCCTGGGCTATCCCCACGCCTACACATGCCTTGCCCTCGCAGACCTCTGGATCTCTTTTCCTTCCGGCTTTCCGCTATACACGTATGTATCTATCTTACATTTCTCCGGCCGTCATGCCTCGTCCCTCACTCGGCCAACATCTCCCCGTGGACAGGACATTGCGAGAGCGAACAAACCACCGGACAAGAAGGGGCTTTACCCAGACAGACACGTAAATGTCAGAAGAATATGATAAATTAAAATACGAGGAGAGTAAGAAAATTGTTATGTGTCTCTATTCCGGCGACGCCTTATTGTTTTCGCACGGTAAAATAATGTCGTGAACGATAATGTTAAGTAACAGAGCGCGTTAACAGTGAGCTAACGTATAACTTCCATTTAGTTAAAATATATATTTTATCGATCGAATGCAATTCTATTCTTTTTACGATAACGTTCTGCCAGTTTTCTGCCAATTCTCTCTAATATGAGTTGGAATCATAGGAAACAATTGATGTACAGAGTAACGTGTAGAATATATTTTAGATTGTTTCCGGAATTAAATCTTAAGGTGTTTACTTTTATTTCTGGTACAATCTATATCGATACTTTGGACCAACAAAAACCAATGTAATCCTGGAACTTGAAGATAAAAGGAGGAATATCCTTTATATATATATAAGATATATATATATCTTATATCTATATATACAACATTCCTCCCTTTTCTTCTACTTCCAAGCCACAGAATGAGATTGATTCTCCTCGTTCCAAAGAAATGACACACTATGATTGAACACGTGACAAAAAGTAAAAATATCAGGTAGAAATTTTATTCGACAATAAAATAGATTTATTATGTTAACTAACAATATTTTTAACATAACAAAATACCATTTTTACAACATACTTCTTATAATCATAAAGAAATGCTATAATAAGGTAATTAAATTTAACATTAAAACCAAAAATTCTCAATTATCTTGAAATTATCTTGAAAACATGAAATTCTACTTCAGCCATCCAAAAAGTTCTCGACGCGCTACATATTTTTTCATTAAAATCACGTCGCGCGCGTGAATCAAATTAATAAATGATACTAATTATGGCGCAATATCATGTCAAAATAAAATTTGCAAAATTTTAATTTTTCGAACAAATTTGCTTAACTTTTTGAATATTAAAAGTTAAACAAGGTAAAATTATTTATTCTTTTTTGCACTTTTATTGAAAAATTTCTCTGTTTGCTCATTTAAAATGTTTTAAATGTTTTAAACGGGTTAAAACCCTCAGTTAAATCAAATTACGGCGCAGTTACATCAAGCGCAATAATTACGACAAATAAGAGAGGGTTCTATCAAGATTGCACGAATGTCCATTACCGAGGTTCCAATGGAGTGAAACTTATCCACCCATTAACATCCATTCGCAATCTCGAGGAAGGGCCAGCTCGCGAGCGCCATTTATACGGCGGCGGGTCTAACTGCAGCCAAACTGCATCCACTGCGATTGTTTTTGTTTCGCTCTATTCAGCTATCGGTCGGTTTCTTCTTGTGCCGCGCTCGTTTCCGCGTGCCAATCCCTCCTTCTTCCTCTCTTTATCCTCTCCTTCGCAGACCGACTGGGCGGAACCACCACTTAAGGCCAGCAAGTGGCTTGTACCGTTCATTACCGATTGCGGTGGCATAGATGAAACCATCGTGATGCATTAAATTGTCTTCAGTCTCTGCATCCCTTACTGCTTCTTCCTCTACTCGAGGAAGCTCAGTTCACGTTTTGCCTGTCGAATGAGAAGCTTTCTTAGATGTTGCCGATTTTGCTAGACTGATTTTCTGTAATATTATCGTTGGTATTTGAATATTATTGTTTGAATATTATTATTCGAGATAATAAAATAAGATTTATATAGAAGCAAAACTCAGTGCTTCACTTTTCGAAAAAAATATGATAATGTTAAAAAATGATTATGTCCAAAAATTAAAAAGCACTATTTGTAGTTAATTTAAAACTTAATTTTTAAACACTAAATGTTAACTTTGCTATATGTGGAAATAATGTACGTTAATCGTAAAATGCAAAATAAGATTTTTGCTTCTATATTTTTCATATAAAATAGATCATGCAGGTAACATTATTACGTTATTTATTAAAGGCAAATTTAATTACTTCGAGAATTTGCATGCATACACAAACACTCTGTATCTTCCTTCCTCTCAATTTACATATTATTATTTTGAAAAATATTATCTCATAATTTTCCATACTATATCCTTCGAAAGTTCCGATAACAAAATTATTAAACATAATTATTTTCTTACCTTTTATAATCCAAATACCTTAAAAATATATTTCAGAAAACTAATAAATTTGCTATTTTTCTTTAAGATCTTTTCAATAAACGTCATAAATATTAAATTACGCACATCAAAAACTTGCAATCTCATATAACCATTAGTATCAATTGTCACATCGTTCAAGCAATATTTTAGATATTTCCTCTCTCTTTTTCGCATCTTCTTTATTACTTTACTACCATCTTACTGCGCGAAAGATTTCTTCATCCCCTTTCTCTTCCCAGCCTTGCCTTTTCCGACCGCTAATGCATCCCTCAACGCTCCCTCAATCTCTCTCGCAAACGGCGCACAAATGTCTTCCTTCCCCTCCCTGCCCTTTCAAGTACATCCTCTTTCGACGTTCGCTCGTCGAAAGAGAGAAAGACTGAAGCGAGAACGAAGTGATTCAAGTTTGCCTGCTCTAGATTCCTCTTGTAAATACCGGCTGAAGTACGGTAGTAGATACACTCCATCACCATCAAACCAGGAGTATTTTGTGCGTCTGTGTGTCTGTGCCTGTCGTCTGTTTCCATTTTCACGGCTTCCCGACAGTAGCAACCCCTCAAATCGTTCAATTCAAGACGCTGATTAAAGCTAAAGGCGCTTGAGACAATTAGACTCCACGCCGCAAGTGAATGCCAACAATCGCTGTTCGTTTTATTCGTCGAAATGTTAAACGCACCGCTCGAGCCTTTTTTTCCAATGATTTAACATGAGCATCGTGCTCGGAATTAAACAGCGACACTATGTTATATATTTAAATTAAATAATTTACTAGTGATACATTTCTCTACTATTTCCTATAATTAATTAATACTATAACTAATTAGTATAATATTAATTAATTATAATAATAGAGTCAATAATATCTAAATATTGAAATGCACGTCAAAGTAATTTTTTTTACTATTTAGTGCAAACGGCTATTTATTTGAATATGTTATTCATTTGAATATCTTCCAGCATCTCTAGATTGCATATTTCTTGGTTAACATGTTTTAATTTGTGTGTCCAAACTTTTGTTATTTCTCGAATTATTTTAAATTCTCATTTAAATTACTGAATACACTCACCGCTACAATAAATAATGTATGAATGCCACAGCGAGTAATGCAGTTTCGTACAATTTTAATTACACATTTTGCGTTGGAAAAATCAATATCACCATTCGTCATTTTGAAACCGTCGGCACGTATTTCATCTGCGTCAATGGAACGAAGTCGTGCGCGTGGGAGGAAAGAAAAGATGTGTAGCGCGCGCGAGAGTGGCGGAATCTTGTTAGCTCAAGTCCCAAAGTGTAGTGGGTGCTAATGTAATATACATTCACGAGTGCCAAATCAACCCTTTCCATTGTCCAACAAAATTTGCCAGAGCACACAATGGGGGCCGCCGACCCTCGTACACCCCGATCTCTCTCTCTCTCCCTTAACTCTCTTTTCACTCCACAAATTCATATTCCTGTCTCTCTTCTCGTCATTTTCCCGTTTTATCTCGCATCTTTTTGCCTCTCGCTCGCACATTCCGTTCCTCTTTTATCACACAACAGTCATACGCCGGTCCGAAAAGCCCTGTAGATTTATCTACAGCGTGTAATTGGCCCATTTCTCTGAGGCTATCCCTGGACAGTCAGAACTTCCAGCAGTGGCGGCCAAGCTCTGGCCAATGTCGGTCTCTTTATGTACATAACTCTTTTGCAGTGTCAAAATTTTGATCCGCGCACATTTATTATGCACTTGCTCAAATAACCAATATTCGCTTTCAAAGGGAAAAAAATTGTTTATTTCAAAAATAATTAAAAACCAGATTTAAAGAATTATTTTTTTGGTAAAAATTAACTTTTATATATAATGCTCTCATTTCAATGTAAATTGCATTTTTTCCACGTTTATTTCCATTTACTTTCTGACTCTACATTATTTTAATTTCTGACCTGATGGTCTGCATTTTGAAATATAATGATAACCACATGAAAGAACGCCAATATTAGTATTTACCGTGCAGGAGGGACTAACAAGTGCTCTTCCAAAGCAATATTTGTCACCATATCTCTTCTCACGCACGTAACGCACACTCACGGCAAATATCTGCGGTGTTTACCACGGAAAATCATAAATCCTATGATGAGAAATAACACCAGATCCAACCGCGAACGTAAAAGTCGCGTCAAAACAGGCCGCGCGCCAGACTGTTTTTCATTTACGAATCGCAAATGCAATTCCGCGTTCAATACGATCGTAAATCAGTTTCCCGTGGTCGCAATAATTCCGGACAATCTTGCTGGCGATAGACGACGCTTCATCGATGAGAAACATTCCACCTCTTTTTCTTTGCATTCCCATCCTTCGTCAACTCCCTCGGCTCGTTTTACCCTGATTTTCCACTCCCCGTCGCCATTCCGCATCGACTCGCGCCACCATCGAGAAGGACTTAAGCCCATTGATCACGCGCTCGATTACTCGGGGCTAGAGCTTGCCAGACACTCTCGGGGACAGAGCCATTCCCTTGCATTTGTCAGCCCGCCGCTAGTCCCTCTTTCTTCGCCCAACGCTCTTCTCTCTTCGGCGGTCCTCAGCAACAGTCGGACTATTTCTCGAGAACACTCACGAATCAATCCCATCGAGTTCGAAACGTAGTATTCCAACGCTCCTTAATGGCAACGTTCCTTATTATCAATTTTCCTTCACTCGCCAAGGAAATTGCCAAGAGGCGTGAGATTTCTCTTCTCCGACGCTGTCGATCGATGTTATTGAGCACGGAAAGTAGTCAATTGCTTACAAGACATTAACTTAATGGCATCTGGTGTAAGCGAGCTAATTATGCGCTAATAAATTTATCACTATTTTATTAGAGTAAAGGAAGAAAAATAGAATTAAATAACTGTGTAGGAATTTAACGTATTATTAATAATTATAGAAGATCAGAAATATCAAATCAAAGAGATACAGGTAAAAATCAATTTTGCGAACAATAAAATAATATGGCATGTTATAAATTTTTAAAAATATAATTATCAAAAAGTGAAGTAACGTCTTAATTTATATTTATTATTGCTTGCTAATAAAAACGTACAGAAACTATTTACTTCATAAAATATATTCTATTTCAACGGTATTCACAAATTCGCAAAATAACATCACAATCATTTCAATAATACTTCTCCAATTACTATACCTACTATTTGTACCAATCTCTCTTTTAAAGAAAAAAAAATTGTTTACGGAAAACTCGGAATTTAGACAAACATATTCCAAATAACAAGCCATCGGTATATCCAATTCGCGTATATCCGATGTAAAGCCAACGGGCATAAAGTTTGATGAGGGAGATTTACTGTTACATTCATTGGGATCGAACGAGCGCCGAATGCCGGCATTCTTCCGCTTTCTGCGAGCGGGATTAGTTGCCTCTTGCGTTCTCCTTGTACAAGGAGAGGATCGACCGGCGAATTTAATTCCCTTTCGCTTAACGAGCTGTTAATTAGCGCGCCGCGTTCATCGCGTGCACTTGGATGACACAAAAGGCCCCGTCGACTCTATTCTCTCCCATCCCGCTATTTATCGCCCCGGTATTTATTGCCGATAGCGAAGCGTTCCTGCGCTCTCAAGCGGTTTATTTAGCGACACGTAAAGCCCAAGTAACAAGCCACCAATTATAACGATTATATATCTCGCTAATATGCTACGTTTTTTTATACTTTTAAAGTTTACTTAACATTTCACTATGTGCTTTCTCTAACCCTTTCGAACGACGAAGGGCTGAGATTTTACAACAAAGGTGTGGTGTCTCCGACATTTCACACGTTTTTTCAAAACAAAACAGAAATAATTAATATTTTTACAATGCACACGATTAGTACATAATATTAAAAATTCATTAAATAAAAAACATAATAATCAAAAATTGTAAACAAAGGATTACTTACTTTCTATAAAATCTTTCTTTTTACACTCACTCGAGAACTTTTATTAAAATAATTGGATTTGTTAAAAAAGATTTCACCTTGTCTTTACAAAAATAAGAATTTATTCTTTACGTATTTTACTTTTTTCAATGTGAAAAGTTTTTTATTGTAAAAAAAAGGTATAAGGGCTATTGGAAATTCTTCTGTCTTCTCGTTCTTCTTTACGAAACCGGGAGAGAGTCTAACTCGACGTTTGCTGGGACCTTAGAGAAGTTTAATGTTCTCCGAGCGATTTATTACCGGCTCGAGATAGGAATTCCTCGCATGCTTAAGCAAGCTAATTGACAAAGTAAAGCATTAGTTTCTGATTCTTCGGGCGACGCTAAATTTTTGATTGATGTAGTCATCGTACTCGCTTCGTTATTATCTACATTTTACAAGTAAGCTTGATGAAATACCAATAATAATCAACGAGTGAGAGTGTCTTCTTACATTAACACTTACAAAAATATCGCGGAAATTTTGTTTCTAAAATTGAGACATCTTATTTTAGATTACACAAAGTGTTATTAGTATTTTGATAAGCTTTCTATAAATTTTTAGCTTTTGGAATTTTCGAATTTATCAAAAACCTTTTTAATACGGAGCTCGCAGGATACCAATTTGATTGAAAAGGTTCAATTATGGAAATATCAATTCCAGGTTGTGCAAGTAATTTATTCTTCTTAGAAATGTGTAGCAAATTTGATATTATGGGAAATTAAATATTTAGACAACGTGCATTATCCATTTGCATCTATTTTCTCATGTACTTTTTATTGAAGACCCTATCAGCACGAATTTCATTGCATCAATTTGCCGGCGCTAACTGGAGAACACATTTCAATGATCTATTTTCGTATTACGCTCTCAATAGTTAATTTCGCATATGACATTTGCACGAAGCACGCGCTTCGAAATCTAATTTTGCATTTCCGAAATAAACGTCCGCCAGAATAAACTTCCGCCAGAAATAAAACAGGACGAGAATTATTTACGTGTATCCAGAACGACGTCGGCATGCTCAACTGCTGCTTGTGATTCAGTTCGACTTGGTGGCAGAAATGATATTACCCGGATCCTCCGTACCCCCGTATTACCGTTCCCTTTAGGAATTCCGCGAAGCGACTTCTCTCCATGACAAACTTCACGAGAACAAGGGGAAGGGGCGAGCGCGCGCGGCGAATCGCGGAATTCGCAACTTTTACATGTGCTCGGATCGGATCGACTTTCGAATTTGTCGACAACGTCTTCTTTCCCGTTGCGGCCCGTTTCTCTCTGCCATTCTCTCATTTTCACGACTACAACGTTCCACGAGGCACTCGGCGAAGAGAATAAAAGTATTGTGAGGAAGAAGTGGGAATGGAGGGGGTGTGTGCATTCTGTACAAGGTGGAAGTCCGTAACAGCGATGTGTTTAGGTGAGAGCCGGCGGGGTGCGAGTTCGGGATCAACCTTGTGGAAAACGTCGAAGCAACGTCCCGAAATATTGCGATTCCGGTCACACAGCTCGACTTCCTGCAGCACGCCAGACGGGAGAGAGAGAGAAGGGGAATTGAACGGAGCAGTAGTAGATAAAGCCAAAAGTGAGAGAACGTGCAAGTTCCTTCAGCAAGAAGTCGAAGCCGGAGTTTCGTGACTGACCTGGTCGCGTCTCAATCCCTCCGCTTCCCTCCTCTCTCTCTCTCTCTCTCTCTCTCTCTCTCTCTCTCTCTCTCTCTCTCTCTCTCTCCCTGTTGCTGTCGCTATGTGGTGGACAAAACCGCGGCAATGTCGCTCTGTAAAACACGCCGAAGCTGGCTAACCTCGAGCCGCATACCACGGTTCGTTAGATCATCGAATCGCGCGACCTGATTTTGCTAAAAAAGCGCAGACGCAGTAATGACGATTAGGCGCGTCAAGCATCCGCATTTTCCTCTTTTTTCTTCTTTCTCTCGTTTTTCGTAGTGGATAGTCGATTTGTAAATACGAGTATTAGTAATAAAGATGATGAAGAATTGAAATAAATGTTCTCATGTATATTATTACAAATTCGGGATCAATTTAATTTTTTTTTTCTCACAATCTAATATATTTCCATCATTTTGTAAGTTTGTTGTTAAAAAAACTGTATTTTTAACAGACTGTTATCATAGTTATAAACTTTTATTTTCAGATTATTATTAACATCTCATGTACTAAATTAAATATTATAAATAATACACAATTACATTATCTCGAAAGACAAATTTTCTCTCAAACACCGATTTAACCGATAGAATAGCTTGTTTAGTAGCTCAACTGATCGGGGAGGATAATTGGGTAGACACACCCTAATCAGTCTAATCGATATTTTCTGGCGCAGTCGAGTACGTGCCGGAAGTCGCGAAGCGTTGCGTGCCGTAAGATATCCTCTCGCGGCGACGTGATTTTACGGTGGGGTACCGCTATCGGGAAGTAGATAAATGCGCAAGTTTCTGCCCGGCGGAAAAACAAACTTCGTTGCGAGCTCGTCCGTCTGCAAGTTCTCCGCGTAACCGCGGGGCTAGGGAAAGGGGAGAGCCGGGTTCGCCGCTGCCCGATTGATTCTTCTTCTTCGTGGAAAAGTTCCGACTGAGAAGCCGCTGGCTGCTTCTCCCGCGGGAGTTTTATTACGTCGGGGACACGCTTATCCCGAGCGCAGATCCGCGCTAACACATCCCTCTCCCGTCCCCTCTTTCCCCTTCCGTCTCCCGAACACCGCCGTCGACCACCGATAGATTTAAGAGTAAGAAAAACTTGGAGAACCCTGCGGGAAAAAAACGGCCGGCTGAAGAAACAGGGGATTGTATCGAGGTACGGTGATACGTGCGTACGGAGTAGACCGGAAACAGTTGGCTCGAACAAAAACTCACATATGTAACGACGATGAAAATAATTTGCGGGGGATCGATAATTTAGCGGGACAATTTATTTATTTTATTAAATACACTTTTATCTTTGCTCCTCGCTGAACAATGAGTTAAATAAAAACAAAATTCTGCGCAATAAATGAATAAATTTTATTCGAAACACATTTACCGCAAACAATGCTGCATGTATATGTTTGTTGCACACATGACACTTGGTGAGAAGAATAGACAATATTTATCTTGTTTTATTATTGGAAACGATATAACAACAGTCAGTTTTTATCAGTTGCAGTTCGATTTTAATGTAAGCTCAAGATTGTGAAACATTCATAAATAAATAATACTATTGTTTATTCTCGAAATTGCAATATCGCTGGAAGCATTTCCCCAAAAAACTGTTTATAAAAACATTTATAAAAAAACGATTTGTATTGTAATACCTGTGAAATTTTTCCAACTAAATTATTATCTCTATTATATATTTTATGCATTTCCTGAATTACCGCGCGTTTTTCAATTTCCTTTTTATTATTATTCTAAAAGCGCCTCAAAATCTCTCAAAAATCTCACGCGCAAGAGTCTAGTTAGCTCTCGCACTCCCATCCCACCCGCTCATTCACCTTAGGGAAGTGTGTTCTACGCTCGATGGTAAACCACCGACGCTGGAAAGAGGCAGTATACACACAGATACACACAGTGTCGTCGCGATAAAGCTGCCACGGAGAAGCTGTCGGTGCGCCGGAGTTGCGCGAGGGCAAAACACAAAGAGAAGGCTGTCGAAAAAAAAAAGGAGTGTAAAAAAAAAAGAATACTTGCCTCTGAACGCCTTTCGTGCCGGGGATGGAGATGCCGGTGGAACTAGCAGCGGTAATAGCAGCTGCCGAGAGGTTGCTTAGCCTAAAATTCCGTTGATGGATGAAATTCACTCGGCGCCGCCGCGCCGCCCGCATCGCAAGCAAGTATAATAGAACTGAAATCGCGAAAGCGCGCACGGCCTACTGTCATTGTGAATAGGAGCTTCGTTAGGCTTTGTCTGGGCGATGGAGTAGCTTCACCTTCGTCCCGCCGCTCGTGTTCGCGTCCCAACTTCAATTCTGTAACCCTTTCCGTGCTCGCCTGTTCTCGCTTTGGCTTTCCCTTCATTCCTCTTCTGCTCGCGACTATTTACTCAAATTAGAAATGTTATTTTCACTGGATAGAGCTCGCGACAAAAGATCGATTAAGAAATAGAATTTACTGGCATTGCAAATATCGGGCTGGCAGACATATTTGCGACTTTTGCGTTATTACGATCGATTCTAGTCTTCTCTGGCAGAACCAACTTCGGCAAGCATTGTTCGTGTTCATTGTGGTATGTACAGAGCTCACTGTGGACCGATAATGGCGATGCTGAGGCCTATAGAGGGAACGCGATAAATATACGTGCGCCGGTACCATTAATGCGGCTCATTGTACGGCCGCGTCTGACTGTAACCGCACTTCTATCACTGCGACTGCGAAACGATAATTACAGCAGCGCTCCGGTGACCCGCGTTTTCCTCTCTTCTCTCTCTCTCTCTCCCTTTCTTCTCTCTCGTCCGATAAACTTGATAAGCTGTAATGTTCAAATAGATTTTGCGTCTCTTTACCTGATTCGTTATCTGCAATTCCCGTTGCTTTATTCAAGACTCTTTGTGATAAACATTGTGATTCGCGTTTTAACAGCGTATTTGTCAACCTCGAATTATTCCATGACACAATCGAGATAGCGAATAATTATTATTTTGCAATATTAATAATATTAAAAATTTAATTTTTTCTAGATATTTCGGATTTTTGTGAAGACATCGTAGATATCATATCGAAGGTGTTTCCATGCAAAATAATGAAACAGTAAACGTTATATAAATTTTGATGCAATAAATACATCTTTCTACTAAGAGAAATAGCAGGCAACATTAATAAAATTGCGATAGGAGTTTATTTGCGGATGATGAACATAGCTCCTTTGTTCTTCCCTCAGTTGGAGCGCTCGCGATGGATGCTCTTTCTTGCTTCCTAAATCATCCGAAGCGGGAATGATGCTCCGTCTTTAAAGCGCGACGGCTCTCTTTCTCTCTCTCTCTCTCTCTCTCTCTCTCTCTCTCTCGTCGCAGGACGAATTAAACCACTATTAGCCTTAGGGAATCCGAGAACCGGAAACGCGAAAATAACTGCAGTTATGAGTCAACGACTCTTCTCCCGTCAGTCAATAAGTTCACGATGGAGAACCAAGTCGGATATTCAAGTTCGAGTTCGAATTTATCTCGGAATGGCTGTTTGTAGAAGAGTGCGCCAATCGTATTACGTAAGATGGAAAATCCGCTAATTTTGCTAGAGAAGATTCAGATTAGATGCAATTACATCTGAACCATTAAAGAGATTGAGTTTGATCATTAGAGAAATGGCAAGATTAGATTTAAATTAAGATGGTTTTGAATTTCTCAATTTGTCAAATTTTCATTTTATATTTGATATGAATTTTATCATTACATTTGTTAAATTAAACGATTTATCGCATAAGAGAATAATTGCACTCTAATATTCTACATAATTAATTAAAATTTAATTTGTAGAATTTTTAGATGTAAATTTTGGATTCTGAAATTTTTAAATCAGAATTAAGATTTTAATATCGATTTGAAAATAGTATTCAAAGTTTTACATTTATTTTTATTTTATTTTGTTACAATTCAAAATTTAATTTTTCAAATGCTTCAAGCTATCTTCAGATTGAATTAAGCAACAATGATAAATAAATTTTCGTTATAATTATTTTATTTGCGTTATTTTGATCTTTTTTCTCTAATTAATACAAATTCTGTACTTTTTTTACAATACATCATTTTTAAGAGTTTTGCTATTTGCAGCAAAATATTTTCAACATTTTATATCATGCACTGTCATCTTTCCGTCACTCTGTACGAATTTTCCGCGCCTATTCTTCGTCTTAATCATTTGCAGAAGTCGAAGTTAACTTCCGTCTACTTTCGTGGAGACAATGACGCGACTACTGCTGTGTCGTGAGTTGCGCTACTTACAATTTAAATGCAGTCGCATCGCGCGCGTTTCGTCTCTCGTAATTCGCGTTTTACATCAGCGAGATAGCGCTTAAGAGAGATTTCGTGTAACTTCCGGTCAGGTAAAGTCTCTCGCTTGAAGCCCATGAAGAAGGAAACTCCTGAAAGATGTGAGTCACGAGCGCACCATTAAAAGGGCGTCGTAGCTCCTCATCGCGCCGTCGCTAGCTGCGAGGCAGCAAGCTGATGCCCGAAAACTTTCTAAGTACCCGCTCCATTTTCGCCGTAAACGTAAATCTGGGTCAAAGTAAACGACGGTAATATCGAGGTAAATACGATCATATCATAAATAGCTAATTTTTAAAAATGTGAACTTGTTATTAGAGATATCAATAATTTGAAAGAAGAAAAGGTGGAATGCATTTGTAGTTTTCCGAATATTAAAGTTTGTTGAATAATGTCTAAAAATTTCAAAAATTGAAAATTTGTGTAATAAGAGCGTAAATCGACTTACTAGCAACGATTACAAAGTCATTAAAGTATGAATTTGTAAGACGTCAAATGCTGCTTTGCTGAGCAGTTTCAGCCGTCAGAAACTTAATCTTTCCTGGACACGCGATTTCACCGAGCGATGACGAGCAATGAAAGCAACTTGTAAATTAAGACCTGAGTAAGCGAACAGAAAGATCATACGCAATAAATCAGTCTCGAAATCGCTGCTAAATGAGAGCTCTGTGTTTTAGGTTACCCTACACATTTTTCGATTTCAAAGAAATGCTTAAAAGAAAAGACATTAAAACAATTTCAGGAAAACACAGACGATAAGAACAATAATAGAGATAAAAGATCGATAAAATAGTTTATTAAATAGACTATAGCACAATAGAGAGACAAAGAACGCGTTCCCCCTTGTGGATATTTTCCGTCTCACAAGCCAGCCCGGTTGTTTTAATAGCTCGTTCTAATATGTATAGAGTTCATTAGCAGAATAAAATAATTATACCATAGATAGCATGGACTGACACAATTCTGAAATATATCGCGGTTTATTTCGCGGATTGTAAAATAGTGTAATCAATAAGGTTCATTACCTCACAGTTTGCAATACTTACCAGACGGCACGCAAAGACGTCATTTTTTAAACATTTTTTAGACGTGAGTGCTGTTTTGGTTCTCATGCTCTGATACTCTTCCGCTATTTCTTACTTCCATGCATAAACATGTCTAATTATATGTAGAAAAAGGGAAATTTTTACGAGAGTCATGAACATTTTTTCCAGATTTTTCCAATTAAAGTATTTTAAAAAATCGATCTTGAAAAAATAAAAGAATGACGTAACATACATTACAAAATTTCTTTTGATACTATAATTTAAGGCCTAGATTTAATTGTACAAAGAGCTGCAAAAAAGATGTATCTAGAGATATTTGTATAATTGTATAAAGCATATGAAATCGATCGAAACGGCTGCGTTTTATATTAATCATCTGATTCGTCGAGTTCTCTGTGTATATATCTGAGCTGATATGCAATACAATCTCTTATCTCTTATTTAATGTCCACAATGCTAAAAATCGGTCCGAGAAACATATAGCCAATAAAATTGCTGTTTTTCCATAAAAAATGCAAGTTGATTGGTTATACATTTCTCGGATCGAGATCTCGGATCGATTTCTAGTATCGTGGACATTGGCCTTTAGGATCTTTTTATGGGCCAATTATTTTCCTTATACATATATTGCTTATACGATATGCAAGTTTGTGTATCTGAATATACCCTAATAGGGAGTGTCAAATGTGAGATCATCAGAGAACAAAAGAACGCTTGAACAAAGGAAGAGTGAAGGAGAGATATTGGTCGTTTATAAAGAACGATTTGGTCGTCTATAAAGAACATCAGTGGCTATAATATCAAGTAAGTATAAGTATTATTTCAATTAACATTGCTTAATTAATGTAAGATTCAGAGATGTAATCTTCAGAAAACTGAAGATATTTGTGAAAAGTATTTTTTACATTTGCGTCTCTTTTATTTCAGTAACAATACTACTTGGACAGTGCTCGAAATCGACGTACTCATTATTGAAATATTATTAGAAAAGTCTTGAAATTTGAAGTAGGCTACTTGAGATACATTTAAAAAAGACAATTATAATGGAAGTACAAGTAAGTTTTCAGTTTTTACTTTTATGATACTTTTTCAAGGAAATATCATTAAGATCTTTGAGAATACAAAATTTAAAAAAATCAATAAGGTTTGTAGTATTCTCTAAAGTTTATTCTAATTCAGTGCATTCTATTATATGCAAGAACTTATGATTTATCATTCATCAATCCTTTTCATTTTTTGTTAATATATCAGTTATAAATCATAAAATAATTAATATAAATAAAAAATGTGCTTTTCAAATATTGTAGAGAAATTTACTTGCAAATCTTTTACGTAATGCTTAATTATAGATTCCAAAAAATTCATGAACAGCATGTTTCCTTATAAATTTATAACTTATGTATATACTGATTTATTTTCATTGTTGTATTATATAAAATCTTATTTTACGCAAAAAGAAAACATTAAATATATTGATTATTTCCAAAATTGATAAATAAACTTTATTTGCAGAATTTGTCTGGAAAAGAAGTAGAGAGTAGCTCTAATATAATCTCAAAAAAACAGCAGAATGTGTCTAAAAAAGCCATGTCTGTATATAATAAGAGTTACACTCGAACACAATTTGAGTCAGATTTTATTTACTATACCTGGGAAATAGATGACTTTAAAACTCTTCGTGAGACTTTGAATGATTTAACTTCTCCAAAATTTCCAGAAACAGCTCAATGTCAGATTAAAATAAAATTTTATGAAATTTCCGATTATAAAATACATTTTTGCTTCATCACTAAACCATTTAGAGGCTCGTGTTCTATTTCCATAAAAGAGTTAATAAATCCTTATTCAGACAACGCTAATTCAATAAAAAAAAACATGTTTAAGTGCGTCACAAACGAGACCACATACTCAGGTGAATTTAACTTAAACTATATTCCGAAAAACCTAGTAATAACTTGCTCAATACAAATTATCCACCAAATTCTAAACAATACTGTTCACATACCATTATTTTCAACAAATCTGGAGGTCAAAAAGAGGATTCTTCCCATCTGCGATAGCAATTCTAAATGTGATGATACAAAATTAATCAAATTTATCATAAATGGACAAATTTACAGTGTGCCCAAGCACATATTACGTGCTACAAACAGTAAATATTTTAAAAATTTGTGTGAAAAAAATGTAAAAGAAGACATGACAAATGAAGTAAACATACAAAATAATACTGAATATTTTAAGATTATGTTAATGTATATTCAAACTGGTATGATGAAACAAAATATTGGTACATCTAAATATGAACTATTATTAAAAATTGCCCATGAATATGACGTACAGCATTTTAAATTGATATGTGAGCAATATTTGCTACGTGATGTTACAAAGGAAACTGCTATAAAATATATAAAACTAGCGTGGTTATATGATGCAAAATACTTAGCAGATTATGCAGCAAATATCATTAAATTGTATTATGATACAATTGTACCGTCTGAAGATTTTCAACTTTTACAGCAAGGAAACGTCAACAAGACAAGTGAATTGATTGAAAAATATAAATTATATCACATTTCTGATTAAGACTTTTAATCTTGCCAATTTTAATCATAAATGAAAAAATATATGATAAAATTATTTTTCCACTTTTTTTCACAAGTATTTATGCTATAAACGCTTATGTGTCATAATTCATAATTTATCTATATATCCATATACAGATATTGCTGCACGTAAGTCAAATATAATTTGATGCTTGGGATTATTAGTATATAAAAAACTTATTAAACATTTTTAAGACCATTTGGTTTTTCAACGCATACAGATTGATTTAAAACATATCGACCGAGAAAAGTTATAGAATTTAGCAAAACTACTTTTATTTGTTAATTAAAGATTTTTTTTTATTTTGAAAGTAAATGATTCACACAGTTTTTAGTTGGTTCTATTTTTTTGTTAGTGATTCACTTTAGTTTTTTCTTTTTTAGATTATCCTGTATGCATGTCACAAATACAAATTTAGTTTTTCAACGCATACAGATTGATTTAAAACATATCGACCAAGAAAAATTAAAGAATTTAGCAAAACTACTTTTATTTGTTAATTGAAGATTTTTTTTTATTTTGAAAGTAAATGATTCACGCAGTTTTTAGTTGGTTCTATTTTTTTGTTAGTGATTCACTTTAGTTTTTTCTTTTTTAGATTATTCTGTATGCATGTCACAAATACAAATTTTTTTACATTAATATTAATATTAAAAAGTTTGTCATGTCTACTATTTCTTATAAGTATTTAGCATGTAATAAGAATACTTTAACATTAATTCTCAGAGCGTGAATTAATGTATTTAATTAAAACTTCTTGAATTTTGCTTAATTCTCAATTATTATAAGAAATTGATGTATTACGAAAAAAAACTGGCGTTTTAAAGACTAAGTTTGCGCTGTTTATTAAGTATATCTTGTAATAACATCGATGTAATGATAATTAGAATGTATCGTTTAATTGTTTAATTGTGAAAAATAAAGTTTTGATTCTTAATATTATCGTCTCGTTTAAATAAAATTAAAAATTTTTTTCAATTTTATTTGTAAATTATTAATATCTTTAATTTTTAATATTAAGATAAACTTGAGAATTATTACTTATTATTAAATTTAATTAATGAAAAATTTTTTGAAGTGAGACTTATATTATAAATTTACATTATAGTTCAAGACATTTTATTACTTTATAGATTCTACATTGTACAAGATCAAGATATTTTATATTTTTTCTTATAACATTATTTTTAGAACTTGATTTATTTCTTTTCTTGTCAAGAAAATATTCCGAGAACAGATTAAATTTCTCCTAGCCCGAAGACACTACTACCACCGTTATACAGTCTTGCTTAAAGAGGAAGACTTAACAAACCGGAAGATAAATGCACGGGTAAGTCTCCGTTGAGTGACGGGACTCGGCGTAATTGGTTCGGAGGTGATAACCGGCCACGGAACTCGCCGCCGCGGTTACCTCAGCTCACGTTGAGCGGTTACCGCGTACATTGCGCGAACCGCTCGCCGCCGGATACCGGAAACTTTCAATTCGCTTCCGACCACGTCATCAGCCGTGTAACCTCGTTAATGTCGGTCAGAATCTGTATTTACCTTGAGAATGGCGTCAACGAACTCTCTTTTGGCAAGACAGCCAAGATCACAACCCCTTGCCTGTAGCAAGTCTACGTGATGTTAAAATAGACATAAATCTAAATTATTCAAAGCCCGTTTTACAATAAATTTATAATATATTTATAAATTGAACTACACTCTATATAACTAGAGGATTGATAAAATCATTGCAAAAGATAAGAAGATAGAATGTCATGAAAAATATTTCTAATAAGAAGGATAAGAAAAAATACATTTTTAACGATTTTAAATATGTGATAATTAGAAAAGTATCATAAAATTATATGTAGTATACATAAATATTATTAAACTAGTGAGAACTCTTCTCTAAATCTGTAGACAGGAAAGTAATAAAAAATAAATTCGGGATCAGAAAGATATCACACGTAAAATATTTTTAAATTCTTTGTCTTATCATCAAAACGTACTAAACATTTATTATGCGTATATCATACACGACATATATATTATATATTACAAAATCTACATTAGAAAGATGAATTTTCAACGAAGCTGTCCGCGTAACCGTATGCGAGCGACAATCTCCACAGAACAACGGGAAACGGAGTCGTTGAGAATCACTCTAATCCTCGTAAAGGGATTCCCCGTGTATATATATCTCTGTCCTTTCACGTAATCTGAGCTTAACTAAACTCAGTCTTAAACTTGCTCGCGGTAATAGTCTTCGCTGTTAATCGAAGCTCCACTCTCTCTCTCGGAAGTTGCCTTGGACGACGACGACGGCGGCGGCGATGGCGTGCATACGGGGCGATTTTGCCGTCGTTGTCCGTCGGACTTTGCTGGTGACCCACGACGCAAAGGCTCGATTAGGGCGTTATCCAGTGCGGCATGAATATCAAACTTCAGCCCGGAGTACCGCTCCGTTCCGTTCCGTTTATGTAACTTCAGCCGTGAACATACTGAGAGAGCGGTACGCTCGACGTCACCTTCGACCTCAGGATCTTCGGTTGTGAACTGATACCATCTTTATGACGCTATTCATAATTAACGGATTATACAGTTAATTAATATTTTTAATATTTATTTAATAATATTTTTGTCGAGATATCTTTGAAAGATTTAAGTTTTTAGCAAGTTCAGCTTTAAATAACTAAGGTATATTTTGGAATTCATTTCATACATTTCTCTTTGGTGTAAAATTATTCTAAAAACAGATACCTTCTTTATTCGATTAATTTAGTTTATTTATTATTTTAGATGTTTCTATTCATATCTTAACTTTTTTAATTCATGAAAGTTTCTTATCATCACGCTCAATCAATACTATCTCACCGCATCATCCTTTGTCTGTGACTTCGGAAGGCTTGCCCTGAAGAATAGCAGTTCTCACTACGTCGTTTATTCGTATGAGATATTGTTGGAATGAGGTTTACGCTGAAATGGGTGCAGGGCGTAAGTTTGGCAGCTCATTTTATCTCGTCCGCAAACGTAACTCGCCGGCGCACGGACGAAGAGAGATGTTTCTCGGACGTTCACGGGCGTTCGTCGGCGTGCAGTATGAATACGTATAAGGCTATATTAAAGTTAGCGCCAGAGCGCTGTAATACGTCATAACGGGCCGCATGCACACATGAACTCGTCCATCCTAAACACGAGGAAATGCAGCACCGCGCCGGTAACTTCAACCCGCGTCACGCATACATTCGCAGTCGCATATAATTTACATAATGAGCATCCATCTGCCTGAAAACGCTCGTCCGAAAGGGTCGGATGTAAGTTAAACGCGCCTGTGCCTTCGTCCGCAATTCCCGACATCGCTCGATCCGTTCCGTTTGCACAAATCGAGCATGCCAGATCTTGTGCAATATCGTTTAACGAATTTGATAAAACCCGACATGTAAAATATTTTTTAAAATTTGTTTTCGAAATCTGTCTTCTAAATTAAAAATTATTCTGTCAATATTGGATCAATCGTTGTTATTTATTTCAGATTGCTATTAAATTACTATTCAAAACTTTTTGATGATTTTTAGCGATTCTGCAATCTACCATTCTGCCATTCTGCCGCGTGCTCAGCGATGTCATTTTTACAGAAATTTAATTTGAGTACTGCTGAAAATTGTGTATACAGAATATTTGATAGGACATCGCAAAATTCCAAATTATTCGCTTACGTTTCTAATTTGATGTTTTTCAACGGTGTGTACGCATTGTTGTGTTATATGTGTTGCGCGCTTTTAGTATTCCAGAATTAATGGACCAGCTGTCATACCGGTTATGGCATTTTACTATCGACGTGCAAACAAATCTGAGTTGTGACCAGCGGTGTCGCCGTATGCGTTACTTTTGTTTACACAACTTTCCAATCTGTCGAGCTGTTCGCAATTTTCCGTCGAAGTTCGCATATCCCGTTTACATCCGCGGTACGCGACATAAGCTCATTTCCACCTAAAAGGACCCGAACCCTCTCGCACACGATATGAATACGTATAAGGCAATATTAAATTTTGCATATCCACCACAATACATGCACCTCCTACGTCGTACGAAACGTATGAATGATTATACATATATGTATATATGTTTACAATTATTTTTTAATATTTTTAACGTGGAACGTCTTCATATTTTTTTTATTATATAAAAAACAATTATAAATTTTAATTATAACATTTTCTTCTTAATAAAGCTCTTAAGGTGTTACCGAGTTACTAGCTTTTAAAGTTTGTAGACTTTTTAAAAAATTAATTTTTTCAAGAACTGATATTTCTGTAAACGCTCATAAGTTTGTAAAACCACATTGCGTATTACATTATCATATTCTACGAAAGTTCTCATTTCTTATATCTGCTATTATCAATTCCAACACACATTCTTTTTTTATCTGAGCTTGCGAGAGGAACTGATATGCGGTTCGAACATAGATAAAGACAGTGTACGAATTTGCATATATATAGAGTGCTTTGTACCCATTGCATTACCCATGGCTTCTTGGCCACTTTAGATTTGATTACGCCTTCGCAAAAAGTAATTTTTATCGCAATTTCCCAACACTTTCAGTATTACATACTTTTATACTTAAATCCCGAATTTAAATTTTATTAAAATAAAATCTTGAAAGATTTCTCTCTAGCTCAATAATAATATTAAATCTAACCTTCTCATTTAGTTTGTTTGACACAATTTATTTTTGAATTTATCGAAAAAATTACCAATATTTCCATATTGTGTTATTACAAAAATTATTTCAAATTATCAAAGAAATAAAAAAACAACTCTCTAGCGGTAACACTTTGTTCACATGCTTGTGACATACACGCGTATTGCACGAATGCTTAAACAGACACGCGCAAAACGATGGGTTCATGCATATAACGCGTATATTTGGCCGGTGTGCAGCAAGAGGTTTTAGCATGCGGAGCAAGCCGGCCTTTAATGCTGAAATATCGTTGGAACGTCGCGGTGTCGCTCTGTCGTCGTCGTCTTCTTGCCGCACAAAATTTCGAGATTCTTTCGCCGAGAGCGCAAAATCCCTAATCGCACATTCAAACCTTTGTGCTGTTGTACTACTTTGTTACACATATATATAATTCTATTAAGTAGCTAATAAGAGAGAGAGAGAGAGAGAGCTTTAAAAAAAAAATTATTACCTAATCTGTGAAACAAATTATTAAATAATTTAGTAATGATGGTAGTACGAGCTATAATAAACGGAGAAGATAGTTCAATCCGTAATGTTTAATCTGATTTCTGCATAAAGTGAGAGCAAACATCTCGAATTCGGGAGTGAATCAAGCGACGGGGAACAATGAATTGTTGAGATGAGAAACGGGCCAAAAGGAAGTTTCGAGGGTATCCGGATGCTCAGAAAAACAAGCTGGCTGTCGGCAGGATAAGGGGATTAAGAGGGTTCGCAGCTGGCAACCCTCGGACCAATTCCTCGAAACGATGGGGTTGGGTCATAGCTGCTGTATTCAGGCATCACGTCGGCATGGACGAGCCAAGAAGGAAAATCCACTGTCGCGATCGTGATCGCGTTCGTCTGTCTGTATTTTTCGAATCACGTACGCCTACGTACGTGGATCGAAAGAGAAGGGTGTAAATTGCGGCAAACGAAAATTGCTACGGAAATAATCAGCAATTAATTAATTAATAAATATTCTGAAAAGCTTTTGACAGACTACTTTACAATCATTTTGAAAAATAAGAATAAAAATTCAAAAACATTTTGAATACATTTTCTCTTTGAATTAAACTTTTGTTAGTCGAAATAGTCATTATTAGTTTCAATGCACTTTTTTTCTCTTAAAGAATAAATTTGAAAAGTTAATTTTTAATCCCACACATTTGATCAAATTAGAAGCGTACTTTAAAACTATATTCGATAGAGAAACAAATCTTCTGTGCCAGCATCATACGTCTTACAACTTACAGGTTACAACCATCTTTACCACATAGCAAGGATCGAAAGCAGAGAGCGGAGCTTTCGGCCAAAGTCGCAGCGGAAAGTCGTAAAGCGCTTGCGAGTAAAAATCCATCTTGCTGCGGAATAAAATCCGCACGATAACTTTGGACGGAAAAATTTTTGCCGATCTCAGTAGTGAAACCTCTGAAGTGATCAGACGATAAGTAGCAGCGGCCGAACTTCACTCAATTTCTCACAGTTTGCATTAGAAGGCGAATCGTATCTCACTCTCTCCGTCGCGGCTCGTCCTCTTTTTCTTTCTCATTAGCGACGCGTCTCGAGCTACTTAATAATTTCCTCGACTAGACAATAAGCGTCGTTGCGAAAAAAAAGGAGAATGAGGTTGAGGAGAAGTCGTTCTCTTCCCAGTCTTCCATAAAATCCAATTTAACAACTATCTCAATTCCCATCATTCGTTTTTAGTTTTCCAAGATAACGAAGAACGAGATCTCTTCAAAATCGTAATTAATATATAAGTGTGCAGAAGTAAGGAGGTACAAAAAACATATATGACTATAGTCATTTATTGTCTTTTTAACGTAAAACGTAACTTAATAAAGAAGTCAAAAAACAGATTAAGAATTTATTTAATTATTATATAAATTAATTGTTGTGTCTAATTGTTATCAGTCAAATTTAACATATCTGTTTTAATAAACATATAATGGTAAGTTATTTAAAATTTCAACTATTTGCATTATGTGCACGTTTTAATTTTATTTCAACAAATTGCAATTTATAAAAATTTTTATATGATACAAAGCTAATGTAAAACATGTCTTTTCTACACTTTTTCTAGATAACTTTGATATTATTTACAATAATATTTTATTGTGTTCATATTTATTTTTAAAACATAATATTGTGTTTTATATTAAAATTTTAATTTATTCTATGTGCATAAAGTATGACGAGACCTCTTGTACGAAGCACAGTAATTTAGAGTCCTTAGTTTTTATATCGTCGATAACATATCCTCTACAGATAAGGTTTTAAGTAATAATACAAATGTATTTTTACAAAATTGCACGTATTTTATGATTCAAATATACAACCAGATCTATATAGCACTTGTTTTATAGAATATGTTAATTATTGCAATGTATGTCAAATAATATTTCTTCAGTTTTTTAATTATATATTAATTATATAACGAATTATGCAAAGAATAATTATTATGAGAATAATTAGATCTGTTTAGAACTAATCAAAATCGTCATTATTAATATGAAGTCGTTATTATTATGAAAATTATTAACGAATTTGCTAAACTATTACCACTTTAGGATGTATGGGACACGGTTCCATATCATTCACGGCACCGCGATAATTTTTCCAAATTTTTCGATTATTGAAACAAACAGTTCCGCCGCCTCGTGTGTATTGAGTATCCTGAAAAATAATAAAATACAAATTTTAATACAGCGTCTGGTCCAGCAGATTAGATCAATCCTGAAAACATACATGAAAAAGATTTAGGAATCGTAAACTTGTGGAAGCCCTTGTTACTAAAAATATAAACAATTTAATTAATCAATTCTTTTTATTAAATTATTTATTTCCAAGATTTTCCTTTGCACAACTGTTAAAAATTGTATGCAATTTAGAGACACAGTTTTATTCTAGAAGATTTTTAAAAATGTATACTTACCGCTCGATTGATGTCACCGATGCAGGTCCAAGTTCGATTAGTTTTACCCTCAACAGTTACCGCCCATTTGGAATGATCGCGACTACTTTTAAAATCGATATCAACCGCATTCAAACGAATAGACATAACATTGTACACTCTAAAAAAGGATTAAACAGTTTGATTAGTTTGAATATAAATATAAATTTACAAAACGATGAAAACAAAAAGTTATTATATCACTTATGACATTACTTTACATGTTCGCAGTCCGATGGTAGTCTACCCCGTCCGTTCAGCCATGTTTCAGCGAATAAATCAGATTTCAACGTCGGTGCGACGAATTCATCATACAAGTCTGTAAGATTAACAAGACGTTGATTATTTATATATGTTAAATTAATTTTCAAAGTAGATATAAAGACGAACTCTTAAAAATATTGCTCTAGCATAAGTTTTTTGATGTAAAATACATCAGTGATATATTATAAAAATATCAAACGCGCGCGTTTTACCTTTTTGCCACTTATCGCTTTTGGCAAACGATAAGAATTGAACACCTTTGGATGATCTTAACACCTCTTTGTTGCTAAAGGGTGCTTGTCTGATGCGCTTCTGATTGGCAGCGTCCGCGAGTACCGGAAACAAGTCAGCGAACGCGCCGGGGATGTTTCTCCAGTACACTATTATCTGATTGTACATAAACTGTCGACCGAGCACGTCGAACTGATCATCATTCATGGATATGCACAGGAAACTCTGTCCGAAGTTCTCCCCAGATGTCGGATAATCGTACTCAGACCGATTTCCCGGAGCATTTTCGTCTGCATTTCGCCCCTAGGAATACATCAATTTATATATATATATATAAGAGGTATTTCTCATTTAAGAATACGCTTCCAAATATCATCAACACTGTCACTTATATAATATCGAATAGGATCAAATAAGCCAATCAAAGCGTTTTAATTGGCATAACACAATTTTAACTTCTAATAATTAAATAAATTATTACAAAAATATTAGAGAGAAAAGAATATTAATTTTAATAGGATTTAAAAAATTATTTAAAAACATACAATCTTAAAAGAAATAGTATTAGTATTATTAGTGGACAACTATATTATCCAATTCATTTATATTTCACGGTTTCTTTAATTATAGAATCATTAAAAACCACTTATATCATTAAAAACCACTTATAAGAAACATTTAGATATAAAGAAATAAAAATACCAAGAGTATCAATATTCCGATTAATTCAAAGCGCTCAAATGCATTACCCGTCTTGCGTCATTCCCACTATTTGGTATGGGCGGATAATTCGGAACACTATGTATTAACCAGAAACCCTGTTGTTGATTTGCTATCACGACGCCCTTCGCATGACCGTATTTTGCACTGCTGGGTCTATTAGGCGGGTCGTCATTGTACATAACGAAGAAAGCGTTCGATGCCACTGACTGAAAGTGCGTAATCGTATGAGCAAATATTACACATGATAAACATGACACTTTGAATAATAAATTAAAAATATATAGCTTCTAAAAAATTTTAAAAAGTGTTGCAACACTAATACTTAAAAGAAATATATAAATTGACAAATTGAAAAATAAATTAACTGAAATAATTAATTATTTGTCCAATTTAACTTATGTATATATTAAGATTGATTAATTTATATTGTCTCTCACATCATTATATAAAGGTGCTAATGTAATTCCCGGTATAGAATTCTTCGCACTAATTTTTTCCGTGGATAATTGCCAACCCTTATCAACGGTATTGTTAGTTATATACAGATACGCTAAACCGCTTCTAATCACAGGATTGCTGCTTTCTGATACTTTCGGTAACTTGTACAGTACATACCTAAAATTACATTTCAAATAATCATCTTACGAAATCGGAAAAGTTATCGATAACAAAAACGGAATAATTATGACGCAAACAGACGTAATGCTAAAATATTTCATTAATAAGATCAATATAATCAACACAGAATCTTATCTAAACTCATTAAATAATATCAAGTGTTCATATTATCACTAAAAAGCACTTTACTGTTCACCCATTTTATGTATCTTTTTTAAATTCTCTTGATATTGTAATATTTATCAAAAATATATTTATTGGTGGATCGTAATAAATATTTTAAATTGTTTTATTTTTGGAAAATTATGGCAACTGAGTTTATTTTTAGAAAAGTATTGAAATTTATAATACAATGTAGTCTTACAGATAATGATATTTCGAATATACTCACCAATCGACAGGTTGATTCTTCTCATCTCTGCAATTAAGATTAGCCGCATTGGCCGTGTTGCAAGCAAACAATAAAATGCTTAGTAAACGACACAATACCGAAAACATTTTGAACTGCGTTATCGGTACTCAAAATCGAAAAAAAAAAAAAACTCCGACCGCGAGTGCTCCGAATTGTGAATTTACTAGTCTAATCAACAGAAATTTATGATGAATGGCGTTAATTAGAAGGCAATATCCAACATATGCACCTGTATTTATACCACTGCACTCGAATTAATTATATCATTATGCAAACTGCAAAGCAACAGCTGCTAGAGTCGCACTTGATGAACAGTCCAGTTTGCATTATTTTCGGTTCATTGAAGCAAGTGTCACGCATTTCTGTCGAAGCATTTCTGAAACACATGCAAATATAAATTACATATAAATTAGCAACTTACAACAATATTGACGTTTACTGCAAAATAATATTTCTTTTTGCATAATCATAATTAGTATTAGCAGAATGTTTGCGCTACGACTAAAATGCACTCATGTGAAAAATTTATATATATACGGAATACTTTAGAATAAATCTGGCTATTTAATTAATATAAAAAATTCACTGAGAAATACTTAGATAATAAATTATTTATTTATGTTCTTTATTTTTAATATTAAATAATCTGAAATTTAATCTCCATCGGTCAATCAATTAGTTTTTATATGTAAAGAATGTATGATTTCTATACATAAAAAGATGTATAAAGCATTTTGCAAGCAAAATGCCAAATTAATATCTTAAAATGTTTTAAAAAAGTATATCCTTCTAAAGCGTGAAATATATAACGAGGACAGTGATACCTCCGCCTACGTAGATAGCGTCAGTGCGATTGTGCGCAACGCTCCCACATACGATCTGCGACAGACGCTATGATAATCTTCGAGAATACAGTAGCACTGCTCGAAATCGTATTTTAGTATACTATTGAAATATACGAATACGTGTTAAAAAAAAAACCATTTATCTGCAGTCCTTTCTTTAATCTGCCTCTGACTTGATAACAACATTGTTACAGAGCACACATTCACTGATGACGCGCGGACATAACAAAGACCAGTCTGCGACTCCAAGTGAAGGCACGAAGGAAGGAAAAAGAAGGAAGGAATAATGACCACTGATGACGTCACGCAATACCTTCCACACGCATAGTGCATTCAGATGCCACGTTGAAGTCCCGCATGTGAGATCTTCATCGCAATAAATTAATATAATGCATGGTCAAAGTAATTTTGGATATTTATCGAAAATAATATAAATAACATTTATATATTTTTCATTATTTTTTAAAAGTAGAAAGATGAGCTCTGACGAAAAAAGAAATTAGAAAAAAATGAGAAATTATTTATTTTTTATTTTATAATTATTATCCGCATATCTCTCTATTTTCATCAATCTTTAAATGATATAATAGACTGATCATCATAGATTTACTTTTAGCATAACTTAAAATTTCATTATAGCTTATCCTTAGTTTTATTTATTATTTGCAAAACAGATGCTACACATTTTCATCATATTTATTTTTGTTTCGACTCTATATTCTTCAAATTAGTAAAATACAAAAATAATTTCAACAAATAACATTAGACGTTTTGATAAATTAAAAACGAGTTTGAAATCGATAACTCGAAACTAAGATCGATTCAAGAAATTCGAGTAATCGAGTGCAATGCGATTAGGCGACTTCATGCAGGTTAAAGAGGAAACAGCTGTCTACAGCTGTTCCAAAACCATGCATCATATAAAAAGAGATATCATATAAATGCATCATACAAAGGCGTTTATGACACTCAGTAAATTTATATTTTAACTAAATTAAAGTTAAATACTAAGAGAAAATATACATATAATAGAAATTGTTGAATTAATGATAAAAAAATCATTAAATCAATAATAAAAACGTCATATTTTACATTTTCTTAGTTCCTATACATTTATTAATATAATTTACTTACATCGACTTTCCCTTTTTAGCGAGGAAACATCGACCATCTATAAAGATTACATCATTGATGAAACATCCATTTGGCACGATTGAGCATTCTATATGCACACGGGGTTCCCAATGTCTACAGCCGGTCCTGCGGGATAACCAGTGCTTGTACGAGAAGATCCGTCTGTTCGTGCGGTGGATGGCGGCCGCTAGTTTGCCGTGCGGAGAGAACGCTGTACAAGTACCACAATAATATCGCGACGAGCATGAGCGAACGGCGTGCAGCGTGTAGCACGGAGCTGTTTGTGCATCGCGAGTGACTGTGCCTTGCATATTCCGTGTGCATTGTGTGCATCGTATGCATCGTTTATTCTCTTGTCTTTCCCTCAAGCCTCTGTTCTGTGCCTCTACGAGCGACGGAGAGGAGATGCCGTGGTACCATCGACGGAGCAAATTCTCAAACACCGTTACAGATCACGCTAAATACCATTGGCTGTGATAATAAACAACGTAATGATTTTATCCCAACATCGTGACGCGATTCTTCGATAAACAGAAAAATGCCCATCTTTGAATTGTTGGTCAGTTAACTAGCAGCAATTGAAAGGCGATAAGAATCGTGCATAACGCTCGTGATTTAATCTCACAGATTGATCTCGCAAGTTCTAAGTAATGCAGCAATTTATTGTTTCATATAAAGGTTCTTTTGTTCTTGAAAGTAATGATAAAATTTTCAAATTTTGCAGCATACGATGCTGAGTGCAATTTTTGTGATAAGCATGAATTTTTAAGTGTTTATTTCACATTTAAGTGTACATATATTTTTCTAACATTAAGACAGTATGTATTGTAATTATATAATATAATTTTTTTAAGTAAAACCTAGAAAATTAAAAAAAGTTTATGCTTATTCTTGTTGACTATAAAGTAGCACTATCTAGAAGTAAATCATGGTATGACGAGATGTATGCTAATACCATGAATATTCTCTAGTCAGAACTAAAATTAGAACTCAAAGCTAAATAGTAAGAAATATACAGCGGTAGACTCTACTTTCCCTTAAAATTTTCTAGGTTTACGTATCTTGATATATCTTATATAATAATATACTTTCTCTTAATGTTAGAAAAATATGCGCATGTACTTTTTGATGTAAAAATTGTACTCTGTCAGCATTATATGAAACAACAGCTACATGAGTTGCAAAATCCATTTGCAGGATTAAATCAGAAGCCAGTGCAAGATTTTTTTATACATTCTTATATAGATGTGTCTATACTAATCTATTGTAATTTTGCATTTAATAGGTAGCAACATAATGAACATCTTTGAACTCTCATGTCTATTGCGTGAAACATCTCCAAACTTACAAACGAGATTTCAATACTTTGATTATTGAACGATAAACAAAAACACCAAAATGAATAGAGTAGAGAGTGCAGATGCTGGTAAGGGCTGGCATGAATGTGCCACCTGGTTGACAAGATGCGGTGCACTGCGAGCAGATCACAAGGCCAACTGGCCACAGGCCAGGGCATTCGACTTGGCCTATACCTTGCGAGATGGTGTACTGCTGTGCAATCTACTGAACATTGTGGATCCAGGTTGCATAGATATGAAGGATGTAAACCAAAAACCACAAATGGCACAATTCCTGTGTTTGCGTAACATAAAAGTCTTCCTGTCGGCATGCTCAAGCGTCTTTGGCCTCTCCGACTCGGAGCTTTTCGAGCCGTTTATGCTATTTGATCTGTCTAACTTTCATCGCGTTCTCTGCACGCTCTCCGCCTTGTCCAACTGTTTGCGTTTCAGACGGAAGGGTATACCGTAAGTGACTTATTGAATCTTGTATTTCTTATTATTATTTATCACTAGTGTGAAATGAACAGAAAACAATTAGGAAATCTTATTTATTGCAGCGGGTTTTCTGTTGGCCATGGAAAGTCTCAAGAAGACATTTACAGAGATTTACAAAGTGCTGGCGCAGGGTAAGAATCTGAAGATATCAATTATATATTTTATAAGTATATAAGTATATAAGTATATAAGTTTATAAGTATATACCGTCCATATTGATAAATATTAAATTCCAAAGAACATTATATAACTTTAAAAAGAAATTAAAATTTGTTTAAAAGAACTTTATATACATATAAAGTTCATATAAAATTTAATAGAAATTTCTTTATATATATATATATATAAAGAAATTTCTATTTTTTTTGTAAAATTATTTACGCATTTGTTTTTTAAAATAACGACCGATGAAAGCTAAAGAAATAATTACTGTTTGACTTCAAAAAGAAAATAAAAGTACGAAACTTCAGCAATTATTATTAATTGGTTTAGCGCCACGCACGCATGGGTGGCGTTTACCATAAAAACTAAGGCTGCGGACGTAGATGAATCGATGGTTTATTACGAATTGATCTGGTCTACCGCGGAGAAGGTACACACGATTTTTCACGGCTTCGCAATTTTAAGAGCACTTCGCTAAAAAAATATTAGCCATCACTGTATTCCAACTTACTTTCATAAATTAAGATGTAAAATGCAGTTTAGAATTGTGATTGATATAAATTTGGAAAATCTTATTTTCAATGCTAGACGTTGTACTTGCAATATTACAAATTAATGTAGAAATCATTCTTCCAGCTCTTTTCATGTCATCAAAATTTTTACTCATTGAAATTATACATGTGTCAATTAAGTAAAGTACATGTGGTTTATAAAATATCAGAATTTGGGAATATTTTTCTTGGATTTCTGGAATGAATCTAACTCGTTACGTCTTGTGTGTATCATATATATTACATATTGGTGAATTATGTATACTGCATACAGTGATGGCATTGTTTCGCTCTTCATGCTGACATATGGCAGTATGTTTCGATCGCAATCGATGTCATTATCAGTGGCAAATTTTTATAATATTGCTAATTTATATTATTATTAGCATTATTCATTTATAATAATGCTACTTATGATTTGATTTCCGCCGGAGACTTAGTCTTTCCTGTCAGTGTGCATGTATAGTGCATGGCCATGTTTTTTTGTGTTTTTATGCTAAAGCCGCGAGGATGAGGGTCGTCGCAGGAGATTTAGGAGACGGGAGGGTGACGAGTCGGTCGTCGGGGGGGATAATGAGGACCCGGTCGGCGAGGAAGATGGTTACGGAGCTTTTTGCAGCCACGCGCAAAGCGAAGAGATCTACCAGGACCTCTGTAGTCTACACTTGCCATCTCCTCCATCCGCTGCGCAGGTCATCATCTCGCTTTTATTATTTTTAGTCATCAATTTTTTTACACTAATCGCAAAAAAATAAGAAACCTCCGAGTTTCCCTTTCTTTAGCTAAGTATTACCCCCAAAAAAAATTTGAAAAAATAGCAATTACTTAAAAACATCTTGTGTTAGAACAAAAAAGATTGCATGAATGCATTAAGTGTTAATCTCATTATTGAAGATAAAGGAAAGATCACAAGTAAAAGCTTCCCTCATTTTTAGCGCATTTACAAACCGTTAATTTTGTATCTATCACGGGTTATTTATTACGCTTTACACGCGTTGTGTTATTAAATCACATTAATAATTTACACAAAAACGCTTCTCTTTATTAAAATAATGTCCGTGCAATAGGCTGGCGCTATTTGCGGAGGTGAGAAAAGGGATTATGTGATCCAGGAGCTTGTGGAAACTGAACGGAATTACACAGAAGTTCTTAGTAGTCTCCTCAGGCATTTCGCCCGACCATTATCATCTTTATTGCGACCCGAAGACTCCAATCGCATCTTCTTCGGCATCAAGGAACTCACGGAGATCCACGTAGGCTTTCATAGTCAATTGCGCAAGGCACGGAACGGTACAGTGCTCGCCCAGGTCTTCCTGGATTGGCGGGAGAAATTTCTCATTTACGGCGATTACTGCGCAAATCTTACCATCGCGCAAAATACTCTGCAGGAATCGTGCACACGTAACGAAATAGTCAATCAGGAAGTTATCGTAAGTCTCGCTTTGTAAAATTTCGTGAAATTATAAAGCCAAAGAGGATTGGCAACTTTACGTTTCACTTGATTCAAAAATATAGTAGGAAATACAATATCTAATTCGATAATATTTGTTGCAGAGATGCCAACAAGAAGCTAACAACGGTAAATTTAAGCTGCGCGATATATTGTCCGTGCCAATGCAAAGGGTGCTCAAGTACCACTTGCTGTTGGACAAATTGGTAGAGGAAACTCCTCACGAGTGGGGCGAGGAATGTCACGCGCTGGCGAAGGCAAGGGAAGTCATGGTCGATGTCGCTCAGTACATAAACGAGGTGAAGCGCGACTCCGATACATTGGACATCATAAAGGACATTCAAGCTTCGATCATCGATTGGGATGTGCCCGAGGACGCACAGCTGAAGGACTTTGGCCGGTTACTTCGCGACGGCGAGCTTAAGGTTTGCTTAACATTTTTATCAAGCAAAAGAGGCTTACAAGTGCATAGAAATTAATCCTTGTTACTTATAGATTTAAATAAAGTATACATGATTTGACACAAAATAATTACATGACATAAATTTTAATAAAAGGATAACTAGAATTATTTTTCAAGAAAACATTATGATACTAAAATTATAGCTTGATGCTGAACTTAATAATACGAGTAGTTGCTAATTTAATTTCTTTTTAGGTGAAAGCTCACAATGACCAACGGATCAAGGCTCGTTATGCATTTGTGTTCGAGCAAGTGGTATTAATCTGCAAAGCGGGCAGAGGAGATCAATACTGTTACCGGGAAACTTTACGGTTAGACGATTACAGACTGGAGGATCACATAGGACGACGAACATTGGGCAGAGATTCGCGCTGGTCCTACCAATGGATACTTGTACAAAAACAGGGGTCCACAGCGTACACGCTATATGCAAGAACGGACGAGCAGAAGCAGATGTGGATAAAGGCGCTGCAAGACGCGATGGACAATGTCAATCCCGCAGCTTGTCGCAATACCAATCATAAATTTAAGTTGACGACGTTTGATACTCCCAGGAGCTGTCAACGGTGTGGAAAATTCCTTAAAGGCCGCATATTCCAGGTAAATGAAGTCGGATAGTGAAATATTTAATCATTGCGCCAATAATCACTTTTAATCACGAAGAATTGGTATAAACATTTTTAAATATATAGGGTTACAAGTGCGAAACGTGTCGCATAGCCGTGCACAAGCAATGTATTGCGCATTCGGGTCGCTGTATGCCGACACCGCCGTCGCCGACACCACCACCACCGTTACCTTGCGAACGCGCGCTTGCCGTGAAACTGTGGTTCGTCGGAGAGATGGGTAGGGAAGCAGCTTCCAACAAACTGGAATCTCGCGAAGACGGCACGTACATGCTACGCGTCCGTCCGGCTGGACAGCCGCGTCTCAAGCATGAAACCAATTATGCTCTCAGCATTAAGTAAGCTTAAAACATCGTAGAAAGTTATTCGCTTTAGATGAATTACAAATTAGGAATTTAAGAAAGTTACAGAATTTAATTTTATTTCTAATTATGTCTAAATACTAAGAGAAGCAATATTTAATTATTTATATCGAATTGACTTTTTAAGTCTAAATATTTAATATTGTTAATTACACTTAAGTGTTTATATTTAAATGCTTTTTTCTAAAAAAATTAACAATCACATTTAATTTATTCTGTTTTATTTAATTTTTATGAATTCTTTTATTGTAGCTATTTTTACCGGATATATTGATGTATTGCAATATTTTTTTTTCAGAGCGCAAGGAGCGGTGAAACATATCCGAGTATTCAAGCGCGACGTGGAAGGCGCGGATCTGTATTATCTCAGTGAATCTCGCTTTTTCAAAAGCGTTGTTGAATTGGTCGAGTATTACGAACGAGAGTCGTTGTCAGAGAATTTTGAGAAGCTGGACCAGCGTTTGCTGTGGCCGTATCGGCGTGTCGTAGCCAAGGCACTGTTCGATTACCACGGCAACGAACGTAATCAGCTGAATCTGCGACGAGGTTGCAGAGTCGTGGTACTGAGCAAGGAAGGCGATGCCAAAGGATGGTGGAAAGGTAAAGTAGGCGATCATGTAGGATTCTTTCCAAAAGAATACGTGGAAGAGGAATAGTACTCTTAATGTCGAATCATTATTACGTCGTTGCATATGATATATCGGATTGAAAAAGTTTCAATTTAATGAAAAGTCTATTGATAATTAGCTATTATATTAAAATGATTTTCTAATGAAATATAATGGAAGAATGTTTTGATATAATTTTTTTATGAAACTGTATTTTACTTTTATGAATTTTTAAGTCTTGCAAATTTTAATTTATAGAAATACGAAATGTGAAACGTATAGGCTTGTCCAAGTTTTTGTATATATATGAAATTCTTTTTCCTACTTAGCTTCTCTCTAAGCATCACCTTGTGAAATTCTGTCTTAACTACTGTGTCCTAAGCCAAGAATCTAAAAATTAGAAGAAATATTGCGACATGAGCGATTACGAAGGCGGTACATTTGTTCAATAAGTTTGGATAAATCTAATCTGATACTATTTTATAACCTCAAAATTGGAGAGAGAAGATATAACATTGTAGAAACAGTTTGTAATATAAATTCAACGCTTAGAAAGAGGAATATATTAACGTATAGTAGATAAACATAGGCTTTAAAAAATTCTAGTATAAAAAATATAATGTACATAATAATAAAATATTAAAAAAGGCCTTACACATTTAATGTTATGAGATCATGAAATTATATTCTTATAAATTTTTCAATTTTAATGAATTTTTTAAATAGCATCATGACAAAAAGAAAATGATATCGGACTTCACAATATTTGTGATAGTTGGTATGAGAAAAATGAATAATTGTACAAATAGATTAACATGCGGGACATGTAATTGAGAAGATATATATATATATTTCTAATAATATTTTTCAAAATATTATATTTTTCAAAATATTATATTTTTCAACTTTAGTGCCTTTAAAAATGTCCTACATTCGTTCAAAATAAAATTATGTACATAGCTTTCTTATTCTAAAAAATATTTTAATAAACTTGTGATAATTTTATTATAACTATTTTATTATGAAATTAAGTTTTGTCACTTGCATATATATATATACATATTGCATATATTTTTTTAGAAGTTATGTAGAAATTAATCTAAAACCGACATTTTATACGCAACGACCTAATATTCATTGGCCTCTCAATGGCCTAAAAAATGCGATATGCCGTGATGATCATCTTATGGTGCAGTCATGGTAATTCTACTAACTCATACCTCAATAGGAAGGGAGAGAAAGGACGAAATTTAATCGCGAGGCATTCTTGTGTTGTATAATAAAAAGAGAATATAGATAGACGCACGATTCATGCATCACATGCGCAACTTCGATGTTACAGTTCTCTTATGTTTTACGAGTTCCGAACGCATTACAAGTACACCGATGTAGTGTATGCCCCGACGCTACGCTTAGACAAATATATTTTAGCGACATGTATAGAATTATATAAAAATGACAATTATTTTTTACTGCGATGCGGCATTCCTGATTATCTTTAAGTAGCGATATCATAAAGATTAAAGTTGTTCATCTGGAAGTGTATTTAGAATATACATGTATGTGTATATGCATATATATTTCATATAAGATGTTCCTAAAAATGGGAATTCAACGGGATTTCAAAATTTGTGAAAATCTTGAATTTTTATTAAAGAATTGAAATTAAAACGTTTTTATTAAAGAATTGAAATTAAAACGTTTATAACGACATAATTCTCAATTTTATTAATAAAAAGTTTATTTTCCAAAAGTTATGCTTACTGTCGATTCTCACTTTTTTATGAACATACTGTTTAGACGGCGGCTTATATACATACATATATTACCGATAACTTTCTTCTTTATGATTAGATTCAGAGTCAATTGCCAGACATCAGTTGTATATACTATAATCTTCTCTGTATTAATAGATACTTTCTAGTTTACATTTGAATTGCGAACAAATGTATAATACAAATTATATACAGGATGTTCGATAAATGGAGAACAAAGAAATACAATTTCTCATTGCTTAATTATGATTCTAAAAGCTACTATTCATTTTGCAAACGTTTAAATTTATGACACTTGATATTCTACATTTTTCATTATTAACCTTCATTATTAACTTTTCAATTATTAACTTTCATAATGTTTGAAAACGTTAATTCTGCATCAAATTCTTTGCTCTGAAATATGTTATATTACTTAGAGCAACGGCGAACTAAAAGCTCATAAAAAAGCTGCCCAAGAAGTCTACCTGTTAGCTTATTACAAGCTCAATTACGGTGCCAATTAAGATTCTATCCATGGAATAATAATTTAGATATTAAGTTCAAAAGCTGTTGGAGAAATATACCACACAAATCTTGTCAATTGCATAATTTACTCTATGTAGCAATATCGTTGCTCCAAGAAATAAATTAATTTAATTAAATAGTTGTGACAAATTTATGATAAAAGTGGAATTTATCTCTTTTCATTAATTACATCACCAGTTGTCGAACTCCTATATATAGATACACAAATATGTATACAAAAATATATTTAACTTTCTAGTATATATCTATTTTATTGTAAGTATGAAATTAATTTTATTATTTTTTTAATTGTTAGACATATTTTTCTGAGTGTGCCAATAAGAAATTCTATCAATAAAGGATCTTATCGAGATGTTATATAAATACTTATACAATGGTTTTCATAATTATCATTTATCATTTTATTATTTATTATTTTAAACATTAAAAAGTTTCAAATTACCTTAATTAGTTTCAGGCTGCTTGTCACGATACACAAGAGCAGCAACTTTCTGTTCTATTCTTTTGCATCCAGCCATCGAATAAAGATTATACGGTTCAGGACCAAAAGTCAAATACGAAAGTGCCTCTTCTATAAGCTCCTTGGTTGGAGTGGCTCCTCGCTGGGAGAAGGCTTTTTTTAAACACTTTCTAACATGTACTTCCTCGAGAGGTAAAAAAGGTACATAATGATCAATCACACTGGTTTGTATAGTATCACTCTGATGGAAACCACCCTTCTCCTGGAATGCTCCGTTAGCTATCAGTTGTTCAAAATCCTGCAGCTCGGTATCCTCTCGTTTCTTTCCCTTTTCCCATAGGTTTGTGAGTTGCTGCACTATTTGACTGCTGCCGGTATTCGAAAGGAATATAAAAATAGCTCTGCCCTGATACAAGGTCTCACTACGCATTGAAGATTTATGATAATTGCTGTAGTCTAGAAAGGGAACCAACACGTTCAGCAAACCTTCCGGCATCTTATCCACTTCGTCAAACACAAACATCGATCTGTCACATTTTGTCAAACTGTTGGAAATGATTTTGTACAGGTCCTCCTGAAAGAGTTTATGTTTTTATCATTTTGCTTTCGTTGTATTATAACAGATTTCATATATGTATATTTAAATGTACCTTGTATTGATTTACTTTTTCCTCTAGAGGAAAATCATTGCGGCCATTGAAAAAATGATAATATTGACTTTGAATACCCTTTTCATAGAAAACTGTAGCAATCATTTGCGCTACATAATTCTTGCCAGTTCCTGGAGTGCCATGAAAACTCATAACCAGTGCCTTCTGTGAATCCTTATTTCCCAAGTGTCCTCGCAAGCCATTTATGATTGTTTCATGAGCAATTTGTTGTCCAAACAAATTAGCAGACAACATATATTCTAGTCCTATAATTACAATAATTTTTTACTCAAGATTTCTATCTTAATATGTGAGATTATACAGAATTGTAAAAAAATAGATAAAAATGTAGATCTTATAACAATAAAACCACAAAATTATTATTCTTATATTTAAAGAACATGAAGAAAAAAGGTATCCATTCAAAATCATTTATTTCTAAAACAAAAACATCAATTGTTGTATGACCTCTGTACAAATTAGCAGGTAGAAAACTAAGATATCTGAATGAATGATTAAATTAATAATTAATAATTCTTGACAATTAAAGTGAAAAATGGTAAGCTCATTACTTACTGTCTAAGTCAGAATGAATATATTCGTCTGTACAGCATTCCCAGTACATGCATTCGTACTTTTTATAGGCATAATAACCTAAGCTCCCTAATGCAGAACCGGCCATATATGATATAATTGCACATCGTGTACATGTAACGAACGTGAAAATAAATAAAACAAAACCGAGAAAATTCATGTTTAATTATTAACAACGTAATATTTTTGTCTTCTTTCCCACATTACTCATATATCAGATCTGATGTAGGAATGCTGCCTGCTATTGATACCCATCACAAGCATGTGGTACAGTTTTTAATCAAATTTAACTGTATTTATAACTTGCAAACTAGTATATTTACATTAATCGCGTATGTCCAGTATCGAGTATTAACAAAAATTCAAATGCAAATCGAGTTTTGACTTACACAAAATTTAAAATAAAAGTTCGAACCCGGCTTACATGTGTTAGTTAGTTTATTGTCCATGCACTTCATGTTTCGTGTAAATGTAAACCAGCCTATGATCACGATAGTGTCGCCCTCGGACAGCACGGTGTGCTCATGAATCAATTCTCTGAAAGCGCAAAAAAATTGTTGATGTTTCCAGTCCAATTTTTATGTGAACATAGATCGAAAAAACGGTAATAACAGGAAATTTCTAGCATTGATCAGTACTGGTGGAAACGCAATTACTAAGCGATTGCTAAGCGGGTGATCGCGGGAGACAAAGTTCATTCGTCCACGAAAGTTCGACGTTGTTGCTTCTTATCAGCAGCGTGCATTGCCGATGTGGCTATATAATACTCAATGAAAAGCTGCTAACACACGATTGTAAAGGATTATTTGTGACATCAAGAACAAGAACAGCAATAGCAGATTCCATCGACGAGACAAATTAGGAAGTTGAACAAATAATCTATTAATTAACAAAATGACAAGTAAGGATACCAAAGATGTTAAGAACGTTAAAGAAGATACCGCCGCTACTCCAGCGAACAAGCTCTTTACGCGAGCAGAAGTGGCGAAACATACAGATTCCAAAGATATTTGGCTTATTATCCATAACAATGTGTACGATATCACTTCGTTCATCAGTCAGGTTGCAGCATTTATTCCTTTTTAAATCATGATTACTAAATATCATCAATCAATTAATCACATGATGTCAGTGTTCTAATCAAGATCTGTCTTTTTTTTTTTTTTTGTAAAGTTCTCAGTCATTTTTTCTGAATACAATAGATATTGAGAGTTGAATCTTTATTAAATTTTATTTGACGAAAATTTAAGAAATATTATAAATAAAATAAACATTTTTGCATATTTATTTTTTTTATTAGAAGTAATTTGGTTTCTTAATCTTTATTAATGCATCTTTATTAATGCATTTTTATTTATAGCATCCTGGAGGTGAGGAAGTACTCTTAGAACAAGGTGGACATGATGGCACCGAACCTTTCGAAGATATTGGACATTCTACAGATGCAAGAGAAATGATGGAATCTTATAAAATTGGAGAAATAGTAGAAGTAAGAATAAATTTAATTTTATTTATGCATTTATTTGATATTTTTTTGTGTATTAAAGAGATGTTTATTGTTGTGTATTTTAGGAGGAAAAGACGAAAGCAGGAAAGAGCTCCAGAAATTGGACTGACGATGCAGACAGTTCTAGGTATTTTTTCCTCTTATATTTGTGTAATTTTTGCTTAAGGATTTCATTTTAACAGTCTAATGATTCTAATATATTCCAGTTTTCCAGAAAGCTATTCTCTTTGATGATTCCTGTTTTCTAAAGAGCCTTATCTAAACTTTCCTTTAAAATAAGTAATTCTTTTCCATCATTTTCTATCTTCTTTAATTTTTGCACAGATGGTATGAAAGTAGCAATTTTATTAGTTAAAAAATGTGATATAAAAGATATTTTATTTATACTTTGTTTAATTTTATCTATTAATATTTAAGATTTTGTACTTATTGTGCAAGAATGCTATAATTATGTTAAATTAAAAAATTTTGCTTTTTTTTATAATTTTATATCAAGGCTAATGAGTCAGGTTGGTTGTTAGTGCCAAAAGTGTTATATATTTGCAACCGATATAATCACAGAGTTTCGAGTCATGCTGAATTCTTTAGAAAAAATATTGCAAATTAATTCAGAAAAATATTACAGAAACACTTTGCCTCAATTTTGGATCCTTTTTAATCTGATGGGAGATAACCAGTGATTGTGATCATACATTTTATACATAAACATTAATTTTTTAGAAAAAAACTAAGCATTATATTATTATTTCTGCAGATTAATTGTCAATCAATGTGTGCTATTTCTGTTTTTAATGCGTTAATGTCTTATAATAACTTCACTGAGGATGACCTAATACAGGTTGAAACATCTGTGCTTATATGAATTACAAATGTACAATACTTTAGCTTGAATAACCAGTCTGACTGATAAATTAATCCCAATGAGTTATAAATTTAGATTTAATCAATGAATTCCTAATTTTCTTATTTGTATTCTTCTTTTTATTTTTTCTCATTTGCAAAGTATAAAATCTTTAATTGCATTGCTTGATGTTAAAAAAGCGTAGTTCCAAAAATCAGACATTTCTTTTTAGTTGATAATGGCTTGTGATTCTTTGTCTAAAAATAACTTCATTAATGCTAATGCTTATGAATATTAATGTTTTGATTTTAAAAATAACTTCATTAATACTGATATCTAGCAATTTTTTTGAATTATTAATGTGTTATTCTTATAAGAGAAATTTTACTTGTGAACAAAAAATGATTTGGAATATAAAAGTTTAGTTTTTTGGAACATTATATTCTTTTAATATTAAGCAATTTCATAATATGCATATTATAATAATTATAATAATTGATGAATACTATGATCATTTTATATCTATGTGAAATAGATATAATTACTACCAGTTCATACCATCTAAATTTATGAAAACAGACAAAAATCTTGTTTCTTAAGATTTATTATATGTGAGTAGTCGATGCTGCATCGTGATGTGATGATTGGCAATTGCAGTTGGCGGTCTTGGTTGATCCCGATCGCCCTCGGAGTGCTCGTGACGCTGGTCTATCGCTACTTCATCAATGCACATTAAAGCATTCCAACTCGGAATCCCTTTCTCCATGTTACTTACTTGTTAATACATATTATATCAACGATCAATTGTTGTTTCGCATGCATGTCGCGCACTGTTGTAATTGTTTTCTATGAACCAGATAGCACTGCTGGGCCTAGCACCCAAAAATGGAAAGGAGGAAAAACGGCCAATGTATTATATTGATATTGAAATAACGCGCGCATTTATATATTTATATGTATACATTTATATTTACTGGTATATATATGCATATGTACATGTAGCGTATACATCATTCCTCAAATGAAGATGAAATAAACTGATTTAATTCCTTAGAAACAAGGACATCGTCACGAAAAAGAAATAAACCTCATCCTTAGACGAAAAAAATACAAGCAATAACTGAATGAAAATTATTTGAAGAAGTAATTCAATCACCAATCAAGCCAGGATGAATTTTTATATGTTATTTATACTTCTTGTAATGGATTAATAAAGAAGATAGCATCAATTGTGTCGCCAATGAAGAGAAGTTTAGCAGCATTTAAAAGAGCACATTTTATACATATATATATATTACACATATATGTAACACATTTACCCAAGTATTTTTCTATGATTTACATTTTAATAAATTTTAATAAATTTCGATATGTGACTCTAATAATATATAAAAATATAATTTCTTAAAGGTGTAAAGCAAATTAGTAAAAATAAGAAAATAGTAATAACGCTTGGAGTTGTGAAACTATATGTTATAAATATTTTTATAAAATTGGACTTAATAGAGCTTACAACACACATACATGCGATATTCATATAATTAAAGCTATAAAATCGCTTATAAACATCCATTTGATTTTGAGTGTTAAAAGAATCCAAGGAAACTCATGATAATGATTTAAATTAAGCGCTAAAATTAAAATGTCATCCCGCGCGCGCTTTTCGGGGATGAAATTGCGCCGGCGCCGGTCCAGTTGTCCTGCATGCTCCTTCATGCATGAGTTGCGTGACGAGCGCGAGATAACCATGGATAACGGATGAGGGCTTCACACTGGAATAAGGATTCGCGGTGGCGTCGCCCCATCGTCGGTATCGAGCGAGTTCTCCAACGCGCGCGTTGCGTCGCGCCGGTACCTCCCCGTTCTCCTCGCTTCACCCTTTCGTTCCCTCCGCCCTCGCTGGTTCTAGGAGACCTCCGTCCGACGAACGCCCAGTAAAGCGCGAGAGCTCGTTGAGGACGTGTCATAGAGTAATATTTTGGCAGAGAGGCGTCAACGATAATTCATTAGACAAAAGAACTTTCAGAGGAGAGAAGTTGCTTCGCTCGAGGAAGTAAATCGAGTAGAACGAGCGCAGCGTCGCGAATACGCGCGCTATCGAGAAGATAGAACGTTACAGAGAGAAAAGGGCGAAAGCACGCCGGAGAAGGGTAGCGGAGAAGAGACAGCAGCGGCCGGTCCCGGAAGTAAAAGGGTAGAGGCCGACGGGGTGGAAGAAGAAAGGTGCCAGCGAACGCGGACGACGAAGCGAGCAACAAGAGCGACAGAAGCTGCGTACGGGCGCGAACGGCGGTGGTTGTATTGAAAAGTAGCGGCGTGGTGTCATGAGAGGCGGTCTCACGGTCCGCCCTTCTTATCGGTCCCTTCAAGAGTCATGCATGTCGCTCCCCTCAAACGAGGTAAGTGCGTAATCATCGGAGCAATCCTCTACGCGGGGTTACTCCGAAACGGTGTAGAAGCCGGCTGCACCGATATCATTTAGGTTAACTGAGAGTCTCCATTTTTTTTTCGAAAGAGAAAATCAAAGAACAATATTCTTTCATTAATAAAGTAATTTCTATGAGGAACAATTCTTAACATTTAATTTACTTAAATATATTTCCTTGTCTGTTTGTAGACAATGATGCAAGCTTATTGTATACTCTAATTCTGATAATTTTAATATGCCTTTATTCTGAGCACGAAAGTATACGTTGGTAATCAGTATAATAAAAGCAGAATTAAATTAATTAGTAGTTTCCAGAAGTTTGTTAAAAGAGGATTGAATTTACTGTCATAAAACTTTTGTTTAACCATCTCACGCATCTCGCCGGTATACACAAACGCCCACGTTTGTAACAGAAACTACTGACGCGTTTTTCCTCAATCGTATTAATTAGTTAAGCTATGACGAGAACCGCTAATAAATTGAAGAATGATAGATAAAAGTTTCTAAATATAATTCATTTTAATATTTTTTAAAAACCTAATTTTGGACATATTTTAATTATTCTAAAAGAGTAGAGATTGAATTGAATTACAATTATTCGATATTGATGAAACGGACATTCTATATATCAATTTAATTCATGAGTATTGTATAAATAAAATATTGTTTTATTACGAATTATTATTTGTATAACATTTACTGATTTTTTATTTAAAAGTTGAAAGCTTTATTAGGTCTTTTGATTCCGCGATTAAAGAATTACTAGTATTATTAATCGAATGTGTGTATAACACACACATTCTATTATCATTTTAAACTATCTATGTTATTACATATGCAATTACAAACTTTGATTAGCGATTGATTTCTTGGAGAAAGGAGGAGGAAATTGTTTCTTGCAGATGAGCTCCTTTCTCATCAGTAAGAGAGATAAACTTTCATCTAATCAATAAGAAAAGCAATTTTCGCTAGAACAAACTAGCATTTTAGATAGCTAAAAATTAATATGCCTATCTATTAAATATAATACAACAAAAGCATTTCCGCACCTGTATTTAAAAGTCGATACCAATCACGGTTAACTCTTCCTTCTTGACTAAAAATAGCGATAGTGGACGAAAATACCTTTACGAGAATATTCCAACAAATTTAGAATATCTTACGAATATTATATAAGGGACGCAATATTATTTCTAACTGTTCTGAAAATACTGAAGTCTGAGATTGTATATTTTGCAACAGTCTATTAGCGTTTTGAAAAGGGAAGAAGAGAGGAAAGTGCACTTGCACTCACTACTTGGTTTATAAGACAGCAGGAAGAAATTCAATTAAAAAATAGCTCTACCGCTTAAAAATCTATATTTTCCTACTTTGCATCAACCGCAGAAAAACCTGCAACTTTCCTCAATACTGACGTCAACAGAGTATTGATGATTTTTTTCTGGCTGTAACAACTTGAACGTCAATAAACATTAGGAATATTCTTATTAATTATGAAACATGAGGAGTAGTTGAAGGTCAAGCGCGAAACACGTAGAAAGTATAAAACGTTCTTCGGCGTGATCGATGAAAAACGATGCGCTCGATGACTTTGCGTTATTTCCTTGTAAAAATGAAAAATATTTAGGTTTTGATACGAGTATTCTTTGAAAAAATATTCAGTTTTCGCGATATAAGAAAAGAATGTTTCTAATTTAATATGTTTTTTACAAAAAAAATACTGAAGTTTTGGAATTTATTGTAGATTTACGATGGAGATGACAAAAAGGATTATATAAGAAAATCCTTAAGGAAAAAGATTAAGAAAGTTATAAAAAATAACTTCCTCGAGATTTAAGATTTTTCCTTTCTTTTTGGAATAAACAAGTATATAAAAAAAAGAGACAAAAGCAAGAATTGCTCCAATTTTTCTCAGTATTCTAGCCACAATCTTGTCCCTGCAACTTGCATCAATTCCAAATAAAGAGAAATGTACAGCAAAACTAACATTCAACATAACTGATTCAATTTAAAAATATCAAGAAAAATAGCTCTTAAAATGAGAACGAATAAAAAGTAAAATTCAAACAAAAATTTGAAGAACAATTTTTATTTATTTCTTTTTAAGCCAGTCTTTTTTGACATTTTTTAAATGTAAATTTAAATTTTGTAAAATTTGTAAAAGGTGCAAATCTTTAAAATGGAGAACAACTCCACTCTTGTCTTATTGCTTCCATATTTTATTTCGCTTAACGAAACGAATAATTTCGAAACACCCAATGTTTACTTGCGATCGAAGAAAAACACGATGTTTCGCGTCACGAACACATTCGGGTGGGTTAACAAGTTACGAAAAACCTGTTGGTCGTCCTCGTGGTCGAATATCGTGTGCCAAAAAGAAGAGTTCGATGGTTACTCTCTTGATGCCGAGTCTTAAGTTGTTTGCTAATTATAAATGTCTTGTCGTCGAACCTCTTATTTCTTTTGTCAATGAGAGAAACGAGTTTTACGAAGCGTGACGAGGACAATTCGAAGCTATCAATCACAATACGACAACATTGCGGGAAACTGCACGTTGCATAATCTTGCATGCACATGAATGTTGCACTTCCAATTAGAGAAGGCTGTAAACAGGATGTAATAAAATCAGAAATTACAACAAAAATTTAATTAACAATCAATGGCAATAATTGTAATAAAAAATAAAACTTTCAATAATTATTAGTTTCTATACAACAATAGCATTTTTGTGACTATATTAATTTGATATTTTATTCTGACTTAAAATTTATATTTATTATAATAATTACGGAAATAAAAAATTGTATTAAATAGCGTAGAAATTAAATTTAAAGTTCTGATATTAATTTTATTTCAAATATTTTATTCTATAATTTATAAATCCATTACTAAGAATCAAGAAATTTTTATATTTTCACATATTCTATAAAAATTATTTCATATAATTAATTAGAATATAATTAATTAGAAATTTCTTCTCAATACCAGGCGAGGATTCGCCGTGATAAATTGTATCTCGAAATACATTTTATTGCGACCGACTATCCGAGATGAGACTCTCCGCACAAACGATAATATTTTCTATTTAACCCTTTCACATCGTCATTTCGCAATGATATACGATCCGACTTCATTTGAATATCGTAGATTTTTATTCCGCGAGTCGCTGAGGACGACGCAAAATTTCGAATTATTGTAAAATTACAATAGTGATTATTAATGTTTTTAAAAATAGAATTTTTTGAAGTTATTATATTAGTTATATTTAAGGGAAACAGTTCTCGTTGTTCTCGCCGTGTGGAACGCGGGAAATGCGATTAATCACACAAGTATAATTTGAGAACGGACGAGCCTCCAGCTCGAGAATATTACTACATATGGCCAGTAACAATCTTCATATTGAGTATCGGCCGCTTTCTCACGACTGTTGCACGCGTATTATTTCAAATGCTTAACGCGCGATAAAGTCAAGTATCCACTTGAATCGCGAGGGTTGCTAATTCATTAATCGGCAGAATTGGAATTGGAACTGGAATTTATTCAACCAACTTAAACGAATCAAAATTTTGGTCTAACAAAATTTGCACATACTTGCACACCTTAGCAAATATTGTAGCAAATTTGTGTTGCATTCATATATCTGAAAATGATATATTTTTGTGTTGAAATAATGTTCTTATTCTCATGTCGCTTCTCATTCGTTCAATTATATCTCATAATTATTCTCACTAATAGAATATATATTGATTTTTGTACGTATGTGTGTATGTACAGTTCTTTTAAATCGCTGAAAACCGATAAAGATGAAACTGACGAAGATATTGAAGTTGTTAGAGTCGCTTTTCTATAATAAGTTTTGCAAATTTACACGTATTCTACTTCATTATGACGTGAAAGCTCATTTCTTCCACGCGACCTCTTGCTAGAAATAGATCTGTGATGTGTAATGTCCTCCTATTTCTCTGAAACAGGTGTTTTCCCAATAATGTTAATGGACTTTCTTACGTTTCCCACGAAACTCATTAGAGAACTGTCTAATTTCATTAGGCAGTTTAATGCGAATATTGGCCGCTTGCAGTATAATTTACGTGTTTTACTGACGCTAATAATCTTTGATCTAATTTTTCTTGAGAGATAAAATGTTAAGGAAGCATTGTTTAAATTTATCTTGGCGTTAAGATTGATCTTATATTTTAGGTGAAAAATTATACAAAGTTTCTTACAGTTTACTTTAGTGAAGAAAATTAAAAAGCGGATGGTGGAGGAAGAATAGAATAAATTCTGTAAAATTACTTTTAGTAGAAGCTAGAAAAAATTATAATTGTGATACATATTTTTTATCACATTAATTGTTCTTTGAAAGAAGTAAAAATATATAAATAAGGCTTCGGAATAATGTGCATTAAAATATATTAAAGAATAAAATAACCAAATTATCAAAGATATCTAAAATATTTTTAAAAATTAATCAATTAGACGCAATAAACAATTTTTAAGATAATTTTCAAAATCTTTCTCTGTCCACAAATAAAAAAGAATTCGCTATTATTACAAAATATATGTTAATTAAACATATGTTTCAAAATTTATATGTGATAAATGATAAGAATGTATTATTGTTATAACTTTAACAAAAGGCTTATTGTTAACTTTTCAATACCTCGTGTAAAAAAAGAAAAATTTTGTCTCCGACTGTATCTATTATAATATATCAGCCCTGTTTAGATCACTTTTGTCAAAGAGAAGCTGTCGAGTGTTCTCAGCTATTGTGTGCTATTTTAGTATGAATCCATTGATGAAAAACGATGCGTGCATGAGTTTGCGTGGAAAGAATGATTGGCTTAAACGGAACGTACACTCCACTCATCATTGTCGTCATCGTTCTTTCTTTTTCTCTCTCGTGTCTCGTCGATTGGAGCTCCAATATGTGTTGAGAAGTCCAATCTATTTCTTGTTCGTCTATTTGTGGCCACGCTGCATGTCCATTTTGAAACGTTAAAAATAAGCTCGTGATCTCCCACGTGGATGAGATTCGAGTAAAATTGCAAAGAGAGAGAAAGAAATATATATAGCGTCAGAGAAGAGAAATCATCAGTGTCTGTATTCTCGTGTCGTTATTTAGCGCCAGATTACGCTAATCACGTGAACTTTATTTGCGCGATTTGCCAGGTGAAGCCAGGTAGCTTTAGTGTTAATTTAGCGTTCAATATGCGGCAAGCGCATGTGATAACTGTCGTGATAACATCAGCAGAAAAATGATCCCTCAAAGTTAAAACATCACAAATTTTTAGCAATTAATTAGTATAAATTATTTATTACTTTATACTAATTAAAATAACATCAAAAATGTAAAAATAAAACAGATATAATACTTTTATTCTACTCATCATGATTTACATTTATATTATTTTATATAATTAATAAAATAATGAAATAAATAATTAGCGAATAACGAGATAAATAATTAAATAATAAAATTCTTTTAAAAAGCAGATAATGTGAGATATTTGCGATATAAACGTTTGGATATAACAGTCTTGTCTTGTCAAACGCATAATTTTACTTGCTGTGTTAGCATATTTGTAGTAAAGCGTGTAACAGCGATCAAAGATCAAATAAATCAATTTCATCTTATTCAATATTGCTAACACATGCAGAGATATTTTTGAATTGCATTTACAGGGTAGTCTGCGTGCTCCAGAATCTCTCTCTTTCTCTTTATCTCTTTCTCCCTCTCTTTCTCTCTCTCTCTCTCTCTTTCTCTCTCTCTCTCTGGCGTTCCTCTGGTTTCGCGAGATGACGCAATTTTACATCACCTCCTCCGCATTCACTCTAGTGTTGCATAAGTCATCCTAGTAAGGATGAAAATACGATGAAACATTTCAACGTAACATTTTCACACCGAAACATGAGAGATGTTTAATATTTGCAACTTTTAATATGTTAATAATATTAATTAAATGGGTATTAATAAGGAGTATCATAATAGAGTATAATAATGCTATAATTATTATTATATAAAATATATTAATAAATTTATACATGATAGAGTAAATTTTGAATACAGAGTTAAGATAGAATATTAATAAATCCCGTCCTTAGAATATTAATAATGCTTCCCCTTGATATTTTAAGTAACAAGTTACGATTTGCGCTTTTGCTATTACTCACAAAAAGATTGTTTTAACTGCGCGTTTGATTTTAAATTTTACTTCAAATGGGATTTTTCAAAATTTTAAATTTCATTGTTTATATATTGATGTATCAAATTTGAGATTTAAAAGATTATAGAAAGTGACGATTTTTCTCTCTCTCTCTCTTCTCTCTCTGATATTGTTGCTAAGAAAAAATTTCCATGCTTCGCAAAGAATACGAGGGCAATATAAATGAAACTGCTTTTTTATGTGAATATAAATCAACGCCGGTAGATTACGCTGACAATGAATGAAAGATAGAGGTATCTGTTCTCGCTCTACATAATCGTGGCGTCGTGACTATCGTTTTCGTAGTCGTTACGATATTCGAACAATTAGTGCCGTTGCACAACGTATTGTTCTTATCAAGTTTCTTGCAAACGCAAATGTTAAAGCGGTCGAAATTTTTCAGAAATGTCTCAGGACACCCTGAAAATATCCATGATGTCCTCGGAAGGTTTCGTGCTATCTGGGTAAACAGAAGAGACAGAAGATGAAACGATCGTGCATAACTGATTATTGCGGCTACCAGGTTCTTTTTATAGAAATGGCATTCTCATGCTGCTCGAACATTGGGTAAAGTGTGTGGAAGTTAGGGGGGGGGGGGGAGTATCTAGAAAAGTGAAATGTATACTATTAAGATTATCTTTCGCATAAAAAAGTCTCATTTATATCTAAATCGCTTTCGCATTTACTACAATTCAGTCTCTGTTCCTATTGTCTGTGTATCGAGAGAAATATTATCGTTATTTCTCTTAGCGAGAAATATCTCTGAATTTTTCATCTTTTACGTCGTAATTTTGTGTCGCGCAAAATTCGTCGCAGAAAATCCTTAAATATGCTGAAACGGTCTTAACTATACTTATACGATCGTTCATGCTTATCGATCGATAGAAGGCTAAACCAGTAATACAGCGAACAATACAAGCAACACACACACACACACACACACACACACACACACACACACATACGCGCGCACACACTGTTGTTAGAAGCAGCGTCAGATCGAGAAACGAGCATGACCCTGAGAAATTACATTCCCGGAACGGTATTTACAAAATATTCTCCCGGATACTGAGCGATATTCCGATATTCGGCTATCGATAGACGCCGCAATTCAATTCGCCCACGTCCTTTCTTTTCCACTCACGCGGACACCATTCTGCGCATGTACCTATACAGCTTCGTAATATCATATTTTTGCAGTTAACGCAATTTGCGTACATTTCCAGAATGCATTTGACTGCAAGTACAATTTGATGAAATATTGATTTCGAATTAAACAACAAATTTTGAAATTTACGTTTGAATTGATTACAAATAAAATATCGTACATTTGCAGAAGTATGTAAACAATATATATATATATATATATATATATATATACATTAATTTTACGAAAAAATTAACGATTAAAGTATGAGTCGTCGCGTAATTTGAGGCATGATATGCATAATGCAACGCGCATCGGCAGCTTATAGCAACATATATTCGTGTTATTGCGCTGAGACAACTTTCTGAACAGATTCCAAGCGAAATCTTCTCGACGGATAATATTTGTACGCCGCGAGAAACATGTGCGACTTACATTGAAAGGATTAAGTCTTGCAGTATTCAATACACGTGAATAATGGACTATTAACGAATAAATTATGGTAATCATAATTTGACATCAATTACCTCGCACGCTCGTAAGTTTGCTAGATGGACGTACTAGTAATTTCGAGGCAAATATTTCCTCCTTGAAGACAAGTCGATTGTTTCGCAAATGACAAGGAATGTCTTTTGACGAGTGAATCTTTTAAAAGGAAATCTGCCGACTTTTCAACTTAGTTCGCGAATTGAAATTGTTCAGAAAAAAGCAGTGCCCGTAAATCTGATTTTGTAAAAAAAATTTTTTTAACCCAACATAAATTTGAAAATCAAAGTGTTTGAATGAAAAATGTGAATGCAGTGAAAAATGCGTAGTAAAAAACCAGGTAATCTCTCTAAAAACGTTTAATCTTAATGTATAAATATTTATAAATATAAATATAAGCAAAAAAATTTTTACTATATATAGTAAAAATTTTTTTGCTTACATTATTATAAAACTACAATAACACGAATTTTGCGCAACACTTGTTTTTAATATTAACGATAAATTATTATTCGTGTAAAAACATTTATATGATTCTATATATTTTTTAATCTCCTTTGTGCAAATTGATAAAATGTTATTTTAGCTGTGTCCGTTCGAGCTTGTATCCTTTAGGAAATTTTATCTTTTATTAACAAGAATCGTACTATCTATTAGTTTGTAAAAAGTTACGTTAAAAGTTAGTTTTACTGTAAAACTGAATTGTTTATTCCACTCGAGCAATCTCATTCCGGATTAAATGAAAAATTGAAGATAAAAAATGACCCAGATGGGAAATGGCCTTTAAAACCACATTAACGCAAATCATTCTCGCGCGTCGGAATAAAAACTAAACCCATTGGGAATTAAAACATAAAAGTTCCTTATATCTCTCTCACATACAAGGTGTCGCGGAAATATTCTCTTTCAATTCTCTTTTAAAGGAACATTGAAAATAAATTAGAAAACACATTTGGCTTAAAATCTTCTGGAAAGTTGAAGATTACTTTTAGACAGATTTAGCACTCTCATTAATTCTTATCCATAAGATAAATCTCTGTGTTATATTTCTCAAAAAAATTAAATTAAAACTTTATTTTTCAATTTCAAGCCTCTTAAAATTTTAAATGCAATATCCTAATTATTCTAATTATTATTAACATTTTAATCTTTTAAATTACTCTTCTGTAAGAGAAACTGGTGCATTTGTCTTGGAAAAATTGATTATACGCGGATGAGAATTAATGCTTATCTCATTTGCAATTTCTACGCGAACAAACCAGATAGATACTCTGACAACAAGCTCAATGGAGTTCTTACGATCGACTTACGAGAGACCTTGTCCATGAAATACATTACAATAGTTTCCTTCCCGTCAACACCTCTACAGACGGAACAGACAGTTCGTTCATTTCGCACGCGCTTCGAATCAAACGCAATTGAATCATTTTACAACACTTTAAGGCGAATAGTTATTAATGCGATTTGACTCGTGACAGCATGTCAGTGTCACAAAACATGCGTTGTAATTCGATATCATGTATCTTTTAAATGTTATGAAACACGATAACGCCGTGACATTTATCTAAATCAAAACTGATACTTAAAACGACGCACGTATCTATCTGAAATATTTATCTGATTATTTTTATTATTAATTAATTATATATAATATTTAAATGTGCTACTACCGCTGTCTATCATTATTATTAATATTTTAATTTAAAGTAACAAATTTATCATCAAAACAATTAAAGACAATTGAACATTTTGTATGTTATTTTATGATACACATTGATTATTTTTTATATTTTTTTAATTAAACAAAAATTATTACAGTTAAATTTTTTAATGTGACAATAGCTTTAGCGAAATATAACTGAAACAAAAGAGCAATTAAAGTATTAAGTGGTAACGTCGCATCATAGTCAGACGCAAAATTCGACGCGCGCCGCACAACAACACTGATATCTGCCCAGTAAATAAACTGTCAGCAATGTTGGTGGATTGACTTAGTTAGTAAATTTGATCAAATTTGATCAAACTAATGATAGTATTTGATCAAATTTGTTGTCAATCTGCCAACATTGCTAACATTTGGCTGTCAGGGTACTTATGCTTCTAAATATAATACAGCTATACATTTATTCGAATAAAAGCACCAAATGATAGCTTATATAATTCATGACATACATTCTAAAAACTTTTTAAAATGTTTAATATTATATTATTTAGACATTTTCTTCACATATTAATTCAAATCGGACTCGATGCTTTCACACAGCTGCTTTCCATGACACCCGGTGTATATTGGCGCGCATATATACTGTCAACAACGATTATCACTTCGAGTTGATGAACGTCAGTCGTTTTGCTACCGCGCGAGTATTGTCGTCGTCGTTCATATCAGGTTGCCGCTACGTAGAATTTTGTAACTTAATCTAAGCTAATTCGTCGCGTCAACACAAAGGATAATGGTCGCCGAGTGCCATCGTTACGTCCCGCGCAAATTTTCATCACTGTCGTCGTCGTCGTCGTCTTCTTTACCATTTAAAGTCATTAAAAGCGCGTATGTAACGTCATGTTTCCTGACATCGCCGGCAATTATGTCGTTAAACGATACGCTGAACTATCGGTCGCGATCGCTTTTAAATGAGCTTAAATCACGAGGTTGTGTCACGCTACGACGGCAAGTAGAAGAAATCGCGACGCAGTTTCCCCACTTTGCGACGACAAATCTCAAGCAATAAATTTCATCTCACGGCAAAATTAAAAATGCTCGCGTTGCTGCTCTAAGAGATTAATCAGTTTAATGAAGATTTAATAGTTCATTATTTTTTAAATATATGGATGGTATTTTCTTTTTCATTTTTTCATAAAATTTTTAATAAATAAATTTAATAAATATAAATAATGTATCTGTTATTTTATAAATCAAGGATATATATATATATTCTGATAAATTTGTTTTTAATATTTTTTATTTATTAATAGTTATTAAATTCAACTACATTTGCGAGTAAATTTGCGTAAATAGAAGTGATTAATACAGCCAAAACAAAGTAAAATAAATTACATTAATTTTATTTGAATGCAAGTAAAATAATTACGTCGATATCAATTTCGTTGGCACGTTATTATCGCATTTAATATTTACACGTTTTGTCGTACATCACCCTCCTATTTTGTGCACAAAAACATGTTACACTCGTAAACAGTATTACGAGTTGGCAGTTGTCACAATAGCATTAATGAAACTCCAAATGGTGCAACGACGAAAATGAATTATGAATTCGTGCAACGAGTAAATCAGTTCGCGGTGCCAGCTGAAAAATAAACTGCCGAAACTATAGAATAGCGACTCGGCCAAAAGGGATAATTTATAATCACGATATGTTATGTGCGTGCTAGCGTTAAAATCGAATTCAACGAGACATTTACAACGACCTTTTCCTATGTTTCTATATAAACTTGTTTCATTATCGATTGAATAAGAAAATGGAAATTTGAATCTAACTCTAAAGTTATACCGACGAAAGTCATAAAGTGAATGAAAAAGTTTTTCGATTCTCAAATCAATTGAAAATGTCTCTTCACTTTTTGTCTTTCCCTCGTATAACGTTCAGAATTAATATTTTCGAAATATATTAATATATTCAAATATACCTATAGGAATTGAAACAGAGAGATTTGCCGTTACGAATTATACGAGCACGATCTGACTGTATAATTCATATTGCAACCAATTCAACCTTTCAACTGTACGTCATATGATATCATATTAAATGAAATGGCTGTCACATCATCTCTAGTTTTTTTCTTAATGATTCATGTCTTTCTATTTATAGAAAAATATTGTAAGTCAGTATTACTGACATAAGTTTATTTATTATTTACAAACGAAGTTTTATACACATATTCATATATACATACGCATGTGCGTACAATACGCGTAATTTATAATAAAATTCTTAACACAATTGATTTATTTATAATATGAAATATTCTACTAATTAATTTTAAATAGAATTCTATAGCAGCATGAAAAAGCAAAAAAGTTAATTAACCTGACAAAGTTTGAGAACCGATCACGCTTCGCGAAGTTGTTAGAGTATTAATTACTTGAGGGAGTAATGAATGATATAATTAATATAGAAATTATATTGTCACTTCTATTTTCTGCAATGGATAAATTTATCATTAACTTATTGCTACATAAAAAAATAAATTAGAAATTGAAGCAGTTTATTCATTTATTTATTCATAAATTTGTATAGAAGTTTTTTTCTAGTCTTATCACAAATCTCTTTGAAGATAAAGAATGTAAAGTTTGCTTTTTCGTACTTTGCAATTATTTGCAAGGTGTTGCATTACTATTCTAATACAAAATTACGAAGTCTTTAACTTTTATCTCGCGAACCTCGACATGTAAAATAGCATATCGATCATTCCTTCTATTTAAATCTATTATTTTTCATGATTACGACCTTGTTCCGTTAAATCGACCTCGAAAACATCGTTGCTCTCTTGGCAACCTGTCGACAGTTGATCTGTAGCCGGTAATTCTTCTGTCAAGTACTGTTATAAAAATTATGTCTCCATTCAATTATCCTATCAGACGTATCGGGTCGAAGATCATTCGGTAGGAGTTCGAGGAATTTCAATGAGCTTTGCAATGTTCAGTAACAGGTGGCCGTATTAAGGCGAATGCTTCATCGATTGAATGTTTAACAAATACCTTAGCCAGATGATTAAATTTTAACTCAAGTTTTTTTATCTTCTACCTTGAAAATTAATTTCAGAAAATTTGAACTATTTGTATGAGAACTCATTGTATTATATTAAATTACACGGCTAAATGTATTTTTTATTTTATTCAGCAATTCAGATATTATTACCCGAAAGACTCATCAATTCTCATTATTTCTTTCGCAAGGGCATTACGTCCTTTCAAGCTTGGCTGTTCTCTTTAGTAAGAGTGCTGCGCCCTTTTTCAATAACTATATACTTGTCTGCTTAGGGAGGATGGTGCCATTCCATCAGATTCGTCTTTTAAGCGCGATTGCTTTCTAAAAATCAATAAGTGTCGTCGCTGGACTTCAGAAGTTCAATCGCTTGCATGAAAGCGTTCAACTCTTTAACAAAATCTTTAAATTTATGTTCAATTCTTTTTATATTTTTTTTTATATAAGTAATTTTATATTACTATAAATTTATGTAAAATCTATTTTTATTTTAACAGAACTTTTTAATTTGGTTTTTTCTCCACAGTCAAAATACACGAAGAACTTTCAGACACAGAGTTTTGAGTCATCTTTAATTTTATCGCAAGATTATGTATATAATTTTCTGCAGAAACATCCATCGCGTTAAGTGCGCTTTTATGCGCGAAATGATTGACACATTTTGACATAGTCATGCATTTGAGTGCAACTTATCTTTCATGCATATATCAAAATTATTATTGTTTTCACAATAAAATCTATATACGATACACGCTCTCATAAAATTCTAAACAAACGCACATTGTTCGGTTGGCATAGTGGCAAGTGGCCTCTCATCACTTTTGGACTTCCGTATTTTTGGCAATATGACCGAAATGCGCAGCTGTCATTTGAAATAATCAAGACAGACGAATGAGTCGCTGCTTGATCAAAATGATGCATTCCTTAGAAATACACACGCAGTGTGTGCTGTAAAAGTAAGTAAAATTAAAAATTTTCAGTAGTAATTCTCAACAATAATTCCGACAATTTATTCTGTTTGTAGAAAAATAGATTTTTCTATTATTTTTGTTATTTTATTTTTAATGTTATATTTTTTAAAAATTAGAATCAAATATAAAAATAAAAATCCGCGTTTTTCCAGGAGATATTCTATACATTTATTATTAAATAAATTATACATATTTACAGATGTTTCTCTCGGTAATTTTAAATATAATTGTTCTTCACCAAAAAACTAAAAGCCCATAAAGAGCAAATTGTACATTTTCTTTATTTGCTTCCTTTGTTCAATAATAAATGGCTCAATTTTCGTGAGCGGCGTCGAAGTTCAGATACGCAAGGCATGTACGCATTCGATGAGATCGATAGCACGAAGCGGGGTCACCTTGAGGAAAACGCACACACCCTTGCTTTTGTACAAAATTCCTGCGCGCAGTTTGCGCACGATCACGACCGATCCGATGAATTTCGCACGCATTTTTCATTTTATTTATCGCGACGAAAGAGGAGCCGGGAAAGCGGTGTTTTCTGGCACGTTGCCACGCGAACTATTACGGTCGTGACGCGACAACTCGGTGATAATAATATGATAATTGTCGTCACGTGGTACAAGAATAGCGTACGGTTGCTGGCGCCGTTTGCACACCACGGCGTTTACGGTCCCAGTCACGAAAGGGATGCGGCACAAGCCGGTCAGTTTTCTTGTCGCACGTCCCCCCTCGAATAATTATCCGCATCCGACGATTTGCTCGTTTACGACACCCGGTATGGCACGTTAATATTCAACGTTAATTTAGTGAAATCATTGTAATTAAGGAATTTTAAACTTTGGCCCAGTGAAACACAATCCGACGTTGTCTATGTGAAAAATCCTGAAAATTGCATTTGATATTGGAAATAATTATTCGCACACGTGATTTAAAATATTATAATCCGATTTTAAGTGTCATAATATGTTATATGAAATAATTATCAACACACAGGACACAACACGTGAGGATTCTGTATCACAAATTTTATCGATATGGATTGTGAATTTAATAAAATTTATCAAAAGAATTCTAAATCTGAAGAGATCAGTGACAAAAGTTTTTTTATTTCGTATAGTTTATAATTAATATTTAATGATAACTATATTTGACTTAAATAAAATTTAGTTTGAATAAAATTATAACAAAAATACACACTCGCGTCGCATAATTAGCAGTGAAATAAAGAATCGTGACGAAACACTTTTAAATTTCAATACATTAACGCAAATAATTGCAATGTGTACAAAATATTCATTATAAAATGTTCCTGCAAAAAAGTCACATGATTTTTAATCGTAGTTAATCTCTGAACAGATCAGAGTCAAAAGTAGTTTTCGCGTAACAGCTCTCGTGTTTATATAAGAAGCGGCAGTATCTCCGGAATTATTTCGAGCTCGGCGTGTGTGAATACCGCGCGCGAATTATGCTTGAGGGCAGACCACGTGGTCCAATTCTCCTCGCCGGACGGCATCTAAACTTAGGAAACCGGCACAAACCGAATATATAACAAGTCCGCACGGTCTCGCAGCACTTTCTACATTTCGTCACCGTTTCTCCTCCTCCTTTTTATAGACATGCGAAAATGGTCACTACGAGTAAAAACGCGACAATTGGCATAACTCGTCGAAACTAAAGATATTTCTCTCTTTCTCTGCTTTCCGACGTCTGAGCTTCGACACCTGTGTGCATAATATTTTCGTCTTTTGTGCGAAGTCTGTGGATTCGTTTCGCGCATTTATCGAACTTTCGCCCGATAACGATGTATCGATTGTACTATAAAACGTCAATCACAATGCTCTATTGTGATGTTTTCCAAATGGTGTTTCCCGGAACTCCGCGATACCGCTGAATGAAAATAAGGCTTCCGCGAGCGATCACCCGATGACCCGAATTCACCGGTCGATTCTGTTGTTTTGTTTCACTACTGATATAATCTTTTAGCTTTATGTAAATGGACGTGATTAGGACGAGTGGAATTAAATTGCTAAATATTATTATCTTAAATCGATTCTATAAAGGGATAAACCAGGTGTTAGTCGGAGAACAGTTTTCCTCAGTTCACAATACCATGTCTTGTTTTATTGATTCCTATTATTTATATTGTATTCAGTATTTATTCAGAGAAAGACTGATCAAATATTTGAAGAGCTTATGGAAATAAAAATTTTTGACGTTAATGCGTTGTTTGCAACCCTCCAGCCTTTTAATATCCTTTCCTTATAGAAGTTCTTATCCTTCCGGGAGCTATTTAGAAAATAAACAAAGCTTTAATCAAGTTGATACTGTTTTATGAAGTAGCTAAACTTATGACCGTAAATAACCTGAACTTTCTTATTGCGTAAAACAATTTAATTGATCCGTTACTATTTTAAACAGCGGAAAAGTTTGTTATTCTTTAACAGAAACTTGATCAGAAACTTTAACGGAACAAATATATTTTATGGAAATTCTGCTATTGTTCTTTATTCTTTGATTTTCTCAACACAACTGAAGAAACTTCAAGTCAAGCATTATAAAGGTTAAAAAAAAAACGCTTTAAGAAAATAAACTAAAAAACTAACAGATAATACTTTTCAGATATTATTACTTGAATAAAATAGATTTATCGGATAATTTCGCAAGAGGTATATTATTTCTGCAAGAGTAAACAAGGCTAGTTTTAATGCACTTGATACAAATAATAGTAACCTTGGCTAAAAATACACTGCATCTTCTATGAATTATAAGGAATCAAAAACCAGTCAGTGTATGCGATAAATATAGTTATAAATTAATAATTACTAAATTTATTAAAAATGAATGATAATTACATTAAATAGAATATTATGTTTCACTACGTACTTCAATTAATTACAATTCAAGATGTACATTTTTTGCTATAAATGTCAACAACACAGTAGAGCAATTTTAATTCGCAAAATAATTCGTCATTAAAGTTTTCAGAGTGTTGCATCTTTTCGACTCAGATTCACAGAGAAAGTACACAGAGATTTATTGAAATGGAAATAACGCAAAATACCTGATCGACTACAAGGGACGTCTTTTCGTTTTCAGCTATCGTGGGACATGATCCGCAGACGAGCAACGGCGGTCAGCCGCAGCTGCAACAGCAGCAATTGCAATCGGGCGGTTGGCTGGGAAGTAGTTCCGGCGACATTGGCGGTGGATTGGTCTGTCGATCTTCGTCAGGCAAGTCGATCAACGGCAGCAGCAACGGCAAGCCGTCGCTATGCCATCCTCAACAACAGCAGCAACAGCAACGGCAACAACAACAAGGCCAATCTGGGGGGGGTGTGGGGGATGACGAAGACGGGGGTGGAGGGAGCGGAGGGCTGGAGGGGACGGACGCAGAGGCGAACGACGCTCTTCACCTCAAGAGACGGGTGGGACTCGTCAGTGGGGTGGCTCTAATCGTCGGCACGATGATCGGCTCCGGGATCTTCGTGTCGCCGTCGGGTCTGCTACTGCGTACCGGCAGCGTCGGCATCAGTTTTGTCGTGTGGACCGCGTGCGGTTTGCTGAGCCTGTGCGGCGCCCTCGCCTACGCCGAGCTGGGTACCATGAACACGAGCAGCGGCGCCGAGTACGCGTACTTCATGGACGCGTTCGGCGCCCCGCCTGCCTTCCTCTTCTCCTGGGTGTCCACCCTGGTGCTGAAGCCGTCGCAGATGGCGATTATCTGCCTGTCGTTCGCCCAGTACACCGTCGAGGCGTTCACCGTCGACTGCGACCCGCCCGATCAGGTGGTGAAGATCGTCGCCCTGCTGGCGATCGTTCTCATACTCCTGATCAATTGCTACAGCGTTAATCTGGCCACCGGCGTGCAGAACGCCTTCACCGCCGCCAAGCTGATGGCGATACTCGTGGTGATAGTCGGCGGCTCGTACAAATTGATACAGGGCAACACGCAGCACCTGCAAACGGCGTTCGACACCATCGACGGCAGCACCGTCAACATCGGCCGCCTCGCCACCGCATTCTACACCGGTCTCTGGGCTTACGACGGCTGGAATAATCTCAACTACGTGACCGAGGAGATCAAGAACCCTTCCAAGAACCTGCCCAGGTCCATCATGATCGGCATACCGCTCGTCACGCTCTGTTACGCGCTTATCAATGTCTCTTACCTGGCAGTCATGTCGCCGTCGGAAATGATCGAGAGCGAGGCTGTGGCGGTGGTAAATATGAGATTAAGAATTTGCATTTCAAAAATATATTCTTCCCCGGGATAGATTTAAGAAACATCACGTGAAAGTAAATCAAGTTTAGGCGTTCAAATCATTTAAAAAATCTCGTCATTGATATTTTGTAGACATTTGGCAATCGAATATTGGGCGTAATGGCATGGTTCATGCCACTCTCCGTAGCGATCAGCACGTTTGGGTCCGCCAACGGCACTCTATTCGCCGCGGGTAGGCTCTGCTTCGCCGCATCGCGGGAAGGTCATTTGCTCGACTGCTTGAGCTACGTGCATGTGCGACGCTTCACTCCTGCTCCAGGCCTCATCTTCCATTCCCTCGTAGCAGGTGTGCAATGCAGCTCGTTCTGCCTAATTTCGTATCAGTCTTAGATATTTCTTAAATATTTCGAATTTCTGGAACGTCTTTTAAACATATTTTTAAACGTTCTTTCAACATCCGGCTTTTATATTTCACATTTTGATTTATAGTATATATTGTTCTAAGCAAAATTATTTTAATCAACATTTCGACTTTAAAGTATTTTAAATAAAAAGTATTTTAAATAAAAAATCTATAATTTCACAGGCGCGATGGTTCTCTCTGGCAATATCGACTCGCTGATCGACTTCTTTTCGTTCACCGCATGGATATTTTATGGCGGCGCAATGCTCGCCTTGCTGGTGATGCGGAGGACCAGACCCAACCATCCGCGACCGTACAAATGCCCGCTGGTGATACCCGTGCTTGTGCTTATCATCTCTGCGTATTTAATAGTGGCGCCAATCATCGACAAGCCGCAGATCGAGTACCTGTATGCAGCCGGTTTCATCGGCGCGGGCATGCTCGTCTACCTCCCGTTTGTAAAGCTTGGATATGTGCCCAAATTTATGGGTAAGTACACGCTGTTAAAATAAAGTTTGACCCGTGATATTAAAATAATTTCAAACTAAAATTAGAAGTTTAAAAATAAATTTTGAACACTGAAATTAAACTAAAAATAATATTTAATATTTAGAGTTAAAGTATTTCCCAATGTTCGTGTCTGTTTTCTAATTACAGAAGGTGTCAACGCCTTCCTGCAGATGTTACTAGAGGTAGCTCCAACTGCGGCTGCCTTTGACTGATTTCATTTGGAGAGATCAAAGTGCAGTTCTCCAAAATGCCGAATCATTCCATTGTGGCATTGTGGAAACTGTGCACACCTGAATAACCCTATTTTAAATACTTGCAGACGAGAGCATTATATCCTATATTACAAAGCTCAAGGCTGGCCCAAAAATGAATGCATAAAAAAAAATATATATTATATAAAAATATATTATTTTATTACTTGTTATTCTTCGTACATAGTATACAACACAGAAAAGATGTTATTGTTAGATAATAGATAGTTGATGTTGTAATGAAACAGCAATGAATCAGAAAATATTTTAAATGTTTACAGTTATGAGTTTGTCTTTCTTTTCATGCATCCTTTTTATCCTCTTCCCATTTTTCCAAATACTGTACAAATTGTTTTTGTATATTATTTTTAAATCAAGTTTCAACATATTGATTTTTTTATGTTATAATTAATTCTAATCTAATAAAAAATATAAAAAGCTTAATTTTAATATATACAATCAGCTTTTATTTTTAATTACAATCTTTCTTACAAAGTAATAAACTTGAAGTCTAAAAAGCATTTTTTTATTCTGCCAATTTAAACAAAGTTTCAAAAAAGATTTTTAATTAATATTGATTGATAAACTCAGCTTTTTTGTTTGGACAAAACATTTTTTGGTACCTTTCCATAAACACCTAAAATACCATTGTCTTTCTTCTGTACTTTCTTAACTTTAGATTTGAGCAAGCTATTAGAAAATCCAGATGTGTGACCTTCCTCCTTCTTTTGCTTCTCCTTTTCTTTACGCTTTTTTAATGCATTGTAATTCATCCTTCTATTCTTGGGAGGTATTGCACCTAGGCTAATAGCAAGCTCAACCTTAGCTCTTCTTGCCTTTGGTTTTTCAAAACCAGACATACCGAATTTAATAACATCGTATCGCGCTTTCTTCATTTCTTTTTCCTGCTGCTTTTTCAGCTCAGCAGGTGTTAGCTTCGTTTCAGAATTATCCTTCGACTTCTCCTTACTGTTCGAGCTATCTGTAGATTTTGATTTTTTCTTTGGAGCTTCATAACTCATGGACATGTAACAACTTGTTGGATTTTTCTTGATTTGAGATCCACGTGTTGGTACAAAGTCATCCATTTTGTCTTCTCACACTAAAAAAAATTATTATTAGAAAGAGAAAATGTTTTGTTTTCAATAACTTAACCTGTGTTGGCAATATATAGATTAAGAAAACTATCTCAGAATTTCTAATATAGTTTAAGAATCATGAAATATATAAACACTAAAAATAAAAAACAATATATATATATAAAATAAAGTGTATAAACAATTATAAACATTTAATTTATACTAACATAAAATCATTATATTTATTTCTAACATTTAAATTGTTGAGGTTATGTCAGCTTATTATCTCGAACCATAAACTATATATCATAGTGAAGTCTAGCTATTTTACCAACTATTTATGCTGAAATGCTTAAATAAGATTCACACTGCATCATTATATGACATTTACTATCCAATAAAAAAATTTATATTCTAGGGAAAAATATGCTGCGAATTTTCTTCATTATGCTGCTAATCTCTATATTGATTCCCTTGTTTCTGCTTGTGCTTGTATAACGCGTGCAAGCTAATATAACCTAAATTGATCTGCACCTTCTTTAAATTAATAAAGAATACATAAAAGAATAAAATAAGTGAAAGGGCAGTGTATATCCAAGAAACTTATGAAATCAAATTTAGATTGAAGATATTTTTGAAAATATCTAATTAAAAAAAAGATATTAGAAGTAAGTTGATTGAGAGAATAGTTGCGAAATCGAACGTCATCAATATTATTATAAAATAATGACAGAATATCCATCTATTAATGTTCGATTAGCAGTAAATAGGGTAGATTTTAACTTGATAACGAACGAAGGCATCCAGCCGCGGCTTTATACTCCTGGAGAGGAAATATCCAGTCAACCAGACTTTTTGAGGTAAATGAGCACGTTGTACGTGCGTAGCACTGTTGCGTATTGCGTTGTTACGCATTATATACTAAAATTTTGTACGTAATATGATTACGAAAATTCATTATCTAATCTTGTTAGAGGTCATGGAACTTACGTTGATGAGGGAAAAACACTACGTGCGTCAGTCGCCGGAGTCCTAGAAAAAGTGAACAAACTCATATCAATTAGACCTTTGAAAGCGCGATACAATGGTGAAATTGGAGATCTTATTGTGGGAAGGATAACAGAGGTACAACAAAAACGTTGGAAGGTTGATATAAATTCCAAGCTTGATGCTGTTTTGCTATTGTCCAGTGTTAATTTACCTGGTGGTGAATTGGTAAGATATATAAGTATTCATGTGCAACTTTTATCTTTTTAGTATTTACTAATTTTTTAAGTGCTATTTTTTATTTAATTACAAATTACATTTATTATTAAATTACAAAGTATATAAATATTATCTTTTAATTATAAAATTAAGTACAAAATTTATTTTACAAGATTCTTGTTAAGATGTACAAAGGGTTAACATTGAAATCTATTTGAAATTTGAAAGCAGTTTTAAAGTGTATTATAATTATTATTCTTCAAAACTAAGTAAGTCAAAACTAAGTTAGTAGAATATTTTAGTTACTAACATTATTTTTTCTAATTAAATTTACCTGTTGTACTTGACAAATATTAATATCAAAATATCTGTAACAAAAAGTATGATAATACTGAAACATATTTAAAAATTTTTAATCTAAATAAATTTCACAGAGAAGAAGATCCGCTGAAGATGAACAGACAATGCGTAGATATCTGCAGGAGGGAGACCTAATTTGTGCTGAGGTACAGTCAATTTTTGCCGATGGTTCACTTTCGCTGCATACGCGAGTGCTGAAATATGGCAAACTCTCGCAAGGAATAATGCTAAAAGTGCCACCGATGCTGATCCAGCGTAAAAAGACGCACTATCATAATTTAGATAACGGCGTCACTCTAATACTTGGTAATAACGGCTACGTATGGATTGGTGCAAACATTCAGAATGTTGATAAATCGGAGGGTGGTTTTACAGAAGATTTATCAAAGATTCCAGTAGAAAATCGCAACGTATGCGCGCGGTTACGTAACTGTATCTCAATTTTGGCACAATGTAATATGCTGCTATCTGATACTTCCGTAACATACGCTTACGAAGAATCTGCTAAGTACGAAGTGCACGAATTGTTACAACCCGAACCGATGGTCGATATATTGTTGTTGACACATCAGAGACTTACGCAATCTATGTAACATATCGACGCCATGACCACACTTAAGAGATGATAAATTATAGAGATAATATAGTTACGAAAATAAAAAAAAAAAGGTAAACAGTATGAGATAAATGATAAAAATACAAGCAATTCTTCAGTTGTAATTCTGAAATATAGAGAACACGATAAATTGAAATAAAATTTTGTACATTATATTGTAACGTTGAATTTTGTCAATAATAAATAGATTTGAACAACGAGAAGGACAATACTTATGAAATATTCTATATCTTGCTCCTCTGAGAAAGTTGAACAGGATTACATTGTAACATATTGCAGTAACAATGAGAAGAATAATATATAAGATACTGCAGCATTTCATTAACAGATACATATTCGGCAAAACGGTCCAGGTGTAAGGTAATCACAGACACTAATCTGAGTATTGATTAAACAAATAGAACTTGGAACTTGGACAAGTAGTCGGACGGTAGAGCTGAGAAACATGGACGCATGTTTCACTGCTTTTGATAAGGACGGTGACGGATTCCTGTCGATTTCCGAATTTGATCTTATATGTCGTGCATTGTTTCGAAATGACCGCGGCAAAATTTACGGCTTTGAAGAGGATCAACTACGCGAGGTGTACTCCATCTTTGATCTTAAACATGATGGCACGATAGATAAGGAAGAGTTCGAGGTATGCACAAAACGCTGAGAAATGGTATTATATATCAAATATTAAATTTATTATATTTAGATAAAAGGAATGATAAATATATTTAAGATACCAAATTAGTAATTTAATTTTAATATGTAGCTATAAAATTTCATTAGAATGTGATTACTCATTTAGAAAAAAATTGCATGTAGAAAATAAATTACTTTGAAATTTTTTTATGAATAGTAGAAGAAAAGATTGCTAGAAGATTAATACATGTTTTTAATAATCTTGGGTTTGCTACTTTATCTAGAATAGTAATAGAATGTTTATAGAATTTATTAGTTTTACCAAATGTCTTTTTATATTTAAATAAGGTTTTCTAAATAAAAGTTTTCTAAAATAAATTATCTAATTACTGCAAGCTACGATAAATTTCATACGTTTTTCATCTACTTGTTCAACATGTATTTTTGATGTTACAGTTTTGCTGGAATCGATGGATCAAGATATGCACGCGTCCCAAAAGTGCCTTTTTAATCGTAGACGTGCAAAATGATTTTATAACGGGTTCCTTAAACATAACGCAATGCGCTGCGCAACATGATGGTTCGGAAGTGATCGAGCCTATTAATCGATTGCTAGAAACCATACCGTTTGATGCAGGCGTGTTTTATTCCCTGGACTGGCATCCCGTGGATCACGTATCCTTCATCGATAATTTACACCTCAGGTAATTAGCAGAACGTTGCAAAACTCAATATAAAAGTGTCTATATATATATATATGTGTTCTTCATTGAATATGTTCTTATATTAATTCTATAAGTCTCAAAATATATTAAACTCTATTTTGAATTACTTTAATTCTATCAAAATATCACAAATTTGCTTATTAATCTCGGTCATAAAATTAAATGACAAAAAAAATTAATTTGCATCTACGTACTTCAAGGATTAATATTTATTCGCAATTTTGTTATTAGGGAAGTGGACATCAGCAGCAGTATTTCAAAAGAAGCTGCACGAGTATATGACACAGTGACGTTCCGAGGACCGCCGACGCTGAAGCAACGTCTTTGGCCACGCCACTGCGTACAGGATTCATGGGGCGCTGAATTGCATAAGGATCTCAAGATTGTCGACAACGCGATAAAGATTTACAAGGGTACGAATCCAGAGGTGGACTCGTACTCGGTATTCTGGGATAACAAGAAGTTGACCCAAACGACGTTGTCGTCACAGCTGCAGGCTAAAGGCGTCACCGATATCTACATCTGCGGGCTGGCTTACGACGTTTGCGTGGGTGCTACCGCGGTAGATGCGCTCACTAGCGGATATCGCACTATCCTGATCGATGATTGTAGCCGCGGCGTCGATCTCGTTGATATTGAGAAGACCAAGGCTACCGTGATAGCCAGCAATGGTGTGATAGTAAACTCCAGTCAAGTGAAAGCGATGGTGGAGGGACGAGATCGGCGACCGGAACTTGGCTATAAACTCGCACTGGAGATCAAACATAAATTGAATCTCGATGATGAATAATTATAGTAACAGTATAGTATATCTAGGCGCTACAAATTATTAAAATAGAAAAACCATAAATCTTATTTTGAGAAAGATTTCTTATAGGCTCAATATGATTATAGATAGAAAGAAATGTGTTGTAAAAATAGATTAGAATAAAAATGTATTTTTTGCCAAATATTAAAGTAAATGTTAGATAGATAAATGATATTAATAAATTTGTTATATTTAGGAAGAAAAATATTCTTCAAAGAAGATAGGAGTTATGAAATATTGGATTTAAAGTATTAGTAATAGTAATAGAAGTATTAATAATAGAATTTAAAAATTTAACATGGTTATAAAACTTTATTAGAATTTAATTAGAAATAAATAGCTTAAATAAAAGAATATATTATTAATGTATAAAACAAATTTTATTTCTGCATAGATTTCTTAAGATATATTAAAAAATATAAGTTGAAGCAGAGAAATAATAATAGACTTATTGTTAGTCATGTATGTGTGCATATTATTGGGCATATAGATGAGAGATGAATATTCAATCAACAATATACATTTTCAGGAGTCTAAAATTAATATTCCCAAGACCTTCACTTAAATAAAAATTGCTTTACAAATAGATAACGTGTGTTTTATTTTTATTATTTAGAATTGCATTGTTTGAATTCTCTTGCTAAGTTAATAATTATAATTGCTAGTGCAATTTTGTTAAATATTTTGTGTTCTTTCTGTAATGTCATTCAATAATTCAACAAGAGAGATTAAAGTCTTTACATCTATTGTCAATCGTGACATAAATAATGTGTCAATTTGCATTAAAATAAATAAATAAAAATTTGTTCAAAAATTTAATAATTAAATTACGATCAAACGTAGCTATTTTTTATATTTAAAACAAAATACAGATATATTTAAGCGTTAAAATGAAAGAAAAACGTAGTATGGAAAGTATACTTAAGATGAACTAACCTTTCATTTGGCATTTGGTGTGACTTGAAGGACTCGAAGCAATTGGATTGTTGACAGCTGTAAGTTTATAATCAAGGAAACAAACTCAAATGTTTTGAAAACGACGTATTTCTTATTAAATTATATCATAACATTTTATGAAATAACTTTATTTCTAATTTCACTGCAATTTTATTTTAAAATTATAATTATACAAACAATAATATGACAACTGTTAACTCCAATAGGGAAAAACAAATTGCTTATGATGATAAATGTATCATAATTTAAGGATTTTACTATATTTGTTAATTTTTTGTCAGGAGATCCTGGAAATAGTGCGTTAATATTAACATTGATAGTGAAAGTCAAACTGCCATGTATTAATTAAAAATATAATTCTGCAGAATAAATCAATATTAAGCAAATTGATGAAATTGAACTTCATATTTATAGCAAGGCACTATTGTTTCTCTAGTAAAATGCCTTATTATGCAGTTGCCAAGGGTAGAAAACCTGGAATTTATGCCACCTGGTAAGAAAACTAATTCACAGATCAAATAATTATCACTGAAAATTAATTAAATATAAATTTTTCTGCTTTTGAAAGGGACGAATGCAGTGCTCAGGTCATTAAGTTTCCTGGATCAATATATAAAAAATTTGCAACAGAAAGCGAAGCTCAAAGCTTTATAAAAGAACGTTCCTCTTCAAATAAAACAACAGGTTCCAGTGGAGGTTTTATTTCATCAAATGATAAAATTGTTAAACCTATAGAGTAAATATCAATAACAATTGTTCCTTTATTAAAAATAAGAAAGAAGTATTGCAAGATCAATGAAACTTAAATCATATTGTAACAGTATTATTTAATGTAAATATTTTATCTAGATCACAAGCTTTACCAAAGCAACTGTTCCAACTTGGAAACAAACAATCTGCAGTAACAAAATCGTTATCATCACTTTCAAAGAGAACTTTATTAACCAGTAGTAGTGATATCAGTGAACATCCAAGTAAAAAGAGAAAAATTATACCAAATGTTGCAAATCTGAAATCAACTCAGTCTTCTGATCAGGTTTGAACCAAACAACATTTCCAAATATGAAACATATTGATTTATAAATTAATATATTTTACTATTTGCAGAATGGTAAAGTTGACTTCATTGTGGATGAAGATGGCTATGTGAATGTTTTTACAGATGGTGCATGCAGTTCTAATGGATACAAAAATGCACGAGCTGGTATTGGTGTTTGGTTCCAAGATAATCATCCATTGTACATATTATTTCTCAATTTTAATTGTATGTTTGACGAATTACTTAGAACAGCTATAATTTTTGTAGAAATGTATCTCAACCGGTGGAAGGAAGGCCTACCAACAACATGGCAGAGATCCAAGCTGTCATGGTAGCTGCAAAACAAGCGAAGAAAGCAGGAATCAAAAAATTGAAAATTAACACTGACTCCAAATTTCTCATATCCTGCATCACACAATGGATGCCAAGGTGGAAGAAAAGAGGATGGACAACAGTGAACAACAAGCCAGTTATAAATAAAATAGAATTGTTGGAAATGGAGAAAGAATTGGAGTCATTGACTATAGCTTGGGTAATTTTTTATTTAAAGTTTTATAGAAATAAAATATAATAGTATATTTGAGTTTAACTAATATATAAATATACTACATGTACAAAATATACAGTTACGTTTATTCTATAAATAAATGTATATTTTTCTAGAATCATGTGAATGGACATGTAGGAATTTATGGTAACGAAATGGCAGACAAACTGGCGAGAGAAGGTTGCTTACAATACAAAAATGAGAATAGATAAAAGAGATTACTATTCCATCAAAAGTACAATTCAGAGATAAGATAAGATAACTCACTGAAAATATGTAATAAATCAGTATCATTATTATGTATACTATCTTTATTTTATTACTCTTTTTGATAACACTACAATTAAAGATATTTATTACCAAATTAATAAAACAAAATGTTATTATTAATAAACGTTATAATTAATAAAACATATAAAATGTTATTTCTTGGTCGATGAAGTTGAAGTATGTGATGCTTCTTTTATCATTTGTTGGTTTGACAATCTCGATGATTTCGTTGAGATTTGTTTAAGAAGTGAATAAATATCTTCCGGAGATACTTGTAACGCCAACAATTCTAATACAATACTGAAAGAGAAAATTGTGTTATTACAGATACTTTAATGGAATTGCATACAGGTTATGTTTATGGAGTTAAATCTATTTTTGTGAAATTATCTCACCGAAAAACGCCAGGTATCGCGGAAATTCCCGTTATTTCGGCCAGTTCGATCAATTCCTGCTGATGCGAGTGCGGAAATGCCATTTTTCACAGAATTGTTTTTGTCATCCAATTTGTCTGATTTTTAGATTTGCCGCGCGACGTTATCTGTCAGCATTCAGATCTGACAACCATTGTTATAGTGAATTAATTTTTCTATAAAATATTTTCTAATAATTTACATTCTCTTAAAAACTTTTTTTTTACATCAATGCGCAAAATTGAATAAATATAAAGCTACGGCGTGTGACAATGCACACTCGAATGCTAGATTTATACGAGCTAGTAAATTATTGGAAATGCTACATATTGTATGACGCATTTCTAACTTTAGAATGTAATACATATAAAGACAGTTTTATTGTTAATAATTTTTCTATATTTATTTCTTTATTCTTTCTTCTCTCATTTGCTTTTTTCAAAGAAATAATATAGACGAGTATACATCTATTTCACTTTGTTGATTCTCAATGGCGTGACTTTACGTCCGCAATTTCTAGTGTAATACGGCCTTTATGCTTTTATCAAGGGATTCACGAGATTCAAATTTTTTTATGACAACATATGGACAACGGACGAATCTAATGCTATTTGGTGAACAGTGAATGTCATTGTCAAACCTCGTGGAAATTCGCGAAAATTCGTGAAAATTCTATAGATTGACATTATTTAGTGCGAAAATTTTTGATATTATAAATTGATCAAGTAAGTATTAAAGCAGATATAATATTTTGCTTTCGCAAAAATTGAAAAATATAAAAATTAGTTTTGAATGGTCACTGATCGAGCTAACAAAGACATTACGTTCACGATTCTGTATCGTTAAGAAATTTTCTCTGTCGTGTATATATACGAAAATTTTTTAACGATACAGAGTCGTGAACATAATTTGTCTATCAGCTCGATTAATGGCTATTCGAAATTAATTTATATATATCAGGATCACTAGCGGATCCTGATGTCGATAAGGGAGGGGGGGGGGGTTCCCGACCTGATTTAATGCATTTTTTTACCAAGATTTTTGAAACGGATCCAGCAAAATTGATTTTTTTTAACTTGGAGGGGGTTTAATCCTCCCCCCTCCTCCACCACATGATCCGCCAGTGATCAGGACATATCACGAAATTGCCAATTAGTATTATTTAGAATTGTAAATGCCACAAGTCTTGTAATAAATGTTACTTTACAATTTTTTGCTTCTATAATTATATGTTTTGAAGCAATATAACATTTCCATAATTGTAAGCATAATAAAGATATAGCATTTGTTCTTTTATGCACATACATAATTATAGTAACAATATTAATATTGGGTTGTGTAATAAATAATTTCCAAAATTTTATATATAGAAGTATTAGTGTCATAATAGTAACAATAGTTAATAGTCATAATAGTATTTGCTTAACATAGAATGCAATAAAATTGTTTAAAATTCTGAAATTAATTTTTTTAACAGAATGCCTTACTATGCAGTAGCCAATGGTCGTACAACTGGAGTTTTTGATAATTGGTAAGAGGAAAATTAATTACATTCGATAAAAATTTTTAATTAAGGCTAATTAAAAATTTTATTTACTAGGGAAGATTGTAAAAAACAAGTGGATGGGTACTCTTACAATGACTATAGAAGATTTGAAACACCCAATGCAGCTTGGGACTATGTTGATCAAAATTCTTCACATGGACAGAGTTTTACTGAAGATTTTTCCAATCCTAAAGCTATTGCTTGTGGAGGCAAAAATAACCAAGTTGCTTTAAGAGGAAATTGTGGAGAAGCTAGGGCCTACCAACGAACAGATTATGTGGTATAAAATAAAAATTATCTTGAAAATTGCTGAATATATGTAGACATGAATTATAATTTAACATTTTATTGAAATAATTCCAGCACAATAACAATAAAAGAATATGATTTCTATATTTGAATATCTCATTTCTAAAATAATATTATTAACTTTTTTTCTGTAAAGTAACATTTTTAATATAAATTTTGCAATTTTATCTCTTGTCTTTTTAATTTTAAGTGATTTTTGTTGACTTACAGGAAGGAAAAAACGTTACTATGGTGCGTGAACGCACATGTACAAGCGGTCGGAGTGGCAACGGTTATTATGTCGAGCAACGCGTACGCACTTACTGGGAAAACCGCAAATAAGATACTAAAAAAAAAAAGCTTTTCCTTTCAAAATCTTTGAAAAAAGATTAAAACAATATTATAATATATTAAGATATATTCTGGGATTTTAGTTGAGTTAAGCATTTATTAAAATATGTTTTTAGTTTTGCACATTTATATATCTATTACATATTAGTTTTATGTTTAATTACTATATTAATAATATACTTGTGCATGTGTGATTTAAACAGTTTGTATTTCAAAGATAAACAATCCACAATAATGTTATAATATTTACTATAATGATATATGAAATATATAAAAAATAACTTGTTTATTAACTAAACTTGTATGAATTTCTAATTTAATTTAAGTAATTGTGCTTTTTCTATTTAATAGATGTCTCAAAATTAAAGGCAAATTTTCTGAATTAAAATTAAAATTCCTTCTCTTCTGCTACAAAAAGAAAACGATACTATTGTATTTATATACTTGAAAAAAATTTATATTTGTTCACACACATGTGCAGGCTTCTATCAAAATTTGCTTGACCGTAATATGGCGTAATATCAATTAGTTTACAATTCTTAAGGCCGGAACACAGACTTTTACATGAGACATAAGAGAATCAACCAATCAGAGATCCGCAGAATGAGAAGTGGGGATGGAAATAAAGAACTTTGGATTGGTTGATTCCCTTATTTGTTATGCCTTAAAAGTCTGTGCTTCGGCCTTTAAACTTGGTGGAAAGGAGACGCAAAACATGTCCGCTCGCTTCTATAAACCGAAAGCTGAGTGCACACGTGATGGAGCGGGTTTCGGTTGTGTGCGTATGGAGCTCTCCGGAGAAAACTGGCAGCTCTGTATTGAAATTGAGTGTCGAGCGTCAGCAGTGTTCCGATTAGGGACCGGTTTGTTTGCGCATGTGCGGCCATACGGCGTCAGTAAAGTGTCTTGTACATATAAAAAGAGGCACCCCCCCCCGTTACCCAGCTTCATTTAAAGTAATAAAAATTTTTTTAATGTATTAAAAAATAAAATATATATATGGTATACATATATATATGTACAAAAATACTTTATATATATATATATATACAGGGTGTCAATTAAGTCCCGGGACGGCTAAATATTTTCTCATGTAAGGTATTTTTGAAAAAGGTCAAGGTCATTTCTGAAGTAATTTTCAACGAGGAATTTAACGGTGACCTTCAATTTGACCTTGAGCTTGACCTTCAAGGTTATTTCAAGGTTAGGTTAGGTTTTTTAAATAGAAACCCCTATTTTTGATTCCAAAATCTAATAGCTGGTGTCAAGAGCTTTTCAAAACACTATAATGAAGTTATTTTTCATTAAGTACTTTTCGAGTTATGAGGCTTGTAAATTACAGTATTTTGACATAAAATACAAAATATCTTGTAAAACATTCAATTTTTGGGAATCTTACCTTAATACTTTTATGCATAAAATAATAAAACGAATCAATTGGTATAAAGAAAACACATAGTTGCTTTCAAGAAAAAGTATGCAGTTGCATGTTGCAAACTACATACTTTTTCTTGAAAGCAACTATGTGTTTTCTTTATACCAATTGATTCGTTTTATTATTTTATGCATAAAAGTATTAAGGTAAGATTCCCAAAAATTGAATGTTTTACAAGATATTTTGTATTTTATGTCAAAATACTGTAATTTACAAGCCTCATAACTCGAAAAGTACTTAATGAAAAATAACTTCATTATAGTGTTTTGAAAAGCTCTTGACACCAGCTATTAGATTTTGGAATCAAAAATAGGAGTTTCTATTTAAAAAAACCTAACCTAATCTTGAAATGACTTTGAAGGTCAAGCTCAAGGTCAAATTGAAGGTCACCGTTAAATTCCTCGTTGAAAATTACTTCAGAAATGACCTTGACCTTTTTCAAAAATACCTTACATGAGAAAATATTCAGCCGTCCCGGGACATAATTGACACCCTGTATAATTTAATTATTTTATAAATATTAATTATAATAAATAAAAAAGCCTTACCTTATTTTTATCTTCTTAACCTCTTTCTGTCTAAAGTCCTGCGTAAAGTCCTGCACACGACATGTGTCGGCACTGCATTTCCATCGCCGCGCAAGCGCAAAGCCACATATACGCTAAGCAGCCGGTCCCTAATCGGAACACTGCGCAGCGTCAGTGTGAAAAGTAACCTTTATGATCAAATGCGGTATAACCTATATAAACATTTGTTTACTGTACAAATCTAATAAAAATTGTTCGGCTATATAATACTTTTTAAAGTTTAGATTGGTTTAAATATTTAATATTATTTTAATAAATATTTAAGCATCATGTTTTATCATGTAAGTCAATTTTTGCATTTTTTTCCGCATAATTCATTATTTTAATCATTTTAATTAAAATGTAAACATAGAAATAACTACTTTATTTTTTTTTAAAGATCTCATTAGAACATGAAATTCTGTTGCATCCTCGATACTTCGGTCCTCAATTACTTGATACAGTAAAGCAGAAACTTTATACGGAGGTGGAAGGCACCTGTACAGGAAAGTGAGTATCAAATTTATATTTTGGTTATAGTTCTGAATTTAATTGTACTTTTAATTGTTTAGATATGGTTTTGTCGTCGCAGTTACGACAATAGATAATATAGGAGCAGGTATTATACAACCAGGACAAGGTTTTGTAGTTTATCCAGTCAAATATAAAGCCATAGTATTTAGACCATTCAAGGGTGAAGTACTAGATGCAATAGTTACACAAGTGAATAAGGTAAATACTTGCTTTGAAGATATAAAACATTTATTCAAGTTTTGACTGCAATATTGGCATAATCTGTAAAGAATTGTTAAACAATAGATTAATATTTTGTTTGTATCATTTTTATAGGTTGGGATGTTTGCTGAAATAGGGCCACTCTCATGCTTCATATCTCATCATGTGAGTAATTACATTTATAATGACAATATAAAATTATAATATTGATTAGCATAAATAATATTTAATGTGAATTTATATTAATAAAAAATAAAATTATAAACGCAATTTTCTACAGTCAATCCCAGAGGATATGCAATTTTGTCCAAATGTGAATCCAGCTTGTTATAAGTCGAAGGAAGAGGTATGTTATGCGATGAGTTTTGTTGTAACAAAAAATTTGTGATTATAAATTTTATACGTAATAATTTCAAATATATGTTTTAGGACGTTGTTATCCAGGCAGATGATGAAATCAGACTGAAAATTGTAGGCACGAGAGTAGATGCTACTGGAATCGTTAGTATTAAATTTATAATGAAAATATTGCAATTATTTTATTGTCTTGTATAATTATTAATAATTAATTTGTTTGGTTCTTTTTTCAGTTTGCTATTGGAACATTAATGGATGATTATCTAGGTAATGATACATTTAATGTTTTTTATTTATTTGCATTTAACATATACTTATTGTTTATTCGTTTGTTATAGGTCTCGTATGCAACTGACATATCTATTGCTCATCTAAAGAATTTTCTAACTTATTAAATGTTATTTTATATATCTGAAAACAATATTGTAAAATATTTTCTACTCTCTTTATATACAACAAAATATTTCAATATTATCTGACCAAAAAATATAAAAAATATAATGAATTATAATAAGATACAGAATCATTTTAACAAGCAAGAAATATAATAATGATAATAGAATTTTATTCATGCCTTTACTTTTGTTCAAAAGTATTTACAGCACAATAATATTGCAACAACTCAAAAGTTATAATTATAATATATTTATAAATAAAATTAAATATGAAATTACTGCCTACATATTTATTTAATGTTCTATCTTATGTATTAAAAATTCACAATATGAAGTGAAAGAGATTGTGATGTAAACAAAATGTAGAATACTTCACTAATTTTGTGATCCATGTGCATTTTTCAATTATATTACATAATTATTATCTCTTATCTCTTTCTAGAAATATCAAAGAAAAACTATTCAAAGATTTTCGTAAAAAACATGTGTAGATAGGTTATAATCATACAAAGATACCGTTTAGGTAATATATATCTCTTTAATTCATATATTTCTTATTTACTACCAATCATCTTTTCGCGGTGATATATTTGCAATGAAATGTGTACAACAACAATATTTGAAACCATTAATTGATGGAAAAAGCATTTCTTTTGCTGTCTCTCGTTGTGTCGATTTCAGTAAAAACGCATAAATTCAAGCGCTCTTATAAATTTATAATTATATTATAATATAATATATATATTATAATATATAATATATTACAATATATGTAATATAATTGTAAATTTATAATATAATTTTATTAAAATACATTATTATAAATATACAATTATATTATAAATATATAATTCTATTATTCTATTTATAGTGTATTTACTTCAATTGGTGCAATTTTAAGTTTGAATTCAATCCAAAATAGTCTTCATTGCTATCAAACATGCTTGCAAGACCTGTAAATAGTGCTAATTTCGGTGTGATAGGCAGATCTTCTTTTTTTGTAACCACATCTTGATCAGGCATTATCTTGTCTGCAACGTGCTTATAAACTTTTCCATGGCCATTAACGTAATAAGTAGAGAAGCCATCATACCATCTAAAATTGTTAATTATCATTTACAGACTATTTTTATAAATATTGTTTGCATAAACATTATTTTCCATAAGCAAAATTAGAATTTAAACAATCTGTTTTTTTGAAATTTTAACAAAAAAATTGTAAGTAAAAGAGAACTGCAATTAATAAATATTAATAAAAATAACCTAATTATAATTATTTTATTATTGCGATTACAGATGTATTCGCAATAGTGTTACACTTACATTTCATGATCTCTATCTATAGCTTCTTGTATTTTCCAAAATTTATATTTCCAAAACATGACAATCACTTTCCAACCTGAAACACCTCGTATGCGCCAACGAACTTTCACCGTATTATCTTCAGTGTGCATAGTGATTTTTATAATGTCAAGCTTAACGTGTGCAAACTTCAAGTGGCCAACTGCCCTTAACAGTATCAAATGTCTTGCATAATTTGAAAGTCCCCTGCAATATTTAAATACATACATTATATGTAGAAATATTTAAAATATTTAGAAAAAGTTGAAAAAATATTAATTATATCTTAATTAATTAATAATTAATTATAACTTACTTTGTGGTTATTCCTCTGATATTATTGATGAAAATTATATCTTCAGTATATATTGACCAATTCTGAGGTTTTACAAACAGCTTTGGTAACTGCAAGCAAATTAAAGAAAAATTATTCAAGATAGAAATAATTCATACAGAGTGTCGCAGAATTATTGTACTTTGTTGAGAGTATAATACTACATTCAAAGAATCTAAATCAAAGTGCAATAATTCTAGAATATCGTGCAAATCATATAACATACATCTTGACTAAGACAATCGACTATGGATTGCAGTTGTTCCTGCGATGGTTTACCCTCATTATCATGTGGTACACTTGTTTTTAAAATGCCATCATTAGAACTAAATAAAATATCTCTATCAACATTATGCTGTTTACTACTGTGCAAGCTTTCTGAAGAGATAATCCTACTATTATCTAGAATCAAGTTATTCTTATTGTTTTTTATGGCATTTTGTGCCTGAAACAATGTAACATTGTCTGATGTAATTCCTATAGGAGTTAAGTGTTTCCTGTTTTTCAAGTGAACAATACTGAGCCTCTGTGATTTATTATGTGATCTGTTCTGGCCCTGGGCCCAATATATTGTCGCTTTTGTCCTCTTATCATCAACATATTGCTTGACAAACTTCTCATTCCTTTGACTGTAAGTGTCAAGAAAAGCGAGCGATAAATTTGGATGCAATGTGCAATCCACAAAAGATGGTTTGTCTGCAACGTTTGCTCTTACGGATAATGCTCGCTGTGTGCCCAGAAACTGAAATTTTATACAAATACAGTAATATTGATAATATGACAATTATGAACAGAAAAAGAAAATAATATTTGGCAATCATTGTAATTTTATCAATTATACGTAGACTAAACAAAATATTTGAAGGAAAAAAGCAACCAGCTAATGCAACGTATGTATATTACAAAAGTAACTTTTACACATTTTGACTTATGATCTATTCACCTTCAACATTGTGTGCATTTAATAAAACTTGTATTGCATTTGCGAATGTAATTTATTATGTCCCATGTCAATTTAAATTTAAAAAAAACCAAAATTTTACGTTTTACACAGTCTGCCACAGTAAAATTGTAAAAACTGCTAAAAAATTCGCGTTTGCCACTGTACAACCATGCGATTACATAAGTAATAATAGGTTAGAATAGCGATTTTTAGCAGCGTTGATGCTGCCGATACATCACGATACACGATCCGGAATGGAAAATTACGCTAAATTGATCGGGTAAAATTAACCGGCCGGTACAATGTACCTGCTTCAGAAAGGCGGACAACTCGATATGTTTTCGCAACTCATGACGGTCGAGCTTCGACAGCGGTTTTCGGCTGCTGACGAGCGACGGAAGCTTGCCGGGTAACACACGAAAGCACAAGGACATTGTATGCAACCGTGTGCGTCAATTTGTCGTTCAAATCAATGTTGACATCCTCTTCGACGTCTCTAAATATCACCATGTAACCTTACAAGCGCGCGCGTGCTTCTTAACTGAAAATACACGTTCCCGTGTCAGTAACAGGCAGTAAAGCGCCGCGTGCTATTACCGCGTGATAGTACTGCGAGCTACAATACGTAGGTGCAAAGGCGGTATTTTAAATACTAGCATGAACCGTGTACTGTATTTTTCATTTCAGTTATATCTTCTGCGACTTATTTCTTATTCTTTTTTTTTTATAATTATATTACTTTACTATTTACTATTTTATAATAAAAAATAATCTTATAAAAAAGTAATAAAAAATCTCATATATAAAATAAGCTATAATAATTTACTTTTGTAACAAATATAAGACTCAGTTTGTTTATATATACATTTATTAACATGAAGCTATAATGACTGCACAATGCTATACAATGTTATGAAAAATACAACAATAACGTAACATTTTCCTACATCAGATAACTTTGTTAAAAGAATTGAATGTTCAACAAGGAGAGCGCATACCAAGCTAAAGATGAAAATTTATGAATGATGTATCAACGGTAAATACATATATATAAATCTTAAAATACAAGTAAACAAATAATTAAAGTTGAAATACAATAAATAAGTATGTTGTTGCGACATAATTGTTAACATCACGTTATTATATCATACTCACATATTATACTCATTCACACAACAAACTCTCTATGATTTGTAATTTTTTAAATTCTCATTAAAAGTTGTCAAAAATCCAAGATCAGAAATGCAATATAAATGAGTGCAGTTGGATTGTTAAAACGTATCTCCCATAAAATCACAATCTATCGCGGTGGACTGAAATCGAGCCCGACTACAGGCCAAAGCGATTCAAAAGCGTACAGCCGGTCAGATTTGCAGGAAATGAGAACATTTTTATAGATTAATAATGCAATATAAAATGCATTATTTCTTTTTTGCGAGCAATAATCTTGTTCCTTTGCGCTCGAGGACGTAACATATATCGATAGTTTCAGGAGTTTTTTTACGCGAGTAAAATCTTTTTTGGAAGATATATAGTTTTTAAAAAATGTCAGCAATTCTCCCGGAATGCTAAATCGCCTCGTAGGCCACATCCACGCCGATTCTCGTGGCTGAACCGTTTAAAAACTCCTCGAGCTCGTCTCGCTCTCTATTCTCATCCTTGGATCGATGCGATGAACGTTTCTTTTTCTTCTCAGACTTCTCCGTTTTTTCCTTATCCTTATCCTTGTCTTTCGACTTCTTCTTTTTTCTTTTTTCCTTCTCATCTCCCTAGAATCGATAATAAAAAACATAAGAAAAAAAATCCATAAAAAAATAAGCCAAGATTAATTAATGTAAAGTTTTATAATGATCAATAATTAGGAAATTGGAAAAGATAATCAATAATCAATTTTTTTTTACCAAGTTACAAATTGTACAAAATAATTACCTTTTCTTTGTGCTTCTTTCTCTCCTTCATCACCGGACTACTAGTGTTAGAGCTCACTTGACGAATGCTGGTATTATCAAGTAGCTCCAGATGAACATTGGAGCTTGTCATGCTAACGTCCAAACTCTTATCACTCAATTCCAGCCTGTCCTTTCTCGTACTGGTGCTGCTCACGTCTTCACCTCCTTCGGGGCTCTGTCGCCACTTGGAATCTCGTCGCAACCAATTATCAATAGAATCTGAATTTATGTCTGGCTGCTCGTTCGATTCGTATTCGTTGGAAATATGCAGTTCTTGCTCTATGGAGGAAACGGAATCGCGTTTTGTAGCTTGCCTTGGCTTTTCGATGTTTATCTCTGGCCCTGATATTGATTCTAATTTGTGCTTTTGTTTCGACAGTGGATTTTCCGCTAGTTTTGGCTGCACAGGAGGAACTACTTCTTCGATAGACGATAAATCATCCTCGTAACCAGCTACGAGAGGATTTGCAGTCTCTGTATCACTGTGTGACGAAATTATACTGTATTAGTAATAATAATAGATAAATACAATAATATTCGAATAAAAAAACTTACTATTAAACTTCTTTAATATTAACAAAATTTTATAAAATACTTCTTAATAATTTAAAGTTTCAAATTGTTAAAAATTCTAATAAGTTTAAATAAGATAAGAAAAAAATCTCTGCTTTATATGCTGTAAAGTGTAAGTTACATTTCATATAACCTAACCATTATTTATTTAGAAATACAAATTTGAAACAGTTTAGAGAGAGCTTTTCACTAACCTTTCAGAATCTACTTCCTCTTGTTGCACTTTTTGTGGTGAAACTTGGCTGCTATCTTCCAAAAATGACCTGTCGAGCATTCCATCATCTGGAACAAAGTCTTCAACGCTAGTCAACGGTGCGTTCAAGTTGAGATTTTTAATATTTGGTAGTTTTCCATCCACTTCCTCTTCTTTCTTATGGCCAAAGATTTTGGACATGAGCGACTGCGGCCGGTTGAGCGAATCTCTTCTCTCGCTGTTATCGTTGACAGATTCAGCTGGTTTAGCAACTTCTAGTTTTGCAGCGGTATTTTGCGACGTAGACGGTGTTGCAATTTGCGAAGTCTTCATAGAATTTTCCAACGTGCTTGTCGTGGAGCTCTCTTTTCTTGGTAACGATTTTATGTCTAAATTTTTCACCGGTATTGGAGTTCCGCCGCCGATCGGTCCAGACATTGAGACCGATCTTCTGATCTCTCCGGCAACATTCATGTTCGGAGATGCAAGGTGGTAATTACTCATAGATGACGGAACATTCGTGACTAGATTACTAGCGGATACCGAATCGGCAATAGCTCTTCTTCGATTCACGAGGTTGTCTAAGAATTTGTTGTAGTCAGCATCGTCACTGTCCTGGAAAAGATCGAGTTCCTGGACGGTCAGGCGCGTCTCTTCCTCATTGGTTTCAAGTTGTTTCAGCAGTGTCTCGCGTTGCAGTTGCAGGAATGGCAGATTGAAAAATTTGTGCAGCAATTTTAGGCCAAAGCCGTTTCTCATCGACGACTCGGCGTATCTCACCTGCAAAAATTAATTTAAATTTGAAATTAGAAAAGCTAATTAATGAGAAAATAATATATATACAGAATATAAAGCAATTTAATTTCTTTTGAATTCTTGATATACTAATTCATCATTAGACAGATATTTGCTAGAAATTGAGTATACAAAGAATCACATAACACAATAAGAATTACTTGTGCTGTTCTCCCATGTAGCGAGTCTATAAAGTATGTCACATGGTCCGCAGTAACGGTTCTGTGATGTGACATGTCGCAGTGATTTCCAAGAACAATAACGGGTATGTGGCTAGGTATCTTAGGCAGTTCTCGTTGAACATAATCAAACGTCCAACTTTTCGTAATATCCATCACAATGATGACGCCATTGGTACCTTTATAGACATCGAGAAATTCAGCATCCAAAGCAGGTTCCTCAATAACATTCTCCGGGTTAGTCGGAGCGTTGTCCATTTTGAGACCTTCTAATTTCCGACGACGTCTACCGCGATCTACGACATCCCATACTTCCACTTTGACTACATCGTCAGTGGCCTTGTAATTCCACTGTATACTAGCCACCTGTATCTCTTCTGTGGGTATATACTCTTCGATAAACTTTTGTCCTTGCAGTCTATGGAATAAACATGTCTTTCCTACATTTCTGTCTCCCTTGATTATTATTTTCACTAAAAATAATGTGTAAAGTTTATATTACATCTGATATCTAATTCCTCTTTCAATATTGAAAGTATATGTGCACTTACTGTTATATTGTACACCCTTAGCAAACTTTCTCTGCAAATTTGTTGGCATAGATTGATGGGTTGGCCGAGGAGACACATTTCCAGTGCCATCGGACTTACCAGCTAGTCTTTTAATAGCGGAGAACATTGTCTGATCTTTCCTCAAAGAAGCATTCGTTTAAAAACGTTTGATACTTCAAGAGAAGTTTATCACAAATATCTGTAAAAGATATATTAAAATAAATATAAAAATAACATACATGATATAAAAAATATTGTATAAATATCATAATAATAATAAAAATATCTTTAGTATACTTTTCACTGAATAAAATAAAGATTGAAAAATTTTCATTGTTGGAATAATAATATTCCACAAATTATGATACAAACTGAGATACATTATATGTTACAATACAGTGACAATAACAAATAGCAATACTTTATAACAATTATTACATTACAGATTCTATTCATCATCTAACTACGACAGTTTTAGCAAAATAAACATTTTTTGAAAGATAAGAACAATTAACGCCCATATATCTTGTCAAAATACAAAAATTTAATACTCTAGATAAAAACATTTCTTTCACGGTATTATCGTTAGAAGTTCGACCAATTTCGCAACATGTAGAGTCTTTCGAAGAGTCGTTAAATTCATATAAAACTTATATTATAGAAATCGCGTGTAATGTGAAATTATAATTACCACATGTTACATATTCCAGGTTTTGTGATTAAAACAAACGTTGTTAGATATGACTTTGTCTGCGACAGCTGTCATATGCAGCAGCAGCTGTTCTCTCCTCATCGATGTCGCAAAGTTGGCAGCACCGACGGCCATTCAGCGTATCATTCATAAAAAATCGATTGCCGATAAACCCTTACATCTATTTGTTTTAAATGTATGTTACATATTGAAATATTTCTCTTTATAATTTATACAAAACATAAATTTTATTTTAAATATAAAAACCATAAGAAAATTATTCTCATTATAATTTCAATAAATTTGATTTTTTTAAATATTTTTACAGAGAAAAATGTAATTACACTTATTTTTATTTATCTTTAATAATAAATAAATATAAACATCATTTTTAATATCTATTGTATTTAATTTTTATTATTATAAAGAAATTTTGTTGGTTTTAAGTTTTTAATTTAGAAATCGAACATAAATAAAATTTAAGCAATTGTCGGCTTTTTTAACGTATATGATTACACCTGTTATTTGTTACAAGCTAGAAAAAAGGTTTTTGCATTAATAATCGTGTTACATTGAGTACACCTGGTTTCACTGAAAATCGGACAAAGTATTGAATATCAACATTTTATATATTTTAAAAATAATTTATTACTAAAATTACAAATTATTGAAAATTATAAATCTAAAATTGTTACATGCCGTTGTGAATATTCGATAGCTGCTCTGTAGTTGCTTGGTAGAGCAAAGGTCTCAATTCCTCTTTCACTAAAGAGTGCATCTCACCATGTGTAATCATTAACACCGAATTTGCGTTTATTAACGCTTTAAACGCTTCCTCTGATTTTCTTAGATGCAATTGTATCTTTCCTATTGTGAGATACAGTAATCCTGTTAAAGGGTGTATCTCTCCGTAATACAATCTGAAAAATGAGTAACAATAACTTGAATTAGATATTAACCCTCCATAATTTCCACTAAAATTGTTATAGAAATCACTACGAAATAATTACGTACAAATATCCTGGCATCAATTCTTTGCCATAAAACTCCGCATCTTCCCAACATTCTAAGTTCATAGCAGCGATGTGAGCTGCTTCCAAAGTACGAACATGTTGTACATTGAACCTGTGCAATATATTCTTTTGCTTCTCCAGACACATCTTGCTGATATCAAGATCTATTAATCAAGATTTATTAATAAGGATAAATATAAGGATAACTTTTATTATTAAAATAAATATCATTTTAAATTTTATATCTATTAAAATAAATTATTTAGCTTTTTTAATATAAACATTAAAAGGATACAAGCCATAGTCTTCATTTTCTCTAAATTGTGAGCAGTAAAATCGGTTACTTCCCGAAATTTTTCTTTAAACTCCTTAGACAGTTTTGTGCCACATTTTTCACATTCCTCAGCATCAATCAAGCATGGAGAGTCACACAATGAATTTGGACATGCAGTTGCCTCGGCCATAGGATCGGGTTGTTTACATTTTTCACAATCGCACAAGAAATAGTATGAACTGTGCAATTCCTCGCGTCTATCTTTGTTAGAATTAAGCAAGTCAACATACGATATTCTTATCTGCAAAACAAGATTGTATAAGTAGATTTTTCAAGGCATAAAATATTTATTAAGTATATTAATCAGTAACCTTATAAGGAACCAATTAAATTTTTTAAATTCTAAAATTTATAGAAGAAATAGAAAGCATTTTTGACATTTTCAGACTTTATATTTTTATTTTAATTTTGTCAATACTTACTTGTGACCAATCTAAACAGGGAAGATCTACCAATGTTCTAATAACAATAGTAGTTCCCTCAAAAACAGCAACTGAATTAGGTTTGCAACTGTGATCCATCACAGATGGTCCCAAATAAATGCCAGCTGCGATGGTGTTCATATTAATATCTAATATATTAAAGCAGTTAGTACATATTCTGCCGTAAATACCCATCAATTCTGCAACATTGGGTATTAGAGTCTCGCCAAGAAACTCATATAATACTGCACACAATGTAGTAAAATGTTCCAGTCGCTTTGTGTCTTTCTTTATATCCGAATAATCTGTAATCCAAATTCCAATTAGTTATCTTTTCATGTTCTTTCTGAAAGAATTATTTTATTAGAAAAATACTTACGAGACATTAAATCTTTAAATTTTCTAAAATTAGTTTCTGTATAATAGTCTACTTCATTAGCTCCACCCTGCTTGAGTTTGAGAATTATACGTGCCATGAGCCGTGCTGCATCCGGCATAATTTTCCATTGTGCCACCACTTTCTTTAAACGTGGACATTCTACCTTGTGTATTGGCCATGATTCCTTCTGACAACTACGGTCGCAATAATATACATACTGACAACTAGAACACTTTAACAGTTTCCCACTGCAATAAATTATATCTTGGTATTGTAAAATGAAATAACAGATAAAATATACATATGCTAAACACATTAATTTAAATTCAAAGTAATTAATTTAGAACGACTAGCTTATAAATATTTTCATTTGTCAATTGTCATCACATACTGTTCTATACCTTTTCAAACAATTGTCACATCGAGTAGTTCTATGTTTTTCATTAAGAGTAAAGACAAATGGTTTCTTAGTATAGATTGCTGTTCCTCTTTTTACCACATCACAATTCATTTTTTATATAAACTCACAAACACATTTGCGAAATATCAAGTACCTGTTTCAAATGATTGTAAAGTAACATCCTAACCTAATCTAATACAACCCAACCTGATTTAATCTAAAGTAACTGAAACAAATACCGGTATTATTGATAACCTTAAATTTCTGATTTACTGATAACTTTCGCTATTTTATTTTTTAATTTGACCATTTATGGCGTAAATTTTGCGTATTATATATGCATTAAAATAGTAAAAAAGAATATGTAAATTTATTTTTGAAGAATATAAATGGAAAAATACACATTCAATATTTATATAAGTCCTTTTCAATAATTTGTAGTACCTTTTTTGCTGGTTGTTTCGCTCTTTTATAATTTATTTTCTTTTTCTCCATTTTTTTTCTTTATCTTTCAATATATACTTGATATATTCTAAATGCAAAAAATTGCAATTAAACAATTTAAAAGGCTTTTCAATATTTTAAAAATATATATTGTTAGAACTTTTTAAAACATATATTTAGATTTTATATTGAGAAATGAAAGGAACAAGAATAAAAATTACAAACAAATGTAGAAAACGCTTATTGGAAAATACGCGCGCGCACCGATCTTAATAAACTATCTTTAGCATCACACATACAGCAATTTGAGATTTATAAAAGTAATATTAACTACTTGGGGCTTGCGTTCTTAATTTAGCGCTAACTTATATAACTTTAGAGAGGTTCATGAATAACCGATATAATATAAAATTTAAATTCGATATAGTTTCTTATTCAACATATATATAACTCTGTATAAAAATTGTATAAGTTACATTCGTAATATAAAAGGAAATAACACAATTTTCAACATTCCGTCGATAACACTTATTTGATACAACATACCAATCGTTGCCTCAATTGTTAGTGAAACAAATTAACATGTTTATAATTATGTATATAAATTGTTCTACAATTTTGTAATTTTGATTAATCAATCTCTAAATAAATTAAAAGGGTATAATAGATAATAATAACGGATAGAATAAAGCGCATGTTAAATTAAGGACTGGAGGAATAACAGGACAAACGATTTTCTATCAAGATTATCTCTTTTATATATATATATATCTGATAAAATAATTTTACCTTCGTAGGCAATGGTCGCATCTTTCATCGCGCACCGCTGATCTTACAACATAGGCAAACGGTTTCCGGTACAAAATAGTGGTGCCTTTGCTTACGGGGACGCGTTTACATCCTTGATTCTTGATTCTCATCTCTTCCGATTTCTGAGATTTTCACCTTTTCGTCGACTACTTGGAATAGCGAAGGCATTACACTTTTCCTAGACTTTATAGTTGCACCTTCCTTCTCATTTCTGACGTATGGACTCGAATGCGTGCTATTTTAAGACCAGTTTATTTTCGCATGACGTATATTATTGGAGCTAACTAATAACCCTTAAACTTGCTGATTTCTCACTAACACCTTTCTTTCACTCTTCGCAATTAAGACAAATCTGGAACGTTTATATACAGAATCAATTAAGTTAAAAAAAATTATGAGTGAAACTAAGATCAACGGATATCTTCTCTCCGAAAATTTGTAGATTCAAGATAGTGGAAGCATATTATCCGGTACTCAAACTTGAATCTCAAAACAATTAATTCAGCTCGCAACTAAAAATAGATGAATTAAAAACATATGGGGAAAAAATACATTATTCACATCGGTCGCAGTGTCATATGTACAATGCCATTATTCATAATATAAATTAGTCTTTGTATATTTTTTTTCTTCTCTTTCACGCTAATTTCATGTCTTGAAGTGTCGCGGATAGTTTTAGATCACTTCCAAATCTTGAATATTTTCGTCACAATGATAAAACGTGAATCTTGATTAATCGAGTGATCAATGTAGAACGATCGTTCTGGATCAATTATATCGACGTACTAGGTTTCTTGTCGTTTGACACACAATAATTCGCCTAGAATTTCTTTGAGCGTACAAAGGGACAGGAATGGGAGACATAATCGCTTTAACTTTCATGACAACAACCCGATGATGTATGCATCCTTTTACATCCGTGAATTGGATTATTTCTACCATTCTTTCTTATGCTCGTCCATTGATACTCCACCTGGACCTAGAGAGACTATCATCAGGAGACCTCCAATGACTGATAATGTCTGCAATAAAATATAAATAAATGAAAAATCGCCGCCGGGAGATTTGTATACAAAATGTTTAAAAATTAAGCTATAATTGAGATTTACGAATTCAAAATAATTGAAATTGGCAACTTTTTCACATAACAATTTTTTTTATATTGTCTTGTATATATGGTGGTTTTTTCCAAAAATAAAATGTTAAAATACTAGTATCTTTTCAAGAGTAATTAATTATATGTAATTAGTAATATATCAAACTTACCTGGAAGAAGTCGTACTTAAGAAAATCCCTGAGCGGCTTGTAGTCTGGAATGGTCCACCATGCGTTGTGATAAAAATTCAATGCAGTGAGTAAGACGACAAGTAGTAACGCGCTCAGTTTAGTCTTGTAGCCAATTGTCACCAATACCATGAGAATACTGCCAACAATGTCTTGAAGAATTTGTAAAAAGGATATTTCAAAGCGGATCAGCGTGATGAACATAAATGCCAGCAGAATTCGACCAGCCAATTGTAGTAGATTTTTAGGTTTGTTATCGCCGAGACTAGGTACACCAGCGAATAGTGATCTACCTTCGACACGGGACTCAGCGAGTACAAGAAGCAATGCTCCTATCAAAGCCAGATTCCTAAATAAGAATTGCATATCCCATAGGATGCTGTAGGCTATGGTTTGCAGTATCACGATGAAGAATAGGACACCACAGGCTATGCTGACTCTCCATCTAGCAATCACCATGACACATCCGCCAAGTTGTCCGAGAAGATTCACAAGGACAAAGATTGTAGCCAAGAATTTTCCACAGCCCCATGACGCGTCCATATACTCTCGCTGCTCGCTCCATTGGAACCACATTCGCAAACCGTCTTCCAGGAATGTAGCGATAAGACATAGTCGTGCCAATGTAGGAAGCACATGTTTGCCATTGCGTATTACCTGCAAAAATAATAAATATTCTAATTGGCAATGATAATGGTAATAATGTTGTGATTATGCTTATTAAATTCAATTGGATAAAAAAAATTAATGTTTGATATACACAAGCAACAAAAACTTATCATTTTATTTTAATATAAAATTATATTTCTTTTTGTGACTTTTTTGTGACATATATTGATATACATTTCTCAATATAAAGCAAAATATAAGGCAACATATATTATATTCATAACTTGATATTGTCTTTAATTCTTGCAACATATGTATGCTAACTATTATATGTTGATTCTCAAAAGTAAAAACATAGATAAGATTTATAAGATTTTATTAAAAATATTTTTAAAAAATATATTTTTTTTATTGACTTAATTTTAAATAAAAGATTTTATTTTTGTTACTTAACTTTAATTAATAATATAAAATAAAAATATAAACTTCTTACAAATGTTTCAACTTTGCTGACATTAAATATGTTACATTTTTAAATATGAATACGAAAAGTAGGTCTGTGAAAGTGGATAATTTATCCATATGTCCAACAAAACTCTAAGCATATAAATATCAATTTGATCCACTTTATACATAACATTCTTAATAATAAATAGAAACTCCTCTATTGTCTTCTCAATAAAAATATGAACTAAGATGATAAACAGATGATAAGTCATATCAAAAAGTCACAGTCATCATACCAGACATATGCATTTTTGAAAAGGATTAAATATTTTCAAAAATCTACTTGTGTCAATAGTATCTATATAATGATTGATGTGAAAAGAGAACGTGAAAGGTCCCGCGCAAATTAATCATCGTTCTCGTGATAGTTGGCGATGTCTTTGCCATCTAAATACCTGTAGAATTCATAACCTGTAATTTTAACTACTGAAAGAATACACGTCACCGTCACTTAATTACGCTACATAATTCGTAGTTATAACGCATAAGGCACGGGTAATCACGGTACGTGTAAAAATATGGGAATACACGTTGGGCGACGATGACGTTGACAGGAGTGCGTAGCCGCCGCGCGGTACGCTCTCCCGTAGGATTTAACTTATTCCGTCTTTTCTTCCTCGGGGTTCGATTGATCGAAATCGCGATTTACACGATGGGGACGATGGTACGATGTATTGGAAAATTCACCTGGTCGGCGATTTCCTCCGCCCTCGAGAGTACCTCTTGTGAGATCACCATCGTGTGTTTTATTCAAAAATCGAAAAAATAACCATACACACACCGACGTACACACGTGCGCGCACGCAAGTGGTACGGCGCGGCCACGGGGGCGTGCGAAGCGACGACAAGTGGTAGGAAAGGGAACTGAAAGCACCCAACGCTCCTATGTATGATGTGGAGATCGGCTGGCCGGGAGACGCGCGTCACTTCCGGCGTACGTGTCACGAAATGGCGCTGCGTTGATCTTTGATTCAACAAGTTGAGAGCGAAACTCGTCTCAAATGTTTTTTTTTTTTGGTAAGTTCATTAGCGCTACTATGTAATAAAGGATAAGAATAGGAATAAGAATGAAGAATTTGAGTCATAAAGCTTACAATTAATTCTGTCTCCGTGTATATATACTTTTATTAATTATTGATAGCTCTTTTTGGAAATCACCAAAGGTTATAATTCACCTACCTGTATTCGAAACTATCATTTTTTTTCATATCTAAAAACTTTTTATGTACGAACACTTTTTTGTTTTATGATACTTTAATTATTTCTAATTTCTGCTAAAATATTTGTAATTTTATTTTTAGGTTAAGTAACCGCTGTGAAATCCGCACTTCGATCGAGATTCTTTTCGAGAATCGCAATATCGCTTTTCTGTAGACTTCAAGCAGAGATTAGTCTGGGTTAGTCGGGATATATCGCGGAGATTGTAGAGTTCCATTCAAACTGCTCCGAATTGATCGTGATTCTTAGTGTTTAAACAAATGCATGCACAAAGTCATCGCGAATGTTTCTTGTAAAATGTCGAAAGTTTGTAATAACATGTTAAATATCGCGTACAATCACTATTGTTGCGATTTCGGATACTCGATTCATTTTTGCGTGCTTCGGATATCGTCCGAAATGCATCGAAAATGCTGAGAATGCACAATCATGTTTAGGTATGTATATCTTTATAATACATGTTTATTTTATAATTAGCGCAGCTAATTATATACTTTTTGTAATAATTCATGATTTCGATCATATTTACGAAATTATTATAAATTTATCCCTATGATTAGTGTGAAACTTGTCATCTTGTCGATCGTATCGATATCTCGACAATCTCATTGTCAGTGTTGCCTCTGCATAAATCTCGAATACAGGTTAGTCACTAACGCGTTGCAGCAATTAGTAGCAGTTACTGAAGTCGCATTGAAATCGCTCCGTATTTATCACGGTTGTTAATATTTGAAAGAATATTTTACGTCAAAAGTCATTGCAAATATCTGTCGTGGTATGTCAAAAATTCGTAGTAACGTGTTAGATTATCGCGCACAATTGCTATTATTGCGGTTTCGAGCATTGGCGATCGGCTTCTGTGTGTTAGTACGTATGAAATTCTCTTCGCATATATCGCGCCATTTTTTGCCAAAGTTCATCGAAAATACAATGTATGTATAATCACTATGTATGACATGAATATATTTTTGTCTTATAATTAGCTGCTAAATATAATTTTTATTTTGAGAATTACAAAATTTTCATAAGTTTTTTCATAAGTTCAAATCGAGGTTAGTTACGAAATGCATCGCGGCGATCGTAAATTCGCATTCAAACTGCTCTGTAATTTTCGTGATTGTTATTGTCTGAAAGAATCTCATGTGCTAGATAAAAATCTCATTTTATATATCTAGGTGTGCAAGCAAAAATGGATTTCCATGAAGCAGCGCAAAATGGAGCAAGAGAGGAGTTGTCCAATAAATTCAAGTTATCAACGGATTTTCAACGTTTACATCGTCGGTAAGTAACATTTATCATTTGTTGATTTGTTGGTACATATATCATGCGTGCAATATATGCAGTAGGTGCGACATATGCTGCCTAGGTGGTAGTATCATGCACTTATAGAATAAAAAGTGTTTTATGTCTATAAAAATAAGGGATATTATAAATCTTACCAAAGAATTTAAAAAGAAATTAATATATACAGACAATTCTAAAATTTTAAAGATTAATAATACATGAAAAACGATATGATAATGATGACAATAACGCTTTTTTATATTTTTGTCTATTAACATAATTAATCCAATGGTAATAATTTTTTTACTTAAATATTTTTTTTCCTTTTTAAATCGCGTTTTACAACACTCGTGACAGTGTGCAAAATTTTTGCTTTGCTTGTGTTGTACAAACGGAATGAATAATATTTTAACAGATAAAGCTGAATCAAATTTTGACAATTTGGAAGACGGCTGAAACGTGCCCTGATATTTATGCATCATGACTCGGATTGTATTTAACAGTTTGGCATCTCTAAATATTTGATATATGTGAAAGATTAAATTTGAAACTAAAATGTTAGCTTTTAATAGTTTGTGCACTCCCTCAAGTAAATTAATCATACAAAATATAGTTTTAGATTTGTAGCCAGAGTCACGAAGTGTCATGTGTCTGGACACGATAACCCATCCCGAATTGTCAAAATTTAGTGCAACTTCATGCATTATTATTGATTTCGTGTGCACATGCGAATATAGTCGACAACTGCAACTATCATCATTTTGTCTTGCAAGCGCCGACGTCGAGTTTCCTCGAGATGTTGCTTCGCGATACCTACTATCTGCTACTGCGAATACGTACCGCATATGTATACCGTGTATATCAAGTCGTAATAGAGACGAGTAGGTTTACTGCCTCTGCCGCTGCCGGTAGGCGCTGAGTTACTTGACTCTACCCTATTTGGAACTGGACAGGAAAGGAAGCTGACGAGCATCTGTCCGCTGATCTTGCTTGCATCTCTATATATGCGTTTTGAGGTCGCACACATAGATAGTTCTCTATTAAGATAGAAACTTCACTAAACTTCCGTGTACGTCTGCTCGTGCATTCGTATAAACTTACATAAGAGGATTGACAGAATTTGAGAAAACTTTGGTAAAAACTTCAATAGAATCAAAAGAAGGAAAAATAAAAAAAAGAGAAGAATGAATAAGTCCTTTTTATTTTACGAAAACTTGTCTAAGAATAACTATGGAAAAATCTTTCACATACTTGTGTCAATATGCCAAAGCTATGCGCTATATTTGAAGAAATGTAATTGAATATTTACGCTATTTAGAATCTTATATTTTATATTAGATCAATTTTATTTATTTTAAAAGTGGATACTTTATTAATATAGAAAAACATTGATTTTATAATTGTCGCAATTGACATTAAATATTTTACTATTCCAAAAAAGAAAAAAATCTTTTAAATACGAGATAATAAGCTTTTTTTACTTTGCAATAACTCTAAATACACTAAAAACACTAAATATTTATAAAAATAACCATACACTTTTAACATTTGCGTTAATTTCTCTCTTTTTAAAACCAAATATCATATAACAAACTTAGTTATCTATTTCATGTTAATTATTATCATAATACACATTATTGCGTCAATTTTCAGATCTTGATTTTAATTATTTTAATTATTTATTTTTATTAATTTTATTTATTTATAAAATACTTCACTTTCGAAAACCACACTTTCTTATCAAAATTCTTTCCATCCTCTTAAAAACCTGTAGGGTTGCAAGTGCATCCCTTTGCACCGTTTTCGCGACGGTGGTTGTGGTCGTATCATATGTATGGTCGAGACTTACGTAAGTCGAGGACCGAGTGTGGTTGCACTCGTTCTTCGAAGCATCGTCGCAGCAGAAATCGAGCGACGAGAACCTGGCTCTGTGTGCGCGAGGTTGGCTGGCGCCGTGCTGTCGCATCCTATACAGAGGATTGCTTTCGCACAGAAACACAGAGACAGAGTCCTCGTGGGTGTCCGTTCGTGCAGAGAGAGATAAACGGCGAAAAAATCGGAACTACAGCTATCTCGAAATACCGATGCTCAATAACGTACGCGTGCGTCAGCATGCTATTATTCGATGGAACTGACGTGTTCTCTCTGGCAAAAAGAGTTTGTTTGGTTATAATTAGACGAATCTTGATTACAGATAAATGACATAAGAGTGTCTTGTTGTCAAAATAAATCGGGCAATAAGCATCGTTTGTTTTAATCTCTTTTTTGGTCGATTTAAGGAATTGATGGAATGGAATTATAAAGATAAGATTGGAAGAGATAAATATATGTGTGTGAATTAAGGTTCCAAGTTCAAACATTTTATAGTGTGAGATTAAAGGATTCTGTGTTAGTAATAATGATAAATATATATGGGCAATATTCTATGTGTATGGAAGTGCCAGTTGGTCTGACAAAACTTGAATATTTAATTCCTAATTATGAATGATAACAGCTATTTAAATATTTGGTGCCGCGATAGTTAGTAGACTAATTAGTAGACTTCCTAATTAGTAGATCATGAGACATACGGAACATATGCTACATATATGAATATCTTGCCAGTGCTAAATGGCGTTCTATGGAAATTTAAATATTAATTTTTTTCGAAAAGAAATGATAGATTATAGAAAATCATATTTCTCGAGGTTTAGTTTTGAAATTAAAAAAAAAAAAAAAAAAAAAAAGGAAATATATGTATATATATATATATATATATATATATGTCAAAAATCAAATTGAATTAATTTAAATAATTTACAAAATAATATATTATAAATTAGATTAACATTACTTAACTTGAAACTTTTCAAAATTAAGATTCTTAAGATTGAACAGAAATTTTCACAAAAGTGATGAAATATAATGTGATAATTGAATCATTTGCTTCTCATTATTATTTTTTCACAAAGATCGATTATAGATTCTTTACTATCATTGCGATCGGATTGTTTACGCGGAAAAGAGGAATCGATTTCCTGCACGTGTTTTCTTTTCACTGGGCGAGTTCGATTCAGAGACAATGTGTGGGTCGGTGATGTGCATAATTGAACACCCTGAACTGGTTTAGGTACCGTCGTTTCGTCGTTTTGAGAGGCACGGTCTCCGTTACTGGGACCGAGGATAGTGATCGTCCCGCAGCATTCTCATGGGCTCCTCGTTGTGTCGTTGCGGCCGGTGTTGCATTAATTAAGCGCAGATGCCGATGCCTTGTCACCCGCCATTTGCCATTCGCATTTGCGTTTGTATTCGTCCGGTCGCAGCGGCAGAACCTAATATACGTCTGCGTGTAGAGGGTGTCTTGGAAATTGCGTCACATCTCTGCAAAAGATTTTTTACATATACACAATAAATATACGATTGATCATTGCAGCACGAATTTTGACATTAAATTGGTATAATTAATAAAACCTTGGTATAATTAAATACATTAAAATATATTAAAAATGTAAACTAAAAAATTTATTGAAGCTTTAATGTCAAAATGAATACTATATTTTTACAGTTTGCTTTCTAATATGCAGAAATTTGTATCTTCTCTGAGACATTTTATATTATTTTTATACGAACCAATCATCTCAAATATGAATAATTTGAATAATTTGAAATTGATATTTCCGTACTTGTTAAAAGCGAGATATTTACACTTCTTGAATTTATAAGTGGTTCAAAATTTTGATGAGTTAAACTTCAAAGTTATTAATACCTATAGCCTTCTTCGTGCAATTTTTGACGGAGTTTAACGGAACTTTAAATATCATGAAGTACCATTTAATTGCCGCTTAATGTTGGAAATAAAACAGGCGCGAAAAAAGGTGACGTCCAATTAAACTTTCGCTAAGGAGAAATCGACGCCAAATTGATTAAGAGTTTGTAACTAAAGAGAAAGCGTGGTAATTTGCGCAAAATTACTAAGTATATGTTTTATATACGTCACTTTTTTGAGGAAAATACTTGCAAGAAGATTACTTTATGAATTTTTAAATCTATATTTAGTTCACATTGTATTATCATGTACGAGACACGCAAAAATTTAATTCAACACAATATTTCTTTACAACTTCTCAATTCCTAACATTAAATGTCTCTCGGCAGCTAATTTTTTTTGCATAAAGCACGTTGATCACAAGAAATAAGATCCATCTAAATTCCGTTGTCCAGAAATTCCTGAAAATTGCGGAAACAACTATTTCCGGACACCCTGTACATTATCGCGATTCGATTTTCCACATTCGTCGTCGCTCGCCTAATTCGGCCGTCCGTTCCTGCGTGCGTGCGTGCAATCTTATGCATGCACACGTGCGAGCCTATGCGCGCGAGCGGTCTGATTCTTGTGCGTGTGTCTGCATACTGTACGTATACGTGTGTGTATGGCAAACCGATTGATATAGTCGGGGTTTCAAGCCCGCGTTGCGAAACTGGTTATGTACTTAACGTGGGATAACCGTCGGAGACAGGTGTCCCGAACTCCTCTCTCGATGCCGACCATCTCCCGATGGTCGGTCCGATCGTCGATGGCAGCCTGGGAAGAAGATGCGGAAGACCGTGCCGAGACAGCAGCACATACACACACACACACACACACATACGTACCGTAATCGCCGTGCTTTCTTTGCCCTGCACGAGAGTCCACGTTCTTGAATGTCACGATCGTCGCCGATAAAGAGATCAATCAGTCTTTTCGTTGAGAAAATTATCCAGTGGGTGGGAATCAAGGTACATTGTGAATTGATGCTACATCGATAGTGATGATAGATCATACGAACTCCCACACTTGCGTTACAAGAGAAGGGAAATCAATTTTAATTAGCAGTTTAATAATAATAATAGATAACAATAATCATCTATTATTATCATCTATAATATTCAGCTGCGATAATTATAGGTAATAATGCTTCAATTATGACAGATGAGAGATATGATATTTAAATCGATAAACACCAGAGGCAATGTTTTGAATGCTCTTAACCCATTTCGATTCTGAACACAGGAAGTACGCCGAAAACATACGCTATGGAATATTCATATATTTAAATTTCTTTACTTCCCTCTAAATATCATACTCCAGAAATTCATATTAGTCACAATGTATGATCACTATACTTTCTTACGTTTTTCATCGCGTCTCCTAATTTTTTCGACATCTTTATCATTACGTCAGATTATTAATTGTCGCTAGATTACGCTGATGAGATCCATCTTCGTAAAAGCGAGCGATTTTGTCGTGATGAGAGAAAGAGAGAGAAGGATTTAGATCACGGTTCGCGGACGCGTGTGGGTGTAACGGGTGTACGTGTGGTCGATACCGCGGCTGGATGTGCGAGTCGTCTGGTCAGCTGGCGCCAGGACCCTGACAGCTTCCTACCAGAGCGCACTTCGCCTCATTAATCTTGCTTTATGGCCGCTGTTGCACCTAAGTCCCTCGGCACTCTCGGTTTCCTCCCCTCCCATCGTCCTGCGATTTCTCCCGACGTCAATTTGCCGTCTAAAACAACAGCGCTAAATCGAGTTGCTAACAAGTCGAACTTTGGGAAAAAAAGACGATGCGTGCCTTGTTCAGATTAAAATGGGAATCGTGAAGAAAAATTACTTAGAGCGGAACGCGAAAAAGAATGTTTTACATGTTTTACATGTTTTTTATTTTGATGGATATATGCATTGAAAATCTACAATGTATATATATATGTGTTACGCGTATATATTAAAATACAATATGAGTTTATTGCGAAATAACTATAATAAATAAATTCCCTAAAGCCTAAAATTAGATCTCAAATTCTTGCGAAAATATACTTTTTTTAAGGACAAAATAATCTTATACGGTTGAAAAAGATTTCTTGAATAATACAAATACGATACTGCGATGCATTTGGGATAAAACAAAATCAAAATGCGCAATTGTGAGATACGCTAGTGTGCGCGATAAACAAGTGTACAAATTCCGCAATGCGTTCCGTTTCTGGACTAAATGGGGCAACCTTCCGTAACGAAATGTTCGGTCGTGAAATTGATCCAGCCGATACGCCAAGAGTACGCCGAACGAACACTAAAGAATCTCGCAGAGGCTATGTCGAATCAAACCACATCTGAAATATTACGAACGGTACTCTTTTCTTCTTTTCTAGTCTTTTTGCACAAGATTATCTTCCATTTTTATCTTTTCTCAATTTAACGTGCTATTAAAAAACGTGCTATCGATATAATCTAATATATCTAAATTAATAATTACGGAAGGAAAGGAAAGGAGAGAAAGAGAGAGAGAGGGAGGAGAAATAAGGGAACGTTTTCTTACTATTCTCAGTATTATTTTTTTTTGCGTCACTTATCGTTAAATGGAATAAAATTTATGAACGATAAAAGAGTCGGGAGCAATGGAATGCCTGATATGAAGGCGAGCATGACCATTCACGGCGGGTGCCCTTTTATCCCTTTTTCAGAGTCGGGTGCGCACCGAGCCAATTACTATACTCGCGCTATGTAACCGTCGAAAATTAAGTAATGCTTACGAAGGCGGGTAAATGCACCTGCGCCTGCCTCTTAGCAGGTGCGTACCCACGGTTGTTTCGCCTCTCGGGTCCGTACGAAAATAAGAGGCGTGGAGCTGGATCGCGCGGGACCGGCCGGCTCGCGTGTCCTTGCGCCGCAAACGCATAATCGGTCTCGCGATGCGTGCACGCATGCAGCTCGCATGTTGCATTCTTATTGTTGCCGCACTTCCGCAAAATAGCGTCTTGCGATCTTTATCCTTCGCGTCGAAACTGTCGCTCTTATCTAATTCTTTCATTTCTGCAAATATTCATATAAATTTAGAAAACATTTTTTTTTATAATATTCGGCATTTATTACGTTTAACGAGACAGCCAGTTCCATTTTTCTCGTAAAATGCGATAAATATGTCGAAACCGGATATTTAAATTGTTCAAATGTGTGTCCCCAGCCTCCGCTATTATTCGCGTGTTGCTCGTTCGCGATCTTATAGCGTGTTTAAGATACGCGAAAGAGATACGCTTGAGAACGATATGTTCGAGAGAAAGATAAGGAATGTAAAGACGCGCCAGCATGAGAAGATTGAAAGAGAGGAGAGGAGAACCCGTATCGCGATGTATTCCGAACACCTGCTCGCTCGCCCGGTCGGCATTCTTTCGCTTCATCTGCAGGCAACGAAACTGCCATCCGTGAAATCGCGCATAGAGATGCTCTAATTGCAGATGGAAATCAAGTGGAAGCCATAAATAGCATCTCTCGGGATTAAAATTGATCAACGTTTAAATCGGTTTCTCTCTCCTACTTGTGCGATAGACAGAACTATCATCCCTTACTATTGGTAATAGGACAGTTTTTATATCCTTCATTTATTTCGATCTTCATCTATAATGAGACCATTTATAACTTGTGCTTAATTAACCGAGATTATCTCGCTGCTGTTTTAAGTGCGCGGCTTTCGAATATTTTTCTCCTTGTCGTCGCTCGTTTCTTTAGATACGCCATCCAACACCCATAACCGATTTCGTGCGGCATTATGCCGCACGTTTTTACGTCCACTTTAGTCAGATTATGAGGTTCTTAGATCCGTTAGAGTCACATTCGTGGCGGCGCACCTGCTCGCGGAAAAGCACGTGATGTACAATCTCTCACGCAGTCCCCATTTCTAAATTGCTTCTTCTTAATTCAACAAAATGCTGCCGCATATATCAAATCGCGAATACAATTTGCAACAAGTAGAGGATGATCGGAATAGAATCAATCTTTGCGAAATTAAATTAGCGATGTGCGGGATAGAATTTGAAATATATTACTCGCTTTTAGTATTCAGAACGTTTCGAAGAGCTACAAATTGAAATACTTCGAATGTCTCGAGAGGGAATTACGTCGCTGAAATTTTTAAATTATCTGAATATTCATTCACATAGCTATTTGCTCCTTTTTTTTATCATGCAACGTATCTTGTTGCACATGTACCCTTTTCGTATATGAACTTCCTCCCGTCCCTGTCTTTCCCCGCAATCTCCACATCCAACCCTCCCCGAATTACACGTGCATTTGTGGCGATTCCCGCGAGACGAGTGTGTATACGCGTACGTGTTACATGCGTGAGCGGGTATGTGATGCTGGTGCGGCGAGTAAAACCGCGCGTTCGAACAGGTAGCCGGCGAGAACGTCATCGCCACCTGCCGTATCTCAGGATAATGGAAGAAAGGAGGCGCGGATCGCAAGACGGCAAGTCGGCGGCAGCGCGGTAGAATTATTATTTTTTTAAGCAATTTGCCCTTATGCTAAACAGCTGCCAAGCCGGATACAGCTTGAACGAGCTATGCACCGATTTGTTAACAATCCGATCGTACCGATATCGATGACTGTAAAATTAGAAAATTGATGATTGAGTAAAACTAGAAAGCTATTATTATGGAATGGCGAAAACTGTTGCCATCAAACTCTATTTCGAATTATATCATATCGTCGGATTTTCCAAGAATTTTGCTAAATATATATTCTAAAAAATTAAATAAATATGGAAAAATATTCGAGGTTGATAAAAAAAGAAATATTAGCAGTTTTACAATTTCAAAAATACCATAATTGTCACAGACAGATAAACGGGACGTAATGTATGTGTCGAATATTCCGTTCGTGTGCAGCGACAGGCAACACAATTGGATTGTTGGTTGATATCGTTATCTGTTGGCCAGATGTGCGCGCTGGCTCGGAGAGGAACATCCCCGTCTCGCGCCGATGTTGTGTTCGGTGTCGTTACACCTGAATACATCCCATGTACGCGCATATATGGTTTTACGTATCGCTGTTATAGATTCACTTTTACTTCGCGATAACAACCGCGATTTCGTCGGGCGCTTAGGCAAACACTGCAAAATCTGGCTGCAACTGGTTACATATGTACGCGTGACCGAGCAATCGGTTTTAAATTCATTATATTTATGCTTAACGTCGCGTTCGTGAGACGATATGTCGTGTCTCGTCACACATTTGACATTAAATGAGCCGAGCTTCAACCTTAATCGACTGTAATACTCGGCAAAGATAATTTTTTTCCTTAAATTCATAATTTAAGATAACAAATAAAAATGTTATGAGAAATAACGCTCAAACGATATAACTTAAAAATTTACAGATTTTAATTTTTTTCTCATTTCTTCGCATGAGAATAACATTAATTTTAGAAAAACGGAGTTAAGAAGTAGGTTGCGATCGAAAGGATAGGCAGAGAATAAATGTGGAGGGTTTTGACGAACAAAAAGACACAATTTTCGTTGTTGAGTTTCACTTTCATTTGAACTTTGCTCGAAGTTGTCTTATAGCATAGAAAGGTACATATCGGATATCGCATCAGATCGCCACGTAAGGCCAGCGCACAAATTTACTCTCTTGCATGACAGGTTCGATTACTATACCTCGTATTGGTATAAATCATTTAGTCATAACGTCATTACATCTACTATTTACAGAATTCAATACGTAATCGACGAAACTGCGTAAACACACGCCGACATTTTTCTGATCACTAGATTTAGTTTTTTTTTTTAGGATCAGATATAACATCTTTCTCTCGCAATATTCGAACAAATCGCACAATCCTTTTGTCGATAATTCAACACAATATTTTTACTGATAGGGTCGAATATACATATCATGGAATTTTAAATGTTTAATATAAAACCGCGATTCAAAGAGAGAGAGATTTCTTTAATATTATAGTCACCAATATAATATTTAGCGTTAAAGCTAGTTATCTTTTAAAAAACAAATTACTGAAACTTCAGCTTGTCTTTGTTGATCGACGAAAAGGTGAATGCCTTTCCGCCGATAAGTTTAAAAATTAAAAAAAAAAAAAAGCGGTTGCTGGTAAAGTAAAATTTCCCTCAAAAATTAGGTATACTCATATAGTAGATCCGACCCCATTGTAATAACGATTATTTCCTTTACTGTGAAGACCTGACTATTATACATTTTCCGTAGGAAGACGATAGAGACGGATCGCTTAGTTGTTACGCCACACAATTTGCGTATATTTTGACTGTTTAATTAAATACATCATAAGAATCATTATTGTCTTCGCTTTTGTTTCGTTCCTTTTCGCTTTCGCGCGTATCCTAGATTGGCATTTCAAGCTGTAAGTCGGTCCAACAGATTGCAGGCAACTGACTGATCCTTTTATCTTTTCGTTCAAGTATGCAACTCAATGGATCGCAGTTCGGAAATTGCCGCTCTAGGCGAAACACGCAAACTCACTCGGACGAACTAATGCTGAAAACTTGACAAAAAAACACGCATTCACACATTTAATCCTTGATTTTAAATTTTAAACAATCAAGAAAATTATTTTAAATCTTATAAAAGTTTTTTTTCTATAATATAAATGTAGATTTTGCAAAAAATTAACAATAATAAATTAGAAAAATCGTGCAAAAATAATTTCAATTTTATTGATTATATTTGAACTTGAACAAACTTAAATGAAATTTAACTTGAAATTTAATTTAAAATTTAATTTTAAATTAAATACAAATTAAATTTATTAAAAAAAAAAAGAAAAATATACCTTGCAAGATATATTAGCAAGTTGTATTAAGCGAAATAAATAAAACAGTATTATTTCGAAAGGGTTAAAGTGGCATCGAGACTAGCTTCTACCACGAAATGTCAGATCTTGTGTGAATGTTTGCCGTTCTACATCGTAATTTCCGCGATGCGGTGCTCGTCGTAAACTAAGCGCCGTCTAAATATGAAGATCTTTCTAAAGATTTATTGTCTGGTTGCGCGCAGCTGCTATCGAAACTTAGGTAGGTGGCCTCCATCACGGGTGCCGCCAGAAAAATTCTCTCTTTAGAGAGTATCCATTAAAATCTAAAGTTTGTTTATGACGATTCCGAAGAGCGTATTATACAATTTATATACAACGACAATTTATTTATTCCATGATGTTTTATACAAACAAAATTCATCATTTAAACGAATTTCTATCCTCCTCTCCTGAAAATCCTTCACAATATAATTTATGGACGCTTTAATTAACACATTCTTGATCGGTACTTGACGAATTAATCGAGACACTCTCGCGTAAAGTACTTTTACAAGCCGGTGATGGTAGATTATTTAACTTAATGACTTAATTAACTCTAGATCGTCCTTCTCTTCCGCGCGAATAAACGTCATCGAGAACAGAAGGCGAATAAGCGTTTGACAATGTGTGAGACGTTATCTCCGTTGTCTCGTCGTCGTCGTCGTCGTCGCGGTTGGCCACGTTGTTCAGATGGAAACAGAATTTATTTCACTCATCCTTCCGCTTCCTCAGCTTGCCTTCCGTCTGAATGGTTCTGGAGACCAACTCCACGCAACTACCTAGACCCGCCAGGTCGTTGTTTCTTGTAGTCGCCATCTCGTCGTCTTTCTCGAGGACCTTGCTGAGCGTCATGATGTAGCTACAGGCGATCCTTAGTACCGATAGCTTCGACAGCTTCTGGTTGTGCGAGTAAGCGGGTATGGCGCGTCTCAGCGTGTCGAAAGCCGCGCTGATGGTGTGCACTCTGGTCCTCTCTCGCGCATTCGCTTCTATCCGTCTTTCCCTCGTCATGTTCTTGTAGTTTCTCTGTTGGCCACCTTGATGATGGTGTCTTCCGGACGATGCGGGAACCACCGTCGGGTGGCCTTGATGACTCTGGTGACTCTGATGATTGCGACTGGACGACGAGGCTAAAAGATGCTCCATCATGTACGACGGCGTCTTTTCGTAGGTGCCGCTCACGCCGGGGTGTGACGGCACTCTGGGAACTTCGTCCCTCACCACCAAGGACAGTGGCTCGTCTTGCAGCCTAGGATGCGGCAGGGAGATCACGTTCGGCGTGGATGCTGCTGCTGTTGGTGCCGCCGGCTCCAAGGACTTGTGACGAGGCTCCCGTCGCGATGAAAAGGCCGATCGATCATGATTGGAAGATTGTTGCAATCGTCTGACAGACTCGTGCAACCTTTGCATTGCCTCGTTCTCCTCTTCCACTCCCTTCTCCTCTTCCGCACTTTCGCTAACGGATGACGTCTTCGTCGACGGTGTCGTTGACGTCGTCGTTATCGTGCTGGAGACCGTCGCCGCCGTCGCCGCCGTTGTCACCGTCGACGTCGTCGTCGTCGTTTTACACTCATTTTTACTGGAGACGGGAATCCAAGGTCTAAAGTGATTCGGCGTACGTGATCTAGCCTCCTCTTGATCAACGTTAGTCTCCTCGGAGATCGGACTGATTCGTCTCTTCTTCAGGGGTGTCGCGATAACAACCGGTTCTTGAATTTTGCGCGGTTCCGCCAGTTTCCGTTTGTTCCGCAACGAAATCGGCGTCACTTGCACGTCCACGCTGTCCTCTGAAGCAGTGGGCGAGTGCAGACCCGATCTACTGTCTTCGTCGGCACCGCTGCAAGAGACGCTATCTCTCTCGGAACCCGCCATAATACCGGCTGTAAACAGAATAAGAAAATGCACACGTCAGTTATGACTATTTTGTATTATAAGCACCAAAATATTGATAAAAAGAAGACAACGTAAACAATAGTGATTAATTACTTCAAAATTAATTTTAATCACTTCGCTTTAATGAGTATCGTACTCGAACGAGAAACGTTCGAGTAAGTCGGAAAATTTGTCATTGAAATTTAACGCGGCGTCAACGCCCACGATACGCGTGGACGATAAATAGTGTAAGTAAATATTATTTCGGGGCAAACGTAGACGCGCGTTATGAAGTTCTACCGAATTCTCGCGTTGCGAGATTGCATTCGCGCGAACGGGCAACGTTGACGGACGGCGCGACGGCACACGTGTTCTCTTCGCGATTCCGTGGGCGGAACCGCGCTTCGGACACACGGGAGGTTTTCTGCTTTGATGCGTCATCCAGCTGGTACCATCTGGCGCGCACACAGGGACCGTCTAGAGAGAGAGAGAGGATTATAATATACTCAGGCCGCCCTCGCGCTTCTTTCCGCTTCTCCAACTCGAGCCGACTCGGATTCCAAGACGAAGAGTAATTTCGCTGATTTTAGTATCACCGGCGAAAACGCTCATCATCGCGTTCACTTGTGCGAACTATCTCCTTCTTCGCTAATTAATTCTTTAATACACTTTAATCAAAATTTTATACATTTTCGTTACTTTTTATCTTATCGTATGTACAGTTTTTTTTTTTATAGAAATGTTTGATTTACCAAGGCTCTTACTTCATTCTGGCACTGAATGATAATATATACATTTCGATTTCAGGCAATCTCCGTAGAATTAGAGCAACAAAAATATTTCGCAAGGCAATATACGCGAGTCAAGAATCGCAGAACATACAATACGCGAATTATCAAACAACTCATCTGACGTAATGTCTTGTTTGTGTAATAAACGCGTGTGTAAATACGGCGATACGTAATTTTATCCGGCATTTTAGAGCGGAGATCGCGACCTTTCGTGCATTTCCCGTTTGCGGAACATATATAAATGCCGCGAAATTGCGCGCGACCTACGATCTTAAACTTTGACATTCCCTCGGCGATTACGTAAATTCCCGCGCGGGAATGCTGGTAGCGAACGATCGATCGTGTGGTTTCATTCGACAATCATCGATCGGCCGTGTAATAATTTATCCGAGTCCGCGATTGGCAATGAGCGTGACCTACGCGTCGCAGATGCATCGGATTTCTCGATCGCGGATCGCCGGCGCCGGCCGCCGACTCTCCCGTCTCACTTCTTATGCCCTCTTCTCACTTTATCTCGTTCTCGCGTTCTCTTTCTTCGTCTCACTATCAGCTTCCTCTCCAGAATGAGATTACTGAATCGGAATCAGTTAACGTCCTTAAGAAGCGTCTGGCGGTGTACTCACTCGGAATCCACGAGTCGGCAAGCGTTACTTTTATTACTTTTTTCCCTCGATTCTTTCATTATTATAATGCTAATTTTAAGTAAAATAACAGCAAAATAACTTGCGACCAAGAATATAACATAAAACGGTACAAATTGTATTCGTTCAAAGCGTGAAATAATCGAAGAAATATGGGAAGAAAAACTTAAATAGATTTTTCAAAATCTTTCAGTTTAGAAATCTAAGGATTAAATAACACTGCTTTTCGATTCTGCAGTGTTAATAAATGCATTTTCCCTTTTTCTCTCTCTCTTTCCTTTTTCTTTTTCTCCTGTCTTCTCAAGAAGCAAGACGGGAAGCAAAGCACGGCCGCCACATGGCGCTGGCGCCAACCTCGTCTGTTCGTTGCTCTCCTTTTATTGCCTTTCCGAGAGAGGAGTCATCGCGATCGTAACGCGGACGGCGACGGACCGGATCGTCTTTCCTTTCTGGTTGGCGATCACGTTGACCTCGATGTGACGCTTTCCCGAAGACGCTTTTTGCAGAATTCGCGTATCTTGGAAGCTGTCCAAACCGAAAGGCCCTCCGGAAAGGCTCGAAGTTCCCTCGGGCGCGGTAAACGGCCGCTGATCGGAGCCAAACATAGGTAGGGTTTTCTGCGCCATTTCGGTTCACGTATGATTAACAGCGTGATTTTCCGACGTGACGTGACAATTCGCGCATCAACGTTAAATTTGGCGGAGCAAATTTCTATTTTTAGAGAAAAAAAATGTCTATTATACCGAGTGGAACATCGCGTTTGTTAAATATAGCTAGACAACATCTGCGGTCTTGCGCCGCGCTTTGTCGCCAAATGAATCGAGCTGGAAGGAGAACGAATTATAATAAAGTGAGCAAGTGAGGCGGAACTGCTCGCGTAAGATAACGTTCCCGGGCACCTGGTCGTCCGTGCCCGTCGCGTGTTGGTTTAGAGGCGTTATCATGCCGATAACAAGGCCGTACTTTCGATAGCGGCCATCTGCCGTCGCCGCCGTCACCAGCAACGATCGTTATTATTGTTTAACGAACGAAAGAGTAGAGTCTTTTCCTTGCAATCCTACCAGGTCTATTTGCACCGATATCGATATTAAGTGCCTCTGCGATTTATCATTGAAATTTTTTCTTGTTGTTACATTGAACACGATATTGAGATAGTGAAGAATACAATAACTTTCAAAGAGACGATATTGCGTCGTATTAACGACAATTAAAGTACGGATGTACCGTTAAACTTACATATTGCTACACGAAAAAATGTTCACAGTCAGATCATTTTCTTATCACGCGCGAGTGCACGCGTAAAAGCGAAAGATCACGAGCGCGTAGAAAGAAAATTATGGCGACGATACTGAGAGAAGGTTATTAGGGGTCATCAGCAGGCGCCGCGTGCTCGACATGCTCGATCATCGGTTGATTCATAAATATTGCCCGGACGAAAGAAACGGAGCCGCCGCGGATGAAGGAGGTCGCGCGAATGGGTTCGCGACTCGCCGTGCGCAATTGATACGGCTTACATCGGCTTCGATTGAGACCGTGTCGTCTTTGTCGTCGTGTATTCAGCCTACAATGAATGACTGAATGAAAGGGAAGTTGTCTCATTCTCGCAAAACTTGAAAATAGAATTTTATGAACAATGTGAACGAAAGTTATACGAGCATCGTCACGAAATTGAAATTAAAATATTTGTATACGTTTCGGGAATGTATTAAGTAATATTAACGAGAGGTGTACGTTACAAAATTTGAGTTAAAACACAAGATTTTAATAATATTTATTTAAAAATAAATCCGTGCGAACAAAAAGATGCACTAGAATATTCGCAGTTTGAGTAACCAAATGAAGCGACTGACAATGAATGAATGAAGGAAATGCGTGACCTTTTCGTGAAATTAAATTAGACAGTCCGAGGTTTGGATAATACGCCATTAAGTCATGTAGAACAATTTTGATCGCAGAAGGTCAACCTGAATTCAACGAAAGATTAAATAACGATGCCCCGCTGAGAAGCGCGCGTCATGATCTAGCGAACAAAATAAGCCCATTTACGGCCGTAATAACGTTTCAACTCAACGCGCCCACGTGGAGTCGAACACGTGCCGTTTCGCAACATACTCGCGAATATCTCGGGATGTACCTATGCCGTCTCGTCCACATTTGTTCAAACACGTCGGGCACATCTGTGCAAACTCTCGCGCGAGAGAGCGTAACGGCGGCTTGTGTACGCCGACCTTCCGCCATCCTTCCGTCACGCCGGGTATGCAAGTCTTTCACGTGATGCTTCATGGTGGCATTCTTCGTGGAAAAAGGATTTTTATTTGATGTTGCGTCTTTAGCGCAGTTGTGTTTGCCTTCCGAAATCTTCGTTACGTACGGGCGTATTATTTTCTCGGTTTTGTTGATTGAGTTTCTTAATTACACGTGTATTATTCCTCTTTTATGAAGAATAATGTCAATCTCCTAAATACTTTGAGAAATTCCATTCGAGATATTGTTTAGTTTTCTTCTTTTTTTTAGTCGAAAGAGAACAAATTCTTTTTCTATTAGAATAAATTTTAATAAGTTTGGAGTTTTTAGCACAAATACTAATTAAAATTAAAATATTTGAAATCTAAATATTCACAACAATAAAAAAAGTGAAAATAAAGTGGAAATTTTGTTTTTCTTTTTTCGATTGAGAGAGGAACATTAAGGGCACCTCCCACGTGGAAGATTGAAGGGAAGACGAAGACGAAAACACATGGGACGTGTCGGAAAACTTCCAACAGCTTTCAAGAGCTTTGTATAGAACCTAAGTGGTTAAATATAGAATATGCAAGCAAGAAATATATAGTCTGCAAACGCATGGGGCCGAAGCTTGATCAGGCGCGTAATGATTTTGGAAGATAAAGTGATAATGATTCGAGTTATATCATGTAGAAAACAATACACTTTTTCTTTTGTGCGACAGCACAGCACACAAGAAGAATCCGTCAGCATGATCTATGGTTTGAATTACGAAAGGCTCGAGGAAAAGAGAGAGAATAGTATGCGCGGATGATTGATGTGTGTTCGCTACGCGCATTTCACAATATCGATGTGTGCAATAATAATATTGATGTTCATATTCAGCTTATCTCTATTTGTACGTTAAAGATGCAAATCACAGTGTGGGCAAAAAATTATTAGCTTTTATATCTTTTTAACCCGCTCACAAAAGATTGTGATATTCATACTAAGAGTGTCACGTTGGTAATCCGGAGTAGCGATCATTAAAATGCGTCGCGGAGAATGCATCTTGGACGGATATTGAGATGCATTAAAATGCATCTTGCGATACTGCAATCAAATTGAGACGCTACCTTTTTTCTCATAAGCCGATAAGCCGGAACGAAATGGCTTCAGCTAAATGAGGAAAATAAGGTCGCCCGATCATAGATCACTCACCGAGTGGTTTCCGTCATCGCGCTGTCCGCACCACACGAACGTTCGTCCGTTAGTGCCGGCCGCCTTTTGCGGAATTATAAAGTACCGATGTTGACTAGTTCGCGTAATTATCCGACATCAATTGCATCCGGCGCCGAGCGACGTCGTGGGCCGCTAATAATCACCTGTTACGCGCCGTAATGGCGACGTAATACGAAAGTTCATACGATCGGCGAGGCAGTGACTTAGATCACCTCGCCGATACGAATGCCTAATGACTCTCGATACCGCGTACTTAACGATTGCCTAACGAGCGGTCTCCGCTTCGCGCGATTACCGTTTCGATGCGTGTTAACGCGTTTCACAGTTGCCGCCGCGATCGTGGGCGCGTTTACCGTACGTCGCCTTCGCCGGCATTATTAGGAGAATTATGCGAGAGTCGAGCGTTGATTTAAGACCGCGCGCGTGGGCGCGAAAGTGTGCGCCGGCCGAATTAACTGTCTGATTATTCTCTTCAGCTTCTCCTTGTGAGGCGAGAGGCGATTCGCCGGGTCTTTTGCTCACGTTGTTCGTCGCGCTTGCACCGCGAAAATAGCCGGCGTCAGTGCGCACCGGCCGCAATAAGATGTTAGGGGCTTGAATTATAATAAGATGTAATTGATAGAAAATATAAATACTCGAGAGAGAAGGCAGAGAGAGAGGAGTAAAATTATAATAGATGTCTCGCATATTTTTTTTTGCTTTAAATGAAATAGACGATAATACGCAATAACAAAAAGGTAATGTTGAAAACGTAATTAAAATATATATTTAAATATCGAGTGGAAAAATACTTTTGATACATGCCTCTAGTAATTTTTTCATATAATCATCACAGTTGCGAAGAGACATTTGTTTGGTTCGAATACGAGTTTTTTCGACGTTATAAAATTCCGTTGCCTGCGTAAGGAATCGCTCGGAGCAAGCATCTGTTTGCAGAGTTTCAACTGAGAAATTTTAGACCATCCCGCTCACAGCCCAGATCTCGCTCCGAGCGGTTTTCATTTGTTTTTAAAAGAAACATCTGGCCGGTAAAAAGTTTGACAAAGGTGAAAAATGAAGTCACTGCGTGATTGTGCAGGCGATAGAATTCTATGACATCACGATACAAAAATTCGTATCCAGGCTGAGCAAATACTTTGACAATTATGATAAATATTAAAAAAACACTAACTAACTAATGTATCTGATTTTACTTGATTATCTTCTAGACATTTCTTATCTATCTACGTCTATCAGATAATATTGCGAATTAATCAATTTAATTAAAAACTTCTTTATCAATAGTTATTAAACTTGAGAAATATCACAAATTATAAATCAAATTGTTGTCAATATATATATATATATATATATATATACGGATTGTTTCAAACGCAAAATTATTTTTTTTCAATAACATTTGATTAGATTCAGTTATAACAAGAATTGTCCGAAAATATTAAAATTCAAAGATCGAGATTCAATATTTCGAAATAAACTTTCGAAATTTTTCCAAGTAACGCATTTGCTTTAAAGCAAGTTAGATATGAAGTTTCGACAATCTCCGAAAGAGAGCCGTGCGCGAAGGTGGCGTAACGACAACGATGGGAGAGCTACTATCCCTCGCGCTATTATATTCCACTCTCGTGTGGCGGCGCGTCGCATTTCCGCCGGAGGCTTTCCGCGAAGCAAGTGGCGGGTAGAGAGAAGAAAAGAGAGAAGGAAATAAAAGAAAAAAAAAAGGAAAAAACAAGACTCGCCGATAAATCTCGCCGACGCGACGCCGCCGTGGATGCGCCGTTTCCTGTCTCGATCCTCCGGAGAGCGCGCGGCATTTATCGCGCTGCCAATATACCATCGCGCGCGACTGCTTCCGAGACGAGGGTACCAGCCGCCAGTTTCTTCGTTCGACATAAATAAATCGACCCGCTCGTTCGCCCGTTGTTGACCGTTTCGATCCAGATAATGAGGTGGCATTAATACTTTCGCGGTTTCGATCTCCCTGAGAAATTCCTGAGAAATGGAATTTTGCTGTCGGGGCAGAATCGTCGCTGCTTCTGCATATTCGACGTCAAGGCGATCAAACTTCACCGCCACAATCAATTATTCAATATTACGACAAGACTTCGTAGAATTTGCTGCTGAGGCAAATTTTAATTTGCTGCTGTAGCTAAATAATCCTATGAAATTCATTCCGCTATTGCAATAAACTTATTATTCCTCTTGCAGTAAAGTAATAATCAATTTGTCATTATAGCGAAGTAATTTGCATGGACGTAACTAAACTTTGCTCTTATAAGTAATTATTTGATATCATGGCAAAACTTGGTCATGGAATTTGCCACTCAAGTTAAATTTGATTTGTTGCTTTAGCTAAACAATCTATTCCTGTTAAATATATTTCGCTGTCGCAATAAACTGTCACTGTTTTGAGATTGAAGCAACAATCAATTTGCAGTTATAGCGATCTGAATTGCAGATTCAATCAAAAATCGATCTCCGACATATTTAATAATTCCTTATAACCTTTTTAATTGTATGTTGTACGAGAAGTGCAATTATGAATCCTTACATTCCGTGTGAATTGAGAAAATGATTTTTACATCGCATATTTTCAAGATAAACTGCGTATAATCTTCTATCTATAATACTTCATTCAAAAATGACGCAACATATTTGACCACACACATACACACCCTCGGCACCGGATTTATTCATACATTTCTTACGATATCGGATCCCTTGTACCCTCGCGAGCCGCGCGATAAGAGAAAGCGCGCGATGCAAACGCATGTACTCGACGTTGTCTCGCAGAGAGGAATCAGAGAAGATTGCCCAGACGAGAGAAGAGGAGGCGATGGCGCTAGCCAGATGGTCGTGAGAGCGAGCGTGACTCGGTGTACTGAGTTCTGGTCGTTTGCTCGCGGCCAGCCGGTCTGATTGCGAGAAGCTTGTGTCTGTCCCACTCGCACAGCATGCGCTTCTTCGTTTCTTCCGCCACCGCCGCCTCCTCTCTTCGCGCGTTGCGCGGTACATATGGCCGCTTGCTTTATCAGAGTCTGGTCGATCAGCGTTGGGCGGCTTTGCGTAAACACAATGCCTGTACGTGCTGAATTTGTAATTTGTTTGTTGTAACATCCTTTTGTGCACGCTCTACGTGTCAAATCGCTTTCCTCTTTCTCTGTTCCTTTTTTTTTTCTTTTTAAGATCCGCTCAAGACCGACAATTCGTTTGCATATGTTGCGCGTCGTTAAAGCAAGTTTTTAAATTATGTTTACTATAATTATGAACGAGGAATATATGTATAACTTATATAACTATAGTATTGTTTCGGATATCGTTGTAATGTAAATGTATTTATATTTTACAGATAAACTTTGTGCGCGTAATCGGTGCTACGAAATATATTCGTTGCGTCGTAATATAACAAAATGCGCGTCGGGAGTGCCGTTAATGCCGGGAATGTCGTAATAGTTTCGCGAGTACGAAACGTCGAACAGCGAATCTATAGATGAACGCATTTCTGTCGCATGCTACGTCAAATATTTGGGACACGATTTTTTCTCGAACTTTGGGCTTGGTTCGGCGGGAGGGAAGGATCGGTTTTTATCTTGGGATCCCGATCTGGGCCTTTTCTTCTTCGAGCTTATGCCCTTTGTTTTGAGACAATCGTGGCCCAATTGATAAGTGCGGTCGTCTGAAACGCGAACGGAAATTCGCGCGTAAGGTCGCATTTTGGACAATTCGGTTCGATTCGCTTGCGACGTCGGGAGTGCCGTTTAAAAGTGAGTCGCGCGATTTTCGTACTCGGGCACGCGCGCGAGCAAAGCGTGCGCCGCGAACGCGTGTGAGTCAGTGTGAGTGCTTGTGCGTGTGTGTGTGAAGGACTACTGAGAGGAGCAGGAGGTCTAGGAAGCACTGGGCGACAGCAGATCAACGATACGGTAAGTAATTTACCATAAAAAATGCATTTTTTTTAATGATAATGAAGAGACTATATGTATATTATGTATTTTTTAATTATACTTTAAATAATACTTAATATTTCTATGTTTTCCTTATATTATAATTTTTCTATGATATAATATGGTTTTTAAAAATTGCTTTGATGACGCACGTTTGTCTGGATAAGGCTTATGATTGCTGTACTTTTTTTCTTTTTACTTAAACATTGGTCACGCGAGTGTCTCTTAATTGTCAATGGACGAATGAACGAACACTAATAATACGCGTGAAATAAGGATCGCGTGGTGAAAGAATTCTATCTTTCTTTATCTTTCTCTCTCGTTAACCTTATGTCTTGACCTTTACCAGCATGTTTAACTCACAACATCGATATCGAACCTTCAAAGTATCGTGTTCTCAAGTACACTTGAATTTCAGCTGTTAATAATTTTGATAGGCTGAGTGTAAAATTCATGGTAGGAGAAAAATTACTTGAATAAAATTATTCTGCAAAATTAGATTTTATTTTCTTAATAAAGTATTCTCTTAATAAGGAAAAAAGAATGAATCGTTCGAGAAATCATTGTGATATTGAAACTGCATTGTAAATATTTAACGCAAATGAACTTTTCTGACGACATACCGCGTCGATCTTACGTCTTTCTACGACGCTCAAAATAACATTTAAATTGCTTATCATGTTGCTGAGGTAGCAAATATTTACTGATTTAAATTCTTACTTACAATTAATATTTATATTTTTACTCATTAAAAGTTTGCAAATTTTTCAAATCGCACGCTCGCTGATTCCAAATTACTAGATTACAAAATAAAACTAAGCTTTTATTATCCATTTATATTTAAGTGAAGCTTACTAAGTTAGAATTCTGTGCAAATTTAATTATAAAAATTGAGAATGTAGTTCCCACATGTAATTAAAAAAATATATTATTTTTATAACGGTATCTGCGCCGTTATTTTTGAAATTCTAGCTCTAGTTTCACGTAGAGTATATTATATATACGTGTACATTACATATATATGCGTTTTTGGAAAGTCCAGTCTGGCTTTGATATTTTCCACGAATTTAACCATCCAACATTTGTCTTTCTTGTTTCACGCGTGTGCTGCGGCGCGTATCAATCCGCGTAACAAACACGCGTATAAGCGGCCCACGTGCCGCAGGGCTGCGCGAATTCGTATTTACCCATGTGTGCTTAAATCAATATAAAATCGCGAATAATAATACACACGAACGGATGTGCACATGTGCACGTGCCGCTGACGTTGTGTGAGTTTCGTGTTAATGTGTAAGTTGCAACGATTCATAACGCTTTGCGCTCATAAGCCTCATGCGAAAAACATTCATAAGCTCGCACGCTCGGAAAGCGTTCACTTTTTTAATTATAGCATTTCCTGTGACACTATTTTCTTCTTTTTACTCGCGACAAGGAATTCTCGTCGACGATTATTTCGAGCGCGGATGAAATCTCAGGCAACTGGGACCGTTTATTTTAATCACGTCACCGTGCGCTTGACGATCGAGAACAAGTGGCTCGCTGTCGTGTGCATCGCAATGCACTCTCATCGTGCATTATTGATTATATACGCGCTGGGTGTCTCGAAATATTTAGATCATTTTTTAAGGTAAATTTCCAAAGAAATTCTATAGAATCCCATTTTTTAATTGGATTTAAAGTATTGACAGCTTTGAATTTATTAGTTTTTATCAATGGCGTATTATATGAGAACTGAGGATCTTTTTAAGTTCACCGACAAGTCAACCGACAGAGACATATCGTTCTTGAGAACCGCAGGAAACGCTTTTGTGAAAATTAATTTCTGTGCCAAAGCTCAGTATCTGCGATAGCAGGCACAAAAGATTGAGTGGGTGGGGAAGAAGATGTCCCTTTACTCCGGAACACCCTTTGTATCTATGACAGGATATACTCGGTAGGATATCGACGCTTTCAAAGCGTGGTCAAAACTGGCACAATAAACCCTCGTCGAAATTTGTATTGAGTATTGTGTCACATTCGACGTAGTCTAGATCATCCGAGATGTCTACGGAATCGAAACAGTGCTGACCAATTTACAGGCATCTCGAGCTGTGGGGTGCTATTTATCTCTAATAGTACACATTCAGCGAGTTTGTGAAGCCTTTATGCAATTTAAAATCAATTTTCTCCTAAAATACTGAAATGTAGATATTTCGTAAGTTACTACAAGTGATTGAGTTGCTTTTCAGCGAGTTAAGTTTCAAAACATACGTGATAACTTGATAACAAAATCAAATTTCCTTATTTAATTTTAATTTGGATTTTAGTTTAATTAAATTTTAATTTATTATTTAATTATATGAAATATTCATATATATATATAATATTGAAAATTATAAAACAATAAAAAAGATGGCAAGTTAATTAAATTTTTGTCAAAAATTTATGTCAAGTACCAAAAGAAAATCTATCAAAATTTGCCGAGAACGGTACATCTTCTATAACATTTATTTGGCTTATAAGTCGTATCTTGTTTTTTTTTTAATTATATGTATGTATCTCAATTTTTAATTATATGTATTTATGTAGATACAACGATATATATTGATAATGCTTTTCATTAGTAATGTACACGTGTCTATGGTGTTAATAAATAAACATATTATCTATTTTCGAACACGACAGAGGTCGCGCAAAAGAGAAAATGCGGGTCGCGATGACATCGCGAAATCGGAACAAGATATGTGAAGGTGCATAAAAATGCACACGCACGCATATATAACAATGGTGATAAGCAAACAGTAGAACGTATTTTCGTAGTTTTGTTTTCGTCGTCTGTAAAACTTGCGAGAAGTAATTCCTTCGCTCAAGTCCGGCTTGAGATCGGATGCAACATTGATTCGCTGCCGGCGGCAAGGCTTGAGAGTAAAAGTGGTTGGGCGAGGAGATGAGATATGTAAATGAGCGAGTAGACTTAGGTAGCAGTAGCCGATAAGTAGTATCTCGATTATACTTATCACGGAGAGGGCAGGCATAATCTAATTAAAACGCTCGTTGCCTGCACGTTTCGCGTCGAGTCGATATTTATTATGATAGCGGAATGAAATCGGTAACACTTTTCAACGATAAGATTATTAATAATTCGTTCGGAAATAAAGAAATATTATGAACTGGCATGTGTGTAATAAACGATTAAATAATCAATAACACTCTAGGCATAACCAATTTTTCATTGTTATTAAACTATCAGCAACAAAAAATTTATAAATTAATTAACACATAAAGAGAATTGGTAAAGTAATTTAATAATAAAAATAAAAATAACAAAATATAACAAAATAAAAATAATAAAAATATTAATTCAGTATTCTATGCAGGTGTATTAAGAAGAAATTTGCATCGAATATCGATATACTTTACCGCTTCATGCCGACGAATTATTAATTATTAAATTAATCACTCAACCGTGGTAAAATTATCTGAAAATACTGACTACTGATTTTATCGTTGAATAACATTGCGGTATTATGCTAACAACACTCAATTACAGTTATCTCGATTGACTCTACGTCTCGTTAATGACGCTAAAGGCACGAATTTACGAGAGAAAACATTGAACGGCACGCGCGATCCATCTAACCTTTTATTTTTTTTTTTTACGGCCTACGCAACTTTCCATGAAACGCACGCGCGTGGCATTATCGCGAACGATGCGTTTAACGCGCTGATGAATATTGGATCTGAGTGCGTTGCGATTAAGCGGGGCGCGCTGACGTTAACGTGCGTACGATTGATCGCGTTTGGATCAACGACGGCGGTAACAGTTTATCGACATGAGTTTTTCGACTGGTTTTCTATTCGCAGGGTGGAAAGTAGGGCGCGAGCAAACATCCCTCTTGTTGCATGACAGATATCTGTCCTACGCATGAGAAATAACGAAACGAGAAACAATGCTAAAATTCTGCAATCTTATATTTAAAATTTCTGGTTAAAAATTTCTGATAATATTGATAGTGAAAGATTTGGTGTAATATTTTTATATTACAAGCGATAGTCGTTGTTTCTTATCGTAAAACTCCGGTAACATTGATAATTTGATAATGTCCTCACCTAAAATCAGTAATAAATGTGTAATATTTTTAAAAATTAATCAAATATTAAACTAATTAAATTCTGCGGTTAATTTAACTTCTTAATAAAAAAAAATTGTAGCGTTACCGTATTCTCGGTTACCGATCTCATCTTTCGCGTTATCGCTTTTCAAGCAAGGAAAGATATCAACTTTAATAGATAAATGTCTCATTAATTGAACTTGATAGAATATAAAATTGACTTTAATTATTTCATTTAATAAGTTTGACAGATAACATTATTTCTATTTTTCGGAATCTCATTATTGGATCGACACGTTATACAAGTTGTCAGGTTTCGGTCTGCTGCTGACGTTAAGTTAAATCGGTTCGTCGATTCCGCTGTTCCAAGCATTGTTGTTTACGCGTAGATGTTCAACACCGATTTCAAGCTCGGTCAAAGGGGGTCGCGTATTCCTTGAGCCTGTATCTTTATGAATGTGTGTACGTGGCGACCCACGCTGGCGCCGTCGCAGCCACAGTCGCCGCCGCCGCCGCCGCCGCCGCCGTCGTCTTCTGTCTCGCTTTTTCGCGCTTCTATTCCCTGCCTTCCCTTCTTTCTCTTTTCCTCGCGATCAAGTCGCTATACTATTCAGCGTCTAGCAAAAATGCTCAGACTATCATCCGGCATCTGGTGTCGCATCTACACGTAAACAACAATAGTGTCTAGTCTCGATTGTGTATAAGGTACGTTAGCGAGCTACCTCGCTAACTCGGAGCTTCTTTTAACATAGAAATTGTCTTAAATGACCCAGCATATTATTATTATGAACTTAATAATTGGAAATAAATTATCTTGTGATCTAACAATCTCGTAAAAAGGCGCGCGAATTTTATATGACAACTGGACGCGTATATCATTATTAGACCAGATTAGATTTTTATCGATAGAATTTTAACTCGGACACAAGTCAATATTTAATATGTTAAAGATAATGTTTAAACAGTCAAAAATATTTGAATCACGTATTTTTGTCGAATATCAGAAATAATTCAAACTTCGCACTTTTCGTTTCAAGAGAAATAAGACGCAAGCAAAAGAATGCAGTGAATGTATTATACATGGGTCATTTGAAAAGTTCTCGGAATTAAATAGAAAAATGGAAATTTATATCTTTTTATAAAATTATTTTTATTTTTTAATCTGATTTTATTAACATCAAGGTCTTACAAAATACTATTAATTGTTTCTTTAATTATTTTATCCGATGAAAATGTCAACGAAATCAGAAACCTTTCAGCGATTCTCCAAAATCTATATTGATATCACTTTATTTCGAGAATTTGTAAAATATGTGATCCACGTATAAGAACAGTTCTTCCATGTGTTTAATATTTTCTATACTGTCATTCTGTTTTGTTCCTCTACGATTCATCCGCTCGCTTTAGTCTTATATTTATATGTCGCTTCCTTATGCCAATCTGTGAGTCGTGATCTCTCATTTCATACCAACGTTGGCGCCGCTCAATGATAATTATCGATCCTCGCCAAGAAAAGCGTATCGATCGGCCCATATTCGGACAATTTATGTGATTTATGGTTAGGATTTAGGAATAACAAAATACTATCCTTTGGCAGGATTTATTGTTCGTGATTTTTTAGTACTATATTGTATCGAAGTATTTATAGGATATAACTGCAATTGGCGAAACAAATTTAGATCACGTCAGTTAGCTTGAGTTTTGTGGACTTGCGTTGTACAGAATATGATTTTTGTCACATTTCTGAGTTCTATTTTCTAGCTGAAAATCTTCGATCGACGACACGAAAAAATAATAAAAGCTTTTATTAAGAAGGCTAAAGAGAAGGCTTTTAAAGCATCGAATATAGAACAAATAAATATACGAAGAGATTATCGTTATTTCAAACTAGAATACAATAATACAACTTGGAATATTAAGATAAATCAATTTCGACTTAAATTAATCACTTTTCAATATATAATGACTTTTCATTATATATTGAAAGTATAATCGCCGATAATGTAATATTTTTTGTATATTGAAAAAGTATAATCGCCGATAATGTAATATTTCTCATACAAAATAGTTAATATCTTATATTTTTCTCGATATGAGGTTTCCGAGAAAATCGATTTTAAATATCCGCCAGTTTGGCGGATAATAACGCATACAGTGGTTTGTATCTCTCTATAGACAAATATTCTCATTTAACCTCTCTCGGCAGGATATTCCAATGTTTCTAAACTTTGATAACACGTTCTGTTTTCCGTTCTGTGTATATTTGGTATACTTATGAAGATGCCGTGGTGATTAAATACTACAACAGATCTAATACGTATTCGATAGATGTTGAAAATTTATTTTCTCAAGTTTCGTACAAAAGAAAAATTATTCGATTTTTAATTTGTTTTTCCAGCAAGAAATCACTTCATTTACGATTGGTATTGCTATGTCCCGTATATCTCATTATTAGAGATTTTTCGTGGCAAAGAAATTTCTTTGAACGATTTAGATCAAATATATAAACCCCTCGAAATTCTAGAGCTCTGTCTAAAATAATTAAAAACATTGAAAATGGCTTAAAATGTATTTAAAATAATTTTGAGTTAATGCACTCTTTGGATGTAGTACGATTGAACTGTTTTTAGAACTGCCGTTTAAACGAGACAGAATTGGCAAGTTAATAATTCGAATTGTTGAACTTTACTATACTTGACGATCCAGGCTTATGTTAGTCTTACATTAGCAATTTATAAAGAGACGGGAAACAAAGTTTAATTAAATCGAAATTATGTGATCTGAAGTGGTCATCTTCATTCTCGTATTGTTCGATTTAAGTTCGTGAGCGCGTTACACGGATACTACAGATTAAAATTTACCTTTCATGAAGGCTGAAAGCTCGAACGTACTTTCCACCACGTGGTCGCTCATGTTCTTCTCATGGACCGCCGGCACTTCACCGGTTTATCCCCTTCGTCGATTCACGCACCCTCACGCACTCAATGACAAAAATACACTTTCTTTTCCTCCCCCCCCTGGTAAAGATCCACAGAAATCTCGGCACGTGTAACAAACTGACTCCAGTCCGTCGCTCCGGTAATCCCAAAATTCGGTTCAACGAGAGTGACGTGCTGAGAAAAAGTATATCTCACGAGTCCGTCTAGGCGACAAACCCGACGGAGGACGACACACGTCCTGTTCCGATCGCAGTCGACAGCGAACTGACTCGCCTCGTGTACTCGCGACTCAGTTTCATGCTCTTACGTGTGCGAGGGAGGCCCGACTGGTCCGCACTCCATTCTACCACCACCAGTCTCGCCACCGCCGTCAGTAACTCGTCGCGCTACCACCACCACCATCACCACCACCACCGCCGCCACCAACACTAATAGTACTACTGAACTACTACCGCCTGCATACTACCACTACCATCGACGCGCGGCGACTCAACGTCGCCGCGAATACGGCCTTTCTCTCTCTCTCTTTCTCTTTTCTTTCTCGCTCGCCAACAAGCTTTGCCGACTCGAAACGCAGCATGCGAGAGCTGCGCGATAGTGGGGATTCATCGCGCCGGAAAAGATCCCGTGACAGAGAACGGCAGCGTTGGCGTTTGGCGTTGGCGTTGGCGCCGGTGATAGTAGTGGTATGTATCGTTAGACGTGTCGCAGCTATCCGATGATAGTAGTAGTAATCTCTAGCGTTTTCGTTCACTCGCTGCGGAGGATATTAGATGATGCGGCACGGTAGCATGAGAGTGGCGTTAATGATTGATAGACTCACGTTGATGTCACGTTAATAATGATCCGTAACAATATGAGAGCTTAATGGCTTAACGATTCTTAACGATTCTTATTGATTCTTAATTTCTCAATGATTCTGAACGCACGACTCCGATGTTGGCGCCGCTCGATCGTCGCCATCCGCGGATATTGGTAACCACCAGAGATGTTAAGGCGACGTAGCGCGTTGGCGTCGGTGGTGGCGGTGGCTGCACGGCGGAGGAGTGCACGCATTGTTGGCGGCGGGAGTCAGCGGGGGCCGACAGAGCGGCGCCAGCAGGCTGAGAGTTTAGCTCACGGTTTCTCTGTGGACCATTCGCTCGCCGTTCCTTTTTCTCCTTCTCACTGCCTCATCTCGCCTTCTCTCTTTCTCTTTCCAGTCTTTTCTCCTTCATTCGTCTCTCTTTCGTCGTATAGCCTTATAGCCGCTTTGCCCACCCACCACTGACAGTGCGCTCGTACGTGCGAGTGTGTGCGTGCGTGAGATGCCGGGGGCGGTCAGGAATCGCGAGTTTATGGGACTCACTGACCACCGCAGGAGTCTTTCCCCGGTCTCGAGACCCGCAGGCCGTTTACCGGCGTTGATCTCCGGGAGATTCGACCTCCGAATTTTTGTTCCTTTTGCCGCCCTCTCTGGCCAGCTCTCCGCTATCGTTTTCTGTATTGTCCGCGGTGTTTCTCCCGCTCGCCAGACCCGGTGCAACGTTCCTGTCCTGTCCTGAAAGAATGCTCGCCAGAACCATGGGAATCACCCGCGGGCGTAACGCGTACGGACGAAAATTAGGGGCACTTCTCGAACACAGTGGCGAAGCGACTGTAGCCGTCGTAATGCCCACCGGGCTTGCCGCCGTTCCGCCGAATCGTAAACTCTTCGGATCCGTGCGAATGCAAAGACAATTCTCGCCGTGACGAAATTTCGAGAGATAATTGTGGAACAAGTTTCATGCTCCGAGCAAAAATCACTCCCTTTAGGTTGAACGCACTAATTAATAAACAATTATTAATGAAAGATCATTATACTCAAGAAATATTTGCAAAATTGATCAATGTTTTTAAAATTTCATAAAGCTGTGAAATATTGTAGATAATAAAAGAAAGGAGAGAAAAAGAAAGAAGAAACAGATATGAAGATAAATATTCATACCGTTTATATATCAGAGAATATAAATAATGTATTTTTCAAAAATTTGTATTTAAATTATTTTTTTATTTTTTTTGTCCTTGGAAAATTTTATGAGTAAAAAATTTATGAGAGAAAATTTTATTTAATAAATTTGTATTTTCGTAAACCTATATTTTCAATATCTTTATGTATTTTTTCATTGGTTGATATTTATAGAAGAAAGCAATTTGAGGATTTTATTATACTCAATTTTAACACATAAAAATTTCAATAGTACAATATTTTGATCATAAATTTTCTTCTGATCTCTTTCGTCACTTTTTCTTTATTATCACTTTGTAAGATTTCTTTCCTCAAACAAATGGGAGGTAGCATACCTGCGATAATAATTTTGTTAGCACGTTGTCAACATGTGTATCTATTTTTTTCGTGAACTTTTTGAAATATGAAATTTATTGCATCATAATTTTCCCATCAACAAAGTTATATATATTTGGTTGTTTGTTATTTAACCACCACATGTAGGTCGAAAAGCTAAGACAATGGTACCGCCCTTTCATCATTGTTACCGGTTTTACGAGTGTTGTCAAAAAAACATTGTGCTCTGTCGGTCCGCTTTCATATTTGACACATGGCCACGTGGCTGGTCACCAGACACAGTTGGTCTGCAGACACAGCTGTATTCTCCACTCGAGAGTCGACAAATCTATGCAACAAATCCTCTTGGATTAGCGCAGATTAGTTTTGTGTCGTAAAGGACGGATTTACGGTCAGATAGGCAAACAAAGTCCGTTCAACTCTTTTCATTTTAATCGCTAATTTGTGCCATTTAATGAACATTTATTATCTTAAAGCGTTCTTATATGGCGATTATAAATTTTCTGTGAAATTATAGAATTAGAATAATTGAAAACGTAATTAAGGGAAAGATTATATAACAAAATTTGTAGAAATATCGCAATCGAAAAGTCTTCATAATTTCTCGGTTTATTACGAGAAAAAAAGCTTATCACATAATAGAGAAAAAAATCGCTAAGGACCTTTTAATTCTATCCTCTTAGAACCCCGTTATAGGGCTTCGAAGACGCTGGGCATCTACTGTCGAGCTGCATTTTCGAGGCTGCACGACTCCCGCGCTTCGTCGTAGCAGTCGGACTTGTCAAACCAGAAATCGACCGCATCAAGAAGCGTAACCGATCAAGGCCGTCGGGGACTTTTATTTAATCGCGCAATTATTTACTCGCGGCTCTTGTAGCTGATTTTCTGTTCGGTTAAATCAAATTAATCGAAAACTGCTAGTGCTTTTTTTCGTAACATTTACAATTAAACGAGATATATAATTCGCTCTCTTATTAAAATTTTTTTCTACAATAAAATTTAATTCTTTAATAATATATAAGATTTTAAATACGATGGATATATAAGGCAAAGATATAAGTACAAATGTATGATTCATATAATATCAATGAAGGTGATATGTTCTAATCAGTTTTATATTTATCGATAAGTGTAACATTTCTGATATGTTTTTTTAATCTTTTGAATTACATTTGAGACTCAGGAAATCGTCACTAATGGCTATTTATGTCAGTTTCTTCTAAATGAATTATCGTGAGTTGATAAGTATAAGAATGATCAAGTTTGCAGAAAAGAGAATAATATCTGATAGAAACAAAAGAGAATTATATCTTAGATTCAGAATTGCAGTATCATCGACAGTCATGCTTTTCCAAACCAGTGAGTTGACGCATTTTCTTGCACGGAAGTGAATCGTGTATCATTTGGTTTGTGGTATTGTTAACGCTGATCTTTTCTTCGTAAAGCAGAGTTTTCGGTAGCGTGAGTGACTTTCGGTTTCCGGAATCTACCAACTAAAAAAATGTTCCGTCTTTATATTTGAGTATCCACATACACCGACTGATCTCTTGTTTGCATGGAAATCCAGGGACGCTCGGCAGGAATGCTCGGCACCTGTGCTCTGAAAACGATTCTGAATGGCTTCTGGCCGCAATAATCTTAAGTATGATTCATCACGATCCTTTTTCACCGCGCTCCGGAATTAGTCGAATTCCGAAGTTACGCAGCCACTTTTAGATGATGGTTAACCGAGAAATACGTGCATCAAATTTTGTATAATTTTGAATATATATTTCTAAACTTTATGCAAAATTACATTTTGAGAGAAAATTAAATAAGTATATAATTTCTAAATCATAAAAGTTTACAGTTACAAATAAAAATATTGCTAGAAATAAAAATTTGCTTCTTGCGATTGTGTCATTATTGTTATTCAATCGCATTGAGATATTTCAACGAAAACAATTGTGTTTTTGCGGCTCCTATAAGAAACGCGTAATCGTCGCGCAATGATATTCGCAATGAAACTTGATTATTTCAGATGAGATTTTCCGGATAAGATATGTTAATAGAGATAAAATGCTTTGCACCACCTGTTGGCTAAGGGTTTTTTATCAGGAATTCAATCCTTATCAATTTACTTTCAAGTCATTGGCGATAATCTGTTTATCTGAGGTAAAAACGGGTGGTCTGATAGCGATTACTACGCGTAAAATTACACGTAAATATTTCACAAATAGACGCGTCAGCGACTACTGTAGATTATCATGTTATCGAGTACCAATTGCACTACGACATTAATTAAATCACGACATCTTGATTAATTAATACTAGTTAGTGATCTTTTTCCTACATTGTAAATATATTATTGCAGCACACACATCTAAATTATAATGTGTGTACATCTAAATATAAATATTTGATTAATTACGCGTCAGCATCGTAAAAGAAGATACATAGACGATGTTTCTTGTTGATTCATCGATTATAAAAAAATCATTTAATCCGCCAATCAAACCATTCTTGCAATTATCTTGTGATGAAATATTCTATACATAAACAAACACTTCTTGTCAGATGATTCGTTTCTCTTCGCAGCATATTTATGAGTAGAATATTTTAAAAAGCGTTCTGCTTTCGACCGCGGCAAATATTGGTCGCTCGCGCGAGAGATAGAGAGCATTAATGACTGTTATTTCGGCCGGCGGCAATTTCGCGCGCAATTGCACGAATCAACCTGCAAAAGAGACACGCCCGCGCGGCGCTCGGTCGCCTTTTAATTCGCATTCAATTCAAAAAGCAACCTCGGGCCAGCACCGGACATAGCCGGTCTCTTATTTTCGTTCGCGCATTTGTAATCTGAAAAAATATTTTAAAAATCTATAACTCTGTAAAAAATGAAACTTAATTGAGAAATAATCCTCCAAGCAAGAGCTGCTTATAGCTTATAACATTTTGTGTCTTTTACTAACCACTAAATAATTATTTCATTTTTCTGTAATTACAATAATTATTTTATTTTTCGTGCGGAATAGCTTACGTGAATTAATTGAGTCTGGGTAGACGCGGGGAATGACGGCCGTGTCTCATTCGAGTTTATCGAGTTTATCGCAAGATTGCGACTTGCGCCACTGTGGAAAATAACAGCAACAGCTTTTTCGCTCCCTTCAATCTCGACACCACGAGCATTCTTGTAATAATAGTAACGAAGAAGGCTCCGCTCGGGGACGGAAGTCGGTCGACAGCTGGCGACTGTGGGGGAGGATGAGAGGACGAAGGAGAGAGAGAGAGAGAGAGGGAGGGAGAACGACAAAGATGGTCGCGTTAAAGGCGAGCGATGTACTAACTCGGGGAGTGCCACGTAATTTACGTTAACAGTCAACACGCGAACGCGCGACAAGAGGTTCCCTTTATTCTTCCCCACGACGCTTTGGTGCGCCGAATGTGATACGGCATTAATTCTATGAGTCCTCGAGAGTCCCCGTGACATTTTTATCTGCCTGTATTCCCTTTGAACTCGTATTCTATTACGCAAAAGTTAGTCCGATTCGTTTTAATAAATAAATACTTTATTCAATGCATGTGCGCATAAAATCAGTAAAAATTTCAATAAAAAATATCTGATAAAATATATCAATAAAAATAACATAATATTCGACATGAAGAGATGAATATTTACATGATAAATTTGAATTTATTTTCGCAGAGTAAACCTTCGCCACATGAAATACTTTCCATATTAATGACCAATAATATTCGAGGAGGGAAAATGTTAGCTCTGAAAAATATCATATTGAGTGATGCGAATTCGCGCTGGATACTCATTTTCCTCGGAAAATTACATCGTCGCTCCGCGATTTCGCGCGGCTCACGAATCGGTTGCGACGTTTCGATTTCCGCAGAATCACACTGTGGTCTCGCTCTTATCGCGCAAATTTCTTTTACACGCGCGCATTTGCCGCTCGCGATAAAGTTCACATCGCACTCGCCACGAACCGCGTGACGCATTAAACGCGTCCGATACGCACTGCGCGATAACCGATATACAATCGACGTATATCAGGTCGGGTGATGCTCGCTTGCACGAGTGCTCGCGTACTCGGACACGGGTGCATGCACGCGAGCCGGATAACCATCGACTCGTCATCGTTCCCGCGATATCGCTTAATCCGTCCTTAGAGTCCGAGAACGATCCGCCACGGTCTTTACGAGAAATGTTATCGCCGCGATTGTTTGCGTTTGCTACCTCGTTATTATCGCCATTGATCGCCAGTCACTTGAAGAGGATGTTTTGATCTTTTGTGAACCGTAACATTTTATAAAATTATTTCCGTTTTTCTTATCATTGCCAACAATATCGCATCTTTCGACACATTATAAACGTTTCAAAGAAAAATGGTAGGTAATCGAAAAGAAAGTATTTTACAAACTGCGTTTTTAACTAGTTATTCGAGTAACTAACATATATTAATTAATAATTAACGTGCAAATTATGTTGTAGAAAAAAAAAAACTTTACGTGTTTGTGAAGATTATTTGGTTAATTTATTAACGTTAATGTGCTTCAATCATTTATAAAGTACAGGACAAAAATTGTCGACTCTATGAGCGCTTTCTCTCGTTTGAATTTTTTTTGGAAGGGGAAAAAATAGAGCTTGAGAACACGGGATTCGCTTTAAGGGGTTTCCCTTTTCCCAGACGACGATGAGTGGTGCGATGAAATGAAAGGAATCACTGTTAACGGAAGGCGTGTGTTGCGTCTGCTCGCGTCGTTTTTAGAGTCGTGTGCTTATATTCGATACCTTGCGGCTTGCCTCTCGTCCCATTATCCTCGTTTTAAGCTCTTTTTCTTAGGCTTCGTCGAACATGCTGAATGTTTCTTGAGAAAATCTTGAGCAGAAATCTAATAATTTTTGAGATTTGAGATATTTTAATTAATGAAAAAAATTGTAGCTCAATTATTTCAATTACATTATATTTTTCATTACATTAAAAGAAAACTATTATATTTACATATAATATCACAATTTTATAGTCTTTTAGCATATTATTAAAAAGTTACTTCAATTTGTGTTTTTCACAAAATTTATTTCTCTAAGCGAGTGAGCTCGATAATTAGGAGTCTGTTGGTCGGATGGTGGTTCCGATGTTAATTAGCCATGTTGGTTTTTTTGATGATAGGGGTTGTACATGACCTACCAACGAGTCAATCGGCCGATCGACCTGGTGGTGGCAGAGGGTCGTTAGCGCGTCATCGCGCGACGCGGCCCGGTCCCATATAGAGTCACGTCGCAGTGCCTTATGGCGTAGCCAACAGCCGTAGCGGGGTGTCGTTCTATATTTACGGTGACGGTAATGTAACGATGCGTGCCTGCGTGCGTTCACCCCGCGAAAGTAATCATGGCGCGAGCGCGACACGCGCTTCCTGCATTCGCCTATTTGCTTATCGCCGTTGTCTTTTCGAATGGCTCTATATCGGTTATTTATACAGGGGCCACATCCCCCTTAGTGCTTCCGGATCAAGTTTTAATGATGGATTCTCTGGTGATTGTTTTCCTAGAAAAAATTCCAAGTTGTTATTTCTCGCAACTTTTTAAATTCAGGTTAAAAGCATGATTTTAAAAAATGTTCATTTTTATTTGCTTCAATATTTTTTCTTTTTTTTCTTCTTTTTCTATATCTCTAAAATTTCTATTCGTTAAAATTAAAAAATTTATTTCTTTAATATCTTTGCGAGTGTCGAGCGGTATTGTCGTTAAAGTATCCGATATCTCATTTCGCAAATGTATCGAGAGTTCCCAAGTGCAATCATAGTCACTTTCATGTCGGAACAGCGAAATTGCATACCGGCTGCCAATGGAACTAGTTCGGCTTAATAAGATCCAATTTCGTAGGCGCGATTAGCCATGGAGCGGTTACCTTTTCTCGGCGGACTGCGAATGACAGTTGGTGCCATAATGCGTGGGCTCGGTTAGAATCCCCGCGACGCTTGGGTTACACACGGGGTGCATCACACGCGGTATCTGCGAAACATATGCACCGATTGGAGTGCGAAGCCATCGGGGAAACAAGGCGTGCACGCAGTCTCGATGCGTGTCGGCCAGATGTTCCCCAAAAAGGGCCAAGAAAATTCCCAAGGGTTTCCGAGGATTTGCCTTGTTCCATTCGCGCTCATAGGTATATCATATTCAAAATCTCACTCTCTTTCATTGGTCACTTTTTTTTTTTGAGCACATTAACGCTTAGCAAAAAACTCAAGATATTGCTTCTTTCTTGAAATATTTTTACAGTAAGTAAGTTTCAGTGCACAATTAGAATAATTTCATTAGTTATTTGAACAGAAAAGGAAAATTAAAAAATTATGTTCATTATTAATCATATGCAGAGTTTAATTGTGATTATCAGTAATCTTGGAAAAAATCGAAAATTTATTGAATGTATAATATATAATATCTTATACATTATGTTGCGTTTTGATACGTATTTATATAAATTTATATTGATTGATATCAGTTTAATTCATATGAATTTATATTTCTATAAAAATAGCTTTATAAAAATTGCAGTATTTGTGATAAACTGCTATCACTATGAGACATCTTCATCGCATATCGTACATTGAAATCAGAAAAAAATCAGAATTTTTCATCTTTTTTTAATGCCCATTTTCGCTAGATACAGCACAATAAGTTCTATCGCGTTGACATTCCTCGGCTGTCTGTGAGTCGAGTGGCCGCCTGCTGGGGTGCTCGAATTCTATTATGCCGTTCTCCTCCTCCAGCCTCTGCGTCATTCGTGTCGCGATCTTGCCGTCGTCCTGCCATCGACCGACCAGGACCCTCCTGCGAGTGGCACGTGAAGGATACGGCATGCTAATCCAGCGGGACCGCGATGGTAACCAGATGGCAACTCCTCGACGCCAATCGACTAATCCCGCGCCACCTGACAAGCAGCGTCAGATTGGTTCTTTCTCTCTCTTACGCTCGCGATGAATCGGACAAAGAGGGAAAAAGGTTCCAAGGATATTCATTATGAGGCCTCTTGAGCGCCTGTGTGCGGTCAGATTTATTATTTTTCGTAGAGTGACGCTTTCAAGAAAATTATCTTCAAACTTAAAGTGTTCAATTATATTCTTTCAGCATCTGTATTTACTTTTTTTTTCTAGCACAAATGCAAACATTTTTATTTTAAAGATCCTAGGAAATATCTTCATCGCTATGTCGAGAGATAATTACCTATTTAAAGATCTGATGAACGCATATATCTTTTGCTTGTTCGCATGTTTGTGTTATTCAAATTATACGATGACGAATTCGTCAGATCTCGCAATGCCACTCTACTGTTCTGCGTCTCCAATATATCGCGATTTGTCTCGTAGCTGGTTGCTATGGCCGAGACACACCTGCTCGCTGCTCTCATCTGCCCGCACGTTACCTTAATAAATTTTGTCGCTTACCCGCAGGTCCCGAGAAACGACCGTAATCTCTTAGACTCTCGTAACATCGATATTCCTCGATAGTATCGTTGTGTCGCTCTAATATGCAGAGAATCGTATTTCGATGGCGTATGTCTTTTTGTTTCCCCAAATTTGTATACATAATACATAATTTCTATCCAAGATCGTGTTATTACACTTATAATGTACACACACACACACACACAAGATATTCCACAATATATAATTTTAATTTTAGCGACAGATCAAGACAATTTAACTTGATTTATTTTTAACAAAAACTTACATTTCAAAATTGGAAAATGCTTTATAATTTGTCATCGCGCGGGTGCCTTCATAATTTTTTACGGAATTTAAATAAACAAACCTTTTTTTATTTACTCTATTCTCTTCCAATTCTCTTGTCCGCTCAGTTTTACTGCAAAACAGAAACGGATTGCGGTGCGTTAATTTATTATCGTTCGATTTTTCGATGCAGGGGAAATGTACGTCTATATACGCGCTGGAAAATGCGGAAAGGACGACGCAGGTAGTGCACATAGCGTGTGCACGCGCCGTGTGTAGTTTATAATCTCTAAATATTTGATGAGCGGGCCGCGCGCGCGTCGCATGATAGCGTCGACGAATGGTGGCCGCATCTGCGCCAGTGTCGGCTTCAATTATTAAAGCTCCGCCATATGTCCTCTCCCGGGTATCTAATCCGTCCTACCCAATCCCCCTTGGCACGTCGCGTTGACCCCCTTCTTCGCGATCCTCGCGAGGAACTCGCGCGGGTGCGCATTGATCGGAGAAGTGCGGGCACTTCTGCAACATACGGTGTAATATCTCGAAAGTATCTTATTACAAGTTTAAGCGCCAGTTATAAGCGGTAATCTACGTTATTACTATATCTGCCATCATTACACCCCTGTTTTCATAAATACAGAATTTATTTGTCGAAATAAACGCCGACTCTTCGCGTACTTTTTAAACTGACATTTGCCGTTCAATAGTGTGATTGCAAATTAGAATTTAATTTTATTTATTAGATTTGCCTAAAAACAATATCCTTATTTACAACTGCACATTAATTATTCTCAGTAAGTTATTTGTGTGTTTGCATGCTTCTTATTTTATCCAATTATTAATAGCGACATATTTGCGTACGGAATAATAGGGGAAAATTACGCAGAGGGTCGAGATCTCTTTATTATGCTCATTCAATCGAGGATATAATGCGATTGGCACGATACATACGTATGGACGCGCCAGTTGGAAATTCATGGTGTGTACACGAAATTTCGTAAATCAGAGCGGCGTGGGACGCGTCCGACAGTTCGCGTGACAGTGGATACGCTTTGGCCGGCCAGGCCTCGACTGTATCGCTATACGGCGTGTAATTATGATCGGATTTGATGGATAGATGAACGGACGGACGGTCGGATCGGATGGTGCTCACGTACTCGGCTACACGCGGTCGCCGTTTAATTCGGGTAACGCGATATCCGCGCGCGATAGGATCGCGCGATTGCGACGAAGAGATGGGAATCGTGCGACGCGAGATCACGCCGCCGCCATTCGTTATCTACGATCTCGATATCGTGCATATATTGGTTGCGAGCCTCGTGCGCAAATATTGCGATGAATATAGCGCAGTTCGATGAAATAACGTTGTAGAAATTAAATTTTAAGAACTCGTTGTTGTTTAAATCAGACACAGAAAAACTTGTTTTTTCGGCGCAAAAGATATATTAAAGCCGATGCTGACTATTTTGATTAATAAAAGTTAGTTCGACCGCGTAATTCTTTGATTTTAGTTGACGAAATACGACAAACTTTTTACAACTATTCTTTCTCAAATCAGCCATTCATTCGTAAGATTAGTAGGATCAATGTTTCCCTGCGTCTTATTACAGTGCCGAAATGGAAAGCCATTATTATTGACTCGACCCGCAGAAAAGCGCGCAACAGAAATGTGCAACCAAGAGAACCCCCATGTCCTCTTTACTTCGGTTTTTCGCCCCTTCTCCCTTGCCTCCTTCGCCCTTGATAGCTCACGGTGCCACCATTAGCTCGCCGCATGTCGCGGGAGACACGTGCTGTTTCAATTACAGCGCTGTAAGGGCGGGATTTGTCAAAAGAGAGAAAGAGAATAACAGAAAGGGTGAGTTTCAACCCCCTTTTTCAGCCGGGTACAATGACACGTGGTGACCTCGCCTCGTTGAAATAAGAAGGGCTGACTCGAACTTATTTACGCTACTTGAGCCCGAGGGATCAATGGCTGAATTTGTTTTGTGCCGCGGTGCTATTCGAATGGTTGTAATATCAGCGTGTAATTGATGCAGCCCTTAAAAATCATAATTAATTGTGATTGAATTGAATAATCTGAAATGGCTGTTCCATCTACTAATCGCAGACATTTATTCATTATTTGCGGTGCAATTCGCGGGGAGAAAGCTCGATAAAATGTCGGGATCCGGACGATTAATCGGAAGAAGCTGCATTCGTATGCACCGCGCGCGACCGGTGGTGTATCGCACACGCACGCGAGAGACATCAAATTTACCTCCGGGGCCAACAGCGGCGGTTGTTTGCAATCACGTACAAACGTCGGGGCACCCATTGACGATGGTCGTCATTGTCAACGCGCGGCGCGATGACATTCCCCTTTGTTTACGCTATCCGTCGCACGAACGACAAATCACCGTGAATACTAACGCGATCGCGCGCTTCACTTCGGCTGGATTACCGTCGGCATGCATGCGGTGTTCGAAAAATATCGCGAATTTTCTACGAACGCTAGATGTGACTATGGAACTTCGATTTAACGATGGTTTACTAAGCTAATTAATTCAGGAATGAAAGGAATGATTAAAATACTTTGTAGGTGAAGATAAATAGAGCAATAGAGTACAAATACAATATCTTTAAATCAGTTTTGAAAGGATTTTTTGATAAATTGCATTTTTTAATTTTTCAGACATTTGTATAATATTGGAAAATAATTTATATAGTTTATCGGAAGAAAAATTGACACCCCGTATGCGTGCAATGCGTGATCGACGACGCGAACCAAGCTACCGTACGACGCCGAATACAAATGCATGCGCGCACATTTTTGCTGCGAAGCGTATAATAAATTCCGGGGCGTAAAGAGCCAGGTCACTTTCGACCTTTCTTGCTGCCAACATGTGTTCGACATGTCTGACAGTAGTGCAATGCATAAAAAACCATGGACTTTTACAATACATATTAAGCTGCGAAGCTAGTAAAACACATGAACAAAAAGTATTAGTTGCCATATGCAATGCAAGAATGTTGAAATGAGACACACAGATCTATACACAGTATTTTCAACAGTTTCAAAAATCCTTTCACGTCAGATAATTTATATAACAAAGTGAAATACATTCGATTATCTTATAATTTTAACAAATGTATGCATTTGGCTAATTGTTTTTTTTTTTAAATATTGTTATACATAATTTTTTATAAGTTAATAATCTTATAAATTAATACAAGGTGTACACGCGCAAGAAATTATGATTGCTTTTGTTGCCGCAGCTAAAACCTCGGATATTTTTCTATGATTTGTCTCTAATTTAAGTACCGCCCAAGTCGTCGTCCCGCACAAACGAACGAGAGTATCGTAGTTTCTGGATTTCAAGTGAGGTCGAAACACGTGTCACCGTGCGGTCGACACATGGCAATTACGGGTGGACTCTCGAATCCGGGTTTTCTTCGCTGTTAGATCTTCGCGTCGACGTTGTTTCATCGACGATTGCCTTCGCCACGCCCAAAACAGACGACTCGCAGAAAAAGATCTTTGGCTAGAGTTTCCCCAATCTGCGGACAGGAAACATCGATCGATTCGTTTGCCAGTTTGTTGCAAGATGTTCAGTTACTCACCAGATGTGAGAGATATTTTGGAAAAGAATAGATTCTATTGTATGGTCGCTTCTGATTTAGAGCTGGCAAATTTTAGGATATGCAAAATAAGTGTTTTATAAAATAAACTGCAATTTTGGATTATATCGCATAATAAAAACGCCTTGCGATTCTGGATATTAAATATTTTGTATTTAAAGTAATGCCAGACTTATAATTTTGAGAGATCTTTCTCTTAAATTTGAAGCGTGTTTAGGAAAAGCTGGATCGCCTTGTACATGTATTCCCATTGAGTCGATCAAATTGCTTGAGCTTAACTTTAACTAAGACTCGGGATGCGTGCTGTTTCAGCCAGAAAGTTAAAGGGACGAACAAAAGCGCAAATGCCAATTACACGTAATTAATCGGTCGGGATGCTTGGGTGAGGGTTAATCAAGTGCCAGCGAATTAAGGCCGTAAGTTTCGGCCAATCCAGTCGTTTCGGTCGATGGCTTCTTCCAGTTGGAAGCAGGTGGTGCAATTTGACTTGGAACCACCGAGTACGTTCTTCGCTCGTGAAAGTGACGCGAATAAGAGAGCGGGATGCGCGTATGTGTTTACGCGCGTACGACGCGTGCATGCATGTGTGTGCATCATCGAGGCGTCCGAATTATCCGTCGACGCGATCGTGTGGTTTGTCCCATCTGTCGCTCTGTCGTATCGGGAATGTCAGGTGTGTTGTTTCCGATCAAAGAGCGACAAGTAATCGGCGAGATCGGCGATCGAACGAAAATAAATTCGCGTTATCCGAATTTCATCCGACGAAACTTTCTCAAGCGATCAGCTGTCTCAAACTCGCTTTCCTTTTAATTTTTGAATCATATAAATTCAAAAAATTAACAATCCGGCATAATTTGTTACATGGCAATTTTGCACAATTAATATTACTTAAGTATTAATAACTAGTTCATACGCGATATAGTGTTAATATTGAATTTATCAGCACAATGAAGTTGAGGTGTAATAAATAAGTCAGATGCATCATCGCATTTTTCCAATTTTCAAAATGTACTTCTGCGGTAAAAGAAAAGAGTGAAAGCGTGTCAATGCAGCAGCATTATATCGGACGTCGCCGACGCGATACACTAGGCGCGGGACAACGCGACATTGGTGGCCGAGAGGGCGAGACATGCTACACGAATCGTATTTTCTCGTCTAATTAGCGCCGCCTGCCGCCGCCGTTCGCTGCGGTCGCAGGTGCTCGGGCTTTTATTTGCTCGCCAGAAAGTAGCAACAGCTGAAACCGCGCACCGCTACGTGTATGTAGCTGGTTAGGTGTGCACGTATGTGTGTACATACCCTATATAGATATTCTATCCTTCCATCGCGGTTCTAATGCCGCTTGTAAATTGTCGACGCGATTGCTGGAAACCGCGCTCGCCAGACCGCATTTACCGTCGCGTCGAGCAGTCCTTCTTCCTGCACCCTCTTTTACGATTTTCGAAATCGCGGTCGATCGCTGCACCTGTGCGATCGTTCTTTCCTCCATTCTCTTCCTCCTGCGTCTCTGAATAGAAGCAAAGTTTCAGAAAGGGTGAAGGAGTCATATGGGAGACAAGCGCGTGAACGTGCAAATGATGGGATGGTTAGTCCTCACAATCAGTATATCGGGAGAAATAGTCATCGCCATTTACCATCTGCGTCCAGTGGACCTTTTTCATTTTTTACGTCATTTTATGAATAATTTATAGAAGTAAGAAAAAATACCAATCCTCAAATATTAATTTGTAGTTAGAACTGTTCAAAAAACAAAGTTATACTTCCCAAACTTTACAGCACAAAGAATATTTTATGATCAGAAGAAAATTACATTTTAATGTCATCAATCAATTTTCAATCAACAAAGCTTTCTGTTCGGAAAAATTACGACTCCAAAAGGTACATGAAAGGTTTTAGAAAAACGGCGACAATATCTAAACCAAAATTGACTCACGCTGTTTCCCGTGAATTTTGCATTTCTCCGGAAGCCTTTCGGATGCCTTTCGAATGCTTTCCAATCCGCCCACATATCGGCTCCCGCGGCGAGAATGCATTCCGGTAGCATAGTAGCGTTTCCGTTTATCCTATCAAAAATCAGAAATCCGTAGACGAGCGCAACACGCATCTCCCGCGCACGGGCGTGCGAGATCGGCTTGGCCCGCGGCGTGCGGGCTGGCATTAAAAGTTTATAGTAGTAATTTGTATTCCTCCGGGCTGACTCTCTCTGTCGGAGGAGGAATCGCCGAAGTCTCTCACGCTGGCTGCAGTTACGTGATAATGGACCAGTGGAATCTCCCTCCCGCTTGTTTTCGTCTCGCTAGATGCCCGATTCCATCTATCGATCTTCTTCGACGCGCGTTGTTCCGGTCCTCATATACATATCTTGATAAACGGTGCTATCGGAAAAATCGGGAATATTCTTCGACGTTAATGCTGCTGTATTTAAAAATTCGCTCTGTGATGATTGCCTATAATTAATAAGAAATATATTTATTTGATTAGTATTTTTTAGAATGAAGAATCAGTGAATTATATTTAAGATTATTTATTAGAAAATTGTTTATGAATAATCTAAATAATTTATAAAATATTATTCTTATGTTATTCTTCAGTTAATTTTAATTATACCACGCCCAATTTGAATTAATTCCGAAACTCAAAACTCGATTGCTAAAATATTCGGCATTGAAAATTCAAAAGTCGTCCGACAAAGTAGTCGGCGAGGAAAAATCGTCTTGGAATATGTCGGAGCGCGCCCCTGGAATTTTATGCAAATCCGACGATACATCCCGCAACTTTAATACCCGTAATCGTTGCGCATTTAATCAATATAAAAAGAAAGAACGAGAGAGTCCCAGCTCCCGTCGGAAATTCGGGGTTGCTTCAGCCAGCGGCTGTCCAGCCACACGAGTGCACACACGGTGGCAGTGGCATTTGCACCTAACACACTCACGTCAAGGAGAACCGGATCGCCCGGCTTGAGGAGTGGTCCTTTTCGTGCAGTGTCAAGGTGCTGCCCGCGAGACTATCTTGAGATTAAAGTCCAGGATTACGGGCAGATCCCGGTAGTTATGCCGTAGTTAATCCTTCAAAGATTATTCTTTCCTCGCTAATTCTGCGCTTTATGACTTATTTATAACAAAGCATTGGTATTCGGGAATTTTTTAAACTCGATTAAACGTAATTGATAATAAATAAATTATAGATTTTAATAATTTTAAATGTATCAAATAACTTGGATTTTATTGCAAATTATTAATGATATTTGTTAATCTTTGATATAATATTTAATTAGTCATATTAGTCGTTAGCGAAAAATGCATGAAAAATATCATTATTAGAAATGCATTACGCGAATAATAGTATCGATAACATATAGAAAATATAATTATCTCCTAAGGATTAGATGTTATCTTTAGCTCACGTTTTCTTCCCACAGTTTGAAAGGCTTAAATTGATCAGGATCCTCTCAGACGACTCCAGTGGAACTTCGGTTCCAAGAGTCTTACTTTCCGAAAATTTTAATAGGTCCGAGGTTTCATCCGTGGGAAAAATACACACGGCCGTGTGTATTGTAAAAGCGCGTTCTCTAACTAGCATTATGTCGCGATGTGTTTGCCTATGTTAAGATACACAAAGATGGACTAGGATGACCCTTAAGTGGATATCTCTAGCATTCGGCGCGTATCCGGCGCGAGAAATCCCGCTATTTCTTTTCAAGTTATTGTAGAAAGTTATTAGGTAAATTCCTGTGATAGATTAAAAAAACTATTGCATGGTTAGTCATTTATTAATATAATATTATTATTACATTTGACATGTTAAACATGATTATGTTAATTTTATTATATTAATGGTTTGCATACGTGCTAATTCTTTTCAAGAGATAATTGACAGCAAAGGACGTATTATATATTTGCCGGTTACAGAGTGATATTATCTGTATTTTATACTTGTAATGAGCCGAAAAGTGACTGGAAGCACTTTGTTGAAGTGTATGTATTCGAGAAACATAGTTGCGTGTTTGCATACACAAAGATCTGACTTTTTCGATAAGTAAGTGACAGCAAAGGACAACTTATGCTCTCCTTTTTACTGATTATACAGGGTGTTGGTGTAACCTTCCTTTCGCTCTGCCACCTACGCGCTTTTGCCTTAAACCAGTTATCAAGGACACAAGAGATTAAACACTTAAAGCAAATCGAAAAGTTTAAAAGTAGTTTTCGCGTCCCTTCAACACTATGTAGTGTTCTGTAAAAAATTATTAATTTTCTTACAAAGAAATAATCTGTGCTTCCTGAAGTATCCCGATATCGAACTGGAGCGGGGATAAAATGGCACCTCGAGCAACTGTCTCTTTCAAAGGGATTCCAAAGCGGCATAGCGATCGTCTCTCCGTGATCCACGAAGCATCGAGATTCCATGTCCCGCCCTTCTCGAGCGGAGGCGATGAGAAAAAAGCGAGCAAAAGGTGGCGAGGTTGTCCGATGAGGGACCTGGCGCCTACACAGTGCCCGGCACACCTGTGCCTGCCCGTCTCTCTCTCCCGCCCCGTCCTCTTGCTCCTATTATTTCCCTTTTTCTCGTCCCCGCCGCGGGCGCGGCGGTCTACCACGTCTATTCTCTGTCTCTGCGCTATATCGAGATCTCCTCTACACGGTGCCGAGGAACAACACACGCGGATCTCGGCGTTGTAAGGATAGAAAAAAAAAAGTTTTCACGAATATGGATCTGAAAAGGCTATTTAAATCGTATGAATTAATGATTGAAGATGAATGGTCCTTTCGCAAGCAGGAAACAAATCTTTATTCCTCGTTTAATTTCCAGTGGGCCTTTCTTAAATGGAATTTTGAATGTCAGTTTAATTACCAGGATGATTAATGCTGGTAATTAAGAAGGGATGAAGAAATATAGCAACAAATACAATTTTTGTGATTAACTTTTCGACGTTACATTGGCCGAAGAACCTGTGGGCGATTGTGCGTGTAATTTCCCAGCACCCTGTATATGACACTGTTTCTATCTCTAAATCGTTTTGGTAGACTGCGGAGCGGATCCATCTTCTATCTCCTCGATCTATTTCATCGGTGGGCTGGCTTACCGATGTGCGGCGCAGTAGTCTGTAGCAGGTTTTAATCATCTGATGCGCTTCGAGTTTTCCTGACGAGTTTGAAATACTACGCAGACGTGTGTTTCTTTAAAATCGTCGCATAACGGTTTCATCCGAGTATTTGTCACCTAGTCGCGAGAAAGTGCCAATTTAGCGTTTCTACATGACGAAGTCCGGGTCGGCTTTACGATCATTTTCTTCTTCTTCATTCATGTTGACTTCACAATGTTGTTAAGAGAGAATCGGCACTTTACATTTTTTAGATATCGCTGAATGTTATGATGAAATGTATGATTTGCATTATTGCTGTATAATTAAGATATTTATTTTGATCAGAAAATGTGTATTTTATTAAGGAAGATTTATATTTTGAAAAGTAAAGTAAACAACTTCATTAAAAAATAGTTTTATAATTATTGAAATATTACGTAATAATGTGAAATATGTATATTAAAATATAAATAGTAGATTTTGATCTCTCTCTTTTTCTTTCTGCTGAAGTATAAATTAAAATACAATTTTTTTGCAAATATTTAATGAATATATTTATTTTATTTTATTTTATATATATATTTATTTTATTAATATTCTCTCTGAAATACACGTTTGTAATTATATAACGGTAATGAAGAGTTATTTGGAAATATTCCCGAAATACAGAATGCTTATTAGGGACGATATTAGGATCGCATCGCCTAAATCCGGAATAGGACGGATAATAAAAGGAAAAAAATTTTTCAGAGGTAGGTGGTATCGTTGAAAAAGGTCGAGCAACCGTTGCCGCATCAACAGGTGGGTATCGGGTGGCGGAATGAGAGTCGAATCGAAGCAAGGTGAGGCGAGGCACATACATAAACTCACACAGTCACATCTGAAATGGCTTTTCTCCGAGCACGGCCGGAGCGATCGTATTTCATCTCTCATACATGCGCGGCACCACTTATTTCTCACGTTCTTAAAGCCCGGCCGTTCGGCTTCCTGACTTACGAACCTCGAAGCGGCGCGTTGCGAATAATGATGCTCGACTATGATGTAAATACTCTTAATTGTACACAGAGCCTTAGCTTTACACAATATATTATTTATTAATAGAGTTTCTATCGTAGAAATATTAGAAGAATTTTTTCAATTATAGAATTTATAAGGATTTATTTCTGATTCTGAAAATCTATTAATTATTAATATTGAATAATTTGCGTTAACATTGAATGATGTGTTGCGAGAAATATGTCTTTTAAAGTTAAATTTATTCAGCATAGCTTCACAAAATATGGACAGAATGTCGATCTGCTAAAATTCAAATTCTTAAAATAAACGTTTTTTGCTTTGGTAGCAAAAGAGGCAGTTTCTTTACAAGAGTTAAGTACGCGCAATTTATTGATACAATCAATTGTAAGAACACAATTTATTCAATTCCCTCTCGAGAATTTTTTTAAATCGGATAACGGGCTTGAACGAGTCGAACAGTTGTTCTGATGTCTCGATCGCGAAAAGTACATTATGCCTCCCGTTCGGTTCATTCGGCGGGATGATTGCCGAAGAAGAAGGAGAAGAAGTAGAGGGAAGTAGCACCTCGAAGAGAGGCTTACCGTCGGCTACCTCGATACGCGTTTCCGCGAAGTCGTAAATCAATGACGCTGCGATTACGCACTTACCCGGCCGCGTAATTTATCTTTAAGAAGGTCACTATCAGACGAAGGAAGAAAACAGGGAGAAAGATAGCAAAGAGAGAGAGAGAGAGAGAGAGAGAGAGAGAGAGAGAGAGAGAGGGAGAGAGAGAAAGAGAGGAAAAGAGGAAGAGAGAAGAAAATGTCTCTCTAGTGATGGTGGGATCTCTTTCGACCCGGTTCGTTCGGTGCGAGTGTTACAGGTGCATCGGAGCCTGGGAGCGGACCACTCGTTAAACACGCCACGATGCACCTGCCGCGGCATCATTCATTGCCTTTATTTCCCTCTGCTCTCCCCACTTGTCCCTTTCCCCTTTCACTCTTCTTCACTCATCCCTCTTCGACCGCCGCGAGTTTAGATCCCGGTTTTTTTTTTTTTTTTTCATCCCTTTTCTCGCTCGCGAAGAACTTTCAGCGACGCCCTCCAAACATGCCATCGTCTTTCTCGTCCTCTCTCTTCTTGGATCTTTTATTACCCGCTATAGAAATCCACCAGTATACTTTTTCTCTCACCCTTGCGGGAGATTAGTTCTCCGGATTGCTTATTACGCGTTATTTCTGAAAGAGGAAAAATTTTTTTCGGTTCCTTTGGCCTGAAATTGAGAAGATTTGACCGTTAGTTTCTTATAGACGGTGTGTGTATACCAAAATCGAGGTTACTTGATACATACTTAATAAAGAAATGTCTCCAAATCACCTGGTGTCGATTTTTCCTTGGAGAAAGCTTCGCGAAAAGCGATCGCTTGTTGCAACTTTCCAATTTTAATAATCGATCTTATAAATTAAAATGTTATATATAGTTAACATTTGGTTGAAATGTTAAAATATTTTACGTATTAGTTAGGAGAATTGGCTAGGAGAATAACAAGAATTTAGATGTCGCAGCGCCTTTTGTGTTTACCCTATTTTCAAGGTGTGACATTTTATTCTTGAAAAAAGGTGAACTGTTCGCCGCAATCAATTTTCCGTATTTTTTTTTTAGTTTTCTGTACACGCCCTGGATACAACAGGTGCTTCACAAAGAATTCCACAATTGGGATACATCAGTTGATTTCTAAATCTAAGGATTTTGTTTCCTCAGCGGGAGATCCTTTGTTAGTTAAGACTAGCATGAAATCCTTTGAGTATCTGTTTTATTTTCTGTTTTTTAAATTTTATTGTGAATGTTTCCAAAAAGATTGTCCCCAGATCTGTCAACCCAGATCCAGATTTAGATCTGAGAAATGTTGACATATTAAAAGAACTTTAGCAGGTATCTTCTACAAATCTATGACTCGCATTATTTCTGTTATTATGTATCTATAATCGCTAAAAAATAATTTTTTTTCCAATGGTTTCTCAGAAAAAAAATTTTTAGGCAAAAAATACCTTCTTGTTATATAATACAATTCTGTTTTTCTTGACCTTTTCTTTTCAAAGAACGCGTTTAACAATGCACAACTGTGGTCTCGATTAGTTATGCTATGTAAACTAACAGGTGCGCTGACAATTTTTGGTATGTTAGTCACATAACGCAGTGAGGGTTCCGAAGTATAGAAATCGATTCCTTTACCTGTATATCTAAAAGCATTTCGCTACCTTTGTGACTATCCGACGCAGGTGTCAAAAATTTCAAAAATCTTTAACTGGCTAGACGCGCGTATACTTATTGCACAAGAAGCTCTTCATTTACCGAGACATTTATCTGATTTATGCGAGATTTATGGGAAGAGGACGGCTTTATCGAAGGACAGGTTTAAGTGTTTATCTTCTGTAAAGTTTTAATGATTAGATATTCGCGGTGCTGATGAAATTTTTGAATGCGATTGAGAAAGTGAATAATTAATTTAACGATGTTGGAACGAATACAGCATGAATAATAATTTTTGAAAGAAGTTGGTAAAGTCTTGAAGAATTAATATTTTATTGCCAATCTCTATTTTTAATAATAATTTCCATAGTTTTATTTTGCATATGTAAATTTGCGATGAAATATTTTGAGATTTTAATGCCAACTTTTGCTATTGTTGAAAAATGTCTATTTTTTAGTCTTTTGGATTATATTGACGTATATTCTCATTCTTTTTATTTTCAACATTATTGTAGTAATATAAAAAAAATTATATTTCTTTTAAACTTACATTGGGATAAGGTTGAACTTATCCTACTATATCTTAGTGACTTTTCAAGCTACTCGAGACAAAGCCAAGTCTAAATAGGGCTGAATAACGCCTTTAGGTATCACAAATAAAAACTCATCTGGAACGAATCTCGATCGTTAGAGAAGCTCATCTTTTCTAACTTGGTGGATACTTGGGGGGAGGCGATGCTGCGGATCGGTAGACACAGGTGTTAGGAAACTTTAGATGGAAAAACAGGTCGGCAAGGCACGTCAACTCATGATGATCCACATGGCGTGACTATTGTGTGTATCGATATTACAAATACACTTTTCCACTTCATTGTCATAAGCGAGAAAGACTTCCCTTGGTCCCTTGGTCGAGAGGAAAGTTCCTCTTTTTTTACCTGCGTCCTTTTCGTCTAATTAGTATTATACTGGTTCTTTCGGATACTCCATAACGAACGCACACACAAAGGAATCATGCTTGGGCGTATTCACGCTTGCACCTTTCTAATTCCATTGTTGCTTTTTGTAAAAATTATAGAATATAGAAATATAGAATCATAGATATAGAATCATAAATAAAAATTATAGAAAGTACAAATTATACAAAAGTAAAAATTATAGAATATAGAAATATAGAATCATAGATATAGAATCATAGAACATAGAATTATAGAAATATAGAATCTTTCAGATTTGACCTGCTCTTGTAAGACAAATCCATCAAGACTGAGCGATTCCAGAAAACAGGCGTCTGTACGAGATATAAACCGACGAAAGGCGCAACCCGATATTCCCGCGCGATGGCACGCGTCTTGTTTCGCGCGTCGCATACACCAGCTGCGAAGATCGCTTTCCTACGCTTCACAAAGCACCGGTCGTTGGTGCAGTCGCTGCAGCAGCCTCGTTCCACAAATCATAAGACGCACATCTCGGCGAGTACACGCCGGCGTCGTTGGTTCGCCGCGCGGGGAGACGAGTCTGTCTTTTTGGCGGCTGTTTATGCGTGTCGCGAAATACCTAAGAGAATAATATTGTAGGCATTCAGCTCGGAGATCGTTTGTCTCTCGACGCGCGCGGTTTCATTATTCCTAATGGAATCGACTGTCCGCGCGAGTCGTTAGAGTTGTTATCGTTACTATATCATTATACTTGGATTTTGAATCACGCTGTGCGAAATTTACAGCTAACTGTTTTCGTTTCTTCTCGGTCCAATTGCGGTACCTTTCACGGTCCTGTGGGTTATCATGTTACGCGTACCGCGAACGTCACCCGCCGATCCTCCGAAAGATAGGCCTCGGTCCTTTCCACGGATGGAGGATGCCCACGTGTAGCGTGAAAACTTCGTGCAAACGAGATAATCTCTCCCACCGAATCGTTCCTGGAAGCGAGCCCGAGAACTAGAGATACCGGTGAGAGGAAAGAGCCGCTAGGTAATGCACGCGGGAAGCAAAAAAAAAAAAAAAAAACACGACTTTGCGAAGGCGTTTATCGTCGTCATGTGAACACGTCCGACGACCAATGCTACCGAATGCCTGCAGCCAGTCGTCGCGTTACTCGCAGGCTGATATTTTATATTGCACCTTGAAAAGAATATTGCAACTCAACAGTGCTGAAAACGAATGCTACGTTCGATTAATTTTGCAAAAATTATAATCAACGGACCAAATTTTAACTTGCTATTTAATTTTGAATTTCAATCACGAAGTAATAAATTAAATAGGAGTCTAATCATTCTGGAAATATTTTATTCTGCATATATTAGGTTAGGTTTAGGTTTTCCGAATGACAGCAAAACATTTGATCTGAAGATTAAAGAACGATTTTTTTTATCTCCCAAGGATTCGCAACTTCTCCATCGATCGTGATAATCGATAATCGAGTCGGCTCATTGGCCCTAATGGTCTTGTTTTCTCGTTAGCGTGCGGAGATCAGTGGTTACCTCGTCTTGGCGACGAGAGAGCGGTAGGCGATCTCAGGCCCTGCCTTCGAAACAAGCTTCTGCAGCCAGCGGTCCGATCGATTCCGGGAAGGATACCTATCTCGTAAATGTTAATTTAAGGGCCGGTATCCCGGCGAGGCGACAGAGCTCGCGTCTCGATATCTTTGCCGATACTTTCTTCATCGTACGCGCGGCTGTTATTACGCCGCAATTGTGATTCACGCGTCATTGAGAAACGAGACGTTTATGGGGCATTCGCGTGTCGATCGCGCGGAATCGTCCTTAACGTTTTCGCTGACTCACAGTGAGATCGCTCGGCACAGATGTAGGAGGTGCGCGATAGATGTGAGCCTTCCGCGGGAGATACGCAAGCTCATAATTTCTTCATCCAAGCCGGCGAACCGTTTGAGTTTTTACGAGGACGTTCGCCGCTGTGAATCGACGGCCGAGATGTCGATTCTCCTAGCAAAGAGAATAAGTAACGTCAGTCCGTGACGTTGATAGAAAAGGACGAATGTTTTACGTTTGCGTAAAACATTATGATGCTCCATTTCTTCCGTTTCGAATTTTGTCACGTTGCTTGTTAGCATAATCTGATTTGAAAGTTGCGTTCACACTTTACAAAAGTTGACTTTTGTAAAGTAATTTTCAATTTTAATTAAAATTGAAAATTACATCGTCTTTTTATTATTATTAAGTGGTTAATTGTGTCAATTTAAAAGAGTATTAAAAGTATAAAAAATTTTATAAAAATATTCTCGGACTAATTTTTCAACAAGAAATCTATCAAAGTTATGTGAAATCGATACGTCATTTAGATTGCAACAAGCCAAGTGGGATGCTTCACGGAAGACTGACTGGTCATTATTAGATGCAAATGAGCGTGCCAGGTGCAATTGCATACATCGCACAAATTTCGCAAGACTCGCATATATCGACATATTAAAATAATAATTCATGCGCTTCGCACGCGCGAACGACTGTCGCCAGGTTCCGAGTTGTTATTTTCATTACGCCACGGCCAGATGTGAACGTTAAACGCGGTGACTAATGCAATTTCATGCTTTCTGGCAATTGGTATCCTTCGAGTCGTTACGTCGCGTCATACTGGGTGTCCCGCAACTGTCGTCATCTTTTTTTTATCTTTAGAATCTTTTCTTGATGAAAACCTGCATGTTTTTGCAGTAAGCCATTTAATTAAACGTATGCTAGGTCTACCAAATACCGTGACGTTTAATTACCATTTTAGTTTTTTCATTTCTTTAAAACAAACACTCGAGAGAAATGCGCGTCATACGCGCGACAGCCTCAACGAAAAAACGAAATAAATGCGTCTTCCCGTATCCCGGCGCGCGCTTTTAGGGTCAAGACAATTTTGCCAGCGCGCATTTCGCCGGCGTCGCTACTAACGTCCACACCAGTGGCTGGTCGCGCATAAACTCGCTATTATTGTTGCGGCTATGGAAACACGATACGCGGTTCCAATGTCTCTTCGCGCGAAAGGCAGACTGCGCGAGAAAGGCTGCGAGAGTGCGGCACAGGACGAACGAGGAGAAGAAGCGAGATAAAAAGAGAGAGAGAAAGAGAGAGAGAGAGGGAGAGAGGTCGATGCTGCGAGGGCGATGTTGCGGGAAAGGGTCGGGTCTCGCGCGACCGGCCGGCGTAAAGATTACGAGGCGCGGCATCTGGCGCCACGCTCACACGCGCACACGTACGTGCCATGTGGTTTATGCTCGCGGAGATCGTGGCTCCAAGTCTCGCCCACGTTTGCAGCCCGGTAGCCGGATGAGACGAACCGGCGAATTTGCTCTCTCGAGACGAACGGTACTCGGCCTGATGAATACTTATCGTCCGTCGTGTATGCATAAATAATTACAGCCTACGTGCAGATCTTTTCAGCTGAAACAGATTGCCCCTGGGATGTTATCTTGGTTCCATATGTAGTCAATGAAAAGCTAGGCAGCAAGGATTGGAAAATTACCGAATCAATTTGATTTAACAGTGCGAGTGGAATATTTAAATAATCAATGGATTATAGAATATTAATAATAATTGATGGACCATAGAATTTTAATTATAAATTGCAAAATTTAATATTGATAAATTAATGAACAATGGGTGGGCTTTTTATTGACGATTTTATATTTTATATTGAGATTTTTTCTCTCATGAGTTTATCCTTTTAATGTTGCATCTATTTTATTTTTCATTACAAAACTTTAAAATTTATTGTAAGACGAATACTCACAATTACGTCTTACGAAGTTTTTTTTTTCATCTCTAAAAGGCTCTCTGCGAAAATATTGAGGTTATCGTTTATAATAAATATTGTATTTCTGTTTCATTCTTATCAGAGCACATTTCTACAACACACCTCTATTTTTTTTGGCCTTCTTTCTAGTAGTAAAAGCTATGTTTCTGTTTACTGTTGAGAATGCCGCGTCAGTTGTGCGACATTTGTCAGAAACTGAAAGCTGGCTCTCGCGGCGGCTGCGCCGAGTGCTTTTCGAAATGCTCTAATTATATATCTACAACGTTAGAGACCCGAAATCACTTCTATTCCACCCGCGGAACACCTGCACACATTCGTCTGGTCGCGTGGTCATGCGCGAAGAGTGTCACGCAGCAAAGACGACGAACGACGACGGCGTTGTGACGCGTCGCCGCGACTCACAAAACAAGGACGCGGCGCGCGACGACGCCGCGGCGCCGACGTCCAGCTGGCATCTCTGTCACCTTCTGACACATAGTGGAGTCGCATCGCTGTGAATTCCATGTTACCTCGATTGCATCGTGAATTTCTGCGTTGTTGTTCTCGTCGTTTTATGTCGTTGGCTTTGGCGGTGTTAAAACACATTTGTCTCGAGTTACACTTAACGTTCTTATGTTACTCTTTCACAATATTTATCAATTTGAGAAAATTTTAACTAAATCTCTAATTGCTTATGGAGGAGATAATTTCACACTAATAAAAATAACTAAGTTAGTAAAAAATTTATAAACAACAACCGATATTCGTTTTAGATTTTTAAAATACGTTGCGTTTTAAATTTTCTCACACATATTAACATAATTCTTATAATTATACTAATTTGTCAACATGATTTTTTCAATGTTTCAGTCTTCTCGCATTCATTCATAATATTTGATTATCAAAAATGCTCGTAACGACGTCACAGTCAGATTTGATTCGAATATGGAATGTTAAATAGGAGTGAGATTCAAAGGTGGACAAATGGTGCCGACAGAGATTATCAGCTCTATATCAGCGCGATATATACATATCACGAGTTGAGTGTGTACTGTTCTCGTGATAAACTAGCATGTTTGCCGGTCGCGTTGTTAGTTCGCGCCAGCTGACCACGAGGCATCCCAGAATCCGTCGGTCCAGCGGCCGCGACTACGGTGGTATTCTCAGTTTAGCTTGTCGTCCCACGAGTCTTTTCTGCCGCGCGTCGTCTCCGTCGAAACGTTCTAATTCCGTAGACACGTGCCCGGATGGAAACAGATGTACCCGTTCCTCTCTCCCCGGTCTCACCCTCCCGTCTCTCCTGTCGTATAAATACATCGGTGGACTAGTCGTTGAGTCGTGACCGGGTATGTCGTTCCTCGTCTGTGCCGTACTTAGCCGTGCGACGGCGATATAAAGTTACCGACGTGTGACTGGCGCCACACTGGCCGGACATTCGCGGTATTCGCTTGTCCGGAGACGCACAGTGCGCTGCGAATAATTTCTTCTTGGCATCGGACATCTGCGCTAAAATAACAATGGTTGGAATAAAATATGGATCGATGCTCGCGACGATGATTAATTTTAACCAAATGCCAATAGGTTCCATTAAGCACTTTATCCTGCTTCGTACATGCACACAGAGTTTTAGCGGTGGACAGATATGTAGTAGAAAAGAAAGACATATATAGAGAATTTATGTTGCGTTTCTGGAGCTTTTCTAGGTTGACGATAAATTTGAAGCTAAGTGAAATCGGGATCAGGATATTATGTTACTCTTTCGCAATATTTATCAATTTGAGAAAATTTTAACTAAATCTTTAATTGTTTATTAAGGGGATAATTTTACATCAATAAAAATAACCAAGTTAGTAAAAGGATATTATGATATTTTGATGCTTTTATTTATCTTATTTCTTTTATAAAATTATCACACAGCGTCACTTTAATTAATATGAAAATTACGTTCTTCGTAATTAATACTGTATTGCGGTTATTTTGGGACTCACAAAGTTATTCACCAACTGCACTCTCCTTTACAGATCTTGATCGTAAGCGAGAAAGGGCGCTTCGCTATCAAGAGGTCCGGACAGCAAAGCATTCCTTACAGCACGAACGTGTACTCTGTCTCGGGGATGTGATTGGTAGATAGGTAAGTAGATAGTTAGATAGTTGGGTAGACGAGTAGGTGGATTGTCTCTCGATGCAACCGCACCGACGTAAGTGCACGTGTTACATTATTATGCATCGCATGCGAATGGAGCGACGGCCCGTTTCTCAGTTTGGTCCAAGACAGATCCAAGATGATCTATCCTAGGAATAAGAATTTAACCAGAAGAAAGGAAGGTGGCTGCATGTCGAGTACCTGTATAACGCATTATACACTCTCTTTCTCTCTCTCTCTCTCTCTCTCTCTCTCTCTCTCTTTTGTTTTTCTGTCGTATCACACGTGTTCTTCATCGTCGATATTTTACCGCCGGTACGAGTATCGCACACGCTTCCACGAGAAACTACGTGCGATGACCCGATTCCTGGAAAGAGGTCACTCGCCTGCCAACACCTGTCCCGCGGAGCTTCGTCGTATCTTTATTTGACGTATCTCGCACGCGCGCGGGAATTCTTTTTTCGTGAACGAGGGTGGGAAAATACCGCGTGGGTGTACGCCTCCTTCTTCACGCTTTCAGTGAGTCATCGACGCGAGTCGCTCGCTCCGTGCGAGTTGCTTTATTATTCATGAACCGGTAGCGCGAAACCCGGAATATGCGCGCCAACCGTACGCCACGTGCTCTCGAAATTCCCGGTGAAATCGAAGAATTATGTTCTTCGTCGGGAAGCGTGGCTTCAACTGTTGATTTGCATACTGGTATTTAATATAGATTCGATTTGCATACAGTATGAGAAATAGATCTGAGAAGCATGTATCTTTTTATCAAATTAATTAACGATAAGCCGCGTGTGAACACTGCTAATAATAATTAGTAACAATGAATAGCAACATGAGTCTGATATGTTTTTCAATACATCAAATTAGAGAGTTCTTTTTTTATCTGCCATGAAAGATATTCTTTTGACAAATCGGCAATTTTTTCCAAACATGTCTATTTGCGATTGTAATGTGCATATGCAAATGTCGAGTTGTAAAGTTAGCAAAACATCTGAATTTATAATGCAAAGTCGTGGAACATTGGCCGTAACGACATGCGTGAACAGTCCGCCGCGGAATCATCCGGACGTAATTTAATAGTCCACGGCACAGATCTACGCGGCGCAACGTCGCTTATGTACGACGCGCGTAACATAAGTCGAGCTCGGCGTGCTCTCAAATGCATACGCATACACGTGCGTAAAGGCGACGTCGAGAAATGCGTGTGTGGCGCCAATGTCGGTGAATGCAGCGCGACCGGGACTCGAGCGGAGCCAGCTACGGAATGCAGTTCCGAGCCAAACTCAGAGGCTGCTTCGTTTCTCGGCTACTGTGCGCAGAAACAAGAACAAGAGAAAGAAAGGGAGAGAGAGAGAGAGAGGGAGAGCGAGGAGGGCCGGAGGAGAACAGATCCTGCTGAGAACCGGCGCCCTTTATCATCGCGGATGCGAAACGAAACGTCGAAGCGCGGCGGCGTCGGGACAGATACGATCCACCTTCCAGCCGGTCGGCGATGGTGCGCTTTATTTTGGCACCGGAGTTTTGGACTACAGGTAGTCCGAACAAAATACTTTCAGACACACAAAAATGTATTCAGATATGAAAACATCTAAGTGCTTTATCTACACTGATAAATTGCACAGTCGTTTTTGTTATACAGAGAGCTATTTTACGAGCCTTTATGGCACTTTTTGTTCGATGTCGTCTTCGAGACGCATATATAGATAAATTATCTGACGTAGACTCCAGAAATATTCGATAAGAGAATAGTTTTCCTAAATTCTTGGATTTTTAAATTGTCGCTAAATTTGATAGGTACTGCAAAAATTAAGACAAGAAACATCTGTTGAACATTAGAGGAAAAATTGATATCTTACTTTGATAAATTGTTGCAAATCTTGACGTTACAAACAATTGAAATTTAAACGTGATTGTGGCAAAGCCGCAGTTTGCTCACGAAATACCTATAAAAACTATAACTCGCTGTGTCAGACGATTGAACGTAGGTACTGCTAATCTTATCTCTTTTAACGAGAATCTCTAAATATTAATCTTGAAATTCTAACGATTTGATTAACAAGTAGCGTAGTAATGATGCAAAAAAGGAAGGGAGAGAGAGGCGCTGACGAGCGCCTTTCCATTGGCGCGTCAGATCCACTTTTTGCGCAGGTAGAAGCGTTCCTGCGGCGTCCCCTGCGGTGCTCTTCGACGGTGCTCAATGTCCCGACGCCGTGCGCGGAATGATGCGACGGAGTCGGGAGCCGGGTAGCAAAACCGCACGAGGAAGGAGCCGTTAGCTCGCGGGCCAAGAAAGATCCAGCCGAGTTCGAGTTCACGAGCCGCGCGCTTTAATTACTTCTTTCGCACGACGTTGTTAATGATACCGCGATTATGATTCGCTTTTTATGGCCATTGAGAGAGGCTTGGCCTCTCTCGTTTCGTCTCTTTCGAGTGGACCATGGGAAAGCATTCTTTCTCCGTCCGTTCTCTTTGCCTTTCCCATCTCGCAGTTTCCAGTATCTTGAAAATCTGAAGGAAATCGTTACTCACGATTTGAAATTGTTATTAAAATCTGGGAGTACTGGCTCTATGCGGCCTCGGCCAGCCCATAAATCCATCGATGAATGATCGATGATGCAAGATTCGCCTCGAACAGTTTAGAGCGAACTTCGGGGCGAATGATAGATGACTGAATTTTAAAGATCAAATACAAATTACTGAACGGCTAGAAATAATGAATGCGATGTTAATAAATATTAATATAAATTCATAAAAAGAAATCGATTAAGGTCTAATTTTTTCTACACTCATGATATTCGTTTCATGTACAGATGATCACAGCTGTTTGTAGATAGATGATTAAACATATTTTATTTCCATTTTCAATTCATGCAAAATGTATTATTTCAAGCGGATGCAGAAGAGACATAATTAACTGCTATTCACGATCGTTTTCCGGCCGTCGTTTCTGTTTGTGTGGATTTATGGGACTCTCGTTAGAGCGGCCGACAAGACGCGAGGCGGCTTGTTCGTTTGCGTAATGCGAAACGGTGATCGACTAGTAGCCTCTCGGTTTGCACACCATATGGCGTCAGCCAGGCAGCGAATCACGGCCTCCGTGCTTCGCCGGCCGCAAACGAGATCCCTTTTTGCGTCGGATTCTTTTTTTCCATCTGTCCCTCTCCCGCTGTTCCTCCACGCCGACTAAAAGGAGGGTGAGAAACTGGAGCGAACTTTCGGGGGCGATCGCGCTTCGCTTATAATTATTGAACGGTTGCTGCACAGTTCTTGAGTGCAGCACATGCGAAACCTGAGACACTTTAATACTTCAAAAGCAACGATATTTTACGCACGTTAACACTCATACTGAATTTCGAACTGCGTTAAACGTAAACTTTATCTGAAAAATCTTTTGGCTTAATAAGAATTTAAATATATTGAAATAAATTTCTTTCCATATTTTATACCGAAATTGATACTTATAACTCGATTTGGTTTGGACAAAAAACTCTAAAAGATTCACTTAATCTTTTATAAGGAATAGACCAGATGGTGTCGTAATATCGAAGGGGGGGAAATAAAAGGAACTGAAATCAATTGGCCATTTCGCAGATTGGGAATTTCAATCTCACGAAATGAATTCCTGTCAGTCTCTCCTTAACTCTCACCTATTTCTTGCGGCGTGAGCTATGCCGCTAATCGCTGTACACGCGGAGAGGACTTTGATTATCGACCCACGGGACGTGTAATTGGTCGGGGAGATCGTTAGCGCTTGTACGAGACTCGAGACCGGCAATTTCTTTCGCGATTGCTCGTGAATTATTGCGCCTTTGTAGAACCGAGTCCCACATCGTAGTCGTCTTAATACAGCGGCCGTGGAATCACGCCCGAGCAACGGAGAGGGACGTTTCCGGTGTTTAGGAGGATCATTTCGGCCCCAGTAATCACCACCTGCCACCGCTAATTGCCAGCATTCGGACCGCCCCGAATGTCCGATGCTTCTCGATGATAATATTTGTCCGACACCAGCTTGCGCATAGTTTCCGCGCCAATAGCTCACTGAATGCTCACCTGTGATCCCTGCTCTGTTAAGCCTATAATGTTCAACTTTAACTCATCTAATGGCATTCATTAAATTCAGCGAGCCACAAGAATCATTGAGCAACTAATAATTCATTTCAATTTTCAAGTCAAATGGTCGAAAACTTTAGAAAAAGATGACTTATGCAAAATTAGTTGGCAAAAACTGTTCAATAATATTATTGGAGAGATAGAAGAAATGTGAACGTTTGCATAGTAGCACATTTCGAAAACGACTATTCAGTTAGGAACAACATCACGATCAACCTAAAAGGCCTGCGAAGTTAGAAAACTCGTTGGTTGGCTTGCGACGCCGATTGTAACATGTTTCTCTTCTGTAGCAATATTAATCGGTCTCACGTCCGGTCTCGGTCTCATCCGTGAAATGCGAAGCAAAATGTTGAAGGATGGACCGACTCTCGCACCTGCGCTGCGACTTTTAAAGGATCTCTATCTTTTCATCCCGACTGTCAAAGCATATTTTAAAAAGTCTTTTGTGAACGAGAAAATATGAGATTCTTCAGTTTTCCGACTATCTTTCACACATTCCGTGGTTTTTTAAAACATATTATATTCGCGTTATGCGTGATTTATCATTATTACGCAACGCAAAAAGAATCTATTTATATACTTATGTATTAATACTAAAAGAATGTGAAAGAGAAAAGTATTATCTTATTTCGGTGATAATTAATTTTAAAATGACAACTTTTAATAAATTTGAGAGCTCGATCTCTCTTGAGATATCTTAAAATATGCTGAATGATTGTACCGATTGTAATCGATTCTAAATCGATTTGTGGGCGAGGGCCTTTTTCAGCAGCCGGGCGGTAATTATTTTCAGCGGGCTATTTGTCGAGCCGCGCGCCCGCTCCTCATCTCAATTCGCGATCATTAACATCTCTATCTTTCGATCTACGAATGCGGTTTCTCGACGCATCAGGGTGCACAATAGGGAGGGGTGAGGGAGGGGGGGGGGAGAAAGAGACAGAATGGGGCACTAGGTATGGTGGCAGCGGCGTATCGCGCGAACGGACCTTCCGTATGCCCGAGCAGGTGAATATGTATATGTATTTGTGTGGTGTTCACGTTCGCGAGTGCGAACAGCCGGAATGCTTAAGCACGCGCCGGAACCGGAAGCTGCTGGGCGAGCACGCGAGCAGCGCTGCACTTCGTGCACCGTCAGGTGCTGCGGCGCAGGAAATTAGGGTGAAACGCTTCCCGATGGAGGAGGAGCAAGGGGGAGGGAAGGGGGAGGGGTGAAGCAGAGGCACGACAGCGAAATTTGCATTAACGAGCCCGCCGGGGCGAACGCGCGTTACCTCGCAACAACGAATCGATTCGCGATCTCGAAAGTCGCGACTCAGACGCGTATGCGTGCATTCAAGGTGTGCGCGTAATTGTATTATTATAGCTCGATAAAGTGTTGTCACCATGAATTACATCTGCATATTTGTCAAAGTGGTCCCAAATAAAGAAGCAGAGTGCACGGCGATTGCTGTATTCTATCGTGGAAAGTTAAAATGGTTTTTCTGTCCGTCAAAATTCGATCGAAAGCTTTGTGCTGCGATTTTCGCAACTTTAATATTAAATATCTTACTAAATACTTAAGTTACGATTCTATTAAAATAAAGCGTATTCGAAAGTGAGTTTAGAACAAAGTTTCAATATTTACTTTACTCAACTACTGATGTTTAATTTACAAGCTTTAATTTTCAAGTAACTTTTAATTGAGAATATTTAATATTAGCAGTCGACAGTTTTCGCATTGATATACGCTTTCGCGTATATTTTATTGACACGTAAACTGTAAAAACGAAGTGAACGCAATATATCTTCGTCATAAAATCAACATTGAATAATTATCGCGTGGAGTCATCAAACTTGGACGGCGCAAAAAGTACCAGCTGCACACGACGCAAGTGAATTTCTTTCTGAGAGAGAGAGAACCAGCGGCACGACATACACACTCGATTCGCACGTGTGTGTTTCCTCACAGATCGCACACACGCGAACGTATATGCGCGGCGTAATTCCTCGGAGGCGTCCCGAGCAGATCCGGAATTGGTTCCCGGTGTAAACACCTGTACGCTTAATAATCGGGAATTTCTGGCGATTATCGAGTGTCGGGCGGGCCTCGCTTTCGTTGCGCGCTCACTCTTTTCGCTTCGTCTCATTACCTTGCATCGCTCGCGAGTACAGCGTCTTGCATCGCGCGAGTGTACGTACAGGTGTTGCCTTTTAATTTCTAGAAGGTGCACAGAAGCAGGTATCGTTTACACGGAAGTCGTTTTCGTTTCGGCGAAGCACTTTTCTTTTTACAACAAGACGATAGATAGATATAAGTATGATATGGAAAACTTTATGAATACAAATTTGAAGACCAAAATTATCTCGTTATGTAAATATATTCAATATAATTTTTTTATAATAATTTATTTAATAAATTATTATAAAAAAATGGAGTAGCACTGAATATAAAATGACGTATTTTGTGATTGGAGATGGTATCTTAATAGACAATTCATTTGACAAGTGCAGAGCAAAAATCACATCCGTCAGTCGACAATTAAAACCCAACAATGTGATCCGATATTTATCCGCATTTGCTATATTCATATTTATTCGAAATAAAGAGCTGTAGCGAGAATATCTCGCGTTCTCGTTGATCATAGGAGCCGACTGCAGAGCGATACTCCGTTATCGCGCGTATCGATCCATTGTAAATCCACTGACGCATACGCCGCGGACTCGAAATTATTCGACGCTTTAATGGCCCGGCGATATCAATGCCCGGTGAACATCGGCCGGATGTGGGTCAGATGTCATGTGGGCGACCCCTATAAACGATGCCGGCCGTCGCACAAAGCCACAAAATGCGGCGGCACCAAAAAGCCGTGTCGCTCGTGCTATATTATATACACGGGCGCGCGTGCGACTCGTCGCAGGTGAACACGAGCGAGCTTCACCTGGCGCGTGCCAACTGTCTAATTAATGACAATCGCACGAACGCGCGCCGTGTGTGAGCAGGAACCGCCGCCTCTATTCGTATGTACGCGCGCAATTTGCCAGCCTATGCATGTAGCCCATAATGCCCAGGTCTGGCTTATCGATCGGTGGAGGAGATGTTGCGATATATCGGCCCAATTGGCCAGCTCTAGAATGAGACGCGTGCCGCGCGTGAGGATTACATCGGCGCGCGAATTTACATGAGAATTGCACGGGTATGTCGCGTTCGTGTATAATATCGACACGAATATAAAGTTTCAAGCTAAATAAAAAAGAGAATAAAGAACAAAAATAAGGGCTAAATAGGCTTAATTAAAAAAAAAAAAAATAGAGAAATAAAAGCATTACATTTTAGCAGAAATCTAATTTGAATTTGAATTACCGATATATTTAATCTTAATTTTGATTCTGTTTTATTGTAGCAGAATTAATTTCATATCGCTCAGCTCTTTTTAAAGTGAAAGAAAGTATTTCAGAATCATTGTTCGATTTCCATGATTTTTTAATCTTCGCACGTCCAACTTAATCATTGACCGTCGATGTCCGCAGGTAGTATTTGTAATTGACTGAGGATCGGTCGTTTTTATGGCGCGATCGCGCTCGATGGTATGAGTTACACGAACGATTCGATTTGGTCGTGCATATCGATCGCCGACATGCATCGTACCCCCGCGAGCGGTTGGTAGGCGGAGATGAACCTGTAATGCACTTGAGAGCGTGGGACTGCTATGCGGGAAAAGTGCGCTCTTCCTTCGCGGATGAAATCGCGCAGAGAGCTACCGCGTTGTTAGAGACCGCCTCTTAGGCACGAGACCTTGCCGTCCTGCGCGAGGAATTTCACGTTCCAATTCATTCTGCAAAATCTACAATGATGGCAACATGTAGTTAGCATTCAGCTGAATATTTTTTCTCAATTGCTGAGAATATTTTCGTCCACTTCTCATCACATATGACGATAGAAGATCTCTCGTGTAATGATTATATAAAATTATATATCTGTAGGTTATTTCGCGGAGAAAAAACTCATGGCAATTTTATGCTAATTACTCATCAGACTTGTAACTGTGCATAATTATACAAATTTTTATCAGAAAAGATTTATAAAGCTTTCCAAAGGAGTCTTCGAATAATTTCAAATGTTCCTCGCTCGTTAATTAACATACTTCACATACTTGCAGTATGATGATTGCAATAGCTGCGAGAATCGCGTTTTTACCGTATCTTACGGAGAACGGGCAAGGAATGTGCGAGACTTATGAGGTTCCGAAAAAAAAAGAAAAAAAAAGAAACGAGCCCAAATTACAGAAAGCCGCACGGCGAAGTACGAGATTACCTGTGGGTGCCTGAAACGCAGAAAGGGGCGCGAGGGAGCTCGTCGTTGCCCCCCTTTCTTTCTACCTGCAGGTTCGCGTGATGACGGCGTGTGCCCGCGGGGGCGTTCGATTCTCTGAGAGGTGGATCGCGTGCTAGTCCGCAGCTGGAGAGTGGAAGAAAGAAAGGGAGAGGAGCCCGAGTCGGGAGTTTATCGCGGAGCCCCCGGGGGCCCGCGGGGCTCGTTCGCTACGCGCACCTTAAACGTGGGCGGAACGGCGGGGTGCCCCCGAGGTGTTTCTCACCCGCATACCTCACGTACGTGCCAGCCACCTTCTCATCCTCCCCTCGCTCTCCTTCTTTTCCCGCTTCGGCTCTTTCTGCTCCTCTCGTCCCCATTACCATTCCCGGCTTCTTCATCCTGTTGCTCCTTGTCTCTTCATCTTCCTTTTTAGAACGTCATCTTTTTCCTTCTGCTTGGCAATTACTTAGCGCGCTCGTGCTCGTATGGGATGCGAGTGTTTGATAAACATCTTTTTATCTAGCTTTGAGAATCTCTCGGGGTGAGAGATTAGAAGATATTTGTTACGAGGCTCGGATATGCGCGAGAGAAAGTAGGAATATAAAATACCGTGCCGCGAACACGTGAAATGCTATTACGCGTTTGACCCATAAAATTAGACGTTCGATGATGCGAATTACGTTCGTGTTTATGTCTCGCATATTTTATGCACATTCCAGCGGGATAGACGCAAACCGCGCCGATGAGGGTTAATTTTCACAGTTCTATTCAAGAATAACGGAGCTCGGTCGCTCGGGAGAGTCCAATTTGTTCACGGCGCGGAATCCGGCGTGAGATCCGTTATCGAGCGGGTTCGGGATTCTTTTCCGCAGACACGAAAGCCGCGTGATGCCGCCGCCGCCGCATTCCCGCGAAATTATTGCCTACTGGTAACTCTCTCGGACCTTCCGCTGCCGATGCCGGGTGTGCGCGATGGTGTCTCGAAATTGGCATCATAGAGGAGCGGTTTCAGAAATAAGCGAGGTGGAACTGATCCCACGAGGAGGAACAGACGTATCGAGAGAAACTATTTACATGGGCGTCGTGAGAGAGACGCGACGACGTAGAGTCTCTCTGGATTTCCGCGAGCGGAGAAACTTTCAGCAATAAATTAATTGAAATTACACAGAATTTATTTCCATTGATATTGGATGCAAATTTTCTAATTTATTCTTCGCATTAAGCAGAGTCAACCGTGTGAAGTGAATGACGTATGACAATAACAATCTTCTAAATAAAGACGATACAATTTTCGGTCCAAAAAGTCATCTCTGAATCAAGTTTTTTTGAATTTTTTTCGATAAATAGTTCTGATCTTTTAATGACAGATTTCTATGACTATTATTCCACGGCTATTATAATCAATTTATAATGATTTCAAGGAAACTGTGAAGATTGCACGGCGCGCAATCGTCCCCATCGACTCCGACGCGATTCTAATGAAGGAGCCTTAGATTTTAATAAGTTCCGAAGAAAAATTCCGGCGGCGCCGATGGCGATTCTACGGCTACGCGCGATCCCGTCGACCGTGCTGCCCCGAGGACGTTCCCATGAGTCGGGGGCGGCCACACCGACGCTTTCGTAGGCCTCTGGAAGATGCTGGACCCGAGAGCACCCGGGGGCCATGCCATGTTCCTCGTGAGCGGTGCGTGCAACCGCGCGCTCTCGCAAACACGTTATTACGCGAACCCTTAATAACCCACCTGAGAGAGTTAACCTCTGCCTTTCTTTCTCTTTCTCTTTCCTCGGTTCAAAGTGACTCTCGCTCGTCTCGCTTCTTCTCCATCGCTTCGACCCGGCTATCGGATTAGCTGTTTCTCCAGCGATGTACAAGGTAGCTAGTTGCCTCGATATAGCTCTGACGTCTATCGTGACTTCGCGGACATTATGGAGCTAGGATTTGCACTAGAACTATATTGTACTTGGCAATGGAAAAATCGAGCTTTACGTATCTTCTTCAAAGCGGAAGGGTCAGAGTGGAAAATAATTTTTTAGACTCTTAAATAATTTCACGTTTCTATCGCGATATCAATAGAATTGAAATCATCATTATTGCGTCTATAATAAAAATTAAACTTATTAACATTATTTTCTTTTATACAGTTTACTAGACTTCAAGATATTTTTGTAAGTTTTATCTACAAGCAAATAGAAAAAGATTATTTGTTTCCTAGAAGCCTTGACAATTTAATAAAATGTTTTGAAAAAACTTTTTAAGTGCGATAAAAGAAGTAAAAGAATTCTTTGAAGAGGAAGAATTCTTACATTTATAATTGTCGAACGCTTTTTATATACTTTTCTCATGAACATGAGAAATTGATTTCAGTGACGATAGCTGTATTAATTCGTAAAGCTTTTGCTTCACGAATCCTTATCAATGCTCGAGAAGCATTCTATTGAATTTCTATAGGAGCAGTTATTGTTCTTCGAATGGAACTTAGTTTAGAATGTTGCTGGTACGTGATCCAGACAGCAGGAATTAGGAGAATGCGAATAATTCCATTGCCGCATACATAAGTGCGCTTCGGCGCGTACGTTCGCGCCTCGGCGAATATTGAGCGACGAAGTCGCGAACGGATGAACCAGGAAGCGATGCGATGCAAGAAGCTCTTGACCTTGTTACGTCGCCAGATCAATGTCGACGGAAGGTATTTGCGCAGTTGTCACGTCATTCGTAACGCTTCCGCGAGATGAAGCTTCTCTTTTGTTTGAGTTTTTAAATTGCTATTGATCCATGCCAAAAAACTAACGTATTGACAATTCAATGTGCCAGACGAAAAGATAACAATTGTGTAATTTGTAAAGTTACGCGACAAATGCGGGCGTAATTATCAAGCTCGGCACACGTCTACTTTCCGATAAGATCTTATCGGCACGATAAAAAAAAAGTTGTAACACACAATCGAAAGTCGTTACTTTTACATCGCGTTAGAAATGCTTTACGATTTCTGCGTAATGTGGCGAAGTGCAATCAATGTTCGCGCGAAGGTGCGAAACTATTGATTTTCACAGTCGGCATGTTGCCGCTCGGCCAGTCTAGACGCGCTCGTCTTGCATCATGAAGACATCTTCTACGTCTGCCATTTCGCGAATTTCGTTATTAGGACCGTATGAGGCCGGGCCGAGTCTCGACGCCCGGGAGCGCCGCGACGACGGCCGCAAGTCCGCCGAGTCGGTGACCGGAACAACGGCTTCTCTATTGATACACACCGTCGCGTTTAGATTAGTCCGATTCCCGACGCGCCGAAGGTGTTTTCGGCTATTCGCCGGCCCGGCGAGATAGTCCGGCGGATTATCATGCACGTGCATGTCGACAAAGGAAGTTTAGCTTGTAAAGCTGATTAAACCTTAGTTAATCACAACCGAGCAGGCCGGCATGACGGAGATGGAGGTAGCACTTCGTCGGCGCGTCCGCACACTCGCTCTCCCCTCTATCGAGCATCCCTTCTCCGCAGTACGCATGGTTCTCTCTCCCCCCCCCTTCTCTCTCACTCCTCCGTGCCCCTTCCACGCGACAGATTAAATTCCTCGAGCACGTGCTCTCCCCGTAGCAGCTGGGGCGAGCGGGCGGTCCCGCGCGGCAAACCGGCGCGCGCGACACACGCTCCGCGCCTTTCATGTTCGCCCGCTGCGCGCGACATAGCAACTGAATTCGGTACTGCAGTCCGCGAATTCCGGAGATTCTACCGTCATACCTAACGGCCGCCGGAATTCCCCCCGGTGGCTGGCTCTTCCGCCTCCTCTTTTCCTTCGTCGCCTTGGACGTTGTCCGAGTGCGTGTTTCCTTTCGTTATTCCGCGTCCCCGAACGAAGCGCGTTAAAATGCGTAGCATTGTGAAGCTGCATCGCGAGATTACACAATTACATAAGTTGTCGGCTGACAATCGAGGCGTTATCTATCATTCGAATAGTTCGTCCTTGGAGATTTTAAATTCCGCAAATCGGAAGAACAGGCGCAGTGCGATGAATTGATGATTTCGATGTAACATAGGCTCGCTATAACGCTGTAACAATCGGGTCGTCGAATTAAAAGCATTCGGCAAAAGTGTTCTGATGCACAAAGCGGAGAATGAGAGCGATTCCTCGTACGCGTTTCAGCGCGAACACGCGGAGAAGCGTGGAGTGGGACGTGTAGAAGTGACGAAGAAGGGGGATATATGTCTGGCGAGAGAATGACGAAGAGAAAGATATCGGCAGAAGGAGAAGAGCTCCTCGAATAGCTGTTTTCCTGGCACATCGGCGCAGCGCCGCAGCGCCACGCGTCACGGCGAGCACCATCGCAACGCGCGGCGCCCTTACGCTGGCCATCGCGACGCGGCTACGCCGTGGCGCTTTGACTCCTCCCTGTCATCATCGTCGCGATGCTGCGCGGCGCAGACGCTCTTCTCCGTCGGCGTCGAACAGCGTCTAGCGTGCGATGACGATGGAACAGACAGCAATGTGTCGAGACACTTCAGAACCCTGGGCTGAATAATTAAAAAAAAAAAAAAAAGCGAAAACGACGAAAATGATCAATCTTGTGTTGCGTTATGTCGCGCAAACATTCACGTATGATTCGGGATACAATTATTTAATACAGGAAAAAATAGAAATCTCTAAAAGAAGAAAAAGATCATTACGAGTCTCTTGAGTCACACGTGCATGCAACGTTGATCAGATTCATTTGCAACTTTAAAATTGAAAATTTAATATAAAAAAACTTGTCTACGTAAGAAGCAAATTCATTCTTAATTGAAATAAATTCTCTTTCAGTGAGATAGATTTTGTTTTCGTGAGATTTTAATTTAAAGTTTAGTTATTGAGTTTAATTAATGAAAATATAGTTGACTCAAATTGACAAAGAATTGTACTTACAATTTTCAATTCAATACAGTTGACATAATACATGTTTAACAAAAGGCAACATTTTATTTCCTTTTGCTTTTTGGAATTTCTCCCTTTTTGGATATCAGATTTAAAAGACATTGATTCAGTTTTGCCTGTGCGCGTTTATAAAGCATTGAACGCCACCTTCTGGTCTAAGCATACACGAGCAAGCAGTAGTCATCAGTCTATCAGCACGTAAACGAACGCTAAGGGCGGTATTCATAGTCCGTTCTTATATTCAAAATCGTCTTAAGCACGGACTTATATTCGCTCTCTTCGTCACACATAGATTGTGTCTGACGAAGAGAGCGAATATAAGTTTGTATTTAAGACGATCTTGAATATAAGAACGGACTATGAATACCGGCCTAACAGTCAGTAAGATGTCTTCATGGTACGCGGCGAAACAGCTGATCTTCTTTACCAGCGCATGTTCCAAAGCTTTGACTCGCTGCTCACAATCAGTCACGTACTGTGCTGCTATCGTTAATAAGTAGCAGAGAATAGTAGTCATTTAGCATTCTACCTTCGTTGTTGATCGTCAATGACATCTTCACTAATGATACCAGCAATTGTACGGTCTTGCAAAAGTCGCGTACTTTGTTTGAAAGTTGACAGTTGTTGATAACTTAATGACACTCTTTAAGCACGTTTATTATATATATTAAAAAGTCATTTGCTTTATCGTAGACTTTAATATATTTGTCATATCATGACATTATCATTAATTTAAATATTGGTCAGTCAATTATAATTATTATAATAATTTTAATTAGATGTCGGCTCTTGATATCGTAATTCTTGGTCGTTTGTAAGGGAAATGATTTACTAAAAATTGTCTATTTATTTAAAAATTCAATGAATTACTGTATAATTGGACTAAACGCTTCTCATGACATTTATCTTTTTTTTTCTTTTTTTTTGGTAACTGTGCAACTTATTATGATATATCCCCGAGTCGAAATTTTTCTCCTATTTTTGACCAAAATGTTCAATCTAACACCTAATTTGATACTTTAGGCAGTCACATTACCTTATCTTGATTTAACCTTTGGCTCTTTACCTTATCTTGATTTAACCTTTGGCTCTTTACCGAAACTCTTCTTTTAAACCATAATAAGAAACAGTTCGTTTGCTGTCTATTTGAGGTACAAAATAGGAGCAAATACAATACAATACATATATATTCTTATATAAATAAAATCTATCAAAATCCTCCAGAATCCGTAAACGTGAAAAAATAGAGGTTGAAATTAGGAATAAAATTTCGACTCGGGCGGGTAGTCAAAAATTAGATGTAAAACATATAATCATTCTATATCATTCAATCCTGACAATTTGACAAAACTAACGAAGCGAACTTAATTTGATGTTATTATAATAAAAATGATATAAAAGTGTGATATAAAATTCAAAGTTTCTATCTTTGTTGCGTGCCTTCTGCGTCATTCTATTTATACAATAGAAAATAATTGTGATAATAAATTACATTTATGAATTAAAATTACATTTATGAATTTGTAAAAAACATTTTTTACAAAATATATTTCAATTCTAAGTTAGCGAGCAATAAAAAATAGGGATGCGTCTTGCTAACTATTGCTAAGTTAAAAGATCAACCAATCGGCGTAATATTCGAAAGTAATAAAAACGTGAGGAGAAAGAATACTGTCCCGTTTGGAATATATCGTGTCTCGATAAATCGACACACTTCTATCGTCGCACTCATTTCGCAACGTCCTGACAGTCCACGCAGTTCTCATTTAAAACGTTATACAGTTGGTTTGTCTTTGAGAGGAATCGATTCAGGATCATTCTCTAGAGCGACGCCGTTTTTCTTCGTCTGGCTATCAAGCGGGCTGTTCCACTTTTGCAACTCGCCGGTGCCGAAAATGGCGAACGTAAGTGCACCGATGCAATACGCAGCCGCCAAAGTCCAGAAAATGATGGTCCACTGCGTGTACGTTTGATTTTGGTAGGTTATGGCGCCGACCAGTTGGCTACTGACGAAACCGCCTATCGAGCTGAAGGTGTTGGCGATGCCGAATATAGTTCCGGAGAAATTGGGAGCGATGTCGAGACCGTTTCCCAGATAACCAGCCGTCACGCCGCCGTTTATCGTTAGGGCGGCGGTGAATATGGCAACTGATGCCGTGCGATTGCAACCGTAATAGGCTTGGAGCATCATGAGAATGCCGGGAGATAACACAGCTGAAAATCAGAGTTGCTTTGTTGATCGAAAATGAAATCTTCAAACTCGATTATAAGAGAATTAATAATTCATTTATATCGAAAGAATTCGATCGTATGAATCGACACAATAGATATAAAAAGTTGCAAAAACATTCGTGAAGATTTACTCACCTAATGTTGTGAAAATTTTGCGGATTGCGGTGACGGTCAATTTGTTCGTGCGACGCAAGTAATCGGCCAGAGTGGATAATAATACCGCGCAGATGTACTTGCCGAAATACGGCAATGAGGATAACAGGCCGTTCTGCGAAAATCAGTTTCATACTTGAGCAATGCATCAGAAAGAGAAAAAGAAAACGACGATATGGATGAATTTTATCCATTTTTTATTCATAATCCGTACCTCCTTAACGTTGAAGTTTAAGATGTAGTTCATGTAAGTTGGAAGCTGGTGGACAATAGTGGTAAAACCGAAGACGCTGCACGTGTGCGTTATCACGATGGCCCACACGGGTGCCGAGGTGACAATTGAACGCCATGGCACTGGCGAACGCTGCAATTAAGGTGCTGCATTAATGTCTGAAATATCGACAAGGTTTTTGAAACAAAAATAAAATAGTCTTTCGTCTTAGGAATGACAAAAAATGTGCGTGATAATAAATTACATTTATGAATTAAAATTACATTTATGAATTTGTAAAACACATTTTTTACAAAACATATTTCAATTCTAAGTTAGCGAGCAATAAAAAATAGGGATGCGTCTTGCTAACTATTGCTAAGTTAAAAGATCAACCAAACATATCAAACAAAGTTTGATACGTTTGAATCTATATGTTGCTATTCGCTTATTTTTAGAGCGGTTTTTATAAAAATAGATGAAAGCGAGTTAAAACAGACTAATAGAGTGTAACAGGCTGATAAAGGAGACTGTACGGCGAAAATAGACGCTTTCTATTGTGCTATTACTATCTTAGTGGTGGCGGTCGTTCCAATCGCGTCCTCAATATAGCGCCGTTCCTCAGCGCTGATGCGCGGATGCTGCGACGGCGAGTCGAACACCAGCAGGAACCATACCGCGCTCCATATAATGCCGATTGCGCCGGTCACGTAGAAGACCGACTCCCAGCCGAGCGAGGCGATGAGGAATCCGCACATCGGCATGGTTATCGCGGCTCCGAGCGATGAGGCTGCAAGTAACGATGCAATTTATAGCGCGGCGATTGATGACCGCGCATCCGCGATCATAAAGCGGCCGCGTCTATCTCGCATCTATATATAGTACGTATCACATTTTTCAAAGAAGACTCGAACGAAAGATTACGGCAGCGGCTTTATGCGATATGGTGTCGCGATCGCGCGGCAAATTGAATCGTGATCATTTACCCATCATGTTAGAGACGAATTTGCTACGCTCCGTCGGTGGAATCCATCGAGCAGTCATTGGCTGCATGGCAGGCCAGGTGGCACCCTGATTTTTGAACGAATTGATTTTTGAGAGATTAATCGTGCGATCGTTTGCAGTCATGCATAATCGTGCGTAAATATTTATCGATAACTGAATTTGCTTTACATAAAAAAGAAAGGAGAGACGGACGCTCGATAGATTCAGATGTCAGAATTTCACCCGTGAAATCACTCTCACGAAATGGACGCGCACATTTATCAGTGATCACAGTTAAAAGTAACAGACGAAAAATAGCGGCGTACAAGCATGAATCCCAGTATGCCTCGCGACGCGGCGATTGTAGCGTAGCCGAAGGTGGCTGCCAGCGGCGTCAGCAGGGTGATGAAACTCGAAACCAACATGCTGTAGCCGAAGACCCGTCTCGTGCCGATGATCTCCGCGAGTCGTCCGCCCGGTAATTCCGTGCAGATGTAACCCCAGAAGAAGCTACCCATGATCATGTTCACCTCGTACTCGTCCCATGGATATTTCGTCTGTTCTCGTTCCTCCTGAAGAGGTGAAATCGAAAATTCGCGGGAGTGGATTCGGGAAAGGAAGTATCTCGAAGTTGTTTAGAAAATGAAGTTCTACGGTTTAATCTCGGTGATCAACAAAGATAAGAAGAAATAATGATTTTGATTAAAGCGAAATCAATTTTTGCCAATTTATAATCAAGATCACGATTTTCGAATAGTATGAATAATTGTCCGGTAGATTTCTCGATGAGCGAAGGTAGAGCGTGCGCCTAAACGAAAAGTTCAAACACGATGTGTTTACTGTGTGCGATCACCGAGGTCATTAACCGTATAAGTTCGGGTTTATACAAGTCTTAACGAACCAAGTGCCACTGTGGGGACGCTCTTACGAACGTGGTGCCATTGTTCGTCTCGTTAACTCTATTACCGGCAACGTTGATCGGACTTGTCGATGTGAGATCGCTTGTCATCGTCGCTCGGGAAAAGCATTCATTCACCAACGATTTGTTGGAATGCGAATGTTGACTGCTACTGTTGCTCGGTATCACCATCGAGACGATTGCTATTGTCAGATTTACGCGCAGCATGTAATTCAGCATAAATCCGAGAATCACCATGATGTTCAATACGTGCCTGCATGAGAGGCGATCTGAAAATGCATTAGTAGTCATTCATCTTATGACTCGAAATCGGTAGGTTTTTGTGAAAGCAATCCTTTCTTATTATGAATTGTGGAATCAAATATCTATATTTTTGGTAACACAAAATAAAATATACACATTATAATATTTTGTATATTATATACCATATAATAATAAGGAAAAAAATATATAAATAAAAAAAAAATTATATATAAACGCACGATGACTATTAATATAAAATAATTTGCTTATGATGGATTATGTTTACAAAGATTCAGAAATAATATTTATCTCGATTTCCACGTGTATCTTATGTTTGTACTATTAGTCACGTTTATTTAATCTTATTTACATTAACATTGTTTCGTCTGACTACTCTACGATCTTTATTTATTACATATTTCTTATCGACGAAGCATGCTTGTTAAAAACAAGAGAGGACGTTAAACGCATATATATGTGAATAACAAATGGTCTGCGTTACGTTTCTCAAGTATCATAAACAATTTTTACGTAACCTAACCACGCAATCCACGTGATAATATATATTTTCGTTCGGTCCATTATCGATTTCAGCATGCCACGCTATCGTGGCTCATCTCGAGGTCATCATTGGAAATCCCGGATGTTTAAACGATCGCGCGCGATCGAGACCTTGTACTTCTTGCTGGTCGTAGCATTATACGTCGCATTATCGTAGTCCAAATTTCGAATTGCTATGCAGCTATGCAAATCGGAATATGTTTTTTGCTTGGAACTAGATATACAGGATATTCAAATTTAAAGCGATTATTTAAAAATATTTTGATTTACGTCTCGTCTAGCCGCGTCTGCTTCGCTTTGACGAGTCATCATATACATATATCGTCGGACCTCGGCCGTGAGCGACGGTCGACCATTTCCCTGTTGGCAGGTCGCCGAAATTATTTCAAGAATGAAGTGTGTGGGCCAACTTTCCCTTCTTTTCCCTTGTTTGCGCGCATTTCTCGCGATTTTGCAAGGAGAAACGTGGGGTGTAGCTCGAGATTTCGCGAAGTATTACGTCAATGGTTCGAACGAGTTTAAAAGCTCGAAACAAAACGGGCAAGTCCATATTTAATTGCGATGTAAACGGGCGCACCTCGTCCCCGATATTAATAGTCCGTTAAGCATTAAGTCGCCTTGGATCGTTTGTCTTGCACGTACATACTATGCCATACTTATGCCATACTTATGGTATTCAAAGTCGACTAGTTACTTTGCTTATCGCGAATTCGCGTTCGAGGTTATCGCCGATGTATTCGATGCTCTAATATACACACAATGAATCACCGTGTTTTTGCATCAAGTCACCGCTTACGGGCAAATCAAATTCTTCTAATGACGATTTCTTTGGCTAAATTGAAATTGATGATCATTTGATTGATTTTTCTTCAAACGTAAATGACGAGCGTTCTGTAATCTTCGAGTAATCGTCGGTTAAAGTAATCGATTGAATAATCATCGATTGAAGAAATAAGGTTTGATATAATAGAATCATAATCATAAGTTAATCTCAACTGGACTTTACTTCGACAAATTATTAACTTGATTTTTATAAAACTAATGACGAATTGCTAAAAGTTCAGGGTTAAAAAGGCGCTTCTTACGTCAATTTGTTCTAACATTCTCGGCTTTGACGCATTTAAATATTACAACAGCAAAGCGCGAGCCAAGCGACAAATAAGTCGAGCTTCGTTGCATAATCGCAACGCACGTGCTTGTTTTCAACGACGAAAGTAAGTGGTCATCTATCTGCGGGCAATTAAGATTTTTCAGATTTAAGTGGTATGCAAACGCACATGCAAAAAAGAAAGAAAATTCGGCACGGACAATTTGTGAATTGAGTATGCATTTGTCCGCGCTGGCTCTGTTGCTGTTGTTGATGTAAAATCGTGCTACTTTATAAGCACTGTACCTGATGTAACCGTGACCGTGAGGAAGGTCGAATGAAACTGCAGGCATTCTTATCGTGGGGAAATAGTGTGTGATTCATATCGGCCAATTTCAGCGATTCTATTCGAACATTCGTTAAAGCCATTTCGTTTTTCACATTTTTACATGCGACTCGTTGAATTTCGAATTGAATACTAATCATTTTCCATAGTTGTATGTTACGGTTGTATGCTATAGTTCTCAGCTGATTTGATTCGAATAAAAAAACGTGCAGTTGAAAGAAAAAATTTAATTATTTTGTAATAGTCTTTGTACTTATGCAGAAAACAAGTGTTTTTATCTATGTTAAAATAATTGCAATTCTTCCAAGATCGTTTTTTATTTGCGTTTCCAGTTAACGCACAATCATGCTCTCATTAAACGAAGAAATTTGCATTTCTATTGACATATAGACATTATCTCATTCCGCGTCATACGAGAAAATGTTATTATTAATTATTCATAGCGATACCAATTAAAAATAATTGCTCTTATTTATTATTTTTATTTTCAATTGATCTACGTGTATATATTAGCTCTCGTTCAGCTTATGCTGATGTGAATTTTTTCTTCCTATTCAATCTAAACAGTCGATTGAACGTTTTAGCGTATTAGCCATACTTGAGATTTGATCTTATTAGCCATATGACACTTTTTAGTTTAGCGTTTTGATTTTACGTACGCTCTTCGTGTATTTGCAATTACAAAGAGTGAAATTGTAGATGTAATTCGAAACTATGGGAGCGAAGTGCTCATTTAAAAGTCCAATCTGACTGATAATAATGGCACTCTCACGAACCGAGACCCGGTCCGCCTCGTACGTCGTGCTATCCACTTAAACGTTATTGTGACTATTACGCTCCCCGATCGTGTAACAACTGGGAGTTGGCCTTTTAAACTCAAAGGATACATCGTGTTTCTAGTATTTTAAATTTGTCAGTTTTTAGTACTCATTGATAACACATACGCATTCTGATAAAGCAACTTGCACTTTGCACGCGCATAAACTTGATGTTAAAAAAGTTTTCAAGTGAAATAGTACTCACATGCTAATTGCAGATAAATAAAATTTTAATTACTTTATTTATTTATTATAGTTCTTTATTTATTTATTATAGTACTTTATTTATTTATTATAGTTATTATAGTTATTTATTATAGTTTATTATAGTTCAACATAATTAATCGAATTCGCTTATTAATTAATTTTAATCATTATTTATTATAATTCATTCAAATAATTCATTCAAATAATATTCATTATATAGATAAATTCTAATGAATACTTAATTATTATTAGATGAGTCAATCAAAATAATGTTAGAAATTAATACAGAAAATTACAATTTGTTATTGAAAATAATCGCAAAAAAATGTGAAAAAATAATGATTTTAATTAATTATAATAAATAATGTAATGCCAATATTATTCATTAACATTTTATTTAAATAATAATATAGCCTTCTTTTGAATTATAACTAGCAATTCTGTTATTTCATTGGCTTTTATAAATTTGTGTAGAACTATGTTAATGTTGATTGCACATCATTTTGCGTTGGTATTGCGGGGTCAATCGTGAACGGTGCTTGGCGCCGCTAATCATAGTTTTTATGGCTAGCTTTATACTTCATCGTCAAGCCGGCTTGACTCGAACGTAGGGTCATATCGTCGATGACCTCGATATCATGACACTGGTTTTAACAGCCGGAAAAGTTGGCGGTGCGACATAATTTAATCAGTAGGAAACTAACCCTTGTGTTCGTGCAACCGGATTGAAATATTTTTAAATCCGTTTTTTTATTCAGTTTATTTTAAAAGAGATATATTACTTTGATTTACTTAATTTACTTAATTTACTTGAAAAAGATACAACTGATTGAAAATCATAAAAGTATCGTCTGATTAGCCGATTTTTTGCGCGGTGAGAATATTGACAGCTAATAAATATTTTTAAATTGCAAACGACGCACAAAGTACGTCAACGCAAATATTGAAGTGTTAAACTTTGTTTCCTCTTTGAAAAAAATTCTCGATCTTTTAAAGAATTAATTAAGCGAAACCTTAATCGCGACCTTCACCCAGAACTCAGTGCACATTTTCCCGCAAGCTATTTATATCGAGTGTGTCGTTTCGTCGTTTTGCGGAGCTTGAAACACATAGTACGCCCGCGTGCCTCATCGAAACCGAGTTTGATGACTCGCAGCTTTAATAATCGAAAAGCATTGATTCGAGTCAAGATGCGGGTTTAACGACGCAAGCGGTGTTATCAACAAACGCCGTTGCACAAATTCGCATTCCATTGGTTGAAGATTAGAGGCTGGTACGTTAACATGTGGACTATGAGCGACTATTAATATGCGTCTGCTTTTTATCGATAATACGCGAACGTTGCCGATGACACGTGTTAACCCCGGCAGCACTGGGGCGAGGGTTCGGGGCAGAAAGTGGCCAGGAATTTTCAATCGTGATAAACAGCGCTCATACCTCATGGTAACTTCATTCAGAGATTATAGATAATGCGCACAATCATTTCCTCTATTCATTTATGCTAGATGCCAGATTAGTAACGCGTTTTAATGTCTTTCCATTTTAGAAATGCATTTTCTTATACTTTATACTTAACATTTCATTAATAATATATCAGTAACGATAATAATCATATACGTGAGATGTTTTCCGATAAAAGATATTTTTTTGCACTATTACGTTTTGGTATTGTAGCGCTGAGAAATATATGTGTGACATCTATTTTTTAGGGTTGATATTCGTCAATTATTACACAGGAAAGATTTACAGGAAGTTGCCGTTTCTTATTAGTTTAAATCGCCGCCAACTTGAATTACACGGCTTCTTGACGAATCATTGCCTCTTCCCGTAATGAAGAATATATTAACGCCTAAGCGGAAGCCGCATTCATTGCCGCCCATCGTCAGGCACCTACACTTAAGCATTGTCTACATTTGATTTTTTTTCAAAAAGTTCGCGTTCTTCTAGGGAGAAAATTTCTTATTATTTTAAATATTATTACACATTGACACAATAATTAAGATAAATGTTACAAAACAATAATTAAGATAAATGTTACAAAACAATAATTAAGATAAATGTTACAAAACAATAATTAAGATAAATGTTACAAAACAAATGTAGAAGTGGTTTAAGCTGATGGTATTTGTCTTGATGTATACGCCTCGTTGGCTTATAATATAAATTTACATCTTAATCACGTACAATCTTATCCTAATAAAAAAAATAAACAATTTCTAAAAGAATCAGAGTATGTGAAAAATTATACTTAGTATTCGCGTATTATTTTATAAAAAAGTTTTGTCTAAAATGCAAAGTTAAAAATATGTCAATACTGTTCTTAGGAGTTGAAAAAAGGCAACGGGGATGCCACTTTTTTAAAGACCAATTTATTATACGTAATGCTTACGTGCAAAAATTGAAAACAAATTTAAGGAACTCCTACTGTTTCCATATGCAGAAAAAAACAAAATAATTTTATCAATTAAGTATTTTAATAATTAAAATTTCAATGTATCGAAATACTTCTTATCCACCAGCTTCAAATAAATTTAAAGCTTATAATTTTAATAAATGTTTTGAAAAATTTCTGTTTTGAAAAAGTTCAAAAATAGTTTCTAAAAATATTTTCTGTTTTGAAAAAGTTCAACAATAGTTTCTAAAAATATTTTTAAACAACTTTATATGTTTAATTTTAGTATCTATATATAGTGTCTACTATACCATATATAGTGTCTACTTAGTATCTACATATTGTAATGTGTTTTTCTCTGATAATAATCGAAGCTTAACATCGAAGTTGAATGTGAAAGCATGGGAAGCATGTAACTGTTTATTTTGATACATTACATAGAATCTGTATCCTACATCAACAAGACTTGGGTCAAGCAACATTCCAGAACTAAGATCGCTTACCCTCCTCTTTCAATTTTAAAGTTTCCATTTCTCTTTTAAATTAATTACACTTAATTTGGAAACAATTATTTTAAATATTGTATCAACTTGTAGCGTAATATTTAAAATTTCTTTTTACTGCATTCCTTACGTTCGTTTATAACAATTATTTTAAATTACTATGCACATGTTTACACACACACCGACACACTTCATATTTTTATTTGTATTATCCTGACATAAATGCGCATTTGCAATTGTTTTTAAATAATGAATGCTTCTAATTTAATATCTATCAATTCATATATATGTCAATGTCGATTTACCTAGCGCGCTGCGATTTGATGCCATTCCACCGATGTATTATGATGTATGATGATCACAATCCAGACACGCTCGCAGTAGAAACGAGTGTCAACTGGTTCTCTCGTCCTTCAGCTTCAAAGCACTTCTTCGCAAATTAACTCACTTTTCTCTTACTTTGTTACTTTCTCTATTACTTTTACACGGTGCAGATTAATATTTCCCCCAAATGCAGCTTTTCATCTCCACGCGCGAACTGTCAGATCACCGGAAGGGTGCCTTGCATAAAGCTCCGATACCGGGTTGACTTTCGGAAAAGCCTGTTTTCTGCGCGAGCTTTTTCGTAACTCGATTGCTTGTTCGTTCGTTCCTCGCGCTCTGTGTGTTCCGTTCTAAACGCTGCCAAAAGTCTTGCCGGCAAATCGCCGCGCTGACTGCTACCCACCGCTCTGAAGACGAAGACTAAAAGGCGGCGAAGAGAAGGCTCGTCTATAACGTCAGCATTGCAACACCGACATCTTCCGCGGACCGCGTTATTCTCCCGCTTCGCTTGGTTTCGTTGTAACGTTTCTCTGTGTCGTAATGAAGGCTGCGCGTGACGAAGTGACGAGGTGGTAGAGGCAGAAGGAAAGAGAGAGAGAAAGAGAGAGAAAGAGGGGCATGGCCACGCACGTCATCAAGCATACGTGCCTGTGTACAATGACGCGCTTTGTTCGCCGCATCGAAGAGAAGACGCGCCCCACTGCGAACGGCTTTTCCTACCCCCGTATCATCTATCTACTCTTTGACGAGGGGACGGAGGGGTAGATGAAAAGGAATGTGGAACATGAAACGATGAGAAATGCTTTTCTGAAAAGAAGACATTGCAAGAAAATTGAGATTGGAAAATTGAACTTTTGTAAACCTTCATTCAATTTAATTAACTAATAACGTGAAACAATAATCAGCTAGCCATAATTTTGTATAACTTGAAGAAATCGTTAAATTTAACCATTGATTATTATCTATATGGAAAATCATTGAAAATGTTAATTATTAATTCTAGACACATGCGGAATTATTAGTTATGTTAGATAGTATAATTAAGAGGTAGTATAATTCCATGCTTAAAATATTTCGTTATCATTGTAGGTTCAGGTTAGGCGATAGTAGAGTTGAGAAGTTAGTATAATTCCATGTTAAAATATCTCGTAATAGTTTCTCGTTCCGTCATTTCACGAGGAGATAAATCTTTCCGAAGCAACAGAAGATAATTGTTGTCCGAGCTAGACATGTGTAATGCGGCTCGGCGTTATCGTGACGTTGTAGTGATTAATCAACGTCAGAATTAATTCGCTGATCTATCTGCGTCGTAATGACTGTAATTGGCAGTTACCAGTTATGTTTAGTGCGCTACTAATGCTCTCTACGATCAATTAAACTTAAAATTATTAACTGTTGCTTCGATCATAGATTCTGTCGAGGAATTTTTACAAATTTTTCTTTTTCGTGATTTTAGATATGAAATTTTTGTAGTAAATAAAAAAACCAGAAATTTACTGTTCTAACTTTGTAACGGTAGGTTTAAAATTAATCGACTAACGATAACAAGGTTACATAAAGTTTTATAATGCAAACAAAATGATAAGACTTATTCATATGTACACATATCGCATTTGGTTTTACATAAATTCAAGACACGACAATTCCTTACGTAATTACAAATAAATTTCTCGTCTTTTTCGATGCACTTTATCGAATGCTCGCAATATTCGTTGCAAACTATAATTTAGTAAAATATGTTTGCAAAAGTCAATTTTTTCCTATTCATGTCGTCAATTTTTCTAAATCTTTTTAGATATTAGAAAAATGGAAAAAAATTAGAGATAGAAATATCTCTTAAACTACTCCATTTCGTCATCAAACTCTTAAGAAAGATATGTAGAAAAATATGTATATTCGAAATATTTCAATGCTAATCACGTGAAAAGATACTTGCGAAGACATTCTCTCTGTAAAACACTCTTCATCGGTATATAAAAATATCCTTTTAATTCATTTTTAGAGAGTATTAATACCAGTACGTGCTAGTCTTAAAGAGTATTGAACACGCTTCGTGTTGTAAATTCCGTGAACCATTTTATATATTTCAACTAGCAAGAAATAGTTCCTTTTCGCATGTAAACTTCGTTTATAGAGATTTCATAGTACATAGACTCTCACGCGCATAATGATTAAACGCGATACTCGCATTACATGCATGCGTCTCTTTCGAAAAAACGGAAAAAGCGTACGTAATGCTCGACGATATTAATCAAGGATATTGAGTTTGCTATTGGTCTTTCTTAATTGCGCTCGCCAAGGTATAATTTGGCCATCATCGGAATCGTCCTTGGTTGGATCGTCTCGTTTCTCATCGGTTTCGATCTTTTCTTCTTTCTTGGTGACACATGATACCGCAACCGGCGAAGCGTCCCTCTTTGGCTTCACCGTTGTTGTTTCGAATTTTGACGAAGACAAATTCGTAGCCACGGACGCCTGTGTATGGTTCAGTCTGTAAATTGATATTACGTTACGTTAAAAACATTTGCTCCGTTATGTTATAAATTAATGAATGATAAAGCAAATTGCATAAAAATATAACTAATATATTAAAAGACACTAAAAAATACGTAGAAATAGGAAAGAAAATTCTCAATATTTCTTCACTCAACAAGTATTCTGATAATAGCATATCTCTCTACGTACTCGACAAAAATATCGGCTATCAAATTTGACAGCTTAATCTTTTAATTTACATATATATTATTATGCACAGGCAGCGTATTTTGCATGTAACACAAGGCGGAGAAGTTTAAGTTCAATTACGACAAGGGGCAATTGTAATACTTGCGATAATTCGAGCACTTAGCTCCCTACATATGCTAGAAGCAAGCAGAGTTAATTCTGCAAAATAATACGGAGTGAATCTCTTCTGCGTAATGTCGCTGTCCGATTTAATTGTTGCTATATATTATTAGACATGTTTTATTGCCGTCATCCGTTCTAATTAATTCCAGCTTTCTCCACTTGATTAGAAGTTAATTAATCTTACCTCTTTTCCTCATTATCTTTTTTGGCGAGAAGCTGCCGCTTCCATGGCGGAATCGCTTTCTGCCGCCTCTCCTCATTTTCTCGCGCTATTTGCTCCTCGAGTTCCTTCTTCGCACGTTCTGCGGCTTTTCGTGCTAGCATTTGCCGCTTCCAGATTGGTATCACGTTCCCCGAACTATCTTTCTCCGGAATCTACACGAAAGTCAGTGAACTTGAATCTCAAATTAAATTTCCAACCAAATAAAGAAAGAACGGTTCCGAAAAAATTAAAAAATTGTCTGGAAGATTATTTTCATGATTTTTTAAATATAGATTTTTCTGAAAAGAATTCAAAGTAAATGCTTACTTGATCAACAAATTTCGTAACGCTGAATGCTTTGTTGATCTCCGACATGAGGTTCTGCTCCTGAGTTTTCTCGACCTGCGCCCTTTCCACTTTCAGTTTCTTGATGCCGGGAATATCCTTAGTGCGCTTCAATTCGGCGATCAGATCCGTCTTTTGCACGAAGAACGGCTCCGAGACTAAGGTCAACAATTTTATTGAAATTTATGTCATTTCATTTCCGAATTTTAAATAATTTCGCGTAGTTTGAAGATTCGTTATGTTTTATTATAAAAATGTATTTCCGAATAAAGCAGAGTAATCAGTAGAATATTAGCGAGTATATGGTATAAAAAGTTGCAGATTAGAATCTTCGGGAGGGCAGTAAAATCTGAAGCCTCGCGTGTTCGTCCGCAAAGGCGTAAAATTATTTGTGTATGCGTATCGTGGCATAACTTACCGTTAGTCATGGATACGCTGCGAGGAGGCGGAGCGGAGAACGTCTTGGTGGCATTCATCTTCGCGCCGGTCCGTCGCAGCTGGATACTCGTGAGGTCCTGAATGCTAATCGTAGCCAAAGGTTGCGGGGTCTTGGAGCTTTCGGACTCGTTGCCGGCGCCGGCGATGCCCGAGGCCTGATTTCCTCCTCGTGCTCGCTGCTGCAAGGGAGACAACGGCGGCGGCGGGGGGCCCGTAGGAGACCCCTTGGCCTCGTCGCTGCTCCTCCGCGCCCCCTCCTCGTCCGCCTCCTCCTCTTCGCCCTGCTCCGAATTCCGACCCTGAATGTCCAAGTTGTCCACTGACCTGCGAATGCAATTTTCGCATCGTCACGCGAGCAGAAAATTTGAAAATGGTGCTACTCGAATATCAATTTGTTCGCTCGAATAAGACAGATTCGAAAACAGAGCTTTCAAATTTGTCATTTGTTGGATCTTACATTTTTATAATGCATCTGAAAGTTTTAGGCGGTAGGCCTGTTGCTTGAACCGTGGAACAAATTTTACCGATCATTATTTATCAAATTTATTATATTTACTAAATTTGGAAGGAAGTGTCAATGTTTTGAGCACAAAGATTAAACTGATGAATCACAGTCATAAATATAAATAACAGTATTAAACGTTTATCACTTTGCGATCAAATATTTAAACTCACTTCTCAAGCGACGCATAAATATACACACATAAAACCTTTGTTTATTTAGACAATTTTGAAGTTAATTTAATTGAAAACAACGGAGAATAATGATTGCCTCCCGGATCCGCTGACAGCCGCGACATTCCACCCGCAAAAGACCATAAAGCAAAGACAGATAGACAGATAAATAACATGTAACGGAAAGGACACTGACCTCGCTTTCGACAGACTGTTTTTCGACGACGCCTTGCATATACTCTTCAGGTACTCCGACGGCTTGAGCAGGGTGTTGGAGTCCGCGTTAGCGAACTTGGGCGGTATGAACGGCAGCACCATGTGCCTGTTTACCAGGTGGGACGCCTGGCTCGCTTTAATTTCGTCCGCGTCCACCGGTATACTGGCGGGAGGCTGCACTTCCGGCTGCTGCTGATGCTCGCCGGAGGATGATACGTCGGACTTGTTGGTCGCTGTTCCGAGACCGTCGACGTTAAAGAAAGAAAGATAGAAACGAACGGAGAGATGGAGAAAAGGAGGGAGAGAGAATTGGAGAGGTAGGGTAAAAGAGGTGGGCAAGGAGAGAAAAAGAGAGAGAGAGAGAGAGAGGGTTCTTGTTATATCCTCTAGCGTTGGATGATGGTCGTTACCGGCGGGCAAGTGAAATCTAGGTAAGTATATTATATGCCCGGTGAGCACCATGGTCTAGTAAGTGAGGCTACCTCTGCCGAGTATGATCCGCTAACAGTTTAATTAAAGCTCGAGGCGCGCGTGCAGCCCAAATCGAGATCGGCTGGACGGACTCTCCCTCCCCTCCGCCTGATCGCGAGGCGACGAGCTGGCCCAATTAGGGCCGCCGCGCGGATTAACATCTGCGAATTAATTTGCAGATGTTCTCTCTCCGATTGTAATTGCCGGTCGTCGCCGTTGATTCTGCTAATTGTCTGCCGTGAAACGGCACCGCGACGACATGTGCACGCGCGTGAGGAGCGCGCCGAAAATGTAGGCGTAATTCGCGCGATGCAACACGCTCGGCCGACCGTCGCGCAATTACCGGTGTGATAAAAATACGGCGGCGGTTTGTGGATCTTACAACATCAAGTTGCGGTACTTCCTGATTCTTTCTGACAAAATCCACGGTTGACTTTTCTTTCCGGCGAGAATTGTCTAATTAGCGCAGATAATTGAGTTACGGTGTTGCGAAATGTTAGCTTAAACTTGACGATCTATTTTATAAGTATTTCGTAAGACAAATTAACTTATTAAGTGAAACTTGTCGAAGAACCGCTGAAATATTAGAATACAATAGCTTCGCATTGACTGGAAATCATTAAACGCGGACTAGCAATAAACCTGATTATACGCGACGTGATCTCTCGAGATGAGACTTCGGCACAAATAGTCTTTCTCGCTTTAAACATGAGAATTTCTTCGCAATTATTGCAAATAAAACGAAATTATCTATAATCAATATGTTCTCTTAATCCGCGTTTATAATGTTTCGTGACTAGCGCGCCTATCCTGAATCTCAGATCTTTCGAATATCGGCGATATTGCCGATTGGCGAGTAATCGATTTAATTCGAACGCGTTTTTCGCAATGCACGGAAATGTCAGGCGAATGAACTGCGCAAAGTTGAGCTGCAACTTTCACGTTCGCGGTAATTTTGCACGGGAGCGAAAGGACTTCGAAGAGGAAGAGAATGCCAAATGTAATTTCTCACCGGAGGATTCGCTTCTTCCATCCTGGCCGTTTCCTCGCGCGTCTTTCTTGTCGGCGGCAGCATCTGCGTTCGGCTTGGCGTTCACTACGACGACCACCACGTCGTCGTCTTTGTCGGGCGGTAACGGCGGCGGCGGCGGCGGCGGCGGTTTTGAGAGACTAGAAAACGAATATCTCGATTCGGATGTGATACTCGTGAAAGTATTAAGTGATATGATTGTTGGAAAATTATCGACTGATCGATGTGATCAAAAGTATAAACAAAATTGATAATTTTTATTAAGAATAATGCTTGAGCGCGAACAATGAACTTCTGCTTTTCTTTTCTCTTTCATGTGCTAGTGAAACTAGACAATGTATTTTTTATGAAGATAAAAAGTAAGCAAGTAAGTGTAAAGTTTTATTACAGCAGTTGGCAATCTTATATCTAATAGTCTTGTATCTAATAACGGTATTGAGATCTAATATCTAATTATAGGCAATAATAGTAGTAAAAAGTTCGCGGGACAAAAACATGGGGATTGATGGAAATAACTTTTGTCAGCTTTATAAAAACAAGCGAACAATCGTAATAAGAGATATGAGCACTTGATGAAAGACAGTAATGATAAATGAAGATGAGTGAAGACGTAGAAAGTTGAGACAAGAAAAATAATGAAGGTGTGTCTACTTCACTTCGAAAGCAACTTCTTCAATCAAAAGAGAAAGTTTTTTATTCTCGCGGGGTCCTTTCTGGGGTTCACATTCATTGACCTAATAGCTCACTCGCTTGTCCGAGCGAGTCGGATCCGGATTGTCATCGCGATTATCCACATTCGTTTTGGCGCGATCGAAGACGACTGCCGGCAGGAAAGCGGCTATCTTCCGCCCCTATAACGCGGCATGCATTATCCTATATGATATCCGAAGCGGAGCGAATGGCAAAATCGACGGCGAAAAGGAACGGACGTGAGGCGAATCGCGCGAAGTAGCGAACAATACTGCCGCTCGATCGACTTTCAATCGATCTTTCCTTTTTCTCTTATTAGCGCGGTTAAACCCAAGTCTCGATCCGGTATCGATCCGCCCTACTTACCTAGGTCCGCCGTTGCCGCTTGTACGGATTTCCTTTTCACTTTCCACCTGCGTGCTGGAGGAGTCCTTCCTCTCTGCGAATCAAAACAATATTGCGAATATTCGTCAATCGCGTTCTTTTTCGCGAATCTCGAATTAATCATCGATCAAAAGTGGATCTCGTTATCTTTCGTGGAAAATCGGCCAATTAATATATTAATACAATTTTAATATTCTTTGAATACGTCACACGATCTTTCACTTTGCGTTGCACAATAAGCTGCATTTAAAAGTTGAAACAAATTTTATTTCTTTCTTAAAAAATATATGTTAATTGTAAATCAATATTTATACTAGTTTTATTTGTTTATGCGTAATAGATTCTTTGACGTAAAAAAAAGAAAAAGTAGAAAGCACGGTAAAAATTTGAAAAAATCCCACATGTTCCTCGAAATTATTAAGCATCTTTGCATTCCGGCGTTACAGTCACTCCGGAAATATGCTTGATATTTTGTTTCACATACCATGCGATGCTTCCGCGTTTGTCCTGGCCGTCGGCCTGCTAATTCGCTCGTTGCTGCTGTGTCGCGACAAGGACGGCGTGGACGTTGTCGAGGATAGACCGTGGATTTCGCTGCTCATGTTTGAGGACTCGCTGGCGCTGCTGGATCGGCTGTATCGCCTATCGGTTTTTCGGGAACGACTGAAACGTCAGGAACGGTCTATCGACGTACCGCGAACACGCGATCGAGATTGCCGGGAATCGAGTAATTTAATCAACTCGCGATTGCACATGCGATTGCTTATCTGCGAGATAAACGACTTTCTTTCCGCAAAGAAGATAGCGATATATCATTGTTCCTCGTTTGCGCAAACGCGTCGTTCGCGAACAGCCGTCCCTTTGCAACTAAATGGCTCCTTTGTGATAAAATCAATTTTAATAATACGGCCATGTGTCGTTTTAGATGTTGATACTGTTGTACACCTGTTTTCATGGTCGCTTTATAGTGACTGATATTTTGTTATGCTGCGCTCATCAAGTTCTCTCTTTACAAGTTCGTCACGCGATTCGTGGTATCGAGAACAGTGTTAATAATATCTATCTGTGTTAACGAAGCATGTTTACCTTGCAAGACAGTTTCTTATACGAAACAATTTTTGTAAGACGAAAAGATAAATATATTTTTTTCTTTTTTAATTCTATAAATAGTTTCATGCTATTTTATAACGTATGCTTCTTCTGGAGCGGCTAATTTAACTTTAAATCGACAATAGTGTCCTCTTTTTGGAGAACTTGAAAACACAAGTTTGAATTATTTTTCCCAATTTAAGAGAAGCGAGTGAAGCACTGGATCTTCAAATTTGACAAACTTATATTCACCTGCTGTCGGAGACATTGTCCGTCGGCTTTTTACGCGACGACGAGCCCACGCTGCCCGTTTCCTCTTGCCTCACGCAGATCTGCTCGTAAGCGTGCTCTGCAGGTTCCCTTGCGATCTCGGAGCGGGCCGCGTGTCCGTTGCCGGGATGCGTTCGGCCGAATCCGTTGTTGTTGATGTGCACGTCCACTTTCACTGAAAGTCAAAGCCTTGTTCGGAATATACGCATCGCACACAAGAAAACGCAGGCGAAATGTGCAGGTGTTTTTCACGCGAAAACATCCCTGGAAATTAGTTTTACCAATTTCGACGCGTACAAGATTGGTACTTAATCGATGATTTCATGGAAAAATAATTTTTACGAAATGGAATTTGTATGAAAGACATACTTAATTTTTTGTATCATTTTAGCTTTAATGTTTTTTCTTCATTATATTAGCAAATTTGCCTCGATTAATCCGTTGATCGCGCTTCTTACTCATTAAGAGCCGCTGCACTGTAACGGCTTAACGGTATCCGCGGTAAATCGCGCGCGAGTCTTTAACCTGGTTTCGCGGAGCGCGCGTGTAGTTTGCGACGATATAGGTTTTTTCCATGACAATTATTTAAGTGTCTTTCCTTCTTCTTTTGCCTTAAGATGTGCAATATTTTGTGTACATTACGTGTCGCCCATAAAACTAGCGAAGAAACTTCATTGCTCGTAAAGTAAAACGAATGAAAAGGACGAATTAAGTTTTCATACATAGGGTGTCTTAAAATGGTAATTTACGCGCAATCTCAAAATTTAATAGCTGAGTGACATTTGTGAGCGAAAACGTGCATCCTAGTTTCTCGAAAATTAGATGTAATACATTGCTGATTTATGAAACGGAAGCAATGAAAGCAGATGGTCTCAGCGTTGCTTAATCAGATGCAAATCTTTGTAAATATCTGAGAAGAGCGAAAGAGAGACAGAGAGATCGACAATACCGGGTGCGAATTGAGGTCGCCCTGAAGCTACAACAGTTGTTGAGAGCAACATAACATACAGAGTGTCGAAATATTACTGTCTCGACTCAATTTGTTTACGAATAATTTGATTGACGAAATCTTTTCTTTTTTGAAAAGTCACACGATATTTTTTCGATATCTTTAAACTTTCATATTTAATGTTTCAATGATCAATTTTTAAAAATTAAGATCCTGTTAAATACGATCACTGTTTAATTAATTAATCAATAATAAATAACATGAATTTTATAATTTATGACTTGTAAATTTGATTTAATTGCCATTTGGGCAAAGCCCCTTCACTTTCAACAACTGTCGTCGGGGTTTTTCCTGAACACCGTGTGTATTACGCGTTATAACGTAGCCGTGAAGTATCTGGGACGTGCTACTTACCAGTCAGAGTCTCGTCTTTCCTCTCTGCCACATGACGCTGCTCCGCCGCGACGCCGTTCCGCGGCTTCTCGGCGTCGCCGAACAGCCGTGTGATCCTGGTGTAAACGAGATCGTGCGGGCTGTGCAGGTAGAAGGACTCGGTCGAGTCTTTCGGCTTCGGCGGCTCACCGATGTATGCGCTCATGGGGTTTATATAAATCCCGTCCCGCGGTCGGGAGCCCGGCGGATGTAGGAAAAACGGCTCTTGGAACATGCTGCAGCCGCGTAACGAGCACTGCAAACACATTTCAGCAATTTAGAGATGCGAGAACCGACATTCACATTTTCTTTTATTTTAAAACGGAACTTTAAAAATTGTAAAAAATATTTTTCGAGATTATTTCGGTGTTGATGTCCAGTGCACGTGTTTTATAATATAAGGCTTTGCAAGTGAAATAATTCGGAAATAAAAAATTGATTAAATTTTGCATAAAGCAACGAGTTCAAAAATTCTATACACTTTTTTTATCGACACGTAATAATATATAATAATAGTGTGAATATCCAAGTACACGAAACCTAAACTAACCTTGTCGATGGAACTTGCGACGCAACTGCACGAGGTGGTGTCGCTCATGTGGCCCGAATAATCCGACCCGGAGCGATCCCTGGCCATATTCGGGGTGACATTAGGAGGAGGAAGCTTGCCGGTCTCCTGCTGCATTCCAGGATAAACGGAAAACGATTAGAACCGTTTACCCGCGATCGGCATCGACCGCAGATCTATTAAATCGGAACGATCCTGATCCTGTCTGCGGAAAACCTGTCGCGGAAGCGCGATACCTCTTCCTTATTGCGAGATTAACACCGGCAGCGCTTAAATTTCTCTCTTTCTTTTTCATTCCACGCCATTTTTCTTATCTCTTTCTCTCGTTTTCTCGAGTATATATACCGCAATCGATTGCACTTGTTGAACGCTATGATCGCGGGCTCGCGATAATCTCCGTTGCTTAATAGCGATTACCTAAAGTTGCGCAAAAGTCTGGGACTGACCTCGTTCGTGTTCACCAGAAGTGTTCACTTTGAGGGGAGAAGGAGGGGAGAAACGCCAATGATTTGGCGAACGTCGCGAGAATGTCGCTATTGTTGCAAGAGAATGTAATTATTTAGAGACCTTGCATATGTAAGCGGCCCGTAATAAAGCGGAGGAAAGTAGAAGCGCGCAAGGTCTCAATTAATGCTACTATGTGATTTTTCCATCAAGTCATGCTGGATTTAGTTTCTTTCTTGAAAAATAGAAGTGAAAACGAATTAACATTTCATTATTCGCAGTATTGTATTATCGAGTATGTATAATTTTTTTACAATAAGTCATAACTCGATAAAATTATTACTTTCTATTTAACATATTAATTTCGACGGATCTGTGAAAAAACACATGTGCTGAATTTCTGATTTCACCGATTGCTCCAAATTAATAGTAAACGCTGTGATTTAATCAAAGCGATGATCAATCAGCGAGGTCGCGAAAGGAAAGCGTAATTAATCGACAGTTTCGTGTAATAGCAATAAAATACTTTGTTCCGCATTAATTTATTTCAACGCGACAAAAATTAATGATACTAAGTTGAATGTAATGAGTTGCACGAAGTGATAGCAAATTCTGATAAATGAGCAACGCGGAAAAGCAAGAAAAGCAGGTGTAGCAGGATTTTAAGACCCTGGCGGAACAATTTTACTTTCGTACGTTATCCGTCAGAAAGCGGAATTATTTTATAGCATTTTATTAGACTGACAGCCCGTTGGAGTGCTAATTACATTATACCGCACGCCGTCGGGCTTGTAACTCCCTTTCCGCATTATTCCGTATGCGTGGAAAACATGTACCGTTTCCCAGTCGCTCTCGTTTTATTAAAGGGAAACTGTGTGCCGACATAGCGCTAAATTTCGCATTCGCGCAGCCGATTAAGTCGACAAAATATTTAATTAAAAAGACAGATATTTTTTTACAGATATATTTTCTCGTTAGAATGAGTAAAATTTATTATCGAAATATTGTTTAAAGGAGAAAAATAATATTAATTAGAAAGAACGAATAAATGGTGAATTTCTTAGTTCCTCTTGTTGAGCTTATAATGCATTTAGCGTTGCGGACACATGTACGTCGCACTTATGTTGTTATGTAAATTTGTACGCGATGTACTTAACCGTGGCGCAATTGGGTCGCGTGACGAAAGAAGCCAACGAAAGAGGTATGCGCGATCGCATAAGAAGAGATTTGTCTCTATAATGTCGCGATAAAAGTGCGACAAATCTCGCCATGCTCGAGCATGCGGGAAAGTGATATTTAGATGATCGAGTACTCTAATTTCCGAACCGGCCGCGAAGAGAAATTCGCGCCTCGAGATCTCTCGCCTCATCATTCTGCTATCTAAATGCAGATCGATCAACTTCTCACAATTACCGTCCCACTAAGATTGCTGAAGAAATTCGTGCTATAAGTTTCAAAATAAAAAGTGTTTTTGCCGGATGGAAATATTTTGTGAGCTTGCGTTTTTAAAAATTAATGAGATGACATATAACGGAGTGGCTTTACACTCAGCTGAAATTTTGCGGAATTCTTGATTGAGATATCGCGTGAGACAAGATAACGTTACGGGTCTTTTTGCGAAGGTATGAAAATGTATCGTGACGGAGACTGCGATAAATCGTCGTGACAGCGCGATGTCACCGGTCCGTGATGGGCAACACCCCGGAAAAAATGTCCGTCCACGCGAGTCCTTTCCCCATGACGTGTATCTCGTTGCGTTACGCGCCAGCGATACGCTTTTCGCCTAACCGGGTGAAGGACGGAAGGTGGAAAAAATGAATTTATTTATACGCGTCGCGGATTTTTAACCGTAGAATTTAGGCGACAAGTGAAATAAGCTTTTCGCAATTTGTCTTCAAATTAAAATTTTTGCCGTTAATGAGCTGCTCGGGCAACTGCAGGAATGAATCCTTCGCGTTGCTTGCGGTCAGACGTGAATCTCTCTCCTCGATATCGATCAAATTGCTGCTGGTGTTTTAATAGCCGGTTCATTGCCCACCATAATTGCGAGTAACGTTTGACGCATTTTTCTTGCTCCTGGCTAAGCGACGGTTCTCCCGCTATACGTACGTTTACCGTAAATTATTGATCAAAGTAGGTGAGTTCGTGTGGGCGATGATGAACGTTAGAAAGCCCCGGATTTACAGTCGTTACATTTTTGTGGACGGATCAGTGGCTTTCGGACACGTATCAAATCAAATGTATCGGTCTTGAGAAAGTCGACAAAAAGTTCCTTCGTTTAATTTCACGTAAAAATAGTTTCACATAAAGATCAATTATCATGCTTATTACTGATATCAGTACATAAACTGTTGAAAATAAACTGCTCAAAAATGCTGAGAGATATTTAAAGAATAGCTTTTATATATAGAAATAAATTAAGCTATTGCCCTTTTCTTAAAATAAATAATAGATAAAATAAAAAAAAATAAAAAATTGATTTAAAATAATGAAAAGAAGCCAAGTTAGGCTTAAAAATTTCCGGAATTATGCGTTTAACGGATAATAAATATTCCGTTATTTTATATTTTTTCGTGGACTGCACAATTTTATTTATTAGATGTAGCAATATTTTGCTTGTTGCTAATAACATGATTAAGATAATACTTTATCGTGGCATAGATCGCATTAACCTCGTTGTATTATCGGCTACGAACTACATCATGAACCGTCTTTCTTATCTTTGCGAATATATTTGTAGACGTTCAAGGCGACACGCGGAGAAAGATTCGAGTCTCGGCGTAGAACTGACCCGCGCAAGGTCATGCGACCCGCCACGCTGCAAAATGCGACTCATGCGATACCATCACGATTCCGTTTCATTTACGACGTATGAATGACACATGCCAGTGACACGTGCCGATCAATTGAACGTAACAGCGAAATCGTGAATGAAAGTGTGCGTTTAAAAAAATATCTTTCACTGGATATAAGAAAATCTGCGGTAGAAAAAACTTTCACCAAAACTTCATTCTGAGTTTATCAAACAATCTCAAATTCGGAGAAAGCGCGTAATGTCTGTGGTATACTTTGCGTACTTTTAGCACACAATACAGTTCGCATCAAATATGTAAACTTGAACATTTTGAAATTAAGTCAAACGCATCTTGCATTTTATCTTTGACGTGAAATGAAAACGTGAAATCAAATCGCCATATGTTGTGCTAAATTTACGATAAAACGAATATGTCAAGGTTGCTGGCTTATTAAATTATAATAACCGAGGAAAATCTGACATTTGAACGGGCTGCAATTAATCATTTTGGATTAATCCTGCAATCTTTTACTTCGACTCAACGCGAAGATCTCTTGCGTTAAATGCGTACTTCCTATTATACGCATGAACGTTCGCACCGCTCATTATGAGTGAAAAGTAGCAGCTATTAGATTTGCACGCAAAACCGGATCGTAGAAACCGCGGTTCTCCGTTACAGTGAACCGATTTTACAACTTTCAAGACATCGTTGAGAGTCCAGACGTTAGCAGTTGAAATTGATCATAAAGTTTCGCACTTTAAATTATCGCTCCCTAAATCTGTTAATTAATTTTTTTTATTTTGCATCTTCATAAATATTTAATTTGAAGAAATTTCTCTTAAAAAAAAAATATATTGAGCAAGGAAAAATAACAAACACTACTTTACGCATGACATTTCCACGTATTTTTTGCATAGCTTAATATTTTTTCAACGTGAAATAACCGAATGCATGGCGTGTTATTTTAAAATGACATATCGAACCGCGAAGAGAATTTATCATCGCTAAACGTTGCCTGTTGGGAACGCGAAAAGTAATGCTCACGGCATTACGGTACTTATGAATTACGGTTCACTTACGTATACACCCATGCAAAACCGGATTTCACCGCTGGTGTGTAATGTCGGAAACCAAAAGCCTCAAATCGCCCTTTTGTTGTTCAAGGATGTCTGCTTTAGGAAAGGAAGAAGACTTCCGATCCCTCGGTCCATCTATTGAAACGCACGCTCCGCTGTCCTAGTTCGGGCCGAGACTCGTCAAGGCCGTTCATCCGCGAGTTTCCAAACGACCAGAGACAACGGTACTTCCGCTCTGCGGTCGGTCCTTCGAGCTGCTGATTCTTCTTGCGCTCCAGTATTCGCGGGACTCTTTGATTCTTCAAATGATATTAAAATTGTAATCCCGCAAAAATTTCTGTGGTTCTCAAGTTGCTATAATCATTCCAGATTTTTCAAATTTTCAGAAAAGATACTTGGTCCAATGTATTTTTCAATATGTCTTCTAAGAACTTTTTTAATGTGTGTACACTTTTGTTCTGTTATTCTGGAAATATATTCAGAATGGATCCAAAAATAATTGTTTTTCCAAAATGTTAGATCCCAAAAGCGATTTCTTGAAATACCAAAATAAAGATCTGCTATTCACGGTCACTTTGAATTCTTTTCACGCTTAAGAAAATTTCCCAGGACAGCTTCCTATTCACCAAGAATAAATTCTTCTATAACTTGCAATCTTTTTTCTGCCTCGGACGAATTTTCAGGATTTTCCAGTATCGCGGATCCAGATTAAAAGATTGTTTCGCAGAAGAAATTTCTCAAAATCCTCAAAGTTTTAACAGCCACTCGTTGCTGTTTCTCGCTGACTTTTGCCAGCTCGGCGAGCACGTCCGGTCAGTGCGAGCGGGTGCGCGACTATGACTCGCAGCTAACACCGGAGTCACGCGCGAGTTAGCACCTGCCGGCTGGCTGGATGACGCAGGTCGATTTCGCGACTGGAACCTGGTGCTCGCGCGAGTTCTCTTGCGCTTAGCGAGGCGAGGCGAGTTAAACCGCGCCCGCACTATTCAGCTCCAGATGCGTTTCTTCCGATTCGATTTTCAGAATTCGTCTTCGAAGAACAACCAGGCGAGCACACGCGAATGATCGGGAAAACGGGCGCGCGCGGGTGACGGTCGGCCAACGAACTCGCACGATGCCTCTCTGTCGGATGCCGATGCCTCCGGTGCGAACGCAGGAAGCGGCGGACCGGGACTCTCTCGCCGTTCTCGAGCAGATCGTCGAGAGCCCACCTGCTCTCGTCCGACAATCGAAGTAGGGATACAGTTCTCCGGCAATCCGTCCATCGGAGACTCGTCTCGCGGATCTCGTCCTTTTGCCTTTCCTCGCGCTGCCCTACTCCCGGCCCCGTCGTATCCTGCGGCTTTTTCCGCTGCGCTCCAAATTTATCTGCGTCGTCTGGTCCTCTTTACTTGCTGACAGTTTTAAATGTTTTTTTTTAAATTGTTCTCAAATAATTATGCATATTTCCTTTTTTTTGGTAATTTTCCTGAAATTTTAATAACATTTTAAATATTTTAGATTGTATCAACCAATTTCTGTTAAAAGATTTAATAGAAAGATTCGATTTATCGAGGAAATCCTTTATTTCCACTTTTCCTCATCAATGTTGATTGCGATGCCGATCGAACGGTATCTTTATCAAAACGTAGCATAGTTATTAGCATAAATTTGCATCTTTGTTTATGTTAGTTTTTATTAATTTGTCGCGAAGGCGACGCGCGCCTTCTTGAAAAGTAAGCGCGACCTAGAAAGCGTGCACAGGAGCGTGTTTTTTTTTTTCGTTAGCACATCTGCATTCCCCGTTAGATCTCTCTCTCTCCCGAGATGTAAAAGGAAGTCTTCTCTCGAACGAGGAGCTGGAAGAGAGAAGTCGTCGCCGCCGCGAGGTGGCAGCGCTCTTTCCTCTCTTAAAGACATCTTTTATCGTCTCCCACTACACGTGGATTTCTCGCCTCCTGCTCACCTGATCCCACTACATCTAACTGTAAAGAATGATCTTCTGCTGCTGGCGCCAGGTTGCGTCTCTTCTTGCAGGTACCGCTGCGAGTTTCGCTCTATACGATTTCGCAGCCTTCGCGACAATAAGCGTTCGTGAATAGAGATTCACGATTTATAGGATTATCGTATAACTTCCTGAGAATAATACTTCCTAGTGATTCATCATAATATTCAGTAATTTCAAATCTTACACGAAGAAAGCTAATCTTCCAGCGTGGTCTGTGCCTTTCTTTACCGGAATCACTTCCTTTCATCATAATAATGGCTAGTTCAGCACTTTTCTCTCTTTTCGTAACTAATTAATCGAACCAAGTGATGATTGGAGCGTGGAAAATATTCAAGGAACATTACAATTTAAATAAATTATTAAATACACTACTCAAATACGAATAGTTTGGAAGACGTTGGCTTGGATTATGAGAGATTAATTTAGTATTGATGATATCAATTTTTTTCAATGTTGCGATTAAATATTTCGAAGATTTTCATTATTTTACTATTTCAGTACAAAATTGCTGAATTTTAGATTTTTAATTACTAAAATTAATACTGAATCCGGCAAAATGCTATAATATTTTATAAAATTACGAGTAAAAGGTCGAAGAGCTCGAAAATAGTGTGTAATTACCCGTTAAACTTTTAAATATTCTTAAATCAGCTGTAAAACTATGTTGGGCATACATTTGTTTTTTGGTATTTCTGGTTTTTTTGCGATTGAAACTAGTCTAAGCGATTAAGAATTGACGTTGGTGAATGTTTAGAGAATTCGACGTTCTCCAACATGCAGCCGGTATTTTACCAAAAAACTCTGCACTGTTACTTCGAGTTTTGCTGAATTGTTGAATTTGCATGTTGAGAACTAGTTAGAGCAGTGTTGCGCAGTATTGAGCGTACTAGAATTTTTTATTGCCTTCTGTGTATATAAGAAATTATTTTTGCAAAACATAGTGGTAAAGAACACTTGAAACTTACAACACAACAACTCAGAATTTGAATAAAACCTGGTAGCCAAGTTTATTGATATAACAGATAGAATTTATTCCAGCATAAATTGACAGTAAATTAGCAAAAAGTAAAGTATTACATAAGTATTATCATTAATATCAAGTAATAAAATACCGTAAGTAAAACTACGTACAGTTTTATCAAAAAGTATGCAAAACTTTCTTTAGAACGTGTACTAAGATTTATTTATTAAAAGAAGATACTCTTCTACGTAGAAGCTGTTCTGCTGTCACGAACTTTCAGTATCGAACTTTTGTTAATTATTCTATTTGTTTTGCCGTGATTTGAAATCGTCACGCTCTGTCGGCTCTATCGATTTATTTTCAATGCAAGCGCAGCTCGTAAAACTGTCTGCGGCAAAAGCTGCGATTAGATTCTCATTTTTCTGCAAGATTGTCACTCACGAAAACAACGCGTGATCATATGCTAATTCGCCATGCATTTTAACTCGTGGTGATTTCCACTCCTTCGCTTAAAACGATTATATCGGGATCGATATGCAAAAATATTCCGCTGCATTCCAATCTTGTTTTGTTGTGCAAAACTGAAGAGTTGTGCGAACATCAATAGTGGCTGATTATGTGTCGTCAGTTAATGACTGATCCTTCCTATGGTGAAAGTTCTAGAATATGAAGCGCGCAATTATGGCAAATGCGTTGTTTATGGCGAGTGTGATTTTCTGCATTGCAATCACGCTTTTCAAGCGAGTTTAGTATTATTATCTGGAAATTTGATATCAATGTTGCAAATCGCCAATTAGTGCAAACACAATTGCACTGTATAATAACAAAATACTATTTGATTATTGTGAACAAATAAAATTTTTTTAAATTTTGCAATATGTAAAATAAATTTAACACAACATGGTATAAAACATAAATAAATTTTATTTAGAATAGTTACGAAAACCTTTTAATTATTACTAACGAAAAGTAGGAGAGCGGAATAATTAGCTAGCAATCTGAAATGAAGACAGTTTATGTAGTCGCTGTTTCTTTAGCTTCATTTGAATCGCAACGAAACGGACGGTCTTTGCTGCAATCGTGATTGATGGAAACTCGCGTGTAATTACGCCAAAGGTGCGAGGAGGCGTACTCGTTCGGCGTGACGCAAAACTTTCTCGCGGCCAACGAACTTACCGCGATAACCGATAAGTAACCATCAAGGTGAAAAGGATTAGATAAATATATAGAATCCTCTGACGAGCGCGCACGTGTATTGGAAAGCACATGCGATGCTGCGGACTTATTTCGTACATTGCAAAATCATCGATCAACTTCGACAAAAGACGAATTTCTACTATACTTTATCGTTCGAATAAAAATGTAAATATTTATCATTAATTCCCGCTCTTTGTAAACTCTTCACGAATCCATAAGATAAGATATATTATGATAAAACGAGGAGATTGGAAGAGCGTCTATTATTTTTTAAAAATTCAGACTAATTGTAAAAATAAATGTATACTTTTTCTCAGTATTCTATCAATTAAATTATTTATTTTTTATATCGTACGCGTGTAATTAATAATTTTATATAAAATTATTAATTATAAAATTATGACTTAGGAAAAAGATACATTTGCAACGTTTGAGAAATTTATTTCAAAATATCAAGGCAATATAAATTATTTATGTGATACAATTATTGAGAAAATAATATAATGATTTCATAAAATGATGAAACATATTGTACTGACGTAAAACCTAAGCTCGTGGTCTCTAATACGACATCGAGCGTAACAAACAAGTTGAGTTTGTAAATTTAAAAAAAACATTAAGCAAGCAACAACGCGCATGGAAGTGTGATATTTTTTTAATCGTACATACGCCTTCTGTGCTCATAAATCATCTCCGGAGATATGGAAGTGTATAAACACGCGATGGAAATCAAACAGCTGATTAGTATGCAATAAATACAATATTATCTGCAAGAAAATCTATATTCACATATTATTTGTCTCTGATAAAAACTACTACGTTTTAGAATTCTTAAAAAATTTTTATATATCAATTGAGCAGTCGATCGATCATTCAAATGTAAATCAAACGGCGATATAACGGAAAATACATGCTAATAAAATTTTCTCGTTACAGAAGAAACTTTAAGGAAAATGTTACCATTTACTTAGTGTCTTTTTTCTAAAAATAGTTAACGAATGTTAGAAATGAATTGAACTCTATTTACAGTGAAATTTATATCATAAGCCTGGGATTTGATAAGTAATCGGAGAAATTACTGAATTGCACTGTTAAATACATATAATTCCAGGCAATAAAATTATTAAAGAGATTACAAAGGAATCACATTGAGTGATAAAAGAATTTTCGTTGTAAAAATGTCTAAACAAAGGCGTATCTGGAATACTGTGGAAAATACCTGGCGACATTAGAGACTAATTTGAATACGAGTCACGCGGATCAGCTAAATCGACCCGTGATCAGTGGACTGATGAGCCTCGTGCCGCTGCGAGGGGCTCGTTTCGGTCGAGCCAGAGAGGCTCGGCGATAAATTCTGTAACGTAATGTGGAATTTCTGGCTTTCTGACTGGCTGTCAGAGATGGCCGTGCCTGTTAACGGAGTCGTGCCTACGTAAATAGTCGCGCCCGATTGGTCTGTGAGCAGATAAACATGTTTTTTGTATAATATCGATCTCGTCGATTGCGTCGTGTAAGGACAACCGCATTTATATAAAACGGGGGAGTGTCACAGAAAACACACTGTATTTCGTGCTGCGCCTTCAGAGAAAAGAATCGCTGGTGTCATGAAGGACGAATTTAAGGTAGTGGATTATTGATTCTCATAGAAAATTAAGTCTAAGGAAAGATTTTTTCGATAAAATTTTATGGATAATGGAATGAGAGATCGCTTAGATCAATACTTTTCAAGTTGTTTTACAAACGGCCCAAACGTTTCCATGTGATTTTACTTAGAAACAGTCTGAAAAGAGAAACGTAATATTGTTAATTAGTGTATTAATTTAATGGGAGAGGAATAATATGGTATTCTATCAAGTAATGATATCTTTACGTGCCTTATCTTCTCGCATTGTGCATGCTAGTATCTCACGGGATTCGGTTGCGAGTTCTCCAGCGAGGACGAGCGTTGTCCAGGGGCGCTACCTGTTGGACAGAACAATCCGCAAAAATGTCCGTATGGCCTCTACGCCGAGCAATTGTCAGGAACAGCGTTCACCGGTGAGTAAAGTCGCGTGCTTTGCTCATTTAACCCTTTTTATTATCTCGAAGCAATATGTCTAAAAGAATACTGTTCTTTGATTTTAATCAAAGCTTAGGAAATCATAGCTTCTTTCGGATCTAACAAATTATAAATTTATTAATCCGAGTAACGTATCTTTTTAGAAATTTTAGATCGTGAAATAAATTGAAAGCTTTTCCTTGTTTTGAAAGAGATAACGTTAATTTAGATGTGAATCAAACTAAAATTAACAAACTTAGATCTGTATCGTGATTCTTTTTACTTATCACATGATATTTATCAAATCTTAATAAGTGAGAAATTGCAAGACATTACAAACACTATTTAATGAAAACAAATAATAGTTTATAAGAACACAAATCACTTTATTTAAATTTTTCTTCTCGCTATTAAATTTTTATAATTTTTATTCTTGACATAATGTATTGTGCGTTGTTATTTTCTTAGTTCCACGAAGTCAAAATAAAAGATCATGGCTTTATCGGATAAGACCGTCCGTCGTTCACAAGCCATTCAAGCCCTTCACCAGATCCTACGATCTCGATTCTTATGTAATGAACGATTGGAACAATACCTCCCCCAATCCTAATCAGGTAACTTTCAATAATATATTGAAAGACAGATTCAATTTAATAATAGTCCAACTAGAAAAATGAATCTAGATGTAGTTTTCTCCAGAGATTATTTTTTTTAATTCTTAAAAAAGTAAATTAGATCTGTGCGCTGAATCTTATTCGCACATTTGGGGTTTCAATGATTTATCTGGAGCTATTTGCTCACACTTCAGCTAAGATGGAAGACGTTCGACGTCCCGACGCGACAAGATCCCGAGGTCGACTTTGTAGAGGGTCTTCATACTCTGTGTGGCGCCGGCGATCCTAAAATACGCCAGGGCGTCGCGGTGCACGTGTATCTGTGCAACGCTTCTATGAAGGATAGGGCTTTTTACAACGCTGACGGTGACTTTCTCATCGGTAGGTGGCAGTAAGAAAGTCACTTTTCCTGAAAAACAATATACGAACGGAGAATTCCAATTGCATTTGCAGTCCCTCAGCTGGGCGCTCTGCAGCTCACCACCGAGTTCGGCAAGATGCGGTGCGAGCCGAACGAGATATGCGTTGTTCAGCAGGGAATGCGATTTTCCGTAACCGTCTTCGGTCCGTCCAGAGGTTACATCCTCGAGATCTTCGACAATCATTTTCAGTTGCCGGAATTGGGGCCGATAGGTAATTGTCGATTCGAAAAACTGAGCGTGAAGGTTGTTTTACGTTTCTTTAATTAGAAATTAAAAAAATTAAATCCGAACTCAGTTCTCTTAGTACTAATAGCAAATTACTATGCTTTTCTCAATTGTATTTAATTTTTGAGGCGGAGTTTTTTTGAAGAATAATCACGGTTCAAATGTCGTCATGAAATAATTAATTTCTTTCTATTAAAAATTCGATGAATTTAATGTTTCCTTAATGAACGAATTAATGAGCGGAGCTAACGCACAGGAGCGAACGGCCTGGCGAGTCCGAGAGACTTTCAGACGCCGGTGGCTTGGTACGAGGATCGCGAAATCGATTACAAGATCGTATGCAAATATCAAGGAAAGTTGTTTACGGCTGATCAAGGCCACAGTCCCTTCGACGTAGTCGCGTGGCATGGCAATTACGCACCTTACAAATATGATCTCGATCGATTCATGGTCATCAATTCGGTTTCCTTTGATCACTGCGTAAGTAAATATCTTCACATCACGTGTAGATATCTAAAGAAGTTCTGAAATTTAAAAAAATTCTATGTATGTGTACAATCAAAGTTCTCGTATATAAAATAAAATTTTGCACGATACGAGATGAGCGTGCTAGTAATAGAATATTTATTTCGACCGATTTGAACTTGTTCAATACAAAATTGAGGTTGCATTTCACATACGACAAAAATATATGTATATGTTGTAAATTTCTATTGTTATTTTTTGCTCGAATTTTTTGAATTCAATGATGTTTTTGAATGAATAATTCAACATTTCCGTAGGATCCATCCATCTTCACCGTGCTGACATGCCCTACTAACAAGCCTGGAACCGCGGCGGCCGATTTCGTGATCTTTCCACCCCGATGGTCCGTGCAGGAACACACTTTCCGGCCGCCTTACTATCATCGTAAGTACAATAGAAAGTATATTCTTTTTGCGCTCATGCGCGCACGCGTCGATGATTAAACTAAACAAGGCTTTGGCATGCTCATTATAATTCTTTTAAGCACAAATGTGATGTTAATTTAAAAAGTCTGAAATTATTGTCGCGACTGCCATAATTTTCAATATTTTGCTTAAACTTAAACAAAATGCAATGAATAATATTTTGCATTATAAAAACATAGAAAAATTAGACGTTAGAAACATTTTAATCTTTCTGAGACGTTCTTTAAATTCTTGTGTCACTACATAATTGCTGTATAACGCATTTACCAGACACGATGTATCCCCGCGAAATGGCGAAACGTCCGGCTTTTTTCCTCTCACCGGTCTCGAGGGTCGATTATACGCGGTAGGAGATCGAGCGAGCGTTCTGTCGAACTTAACTCGGTAACGTCTTCGTTCCGGAAGAGCGCCCTGGGAAATTGTGCAACCAAGTTAGCTCGGAGAGAAAACTCGAAATTTTTCCCGTCGACCGGTCGCACAATGTTTCTTTCACCGGTAGGTCGTTTCACCGGCGATCCCGATCCGATCGATTACGAGACGAGGACGAGGCCACTTTCGTTCGATGTCGCGGTCGTCTTCGTCGTTGTGTGTTGTGTTTCGCTGTATTATTGCGCTCTTGTCGGGAAAGTTCGTTGCGTGCAAAGAGAAAGACGCGTAAGCACGATGCTCGCCGACGAGAACGCATCCTTACGAGTTAAGTAATTGGAAGCTACGCGACGACCGGCCGCTATCAAAGTCGTGAATGTTGCTTGTCCCGTTGTGCAGAAATTACACGCACACGCGTGCCAAATTATAGGATCGATCGAGGTAACTGTGACAGTGGCCTAGACGCGCGATAGTATTTTCTAGTCGTAAAATTAATGTTCATTATCGGGGATTTCGTCGAAAGCCGACAACGACGACGCTTCGATTAATAGCTACCACATACTTATAAGGAGAAAGTAATTATCATTTTTTTTGTTCTCTCAGCAAACACCTTAAGCAAATACATGTTTATACGATCAGTGAAAAATTCATGCATTAATCTTCGCGGAATTAGTGAAAGATGATTACGAAAAGCTGATTAGAAATTACATCGTTGTGAAACATTACAATTTTACTGTCATAGCAGATAGTTTATGAAATAAATTAAGAGTGAAATCAATAAATTACGCCAAATGAATAAATTGTAACCGATAAGATAATTTTCTATTCAATAGCGACTTTAATTTTATGACTACAGATTTTTAACTCCGATTAGTTTTTATTTCTTGAACTTTGCTTTCTTTTTTTCTGAGAATTGAAATTTTTCTTTTCTAGAAGATGTGTTGCATTGATATTTGCAGTTTTGCTTCGCTAATATCAAACTGCGCAATACGCACAATGCGTATCTCAAAATACATTCGAACGTTAGTAAGAGTAGTCGCCTGCTTTCTCTGAGATTTGATAACCGGTATAGCGGCGCGTTCAATGCGGGCTATTCTCCACGTTAATGAATAAGTCGACAGCGCGTGGAGAGCGATAATATGCAAAACGTGCGGGATTTCCATTGCAGATCCCCCCGGTGCGTTTCATTGCGCGATCGTGATTCGACATGACGTGTTATGCGTTCGGCTCGCATGCCGACTTGTCGATGATGATATCAATAACGAAAATCAACGTTGATAATTTAATATAAATGATTCATTCGGCATCCATTTGCAAGCACACCGAGTGTTATGCGTTTCGCGAGGATTTCTATTTCAAATATTGAAATACTTATCAAATATTTAATATTTATGAAATTAAATCGTTTATCGACAATTTAGAACTTTATTATCTTTTTATTTAATAACATGCAAATATTTATTTAGTTTAATTTGCATAATCAACGCAGTAATAAAATTCAATAGTGGTGTTTTGAAGTCAATCAATTAAAATAATTTATTCCGAAGGAAATGGAGCGTATAATGTGTTAGCTTTGAAGTATCATATGATGTACTATTTTATTTTATTTTTAGTTTCTTTTTTTGTGTTTTTACACACCGTATATAATTTACGTTATAGCAGTATTATTTTTGCGTCGAGAATAATTTATGCAGTCGATTAGTTTTCTTCAGCGAACTGTATGTATAAAATTCATGTAATATAGTGAATATTGAGGAAAATAGAGAGGGTCCTAAAAACTTTCGCTGTTCGATCTTCAGGAAATTGCATGAGCGAGTTTATGGGGCTGATAAGGGGTCGTTACGAGGCAAAGGAGGACGGTTTCTCCGCCGGTGGTGCATCGCTGCACTCTGTCATGACTCCGCACGGTCCTGACAGACAGTGTTTCGAGGCCGCGTCCAATAACGAGCTGGTGCCAGAACGGATCGCTGACGGTACGCAGGCATTCATGTTCGAGACCTCATACAGCATGGCCGTGACAGAATGGGCCGCTAAGCTGTGCAACAAACTGGACGACAATTACCACGGATGCTGGCAGGGTCTACGCAAGCACTTTAATCCCACCGATTAGCCGGTCAGAAATTGCTTACAATTAGTACGTTTACGTTGATACATTCAAGATTGATTCAAGATCGTCTTTGAGACTTACTTTCGTTTAACTCCCCCCAATGTGTTGAAGCTACTAAGGCCATTATCTTTAGATGACACGTATTTTAGCGTCGACTATACGTCTTCATCAAGAAAAGAAAAAAATGTATTTTTGATGACCGATGAAAAGTGAAAAGGCAGGAAAGAGCCTCTTTCTTTTCACCGGTTTATTTTCCCTTTCACTGGCGACTGTGTGTTTGAAAGAGATAACACGCCGGAGTCTTTTAAACACTTTTCTTCCATTGGTATTTTAATATCTTTTCCGTCGAGGTGGTACCGCGCGCAATGCGATCTTTCTCTTCCGACCGTCAAGAAACTTCTACAGCGTATCGCGTCCGAGAGATATCGTGCAAAACTGCAAAAGTTATCTGGTGCGTGCAGTTGGGACTATGAATTCGCTATATCGACATCACGTTCGCACGTAGAATGTTGCTGGGTGCAAGGAACTTTTAATAACATCTACCTTCTACCGAGCTTATCACGACTTTCGTAATCAATGCGATGCGTGATTCGACGAAAATGTGTTAGATAAAGATGCAGTATTACACGATGTTTCGAAACCGTTGCATAGCGAGGCGAATTGTATCGAATTCATTTGAAATCTTAAATACGACGTTATCGTTAATTACTTCGATTAAATGCAATTTCTCTATTAAACTGATAGGATATGTTTAATTACTGAATAATGAAATTTTTGTTATTCCACAAGTTCATCGAGAACCAAAATATTGTATACAATAATCTATAAGATTTGTTTTTAAATTACAACAGGTTTCGTAATTATAAACAACGTCATGTGGCAATATTGTAGCATAGCTTGCAATAGAATAAATTTCATCCTATCTGAGATCTGACGTTTGCATAAATGTTTATGAAATCGTTTCTTCGATTGAGAATATAAACAGGAATCATGTAATTTTTTATGTCGCAACATGTGCGATAAATTTGTTATTTAAATGTTCGTTTGATACGTTTTTTAGGGGCTGAGGTGTCTGGTGGCGTTTCTTTGGTTTTTTGAAAAATAAAAATATTTATAAAATAGGAAGTGACAATTTTCTTCTCTCATTTCAGTTTATCTCACTTTTAATTCCTGCAGTTTCAAGCTTATCAATTTTAAAATTTTTTATCTTGATTCTTTATCTTATCGGAATTTCAGGAAATTTATCTATGCTCTATAATTAATTAAATAAAACAATAAAAGAAAATATACTCACTGTCGAGAAAAAGGATCGATATTTCGATGTACAACTTTTTTCCTTTGTCTTCTTTTTGATTTATAATCGTGTCGCAATTTTTCGCTTACGCGCTGACTGACTCAGATGACTTGAGTCATCGATGATCCGCCTTGTAGAGACCGTTCTTGTCGACGATAAGCGACGTAAGCAGTACCTGTCAGTTCCAGCAGAGCTTTCCTCGCGTCAACACGCAGCTGACCTCATATCCGATGAAAATAATCGTCGCTGTTTGTGTCGCGTGACTTTTGCGTTGTTTCGATTCACGACGGAGCATGTAAATCGGTGCGTAAGATGTCATTCAGTACTGTGAGTGCCTGAGTTGCCGTCGAGACTCGGTGTAGTTGACATGTTGAGGTCAGTGACATGTGTAACCTATCGAATGTCATGTATTGTTAAGTAACGCATAACCTAAAGATGCGTAAGACATTCCGCAGCTTCTTCGTCGTTGTCGTCCTATGTCTCTTGACAGGACGTGCCATAGCCTCGGATTGCTATCCGAATTATTGTCAGAAATTGGTAAGTGTCTTATCACTGCAGATTGTCGATTCACAGGTATTTTGACAGTATGTCATTGGATGTATAACACGCGTCTGTCCCGAGAAAATTACACACCTTTTCCACTCATTTACTCTTCAATGAAATTAGATTAATTCTAAACGGAAAATAAATTGTAAAAATAATTTTTTTGTATCTTACCTTAAGGTTCTGCAGTGTAGGGTTTTTAATGCTGTATGTTATTTTTGAAACAACGTGTATATTTTGTAAAAGGAATATATACAGCAGTGTTTTATATGATTCTGAAAAATATTATTTAGTTAATTATTAAATTATAAATTCGATTGTGAACAAATAGATAATAAATGGCGAATAACTCTTGCATTATGTAAGCTGATAATAAATTCTAAAATAAAAATTTATCTTCTGTCGTCATTCGAACAGCACAATCTTCTTTTTCCTTGAATTGATTATTAGTATTACATGCTGATACACGTGCAGTTCTTTGTAATAATTTTATAAATAATAATTTTCTAATAATTTTATTATTGTTCTATAATAATTTTATTTTTATTTTGTTTTCTGCTTTATTTAGACTGACCCACCAACATCGGGTTATTCATGCTTACTTACAACGCCAGTAAAAAAGGGGGAAGGTAGGAATCGATAGTTCAATTTAACAAAGAGATTTTTATGATGTCATAAAAACTCATTGACTAATAAATAATTTTATAGATTGCGCGAAGCAAAAATTTGATAATGTCAAGTTATCGAAAGATAACGCCGCAACTTTCACATTGTATGTATATGTAACAAACTTCGAGGAACAAATAAAAGCAACTGCATTTAATTTATCGATCTCAGACATCAGTTTTAATAGTAAGGATATATTAGACAAATATTTGATGAAATATTTTCACAATTGCTTTGTCGTGCATTAAAATATTTATTTAAAATTAGGTTTAACCATGCGTTATCAAGAGATCGCTAACAAAAACGAGAATGCGTGTAGACACATAGAACTGTATGGAAATTCCAGTCATCCCGCGCCTAAAGATTTGTACGTCTCGTGTCCGTTTAACGACGCTACGTACGAAGGTGCCTCGTATCGCTTGGAGTGTCTCGTAATCGGAAAAAATTACGTGTATACCAAGAAATATATTTTTTACGTGCCGTGGCACAGATTTATCGGTGAGTTTTTTTTCGCACGTAGCTGCTTTATCGCGTTGTTCTCATTGTCACTATCTGTGAATCTTTCAGAGAATGGTGTCGACGTTAAAACGTATACGCCTTTTGTATATGTTGATGTATCGGATTCCTCGAATCTGGTGTTAAACGTACAACAGCTTCCATCGAGATATAATGTAACAGAGTACAAAGTGTGGTTGATTAAAAATGACACACAGTTAACAATTAGTACAATCATTCCCGCGGATAAAAGTGGGAGTCATGTTCAGTATAACTTTTCCCTACCCGATGGCATTTATTATGTCAAAGTCGCGGCTTTACATCGCGAATGCGGCGAACATGGATGCGCGAACAGCACGACGCCGTTTATACACATAAGTAAATATAATCGTTTAACATGTGTCTATATATATATTTTTTTTACTTTAAAAGCAACTTTTTAAACGCCGTTATTTTCGCATTCCCAGACCGAGTGTCCAATCGATTGCTGATTATGATAATCAGTTTGATATGGATACCACCTGTTGTAGTGTTCGCGCTGTATCATGCGTTTAAGGTTTACAGAAAGAAGGGTGAGGATTTTTTCTCCGCAAATATCGAATTAAATTTAAACTCGTATCTCGACAAGTAATTCTTTTACACGATTTGTTACAGTCTTGAAGAGAATGGCGATGAGGCCGAATTGTTTGCTGATATACTCTCCGACGCATCCGGCGCACGTAAATGTAATGGGAGAGTTGGCAAAGTATCTGCGATGCTGCAACATCAATGCCATGATAGATATGTTCGATATCGCGAAGACCGCCAGCAAGGTGAGTAATTAATTGAATTATGCTTACGATATTATCGCGGTAATTGCCTTTAAAATAAATCACGAATTAATTACGTTTAATTAACCTAATTAGTGAATTTATACGGGCGAAAGCGTGGCGCAATTTAACAAGATAACTCTGTTACCGTAGGATCCAGGTCTCTGGTGCAATACTGCGTTTCAGACCGCGGATGTTGTGCTCGTCGCGACGTCCCCGCCGACGTCCGCGAAATCCGACACGACGATTATTTATCGAAACGTGGACAATCACCTGTTGCGACTGCTCAAGGAGAACTATCCGCAGAGGAATAAGAGGTATTACGCGATACATCTGCCGTATTGCAAGTCGGATCACATACCGGAGGAAGCGCGGCTTTTCAAAAAATTCCACATGCCCGAGGAACTGACGAAGCTCGTAAAGACGATTTACGGTATTGGCTGTCTGCAATACTTCGCAGCGTCGGACGGAGAGTTCTTGGAGAGCATTAAATTTGCCACAATAATGTTTGAGGACGAGCCGAGCGCGACGAAAAATATCGAAGAGACCGGTAAGTAGCATTGTTTTTTGTTTTTTTTTTTGGTCCGATATTTGATTTTATTATCGTAACAATAGCTTTGCTCTCTCTTCGGATTTTTTTACATGTATTTTCTTAATTGTTGTATTTAAACGAAATCTACTTTCTTTTTGCACATTTTATTTGTTGCATTCACTAAGGTTAAAGTCAAAGCTGCAAAATTATTATTACTATATTAATAATTTTACATCTGTCTGAACTTTCTTCAGACGATTTATTACCGGCGATCGTCATACAAGAGAGTAAAGATTGCGATGCCGATCGGCCGATAAAAAATACTTCGCGATGTCCCGACACACCGGATTGCGACGTCATACCGCAGTCTTTCACGACAAACATCGACGAGTTGAACCTGCTCGGTGAGATTGGCGAGGGAAAGTCCTTCGGCTTCAATTCCGCGAGGAATGACTGCGAGTTTCGCATTGATAAGTTAAACTTATGATTTTTTTTACGTTGTGCAAGAATAGTTCGTAAGATATTTCTAGAAAGTTTTAATTTAAGTTTTCTATACCGAAATTAATTGCATGTGCGAGATGAAGTGATATGAATAAAAAATATTTCATAAGTTTTATTAACTCGTATCAAATGGGGATTTACGTCGAACCCACTTTTACATCCTTTAAATCCAAATCATATTCTTTTTTATTAAAATATTACACTGCAGCCTGATGAAAAAATTCTCGCACTATATTTCTCATAGATCGCCTTATACTAAGTCCGCATAAAAATTTATCACAACACCTAACGATGATAAAATCAAAAATTGTTCCTTCTCATCCTCACTTTCTCTTTTTTTTTTCTTACTAACTTTTTTCTTTTCACTTTTCCTCATCTTTGGAAAGATTATTATTACAATGACACAAACGCTGCTGAAAATCAGGTAAGAGTAATACAATTAAATACAATATTCCATTGTGGAAGCATCTTTTTATATGTTTTGTAATATATTAATTACAAGAAAATAACATGGCACAAATGTAATTAATCAGTTTGCAACGCGCATACTACATATCGTTGTCGTTAACGCGTCGAAGAGTAACAAAAAAAAGTTAAACGTGGTATAAGGTTGAAATCATACGCAGTTGTAAAAACTCGTACGACAAATAACTAGGCTAATCGTGTGGAATGTGTTGCATTTTATACATAAATACAAAAGGGACGATTTTGTTCACGGTGAAACACGGCAAAACAGTCTTCGTCTTCAGATATGATGTCGTACTAACCGGAAGCTCACGCACGCGTCTCGCAAATTATTATTCATACACTTCGCTCATATCATTTCGACGTGCGATCAGCGGTATTGTATCGAAAGCCACAAAAGCTAGTGCGACAATAGAAAGTATCTCGTTTCAAAGTAAGCGTGATGATGATTAAGTTTCAAATCGATAGTGCCGTGAACAGGGCGTCCTATCTGTCGCACAACTTCGCGGAAATTTATCAAGAAAGATTTGACAGAAGATTATTTTAAACATTTTAATTATTTTAATTTAAATTATTAGATATTTCAGTAATATAATCTCAAATTAAGTTAAAGCTAAAATCTATTTTACAAATATTTCGTTATTCATTAAAGCTTAATTTAATGAGATAAAAATTATTAGTAATAATTAGGAAATAATTTAGTCTTTGTAATTTAGGACACTCTGTACGCAGCATTCGTAAATTCTAAGCTTGTCGTTCTCAATGAGCAACACTAACTTCATCACAGTTGCATAGTGTGACATACAGATTTTAAAATGCTGATTGGAAAACTTTGATGTGGTCTTTTCTTCCAGAAATCGCACGGATGATTATAATGCATAAGTATTATTATTAATAGTAATAAAAGCGGTCTTATCAATAGTGATCAACAGTCGTACGACTTTAAGTACATAAAAATAGGACAAATTAGTTACTAATTTATATTTGGTATAGTGATCGCTTCGCGCGATATAGTTTGCTCTTGATTTTCTACAGAGCGTTTCGTTCATTCGGTCATCTCAAAAATTGTTTCTGCGTATTTCTTCAATTCGCAGCTGACAATTAGTCAACTTCGCAAAATTTATACTCGCTGCTGCAAAGAGTCAGCTTCAGCAAATCTGCATCCATTCAGCACATTTTCATTTTTACTTCATCATTGTCATTTTCCGCAATTTGTGCAAAATACCGCCCGTAAAAATGGCGCTCAGTATCCCATTCGAATCATTCGTTTCCAATCGCTCGCTCACAGTTTTCTTTCTCTTTCATTCTCTTGTTAAATAAATATTCACCTCTCTCGCACAATTCTTCAATCGTCATTCACTCCATCATGCAGCTTTTCTTCCATTTGTCATGATAACGAAAACACGCCGAGACTCAGACAAGTGGCATGTTACGTCATTTTTTAAATTTTCTCATTTGTCAAAGACTCGCTGCGAGATTACATTGCTCAGTTCGTCACGTTATTGTCGCTCTTGTCGTCATCCATGCTGTTGAATACCAGGAGGTCCTCCGTCTCCGTAGATTTCCTTCCCTGCATGTCGATATAGGACTGAGGACGTTCGTTAGGTGGTGTCCTCAAATCGTTCTCGCTATTGCTTGTCACACTGACGTTCCTCAGCTTTATAGGACTCTCGTAGTGGTTGGCGTTCAGGCTCTCGGGTCGGTCGTTCACGTAGGGCGACTTCACGGGTTCTTCGGGGAAGGACGCTACAGTCGGTTGCCAGAACGCCTGCAACTTGTCTACCTTGTCGCACTTGGTGACCGGCTCGGAGGAAATCCGGCCCAGATAGTTGACGATGTCTGTCTTCACGGTATTGGCGGTACCGTTGCTCAATTGATCGTTGCCAGTATCTAAAAGAATTTCGACAATTTCAATACAAATCGAATTATTTCAAAATTAATTAAATATTATAAGTGTTTTAATATTTTTCATTGCGTTATACAGCATTATATTATTAACACAGATTATTGAAAATAATTGATTTATAAAATTTTAAAATATCTAATATCTTGCACGCCATCGAATCGATTTATTCCACTTACCATTCGGACTATCTAAGACTTGCAGGGACGCGAAATAGGCCTGATTGTGGACGGTTCGTGGATTAAGATCGAGATATTCGACGCCATCCTCCAGCATGCGTTCCCAATGCATAGTCAGTTCCTTGAAGGACGGTCGCATGGCAGGCTCTTGGTGCCAACAGGACACCATCAGTTTATATCTGAAAAAAAAAAAATATTTTACAGTATAACCCAGTCTAGATTTCCCTAGAAGTTGTAAACATAAAAAAGTGACTCTGATTTTCTGTCTGCGGAAGAAGAATGTGACTTGTAAAATGAAAGAATGTACTTTTACGACGAGCTTTACGAGCCAAGGAGGTTAACCTAGTTTATTTTACTGGCATTTTTCCAGTGTCATAGTTTCATCAATGATAATTGAAAATATCGCGCGTACGCTACTGTTTGAAAGCTTAATCATCTCTGTGTGAATTATTTTTAGCCGTCTTATCATACGTATTGCTAATTTAGTAATACATGAGGTTGATAATATACGGTGATCTAATCTTCGCGAAGATAAATATTTCATATGTGACATTAAGTCACGCTACTGTGTGATCAAGAACTCTCTTTGATAATAATTGCGCAACGAGTCGCTCGTAATTATGAATATCATATGACATATGATGGTCGCACGCACTTGATTTTATCAGCGTCAGTTTGCTGCAAGTTAACGCGTATGCTAATTACAACCAGTCCGGAAAAGCTCTGTTTAAAAAAAATATGAATTTGTCGAGAGACGTAGCATAACTTTTTAAAAGATAATTGCAAAAGACAAGCATGGAATACAACTGTTATATATTTGAAAGGCAATTTAGATAAAATTAACTTTTCTATAAATGCATTTGGCAATAATCTTTAGAGGGATACTTAAAAAAAGATGACGCGATTGTCGAGCACTCACAGCTGTTGCGAACAGTTGGGCGGCTTCTCCATACGGTAGCCGGCCTTCAGTAGATTGTAGAGATTATGTACGTCCACTCCAGGGTACGGCGAGGCTCCTAACGTGACCAACTCCCACAGGAGCACGCCGAAGCTCCAAACGTCCGATTTGCTGGTGTACACATGGTCGGCCAGGGATTCCGGCGCCATCCATTTTACGGGCACTGCGGGCAGCAATCGTAAAACCTTGAATAACGCGCAAAGTAGTACGAGTCGGGCTTGCGCGAGTCATTAAAAGTGTTTTTCCCGCGAATCCGCCGAGAGAGAGAGTTACGAGCGGATTACTTCGTCGCGGTTAAATTAGGGTCGTTGGTATCAAACTAAACTGCTGAAAAAAAAGCATTATTTGCGACTTGCAAAGTCGCATTTAATTCTCTTTTAAAAAATTACTTTTAGTGCTGCACTGTTCCGATAAATTGCAAGCTTTGTAATTGTGTAAGATTTGTAATTAATTTTTATCTATTATTAAACAAATACTGAAACAAAAACATGAAATTATTAAGTTATTATCGAATTATTATTATATCGATAGTGATAATTCAGCAATAATAATGTAAAAAAGTCTGCAAATTTTGAATTGAATAGAGTGTTAAATTAAGTGGATGATTATCTACTAATTAATACTATTAATTGGTGAATCAATCTCACCTCGTCCTTTGCTTCTCTTTAAATACGCGTCGTCCTCGTACACATCGCGAGTTAGACCAAAGTCCGAGATCTTGCAGACCTTGCCAGTTGCGAGCAAAACATTTCTCGCAGCGAGATCTCGATGCACCAACTGCAGTGCGGAGGAAACTTTGATTAATTGCTAATGACTTGACCGAGTTGAGACATTTCTTAACTTTTCCGTCCGCAGAAATGCAGTCGTGATCCGCATGCTTTTAAATTACAATACATTAAACAAACTAGCAACGGTGGTTGGAATGCCACAGGAATTTCTAATTTATTGATTTCTGGTTGATAATTATACTTTAAAACAGATTTAAATGTTTCGGAAATAACGAGAAGAAGTTTAATAATTTGAAAAATTTCAAATAATTCGATAAACGCTCGGAGGAGATTTTTCATCGTACCTTAATATCGGCGAGATACGTCATTCCTTTGCTGATTTGCCAGGCGAATGAGAGAATATCTCGTGGCGTTATAGTATAGTTTGATGCATTATTATCGGTGCATTGCGACTCCTCGCTGGCATTGATCGCTGAAGTGGAAAGCAGAGACGTCGAGCCGGGTACTCTGTCTTCCGTCTCTAAGTGCCGGCTGCGTCTCAGATAGTTGCTGAAATTACGTGTAAATTTATCCTATAAGCGAGCAATATCCGGGAAACTGTTGGTCAATAATCCGTTAGCTCTCGAGAAACTGGATTACAATGGCGGTGAGCGCCGGTATGTGCCGTATCCGTGGAAAAATTTAATTACCAGCTGGCAACTGGTTTCGCAAAGGTTATTGTCCCGGCGATGGTAGAATTCCACGTGACGGAATTCCGCATCGCGGCAAATTCCCGGAGTTATTTCCGCGTTTGTAAGCCCGCGTTCGTTGCAATGCGTTCATTTAGACGCGTGTATGGGGATATCGTAGGTATAAATGAGATAAAATTGCGCGGCTTTTAATGCCATTCCTGAATCATAACGAGACAATGAAAATACCAGACTACAAATACCGACTCAGGAGCGTTATTTATTCATTACAGGCACTTACACTTTAATAAAAGAGAACCTTTCTTTTTAATTTTCTAGGATAATGCACTTCTTTTATTCTATTAAGAAGGGCAAAGGCTCGTTTTGTTGCAAACGATGGTGAGAATAAAAGGCTTGTTCGAGCCGGACAGCGGAATTGTTTGCGATTATTATTTTCCGTCTATTTTCGCACAAAGTTTTCACAGAACATTTCTCTAATGTTTCTTGTCACATCTCATTACAGTACATTACGAAAGATAAAATCGTCATCGTAGAAGTTAAAGCCAGAAGTTTCGATAAGCATGATGCACGATTCAGTCGCGTCGATTCACTTCCAGTAGTTCGTAGTCGGACTTTTATATCGATAAGACCAGATGCTCGCGTAAAGCGGAAAGGTCATAAATAGTTCCAAGACAGCGGTCGAATATATCACGGCGCGTACTCACCGTAAGGAGCCGAATTCGGCGAATTCGATGATAAGGTAGACGGGCGCGCCTGGCGGTGTCGTGCACGCTCCCAGCAGCCGGATCACATTCGGATGCTGCGCCTCCTTCAGGAGCTGATATTCCGATAGCAAATCCGCCAGTTCAGACGTGCATGCATCTTCCTTCAAAGTTTTCACAGCGACAGTCGTGGCACCGGGCATTCCGCCGATATTCATGGCTTTGGCGCGCAAAACGCGCCCGAACTCGCCTTCGCCCAGCACCTGCTCGATCTTCAGAAGTGATCGCGGAAATTCCCACTTCGGATCCGGCTGAAAATTCCACGTGAAAATTCGAAAGTTAGATATTTCCATTTGCGCGAAGCTACATTCTACAATTAATACGTGACAATTTTAATTGTCTAATTTAATTAAAAGTCAAAGAAGGGTCTTTGGCCATTAAGAGATTAAAATCTTGATATCATATTACTTTTGAACATTTATACTTATTAGGTTGAATTAATTTATTTATTTATATTCAACGACGCCGGTTAATTAGATTACCCTCCCACTTTAATCTCCGCGAGTTTTCTTTGCAACATACGAAGAACGCTTCGGAAGATTCGGAGTGAGAATGGCGAGCGCGAGCGCCGATTAATAAATCCTTTCGTGCTAGTTACGATAAAAGCTCTACTCCCTCTAATCCGACGTCACGCTTCGCTGGAACGTGTTTCGTGTCAGACGATATCTGCTCGTGTTACTTCGCACGAGTTGCTTTGCAAAGGACGCGAGCGGATATCCAATTAAACGACGGTTTGGGAATGATAATGGGATCACGTAGTTAATGAGAGACACCGCTTTTCGAATTAGCAGTCGTTTGGAATTTAGTAATATTGTAACTATATTCACTGAGAATTTTACCACCTTTGAATGGGTGCCATTAATCTCGCGCAAGGATTAACGTGGATGAATAGACGCCGTATGAATCACCGAGCAAAGGTTGCGCTTGAGAAAATATGCATATTTCTCGTATCTCGTTTTATTTCAAATAACTGATTCGAATAAACTGATATATCACGAAACTTTATCTCGCGCCAATATGATAGAACTTTTTCGCATTTTCCAATTCACTTTCGATATATAAATTTTGTAACACCGCAATATTGACTCGTGAAAGTGAATCGCGTCACTGCCGACATCTTCGCATTTCCTCCATCAGACAGCGGAATTTCCCTAGAATTCGTATCTATTCTTTGTCACGATGACGAAAATGCGTGGGCGCGGGTCGTCGCGAAATGGTATGATTTTGGCGTAGCGTCTTTCTCAGCAATTTTAACCAAGATAAATGTATGACGGCTGACGTAAATAAAGAGATAATGTGATAGCACGACCAAGTCATGTTGCGAGTAAGCAATTTAAGGGTTGAAATTATTAGAGTAATTAAACGTGGAAATTAAACGTCGAAATTAGAATAAATTTAAAAAGATAGAAATCAAAATTATTATAATAATTGGAGCATTAATTTTGCTCTCATCAGGCTCTTCTCGCAATAAAAATCATTTGCTTTTAAGATCTAACAACGAAATTTATACGACGTAAGAGTGGTTGAAGGGTTCATACGTGCGTTACGAAAGAGTTTACGTGTTCCGTAAATCCACTGTTCGCTGAACTGAACAAGCCGTGTTACAGTCACTTTCGTTTCAACTTCATCGAATAAAGGCGACGACTTTATCTCGCTGATGTCGCTTCAAGGAGAACGCACCTCGCAAAGAATAGAACTATCGTGAATTCTCTTCGCTGACGTTTCACAGCGTTGCTTGTCTTTTTCATCGACATTTTTACCGCGTAAAACCTCCTTCATTCGATTGTGGGTGTTCCGAGCAGCGATATGCGGTTGCACCTCTCTGTCTGCTCAAAATATGAGAGGAAAGTTTATGTAAAAATATTACTTCAGCAATTCAGAGTTTATATTCTAAACTTTATAATGACAAGATATGAGTTATAAAATGTACGCGTTTTAGAATTTATAATTTTATCGTCTTTTTTGACGATGTGTGATCAGAATTTGCATTTCAATTAGCTTTGAAGAGAGAAAAAAATTGAGTCAAAGGTTTTTTTATTAATTAAATTTTTTTTCAAGAAACAAGTGTGGTATAAAGTAACATAATAAGACGTTTTACACAGATTTTGCGATTGTCTGAAAAATTCTGGCGATTTCCGCAGACGTTTGTTAATTACGCCAAACAATTTCGAGAATTGTTCCGAGATGCGGGAGCCGAACTTTAATTTCGGAGTAACTCTCGGTGTAAATACGAACGGTGTGCAAAAGTTTCCTTAATCGGGGGTTGCGCGCAGCCGTCGGATAAGACTTCTTTGCATATTTCGTTCAACGTAGAGTAGACGCTCTACGTGCCAAGGTCGTTATTCACGGCTGCAACGCGAGAAGCACGCGGTAAAACATGCGATCGTCCAAGATATCGGAAATTGTTCGTGATACGAGGAATGACAGGATGAGAAAAATTTGCTTCTCTGAAATAGTAAAATAATAAAATCGATAAGCATCTTCTTTTCGCATTGCCATTTGCATAATTTGCAAATACCACGGAATTGCATTTGTTCTGAAAGACAAACGAGGATTGTCAAGATATTTACGACATTTTTTAGATCTGCAAAATTTTTCAGCTTTCCAAGATTTTTTAAATGAAATAAAATTTTTTTTAGATATTGAATTTTAAATTAAAGTGAACTTATTCTTTCATCGTCAACTTGAGCGCCGCATACGCGATCTTTCCGAGAAAACGCAACGTACATTTTAAGGAAGCGTATCTTTTGCAATGTAATACATTTCTAAGAGATTAGCGATCGAAGAATACGTGCAAACAATGGCGTTAGCAGACAAATATCCCAGATGAACTTGAAGACCACGTGAAGCTTGACCGAGTTTTCCTGTTCTGTTTAGATTCCAAGAAGCGACTTCGCTTGCGAATTTCACGTTTCTCCGTGCGGAAAGCTGAGGGAGCTTACGCGCTTTAGCGCGTTGCTTGCGGGATTATGCGGTTGCAAACATGCGAGCACGCACGTACAGCGTGTCACGTGCGGGCGGGTGGTTACGGAGAAACTCGCAGATCGTATTGCGCAATTAGAGACGCAGATGCATGAAGAACCGATTTTCTTTTTTGGAAACATATAAATGTTGAAATAAAAATATTTTAGTGATGAAAGTTTGAAGCAAGAATCTCTGTGCCTTAAAAAAATTAGAAAATTTTGAAAAGACATAAAAAATACTCTTAGATATAACAAACATTAAAATAATAATTTTATTTAGGATTGCAAGATTAAAAATAATTAGTTTCGAAGATATCGCAGATAAATTTAGATAAAATTGGTCGATAAAATAGTTTTATTACCATCAAAGAATGATTAAAGAACGCCTTTTTTACGTCGTATCACTCTGGAAAGTTTCAACCTTGCGGCGGCTAGATAGTATCGATTTAAAAGTAACGCTAAAAAGTGGAGTAATAAAAAAGTTTCTGCAACTTTGTAACTGTATTAACATTGAATCAAAAATAACATACCGGGGATTAAAAGCAGTATATCAGCGAACTTAATTTTTGTTATTATAAATATGAAAATATGTATCTCATTCTCTAACTGTTGTATTTCTGTATTTTCACGAACAAACATCACTTGAATTTTTGTCGTGGACATTACTTTTATATTTATGTCGCAGATAGAATCTCTCAATGAATTTTTCAATACATTTTCGATTAAATTATGCCGATTGTCACTGAAGAGCTCAATGTAAGAATGAGTCCATAATTTATAAATTGATCTCACACTCTTACATTGAATTTTTTAATTTCTGGTTGATATTAGTGAAATTGACATCTTACCGGACAAGTCTTAGGCAGCAACAGATGACGATTTGCCGCCGTGAAGGTGTCTAGACCGATCAGAAGACCATCACCGCGATCGATGTAGTCGGACGGCAAAATACCAATACCATTTGCCGCATCATCCACCCTGTGTTTGCATTCCCGTCGAGCGCCCTTCGCGGCCATCCTGGAACGTAGAGTATTGCGATGCGGAAGACGAGCTATGTTGGTTTATGAAGCCATCTTGGCTTAGAGCAAAATGAGATAACTTGGAATTAAGCTAACGATGCCATTGTTAATTATGGCAGTGTAAATTAATTTAGAATTCTCCACGAGAGCAATTATCAATTATCACAGAATAATTGTGCGCTTCAATTCAATTGATATAAAAGAAGAAATTTTTATAGCATTTTATTGAAGGAAAAAGATTAATTGATTATATTTTATTTCGGAATAAAATGCGTTTAATATTTTTTTTCTATTCGATTTGAATTATATGACGATATATTAATGCAGCTTAGCCAGAGTTGGCTCATTGTGGTCAATGGTTACTTTCAGAGAGGGATTCTAATAAACATTGACCCAAATTCGAAAGTTTAGATAGCTTGCGGGCTGGCGAGCAAGATACTAAGCGTTGGTTTCCTCTCACTAATTTGATAAAAATTTGGCAAAAGTTAAATTTTTAGTCTTCAGTTTTTTTATAATTTTACTGTTCTCTCTAATTTAAAATTGCAATGTGAAAAAAATTATAAAGTTATAACATAAGATAACGTGTGCGTCTTAAAATGTATAGCGGAAATAAAAAAGTGATTGACTGTGAGCTGCGTACGTAAAAAGACGTCGCAATACGCTGAAACTTCTGCAATTTTGTTCGCTGCGAAAACTTTCGCCGACAAGTTTGACTTTATTTTTGCGTAACTCAAGCAAATGTATTCTTTCCTCTTGTGAAAAATTCTTTGGACTTATATTCTTGCAATGAATTTCACGATTTGCAAGAAGCTATGAAATTTAAACATAAATAATATTAATGATATATGAAAATATGAAATATTTTGCTAACGTGAAAGTGATGCAGACTTCAAACAAATTGACACACGGTGCATGGCGATAAGCCTATCGTGCGGAACAATCGAGATTTTATAGACTATCGACCCGCGGTATCTGCGTACTCCCTGATGTTTGGATGACAGTTTAATGTTTTTTTTATTCTAGAAATATGAATATGCATTCATTTGCATATTTATTGGCGTATTTAAATTTGGTAACAAACGCAATATCTAACCAAATCTTTTGCGTTTTCTGCATTTCACCAAGTCGGGGACTAAGTAAATCATATTCTAAATCCGAGTTAATCGCAAACTTTACAATGTCCTTAATTCCTTGTAAACACGAGCTTTAGACTGATAAGCTCTGCATAAGCCACTGGTTTAGAAAGCGATAGCTCACCAAATCCTAACATCCGTCCAGAGCGAAAGACTTCTAACGTGATATTGTCACGATTCACTGTCTTACATCATGACGCTATTATCTTTCTCTAAACAAAAGCTTCAATCTCTTCTAATTCTTTCGTTACTAAGGATTATAATGATATTTTAGATCGGGTTCTTTACTGTAATTTAGTAATAAATTTTAATAATAAATAATTTTTATTATTAATTTTTATGAAAGTGATTTAAAAAGATAAGTTTAGCTACATATCTGGATTCTTTTTTATGCAAAAAAAAAGCTTTTTCATCAGATATTGTATGATTTTGAAAAAGGCTCCATGTTAAAATTCTTTCGCAATGTTGAACGAAATTTCAAAATTGTATTAAAACATTATTTCATTATTATATAAGTAAGACTTCCTGGTTTCTTACCGATATCTCCACGTGACGAATGACCCCAGGATCACTATGAGTACAAACAGACTGGCTCCAATGACGCCTATCATGCATGTAGGGCCGCACGGTCCGCTGGATGCTACAAAAGCGTAAAGGACAAAGGTTAATATTATATAACGGAGTGAAAATAGACTCTTTGATATAAAATCACAAGAGAAAGGAGAAAAATAATTTAATTTTCTTATTTTCAAAGAGAATTCGAACTAAACTGAAAAAAATACGTTTGATGCTTTTTGTATCTTTGTATTTCAGTATCTACAATTACTGTAATTAATTGTACCACAACAACTCAGTTCAGTATACGCTTTACAACTTGTATTTGAGACAAATAACACGAGTTGCGTCGCGAGAGAGAGAGAGAGAGAAACTACCGACCTTTGCGTGCGCCCGGCGTGACGGTCCCATTTTTTTTGCCTCCGCCTCCAGATGGTTTCTTTGGCAAAAACTCGATTCCGCACTGACATTGCCCCCTATCATCGCAGGCACAAGTACTGAGGCCGCTCTTTATGCCGCGGTCGCCCTCGTTCATGTGGGCCAGGAAAACTTCGGCTGAAAACGCGAATACGACCGCTCTTAGATCGATCGAGGTGTCTCACAGATGAAGATCCCTCTTCAATAGCCCTTAAAGCTCTTTCGATGAGACGACAGTAACGCGAAATTCTTTTTCAAGAGAAATCTTTTGATATGAGAAAAACCCCAGAGTCCTTGTATCAAAATTGAGATGTTTCAAACATAGCTACACGCTTGCGATCTTTCGACATATACATTAAAAAAATCTCTTAAATAATAAATTTAAAATAAACTTCAAAATTTACTTTTTTGTTCAAAAACATCTCGATCATCACTTTTCGTCATTTGCCAATTGATTTCACCGACGTTATATAAGTGATTCCATGCAACACTGTAACATTTTGACACGACTGGTTTTGTTGTGCTAAGCGGATCGACTCACATTCAACGGTGCAGTCCTGCGGACATATGCGTGGATCGCTGCGCTCCAGCTCGTCGCATTCGTTATCCGGACAATGAGTCAAATCCGGCGAGCAGGTAGAGTAGTATTTCGACATTTGACCAACGCTGGACCGATTGTTACTTCTCCACATGCATCGACTCACGAAACTGTCGTTGCTACACACAAGTACATTAGTAAAGCCTTTTTATAGTTATGCTTATTGAATAATGGAGAGAGAGAGAGAGAGAGAGAGAGAGAGAGAGAGAGAGAGAGAGAGAGAGAGAGAGAGAGAGAGAGAGAGAGAGAGAGCAATAAATTTATTGCGTTCTAATTGATCCATTAGCTTCAATGAAATGGAATTCATCTTCGACAAAAATTTTTATCACGAAAGCGAAATATAAATGTTTGATTCACAGTAAGATAACAAAGAATTAATATATTTTTAAGAATATTTTTCTCATGGAAACAAAATATAAATGTTTGGATTAATAATATAGTAAAATTTCGAGGAAGGAAAAGAAGAGAAAAGAGAGAAATGACAAAAAATTGTATTATGATAAGTTAGATGGCGAGAGATTGTCTCTTGTAGACAATTTTAATAAGTTATTCTGCGCATTATTGAAATATTACGTACATTGGTATCTTCAAGAGATACGGAATAAAATATGAAAAAGCCTGCAACCGTTATTTTCTATTATAATAAAGCAAAAGGAAAAAGTGGAAAAAAAAAGAAAAAAAAAAACGATAAACTGTCAATTACTGCCTTTTACCTTATCACGTCAGAAAACGATTGTTATCGGAAGGAACAGGAAAAACGAATCGATGAACTCTAATGGAAAAGCCATAAACTCGGACGTGCCGTCCGAAATAGTCATTACGATAAAATTGAGTCTCATGGCGACATGACGCTTTTCTGGGAAAGAGAAGGAAAATAATGATACGATCTCTTCTTTTATTTCATTGTAGAAAATCGCCAATTCCGAGGCGCATGATAGTGTAAACCCAGTACTCGGTATCGAGATTTACTTTATCGCAGAATCGTTTCTAAGTAAATACATTTTTTTTTAAATAATAATTTCCTTGTAAGTTTTATATACAAGTTTAAAATCTATTAAACTGTACATAGTACAAATGTTCGTAAATGTTCTTGCATTTTCCGAGCGATTTAGCTGTCTGTTTTATGTTTTTCAGGAAGTAAAGGCTCAGGTAAGAGCCTTCTAAAAATTCTTGACACACGGAAATGAAATGGGATTTTGCGCCATTCCCAGCGGCGTAATTATAAGACACGCAACGTTTGTTTGTTAGGTAGAAAGCACACTGCAGAATGCGCTTTTGGTGTAATCTCATCAGTATTGAATTTACACCACTTGGAAATTAGATGAAATATTCCTCTTGAAAAATGAAAAGAGAATTATGCGATATTTTTTCTTGTTTTTTTGGATGGCAAACGATTAAATCTAAATTGCAATTCATGAATTAACACGTAAACTGCATAACTCAATTATTGCTTTGCTCTGTCTATAATCGTTAGCCTAATGTCGATTCTAGTATCGATTATTTTAAAACTATATCATATTTATAAGTGAAAGATTAAAACAGTCACATTGATTATTTAAGAAATATTGATCTCACAGATTCCGATAGAATTCTATAGTATCCGCGAAGAAAACTGTAGCTGTTCAAGGATCTCTCGTGAGGAAGAACTTCATTGTGAAATAAATAAGTGAAACGTACCTGAGGACTCCGCTGCCAGTTCCACAGGACTTCTCGCAATCTTCCCGCGATTCCGCGTTCGCGCATGAATGCTTCTCCTCCTGAATAGATTGCCCGCACATATCGATCTTCGACGACGGCACTTCGATCAGATTTACTTGCACCGTCATATTGCTATCCGCTCCGGTCCATTCTAATTTCAGTCTGGTGAACAAGCCGATATTGTGTCATGTTTGTGTGACAAGAAAATTCGCCCTGAACCGGCGAAGTGTCGATACTCATCGAGCTAGCATTTTCGCATGATAGAAACAGGCATCTTCTTATGTCAATAAGAATCTTCGCTTATAATTTCACGATGTTCATTAAATCGATTAAAAAATTCCGAGAGGGTAGACATTAATATTTCTATTAAAATTAAGATTAAATTGAAAGAAAATTAAATGCAAACTTAAATACAACATAAAACATCCGAGTTTAAAAATTAATTGCTCTATGTATATTCATTGAAAATACTAAATATTCGACAAACATGTTTTTAGAACACTTGAGAAATAATAAATACGATGTTTGTGTACATGTTTATATCAGGCCATATTCGTATCAGGTATTTAAATATTTACTTTGCTCTGAAGAATATCGATCGAAATAAGTTTGACATTTAGGTCAGTTTGTCATATCTGGTTCTCTTATAATAGTAACATGTGAATATATAATCATTGTAGTTTTTATGCATGTATATATAAAATTAACTAACCGAGGATATTTAATTTTATTTATGCTTCCCGAAGAATATATTTTGAAAAACGTTTGTGGAACAATTAGAGATGATTGTCTGATAACTGAAAATAATTAACTTTTGCGCGATGTCGGGCTATTTATGAAAGACAAGTGAACTTACTGAATGACGTCGCGCTCGGATCGCAGTTTAGTTTCGTCGGATACGTAAACGATGCCGTCCTGTCGGGTAACGTTAAAGGCGCTCGAATTATGCAGGGTAAATGTTACCGAGGGATGAGGCTTCGAGGAGGGTTTTGCCACGCGAAGATATTTAGGTGAAATCCGAGCGATCTTCACACTCTTCGGATATGAGAACGACGCCCGGCGTGTGGCAATTGACGGCGACGTTGTAATTGGAGTTTGATCTACCGGACCGTTGAAAGTTAGGCTGATGTTTATCTAAATATAAAAGAAGACACATAATTATTTTTCTTAATAATAAATAGTATTAATTTCATTTCGAACTAAATTATTATTCATTATTTTATCCGTCAGCACAAAGTCTTCTTATTTCTTATTATATAAAGCTATTATTCCAAATTGATCTCTTTTAATGTCATCTTTAAAATAAATTGAAAAGGCTCCATAATTGAAAGATTTCCTTGTAACAGAGGCTTATATAATGATTAATGGTACAAGAAGGATTATGATTTATCAAAAATTCAAAAGAAACGAGAATATATCGTTTTGAAGAAATAGTTTGTTTTTTCTTCCTATCAATAATTTTGTTAAAATAATTTTATAATTAGTATAATCTTTCTTTTTATGTTATTTATTATTTTTTTAATATTACGTTTTATCGAAGTATTTTCTTATGAGTTGTATAAGTTTTAGAAGTAGTTAAGGAATTTTGTGCCATGTTTTAAAAGAGCGTAATGAATCGTTACGTAAAAAGAAACTTGAAAGATTTGCTGTGAGGAAGGATCTTGAAAAAAACTTAGCGATATGTTTCCACGAAAGATCGATATTAAATACTGCCATGAGTGCAATTGGAACGTGACGCTCTCTTTATTAGAATTTATCGTCCATTCTTGGTACACCCATGAACGGTAATAGCGAGAAAAGTCCTTGGTACTTAAATGATGTACCAATCTTTTCTTAAACAGCGTGCAGAGCGAATAAATTCTTATCTTAGTTCGAATCTTAGAGCGAATAAATTCTTATCTTAGTTTATAACTTGATTATACTACACACACATACATTTTGCTGCAACTCTGTGCTTTATAAAAATCTTTTTACACGTTAAATTATATTCGTGATTTTTAAATATTCCTAAAATATTAGCAAAATCTTGTCATAAAATCTATATTCTACACTTCAAAAAAATTGACAAAAAATTCTAATAAATATAGATCTAAAAATTATCAATTTTTAAAGTACAGCTACTTTTAGTTTAGCATGAATTATCCGTGAGACTTCGAAAATTGACTTAGGAAATGGAATACATGCGAAAGAATCTTGTCAACAAATTTTACTTTGGGAACACATTAACTATAAATTTGGTGAAAGATGGATAGGTCGACCAAGGTCTCTTCGATCACATTTAAATCCAAATAGCTTTTATTTATAGAGTTACTTAAAATCCACAGTTTATTCTGCGCCAATGCAGAATGTTCAAGAATTGCAACAATGAATTTACAAAACGTCGTCACTTTTAAATAAAAATGGAAGGAAAGGTAATTCAAGAGCGTAGAATCGAATAGCTCCTAACATTCTTAATGAAGATAGTTTACAAGGATATATTATATCTTTATGGCTATAGATTAATATTTATAACTAAGAGAGTTGTAAAGCGTCGCGTTCGCGCGGGCGAGGAAAGGCGAGATTGCCCAGGAGGACCGGAGGATACCTAAGACGCGTCTTGGTTAAAGGGACGCAGGATATATATCAAGAATGGGTCGCTGAGGTCGCTGGGTATCGGCGTCAAGATTTATTTCCTCGCGTGGTTTCAATTTAAGCACCTAGTCGCGCCCGGCGCGGATGATATAGGGTATCCATTAAAAGTGCAGGATGAGCACGACTCGAATTAGAACGAATGCCACCCGATTATTATCGTGTTCACGGACGATCATTATCTTCTTTCCGCTTACATATTCAGAGTGACATACATTCCGCATTGTAGTACATAATACAGGCTGCATTTAATTTCGCCAAACAGCGCATCTATAGGGTGTTCGGCGATCACATTAGATAGATTACAAAAGATTTCTCGATAAATCTGTCGATTGTAATAAAAATTGAATGCAGCTTTAATATTTAACATCAATTTGGTAGACAATTTTTCATAATTTGATATTGAAATTATAAATTGGTTGCATTGTACAGCTTTGAAAAATCAAAGATTTAAATTTCTCTGCATTGATAATTATAACACACCCTGTATGAATTGGATATAAATTTCCTAGTGTGATTAAACATTCCTATCGTGAAAGCTGCGCGCAAAATATTTGGGAATTGCATTCTGCGATGTGTACGCGGAATAATGTGTTTATTCATGCGTATTACGCTTTGTTTCGCAATTGTCAAACTTCCTTTGCGATTCTCACATTCGATCAAGTTTTCTCGATTGTGCGAGTGAGAATTACTTCTGGGTATGGAAATTTGCCGAAAGAATTATTCTTCCTTTCGTAAAAATCAACGTTTATTCTGTGTTAACGACAATTGCATTATTCGACACGAAGCTCGGCAATAAGTGACCTCCACCCACGCGCCATTTTCAAGTGGCAGATGCGGTATTTAATCCGCGATTAGCCGCCTCCGTGAAATCAATGCCGCACCCAAGGAACCTCTAACAAGACGAGATTTCACCACCTAATTGTTTAATGACCTTCGACTCTACCGCGAAGCGAGAATTACGGACGCAAAGCGACTAATGGCGAATAATGAGTCTCTTATCTTTCAACTTCCTCGATACAAGTCCGACTCGATGTTGCTCCACGCTGACGGGAAGTGGGCCCGACATAAACGAATGGATATTTGCATTTAAGGCAACGCTTGCATTCAGCGAAATATGAAGCTTTTAGAATGCATCGGAATACATTGAATTCCATTTCAGAATAAGTGGAAAGCAGCGGATTATTGATAAGCGTTTTTACCTGAATAAGAGGCCTTTTCATTTATGAAAGCAGTTAATTGATTATATTGTCATATAGATTTATCTCTCTCTCTCAAAGCTGACTTGCTATCTCGCGATAGCAATTAATTTCAGATTTGGCAATTGTATTTATCGAAGAGATCCGTATTTGCTGTGTAAATGAATAAATGAATATTGGATAAAATATTTGATAAACTACCACTCTCTGTAAATGACCGTAGACTTCAGAGGGGAAAAGATTAGAACGAATCTTCAGTGATATAGTCGGCGTCTTGTTTTTTTCATATATTAGATCAGGAAAGCACGAGTTATGAGATCAACATGGCGCACTTTCGCTCCAGTTTTACTCGCGCCGTTCGTAAATGACATACGGCGGTGAGATATCGGAGAGCTTCTGCCAATATTGCGAAATTTATCGCGCACAGGGCGAAGTTTTTTAATCGGACAACAGATTCCCGGCATGCTGCGCTTTTTGTTCATTTCGATGAATGGCCAGTGCATTACGAAGAGAACTGATTTGTTTCTCCAATAGATCGATTAATCAATTTTCAACAAATCGCGGTGTTTTATCAAATCGTAAATATTATTTTTTAAAATAATTTTGAGCTTTTGAACTATTATTGATAAAAATTTAATTCTGACTCTTAAACTTTAATATGGAAATAAAAAGCTAGTCAACGTCAAACACTGAACTATATGCAATAAAAAAAAATTAGAGACAAAGTACTTGGCATACTCCGATCCCTAAAGTGCTTGGGGAAGTTAAGAAACTTTGCTCTCACTGTATTAGTATTATCTCACTCGAGATCGACCCTTAACTTGGCCGGTGCCTTTTGACAGCGCTGCAAATGGAGCGAATACTTCAAGTAGTTTGACAATGAGTGTCGACGACGTAGAATCGATATTGACTCACCGAATTCGGGCCGTATCCTTCGCGGAGCGACTCATCTGTAATCTGAAGGACCACGCGGTATGGCGATTCCGGTAGCAGCGTTTTCCGTCCGTAGATTACTGGAAAACGTGGGAGGAATTTACGATTACAAACGGATATCGATCAAATGAAATGAAATACGGAATGAAAGCCATGACGGATATATACTTACCGGGAAGAATGGCGGTGGAAGGCGCCTGATTCGGGTACATAGCATGCTCAATTGGCATAATCTCGTAATGCATGTTCAACGCCTTGTGAGTATCGCCGAGCAAGCGAACGTTGTATTGGTTGCTGGTCACCACATCCGCATCCTTCAAAACGATATCTTTCCCATCCACTAATCGGTCTCCCTGCAATTGATTAGAAAAAAACGTTTATTCTATCTAATCTCTACATGCCTTGTTGAGATGAATAAATATTACACTATATTATAATTAATATCATTGTTTTTTTTATGCTTTTAATATCTATCTCATAATATTTGTTTTTTTTTTTTTATTATAGTATATATTAATATCTGTTACTATTCATTTTTATTTTTCACATTATTGGACTTTCACAATATACTTGGAAAAGCACGCGAAGAAGAACATGTTTAATGCAATCATTTTTCGCTGTCTTTAACAACATGAGATTACAATAACAGCTTTAACTTTTTTTTCGTTGCACTTAGCCGAAGAGACGTGAGATTTCGATTAACCGATTGAATTTCGCCCATTAAAGTTTCCAACTACGTTTGTAAGAACTTCAATGTTTCGAAATCTTGAGCGTAACAGTCGTTTTTCACGGGATCGAGGGAATGAGCGATGAAAGGTAACAGCTGGAAAAAAAGTAGAAAAAAGTGATGTTTGCCGAAGACTGAAAAGTGTGAAAGAAAAAGGTGGTTTGACGTGTTGAAGGGTGGGACATCCCTGCGGGGTTTAATCAGAATCAATCCCAGAAGCTGTTCCTCTTGTCGTTCGTACACTTCATCATTCTCACGTATCTTTTGTGATGCTCGCTACACTAGAGGTCTCTTTTTTATTACGCGCGTTGTCCGCGGTAATTACGCGAACAATGAGAGCTTGATTAAGTCTCGTTTCCGTCACCGCGGTTGAAAAACGAAATTCATTCGCGGAGAAACACTAAAATTTACCCAAATAGAATTTCGGGAAACCAGAGACGCTAGATGGCAAAAAACAATTAAAATCATTTGTCGAAATATCGTGGCACAAATGTAATAAATTTTTAAATGTAAAAATATTTTTCTTTGAATAATTCTTGTTGGATAATTTTTGTTTTTAAAGATATTTTTTTCATTTTTGTAAAAATGTAATTTAAATGTGTCTCTTTATTTCTAACTTATCATTTTTGTAAAAACGTAATTTAAATGTGTCTCTTTATTTCTATATTCTCACTTTTTATTCTATATATAATAATAATTTCATTTTTTTTTAGAGAAATAGCAAGTAAGCGAATATTATCACGAAGATAAGCCAGAACTAGGCTGCAGACACCGGATAGACTTTCGATAGAGATCAATGATGTGCTTATATTCGGACAATAAATTTGTGACTTTCTTAATACTAGGAAGTTAATTGCTCCCGAGCTACTAAAATGGCTGTAACAAGCATTAATTTGCACCGTTGGCTCGATTTTACTTCTTGATATCGTAAAATTACCTCCTTGAAGCCTTGAAACTTTACAACGATGGAAGTGTTGCCTTGCACTAAGGGAGGATTATCGTCCTCATCCAGTATATCGATGCTGAGAATGTTCGTATGCGTGTGCTGCAGTCCAGTCTTTTCATCCCAAACGATACACGTCACCTGGATCTTCGTGCGAGGTCCAGGTCCTTTGGGAGGGCCGATTATATCTCGATCTAAAGATGCGTTCGCGAATAGTTTTCCGTCAACTATGTGAAAGTACTCGCTTCCTGAAAGACGAAAATAAATCTCCTCTTGTTATTTCTATAGCAATTTTGTGGTCAGTATGCGTTATAGCGATCGCGTTATCCAAAAGTGACACATAATGGCTGAATGTATATCATTAGCATAAATTAACATAATCGAAAGGATTTCGGGAACAATAGTGCAGGCGCCAAATTTATCAGATGTGAATCTAATGAAAAAGCGTTGTCAAAACGCTAATATACATAATAATAGATAACAATACATATCTAATATAAAACAAAGTAATATTTTGATATAAATTATTATTTGTACTGTAACATTTTATTATTGCTACCAATCTTATCATTAATAATATTATATTAATGTATCTGTAAGTAATCTGTGTTCATATTTTATTGTAAATTAATGTCTTATTTAGTATTTTTTATATAAAAATTTAATTCCACTATTGTTAAATTGTGCTTTCTCCAAAAACGCCACATTTGAAATATGGAGCTTGTAACGTTTTCCCGGTAATTTCTATTATATTCAGCGGCGGAAAAATAAAGTTTAAACCTTCGCTGAGATTTAGAGATTTGATATATGGTTCGTCGCATACAAAAGGCTGCAAGTTTCCATCGCTACGTATTATGTCACAGTAGCGATAGTAGCGATGTCTTCAGCGAATTTTAATGATGATAACAGGTTGCGCAGCTTTCGCATTGCTCGCTGCCTCGTGCGGCAGCAGAATTTGTATTTTATATTGAATAAACCCCAATCAATCACCGTTTCGCAGCTTTCCCGGCTTTGTCAGTGAAAAATGCTCGATCCTTGACGAGGGATTTATTCTGGCAAATAGGAGTTTGACAAAGGGAGTGAGATTCGATGAAAATCACCGGAGCATTATCGCGATACACACATCGAACCTACTTCAATTAGGAAAGATAAAAATTTTAAACGCTAAGAGAATTATGAGTTATTAATATCTGTCACGAATTAATTTTACATTACGCTGAATATTTCAGAAATTTTTGAAAAATGTTTACATAAAATAAAGATTTCAAATTTAAATTATTATTATAATTAATAAATATTAAATTATTACAAATCTTGATAAGAAAACAAAGCGTAAAATTTCTGAAATTTATGTGGATGAGAAAAAAATTGTATTCAAATTAAAAAGATTGAGGTGTCAAGATACTTGCCATTCAATAATTCATAGGCGACGCGAAATTCGGGACACAGAGAGCTATACGCCTCCGGGCCGAACGTGCCAATCATAGTAACTGGTTGATTCTCGTAAATCCTGTACCTCGATGTGTTCCAGAAGCACATGTCCTGTAACACTAGAAACCTTGTGGACCGACGCCTCTGACATGTCTCGATATATTAACAATCGGATCTGTTTATATCACAGAGTAAACAAAAGAAACAAATCGAATATATTTCTACAACTTTTCGTAATATTTGAACGTTTATCGATTGTTACAAACCAATGCGTTAATACAATATTATGCAATCCTCTCATTATCTGGATTGGTTTTTATTATTTATGCGCGATAATGAATTCTAAACGATGGCTGCGGCTAATTAATGGGCTAAAAGGATTGCTTCGTGCAGAAGGAAGTTGAGATTTATCGTGGCAATTTACCTGTACGTAATCCGTGCAATTAATAGTTTTCACCGGTACCGGTCGCACTTTTATCTCGAGCACCGCTTTGCCGAAATTCTTCTCGGTCGCCTTGACGACTATAGTATCGAGAGCACCTTAACATAAAAGTTAAAATTCTTCTAGACAAAGCGATATATCATCTCATTTTGCAATATTACATTTAAATGAAATTCTCTTGGAAAACAGCAAATAGACACAATGCACCTACCGTTTTTTGGAAGACTCCGTAGCAAAAGGTTCGAGGTGTTCTTCTGATAAATTACGAACTTCTCCTGCGACGGGAAGATCTCGTACCTCACATTTTCCGGTGTGGAAGAATCGTTTCGAAGGGTTCTAAGGCCAATTAATTTGATCATTGGACTGAACGCTCTGTCTCGTGCCAAATAAGGAAGTCTCAGCGTAAAATTCGATTGCGGGAAGTAGAGTTCTAAAACAAAAAAAAAAAAGAAGTACATTTGTTAGGTTCTTATCGATGACCTCTTTGGAAAGGATTTTTGGATTGCGCCTTAGGCTGATAATCCGGATATCGTTCTCGAAAGTTGTCGCGCTCAAGAACAATGGTTCCTCGCTCGTAAATCCTCCGCGTAACGAACTCAATGGCTCGCCGGAAGCGTGGGAGGGCGCGGCCGAATTTCGGGAAGCTGCGAGTGGAGCAGTAATGGAACACACATACATACAGTGGTGTAGTAATTCCAGTTTCGTCGATTTTGCTGGCGATTTCGCGTGCACGTGTCGCAGTTACTTGGTATATGGAAACGTCACGTTTCACGCCTCGCGGCTGTTTGCCAGCGTTAAAAATTGACAGGTGCATTCTCGGCAACAGCCGAGAAAATAAAAATACCAGTGATGTCTGCTATTAAATTACTATCTAGTGTGATAACGACGCGATTCAATTTTTACTGACTACGCATTTCTTCGAAATAAAACGCCTAACACTTTTTTTCGTTACCGAATAAATGGTGATTTCAAAGAATATTCCTTTCCTCAAACGGCATCGTTATAAAGTAATTTGCAAGACTTACCAGCGTGCGCAATCGAATGCGCTTAATTTTGAATTGAACAAGTGCAAGAAAATACGTGAAAATCAAATGCGCAGCTAAATGGAAATCCAATAGTGCCGCGAAATCTTGCTTAATGTTTAAATAAACGAAAGCCATTGTCTATCAAAATCCAAATCTCCAATTTCGCCGCGTTTTATGCGCGGGAGGAATAAATTATTTCGTAGAGAAGTCTATCTCTGATGCATATTTTATAGCCGCAAGAAAATTTGCATTTTTGCCGAAAGGCGAATATCCAAGCAACAGTTTTTCGCATCCTCGTCGGCTGAAATATTACGAAACCAATTTCCTGGAAGGAGAAAGAGATCTGACCAGGTATCTTCTCTTATTCGTAATACCGCAAAGATTCCTGCTGCAAGCTTTCCTAGGATAAGGACTCTGGTATGTGCATGCAGTTTTGCGTTTCCGAACGTGCTCAGCCGCAAAAATGCACTCCGCTGAATAAAATATGCCGCGAGACGATCTAAAGTTCGTCTGGTTCGAAGCTTACGATCCGATACATGTCGAAGCCGACCGACCGACGCTTTCCACGTTTGAGCTTACCTGAAACGCACTCTTGAGATCGTCGGTGCCACGTTCGACGAATAAATTATGTCGCGAAAGGCGACTTTTCCTTGTCATATGTTATAAATTACGGAGCGATAAGCGGCGCGACAGGAAAAAGCCTTTCCACCGCGCGCAATTTCAGATCCCAGATACAGAAAAATATTATAGTCTGATGGAAGTCGTTTGTTTCAGAAGTGATGTAGGTTCAATCTTGAGACTTATAAATTTCAGAAAGATATATAAATGTAAACAGACGCGATGTCTACTTTAATAAGAGCGCAACTATAGCTAGTATACAAAATAAGAATATATTGTATATTTTTACTTTGCAAAATATCTACATAAAAATTATAAAAACAAATATTGAAAACATGTATTGTTTCAACGATAATAATCATAGAAAAATATTTTGCCAATATCTATGCAAGAAACTATCAAGTTCTAGTTCTGATTCTGTTTCTTATAGTTTTATTTCTTCTTATTCGGCGAGCATTTCCAATTTCGACTGGAATAGATATTCGTTGATAGTCTACCCACTCGACGATAGAGTCTGTATCGATTCGATAGGTCTAGCTGTCTAGGAAAGTCCGTCGTCCTCGCGGAATGATGATATTGCTCCCCTAAGTGCGACTGTCGAGGGATTTAAAAGATGGGACAGCTTGTACATTTATACAGAGTCGCCTTATATCGAGAAGATTCTATAAGGTTATAAAATTCTCTATCTGATATCATATTCTTACACCACTTGATGTTCCTAAACTTATATAAATTGCATTAATTAATGTATAAATCGCACTTAAGTATAATATTTTATTAATTTCATTATTTTATATTGAGTTGGTCAGAAGGTTTCTTTGGATTTTGCTTTTAATTTGTATTGAAAAATTTGAAGGAACTTTCTGATCAACCCAATAAATTACACATTCCAAAAAATTATATTATAAAAATATATAATTTTGAATTTTTTCAAAGAATTATATAAGTTTCATTACATTTCCTCCTCATTTTTTGGTGTAATATAATTTTAATCCTATCTACTTACTTTCACCAAGTTAAGGTTAATTAAGAGGATTACCTGTAGGGATTACTAGAGAATTATCACAATTCGAATGTCTAGATCGTAGTCAGCTCGGGCTTTCGGCTTAATCTTTGCAAAGTGCCTTCCTACGAGATCGTGTTAAATGCTGAAACAACGATCCGATTCTCCATTGGACGGTAGCGTCTAATTTCAGTATTTACGTGGGGAGGTTCAATGTCGAAGAAGGGAGGTGTTATATAGATTCTCTTTCTCCCCCGGAACCTTCGCGTGCGGCCAACGTCGTCGACGGAGGAACGAACTTCGGTGTCAAGGTGAGCGTGCAATCAATATACGCCGAGCGGCTGTTAATTTTAATCCGTGGATCGCGTGTGCAGTCTGATACAGACGAAACGATTACGAGCACTTTTACAATCCGCCTCTCGTCCCACGCAAGTTCCTCGACACCACCCTTTCTCATCAAGTATCTTTCGGACGCACACCGCTGGATACAAGATTTCCACTAGAATCAACGTTAATTTTGATGACAGGTCCATATTTGATAATTTGGAGAAAATATTTTTCATAACTGGAATATCACAAGATATTAACAGCATATTTAAATTCAAATTAGTTCTGTCACATTTTGTTTTTATTTTTACAAGTATAGACCTTTTTAATTTCATAGAATTTAATTTTCTAGAATGTTCTGGAATAAAATTGAGATTTTTTAGAATTTAATTTCTAAACATCTTGAGATTTTATTTTTTAAATATCTGCTATTAAGTGTTAAAGTAACAATAATGAAGGCAGTCCTCTAAAAATTTTGTTTAGGCAGCAGTCGATTTTTTTATATGTAATCATGCTTAAGGTGTCTATTCAAATGCTAATTCGTGTAAGCAATGCGTTTAGATCACCATATGTTCCATCCACTTTCTTGTCCTTCTACTGCATTGTAGACACATTCAGCATGAGCCCTTAATTTGAATAATAATTTCCTATCTCCATATATTGGAACAAGAACAATTAATTCTGCGATTCGTGGGTAAAAGAACGAACGTTCCATATTCTCACATAGAACATTCGCCTCATTATCGAGCATGTAGTAAAATGGAATTGGTTCCTTCCAAGATGTATAATAGATATAAATTTCAGCGAAATCAGAACGCTATCACGAAATGTATATAGTAATCCTACAAATGAATTTATATATAATTAATTTTCAAAGCTGCTAATTAATTAAATGTTATGAAATATCTCATACATCTCAAATATATATTTATTATAAAATTTCAGTAAATTTTTGAAATGCAGAGTAGCAAAATGGTGCAATATAAAGAAACTGCGTCACCGAATATATGTATAAATTCTATTCTATCACAAAACGCATACTAAATGCACTCGGGTACACCCGATGCAGGCACGGTACCGTTCGTATCCCAGGTGCGATCGACCGTAGGGAAGTTGTTCGCGTGTTAAGCGTCGTACGGAGTAGTGTTTGCATATTCAAGAGCGGATAACGCCGCACCAAGGCAGATACGTCTTGCAGACATCTCCTTCTCTCTGTGTCTTTTCGTGTAATTAAATTCTTAGCGCCGAATGTCAGACCGCCTCATTCGAATACTTGGACACGGACAATTTATTAATATTAATATTATTCGGGGCTCCTTCCATTTTATTTTAATAATTAAAATACTTAACACCGTGATCTGTGGATATAAGTCGTATAAGCCGTATAAATTGCAGATGTACAAATACAAGATAATAATACATAAGTTATAAAGGATAACAATAAAAAACAAAAATATTTTTATTTTAAATTTTTAAATAGAACAAAAGAATATTTTTAAATTTTTATTATTGATAGCAGCAGTTTCGCAATACGTGTTATTATTTATTAGTTTCATTTATTAACCCGTTAAAAATGTAGGTCTTGCATGTAGTGCACGCGTACAGCAGATTCTGCTCAGAATGCTGCTGGAATTCCGCGTACGAGCGATATTTCCGCGATGGATGAATTCGATTTGCGCTTATGCGCGTAATAAATTAACTTCGGAGGGTCAGCTGTACGAAATAAGCTGCTTTGATGAATCTCCATTAATAATCAGACGTTATCGCTAAGTACAACGTCATGTTCGACGCATTGCATTTAGTCCGAACAGTGGCCATTCGTGACAGGCTTCTCCTGTAATTGTGGAACGTAGTTTAATGGACTTTGGGTGCCACATTTCTCTCCGTCCTTTTGATTCAATCGATTGATTCAACAAGATTTTCTGGCAATATTGGACGAGATTTGCATTTCAATGCGGTCATTAAGGTCTATTCATACAAATGTAGCCTAAAAATGGCTTTTATTATGAATGTTATTGTATTTTCACGTTCCACAGCAAATAGCACTATAAATATAACTTTTTTTTTCTAAATATCACACATTTTGTAATTATTATACGCCATTTTTTTTATCTGATACAGCTATAAAGTAATTTCTACGTGGGTTACTTAGGATAATATAAGACGCACCAAGGTTTACATTTAGTTAAAGCATCATTAATCTCCATCGGCCGCTTCCGCATTCTCGTTGCGTTTTTTAGGTAAAACGAGCGAGCATAGTTTCGAGGGGTCGTAAAAATAGCATCGTCGACGGCGTAATTTTTCGAGGTGGCAATGAAAATAAAAGGGGCTTCGTCTAATAGGTGAAGTAGGTGCGCGGTATTTCTTACCGCCTGTCTAACATAATGACTCTCTGTAACTCCGTTTTATTGGTGCGATGGCGGAACGTTAATCCTAGGGATTCTCCGCGCGAATGCACGGAATTGTTTATTCCACAGTCCGAGCTCGCCCCGACACACAAACGACACCGCGGGTCGTTTATTAACCCATTTTGCCCGACGGTGTCCGTGGCGTCGTCAGTCTCTCGCCACACGCTCGTCCTGTTCCGGAAAACCGAGATCCACCTGACTTTCGTCGGGGATCAGAAATGAGTTACATTCATTGCTATGCAGCTGGAACGATCGTAATTTTACTCTGTCATACACGTTAAAGCCGAGGAGCTTAAGGAAGAGATATCGATAGTTTTTTAATTAAAAGCAGTTAAAAATGGAAAAGTCTTTTACGACAAGTTGAAACAAATTTAGAGAGACTTTTTATGTAATATATTTTTTATAATACATCAGCGTGTGTAAGTAATTCGTTTTTTCTCCTCGAGCATTATTATAACCTCGGGCGCGAAATTGTATTGCTCAACTTGCGAAACATCAAAGTTATATTATAAAACTTTGAACGTTAATAACGTCCGATGGCACGTGCGCTTTGAACTACTGGCTTTAACCGACCACGATGATATGTCATTGTGGCGAAAGAAAAACCGATCATATTCATGAAAGGCTTTTTCTCTTTAAAAGAGTTTTCGCTTGAAGAAAAAAGCGTTGCGGCGTTCATATTCTTAAGTGCTTGGTTGTCGACGTGAGTCACGGGACGGGAGCGCTTAGGGCTTTCGACACCGTGCGATGAAAATGGCAGATGAGCTTAGCTTATGCTGCTTAAGATTTTCTACAGTATGACACTTTATCATCGCAACGTCGAAAGAACTTATATTGAGCGCCAATTCGTCCGAATGATTTTATACCAACTTCCGATAGCTCATGAAATGTATATTACGTTGAAGTCTCTGCAGCGCAAACATTCATTGTTATTGGCTTGGTGAGAAAATTTCCCTGGTGGCTTTCTTTCGGCAGGTTAGCATAATTGAAAAGTTTATTTTCAAAGTACTTTAAATCAATATTTTTCGCAAATGGAAATTTTGTTTTCCATAGTTTTGTAATTTACAATATTTTTTTTCGAAAAAAAATGTAGATTTAAAACGTTTTGAAAGTAAACTCTTTCACTGAAAGTAAAATATATGATTTTGTGAAATCTTATTCAAATTGTGTTTTTTATATAAATCTTTATGTCTTTGTATGGAAATACAGCCAGATACAAATATTTTCTCTTGCACTTTACTCGAGACACCCCATTGTGTGTATCCCACGAGAGACATCTTAACGTTCGCGCACTTCATCTTCTTTACTGTCTCACTGCTCTTATCAGGTTTCGTCTAGTGTCGCTATAAAGATGCCACAATAAACGCCGCAACAATGAAACAGCTATAAAGATGTATTATTATCAATTTTATTTTAATGAAAGAAATACGATGCACTTTGCATTTTGATCTCGACAAATAAATCTAAAGCTGCAGTTGAGAAATTATACATGAAGAGTATTATCTAAAATATATTTTTATTAAATATATGTTTTATTACCTATATATTGACATAATTCACGCATCTAGCATAATTCATAAATGTATCAAATTCCCTGCACTGATATTACAATTGGTGCAATATAATTTATTAATTGCAGTACTGATAATATAATAATAAATAATTTTATTACTCAAATAAATTTACTTGAATAATTTTATTGTATAAATGAAAGCATTTATTTGGAGAAATCTTTAATACCGAGTAAAGACGTTTAATTATTCGAGCAATATCTAGATAGAATCTTACAATCCAGGAAGGAAAGTTAAATTGCTTAATGATAGCACTAATCGATGCTGTAATAGAACTTAAAACAACTGGACAGACAAACAGCGTTAATTTGCTGCACGAAATTCGGCGATGCGCTATCAGTTAATAATCCTCAGCTAATGGCTACTGCAAGCCGACTTTGTAAAGTTTGATCTAGGCAGGTAATTACGACATGTCGAAGTTGAACATCGAATCGGCGCAACGGCTTAAGTTCGGTGCATAATACACAAGAGATAGAGTGGGAGAATTCGTTTAAATCGATCGATGCAACGTATGCAGTCCATGCGGGCGATACGCTCGAGCTGCAAACGTATGCATGCACGCACGTACGCACGTATACGCGGAATCGTTAGACGTAGAAACCCTGTATTTGCACATCAAGTTACAAGTTTCACGATCCCAAAAATAAAGACCGTGAACATGATATGTGCAGCCATACAAAACGCCGCGCGGCCCTTGCTTTTCGATCTCGAAGGTCCTGTCACCCCAAATCGAGCCATCGCGTTATCGCAATCATGCTGATAAATGCTTTGGTGTGCTCGCCCTTCTAGCTGCACGCTTCTAGAATCGCTAAATAAAACGTTCTTTTGCTATGAATAACATTTAAAATTTTAATAATTTTAATAATTTTAATAATTTTAATTTTAAATTTTGTAAATTTTTGTGTTTAAACAAGGCATTCTTTTTTTTAACTAACAAAAATAAAAATATATAAATTATTCACGAAGAATTTCACGTCAAGTATCGTTATGCAATGTTATTTTACTTCATAAAACGAGAAGAGTGTGTCATTGTTCGCTCGGCCACTCGTATGTAAAAAGATACACTGAGAATATCCTGGTGTTTAATATTGATGATCTGTTAAAGCCGACATGTCGATGCGCAGACGGCGGACCGATGTGATAGCACACACGTGTGTCAACAAGTTTCGAGGTGAGAAGAAGGAGACTGTCATTGTCGCGACACTTGGCAGGGAGAGATCCTGCACGCGACTGGCGCAAAACTATAGAGACACGAGTAGGTGCTATAGATCTCAAAACGGAGACATCTGCGTGCATACGACACCGATAAATAACGAAAGCCGTCTGTTAACCTGCCTTTTCTCTGCCACGTTTCCCTCATTTTCCAGCTTTTATCCCGATAGTCGACCCCTCCGCTCCGAAATAAGCTAACTATATTTAGGACACTTCGACACGGCTCCATGGAAAACTTCGTGGTCGTCGAACATCCGCACCTTTTAGGAGACGAACTTATGACCCTGTTAGCATCGACGTGTTAATACCCAGCGCGGTGTGTCGTAATGTACTATACGTGGTGAGAAATCATAAACATTCATGACTCGTTATTACACTATGAGATAGTCTCCTTCCATTTGCTCGGGAAAGTGATTTTATGTATGAGAAGGGTGTTGAGAAGAATATCATAATTTATTACCTGCAAATGCGAGCCTTTCTCAGACTTTTAGAGATCTCAATTCTTATATACTAAATTACTACAGTATTAATTTATTTATCATATTATGAATATTAATTCAATATTAATATTGTATAATAATGTATATTAATTAAATCAAACTTCTGAAATGTTTCTAAAATTTGTGGCAATCTACTACACATAATTTATATAATAATTTTATCTATTACATATCTCTCTCGTGGTATTTTGTTGCAGAAAGCAACAATTTCGAGCTAATTATTGGTTGAAATGTCGGCTACCAGTATCTATTGCGCATAGTTATCCATTATCTTCATAATTTCGCATGACATATTTCTCTGCTTAATTGCATCCTAAACAAATAATCGATAATCTGGCTAATTAAACACTGAGTGGGTAACTATTATGAAATTTTGACAGTGGAATTGCCATATAAAAGTTGAGCTCTTAAGTAATAACACTAAAATATATATAAAAAATTGTCAGCTCATAATATAAAATATTTTCTGCAAATAATTAAAACATAATAATAATATATTTTACGTTTAATTAAATTACATTAAATCTGAAAAGTTCAATAGTTCTATTTTAATGCTTACTTCAACAAATTATAATAAATCTTATATTAAAATATAATTATTTTTCTATCAATTAGACACACATTTCAATTACTAACGAGCATATGTAATAAAGGTCAGTACATCTATAAAAATGCTCGTAAAGCAGAGAGAATTATTAAAATAATAGAAAAAGTATCCAATATCGTGCGCGCATGAAAATAATGCACATGTCAAGGAAATAAAAATACCTTTTATTTAGGGTAGGTAGAAAAATGCGAATGCAGAATATTGAAAGGGCATACAGCAGCATCGTATAAAAATACGACATCAAGTTTTGGCTTCCGAAATTCGTAAACAATCACTGCGGTATATCGTCAATGTCACGCGATGTTTTTTGTGTACGGCTTTCCTAGAATCTGAAACTGAATACTAGCCATGTATGTACCTTCCGTTAAACCCTACGATTGTCCGGCCGTGTTGGATTTGATCAGAGATAGAACAATGTTTCATATTTTCTCGTAGCTTGCCAAAAAACGTACATCAGATAGCCCAAAGTAATTATCTTTATCTATTTCAAACTATATACATTTTGCTTAAAATTTGTTGCGTTGAAACTTGCTAAAAAAATGTTAATTAAGTTTAAGCCGTGACATTTGCCATAAATGAATACGAAGTAATTGAAATTATAATTATCTCTTTATATCTGCATTAATTAATTTAATATTACCTATCTGTTAATTTGAAAATAAAATTGCACTGTTTGATAACTTTTTATGTTGTTTACCAACATAAAATATTTATTAGTTGGAAGTTAAACAATTAATAATGTTTTTATCAATTTATCTCAAGGAAAGTCGCGTTATTAAAAATTTTTTTCTGATAAATTACAACGAATAATAGGATCGCGTTTTATTTCAAGCAGGAATTTCTACGCCGCGTAGCGTTTGAAACTGCATACTCACTGAATAAATTTAATAAATTTATTAAATGCATTTATTGTAGTTTTATTAGTAGAATATTTTAATAAAGTTATTATTAATGATAAAATGCATGATACTAAATGAATAACATGTAAAAGTGCTAAAAAATCTTTCCGCGCGTAGGGATTATTTTGCTCCGCGTAGTAATATGAAATTAGCCAACTAACCGTGACGTCACAGATGTAGCTACTTTACCAATCAGTTCGCGCTAAACGTTCCCGGAAAGAAGTCGGATTGGGCTGGTGTCGTGTTTCTGCGTCTTTTTTGTTTGTTTCGAGGAAGTTTTGTATCTTAGTAAGTATCAAGATAATTGAATGTAGTGATGAGTGATTGTTTTGAGGCATTATTTCGCCGGCGCGATCGCGAATGCGCGCGAGTTCGTTTTTTGTTGTCCGAGTCATCGCTTCGCGTCGGTCGGCGGTTTTCGTTTTTCGATATGGATCTTTCGTGTGTATCTTACGCCGATTACTTTAGTGTTGCGAGTGTCATTCAGCGTCAGAAACATCGAGGAGCATCGGAGAAAACATCGGATAAAAGCATCGAGGGATTCATCGAAGCAGGTAATGGAGTTTGCTCTAATATAAGTATTTGCGTGGGTCAGTGTCGCGTCCGCCATGACAGTTCTGAGATTTTTCCGTTGATCAAGAGCTCGTCGTCTTGTCGACGCGTTACAAGTATCGAATAAATCTCAATGTACTAACTAATTCGCTCGATCGCGATAAAATGAATTCCGATATTTGTGATTCATATCGATCGCGATCTGTTTGGACCGCCTTTCGTCAAAAAATAGCATATTTTAATAAATAAGAAATATACATTTTTTTGCACTTTGAATAAAGTTTTTTTTTTAAATATTCAACAATTTACATTCTACATTTGAAATTACGTTAATCATTTGTATAGAGGTAGTCGACGTCGTTTTTCGACACTCGTTAGCCGCAGCATTAAGCTCTAATCCTTCTGCATCCGCGAAATAATATAACTTGGAGGGATAGTAAAGAGAAGGATAAATTTCAAATTTAATCCGCTTATAATATTTTTTCATTTTATATTATGTTATTGCAATTGCAACTAAATCATTAATTTGAAGCAGAGGTAAGAAATAGTCAATGAAATAAGATAAGAAGTAATTACTATTTTATTAATGTAAATATATAGAATTTTTTGAATTTGTGGCAATTTATTCTATACATAATATTGTTTATTTAATATTTTACGTAATATTTATTGCGAAAAGCAATAATTTTGAATTTCTCGGGTGAGAAATCGAATACAAGCAATCTATAAATTTTGCATAGTTATCTGTAATTCCCTAATAATACCATACCGCTCATTTCTGTGTGTAATTATATCTCTAATGAATAATCAATAATTTGATTAATAAAATATTGTATATATAATTATTTTGAGATTTGAATAGTAAAACTTAAATTACTAAAATTATATACACACATTTGATTTTTTGCAGAACATCATATTAAGTATTATTATATTACGTATATGATTTATAATTCTTAGTTTACAATATAAACCATTTTTCGTGAATAATCAATAGTAATAATCACAGAAACACACTTATTTCACATCAACTATAATTTAATAATGTTATTTTATTAAAATTATTCTTTGACTTATAGAATTTATAGAATTATTATAAAAACTTGTATAAAAACTCATAATTACTTTACTATTCATTAGCTAGATTTCAATTATTGATGAGCGTAATATTCTGTTGAGCAAAATTGGGTCAAAGGATGTTATTAACTTTACATCCGCGTTGCTAATCGGCCTTATCTATAGTGAATAATACTACTGACGGTATTACGATGCCGGGCTTAAGTAATTCGCTTACCGTACACCATGCACATTAAATTTTACGATCACAACAAACCGAGATAATAGTGCGACGCGCGACAATGCGCTTAGCTGCATTTCACGGTAACAAACTTGCCGAAGAACCAAATTTCCGCGTGCTACGAAGTAATAAAATCATTGCGGAAATAAACAAGAACTTTGAGAAGGACTCTTCGCAAAGTAGAAACTGTACACAATTCCTTTTTTTTTTTTTGTTCACTACGCGCCGCAATTTCGTTCTCGCGACGAGTTGGTTACTTATTAAAGGGAAGTTTTTACCTTTTTATCTCGTCCTTGTAATCTCGCCTATCTCACTGCCCTTCTCTAACATCTGTTTCTCGCGGCATTTATTTTCAGTCGACGAGATAAAATCGCATGGTGCAATTTTAGTTAAATTTAAAAAAATGTTGGATGATATATATTGTTCGGGATTTATGCTCCGTTATATTTTTTCTGCACTATTTTGCGCTACAGTGTGAAAAATACAACTAAATATTTGCACGAGAAATATATAAAAAAATAGTAAAATAAGAGAGAGAGAATCGGTGCAATAAATCAATGTAATTTGTGGATAGATCGAGATAATAAAGTTCAACTTGTTGATTTAATCGTACAGTCACCGCGGAAATATCTCTGATGAAAGTGAAATATTCTCACGGAAATGTTTAGAAGGAATACTTTTCAATTAACATATTTAACTTCAGACCAGTTGCAATTCTATTTTCCCACAAATACTTAGATCACACTGTTTTCTAATAGTCGCAAAGATAATGTTAGCTTTAAATTTTGCCGATTAAACTTGCATGCCAGGCAAGTCTCGGTGTTCGTTAGATGCGCAAGCCGATGTGGCGGGCGTAATTTCTGCCGGTAGCGGAACTAATTCACGATGTTCTCGTGCCACGGCGAATAAATTAAGCGAATAAATTATGAACAACGATTACTCCCGCGGAATGCGTTAATCCGAATCGGGTCGATTGGACTGCGGCACATCGCTTTGATTATCGCAATGAGAGTTTGCGCGTGATATGTAGGTGTTTCCCGATGATCATCGATTTTTCCTCGCCCATCCCTCTATCTAACGGACGGGATATAATTGCTTTTAACTGGACTTTTATGTTCCATTCTTGGCTTCACAGCCAAGTTAAGTTTACCCAAAGACCGACCGCACACCGACGCGCTTTTACCGGCAATAAGGTGCCGAGAACTTAATCAAAGTCTCGGTAAACATGGCCCGGTTTTCATATCGCAATCGCCTCACGACCAACACGCGACTGCTTCCTTAATTTTGCCTCTTCGTGTTTAGTAGATGATTAATTAATTTTATACGTGGTTCTATGTTAATTTTAGTACATGTAAAGTCTGGGTTAATTGTGCTTTTACGTAAATAATTATTGATCTAATTTATATCTTCATAATGTTTGCGTTCTTAATCTTTTAAAGTTGGCACGGTTTTGTTGATAATAAACTTTATCAAAAGCCGTACGAACTTTGTTGGTTATCTAATATAAACACATTTTGTTTGAATTTTTATTGTAGCATTTTCAATATTATAATGGAACTAAAAAATGAAGTTTAATATTTTACACAATGAACAAATTATATGATCTTTTTTTAAAGAAAAGAAAGCTTTTGTTTTCTTTGAAACACATTTATTTTAATTGAATTTATTTGTAAGTATCGCAAAAATTTATAATTGATTTACTTTTTAGTAACATCTCAGAGAATCATATCAACCTCGAGCAAAGCTTCTCGGAAACTTTTCGTTTTATGCGTAACAAATATGTATCCATAAAATGTTACGTCTTCTTATTGCTGTTATGCTTGTTGAATCGAAACGTGTGCACATAAAAGCCATCGATACATGATGCAATCGATGCTTTGCAGGAAGCGATATATTTTCTACATTTCGTTAGTGCATACACTACTTTACGTATATGCGCTTCAATCGTGAAAAGATTTTAATTAAAATCAGACTATATATGACATAAATATTAAATAACGTATGGCAATCAAATATTGCCAAGAAAAGCTAAATTTCAAACCAGTATTTCCAGAGTATTATAGAATTTTTCTCATAACAAATCAAACATTAATTAAAAAAACACTAAGCGTATTATTATAAATATCTGTGTATTGAATATTGTTTACCCAAATAGTATATGCATATAAATAAAATAGGAACCGGTTAAAATAATAAAATATAAAAGATATACAATAATATTATTATATGTATATTCAATATAATATTGTTATATAATCAATGGTGATATTTTATTTACAGGTAAGAAAATGCGAGAGCGAGATATTGAAAGGCATTATCGTACAAAAATATAACGTGGTAAGTCGTAACTTTACGTTTTCTAAAAATTACCGGAATACGCGTTGTTAGCGTGTGTTGCGTTTCGTACGTGTTTTCCTGGAAATCGAAGCTCGGAACTCGAGATACCAGCTGTGTCTCCCGTCGGATCGCTCGGCCGCATTACATTATATAAGAGTTAGTTATAATGTTTTATATTTTCTCGCGTTGTGCTTTATTAAAGATTAAGGCGTACATCAGATATAATCCGAATTTTATAAAATAATTATTTTATTTAAGATTGTATCATTGATCAATAATCTTGTTAATATTTTAATAAATTGTCACATTCATCAAAATTTTTCTGCATGGAAACGAAAAGTTAAATAAATCACATAGCAGAATTTTACATTGTTAAATAACTGAAATAAATACTGCACATTTTTTCAATATATAATATTTATCAGAATTAAATATCTATCTAGTGGTGTGGTTTAAATTTTGTAATTCAAGTTTTCAATGTAACTTTAACGCTTTTATTAATATATTAATAAGATTTTGTGTAAGAAAAATTTTAAAAGATTTTGTGTAGGGAATATTTGTTGTCCGCGTAAAAAGTAGCGTAAAATTAGACGAGTAAACACATACGTTACGAATTTTATTCATTGCTGATCAGTTCGCGTTGAGCGTCCTTGGAGCTAAGTCGAGTCGTGATTACTCCTCATTTCTACATCTTATTTTTTTTTGTTTCAAACGAGTTTTGCGTAATAAACGAGTGTCGGAAATTCTGTACTTAGCGACGAGTAATTATCTTGAGTTATTATTTTACTTGCGCGATTGCAATCAACGCGTTAATCGCCAAGTTAATCGTCGAATTAATTTTGCGTTTTGTCATAAAGCTTCATTTACAATCAACATTTACACAATCATTTTCCATTCAATACAACATTCGTACTTATTTCGCGTTATTCGCTCATCAAATGAGTGTCGCGAATGCCTTTCAATATCAGAAACATCGAGAATTATCAACGAAAGCATCGATGAACATCGAAAAAAGCATCGAGGGATTGTCGCAACGGATTCATCGAGCAGTCAGTGCGGACATCGACTAGACAGTATTGAAAATTTTATTTTTGTACTATTCGCGTGTGTGATCGCGTGTCGGGAGTGTCGAATAAGTTTACGGACGATCGTTTTAGTGCATCAATTACGTGATAACGATGGACTTTGTCTCGTTGAGTTGTTATCTAGAAGATTTGTCGAAATCTTCTCTAATTTTTCGTCGTTGATATTTTCGAATTTTTTTTACAGTTAAACGCGCATTATTTATAATAAATCGGTATGTCGGATGAATCTATCAAGCGTATTGTCATATTTCGCGTTGTATATTTGTTCGAAATGCATTATATCGGAGTGCGCGGATAAATAATCGTCGGGAGTGTCGAACGAAACAACGGGCGATTCTCGTGTTCACTTGATTGCGTGTGCGTAATTACGAGTGATTCGGAGAGCAAAGCTGCGATCAGATGCAAAATAAAATAGAGGAGCAGCGGAGCGACAATACACTGGCAATGCATCGACTGGTGAGTGAATTAATTTTTATTGCAATACAGATTGTTCAGAAAATAAAGGTCAATCTCTATTTTTGGAAAAATAAAAAAACGATTATATTGTGTACGCATATTATTCAGAAATACAATAAATTTATGAAATATTAAATTAAAATAGTAGAAATAAGTAAATATAATAATGTTGGAAAATGCTAAAACAATTAAAAGTTTTGAAAAAGAAGGAAATTTGTGAACAATACAAGAAAAATTTTTATATATAAAACATTCGTTCGTCAAGCAATATATAATAATAATGTACAAAATTAATATTTATTTTATAATAATTAATAACGAAAGTGGCATATAAAACTTGGATAGATTAAAATTGATCATTATTTTCTGAGAATAATCTACTGTTAAATATTGCATTTATAATTTTGTTAATATATTTATCTTCATTCTTTATCGAATATTTATGCAATATATTTATATATAGTTATATTGTTTATTTAAAACTTATATGAGAGTGAATACTTTAAATTTGGCTTGGATGCCGCTGCTTATGCCATCGGTGCACTTTGCGTGATCGTTAAATTATGCTGCGTTAAATTATGCCTCTTCATATCATATAAAATCTTTTGTCAAGCTTCCTTAATTAATTCACTGCTGCAAGTTACATATAAAATCAGAGATAAAAAATATTTCAAGCTTATACTATCGTAAATATTTGAAGTAAGAAATATTATTTTATATCTTTTTTGCATTCCAAATTAAAAAAAATTTTTAAGCGCATTTATATTTTATATTTTAAATCGTATTAAGCACTTGCGGTTTGCGATATAATTCTATTTAGTACAAAATATTAAAGAAAATAAATTAAAAAATGAAATCTATATGTTTGGTGCAATCTGTATTTGAAGCATGTTTTTGCAGCATTTCGCCGAACCTTTTACATAATATAGCGGTTGCGCTTTAATTCGTAACTCATCGCTACATATTTGTCCGAGTCATTCTGTAGGCGTCGAAAAACAAAACGTTGTTCGTTCTCAGAATAGCAGATGTAGACAATCGACGTCGTTTGAATTTTCCGACGTTCGTTTTTCCGTGGTATTAAGCCTTAAATCCTCCTGTATCCGCAGAATGACAAATTATATTACAAATTCGAGGGAGAATGAAGAAAATCGGTAAATTATCCGAACTTTAAATTTAGCCTGTCTATTTTTCCTATTTTGCTTTGTTCCATTTACAGTTGAATTTTTAATCTGAAACTGGTAAAAAATACTAACTTGAACACAACCTAAAAAACAATTATTATTTTGTTAACGCGCACACATAATATAAAACTCTGCAAATATTTCCAAAAATATTGCAAAGTTATAAAATAAAAATGGAATTTTCCTGTTTTTAAAGGTTAGGCATTACAAGCGACATTTTTCTTCTTTAAAATTGTAATTTATATTTAGTATAAACTAAAAGAAAACTTTCAATATCTTTCTGCTATCAAGTAGCAATTTGAGACAAGCGGAACTTTCTTCGTAGTTGGTACAATTGGAACATCAAAGTGCATTAATCTGCGGCGAAAAGCTATCTCGGGATGCAAGTTGCACCCCGAAGATATCTTTTCATGTAAACGAGCGTGTGGCAGTCGGTTCGGAGAATTTAGTTTTCGGATGCGCGTGCAGGTTCGTCCTCTTTGTGGTTATATCGAGTTGGACGGATATGTCGCAGAATGATGTTGACAGACCCGGGAGGTAACGTATGCGCGCGACAGTTTTCTGTTTGCTCGTGTATATACGTTTCGAGCGATAATGTTGCGGATGCGCCGCGAAAATGATACAGTCAACACCGAGCGTATGACCATGCTAATTTAGCTGGCATCACGCCCGTGTCAACGCACCGATCGGAGTGGGATCGAACGGACTTAATTAACCTTTTCTAATACTCGCATGATAAGCAATAGCTATTTATAGAAAGCTTTGTCTGTTTTTTTTTTTTTTTTTTTTTGACATATTGTTTCAAGATTTTAATTCTTGGAAAATATTTTTTATAAATAATTTTACAATAATATACCTAGATAACACAAGATGGAATTAATATTTTTAATAAAATTTTACATTTTTTTGTAACTTAACAGACCTTCTCAATGTTTTATATATTTGTCTATGTTTTTATTGAATATGTGGCACTTTCTATATATACGCTCTTTCATTTCCCGTTCAAGTCATAAATAGCAGTTTATCGATACACGCGATAATGTAACGATGTTTCCGCGTCGATATTTAGAACGATTCGTTGATAGTGCAAGGGTCAGCGATTACATATCACTGATTAAAATCTACGATATTTTTCAATCCTACTGCGTCGTTGCAATTTACCTAATATAACTTGACACATTTAATATTAATTTTTAAATTTATTATCTCATTCTTTATTATCTCTTTCAATTAAAACTCTTGATATATGCAAAAGCTACAACAGAGAAAATGTCAGAAGTGAACAAAAGACAAATGTGGATAATATCACATCCAAATAAATAATTATACACTAACTTTATATATCGTGTTGCGCTATATCATATTAGAACTATTTTTAAGCTTTAACATTCAGGAATAAAATATTCCACGCAAAATACGTCAAACATCTCGACGAGCTTCATATTTATTTTATCTCATATTTCTTTTATTTCGTCAAAATGCAAACGGCGAGCGTGCAGTCGCTTTCGCATACGTGCAGCATTCGAAAGTGCGAACATTTTTGTCCGTTTCGTGATTCATGTCTATTCGTTCCCGCGGGCACGGACATTCGTATTTACGAATGAGATTAATTCTCGTTTGCTTCTCTGCGTCCGCGCCGCGAGATTTATATCACTCCGCAGTCAGTAGTGTGAGTCGATCTTCGATCGGACGTGCGGTGCCATTTGCGACTTCGATATCGCCTGCGTAAATATTAGAAAGATGTGAATTGTTTGCGTTACATATATAACTGACGTATATACATGCGGCTTATCGCGGATTTTTCCAGCACGCTAAATCCTTTCACTGAAAGGAACGACATTTAACGCTTCGGGGATGTCTCTTTCCACCAAAAATGCTTGCTATACCTCCATTGAGTGGTCCCTTAATATGTTCAATCCTTCTTTTGAGAAGAAAAGGATTTAAAGAGATCTGTCGTGTTTTTCTTGTGATTATGTAAACTATTTCCACCAAAAGAATAAATTTCGTGCCGAATGTATCGATTCTAAACTCAACTCCAAATAGTATTTTATCATATAATTATCAATAGTATGATTATACAATTATTATTATTCTCCATTACATTATACGATTAATTTTATATTATAATTGTTGAATTGACAGCTTTTGATCTTGGTTAATTTAATCTTTCAATTTGATTTTGATTTGATTAATTTTGGTCAGCTTTTATAATTAATTAATTTTCCTCGATTTTCATATTATTATAATTATTATTCCCTTGTTACTATCCTTACTGCAATGTTACGTGTTTATATGTATATGTAGGTAACCCAGATTGCGCAAACTTTGTTCGACATGTATTAGGTCACCAAAGTGTTGCCGTGTCTTTTTTAATCACTCTGCATGTGTCGGCCGAGATACACGGCTTGTCGCCGTGTCGCGTAGCACGAAAATGGATGATTTCCGTTGGGAAAACTATACAATAAGTGTAATATGGGCACAACAGCGAACTGCTGAAGAAGCCTGACGAAGAAATTAATGGTCTATTATGAAGCGCATGACAGCCGTGAACACTCGTGGCTTAAAGGGATTTAGCGCGGAAATTCTCGAAGATAGAGTCTGCGATACAAACAAGATACAAGATGATCGAGAAAACGTAATTCCAATTTTACAAATAATTACTTAACTTATTTAAATGATGCAGAGAAATATGTGCAAAGGAGTGAACTCTATACAACATACATGTAATTAAAGTATTAAAAATGGCGAGAAATTAGTGAAATATCTGAGTTGCGTCTTTGACACTCTATGCAGAAGCGCCAGGTGGAACATTCAGCGAGAGAATTCTGTTTACCTCTTAGGTTGGTCCCCGCATTTGCATAGACGCCATCGCGTGAAAAATACAACGGCGAATACATTTTCATACTTCCCTGTATCGTTTTTCCCGTCCGGTTGTTGCAGGCTCGAATCACATCAGACTTTTAGATTAGAATGACTTTAAATTCATCGCTGCCGATCCTACTGTTTGAACAGAGTTCAGAGCGTATTTATTATGAATCGTTACATTCATCATCTATATAAATTATCGCATCTACATTTAATCGATTAGACTTTGGCTATATACGTATTTATTAATTTGTCATAATTTAAGCGAAGCACATACAGTGGGAAACTGTTTCCTGCTGTTGACCTTTCATTTTTTATTGACTATCGATGCAGACATCGTTAATCTAAATATAATCTAGATAGTCTGCGAAAAGTCAGTTGTTCGATTCGCGGTTTGTCCTTGTCGCGCTTTAACTTATCAACTCATTTGACTATTCCGCAATGTTCCATTTAAAGCCAAGACGTACGGCTGTCCACTTAAAGGTCAGACGTTATGAAAACAGCAAAGGTTATCGTATTTTTCACTGATCCAGTTGAGATATATCGCGCGCGATATCTACACAATTAATCACATCTACCGCATTTAACTTTGAAATCCTGGGCGAAAAAATTTAAATAGATACTGGGAGCTTTACGTGACTCAACTGCGGCTCGCAGCGAAATTTTACAGCGGTATATTTAGCTGCTAAGCGCGATGCATTTATCAGACCCGCGCCCGAATTTTATCTCCACGTAAGATACGTACTATCGCAGTCGTATCGCACGGGGAAATCTACTTTTATACACGTGAAACCATCTTGGATATTGTACACAGTTAATTAGCGACAAATGTCAACGGTCAGTCACCGTCATCGTCGTCGTCGTTACACATACATGTGTCGCATGTACGTTCTCGATATGTAGGTTACAGGGTGTGGCGAGAAACCCTCTCTTGTGGGACCGACCGAGGATAGATTTTTACCTACATGTGTGTCTTTGGTTCTTTTTACCGGGGCGGCGATATTCAGATTAAATTACAACGGCGCGTTGTAACGAGCGTTCGTGCCGCGGAGGCGAGTCCCTCGATTACATTATCGCGCGGTCCCATTACATCGCGTTAATAATACCGTATTCATTATGAGCAGCGGCGCGACGCAAACAATGCTCACTTGGAGTCACGTAATCGCCGTTACGTCCGTCGGGCGTGTTCTCATAAAGCAGACGTTGTTCTTCGCAAAACGTTCTTTTATTCGGCGCCCGGGGCTTCAATAACGGCCGTCATAACGATTCTATAAAATATTAGGAATTTTCGACGAGACGATTGCATCGTCTCGCGATACGCGCGGGGGAGAGAAAGAGAGATAGCGATACCGTAAAGCTTTACGTGCCCGAATCGCTCACGCTATATCGATGTCAACACGAAAGAGTTGGCGATAATTGGTGTCGTCGAAAATATTGAGTATTTTTAACGCCCTTTTAATGCACTATATAGATCAGAGAGATTTATGTAAAAGTTACGCCCTGCAACTCTGTTATCGCTGATGTTAACTTTAGAGATATCGACTTACCGATGTAAGTCGGTTGTTCTGTACTTATCAGATTATGCCGCACGAATAATAGATGAAGTTCATACGTTGTGAGCTACGGTGAATAGAGAAAACAGCGCATGTAATCACGTTAATAGTTTAAAAATTAATAATTTTTTTTCAATTATCGTGTAAGCTATATTAAGTACATTCTCGTTTCATTAACTGATATTTTTATAGTAACTAATGAATTAATTTACGCATTAAAGCACAATTTCTACAAATCTCACAAGTTTACAATAATTTTGCAAATTGTAAATTGTGACTTGTTTTGCCGCTGTATATCGCAACAATATTTTATAAGCTTAATTTATGTTTCTTCTTTATTATTGTTTATTTGCTTTTTGTATCATATTCATTTATAGAAGCTCGGTAGTTACGATATACAAGATCGCCTTTCGATAACCGCGAAATTATACAAGGTGCATGTAGACGATCGTGCGTGGATTCTTGTTGGTGCTGATGCCATTGTGTCGAACGTACTCGTGCCACGTCTTCGCTCGTTACCGAGCTTTATTAAATTAATGAACGTGTTGTCTTTGTGCCGCCACGAGGACATAGATTAATATTCCTGGGATGTGCACAGCGGCGAACTTCGAGAGAGGAAGCGTTTGTGGAAAAGATAGGAATCGACATTTACGATAGTCGTAGCCATAGCGCGAAGGGTATTTCATTTCATAAACGCATCCACCGTACGTCACACACGAGAGATCAGCACTCGCGATTATGCTCAGTGGACACACGTGACCATCGTGTGTAGGTGGCATAGTTTTACATTTCGTGAAATGTCACGGGAAGGCCAAGGTGCGCGATGGAATCCTCTCTTCGCTACTCGTCTATTATTTTATAGCGCGATCAATTCGCAGGCTTAATGTTGTGCCTATAACTATATATACGTACAGTTGAAGTGGTGTTGTTCGATTCTGAGTACTATTAAATTATAATAATAATTCTGCAGGACTCGACGAGAATTTGATCGGGAAAGATTAGAGATACGAGGAAAAACGAAGGACGAACCGGTCGGGGTTAAGGCCAGGCACTTGCATGCCTCGAAACAATGGTCCGAGCTTTATTTTCCTACGAGCTATAGTCGTAGTATAAAGTGTGTATGTATAGTGAATGTGCAGGATATACCGGTCGATATACGTCCATATTGTGCGGTGGCATAATGGTCCTAAAGCAATTATTTGGTTTACTCTGCACCGTCAATTCTTCCCCCAACACTTTGCTTTGTCTCATTTTCTGGTTTGCTTCATTAACAATGATTAATCAAGCTCATAAAATGTTGTTTCAATTTGTAATAGCAGGACAGTTCACAATTTATAAATTGCAAAGTTCAGAGAGATGTAAAAAATTGAAAAATTACTTTTATATTTTATTTTACTCCACTTGAACTTTATTTTTGGTATTATTCGCTTTAAACGCTCTTTTTTAGAATTTTTCACTGTCCTTTTCACATTTTCCTTGACGTCGCTGAATGCTTTTATTTTTAGCAAAGTAATAGCCTGTTTGATTTTGTTGCATTTAACTGATTAAATCTTCTACACAATTTTTTTTCTTTTAAAAGAAAATAAAATAAAAAAGTGATATTTGAATCATTTTAATAATGAAATAGGGTTTTATAAAGAACAGTATTTTTCTGAAAACTGACACATTTTCGTGATATGAATAATTCTAACCCAGTTTCTCTCGAAAGTATAATTTGTCGCACGTTTTCTCAACATTTGTTCCGTGATGGAGTTATTAATTTGATTAAATGTCACACTCACACTCACACTTTACCATTGAAAGCGTCTTTTTTTTACTTAGCGAATTATTAAATTACCACGCAATTTTCGTATTACTTAATGCGCGTTATTTCGCGTGTTTCGCAAAATAGAAAGCGCGGAAGTAACCACCGAATAATCCGTCCGTCAACAGCACGTAGGTGTTTTTTGCAGCAATTTATCTGCGTAAATGGAGCATGTTGAGATATTTATGCAGAGAAAAAGTTTGGAACAACCTTTATACACACTCGAGACTCTGATGCACTTTCTTCTAAGACTCGAATCTCCTTTCGTTGCTTCTGGCCATTAGTTCGCTGGGACGGAACAGTTGTCAGGCAATGATTCATAGGCAGCACTTCAGAACAGTTCAGATGGGAAAATAGCGTGCAATTTCGAAGAAATTTCGTACTTGCAGGAATGTTGTTTGCTTGTTTCATTCATCTTCGAAAACTCAAGTGTTCGATACAAGGAATATTCTATCAATCACTACCTGATTGAACAATTGATTTCTGTAATAAAACTACGACTAAAAAATATTTTTTATAAATAAATTTGTAATTGAATATATCGTACGAGAAAACCAGCGGTTGAATAGGTGCTAATTTTACCGATCCTAAAATTTTCAACTTTTTTTTTCAAATATTTTTTATATACTTCGTATTTCCACTAAACTTCGAAATTTCTTTAGGCAAGTTGCCAGTTTCTATTAACCAAACTTGATCGCCGTAACACCTTTCCTCGCCGCTGAGTGCTGAAAATCGACCCGTACGTGCGCATAATGCACGTGCGCTCTTTGATTAGGCTGCAACGAGGGTGAGGGCTGCTTTTAGGATCCGTCTTGATTAACGATTTCGGTGCGACACGCGATGTTTGATTTTCCTATTTTAACGTAACTGTCCTGTAGTTGTGATGTGCATTAATTTTCGATCATTGTCTGTCAACGATGATGACATTTATAATTTAAAATGCTTATGCAGTAGAAAGAAACTACCGCTGACTTCGTGAAGCGCTAATATATTTATAAAATTGATAACCAGCATTAATTATTTTTTGCGATTATAAAATAATGCGGATTAATATATTAGTGTACGCAGCTGTGCGTCTCGTTAAATAATGAAATGATCATAGTAAATTCTTAAAGAGCTCCCACGCTTCAGAAAGGTTATCCACTTGAGAGCGTAACAGCGGTTTTCCTTTTGTACCTGGTACCTGGCAACCGTAATGCCGCCGTAAAATGTATCGCCGACAACGAGTCCGTAACTTTGCGGTGAAGAGACCCAGGCCAGACGTTTTGCATCGCTGCGTGTTCTGCCGCGTCATTAATAAAAGAGTCTCGCCGTTCTCATTATTATTCATGGTATGCGATGACTTGACGCGCGAGTCCAAACCTCTATTAATACAAAAACGGAGAAAGGTTGTTATACGCTACGTCTGTGATCATTAAAAATATTACATTCCATACAAGACACCGTTATACCGTTATTATATTTTAGTCCAAATATATGATTATAAATCGTATAAGTTACATTAATCATGGAATTATTAATAATAAGTCAATTAATGAAGAATAAAAAGCGGAATTAGTATTCCATTGGATTATTTCACGATTTATAACGAATCTAATTTTAGTTGACATTTTCATCGAGAGTGCTTTCTTAATGACATTTTGCAATTCACGCTCGTATTGTCTTCGGCTCGACGTGTCTTTTTTATTCCAAAATCGCCCATCACGCGATAACGTTCATTAATTACTCGCATAAATACCGACAGGCGCGTGGGTGTCGTTTACGTCAGATTAACATTCATTCGCGACGTTTTATCGTCGATGCGGCAGAGTTTCGATTATCGATTCCAGGCCAGTTCTCAGTGGCGGTTACGGATACGACATCGCGGATACTATAGTTCGGTCCGCAAATAAAAGGGCATTATTGCAGCTGGACGATAAATGTCGGGCGCGAGTGACGCGCGCGCTCCAAAAGGATTCACATCGCTCGACGATTTGTACTTATCGACCTTTCACGGCGCTTTTATTGATAGTATCATGAACGGGCCCCTTTCAGAATCCCCGTCAACAGTGGACGCTATTGTGCGCGACCGCGCCTGAGATCTAACGTTCTAGTTTCGGCACAGTTGCGCTAAGAATTTCGCAAGATAGCAAGATCAGTGAGGAATGTCACGCGAAATTACGCCGCTCTCTATTTTTGACGTGTGAAATGTTGATACTTGTCCCGCGACAACGTGTTATCCCTTCGCGATAAGCTTATCGCAACCAAACGCTGCGCCCATCTTTTTGCGTCGGTAGCTTTATATTTGTCCGGTTGCCCATATTTTCTGTATTTTGCGATCCTATATCATGTCGGGCAAGAGTTTTATATGTGCACTGCGAATTTTATGTATATTTTTCACTGTAATACTTCGCGAGCTCATCATGCATTGCACGGTAGTTTTCGATGCACATCGGCTCGTGCATCTGAAGCTCTAAAAAATGTATATTTTTCTCTCTGTCTTGCGAAACGTCATTAGCCCTCGTGTATCTGACTTCCACGGCGTTCTTCGATCGCGTGCGTTCGCGCTACTAAATTACATCTTCGCATGGTTCTCGCTAATCTTATAATTAATCACTGACGCGGTATCTCGTTAATTCGTCGCGAATTTTGATGCGACACACCAGTGGCGGCCTTTCATTATCTTAGAGCGCTCATTATTTTCCGGGACGAAGATAACGATAACAGCGGTCGCCGGTTAGAGAGACAGATTGAACTATAGCACCGCGACCTCAATGTAACCGCGGAAATGCAGCCAAGGTCGCGCGTTGCCACTGAATGGCGCATTCAATGTCAATGAAACTCGCGACGCAGCTTTCTTCGGCGAAATCAATGCCAAATTTTGCTGGCAGACCGACCGGCTCGCGAACGCTAGCGTGACGCGAGCAATAAACCGGCGCAGTCTTGCCATGCTAGAGTTCCGCACAGCGTCGTCGCGAGTTGCGTGGGGTGGGACCAACCCTGCCGCATTCACCCTCGCCGTATCCTCCCTTTAAGTTAATGCGTTGGGGCCACGGCAAGAAAAGAGTAACAAAAAGCCACATTTGCCGGGGCCGTCGATACCAAACATAGAAAGATACTCTTGATGGAGCGATAGTATCGAATAGTATCCGCAACGCGAGCCTGGTATCTTGGAAATTGAACTTGATTAAAAGAAGAATTGCCTTCTTTTACCCCACAATACGTTTAATCAAGACTTTTTTTCCTGTGTACAATGTAGCTAATGGATAATTGTGCAAAATGTTTGCTTGGACAAAGGTTTGGAATTACGACGTCACTTTTCAAACATTCGTTTCAATTCTAAAGACACGCGGCTTTTTCAGAGGATTTTTTATCCTTGTTTTTAATATTCAGACGCAGTTAAGCAATTAAAAAATAAGTATGACGTTATTTATATCTTTTTAAAAATATAAATCCCGCTTCAAGTAGAATTTTAAAAGCGACTCGCTGACATTTAAATGTAAATGTTAGAGTTAAAATACTCGAATGTTTAATTTGAACTTATTAAGTGGAATTATTAGCTAGAAAAGGTTTGCTCTTCTCTCGTAATGCTGTAATTTATTTGCAGGTCAAGCTATTCTTGAAAAATAATCATTCTGTAAAAAGAATAATCGCGATAAGCCTGTACTCAGAACTGCCATACGGCTCAATCTTGTCACGCATGACATATTGGTTCGTATTGTTAGCAAAAAGTGTGGTCATACGAAAGGCTGGTATCGATTCTCGCAGTTCAACGGAGTTATGCACGTGAGAGTGCACGAATTGACCGGTCGGCACGCGACATCGCGATCATTGTTGCATGGTCAAGCGTGAATGTCAACCGTCGCGTGGCATTGTTACGAAATCGCTCGGAGAAAGCATGCAGTTCGTATATTTCACATTGATGCACTCAAAACTCGGTTTAGAATCATTGTGGGTTCAACAAGTCTTTATAAAACAACATTCTATTTCATATCAAACTGCACTCGTATTGTAAAAATGCAAATTGCTTTTCGAAGAATTTTTTCTAAATCTCTTTTTGAAATTGTTAGATCTATTTTATTAATAATGTTGAAATTAAAAATCCTTATTTATTTACAATCGTCGAAAAGATTATCAATTTTGTCGCTATACTTTGCACTTTGTACTCTATGCATAAATATATATGTGCATTTTGAGCTGATTGGCGATTAATTATTAGAACGTGATTAGTTTAATTCTATTTGTTACATTTGATTTCGAAATTTCTTTTCGAACGGTCTTAGCTAATAATTTCGTAAGGGTCTTATATGACTTAGACGCATGTTGTAAACACCGTGCCTAACGCGACTTGTAATGCTTGAAGGGCGAAACGACCCTGCTGGTGCACCTGGAGCCGCGTTCCGCGAACGCGTTATCGTCAGCCCCTATCAATGCACCCTGCCCCCCCCAAGACCCTTTTTCGCAGCCGTGCGGCTCTGTTCGCTGTACACGAAATCGATAGTCCCACAAGCGTGCGTGAGAAGTCGAGCAAAAACCGACGGACGGGACCTGTCCGTAACTTGCGGCGTTTGCAGTGCCTACCGCCTTCCGCATTTACGAAACTCGCATTGTCTCGTGACGTGTGCTTCCCGGAAATTACATGTATTCCGTAGAGCACACGGGGATAAGAATTGAATTAGACCGAGTTGCAGAGAGATATGTTCTCTCGGCGTTGGGCGAAAAGGCGATTTAACGTCGAGTTGTTAAACTCAGAACTAAATGCGAGTTTACCGTCGCGCATCGCTGAACGTGTCAGTGAAACATTGTATCTTGTCGCTTGGCATATATGTTGCAATCATAATAATTAGGCCCGTCGCATAAATGCTACAACGTTATAATGCTACAATGCTATAATTATAAGCTGATAGTTACAACTTATAAACGTAATTATAAACTTAGAAGGCTTTATATTATAAGAGATTGTAATAATACAACTATAGAGTCGGCTGTAAAATAGATTCTTTTCACGAGCGGCACGAGCCGGGGATAATTGGATGAGCACGGTGGCATCGATGCATTAGGAAAACGCGGCGCATCTGCCACGCGGAGAATTACGTTCCTAGTGCAAAGGTTAATCCCGTAGCCCACCCTCTCTCAATTCCCGTTCTGCGCTAATTAGGGATTGGTGTAATAGGGTGACTTTAGATCAACTTGTCTGTCATCTAGAGCTACGCTTTGTATGATATAATCGCCATTAGCTCTTCATAATTCTGATTTCCGATAGCATTACTCTGAGACGCGGTATAATTGAATCTACACGGGGAAAATTTTATATCAAAAGTTACTATGCACGGCAGTAACCGGCAAAACCAAAATTTTTACCATGTTTTACATGTGAAAAACATAGTAAAATTTTTTATAACTCCTTCCGCGGCTACTATCGTACATAGTAATTTTTGATATAAAATTTTCTCCGTGTAGGAAAAGAGCGATTCCACAAAATTAAATCTTTACGTGCAAATAAACTTTTTTGTAAATTGAAATTACATTGATGACATCGAACGAATGACCTTCATAAATGACTCGTCATAAAAAATTTCGACATATTTGTAATTAATATTTAATAGCACACATCTGGCAAGATTTTATAATGGCGCGACTGCTGATTACTTTCATTGCGTCAGCTTTTTGATCTAACAGGTCACAAACATTACGCTACGGTGTTTACGTATGGGATTGCAAATGAGACTTTTAATACGGCATTTTAGCATACAATGATGGGAGTTAATTAATTAATCATGGATCTGGTGAGGCTTAGGCGATTCGGTCACGATGTCATATGACGAAAGATCGCTCATCGACTCGCTTGTCGTTTATTTTTGTTTTAAAAATTATTACGTATTGTTTTTTGTTACGGTTTCCAGCTAGAAAATCAATGATGACTGTAGAATGGTCAACATTCAGAGGTTTTGTTGCATTTGGATTTATTGGTTACGATATTAAACCATAAATTGCAAGTATGTTTCTAATGTCTTCATAAATTGCACACCGGTATGTATATAGGGTGTCCCAGACCAATCCATTAATATTATATTTCTAAAATCATTTAAAAATAAAAATTTTTATAGCAAAAATGTCGAAGCTACAGTAATTTTTAAATGCGATGTGAGATTGATCAAGATTATTAAAATTTCAAGCATTCAGGCATAGTCGTATATTGATTTACCATGAAAAACTTAAAAAGTCCAGTAAACGCGTGAAATTTTGACATTTTAATTGGTTAACTTTAAACACTTTCCATTTTTAAGAACTGTTGTAGCCTCGACATTTTGAGATAAAGATTTTTGTCTTCAAATAACCTCCGGACTGCTATTAACGGGTGATCCCAGACACCTTGTATAAATTATGATTTTATCTCTCATTGTTTGATAATGAGAGAAATATAGAAATAAAACAAAAAAAAATATGTTTTCTAAAATGAAAAATAGTCATTGAATATCTTGCAGCTATCTAGCTTGTAGCTATAAAAGTTATAAGTTTATCGATTAACAAGCTTCAATCCATCGCAATTAGGATAATAATGCGCTAGAAAATATACATAGAAATAAAATGGATATATTTTAATGATAAAATTGTCAAAATGTTTTTGAACGTACCACTTGAGACCATCAATATCCTTATCACCATCAGCAAGGACAACAGTAGAGTCGTGAACTGCAATCTAGGGCTCTGCATGATGGATGACGCACGTTCGTCGTTCGATCAATTGCAAAGATCACTCTGACATAGTCGTCACTGCGTCTCGAAATTCCACCGGTTCGGTGAAGAAATTTTTCTTCCACAACAATGCACCGTCGTTTTTCACATGCGTTTCTCTATCTGTGAACTTTAAATTTAACTATCGACGCGAAAGTCGAATCGAGACGTTTAAAGGGATGTCGAGATCACATAAAAATATGTTTACATCTGAATTTATCTGAATGTATTACAAGGCCGCGGATTTGGAATAGCATTTTTAATCCCGCATTCGACTCGTGTAGATTAAAAATGGAAATAATAATATATTCGTTGTGTGACTAACGTGACATTGATCAAACTTTGCATTGATTAGGCTCCGTTTTCCTTATTAGTTTCTTATGGTTTGTTAATTTATTGCGCCTCTGATACTGACGAGATTTTTCAAAATACAGTCTATATGTTAAATAAAATAATATTTTATTAAAATTACAGTCGACAAAACGATGAAATATAATCGCGTCGGACAATTGTTGCTTCGCGAAATAAAACGCGACACGGAGTTCATAAAAAAAAGAAAGAAAAAAATAGAACGACCAATTGATTTTCGTGAATGCTAAATGAAAGTGTTTCTGCGTTTTGGCGCAGAGATATACAGGGTGCCCCGTCGAGGAATGTCAATATTTTCGGAGATAATAGCGGTGACGATCTTGGGTAAAGAGAACTGTATAAATATGCATGCAGTTCTTGCAGATTGTGGATAAAGAGAAGATAGAAGTCTTTTTCTTATAAAAAATTTAATATACAAATTAATTGTGCAAGATAAAACACTGTTGTTTATCACTTACAAAAAATTTTTAAATATATTTCAAGTTTCGTGGAATCTTCTTTTATTTGTACGTAATTGCGCAAGTGTTTACATTTATCCTGTCATTTAGGAGAATATTGGCATTTCCTTACGGTGCATCTTGTAAATATCGCCGATGCATCTTTACGCAGTTGTAAAAACGGAAGCTGCGTGATCGGTCATTTTTTGCAGCGAAATCGCGACAAAAATTAATATTAATAACAGAAACAGCATTCAATTAGCATTAAATCCGATATTACACAGTACCTCCACGCGAAATTCGCTATACTTTCGCTTTCGGCCGAGCAACAACCGGAGCAACATCGAGCGACGCAGATCTCGGACGACTGAGATGACTTTTTATTGCAATAAGACGGTGTCTCATCTTCCGATATCGCACTTAACGGTTTTGTTTAGAGACATAAATATCGTAGAGAGAAGAGACCGTATCCGGACGTCGCGACGTTACGGCATTGCAGCCGATACTAAAGCGATGTCGGGACGCCCGCCGTTATCGGACACAATTTTCCACGCGTGCGCACGTGCCCCCCTGGCACTGGGGGCGGCTGAAACAACGTAGGGTAACGCGGGGCGCCGCGGGGTGACGTGGGGTGACAACGTCGAGGGAATCCCCTATGGCCGCACTGGGAATAGGCGCGACTCCTCTTTTGCACATTGTTACGTACTTTGATAATTACCGCCTCAACATGCAGTAATCACTTCGTTGTAAGATTTTAGAAAGTGCGGGTGCCCGAGTTTACGTGTTTCGATTTAAAGTAGAAACAATTGGATTAAAAGCATGTAGGATTATTTAGTTACTTTGGATTTGTTTTAAGAATTAATTATCTTGATATAACAAGTGAAAATTTATAAGCAAATCTAAATCAAATTAAATAGCAAGTAAAATAAAAGTTTAGGATATAAATACGTAAAATAATTAATGTATTATGAAGTGCATTATTTATGATATAAATAAATGAGTTGAGCTTATATAAAAAATTGCCAAGGTAAGAATACGTTTAAGATGATAGATAATATATTTTCTCGCAATTATTTTGAATTGAGATTATTTATAATTAATCTTGAATAAAATTACGAAATAAGCAAATTATTACAAATTCATATATCGAAAAAATACCTAAGGTATTTAAATGTAAAAGGATGCTATATTTTTAAAACAAGTTTTTCTGTCAACTCATAAATTACCATTTTATTGAATTTCTCGCATTTTCGGCCACTCTTTATATTTATTTCATTTATTCCATTCTTTATATTATTTCACAAGTAGCAAACGGTTTCGTATCGATCGCAACTGTCTCATCTGCGATAAGTTGCATTATTCGTCGTTTCTTTTAATTTAATTAGCATATTGATTTGACTACAGGTTCGTTCCGTTTCCACTTGATCTCGTAAATTCGAGCACTCGTGAAATCGCAGAAGCCAGTGTGCTCTTCAGTGTACCGAGTCTGTAGTTAGGGATGAGGGAAATGCTGCTTTTTTCTTTTATTTTTCTTAGCGCAAGCTTAGGCACGTGACACATGTTTGATTTACAGCACGACGTTTAGACGCCGCTCGTTTTTTCAGTTTTACGGACGTTTTATTCGCAACAGAAGACATCTTTATGATTTAGCGCATTTCTCGCCGACGAATACACTTAACTAAATGCTTTTTCTCGCTCAGTGTCGTTCTTATATTTTTTAGAACCCTTTAAGCATCAAAATAATTCGCAGTTTCTGTTATATGTATTATTTTATATATTTATTTTACTCTTACAAAGGATTATAAAGAAAGTAATAGATAAATAATAAGTTCGAGAAACAAATTATACGATAGGCGACATATTTCTTGTGGATATTAAAATTAAAATTTGTTAAATATTTGTTTCTTTAATTTTATAGATTCTGAAAGCTTTTCGCTAATAAGGCTTAAGTTTCTTATGACGATTCCGCGAAGTACGTATTTGTCTCCCGATTTCTTAAGTTTAGAGACGTCACTGCAGTTTTCTCCGTAAGACGTGTGTTTTAGCAAAGATTACGCATCACTGCCTTGCTTACTTGCAAAGTTTGCGTAAAAAGTTAAATCGACCACTGCGTCAGAACCAACGTTTGACGCGTGATTTACAGTTTATGCAACCAAGTTGTCGGTGGTGACCTTTGAGTGATGCATTTGCATTCGCGATATGCATCTTGCCGTCAACGTTGACGAATCGAAAAACCTATGGATATGAAAAATTTAATGCAATTTATCGACGCATTTTATTCTTGAAATGTGTTTACGACAAACTGATATTTGTATTTTGAACGTGACAGTACAATGTTAATGAGCTTTCAGACGATAAAAAAATTCTTGCAATTTTTATTAATTTATTATGTTATTTAATTATTTATTTTATTATTGTTTTTAACAATATTAATGCACAAATTAATTTGATGAATGGCGTCACGAGAATTACGTTACGTTTTGCAAGTAACATTAAATTTCTACAATGTACTGGATATATGCAAGGATGTGTCAGCGGAAGTCACGCACTTTTTTCAAATTAGAAATTTTTTCATTACTTTTGCTTTATTATCAGTAAAACATTTTTAAACATGGATATCAAAATAATCTTATTCTTATTAATTTAGTTATGTGGTTGACAAAAAAAAAGATTTCTATAGAGATACCATGTAAATAAAACGCAGGTTATTCTGCTGGGAAAAATAATGTAATGACCAGGTGGATGGTTGATTGATTCTGTATATTCAATGGAACCCTCGCTGTAGCAGAATAGTTGAGAGATTAGAGCCCCCATTGCGCATAATCTACATGTTCCTGTGAGATTCTTGCCATGTGTGTCTACTCCATCTAATTGCATTCCTACGTAGTATGTATATCGCAAAATGAGGTACAATTACAATTAAAAATAGCTTTGCTTTTTAGTAAAAGGATATTAATTATTTACATAAAAGAAATTGTTCATAAAAATTGATGTCTTGATGATCAGATTATCATATTTTTAACGTCTCTCCTTTATGTATCTCCAATTATAATTTTCTTTTCTTCAAAAGTTAAAAGCAAATTAAATTTATATTCATGCTATTTTCAAGTCTATTTTATTGACATAATATATAAGTCTTATAATTAAGAATTAGGTCAGCAGTTTTAATTAATTAATTAAAATTTAAATCTTTCTTCGTTCTTTTAAAAGGGAGATTATAGATACCTTTCACAATTTTCTCTCATTACGCTGTACATTTCAGCATATTCAATACTTGAGTCATCGTTCTAAATATTTGCTTCTTTCCTTTTGTTTATTATGTTCGCTGAGAGCAATATTTCAGAATTAGCGCCCAACATCCATGCAATCTCAATGCTCGACACGCTATCGATTATTATATTTATCGATATAGCGGGCGTAATACTTTATTTGTTGCGACGTCGATGAGAGCGCGAACGATACAATAGATACATTATTGCACCTCTATCTTCCCACGAGCGAGAGACGCTACAGCGATCGCGTCATGAATTTATCTATATGCGCGTTGCACTAACGATAAAGCTTACCCTGTGAAATAGACGTGGAGATTGTAGCATGGTAACGTTGTTTGCCATCTGGTATTACGCTGGTCAAGTCACGGCCTCGCACCATTGCCATATCGGTTAGCAATCCAATTCCATTTCACACATACAGAAAAAATATCACCCATTAGAGAATATCGACTACGGGCACAATTTTTTGTAATAATCTTAAAGTTGATAGTTTCTTAATGAGATTTTCAAATCTTAATTCTTCTAAACGTTCTTCATTCAGCGTTTTATATAACAAAGCTTTGTTAAAATTCAGAATAATGGTAAAATTATATTGCATCATAGACGGAATTATTTTTTCATAAATTTCAAATGCGTAAAAGATAAAAAATGTAAAGATTTGTATAAAACTGCTCGGCCAGTATTATAATTCCATAATGGCAGAGATATAAAATCTCGCCAGAATCGTTTGCGTCATTTTAAATCGCGCGTTTCGTAAAGTGCATGCAAACGCAAATGTTCTAGCTTGAAGAAATATCATATTCGAGAGGAACGTTTCGAGTGTAAGAAAATGGTATACCCCTTGCATTGTAGTAATGGCCGGTCTGGGATAACGCGCGCGAAGGGTGCATTTCAATTGATCCACCGCTATCGCGAGGAGGGTTCGTTGACCAACATTATCGTATATAACAAGGCGCACGCGAAGTCTCGGGGTGCTCTTGTTTCGGGTGTCCTTGCAGAGCAATCACTTTCCCATTAAGGTCGTCGACACATCAGTAGTCTTATTCTGATTATATTAATCATAATTGATTTAATATAATATGAACAATGAAAAGTTAATAATTTTTCTCGACCATTTCCAAATTTTAATCGATTAAATAATACATAAATTAATTACGTAATATATGTAAAATTTATAAAATTATACAGCTTTGCAGCAAAAATTTTATTAAATTATCATTTTTCTTTCCCGCAAATTTCTTAACATTCTGTGAAATAAAATTTTGATTAAATATGAAATCTTTCTTATCTTTATTATTAAGAATGACGATATGCTAAAAATTAGATATGTTAATAATATTATTATTAAGCTATGGTTATATAATATATAACTATAGTGTTGTTTTGGATATCATTCTAATATAAATGTATTTATGTTTTACAGATAAACCTTGTGCGTGTAATCGGTGCTACGAAATATATTCGTTTCATCGTAATATAATAAAATGCGCGTCGGGAGTGTCGTTTAAAGTAAGTCGCGCGATTTTCGTATTCGGGTACGCGCGCGAGCAAAGCGTGCGCCGCGAACGCGTGTGAGTCAGTGAGTGCCTCGAAGAACCGCTAAGAGGAAGGCCTAAGGAGGCATCGGACGACAGCAGAGCGATGATACGGTAAGTAATTTATCATAAAAAATGCATTATTTTAGTGATAATAAAGAAAACATACATATGTATGTACGTACTGTACCATCAGTCTTTTGCTCGAAGCAAGAATTTCCCGTGCTTAATGGTCGGAACCGGAATTTCTGAAGGGTCGTTCGTTTATTTTCGCCATTCATTCGACGAACGCATTAAACTGCTCGATTGTCCATGGAAAAATCGATACTTAGGAGATGACTTCTTCTTTCTTATTGTACTTTAATTGCTCTTTTCCGTGATGTCAGGATTTGTCCGCAGTGCTGAGTAGTGTTTTCAATAAACAGAAATTATTTGAGAGTCTTTTACTTTCGTAAATTCATAACATTGTCGAGTTTTCTGTTTGTTTAATGGACGAAAAAGATATGCGATTATTAAATCGACGCTGTCGGTGTAACAAAAATTATATTGCAGGCGGGCGAAATTTTTTGCGGATCACTAAAAGCCCCCGAGGGGTCGTTAGTCTCGCTAATCTCCGACGCTGCGAATATATAGGGTGGATACAAATTATTGTCGAGAACCGTTAATTACTACGCTAAACTAATTACTGTGTTTTACGCGATTCGTTGCGAGAAGCTTGATAAACAGGACACTCTCCGATGTATCAGGTTTTAATTCTTCTACGAATAGACTGCCCATTATTTCACCCAACTATTTTCCACAAAATTCACTGTTATTTATTTCACAATAGATATAGCTTACGGATGCAGAAAATTAACTTTCATTATTTTCTATTTCACTTCTCTTAATTTTATCATTTTGTGAATACTTTTTGGATTTACTTTGTTAGCTCTTTTCCTCGCTTGCTTGTTTTCGTTGAGTTTTAGAACATCTGTTTCAGAAAATAGTTTCTTTATATTATGTACATGAAAAATTATATTTATCGACCGTAATTCTATATGAGCATATGTTATGCATTATTAGGCAAATGAGATGAATAACGATGCTTGCTTTGCGGCTGTGACTGGCAGCTCGTGATTTATTGGAAGATCGATGTGGCTGCAAGAATACATGTCATATGCTATTGCTTTGCTGTGTACGACACAATGTCCCAGCGGAAGATACGCGTTCTCGTTGTCTGGACCGGGAAATCCCGGTGAGTCAGATTGGGTAGAATCATCCCCCGAGAAGAGTAGTAGTAGCTCGCCATACCCTTCACAACAACCACAGTAGGAAAATTAATCCTTTGATGCTTAGTATAAAGAGGATAAACCGTACTATTCTAGAAAAGACGAGCGTTGTCATGACATCTTTTATTATAATTTTATTTATATTAATTTTTAATATAGTTTTTTTAGATACTTATTAAATTATTACTAAACATTAATTACATGTTACGATAGTTAATATATTAATATTATAAAATATAATTTTTAATTATCTAATTATTTCAACATAAATTGCATTTATTTTAAGTCTTTTTCATTAAAAGAATTTCTGCAAAATTTTGGAAATGCAAAATCACAAAGAAAAATGATCTGAAGATTCTAATTAATTAATTAATTATAATTAAATTATATTTTTCACATTTTAAGTATAAAATATAGACAATATTGTCGAAAATTAATTTATCGTTACCCGCGAAAGCAATAATTATTTGGAAATATATAAAAACCCGAAAAAGATCTCGTGTTTAGCATCGTATCCTGAAAATATTTATGGATAGATATAAGAGATAAGTATGCGTATAAATTCAGAATGTGTGTGCGATGAAATTTCCGGGCAATATATTTTCATGTTCCATTCTTTTGATTTGAGTATCGCGATTCTTCGAAGTTTTATATACACTGTCGGGTATTCACTGTCAGTAAAATAATATCTTGAAGCGATGATGTACTTCCAAACATTGCATCTTCGATAGATTGACCCACTTTTCTTCTCTTTACAAAATATCCTTTGTATACCGAGTTCACTTTATTGCAAACAGGATCAATTACCAACTGCTTTGTCCACACTATTGGCATTTACAAGTTAAAGATATTACTCCCTTAATGACCGCGGTGGTATAACGTCAGTTTAATTTATGATTTGTAACGCCGGACGCTTTTACGATATGTCATATTAACTACAGATCTTTTGATCCAATTTTGCGATTACTCCTCTAACATCGTAAGAAACTTCTGGATGTTCAACGGCGTTAGTTGACAATCCACAGAGAAATATCGTCTGATTTATCAGCAGATGTAATTCGCGAAATTAGACATCAGCAAGGTCGGAGCAAAGCGCGCGTAGGCTGCGAACTTCGGTATTCTAATTTTTCACGCCGCTTGGCATTCTCGGAATTCCGCAATGTGCAATTGGGAAACGCTTCGGTTACGCCCGCGGTCAAGTCGGGATGATTCGATATTGTTGTCGGGCCTTTATTACATTCCGTTGATGTGCTGCAACGTCTTTTAGTTCAATAAGAATTAATCAAATCCACTGAGATTTCATTGATATTCTTCTTTTTATTGTTTTTAGAAGGCGTAGATAGTAATAATAATAATAGAAAGAAATAAAAATAGGCAATTAAAAATAGTCAATATATCAGTGTTATTTTTAGAATATTTAGAATATTGTTTTTATTTTTATCATACTTTCTGCGTACTTTTTTTCATCATTTAAATCGCTATATTTATAGGCTGCAAGTTCGTCGATTGACATGTCACTATTCGTTCGCTATGTCCTTTGGCTAGTAACGTGACGCACATCATCCGAGTGAGCGTAACCGCTAGTAATCGCTATCGACGATGGAATCGAATATAATTTGGGCTTAAGGGGAACAGCACGGGGATGGAATCGTCGGCACGTATAGAATTGATCGACGATAACCAACGCGTAACATCAGCAAGCGCGTCACGACGTCACGTCATCAGGAAATGATCCCCCGATGGATCTCTCGCCGTAAGACAAGTTTACCATATTCGCGATTAGGTCGTGCGAGACGACAGCGGACGCGGATCGATCGATTGCGCGGGCGAACGCAGGAACGGCGAATACGAAATCGCGTAGCAGAATAAAAATGCTAATTTCCCGAACGACAAGGTTTGTTGATGGCGTCCGCGTGCATTGTTTCGGACAAGTGCGTTACTCACGATGAATTATTCATAGCGAAATAGCGCGAGGGCGCTAAGCTTAATGCCGCTTGATTTTACTACGGATAAGACTGCGGACTCCATTTCACGACTAAGAGGGTTGTAACGCGAACGTAAGAATGCGCGCGAATATGTTCGTTCGGCGATCTAAAGTATAGTCGAGGCGCTTTCGCGAAATAAAAAAGAAATAAAAAAGAACTCAATATTCAAGAAGTTGATTTCGTTACAACGTAACTTTATGATAAGATGTCTAGTAAATAATTGTTTTAACTTAAAGATAAAATTTTGAAAATTTAATTTTATTATTTTACGAACAATGATATGAAAAATAAAAAACAGTACGCTAATATTTTATTAATATAAAACTTCCGAACTTGTTGCTTTAAAAGTACTATTTATTACACGTGCAAGCTGCTTGAATCGATTTATAACAGATCGGCAGAAGGATAAATTGAATAAGAATTTATGCGTAACTAGTTTTAAAGTTCACCCGAACGCTTCTCGAATGAATTGTGGAAAGTTTCACAAGAATAAAGTTGCTTCTTCTATGGAAATTTTTTTCTTCGCGAGAAAAAGTCTGCCGAGACGAATCGCCGCGTCAGCTTTGTGTTATTTTTCATCTGGTTTACGCGGTTTACTATGTCCGTGGTGAATGGGTTGACTTCTACTCGCTCTGGCATTGATGCAAGTGTTAAACAGCACTTTCCTTCGAGAATTATATTACAACTTTTTTTCTTTTGCTTTCTTTTATTCCGCGAAAAGAGACGCCGAGATGAGAGAAAAAAGGATCAGGGCGGGATGGTTATTCGTTTATCTTACTCTTGGAAATATTTCAGCGAAAATTAAAACGTGATTCGTGCGCGAGCTTCTGCAGTTATTATAATCTACGTGCATTTTGCCTTGATGTTCCATCATCAAATATTCACTCGTATTTCCACTTTTACCGCAACAAATGCACTATATATGTATATTAATGCATGTATTGATTTTTTAGTATAATTTTTTTATTTTGAGAGTCTTATGATAACACTAATGTTAAATGATATAATATTAATTAAGTTTTTTACTTTTTTTATTCTCTATTGCAATATGTTAAATTTTTCACATATCGAGAAATAACATTTACTAAGAAATATAATTGACTATATGACATGGTAATTGTAATTCTTTTTACGCATCTACGATAAAATAACGATACTTAGAATTGGTAATCCTTGATTGAGCCATTAATATTGTCCGTTAATTATATTTGTATATATACATATATGTGTGTGTTTACACAATTTATTGATTACTCACTCTGCAGATGTGTCTGAGAGTTAAACGGTTTTACAAGAAACTAGAATCTCCAGAAAATATTAACCCTCAGCCAGTAATACAATTATGTCATTAGAAAAATGCAAACATTTTTAGCAAGACGCTTATTGATCCTTGTTTAATACCTCCATTTGTATCCATTTTAAATTAATATTACATTGTATTGTGTGATATATTTTTAAATTTGTAAACGGAACGTATTCTCGATATAATTTGTATATGCAGCGCTGCGCCGAACAGCTGCGGCATTTACCGGCAACGTTGAGAAAGGGATGTGGCTACGTAGTTCCAACTTTAAAATGGATGCAGACAGCGATATGAACAGGGGTCGGTAAGCATTCCACGAAAATGCGCCGGGATAACTGCTATTAGGCTTCTCTTCGATATTGTAAGGGTGAACGATGAAATAGAAGCGGATAAAGTATCGATAACCGGTACTGTGAATACATGAAGGTATCGAGGGTGCGAAAAAATATCAATATTCGATATCCTTTTGTATTATCTACGAAGTAAGCGCGCTGCATCTTTATATGGTTCACATCAGAGAGGGCATGGAGGGTACATTTTGATATTTCTTTTACTTATCATCTGGTGACAAAAGAATTTGGTAAAAATTATTCCAATTTAGCATTTATAAAGTTAATTATTGCATGTTTAATAGTCGCACTGATTGCATAACGATTTACCCACATTATGCGTTATAGGCCGTTTATTTTCCGAGAAGCGAAACAACATGTGAATAATAATATCCACGCTAATTCACATTTGCATTACAGTTGACGTACTCACGTACAAATATCTTCATTCGCGATGTATTTGCCTTTAATTAACGCATTTCATATTGCGATAAAATATTAATGAGATACCATGATTATTACATGATGCTAAAATGTGCAACATATTAAACGTAACAGAGATTAAATGGAAGATAAAATTGCGTAAGCGATCGATGATGCGTTGCTTAAATTGCGATGTGGGGTGAGTCACGTAGTTCAATATATAATTCTATAAAATAAACATATGTATAATTATCACGCATAGTTGTCTTCTCGAATTTTCAAATTTACAAATAACGTAAAATTCTTGCTTATGTGTAATTAATTTTGTATCATCAAATAATTTATTAGTATATTTAAACAGAATGATGCATTTTTAATATATAATTAGTTTTTAGAAACAGGCTTCATAATTATATTTAAAATACCGTTGTATAATTATATAATTGCAAAAAAATTGTACAGTTTGAATCTTATAAGAAAACATTCAACATACTTTGCTTTCTCGGGATGTAATTATCTGAATTCCGGTTCTTGAGACGACACTCGACATTAAGCCAGAAACATACGGAAAGCCCTTAATCCCGGGGTGGCATTAAACATTCTTTGAGACCGCGTTATCCCTCGAGTCCCGAAAGGGTTAAGTGACGAATAACTGTAAGGCTTACGCTAATTCCGCGGTGGCGGCGGTCCGCTCTATATATCGCGCGATTGCGCCGAACCAGGGGAAACCGCGTACAAGTTCGGATGTTTATGCTTCGGGCAAAACCGAGTGGTGCAGCTCTAGTAACTCTTACCTTGCCACCGCTGTGGCAATAAGCATGCGTTATATGGTTCCCTCATGCATATTCGGCAAAGATAAACTTTATGGCAAATTTGCCTGCCGGCTAGTTTCGCGCACAACTAACTAATTAACTATTGCACCCAATAACTTTCGATAACCGCGATTGCCTGCGTCGGGGTTTCGGAAGCTTACATGATACGCGTAATCAACCTGTCGCCGTTATCCGTATAACGCGCGATGCTCGCGCAGGTTTGGCGCAAGTCTCGTTATCAGGCGACGACGAGAAATTTTGAATAATTCCGAGTGAATCGAAAGCAAAATGTTTTTCAATTCAAATGCGCGTTCCGCAATCTCGCGGATGAAAAATAGCTTAATCACGAGGATGTAAAATCTGAAAATAGAAAGGTGCACGAAGTGCAGGCAAAATAGAAAATATTTTTAGGACGAAATGGAAATGTAACGGAATGCTTAAGCAATTGAGAGAGTTTAATAGAAATTCTGAACATAGAAATGTACGTAGGAATGCTCTGAGAATAAATTTCCGCCTCAATGTTTTGATATGCATTTCTTTTTATCACATCATCGCGTTGTACAATCGCATGCTATGTGCATACAAATAACGATAACTGTTTAAAATGGTTATTGGGAATAATGACGCTATTCGGTAAAATGGCACTTTTGTACTTAAAAAAAATATCCTACATTACATTCGCACTTGCGTTTCTTCTATTTGGCCTTCATAAACTTTTATGAAGGAAGATTCTCACCGTATCGTAATGTCGAGAAAGATTTCTTTAAAGAAGTATAAGAAACGTTTTTGTGAAAAACAAAAACATTAATCACCTCGTTCTAGGAAAAATAGAATCGATCCAGGAAAAATAAAAAAAGAGACAGTCGTAGAATTTTATAAAAAATGTATGTTTACTTTTTCTGTAACAGAAAGAGGGACATATTTATTTACTGTATCAAATTTCTTACATTTTTCTAAATTTTGTCTGATAAATCGTTTAAAAAAAAAAATTACAGCCCAATGAAAAGCCTTGTCAAGCAACTGTACGTGTGATTAAATTTTTATATTCTTGGAGATTTTCTACAATATATTTGTACTATCTTTTTCTCATGCTTTCGATGTGCTAGCTTCAGCAAGTTTCTTCGACGATTCTCTCACGGGTTGCGGAAAGAACAGGGATACGAAGAAACAGGCTGAAAAAAATAGAATAGAAAAGAAATTAGATTTAACTATAGAATCATTTATCTAATTTAATTGACTAATGTTTTACGAGCGGCACTGTGGCGTTTTATAAGATTTGTGATATTCTTATAATTAAAAAAAAAATTAATTTTTGACATACATTACATTTTAAGACTTTCTGCGTTAAACGTTTGATTAAATTTATTTTTCCGAAAATAGTAGTGTAAATCTAATTCACGAGATTAATGTAGAATTCAACGTATCGGAACGATTAAATCGCGACACGTAGCGTTGCGTTAATCATACCAGAGAAGAAGCAGCCCAACCCCGTGAAAGCGATGATGCACTCGGTGTTCAGAAGCGCGGAGAAAATCAAATTGCCCGCGATAGCGGCGAGATTTCCAATGTTCGTGAGGATGCTCGTGCTCGTTGCCCTGTAACGAAAGATTCATTTTCGTCGCGACCGGATATATTTATCTCCCGCAGCGTATCCTCATTTCTCGCGTTAACGAACGTGGATTCTGATAAAGCGACGAATAGGGAATTGCACTCAATAAAATCTCGAGACTGGCGCCGTCGGTGCGCTTGCATGACGGTGCCGCGTGATGCCAATTAATTTCCAGAGTTGCACGGGGATGCGCGAACGGGAGAGCAGAGGATACGGCCGCGCGTGTCAAAGAGATGCGTTTATATTCGCGCGGCATTACCTTAATGGGACGGGAATAACGTCGACATTCACCGCGGTAACGATATTACCCGTTATTCTTGTCGTCACGAGAACCGCCGCCGCCAGCGTCAGCATGTACGGCGGAGACTGCGCCCAATTTATTCCGAAACTGCTTGCCACCGATATCAGGAAGGCCGTAACTGAAACAATCGTTGCTATATCCGTTAATTCACGAGCTATTTCCGTCGCGCGAAACGGAGCAATTTCGTTCTCGAAGACAACGCTTAATCGCTTTTAATCCGCAAACCAGAGTATGCAAAAGGTATAGAAATAAGATTAGTATTCTTGTGAAGAAATATTCTTTTGTTGTAACATATGCATAACATTACGCAACATATTTTGTTGCTCGTTTAATGTGAACTAATTGACAGATAATTTCCGTAGAAAATTATTGTTTAATAGAAGAATGACATGATTTAGTAGAAAAATATTATTTCTCACAGAATAAATATGCAACGATGCGAAATCTTACGTAATATGATCTGCTTTCGAAGCTTAGTAGTCATTATAAATCCGACGAGGAATGAAAATATAACAGCCGATGCCGCGATAATGGTGGAATTTCGATAAATCACGGGACGGACAGTCCACTGGAAAAGTATTAAAACGGTGTAATTATTATTACGTAAATTCCACTTATTATTAAGAGAATTAATATTAATGAAGTTATTCTTGGCGGATCAACGATCAGTCCAACGAACGTTAATTAAAAGTATTACGACTTTAAACGCACATGGCTTTAAATGAGCATTTAACACATTTTATAAAAGCCGTTCTTATATTTCTTATTTTCAGAAAATTTAGTTCTTATTCTTTTTATTTCTCATCTCGAAAACAAATCAGCGATACATTATTTTTAATTTAATTTTTGATGCATTGCTTATTTATAGTAATTTTTATTAACTTTTAATCTTACTGTTTTCCTCTGTTATTATATAAAAGTATCATTTTTAGCTACTTAAATAATTAATTTATTTGAATGAATATTGAACAAAGATATTTTTTCTGATTTAAATATAATTTCGATTTAAAAATAACTTCACGACATTTTGATACTTTAATACGTTAATTGGATCATCGAAGAAATGCCTCGTTGGTTTCGCAATTTTTACCAACCTCGATGCACATGCTGTCAAAGTTCGAGCAGTTCAAGTACCGTCTACTTGGCAAAGCCGCGTGAGGATCTAGCATTTCGCATATAGTCGGTTTCCTGTCCTCTGGTGTCCAGTTGTCCGCGTCGAAGTTGTTGATAATAATGAAGAGATGCGGTATCCACAGTCTCATAGTGTGAAATCTACGCAGTCGCGTGTGCAGCGTTTGTTTTTCGTTTCGACGATTGTCGCATCAATTATTGTCGCGTGAAAAAGCGTTCGAGGAAATGCCGCGAGTTACCCAAACTTACCCGAGCATACTTCCAAATTGAAGGAAACTTACGAAGCAGAAGGCGGGCAGGTTAGCCGTCGTCGTCAGCAGTAGCTTCGTGTTGTACAACGAGACGCGCATCCTCTCGAGACTCGCCTCGAGCACTGGACGCGCCAATTGCGTCTTTTGCCGAACGAGCAGCGCTTTTATCTGCAACGAGAAAGAGGCGACGATGAAAGGGCGCTCTTTCCGCGGTTCACCGAGTGAATTATGCGTCCGATTTGTGCACCGCTATCTAAATGCAGTGCCGGCGGCTGTGTAGAATACGAAAGCAGACACCATATACAATATATAAGATAGGGAAAAAAATATACGACATGTAAAGTAGAGACGAAATATGAATTTGTCATCGTTTCCATTATTAAGATGTAAGAATGATTGTAAAATGGAGATTTACCGTTGAAGGGTTTTGTGATAAAAAAGGAGTGCAAATTTAAATTCGCTCAGGGGTGCAATAACGCCCGGTGCCGACCTTGCCTTCGTTCGTCTGGAAAATGCGATTTGCGCCTTTCTCTACTTCCGTTTCCGCTTTACTTCGCTCTCTCGCTCTTTTTCTCTTCGTTGCGGACGTGCCGTAAATAAAACGTGTCGTTTGTATCTAGCAGAGGCGCTATGAAGTCGCGGAAGATATCTCGCAGCCATTTGTTAGAACCCGAAACGAGTTTCGCTCGATAAGGCGGTAAAAAGATAATAACGTCCGAATAATGCAATATCGTTGTTGCCGCGAAATGAGAATAGATCTTGCTGGAAAGTGCTCTGTCAGAAAACAGACAATAACGGGCGCAGATTTATGACATTAATTCTTAAATCAGAATAGTTTCCGAGTTTCAATCTTAATTTAATTCGCTAATTATACAATAAATATACATTGAAGAATTAAATTTGTATCATAAAACTGTGTTTTAATAATCGTAAGTTATGGATTAACTAAGAAAACCATTTTTATAACATTATTTTTCAAAGAAAATAAATATATATTGAGAAAAAACCCTCAGACATCTTTTTAATGGGATATTTTTATATTTCGGTTTAAGATTAATAAATCTGAAAAAGAGACTTAGGAAAAAATTTATCGTGCGTTAGACTTACCGGGAACGTTTCCGAAGGTTGTCTCGTGTTCATGCAGTATATCCTTCTAAGCAATTTCAAAGCAGCATCTGATCTGCCAATTGCCATGAGGTACTTAGGGCTTTCCGGCAACATGGTCGCCGTCACGAGGCCGACGACAGGTGGTATCGAGCAGATTAACAGGTATATACGCCAGGAACTGTAGTCTCGGCCGAAGATATCGATGTGCCAGTTTAACGGCAGTATCGTGAAAGCCAGAGCTGTCGAAACGGACACATTTAATTATCGGATCTACGAGAACATCTTGTGTGCGATTTTGTATTAATTTTTTTGCCGGATAATATCAGTTAATCGGTTTTTACGTTTTTGCGATATGCAACAATAGGAAGTTTTAATTACACGGAAAATTAGTTTCTCAGCTTAAATTAATTGATTTATTCCTCGAAGCTTCGTATCTCGCGCATTCAGCTGGAACTATTTGGTGCCAATGTGATTCGTCCTATGCGTTGTTAGGCAAAGTTCGTTGGTTATTACACACAGGACGCAGCGATAGTGACACGTAATCTAGTTTCGAACTAGTTCCGCCAACCTCGGGGCGACTGAACAAGAGTTGCATGAGATCGCTTCTGAATCCTTTTCACACAAGGCACCCTCTGAATATTATAATATCATCGTTGCAGTCAGACGAATTAGAAATATATATGATATAGTAATAATATTGGCAATAATTATAATTGGAAATTTATCACGAGATTACGTAGATATATATAAATTTTATGTATTTTATAATTTATGGTTTTTTTTACTGTAACGCATGAATTTTGCTTTTCATGTATTCTTACGCGCGTCATTTATTTGCTTTTGCGGGTAACATGTTGTTGTTGATAAGTGCGATGCATTAAACGATTTATCGCGCGATCGCATGTCTACCTGCTGGCACGATGTTTGCCACGACGAAGAGAAATCCCGCCCATGTGGCGAAGCGGGGCTTGTACTTCGCCGAATGGAATTCCGTCAGGTACGTCATCACCATCGCCAACGGGCCGCCTGCGCTGTAAATCATAGATGCGCGCGCGTTACATCTTATCGGACGTAAAATCGAAGGGTGGAGGGTTATGGTGAACCTTAGGAGAAAATGATGTATTTTTGGAGAAAAAATTCGCCTAGAAATCTCTATTTTATCACTCAAAAATTAAATTCTGATATTAAATGTCGTATTAAACAGAATCTTTTAAATAAAAATTCAAGGTAAATTCTTCGTCAACGCGTTGAATTTTTGATATAAAGTATTTTCTTTCGAGAATAAATAAAATAGCCGTAAAATAGCACGTGTGCTTTTAGTATTCCAAATTTCTTGGAGAATATTTTTGGTTGTTTCTTTAGAAGAATACTTACAAGATCCCGCTGACAAATTTGACTAGTAGAAATATGTAGTAGGATTGTACTCCGCTGCTCACGATGTTCAAAATTGCGTCGCCTAATAATGCGAGAATGAATAGCGTTTTCATGCTTACGTGAGGTGTTATGTAGTCCCATATAAAAGCGGTCGTTGTTATAGCTGTAAAATATCAGCAATTTCAAGGTTTAGAACGTAAACTAAATTTTGCAAAATAAAAGGATACTATACCAAAAAATGCTTTTCGCCAATAATATCAAATTAATCAAATAATTGCAATATAAGCAATTTTTTAGAAAATTGCTACAACTTTGTAGTGAATATTAGCATTGATATTCTCTATTAAATTAGCGTTATCAGATTCACATGATTTGCAATTAGTTTAATTAATTCGAATTTGTGCTCCGTACCTATGTAAGGAAAGGCGACAAGGACGCCTTTACGGAAGAATGTAAGTTCAAGATCGCACTCGGCTGATGCCAAGATAAATGCGCCGGTGGTAGTATCGAAAACAGCGGTCCACGTGATCGGCAGTGCCGCCAATAACAGCAGCACGTTGAACAATCCATAGCCTGAGTTAATAAAATGAGATAAAACAGTAAAAATCTTTATTTTGCATTACGTTAAAAAATCTTACCGGTTGTGGAGATGGCTTTGTCGAAGTCGGTCGGTTCATTAATGTTAACGTTGTCTGAAAAACAAGAAGCAAGTGATTTCATGAAACAAGATATGTCTACATTTGGATTATATAATGAACGGTGTAGTCAAAAATATATTGAGGCGTTTAGATGCAAAGGTAACTATATGTGCGAGAAAATGTTTGGTTATAGATAAGAAATGAAAAGGAAAAAAAATGAGGAAGGGAACAATATTTAGCACTTTCTTTTTTGAAGTAGCTACGATGTGTAGCTACGAGTTAATCGTAAACGTGACTTATCTAGACATGTTAAAGGAGATATAAATATTAAATATACGAATATCTACCTGTGTCTACGTGCTTAAGCTTCTTTTATGAATATATAAAATTCATCTAAAAAGTTCATACATAATATAATTTACGATAACTAAATCTGCATCACTTCTGCGACTTAATATGATATTCAAACGCGAGATAAAAATTCATGTACACATGTTCATATACGTATACATAAATTTTGACTTGCTTTATATTTTCTCTCGATACATGTTGTATCTCACTGCTCGGTAATTTACTGACTCGAAAACTACTAACTTCAAGCACCGAAAATTTCCTTGTTTGTGCACCACTATTACATCCACTGTGTATACAGAGTTATTTCGCCTTCAAAGTATATCTAGGGGTTAACACTACCGGATGTCACGCAAGAAGGGCTTTGAACTCTCACCGGTTATTGTAGCGATCTTGTCATTGTCTCGGTCATTCGCGAGCATATCCGACGCGGCGAACTGAAGACACGATTACGTGGTGGAGTTAGTCCCGCTTCTCAGTACGAAAATAGAAGCCCTAGTCACGTTGGCCGACTTTGGTGACGATCTCGTGCTTCGTCAGGTGCTTCTTGATTCTCTGGGAAACGGAATCAACTGTGCCGTCTGTTCAAATGTCCGTTCACTTTGAATAAACAAGTATGTGCGTTTTGCAGGAATACGACCAGATATACATTTTTTTTTATTGGCAACGTCAGAGTCAGAGAATGATTCTACACATCTGATTGCAATATAGAACGCAATCTCGCTCTAATGAATTTCCCACTCCGTAACTTGCCAATAAAAAGGGGTCAAATGATTCAATTGTTACGAACACATCAGCTGTTTCTCATTAGCGAGCAGAACGTCTTGAGAGTCGCAATATCTTCATTGTGCTGTGTATGTTTACCGTAACATTTTTACTTTCTGCTCTTGATTGGAAAAAAAAGAATAATTACACAAAATAAATATCGATTTTTTAAATTAATTAATTTTTTTAAAGAATTGTGAATTTTTGAAAAATAATAAATATTTAAATTATATTTATATTTATTCGTTTACATTTTTATTTTATAAAGATGAATTAAAATATACACGTTATAAAATTTGATATAAAATTTGTCAAGGATGTTATCTGGCATTCTCATTAGCAGCAAGATATTTAAATATAATTATGGTTTTGAGAAAAACGACGATTTAAGTATTATATGATAATTAAGCAGTTGGTTTCGTTATCTTTATGATATTTGTTTTATATTTATCAGTGTTGCAGTCAGTAATTCCAAAAAATCAGCTACCAGTTAAAAACAGGACCATCGCTTAGAAAAACTAAGATGGCTCAATGTTTTATTTTAAATATTAATATGATTTCTAGTAATTCAGATTGATCCCGAAACACAATAGTTCAAATTTTAGAAACCTTAGCATGATTAATGACGCGATTACCAATTGCGCGTTTGTTTAAAATTATTATTGAACGCATACTTTTATTTGTATGAATTTGAGAGAAAATGATTATTGTGGTAAAATAATGCAGTAAAATGAAATATTTTTATTTTATAGCGTATATAATAAAAATAATTTGAAAAGCTGAATTAACGCAAATTTACATATTAAAAATCAGAAGCATTATTAAAACGCATCTACACGACTTCCTGAATTTTTATAAAAATTTTTACGGAATCAATCGCGAATATATGTATCATTTGTTTAAACATTTACATCTAAAAAGAAAACAGGTTTACGTTAAAATAAATGAAAATATGGAAAATAGAAATGCGAAATAACATTAGAAAGAAAAATACACAGGACTCGGCAAAATTCGCTCACGAGAGAAACACATTGCATTGATCGACGATTCCTGCTCGCGAAGCATCACTCTCGCTTTCAATTTCTCGCGATAGACTGAAACTCAGACAGTATCTTCCTTATCGCAATTAACATGTCACATATCATACAGTTATTACGTAAATACACTTGCTACTGATGCCGTTAATTGACACACGTGCCTGTGTTGACATGCGTTCATCGCGGTACGTTTCTTAATTATCGCGATGCGATCGGCGACGAAGTGCTCCCAGCGCGCCATTGTTACACATGTTTGTTCATGGACATTTGAGTGACATTTGAGTACAACTTTTGCTAATTATATTACGAAGATGCTACCATTATCAATATCATGGTGTCATATGTTTGTGTAAACTGGTCTTTAATTATTCTAATTGCTCTTTTATTTAAAATTACGTCAATATTTATTGTGTGTGAGTGTGTGTCTGTGCCTACGAAGGGACAATTTTTTTATTTTATTATTTTGCTCACCTTTCAACTGCACAGCACACTAAACACTGAATATTATATATTTTAATATGCACAAAGACAATGTACACTGTACAGGCAAGTATATCTCTCGGCGGCTGGGTGCATACGTGTATGAAACAACCGAAAGCGTTGTCGAATGAGTGAGACAGGACACCACTAACCAGCGGTATGACATTTTGTAATTCTTTCTCTCTCGATCGTCCGACTTGCGCTAAGGATGCAAGATCGGAATGCCCCCCACAACTTTTTCTCTCGCTGCTGATTTTGCTACGAGCGTCCAATAACACGTAAAATATACGCTTCGTATCTATGCGTGTGACGCTTTCAGATGTTTCATACACGTATCGGCAAGTATCCTTTGGCGTGCAGTTGATAAAAAAATGTCATATGCAGGGAAAATAGCGTTTAATCGATGAAGTAGACGACTAAGATTTCTTTAATGCATTTCAATTTATTCTGCAAAAAATAATAAATGTAATATTAACAACAATAATTAGTATTAAAGAAGATTCAATCGATTCAGTATATAAATTACAAGCTGTTATATATTTTATCGCATTATGGTCTTTACCGTTAAATTTCAAGGCACAGGATGCTTTTTGAAGCGATCATAATACATTTTGCTTTGAGATACACCGAATTAGATGTACTGAAAGAACGATTTAGCGTTACTAATTTGGAAAAGAATGCCTCAGAGACAAAAAGCTAGTTTTCACATTCACTTTTTTTCACCGCAAAGGCGGTTGTGTCATTTCTCTTCGTAAGCCATGCAGACGTACGCTTTACGTCAGCAGAAACGGAAATGGATATTTGATCCGGCGGTGTTGCACTGGCCTTTGGTCACCGGCCAGTTCTCTCAGTGATGTCCGACTCAGTTGACAGGAACACGAGAGTACTGCACCGAGCTCAAAACGGGTTCAGTGTAGTTTCTCTCCTTGATTCCCGACCGATGATTTTCGCTCACCGGCAAGAGAACTATACACACAAATTGCTGGCACGTGGGAAAAGCCCTTGTGTAAGACGATACTAGCGTTTTCATCGTAATCGCGTTTAGCATGCCAGGCTCTGCTTCGTACTCGAGCGTGAAAGTATCTATTCGAAAAATCAATTAATTAAGTTGAAGTTATTTTTATTTTATTTTTGTTTTAAATTTAATTATTTGTTTTTTTTTTTTTTTATTAAATTGAATTTTGCAGCTCTGCAATTTTATGTTTTATTATATATCGATTTAAATCAAGAGAAAGTATTTAATAATTTTCTCTACAGCACACACATCTCGTACCTTTGAATAAATATAAATCTAATATATTTCACTTTATTTGATATTTTTAAAAAGGATATTTTACACTTCCAGCTTTTCAGTTCTAGAATTATTAAAATATAAATTATTTAAACTAGTGATTGCGCGGCACAGACGCGATTATGACTTTACATATCAGCAGAATACATTGATATTTCGTTAACATTGATATTTCTACCTCAAAAGTATGTTTATAGCATTTGACAAATGCTCGGTGAATATAGATGCAAAAATGATTCCGATAAAAAACATCGCACGCCGAGTTCTGACAGCTGATAAAATACAGCGGTTTTTCGATGACGCGGTTAATTCGTTGCAAAAACTGCAACTCAGTGGGCTTTGCGCGCCCGTGTGCATTTACTGTCATATTCGTTCAGAAATCACCGTACGTGCATGTGCATGATGCTGGAAAACCACGTACTTGCATCGCATACGGCATATTAATAACAATAGCTTCTGATACCGCAGCGAGCGATAGTAATTTTTTCTCATTTCTAGCAGATTATCGAAAAAAGATGTGCTTTCTCATTTTTAATCCTTAATTGGCACGGCGGGAAGAAAGCTGTTAGTGAAAAGTATGAGTTATGCTAGCGTCATCTGAACGCAAGAAAATGTTACATATTTTTTAAATATCTGTATATATTAGCGAATTTATTTAACAGTACAAAAACAGTAAAAAATATAACAATATTCTACAATATTGTAAAAAGATAATAATAATCGTTATTTATATCAACTAATATACATAGATATAAACTGCACACCGATATTTGTGGAAAGAAAAGCGTACTATATTGGCCATTATAGTTCCATTTACGAACTTTGATCGCTCAGAACATTTGGAGCATCAATTTTCAATTTGGTAATGCTTTCTCAATAAACTATGTTAAAGCTAAAAAAGAGTCGAATTTAGATGGACTTTTATTGAAATAAAAATTTCGTGTGCATTTTATATAGATATAGATCAATTAATGTTTTCTCGTTTATTTTGTCTTTTTTGTACTATCTGTTAGATATCTGTTGTTTTATTTTATCATCATTATGCAAAATTTTACACGTTGCACGTCTATATGTAAGAACTGTTAATCGTAACTAGTTAGGACTGGAAATAGCAGAGTGATTAGAGAGATAAGACAATGCGAGGAGTAACATAAATTATCTCGGTGCTGAAGTTCGACGATAATTCGGGTAATTTCGAAGTCAAGTGCAGTTTAGCCAGACAAGCGTAAACATGCACTTATTGTTAAGCGTTTTCGTCGCGGAGCGAACGACGTAAACGAAGCGGCCTCGTAACTAGTCGGATACTTTTGCTGTAAACCGTCTAAAGCCGGGCAAACAGCCCTCCACCACCACCCACACGTCAATCCACCACGCCTCATCCCCGCGCCATTCTCCTGTGCTCGCTCGCTAGATGGGGCAACTCACTTAATGAGTTTCTCGGGGTATTCGATGCGGAATGCGGGCTCTATTCAAACTTGTCCGGCTTTCGTAACACGCCGGATTCTTGCAGCGACGCGGCACTGCGCCGAAAGAGCGGTAACGATATCTCGTTTCTCGAGCATCTACTTAGCTTTCTTGACTTGCGACTCATATCGCCGAGTTCGTTCAAGTCGCTCCAGTTGCATGTGAAACTTTGATATCTGGGACGCTTTAATGCATTGGATGGAAATTGTATAAATCTGAAAGTAATTTGGTACTAGTAATTATCTCTGGTATAAGTGAGATCTTCAAATGAAATTCTTGGGATTTGATGTTGGAAAGAAGTTTTTAAAAGGATGAAAAAGGCTCGAGGATTCAAAATAAAGAGTAAAAAAGTGATATTACACTAATTCCTTTCTTTTGATTTGGAAAAGCGAAAGATAAACTTTGTTTTAACCTCCGTCAATGAGCTCTCCCTCCTCAGATCGGCGAGTTTGAGGAAGGACCAAATACTAGTGAGCTTTCAGGAACCGTGATCCCGTATTTGCGAGCGAATTTGCGCCGATCCTCCTCCGCATCGACCGCTCCGGAGGCCGAAGGAAAGGAAAATAGAACGGAAAGTTTACGCGCGCGCTCGGGCTCTGGCGAATGAAATGAAACTCGGGAAATCCGTCGCGCGGAAAACTTATTTCCGAATGGATTACATGAGGAAATGTCCTTCGATGACATCACGTGAACAAATAGAACTTACAATGTTTGAGATAACTCATTTTTTTTCTTTACGCGTTCAGTTATCATAACATTTATCAATTGCTATTGCCGAACCCTTATCAGCAATTTCCCGAGAAATTTTACGCTGAAATTTCCAAAGCAACTCGTTCGCATAATGCACACGAAAGCCAGTGTTTGTCGTTACGTAATTAATATCTGCACAATGGGATTATCTCGCGAGTTTGCCGATAATGATGTTGGCAATGTTTAAATCATGCGTCTTTCAATTATGCAAAATGATAATGTCGGGTACTCACCTGTTCAAGCAAGCTGAACTAGGGTAATTGTAATGCTAGATTATTTGCAGCACTCCGTTCTTTGATGATAAAACGATAATCGTCGGAGAAATCTGTGTATTATTCAGCTTCATTCATAACAGCCTGATTTAAAAACTATTATTAATTTGGAATTAGTTTTCTGAAAATATTATCTAGAAGAGGATGTAGGAGAACGTGTTTTCAGAGGAGATATATTTGTCATTTTTTTCTCTTCCTTGATAGATTGATTTTGATTGTTTAAAAAAAGAGATGAAAACTATTTGTTAGATTTATTATGAAAAAAAAAGAATACGTCGTATATAAAAGTATTCTATCTTATTACATAGACTCATCTGTATATTTGACTTGCACGGTTACTTTTTTCTGTGAATTTCTCGATTCATCTTGTACAATAATATGCACCCTCACGGAAGCTGGACGTGGCTTCCGCTTAATCCATCAATTCCATTAAATGACGGCCCTTAGTAGGTATACGAGAGAGCACAGCCGGATGCCGTCCAATATCTGCGTGCCCTGCGTGAGGTCCCACGATCCTTGCGGCATGTGCACTAACCGACGACTTAATGGAGCCTGGAACATACGTTGCCATGTGCCGTCTGTAATTTCTATGCGGCCACATACGTCGATGTTGCATCATTGTGTACCTAATATACATACATATGACGAGGAATATTTGTAATTTGTGTAATTCCCGAAATAGCGAAGATGCGAAGCGGGAGTATGAAAGTGATTAGCACGGGGATTTCAATCTATGGCGATTTAATCTAGCTTTAATTAGAAGCAATTAAAACTTAGAGGCTTTGTTTAATTTTCAAATAGACTTTGACGCGACTTTAATTTCAAGATTTATTGGAACATTTAACGTTAAAAAGCTGCCGTGGAAAACCGCTCACGGATTGCTCCATGATTTCTTCGTTAACATTTCGCGGCGGGAGATGCCGAGGCTCGCCAACGCTAAAGTATAGGTCACAAGTGCGGGGCTGTGAAAAAGGTATGACGACGATGAAAAAGTCAAAGCCTCCGGGCCTCCCGACTGCGCGCGCTCGTAAAAAGGCGGAAACGTTCGAAAGAGGCCACGTACGTGCTCTCTTCAGAACGGCGATATACCTTCTCTCGCGGTCGTCCACGAAACTCGTATGTACTCGTGTACGTTTCAGTTACTCGGTGCTCTCGGAGAATACACCGGGGTGACGGTGCGGAAATACGAAGTGCCAGCCTTATGTCGTCTATTACAGTTACTATCACTAGAATTTATCACTGCGATGGCGGTTTCGTACGCTGCCGCGATGTGTTATGCACACATTCGCCAAATATTTTGAATGTTTTTAATTCGGTCATGCGTAATTTTTTTTCTTCAAATAAATTCAAATAAACACAAGCTGTGCGATATTCAGGAACAAAAAATATTATATATATCTGGAACATTATGCATGACAAGCTAAAATAAGGAAAAATTGAATTTTCTGATTAATTTTGGTTAGCGTGTAACACTTTTTAATGATTAACTCTTGTTGTTTGCAATATTTGTTTTTATTATTTCAAAATTGTTAAAATAAGTAATTTTACAACAACTAATGATTTTTGAAGTAAATGAGACCGAACATAATTTGTTCAAGAACTATTTAAAGGCGATATGTTCCGCTTGACGCGTAGAAATTAATTGAAAGGGTTAAGACGATTAAGATATAAAAGCATGAAGAGAAGGATTAAGATATAAAGGAGAGGTATATCCGATTACTCGCGCTCTGTCGTTGACTGTTATCTCAAGTCGAGCCATGGAAAATTCGATTCCGCCGTGAAGCTCGCGGGCGAGTTCATAAGGCTAACGAACCGACAGACATCGAATTATGGCAAAGAGGAAAGAAACAACATAGAGTAGATCTTCGGCAGGATCTACGGACAAAATTGATTTACGCCAGTGGTAAACGTGTTTCGTCGCCATCTAGGACTGACGACAGAATGTGACTATATTCAACGATAAATATAATTCTGAAACACCTTCGACTGCTTTACGAAGAGAGATGTAGTAGACAACCTAGTTATTTTATTCCGCTCTTGAATTTATTTTGCTTAGATTGTTTCCCTCCGCTTTTCGTTGAAAATTGTAAAATATGGATTGTTTAAATTTTAATCAAACTTGATATTATCAGAAATTTAATTTGAAGTCCACTGATAACGCACTTTATATTAAAAATGAAAAATATGCAACAAGAGGAAAACAAATCAAGTTAATTGTTAACAGAAATTCAATTCTTTCAAAGATTTCAAAATACCAAGATATTAATCTTGAAGAAAAAAAAATGCGATAAAATATTCTCATTAAAATTTCAGTGAAGCAAACTACAAACTTAATTTAGGATCAACTTACCAAAATGTTTAGCTTCGAAAATTGAAAAGGCGCGACAAAGATTTTCATTGGATTTTCACTCAAGCAAAATTTCATCTGAGAGAATTGACCGTTCGCGAAATAGTAATTGCGCGAACACCCGGTACAATACAAACAGCGGACAATGATGTGTGCCGTGTCTCAATTTTGCTTATTCTCCCTTTCGGGGCTGTCCAAATCAGTGGTGAAGCGCCTTAATTGTCTGACGTAGCCGGCGGACGAATGTAGTGGCATGGTACGAAACGGGAAGAAACGTGGGGGAAAAGCAATCAGCGGAAATTTCGCGAGCGGAATTTTCGCTTTTCGAGTTCCCGGCCTGGCCGTGACTCCCGCGGGATTCTCCCGAGATAATTGTTCGGTATACAACGCGTCCTACCTCGTAACCGCTTCGCGTGTACGAACCGACACGGCGTTGCGTGCGAAATAATAAATTTCGCGCGCTAATTGCGACAGCGGAGTGTCCTTAAATCATGTATGCCCGAAGCATGTCGGTTTTTCGAGCAAGATCGTAATCGCGACAATACATTATAACAAGGTGTTTCATGCGCAACAACGGAGTTGTTGTTCACAAGTTAATCTGTAGCATATAAAGTACATCTAAATTATATAGCAGCGTTTAAAATAATTATCACACATAATAAACTTTCACTCATCTTTTGTGCAAATATCTAACAAAAGAATTATATATTTATATTTAATAACCATAAGTATTAAATATTGCAAATTTTTTACCGAATATTTCAAAGTTCTTATGTGCGTCACACAATATATTTTATATATATATTTTATGTGCAATATTTGGCAAATAACAGAAATAAATGATCACTTTAAAGCTACTCTGCCGGCGCCCGATGCTTTTTCTGAGCTTTCTTTTCCTCTCCAGTCCTTCTCACAGTTCTTCAGGGCTGTCACGCGTTCGCGACGCGAATACAAAAATCACGCGATGCTAAACGGCACTCTCGACGCGTACTTTGTCACATAAGGACAAAAGTAAAAGTTGCACGGATTACATGTTCGATACTCTACCGCGTTCGGAACAAGTAACAACGGAAAAAAGTGAGGTCGAAAACTACGAGAAATAATAAGGATAGTACTATAAAAAAGGATAGACGTGTCGATACGAAACGATCGACCCCGTAGAAGTGTCACCGTGAAAATGATAAAAGTGCAATAAACATATCAAGAACAAAGTCGCGCCGATTCCGATTTACGAGAATGCGGGAAATAGGTGCAAAAAAAAACGCACGATACATAACGAAAGAGAAAGAGAGAGAAGAGATATAGAGTTCATGCAGGTTAATGGCGAAAACAATTCCATCAAACTCCGCGAGTCGGTTTCAAAACTCTTAACGTTAGGAGATTTATCGAACATTTATCGAAATCGAATTGAAATTGAGTTTAAACTCGATTTCGATACATATATTCGATAATTGTTCTAATATTTCGAGATCGACTCGCGGGGCTGGTTTCGTCATCAGCTTGGTATGCGCGACTCATATCTCTCTCTCTCTCTTTCTCTTTTTCGCGCTTCTTCCCTATGTATCGGCGTAAACATTGCTCCCCACTCTTTGCATTCCTTTAATCCGTAATCGGCGCGACCTTCTGCTTGTTATTGTCCTGTTATTCGCACGGCGGCACTTGTACGGGGCGAATTGCGGCGCGTTATCCTCTTCGTAATACCTTTATCACTTCCCACAATTTTCTATCTCATCCTTTTTCGTCGTTACCTATTGCGTAGAGTGTCGAACGCATATTCCGTGCGATAATATTCGAGTTATATCTTTGTCCTAAAACAAAGTACGCGTCGGGAGTGTCGTTTAAAATATCGGGCGATTTTCGTGACGCGAGTGAGTGCCTTGGACTTGGAGGGCTGAGAGGGGGAGGAGGCTCAGGAGGAGCATCGGGCGCCGGCGAAGCAACGTTTAGGTAATTAATCATTTATTTGAAAATTTTAATTCTTTGTTTAAATATAACGTTCAATGTGCGCAGTAATTATTTCACAAATATTAATTATTTTGAAAAAGTACTCTAATCTGGATTTACTTTTTTATTTTACAGATCAACTCTGCAGTCAAAAAACGATAACTTCGCTGCTGCGCATCGTGCCGGTGAGTACAATTTGCCGAAAAGTTCAATTTGTTTTACTATTTATCATTGATTCTTTTCATTATTGTTTATTTTAGTGATAGATATTAAAATTTTTCGAGTGTTCTAACGCTTTTTTCTTTTATTGTACAATATTTAAATATCTATTTTACTTTTAGTATTTTTCGTATTATTATCTATGAAAATTATAATTCACACACACAAAGCTATAAAAAAAGTAAAAGCATTTTTTTAACTTCGAAATTAATTGAAAATATTATTACGAGTTACCATATAATCGCAGAACTAGAATACGATAATTGATTGATACATTGATATTTTGATATTTGATATTTGATATTTGATTTTCATTGCTACCGTTTTAGCATGATTGCAATTTGATTACTAATATATCATTATGTAAATTACACACTTATAACATATAGTACATGTTTTATAATAGGTATTTAAATTTATAATAGGTATTTAAAAAATATATAGTACAAAATTTTTATTCGAAAATGAGAGAGCTACAAATTTGCTTCGGTTGCGAGTTTATTAAAAAACCTTTGAAGCGAGTATTATATGACTTTTGGACACGGCGTAGGCAGATTCATTATCGCGGGCATCGTAGTATTCGTAAAGTCTGACGAGTAATCCAAATTGCAATGCGTTAGGCGTGCGTGCGTGTGTGTAGCATTACGTCGGCAAATTCGCAGACTCCATTGATGTAAGCAAATATTGGAAACACGTCGGCTTTGGTGCTAACGTCAAAAGCTAATGATACAAAGACAAACTAGTCGGGTGCTAATCCGTTTCCGCCTCCTCTTCGCGGCCTCCAAAACCAGATCCCGCGGTAATTCACGGGAGCCATAAGGATCCATCCGGATTTCTGTCCTCCCTTTGGCTGTAACGTAATCGCGGATATATTTGCGAAATAACGGTTGCACGTGTACGGCGAACATTGCGGAATCTACTGCCATAAATATATTACATTTGACATCCAATCTCACGTAGAGACCGTTACGTTTGTATTTACATGAATTTACACATGCAAAGTTTTCCCCTTTCACGCTTTATCGAAGCTTCTGATAATGCTGATAGAGTCACTTTAAAGCGCTCTGAATTTTATGTTTTTTATACAACAGACGTGTAACGCACAAGAAAAGTTTGATACAAATATTATTCAGCGTTTAAATATGTTTATATTGGTATATTTTTACAGTACTTTCTGTTTATTATTACTCCATAAAAGAGCGATTTCATAAATTGTGTTTTATTTTACTTTTATGGAAACAACAGAGGAAGCGGCGTGTGTTGCTTTTTCGATTGCGTCGGTAGTCTTTTCTGAGTCTTTCTCAATCTCTTCCTTTATTTTGCTCTGTTCTTTGTCTTTCATCTTCAATCTTTACTATTCAGTATCTAAAAGGAAGCTCTTACAATGCAATATCCCACTGTTTGTTCGTGGATCTTTTTTAATGGAATTTATTATTGCCTACCTTATTGAAGATGCTTCACTTTCAGAAACAGCACTTGGAAACCTTCTTATTTTCACTTCCCATTATATGCGGTTCGCAACCTGAGCGTTTAAATTTCTGTTTCTCTACTTCTAAAATAATTTCATACATCTTTCTTCAAATTATCCTCTCAAATTTTTTTGTAAACTCTCTTGATAAAAGCACAATTTTTCGCGTACTTAACTGTAATAATCAACGCACATATGCTGATTATTGTTAAGAAATATTTAAACATCTTTTTAATATCAAGACGAAGAAAAATTCTGAATTTCCTTTAAAGAAAAATATTTTGGGGACGATTGAGATTTTCAATCAAATTTTCTGGCTGAATTAATACGTGACTTTATCGTTTTCCCCTGCAAAGTCGCATAAATCGTTGGGATTGGCAACTTTGACGAATACGAGCGGTTATTCAGAGGAAAAGCTGTAAAGAAAAGTGAGTGAATGGCGAAGGACCGCTCGAAAGAGGAAATTCCCGAAGATCTCTTTCGAAGATGATGTCGCCGCGGTAACCTACTTTACCAGTCGCCCTGTGCTAGCTACCTTTCCTCTTCTCCTCGTTCCTTAAATTCTTCCGTTTGTTTGCGTCGACGTGTATACACGATGTATACGAGATACGTCAGAGGAAGCACGCGCGTTACACTTACGACGTTACACGGAGAACTCGCTGAACCGAGAGATATTCGAGGTAGCCAATTTATTTTCTCGGCTGATTCTTCAAAGAACCTTCTTCGGCTGGTATGTCGTCGTCCTGAAGGATGAGGAAGTCCTGACGCCCTGCGGACGTTCCCGCCTTAGAGGCATCTCTCGTACAATAGTTGTGCAGTCTTTCCCTTCTTTTCCTTCGATAAGGGAAGAGTCCTTTTATCGAGGACATCGGTATTCGATAAAAATAATACGACTCGATGATAAAGAATGTAAGCTTCTTATTATAATAAAGAGTGAAAATACTCTTGAGATATTCGGAAATATTTTGATACTTTGACTGCTATCTTTTTTTTTCTACTTATATATTATAATTAACACTAGAAAACTCTATAGTTATAATCTTAAAAATATAATCAAATATTCTTTTTCTTCAGAAAGAGAAATTTTTTTATGTTTTACATTCTTCAATTAAAACATCACCTTTTCAGTTAAAAATAAAAGAGTTATTTCTGGTTGAGAAAAATCGCACGATATGCTCGGCACGCCGTGTATATTGTATACTATAATTTCAAAAGAACGGGGCAATTTACAGTCCATCGGCGCAGTAATGCCGTTATTCTGACGAGGACTAAAACTTCAATGGGACATTATGCCGGAGACGAAGCGGCGGGGTATGAGGTGTCGTCGAAACCGGAGGAAGAGTAACCGAGAAACCCTCCGGAGTGCGATCTTTCCTCTCAGAGTTTCAGTCGTCGACTTTCGTCCGCGAATTTACATACGGGCCCTCCTTCGTTCAAACCGTGTAAGAGTTATTTCAACGATGTCGGCCGTCTTTCGTCAAGTACTTTACTAATATTCAGAGCAAGATAAAAATGTGAAAAACGCGAATTATTTCATGTTGATTCACGCGAATTATTTATGTTTTATTTACCCGTTTATTTATATAAAGCAAATGTTTTTCTATCAAACACGTGATAATGTTTATCACGTGTTTGAAAGCAAGTTACAATTTAAATACAAATTAACTGCAATTAACATTCGACAATTTTTAGTATTCTTTATGAAAGTAGCAATCTGATCTTTAGTCACGGAATTAATTATTATTATTTGATGATTACAATTCTACATTCCAATTGAATAAAATGTCCAAAACGAAATGTAATCATTTCGATATAATACCTAAAATCGTAAGCTAATCGTATTCTCAAGTAAGATCAGATTCTTTGGGCATACGCACTTTTCAAGGTTTCTTCAAAATTGATTTCTATTTATGTTGCCGAAGGAACGGTCCTTAGACTTCCATGGGCTCTTATCTCTTTGTCTTCAACCTCTTTTCGCTTTTCCATGATAAACTACGGAAAAGGTGGAGGTTGAGTTTCGGATCGATGCCATGAAACCAGCCGGAGTAGGAAAACGAGAAAAGCACGGGAAGAGAAGAAAGCTTCTCCCTTACTTTGTTTTCTGCGGGCGTGCCGTAAGCGTTAATTAAATTACGTCCTCGTAGAAAGAGCGACAGGGTGGAGAGAGGAGAGAGGAAAGAGAGAGAGAGAGAGAGAGAGGTTCTCTTTAAAACTCACCGACCAGAGTCGGGCGGCCGTCGTTTCGCGAAAAACTGAAGGAACTCGTCCGTCCCGTTTGATGTCCCGTCGGATCACTTCCCACGGGAGGTAAGGAGATGGGGCCTAAATTAAGAAGTTGAAATTTTTCCGACGCCTTCTAATATTTAGAATCCGAGACGTTGCGGATCGGCGCGACGAGATGCGAGATCGCGTATCGTCAAAGAGAATTTTTCGCGCGCGCGGTAGAAGCGTTATACGGCATCATCGATGAGCACGTAGCGTCTTCCCGGGTGTATCGCCACTTTCGAACGTGACGGGAAAAATACTTACATACTTTATACAAGTGAGTACTGGCTTGTCCGTCTATTTCCCTTTACTCCCCTTTCTTGCTCCATCGTTATCTCTCGTTCATATTTTACGGCCGCGCGCCAGTACATCGAGAACACAGTCTCGTGCTCATGGTGGATGCTCGCACAAAGTTTTGCGAAAATATCACAGTATAAAATACAATGCACCAGGCACCAGCAAATTTTCTCGGCATTAAAGTTTACGGTTTTGGTGGAATTTATCGTATATCGTGTCCACATCTTTCTAGCGGAGGCTTCACGATAATTTTTTTCATGATTTTTTTAATTTAATAAAACATTTTTATCCGTTTAAATCAACTTCTAGCCAACTTGTAATTTACTTTATTTTAACGAGATTTGACAATATTTAAGAATTTTATGTAATTCGCAATTTTACAAGTTAATAGTTTTATTATCTATTTACAAAACTCATAAATCTTCTGAAATTAATTTCATTTGATTAGTTCATCGAAATTAACTTAATTTTGAATTTAATTTTTGCTCACACAATTCTTGTTTTTTTATAACTGAAAAAGCTATTGATATTGCATTGAAGAAGCCATTATTGCCTTTAGTACTTCGCGAAAGTGGACGACTTCTAAAACATCTTGCGCGCTTCGACACACAAGCCTGTGTCGGAACTTCTCCTTTTTCCATAGATCCTCTGTGTCTTTGCCCAGCAATTATCGTAACTCTCTTTATCTACCGACGAGTCCCGTCCATTTTCCCTCGATTCAGGACTCGCAGGAGCCCTTTTTTCCCACACCGTGCCGTAGAATCTAGAGCAGTCCCTTCTTAGATAGTAGTGCACCGCTCCCTCGAGAATGACGTTCACGCCGTTTGCTATTGGCCCCGGGGTACACCATGAGGCTAATGTTCCCCCGTAAAGGGAAGGAATCGTCGTTCCTTTCGTCGTAGACGAGCTCGCGCTTCAGGAATTTATTTCACCTCTGTTCGCAGACTTTGTTGGGGTCCGTCTCTCGCCTGGCGCTAATGCCTTGACAAGGGAAACATAATTTAATCAGCAATTGAAACATCAATTGAGTCATTTCGCGATAACGGATTATACTACACCTATACAATTTGTTTGACATATAATACGCAGTAATCAATCAATGAAATCAATTTTATTGAAATTACTTTACAATAATAAATAATAATAAGTGGAATTTTATAATAATATTTGAAGAATTATTTATAAATTAGTATTATTATTAACAGTAAATATTAAATACTAGGTCATAGAAATAATATTATATAGAATCTATTTTAATTGATTGTGTTAAAAAAATACTGTAAAGTATTTCAAAGATAAATGATAATATAGAAAGCAATAAGAGTCACAAGTTTTAAAGTGTAATGATACATTAAATTATTTTTATTATTCTTTTTATATGTATTTTAAAAGTATTTGATATATCAAGGGTAAAGAAAGCCCCTTTTTCTGTTTGTTCAAAATACCGGTTCACAGAGTTACACCTCGGTAACAATCGCTAATTTGATTAGACACTCGTCGCCGTCGCGGCCACGGATACACTCCATTCGCTTCGATGGTTCGTATTCATGTTTCTCTTTGATTCGTCGGTTTGGCGAACGCGTATGCTCAACGGCTCGGAATTAATGCACGTACACGCGAGACGGTTTCGCGAGATGTGCACGTCTCTGCGTTTCGTTCTGTTGCGGCTCGTTGGTAAAACTGCGCTTTATTGAATTAGCTTTTACCTTCAGTTTATACGCATCGTCTGTTAGTGGCAGCTCTGTGTGGCGCTGAGTATTTTAATTTTAGACTACTGAAACTAATGAGGTGTACGTGAATTCAAACGAAGTGGCATAAACTCAATTATTCATATCGTTACGTTTTAGCTTATTTTTCGCAGGAATAACTTGAATGATTCTAGTCATTTTTAGATCTAATAAACTTGCAAAATAAAGAAAAATAATTAAGAAATACGAATGTTCTAAATACAATAATAGAAAATATATATAGCATTTCAAAATTTCCGATTTTTATTTTAATATTGTAATTTTTCTCGACTTTATTGATAAATATTTTAAAGCGTATATTTTAATTTAAATTTATTAGAATATTTATTAATCCAGAACAGATAATATGCGTTTGCACAAAAATCCGATGTTCTGTTCATATTAAACCCACTATAAAGTTATCAGAATGTGTCTATCTCAGCAGAATATATTTTGTTGGAGCAGCTGAACTCTCGGGCGTATTCTCGCAATCTACTGAGCGTCTGAGCGTTCGTTTTCCGAGTCCCTTGAAACGAAGCGTGTGCTCGGGACAAACGAAGATTCGGTTCTCGCTTTTTTTTCATCAATCTAGAATATCGCCACGTCGGTCTTTTCGGTCCGATCGCAGCTGTAAGTCACGATGGTATGGGAATAAGATAGTGCGATGAGGTCTAAACCGGAAGAGAAGGCAGCGTGAAATTGAAAGGGCCTCTAGCTTGAAGACGAAACAGAGATCGAGTGGGGGAGCGGGGTGAGCAAGCGAACGAGCGCGGTAATGAATTCCTGGCACCTTTCGGCGAGAGAACTTCCCTCCCTCCTCTCTTTCTCTCTCATCCGCCGAACGGAAACTCGCTTAAGAGAATGGAAATTCTCGTGGAATCGCGCGATTCCTGAATATTCCGCGAGGTAGGCTCTCAGACTCTTCCTCGAACTACGTCTTGCTTTGAGTACACCGACGCGAGTATTGCACGCCGTTGCATTCGAATCCGTTACACGACTATGCCTTGAAAGTTAGCGTATCCGCTGCTGTTTGGTTATCCCGTATAGCGAGAAATTCTCACAGAACCGAAATAAGAAATCAGTTAGTTATTTCTGTTATATTTTTGATTTTTATTTTATTCTCTCAGTTAAGATTTCTTTTTATAATACTATATTTTACAATTTGTTTTGGCTGGCTTATTTCGCATAATTTTACTAATCTATAAAATTTTCTAGCTCTTTCTTTGATAGCCTCCTAAAATTTAATCGTAAAATTCAATAAATTACAAAAACTTTGAGATCAGTTTGAGGTGATTGACCTCGTAGCTTAGCTCTTTATGTCGCACTTCATGTACTTGAAATATTGAGACATTTATTTTCGTATGCGAGGCATAAGAGGAAACTTCCGAGCTCTTTATGACTCGCTTGCGGCCGATGTATTCAAAGTTACACGACAGCGAGTTTACACCGACAGAATTAAGCAGGTCATCGGACCGTTTCTGCGCACGGCGACCGAACATTTTACGGATGGTTGCATAAAACTCGTGCGAAATGGGGCGGCATACATGGGCGAAAACGGCGACGCGGCGTTACATTTTAGGGGGGCCGTTATTCTGCGTGCAACACGGCCACCGCATCGCCATTTGATGCGCTTTTCCAGTACGTCCTGCAAAGATGGCAAACGTTTTCGTGCAGCCTTACAAATGCATGCGTTCCAAATTTCCAACCGGCATTTCCATTGTTCTAAAATTCTCATACATTGTTAATTCCCTCATTTATCCGAAAAACCTTAATTTCTTAATAATATAACTTGATGGAATATTAATAACAATAAATGTTTACGAATTAGTGGATTATATCATGGATTCCTGCAATTATTTTGACCAGTCTGTAATAATACGAGCTTGATCACTGCGGTAATTGCAGTGTATATCTCGTTAAACAGCGGCTCACTCGTGTTTCGTTGGCAAATCATTATTCTCCTCTCGAATTACAGTCACAACAACCGGGTATGATTGTGAATTCAATTTGGCAGAATTTCTACGGTCATTTTGTTCCATCGTGAGTCTGTGGCCAGAGAATGTTTCCTGCTTTGAGTCGCGAAACGAGAGATCCTTCAGACGTCTTAAGTATCTATCTCGCTCGAGTGCCAATCGTTTTTGAATAGTTTCGACGCTCGTTCAACTTTAATTTAAACTGACCACGTACTAGATCTGGCACACATCGTTTGTTTGTCAGAATTAGGTGTTATCAAGCATTTCCTCTATTTTCCTTTCACAAGAATAAGATAAAACTAGACTAATGCGATAATTGCGTTTTATTTAAGATTGCCAGTTTCAGCACTTGTATTTATCAATAAACTAAATTTTTTAATTTTTGATACGATTAAGATTGATTACATTTGAATAATTTTTAATAGGAAAATAGTTAATTATTGTTTTGTAATTATTTTTAGTAGCTATTAACATAGTAATTGTTATTTTCTATTTTTCTTATAATAACTTTAATTGAGAAAAATATTGCAATGTTAATTTTATTATACCGTTATAACTTGTATCTTTATTAGTTATCTTGAATTCTTTATAAATTGTCTTGAAATCTTCATCATCCAAACATTCCAAAAATTGAAATGGAAAAATAACAGTGCAGGTGTACTCGTGGAAGTTGGAAGTTTTTTTTTGGCACATGCGTTTCGGCGGATTTTCTCGGATACAGCGGAATTTAGCACAGAATCCGTGCTAGTTCGTGCTATATATTTTTCCTTGTTTAACAGTGGCTAAATCCAGGTTGTAAAGTGAATGTATAAAGCGCGAAGGAAATGAAATTTTTTGACAGTATTTCCGTGAGAATAAAAATTATTGAGAAAAAAACACTAGAAAAAAGTGAGAGAGTTAGTTTACAATTTTTTTAAACATTTATTTTTTAATAAATAAACAGGAGCGATTCATTATAATACACGGAGGAAGCTACGAGAGAAAAGATATTCTTTCTCAGAGAATACAAATTTACTTTTTGAAAAAATAACAAAAGAGGATTTATCGCTAAAGCTTCTCGCAAGCCTTATAAAATGCTTTGTAAGAAGAAACTCATTTCGTGAGGTGCTTTATGTTTAAAGCATCGATACTTTCAAAGCATTAGAGTATCGTTCGGCGCAGATGATTCGCGAAATGTTGGGCGGCAAAATGAAGAGTGTGCGCCACTCTCTTCGCTCCCCAATATCGTTCACCTTCTTTTTTCGGAGACGTAAGAGGCGCGTAATATCGTGCAGATTTTCCATTACCTCTTCCGCTTGAGCAATCGCGCTTCTCTATCTTCTACTACGCGAATTCCATTTCTTGCGCGCCCTGAGGCAACCGGGAAAGTGAAAAAATGTTAAATTTCCTATCCTCGTTTGCGTGAAAATCTCCTGAAAATCTCTCTTTTTTTTTTATTGAAGTTCTTTTTCGCGAATATTTTAACAAGTTGCATGTGTTATACGCGTTACAATTATGCTATGATTGTTTGCAATATGATTAACGCGAAAACAGTGATATTTACTTATTGCATATTTGTACAGTTATGTACACAGATATAGTTTCTGCAGCATCACGTTTGTCGTAAATGGATTCGGCGCGTTGAGCGGATCACGACGTCAATGCTACACGCCAACACTATGACTCTCGGTGTCCATTTACATCTTTAGCATTTCTCGCATTACATCAGGAATCCTGGCTCAGAGGATTGCCATCGCGTTAGGATCGATGTCCTCTGACGGGTCCGCCGACGGTGTAGCCTTTGCAACGCATCCCGAGCTCGATAGAAATGCCGTCCGATCTGCGGCTCTGTGTAAATGCGCGTATCGTCCCTGTGTACACACTGTGAACTCTCGAGCGTGGCGGAATACATTCGATCGCGCTCACGCGATAGTCGGCCCCGGCTCTGGTCAGTGAGATCCGTGGAAGCTGAGTAAACAGCCTCCCCGCGAGGGTGCTAACTGTTCCCGCGGGCTCATCGATAAAGCGTGAACGCGGTCAGAGATTATTGAGTATTCGCCGCGAGTCGCGCCAACCGATTTCCGAAACCGAACCGCGATTTCTCTTGTAGCACTTCACCGACGCGGGTTAAGCCTGTGACATGAGATTAATTAAATAGCACAAGCCAGCGTATGCACTGTGGATAATACATTTCAACTAAATTGATTAATTAAACCAAATTTATTTTTACTAGAATGAGAGAAAAAGTCCCGTGTTAAATCTTGTTTTATGAATTATTACTGGATTTTATATTTCATGATTTTACAAATGTTTTTATTTCTCTAAACGAGAAACAAAATGTAAATTGATATTTTATTATTTAATATTCAATTTGTGTATTATATTTATATTAAAACTGTGTATACGAAGCTTTTGCATTTTTATGAATTCATTCACGGTGTTTATCTTTTATTTTCAATTTTTTGTTTCTGAAAGAATAGATATTGTCAGCTTCAAACTTTTTACAAGATCATCTAAGAGTTTTAGATTTAATCAGCTTTTCTTGTGATCGCACTCATGTATTTACTTTTAAGAAAATACGCTGAGAGAAAATTCAACATTAAGATTCACGATATCGATCCAGGACTTAGTGTCGCTAACAGTAAGTGTTCTATTCGAGGGTACGCGACTGGATACTAAGCAATTTGAATAAACAGTATGCGGCGCCGAGACGTCCCCATTAGATGTCGATATTCTCTGAAGAGTAGGGACGGTAGGCAACAAGGGTTGCCACTGGAAAGCATTGAGAGAGAAGTACGGAGAATACGTGGCTGTGAGACGCAAATTACAGAAGACGAGCTATGGAACAAAGGACGTGAACTAGAAAGCGAACACGGGATAAGATTCACTCGGACGTTCGTATTACATTTACCGCGTTTGACGATCGATCGTTCGATACAGGGTGTCTCGAAAGTGCGGAAATCGATTTTAAACATTATGATGATTTAACAAACTTGATATAATCAACGACAGAGAAAATACTTAATTTACAAATAAAAACCTTTAGTTAATGCTCAAAATTACGAACACTAAAAATTAAAAAAACTAAAATTTTATTTTATATCTAATTATTAAAATATTTTTGTGGATAAAAATTTGCCGCAATAAAGATATGTATATGCAGCGAAATTTTCATTAAAGGAAAATTATTTAAATCGATCGAAGTATGCATGTGTGTTGCGCTTTTTTTCATCGCGCACATAAGTAGAATAGATGTAAGCAATTAAGCGGATTGCTACTTTTTTTTCGAGTATACTGCAGATTGAACGCCATTCAGGATCGGGCGAATCCGATTAAATCTTATAGCTTCTCGCGCCTCCTCCCCTCCCGTTAGAAAAGGGCGCGCACGTTTCATTACGCCGCTCCGACGCTGGATAATGCAAATAAGTCGAAAGCGGTATTACCGCGGCTCCAGGCGTTGTCCGAAGCAACAAATTAAAACAACGAGACAGCGCGCGATGTGGGAGCCAGGAGCGCACAAGATTTAAGGCAGTTGCGACATCCGATTCGCTTGCGCTCCGCGCGCAGTCGACCACCGCATTTAATATTCCCTCAAATTTCGTTTCATTCTTTATGTTCCGCATGCTGGATGCTGCGACATTTTTATAGATTTAAGAGGAAATTGCATGAAATGTTGGCAGCAGATCACGTTACTGTAATATGTCGAACTATAAGTTATTATGTTTCTTCTAAATTCGCGTGAACGTAGGACGAAGAAAAATAGCAGGAAGAATTATGCACTTAAAACGACGCTGTAGTTCAAGATATCCTATATTTTGTTTGAATTTACATATGATGAAAACTGCTCGTTCGCGAGTATAAAATATTACATTTCTCGAATTTTTCTCTTATTCAACAGAAATAATAATTTGACTTTTCGTCAAATTATTCGAATTAACTTTTTTTTATTTAATTATTTTTTATAAATTCTCTTTCTTTTTATTGATTATTGCGTCGAATAAATATAGATGTTTTTTTTTTTTATTAAATACATAATTCTCCAATATAATTTCATAAATATCCATATTAAACAGGATTAAGCATCAGTGATACCGAATGCTTGAGAGAAAATAATAAATCAGACGGGGGAAACGGGTGGAGAAACAATCGGGAAATGTTAAGGGAAAATTTTACGAGCCATAAAAATTAACGTTACACCATGTGCTTATAACGGAACTTGCCGGCCGCAAGGCGATTCTTCGCGAGAGTTACGACTCTCATTCGGTATCTAACATAGATTTTACTTTGTATAAAATTATCGCAAAACGCGATTAATTAATTGACGAATATTTATAGGAATTTCTGGCTGTAAAATCGAGAAGAAAGAATATATTAACATAAATAATCATTAAGAGATTTTTAAAATCAAAGATTAAAAGACAATTTTTATTCCGAAAATATTTGTTCTCTAAATATTTCTCTGCTTATATAAAACTGTAATGCAAGATCAATGAAAATAGGTTTCTTGTGTGAGACTAACCATTTATCGACGTGTTAAGCACCGATTATCCGATATAATCGATTCTGCGCGCGTTTCACCCAACTACCGAAATTTCCGGTGCTTGCTCCAGATATACGAGTTATAGACTTCATAATTAATGCCGTCCCCGACAGCCGCGCGTTTCGAGGCGCAACACACAGGCGGATGCGCGTCGTGCGCGGAATCGGTGTATCGGCAAGGAAACTTCGGCGTGGAGAAGTTCTTCGACTCGAGCCGCAACTAAGTCAGGCCGATAATACAGCGGTGCGATGCGTAGAATACAAACAGCGCGGTAACAATGATGGACTGAGACATCTTTAGCACCTAAGAAGCGATAAATCTGACTCCGATAAATCGAGAAATTATTTAAATTAATTAAATTAAGCACAGAACCGAACCGAAAACTGAAAGAAAATTATAAATTTAAGGAGAAAAAGGCAAACGAGTAGAATTAATTTAAAATCTTATAAGTCCCGAACATTCTGAACTTACAAACTTTCTTAATACCTTTCAAAAGTTAGTCGAATTGTTCTCAAACTGGTTACAATATTTTTTTTTAATTCTCTTTTATTCAATTTATTCAATTTATTTTTTATTTTGAGGATCCTTTAAATATAAAGTCCAATTGTTTAAATATAGGTACAGCACAATCCATTGCCAGAGACAAGAACAAAGGCGTGATGTTATTCGTGGATGAAGGAAGCGGGTAGGTGTTAGAAAGGGTGGCGATTGAAGAACCACGAAACTCGACTGCGAAAAGGATGAAGTGCGGAGAGAGAGAGAGAGAGAGAGAGGGAGGGAGAGAGAGAGAGAGAGAGAGAGAGAATAGCTGAGAGTGAGACTCGCGAAGGCAGACGGAGAACTGTCAGCAAACTGCATTTACCATTGTTACTTCAAAGACGCGCTCGGCATTGTGCCTTCCGCCTAGCCTAACTTTCCTTAACGATCCTGCGGGCCCGCGCCATGTTTTCCCTAAATACGACGAAACTCGGAGATAAGTCGAAACCAGTTAAGGCATCACGTGAACCTCTCCCTCCCTCGTCCTCAATCCATCTCCAACCCATCCCCTACCTCGCCAGGGCAGGAATCGTTTAATCTCGGCGAAAGGAAGCAGCACGAAGAGTTTGCTAACTCCTCGACTGTCCGGGATACCCAATTCGCGCTCCTTCACTATGATCTTTGAGCACTTTATCGCCCCGTGAAACAACGCGTGAGCTTGACCCAGTGTATTTAACTGAGAAGACGAAACTTTAAGAGATGCGTTAAAACGCGGCTTTCTAACTCTCGTTGTTGTTCCCGAAGACATACTATTGTTATCTAGTGAAGCCGTTCTAAGGAAGTTGAGTTAAAGTTCGGTAAGTGTGTGCTTGAGCTCGAAACACCACTTTCACATATTTTACAATAAACGACAGAATATTGAGTTAAACTTGTATAAAAAAATTCTGATCGCAAAGAATAGATCTTTGTAAAATGTGAGACGTTTATCCGTGAATAAAATATGTCCGTTGCCGATACATTTGATGTCGACGCGATAAATAATGATGATCCGGCCAAATTGCGTAACTTTAACATTGAACAAACCAAACGTGGAATTAAGTGCAAGCTTCGTGGAAATTAGCGGAATCGCTGGGATTCGCCGCCGCTTGCGATCCGTGCCGTTTATTTCCAGTCGTAACTTCCGACGCGAAAGTTTTGCAGCGAGTACGTCGTTAAATTAAACGCCTGTACGCTCGGCCCACGCATAATGGCGGGCGTTCGATGGAAATCGCCCGTGAGATAGCCTACGCGCCCTACATCGGTACTACCGCAATTTCGCTCGCGTAACGAAGATGGAGTTAGGAACTGTTATTGTTTCTCATATCATAGGAATCGTAAAACTTCTCGCTTGCGCTTTTCGCAAATATTAAATAAATTTGTGAAGTGCACATCCCAGCGGTCTTTCTCGAAAAATTTGCTTTTTATTCGCATTCCTTTCTACTTTGCGCTCACCGCGCTTCTGCCGCTCATGGTTGCGGCATGATGCACATTCAGCAGAAGGGATTGATACGAATTCCTTTCGCGAGGAGATTTTACCGGGATACAGCGAACTTTATTATGTTTTACGCCATCCCCGTTTTCCTTTGCCCTTTCCGCGAACGTTACCTTCCCCGTATTCGCGCGCGTGTGTGGGTACACTTTGATGCTATTTCTCTGATTTACAGTGGGAAACGGACCTTTCACGAACCTTGGTTCTCCGTGCCGGTTTAAGCAAAAAGAGGATACTTCGTCCCTTCGTAACGGCTAGTCGGATTACGCCATATCGTTTTGTAGGTGATTACAAAGATTACCTCGACTATATTTTTTTACACGGTCGTATAGGCAAATCAATTTACGTTCCCTGCAGAATTACGCTTCTCTATAGATATGAGCGAAAAAATAGACGCAAAAAGAAATGGGCCATCTTTGAGTGGAGTAAAAAAAAGACGAGTGGTCCGCGAACTTTCAAACTCGACCAAAAGCGTATTTGAAGTTTTCTGTAGGGAAGTAGCGTATACGGCAAACGTATTTGAATAGCGTAATGCATTTGGCTCTGCAGAAGGGTCCGTCCTTCTTTGAATAAGCAAGAAACTCCAAAATAGGTTTAACGTAAAACGACTTGTAAATATTTTGGAAATGCAACTTTATTATTTAAGTTGCATTTTCTAATATCTTTGATAAATAATTTTGTTTTCGGACAAGAAACATTTGCAAAGTGCTGTTAATCAGGAGATTTTTGCAATTCAAACTGTTTAAATTGTCCTCATACGTGTAATTAAAGATGTAAGACACTCAAGCGGTGTTGCACGTAATGCGAAAAAAGGTGGTTAATTGTCCCAGTTGAGTGGATGGTGAGATTCTCGAAACTTGGCACGCGAACGTGCCAGGTCGGCGCGACGTTACAAGGATGACGATGTAATGGCGCTACATTACGCGCCGCCGCCCTTTCGTCGCGCGATTTCGCGCACGGAGGGCGCGCGTTTAGAATTCGGCGCGCGGCGCGTGCGATATTATCCAAGAGAGACAATTAAATTAGCCACCGCCATTGAAATTGAATTATTTCGAGCTGGCAATGTAGAGCCGTGCGCTTGTTCGACCGCATACAAAGTGGTGAGATTTCGGAGACGGTGTCGACACGTCCGATCAACGTCCGCGTTAATTAGACGGCCGACGATGCGACGGCCGATAATTATGTGACGCCTCTTTAACGAGAATCGTTCGGGCGTCCTTTTGTTCCGCGTTGAGCTGTTCCGCATCAGACAATTCTCGTAGGAAATTATGTTGGCGTGAAAGTCTTCCCTTTCCTCATCGATCTGATGGATGTCGATTGTTTGAGAAGACGCGTAGACTTAACGATGGTAAATTGATGAAAATGAAAATTTGAAAATATTTTGTTATATGCTTTCAACAGTATTAGTACTAAAAATTTGTGGAACGCTCCATTCTGCTTTTTTCAAACGCTAATTTTCGTTTAATAAATTTTAGAAACTATATAGCAAATTTGAAATATTAAAAATTTCAGAATTTATAATTGAAAAGTATTTATTTGAAATATTTTTAGCTATTCTTTTCGTACTGATTATACTAAATATATATGATAACGTGTTTCGTATTTTTTACGAATTTCGTATACGGATTTCTCTCAACAAAAAGAGCGATTTAAAACCTTCACATCGGCATTAAATAATCCCCCCGCTTGTCTGACGACCTGTGTACAGGCGAAATAAGGTTCGCGCACCATGTCGCCGATCTAAATTGCAAAACGGAGATTCCACCCTCTTGATCGAAAGAGAGTCTCTATTCGCGCGCAAACCCCCGACACAAAAGAGATTGAACGTGATTTATCGGGCACAGAGCGACTTTCCGTGCGCGCGCGCGCGTGTGTAGGCGTCGTGCCGCCGCTCGTTCGTGCCGATAAGTTTTGCAATATGGCGAGCAATTTCATAATATCTCACTAACTGATCCCTATCGTACAACCGTGTTGCGAAGCGCTTCCATCTCGTACTTGGACAGTTCAATTACCGTGCTGGATGCTATACAACCGCCTCCTCGCGCTCTTCAGACCGCGGAGAACATTTTCCTCGTACTAACTATACCGAAGAGTTTCATGGGGTAATCGCCCTTTTCGTTCATCTCGCAGCGAGATGTATAGATAAATAATAAATGTGCTCTCTGGCTTATCCGCATAAGCCTTTCATCTACGGATTCTGGCAGCAGATTGTAGTAGATTTTCCTTTAGTCATAATTCGATGAAGCATTTTTTCATATCTTTATTTTAACATTTAAATATAAAAATCATATATATCAAAAATTTCAATGTATAGTTAGTGTTAAAAAAATAGTAAATTATTAATTTAAATATTTAAAAATTTATTATTTTGATTGAAATTCAGATTTGCAAATTATGTATTTTTTGGAAATATTAAAAATTTTTAAATATTATTATAATTTTATAATTGTGATTCCTATAGTTAGGAAATTATTTCAGGAATTGCGTGACACAAATAGAATAATCTAAACTGTCGAAAGAATGATTAAGATTGTGTTGTAGTTATCTCTCAATTAACTACGTTTAAAAGCCGTTCTGGTTTCAGATTTTTTACAACCGTGAGATTGAGATTCTTCTTTAGTTCTGTACAAAGTACGGGCACGGCTTTCTATGTCTTAAATTGCGGCTTATCTCGGGACGATTGCGTAGTAATAATTATAATTCACGCGAACGGGGGGTACGTCGCGTTAAGATCCCATTACGGATTTAACGACGATCTTATCAGCACCGTATACTAGGTGACGCAGGAAATTTAACCGCAAATCTACCTCTCGAAATCGTCCTCGATTTTCGCTCGCAACATCGCTCGAAATTGTTGTGCACAGAAATTTAAATAATTGCAACCTAATAATTTTTTATATTTTTCTACAAAAACTACATTATTAAACATTTCATTTAAAAGTCTACCATTCTTTGATACTTTATTTTAATTATATTATAGAGATATAAAATTCTTTTTGGCAAAACAATTTATAAAAATGTAAAGAATTAATAAAATGCTATTCTTTATTTTGCATTTTAAAGCAATTGAATTGTCAGTCATCTAGAGTAGTTTTTCAATCAAATGTAGAATTTTAACTAAATATAATAAAATCGTGTTTCCAATTTTATAAATTTTTACTAAAAACCTGAAAACATGACTTTAAGTGTCTGAAAGTTGTTCACATTAATATCTCTCCATTCGGAAGCACTACGTAAAACCGATATAACATCGTACTTTCCGAAACAGGCATTCTTCTCCGTCTTGCTCGACTCGCACTAACATTGTGCGCAAAGTCGTAATCCATTATTGCCGACGTGAGTCGTAACCACTGCTATTCGTCTACGTAAATCCGAAAGAATGGTCGGAGCTGCGACATTAGACACGCTCGTATGCCGACGGCGACTTTTTCCGAAACGAACATGGAACGTTTCCCATTATCGCAATGGATTCGAGAAAGGCGCGTATATCGGCCTCGTATGCAAAGTTCCTCCCCGACGAAATTCGGGAGGGGGACTGTTATGCAGATTTCACATCCACCGTTTCCATCCCTTCCCTGGGACGGATTTATGTTTTCAGTATTGCGCGCTGAATCGCTGATTTACGGTGTATACGGCACCGCGTACGTACGTTTAATCTATAATCCAATTTGCTTTTCGTCACCGCGACGGGACGTCCGAACGATTAGAGGCGCGCGACGTGATCGGAATGCTTTTTTCTCGCGTACTTTATGCGCGTTTTTAAGCGCTCCTCTCATCAATTTCGTCGATTTTGAAGTGTTTTTACCAACGCCGTATGTAGGTCACAGCGATTAATATCGAAGATTGGCTACAAGACACGCGCATTAAAAATCGACTTTCTTTTTAATCAATCATTATCGAGTTACGTAATTGCGCATTGCCTGTTGCAATGTGAGATTCATTGACGACGTTTTACATAAACTACCCGCTCTAATATAAGCGATCGATCAATATTTCGTTTTACGTGTATTCTTACACTCTCATATTTGTTCTTTCTGGTTCTTATTCGCTGATCGGGAGATGAATTCTCCGACACTAAGTTAATTTCAATTTGTTTTAAGAAGAAAGAAAAGGCGATATTAATAAGGGAAGTAGCAGCAGGTGGCAACGTCACGTGTCCCCGTTCGTTAAGTCAATATCGGACTTTTGCCGGATAAAGCCGGCGGTCCTTTATCCTCAATTGCAAGTCGTCTCTCTCTCTCTCTCTCTTCTCAACAAGTTCTCTCATACTTGGTGGTAACTTTTGGAGAATTTTACGTCGTCGTCGGACGCCGACTGTTTCGCGACCGATCGAAAAGTTCAGCGAGTTTAGTAACTCCGATGCGACGTTACTATCGAAAATGTGTTACCCGTTAGCGAGGCGCTCGAGAAATACTTACGAAACTTTTCAGCATCGGAAGCAGTTTCGTACCGCCGCTGCGACAGCTCATCCAATCGCGATGATGGATATAGGCCATTTGGTGATGTGGCACTTGCAGTGAATTAACCCATAATTAGTTAACTTCTTGTCTTGTTACATTAATTTTGTGAATCTTTCAGAAACTAGTTAAAATTCACATTCTTGAAGTTGGCATATTTTTTACACATTTAGTTAGTAATTATTAACTTTTATATTTCTTTGTAAAAAATATTCACGGCCTGAAAGATACTTGTGTTAAATATTTCTAAATAACAATTGCAAATTTTTGAAAATTTATATCCTGCTGCTGAGAATATCCAGTTTATTTATGAATAAAGTTTTAAAGAATGGGTCTTGAGTACTTAAAATATAAATATTAGAAACATGTGCGTGTAATTTATAAAGAAAAGATTTGTTTTATCAAAGACAGAACCAAGATAAAGGTGGTTAATTCACCAAGGTCTGCAAGTCTCGTGAATATCTGACAGATAAAGTCGGTTACATCTGGAAAGTTCTCCAACGGAGAGTTACTTATCGCAGGCAAACTTGCCTTCGGAACCGGAAGTTATTCTTCATTATTCGCGAGTGTTTTGAAACAGTAGTCAATTAAACTTAAACGAATTTCATCGAACTTCTCGGCCTGCACAATTTCCATTTCTCACTATCTATATAATTCGCCATATTATCCTGATTATCTCTATGTTCTTCAATTTACATACTTCTGTTTTCCGACATTGTTTTCGCTTTTGGAGGAATATTGGGGTAGGAGATGAGAACTCGTTCTAATATGCGTAAATGTAACATTTATTCGGCATAAATTATGACGATAGATACATAGATTAGGTATAGATACAAAATGAATTGACTGTAGACAGGACTGTAGTGAAAATACATCAAACACTCACGCTTTCTTCGTTCCGTTACCAGAAACATCCTTTATTCTGTTTAACTCTTTCAAGCCATATGATGGCAATTAATATTGTACTTGTTATATTTTACACGTCACTTTAAAAAATTTTTTTAAAATAAATGTATTTTGATTATACAATTCCGTTTGCATTGAGATATTGAGAAAACAACGAAAAGATCTACGTGGTTATATAAATATATAATCTACAAATTTATCTGCGAAAATTAAGAAACAGAATATTATCACTAATTTTTATAACGCGATGCATTTTTTGGTTCATAAAAGTTTCTTAAATAGCGTCTTGTTAAGAAATGATTAAAATATAATGTATATGAATATTATTTGATTTTTCTGAGCTGGAAAAAAGTATTTTGATTTCATTCACGACACTCGCAATCGGAGGAACGAAGAAATCGCGATCAACTGATTATCTCTGTCGCTTTATAGATGCAGACACGGAGAGGAAATTCGAAAAAGTTTCGAAAATCTTCTCCGGCACATGGCGTCGCGCGATTAACAGCGTGACAACAGTGGCGAGAGGAAAATACAGTATGTGATTATATTCGTGCGCAATTCGTAGAAAATATACAGTCTTGATTTTCACAACAGGACATTGTTTAGTATTATTACATTTTATTTTGATATCGATTATGTGGGATATCATGCGAATGAAAAAGCTTTTCAACCAGTGCTCCACATATATCAGGTATAAAAGCATAGAAACAATACGATCAATATTCCTGAATGTCAAAGTGTCTCGCACAACCCAAATTATATATACCTGAAATGAATATTCAAATGATGTTAGCCAGAAAAATGTCCACATTGAAACATTCACATCTAGATATTTATCGAGAAAAATATACATCAGATACCTATTTTGTAGAGCTAGGAATTAAAAAGAAAATTAGTATCAGATGTTTACATTATAATTTCGCTAAAGGTAATTAATAATTTTTAATTAATTTATTAACAATCTTTATAATAGGAATGTTATAATTATTTAGAATTAAAAAAATTGTTTTTAATTAAAAAATTAAAAAATCGACATGATTATGTATCACAGAACAATTACACTCTTGTTTGCTATTATTTTCAACTTTTTATTTCAAATTTACTCTTCGTTGCTTTTATGTGCATTACTCTCGTTTGTTGTAAAAGCCCCTTCATTCAGCCTTGTTTGTGACGCAATCAGTGTGTATAGTCGTTAGCCAAAGAGCCACTATTGAACACCCTTTCATCGCGCGTGTATCTACAATTTCGCGCAGCGTTACCGCGCTCGTTAAGCCTACGGCCTAATCGATTAATTAGACATACGTTGTTAAACGAATCGTGTGTGCGTTACGCATTGACGATGGCTTCACAGAGAGATCTTAGGAGCTATCGCACTAACAGCTTTGATTTCGAAATTTGATTCTCAATCAAACGCGAAAACAGTGAGCAATTGTTCGCCGACACGCGCGAACATTGATTATTCTAGAAACCATTGTGAATTCTCGTTGCAGGAATTTAAACTGATACCATTTCGTTAAGTTTAATTTTCCGCGTTGCCGCAGCTTTTCGTCGTTGCAAATAAATATTCAGAATGAGACTGAAATAGGTGGCGATATTTTAACAATATGGCCTATAAACAACAGTAGTGCAACGATCGTAAAAGTTAGTTTTCACACGCTATGACTGTTTGAATTTTCTAATTCTGAAAGCAGAATCTGCAATTTACGGTACGCCATAAAAACTGATAATTACATGATCATTTTTTACATGCATATTATACTTCATACTTGCTATACTTTATACTTACTACTAAGCAAACTATTTGCACAACAGCGTAAAAATTATGGGTTTTAGTACACCACGTCTGTATCAAGTTTCCCTTTTGCTTTCATGAATCATGCGTAAAATATCGCCTCGTATTTCAGACTAGAGTTTTGCGTGTCTGCGCCATTGAAATTCTACCAGTTTCAATTCCCGCCGCCGGGTAAAACGCCTAGGGACCGATCGATGTCTTGATCAACGAAATCGCACGTTAGTACTCTCTGGGATTTAGCACCAGATAAAAAAATAAAGTCGCTCCGCTGCCGCCGCCGCCGCCGCGGAGAGGCGCGCGACTGTGAATTTCGATCAGCCGAAAAAATTAGGGAGATACGCGAACGCAAAACGCAACAGTGTGTGCAAAATATCGTGTCCTTTATCACCTAATATATTACCATAACCTACGTATGTTGTGTGTGTATATATAATATATAATATTTATATATATATTTATATATATATTATGTCGAATACAATATGAACTGATTTTTTTTACCGAGTAATTAATGACGATCACAGCCATAGCTTTGAATACGAATGTTTCGTTCGTATTTTTTCTTCTTTCTTCCTTTGCTCCTTAAGATCAATATAGTACCGTAATCCGTTTAACGTTTGTTACGAGGATACATTCTGTTTAGTTCTCGCTACTCGCTATGTGACTACACATTGATTACAACGAAACAGCGGATGCGACAGTCGCACGATCGTTCATAACAACATAAAATTAACGAGATATAATTAAATTCAACATACACATTGTTGTTTAAATCATTGCAAGCTTTGCCACACGTCATTCACATATTATATCAATTAGACGAATGTTTATCGAACAAATAAACACACGTCTATTTGTATTTACATTTTTATTTAATGACCAGTTAAATGTGCCTCTAATTTTTCGTATTATTAGTATAATGTAAAAATTCTATTCGATGTAATTGCGAGATAAATATATTACATACGTGTGGATTATTATCTCAAAATAAATTTTGCAAAGTGAACATTCGTATTAAGAGTATTACTTTAACTTAAATATGATAAACAATAAAGCTAATTTCGTTGCAAGCCAGTTATGGTAATTTTTATCTTGAGTTAAAATTATCATTAACTATTTGTGCGCTTTTTTGCATTTATTATAGTCGAAACGTAATATTAAAAACTGCTAGTGAAAACGTTTGGAACGAGAATTCTAAATTCAATTGTTCAGATCAATTTAGATGCCAAATTGTATATCTAAAATAGACTTTGTTCTGTATTTATTTACTCTTTCATGAGACGTTTCATTTTTTGACTGTCTGTTAATTTGATTTTTAACCTTTCATCACCTGTTGATATCGAGTTTGACTGTCGCATCCCAACAAAAATCATCACCGATTCGTTGCAACTGTCGACGCTCTCACGATGCTATTCAGAGACCGCGAGATCGCAAGTCGAGGATCTTTGCCGTCTAGAAAAAATAAAATTTGCCGATCGACGTTTGCGTGAGCGGTGAAGATTCGACTGGCGTTCTAGCGAGAAAGAGAGAGAGAGAGAGAGAGAGAGAGTGAGAGAGAGAGTGAGAGAGGGGAGTGAGGAGAGAAAAATAGAGAGACGAAGTGAAGGATTCGAAATACCGAGATCGGCTCGGTGAGGAACGAGAAGCGGAGCGTCGACGGTGTCGCGACGCCCGGCGATGAGACACGACGACAACGACCATCGATTTCGCTACGACCACTACTTGGCATTTCCTACGTTTACATTCTCGCTATATCTCGAAGATAGGGCACGGCCCGCTTCCTCTTCCGCATTCGAATCGCCGAGATCGATTTTGATTCTGCTTTCACGGCGAGATGAAATGTAAAATCTTGTCAAAAGAAAAGAATACATAAAACGTATTTATAATATCACATCGAAGGAAATTAAAAGCGCAATAAATTTTCAGAATTCTTTGTCAGTAATTTGGTCTAATTTAATCTTTATATTATAATTTAAAATGGAATTCCTTAGTGCAGTCTTAGCTCCCGAAGTATGCAAGAGCTTTAATCAATTCGTGTAAATATTAAAAATTTTAAGAAAGCATTAAATTTGTTGGGTTTTTCGTAGCAATCGTGTTTTTATATTTAATACGATTAAATAAACTTTCGAATAAAAACAGCCTTGGCTCAAAAAGAGATCTTTTTCGATAGCTTAAGTATATAAGTCAATTTTCAAATATGTTCTTGAGCGTATGATTAGATTTATACAACTATAAACAGCTGTATACATTCGGAGTAGACCTTAATGTTAAATTAATGTAGCTGAATGCATTCTGGGCGATTTGGATGCGATTAGGGTAGCGCGACGCGATAAGATAAACTAGAGACCCGTTGTGCAGCTCGAAGACGAAGGTAGGTAACTCCTTTTGAGATTCGAAGGAAGCGTGCATCAGTGGGTCTAGACTACGGCTAAGTAGTTAGGAGGGACCGTGATATCGGACGTACGTGTATTCACTTAAATCATCCTAAAAGGCTATAGAAGACTACTCTTGAAAAGTGAGGACACGACCACGTTTTAGGCGAGACGATAATATTATTTCGCCGGAGGTCAAATCGAGAACTCTCGGAGCACGCGATTAAAATAATAGACAGCGTGTTATATCGATAATATCGCAAAACAGTTATACGAAGTATGCCAAACTTGCAGCCATATTTGAAGTAGTGAGAATTTAATTAAAAATCTTTTTCATAATTCTAAGTTTATATACTAAGCAATCTTAATTTTTGCGCGTGAAGCTTGCTTGCGAACAATCGATAAATTTTTCTGTATTGATAACATTTTATTGCGCTTTACCTGTCGTGCAAGCAGATATATCGGTCGCGTTTTGCGGCTTCAAAATACTTGAAAAGCTTGAGAATTTCGGCCATAAATGGCTCAAGCATTGAAAGGTATCGAATATCCGTGATTCGCCGTCTTAACAAGTTCCGCGTTCATAGATCGGCTTCCTGTCGACATTGACTGAGAGCGTCATAAACCGACAGTCATGAATCTTAAGAGCCAGGAAGCCGAGCGAGAAGTCGTCGTTTCGTCTGGGCTCGGCGCCGGAAATTCCGTTGCTGAATTTTAGGAGCCGCGGCGTCGTAAAACGGAAGCGGGGTTTCTCGCCAAATAAAATGGGAAGAGCTATCGAACAAAGCGCTATATTTTTCCAGAGAAATATTCCTTGGCTGCGGAAAGATGCTGCGAAATTTTTACAATGTCTCAATTCCGGCCAGACTTAGGATCTGAATTTACATTTTACGTCTGCGAGCGTTCTCGGCGTAATCCCTCCGGCGTAATTTGGCGCTATCGAAAACAATCTAGCTACGACGGGTTGTCCGTGCTAGATCTAAGGACTAGATTGGCTAAAAGAAGCGTCTGACGAGTGCTAATCTAACGATTTACAACATCAACGAGGATCGCGCAAAATTTCATCTACTTGCGAAGCGTATTATCGTGTATGTCGCGTATATGTGTGTGTGTGTGTGTGTGTGTGTGCGAGTGTATATGTATGGATTTTATACACCATATATATACGTATGTACATGCAGTGGTACGCTATCTTATCAATTTTCTACTTGATTTTCGCAATTCAAGTAATGCGTATAATGCGATAACGAACATGATTCTGCTACGCACAATGGCAAGTATCTATCAGCACAATAAACTCTCGTTAGAGCGAATTCGGAGGAACTCGAAACTATGTAGTAGTAGTAGTAGTAGTTTGTGGCAGAGTAGGATTTGTGACGGAGAAGAATTTGAGCTAACGAGAGTCTACTATACTAGGAGGATTATAAACTTACAGAATTATTCCTTTTTCCAGCAATTTAGCATTTTCATTGCAACGTCGATTAGCATTTTATAAAAACTGCTGAAAGAAGCGGGGAAATTTTTTCTCACCGTCTTGAATTGCGAAATAACACTAAACCCTGTAACATGTAACTCCACTCGAACGGGAGGAATCCGACTGGATTCGATTGCCTGATTCGAGAAAAGCGTCGACGCGTCGGCAATGCTAACGCAAAGAAAAACTAAAGCAGCGAGCTACGCGGTTTTTTTTCTATTTAATCCTTTCAGTATCCTTGTGCCAATGTTGCACGACAGTTTTCGCCTACTTGCCTTCATTAACAATTAAACTTTATTAATTATCTAAATTGCAATTTATTAAGAATTTAGAAAACTTGAAGATTAATGATGGACCTCACGAATCTTGTGCGAAATGATGCTCGTTAAATCTTGGAAAGTTGTTTAAATATATTATTTGACTTTTGTGTCGCGCAATATAATCTTTAAATTTTACTCGTAAAGATTCACAGATCATTGATTCCACATTTATCAATGAGAATTTTAGAAAAATTGAAGGCAACAGTAATAAAAAGCTATTTTCAAAATATCTGCTTAAGTTTACGATACTGAAAGAATTAATTGGACGAATTACTGACGTTGCTTGATGAAGCAATTATCATTATTATTGATAAAGCATTATTGAGGGAAATAATGTGGAATAGCGTTCTAGAATTTTGCCCAACGCACGAAAATACATCTTCATCTTAATAGTTGAACGCAAACTCTTAACACAACGGCGTATCCTAATATAAAAATGCGAACGATTTAACTTCTTTGCGTCCTATTGCACATAGTATTTATTTGGCATTAAGTAATTCCTTGAGCAAAAGCGGAAGGTACTAGATTCTCATCGAGGACTATAAAGGGGGTTACGATGAGTTTATTACAGTAGAATTTTCGACCGCTCGTTCGCTATTTATCGATTTCTCATAAAGCTGACATAATGAATTCAAGACGAGTCTTGAATTCATACAAATACTTCCGCTATTAATACACAGAAACGAATCGTGACGCAATAATATCACCGAATGACTCACGAAAAAGCCAAGTAACAATAAAAATCACATTATTTAGCGAATAAATTATTTAAACACGACATTGAGACTTAACATTATTTACTAACACAGACCAATTATTTTATGTTCATAAAATATAATATAGACTCGTCAAATCTAATTTTACACGACAAATTTTTCTCATTAATAGAGACTCTTGTTTTTTTTTTGTTTTTTTTTTGTTTTTTTTTTTAACTCGCCGGAGCTATTTCCCGTGCCCGAACGAACGATCGGCGATCACTGACTTAGGTCTCATCGGAATTCATCGTGACTGGTTCGAGCGACTTTCTACTCTTTAGCAAAAATAAGTATCGTGTTACACATTACAACATACCGGTTCACGATGATTCCGTGGTAAGGTAATGTACGATAAGAGAGGTCTCTCGCGCTTTGTGTCGTGTATGTCCGGCGTCAGTGCAGCGAAGCTCCCTCTTCCTCTCGCGGGTTTTTCTTCCTTCCTTGAGCGACGTCCGTCGGCGCTGGCTCAAAGAAAGGGGCGCGTAACAAGCTTTGAAATACCTTGTAAGCCGGCTACACGCTACAGCTATATACTGCCTATAAAGCCTGAACCAGCGGCGAAACGATATTTATAACTGGCGTTCTGACACGGGCCCCATATGAAATTTTCCTCCATAGCGAACTGTTAAACTTGAAATGCAATAGACGTTCATCGACAGAATCAATCAGCCTTTTCTACGTACAGATAGATTTATACCTTTGAATTATTAATTTTTCAGTCATTTATTAATTTTTATATGTATCGCATTTTGTGGAAATAACCTACATTCGAGAATTAAAAGGCATTTGAAATTTTTGTATATTGTAAAATGGATGTAAAGAAATTTATGGCAGTAACGCAGATTTGTGGAGATTATAAAAAGCTAATGGACATTATAAAAAAGTTCCACTCATGTTAGCATTAAGTAATGCCGTTGAGTAAAAGCAGAAGGTATTAGATTCCGTTGAGAAATTCATCTCAACGGAGATTATAAAAAATTTGATAAAAATCTCGCAAAGATACATCATAAAATGTTTTAAGAATTTACTGCAGCTTTATATCTGTATGAACACATTGCAGTTGAACTGAAGGGTGCAGAATGTCAGGTAATGCCGTTTTAGAAAGTTACGAGTTTTAGCAACGTTGCAAAATACTAAAAGATGTTTTAGTCCCTCTTTCTCTCGATAAACTGTAGATTTCTTTTAAACGATCCTTACGCTCTTTCGGCTAACCGCGAAATGGAGTTGGAAACATCGTTTCGCCCGGTACGGGCTTTCCACCGTGCGCGTTCTCGCGCTCTGACTCGTAGTAATTGTCAGGTACAGTGCTCGTCAACGATGGCTTTTTGTATTGGCACATAAATTGTCTATCCTAGGCAGTTGATTTGCCGTGAATTGATCGAGAAAAAGCCTTAGTCGCTAATCACTTATTTAATTGTAATCTCGACGAGGCGGCGGCGGCCATCGATGCGTCGATCGATGAGAAGCAGTGTACCTTGCGGGTTGAAGAAGTGTGTATGTGTGTGTGTATTTGCGCTGCGATATCTTGGCTTATCGCCGGCAGAAAGTTGCGAGTGACTTACGTGCTAGTACTTTGGTAAAACAGGTTTTCGCATCCTCTCGATCAAACGTCGCAACCTTTTGTATACGTTTCTTCGTTTACAGCGTCGCTCGCCGACTTCCATTAAGAGCTAATTAATTCAATCTAAATTAAGGACTATCTTTGGACGTTTGGCTCTGTCGCACTCAGGGCCGCCACTCGGCTTTGGTATTTCGTTTCTCCGCGATAATAACGATCTTTCGGCCTTCCTTCTTACCTTCTCGAAGTCCGTTTCTATCGTTTCCAGGTCGCCGTCAGGTCTCGTTCGATCTCGAACTCGATTACGTGCGGACTCGGCGTATCTTGAGAGAGAACTCGAGGTAACAGAGATATCGTGCAATCTATTAGACCGCTAATTAAGCTTCAACGCAAGCAGCAATGTGGAAGAAAAAAATTACACAAGTTAATATCTTATGTTACGATCTTCGAAGATTTAATTGCTCTTTCTCTTTCCGCGATATTCATTAAAAATTTATTTTGTAGAAAATCTAGCAAAAAGAATATTTATCCAGCGAGAATTAAAGTTTTTCCACATTCTCTTTTTCTCATAATATACTCTATCTTGATTTCTACTTCCACCTACCATCTCTGTGATCTTTTATTACCGCGAACTAATGTTGATTCTGCGCGAAAATTACAGCCCTTGCCTTCGTACTCCATCTTGATTATCTCTCATCTTTATGATCATCTTTTACAAGAGAAATGTAGATAACGTTCCGATGGCTGCCTTTTGCCTTCCTTTTTACATCTTATTCCTTCTCGTATTCCTTTGCACACTTGTACCCTTCATCTTTGCATACTCATTTTTATTCTTTACAACATTGCTGTTACGCAACTTGTTCCATGCGTGCGTTATATTTTTTTTCTACTTTTATAAAATGATTGCTGCTTTTAGAAATAAATAAGGAATTTAACGGGCGTCTCTCAGCGGTCTAATGTTATACACGGATGTTTCTAGATAGTTCTCGGCCATGAAGAATTGGCGATGGAACATTTTGCAATTTATCGCATCGAGGCGTTCTCGTCAAGCTAATTTGCCAGGAGCTTCGGGATTTCCGGGAATTCGCGACCGACCTTGCTGTGCTGAAGAGCGACTCCTTCCCAGCATCCATCGGGCGAATGCACTCCCCCGCGCGGCACATGCACATGTGAACGCACGCGGAAGTGCATCTCCCTCCTCCCGGCGGCCCTTTGCCCCCAACTACGTGTAATGCTCGCAGTCCCCACACTCGGAGAGCGTGGGTGTGGACGGACACTAGGTGGGATTCGGGTCCTCGTACGCCTTCTCGTAGTCCCGTCGCCGTATCACCGCGAAGTGGGTCATCTGGAAGGAGTTGGTCTTCTTGCAGCCGCGCTCCAGCGTGCCCGTCATACTGTAGCCCATGTTGAAGTCGCTCGACGAGACGTTCGACGTCAGGTACAGCTGTAACAGGGCAGCAAGCAGATCGATACGATGCGTTGACTCTCGCGCACACACGCAGCACTCCTGTGGTCTTGTTTATTGCGTTCTCGCACTGCTTGTAAATTGTGAATCATAAATTACAAAGATGTAAATTGTGAAAGGAATGCATATCAGAGCATAACAATAACAAGCTGACGGTGTTGCAAAAATTTTTAAACAAACAAAGGAAAGAATTATTTTAACTGTGCTTTCGCACTCGTGCCACCTTCCCTTTGTCCACTTTTCTTCAAAATGAGTATATTTGCCTCATTTTTACACGCGCAGAAAGACGTAGTTAAAAGCAGAAGCATTTGTTCGCTTAAATCTTTCTCAGGCGGACTGCTTGTAACTAAAAGTTAACCAGCGGGGGAAAGAAACTGCGTCTGCGTTAATTAAAACGTCCTGGAACTTTCGGTAATTTACATTTAAAAATTGCAAATTCTTGTAATTGGAACTACAACAACTTGAAAATAGAGATTCGGAAATTTTTAAAACTGGAAATAATATCTGGGACGCAATCTAATGAACTCCTGTGGGAGGTTATTAAAACACTAGACAAGCTTGCGCCCGCCGATTTAGAGCAGCCCGGTGTTCATTATGTAGGTTGGTTCTCCATCAAAATTGCAGCACGCGCGACAGTTATGGCTAACTCTTGGTGCGCTCGGATACGTGTTGCTGTCCTGACAGCGGCAGCTGGGCTGGCTAACAACCTACTGGTATACATTCTGATACGCGGGTGCATTCGGCGGCGGAGTATAAGAGCTGCTTGTACACGCTGCAGCTTTCGCGTTTTAGTGTCGTCATAAAATCTCACGGCAACTATATGACTCCCTCGTCGACGGCGCGTAGCGGCATCCCACTTTTAGCATTTCGTACGTGGCGGTCCGGATCTCGTTTCTGCGGAAAAACTCTGTTCGCGACGTGACTCTTCTCCCGCCGGCTCGATAAACGTCGCGAAAACGCGTCGCGACGTCCCCGAGGCGTGCCACGAACGTGCGCGTCGACGCCTTTTGTCGGCCGACAGTTATTCCCCTTTGAGATTCCGAGTACATTTCAAATCTCTGCATTTAATTCTTTATAGAACTTTAATCAATTGTCAAGCGAGAGAAAATAATACGCGTTTCAATATGAGTTTATCGTAGTGTGACAGCAATTGCGACAGATGCGACGTATCTCTCGACAAAAAAAAAAATTAACCATTGTTACATCGTATCGTAGAATTGTAGGTATTTTTCAACAGAATTTACTGATGTGTAACGAGCGAATATGACATAATAGTTGCCAGTGATAAATTTGATAACCATTATTTCGCGTGTTTGACGAATATGAAATTTATCATCCAGAAATACCGCGGCGTCACGCTCGCGTGTTTTCTCCGTTTTGCGCCCAACTACGGGTATATATATTTTTTTTTTTCACAAGTGTCGAATGATCTTGTTAATTCGTGTAGCGTCACCGGAACCGGGGTATCCGATTCTTTAATTTGTTTAATTTGTTTGCAGCGAACGCGCGACCTGTTTTCCTAGCTGCGGAAATACACACGGCGAAAGCTCGCGTTACAATGCGCGGCGATATGAAGTTTTCCGCGTTGCTGTATTTATTTAATTATCGCCGCGCCGCGTTGCGTTTCCGGCTCTCGCGATATAGGCGTTTAAAAGTTGCACGCGCGCATTTCCACTGCGATATTTACGCGAAGATGAGAATGATGGCGAATGTGTCGCTCGCGCAAGCAAAAGTATCACGGAGGCAAAGTTACTCGTAATCCGAACAATCTGCAGATTAGCCGGAGCAGAGTGCGAGCTTCCGATAAAATGCTTGGCGCATCGTTTGGAAGAGAGTCGTGCACAAGCTCGACGTTCTTTCAGCGAAGTAAAAAATAATTTATGCGAGATAAAATGTAATTTGAATGAAATAAGTTTTGTTTTTCATGATAAGAATTATATTATGTTTATTGATTGACATAAATAGAGTGAAAGAAGAGGACAAATTTTAATGAAAAAGAAAATTTATAATTATACCAGTGATTTATTGTTATTGTGTTATATTATTGGTGATTCTAAACAATGTTGAGTCAAGGCGAGGTGCGAGTATGGGAAAATGTAGCGCAGTGTAGCCGTTGAAAAGGTTAAAGGTTACTTCTCTATTAGCCACGATAAGCGACGAGCTTGTTAATAATTAGTAGAAGCTACCAATTAACAGCCCATGTTCGCGCATGTTATCACAAAAGAACTTGTACAATTTGTTATCCTTTGCATTATTCGAAATTTCATGAGCAACGAGTTAAATAGTGGTACATTTTTTAAGATAAGATAATTTTTTGACCAATAAATTAGGAATAAAAAAATTAAGTTAAAAATTGCAGGTAAGAATAAGCTTAGAGTTGAGATAGTTTTTATCAATCAAATTACACAATTCAGTACCTTGAAGTCAGGATCGGTCGTCATCCTCTTAAACGAGCCGATGATATAAAGCGTGCCTGTTCCCGTGTCAACCATCTTTGCCTGAGTACTGTACCTGCGACAATCACAACCACAATTGCGAATTAAAATCCTATGACAGTTTACAAGTTTACGATACGACACTTTCGTTACGGAATGATCAATTCGAAGTGAGAAAAAGTTTATAGTCACGAAAAAGGACGATTGATTCCAATACGTCGAGTATGAGGGGAAGAACTATCAATTCGTCATGTTTAGCTCACTCGCTTTCGCATCTTCGACGAAACCCTCGAGATGGATATCGTTCCGAAGCAGTCCCTCGATATTCTTACCCTTCATCCCGAGCTGTACTTAGCGAGGGTGGCGAAGCATTGTGTATGCGAACAAAAAGCGCTTGTAAGGAAGCGATTCTATCGGTTGCTATCCTCTTGTAAAAGTTCGCGAAAGCTGTTTATATTACGTCGCTTTTGTGACGCGAAAATGACCGAGGGTTATTTGGTATTTTCTGTTTCACTCTTCTCAAATTTATCGTCTCCGAGTTTTTTCGTGCATATACTTTGTGCCTTAATATATTCCGCCCCCGCAATTATTATGCATAATCGCGAAGGAAATGATTGTTTCCGTCAATTAAAATCGAACGGGAAAGACTTTTGATGTTGATCGAACTTTGGATGTCCGTTGAAGACATTTGAGTGCCATCTTGAGGGTGGCATTGTTGAATTAATTGGCGATGGTCTTTAGCTATGTGTGTGTGCGTGTGGCGCGTCCTTAGATTATACTGTGTGTATGTGTGTGGCGCGTCTTTAGATTATACTGTGATCTTCATCGAAGCGATAAACGAGGGAGAGATCGTAGAGCGAGAGAATAGAGGCATTGAGAGGAAATTCCGCTCGACTAAGGACGGGGGATGTTCTTATTGGGGTGCCCCTATAATGATAAAGAGGAAAGGGAAGAGTACAATAAAGTATATTTCATACTCTAGTAGTGTAGTACTTCTCACAAAATTTTTCGTGAAATTTCTATCAAGAAATCATTTTATAACAATTTTAGTTATTTTAATAAAAAGACACAATATAATTACACTCTTAAACTGATTAATAATATTAATGAAATCAATTCTGTTTCTTTTATTTGCATTTATTTGTGGGAAAATAAATTATCAAAATAAATTAGATATTTCTTCTTACTTCGTTTAAAAATTTAGAAATAATATTTTTTAAATTTTATTTGGCACATGAATAACTTTTTATATAAAAGTTTCTAAAAGATTTAGAAGAATTTAAGCTATAAAAAGTATGTATATCTCGATTGAAAAGCCACTTCTTTTAACTCTGATTTAAATAAGTATGTATATTTATATATACACTTGAATCAGATAAGAAAAAGAAAAATAGTCGTCAAGTTAAAAGAGCTATTTGTGAATCTGAAGGCGTTTGAAGAGAAAGGGAGAGAGAAAATTTCCTTGCATAAAGAAAGAAAAAGAGTGGAAAAGAGAAGGAGAGAAAGCAGAATTCACCAACACCCGCACGGTCGACTCGAGGGGCTTATTCCGGCGGAGATGTCGCTCGAGAACCGGCGACGATCATTAAAAGTTTAAACGGCCTCTATTGAAGTGAGCGACGGCGGGATCCAACACTCGGTTCGAAATCCGCCGCGCCGGTTGCTTTGACTTCTCCAGCTCCCCTCTGTCAAGAAGGGGCGCGCAAAGGGAAATCCGAACCGCAGGAGAAAGATACTTGCTAAACGTCACTTGCTGGCATTTATACGGGCGTAGCATACAGTTCGACTACGTGGATGCTTGCGACACGTAGGCACGTTTCGAGCACGTTTCTCGATTCTCGACCTCTCAGTTATGGCGATGCACGATGATATTGACAGTCATGCACAGAGTATCGAATGCCCTTAATATATATGTAATACTTGGGAAGAAATACTGCTTTGAGAAAAATGGAATATCTATAACAAGCGTCTATCGATTGAATGGAAAAATGAGCCGAGCGAGAACGTTAATTAGCAACGTGAATCACGGTGAATTGACAAGCTTACGTGAAATATCGAATAATTATATAATAAGCGTCTAGCAGCTAACAGAGAAAAAAGTAAACTGACGTTATAAAAAATTTGTAATAAGAATACTTTGAAATAAGTATTATTTATTATTTCGAAGAAAAAATAGACCGAATGAGAGATAGAAGCCAATCAGCCACGTCACAAATTTCAGTTAGCGACAATAATTACGGCGATTATTAATGCATAATAATAATTGTTGCATCGATATCTTCGAGATATTAGTTATTTTTCGAACATGTATATAATTCATTATACGTAATAAATTAACGAGCCCACTGCGACATATTTGTCAAATATCTCCGATTGGTTTGAATTTAGTTGCAGTTGACTGTGCCGAACGGAAGGTGGAAGCTCCGATGAAGATAAATGTGCGAGATATTCTCAGCGAACTGACCGGTCAAGCTGTCGCCGCATTTCAACTCGTCGTAAAAGCTTTTGTTGGCCGAGCTACGACGGAGATCGGTATAAAGTATCTTCGAGAATCGAATCGACTTTGGTGTAACTATCCCAATGTTCGGGCATGAGATTGGCAAACTTTTGTTGACCAAGCAGCGATCAGAATAGAGTAACGATCTTCGAGATCCGACTACAATATGACTATCGGTATCTGAACCGTAAAGATTGTTTTGTCGACCCAGCAACGATCGGAATTTGGAAATAATAATCTTTGAAATTCGACTTAGATATAACTATCGGAGCTGCTGTCGATCAAGCAACGATAGAAAATCAGATGAAATGAATTTTTATACAATCATTTTTATATAATCAATTATTTTGAATCAAAAAGAAATATTTGTGTGTATGAGCGTACAGAGTGTCTAAAAAGATTAAGATTTATATGTTCGTATATTTATTAATATTTAAAAAAAAAGAATTTTTATAATTTCTTTGAAGATCTTCGAAATTTTCTTGATTTCCGTTGATTTCGATATAGCTGTCTGCGTGTTTCAATCGTGTAGATTTTTGTTGACCAAAAACGGAGACCGGAATAGAACGTCGAGTGTTCTCGATTTTCGAGAACCGAACTGAGTCGAGAGTAAACTCAGCAATCCGTCAAAGGATACGGCCAGGGAGTAATATCGTTTGCATTTGGTATCGTCGTCAAGATAACACGAATTGTACACATGTCCATAGATTGGAGCGTGGGAATTGATTTGTACTGCCAAGAACCGCGTGTTTGCTAAGATGGCAGTCGGTTCCTCGCAGCTAGGAAGATGAGAATACAGGCACTCCGCAGCAGCCGAGGGATATTTAGGCAAGTTCGGCTTGCCTTCGCAAACTCCGTTCGATCCTGCGGAGACGTCTATGCCCAGTGCGCCGCGTTAAGGATGCCCCAGGGCCAATTCTGACCATATATTAATCGCCATGTGACTTGCATGGTTATGATGGAGCCCCCGAAATCTCTCGATATTTTATCTTGAAAAAAAAATAATCAAACTTCAGAGAACTTATAAATGTTCTTTCGCATGATAATTATCATTTACCAGAATTTATGCAATATTAAATTATCATTGTTACATCATCACGAAAAATATTTTTAGAAAGAAGATATTTAGACGAGTATCTTCTTTATTTTGTTCTTAATGCATATGTGTTAATTAGTAAATATATCAAATTAAAGTGAAAATGGAGGCAAAATCCTAATGTAATGTTTCTGCAGCACTTTTTCGCGAGAGAGAAGAATGCAGGACGATTCCCGCAGGAGTAAACCGTTTGTTGACCGGGCGTCGTAAAATGCGCGATTTTATCGCGCGGCCTGCTCGCCGGCTCGTCTCCACCTCTTCGCGATTTATCATGACTCTCAACATTCGGAGGAAGACAATGGGGGCGCCTTTTCTCGTGCACACGCGCGCGCACACGCGCGATCGAACGGATGGCTATAAATTGTGAGCTTCTTATCGGCCCAACCGCCGACCGGCGACCTTAACGGCGCCGAAATCTATGGACGTCGGAAAGTTAGACGAGACCCAGTTTCCCGAAGTGATACGACCGTCGAAAGGAGAGCCCACCCCCAACCCCGTTATACGGTATTCCGTCTCCGTTCGCTATCGGCTCGCCTCTATCCACTTTATACGCTGTGTTTTCGAGCTCGTTATCTCGACGGGAAATATAACGCGATGCGCATTTCGGATCGCCGGGATTTAGGGCACGTTGTAAGCGCGAGTATCGCACGAATATTACATAATTATCGGGGATCTAAGTGACTTGATGAGAAATAATGATTGAGGCGTATTATTATAACAAATGAGCAGGAATGAGTGGAACACAAGATTTGTTGGATGCAGATATTCTTGCTTTTTTAATAATCAAAATTCAATCTTGCGATACACTTGCAATTCTTCTAACAAATTTTTCGTTTACCTTCTTGTACCAGCGACTTCGACGACTTTGCACCGACTGCGACTCCACCAGAACGGCGTTAGGGTCCAGTAGGAACTACTCGCGCTTCTCGCCCAGCCTTCTTCGGGGAACAGAAGGACCTGCGACATAAACGGTGAGTCGTTTGTTGAATATCTCATCCTTTTAGAATGCGTGCGTGATATTACGCTGAGAAAAAAAAAGTCCTACGATTGAACAAAATTGGCGATATCACTCTTGTTAAAAAAAAAATATATATATATATCAAGTTTAATGAATAAATTATGATGTTCGTCCGTATCGACCGTACTTTCGGTTGAACATATTTACTCAACAAAGCAGCTTTTGTTTCAATGTAGGATAATAGAACGTAGAACATAGAATTGATAGCAAGCTCGCTAGGAAGGCTATAGCATTCTCAAGAAAAGTAGATGGGATCGGAAAAAGGCTTCGTTGAGACTTTTCCGCGCCTTCGACGAGTTCGAGGTTTCCCGGGAAGATTTGTTGGAGCGAGATCCCTCGTGAAAGAAGGAGGACGCCTTCTCTTCGTATCCTCTGCGAAAAAAAAGAAAAACTCTCGACCTTCTCTACCCTTTGCCCTTCCCCCCGCCCCTCCCACCGGCAGTCTGGTTTCTGCCCTTCGTGTGGCTTTTCCAAACCTCAACTATGTGACCGAAATATTGAAACCGCGCCGAGCGCCGAAGAAGGAGAAGGCGTATCTTTCTCCCTCGCCTGTGCGGATCCCTAGCACGCGATGCAGACATCCGTCATCCCGAGGATTTTCTATACCGCGAACGTGGATAAATTGCTCTTTAATCGGTACACATCTCTCACGGGAACCGTGCAAGATCGTTGTTGTTCTTCTCTCGCTTGACAGTTTGACAGCGGAAACGCAACGGATGGGTTGCGAGAAATTTTGCTTGTCCGGTTTTACATCGACACAATTGTCAATCTCTCCCAGGCCTTATCGATTTTATCGATTGCGCGAGATATTTTAATCTAAAAAAAAAAAATCAAATACGCGAGTAAAAGTTATTTTGCAGCTATAAATGGGTCTATTTGCTCGCCGATTAATATTCGTCCATAACAATCAATTTTTTTATTTTTATATTTTATCATTTTTGCGTTTAAGCAAAAAGAATTGAAAATTGATTATACAACCGAAATGCGTGGGGACTATAAATATTGCATGACATTTTCATCGTCCGCCGATTTAATAACGGCGCGGTTTGCAAAAAATGTTTAAAAATAACATAGTTATTCCAAACAGCTCTTTATAGATAATTCATAAAACAAATATTATTCGCGAAAATGACGCGAAATTCCGCTATTCTGTTACAAGTCCAACAATATTACGTACCGAAGCAAATATTTCGCTTTATCAACATAAACCATTTCCCTTCTTCATTACTATTTCAACGTCTGTAAAGCTCTCTTGGCAACGGTTTCGCCGGCACCCCAGATATTTCGCGATAACCGTGCATTTCCGTCGAAATTACGATACGTCGTAAATTTTCATCCGTCAGCAGGAATGCGCTTTCTTCCCCTCCCCCCGAGTTATGAGTGAGATGCGAAAAGAGAAACACACGGTGGAGTTGAGAAGAAGGATTCGAAGGACTGCTCTCGAATCTTTATCTATCTATCTTTCTCTCTCTCTCTCTCTCTCTCTCTCTCTCTCTCTCTCTCTCTCTCGTGTGTGTGTGTGTTACCGCAAGATAGCTCGTTGCCAAAACTTCTTGATTCGCCGTTGCGGAACAGTGGAACAGTCGGCGAGGACAATTTACCCCCCGAGGCAATGAGGAGGGGAGGGAAGCGCGATTTTATCGGATCCTGCGGAATTGCATTCCAGCCACGTAAACGGGAATATCGAGATCCAGACGAAACCTTCACCTCGCCCCTCCGTTCTTCATTTCGGTACGAGTCGAGAGTGACGCAACAAATTCGCGATTAATGTCCTTTCTGTTCTTTTTTTCTGCCTTTTTTTATTTTCATTCTCGTTTCCAATAATAGTCAATCGCGCGCGAATTGTGTTCGACGATGCTCGGACCTATATTAGACTTTTATCATCGAATTCGCCGATCTAGGACAACGTTATGCACGAATGATTTAATTTTCCTAGTATTTTTCGATACATTAAATTTCACTCGTTAAATTAGTTTTCGCCGCACTATTTCAGAAGTATGCGTGGCTTCTTTTTAGATTTTTTTTCTCGACTGACTTAACTTAAATAAATTTTAATGCACATGGGTTTTAACAGCATAAAATGCTGTAATTTTTTTTTTTTTTTTTATTGATCCAGGTCTCTATATGTGTATAATGTAACTCGGTTTAAAAAATTTCTTGGTTAACTAAATGAAACCCCGTAATTGTTTTATCCGTGTAATTGCCAGCTGAAAAAATATGCATTTTAATTTCTAGCTCGGCTTAAATAAATGACCGTAATGCATACAATACATCGTATTGGTGTTTCATAGGCATTAATATATTAAAAATTCATCGTTTCATATTGCCGGTCATTTTCCAAACTATTTGTAGTTTAATTTAGTTTTACATAATATTGTACGCTATAGCGCGATCGCACAACGTAATCGAACACGGCTCTGCAACGCGGAAAATCTATCCCGCGGCCATAAAGTATGTATAAAGCTGGAAATGCAATTCGCGATCTTCGTCGAACCGGCGCGTACGTTCGCTCGCTTGCCGATCAAACTCGCATGATTACATTCGCGTTTCGCGGTGTCGATTCTACTGTTCCCTCTCTCTCTCTCTCTCTCTCTCTTTCTCCCCCCCCCCTTTTTCTCTCTATCAATACCGCAGTTACTAATCGAACGTGTACCACAGCCAAGTCTGCTGGCCTTTAATAATGTTTCGCGAATCATCGAGTCGCATTATGAAGTAGCGCCGTTCGCTTTTCCAATCCAGTCAGCGGAATTTGTATTATTTAGTATTTTATACTGCGGTATTATATAGCGCTCGCGGAACTGATTCCCATATTATGATGCTTACGGTTTGCCCCGATCGTTACAACGCGGTCTTTTGTTCTATAACGTATTACAGTCCGCTGTATGTATAATTTTGCTATTTTACATACAATTATTTTATTCCGCTCAAATATATTCATTCGTTGATATTTCACTCATCGTCATTATTAACATGCAAATACATTGTCATTATTAACATGCAAATATTACAGTACGCTTGCGAATTGACGCGACCCGCTTTCGACGTAAGCGGCTCATAATTTATCTCGCGGAGAAAACTTTTTAAAGTAGTTAAATAGTAATTGAAAGCCCCGGAGAGCTACAAAAAGCGCAGAGTCAACGTAGATTACTTCAGGCTCCTCCCGAGACAGATATATCGAGGTATCGACCGGAAACTGATTAGAGCTCAGCTCGGTTCCAACTTTGACTGAAAATGTTTCGAGGCAGCAATTACGTGTATTGCCTCGGAGAGTATTGAATCGGGCTTTAACGCGTCAATATCCGCCTTTTCGCTACTTTTAATAAGCAAGGATCACGCGCAAATCTCGCAATTTCCGCTTTCAATTCGCTCGAGCGCGGGCGAATCGTACGGACGGCAGAGTAAAGTAAAATAAAAGCAAACGACCGTACGAAGTATAATAAAAAGAAGCGACCACGCGGCTGGCTAAGGGCTGCGGATAAGATCGGAATACAAACAGCCGAAAGGACACAGGGCGAAATTTTGGTCGGAACTTTCCGCACACTTCTCTCCCGTCTATTTTTCTTTCCGGTCCCCTTTTTTCCGCCCTGCTTCTGTAATTTTCGCCTGTGTGTATTTTGTAGTTTCAGCGCGACGCACGTGTTTAGCTTCACAATTGCAAGGCTGTTTAGAAATTCTTTTTCCAGATAAGTTAATAAACGCGAAATATTATATTTGCATTAGAAAAAAAGAGAACGGAAATTTTATTTCGTACAATACTCGTTAATTCGCGTTTAAGACACAATAGTAACGCTTCGTGTATTATCAGGTGTCGCGATTACGGGAACATGTTAACCATGCTTGCGATTCTCCCTTTCTCTTCTGCGGAAGGACAATCGAACAAATTGGACCAATTCTCGCGGCTCGGAAACGGTCAGAAAGCAGTCACGGGCTTGTGTAATGGCTGCCCTTTCCTGTCGAACATGCAAATTTATCGGCGTTTAAACACCGAAACGCCCGGAGGTAGTCAATTTGTCCATTAACGGTTCCAATTGGCCGTCGTGGTTATAGTTTCGCCGCGAAAAAGAGAAATTTTTTTCTTCCTGTCCCCACCATTTTCATCGCAAGGATAACTGTCGCATAATAATTGCGTTTAACGCGTGAGATGAAGCGAAGAATAAATTTGACTTAATTAGCGAAAGAAAATTAATTAGTAATGGCACCGAGATATAATAAGTCGGTCTGATATTAAATTTAGCCACTCGAACCCGGCATCCCGGATATCAAGAACTCTTTCGCGCGCAAGACGTCGCAATTCCCCGATGTTCCTGCAATTAAAGTTGAGAAAATTAAGTTCTACAAATTTAATTTTCTCAGTTCTAAGATTAATTCTGCCGAGTCGTCGAAAAAGTGGGTTAGACCGCTGTTGCACTCGAATCGTTTGATTAATCTCGTTTTCGCGGGTCCGCGGTTGCGCGATTGTCGTCGCATTTGTCGCGATAAACGAGGAAACGGAGTGCCGACAATCGTCTTCGACATTGCACGCCGCGCGAATCGCCGCCACTCGCGTTTACACCGACCTGAATATTGTTGATTGAATAAGTGGATCTCACGCGTGACTGCCGTCGTCACCACGAACGACTTCCTCTCTCGTTTTCTCTCCGCCACTTTTTCTCTCTCTCTCTCTCTTCCCATCTCGGTTTCTCTCTTTGGTAATTTACCCCCCACTGAAATTACCGCGAGCAACGGAATTTCGTAACGGCTCCTTCCTCTCCACGAACAGTCGCACCCGTCATCTATTTCCTTGTTCCACTTCCGCGTGTCGCAAAGCACGCTTAATTACACCGAGTCGGAAACGTTATTAACGCTCATTAGAATTTTGCACGATTGATTTTCCGCGCTGTTTATAAATTTCCTGAAGAAATAACGCGTGCACCGCGCGAGCAATTGATAAAATATTTGACGCAATCAGGTCATATTTGGAGTTCCATTATCGAACAAACGAGCTTTGTTGGCGACGAAATTAAGAGCAGCTTCAGGAGAAGAGGCGTAATAAATTAATAAATTAATAATAATTAAACTGCAGTAAAATGCAATGTTTTGTTCAACGTAAAATTTTGTTTAAGGACAAGAGAGGAACATTTTAACATATTGTTAAGTTATAAATGAACTTTGAATGAAGAAAAATCTCAAAATTTGATATTCCAATTAACAATTTATTCCACTTCATTTCTTTTCTCTTGTTTATTGTTGAATATACTTAAACGCATATGTTCCAATTATTAATATATTTATCATGTTATTAATGTCATATTTTCTCGGGCAATGTATTTGTAAAACAACCCGGTTAATACAAAAGCTTGGCAGTTCCATTATTGGTGCGTACTAGATATTGTCGACACGATGTCCATTATTGGCACTAGATATTGTCGACCTAATATCAATTTGTGCTAGAGCTATCAAGTGTCAAAGGTATCGCGCGAATGCAGCCAACGGCAGCTTTATCGCGCATGGTTCACTGCCATCGTATCGTGCCCGCCTTAATTTTGGAAAATCCGGTTCGAACGCACAAGCGGCGGCGTAACCGCTGAAGCGTGGCTACAGTTCGCAAGCGAGGCGAGGGTATCGCCGTGAACGATAGCCTGCGTTTCGCCAGTCGTGCGACCGTGTTGGCCGCGCGTTGCGCATAGGGGATGCCGGTTTACCCGATAATCCGGTAGTCCGGTCCATTGCCCCGCCATAATCCCGTCCCGCGTCCGCCACGCTGCGACATCCCTCCGCTCGCGACAATAGCTGTACAGGCATTTCTTTGCGGCAGCGTCTCTCAAATCGAAATTACCGCGATCGATTCGCGAACAGCTTGAAATCGCGGTTCACCTCCGTTGGAAGAAAATTATATTGCGAAATTTGATAACATTGACAACGCGTCGCTTGAGCTGATTGATATTTGTTATCGTGAGCGAAGCTTGATTACATTTTTATTTCTCGATAACGTTGATTGCCGAGCAGTGGAGAATATAAATTAGCGGGCAAGAAGTTTGCGCCGATTGTCCGCAGTTATCAAGAGAGTGAACGCACAGTGATCTCGTGTTCAGTCCCGGGGTAATGGACTGTGGACATAAAATCGATGAGCTGACGATAAACGTCATTGTCCTTCGAGGAGCGATTCGACGGAATGGCATCGTTGTTCGATGTATCGCGATGCGACGCGCCGTGGCGCCGATTCGGTCCATCTGCTTGTCAGAATGAAGTATCGGACAGCTTTCTCCGTGACTAGGCGAATTACGCCGGCCACCTAAATTCCGTCTGGGATTAGCGAATTGCGAGCGCGGTGCGCGCTACTGCTCGTACATCTGCATCAAGTCGCCCGAGAAGCTGGAGCCTAATGATTAACCCGGTAAGCTGTCGGGAGAAATCAGTCACACGTAAAGACGTACATTTACGACCTTCCTACGAGTTGATCCAATTATATTAATCACATTGCATTGCGAACACTTGACATCTTTTTGCATTGTGCGCGGAAATCAAACCAGAGTAAGCAAGTCGCGAATATCGTGCATTTTATTTATTTATTAGTTCGGTTTTTCAAATATAACAGACATCCATCGATATTCCGCAAAATAAATATGTTGCGGAATATTAAATGGCTTTTGCACAATTGCTTCAATCCTTTAATGGTATTTATTTATTTCTATTATTAGGCAAAACTGTTTTGATGTCGACGAATTATGATAATTTCGCAGTGATTCCAATTGTTTAATCCACAACGGAGAATAGTGTATATTTTGCAAACGACATGTCGCTTTTGCATCGAGTCCCATTAATTAGGGGGCACGATTAACGTATTAACGCAATTACTCGGTTCGTTACACTGCCATATATGCATCGCTGTGCGCGTCGCTAAATTTGTTCAACCTATTTCCGCGCTCTCGTCGAAATTCAGCGTCGTGTATTAGGTAGTTATTACGTATGCCATGCACACGCGATATCATTTATTCATTTCAGTTATTATAGCACCACTCAGCACCATTATCGATAACGCCCAGGGTAACCATATCACACTTACTTAATTCTATATACCTATATATTGCAAAGTATCTAAATAACTATCACTGCAATACATACAAGTGGACTTGAAAAGAATTAAATTTGCATCGACATTTTTTTATCGGTGAACGGTGCATTTTACTATTATTGATTAAAGCATTTAATCGAGCTTAACAAAATTAATCGATTAAGAAAATTGAAAAAGAATTTAAAAAAAAAGGAATTAATATATTTTTATCTTTTTTAATTACTCTTATTCTTATATCTTTTTTAATTATCTTTTTTAATTTTTAAATAAAGTAGTTAGATATTTTGTAAAAGAACTTCTCCCGGCGTTACAATTTTACGTAATTAAAAGTGTACATTTGAAGTCGGATTGAAGTGCAAAGATTGATGGATCGTACGACGAGAAAGTGAATCGGGAAATCCTCAGCGCTCCTCTAAAACCCCCATGTGAATGCGGTCGACGAATCTCGAATCGCGACTACATCGTGAATACAGAGACCGGTGAAACCCGCATCAATATATCGTCCGTGCGGTGTCCAAGCATCCATAGGACATCTGATATCGCACTTGCCGTGATTCGCCCGCCTCGTAATTCGACGCAAACGATAGATGTTCCCCTTCTAGATGTTACAAACAACCGTGACGTTGACGAAGCATGCAAAGTGTGCAGATGAGAGGCATTATCGATTAGAAATATACATTGGTGAATCATAGAAATTTTGTCTTTGCAACAATTCAGCAATGACGTGTAATAAAATATAAATTAATATTTTTAGCGTGATTAATACATCAAGTAGACGAGTGTAAAATCGAGGAATCTTGAAATCCACGTAGCGCGATCTCAGAGATTGATGAAATTTATAATAAATTACAAGCTTTGCTTTTTAATATAAAAAAGTGAATCTAATTTTCTGAAATTTGTAAAAAAAGCAAATATTACATTGAATCGAGCTCTGTAATTATAGTACACGAATGTATATAGTAATTACGGATGCCAATATTAGCTTCAGCCTCAAAGAGGAGATCCAGCCAACTAATCCTTTGATACCTTTCGTCAGCTTCGATCAATCGCGTCCATCAATATTACGCAAAGCCAGCGCAAATGCAACCAGATCGAGAGCGAGAGGTCCATTTGTCGAGGTATGCTGTCTCCGGAGAACGGAATAATCCGCAAGATGTAATCAAGAGAGAGTGAGAGAAACACCACGCAATCATGATTACCAATGTCGAGTTGAGTTTGCAGTTCAGAGGTGTGTGTCAGCGGTTCGAATTACGCTCGTCTGTGTGAGCACGTCGCGATAGACATGCGAAGATCGTCGCGTCACTTAGCGAGATCATGCGACGACGACTCCGGCAAGTTTCGGCGCGGACGTGCCGGGCCGGCGACGATGTCGAATGCATGCAAATAACGTCAGTGCGCTGCCGACAAAGGCGAATATGATATTCCACCTGCGCCAACTAAGCCCTACCACCTGTACCGAGCTTCTCTGGAACACGCATCTACTTGGCGACATTGTGATTCGAGTCTTACTAAGAAATTAACCAAAGTGCGAAACAACAATAGAAACTTCGGTATACTACGTGCCGCTTTATGTATCCGTTGTAAATGAATTTACGAACTTGGATGGTTAAGATCGCGCCAGAAATATGCGAGTTAATAAAAGATATCACGCCAGCTTCTCTGGTGAATTCTATACAAATTGTAAGTTATACATTTTGAAGAAAAATTCTAAAAAATTTACGAGATATTTTTCGTTAAATTATTATTTTTTACATAAAAATTCTGAAATATCTTCTTTTGCTCAGTTTGAAAAAGTATTGATGCTAGTCGAACTGCTAATAAATATAGAAACGTGATGCTAAATTATGATCGGTCAATAAATCGACGGTAATAAATTAATTCTGAGGAAAGAATAAACGGATAGTCGATCGATGCATAAAAAAAAAAGAGAGAGCTTTTTACAAGAGACTATACTCACATTTCCGTGTATCTTATGGCCGTCTCAATGCGGATTACGCTGCTTCGGTGTTATCCGGCGCGCTCTTCGGGGTTTTATCGGCCGTTTCGTTTTGTTCTTTTTCCCGTGCAGGCAGGTGACTCGCGCCTCGAAGACAAAGTGCCGAGGGAATTTTCCGGGTTAGCCCCGTTCGGGAAAAAGGCCAGCGGAACGACACGGTGCGGGCGAGCGACGCGCGGCCGATAAATATATATCAAGATTAAATCCGGCTTTCCGCAGAAATCCGAGAAATCGCGCTACGTCGATCCAGACCGCGTATCTTACACCCGTATCTTAGTGTGGCACCTAATTAAACACTCTACGCAAACAGGAAATGCACGGCAGGTGTGAGTGTTTGTGAAAAATATCGTTAGTTTATCTTGGAGAATAAGATATATGTATGTCATCGTAAAAAATGGTCGCAATTTTGGAAATGTTAAAAAATTACATTTTATTTCCACAGCGCATATATTCAGCGATTTTTAAATTTATAAAAACTCGTCATATTGCTTAATGCACCTCGAAATTCGGAAAAATGAAGAAAATTTGAGGGACGCTGAAACAGACCGATATCAAGCGCGCTAATCTTCCACAGCGGCGAAATCGCTGACTCTAAATTAACTTCTCGTTGCTAGCTTATCGGTGAAATGACAAGGGAAACGCAGCCCGCATCCCGCTGGAGTACGCTTTATCGGCTTTCCAAATCGGTCTCCCTCGATTTAATGCACTCTACGGACTATAGACATGCCGGCAAGCTACTTTCGAGTAATTCCCTCTCTCTCTCTCTCTCTCTCTCTCTATCTCTCTCCCTCTTGTTCTCCCCCATCTCTCTCTCCCTTTCGCTCAATCGAAAGTGGCTTCCTGACAGAAATCCGAAGATTTCCATGGCATCGATTTCAATCAATCCCGTTGCCACCACCCTGCCTTGCTTCCCATTCTCTTTTCCGGACTCCCCCACCAAGTATCCCATTTACCTTGAGAAATTACCGTTTCCCAGGCGCTCATTTGCGCCGGCTGAATTTACCCTCGCCTAGTGCTTATCGCGAATGCAACAGAGATACGGCTAGCGCGCGCTATGGAATCGACAATAGCGTTTCATTAATGAAACGCTTTGTAGAAGTCTCCGTTAATTGAACCGCACTGATATTAATGCGGCTCTTTGCCGTTACTCTCAGCTCTGCCCATTCATAATGTTCGTTCCCGTTACTTTTGCATGTAATTAAAAACCAGTTTACCGAACAGTAGCCTCTTATAATCTGCGAATAATTAGAACTGCGAATCAAATAAAACTTCATTATTTCCCTTTTAAATCTGGGAATAATTGGGAGCTAAGTAATCTGAGCGATCTCTTAAAATGCAAAAATAAGAATCTCGGATTTTTCGTACCATTCATTCAACAGTTTAATTTATTTTCATAATAATTCTAATAATTTCTGATAGATAAAACAAACAATTAAAATTGTTCTTGTGTGATTTGTGTGAGTATTGAAACATTTTAACAAGATATCTGAATAGTGACGAATTAATTTTAAACGATTTATGTCGTCCGAGAAAATTATATCTATGCATAGTCTGAACTCTCAATAGTTTATGAACTTCCACGGAATGATGATATACACCAGGTTTACACACACACACATACACACACACACACACGTTGTCGCGACAACTTTTTTTGCAAAAGCGGCAAAGCACGTCCGTTAATCGGCGAAAAAGCACGTCGCGGTGCAATTAAGCGTGGCGCGTAGTGTACTGCCGTTGCATCCACTCGTTATCTGTGAAATTTGCGCTTTGGTCGTGCACTCGGTCGAGTTTAATGACCTATTAAAACTGTAGTTTACCTAATCGAGTTTGCTCTGCATTTCCATCTCGATATCGGCTGACTATGTCGAATATCAACTTCTTGCATCCGTGTTCAGAGAAAACAAGAAAAATTATCACTTTCGACTTGATAAAATAAAGTACGAAAGCTCTGTAAATACATGTGATTATCGATCGATTCATATTTCATAAAATCTGAACGACTTTTTTCTGAACGACTGTAGATAGAATTATAATTTGAACGTAAAATGATCGACGTTTGCACGCTTGATCATTAGATTCCTTTGAACTCACCCTCTACTTTGTACGCGAACCTTGATAAGATAACAGACATAAATTGTCAGCCCTAGCTCTCGCAGGCTGTCATGCGACGCCTTCACATGCTTGCTTTCTGCATACGAGGCACACTCGATGGTACCTCGTAAATTAAAGAGCACAATGGCCGACGTGAAAACGTCGCGGTCCCTCTTCAAACTGGAAACCTGAGGATAAAACGTGAGGATGATCGAGATGGCTAGCGAGAGATGACAGAAAACAAAGGAAGATAGATCGGTGTCTGAGACACACCACGATAAATAGAAGATGCAGCACAGCATTAAAATTGATTTAAAAGAATGTTCAATCACCGCATGTTATGGCATATAAAGTTATTTTTATAGTTTTGAATAAAGTAACTAATTTTTTAAAATATGTTAAACAGTTGAAGCATTTGCAAGAAATGTTTAAAAAGTTATGTCTGTTTCTTATTGTTAGTTCATTTGAATTCACGTTGCATTACGCGCAAAAAGAGGGAAGGGGGTTGAGTGCGGCTAGAGAGACTTAAACAAGAGAGGCTCGTTAGAAACAAGTGGCGCCGATTAAAAACGCCGACCTCGCTTTTCCCGTGATACATCGACGAACACACGATGATGCTTTCTTTCAGCTTGCGTTTTTCTTTTTCCACTTCTTTGTTTTTAGATCCTTATCCGTTTTTTCCTCTGTGCAGTGTTATCTTTTATCATCATGCTTCGATTTTGAAGATACCATAAAAGATTTTTTTACTTTATAAAATAGTTTATGTTGAAGGAAGAATTTTAAATTATGATGGAAAGACAATAACGTTTAAATTTCAAATCAAACAGTTTATCTGAAAAAACGTACGTAAAAAAGGTGAAATATTTTTGTTGCAGAAAATTTCAATACGAAGAAATATTTTTTCAAACGAGAAATAATATTTAATTGTATAAATTCTTTCCTATATTTTTTCAGATTAATTTATTATTTGAAAGCATCGAATAATTTCGATTTTGTGTGCCTCCGAAGCTCTATAAAGATGACATACTAACCCCGAGTGGTTTTGCATTATCGGCTTTCCTTATTGCCTAATAATATCTGATAATAACATGCAGTTACTCGCGTGCGACGAAGTACTTGCACGCGCGCGCATGGCGCTACTTTCCCCCGACGCATTTTGCATAATTCGAGTGGAGAAGTGGAATCCGCAGCGTGGCAGAAAAGCGTGCGGCATATAGAACGTTTTGATTAAGGCTAACGATATATTCGCCAGTGTAGCAGCATAATAACGTAATATGTAATAATATTAAAGCGTATGCGAGCGTATGTCGCGCGAGATTGCCTGACATCTTGCCTTTGCCCTTGGGAAATGGCACGGGGTACAGTAGATCCCACGCGATTAATGCCGTAACTCTCGTCGTATTAAATCTGCAGTATTAAAACTAGGTATATCAACTTCAAATTTACTAATTTGTTTTCGACAAGAAAACTTGATGATGGATCTCTTCAACTACACTTGGTTCTTCCGATCCAGAAGTTTGTAAAATTTTTAATTTTAGAATCACGAAGTTTTAGAATCGCGCAAATAAATGTGTAATATAACTTTTAGGATTAAAATAACGCTATATGTATAATTTTCTTATAAATTCAGAAACTTGTGACTACAAAAGATAGATTGAAGAAAATTTCAAAGAAATTGCGATACCATTCTCGTTTATCTTTGTTGAGATGGTTATCATTATAGTTGAGATTTTCCTCTCGATCGCCTGAAATGGGGTAACGAGCAAGCTGCAAGCCTTCGGAGACCAGCGACTCCGTTTGCGGCTTCTCGACGCTGCACCGACATAAATTCCGATCTGTAGCTACCGGCAGTAAATCCATCCCCGGGGATCGATCAATGGTGCAATCGCAATAAAAGGTTATTGTTGCATACCAGAGTTATGGACGGCGGGCCACTGCGCCGTTGTTGAAAATGCGAGCTATTCTGCTATTCGTTAAGAAGAATACCAACCAAATAACTACTCTCATTGAGAACCTAATGTATCTCGTGTCGTATAATTTTATTCAACGAAACGGTATTTTTTAAGAGACGCAAATGCGCTGTTCCCCGGATATATGAAATTATGCAGAGGCCCCTTGGGAGACGCGAGCGAAGAAGTTCAATAATTCGATACGACAAAGAACGGGCGTTCCGGTACGCAAGCAATCAGCATGAATGCTTATTGTCGTTTTCCCGCGAAGACAATGGCGAATCCCGCGATATTATGGGACTTAGGCGGCACGCGGTAAATTCACACGAGACCGTATCGTCACGAGCCATTACGTTATTATTACAACGCCACGCACGGTAGTTTGTTCGTATTATCTTAATGGCGCCGCGATAGTCGTATTTCTTCCCTTTTCTCAGCTCTACGCTCCGTATGGCGAAACACGGAAATATATCGGTCGTTACGCGATATCGTAAATTTGGCAAAGAATTGCCGAAACGTCATAGCGCATCTCTTGTGTGCACAAGAGTTGCGAAAGACTTTCGGCTCAATAATCGGTTTGAACTTTAAAGACTCGAAGTTCAAGAGAGAAATTGGCCTGTGTTTCTTACAATTAATTCATTTGTCCGGCAAGAAAATTCGTCGATTTATTTAGGAGCGAAGAAAAATAATCGCGCAATGTCCCCGAGTAATATTTTGAAATAACCGAAAGAAATGCCGAGTCCGCGAACGTACGGTGAACATCTTGCACGGAGAACATTTTGTCGCGCGGGGACACGCGGGGAGATTCAACGGTCGCGCGCGCTTTTATTTCGCGATATGCACGCGATATCGGAGTGGTTCCGGGAAGCAGCATGAAAAGCCCGACTCACGCCTGCAGCATCTCCCGCGCTGTGCATGCGTCGCGTCCCCGAGCGCGCGGTATGCGGTCGCGTCCTGCGTCCTGCGACCTACATCAACAACGGGCGCGAGTACAGCGAGAGCGAGGATACATTATTACTGCCATCGGAAAGCGAAGCCCTCTCCGATGCGATGGTAGTGCGACGGCCGGAGGGTGTTTCAGGGTCGGTTGCCATGGCGATACGCTGGGACCGCTGCCACGGGGGTGCAGCCTGGAATATCCACCCTCTTGCCTCTTTTCCGCGATTCCCTCTCCTCCCTCCTTTCCTCCCTCGACCACCCCCTCTCGCCCCCTTGTGTCGTTTCTCTCTCGCCTTCTATCCGTCCCTCTCTTTCTTTCGCTGCCTCTTTCTCCATATTCCACCCTCTTCTACCATCGCTATCGTTCTCTCTCTCTCTCTCGTCGTTCGCGTTTTTCTCCCCCGTGTACATACGTATTCACTCGGTCACCCTCCCTGCCCCCTCGATCCCCGCCTCGCCACTCTCTCGCCGGCCCTTTCGCCTCTTTTGTTCCCAGGCTTGACTCCCTTCTGACCGACGGCAACGGCGGCTGGCCCGGTAGCCTCTCTCTCTCTCTCTTCCTTTCCGACGTCTAATCGCGCATCGTCCACCCCGCGGTTTTTATTTCGTCACGGCGACTTTAATCCCCCGGTGCCGGCGCTACGCTGCGTTATACGCTGCTTGTCTCGCGCGGTATTGTTGCGCGATAACGATCGATAGCGCGTAATAACAGCCCGTGGAAACGTGACTATTGCATCGACGAAATTTCGCAGAGGCCCCCAACGTGTCTGTCGCGGATCGCGCGCAACCGTGATTCACAAGTTTGAACAAGCGACCTCGTTAATAGTCGCTCTCGCGCGTAATGCAGAACTCGAAGGAAGCCGTCAGTTTATTGCTCGTTACCGATATCGGTAGATGGATATCAATACCGCAAACAAGTTTTACCACTATCGAAATCCGACGCTGCGCTCTTATCAATGCGGAAATTCGTCAAAGTGATGAGATAACTAATTATTCGATTCGAAAATATATTTAATGAAACTTATTGATGATTAGTACACTTAAAATCTAAAAATGCTTTGATACAAATGAAAGAAATATTTTTCTTCCAAGAATAATTAAATAGCGCCGAATATTGATATTTTTATTACATAAATTGTATATCCACATATTCATCGAAGATGAAGACCGCGCCTTGATGATAACGAGTGTCCCGGGAATCTTGGAGATCCTTGTTAAAAAGCAATTACATACTGCCTTGGTGTGAAGAGCTATCCGCGTAAAGACTACTTCGCTTGAAAATCGTTCGCTTTGCGCTGTCGCTAATTTGAATTACTCATCGCCGCTCGGCTCTCAAAGACCACGGGAAACCCATCGCGCGCGATTTGCGTTTATTCCCACGACGCGGAAATTTTCCGGGGATGAGAGAAGCCGGAATAAGAGCGAGAGAGAGAGAGAGAGAGAGAGAGAGGGAGAGAGAAAGAGGAGAAAAAGAAAGAGAAAACACCGCGGTAAGAAAATGTCGCCGAAGATGTACGACGACGACGACGACGCTACCGCGGGTAAATTGTAACCGCGCCGCTTCTTCCGAGTGCACATGCATGACTGCAACCGTACTGTGCACTCGTGACAAAGTGCCCCTCCGGTTGCATGTGCATGCGCGCGCGCTCGCGAAAGAACGTGCACTCGCGGCATAATTTTATTCTCCGCGAGCGGCGGCTTTTAATAGTGACGCCGTGTATATATTCGGCTCTTTATCCTCCCCGGTATCGCTCGTATTTACGAACAATTTTATAAGCGCGAGCGCGCTTTTAATAGCGATTCATTCAATTTCGCGTAGTAGAGATTTCGCGCGGAAAGATGTATTTTCCCGGATCCCCGCTGTTTTTCTCGCCGGATCCCCTGAGGCAATTTTGCTGAGCTCGCTAATTAACTTTTAACAGGAACAAATAGATGACGCAGTCGGGTTATAAACTAAACGAGCTCATTTTTCTCCGGAACGCATGAAGAATTATTTTTCCATCAAAGAGAAAATTGCAGAAAGAATACATTAAGGCATTGCTCGCGATTCTTCCCTCGCTCTATACACATATGATTAATATTGTAATATTCTGAAAGAAAATCCTCGAAATTTTATTAATATAAATTTACGTTACTAGACGTCAATTTTCTGTGAAATTACCATTTTTTTAAATTTGCAAAATATGTATGCATTATACGAGTACAATAGATAAGTTCAAAAGACAATGTCAAAGAGCATTCATAACTTTTGTCCGAGCACAAACGGGCTCACGGAGAAACACAGCTGTCCGTGAAAAGTCGTTAATTACCGTTGTTCGAATTGCAGACAAGAGAAAGAGAGAGAGAGAGAGAGAGCACGGACTTTGAGCTTTCGCCCATTGCCCGTGAAATGTACATTGATCATCCGCGGGACGGGAAAGGTGGAACGATTAATCAGCAAGCGATAGATGTCGCGAGGAAACCTTCTCAACGAAGTCGATACCGCAGACATTGCCGCTAACGAAACACGTGTCAGCGCGCGTTAAGTCGCGGACCCCGGTGAGACACGCTCGTTAATCACGAGTACATCGAGCGTGATGGATTAAAACCAACGGCGCATCCATACACGCCACTTTATATTTCTCTGCGAATCATTTCCTTCTTCGATCGAGACGTTTTCAAACGTTTCTCAAGTTTTTCGCTAATGTCTCTGAGCGACGTGTGAAAAGATATATGAAAGCTGATGTTACGGTCGGTTGAAAGTCGAGACTGCTTGTCTTTCTTATAGACGGAAATATTTTTAAACAATTTTTAGAGTGATAATAATATTTTGCTGCTCTGAGAAAGAAAAAGTTGACGCCAGATTGATCAAAAATGACATTTTCAGGAAAAATCTTAAAAGTTTTATACAGAGTGGATCAAGAAAAACTTTTCGCCCCGTTTATTTCATAGCCGACTGATTTGCACAAGAAATACTAAAACGGATCAATTTTGTTTTTAAGGTCATTTTTCATAGTTATCCCTTTCGAAAACAGAATTGATCTGTTTCGATACTTTTTGCACAAATCAATTGATCACACAATAAACGAGGTAGAAAGTTTTTTTCGGCTTATCTTATATAAAGATACATAGAGTCAAAATTTTACTGAATCGCGAAAACATGTATCCCGTTTAAGTATTAAAAACGCAGCTATGTTATTTTTATATATTCTGTGTAATATTTTATAGAATATATAATATTTGTCATCAAAAATTGAAGAAGAGCATGAAAAATTCGGAATATATCTATAAAATGTTCAGTTATCAAGTTTCTGAAAAATTTTCTTTTCCATTATCAATCGATCCTCGCACATTTTGCTTCTCCGTGGTTCACAAGTGCCTTTCACGTTTGCCATTTATAATCGCTCGCATTAAAGTATCGAAGGGCGCGTAAAAATAACTGCGGCATTATCGGCAATGACATATTGACGAGGAAAAGTACACAATGTCGGTCGTGAGTATCCACATCGACGTCGTACGGTCGTAGAATTATTATTAGCTGCAACAACTATTGTTAGAATTAAATTGCCTTTATGCTACGATAGTGACACGATTGAGTGTTAACAGCGTGGAGTTTAGCGAATCAATCGTCGAAGTATCGGATAATATTTGCGCGGGTCAGAGCAACACTTAGTCCGTGTTACTTCGCCGAGATAACTTTCGTCGCTGAATATTTCAGAGCCGATGTGCGAATCGTGTGCGTTATCGAAACTTTCAGATCTCTCGAATCCCTAGATGTTGAATCCAAACGAGTGAACAGTGTTTATCGATATCGCCGATACGGCTGATGTTCGCGTAACGCGCGTAACGCCACGAAGCGCAACTACAAAATGACGCTTGAAGAATCCACTTATACTTTGTCTTCGAAGTATTACAAGAATGGCACTTGGAATTTGGGAAGAATATTTTCGCGAAATGGGAACTTACCGCGCTCATATTTCTGGTCCGGGATAACTCTTAGATTCTCCGGACCCGAGCATCCGCGTAATGTCTAAGATTGATACGCAAGATATAGCAGGGAGGAGAAAGCATATTCCGCGGGAGCGAGCGAGAAAATAGGAAAGCCGTCCGTGCGAGAAACCGGCTCTTCCGACTCTACCGTTATCAGACAATTGAAGCCGACGAGAGATAAGTCGTCGCGTACTCTTTTCCATAATCGATGAATGATCGACAGATAGTCGCATCGAAATTCCCTATAGATCGCCTTTTTTTCTTCTCTTTCTGACAGAACGGAATCTGCGGAGATTTATCTACATTGCTTAAAAAGAGTAGCAGAGTTGCGAAGAGTTGGCGGGGAAAATGACACCAAAAGACGTGGGTGGAAGTGAAAAGATGACACGCGAGCCGACTTCGGCTTGAGTAATAAATGATGACGATGAATAATAACTATTGAAAGAAAATTTATTGAAAGAAAATTCTAGCCGATACGAATCGGAGTTTTCCAACTCGGAGCATTAGCCCAGTTCTCTCGGATAAGGCCCTCTTTCGCCTCTCCTGAGGTTCGTCCTCTTTCCCGCCACGCCAACCCATTTCGCTATGCTCTCTTTATTCTGCGAAGCCACGTCCGCATAATGGCTATTCAGATATCGAATCGATTTATTTCCCAGGGGGCTTTCGGAAACTTCGCCCATCCCTGCGGTGAACTTGGACTAGCTATCTCGCTCTTTCTTTCCTATCTATCTGTCTCGCTTTCGCCGTGCATTTCGGATCCCCGAAACCCCGAACCTGCTGTAGAGCGTGAAATGTTCATTGGGTCACATTCGTTTCGCGAAACTTTTATCGCCGCGACGCGTTTTGTCGCACGCTTCTAAATCGACTTTTACGAGAAGCGCTCGAGATAAAGTTGCGATTTATGCCCGCAGTCAGCGAATCGAGACTTTATTTATACATATTTAAACACTAAATGGTCACATGTTTTTTTCGTAAATTTTACATACTATTTTTACATTATAAATTATTTTGTTCTATATTGTCATTCAATATGTGGATCTTATTAACCGACAATTATATGGAATTATCTCTCAACAATAATAATATTTGTAGCAAAAATATATAAGCTATAACTGACAGTTGATACTGTATTAATGTAAATGGAAAATTCAACTTGGACGTAACTGTCTATCAAGCGCTTAAGAGGCATTTCCTCGATTCGAAAATTCGATGTAATCGAATGGTAGATAGTCGGTTTAATTATACGGATAAATGGATGGATGGATGGAGAGTTAGTTTCATTAGATAGATAAATGGATATGTGGATAGATTTATATCTAGTTAGGCCAATTATCGAAGAGATTCCGATATAATCAGCGCGATTGCTTTTCTACAAATGTGATTAAAATCACATCCTATTAAGAAAGACCGACCGGAAAAGTCGATAATCGTTAATAGAAAGACGAAGCGGTTGAATGAGGAATATCACATTTCCATGAAAATTGTATTATCTCTATAGATGAATTATTATTTGTTGCCAATGTATAATATAAGGAGTGGGCTATAAATTAGAATCAGAGTTCTAGTGGATCCTTTATATTTTGCGTAGACTTACGTTTGTTTCTTATTATTCGAAAAAATTAAAATATTACCGTAGAAATTTTTCATAGACATTAAACATAAGCTAAAAACTTTTGTTTTTATGCTTGTTGTAATGCTTAGCTTTGTTGTAATGTGAGATTCTAATTGAACAAGTTGGAATGGAGATTTTTGACTGGTTTCTTGCGGATGTTAATGTATTGTATCTCAAAACATGACCTAACAATAAGTTACGTTCGATCGAGAGAGAGACGAAACTTGATAGCCGTATCTGTCTGGATTCACCGTTAAACAACAATATGAGCAGGATTGGGGCACTCCTTAAGTCTGCGAGAGAAACTTACTCAAGAGAATAGTTTAAGTGCTTCCTAGACAAAGCTCGTCAAGGTGCTTATCAAATAATTAATGTCCTTCACGGAGAGCGCGTCTCTACAGTACTTTGAGATTCACTTCGATACATTGTTTCGGAAAACAGTCGCGACTACTCGTGACTAATAGCTCAAAACAATTTTTAACAATATTTATTGTACAAGCTTTATTTTATTATTAAATATAATTAAAATTAAAATTCGCGCATATTATAAACTGCAATAAAATATAATAAAATATATATGAAATGATTCACTGTTGAGAAAATGCTAGAATCTAAAATTGTTTAAAACTTTTTAAAAATATGATAATTTATATAAAATATATAATTAAAAACAAATTTTCAAAATATTTGATCTCATTTTAAATGAGCTTTATTCTAAATTCAGAAAATATAACGCACCTTAACGGATTGCGAAATACGATTTTTATAACAGAACAGTAGACTGTATCTGACCTTGTTCGGATATCCGTTGTATCTGAGTAATTTCTTGCAACATTTGCCACGGTTCTCGTAGTAAAACATTTGCACCATATCCGCGCGATCGGTCGCGCCGCTAACAGTGAACGGTGCCCTGGACGACGACTGCGGTTGCTGCTGCTGTTGTTGCTGTTGCTGCTGGGCCGGCGATTGCCGACGCCCCAGTGGCACGCATGGACACCACCCCGAGACCATCACACTGATCGGGCCTATCGTCGGCCCGATTCGTCTTACGCGACGCGCCGAACTCCTCTTCGCTTCCTCGTTTCGTCCAAGATCACTTTCTCCCGCCGAAGACAAGTCTCTTCATGTCTGTCTCTCGATCGCCTCCTCGCAAAATACTTTATACTTTGTTTGATCGGAGATTAAAAATCCGGTAATTCTCGCTCGTGCAGTCGTCGAGCTTTTATTAATGCATGTTTAAAGCGTTTGTGGAAGAAATAATCGCGAAGTGTGATAATAATAATAATAATAATAATAATAATGTTGACTTGTCACATAGCGCGAACTTGGCAACGATTCTTGTACTGACGGTGCTTTTGGCAGAGACCACCCTGAAGATCTGAAAGAAGAAACGAGAGCGCGATCAGAGGTTGTTACATGCGTGCGAACAAATTAGTTCTTTTTATTATATTTTCCTCTTTTCACTTTTTTAAAACAAGCATATATATTTGTCTTATCTTAAGCGCGTAAAATGTAACAAGTAATGTAACACTGTGAAAATAAACAGAGAGGAATATTATAATTGTTGTCATGAATTTTGAAGATTATACAAGTTTGTGTATGTATACTATACTGTGTTACTTTTTATTAACATATATGCTTTTTTTAAAAACCATTTTTTGTTAATTTGTTAATTGATATAGTTAGAATATTTTTAATTAATTTAAATTATTAATTTTTTTATTATGTATAAATGTCTTATTTATTATTTTCTTATCTGGCCAAAAAGATATGGAATTATTCAAAATTAGAACCAACTGACGAGTTTTCTGCTTTGATAAATATTCGTCAAATTTCTTTTCTTACGAACGCGCTTATATTAAGAGCGAAGTACGTCCGCAAAATGTGGCAAGAATAAATTTTGAGGCAGGTCAATTAAATTCTGCTATCACGAACATCGAGATGAAACCGCGAAACGTGGTGGAATGTCAAGGAGAAAACGAATCCCGCCAGAATTCGCATGTTAAGCCGTCGTTCGTTCCACCGCGAATGTCGTTCGTACTTTCAGACTTCCGAAGAAGTCCGTCTGATTAAATCCAAGTGTACGTCGCTCCGAATTCCGGTTGGATCCATTATCGTGCCAAAAAAGCGTGCTTTCCGTAAATCAACGGTCGTTAGATTTGCCGTTCGATCTCGCGACTTAAATTAACGACTGCTACAAAAAGTAGCGGGTTGATAAATTGGTGGATAGATGGATAGACGCCGTAGAGATGGATGGATTCTCTTCTAAGATAGATCCTCTAAGGACGACCTGAGATAAATAGATATAATTTATTTAGATCTCGGAGCAGTCTCGCAAGATGCGAGAAAAACAAACTAGAATGATACTTGAGATTAGCGATGTAGGATAACATTAATTAAATGAATTTTAAAGCTGTAGAATTTATAACCTATAATCTTTTCTTGTAATATAAATAGTTTCGAAAAATGTGATATTATTGAGAAATAATTATATTGAAAATAGTAATATTATTATATTAAGATTTATTAAATAGCGCATTTCATCTGCATTCAGAAAATTGATCATCTGTCATTTTCAACTATGAAAAAATAGCTTATTATGAATAGAAAAAACAGTTTTCTGATTGAAACAGTTTTTTGAAATATCCGTCGCATGTGTAATGATATGTAAATGGTTCGATTACATTATAGACTCATCGGGAATGGTCAATTGAGAGAGAGATATATATATATATATACGTTTTATTTTCTGACAAAACAAGACGAACGCATACTAATTAAGCTCGGCAAGAGGGGGAAGAGGGCGAAACCATAAAGATGAGAAAAACAACACAGAAATTTGCAATTCATGAGAAACGTTGCCGACGTCGTCGTCGGCCGTGCGTTAGTCACAGAATGCGCGACCTAATTTAAGAATGGAAAATTTGCGCCGTGTCTTCCCTACTCTTGGGTAATAAATGCGTCGCATACTGTGCAAACATCATTCGACTTACAGAAAATAGCGGAGAGAAAAGAATTTCCACCTTCCATTTCCTTCGACAAAAGATCGACAGTGGCCTCGTAAAAGAATTTGTCTTTCTTATTTCAAGCGAATCTCGATCAAAATTTTATTTGCCATTTTTTCTTTAATATTAGATGAAAATAGAGACAGATACATAATGTATGTATATTTGTATAAATTTGGAGTACAGAAGAAACCTCTTAGAATTCAAAGTTATGAAAAATGCATACTCCCTCCGTTTTTGCCAATCTTCGGTTGACAGCAGTCGGCGGTAAAAAATATTTGCCACGAGAGATTAAACCCGGCGAGGCGAAATCCGGCGGAGAAAAAGACGGCGATATTTCCCAGTCACCCCGTATAGAACGCAGTCGCATTAGCGCGGCAGATTAATTAGGACATGATTTATGTATATTTCCGGCAAAGACGCCCCTTTCGCGCTCTACAAGACAAAGCCGATCGTGCTTTGCAGAGGCGCGCTCGAGGTTTCCGCAGTTTCGAATCTAATTCCTGTCCGACCTCGTAATACGGGGTCGCCGAGGTGCCGAGAGGACGCGCGATAAGTTTGCTTTACGGTCGCGCCAGATGACGTCGACGCGAGCTCCGTTTAATAAAGCAAAGGCAGTGAGTAGCTCGGGATATGCCTCTCTCTGCTACGAACTTGCAGGTTACTCTGTACATGTTGTAAAGAGGGATAATCGGTTTAGCGTGCGAGATGAAACCGAGACGAAACAGACACGGAAACGGTAATTTCCGGTTACATCAGTGTCGATTAGCTTCTGTCTTCAAGTCTTGTTCTATTCATTTTTCACATCTATATTGGATATCTGGCAAAAGAGCTTAAGAGCCAGGATTGGTTATAGACATGTGTGAATACATATTCGACAGAATTGTTACGAGTGTCAGCGAGGCGAACAAACGATCATCGTTTGGTGGATTTTTCGAATCCGAGGGAGCATTGAATTGTTAATCAGTATCGATCGGGGAGTGGGAAGTTTCAGGTGATGAACATTTTACAACTCCTGGCGGATAGAGTGCAAGCGAGCATCTATATTCATGGAAATTTACAGATATTGCGTCACAGGATTTACGTTAATCTGTTATATAAATATTTATCGCGAAGAATATATCCTGATGCGAGAAACAATTCCTGAAAAAAAAAAGGCGGAAAATGTGCTTCACAAGGAGCGAAATTCGACAAATGTACAGGAGTGTATTTCTTTGTAACTTTTTAACCGGCTTCTGTCTCTCTCTCAGGACCCATTCGTTCGTTGATGTAACAATTTTTCACCGTGACGTTTCCGGCTTAGAGTCGTCTCTCGAGAGTTTAACCTGCTCTCGTTTCCGTTTCTGGCCGAGTCATAGATTACTCGCTAAAGCGAAGCGTAATCCCGAGGTCTCGTTATTCTCGATATAGCGCGAGAATCGTGTAATCGACAAGACATTATTTTCGGGCATAATACTTTTGCAATAATTGCGAATTTCTAAATTTCAACCAACAGTTATTATTAATATTCAGTTGAGAATCAATTGTAAAATTAATTGTTGAATATTTTACGGCAGGCGCAGGAAGAAGGTAAGCTGAAAGAACGTTTATCGCGACAAACATAATTATTTATTGTCATACATGTCATGTTGTAACGCTGTGTCGCTGATGTCGACTGCTACGAGAGACGAAGCACTCTGTTCGATGGGGAACTAGTTCGATTGAATAAGTTTGGGGCAATTCCTTGCCGCTGTCGTTGCCGTCACTGCGAATTTTCCCTACGGTCCGCAACTTTTCAGGGCCGGTTGACTAGTTCGGGCACGGATTTCTGCACGAACGAACTAAATCGACTCGACCGGTCTCGCCGGAATTGCTTCGTTCGGAGTCTCGCGGCACCGCTAGTAAAATCAACGACGGCGCCGTCGAAAAATCGACGGTGGGTCGGAGTTTAATTAAATCGCGGTGCGAAACTTGCGGACGAGAGGCGACCACGTCGAAGGGACGTAAAACCCGTAAAAACGTAGATTAACCCCTTCGGTAACAACTCGCGATGCACAAATTGCTGTAATTCTCGCAAAAAAATTTTTAGGATACATTATTATCGAATAACGAATACTCTGTGTACGTGGAAACAATCTCTGGTATGTTAAATATAATGAAAATACAAGCATTAGCGGTTAAAATAGTAAAAAAAAAAAAACGTGATTTATCTAATGATTCAACAAATTAAGAATAAAACGATATTTATATGAAAATTACTTAAAAAATTCGGCTGTAAAAATTGTTTTAAAATTGAATTGAGATGTTAAAGATATTTATTTTGATATTTTACAATGTTAAAAAAATATTACAATTAAAATATTGAAATCGCGTTCGTGTATGTATAAAGAGTAAGAAAATATTGCAATTTTTAATTGCACGACGGCTCAATAAACTGCAACTAACGAGAATAAATTCTACGTTTTCCATATTTAATTCTGGGATTAAAGTAGCGATGATACGTCATGCTGGAAAAAAGAACGTAAAAAAAAAAACGAGGCAAATTATGGTGTTTGCGTATTCTGTATGAGTGCCTACTTGCGAAAAAGTTTGTCGGAATATTTCGCGAGCGTAGCCGGTTGTTACGACACGTTTTTTTCCCGCGCATTCACACGGTATAGAAAGCGCGCTCGTTAAATTCATCGCTGCTGCTTCTACGCGCGTTCTCTTTGTAAGTTCGAGGAGTAGCTTTGTAACGAGCCGCCGCCGCCGCCGCCGCCGCCGCAAGTGCAGTCACGTGCGTGCAAACTCGTTTCCGGACTTTATAAAGCTCTCGCGATAGTTATTGCGACAAATAAACAGCGCAAGTCGGCGTGGCTGACTGGCGTGCGGAGGCTAATGTAAACTTTCTAGAGACGATCACACACGTGATATGTAACACACGCATAGAAGCCAACGAACAGGAAACTACGGAGCACGTGCGCTGCGAAATTAAGTATGCCGAGAAGTTTAACAAGCTCGGAGCTTTTCTGAAGAACGAAATAAAAGAGTGAAATTAGCGAAAGAAAAGTGAAAATAAATACTTCTAAAAATGGGATATTTGCAAAATCAATCGATGTCAATCAATGGCGTCACATATCAATCTTTTAATATGGCATTGTAGCTTGTTTATAATATTGATTTTTCAATCCTATATTTAATAATTTACTGTGCTGATTTATGGCAATTCGAAATTTTCGAACGTGCGAGAAATCGGTAGAAAAAACTTGGCGAAATCGCGACTGCCGTTAATAGCGCTATCGCGGCCACGTCGCGAAAATAAAGGCGCTTAACCTAGCCGAACGGATCATATGCACCTGCAACATCCCTGGCCGACAGTTTGATGTATGGGACCGCGGCGACGCGCGCGGGTGACACGAGCAAAAAGTCTCCTCGCGCCGTAATCCCTCTTCGTTCCCCGAGAAATCTCATTACGGAAAAGTTTGAGAGAAGGCTTTGCTGCGTGGCGTCGCGCGGGGTGGGAAAATCACCCTCCGACGCATGGTAGTCCATAGTGCGTGAAAATTACGAGTAAAGAAGGAGAGAATGAGAGAATGTATTCCTGAAGTTATTGTTGGTGGTAACTTTTCACGGGAGAGATGTCTTCAACGGGATGCCGGGAGGAAACTGTGGTGAATTTAAACTTGTTGCGATTCCGAGTTATATTATGAATGAAGACTCTTTCCTCTTTATTAAATTTAAAATTCCTGAATCGAGAATAATTCATTCATAAGTATTTTTTAAGATGGCAAGAGGCTTCTGTTAATGTAAGACCGTGTATATTTTTCCAACCATAGTTGGAAGTAACTTTTTGCTGTATTTTCGACAGGCTGTCAAAGCCAGTGATGCATCTGAATTTATTGAGGCTTTAACCATTAATATGAACGAGGCTTCTTTTCTTTTATCGAGAAATAATAAATCTAAGGCACTTAAATCGAGAATAAATTATTTATAACTATTCCTTTCTTTAAAATACGACTCACAAATGGTTGTAATATGGATCAATTTAATTAAAAATGACATTTAACAATATCTGAAAATAGAAAAAGTGAGATAAGTTTTTTAAATTTGCAGTCAAAAATAATTTTTTTATCTTTAGCCATCCAAAAAGTTGCTGACAGTTATTCATATGTAAAAATGATTAAATCAATGCGACTTTAATCTCACTCACAGAATATAAAATTAAAGTTCCAATAAAAGAATAGAAGAATATTATCGTTACGATTATTAAAATAACTTTTACTTCTAACAGATTGCTTCACTTCTAACAGAATTACCAATATTTTATTTACTTGGAACACTTGAAACAAATTTTGTCCGCTGAATAATATTTCAAGCACAAGTGTTTATCTTGAATACTATTTTCGTATATTTTTAAATATCACTTTTTATCTTAAATAGCAAAATCAAACAATAAAATTCTTAAAACGCACCTTTGTGAACAGATTCCCGTTCAAATCCAAAATCCTGCAAGCAAGATTTCCTCTTCAGCTTCGACTTTTGTCGAATACCGCTCCAACTTCGTGGCAGGAAAGCTGGACCGGCGCGCACACACCGTACATGTAATTACGACCGCTGAATATTACATCTCGGATTTCTGGTAGTCTTACTCCTCCCACGCTCGAAACATTCCCTTCCCTGTTTATTTCAAAAAGAATTGCGAAGCATCTCTGGACGAAAGCGAAACGAAAGATACCGAATAATTAATGCGAGGGGAACGACGAAAGAGAAAGTAGAACGGCGGGGGGGAGGAGAGAACGCGAACTCTATTAGTCGATCGGGGGGGGAAGGATCGGCTGTTCCTTCAGGACGAGATTAACAGGAGGAAGGGAGCCGCGCACACTACACCGGGTGGACGTGAATCGCGTGTTTCAGTCGACGTGCGGACGCGGACTAAAGCTCTCGACGGACGGACGGGCGCTCGTCGTCGCGTCGCGTCGGCTCGCGCGACGGCGAGAAGCGGCGGCACTTCCTCTTCCCTCGTGGTCGTCGCCCGTACGGCGCAGGGCTGACTGAGGGAGGCCGCGGCGCCGAGCGTCACGGCGCGTCACGCCGCCGGAACGACCCTCGGGCCTGCGTTCATCCGTGTGTGCCGGAGTTGCGCCGATCTCGCATCCGACCCCTCCGCCGGACAACTTTTGTCCGTCGATGCTTTAGTTTGGGGGAAAAAGATTAAGCAGCGATTATGCGAAAGAAATCCTATTGGCTCTGAAGTACTACTTTTTAAGATCTGTATTTATAGCTGTATAACTTTTTTGCAGTTATAAGAGGATTACCGATTCGGACTGGTTAATTATCCACTGCTGACTTTATCAATTTTAATATTCTTTTTCAATAATAATTTTTTATTCCTTAATTGCTTATTTGTTGAATTCGGCCGAGGAAGAAGTACGATTCCTTTCGATAATACAAATGCACATCTAATTCTGAACGGTTAAATGTTTTTTTTTTTTTTTTGTTTTTCGAGAAATTCATCCGAGTTCTTGGATCCCAGATGTAGAATAATTAAACAGGAGTAGTTGCTGGAACAGCGCAGGAAAAAAGTAATAAATATTACGAGTACGATAGATGCGAGTTTCTAATTTAAAATCTCATCAACATATACTTCAGAGTAGGAATGACAATTCACGAGGTCTTGCAGGATCATGATGCAGCAATTGCCAAAGCGGCAGCCGCAACTCGCGCAGCTCGGAAGGTATATTAATAAGCGGTACACAGGACAGGAAGCAGCATCTCCTTTCCCGCTTTCCTTTCCACCTTTTGTGCTCCTATCTCACTACCTCTTTTTCTTCGCGTTCCACGTTTCTCTAGTATACATTGTACGTCCTCTGTGTGTATGTATGTATGTGTGTGTGTGTGTGTGTGTGTGTGTATGCGGTGGTACATCTCCGGGACGTAGAATATCACTATTCCTCTTGCTTCCTCAATTCTCTCTCCGGCTCCTCTTATTTTCTAGAAAGGAAAACGAGCACGAGAGTTGGGCACTCTTTTCCAAGCACCGTTTCTACGAGTCGCTTCTTTGATATCTATCTGTCGTTCGTTCGTTCGTCTCCTTTATCTTTCTTGTCTCGCTTGTCACCGCCCACCGCCATCGCGCGGTAGCCGTGTTCCCCCTTATATTTTGCTCCTGGGTGCTCGACGTTAAAACGGACGTCTAACTTCGAGTCGCCGAAGACACCGGGAAACACGCTCAGTCATTTTTACATCTATCTTGATCTCGTAACCTGTTTGCGCTCGTTTAAAATATCTAAATGTATCTGGGGGTGACGTCGCTCTATATCTCTCCGCGTAAAGCCCAAACATTTGAAATAAAAAATGAAGATAAAAAGTGAGAGGAAGGAATGGAAGATAAAGTAAATTTTTGTTATGTTGGGAAATTATGATACTTTTTTCTTTCTTTTTCTCGCGAATCATGAATCATAATAAATTTCTGGAAAACTTTCGGACAAAAAATAGAGTGCACGATAAGATGAAGATTTTCCTATCGTGTTTTATATAAAGCCGAGAGGTTAAGAATTCTGATTAACTGTGAGAAATCTTAGCCGATGACAATTACTGCTTGCGACATAAATACGCTTCGATCTGGTCGATCGTTTCAATCGCTGGACATGCGCGTTTTTTATGCACGGAAACGCGATACGTGAGCCGCGTGAAGATGCCGGGGAACCTTCGAGAGAACCGAAAGAATGAATATTTCAGCAGACGAGTCTTGAGGCGCGAGTATCTCATTTTTCCGCGCGGCCGCGAGACGCGAACTGGGACGATCGGGCTATTTGTTTTAAGAATTGATCGTTCTGCGCCGGCTATCGACATCCTCGAGAGGAGGACCGCGCGACAAGTGGACTTGGTGATGGAGCAGCTGCAGCTCCGGAAAATTTTATATATATATTTCTCTCTTTCTCGAAGTATAACGTTGTATTCCCGAGTCGTGGCGAAAGTCGCGTGCGATTCCGGCACGTGTGCGTGCCCCTTCGCGCAGAGCTGTACGAGAATACGCGAACCGGATTAAGGCGAACTCGGAAAAGATCGAAGGGACGATAATGTCGGGAGCCGACAGAAAGGCGGAAGCTGAACCGGATATAGAACTTCGTAGCAGGTCGTTGCGCACGCACACACGCGCGCTCACCTCCGTACGTGCACACGTAGCGCCGCACACGGAGGCAGTCACGTGCCCTTCGTTCGCTTTTGTCCGCTTTTACTCTCGTCTCCCGTGATACAGAGTGGATTAGAGTGTCCGGAACAAGTGCTCGAATTGCATTTCCAGCAATATCGCGAGATCGCTATCGCAATTGTTCAAAAGATACCGTCGATCTGTGTGCGTCGCGGTTGAAAAAGCAAACCAAAGACTATATTGTTAGAATAGACATCTCGACGATACAATCTGTCGTTTTGTTCATTCAGTAGCAGCCATGTGAAATTCCAATACAATTTTTCGGAGACAAATAGATTCGTCGTCCTTTGTCGAATTTTATCAAGCGAAGCTCTCGAACTTATTTTTCGGATATTTTAAATATTTTAGAAGCTTCGCGAAATATGTTTTATTTCTGCTACCCGTTTCATTCTTCTGAGGACTGGATGGGGACGTATATTGATCCATTTAAATTTTTTATATATGAATGGCTACAGAAAAAAAAAAAAGACGCGAATGGCACGATGGCATAATAAATATCTAAACGCTCATTAACCTAACTAACGGGGACACATGTTTGTCAATTAACATTAATATAGCTTCACATGTAACACGGGGTGGAAATACAGCGAGTGCGCAGAAGCAAATAGAACACGATGTAATATTGATCGTTAGTTTATTGGTGTAAACGTTATTTACAATGGCTAACACGCAGCTACGAAAGAATAACACGCTGGGGCTACTGATAATTTTAATTAATGATGTAAAGTTAATATGATAATGTAAAAAATAAGTATGTGTCATTCGCAGCTCGGCTGCTAACTGATTACACTATCTACAATAGTGGTTAGAATAATAATTATTACAAAAAGTAGGAGGAAAAAAGCTTACGTATAAAAATAGAAAATTTATAAATATAAATTGTATATATATATTATTTGTGTAGAAACATGCCCACAAATATTTTAGTTATTAATTATTATTAATAGTCATTAGTAACAGTTATTAGTAACAGTTATTATTAATGAATTAGATTTGACCATTAATTATTGTAAATGTTTAATTAATCGATTAATTCCATTGTTTCTCCGCCCCATTCTAATCGTAATTCTAACCACTAAACGATTGCAATATTCAAACTCACTCATTTATTATAAAAATTCGCGCATCATTGAGCTCTAACAAAAGCAAGTAATAAATAACGGCAGCCGTTGGTTTTCAAGCAACATTTTATCGTTTTTCATGCACTCGGCACTGCAAATTCTCAATATAATTCACGTGTGCATGCACCATCCGTCATTTTTAGCGCGTCTGCCTCTGGTCTCTGCCTTCTTTTCTACTTACATTCGTATTCGCCAGACACAGAAGCAATGGTGGAGTTCAATCTTTTTACATTGCTTGCGAACAAAGTTCTGATGTCGCGCATAAGACTCTTTTTTTCCGTTAACATTATTAGCGCGTTTCGAGTTCGCGGGATACAACAGTCGAGCGAACACAAAGTTGCCTCAATCGTTGGAATTAAATGGCCCGAAGCCATTCCACAGCCATTGGCTTTTGAAATGCTCACGTGGAAAAAAATTCATTGATGAAAAAGGTGGTTTATTCAAATACTGCTATCGCTTGTTTTATTATTTTATGAAACAATGTATTTTTTTTATCTTATTAATTGTGCTTTTATATGATATAAAACTGGTATTTATTTACGTATAAAATTTAGAATTATGAAAAGTATAATTTCTTTCTTTTTATACAGAACATAATTATTCGGATAACGCAGTATGTAATTATTGTACGAAATAGAATTCATAATCGTTAGATTATTTCAGAATTGTTTGTCTAGAAACTGATTAAAAAATTAAGAACGAAAGTTATTAAAATATATTTTTCTCAGCTTTTAAGATTTGCTAATTGGGATCTTTTCTACCACTCATTTAATTAAATGAAATGTGCTTGTTTAATTAACACGCCGCTATTAAAGCTATACTTATACAACCCAGAGGCATGCGAAAATTAGCATAAAATAAGCAGGATTATGCTCCATTCGCAATGTAAGGGTTTGGACAGACCTGCGAGTGAGTATATTCTCGTCGCATGTTTCTAACTTTAGAACCCTCGGGGACATCGGACTCACGCGTGCAGCTACATTTGCATACGAATGTGTCGCATACTCGCGGCTAACGATGTCCCATGCTCGCGCTCTTCAACCCCGCTCGAGAAGGAGAAGATTCGTTAACGTCTCGGTATATTCGGATCGCCTCTTGAAGGCGTTCAGAAGAAGCTGTTCTGAAACAGAGCTTCGAACCATTTGCAAAATAAGAACGTCTTGACAAATGTGCCATTTGTGTATTGTCAATATTTAACACGGATAAAAATTAAATAATTTTATTAATTAGGAGATTCGAGATTAATTTGATAGTAAAAAAAAATTACATCTATTTTTAATTTTACATCTAATTCATTTAGTATATCTAGTATTTTATACTTAATACAGTTGAAAGTTAAGTAAGATTGCTCATTAAGTTTTGCAGAGGACATTATTAATTTTTTGTACCTAATTTTTTATTACTTTTGTACCGTGAATGGATTTAGTTATTCAGATCACTGTTTCGCAAAGAGAAAGTATGTTGACAAATGTACAACCGCGATAAAAAAGACAAAAATAGAATACATGCATAGGTAAATGCGGCTATTTCCGACGTGAAAGCAGGCACGCGTGACTGCACGAAAACAAGTATCAAAGCAGTTCGCGCGACACACACGTCGCGTCATGCTCTGAATGTATAATGCGCGATGCCACTTGCATCAAGTGGATGCGTGGTTACGACGCTTTCATTAGGAAAGAAAAAGCGACGCGTATCAAAGTTGCGCGGATCTTCCCACGTTAAACATCAGTCGTTCGCCGGACGTGGCACCGAGGAAGACCGTGACAGTTTCTTCCGACGATCGCACACAGAGAACACGTTGTATTATATTGGTCGACGTCGATCGAGAATGTTTATCGAAGAACCACCATCGAAATTTTATTCGAGAGATTTAAATTTCGTATAAATAGATCTTGCGGTAACATTATAATTAAGCTTAGGGTGAAGATATATTTTGTTTGAGAATGTGGAATATTTTTTATTAGCATAATTAAAAATTTTAATCACGAAAATTGAGAAGAGATAGATCATAGATCTTTAGAAGATGCATTTCACTCTACTTTGTGCATCAGGCAACCGCTCGTGGAGCGCAAAATGACGCGACTGCCAGAAGGTTAATTGCGACGAGCACCGTGTTCTCAAAGCGATGTTTTGCAACGTTCGCGGAGCCTCTCTCGGAGATCAGCATTGCTCTCTTTGATTTATGAAAGTGATTTCGTGCGCTTTAACTGACCCGCTCGAATTTGTCGACTGAGTTGCTGTTCTCTCTCTCTCTCTTTTCTGCTTTCCCGCCGCTTAATTTATTCTCAAACGGAATTGATGAACGAGTTCTCAATCTCTAGTTTCCTTTAACTTGAACGTTGATTACAACCGTTAAGAGAAAAACGTACTGTTGTTGCAAAGTTTCGACGACTCTGTTACAAACGTAACGGCGGAGAGCATCAGACATTTTATCGACGCGCACGAGATTCGGAACCATCTGGGAGGATTTAAGTTCCGCCGATTCGGCTTCCTTTCTTTCTTTTCGCGATCTCGTGCAATCAATTTACGAGTCTTACACTTTCCAGCTGACTACGGTTCAATTCGAGCCCATTACGCAATAAAGAGCCATCTAACATAAAATAACTTTCAGCAATTTGCAATAGAGATTCGATTGGACTTCAAAATTAGTCAGCTTTGAAACAGAAAGGATTGTGTTATCTCACAAAGAGAAAATATATGTTAAAATAAAGCAAGAACTTTAATATTAGAAGAAGACTATTTCATTAAATTTAGTATTCCTTTACATCGCGTTCGTCTATTTCTAGACTTTTATTTTTAAATCGTAATTCATAATTAGCAATTAGAATGGTTAAAAAATCAAGATCTTATCGCAAGAAACATTTTGATTCTTGACTCTGTCTGCGTATTCTGCGTATCGATTAGTTTAATTAGAATTTCTATTAAGCGTGCGCCTTATGGATTAGCAGGATCGGAGGCTGGATGTCATCTTAACAATCCCAATCGCGAACTTGGCGGAGCGAAAGTTGCCGCGCGTGATCGATGGGAACCCGATGCGGGGGACGTGTAGCTCTCACGATATTTCCCACGGTACATAGACTCGAAATGTTCCGCTTGTACGGAGTCGCAGTCGTCGTCAGTCTTCTCGCAGCCGTGCTGCTCTTTCAGCGGGCGCGAAATATCTGCCGGTATAAAAGTACACGTCTCGCAGACTTTCGACTTCTACGTCTACGATCATCCGCGCCCGATCACCCGCGTCCCCAGACAACCGAGATTTTTCTTGATACACTCGCGTTGAGATCGCGAACAACGTCGTGCCGACATGACTTGCCCATTTGCAGTCTCTCGCGGAAAGCTATGACGTGAGAATGATGACAAATGCGATGTTATCCACGTGATTATCGCCAATGATTGATGCACTTTATCAAAAAGGAAAATGTCATAAATTTCAAGGTAAATAAATGGAATTAATTTTACTGTGATGACATTAAATTAATCATCATATATCATTTATTGGTTTTATTATTATTTGTCCGTTGAATCAAATTTATAAAATCAGTTATATTAATTACATTATCCAATAATATAAACACAAATGTATTATGCGATGTTTTATGAGTTGTTATATTTTATTCGGAGTAAAATTACTTATCGTTATTATCGAAATTTGATTCAAAATTAATTTTATTTGTGCGAGATATTATAATTCATAAATCTTCCGATTTTTCGAACGCATTTTGTATCTCGTCCCGATTCTCGCCGCCGAACAGCATTTGAATTTAGAGATTGAAGTAACTGCGAATAACTCCGAGAATCTCACAACAATTCGACAAGTAGTCAGCTGCAGAATTGGTCGAGCGTGACTGGGGATGACCGAAAGTACATCAGAAACGGTAAAGAGGGTAACCCGAGGTATATGAGGCCGGCGAAGCGGGCGAGGGGAACGGTGGAAGGGAGGGAAACGGAATGGAGTGAGTTTAGGTTAGGTTACCAAAAGCAGCGAGCTGTCTCGCGTTCTATCCGTTCGTCTGCAGTTTCCTCCTCTCTTGACGTCTGTTCGTGTACACGTACATACGTACACGCAGATGTAAATAAGCCGTCTACCGCGATGGCGTGGTATGTATAGTGTGTGTTATTTATGGCCGCGAACGTCTGCGCCTCGACCGAGCTATTATTTTCTCTCGTAGGCTTACTTCCTTTTAGGGGGTGATCTTAGACACCCCGTCCTGTTGAAGGATCGCCCGTCGAAACCGGGGAGCCAGATGGCTTTTGTGCAATACAGTCGAAATCGATGTCGACGCGAAGAAGTTTATTTATCTCGATATGTTTGTTCTCGCATCGATTGTGCCGAAGAAGGAAAAAACTGAATGAGAGTGACAGAGCGAGTTTCTGCAAAACACATTTTACGACGGGAGCTGCTTTCACGTGGCCGACTTGTGCGAAGACGCACGTTCCGATACTTGGAGCGTAAACACGCAGATGTTGGCGAACATTTCATCGCATAATAATGTATCTATTAGATCACTGATGGTGCTAACTTCTGGAAACTATCTCAAACTCGCTGAGACCATCATTAATCTCGAGCTAATTACGTTATTTTACAAATTGAATTGGAGAACTTGTAGTTTCTTAAGACTCCCTGATTTATAGCGTAACGAAAATTTATACTTGCATTATCTATGGCGAGAATATTAATTCACAGGGTGTTCCAAAAGTAATATACATGAATCTGGACATTAAAATTCAGATTTATTTTTACGAAAATTTTTATACAGTTATCAATGACGTCGCGTGTGAATTATCCGCGTATGCTGCACATTTCCTTTTATCGGTTTTTTTTTATCGAAAGATCCTCCGCCGGCAACGTCTGAATTTTTTCGTAGCCAACGAGCCTCGTAAACACGGAACCACATTACGACCGCGCTTTTGTGGCCATTAACGACGTATACTGTCCGCCGGTGTAAAGGGCATTAGGTCCATTCTCCATTTGGCACGCATACGGCACGCCTGCAGCCCGTTCCATTCATGTGGGCCCTCCGACGCAATCCGGGTCCTTCCGCGACCGAACAGTGCAAATTGCTATCATCTCGATCGTCCGGCAGCGCGTACAGGAAGGAGGGTGCCTTGGATATATATTCTCTTGATTATTTGAAACATCATACCGTGCGCGGCTCAATGGGATCATTGAACGGCCAGTGACGCATTTCGTTACGAAGATCAAAGATCTCTCTCTCTCTCTCTCTCTGCGATCTCTCTTTTAGCTATGAAAGCTTCAAAAATCTCGAATTAAATTGGATTAAAAAATCTCGGATTGAAAAATTGATCAAATAACGATTCTTTTTGAGAATTAAAATTTCCACTTCTATGACAATTTTTTTCTGCAATGAATTACACGATTGCATGATCGCATGATTAAAAATATTACATTAATTCAGAAATGTTACCTCTCTTCGTTTAATTTTATGCATGTAGAATAACTTGAGTCGATAGTAGTTTAGTTGTAGAGTTTAGTGTGATTTAATGGTTGAATAGTAGAAGCCCTAAACTAAACGCGCCACTGCGAACGTTGTACATTCACTATGCTCGATTGAATTTCGCCCCGCAACAATCCGATTCGTTGTCAATGACAAATAGCCGCCCCCTCATTGTTCTATTGCCAAAGCTGTCACTATCCGTCTATCTATTGTCGCTTGCTCTTAATTGGAATGAACCTACTAACCCGTCGCGCCATTGTTGCCCGCGTTTCCACTCCCGTTTACCTTACGTCATTCATTTCTTCGAGAATAAAACTAATGAATGGGACTTTCATCAGGAAAATCCTTCGCAATATCAGAAATTGATAGTTTCTGTCGTTCTTCTACTTAAAGTTAAATGTGATGCTTAAATTTCATGAGATGTAAAATGTATGCATTTATTCCTTCATTCGCCATGCTCCATCATTTATTAAAATAATATATTGATCATGTATTTAGAATGTCGATAATTTCTATTTTTTTATGGACCTGTGATTTATAGCGTTATTTTCAATTTCGCATGAAAATCTCTGACCTAAAATCGAATTTAGCACTAAACCGACGCTGATAATACAACGCATTTATCACGGTATCGGTAAACGATGCGGCGAATCGTAGTCATATTTACCAAATTATCATCGTAAATCACCTGTTGCCGCGCCCGATCAATTACATGCGAGCGACAAGTTGCCCGACGATCGGCGAATGGCGTTAGGCCATAAAATCCGTCGCGGCGTCAGCGATTTTTGGAGACGCTCGTAATTCCCACCCTATACTCGTTTTACGATAATTGCCGGACACACATAATGTCAAGCACCGACGACTGCACGATCAATCAATCTGGAGTTTTAGGCATTAAATTTGCAAAAAAAAAAATAATAGTTATATACTTTAATTCTTGAAACTTAATTTATTTTATTTCTATTTTTCTATCATTACTGTTAGATTTTTGTATTCTTCTTTTTACTTTATTTGTCATAGTTATTTCTAATTTCACTCTTTCTATTTTTTGAAAAGATACTTTTTCATATTTTAACTTTGTAATAAAGATCGCTTGAAAAAGATTTTTCCAAAGTTTGATTTCGTGTGCACATAGTTATTTTTATTTACCATTTTTATTATGCATTAAACTTTGCATATTCAATTTCCCCTTGCGCGCTGATCACGTTCGTATTTCCACGTCCAATTGGTCAACCGGCAACATTTCGGCGTCGTGTATAGAGAAGGGAGACGAGAAACGCCGATGGAGATCCCATTTGTGCCACGATCGAGGTGTTACGGAACAATTGTTTCGAACGCGACCAGCACGTTTCTAATCGTAATTCGAATAACGGGAGCGATGCGTCCGACATCCCTAAATTCTGACGCAGTCGGAATATAACGCTCGTTGATTTTGCGCTCGCAGCTTCCATATGCGACAGTCGAACGTTCTCAAACTTTGATGATTGCAAACCAATATTTTCTCCAGCAAACCCTACCTTTTTCCAAGTCTTATAATTTTTAATGTTCGATAAAGATATTTAAATGTAAGTAATTAACGTATCTTAGAGCTTACTTTATTTTAACTTTAGATTTGCAATGTTCCGATATTATTTTATATTGTTTAGCACACGTCTGGCTCAAGACTGTAATAAAAGGACCGATGATTTCTCAGGCATCATATACAGATAGAAGGCAATTCGCTAGATTTTATGCACCCCGTATATTTATGGAGTTCTTGCTGATCCTGACAGTGGGCTGTCACGCGGCGACACGCTAAACTTTCCGCGGAGTAATTTTCCTCGCTCTCTCGGGAGCGGGGTATTGTTTCTGGAGGCTCGACTAGACAGAAGGTCGAGGCTCGACGAGCACTTAAAAACGACGGGACCCTAACGAACCTATTTGCATTCAATAATGAAACGAACGACCGACTGGGCGAGCATGCATAGCCGTACTGCAATCCCCATCAAAGAGTTTCACTCCTCCTTTCTTCCTCCCGCCCGAATTAATAATACAACTTTAATGCCGATGTCTCGTCATTGTCTTAACGGCGACCGGATAACTCACGGCCGCCTTTTGTCACGCTAATACCAAAATAAATTATTTCGAAATTGACTTACAAACAGAACCGACGTAACAAACAGAATAAAATATTTGATACTATTTATGTAGAAATAGGTAAATTAGATGAAATAAATCTTCAGTAATCAATAAGAATCTAAAACAATATGAAATCTTTATTAATTTTCGTTCTTAATGGTAAATTAAATTATATAAATCGATGGAGTAGCAGGAGGATCTCAAGCCAAAGAAGATTGTAGTTCTTAATATCTTTTATTATAACAAATGTTTCTCGAAGGCAGCAAACGTTTCGGCTAATCATTCAGCCAGCTTCAGTGCTACCGTTGCAATTTTAAATAATTATATATCTTTGTAATTTTTGTAATTGAGGTCAAGTTAATAAAATTTATCTCATACGACAGAGGACTAAAATTTTTGGTCGCATACCTGTTTAGTAGAAGATTGTAGATTCAATTTGTCATTATTAAAACTCTTTTGTCATCACATACGTGACTTCACTTCCAAAAGAGTTTTAATAATGACGAATTAAATCTACAATCTTCTACTAAACAGGTATGCGACCAAAAATTCTAGTTCTTTGTCGTATTAACTTGACCTCAATTACAAAAATTACAAAGATATGTAATTATTTAGAATTGCAACGGTAGCACAGAAGATGGCTGAATGATTAGCCGAAACGTTTGCTGCCTACGAGAAACATTTGTTATAATAAAAGATATTAAAGAACTACAATCTTCTTTGGCTTGAGATCCTTCTGCTACTCCATCGATTTAAATTTTGCGAGCCTAAACTTCAAGTTTTTAAATTATATAAATTAATTTTATTTTAAATGTGACATTACATATATCATAAATTTTACTTCAACAATTGTCAAGCACATTCGTTTCTCAAATTTTATTTTATAATATTGTCTTTATTATTATTAATTATTTTATATTAAAGCAATAAAATAACAAATGTAAAGGTTCATCCGCATGCATGATCATCTAGGTCACCTTTGATGGAAATTTGTTTTAATTGAAAAAGATTTATCAAATATACTGATGTAGAGTGCACATGTATATGTATGTACATGTCTTAAGCCGTATGCAGATGTGCGGAATACGAGACAGAGATTACAGCGACGATTACATCGGCGGCGAGAAATCCGATAACACCACTGTAATGTAAACGTCGCTCGGACCGAAACCCGCGTACTGAACTCGCTGCGATTCGTTCGAAAGTAGGGCGATTCGATATAACGTTACCAGCACCATCACGGTCCACCCTTTTCGACCCCACGATATTTTTTCCAAATAATATAACTCGCGTTCCCCAGATATTTTCAATTTTCCGCGACCGCGCGCTCGCTATGACGAAATAACATTCATATAGCAAGGAAAACACTACTCGACTTTTGTTGGAAAGCAAACTACGATATTGTACCGTTATGTATTAAACAAAACTATGTGTCGACGGTAGACACGTAAAACGTGTGTGCGCGATAATGAACAAAATATGGTAAATTATTGGAGTTGCCTTTGAACAAAGCGACAAATATTTCTTTTATCTGAAAAAGTAAAAATTTTATAAAAATTTCCATTATATCTTGATATTAAAAAATTTGTCATACGAGATATTATATTTTAATTAATATTTTAGAAAACCTGTTTTTCAAATCTTCTGAATTTATAGAGATAAATTAAAATTTTTTTCATGTAAATTGATATTTTTTAAAGCAACTGTTGGAAATGTAAAATGATAGTTCTAACGAGATAACGGGAGTAATATCGAATATACTAACATTGCAATTTTCTGACGGGCGGATTAACCTGTTACGTTCGCGGTGCAACGGTGATAATCCTCGACGGACAGCCATCGTGGTTAATTCTCTGCTGGCAAGAGTGGGATGGAAAAATTCGCCTGTAGAGCGTATAAACTCAGCGAATAGTGAGTGCCCGGCGGAATACCACCTCCCGAAACGTAGGTACAACGACAACGGTAAGCTGTGCGCCATTGGCTGTGTTCCAGATTTTCCGAAAATTCCTGCGGGATCGGCCATTCCCTGTGTATGTAGTCAACGGCGTAACGCGATGGTCGATACTCGATTTTGTAGAGGATAAAAATGGATTTTTTCCCCGCGCGATAATTGAAGCGTACTCATGGCTGTTTTCTCTCCCTTTTCCGCTCTCCCATCCACCTCTTTCACCTGTCGTTATTCTTTTCCCTCTTTTCGCGTTCAAATTTTTTTGCGAGCACTTAGTCCATCAGAGCGCGTTAATAGTTAAGCGGATACCATAATGGCGGCCCGCGCAATTTCGAACATTGTTTCAATTTCCCACATAAGCGCACCGCGTACGAAAGCAATTTAGTTCGCCATAATAGCTCGGGCCAGTTTGCACTGCCTATGTCGACAGATTAATTGAGTACTTTCGTTCGTCTGTAGCTCGTCTGTAGCCCCGCGGTGGAAACAGCACGGAGTCTGAAATTGAACTTCATTCGCGAGATTTTCCGCCTATATGTATGCTGTGTCGGTCGCGCGCGAAATACACAAGATATTTGATTTCGGAAATCGACGTTTTTTTTTCTGATGTCACAAAAATACCTTTCTGTAACCGTGTATTGCAATTTCACTTTGCGGAAACGAAGATATGAAAAATTGTCTCTAAAATGAGACGATATCGTAGAGTGAAAATTTTTAATGCTAAAAATACTTGATAATATGAAGGATACTCACGTGACCCGTCATATATTTGCGATATGTAGGCTTGAAATAAAGACGCGAGAAAGATATTCATCAATATCCCGGAGAAGCGTGAGAATATGCACGCAATAGGGACGAGCGTTCTCTATTGTTTGGTTATTAGGTTTCGCTTGTCTCCGAACTCTCGAGTTAGCGGTCGCGTTCGACTACGTTCGCGTAATTGAATTCGGGCCGTTTGGTTGGCCAGTTGCGTATTATTGGGTCAGGCGAGGAGATATCAATGCCGAGTCCTTCCCCTTTCCCATGCAAATGAAGTAGAGACGCGGATGAAACCTTCTGTACCTCTCGTCTCACCTCGTCGTTCACGCTTGCTCCCATCACCTTCAGCGTGAGCGGCATTATTATTCGCCATCGACTGTAACAACTCGCCTACGATCCACCCCGCCGCGTTGTCTCTCAGGATTAATTCCCCGATCTATTCGCCTCGTGTGGCTGTGCATCTTCTTTAAATACGAAATTAAATTTAAACATAGCACGTATGAAATTCCATGACATTCCATGTCACGTAATTACATGACATGAAATATGAGACCAAATTTCAGAGGTGAAATGTTGAAATTCTGCGTTGCCGTTTTTAATCATTTTATTAATTATTTATTTTAAATAATCTAAATTCCAAAAGGTGTTATTGCGGGAATAATTGAAAGTCTTCTTTTTTTCGCAAATGTTATTTTATTTTTCCGTATATATTTCTCTTGCGTTTTGTGCGCGAGATATATTATACCGCTGTCCGTTTGGCTGACATTCTATCATCGCTCGTGTATCAACCACGTATATTGTTAAAATAGCGGTGCTTTTGAAGGACTTTGCTCTGCCACGTAAAAAAATTAAATATAGATACATCAAATCTATAGGTTGTTATATGTCCGTACCGCTGTGTGCATCATTCATCGTTCGTCGAAGAGAGAGAAAGAGAGAGAGAGAGAGAATTGTGGTTTCCTATCGGAATACAACGACAAACATGTATACGAATATGTAACGCTATTGACGAGGGGATCGAGAATATCTACGTTGTGCTCTACGTCGGTGAAGTTGAACCTAACGAAACCGAGTGGTTTCTGTTGACTGCAGAAGCGAATCCGCGTGATAATTCAACGCGATACAGTTTCGCGTACGTTGTTCCACGCAGATCCGCTGAGGATACAAGCGGAAACCGCGCAATTGAAGGGAGTTTACCTGAAAGACGATGTACAGAGAAAATATGATGCACATATTAATTAGACGTGTGTACGATTCCACATATACGTGTCGTGTATCGCGATACATTCGCACGCATTTGTCTCTGGCTCTCAGCTATACGCGTCGTACAAGTGTCCCAGTCTTTCCTTTCTCGTATTGTAGTGAAAAGTATTAACAATACAAAATTTTAATTTTTGAATCTGCATTTTTATTAAAATACCGTTGTAATTTGCACTCTAGCGTGAATTCTCTAAAGCCATATCGTGATGATGTCTGCGAAACGACCGTACGAAGCTTTATTCCACTAACGATCGTCGAGGGCGTGAATATGTATCCTCCGCTCATTAAGGCGCGCCTTTGTGCGGCGCTGACTTGACGTGAAAACACTGGGATTCACGGCTAATTGGTTTTTAAGCTCCGCGAAATGGCCGCGAGCACTCGTTACGATTTCCGTGGTACAATCGCGGATGGAATGAGGTTTGCCGCTTGTCCCACAATGCGGCAACATTTGTGTAACACGCAACGTATGGAGAGGTATTTCGGTTCAAAGCGCTTCGTTTCGTAGGAAAATTGCGGTACCGCAGATTTTAGAAACTATTTCCACAAAATTGCCAAAATACTGCCATTATAGAAATATGGAATTTATTTAGCGAAATTTGAGCATACTTGTTCTGCAAATGCATTAAGTTCTGTCTTGCATTAAGTTTCTTCATCATTTGCTGCTGCATTCAAATAATTATGTTACAATCGTTTAGGTAATCACGATTACCAAGTTTTTACATAAAGAGAAAAAAAGATCAATTTTATTTGTCCTTAATTTTTCACATTTGTTTTATTCACTATTTTATAGAATCAGTCGTGTTAACGGTTAGATGTCGGCGTAAATAAAATTCTTATTCCTCGCCTCGATATTCCGTCGATCGATCGAGACTCTTAATTTAATCCGATTGTTACGTGCGCGCGCGCGCGCGCGGCTGAGAACCGATCGGACGATAATTGGTGTTACTCGAAGAATTCCAATCCCGAGTTTCGTAATGGCGCTCGCGAGTTAATCGATTTACGGGATGAGTCGTAAGAAGGATTAAACCGGGCACCGAACTTAAACAGGCCATTGCGCAAATCGCCGATCGAAACAACGTCTCATCGTCGCTTCTGTCCGTCGTGGGAGGACGGAGGACTCCCTTTATTCGGCATTCGACGTCTCCGCCGCTCCACGCGCGATTTATTGATCCACGCACAATACCATCTCGTAGCGACGGCCAACTCGCGCTTCCATCCATCTGTCCGGTCCAATCCCTCGCCGTGAATGACGCGTGCTACGTAATGGCTCTTATAACTCCCAGCCTGTATTCTCGAAAGCTCAACTTCATAGCGATGTGATTTTGGGGAGGAAAATTATATCGCGTCCCAAACAGGATATTTTTGAAAGAAACATATCGATGCAAGGGAAAAATGTGATATTTGAAAAATGCAGAAATCCACAGGATTTATTATGGATTATATTATTCGCTCAATATTTTTATAGTGTATGTTTCGAATGAAATATGTTGAAATAAACTTCCGATAATTATTCGCGTCAATTATATTATTTTTAATACTTTTTAATATTCGGAACACTGCATCTATTATATCTAATCTGTAAGTCCGATTATTATTTTCCAGATTTACGTGCAATGTAAACTCGCATAAAACAAGAGTTTTAAATAATATACACGCACCACATATAATTCATGGTAATCCATAGATTTTGCCAAACCGATAATCGGCCTATAGATTTATCTGAACAACATTAAATACCCGTATTATTAAATAGTGATAATAAAATATTGCGAATATAAACTAAAAATCGTCTGTTCCCGTTGTGTCTCTCCCGTGTTTTTTTTTCTTACCGAAGTTTCGGCTCGAGAGAACGGCTCGATAATAACTACAGGATATTCGCGCGTACAAGTAGCTTGTAAAAAGATTCGCCGAGTTTAATGACGTCGTAGTAACTCGCAATTTATTCAAATCTATGCTAACCGACATTATGGCCCGCGCGCGCTCTTCATTCAAATTGCCGGTAAATCATATCAGCGGCAATTTACATGCCGAGATCCTTAATTCGCCGTCTTTATTACCGAGCCGACGGCCTTTGCAATATCATCCCCAGTTCGCGGTCATGTTTCCGCTTCTAATCTAAACTTTTTATTCAACGGCAGGAACGGGAGGGGGAGGGGGGTGATTTTAAAAAGAACGCTCTGTAAAATCCGCTGATATTTATTCAATTAATTTTAATAATTACATTCATTATTTTGCTGCTTCTTTATTCACTTGATTTTATCATATTTTTTTGTTTTTTGATATACTCTATTTATAATTTTTAATTTACCTTACTAATATCATGGTTTCAGGTGGACTTGACGCTTTTGATTGACTCCATGCCGGTGACAACATATAATTGTACGTAAATCAAGTAAGTGCATCCACGTTGTTCTCTTTCTCCAAAAGCTTGCACTCTAAAAATAAACTTCACAATTCGATGCGCTTTATCAAGCATCTCTCATGTGCACCCATTGATGAGTGGGGAGGAGGGGCCGCTACCATTAGAAATTTAAATATTGATCCCCGCCATTGGCGTTTGTAATAGAATCTCTAAAAGCCCGACTGCGGCAATCAAAGCACCGAATGTACCGCGCGGGCCAGCTATTTGGTATCGCAGATCAAAGTTCTCGGTTAACTGAGTTAACTCGCGAGTGCGAGCTATGTCGGCCGCACCGGACGGCTCACTATCTACCGCGATTCATTGGACGATGTTACGTACGGTATATAGTATATGAAGTGTAGTATAGCGACCCGCCGCAGCCACTGTTCTCGGCTGCTTCGAGACATTTTGCGAGCGTCCGTCGCTTTTTGCGAAAGTTTCGCATATACGATTCGCGGCTGCATGATATATCGCTCGAGTTCTGGCGCTTGTTTGTCTACGCGGGGGAGTTTATCGCGGACTCCGCCTTTTGCCACATTGTACAAGGGTCTAGCTAGCAAATTGAAATGGTCGAACGGACGAGCGAGGCCTGCATTCTTACGAAAGTCGATTGTTCCTGAATGAATTGTTACTTTCCGCGCTATTGTGCGCGGATTGTTAGACACGAAAAGTTTGGATCTTGAAAATGCGACATTTTAGAGAGACTTTAAGCTGAAAAAGAAGATACGTATTCCTTCGGTTTAATATTTTTTTTAGTAGAAAATTAAATGTAGACGATAAATAATAAATTTGCTTTCGCGTTCTTCATTAGACTCACATTCTTTATTTCGACTTGTGAAATATCCCAGTCTGTTTTATCAAAACTGCCGTAACTTTGTGACTGGATTTATTCCGCTTAAAATTACACGAATTATATATTCTCAAAGACAGATTTTTCCGGCGAAAATCTCGCGTACCGTGAAAACGAGTTGAGCAATGTTTAATAAAGACTAATTCAGGGCGCGATATTAAATGAATTGAGCCGCGAGCATTATTTCGAGGAGGCGATAACTCCGAAATACTATAAATGTTGCATTGTGCTTTTATCTCCACTCGGTCGTTCAATTATTTGCTAAGGTTATTACGAAGTTACTCGAGCCACCATAGCTCTTTCCAAGCTGGTGCTCTGAATTCCCCGTTTCCTCCGATTGCTCTTTTCCGACATCTATTCGTCTTCTATTTCCGTAAGCAAGTTACCGTTCGAATGTGCATGGTATACCAGTTATCGCGCATTTGCAATATAAAAAGAGCAGAAAAACTGCTGTAAGTGATAAAAATATAATCAAAGATACAAATAACTGAATAATGAATACATCTGGTACAAGAGATATCATAAATTCTTCACGTTCTTTAGTTAGGAATTTTTTCATCAATTCAAAATTGATTTTTTTACAATAGTTTAATTAAATTAATTTCCACTATATTTTATTAACTTATCTTTTTCCACTAAGTAACTGGTCATTCTAAAGTAAAATTTTATCAACAAAAATGTTAGCTGAAGAAAAAATTTCTCTGTTTGCTTGATACGTTGCTTTTAAATGCTTTTAATAATTGATAATTCAAGAATTATTGATGAATTTGCGATCTAAAAAAAGCGCGTGTTATCTGACACACCTCGTATTGTCCTCTAGCAAGGAACACAACATCACCGTAACCATACCTATTCGCGAATGAAGTGGACGAACAAAAGCCCTCGATGCCAGCCCCGGCTGTTGTTATTGATATCCAATATTCAGGTTGAATAAGAGAGAGACGGAGAGGAAGAGAGAGAGAAAGGAATAGATAGTTCAGACTGACGTGTTCCATCAGTCAGCCGTCATTGCCATCGGTTTTCGCCTCGAGCATTGCGGAGAAAATTTGAGTAATTTAAATATATTCTAAATTAAATGGTCTTAACGCGCGTTTTTTTAAATTTATTTTAAAATGCAAACTTGTCGTTTTCAAAAAATGCTGATAACCTGCTATTGTCCTCGTGTTCTACTTTATTACTCGAATACTTTTACGTTATTAAAAATATTCCTTTACAGATTTTTGTTCTCAAGTTTCTCGAGAAAAAAAATCTTGGTTTAATGTTCCAATTATTTAGCAGTTTGTTAACTAATTGTCAAATTCTAGAGAGAATGCAGCTTACTTAGACTTAAAAGAATAAAATTTTTTAATTGTCTAGGAGAGCTTAATATCTGCAAAGAACGAATTAAAATCTAATTAAACTCAATTTTGTTTCGTAATGTAATAAGGAACTTCTACACCTGTAATTATTTTTAGAGCCAGTGTTTTTGCAAAGGGACAATCTATTTTAAATTTTAAACCGAAGAAATGTAGGGGGGGGGCACTCGAACCAGTTGATCGCGCAGTGGTCATGAAAGTATCATGGTGTATACATATAGACGCAATTGGTATCCACAGCTCGTTTATCCCGAACGCGCGATCAGATCACGCGCATCAATATTTACTCACGTCCGCGACGAATGACTGCGAGAACGCGCGGATCCATTGACGTCGCTCAACAAAATCCCATCGTTCTCCCGGCCGTTCTCGCGAACGCCGCACTCTCGTGGACGTCTCTCCTGAGGGAGAGGAAAGGACAGTTCGAACGAGCGCGACTTATCGCCGGCACGGTACGTGACGACAATATTTGTCGATTTCGATTCTTATCGTCCCTTTTCCGATTTCGAGAAGCGGTCGAACGCGCCGCCCTGTCAGGATGCAGGATTACGTGACGCGTGTTGGGAAAAATGGGGCGATTTTGTTCACAAGTTGCTGTTTTTCCGCGAACGAGAGAAATTCATAAGTACATCGTGCAACGTGATATACAGGATGATTCAAAACAACCTGATGTCCTTGCAATGCCATATTCTTGAGCGAATTCTGAGACGATTTTTCCTTTTACAAAATTTTGTCCAAAGCTTAGTTTTCGAGTTATAATTGAAAATAGTTTGTTACTTACGAGTCCGATACAACGGACAGGCAGGGACGGTGCAATGCGTTATGAGACGATAGTAAACATTTGACAGTCTCATTATACGTTGCGCGTCCCTGCCTGCCCGTTTTACCGAACTCCTAAGTTGCTACCTATTTTCAATTATAACTCGAAAACTAAGATTCGAACCAAATTTTGTAAAAGGAAAAATCGTCTCAGAATTCGCTCAAGAATATGGCATTGCAAGGACATCAGGTTATTTTGAATCACCCTGTATATTATTACGATAAATATTTTAAATAATATATTCGCAGATTTTACATTTTTTGTCATTAGAAATTTTTATGTAGAAATAAAAAAACAATCGTATAATAAACTGACGTTGCTTTATGTATCAATATTTGTTATGTTTAATATTTATCGAGCAAAATGTGTGAGAAAGAACTTAAACTTATAGTAATTTCCGAGATGATACACAATTTTTTTTTTTATTCAAGTAATTTATCCAGAAAAAGAGAAATATACGTAAAATAATGCAGGGAAAAAAGGTACTCGAGAAGAAAAGTTCTGTAATCAAATATTGAAGTCTGTTTCAACGAAAGCAGAGTGGAAGGTTGAGTGTCACGTTAAGTTACATCAACCATTTCTCCAGGTGTCCGGGTAATCCTTCACAGCTTTAGTAATCCTCCGAAACTCGGCACATCTCAGCAGGCGAACTGGTCTCGGAGGATCATAGGGAGTCATGTCGTTGACGTTCCTTGTATATTCCACAGGATCGAAAACTTTCCTCTTGGATCCAAAGCTTGTCGCGCGATTTGTGAAAGAAGGAAGGCGGAGATAATCACCGATTCAAGCCAAATTCATGGAAACATCGTGTATACGATAGAACTTGCCCTCTAATCGTTGTTGTTCTTCGACGATCAAAAAATTGAAGAGCCAAAAGAGAGAAGAAACTCGTATTTTAATCAAATAAAGAAATGATAAAAATTATGCTTATGATATATTTACTTATTTTTATAAAAATAATATAATAGAAGTGCATTTTTAAACTTTTATGACGCGTCTTTATTCAAAGAATGATGATAAGAAGATAGAGAGAACAATAATAAAGAGAGTGAAAATTAGAAAACGCGCACAAATAACGAATACACTTTTTCTTCGCAAACCTTTTTCAGAGGGATATACGATAGTAATCTCTTGTGGACGACAAATCCATCGATAAATCCAATGAAAATAACTCGGAACATATCGTGGCGGGAACTTGAAGCAAAAAAACGCAATAACATCCTCGTAATCGAATACAGTGCTTTACATAGTAGACAAATCTTTCTACTTCGCGACACAATTCGTAGAAACGTTCGCCTCTTTATGAAAATAAATTTGTATTCTTTAAACATTATTTTTAATATCGAGTAATTAAAAAATTAGATGTGCACTTTTTGCCTACTCGTATTATTGACATAATTAACAAACATTTGTCAAGATTGGTATCTTTACATTTTTTTTGATTATTATTATTATTCGATAGTTCTACATCGATATAAAAAATTTTATGACTGTGGAATGGAATCGTTTGTGGAGTTGAATCGCACATGCCATCTGGCGATCCTGAAAAGCTGAATCCAGTCGCACTTTTTCGCCAGACCCCTCGCGTCTCTCTCATGAATACGATTGTAAAGGCAGGGCGCGGTTGTTCTTATCGTTATCAGCGGTCCGGCACTCCTCCCAGGAGCATCGCGAGCAGAAAGTTCCCCAGCCAAGCCTCCAAGCACGGGATCTAGTTTCTCTGGGGAAAACAGCCTTTGAAATTAATCTTCTCTTTTCCAGATTCCAATCTAAATGTCGAATGAAAATATTGTTTTATCCTGATGACTCTCGAGATTTAGGAAGAAGTTTTTAGCGCGTACATTGATAGCGTCGTTAAATTAACAAGTGATAAATGCGAGTTTGCAGTCGAAAAAGATGTAATCGTCTTCCATTGATAATGGTCAATCTTTCTCTTTCTCTTATTTTCTCTGTCTCTTTCTTTTTATTGGTTAATAAAATTGCAAAAATTTTTACAATGTTCTTCAACATTTCTAAATTATATTTTAATACTCTATAAATGACTAACACAGTTGAATACATACATGTTGAATCGTTTTCTTTATTTTAGCTCCTCGCTTTTACATTTGTGGACTTAATTAGATATTCATATATGAAATTCGTGCACTCTCTTCTCGGAAATAACTGAATCCTCAAAGGGCTAACCTTTAGGATTCTTCCCAGCTTTTGAAATTCAATTTTGCGAAAGCCTCGTGCCAATCGAGTTTCGATGTCGAACTTATTCTCATTTCTTCGGATCGACGAGAAAAGGTACCGATGCCGCGAGCGCGTAAGACGCGATTTGCAAACGCACGATTTCATGATTCCACGAATCGCAATTCTTTTCTGCTTTTCCCGCATCCTTCGCAAGATAAGCCGGCAAGGAACTGTCTGCATCGCATACTTTCGCGATATCACCAAAGATCAATGAAATATGAGTAAAACAAAGCCGCAATATGCAATGCGAAAGTGGAAATAGGCAGAATGTAGTCAGGCGTACGTGCAATACAAAAGTGCCCGAAACACTTGAGAATTGTTGTGACAATTAAAATTTAATTAAATCAGTTTTATTGAAAGTGATTTTTATACATTAATGCTACAATTTTTGTTGGAAAGAATTTATATTTAACAAAATTGGCATTTTTTCGCAAATTCTGTTTCCTGCAATTTTTGATTAATAAACAGTAAAGAAGAAGAAACAAAAAATTTGTCAATAGACATCTAAGAACTGTATATAATACCGATCGCGATGTAGCTACTATTTATTCGTCGTGCATCTATCATCTTTATTCCTTGATTTTGCAAAGCAAATCTTCCACCGGAAAGAATGGCGCCATCACGCCGGGGGTCCATAAACATACTTTCGATGGATAGGAAGAACGGGGAGGGAGACGAAGGAGTGTTGTTCTTGCTTAGGGTCCTCGGCGGCGCACTGATTTGTCAGCGGCGCTACATTAGCTCCCTTGTCGTGAAAGGGCCAATAAACTACCCGCCGGCTCGCAGTCGGAAAAACGTATTCTCGTGTAAGAAAACAGTCGCCTTATTGGGCGATTCCGTCCACGGCGGGCGGCCAGGAGGGAAGGGAAGGATCGTCGGAAAAGTTCGCGAAGTGTATTCTGCTTATTTAGTATAACGAAGTCCGGGAAAGAATAATTTCCCGAGCTCTGTTAGACTTAATTTGTCGCGACGTTTGCAGTCGGATGGGTAACTCTGTAGAATATATCTCTCTCTATGTGTCGTTATATAAAGGTTGAAAAAAAAAGACTGAAAAACTGAGAAGAAGTTAAAAATGTAATAATAAAAAATATAATGGTTATGTTTATTCGCGTTTTATTGGTTATAATATTAATTATAAATTAAAAGATGCAACTAAACTGTATTCCTATCCACAAAAAATTTAATCACACGTACGTTTCACCGATCGCAATATGCGTGTTATTATCATATACTTTCTCATTTTCTTTTTTAGTCGCATCCTCTATCTTTTTTTTTATCGCCAATTTACGTGACATTCTATTGAAAGTGTCAGTATTTAACTTTCTCTCACGTTCACGCCGTTCCATGCGTTTTCACCGCAGGTAATAATACGACGAACCTTTATATTTCGTGCACAACGTCGGTCGGCCGACGTTATTGCTCGCATTTGTTACCATTGTGGGCGCGCGTAATGGTCTGCAGGATTAGCAATTTGTCAATTAGCGTTGCTAATTTATTTATCGCCGCGTATTCGTTAAGTGACGATTCTTTCGACCTCGGCTCACATGCCGCGCGCAGCATTCGCAAACGGGACGGCGGCGAATATACGGCTTCCTTAACGCTTCCTTAATTTAGACATAGAGTAGTAATAAGAGCATTGTACACGCCTCCGGCAAGTAATCGTAGCTGCACCGCGCGAAAACAAAGACACATATAGATGCGTATATTGCGATAAATTCCACACATTATTGACTAAGCGATTATACGTATAAACGTAACTTTATCTCAAATAAATTTTAATGTAGTTTGATTTTTATGTATGTGACATAAGAAAGGAATATATTTTCATTTAAAACAACTCGAGCTTTAAATTTTTAATAAATTTGTAAATTTTGTTATATTTATTTAAAGTTTGAATAAGTTTTGTTCGGTATTTTTTAAGAAAAAGTGGATAAAAAAACTCTGGTTTTATCTCTGTCGGGAGATTTGCGCCTAAATGGAATGAAAAAAAAGGTGAAATAATCTGATCACAAGCCGGTGTTCGTTTACGGAATGATAGCGATATTTATGCTAAAACCGGCGGCAGTGGCGGCATTAGCGCGATGGAAACCGATCTTGCCATGAACACGGCTCGACACTCAGTGGCCACTCTAGGGGATCGTCCCGGCTGTCATGCCCCACTGTGGAATAATACGTGTTTGCTGCGGCTGCACGCACTTGGGTTCGCATACCCGGTAAATATAACCGTCCACGGCTAGCAGCTGGCTAAAAATGGTTATCGGTGAAAGGGAGCACGGTAAACGTGTTTATCGCCCTTAATAGGAAAGTTTGTTCGTGTGCCCTTGCCCTCACATTTTTAATAGAAAGAAAGGGGCGTTGATGGAATATAATCATCTAAATTACTTAGAGTGAAATTATTATTAATGTTAACGCTGGAAAATAATTCCTTTTTATTAAATTATCATACGTTTAATGGTAATTACCTTTTGATTAATTATCCGTTGAAGGAAGATAACGTCTTATCGAAACGACCTGTCATTTGATAATCGAAACGCAATATATGCTGCACGCACAAATGCTAATGCAAGCACGGTGTGAAATCCGTGGCGCGATTCAAGGCGCAACACGTATCAAACATGAATCTCCGTCAAAATCGATGCGCGACTCGTGTGCAACATGCATTTGATGTATGTTGCGCCGCGTTTCAAATCACACGTTAGTCGTATCGCTTCGACCTGCCTTATGCATAACCGGTTGCTGCAGCCGGAATAACGTTACATCGTAAAGAGCCGCCGTGTAACAAACGCTAGCAAAGCCGGAGCAGCAGCTGCACACACGGGGCGTCATATAATACGTGACGGAAAATCACAAGATATGCGGACTCGAAATCCCGAGACGAACTACAACTGAGAAAGATAATATCATATTATTATTTCCTTAGTCAAAAAATAGTACCAACGCTTTTCTAATCATGTACTAAATTTTATAATTTGTATTACACTGAAGATGGCCACGTACCTTGGCCGAAACGTCTGTAGAAATTTATAAATAAAAGGAGTTTTTGAGCAAATCGATCCAGCTCTTGCTCTATTGGCTATATATATTAAAACGATTTTTAATTTAATTAAGGAAGAGCAATAACCAATTATTATTTGTATTCATATTATTATATTTATCAATTAATAATTGCATTTGAAATAAAGTGCAACTAAAATTGAAAACGGTGTGTCGATGTCGAGCTATTGTCACATTCACCAATTAATTGTTATATTCACTGGAAGATATATAAATAGAAGATCCAAAGTGGCTACAATTGGCACTTTTATCATATTTCGAAGTCTTGAGTGTATTTTAGAAATACTTTCTGCATATCGCGTGACGCCACGCAATGATTGGCGCGCGATAACGATGACCGCGCATACTCAGGCAGCTCGTTCGTTTTCGTGTTCAAGCGCCGACAATATCGGCAGTTCGGACGAGATTCCGGACGAATTCACCTCGAAAGCCCGAGATCGCTATTTTTATTATTTTTCCTCGCCGTATATTCTCCACCGACATTCACCGGGGAATCCGTTCATCAAACGGAACCAACGAAGCGGCAAATATCCCGCGGAAAGGACGACGGTGCATATATATACAGCATGATTTTTCAAAGGACGGCCAATAGAATTGATCGCACGCTCTACCTCTTTCCTTGTTCTCTTCTCTTCTTCCGCATTATTGTTTCTTACTTTTTTTCGTTAGAGCCTAGTAATATTACTACGATAATACCTAGTTATACGTGAAATAATGATTATTTACGAAAGTATGATTGGGCACTATATTTTTTCCAAGTTCTGAGAGTAAATAACTCCTTAACTAGCCTTCAATCAATATTCCATTATTGGAAAGTCCACTTAAAATTATGCGAAGGGTAATACATTTTGTTACTACTTTCAACTTTTAACTGTTATTCCTTGATACAAATGCACTCATTACACTATATTTAAAGTTTCTATCGATAAATAAACGAAGAAGCTCGGGCGCAGGACGAAACTTTTGAACTCTATCGTCGCGGCCGAGATGGCCTGCTCGTTTATCCAGACTTTATTATGTCCCTGATGCTTGTCACGGTCCAGCGAGCACGCGTCTTGGCTCGATATTGAAAAGTCTGGATCGCTTCTTTCCACTTCCTGTCTCCGCTTCACTTGCGCTGCGCGCCGTTCCTTTCCTTTCCTCCTCCAGACATTGCCCGTTTTATAAGATATACATATCAAAGTCCTAAGTCTGCGCAACGAGACGCGAGTAGCGAGCGTGTTGCGTTTTCCGATCGTGCGGAAGGAGAACGGAATAGATTATACGAGCAAAGGGAAAATTTCGTGGCCCGCGGCGAAGACTTTTCTACGATAGGTCGAATTTAGAAAGAAATATATGCGGCTCGGAATATTCGTAAATCGCATACGCATTCCATAAAAGTAATTCAATATCACAAATAAATTCCCGAATTATTTTTACTCTTTTTACGGCGAATTACGAAGTACTTTTACCTTCTTTTTTTTTTGTAGAGAAATGTTATATATAATAAAATAGCAATTTTTGTTCTCTTAAGAAACTTTATGAATGATATAACAAAAATAATACAACTAGAAAGAGCTCCAAAACTTTTACTTTAGTAAGTTAATAAAAGTTAATAAGAAAGTTAATAAAAACATTAATATATAATAGAAACTCGTGATGAATGATACCTAATGAAATAAATCACATAATAAATGGAGAGCTCTCATTCCTTTTTATATAAATAATTCTCGATCAGAATTATTACCGCCTCCTTAATCATGCATTCCCAGATTGCCGGCTGAATAATCCAATTCTTCATTGTCGGTCGCTCCATATCCCGTGGGCTTTTATTTTCCGCGTTTATACGTTCGCGCGCGTCAGGCAGTGCGATATTATCTTTTGGCAAGATTATATTTCCAAATACCTATTGTGTCCGCGAATTTTACCGTGGAATTTTACCGCTCGCGAGGTGCAATCGTGTCTGAAACGAGAAAATTTCGCTTGGCGTGAAAATCAGTGAGATCTCGAAATTAAACGAGTCGCCCGGTGCATCGCACCGCGATCGAAGGCGCGGCCTCGGATAATAATGTAATTGGATAATTCATAGCGAATAAAAGCGCTCGCGTACTTGCGCCTACGGAGTGTCCCATTGTCACGGACGACCGGCTTTGTAATGCAAAACCAATTTCCTCGTCGTGCCTTTCCCTCCCCTCTCGCCCGTGTGCGCACTCTCCGCACCCGTCGCTGCAATCCGCCTTTACCCCGACCTGTGTGTGTCTCTCGCGTAATCGCTGCGGAAACTTTTCTTTTCCACGAGAAAACGGACAAAAGGAACGCTTCGAGCAGCCAGTTCGAGTGGAACGATAGAGACGAAGCAATCGCGGAATATTAATCGATCGCGCGCGGTCCTCGATAAAATTGCAATTGCGAGCACTAACTCCCGTTCCGCCTCCGCTTCTCACGATGGATTCCCGCCGACTGCAGCGTTGTTTTCAAGTAAAGAAACAATAGATAATAAATTGGACGTCCAAATTTGATTAAATGTTGATTTTGAACTCGAAGTATTGAATCGCTGGATATTTTATTCTTGATGTTCTCTATGTTCGGAATACTTTTTTTTTTTGGTAACTTTTTTCTTATTTTTCTTTTTTTTAGTTTTATATTTCAAAAATGTGAAGCGCAAAAAATAAAAATTATAAAAAAAATTTATTGAAATGGTGATAAATTGTCATCACCACTGTTTTGAAATGTCATCTCGTAAAAATTCTGAATGTAAGCAAAGTCTAAAAAAAAAAAACTCAATTAACCACTTTGACATTTATGTTCGCGGTACCCTTCGACATTTATGATGCGTCGATGCTCAATAGAAGGGGAAAAATGTACACGGCATCGTTTTTCATCGGACCGCGGGGTTGTGCGACTACTATCCTTCGCACCATTTTTTATACGAGCGATCAGTGATTTTTTTTATTACCGCTCGATGGTACCGAGAGAAAGAGAGAGAGAGAGAGGGGGAGGGAGAAACAGAGATAAGTCGACCGATAAACGGGTCCGATTTATTGCGTCATTAATTTTGTTTATCGACACGCGAATCGCGTTGCGATTGCGTTCACAGCGACTACGTCGGCGAAATTCAGTTGCGAAATTAGGTCGCGTAAAAACGCGTCCAAAACGTTGTTTGCCTGTGCAATTTTACCGTATATATACGCTCGCACATTTCTTCCGCGCTTGTCGATAATTCCCATGTATCACAAAGCACTTTCATTCGGTATCTTGTCGCTGAAATGATATTGCTGCCTGTAATTAACGCAAATTCGTCGCAATCGTGCTAATTGCCGCGATGCAATGTAAAATGCCGCGCATAATTTCCATCTTTTTGTAATGTCAATAAGTGCATCATATCTCGTATTTATTTTGCCTCTCGAAAAACACATTAACATATTGAAATTGAATGAAGATAAATTACGCATCCTTTTAACTTGAATGGCTATAAACGTATCTTGATAACGCTCGTCTCGGTTCATAAAAATTTATTTATCGATTACTCATAGCGAAGCGATCGTTAAATCTCGATGGATCCGTTTGTAAATCTAAACTTTTCTTTCAAAGTGGAGTGTAATAAGTTTGGATGGACAATAATTTATTTAGCCACATGTCTCGCAAAAATAAGCCTCGTATTATGTCTCACATTATCGTGTTACACGAACATCTGAGAAGTTCGGATTTACGTCACTCCCGGGATAAACCATCGGTGCGCTGAAGGGGCGCGCAGTAGAGAAGGTAGCTGCACGGTCAGACACGTGAGATGAGTCCGGTAGAGGGATTTCGCACGTGATAAGGCTGCGCGAACGGCCGTTTCTCCTCTCGGCCGGATCGTTTCGCTTCTCCCGCGGCACGTGAAGAGGCGGAAGCGTTCCTCTTGCCCTTTTCGCTACCTGCAGGTACTGTACTCCCGGTTTCGTCGTAATGTCGGCCGCTGTTATGTCCGTTACGTGGATACCGCTTTCGACGCGATCAGGATATAAACTCGACAGTAGTCCGGCTCGCGATAAAGTCGTTCGGTCGCCATTGTGCTCGTCTCCTCGCAAAACGGCCAGGAAATACCGAAGGATAACGATCGCTGACGACGATTCGAGTTTGCTTTCAAGAGGGATACTTCGGCCGGAAGATGCAAGATGTTCTTGAGCTGCTTCACATCAGCCGCTCGTAGTTTTCTTCAGAGGTTAGAGTTATAAGAAAGGAAATATTTCGAATATTAAATGTAAGATGTTACATCTTGGATAATGCGACGAGTAAACGCGTGAAACAGCTGAATTTTTTAATAGATGCAAAGTAGCATTTTATTAATTTTTCGTTAAAGATTGCCTCACTAAAAGCGAATTAGAAAATAAACTTTTATTATTTTGCATATTTCAAATTTAATTTATTGTTTTACTAAGTTTACAAATTTTATGTTAAATATTCTTATTTCGCTAAATGTTTCTCGGGGGAAAATTTTTAAATTCATTTAAAAACTTATTTCTTAACCAAGGAAGAATTAAATCTGAATTCCGAGAGAAAGCACTTATGCAAATCCTCGTGCAATAAAGCTGTAGTCGACGGTATAATACAATCATCACCACTTTAATTTCGCCACGAAACAAGCTATACAAGTGAGCGAGCAACTAGCTGCTAAATAGCTGCACTTTAGTATAAAGACCCTCTGTTTATCCGGCAAGCATCCGGTGACGAAGGACGAAAGCGGGACCGGCAAGTTAACGGGCGTTTAGTTACATCGCGGAACGGACGAAAGACGGTCTCTCGTTATTTACGAGGCGTAACATCGGGATGCGAGAAGCACAAGACCGCGGCGGAATGTCGTGTCGTGTCGTTTGCGTTGAATTACGCCGGACTAAGACGGGAAGCGGATGCCGCGACAGTCGTCGACGAAATTATACATTCGCGTCTTGTCGTCTAATGAAGCCCTCAATACTCGCGCAAAGCTCTCGACATTATTATAAACGAGATCGAGGCGAGTACTCGTGCTCGTCGCACGCAACGCCGGCCAATTAGACTAGACATCCAAGAATTTTAATGATTTTGCAGGACTTTATACCGCGGCGTTGATTCTGCAAATACTGTTTCAGTAGTGCTTCAGCGAGAAATAAACGTCAGAGAGAGAGAATATTATTTAGCAAGAATTATTCAGACTCGCGCATATAATTCTAATTTTACAATGAATAAACAATTAATATTAATTAATTTCTTCCCTTTCAGATTTCAGTTAGCAATTAATTACATTTGTGCAGCGAAATTTATGACAGAATTTTGTGTTAGATACAAATCTCTCAGAAATGTTTTATAATTAGATGCATTTTATTCGAAAGAAGTAAAAAATATGCTACAAATAAAATAAAGATGACATAATGTCTATTAATCAAATAATTATCTCTCCAATTGAAATATTGTCGATAGAAAATTTATAAATCTAAAATTAAAATCTCGTTATTGAAGTTATTTCAATAGAAGAAAACATAAAAGAAAATAGCTTTGATGTTATGCAATTGTGCATCTATATTGAGAGCTCCTCTACATTCATATGAGATTTTTGCCGTGATGGAATTTACGATGGCTGTTCCGCTGCCCGTCGCATTCAGCGACGTAAACACGCGACAAGGCAGCGGCGAGAAATTCGCGTGGCCTTCTTCAGGAAGGAGGCAAAGTCGAAGTGTATCTGCCGATGTTCGGAGGGAATAGTCAAGTGGGTAGAAAATACGTGATCCGGAATCTAGTATCGTGTATCGGAAAATCTAGCTATTACTCGACGCGTATTCCCACCGTTCGGTTCTCCGCTCCTCTTTTTCCCCGTGGCCCTTCCCTTCCCTTCGTGCCCCTCCTAACGTCAAGTTTTATTTTGCCTCCCGGGGGGATCCCTCCGGGACCGGCCTCGGCCGGTCGCGAGACGGTATTTTTATTCAAATTTCGCTCGATCCGTCCTCTCCAAGTTCCTCGCGAGACCCGCCGTTCTCTCGAAAGGGGCGGGCATCGCATTATGCCAAGTCGAAGTTACCCCGCTCGTTCGCTCTAATGCCGCAGCTCCGTAAATTCTATTTGCTCTTGGTTCTTACCCCACGCGAGGCAGTAGTTGGCCGATTGTAAACTGGCTCGGACGATCGATATTCGCCTAACTGCAGAAATAATCAGCCGTGCTCTCGGCGAGCGGAAACAATCCGCGAATGCTTGTGTATCTTTGACTGAGAGAACGCGGTAATATAAAGTAACTTTGGGACGGAGGGAATTTAGCATATTAAATGTAATTTGCAATATATAGTTTTTTTCAGAAATGGAACATGTAGAAAGATCAGATACGGGCTGAAACTGCATATAAATTGGGAATGAATGCTAATAATGTATAAAAAAAATTGAGGAAATATATAGGAAGAGATAATGCCAATAAAAATATACTTAAGAAAACAAGACCATTCAGTATTCAAATAAAACTGTAAACAAAATTAGGGATCTTTTATCTCATGTAGGAATTTTTCAGAGGGGAAAAGCATGAAGCGATTTGTATATCGCTCGAATATCGTTGGTGAACGATGGGAGGGAGAAGGCGGAAGTGAATTCGTTGGAATATTTCATGCGGGCATCAACGTCTGAAATGGCGCTACTCTTACGTGGCAGCGACGTATAAAGTTTTATTAGTAAGTTCCGCCGGAGAATCTCTTCTCTACCTCTTGCCGCGCACCTACTTCGCCAAGTTTCGCAAACTAGCTCGCGGATCGGACGTGAGTTTCAACGTGAGATGAAACGCACCAGTAACGTTGCCCTAAAATAATAGCTATCGTTCCGAGCATCGCGATATATCTGATAACAGAGAAGAAATGTTTGTGAGATATCAGCTCTTAATTATATTTGACTTAAACTTGAACTTCTCAATTTTACTCGCTTTTAATTCGGTTCAGTTGATTTTAATTTTAAATCAAAATAAAATATGTAATTGTCATTTTTTTGCGCGTATTTCCACCAGACTTTGCATATTGAACTTGACGTAAAAGTGAGTATGAGAAGTTGGAAACTTAAAAAAGTTAGAGACATGAAAATGTGCGTAAAGGTTTGAAAGAACTTAAATATACATAGAATAATTTCATATAAATAATTTATAGAGGGTGCGTAAAAAATCATGTTTTCGTCAAAGTTACGTCAAATCTTCGTTTAACGATCTATTAATTGCGAAAATAAGAATTCCATCATCGCTCACACTTATCAGTGTCATCAAATTATCCCATCGCGTCTCTCTCAAAAAGTCTTACTCTCCGCAGCGGTAAACTAGGGGACTGAGAAATGAAAAGGACCGAATAATTCCTCTTGTGAAAGAAAGAGCAAGAGAAGATTTCACCACTATTTTCGGGTACCATTCGAAGGCGAACCGAGAGGCGGCGATCTAGTACCGGCATTGTGACTCTGTCCGACGCAACTCCGGTACAGCTGATAAGACTTACTTCCTTTTCTCCCCACCTCCCCGCTAAGTTCTCGGCCGGCAAAGAGATCTTAGAAAACACCCTCACTACGAGACACTAACACTGAGCGGTCCTGCTTGAGTCTCGCCCCACTCGCGTTAAATCCGTGAGAAACGTCCGATAACGAGCGCAAACTCTGACGTGCGAGATGAAAGGAAACATTTACCAAGATATTGGCCGGTATTTGAAGCTGCGTAAAAATTGTACAGAATGACTCGTTCGCGATACCGGCTTAGCGCCCGACTGGTTTATTTCTTGATTTTGTTTATCTTTCATATTATTTATTTTTGATATTACTTTTGTTATTTATTTGAGAAAGAATTTGATTCCAAAGAGCAGATTTTTCATCGATGATAAAAGTTATTTTTTTGAATCTGATATGAATATTTTTCATGCTTTTTACGGATAGAATATTCTTTAAAAACTTTGCCCAAAAATTCGATTCATAATATATAGGATTTATTTTTTTTGTTATTACATTATCCTTATTAAAAGTGTATATACATTTTTATTCAAAGAAATATCGCTATCGTAATGCATTACATCACCAATATACAGACAATTACTTAATACTAAAGTATCGTAGAATTAAAGGAGTGCCTGATAACTCCTGCGTACGAAACAACGAGAAAATGGGATTTTCGCACAGTGGAAAGTCAGTTCACGGCGATATTTCGTTCGAATTTGAACGTCCTCGAGTAATAAGCTCGCTAGCTGCTTTCGTAGTTGGAATTACGTGATGCACCGCGTACATATCTCTTCGTCGTCGTCACGGGCACGTCACCCACAGGGCGAATACTGAGAAAGATACAGCGAGAATTTCGCCTAGAATTTCGTAATTAGGTGAGATCTCGTTCGAACTTTCCGCTGTCGCGCGTGCAAACATATCATCGTCGTAGCGATATATCGTACCGCAGCGATTAAACGAGCGACGAGTCACAATGTATAAAACTGATAATGCATTTGTTTAGTCTTACATTGTGTTTTAAAATAATATAGAAATGTGAATGATTTTTGCGAGAGACGAAACTGCTCGATAACAGAAATAAGAACAAAAAATTGAAGACTTTAAAAATATTATATTCAGAAAAGCGAAATGTAAGTAAATTCTGCTGAATATATAAGAATACTCAACAATTAACAGAAGACAATCCTAGTGGTATAAATTCTTCATTTTTTTTTATTTTAACAAGCAAGAAGATTGATGAAAGCGATGTCTTAGTTTATTTTTGTAGCACCTCTTTCTGCATTATTCTACAAAGACAAAGATCTGAAAATTCTTGCCAATCGCACTGCGAATGACAGCAGGTAAAAAAAGAAACTGAGAAGAAAATGACAAATTCCGTCAGTCGAAAGCGGCAATGTAAGCATTACTAATGATTCTTTAACGAGGTATGAGTTAGTCTTGTTTCGCTGAAAGAAAAAGATCATCTTGGAAATAAAAAGCAAGATCTCTTTTCTTCGACTGTTAGAACTATCTCCGCTTTCGCTATCGACCTGTCGATGACCCCATCTCTTCTCCCTCCGATCCACCCCTTCGCATCTTTTTCTCACTCTCGCGTTTCCGTTCCTGAGAAATTTCGTTCGCGCCTCTTCTCTCCTTGCGCATCACCTTAAATATTCCACTCTCTGTTTTTCCCCGTAACTTCCGCTCGCGCACCGGAAGTCACGCTGCATTCCTAAATGCATTCTGAGAAAAGTGAGCTGGAGATCGAGATAGGTTGAAATTGTTGAGAGAAAAGACTGCAAAATATTCCCGAGTGTCGTCGTCCTCGCAATTCAAGGGAGCTCAAGGGAGGCTTCTATCTCGAGCAGCACCGGATGAAAAGATAAGAATTATTAATGCTGAACGCGCTTGCGAAGTGCGACAGTATTACATTATATCGGATATCTGAAAGCTGTGACTGGTTGACCAAAAATCTATGATACATTCTAAAATAAATTTCTCTTTATGACCAAAATTTTACGATGAGACATTACAGTATTTTTTATTTTATATAAAAAACATTTTATATTGTTTTATCAGAAATATCTCGATGACAAAGTGAATTTAAAGTTCTGTTAACAATAATAGAGCGTGAAAATTATATTTTCAAGCGCGGATTTCTTTATAAAAAAAATCTTATTGACAAAATCTACGTAAAAACTGATTGAAGAGCAAGATTACATTTAACCATTTTAATTATTTGTTTTATTAACTATAATTGTTTTATTAATAATGTACATATATGTTATATCTATTTACACACACTTGCACAAAAAGTCTCTTTTTCTTTGCTTCAAAAATGACTTTTCCGAATTTATGCTCCAGTGCGAGTTTTCGAATTTATGTTTCAATTTTGAAATTGTTATTTCTTTTTTTTTATGGAACAAGCTTGTGGATATTGCCATGCATTGCAATTCATACTATACTCTCTGAGAGAATACTTCGCATTGATTCGTAGCGTGAAGAGCCGCGTTGGAATGATCGTGAAACACGAGCTATTATATGGCAGCCTGTAGTCTAACTCGCGGAAATTGGCGATGAATGAACGCGATGCGCTGCTTAATTGAATAGGCATTTCCGAGGGCTATCAACCGGCCGGTCGCAACTAGCTCGCTTGTACCCCGTTGCACCACCAATTGCACTCTCGTGCATCCTTATCATTATCGCAATCGAAACCCCTTTCAGTCAGGCTTTTGCGCTTTCATTCATTATTAACCAAATCGATATCGACGTCATTACCACTCGATATTCCCAAATGTCCTCCTGTCTGCTTATGATTACGAAATAATAGCAGCATAATAAATTTCTACCAGATTTTGGATACATTGCATACAGATTGTCACGTAACAAGCAGAATATCATTTAGGAACAAATTTGTTAATTAATATATTACAGAGCAAATTTTTCGATAATTAAAGTATCGAGATAATTTACGAATTGTTGCTAAGATAAAAAATTTTTGGCGAATTGTGATGAAACAAAGCATAACATTATAAGGGATAAAAATTAACGAAATGTACATTTTAACATTTAAGTTCTAGTAGAAAAGATTGTAGAAAAATGTATAAAACTTTCAATCAATCGACAATCGACAATTTTAAATCAAATCGACAATGAAGGTCGTGTGAGATTTATTAAACATTGCGATATTCCAAATCGTGGTTGCATCTTTTTTAATAGCATTCTGGTTTATTAATATGCCAATATAATATTAATATGCTATCAAATATGCCTATATAATATTAATATGGCATCGAAAGGTCCAATAACATACCATTTATTGGTTGTGCCTATTTAGAATTCGAATAGTTTACATATTGCGATTTTGCTTTTACCATTTATTGTTGGTATAATTTGAAATATGAAAGCTTTTAACATCTGTTTATTTTTCTTTTTTATTATTTCTATGAAACGTTAAGTTAATAATATAAACATTAATGTAAATGCCATATTAATCATTTCCAAATGACTCTATGAGAAATAGAATTCCAAGCGATTAAAAATAAAAACATAACTTATTTTTGCTCTTACAAGTTTATCAGAGATTAATTTGATAGATTTCATTATCAAAGTAATTATTTAACGCGTTAATAGAAAAAGTCACGTTAATTGACAATTTTTCTAAAATCTTCTCAATCGAAAATTAATTCCGAGTTTACGTGAAAAAATTTATTACATTTAGGAACATCGTGACCATGCTGTTTTACACAGGGCTGTTGCACTTTTGCCGTAGCTTTCAGTCAGAAGTCCCGCATGCAATTCGCGGCGAGCACCACCATAGACTCGTCGCGACCATTAAAACGTTGGCGATCGAGAAAGTTTGCGAATTTATTGCCTCAATCTTGTCCGGGAATATTTATGACCGGTCCGACCAGCCGGTCAGTCGCGAAAGTTCGCTTCGTTTCGTTCGAAAACTCGCGCGTTTACACCGAGCTCTCGTCTGGCTTTGTGTCCGTCGCCGCTATCCCCCATCCTCTAAATCCTTTAAAATCAACCCTAGAACCCTACAACGCAAAGCCCATCGTTGTTTTTAGATGCACGCGAACGAATTGCGTACGAGGTGTAAATCCGCGCGAAGATATCCGATATCCGTGACGAAACTTGGCGGATAATAGCGGGCTTTCTTCGCTCAATCCGCTCACGAAAACTCACGACGGCGCATGAAACTTTAAACAACGCCGCCTCCCGTGCTTTTTGCAGGTTGCATTATAGCAAAAGTTTGCTGATCGGACAGATCTGGCATTGTTATCTTGTACAGAGTGTCGGCTGTTATTACTGCTTTTTCTATTATACACACATTTTTATACAAGATATTGCAAAGTCGTTATCAATTTCATTGATCAATTCTTTTATCAATTGAAAACCAATTTAAGGAAAATTAATAGAAAATGTCAAAGTTTTATATATTTAAAAAAGTGAAATAAGCTCTTATTAGTTTTATAAGAGTTCTAAATAAAGGAATAAAAGATCTTTAGGAAACTAAGCTTAGAAATGCAAACGTTAATGAAAATTTGTCGTGATGTACTTAAGTTTAACGTAAGAAAACAAAATTCAGAAGTTTCGATTCTCATTTTACTTTTGAAATTGCAAATAAAATTATCCAATTTTTATACCTAGTGTCAAGATATTTTATATTTTACAAAATATTGCTAAGAAATTGAAAGAGATTATTTCTTTTATACAAGAACAAACTGTCGGAAGAAAAAAATACGTCGTGAAAATTTAAGACACATTTAGAGACGATTTTTATTATTGATAGAAAGACGAGAGACTTCGTGACATATAAATCGCATTTTATAGCCGAATTTCACGCGAGCGGAGCCTAACTTAAACGGGTGTTCGGATAGCCGGAGGGCGAGTTTCATATTCAATGAAACTCACACGCGGGGGCTTGCGCTCCACCTCGAAGCGCAAGAAAATTGTGGACCGTCTCCTTACCGGCCACCGTTCCGGGACGGGCACTTAACTTTTCCACCCCTGGGAGCAACCGAAATTCCGGCTTGAATCGACATAAATTGTTTTTCGCGTATGCATGTATATCGGATACAAAACCGGTGGCAGGCCGACGGCAAGCGGGCTCACATATGTCACCGATGTCGACTCGACATCGAGTGCCCATGTAAATTGCATAAATTGTGTTTTGCATATATGTAGCTTGCGTAAGACGCTCAACATTTTGCGGTGGGTCGAAGTACAAGAGCGTCGCAGAACTATTCCACAGAGAAATACTGTATAAACGTTTCACCACAGCTTATCACGGATTGACGTTTTCTATGACACTTTTTGGACACGTCATGTCGAGAAACGCGATTTATTGGAAGTGATTACTATCGCGCGCGCATCACACTGATCAATGCCTTTCACCTTTTATTCGCGTTTAACTCGCATGAACGCGAGACGTCAGCGTCGGCGATAGATGGCCATTAATAATCTCGCCGCGGTGACGTTTCGCGGATGTTCGCGATCCGCTCATCCATCGTGACAAGGTGAAAAGATTCGTCGTTGCTGGCATATTTTTACCGCAATGGCTTTTTATTCATTCCTTTGACAATAACGTGATCCAATTTTTAGCATTATATCTTTATTTTATAAAATATTAATAGCGAGGATTAATTTGCAAACAGCAATTTTTTGCTCAGCTGAAAAGAGAAGAATGCGCCTTGAGCTTCTTCTCGTTGAAAAATTAACGTTGCAATTTGGCATTAAAACATTTTCATTGTCAAGTGTTAGCCAAAAATATTTTGTATCAAGATCTTAAAATATTCGATTCCAAGGATTGGAAATGTGGAAACACAGATTTATAAGGAAAACCAGAAAAGAAATGTTTCGCATTTCTTATTCTATCTTTATTTTTAAAATTTGCTCTATACACAGTCAATTATATATTATAATAACGTTTGCAAATACTTTTAAAGAATATATTATAACCTTCGCACGTAGACCTAGCATTTTGGCTCTTCATGCTTCTTATTGATCCTATTTGATTTAAAATCACCAGAGCCTTATATTCTATTTAATTATATATCATAATGTTCATAGGATAATATATCTAATATTTGTTATATATATACAATAGTAATTTAATCTTCCTAGGTATGTGAAAAACAGTTTATTAAGAATTATATTTACAGTAAATTTTTTATTACTAAGTTTGTCATACAACGAAATATTAACGAAATAATTTACAATGCATTTGTGATATTAAATAACATATTTATTAAAAAACATTACGTCAAATACTTGTCCTTTTCATCACAAGTGCATATTAATTTCATGATTTTGATGTTATAATACAACATATTGCGTGCGTATTAGCTTATTTCACGCCTGTTTTCTTCTTCGATTTGCTGTATAGCTGTATAGTTTTTCATCTGATCAAATGCGATTATTATCCCCATTATTTTATCTATTGCAATGTCTAGTTGCCGCCAATCTTGGTTATATGTAACCCGCGACCGATCAACTTTTCCATTAGGAAGACGTTTAAAACGGTGTTGCATGAAATAAACGCCTCCGCGAAGTTTACATTTATCGTCCATTTTCTCTTCTACACATTTTATTAATTGCTCTTCGGTTATCTAAAAAACGACAGTGTAAATTTTTATAAAGAAAAAGTTTATTCGATTATTACGAGAAACAAGTAGCTTCTAACCTTAACTCCGATTAGTCTTCTAACAAGAGCCATCGGATGCTGACCGTCATTACCATTTGCAGTCGGTATTACGACGACTTCAGCTATGTCCCAATTATTTAATAACATTTCCTCGATATCTGACGGTATGACAATCGAATCTTTGTATTTAATAAGATGCTTCACCTTATCGAGAACGTAAATTTCGCCATTGTCATCGTAATAGCCGAAATCTCCCGTACAGTACCAATCTAAACAGCACGTAACATCATGTTTCAATGGATAATTTTGCATTAACAATTTGTAAAATTTCTGAATTTTCTAAGTCATTTTAATAATCCTAGTTATAAAATTGATTTAAAAAATGTAACACATATGCACAAACCATCGAATTTACTGTCCATCTCAGGGTAATTTTTCTGCTTAAAAGGTGTATAATTGTACGGAGTTTTGCACCATATCTCACCACACACGTTTTTACCCACCACTTTTTTTGTGTCCAAATCAATGATCGCCACGCTAACGTTTTTACTTATGTAGCCACTACATTTAAGAGCACCGCTGTCTCGCTGATAAGCAATCACGCCTGCTCCCGTGTCAGCTGAAATAATTCACGAATCGTTGATTTCAGAAATTTCGTCGCTTAGACATTGCGTTGATCATTCATAACAGTAGTAATCGCAAATGTTCATACCATACACTTGAGTGACGGCGATATGTGACGGCAGAAAGTCGATAAAATCTTCGTGAATCCCTTCGTCGATCGGTGTATCGCCGAATAAGAATTGCTTCAAGCAAGAGACGTCGTATCTCTTCACCATAATATCGGTGACTAACATTTTTTCGCACAGGCTGCTTTCAAGAAACACCCATGTCGGCTGAAATTAACATAAATATTTTATATTTCATTCATCTCCAACAAAATTTATATGTTCTTATACGCTACCTTGTACTTTGTTATTATTGAATAGAAAGTTTCCTCGTCGAACCACATTTTTTGGATTTTGAGCGCTGTATTAAATGAAAGTATGGCACGAACTGTTAGAAGCAGACTGTGAGTCCAACATAAAGATCCATACCATAGGCCGGTCTCGCCATAAGTCATGAATGGCACTTCGAGATTTGACGGAGATACAAACGCCATGTATGGAATTTGCACCTCGCCGGGATAGCTTACCGCATTCGAAGAAAACATCACTATTGCGGTGTCAATGTGTCTGTACATAGCGTTACATTTGAATTCATCAATTTTTGTTTTATCCACATCAATTTCCAGAATTCTTTTGAGAGATAAAAATCCTGCCACCTCACCAAAAGTCACGATTGTGGACTCAATTCTTGGATCATATTCCTCTAATATGCGAACAGCGTTGCGAATTTCTACAGCGTTCTCATCATCGACGAAGATTACACGTGGCATATTTTGGTTTAGGAAATAAAGAATTCGTACCTTACCTAAAAATATACATTAATAAGCGTAACTTGAAGATATATTGAGATATTAAAAATAAAATGTGCGCGAAATTTCAGTAAAAAGTCAATCTACTCTCAAAATAGTTCTCGTCCCACGGATTCACCATAAGTCCAAGATACAACGATGCCAGATACGGGATATAGGCTTGCATTGGATTGCGCGTACATATTGTTATTATTTTATCCATTTGATCTTCGCCTTCTAACATTATTTGTAGCCATGATGCACATTTTACGCTCTTCTCTCTCATCTCCTGGAATGTAGTGCGTTCTCCCGTCAACACATCTATCTGCAAGACGTGTTTGTTGCATTGTTATTAATCAATGTATATCTTGTCTAGTAGAATTGCGCGCGAGATTCTGCACTATTGATTAAATAAATATATCTGTCTTATGTACGTATATATTGTGTGCGTAATAATTATTAGAAAATATTACCTGGCCAATAAACTGTGGTTCTGCTTTTAATGCAAGCAAAATTAAATTTCCGATATGCAAATCTTTATCAATTGAATCTTGTTTGCCTATGAGAATATTATTTTTTACCGTAAATTCCTAAAAAGATTATATTATTAATTATTAATTAAACATTTCTTTTTTGCACATTTTTATATAGTGTAAATTTATATTATATATCTTTTACGTTAATCTCGTTAAAGATCATTTCTTCAATTTCGTTTTCCTCGACTGGAACTTCACTCTGAAAAAATTATATAATTAATAATGTGTCTCTCTATTATATAATTTTATACTGTAAATTATATTATTAATAATACTTCTTTTTATTACATATATAGTATAAATTTATAGTATAAATTATATGATGTATCTTTTACCTTATCTGTGTCAGCTTTAGAGACTACATTGCAAACTTTCACTTCGTTATCCAATTTTTTATTCTAAAAGAATAATATGATTAATTACAAATTTTTGTGAAGTGAGTGAACCAAGTGAAGAAGCGAGTGAGATAAAGATACTTAATATGATTTACATTATAAAAATATGCAAAAGGGAGAAGTGTTATTAATAATGTAATCTTTTTAAAGGAGAAAATTGAAGACCTGAAAGTGTCCGTTCACCAAATTCGCAAGTGTGATTTTTGATATTTTTATGTAGCGTGAATTGTTATATGTCTTACTTTACTCGTTTCATAATTGACGTAATTAATTACATCTTTTTTCCACATTTTTATAGTGTAAGTTGCACTAAATATTTTTTATCTTACCTGAATTATCTTGGCTATGTCGGCACGAGACAATGCTTTGACTAAAATATCTTTCTACAAAGATTTTATTAATAATAACACTTTACTCTTTTGCATATTTTTGTAGTGTAAATTATATTATGTGTCTTTTCCTTTACTTACCCCATCACACTTGCGAATTTGGTGAACGGACACTTTCGAGTCTTCAATTTTCTCCTTTGAAAAGATTACATTATTAATAACACTTCTCCCTTTTGCATATTTTTATAATGTAAATTATATTAAGTATCTTTTACCTCACTCGCTTCTTCACTTGGTTCACTCTCTACTTCACTTGGTTCACTCGCTTCACATTCGGTTTTTTTGTCATAGTGCCTTTTATTGCTTGAAATTTTACTCTAAAAATGTTATTACTAATAATACTTTTCTTTTTTTGCATATTTTTATATAGTGTGAATTATATTATGTATTTTTTACCTCACTCGCTTTATCACTTGTGGTTTTTTCATCATGGCACATTTCTTTGCTTGAAATTTTACTCTGAAAATGTTATATTATTAATAATACTTTCCTTTTTTACATATTTTTATATAGTGTAAATTATATGATGTTTTTTTACCTCACTCGCTTCATTACTAGTGTTTTTTTTATTACGGCGCCTTTTTTTTTTTGAAGTCTTGAGTAAGATAGTCTTAGAGTAAGAAGTCTTAGAGTTAAAGATATTATGTTATTAATAATACTTTCTTTTTTACTTATTTTTGTATGGTGTAAATTACATTATGTTTCTTTTACCTTATTCGTTTCATCGTGACTTGCTACTTTATGAAGGTTCTCTTTATCCTCCTCTGAATTTTTAATCTAAAAAGATTATATTAGTAATAATATTTCTTTTTTTTTTTTGCATATTTTTATAGAATAAATTATATTATATATGTTTTATTTTAATCACCTTAAGTGATGAAGCATCTGTTTCGGTATTAGGTTTAGGTTTAGATTTTTTCTTCATTGAAATTTTCATCTAAACAAGATTATATTAATATTATTTTGAATAAAATTATATTATTGTATATTATATATTATAATAATATTATATAAAATTATATTAATATTATTTAAGAAAATATTATATTAATAATATTTTTTCTCTTGCACATATTTTTATAGTATAAATTATATAAATTTTTTTCTTTCACTCACCCCATTAAAATTGGTTATTTCGTAATGAAGTGCTTCTATATCTTTAATTTTCGACTAAAATATTATTAAAATATTATTAAAATATATAATAATTTCTTTCTTTTGCATATTTTTATAGTGTAAATTATATTAAATGTATTTTTTACCTTACTCGCCATATCACACAGATAATTGTTAATTTTTTTTTATCTAAGACTGTAATAATATTAAAAAGAAAGTAGCGCTGCGTACAATTACTTCTATGTATTATAACGGACGCTGCGTGACTAAAATTTAACGTCTACCTACATACCATATTTGTTTAGGATCATGACCTCATGTTGGATTAGAAGTTAAAAGAAAAATATTTGGCTCAAAGATGTTTGTGCCGATAATGTACAGCCGTCTTCTAATTCAAAGAACGCTGAGCATATCCAAATTTGTCTAATTTATTTGTAATTTCTGACTCTTTTACTGAACCTAACAATATTTCCATTTTTTAATTGGAACTTTTTGTACTTGTTTGCTGCTGTCATATAATGCGCATTTATGGTCCTAATTAGATATATTTTTAAGCAACATATGTCATGAAAGCAGTTTTCTCATTTCCGATGTTATCGATATTCACGACGAAATCGGCGATCATATCATTCTAACACAAAAGGTACGATCGACATTCAATAAGGAAAATTTATATCGGTGCCGTTGATTCTTTTCTCGTATTCCCGTTACGAAATGTGTATCGAGCGGATGACAAATCATGCGTCGAAACCAAAATGAATTATGTCTTGCTTTCGTGTGTATCTAATATTCCAGCAGCTGCGCGGAGCTAACCGGAAACACGACTCGCGATAATCGAACTTTCTCTCGTTTTTCCATTAACAATATGCTCGAAATGTCGATACATTTACCGTCAAACGTGTTTATGGAATTAATGCGAGTGCTCGAAAATGGATTTTGAATTGCAGCATGCTAAATAAAACGGCATAAATAATTGAAAGTTTATGAACGCGCCGTCATTCTAATCGGAGAAATAAGTACATACATAAAAATATAGGAACATTTGAATGTATAGATAGAGATAAATCTTAGGTGAACAAAAGATTACGAACAAATTATCTGCGTTACTTCACTATGTGAGAGTCAGTTATAAGTCTGGCAAGATCTTACAGCCACCCGACCGTCGCTTGACGAAACGGAGAAACTTTGGAGGTATTTAAACGCCAAGTAAACTGATGGTCACGGCTTGACCTGACGATTGAAATAAGGGGAAGTTGAACGGGCCGCGCGAATAATACATCAATTACTATCGATTTATATCGATTTCGACGTCTTCCGCAACTCGAAAGAAAAAAAAATCAGAGTCGTGCTAGAGAGTTAACAAAGTTTAAAAAAAAAAAAAAATCTGTTGCCAGCTACTGGCTTCCTTGAAGTCGTTCCCTAAAATATGGTACAACTTTTAAGCCAACGCCGGTCATCCCTGTCGCTTTTGTCCGCTATTCAACAGCGAGTGAAAACACCGCGCAAGCTTAAGCTCTCTCTTTTCTCTTTCTCTCTTTTTCGTAGATCCGTTTCAAGTCACGGAGGTATTATACTTTCGAGAGTCAAACGCGTGGATAGACTTAAAAGTGCAACATATCCGGACAAAAGCTATGCTCTGGGATTTAGTTGAAAATTTCAACAGCACGTAATTAAATAATATGTTGAATGAAAGAGATAAATCAAGACAGATTATGAAGCAAAGAGAATATTTGTCTAATGCGAAAATAATTATAAAATAATGACTTTTTTATTTATTCTTCTATAATTCTCTCTCTATAATTTCTTTCTTTGTATTTCTGATTCGAATAATCGACTTCGTCGACAATTTCTCTTACTGATATTAATATATATATATATGGATTGTACTTTAATACAAAATTCATTTTATATACTCAGCATGATGTCATTATGCGTCGATCTCATGCGTTATTTAGATCAGAGATTTAGTTGCAACTTTTGGCTCGATTTTTCTGATTGACGCCTACTGTCCTCTTTTTGCCGTTCGCATGCTAGCAACGAGTCGCCAAACGCGCTAAAGTGGGGTCCACACGCTACGTTTTGTCCAATATTTTGTCCACACAGGTCAAACTGCGCAGGTAAAACGTTGCAATCAAGGGATGTCTAGGCAGTACAATTTTGTCCACTTAGTTGCGCGAAATCATGAAGAAAGTGCAACTTTTGCAATTTTTTTACCAAAAAGGGCCAATTAAACATCTTTAAAAAACGTTGAACAAAACGTAGCGTTTGGACCCCGCTAAAATGCGCGATACTCAGCCTCAGGAATGTCCATATTACAACAATGCAACATGATAATAAATATGGGACAATAGATTTCTATATTGACGCGTTTCTCAATAATAGTATTTCACAGGTGATGTGAAAATTTATATTTATCTCATATTTATTATCTTGTTGCATTTGTGATATCGACATTCCTGAGGCTGAGTATCGCGCACTTTAGTTACGCGCGTTTGGCGACTCGTTGCTAGCATGCGAGCGGCAAGAAGGGGGCAGAAGGCGTCAATGAAAAAATCGAGCCGAAAGCTGCAACTAATTCCCATCTCTGATTTAGATCAAAATCACAAACGGGGATTATCTTAAACGTTGGGATTTCGCTACTTCGTTACGTGTTCGATCGACGTAAGCAGCACGATTTAACCGGCCGGGGATTTCGCGATGGAATTTTCCAAAATTCGAGAGCGCCCGAATGCCCGGTGGGAATTGCAAATTCCCGGCAAGCACTTCGGCTCTGTTACGAGTGGGCGTTTCTCCTCGCCTCCGTGCGCGTCTCGTACGTGAGCATCCTCGTTTTACGAGGGTATGCACAACGTGGTTTAGGCTATGACTAAGAGAGGCTGAATAAAGCCCTGGAACGCGGAAAGTATCTATCTCACATGCTACTATTGCAAATCGCATCGCATGTATAGCTCATAGAACTAGCTTTACGTCTAAAGTTACGTGAAATCGTTATTCAGATTTAAGATAATGAAGCAATCGATCGGATAGTGACAGACAACTTAGATATTCAGACTTTTTGTAGAATAATCTTAAATAATTAGAATAAATATGAATAACTAATGAATTTTGTTTTGAGTAGAAATCATCGGAGTAGATATATCGAAATAATTATTCTTGATAAATTAAATCCCCCACCTCTCTCTTTCTCTCTCTTTTTCTTTCTTTCTCTCTCTTTCTCTCCCTCTTCCCCTCTCTCTCCCTCTCCCTCTCTCTCTTTCTCTCCCTCTCCATCGCCCTCTTCTCTTTCTTTCCCCCTCACCCTCGCTCTCTCTCTCTCTCTCTCTCTCTCTCTCTCTCTCTCTCTCTCTCTCTCTCTCTCTCTCTCTCTCTCTCTCTCTCTCTCTCTCTCTCTCTCTCTCTCTCTCTCTCTCTCTCTCTCTCTCTCTCTCTCTCTCTCTCTCTTTCTCTTTCTCTCTCTCTCTCTCTCTCTCTCTCTCTTTCTCATATAAAATATATTTTCTAATAAATTTTCATTAAAGCAGATTATTTGAATTTAAGAGCAAGAATTCCGTGAATAACATTGAATTATTTGAAATTTAAATCAAAAGTGTGAGAATTTCTAGAATAAATTTGAATTAAAAATAAAAAGCACAAGCTTCGCACACACGTTTTACGTTCTAGAAGAATTTTTCTTTAATAGACAAAAACACGCCAACTGATCCAGAGATGTTTGGAAAAAAAACACAAAGGACGTATAAGAAATATTCGATCACTATAGGCAGCACAACAAGATACTCTGTACTAATGCGGGAATTCATACTTAATTATACATATTCAGTTATGAAATGTGATACATGAATCTACTTTATTCATTATCTCATGCATCATATTCCGTTAGGAATTTTCATATCTTACAATATTTGAGATAAAATAGTTAAAAATATTAATTATATTTTAAGCTGACTATTTGATATTAATATTAATATCAAAAGCAATATTAATATCAAACAATATTACTCACACTTTCGTCGCAAAGATCACCTCGTGGATACATCGTTCTTTCCTTCACAATGTGTACCTAAAGAATGCCCAAAGGGAATGAATTTCTCTCTCAACGAAGAATAGAAACACACATCATAGTAACAAACTGTATCACAAAAGTCTCTATAAGTTTACTAACAGCATCATAAAAATTCGGTCTGTAAAGTTATAAATCGGTCAAAGCCGGTCTCACTCTTATTTTATAAATTGTTTACAATTTTCCCCTTTTATTTATTTATTTATTTATTTATTTGCTAAACAACAATTAAACGCAATAATGACGCCTGTTTGTACAGATCAAAAATTTTATTTACATTTTACATTTTTTATAATTCTTTCAGCTTATATATACGTTTTATTGTTAAACAAATTTTCAAAGCTTAATGTACATATATAATTCAATCTGTCATCAAAATATACTACAGGCTAATAGAGCCAAGCCCAATTAACGGCGTAAGAATTGCTTCTAATATATTCAAAAATCCATGAAATTTTTAAACAAGCATTTCTGGCTCATTAATTAAACCTAGTTATTTTTTAAATGTGACTGAAATCCCTGCAGGGATCACGGTCACAAAAAGAATTGGACCTTTTTGCATTCGTGCGTCATGAGCTTAGGGGTAAACGGTGACGATGGCGCTTATAGAGAGATGAGTCGAACACCACGATTCTCCATGGTGGCTACTCGATGAAATATTCAACGTGCCCGCGGGCTACGTCGTCATTGCTTTTGTAGGTACGTAACCGCCGCCACCGCCGCCGCCGCCGCCGCCCCGTCGTCGCGACGCGCCAGCGTCGTTGTCCGTCCATCGACCGGATGTATTATTTTTCTTCATTTTCTCGACAATCGTACTCTCTTCTGCACACATTTGCAATGGCTCGATAGCACAAATGCACAAGCAGTGTATTCAAACGTTTTGCAACTCCTATTCGAACGTGCAGAGGCATTGTAAGGTCATAGACAAAAAACTTGCGACACTCTTGCTTTCGATAAGTTTTGAAATGCACAAAACGATCGCACGATACAAATCGATGCACGTTCTGACATTCTTTTTCCGAGGAAAAGTGCCATAATATCTATGTTTGTCATTTTATATAACTGACGTAATTAATATTATTTATAATATTATCATATCATTATTTATAATATCATTAATATAAATTAATATTACAATTATTTGTCAAATACTTTAATTTTTAATGTTTTATTATTTAGAAAATAATTATTGTTAATTAAATACATAACTTTTCTCCGCAAGTTTATAATCAAGAACAATATAATCAAAATTATTCCGTTCGCTGTGATTCAAACAACTCGTTTTTGCACAAGATACTTAACAATGACGCTGAAAAGCTATCCACGCTCTGAATTAATTTGCCAAATCGGAGAAATGCACATTTTTCGGTGAAACGAGGCAAACAAAAAGAACGCTCGTCCGTCTGATGGGCACGAAGTAATTTTTCCACTCTCAAACAAACTGGCAAAAGCTGTATGCACTCCAACGTCTGAGCCGTCTCGGCCGCCGATCTGACATTGTTTTAATGAGACTGCGACCGGGAGTGAGACAGAGAGAGGACCGAGCGGGAGAGTGAAAGAGAGACGGCAGTAAGGAAGCATTATGGGAAAGCGGCGAGTTCGCGCCGAATTAGCGGCGGGCTAATGACAAAAAAGTCGAATTAAAATAACAATTGCGTCGGGGATGACGCGAGAGGCTTTAAAGCCCACCATCCCCCCCGCTTTCCCGTGACGCCCTCTTTTTCGCTTGTAGACTCGCTGGAATATTTTGAAATTGCAAATTTACGTCGCGTTCCATCTCTCTTTCTCTCTCCTCTCTCATTCTGTCCCGCGAATTTAAATAAAATACGCATCCCATCGATTTGCAGCTTTTCAGGCGAGGGACGGGGACGAGAATGCAGACAGGGGCGCCTCTTTATCGTTTTCCGATGGAATCGTATTTGGTGGAACGCGACAATGCAGATCGATGTGTCCGGGGGGGCCCCCCCCTCGCATTAAACGCAAGCGTCGCGAATAAGTGTATGCTGCGTGGACCGCGGCGATGTGTCCGTCATTACGTAACGACGAATCAAATAGCGAAGATGAACTTAAATCGTGATTTCTCTCTGCTCGCTTTATCTAGATTTTGTTTCGAGAAAAATTTCATTTCATGAAATCTGACATTATGATAATAATAATTTTATTTCGATCTCTTTTGTTTTCACAACTTGTAGATGACGAAAAATGCTTTTTTTTTTTTAAATACTACATTCTAGTGGAAGCACAACAGTTGAATATATTCGTGCAAATCGGCGAAATGGTTGAAATACGTATGCGAGGAGGAGCCAGAAAAATTCCTCGATACTTGCTGACATCTGACACGTGTATCGCGGTTGTTGTACGCGTTCAATAGAATATCATTCGCGAAAACACTCGACTGTGGAACGAATGCGAGCAAGTGAGCGAGCGTCGTAAGCTTGGCAGCCGGTGCGGCAGTTTACAGCGGAAAAAGAGTTAACACAGCTTGCGAGATACGTTCTTTCTATCCCGCGATAGAAAGCGCGAGACACGCTCCAGAACCATTCGGGACACGAATGCACAACGCGATGTTATCGAGCTTTTCCGTCGTTTCCTCACCAATTTCCCTCTCGCTACGTGTGCATGCTGCAGTCAATTTGCAAAAGCGTTTCGCTGCCTTTCTCAGTGATGAAAAAGAGCAGGTCTTTTATGAACGTAGTAATATTCAATAATGCTATCCGTATTACAGTTGAGCCAACATGATATTTCACTACAATTTTCTGCCATTTTCATCATTACTATACTCTAAAATTATTCAAAACTTTATATGTTAATAATATATAACAATTTAAAAAATTTTGTTATAAGATATTAATACCCAGGTAGAAATTTTGTCTGGAAACAATCAAGGTTCCATATATTTTGTGAAAAGTATTTCTGGTATCCAGGTGGAAAATCTAGCTACACGGAAAAAAAATTAGCAGCAGGAGCTATAATAATATATAGCTGTGATAGCTGAAATGTGTCTTTAAAATAAGGACAGCTAATGCTGTTGCCCAGGCTAAATTTATTTGCACTTAGGTACTATAGCAAAACATTTTTGCTGCTAGAGACACATAATCTTAGCTGAATGTTACTTTATCCTTTACTGCAGAACTAAATAACCTTTATTATGAGTGCTAAGATTTTTAGCTATGATTGTATAATCTTTGCTGATAATGCTTACGGTTACAATTAAAACTTTTTAACGTGCAATGGCCTTAAACGACACAACAAATGATAATTACACACACACACACGCGCGCGCTGTATACCGTCTATATTTTCCACGCTAACTTCTCTAACCTGTAGAATGTAAAATCATCGGAATTCTATTCGGAGGAGGCACAAAAAAAATCATCGGAATTATGCCGTGATTTCACAGTGGCGCATATTTATCTCCCGATATGCCGATTCTATAATTTTTAATGACAATAGCATAGTTATTATGTATATGATATGTATATTATCAGTATCATTACATATAATGCAGATTTTTAATGTGCCACATGGCATGATCCCGGTGATTTTATATCTCATAGGTTAGAAAAGTTAGTATGAAAAATCGCAGACGGTATATACAAGAAAGAAGTGCACTTATGTTTAAATCTATCAATGATAAACTGGGAGACCCAAATATTTTAATAACGTATATATATCTTCGTCCATTACACGCAGGAACACACTCGCACGAAACGAAGTGAACAACGCTAATTAATGCGCCAAAGTTATGCATGGCAGCATCGCAGAAACAATTACGAGTCGTAAGAAATTTACGCTGCTACCTTTTTAGCCTCCTGTATTAATATATGCTTTTAATTTCGGCTAATAAATTTTTATGCTACAGTGAATGTTTTTTATCTTTAATAGCCAGAGCTCAGCTATGACACTAAGGCGGTAGCTCTTACAGCTAAGTTTGATTCAGCTATTGAAATTTTGCTGCTATTGCTAAGTTATTTTTTTTTTTTGTGTAGGCTCTGTGTAAAGTTTAGGACGCCTAAATTGAGCTCTATCGCTGAATCCAGGTCGGCCCAAGATGGCATCCGGAATTTGTTCAAAAAAATTATCTGGAATTTAGCTGGGACCTATAATTTTCCTAGATATTTGCTTGGTTTGTACCATAATTATTTCTATAATCCAGTCTGGTCCAGGCTTGAATCTAAAATTTTTCCCTAAAATATTCCCTGAAATCCCAACTCGTCTTCGACTTCATTTTCTCTTTCATTTTCATAACCGCTGATTTCATCATTTTGTACCATGTGTAAATCACCCTCGCACTCGAAATTTCCATGTGCTTCGGCTTCTTCGTATGCACAGTCATTACTGGTAGTGTGATAACAATTATCGATGGTTATATTACTGCCTTGCACATCATTATTAACCTCACTATCGGTTTTCATCATTAGACACATTCTTTTTTCTTATTTTTTTCTCGCGTAATATTTTCGTTTCCTCAACAATTGTGAGGACATCCATGTATCTTCGATGTTACTCGTCATCTCAAGTGTTTCAAAACCACAGTTGTGATCACTAATTAAGAAGACAGTTTGTACAAGACAATTCAGAAAAACTGACACCAGAGATACCAACTCGAGCTCCGTACAACAGAGTCCCATCGAGTCCCATTCGTGAGGGGTTAGACCCCCACTATGCGGGCACACAAGCGAGAATCGCTACGTCATTCGTCCATGTGATGCTCACTCGCTTTATAGTATAAAGTAAACGTAAATTTTCTTGGGGAAAACTAGGTAAATTTCAAAATTATATTCTAGACCTATTAGGGTTATTTAAAGCTAGACTATCCAATCCAGGCTCCATAGTTTCATATCTAATTTGGGAAAAATCTGTCAGTGGCAATTTAGGACCTATGTAGATTTTCCCGACTATTTTTTTCTCTCGGTAAAATCAAGGTAAATTTCTAGGGTGCATTTTGGATTTTTCAAACTGGATTTTTCTATCCAGGCCCCGTACTTAATCTCGATAAATCGAGGCAGATTTCTATCTGAGTATCGCTAACATTAAAGTAGTAATAATGCTATGGCGTTTCGTATCTAATTATCATTCGCACTGGTCTTATTATACTAATTAAAATTGTAATATAATATTCAAAGCAAATTTGAACGACGTTACAATGCCGATCGCTGATCTCAAGTGTCAACATTTTTTTACTATACTAAGAAAATCTGAGCGCATGCGTGGCTATCGATCGATCGATCAATTCTAGTAGCTCTGTTACGTGTCCGTTGGCGAAATCAATAAGTCGGCGATTATCGGCGGAATGGCTGTCCAGCTTGTGTACACTCGCGAAAGTCTCGCGCGTTATCGGACTTATTGGATTCCGGACCGTCTTTGTAAGCTCGTCGTCCGGAGACGTCGGATGGGATAAATGCGGCGGCGGCTGTCAGAAAAGTCGGAATTCCCCCGGGGAGATGCTGTGTCGGATGAGAAGAAGCGGCGAGTTAGACGAGTGGGGCCGGGGGTGGTGGGAAAACCGAGGTAACCGGGTGACGAGGGGATGCAGAACCGGTGAGATCCAGAAGGAGAAAGCAAAAGGGACGAGAGACAAGGGGTGATGGGGTAAGGTTTGCGATACGAACGGACAGGCCAGATGAGGGAGGAAGGAGGGGGGGGAGGGGGAGGCAAGCAGGCAGGATAGATTGCCGGTGCCGGGCTTAGAGGCGCCTCCATAGATCATAAAGGGTACGTTTTGAATAATTTACCGAGGCTATCTGTTTCGCGCGGGAGCGCCGAAGAGAGTGTCAAGGTTGCGGCGGGATCGAGTTTACTTCCAATCACGGGAAAATTCCGATCAGCGGATCCAAACTCGTTTTTTTTTTCGCAGTAGGGGCGGCGCAGATTGGTCGCGAAATTGAGAAGGAATAATCTGCAGCTTTTCGGCGATTTCGGGATTTGGGAAATACGATTGAGGGGCGATATATAATCTTACTTGAAGGCGAAAAATTAATTCACCGCGAATAATGCTGGTCTGAAAATATAGTCTGTTAAGCGCCTGAGGATATAATAATGCGCGCGAATGTAAACCTTCAGAAATTATGAAATTTCGATGAAATGTACATATAAAATGCATGTATCTACATTTAAATAAATGTATTTGCATACTTTATTTCTTGTTTAACATTAAGCAAAAGAAGTTGCAAGAAGAGTCTTAATCAGAAAAGTTTAATTTTAAATACACATTCTTTTTTTTCTATGTAAAATTCTTCTAAAAGGAATAAAAGGTTGTGTTTAAATACGTTATTCCGCTTGCTACAAAATTGTCTCCGGATTTGCATTATTATACCGTTACTACTATTAGCGTGAAACATCGCGGCAGAAACGCGAATAAATTGAAATCTTCTAGCGGTGCTAGGCAGATAAGACACGATCGAACGGCGTCTAAATGCAGCAGTGGATGCTCTCTTGAGACACCGTTCATTCACGATTTGCAGCGGTCTGCAATTATATGGAGCGTGCCTTTTGTCCGCCTTTATTACCGCTTCATCTGCGGAAATTTTCGCCGGGAAAATACAGCTGATCGGCCTCTTCTGAGAAGCGTGACATTGCGAGACTCTCGGCAGCCTTATCTTAATTCGAAAACTTTAGCCTTAGCAAGTAGCGACATTTGGCTTACTGCTTAAAGACTTAGTTAGTGAAACTGTAGTCTTCTGCAAGATGTCCATCTTCTATGCGTTATTTTTTAATGACGGATTTTTCTTAATCAATTTAAATACGTTTTTATTTTAATGTAAAAAATCTTTGTAATAATGTTAACGAGCATAATTAGCAAACAACATTGACGAGGATAATATCACATATTTGATATAATTAGTGTACACATAAATTTTGATGACTTCAATTGAGATAAAAGATAACGTAGATGTAAATAAAATTTGCATTAAGTCAAGGACAACTCGAAGTTAAATTTTACATTAATTAAAGAATTTGGTCTAATTCGTTTTAATCAAACTCCAAACTTCGAAGATTATAGGGAAATTCTTGTGAATTACATTGCTTTTAGGGTCTTTCAGTGTCTTGACTCGCCATTGGCGAAAGAGAATAGAGAATGGAGAAGGGAAAGAGGAATCCGCTTACTACGTAGCAGTTACGCCCAATGAATGACGTCAGGTGTGTGTATGTGTGTGCAGTACGCATTCGGCACGGCGTTAAAGAGCACGCGTGTTGCTTGCTTGCTCCGAAAAAGAACTCCAGGAGAGCATAACAATGATGTGTAAAAATATAGCGAGTGTGCTGTGTGTGTTGCTGTTATTCGTCACGATAGGTGAGATTTTTCAAGCGAAAATCTGGAGGATAAATGCCAAGAAAATCGTGTTTCAAGCGCCTTTAGCAGATATCTCATGTGATCGCCATCTTGAAAATGAACCTTATAGTCTCTTGATTGTTTATGGGTGGGCGTGAAACTTGTTTTCCAACGATTAACAATTTTGTTATTGTTTTAATCTTCTTTGGCTCGACTTATCCGCGAAAATATTCGCATGCCATATTTGTAGCAATGTTAAAATACATGTTACATAATATATGATAGAAAGTAAATACAAACATATATTTTAATCAAAATGTATTTTGTTTCAATGATTATTAAAAGTAGAAACAAATTGAGTAACAAACAAAGATTTAACATTTTCTCAAGATAAGAAGGTGATTGAAAACGTGATATGGGAATATCTTTTGTGTTTCTGCAATGTCTAGAGGTTAAAGTGGTTGAAGGTTATTACATGTTACATGTATATGTTGATTACTCCATTATTAACCTATTTTGATTTAAATGTGCAATTCATTTACTGTTAGTGATTGTTAGTTGCTAAGGCTTGCTCCCACTATTCTAATTAAATAGTTGCAACTTAATACTGAAAGATGTTATTAGCACTGTTGTTTTATTTTGGAATGTACAGGCACCGAAGCGATACGCTGTTATCAATGCAGCTCTGACATGGATCCAAAAAATATGGATCTCTGCGGAGCCTACAGCAAATTCGATAAAGAGAAAAATGTACCTATCGAGTGTAACAGCGAGGAGTCGCACATGCCTGGCACGTTTTGTGTTAAATATACAGAGCAGAGTCCACGTGGTTTCATCTGTAAGTATTTTTGTTATTTGTAGTGTTTAATAATACATGGATAAGTTTAAAGAAATCTCTTAGCTATCATAATTCTTTTTATTTTTTTTTTATAAAAAAGTAATTGAAATAACTTTCATTCCTTGCTTACTATTTTTAATTTATTTGCTATTTTTATACACTTGAAACATTTTTAATTTATTTACTTTGTATTAAACAACTTTGAAAAGATAATGCAACTTCTTAGACATATAACACAATGTTTCACTGTCTTTCCTTGGGCAGTTGAGTATTTATTATACCCACATGTTTTTTCTCGCTTCACAAAAGTGAAATTTTAGCATAGCTTTTAATTTGAATTTTCTACATTAAAATTAAGAAAAGTTATATCAGTTGTAGCCTGGTGTTAAAGATTATTCTTGCACTTTTATAGTATTTAAGCTTACAAATTCTTGATCTACCAAGCTTATTTGCGTGATACAAGTGCGCAATAACGCGTATTAATTAATTAATCAATCGACAATATTTAAGGGAACGGTAGGTGGCGGCAAGTGATTCGACGATGCGCTTCCATTGCCAGTACTGGAGTCACAGGGGTCTGTAACTGGGGTGTTCACGAGAACGGGGTTTTCTGGCAAGAGTGTTACTGCTCTGAAGATTCCTGCAACGCAGCAACCAGTCTGATGTCCTTCACCACGCTGCTTCTCACCGTGTGTGGCGTCGTCTTCACGCTATTTTATTTTAAGTAAAAGTAGTTTCCGAAAGTATTCACATTTTTCGAAGGACGAAAACAGAAGAATGTTGACAATCAGAAAGGGTCGATTATTCTTTGTTGAAAGAAATGAAAATTTTTAATTGTGACTCATATAAGTATAAAAAATAGTAGGGATGGTATTCTCAAAGAATTTTGGAGTTGGCTTTTTCTTAGCAAAATTTTGATCATGAATTATCATATATAAATATTTCCTATTTCGCCTCGCTTAGCTTCTATTTAAAGTACGCTTTTGAAGTAAAAAATGAGATATTTTATTTATGTATATTCTTAAAGCAAAACTTTTTTTAGTTTTATAGAACTTTTAGTATGCAATGTGCAATTTTTATGTAGATAGAAATGAAATTTTTGTTAAGCAAAAATTAACTCCAAAATTGCCAAAGAATATACTCTTGTTTTTTGGTTCCAATTTGAAGTGGAATCAGCTTGTAGATAGGTTGAATAACATATCCGTCCACATGCAATACGCTAATCTCGCGAATTCTCGCTTATGTATTATAAATAACGCAAGTGCAACATTTCCGTCCATTTTGGTATTGTTAAGAAATGCCATAAAGTATTCACCCAAAATTAAATTAAGATGATTAATTAATTAAAGATAAGAAAAATTAATTGAATAAGGCAATGGATTCGTAAAAAAGTGCCTTTTATATGCAGTGTTCAATCTTTAATAATTTATTTATAAAATAGTCTATTGACGAAAGTGCAAAGTTTGAAACAATTGCGAGTCAAGTTGCATGTATTTTTATTTACAATTAATATTACAGAAAATTATCTTTGCTAAATTAAAAATGTCTTGAAAGACAATTTTGATTACGGTCTTAAAAATCACAATTTTTTATTGCAACTTGATTAATTGATTAGATAAATATAAATTAAGAATCTCATACAATTCTTTACATGTTGCTTAACATGTTGTCACTCAGTATCTTTCTTACAGATTTCGAATCTTTGAATTATTTTATATTTTTTTACGTATATATATTACATGATTATAAAATGAAACATGATTTATAAAAAGAAACAAATTTAGTATCTAATTCAATTTTATACGTCTTTTTATTATATGTATATAAATAAAAAGAGAAATATATATAAATTTACACACAAACTAGAACAAATTTCTTTTTTCAATACATTTTATAAGCACTGAATATACTTGTATCGCAACTAAACATATTGCTTTAATCTTGATGTTCTATTTTGCTTTCTTTTTTTTTCTAACTTTTTTGCCGGTTTTAGTTCAGTCGTGAATCTTTGAGAAGCCATTAGACCCGCTCAACGCACGTTCGCGGTAACATTAACGAGGTGGAAAAACGCGGCGAAAATGAAACCTACTTTTGTCTCTCGACTTGACTGACTTTTTGCGGTAGCTCTAAGGAGAAAACACATTCTGCAAGCCGGGAGATTAATGTTTTCCGCGGCGCTGCTGATCGCATCTGCGCGAAATTCTCATTTGCTAACTGTTTACGCCCGCTTAAGTGCAACTTACGCTATTTCAGCCGCGTTTAACGCCACGACTAGATTATACCGCCCTTTCTTGTCTGGATTTATAGTGCCTGCTTATCTCGTGCTTATTTTTATACGCCTTTATTTTGCTCGTTTAGCAGCCACAAAATTAATGATTGTTTCAAAGTTTTACTCGCATTTAGCTTTGTTCTAGTTAATTATTTTTTTAGAATAGATAGCTTTGCGTGAAATATAAATCAAATCAAAATATTATTTTTTAAAAGCTAGAGACTTGTGTAGGTTAGAAAATTTATATTAAAAAAAAAAATAATTCTAGAATATGTAGAGATAATTTTTTTTATTTATATCGCGCATCTTATACTCTGTATATACTCTCTATGTACTCTGTATATTGCGCATATTATTCATCACGCGTTACTGACACGCGTGTTAAACGCGCATTGTGCGAAATTTCGAAACGGCGATCCTCGATCCGAACTTTTGTGGGAAGGGATTGTGCTCGACGTGCGCTTGAATCCTAAGGCTCAACTGGGTGCCACCGCTTCCGGTATCAAAACCCAGCCCGAGGACACCCTCTTGGGCGTACGTCACGCCGTAATGCCGGAAATTCGTCGGCCGCGAGTTAATTACGTCACGCAAGACTATTAATGCCTCAACAGATCCGACGTGCGTTGTATACAACAATGGTCTCGGCTATTTAGGCCCCTCTCGTACATTACGTCACCACGTGCCAACCCTCGTTACTCGGGGCGTCGTGTAATAATTAAGATCTTCGCCGTCTGAGCGTTACGCCAACACCAACAGCGACGGTGGCGGTTGATAATACTTTGGAAAGGTCTTATCACGCACCGATTCTTTTGGAATTCCTAATACGACAGCGGCTGGTTTTCGTGCATCACGTAAACCGCTTTTCGAGATGGACGCAGATTATATTAATGTCTCGCAATTAACGCATGAATACATTTAAGATTCACTATCAGCTTTCTTGACGCTCGATACTTGAGACGAAAATTCTTGTAAAAATATTAAAGTATTAAAGTAAACAACGCATTAAAATTTGCACCGAACACAAAAAAATCAGTTTTAAATTTATAAAAAGATATAATTCCTAAGAGATACTATCATCATAATAAAAAATCAGATTTATTTAGCATTTATCTAAAATATTATGATTGTAAATAACGCCAAGTGTTATCAAATCACAATTTCACGATCTCATAAAACGTATCCCAAACTGTATCGCGTTCTCTCACGAGAGGATCTCTAGTTATTGGTTTCGTTAAAGATGCGGAAGGTCACAGCTGCTAAGATTTCGCGGAGACAGACGGTATATTAGCGATTTTCACGGCCGAACGCTTAATTTTCCACGACAGAGTGGCTCGGCGGCTGCATTCTGGTCGTTATTACATCACGGTGTGCTTAATTAGCCGCAGCAAGGGTGGAAAATGCGTTAGCCACCCCTCTAACGGCACTTCCTATTCTCATAATGCGCTCACCATCTAAGAAGGAAAGCAGAAGAATGAAATTCAAAAAGAAGGACGAGAGATACGAGAATAATATTAAAAAGAAGTTTAGTCAGATATACATTTCAAACACAATTGAAAACACTTTTATTTCATGTCAAGTCATATAAAATATAAAATATAAAAAATATGTAATGAAAATCAAGAGATCTTGCGCCAAGTTAAAAAATGTAAGATTTTATGCATAAAAGAGATGTAAAAAAGGTAAGAAATATTACCATATTACATATGATATACGGATGTACGTATAATATAAATATTACGATATTTCGTATAATATGAATATAATAGGAAAATTAATACAAATTTGCAAAAATGTTTCGCTCAATTCGCCGAATATTTTTTCTCAATCAGTCTGCATATCATAAAAGAATTATAGTCAAATGAAGTTAAAGTATTAGATATATGCAAAAGTTTTAGTCTTTCTTACCGTTTTAAAAAATCTCTAATATTAAAATTATTTTACTTTCTTTGCGAATAGAGAAACATTGCCTACAAAGTGGTAAAAAATCATAGACAGCAACATAACATAGACAGAACATTGTTCACTTTTCTTAATAGAAAAGTGAGGCCAGCAAATAAAGGAAGTGAGACAAAAAAGAAAGTGCACGGACATTTTCTCTATGCATGCACAAATTATTTTGCAACTGATCTAATTATATATATGGCATGATGTGAATATCAAATTGAATTCATCATACTACGTCTAATGTATCTAACAGCATTTCGCATATTTGTATATTGAGTTTATTTTCATATATTTATGAGTGAGTGTACTAAATTTATTAATATTACTGATAAAATTAAAATTATTTTAAACTAAAAAAATATATTTAATATTATTTAATAAATTTAATAAATATATAATAAATTTAATAAATTTATTATATATTTAATTAATAAAGATAATTCCACGAAAATGTACGGTGTGCGTATGTACAAAACTGTAACAATATAATCATATATATTTAAAAAATATATGCTTACATATTTTTAAAAATGCTTATGAAAAAGATATTATGCGATTTTTGACATAGCCGGACACTGCATTTTTTGTTAATAATATTAAATATTAAATAATTTTTTAAGCATATTTGCTACAATGTCAAATAATTATTGAATAAATTATTAAATTTAAACATATACCATGAATTTATTGATGTTGATTGATATATATTATGTCTATGATCAGATCAGTTAAAAAACAATTTGCATATATGCGAAAAGACGAAGAGAATACTCGTACACTTTCTCTCTATCACACTTTTATTGCTGGCATCAACTTAGCGATGGCACGCTCTGTCATACTATGTCTGTAGACAATAACGGCAAATATTTTAATGATTGTTTTTATATCTAATGAAAATAAAGTCAAGTTAAAAGAACACTAAGAGTCTTCTATACGTTTAATCTTTTTATTCACTTTAATTTTGTTAATCGAATCAATTATCTCGCTCGAAACATTTTGCGATAGAGATTTAAATTCTTGAGTACTCAGAATATTCGTATAAAATTTAATAAAATTTATCGTACTTTCTCGTAAATATTTTGCATCGTGTAAAATCGCAAGTTCAGCAAGATGTACAACATTCTTTTTGGAAATAAAACGTATCAAGTGATATTCAGATAGTGCTTTCAAATCTAGCACGTTATATTTATGAGCTAATTTTAATAAACATTGAAGCAATTTATACTTATGTACGTCCGCTATGAAACCAGTTTGAATATAAAATAACATTTCCTTAAAAGCAATTGGATTCTCGTCTACTACTGTTTCGCTCAATATGTCATTTTTTCCATGTTTATCGCATAAATTTCCAAAATAGCTACCGTCTAAAAGCTTTAATAAATTTAGAGGCATTATGTAATGTTCTCCGTTTATTAGAAAGTTGACAGATTTCTGATCTAACTTCAAATTTTCAAGATTCGACTTTTTCAAATTGATGATATGTGATAACGATAATGAAAAAGTATGATTACTTTCTTCTATAACATGTTTGAAAACCTCTAGTGTGCACTCTATCGTAAGTTTGGACCAAGTCGCAACAGCTGCTGTGATGTTACATAGCACTGCATCATTTACATGGTCTAAAACTATGTTTTTTGTTGTATGTTCATGAGGATAACGCAATGAAACCGTACATAAACCGGTACATTCCATTTGAGTTAATAGATGAAGTGATAGATCAATTTTCTCAGATTTGGATGTATTATCCTCAGATTCGGATATTGTATTAATTTTCAATGAAAGCTCATATTGAGGTGCATTTGGAAATATAGAATTTAATTGTTTTACAAACTTGTGAATATAATTGAAGCGATCAATTTCCCAGGTATGTTGAAATATAGTCGAGCTTATTTGAGTTCGATGATAACTCGCAGAATACGCAGGTTCAATGCATGGTTGTAGCAAAATGTTATTATTAACATTAATGTGAATAGCATCTGTTTCTATTGTTTCTACGGAATCCTGAAATTAATTAGTTTGTTTATCAGTTGTGCAAATAATGAATATATCTTTTTCATAATAACATAAGATTTCTAATACAATTAATTGTGCATTGAGGGAACGGTTAGAAGGTGATACATGCTATTTGAAGAGTCCATTGAGTCGATAAATACTTTATATCGAAATTTTGTTCTCAAATTTCTCTGGAATATTATATTAAAAGCACGCTTAGATCATTCATGCAGTTAAATCGCACAATTACATAATTGAACAATCTCATGTTGGCAAAAAAATTAAAAGAATCGAAAAGAATGAGTTGCATGTAATAAGCATACAATTCTCTATCAAATATAATAATTTGAATAGACTTTAGAAAATATCACAAATTAACTGAATTCTTTAAAATCTTATGGCGTTTTTAATGGCGTGCCTTTGCAAAAATAAGCATATCCAAAAAGAAAATGTTAAAAACGTACCAGCTTTTCTAGCTCTTTCTTTGCATCTAGCTCTTCCTTTGCATCTAGCTCTTCCTTTACATCTAGCTCTACTGTTTCTGTTAGTCGCAATATGTTTTCTAATTCCGATGTCATTACAAATTGTGGTTGTTGTTCTGGTTTTATTATAGCTTGCTTTGGTACTTTCTTTGCCATTGAAATTTGTTCTTCTTTTTTCATATTAGATTGCTGTTTCACTTGTTTTGTAATCAGCATTGTTAATTCTTCGTCAAAAGAAGTATTTACTTCTTCACTTCCTGATATGTTTGCATCTAATATGTCTTCTTGTGTTAGCATAAGTCCCTCCATTTCCTCTACTTTCTCTATTTCCTTTAAAATTGGTTTTTTTTTTTTGTCTTTTCTCGTCATTGTAATTTACCCTTCTTTTCTATCTCAAGCAATCTGAAATTTCAAGGCTTTTTCATAATATGTTTCAGTAATCTTATTTCCTTCAAGCTTATTTTCTTTCAATAAATTACATATTAATCTCGGGTGTGCTTCTGAAAAGCTATCATCTCCGATTTGGCTGATTTTCAGCCTAAATACTTATTTTATCTAGTAAATAATATTCCCAAATGGATTTTTGGCGCAAATGTCCCCTCCGCTTCCCAGTCCCTCTCAAAGGTAAAACTGTTTTTGTTAATTATTTCAGAAAGCATTCATTGTACGGAAAAAGTTGTCAGACAAAAAATGAAGCTCCTGAAAAGCTCTACAAATAAGGTCGTATACATATTTTACCTAACTGCAATATTTTAATCGTTATTAACCAAAAACTTGTAAAAGCCACCATGTGGAAGGGCGCACTGCCTCCACGCATACACTTTCCACGCGAAGCGAGGTTCGCGAGTGAGTTTACGAATTTCTACGCAAAGCGAGATTCCACCCAGACCTTATGTGTATAGTTTTTTTATGGTGGAGCCCCCCGTAGGGGGGGGGGTGGAACATACTGCCTCCAGATTTTACAAGTTTTTTGATAATAACGACTAGCTTCATTTGTTGCTTGACAACTTTTTCCGTACAATAAATACTTTCTGAAATAATTAACAAAAACAGTTTTATCTTTGAAGGGAGGTGGGGGGGCGGAAGGGGGTACTTGCGCCAAAAATTCATTTGAGAATATTATTTATTAGATAAAATAAGTATTTAGACTGAAAATTAGCCAAATCGGAGATGATTGCTTTTCGGAAGTTTATCCTTAATCTCAAATTAACTACTTTCCTGTCAGATTACGGGAATTACAAATCAGGGAAGTGGTTGACTGAGCAACGTACAAATATGAATGTTATCGTCGATGTTTTCTTTCATCAAAAATCTTTGTTCGCCCAAAAGTAAAAAAACTATTTATTACCTTTTTTATTCTGCTTGATATTTCCTTTCGAAACAAAAACTTTTGCTTAATAGTTGTTCGTGAAATAATAATCTGTGATCACGTGTCAATAATTCACAGTTTTCTGTCGATCTTGTAGACGATCCGTCTCGACTAGAAGGCACGAACTAAATGACTTTCAACTTTATACAGAGTGGTCAAATCGTCTGCTATTTGTCTCACTTGATCGGCACACACACCATCTATGGAAAGTAAGCAGGCTGGCAATATAAGAGTATTACAAGCCTTCAACGACTCTCTGTTTGTTTGGATTTGCTCTGTTGAACTGTAGTTTACATTTTTTATATAAAGCTTCGCTTCATCTTCTACTTTCGTACTTTTTGAAGCGTCATAAAGTTTTATTTTATTTTAAATACAGAAAATGTATGAAGTTATATCTTTTATAGATGTTAACTATCAATAATATAACTTAACAAATTATCTAATGCAATTTCACAAAGACAGTCTTGCAAAATCACAAGAAGCACATTGTGAAAAAATTACATGTACACATCTATATTCATTAGAATTTTAAAAGATTCTGATCATTAATAAAACGCTTTATTTTTCAGTTCAAGCAGTTAAAAGTACATTCTAATTATTATTATATCACAATATTATTACACGATTATATTTATTTAGCAAAGCAAGTCTAGTCGTCCTTAAAGCGCCAGTTTCTTTTTCATAATGCTTTAATTTCTTATAACAATTGAGAATAAGCAAAATTCAAGAAGTCTAATCAGATTGAAGTTGTATTGTGGCAAATTCAATTCAATAAAAATTTACGCTCTTGGGATTTATGTTGAAAAAAATATTTTATTACACGCCAAATACATAAACTACATAATAGACATGATTAACTTTTTAAAATTGATATTAATATAAAAAATTTGTATTCTTGCGTATACATGCATACAGGATAATATAAAAAAAAGAACTCGATTGAATCACTAATTAAAAACAGCATGAACTAAAAATTGAATAACATATTTTCAAAATTTAAAAAATCTTTAATTAATAAAAAATTTTTTAATTTTTCTCGATCGATACCTTTTAAATCAATCTCTACGCAGAGAAAAAAATAATTGTAATAACCATAATCTATAACCATATTTTTATAGGTATTCTAACTATATAGTTGATTATATAATTGAAAGTACCATATACGTGTAAGGCTATTATTGCTAACATTATAGTAACAATTCCTATAAAAAGGAGTATTCTGATTATAATTATAGTTCCATACAATTATAGTTCCAAATATTACATACTTTTCTCTCTCTCAGTATATGTCTTAAAACAACTCAAACTAAATTTTCTATATATATAAATAATGACACATGTCAAATTATAAATAATGGTACATGACAAATTATATTTTTGCGCACCTTATGCATGACAATATATATATATATATATAGATTCCTACATAAGAAAATTAAAAGTTATAATTTTTATATCGTAGCACTAAGTAAGTAAAATAAAATTATAACTGCACGCGAATACATATAATGCTGCATTCATACTTGTGGAAAAAAAATTTTTTAAAATAATTATCATACATTTTTTCATTTATGATTAAGATTGATAAGATTATAAAAAGTCCTCAGAAGTTTGAAGTATTTTACTTTTTTCAATCAATTCATTTATCTTGTCGGAGTATTCTTGCTGTAAAAGTTGAAACTCTTTAGTATATGCAATTTTCTCATAATAAAATTTGATGACACTTGCTGCATATTCTGCTAACAATTTTGCATCACATATCAACGCAAGTTTCATAAATTCTACAGCAGTTTGATATGTAACCTCACGTAGCAAATATTGCTCACATATCAATTTAAGATTTTGTACGTCATATTTATAAGCATTTTTTAATAATTCGCTATAAGTCATATGTTCTTCCGGAAATTGTACTAAACCAGTTTGTATATATGTTAATACAGTCTTAAAATAATTTGACTGAAATTCTTCTATTTTTATTTCATTTTTTATTTGTATATTTTGTAAAAAAGTTTTAAAAAAGTTACTTTTTGTAGTATATAATATATGTTTGGATACACTGTAACTTATTCCACTTATCATAAATTTGATCAATTTTGTATCTTCCTTAGAATTGCTATCGCGGATGGGAGAAGAGTTTTCGATCTTTAGATTTGTGGAAGATAACGGCGTGTGGATACTATCGCTTAGAATTTTCTGGAAAACTTCTAATACGCACTTTATTTTAATTTGTTTCGGAATAGAGCTTAGATCATCTAAGCGATGTGCATTTATGTAATTATCCTTCTCTTCAAAGATCATAAACGATTTTGTGTCGTTTAGCGTTTCGCATGACATCGCTGATAAATCTTCTAACAAAATAGAACATGAGCCTGTAAATTTTTGTTCAGTGACGATGTAAAATTGTATTTCAGAATTCTCGATTTTCTCGAATTTTACTTTAATCTGATATTGAGCTATTTCTGGAAATGGTGGAGAGATTAATACACTGCAAGTCTTAAAAATATTATCAAAGCCTTCTATTATCCATGTGTAGTTAAAGATATTCGACTGAAGTCGTGTTTGAGTGTAACTGTCACTATATAAAGATATTGCTTTTTTAGACATATTCTGTTTATTTTCTGAGATTTCATTAGGGACACTCTCTACTTTTTTTTCAGACAAATTCTGTAAATAAAATTTATTTATTAATTCTGGAAATAATCAATACATTTAATATGTTTTTTTCATGTTAGCAAAAAGTGTAAAAAATTAACAAATAATAAAACTCTTGCAATAGAATGCAATAAATTACAACAAATTTTAGAGAATACTACGGACCCCTATTTATTTTTTTAATTTTGTGTTCTCAAAGATTTTGATGGTGTTTCCGCAAAAAAGTATCATAAAGCAAAAAACTTACTTTGTCTTCCATTATAATTGTTTGTCTCTTTCTAATGTATCTCAAGTACACTTCAAATTTTAAGGTTTTTCTAAGAATATATTTTGATAATGAACATGTTGATTAGAATTATTGTTCAAATAGTATAAGTTACTGAAATAAAAGAGACGCAAATATAAAAACTGGTCACAAAATTCTTTAGTTTTCTAGATTACGTTTCTAAATCTTATATTAATTTTGCAATATTAATTAAAATAATTCTAATACGTACTTGATTGTGGCCACTGATATTCTTTATAGGAAATCGCGTTAATGAATCTTCTTCTTCTGTTCAAAGCTTCTTTTGATCTCTGATGTTGTCACCTCTAATATTATTAGAGATCAGAATATATTATGTACCAGCTCAGATGTTTACAAAGAGAAATTTGAATCAGATAATTAATATAAAGCAGTCGTATTGCGTTATAATTATCTTATATGTGTAATTGATTAATTTTTATATTAAACATTTAATTGGTAAGCCAGAACTCTCAATTATTAATGTTAAAAGTTTCCACGAAATTATACGCCAGCTTCACACTTTCTTTCTCTCTAAAGTGTTAGTATAAAATTTCGAAAATATTTATTACTAAGCGCTCAGACAGATTTATAGCACTTTTTCAGAACGTTTCTTCAAATTACTTAATTATTGTTCCTTTTTTTTCATACTATATGTAATACAACTAACGAGTTTCCTCTACAAAACAGCGTTTATTTCATTTTGTTCTATCTATTCATTGCAAAGTAATAAATAAATAACAATTTATTTTAACGCTTTTCAAATGGTTCATCGGAGCATTCAGCAGCGACTTCGAAATCGACTCATCGCGCATGATCATTCTTTTCTTTCACTGAGATCTTAACCTATAAGTTGCTTTTATCGTTCGTTTCGTCATCGCTTAGTGAAATCGCGTGTTCAGGAAAGGTTAAGTTCCTGACGGCAGAAGCTGCTCAGTGAAGCAGCATTCAACGCTGCGCAAATTTATTCTTTAACAACTTTATAATCGTTGCTAGTAAGTTGATGTATGCTCTGATTACATAAATTTAAGATTTTCGAAATCTTTAGACGTTCTCAACGCTTATACAACAAACTTGAATATTATAGATAACTACAAATGCATTTCATCTTTTCTTCTTTCAAATTATTGATATCTCCAATACAAAGTTCATATTTTTCAAAATTATATAAAGCTATTTATGATATGATTGTATCAAACGTTATTCATTGTTGTTCAACGATTCATAAGTTAACAATTTACCTTGCAATTGTTATTCAACAGTTCAACAACTATTATAAGTGTTTTTTGTGTTCTGCTGAATGTGATCATATCAAATATCAAATCATCAAGTATTAAATATATTGAATTTGTTGCAGCGCAACCATTGAATGTTGAAGATAGCAAACTAGCCAGAACAATGAACATGGCAGCAAGTGCAGGATTAACACGACAGGAGATATTGATGCTTATGGCGAGGCTGACATGTGTTGCAGCAATTGGTTTCTTCAGCATGAGATGGATCATTAGTCAGCTCGACCCTACTAGAAGTACTAAGCAAAGAGCCAAGAAAAAGGTTCATGGTTGTTTTATGAAAAAAAGTTTGAAATCGCAAATTGAAAACAATGCAAAACTTTGATTTTAAATAATTGAAATGATTGTTGCAGGCTCGAGAGCAATTACGTAAGCTAGCAGAGAACGATAAATATGCGCGATCCTTTGATTTGGATCAGCTGACAGATTATGAGATGATAATAGCCAATCATTTGGTAGATCCAAATGATATCAAGGTGTCATGGAGCAATATCGCTGGTTTAGAAAGCGTTATTCAAGAGCTGAAGGAAACGGTTATATTGCCCATACAGAGGAAGGAATTGTTTGAAGACTCGCAGTTGACTCAGGCACCTAAGGTACCAGTCGCATTTATTCTTTAAGTTTCTTCTCTGAGAAAAATCTATAGATATGTTTTGCACTTGTCACTTTCAGGGAGTATTGTTATACGGTCCGCCAGGTTGCGGCAAGACTATGATTGCAAAGGCTACTGCCCGGGAGGCAAATACTCGCTTTATAAATCTGGATGTGAGCATCCTAACTGACAAGTGGTATGGAGAAAGTCAAAAATTGGCCGCTGCCGTCTTCTCGTTAGCAGTGAAACTGCAGCCCTGCATTATCTTCATCGATGAAATAGGTACATCGCAAGAATAGTAGCTCTTTGAATCACATTCTGTCAGAAACTTTTTCCACCTGTTTGTATCAAAAAACTTTTTAAATGTATAATACACTTTACAAAAGATAAAATTTCATCAATCAATGTATTTTAAATTTTGATAGATTCGTTTCTAAGAGCACGCAATTCACAAGATCACGAAGCTACAGCAATGATGAAGGCCCAGTTTATGTCACTGTGGGACGGATTGATAACCGATCCCGATTGTACTGTGATTATAATGGGAGCCACTAATAGGCCACAAGATTTAGATAAAGCAATACTCCGGCGTATGCCGGCAACTTTCCACGTTAGTTTGCCGGTAAATATATATTTATTAAATATTAAATTTTTATATATATTTTTAATTAAATTATTAGGTATTTGTAGAAAATACCTGCATCTGTCACTTATATGTTAAACGATTATGAAACTGTAATGCTGATGCATTTGTTCCAGAATGAGCAGCAACGATTAAAAGTCCTACAGTTAATTTTGAAAAACGAGCCAATCGCAGATAATGTAGAAATTGCGACAATAGCGAAGCACACAGAAGGCTTCTCTGGATCGGATTTGCAGGAGCTTTGTCGGAATGCGTCCATTTATCGTATCAGAGATTATTTATATTCGCAGTAAGTATTTAAAGAACTTTTTAAAGAAAACAAATTTAATATTATATCTGTACGGTCTAAAATTATGAGAGTTGAATGTATATTATATTTTATAATGTTATTTATATATCATTTACAGTGACGAAGAGAAATATGAAAACAGTGCAAATGACGAACTCGGCGAAGAGTTTCACGACACTGTACGGCCCATCACGATGGAGGATCTGCTCAAATCGTTCAGAAAGATGAGAACATCGAAACTACACACGGGCACGCTTAGCACGAGACAATTGGATCTAGATTAAAGAAATAAATTCATCCTTTTAGCTGCTGTTTATAATTGTCCTCTTGGCAGTTTTTCGTAAGTTACATAGACATTACGACAAGAATGAAAGTAAGATCTTATCATTGCGAAACTGTAGTTTTCAATACTATCAGTTTCCTTGTCGTAAACTAAAGAAATTTTTATTGAAGCGTAATGTGTAATAATTATAATGTTGAAATAATAGAATCCTCAGATGAAATATTTATAATTCCGTACTAAAAGACATTGTAGAAAAAAATTTTATAAGGTAAATTGGAGTTTCAATATCATGTTGTGATATCAAATATATATAATGACAATGAATGATAAGAGCTTTCATTCAATATAATTATTTTGAAATTTTAATTTATTTTATTTAATTCTGTTTGGAATCAAATATTTTTTTGTTGTGATATATTTCAGACACTCATGTCTTTAAAATTATAATATTTAAGTTTATAAAATATAGCTTTTATGATAAAATTCATAATATAATCCAAAATATAATTAAAACTAAACATACATATATGTCCAAAATTAGTTGTGTGATTGCACATAATAGTATTAAGTTGTAAAAGAAATAGAAAATGATAAATTTTGATCATTAATTGATGCATTGAATGATACAAAAGTAATATATATATATATATCTTTTAATGTATTTATCTTTATTTCAATTTTGGAGTTTTCTCAAAAACTCTGGTACCCCATTGTTATATTTTCGCATGTGTTACATATATTCTACTTTTTAAGTGGCACACACAATTATGCATTTCTATACGCGTTCTCTCACGTAATAAATTCATTTTTGAGTCACTCTTACGCAATTTTTTTAATTACTGGAATTGTAAAATACAATATAGAAAATGACATGATTTTTTAAAGAGTATATATATACATATTTGTGTGTGTGTGTGTGTGCGCACACGCACACACACACACACATACACACATACATATACATATATAAAACTAAGTTGTGACTTACATTCAATATTTAATACCTGAATACATAAATTAATGTTGTTAGTTGTTGCCTTTTGTAGTTTAGAAGAATATTAGTAATATATTTGTATTACATTATAAATATATTTACGCAAATTATGTATTCATCAGTAAAGAAACCAAAAATTCTTGTATGTTACAGTTTTAGTTTTGCGATAGGTTTAATCATGCTTCAGTGTAATATAAACATGTACATCTATATTTTTACTCTCTTCCAGTCTCAAAATGAAATAAAATTGACCATAATGTTTTTATGAACGATTACAAAATTTAGATCTTTATGAGAGAGGTATACAAAATTACAATCAATGTTTATGTGCCATTTGGTTCTATGTTTTATAAATATATGTAAAGAAGATATATGGTACATTGTATGATATAAAAATGAATAAGATATGAATATCTTCAGGTTTAACTCATTAACCGATGTTATTGTCATTTCAATGTAGAACAAAAACTGTTTAAAAAATTTCTAAAAAATTATATATAAAGATACACATTGAAAAATAGCAACTATGTAAACGAAATAAAAATATTAACGTATAAATTTGAGAGCGAAACATGTATCATTCTACAAACTACTTTTGAGATTATAAAGAAAATTAAATCAAGTGCGCACAATTTCGGAAAAGAAAATGTATATATGTTATATTAAAAAACCATTAAATTTTCAACTTAAAAAATTTATATCAGAATTTATTTCCCGATGAACATCCCGCGAAACTAAATATAGAACAATTTTGATACTTTATAATATTAATTATTCTGATACCGATAAATATTGTTGACAAATTCTATTCTATTCTAATATTGATAAATGCGTTAATAAAATAGAAGAAATCTCTATGGAATTTAGGAGAGAATATAGATTTATTTTACTTATATAAGAAAACACAGAAAGTGTAGTGTAAACACGTGTTTGTATTCGCACGTACTGTTGTATCAGTAGCAGGCGAATCGAAAGCGCACGAACGACGCGTTTAGCTTCTGTGCATCTCCCTAAAAATGCACCATACAGCACACAGCATTCCTAGTAATTTACTAGACCGCTTGCGAATTGCTGCAATAAATTGCATAGTCTGAACAGGCTATAAACGCTTCTCTGAGCGCTCACAACAGCTCACAACGCCAAAATGAACGCTCTGAGCGACGCTTATAAGCGCTTAAAGCGCATAAGCGTCCAAAGCGAACGCAGCCATAGAGTTCACTGCCCTTAAGAATCAACAGGAGTGACGGTCCGAGTCCGAACTCCTGCTCCTCCTTCTCTCGATTCGCGGTTCGTTCGCGACGATGCGACTAGAGCGCGCGCATTTGCACGAGAAACGCGCCGCGGACTTGGCCATTGAGCTCTATACACACTGGATTGAGCCTTCCTGTAAGAACCAATGTGCAGTTTTCGGCCCGAGGATAGCAATAGCAGGCGGGGACGTCTGTCCTCCTTCCACATTCACCGCCGTGTACGGTGGGGATAGTGAAAACGAGGACAGACACGGGACAGACGTCCCCACTCGACGGAGAGAGAATGAGACTACCCCCACTTCTTTCAGCTCACTCCAGGTACGTATAGAGCTCAATGGACTTGGCGAGGAGCGCGCGTGTATGCGTGCGTGCGTCCCGGAACGGAACGGAACGGAGCGGAGTGGACCGTAGCCGCCCGCGGGGGTCGAGAGGCAAGAAAGCGGAAAAAGCATATACACACGCACGCACACTGTCAAGACGTTAACGTTAACGTTAACGACGCGTGTCGAGCGTACTACGGGCCGCCGTCACCACCGCTGCCGCGAAGTGACGTGCCGGTAATATTCCGCGCCGCGAAACTGTCCCCAGTTAACAAACGCGAAAGCGACAGCGACGATCGTCGTGTGTAACCGTTCGACGGGGGGGGGGGGGGACAGAAAGAGAAAGAAAAAGAGAGAGAGAGAGAGAGAGAGAGAGAGAGAGTAAGCAGCGCGCGCGTCGTCGTCAGTCGCTCGGTTCCAATTTGGCTTCGATTCGTCGCCTTTGTGGTGGATCTCTTTTTTTCCTCGGCTAAATCTGCGAAGGAAACAACATGTGACACGCTGGAGAAATGACACAGAATCGCGTTGTAAGACTTTTCCGCCGTTGTCGCAGAACGGCGCCGTCAATCGCGAGAAACAAACGCGCCGCCGCCGCCGCCGCTGCCGTGTCGCTCGCGTGCGCGCGCGAGAGAGCAAGACTCCTCTGCTTCTCTCTCGCTCTTTCTCACTGTCTCTCTCTCTCTCCCTCACACACACACACAACACACACACACACAGCTGCGCTTAACCTAAAACTGTTTCGGTACGGTCTCGTTATCGTCTCTCCCGTCTCTCTCTCTCATCTCCGCGGATCTCGTCGCCCGGTGCGCGTCGCCTCGACAAACGGTACGGCGTAACGTAGGAGAAGGCGACGCAAGGGAATCGATTGTGTCGATCTCGATGCCGTTTGATCGCGAGCGCGATAGACCGAGACCACTGAGTCTCTCGCTTCGCCGTCGCGCCTATCGGCGATGCTAACCTGCCACCGCTCTCGCGACTCGAAGTGTTAGCGTTCGACGTAAACGCGCGAAGAAGTAACTGGCGCACTCGGCGAACACTCGTACGAGCACTCGGTGCCCCCGTGGTTTTCCCCCCTCTTTGCCGAAAGTCCACAACCCCCAGGTAAAGGTAGAACTCTCTCCTACAGAGTCTCGCCCCCGTTGCCGCTGACGTGCTGATGATGATTGTGACCTTTGTGGTTTTCGGAGCAAGAATGTGTGTCTGTTGAGCAGACTAGAGATAAAGAAGCCCATAGTGAACAATGCAATAGTCCAGGGGCCTGAGTCCTTGGTGATAGCTGTGCAGTTATAGAGCTTGTGAGAGAGAGTGTGTGGTGTGCATTTCTATGTTCTGTGTCCTCTATCATCGTACAGCTGTCTGGACAGCTTCTCCTCGAGGGTCACGCCGCTTCTTTTTAGTAGAGTTTTTGATGTTACATGTTCTGAGTCCCATCGGACTGATGATGGTGTGATGATATGTCATCATGAAATGGCCTATATCCAGTCAAGAACCAACGTCCAGCTTTGCAGCGGAGAAATAGGACATGCTCGATGCAAAATGCCTAAATAAAGAAACACATGTTCTGGGAATTGATGGGTATATGCTTTTCCTGCAGGAGACCCACCAGTGGCAGGTTGAACAGTAAAATCTCTGAACATATCTCGGCATCAGTAACTCCTCTCCATGTTTGTCTGGAGGAACAAAGAAGACCAGAACTGGGCTCATGTGACGCTTCGCAAGCTCACAAGCCTCAGGTGTGTTTGCGTTTGTATTTTAGTTTACCAAACATATGCGATAGATATACTTTAGCGATAGATAGTACATAAAATTATTTTGTTGCTTATAATTTTGGTGACAGGTTAAAACGACCTTTGAGAATCAAAAAGCAGGAGAAGAGATCTCCGTGGAAGTGGCGGAGAGTAGTTCGATCGAGATCGAGACAGGAGAGTTAAGACAGAATCAGGCAACCATGGCCAATACGATCAGTAACATGAAGATGACCAACCCCATAAAAGAACTTGTCAGCAAACGTCGTAAACGTTTTACAGAAGATGGTTTTAATCTTGATCTCACATGTATCCTTTCATTTTTTTTACTCATTTGCACTACATAATTGTTTTGCGTACAGAATTGTCAAACAAATTTTTGTGCAAAAAGCAATAGAAAATAATTGAATACTAAAATACTACATTGTTCTTTGTACAAAGAGCTAAATGTGCTATTGATCAATGAATCCACTGATGTTGAATAAATTCCTTAATAACTGATATTAGATATAACGGGTAATTTAATAGCGATGGGTTTTCCTGCTGAGAAACTGGAGAGTATGTACAGAAATCATATTGATGACGTTGTTAAACTGCTAGAGTCCAAACACAAAGACCATTACAAGATTTATAATCTGTAAGTTTGGGAAGACAATATCGTTGAAATGTTTTTTTTTTCCCACAATAAGTGGTTTTAGCGTAACATATTGTAAATTTTTAGGTGTTCCGAGAGATCGTACGATTGCAACAAGTTTAAGAAGAGAGTGGCCACTTATGCGTTTGATGATCACAACCCACCAAAGCTGGAGCAGATCAAGCCATTCTGCGAGGATGTACACTCATGGCTGTCCGAACACAAAGACAATGTGGCTGTAGTCCATTGTAAGGCGGGGAAAGGTCGAACGGGTGTAATGGTGTGCTGCTATCTACTTCACAGTGAACAGTTTTCCACTGCCACAGAAGCCCTTAATTTTTACGGAACCAAACGGACTCACGATAAGTAAATATTTGGAACTTACAATATTATTTCGACGTTTTAATAGTTTTTTTTTTCGAATTCTTCACTTATTTGATTTTATTGTAATCTAGGAAAGGCGTTACGATACCCTCGCAAAGAAGATATGTGGATTATTATGCTACCCTTGTCCAAGAGAGTCTCAGTTATCAGCCAGTGACGTTAATTCTACGTACGATACAACTGGATCCGGTCCCTATTTTCAATGGCGGTCAAGGCTGTGAGTAATTTGTACAAGAGTCGTACAGATTATTATTGTTAGCTTTCTTTTTCGCCACAACTTTGATTCGTATGTTAATATGATTGGTATAATTACATTACAATTTATGTATATTAATTTAATTATTATCTTATGGTTGGAAAATACATAAAACGTATGTTATGTGTCTGTTAGGTCTCTATTTTGCAATCTCGGAATCAAAGAAAAAGATTCTATTCGAGGATGTTTGCGAGGTTCGAAAGGGTACATCGTCTATAAGCATCTCATTACGACACACAGTCGCCCTAACGGGAGATATACGGGTAGATTTTTACAGCAGGCCAAAGATGAAACGACAAGTACATATCCGTATGCAATACTCTATCAATTTAAGCACGATAAATTAATGAATTATATTTTCAATCATATTTTTCAGGAAAAGATGTTTCATTTTTGGTTTAATACATTTTTCGTCCGCGAAAAAACGAATTCCGAGTACGACAATGGCGAATTACCTGTTGAAAGATCGGGAAGAGCATTGAGTTGCGATGGCACGGCCATGGAATTGTCGACGGTTATGTCACACGTAAAACCTAGAACGGGATCATTGGCGAGTCTTGGTCCCATGCCGCCCACTCTTGTTTTACGGATAGACAAGTCAGGATTGGACAATGCACACAAGGATAAACATCACAAGTTGTACAGTCCAGATTTTAAAGTGAGTTCTTTTCCGCACACACATGTCGATTGTTTCATAGCTTTGAATATTAGATATCTGGCTAATTAAAACTAGAATTAAAATTCCAAAAGTAAATGTCCAATGTCTTTGCAGTGTTTTTAAAACCTGACAGAGTTAACAAAAATTTAATATCAAATTCTTTGTCGATTAAAACGTCGGATTAAAACATTAAAGGGACGTTGAATTCGAGTGGACACTAATAAGATTTTATCAATTACAAGCATAACTTTGTAATACACAAGGTAGAACGTTCAATAATTGGTGATCTCTCTTAATTGCAGGTGAGTCTATTTATGCATTGCGTGGACGGGAGCATATCGTCGGCCGTGGCATCGACGGCGGGCAGAAGTGGGGACAGCGTACACGAGGCGATAGGCACGAGCGGGCAGGAGACGCCGAGCGAGTCGAGCGAGGCGGAGAGCAGCGAGTGCGACACCACCGGCGACGAGGACGGTTGGGAATCCGGTGAGTCCTCTGCATCCCTGGTGGTAAACCACCACCACGAACACCAACAACACCACCTCCTTACACACAGCAGTAGCCGTACACACGTTAGCAATGTCCGTCCGCGGGCCAGTCTCAAGGAGACCGCCAAGGGTTTATTGCGCGGCGACAAGAACAGAAGCAGTAACAGGCAGAGCGCTACCGGCGCGATAGCGAAGCGTTCCTCCGCTCCGCTCGCGCGCTCAGCCACTCTCGACACATAGTAGTCGAACGGACACTTTCGGTACTTAAAAAAAACGGTCTTCGGCGTTTCGCGTTTTTTTTTTGCGGAATCGCAACATGCGCGTTTTGTCCCCCCTCCCCCCCTTTTTTTTCTTGAACGGCTTAACACGCATAGAGTGATGATTTGGATCCGGAAAGATCCGTCGTACAACATTTTTGCAGTAATCTCCGCTCGTTACGCCGCTCTTTTTTTTTTTTTTTTTTGTACGGTCGTTTCGTTTTTCATTCTTTCTCTTTCTTTCTCCTTCTTTGTTATGTCATGGGACCATGAGCTTTATTTTTTTTTGTATTGACGATTCGTGTCTTACTGACAAGCTACTGTGTTAATTGTTAGTCGATTCTTCGCGTAATGCTCGATAGTGAAGTAGTTGATATCGTTGAATGTACACCGAGAGTTTATTGAGCTTTTTTGAGAAATTGATCAAGTTGATTAGTCTTGCACACACCGGCAAGTGTGTCACCGGGGTAGCAAATGATGTGAAGTAATCCCAGTAACAAAAAAAAAAGATGCACATTTGAAACATGATGACATTTATGACAACTTTTTATCTTAAAAAAGTTCTAACGCACCATGTGAAGAAGAATGCATATTTTTGCTTCACTCGCAATTCGTATTTATATTTTTCATAAGATTCGCGCGATTCAAATAAATGATAGGACGTGAGATGGGCATTTTTATATTTAAAAAAAAAATCTTTAAAATTATATTGTGTGGACAATGAGTATACGAAGCCAAAGCGAATCCACTATCAATAGTGGTTTATAATTAAAAAATGAATAAGCGAGAATTTTCTTTGGTAAGAAAATTTTGTATCGAAAGCTATCGGCAAATTATTTTTTCATCTTTTTTTAAAAAGAAATTTATAAACTTTAATACTTATTATTTAGAATATTTATATTTAGAATAATATAGAAATAAAACAAAAATTTAAAAAATATAAAAGTATAAACGGAATTTTGATAACATTTGAAATATATTTATTTGTGAAATCTACATTATTCAGACGGACATTTTACTTTTTTAACGATATATGCAAAAAAGTAAAATATAACGTAATTTTCTTTATTTTCAACGCATTAAATCGAAAAGCAATGCGGCATTTGCATTGATTACAACACATCGAGATTGCGCGAAAACTCGTTTCTATTTCTGGTTCTTTCTTTCTTTTTTTATTTATTGTACATGTTTGTGAAATAAGAGCGGAAATATCTACGTAATTTAACGAATTTGGCATGATATAAAATATAAGTTAACGCATTTTCAAATTCCGAATTTCGTCAATATTTTTTTACCGATGAGCTTTCGGAAATCGTAAATTGCGTCGGTATGTAAAAAAAAAAGGGAAGAAGAAAACAAAGTACATGCAATCAGGCTGTGTAATGTTTAAAATTTTCGAAATGTTCTAAACATAATTTTGAACTCGCATTTTTATGCACATTTCATTCGCATTCTATTTCATAAGAATAACGTTGCTCGTTGACCATTTGTCTTGTGATTAGAATTACGTGACAACACACACACATACACACACAAACACACACACACACACAGTGGTGCACCCATGGGGGGGGTTTTGGGGGTTAACCCCCCCCCTCCTTTCCCTCCCGAAATTTAATTAATATACCTTATTTTTTTATTAACTTAACAGCAAAAAGTAAAAAATCTGTAGTTAAATAAAATGCGTTCAAGCATTCGTATTTTTTGTCTGTTATTAACTATAGTCACAATTTTAATAATTCAAAATTCACGCCAATATTCTTGCACACAAATAATTATGATAGCTTTTCCAGCTATACTGCTGTTCGAACGTATATAATATCTACTTTAAGATATTCATATTGTGAAAGGATTTAAATAAGTTACTTAAGAAACATCTAGCAGCCATATATATATACATATATATATAGACAAATTTTTTGATTATTTGAGCAATTCAGTTAATCTGATTATTTAAGAAAAACCAAGAAAACTCGATATCAATTTATAATTATGCTATTATAAAAATAAATTGTATTTTTTATTAAACGATGTAACATTTTTATACTTTTTAGTGTGCGGTATAAAATTATCCCGACTTTTGGTTATACTGTTTCATTTTGTGTGTGAATTTTAACCCCCCCCCCCCTCCGCGAAAAAATATCCTGAGTGCGCCACTGCATACACATACACGTATACGTACATATAATATATATATATATATATATATGTAAGCGCGTTTGGGAAAAAGGTTTGAATATAAAAGGATTGACAAACGCGCACTACATTTGTAAAAACGATGTAAAAACGCGTCGGGGGTTTATATAGTCTGAGAAATACTTTATTCCACCAAAGTAAATCATATAGTACAACTCTTGAACCATTTATTTGCTGTTAACGTAAAACTCCGAAAAGAAACTCGAAACGACGGTAAAATTCAGTTTTAAGAAGCGGTGTTAAAACTGCAATTTTACTGAGAAGTTCCAGGATCTTTTCGCAGCAGATCAGACATATAGGAAAAATCTCTTTATTAACGACGTTTCGTCGACGACGATGAAGTACAAATACAGTAGAAATCAGCTTTTATATACACACGTTATACGTTATAAACATCGGGATTAGTCGCAGGTGCTGCTGTTAGATAACGATTTTTGTATTCGATTCGTAATAATTTGGATTTAACGAAACTCAGACTTAAATAAAGGAAAAAAAAAAAAAGATATAACACTCCAGGCAGCGTACATAAAAAAGAAAAAAAAGAAGCAAAATCTGAGTGTAGATTTAAAACCGATTGTCTTTCTATCGTCTATACTGCTTTCTAATGTATACAGAGAAGATTACGCGTTCATAGAATTAGATACGTAACTAGTATCGTTGCGTGGCGAATATGTGTATAATATAAGGAACATAAGTAACTTAAACGAGTAATATACACGTACGCATGCACGCACAAAAACTCACACACACAAACACACACATACACACTAACTCGGGGTCGAATGTGTAATTATTATGCAATTGACTGTCGAGATCTATGGTTTTCTTTTTGTTAGATTAATTAGGCGAAACTATTATAGGCATTGATAATTTTATTAGCGCGATAGCATGCTAATTATTAGTATTATGTTGTCGGACTAATTTTTGTACAAGGCTAGACTTCTGATATGATGAAACAATTGCGCGTTTTATTTCCCGCAACGACGAATTAGATTTGAATGATACTTGAAATACTTTATAAGACCGAAAAAAAAAGAAAAGAAACGAAAAAAAAAGAGAACGAAAAGGATTTGAAATATTTTTCGCAGTGTTTTATTCATAATAAATTATAATTATTTCTAACAGTTAGTAAAAATAGAACATTCTATATGTTCCAGTGGAAACTTTAAATGTGTAATAAACAAATATATTTATTGTATAATACATACATAAATGCATACATACGTATGTACATATATATACATACATGCATAAAATATATATATATGGTGGAATACAAAAGTTTGCGGTCAGATCAATTTTTCGTTGCGTTTACTGAAAATAAAATTTCAAGAAATTGTGATTAATATCGATTTAAAGTGTAAAACAAACGTGAAAAATAATAAGCAAGCTTCCTTTTTTATTCATTGTGTGTTTATTCACGAAATTTTCAAACTTGTATTTAAAAATGTCCGATCTTTCTGATTTAAAAAATATATATAGTGTGTATTAATGTGTGTAATATATTTTATAATATTTTGTAATATTTTTTCTCAGGGTTAAATGGATTTTGCTTTTGCCTCCATCTGTTCTTTAACATGTTTTCTTACAAACTAACTTACATATTCACTTACATGCTCCTTCCACTATGCTTTAAAATCGAAATTTGATATTTAATGTGATTATCATATGCTGAAAGGAAATTATTACAAAACTGTATTTTTGATAATTTCAAGCACCATCAAAGTTGGTGAAGTTACGATTATCATAAAAAACAGGAGTGTCTTAAATTTGTCAGCTCAGTCTTTAGATTTAAATCCGACTCGGCGCTTATCGAATTGAATTAACAATTATAAATACGCTAAGACTCAATTATTTCATTTTTTTTTTAACAAAAGAGAGAAATAACAATAATTAATAATAGTTGAAGGCTCTTCTATTATTTTATAATGGGATAAATAATATAAAGCAAATAGACTCTAGAACAATCCGAATACGGCCAATCAATGGATTCACATACTACCGTCATTCTACGAGTTGCGTTTTAATTGTATTACGTTTTAATTGTATTCGTTAACTTTTCCTTACACTGAAGATGGCCGAAACCGATGGCCGAAACGTTTGACCATATCTAAAAGCGCTAAGATCATATATAAGCGTTTAATGTTAAAATAAATGATTGAGCACTGAGATCCAGCTACGGCCCTATTTGCTTTATATTATTCTATTATAAAAGAGAGAAATAAAACTTTTCCCGATTTTAATAAGCATTTAATTGAATATCTTCTTGCTGTGTAATCACAGCAAAAAGTATGACCATGAAAGATTAATAATGAAATATTATTCACATTTTAAATGTATTATTATGTAAATTGCACACTCTATGTTTTTCGTGAAATTAAATGGCGAAATAAGAAATGGATAAATACACAAGTTTGAAAACTTTGTAAATACATAATGATTAAAAATTAGTGCTTGTGTGCAATTTTTCTTGCTCATAACTGATATTAATCACAATTTCTTCAAGCCTCGCTTCCCATCGATACAGCGAAAAATTGATTTTTGCCGCAAAACTTTTGCACACTACTGTATGTGTATATAAAATCGTTAGTTTAAATGAAAAATACGATAAACATCGATAAAATTTTCATGAAGACGGATGAGAAAAGTGCCCGTAATCGTGATAAATAGATGAATTCATTTGTTGAACGGCGAAGGACTCTCGATCGAAGTGTAACTTCGATTAAGATTCTCAGAGAGCTGCATACCCTCCCCATACTGTCCCCAAGTTAGAATTAAGTGTTCGTCGCACGATTTGTAAATATGTAGCGATTAATTACGTCGATGTATTCTCGTAAGAATTAATTTGACTTCAATTCGTAGAGTGTACAGGATATACCAGACTTGGCGGACTATATTTTATCTACGGACGTTTCGAACAATTAAGAGCAGATTTTTTTCTCAACAATGATCTGTCAAAGGGTTATAATAATTCTTAAAACAAAAAACTCGGAAAATTCAAGTGAACAGCGAAGACATTATTTGTCATCTAGTTTCAAACAGATTCTAACAGATTGTCAGTTGGGGACCAGTTACGAAAACATTCAAATCTTAAAAAAAAAAAAAAAAAAAACATTTTAAATGAAAGATTTGTGACAAATAATGATTTTCCTCCCGATTTTGGCAGACGAGTCAAATTCAAATTGATCGAAGAGTTCGCGAATAAAAATTGTCCTGTTAGATCCGGGACGTTCTGTATTGTGGGGCCTAGAGACACTCTGAAAAAACATCTCGACGAGTACCTCTCTTTGAGTTCTCTTAACACTTTTGTGGTCGTAGTATTGAGATTTGTATTGGATTTTCTGGGAAGCATGGATGTCGAATGTATAATGATATTGACGAAGAAGTAATTCACTCTCGTTCTTTCATTTCTTCTTTCCGGCGATTACCTCGAAGGAATAAACGAATATCGAAGCTCTGTTATGTTTTTCTCTCCCTTCTTTCCTTTTTTTTTTTTTTTTCCTTTATTTTAGCGCTACTCTCTCGTATCTCTCATTGCATGTAAATAATTTATATAGTCGCAAATATTTGAAGATATTGTTACGATGTTTGAGACATGTGTAAGATCTGTATAAGTAAAACTGTTTTAATTGTATAATAATTATTTTGTGATACTATTCGTATACTTATTATCATTATTAATCGTATATCGTTGTTATATTATTATTATAATGATTATTATTAGTACTATTAATGTCATTATTATATTAGAGAATGCTACTGCTGTTACACACTGTCGCTATCCTCCAACCAGCATCCGCGAGAATCTTTATGGATTTATTACTTAGCATAATTGAGATGTTAACGATTTTTCAATGTAATACTATGTTACGAATGTACTTCTGTAATTCGATACTTTAAGGATAAGATTATATATGCATATACATTATATACGAGTACGTGGTATTATACATTTTGTAATATTTTCTATTTGCTGCGCCTATATATTTCTGTCGAAAAACATATATGTTACTTTTTTTCAATCCTCTCTCCGGACAATGTCTTTTTTTTTTTTCATCTCACCCACTTTTCTCTCTTTCTCTTCTTTCGAACACATTGGTAGTAATTGCGACATCCGTAGTTAGAATTATATCCGTAGTTACGTTCGATATTCTCTAATGCTTATAAAAAAGACCGAGTATCGTAATGCACATTTGAGGTTGGATGCATTAGATTAATCCCGTTGCATTTTATCTCTTTTCATTCGCTTTTTCATGTAGAATTTTTACATCCCTATCCATATTTATGAGGAAAAAGATTGCTGGAGAAAGTTCAATTTTTAATTCCTCTCTATTTGGACATAAAATTTTTATTTCTTATATATTTCTTAAATAAAATTGAAATTTTTATTTTTAATTTTAAGTATATCAATCTGATTGAAAACATGAATAAAATTGAATTAAAAAATGTGACAAGCATCAAGAAATTGTAAGAAATTATAAAACATTAAGAAGTTATTCTTAATTAATATATTAAGTATATTTTACAAATAGTCTTTTTTATAATAAATACATCTAGAAATCGCAGCAATCTTTTTTCAACCGCTCTTTTCTATATGCTTATTTATTTTTATATCGTCCATATGTTGCATTAATTATATTGGCACACGATCGCAATTACACTGTGTGAACAATACAGTTTCATAAAACAGAAAATATCTTGGTACTCAGCACTCTTCTCGATTTGGTGCATCGTTGTTATGCTATGCATTATCTGTTCACTGCATGCCGTCGGAGTGTCTATTGATGCAATTCATTATCATCAATCTTTGTCACGTGTTATCAGTATCGTTTATCGCTCTCGACTTTCGTAAAACGATAATGTTTCTGAAAAGTGAGGGTGAGGGTAGGAGTGACGGAGCAATTTGAGTCGCGTAATTTTCTTCAGTCTTTAAAAATGTGAGAACTGTCGCGTCATTTTCTTGCTTTCAGTATCGATAAATCGCTCGATTTTCAATCCTGAAAGAACAGAGATCGAATATAAATCGCCTAATCCAATTTGAGCGGGACAATAAAATGACATTGGAGCGGAAAAAAGCACTTTGCCCCCCACCGTCGTTCTTTACATGTAAATTCGTCGAAATAAGCCACTGTGTGATCACTGACTTACGGATTGTGTCTCTCTCTTCACCCTTAGTGGACTTGGATCAGCGCGTCGGCCGGTATCGTCTTCTATCGGATGGAGGGATGATAGATCTTTTGTGAGCCCGTCGCCAATCACCCCTAATCATCTTTCGACTTCATTGACATTTAATAAGTTTTCGGACATACGCTCTCACATAGGCACAAAAATACGCATACACACACACATACGCCGGCATTATGTGGCGCGTGTCACAAAACACCTTACATCCAGCATTATCGCGTCGGAAGAACCACATTCTACGTGTCCACGTTTACGTTTAAGCTTTTGTACTTGAGTTAGTATTTTATTTAACGCTGCGAGAGAGAAAAAGCTAATGTGATTTTTTTCTACATAAAGAGAAAAAGAACGAAAAAAAAAAAAGGACTAATCGCTTTCTTGCCGTTATGATTTCACACGATTTACACGCGAGAGCACAGAAGTGTAGGGATTAGTTTTGCAAGTGATTACGATTGTGAATGAATGGTAGAGAATGTGGGGAATGGAAGAGAAGTAGAGAAAGAGGGATAGGTGGCATGGGAGAGAAAAAGAGGGAATGGGGGAGAGAGAGAGAGAGAGAGAGAGAGAGAGAGAGAGAGAGAGGAAGAGAGAGAGAGAGATAGAACGAATGATGGGAATGAAAGTATTTATTATGTGTAAGAATTTGATCAAAATTGAGGTATTCACAGATTTACTAACATTGTTCATATTAAGCACATTTTATTCGAATCCTTTTTCCTTTTCTTCTATGGATGATATTGTCTGTGGACAACGTTCAGCTCACTTTATTTTGCATGGCACATTACCTTTTTTCACATGTCAATTGAACACGTAAACAATTTTTGGCATGTTTAATCAATTATCACTCTATCAATTGTTCTTAATTATTTTGTACATTTGTAAAAATAAGGAATTAAAGACTACGGTCTTGAAATTTAATATACAAATAATGAAACGCCTTGTATAGAAGCTGTAAATAATTTATATTCACTGTTAGTTTTTATTTCTAATATATTTGCGAGAAATATGCGAACGAATATGTATATGTATATGAATATTTAGTAAACTTCGTTAATTTTAATTTCACACGATATTACATATTTTATTTCCTAATTAGTCTGAATATAAATTTCTATTGGGAAATAGTGTGGAAAATTCAAATAGAGTTATACACGCCAAAAATTGTCTATGTAGGCAGAAGCTTGAAAAATTGTTAAAACTTCTGGAAATGGAGTTTCTTAAACGCTGAACATACAAATTTTTTTTTTACATTTGCGACGAGTGAGCTTGTAAATTCTTGAACAATGAGCAATTCTTGTGTGTATTTGTAACGCTATCTGAATACGATGAAGAAGATTCACTATAGTTTTGACTATTCGTTTCATTTATTTATTCGAAAAATGCTTTTTTTATAAAGCTGTCTTATATGATTAATGTATACTTATTGAATGAAGCGTAATGCGAGATAGAGAGCTCCAAGCTTCCAAGCTCGATATGTTAACGATAAGTACTTTATAACACCTCTTACTTTTTTCCGCTTGCAAACCTGTGATTAATAATGGTTTAAAAAAAAAACAAAAACAAGTACACAGCCAAACTTCAAAACGATGACAAATATAGAAACATTGTGTCCGTTAGATAAAAGAAATACGGTCGAAAGCAAATAGATTGGCTATATATATATATAAATATATATATATATATATATATTTATATATATATATAACGGAAGTGCATGTTTATATGAACTATATATGGACTGAGATGAAAGAAAAGGAAAAAGAAAATAATGCTGTAAAAAAAAACGAATATTTTCATAAGAATAAATATCGTAAGTCAATAATAATAATATTTAGAGAGAACATTGTATGGAACCGCCATCGATTTCTTTGCTGAAGAAAAACTAATTCTCATTGTGTATATCCTTGTGAGTCTGTCTCATAGTTCATACACTTGCAACAGTTGAACAAGATTTGCAGAGAATTTTTCCTGTGCTGATAGAGCTCAATATTGACTGGTAATGCGCGTTGAAGAAATCAAGCGAATGCTCTTTCGATTCTCATTTATGTCTAAATGCAGGATGTTCCAGATTTGTCGTGCTTTGTTTCAAATGCTTTGAACGGGCTTGAATTTTCCAGAAATTTTCTCGAAATTTATCGACTTTATTGCAATCTCTTGATTTACGAAATTTTTTAAAATAAAATCTATTTAAAATTAACTGAAAAGTAATCTAATCTTTCCTTTTGTAAATGAATTTGCTACTTTAATTTCTGACGTTATTAATTTTACAATTACGATGTACTTTTAATCGACGTTGAAAGAAGCAGTTCTTTGTTTAGAAGCTTGCGGCTGAAATGGCGACATTTCCGAGGCATCCTGTGTATCTAATATTTTATAAAACGATTGCGGGATATGTAGTTCTCTCTGTACAAAGACACACGATTTCGTTTGACACTTTTGGAGTGTTATACAAATTTTGGATGCGATCGATTCTTAAATTCTTCCTCTCTCGTGTGTGATATCTTTTCGATATTAAATTTACAACACCTTTTCGCCGTATGCAAGTGTACAAAAAGAAATATTCATGATTCCTTTCCACTTAATATTCAGCGCTATTTCAGCATACGAAGTGCTTAATAAATATGCAGTTACGTCGCGCTCAAAAGGATCTTCATCCTCCGTGAAGCTCCTTGCGCGATATAATAAATCTATACGTATAGAGCTTACACGCCGACTCGACATCCCCAAACTTCTTTTCGGTGCGATCCGTTATACTTATCTGTTGCATTATCTTACGTTGCATCTAGATAGAGCACTCTAATAACATTAGTGTATAATTAGAGTTACATTCTAATACGATTATGAAACACATACTGCGACCACCTGCCATTTCTCCGAGAAAAATGTCGCATCTTGCGAGAACGTTGACTTCTATAAACTTCTTCTGAAAACTATGCGAGGTATATTTGGCATCTCTCATTAATATATACGTCTGTCCAGCTTCGTGGCACACACTCGGAAGTCGTGAGTTGTTGCATGATCTCCGAGAAGCACACCGTTCGCGGGCGAACGCAATCGGTAAAAATGCTCCATTTTTTTCGATTAATAAAATATACAGACGGACTTTTTCCAGTGACAAAGAAGATGTTGGTTTTAAGCGCATTACAACATATAAAGATCTAGTGGAAGTTTCATATATCTTTCAAATTATAGGCAAAACGCTCAAAATAAAATATTTTATTCTCCTAATTTTTATTATAAATACATGAATTCAAGTTCGATTGATGGCTGATGTGATTTATTCAATTCACATGATTGTTTAAGTATTTTCAAAACGATTTTTACTGTTTAAGTAACAACCATGCCGATAATTTAAAATTGGTATTTAATATTATATTCTACAGTTTAGAAATATGTATTGTTTAAATGTCTACTTTTCAATTTTCTTTTAGACAAGTAGAAAGACACACGGTAAAATAGAATTGGTTAGGTTTAAGTATCAGATATTCAATTTATTAATCAGTTATTAATCGACAGCTATCGGTGTACAAAGTAATCTCAAAAGTACTGATAATCACTTCCGAACCTTTGATAATTATTATAGTAAGCTTCCACTGATCTATATCTTTTGTTAATTAATATAGAAATAAAGAGTAATGAATGTTCCTACACGTAGCGTAAAACAAAGCTGTAAATCAAAAGCTGCGAACTTAGCCAATCCTAACACACAATAGAATGGTGCATTCGAAATAATATCTACAAGTGTTCTCTGAATTTGAAATTGTGAAGAAATGTTTAGGACAAAAAACTTGGATAAATTTCGAAGAGAGAATGAAAATTAAAATATCTCTTCTACTAATTAATTTCTTATCGCAGAATCATCAGCTTACATTTGAAAAAGTATGTAATATAATTTTTTGGCGGGAAAATTTGAGAAGAAAATTTTCTTCGAAACCCATCTAAGCTTTGTTCTAGAGATTTTTCCATATTTTCGAATTTGCTGAGGATATTTAGATACAATTTCCGAAGAGCCACTCACACTTCATGTGCCGATGTATCGTTTATTAATCGAAAAACAACACACGATCGAATCGAAAAGGCTCGCTCTTCTGCGAAATACGCGAGTGGGGAGTAGGCGAAAATTGGGACATCTCATTTGTGCCCTCGATAGCGAAGCCGACGTGGAGAGAATCAACGAAGCCGTTCTTTTGATATGACAAAAGTTGTACAAAGTGCGTATGGAAAAAAAAAAAAACAAAAACAAACGGACATTTCGATTACATTGCTATATGCCTGTATACCAGCGATTGTTATTTAAGTAAGTCTAAAAGAGCGAATTCTCAATTTTCGTGGAAAATGCCGAACAGAGTTTTCCTCGCTGATCGACAACACATGTGTCAGCTGCGAGTTGAAATAAAAGTAGAAGCTTATTTTTAGTAGCGGACGATTTAAAACCGATTTTATCTAAAACGGTATGTACATGAATTTTATACACGTATGCTGATATAACAATCAGTTTTTTTTATTCCCACTCTTGTACGTAGAACTTTATTGTCTTACTGATACTGATTGTCGGTCTTCGACTTACATTAAGACCCTTATATCGGGTGGCCCAGAAAAAGGGCGACATGGCAGAGATGTATTTTTTCCGAAGAAATTTGTAGCGCTTATTTTTGCCGAAAAGAGATTCGATTGGTGAAAATTTTCTACTGCAATTCGCAACGTAAATAAGAAGTGTTGTTTGGTAAAAATTTCTTAGGAAAACTATTTTATCAATTAAAAGATCAGATCTTATCATCCATTTCTTCAATTGTTTATTCAATCAAAATTGTCTAATTTTTAGAATATGTAATTAAAATTTTTCGGCTTATTTATCATTCATTTTGTATCGAAAAAAGATCGTCTTCTCCCAAAGAAAACATTCCTTCTTCCAATCTCCAGTTTTTCTGGATCACCTCGTATAAGAAACACACAAACACGACGAACAGAACTTTTCTTGTACATTTCGTTACACGAACGCGTCTACTCGACACTCGGCCGTTTTACATTTACGCGATAAACGTATTTTTGTACTTTCTCTTTAAATTGGATACAAGTATGTATGCCGTATCTCTCGATGCGTATAAATATATAGGATCTCATATTATATTATACGAGTATTAATTAAACGCTTACGCGCGATTTACCCGTCATTTCTCATTTAGAACGGAATAACGTTAGACATCGGTTTTAGAGCGCGCGGGGCGATCCGATAATAAGGTACGTTTACTTCGCCGGTTTTTTATATCGCACCTGTCGGTGTCGACGAGAGTAAGATTTTGTCATAAGATTGTGAATATATACATACGTTAGTTACTGATAAATAAATGTTACACGATGCAGTTTATGTAAGGAATATCCCTGGTGTTCTTTCGAACGAGCCGCATCTCTCTTTCGATTTATTTTCTTCCGAAGTAGATTGTACATTATGAAAGAATAGCTGTAACGAGAACTGCAAATTTATACCGTTGATCATTTCCAGAATTTATATATATAAAAAAAAAGAAAAAAACATTAAAAGCGACTAACTAGAATTATATTTTATCATATTTACGGATATTCGTCTGCGTTTATATAAGCCTGTCCTTTGTCGGAGAAAACATGTTCGATATAATCTGTAATATTGTTGCCTTAACAACCCTCGTTGCTATCGCAAGCTTTGACATCTATCTATTGATTATCGGAGATATATCGAACACTGCAATGAATGTAATAAAGGCATATAATTAAACCTCTTATTATTGCGAATAAAAGAATTGTGTAATCAGTTTCTTGAGAGTATCTCTCGTACTCACAAATTTTTCAAGTAAGCAATATAACTACGTATGTCTGAATTTTATATTATTTCTCCTAGTAATCAGGTCCGTTACGCTTACCACGGTAAGTTTAAGAGTAAAAATAATTCCTCCTTGTGAAAGGATCTCTCATTCTTAAAAGTTTATTTTCTTCTTTTTGTGTACAATTTTCCTCGAATTCAACGCACACTATCCTTATCTGTGCTCGATATATTTAAAATTAACGCAATTAACTCCAGTAACTCTCAATACTCTTCGTGCAGAGCATTGCAATTTAAGCATTTCTTCTCTATATAAAATGATTGAGCAAAATGCGTTGAAATCTGGGGAACAGAAGAGCAAGATTCATTTCATTGTTTTTTTTTTTTTTTTTGGTTACATTTCTCAACATGAATGTGCGTGTTAAAAATATTCATTTATTTGGTTTCGCTTGTCCCCCGCTTTTTCATAAAACAGCGTTAGTTCGGCCCCTTCCCCTCTTCCTCCCTCGAATCCTCGCCTCTCGTAATTGTTGATTGATCCAGAAATTTGCGATATTACTCCTTGACATCGCGTCTTTCGCCACGACTGACGATAGGTCTGCTTGCAGGGGAATCGACATATTTGTGACTATTGAGACTTGACTGATGATGATGATGATGGCGGGGCCGATCAGGGCTAAACACTTCTTCACTGTGACGATCAACCTCTGACCGCTGAAAACCTCGCACCGCTTGATTACCAAATCGATTGTGTGTGCGAATAGATGAAAACGACCACCATCGCCATCCCGTGCCTGCCACACCACCACGCATGCATATATAATACACCCTGCCCGCCATCTCCCGCCTCACAAAAACTCTTCTTGGTATACACACGCTGATGCTTCACGAAATTCCGCGTTATATATCATTACGTTGTAGAATTAATTAATTTAACATTTACATCGTGCATCGCGTCGCGCGCGATCAGTGATTACGGCTTTTATATAAAAGAAATAAAGCGCCAGTTTTAAGCTCCGTTCCCGAAACGTTCTCCGTCTCTCGGATGTATTATTTGTGTAAAATGAGTGGCGAATAAATAATTTTGTACAAATATATTTATGAAGCAATATCACATGTGCTGCGAGTATTATTCGAGGCCCAATTACGAGTCCACTGATCGCTGCATTGAACAGATCGTTTTATCAGCTGTGCTAAATAAAAATAGAAAGTTTGTGGAAATTATTCTTAAATATTTTAAATTGTGAACAAATTTTAAAGAAAGAACTGTAGAAGAGTATTTCGTATTTTTTCTTCCCTTTTTTTTTTTTTAGGAAGGCGCTTGGTTTCTTCTACGCAAAAGCTGTTCATATTTAATGCTAGCTAGAAACCTTTTATTGAAACGAATATTTGGCAACATTTTTCATTTCAGTGTCGCGCGACAGACGCGTCTCACTGTCGGAAATGGATCGATTTCGCATACGAACTGAGCGAAAGTCTCGAGTGCTGAAGTACTCCGAGTCGAAAGTATACGCCGTCGATTCTGAACAACGACAGAAATGAGATATAAATCGAATTTATCTTTCGTTTTTTTTTTTTTTTTTTTATTTATTCTCTAAAGAAAGCAATAACAATATTCGTGTCTTGCGCGAATAACTTATTTATTTATCTTTCATCGATGTGTTTTATTCATATAATACGTATGTGTTCTTTTTTTTTTTTGGAGTCTCTTCAACGTGATGGACGATTCATTTCGACGACGTAGATATCCGCATATTATGTATTCGCGCGCTGATATTATTATTATTTTAAGTTCGCCTATTTTTTTTTCGTTATCAACGAAATTCGTCAGTAATTTGTAAAATATTTTCGTTTTTTGTTATCGATACAGAGCAGGATATCAATTATCAGTAACAATTGTTTAAAGGTACACGCTATTAATTTATACGATACAATTTGTGTGTAATGATCGCCTATCTATACTGTTCTTAATTTAATCGCATTAAAATAAAGTGAAGAAACATAATGACTGATTGTTGACGAACGCAATTGGTGTTTAGCATTGAAATACAATTGTTTCTACGAAAAAAATGCACTTTGTTATCTATTATTATTATTAATTAGATCGTTTATGTATTTTATTTATGACCATGTTGTACCAGGGTTTTTAATACTCTACTTCGATCTTTCTTTTTGTATTACGTCATCGTTATAACGAGGATTAGCGATGAAAAGGATAGAAATGTAGCGTTGCGTTTAAAGACGCATTACGAGAGAATAAGTACATAACAGCTATCATAATTTAAATTATGATAGACGATTTTTACGTTAGATCGATAAGACGATAGCAATAAAGAAATAAATAAACGCCGTTCAATTTATTTCTACGCGTTTAATATTTAATAAAAAAAAAAAGGGGGGAAAAAAGAAAAAAAATACCTTTTGTTATAGTGTAATAAATCGATATCTCGCATATATTTCGTAATAGGAGCTTAAGTTTGTTATACGAGTAAAGCCTATCTCCGATATACAGATGCGCGTTTTTTGTGACCTCATCGGTAGATTTTTTTTTTGTACGAAGTAGAAATAAAGAGCATATATAATTGTCGCTATGTGTCCACGCAAAAATGCATTCGAATGGAATAGAGGACGAGGAAACTTTGCCTTCTCAGATAGATTCATTTCACTCACCGGAAGCTTTACTGGGACCAATAAAACTACCTTGTAAGTCTGCGTATTTTTTTCTTCACCGATGACGATCTTAATCTTAAGAGCTCTTATATTTATGGTATATATTATAAATTAATTACTTGACTCAGCCTACAGAGTACAAAATACGTGACTTGATCTCAGACTAATAGAAAATTAATTATTTCTCCCCGCTTCTGAAAGAGCGCGATGCTAATCTTTTGAGCGATGTTCTTCACAGCTGTGCACTTAACGGAATCGTGTTAACAAAGGACAGGTTTTACATGGGAAAATTTAGAAACTTTTAATTAGCTTTCGCAAATCAATCTATCTACAATCGCGTTGACTTTCTCGTCGAATATACACACGCGGCAGCGACAATTGAACATTTTTCGTCATTATTTATGACGAATATGATAATTCGCGTATTTTTTTTTATAGGAATTGTGTCCAGTTAATTGTCGCTTTATGCGAGAAACAATTTGTTTTATCTGAACTCTGACGAAAAAAATGTTAAATAAATAAGATAGACAATATGAAAAGGAAGTCTTCGAAAGCACATGCCGCAATAATTACAAGCATCGTAATAACATTCGTCTTTTCGTTTTTCTTCCTTAGAATTTTTCTATTTTTGTAACTCGGTGATATTTCGGACGGACTGACGAAGTGCGGCTTTCTTTAGTCTTTCGAGGATGATACTTCGCCATTATTTAATTAATTAACCTATGCTACACTCGCGCGTAAGACTTTATATAATTCATTACTTCTGCAGCACAACAGTGAAAGATAACTGTTTTATTTTTTTATATTGTATGTTTGTTTGTTCCTAGTGCGATCTATAACGCAGTTAGATACGGTTTAGTTGACAAATTTATCGAATATGGATCTTGCATGATTTTTTTAGCGTCTTATTTTAACAGTCCTGCCGTTGAACTGCGACTCAGGCAGTCCGATTTATATCATTAATGGTTTAAAGATAAAGGCAATATTATATACTATCTGCAGATAGTTAAGTTGTATGTAATAATGCGTTCTTTACAATGTACCTTGCAATAACAATAAGTTTGATATTAAAACAGCATGCCCTATCCTTATTTTTTTCATCCCGCTCCTCGTGCGATGTCAGAGACCTGCGTATGTTTCGATAGAAAATATTAATTTTTATTTACGATTCTAGAATTTAAATTATTTAGTCAATTTTTTGAAAAATGTAAATTTCTCACTTCTTACAATATTTTTTACAAGACAAGTGCTAATTTAATTTATAATTTCACGAAAGGCAGATTTTAATTAACAATGAAAATTTAAAGGTATTCAATGATTTAAGAATTTCAAATATGCACAAGGCATTTTGTGAATAATTTTTAATAGATTTGATATGAAAACTTTATTCTCTCTCTCTCTCTCTCTCTAAGCGAGAAAAACTAATAAAATATTTGATAGCAGTTAACCAAATACGACAATTATTCATGCAAATTTCTCGCTGCACTAAAGTGTGTCATTATATTAATATTCATCGGGAATATCATTAAGGATTGAGATATTCATGGAATATTCTGTGAAGCGAGGAAGGACGAACGCCCTCCATACGTGTTTTCATAATTATTTTTTTATATTTATGCTTTGTATCTCGTACATTTGTTATATTCGAAAAACATAATAGAAAATACTCAAAAACTTACTTATTACTTATCTTCCTCTACCTCTACCGCGATTAAAACCTCCTCTGCCTCGACCGGATACCTTTCCTTTGGGCGGGGGCGATTTCGGTCTGAGCGCCTCTATCCTCTCGGTGCAGCCGGTAGTAATTTGACCATTAGCAAAGTAACTTTGATAGAGATCCGCGTTGAAATTCGTGTTTGTCAGTTCCGGGCCGACGGTGAGCCAGCCGGGTCTGATAGTGCTGTCACGACCGAAGAGGTGTAACCTGAATGTGAACAGAGAATGACGAACGATAAGATAAGAAATTATCTTCTCTCCTCTCTATTCTATCTAAACAAAATTCTATTAATTCTATAACACGCAGATCAATTAACAAATAAAATTCCATCAATCGTATCTACACATTTGCAAAATAATACAACTTGATTTAGATCACAAAGTTATAAAGATGAATTGAAGGAGAATTTCAACAATTTGTGTTTGGGGATAGTTTCGTACCTTCTTCGACCGAGGCAGAAGTGTTCGATGATGTGAAAAATTTCCACGGGTTTCTCAATAGATCCATAATCAGGTTCCTCGGATATGATTAGATCGATATCAACATTTGCATGGATGAAGTCGCCATCAGTGGAACGTCGCACTGTACCTTTTATGCCCATTAGACAGTGCTCTTTAGTTCTTTGTAGCACAGCCTTGCTGTCCAGGTTCTTGCTGTGACCCGGATTATTGATGTTTGTGCGGATCCAGCAGATGTCTTCGCAACGCCGGAATCCCCATTTCCGCAGACAAAACCGTCCCATATCCAGGCCATCGCTGCTACCGCACCACAAGAATACAAAGCTCCGATTGGCGGCTACTTCGCCGATATCCAGCTCCATTATCTGCATAGATTAATTAAATCGATAACAAAAGAATGCTTAATTTATTATCAGTTTTTTAATTCAAGAGTTAGTTTTTATTGTAAACAAAAAATCCCAAGTAGACATTTGTTACTTTATTCCTTCAAATAAACAGAAACTTTAATTTTCCTTAAGTAAAAATTTGAAGTAAATGTAATTAAGAATCTAAACTGCGAAAGACTAACTTGGTCCCAATTCCATAGTTGTACATTGGTTGCGCCGCACGTTCTCTGATACTCTTCCAGAGGTGGCTCTATAAGAATGACATCAAATTTACAATTGAGCTCTTTCAAGTTATACGACAGCAGGTCTGTTTTTAGATACATTGGTGGAGTCGCGGTCTCTGCGATCAAATCATCCTTTAACTTGATTAGCTCACGTAGTTTCGGGTATTCCTCAAATCTATCCGCCAAACCCACGTCTCTAATAAAATTTTGCGGCCGTTGACCAGTATCAATAAAATGCTGACAGTAGTCATTATGTGGATTTGACGACTGTGTTCCCTTTAAGTACATATAATTCATATATATACATATTTTGCCAATGGATGTGAAAAAAGTATAACTGACAAATATAGGTACATACTTTTAGAAATGTCGAAGAATCCTTATATACAATTTCATCTGTCGGAGTTGCGTCATCTTTCAAATTTTTTATTGTACTGTCGGATTTGTCATTGGATACTCTGCCTCTTTTTTTCTGCGTATCTTCTACATCTGTCCCTAGAATCTGTCGCAATTCATTTACGCTGGAAACTCCCAGCTACAAACAAAAGGCAAAATGTATTAGAACATCAATTATCTACAGAATATCACTGAATCTTATTTCCTTTCCAGTAAATTGTAATGCTCACCGTTTGGGCCAAGAGTTTCTTGCGTTTCTGAGAACGTTCCCAACGAGCTTGCAGCATTATTTGTACATCCTTATTCATGATACATTGTAAATGTAAATATGTCCAGTAAGTTCTCACTTTGATTCATTTTGCAAAATTATGTTATTTCCACCGAAAAATAAAATTGTGAGACAACTGGCACAAAATGTAATTTGTATTTTCTTAAAGAAGAGATTATTTTGATGTAAATTTAATTATTTACACGATACAATCGCTTAATCAAAAGAAGAAACTTATCTTATTTCTTTCTTTTTTACGAATATTTATTCTGTTTCAAACACAGTATTGTACTTTCTTCTTTTTTCATTCTCTTTTATCAATATTTCATTTCAGTTTTCGTGGAAATTTTCGAAAATTGTCTATACTGCAACGCGTTACTTAACCTCTTACTAAATGCCGACATAGCAACATGTCACATAACAAGAAGCACAGCTGCACACAACTGCTATACTATAGCAAAAGCCAAACGAGAAAATGGAGCGCCACCTATTATCATTAATCTAATTCTGTTGGTAAGGTTGCTCACTGCATTTATCACGCCACGTTATTCAAACTAGCTACTAGATCAGTGTAGAAAATACAGAATAATTTATAAAAATACAAGGCATTTAAATTCGATAAAATGAAAAAAAATAAGTGTTACGATATTCTCTACAATCTCTACCGAGTGATCACAAATTAAATGATGAGATGTGCCCAATTTAGCGAAAATCTTTAACATCAAGTTTCTTGAATAATTTTCAAAACATTAATTTAATCTTGAAGTTTTCTTCAAACATTTGATTTGAGACTTTCAAGAAATCCGTATATAAAAAATTTGATACATAGACATTTTTGATAAAAAAGAAAGAAAAATTATGTATAGATATCCTTTTTCTTTGAATCATGAATTTCACTCTTTTTTTGTATATTATTCCTTTATATAAATATTTAAATTTTATATTTATATAAATATAAAACGATAATGGATAGAAAATAAATATCTTTCTAGAATTCTATATTTATTAATTATATAAATTTATAAACTAATATAATATAAAAAAAATTATGATATAAGTCGCATTTATATAATTTTTCAGAAACTTGTTTAAATTACGTATTAAATCGTAAATTAGTAAAAAATTCTAGCAATCTTATTGCAGATTATTATCACAAAAGAACGTAAAAAGTATTTATTGCAAATTCCATGCGATAAATTCTGTTGCATATACAATTGCAGTATCATTATCATGATATTAAATACATACATTAAATATACATACTGTATGTCGCTTCGTGCGTGTACATATAATTTTGCAAATATTTGTTGAGCGAACATCTGACTCTCCACTGCAAAAATGTATCGCGTAGTAGTAGAAAGCGATTTAAATAAAACGAAGGAAATGCAGAAATGCGCGTACAATAATAAAGTAATATGCAAGTATATAAGCGCAAGCAACGGGAAAAAATACAAAATCTAATAAAGAAAACAGCGACACGCAGTGGAAAAGAAATTAGCAGCATGCAATAAAAAAAAATGCACAACTAGGTGAAGAAACTGGGGAAAAAAATCTTCTATTTTCATATTTGTTTGTACGTCCGAAGATAAGAAAGTGATACTAATAGAGGCAAACATTCATCACGTAAGAAAAAAAGGAAGAAAAAGATAAAGAACCCGTATTATGATATGTGGAAAGCAATTAGTTTCCTATACATCGTGCAAGCATCAACGCGCGGTAGAAAAGGAAATGCACATTCGGACGAAGGAAGTAAAAGAGGAAGATTCGGACGAAGGAATGGGTTGCGCGCGGAGAAGTATGCAACCGAGCGAAAGAATCAAGCGCGAGATAACGATACGGGTACTCACGTCATGTGCGTTCACCAAGTGAACGAGCCATCGTTACCGCCTTCGCCACCGCTGCCGCAGCTGCAGCATGCGGTTGGCCTTCCGCTTTCGCGTGCACACGTCAGTCGGCTTTCAAATTGACGCGCGTTCGGTACATGCGGCTCTTCCGTCGGCGCTGATCTGCCCGCATGGACCACGTCAGAAAGGTATGTATCGTGTATACTTCAATGTTATGCGGATTGGTGCATTCTAAAAGAAAATTTCACAGGAATTAAAATATTGCTTCAATGAAAAAAGTGGCTAAATTCCAGTTAAATTTTCATTCTATTTCATTCCGTTAATTCTATTTCCACTAATTCTATTTCCTATAAGTCTTATCAGAGAATTTAATTAATGTATGTAATAATTATCAATTGTACAGTTCTTAAACCCTGAACTGATAATTACGTTGTCGTTGTACCGTTGCGAATAAGGTTCCATATTGAATTTATGGAGTAATCACAAAGGAAAATTTTTCAGATTAAATATGTCTCTATGAGAGAAGACTAAATTATTTTTTTTATCAAGGAACTTGTACATTGATTTGCGTATAAAAATTTTAAAAGTTTATCATATAAAATTATAAAATTTATTCAGTGATCAAAAATCTACTATCTATATATCGATAAAAATTTTTTCCCACAAATCTTATAATTCGGACACGTGCACCATCTCTGAATAGTTGACGGACCTCACGACAATTGTGAAAATTCTGTATTCCTACACGTAGATATACCTGCATCTCGCAAATCCGTTCCTGGTCCTCCGTTCTCGTAGCGCAAAATCACTTGAAAATGAATTCGTCGCGCCGCGGACGTGTAATACACGCCGCTCTCGACACGTGCTCAGGAAAACAATTTTTTTCCAGCGTTCTCCGATGAAGGTCTTCGCTATACACATACACATGCGTATATACATACATATATACATATGTACATATAGGCATACACGTATTACACATTGACGCGTTCGGTAGCGGGCGCGATGCCGACGCGTTGGTGCAAGAAGCGTGCCAAAAACGAAGATAGCGCGACAATAAAAACCGACTGAATCGGCCGACACCTCGCGTCGCGATTGGTCGTCGCTCCCGACACTTACCCCGAAAATCGGCCCGAATTCCAGGAAACGGTCCTGGGTGGGTCATACGCACCCCGCACCCCGCGACCCGGGTGACTCCCCGTTACTTGCTACCACTGCCGTACTTTGTTTACACCGCGCACCGCGCCGCCGTCGCACGCACGATCGCTCGCTCGCTCGCTCGCTCGCTTGTGCCGATTACAACGGCGGATTACAGCGCTGCCGCCGATCGAGTTGGACGGCAGCAGCGGCGAGGACGAGGACCAGACCCGGGACGAAGAGACAGAGAGACTCACCGGCGGGACCAGGACGAGGCCCCGCGACACCACGCCACCGCCTCGACAACTCGATACCACGACAGTGTCACCATTATCGTGCAGGTCAGTTCGGACGACAGTGATGTGAAGTGTGCTTGGATATCAAAGACATCCTTTTCGTATCTGGATACCGTCCTCAAATGCTTGCAACCCAGTCATTTCCTGCAACGAGCGCATCCATCTATACTTAGACACATTTTTTGGAGCAGTCTGCAACTATCTGGGTGTTTATTTTACTTCCAGGTGTTTATTTTGAGATACTCTTCGACATTTCAAACCGACAGTTTCCCACAGCACGCTGTGATGTTATATTACACGCAATACTCTTCCCGCGGTTTGTACGTCCAACTGATCCGTTACTCGCTAATTCATACTTAACGATACAATCGAGACACGTATGTACCGAATAAATTATGCGGCAAAACCCATGTATATTTTGAAATTATTCAACAGCGAAGTATTCGATTATCTAGATATCACAAAGTAAAGTACCTTTCTAAAATCAGCCTCGGACGTACACGCGCACGTTTGGTCGATAGAGCGTTATCTTCTACAAATCAAATAACATTCCTTTTAGTTTCCTAGACCTTAAGATTGCGGGGATAACAAGCGAGATAACAATTTACCAACCGTGACTTATCAACCTATCGATTTTTCGAATTTGAAAATACTGCCGACGTCCTCTCTCGACTCGGAAAGTCGAGAAAATTGGAGTAACTTTCATCGCTACAATAAATTATTTCAATATCATATCGCTGCATTGTATTCACACGCAATTAATGGTTGAAATTAGTAACAATAGGTCGTTTAATGGTCGTCGAACTTCGCCGCTTGTACCTCTCTATAGAGTATAAAATTACGTCTACGTGACTCCTCGTGATTGGTAATGCCTACGTGATGTTTACCTTTTTTTTCGTATAGGACTATGAACCATGCAGAAGCAAACAAGCCGTTTCTCGCCCGGAATAATGAAGGAATTTCGGCGAATTTGCTGCATACGGAAGAAAACGTTAAATTTTATAAGCGAACATAAGTTTATAAATAATCGCGCGAAAGTCGGTTTGTCTTCTCCGAATAGAGTCTTTAGTCCAAAAATAGAAGGAAGTATTATATCCGCTGTAAAAGGTGGCCACGTAAATTATGCGCCGAAGAGACAGTTCACGTGATTCAGGAGATCGTGATTCATGTAAATCTGATTAAACTCGTCGTGGCGTCCACGTGGACACTGACGGTGGCTGATCGCGACGCGTGATCGCATTTTTTCGCGGGCCATCGTGAACGACGTGGGAAAATTGCGTTCCCACTCTAAAAATGAAACTCTATGTAAAAATAAATCCAAACACGCGTATCGATAACAAGCGTGCGTGCAGCTAAGTGAAACAAAAATCTGCCGCATTCTTCAAACGCCATCCCGCTTAGCCACACCGATATTAACTCTAAACGGAGAACGTTGCGTGTAGTAATTGAATTCAGCGGAGCGTGCAAGGTATCCCCCCCCCCCTCCCCCCGCCCCAGTCAACATATTATTTCAAAAATAATATCGTCAATTTAATTGCTTTTCGTTGGAATCGCTTCTATTTTGAATATCTTTGCTGTTGACAGCGTTGTGACGTGGGTGAGGTAGGTGGAGGTCGCGGCGGACGCGTCGCTCGTCAAACGGCAGGATGAGACCCGATGAGATGGTGGTGAATAATGGCGAGCAACGGCGGGCGGCGGAGACGATGTCGGAGACGTCGGAGGGCACCGCGACCACCAGCGTGTCCGGCAAGTCTGGCTACGAGAGCCGCGAGGAGCTGCGTGAGCTCGCGACTTTGCTAGGCATCAGCGATCCCGAGGACCTTCACCAAGAACGGTTCCGCGTGGACCGCCGCAAACTGGAACAAATGCTTCTCGGTGAGTGCGAGCGATATTCCGATTTCACATGCGCGGTTTCGATTTATCATCGTGGACTTGGTGAATGCGTTCGTGTGAATGATAGTTCGTTTGAATAGTTTGACGTGCAACAAAGTAGTCTGACCTCGGCGGCAAGTTTAATGACAATTAAAAGGAATAAAGTAATCTTAATTTTAAAACTGTGCGATAATTACTACACGAATGTGTGAATCCTTAATTAGAAATCATTTTTTTTTTTCAACGGTGAAAAATTTTTCTTTTGTTTTTATTAGAGTGATATTACAACGGCTGCTCCGTTTCGAAATATTAAGGCATAAAACTTTTAACATGCGTAAAATTGATTACATCTATAAAAAGTAATAGGCATATAATAGTGGTAAAAAGTAGATTAAATTAAATGGATAATAATCGTAAGGTATATTAAATGACTTAAACACTAAGTACTAAAGTTCGCGTCAATCTACTTATCGTGACGAGAATATAAAGTGTCTCCGGTCTATCGCACTTTCTCCTAACCACAGATATTAGATTACAAACGACGGCGTATTATCACAGAAAGTCAAGCTAATAACAATCCAGCACTAAAGTCGAATAACAGGATTTATTTTTTGATAAATCAACCGAGATTCTAAGCAAGTTTTAAGAGGATAAATGTAACAAAATAATAATAAATATATGTCTAAAATAAGAGTCCTATTAATTTTCAATATAACAAAATATTATTCTCTTCCAGTATTGATTTAATATGTTAAAGTGCGTATTTGTTTTAATTCAATGTGTGAAATATCATTATTTTTATCCCGACTTTGATTTTTCCAACACGAAGGCCCACGTGGGTCTCCGCGCCACCGTATTCAGCGCTAAATTGCGCGCCGAGAATACGGGCCACGGTCTCCACAATAATGTCATCGTTATGTGTTTCGTGCTTAACCTTTCTCCGTTCTACACATACCGGGTACTCCAGTGTCCTTTATCGCTTTCATTACTTCTGTAGTGTCCATAACAGTCGAGAAGTGGAACGAGTCCCTGCGCGCGGTGTCTACTTTCGCTTTCCCGTCGAATCAACGTAGGATCAATTCCGAAAACGATTCTTTTCCGCGCTGACGAAAGCACTTGCGGTTTTGCAAAAAATTTCCCGAGCAATCGAACGGAAAGACTTTCCACGAATATAAAAATTAGGAAACTTTAACAATTTTTGTCCGAAAATTCTCTTCGTCTACCTTATCCTAAATATCGATATAATTAATTCGATCAAAAATGAACTTTTGGAAAAATCATTGCTTACTATTGCGGCTTAATCGATACAAAAGTCTGAAAGAAATCTATAATTAGAAATTAGCATGTCCTTTGAACGTCTTTTACATCTTCTAAACGGAAATATGAAATCTCGGCTGTATTCTTTGAAAACTACCCCGCACGTTGCCTGGGAACTTTTAATGTTTTTTCTTCATGAATATATTTTTATTTTTATATAAAATTGTTGATTTTTAGCAGTTTGTTCTGATTTTTTAGCTGTTTGTTTCATTAAATTTGCATTTGCGACCGATATAGTACGAACATGATTTAAATAGAAGGTTTCTTTATAAACAGGATTATACAGCAGCTGTCAAGCTCCTGTTTTCGTATCTTATAATGTCGCTCGATATCGATCGTTATGTAAACCTATTTTGCTTATTGAATATTTATGTCGATCTCTTGCGCCTTCGTATCGAAGCGTGCGACGAACATGTGCGATTATAGATTATTTAACTTATCATAAATGCACGCTAGAATTGCGTCATATCCGTGGGGATATAATAATATCAAGATAAATAAAAATAGATAAAAAAAGAGAAAAGAAAATCTTCGACTTTTTAAAAGCCGTTCAATATTTTAATTTTATCTTTGCATTTGCAGGTGATGTCAAACCGGCGGATACCTTCTTCCTTAGTGTAAGTTTTTTTTTTTTTTTTTTTATGCGATTTTAATTATCTCTATTCATAAATTATGGAATGCTAATAAGTTATGCGAGTATTGCCGAATGTTTCTGATAAAAAAAGAATTTTTTCTAAGAAATATATTTCTTAGAATGAATCGATTAAACTTTGGGTTTTTTTATAATGCTTTTATAATTGGCTATCATTTTCTTTTAATTAAAAATAAACAAGTTGATGACAAGTAAAAATAATTAGAAAAATATGACGAAGATTAATATAAATATTTAATAATATCATTATAATATCGTTGAAATATGAGCAATGAATATTGACATCTCGGTAATTTTGTATTTGCTTATTTAATCCATCCATAAATGATAAAGTCGCATCGTGAAGATGTCATTGATCGATTAGCGAGAACTTTCTATCTGACGAATGCTGACATGTAAGATGGATCGTGATAGCACATGATGCAACTCCTTTCTCTTGTGGCTACAAAAGATCTTTCCTGGTGCAAGATCAGTAAAAGTCGCCTGTCAACCGTGCTAGCTCCTCTTTATCGTTTGCTCGAGACGTTGTTTTACATCAATTTCACTTTTATACGCCAAAATTAGCTATGAAATAAATGAGCTATAAATGAACTATAAAATAAATTAGCCATGAAATAAATTATTATGAAGGTAATTTTTAGAACGTAGTTCTATCAAAGTTAGTGAATGACATCTGGAATAATACTCTTCGCAATCATCTGCTTCTGTTACAGTGTACTCATTACAAATTACCGTAAGAAATACGGTGCATCATATGACTTACGAAAAAAAAAGGAAATTGTTTATCATATCTAAATTATACATTGAAGAGATGCAAATGATACATCATTAATAACATTATTTCTGTAGCTTTCTCTCAAAAACAAAGTATACAAACGTACGATTATGATAATAACTTTTCATTTAATTGCTGCAGCAACATAAAGTTGGATTTCGTGCCGACTAGCAAACACAACGAAATTAAGTTTCTCCTTTTTTATATCTTTTTTATACTTAATTTTTAGAAGACTATAATTACAATGAGAACGGTTGATTCCTCAACCGTCAAAAGAGGAAATTTTGCCTTTGATCGATGTAGCACGATACATATCAATGTAGCGCGAGAGGATTATTGGAAATGGCGGTACGATTGACTCGACCGACTTCCTCGGTCACGCTTAGAGAATTGCGAACGTGAGCAAGGCGTCTCCTCGTCGAGGCAGCGCCGCACTGACCTTGCGATTATGCGAAAGCGAAAGAGGCTATTTTTATGTATTTTTCGTCTCTCGCGTCGCCACTCGCGATAACTCGCGTTGCTCTGAGCTGCCTCGAGCTGTTCATGCAGTACGATTCCTTTGCGAGATAACGAGCGACGATAATGTGCGCTTTCGCGATTTCGACAATTCAATTGTCGAATGCACTTTTCATAGAAGAGGCTTCTGAAGCTTTATTCAATGCAATTTGATACCGATTCATCAAATATTTTACTAGATTCCATTACAAATTATCGACGGGGTCGTCGAGGCTAGTTGTCCCGCGTGCGCGTTTTCACGGAAGAATCGGCAGCAATCGATTTCTCAAGCGTGACGACGACAACGCACGAAAAATCTGTATTACGATGCGGAGAAATCCGAGCGAGTAAAGAAACTCGTTCTCTCCCCCGTCTTCTTCCTCGTCGTGATAACGTAACTCGGAATTACAATCATAGCGAAATGAGCCTGCAGCAGGAAGCTTGCGATCGGACGTAACGTTATATACTTTCTCCGTCTACTCTCTTCGTTTCTATTCGCGCATTCGATAACTCGATGGAGAAAACTGATTGTTTTCATGAATTGTGATCGGATGGATGCTTCTAGCAAGAATGAAAAGATAATTGGGGGGGATCGCGTAACCGCGCGGTAATGGCGTAAGTCGGAAAGTATCACGAGGACCCGACTGCGTTCTTCATTCAATTGAATTCGGCTTGAGAAAGGGGATTTTGATGAAATCACGAGATTTATATGTATATATTAAATATGGATAATGATCCAACTATAACGATAGTAACTATATTGTACTTTTACAACCGTTTAATTGATATTATATATTTTTTAAGCTTACAATTTTTTTCCCCAAGTTTAAGGATTTTTTTCTTACTTTTCCGAATTTGACAACTTACGTTTCGAATTGATTATTCATTCATGAAGTATTTTATGGTCCTTTAGTATCTTTTTCATACGTGCAAAAAAAAAGCCGTCCTTATCTAATAAACAGGAAGTTATTCGGACATATACAGAATTTCACGCAGAATTCTACGGGAGTTTGTTGGAAAATCAGAAAAAATACGTTAAAATTTCGTGAAAGGATCGCGCCGCTGATTCGAACAGGTCGCGCGCGGTCCGCGGGGGCCTTACGGCCGTAAGCCGTTCGCCGGGCAAATTTCAGAAAAAAAAAAAAAAAAAAAAAACAAGGCAATGTTCTTTGCTTATCTTTATCGCCGTTACGCGTTGCGTAAACGGGGGAACTCTGGAAATACACAGACCGATTATTTATAGAGCGGCTTTAACGGCACCGAGACCTCCCCACCGCGCGTTCCACTCACCCGCTTTTAAGTAATTCCATGCGGTGATACGCGCGCACCTGGTATTATCGTCGTTACATGTAAAAAAAACTTTGTGGAGCTCGCATTGCATATGAGCATAATATGGCACACTTCACGTGTGATAAATTCGCTTTTTTTTCTCTCCCTCTCTCTCTCTCTCTCTCTCTCTCTCTCTCTCTCTCCTTTTCTGCTTCTGTCTCTCTCTCTCTTTCGATGACGATACTGCTACGTTAATTATAGCACTACGGCGTAATCCTTGACCGTTGTTGGCTCTCCGATGTTGATAACAACCGGCGAGATATCGCGCACTGCTAGTCGATGTTTCACTAATTAACGCTCGCGTGCATGCTGCCTCTCCGGCGAAGGTATATTGATTTTATAGCATGCTATAGATAGTTCAAAACTCTTAAATTAGCACAAACAGTGTAGGTGTGAGGATAAATAATTGTCTTGATTAATTCTCTGATGCGTTAATTCTTAATTAGAATCTTCTGTCTCAAATGCAGAAATAAAAAAAATAATTAGAAGTTTCCTCGCTTTAATGATCCCCCTACGTCAAATTATTTTAATTAATTTCTTGCATTAAATAAATGTAATTAACCAACAATACACTTTACTATTCAGTAAGCAAAATGTTAGTCAAATTTAACTAAATTTCCTGTCAATCCGTCAACATTACCGACATTCGGTTGCTGATATTTAAATGTACATTTGAATATCGTCGACACGTGCTCCCATAAAATTGCCTTAAAATATTTTATATTAATCCACTGCACTTCTTGCAGCCTCACCATATTTCTTACCCGATTTCAATCGATTTCGATCAATTATAGAATAAAACTTCGCTCTTGCAGGTGGTTTTCTTAATTCTTCTTACGTTTCTCTTGCGGTTGCGTTTTAATTTACCCAAAGAAGTGCAGTATCTTGTGTTACGTAAATATTATTCCGTTTCTTGCACGAGACGAGACAGCTGTTGCGTTCCAGAAATGCCATTTCTTGAACGACTTCTTCCCCGAAAAATTCGCAATTTTAAGTCTACGTGTTTGACTTTATTTACTTACAATCAGGGATGTTTAAGACGGTCCGATACTGTCAAAGTATTTTTATCAAGTTATTTTAATTTATCGTTGTTTTCCTTTAAAAATACTAAATATTCTTTTAAAATTGATGTCAACTAGATATGGATATTTGAAAATAGTATGTTCATACACAACATACATACACATATGCACATATATGGAATAATGTGGTACATATTTGATGATGCGTCAGAAGATATTAATTATATCAGACGATAATAAATTTATTTATCGTAGAATTTTTTAAAAGGATATTTATTGCATAAGATTTTTGCAGTGTTGCAATTGGCAAAAATCTAGCCTCTTTTTCTTTCTAACTCGATCACGATAACGATATTGAATTTGCTTGAGCATCCCTACACTCGTCTCGACGCCGCGCGATTTTTCACGGCTCTCAAGGATGCTTGAACGCTATCTTCCGCGCCAATAATATTTGTCAAACTCGACTGACAGCTTGTTTTTCAATGTCCGAGCGTTTTGCACGTCGATTCAATGAAAATTACGTGCTTTGTCACTCGGTATAGCCATTTACTTCTGATTAACATAATTCAATATTTATATTTCGAATGGCCGGCAACATCTAAGAGATTGTAGCTTTTTAAAATATAAAAATCTGATAAGTGTCTAAGAGCAAAACGATAATCGAGAGAAAGTTAAAATGTTAATAATAATATATTAAAGTAAAAACCGGTCTGAATAACTCAGTAATAAAAGCAACTGACAAAAGAGAGGTTCAATTCTCCGAACTTGCAAAATTATTAATTAAAAAGTAAAATATTTAATGTAAACTCTTACATACAGGGTGATTCAAAATAACCCGATGTCCTTGCAATGCCATATTCGTGAGCGAATTCTGAGACGCTTTTTTCTTTTACAAAATTTTGTCCGAAGCTTAGTTTTCGAGTTATAATTGAAAATAGGTAGCAACTTACGAGTTCGGTACAACGGGCAGGCAGGGACGCGCAATGTATAATGAGACTGTCAAGTGTTTACTGTCGTCTCATGACGCATTGCCCGTCCCTGCCTGTCCGTTGTATCGGACTCGTAAGTAGCAAACTATTTTCAATTATAACTCAAAAACTAAGCTTTGGACAAAATTTTGTAAAAGGAAAAATCGTCTCAGAATTCGCTCAAGAATATGGCATTGCAAGGACATCAGGTTATTTTGAATCATCCTGTATATGTATTTTGAATGAAAATCGTATCTCTAATTTTAGTTGCAAAATTCGCGTAATATGTTTAAGAATCGATGATATAACATGCGATTTGTTTGTCGATTTGATCGTTCGTGTAACCGAATAATTTCAAGCATGCACCTCGCACGTTCTATCTATGTTGCCACGAAGTTTAATCTATTACACGCGCGCGCGGGCGTATACGTGAGTGCACGGACATGCGCTCACGTGAAGTATTGCATAACTCACGTTCTTGAACGTAGCCCTCGATACACATCCGCCGTTCATTCGTCGAATTAGATTTGCAATTTGCTGAAGTCTTATGCATAACCTGTCGCGATGGACGCGACTAAAGTGATTCGAGCCGATGATAACCCGTATAATGATAACAGACGACATTTGATCGGAAAAACATTTCGAATATCTAAAGATTAATTAATCAAGATCAAAATGCACCAATGACGTACGATTAATTAATTATATTTAGAGAGATTTCTTTTTTTTCCTCAAATTATAATTTTATGACGGTCAACCGCTGCACTTATTTAAAACATTTTTTTTTCTAATTTTATCATTTTGTTAGTATTTAAATGCGTCAAATCCTGTTTGATAACAAAATGCTTTATTGCGCAAGTGAATGTATGTATGCGTGTGTTTTAATCTAATCTGGTGTTTTTTTTTTTTTTTTTTTCAAGCGATTGAATCGGAGAAAGTTTATGAAGTTGAGCCTCTTACGTGTGCAATTTTTTCAATCGCGATGTATGATATGTCAGCATTTTGCGCGTCAGTGACATACTATGTACATCGCCGATAGATTAAATTCTTATCAGTGAAGTAATATCATCCTCTCTTCAACTTGTTATGGATCACACATTGAACAGATCTTTAAAGATTGCTAGACTTCATTGACTTATAAAGGAAAAGTGTCGGAAAAGTTGAATCAACTTGAAAATTGAAAAGGACAAATGTCTTGCAAATTTGCATCTTACTCTGAATGTTAAAGTTAATGTTAAATGTTAAAATTTTCCAGTACACAAAATAATTTTATATAAGTAATTAAAATCAAGTATTCGTTAAAGAATAATTAATTCTAAATTGAATAAAGAAATAAATCAATACTTTGAATGTTCACAATTTTCTTGTGTTCTTTAACTCGTTGCGCAATACATATGCAATTAAAAGGTATTTTCTTATTAAGAGGCTCTCATATTTGACTGGTTTCTTTAATCAGTGACTCATGTAAATTGAAGATAAAATCCGGAATGTATTCGCGATAACTTTGTTGCTCACTTTAATCACATACAATTTTTTATTTTGATAATTTCATTCTTTTAGATATTTTGTTTCGAGAATCATAAAATCGCTGAACTCATTTTTTGCATTATAATAAAATTCCATTAGAATAGATGAATGAAAGTATAAAGACAACAATGTAAAGATAAAAATGTTGCAATTACTACAATTGAAACGTTCTAATATCACGTGCGATAATTTATGGTATACATTCAAGATTTGAAAAGCATAGTATCTTATCTTGTACGTACATAGAAGTACATATAATACCCAAGATATTTTCTGTTGAAATATGTTCCGGTACAAAAGTGTGTAAAGCAAAAGTTTTGGACACAATAGTAAAACATGCAAGTGTATTGTACATTATGACGGAATTTTTTGCTCTCTTTCATCCAAGAAGATAAATTTCTTGAGATCTTTGTTACTTTGTTACTTATTTATACAAGGATTTTCTTTGTCTTCTAAACTTGTAAATAAAAACTGAAATTTTAAACAGTTTCAAAGAGTAAGATTTATGAGATTTTAAAAGAAATTTGAAAAAGAAATGAGGGGTGTTCGGAGAAATGGACGTGATGTTAAATATTCATATTAATTAGTTACAAAGATATATGATGTCAAGCATTAGAAAGTTACGATAAATAATTCTTTTCTGATATTTTTATTGAAGAAAAATTGAAATCCAAATTAGTCGAGCAATTTGTCTTTATAACTAAAATTGTAAAAATCAAGATTGTGCGTTCTTTTATATCCGAAAATCTGAAAGCATGAACGTTCAGATTGAATATAATTGATATTTCGTGATAAATAATGTGTCATTTTCTATAAATCAAATACAAATGGCTATCATCCTTCACGTGGCACACAAAATAATGTGTATTTTTAACGTTTATAAAAAGTTCTTTCTTGAAAGAAGTCTCATCTCGCAGCAGGATATAATAAAAATCCTTGCTTTCGTTTAAAAATGTAATATACTACTAGTACCCTCAATTAAATTTGTGCATAACAGTAGACAAGTAGGTTGTAACATTATTTTTCGACGAGTTTCAGAAAAATCAAATTTCTAAAACACCGCAAAATGATAAAATTGCCCTCGTCGAATTTCGGAAATATCGTATAAAAATTGTAGAATTATTTCGTGATCATCGAATTTTGCAAAAATTGTAAAATTCGCAGTTTTTGCACAATTCAAAACTCTTCGTTAGAAAGAAAATAATGCAACTTTGTTATTCACAATCACGTGATTAATTTAATGTTAAGTTCAAGCTAATAAAAATTACGAATTGTTTCACAAACCGTATGACGAAATTTTGAATCTTGTGTCGAAACAATTGGAGGGAACAATCGGAAACGATTCGAAACAACTCGCAGCTACTCGAAATTACGTGAACCGACTCGAAAAAAAAAAAAAAAAAATGAAAAAATTAGTTACGGCGAACAGCGAGACCTACGTGAATACGGAATTGCATGTCATTAAGTTCGTCAACCGCTTCGGACTTACCTTCGTAAGGCAGTAACGTCGGGGTGGAGGAAGTGAAGAGAAGGGGTTTGCGTAGGCAGGGTCGCGATGACGAGAGCAACGTGGTGCGCAGTGAAGTGGAGTCGCTACTCGTGGCGGGAGTAATAAAAGGTAGTGGGAGACGGCTCGACCGGACTGGCCGTTATATTATCTCGTGTTAGTCAGCCAGTTTCCTTTCGTACCAGTGATCTCGTAGTAGGGAGACAGAAGTCTTGGCTTGCAATCGTGGCACACCAGCCTATGCATTTGCTAAAAAAATTCGAGAGAGGAAGGTGAATGAGCCGACAAAATCGTGACGTTTCCAAAGTGATCCAAGTGCATCGGAGCCCGGTAAAGTGGAGTAGAGTGATACAGGAAGTCGTCCGATAAACCGTAATCACGGTCTGAGAATTGATTAATCAGTGGCCTTCGACACAGTGCCTGAATAGTTCGCGGCCGAATCCGAATCGCGTTGTCGAAGATCGATAGATCGGTTGCGAGGTCGACAAACCCGCGGAGACAGTTATCTCCGTCGAGCGGTGGAACCTCAGTCAGCTAATTAGCGACCGCGCGATGTTCCGGGATGTTTTACCGTGATCAGCAGTGACCGCAGTGAAAGTAAAACCGGTGTCTGGATTCTTCCGCGATTAGAGCCACTTTAACAGCTAAGAAGTCAGCCGAGTGACCCGTTATCTTTATCTCGAAAGTGATCCATTTACCCTCCCTCTCTCGGAATCACACCGTGTCGTTGTCCCCCCTTCAGGGTTAATAGTGACTAGTGTGGAACGTGCGTGGATTCTTGTCTCTTTAGTTCGTATTTGTTTCCAACCGAACTTCGATCATTTTAGTCTTGTTCGATTTCTTCTTTTTTCTATTTCTCTTCGACCTTAGTGCAATATAAAAAAAATCGCCGATACAGGATATCAACGCTTAAAGGACACCGGCATTCAACAAAAATGACTGTGGTAAAATAATTGTCATAGTTCGAGATTTAAAATGTTTGTTACTCGAAATGCAAGTTGATAACTGAAGGTCATATTCGATTGGTTCCGGTTGAGTTTCTTTTCTAAAGACTGTACGCAGTGCGGTTTCAGGTTGAAAATCAAATTCAAAGTCACGTTTGACACTAAATTTATGAATAGCTGTGAAACTAGAAAGTTAGCGTTAAGTTCTAATTGATAATAATAAAGGCTAGTTAATTTTAATAATTATTATTTAAAGTTGAAGAATAGATGCGGATAATCCATGACTTTTAATTCTGCGATTTTATCTAAAATTTATGCTTTGATGCAGTTCGAGTTCTCTTCAAAGTTAAAAGTTATCTGCAGAAGTTCACGGCTCAAAATAATTATCGTTTGTCCAAAATTAGAAATTACATGTGACTAATAATTTAGAGAGCTAAGGACTTGCCAAAAATTAGAACCTGCATACACACACAAGAAATAATATAAGTACTCTTAAAAATTACACGAAATCTTTGACGATTTTGGAGTCACTTTTTCTTCGGCAAAAAGTTAATTAAAAAATCATTATAATATATAAGGACTAGGCTCGTATGATATAAATCAAATTAATATAAATTGAAAAAGTTAATTTACGTGTCGATATAAATATTCAGCTTTATATATATTATATATTATATATTAAGCTGAATATTTAATATTATAATGAATAAATTTCACGTGTATTGAAGCAAAGATTGCTGGAAATTATTAGAAAAAAGAACTACATTACGATCTGCGAGCTTAATTACCTACAATCTTGTAATTTATATTCATTTAGATTGTTAGTTAAACTTTTATTGCAAAAAAGTCGATTTTACATTAATTTAAAAATGTTTTATCGCAAGAAATTAAATATCGAGAAAATCTATAAAAAGAGAAGCAACTAGAAAATTGATAAAAACCTTGAACTGATAAGGGCGAGCAGTTTCTTGAAAGCTGAACTTCACTCAATGTACAATGTTCTGATAAGTAGAAGCTATCAATGAGATTAAATATTTGTGAAGGTTATGCGGAAAAAAAGAGATAATCTGAAAATTGATAAAAAACTATAAATCTGATGAATCATTATCAGATGAATATGTATGAATAAATGAGGATTGATATTTTAAAAAATACAATGAAAAAAGATCAAGTTAAAAGACGAGAAATGGAAAATACTCCGAAAGTTTCCAGAATCGAATGGTACACGTGTTTGCATTACTAAGCATGACGATTTCTACATGAAAAAATTATTTAGTGACTCGTGATTTTAATGCTGACTCTACATTGTTGCAGGTTATGGAGAGAACGAATACCATCGTTACGTGGCCGTCGCGATTGAAGATCGGAGCGAAGTCGAAGAAAGGTATGATAGCTATCGATCGCGTGATCGTCTGACGTAAACAACAGACTCGAGCCATCATCTTGATTGGTCATTTTAGAAAGGGTCGCGTTTCAAAAATGTTGAAAATGGATTACCATAGTATCATGGTATTGTTTTGCACGTTTACATAGTTTACTTGGTTTTCAATATTATTCCGAAAATATACGAAGTTTCATATAATTAATTTGATAGCGGTTTTCTAAAACTCACCTTACACTATAATTATTGTAATTATATTAATAGCCGAAATAAGATCTTTATTCATGTTCTATATAAAAAGATACTATTTTAGTAATTAGTATAATTTCCATAGTAAAATTAGATGTTAATGAAATAGCTTTAATTGTGTGTTAATGATACCAAATTTATTTCATGAAAACATTTTGTCTTTTCTGATGAATAAAGATTCGCGGACAATGCCCTTTCTAAAATAGCTGATTCATTTCACTTGCATTTAATATCGTCAGCATGATTATCATTTGAAAAAATCCACTGACGAATGAAAAACTTTCACGGAAATCAAATATAATCAAATAATCATATCTTCTTTTTTGTTTAATTTTAAGCGGGTTTAATTTAATTTTTTAAAATTATTAATATCGAAAAATTATGATAAATAATAATCGTTGAATTTTTGAAGAAGCAATATGTTATTAAAAAGTAAATTTCCTTCTTTAAGATTAAATTGGCTTAGAAATATAGTGTGAAAATTTTAAGATAACTGCGTTTTGCTCGTGATTTAAGAATCGTAAAAAATAAATGAATAATAAAATCGTGCAAACGGAAATATTGAGAGTTTGAAGGCGACGCAAAATTACGAGTTGTATGACCTTGGAAAGCTCATAGAATATGCAAAAATCACTTTTACGAGTCTCCGTGAATTCTGTGCATGCGGATTCGCGCGTAGTCATGCAAATACGCGGATTGCGTCAATGGGTCGTGCCTCTTCGTCAGCTGACGTCTCGCGCACGTTGCTTTGCGATCTAATCTATTTAAAGTTTCGTAGCCGGCGCTCTGTGTAATCGTACACCGCTGAACAAAAATCTGTACACTGCAAAAGTTTTGACACCAATTCAACCTAACCGAAGCCGAAGCCGAAAATTAAACAGAAGTTTTGATAGAAATTTAACTTTGGATTTAATTAATATTTTAAATTTAGAATAATTTATCAAAATTTTCATTAAAATTATTCCGTCCTATAGATATTTTTGAGATTCTCATCGAGTCTCTTAAGATAGAAGAGAAAAATAAAGAGTGATAATCTTATATTTCATAATATTATTTTGACCGTGTGCTTATTTGGAAGAGTACAACTTTTTAGCGACTTATTAAAAAAGATATTATAAAGAATCACTAAAATCTTCATACAAACAGGAAAGTTTCCGTATTTAACTTCGAGGTCCGAAGAACGTGATAAAAATTTGAGAAGTTTTCGAAGAAACCTCGAGTCACGATTAATTTGTTCGTCCGAGTGTTTTTTACATAAATTAGAGATTAATATTTCGTCACTTATTTCTTGACAAATAAATTACGACATGTGAATCGATCCGGCATTTTGCTTGCTCGGCGTAGCTCGGCGTGGAAATTTTTCGGTGATTCATCCCTTCCTCGTGACCTAAACAGCTGTTGCATCCTTCTTTCTCTATCTCTTTTTCCCCTCTCTTTCGCGCTTTCTTTTTCTTTCCATTGTGAATCCGATCATGCGTGGCAACCTATGTAATCTGGTATAAATAAACTCGCGTATCTTGCTGCTCGAGACTTCAGATTATCATTAGAAGCGTCCCACACGTACGCATCTGCGTTGCAGATGTATGTTATGAATTATTGCGAGCCATTCACAAGTTTCATTACGATCATTCTACTAATTCCTTAGATGTAATTGTGGAAACGATGACCACTATTCGGAATCCGTTAAACTTCACGGGGAGAATTTACTCGTGGAATGCTATTACCCAAGGAATGTATTTGATGCATCTTGTGTATCTCCATCTTTGCAGAGAAACTTCATTTTATATAAAGTATTCAGAAATTATCGCTTTCGTTTATATCATAATACATATTTCTTTTTTAAATTTCGAAAATTTATTATAATAAAATTTTAACGAATAACCTAATTAAAACAACAATAGCTAGGCTTTAAAAAAAAGTTTGATAAAATGTTTATAAAAATTCCAAAAATTGACCAAACATTCTTTAACCGTAAGAAACTTTTCTGCGACATTCCGCGATGTTACGAGTAACATTATTCATAGGCGCGAAAATAAAATTTACATTCCGCGGCAGCGACTAGGTCAAATTGAGTCAGATCATGCACTCTTTACGGTTAATAGATATAATATTATCGAGTTATCTCTTCCGTATCGCGATAGGATATCTCCTCGCGATGTGATCCGTTCTCGCAAATTTTACGCAGCAAGCGAGATTCCAGTCTAGTCAAACCAGCCGTATAATTGTCTGCAATCGAATTAAGTGTCAATCAGTATCATGTAGCCGCCCTAATTCCCCGCGCGAAGACATCGATGTGCTTCGAGTCACGTAAGCCACGCTGGTTTCAAGTTTAAACTCGAGCTAAAGCTCTATGTATATACCTTTTTTGTGGACGTCTGCGATATGTATAATTCATGAGATGAAAAGATATATTTCATAAGCAGAAATGAACGAAAAAGAAAAGAGCAAAAATAGAAACGACAAATTTAAATGAGAAAATTATAAAAATGTAATATAGAAATTAAATTTTAAAAATTAAGTACTAATTTAATTAAATTATTTAGCACTTAGAAGCATTAAATTTTTTATTTTCGTGAATTCTGCAAATCTAAAATAAAGTATGAGAAAGATGGAAAGATAAGGAGCTTAGGTTTTTTTTTTAAATTGAAGCTATAATTACTTCGAATTAAATAACTAGTTTTCTGTTTGCACGCCATGTCTCGCAGTCGTACATTTCACAGGTATTAATTGATGCGTATTTTTGCAGACCAAATAAGAAAACTCGAAAACCAGATATTGCGTGATTTCATGTTAGTGCAGTTTCACACAATTATACGATTGGTTTAATTTCCGATCGAGACCGAGCAAAATTAATAGGATTATCGTAAGGTTGCTGGACGGGGGATGCTTTATACCGCTTAATTAAATTCGCTTTAAGCTTATAGTGCACAGATTCTTCTCGGAAGCCTGTTTAAAAGGTAACCGATAACCGTGCACACCAAATCGATAACACAGACGCACACGATTCTAAAATTTGAAAATTATCTGATGATTTGTGAAACACAAATTCAGTCTTTGTCAGAAATTATCAACATTCATTATCTTTGTCATTAAAGTTCGTTTTTATAAATCGTTAATTCTACGTCATTGTATTTTCAAATGTGTGCACCCGTGTGTGTGCGCGCGCGTGTGTGTGAGGTTATTATAATTTTTTTTCTTATGTGCTTCGTTGTTATCACAGTTTTCACTCATATATTTCATCGTTATCGTTGTTTTTCTCGCATGTGCTGGCCGTGAATTTATCGCAAAGCAGAACGGTGCGTGCGCACATTTTATTAAGAAACACTCTATGTAATTTGGATTATCAGAGACGAGCCTCTCCGACACCTGCTTCCCGCTTTTATTACCACTCTTGTTACGACCGACACTTTTTATCGCTTTGTGCAAACAGGACTCGTGTACTTTCTATGCTCGACGCGACTAAAGAGGTCAGGTCAGGCCTCAGTCTTGCACCGAAGAATCCGCTACTGTCACGTCGATTCTAAAAATAATTCAAGTTGAGAAGTGCCGTTGAGGAGTGATAAATGATTGCATTACAGCAACGCTCGAGATCCATCTAAGAATTTAGCATCGACATGTAATCGATCAGACTTTAGCTTTTGAAAGCGCAATATTAGATATCGCGTTGTTTTCTACCTTATCTCTCTTACATAATTATTCAGAAGAGATAAAAACAAACTTTATGACATAAAGATATTAATAAGACGATATTGCGTTGTTTTGAGATTGCGAGGCTCCTAAGATATATCTTTCTTTCACGTAGAGATTTTCTATTGGGAAATCGAACAAAATTGAAAATTCAACAGAATTACAAAAGTTATCTTTAGCCAGAGATATTACAAAAACAACGTTTTGATAATTAAATCCCAATTTGTTGAAATACCATTCCATTTAAAATACGTTTATTATTTAATGTGATAGCAACTGCATAATTAAATCACTAGTAAAATTTCTATGAAGAAAAAGTCAACTCCAAGTAAACGAAAATTATGTTCGAACAACATCCACATTTTAGTCGCTCAATGTCAAGCATACTTGCCGCATCATCATTTCCTCCATTTCATTAAAATATAAATAGATAAAATATAATATTAAATTGTCACACATGTATATATTATATCCATGTGTGACAAGAATCGAATAATAAGCGGAATGTGTACGTGTGATCATTATGCAGCGTCACTCGACTTTGGAACACGTTGTACAGTCGAAGGCCTTAGCAGCACTCAGGAAGAAGCGCGTACTATGCGAATACTAAGAATGTTTTCAAAGTAGCTATCGATTGCCAGCATCGAGTTTTATAGTCACTAGTGTTCCGCGACGTTTTCTTAGCCTTCGAAGAACTTGGGCATTAAAATTTTCTACATTTTTCGGAATTCAAATCAATAAATACTTTGTCAACATCGGGTCTAACAGTATGTATTCGTCAAGTTTGACCGATGGTATGTATTTAACGACACAAACAATAAATGTCGATGAATACATGCTATCGATCAAAGATATTGTCGTCAAAATCTTTGTTCGCGATTTTAGTATAATCGAATTTTTTCATGTTCTTAAAATTATTTCAGACTAGTAGTTACCTCAAGAAATAAGTAAAGAAATGTGTGACAACATAAAAATATTAAACAATAAGAAGGCAATAAGATAATTGTTTATCTTTGAAGAATAACACTTTAAAGTATAAAAAGATTTTTTTAAGAAAGAAAATTGCCCGTATTTTGGAATTATAGGAATATTTGTTAACTGAAAAAAAATTGCTTGTAGCCTGTTGTTTGCTTTTACAGTCGCACCGGCGTATAATTAACGAAGGCAATTATAATTGGTTACTCGGTGTAATAAAGATGCGACTCGCCGGCGTCGCTTCTTTCACATTCCCACACAATTGTCATTATAATTCAGTTTTCCATTTTTTTTTCGCAGATCCGCACATAAAGGTTGCAGGACGATTAGATGACGTACGATCGGCAAAGGAGAAGATAATGGAAATTTTGGACACACGAGTGAGTATTCCCTCCCGATTATTAATACGATGAAATTAGCGTCAGAATCTTTGCGCAATTAAAATTACAAAACTTTTAATTGTACGGATTGATTCTCGCGCAACAATTGCAATTTGTGTGTAATTGGTTTTGTGGCCAACAGAAGCGATATTTCTAAATAATGCGACGTAAGCAAATACGCTGCTGGCAACCGTTTTGTCAGCAAACAGAAACTTCACCAAAAAAATATGTCATAACGGGAATTTCTCAAATATTGAAACTACAAATATTAGACATTCCTAGAAACGATTTCTCCTCGCTACAGTGCAACGTTATCGTAGCTAATGCAATTCTCGATCGTTTGGTGATACAGGAAATGACGTTGCATGTGAAATCGCGCGCGATCGAGTGCAAAAATGTGCCTATTAGTATTATTATCAATCGCCAAAAAGTGTGGCAGATGGGCGATTATCGAATTCGATTGCGTGACATTGAAAACATAACCATCTGCTGTTTTTTTTTCGAGTGTTGTATCATTTACGGGCGGAAATCAATAAAACTATCACTTTTGCAGATTATTTTTACGATGAATTCTACTTTAGATATACTTTAGAAAGGAAGAACAATTTTAAATACTGTGTGTATAATTTGAAAAACTAACAAAATAAAATAAGTTTTTATAAAAATATCCAGAACTTTTATACTTAATGTAATTTTAATAGATTAAGCTACTTAAGTAATATTATAAAAAAAAATCATATTAGAAAATATGTGTAGTAATAATTCAGAGAAAAATGTGCTTTAATTAATATATCAAATTTCACGAATATAAAAACACATTTATAACTGCTGAAAAAAAGCACAAATAAAGACGATAAAATATAAATAAATTTTTAAAATAAAATCTATCTTTGAGTTTCTTTAACACATAAAATGATAATGTAAATAAATAATAATAATTATTAATGAATTAATTAAGCTCCAAGATTTACTCATCTCATTTTTTAGTACAATTAGCGATGCTATTGATGTTTAACTCGATAGGCTTCCGTCATCATTAGACTTTCAAACCGGCTTCCTCGGTTTCTTCGGCTTACGCGACCGCTTTTTTCTCCGCCTCGTAAAAATTTCTATTTAATTGTGAAACGCGTGTCACAAATAAGGAAGGTCGGGGGAAATAGGCAATAACGAAGGAAGGAGGTGAGAGACGCGGGAAGAACGCATTCTATTTATATATCGCAGTTCGCGGTCGCGAATTCCCCAGGCGAGAAAGCGAATCGTCACGTTTAGGCGAGCAGCCGAATTGACGTGCAGAAAGAGAGAAAGAGAGACTTAAAGGCCATTGCACGCAAAGCGACATGAGAACATAATCGTCTTGATCAATCAGATATTCGTCGTATTAAAGAACTCAGGGAAATGAAATCTGAAGCGGAAAAAATTAAATTTAATTGGGAAAAAATGTAATTTATATCAATTGTATAATTTATATGAACTTATATACTTGGATTAAATCCAATTGAATGAAATATAATTTCTGTAACCTGAAAATGTATTTCCTAAATGTCTTAGAAAAACGATTCAGTTCATTGCTACGTTGAATCTCACGTTTGTACCGTGTCCTCGTGAACATTTCTTCTCTAAAGAAGCCACGATAATGCAACGAATCGTTGTCGGACGGTCCCGTTACCGTTAAATCGCGGAGCGACAGACGAGCCGGATTTGTCGCTTTTTACCGGCCATATCGGGCGTACCGATCGATTCCTGTTACTTTGTCGAATGTGCATTCCGACGTGAGCGCGTTCCAGAGCCGCGAATATGCAGAGACGGAGACGTGAAAGGAACGCGTATACCCTTGCGGAGAAACGAGGACTAACTTTGTGCTCGGTTTTCGGGCACGAGAATCCTCCTCGCTCTCTTCCTCGCGCGTTGCACTTGCAGAGCTATGCACGGACGCTCGAAAATAGACGTCAAGCATACAAAAGCGATGGGATAGCGACACTGTATACATAGCGCTAATTACGGACCGCGAATAACGCGTAAATAGCGCACCGATATTTATAGAGCCCAGACGGGCACGTGCACGGATATTCGATATCTTTTCGAATCGATGCAGGATGTTGATGTCCTAAATTCTGCAGTCGCGGTCGCATCGTCTGCTCGCGATGTCAGACTGAATACTTAAACTGGCAGAATAGAATGATACAAGCGGATTCGTCGTTTCATCGTTCCGCGTGTTATCAAAGCAAATTAATCTATTAAAATATTCAATTAAAATATCTGTTAATTAAAAACAAATATAATATATCTTTAAATTTTCGTGAAACTTGCCGATACATCATATATGTGTGTTTTAATCGGTAGAATTTTGTCGAGTATAAACAGTTGCGAATTTTCGTTGGATTTGTTAATATCTTATCTTATCTTATTTTCCTCTCGCAAAGAGAGCTAACGTAATATCTAAGTGCTACAATATTTTGCACGTTTTAATTATTGAAGTTTTACTATTACTAAGATACTTCGAGACTTTCTCGATGTTATACGATACGGCGGCGGCTCGTTATACGATCAGGAAGGAGCTACTGAAATCGCACAACCGGATCGCGCGACGTTATCGCGTGACTTTATGTAACGCTCGGCCACGCGATATTTAAAATCGCGCGCACACGTCGTTTTGCGGTGAACCGACGAGCGATATGCTCCGAGAATTTCACGCACGCGGAGTCGACGATCTCGGCGGAAATATATCCGCGTGAAATGTAATGCGAATATAAACGGCCGACGATGAGGTACATTCGTACAAAATCTAATGGGAATGTAGACGGCCGGCGGAGAGATGCATTTACGCGAAATGTAATGAGACTGTAAATGGCCGGATGGATAAATATGTAGAAGATGCTATCGAAAGAACACGTACTTTCTCTCGACACCAGATTAGTCAGTGATTCGGGATCAATCTTTTCTTTGCCAAGAACTTTTCGAATACTAACGTTGATAGAGACTTTTCACTTCAAATTGAGAATTATAATACTAGTATTAAATTTTAAATAAATTCCTGCCTTTCGAAAGAAACTATGTCTAGATTTCTTGCGGTGGCAATTTTAGATTATCGTTATCAATAATGTTCTTATTTTGATATTAATTGATATATATATATATAATATTAGATATATCAAATAAAATTTCTCTTGACAGAGTTAATTCTTATTTTTCTCATCAGTGTACTTTGATTCATTCAAAGTATTCGAAAACATTCGACAGGAATTATTCTTGGAATGCAATGTACAACGCATATCTACTTTTCTTGAGAAACAAAGCAAAAAAACATTTGATGATCAATTTGATTAAACTTGATCGATCAAGTACTGATTTTATTACTTCAGAAAAGTAGATATTTGCTAATTAAATAAAGATATATTGTATTCCAAAAATAATTTTTATCGAATGTTTTTAATTAAATGTACTTTAGTCAAAAATGAAAATTAATTTCGTACTACACAAAATTTTACTTGAGATTTGATATTAATTAACGTCGAAATTGATTATCGATTGATGATAGATATAAAATCATAGATATGTTTATTCGAAAACAAAGACGATCAATCTAGCAATTTGATTTTTAGCAAAGTAACAGAGTGACCATGAAGCTGGACGTTAGTTACACCGACCATTCGCATATCATCGGCAAGGGCGGCCTGACGATTAAGCGAGTGATGGAGGAAACTGGCTGCCACATCCATTTTCCAGACAGTAACCGCAGCAATCACCAAGACAAGAGCAATCAGGTCTCCATTGCTGGCGAGATGGAGAGCGTCGAACGCGCCCGCGCCCGTGTGAGGGTAAGCTTTCTTACAAGACGTGTATCTAAGATGCCTCCGAAGACATAAATTCTATCTATACCAATAGCAGTTAAATCATTAAAAGGAAAATCAATATTTTAAGCATCCAATATTTATATTCTAATCAAAATTAAAATTTTAATATACATCGCGTAAATCAAATTGAAATGCGAGGAAAGATCTTATTTCTCAATTAAGTGCACGCTACTTTACTTCAATTAAGAATTTTGATTTTAAGCTACCAAATTTTAATGTTACATAAAATATTATGTGTTATGTAATAAAAATTTCTGATCGAGGGTAAAAAAGGTATGATTTTTAGCAGATCCTATATAAAAGATGGGTTAGAAACGAACAACGAACGAATAGCGAATGTTGACAAATGTTTTGTTTGCATGAAACAAATGTTTTAGTAGCAAAAATTTGCACTCGCTCGATGCATATACCTATCTTAGAAGGAGCGTTCGTGACATAATAAAGCACCGACTCATAATTGCGTCTTCCTATTTTAGAATCTGACGCCTCTGATCTTTTCGTTCGAACTGCCTATAATGGGCGCGTCGCAAAGCACGCCAGATTGTACTTCGCCGTACGTCGTAAAGATACAGGAGAAGTACAACGTACAAGTGATGTTTCGCACGAGACCGAAGCTACACGCCACCTTGGTGGTCGTCAAGGGATGCGAGTGGGAGGTTTCTCAAGTCAAGGAAGCGACGGTTCTGCTGATCCGTTATATGTGCAAAAACTTAGCTGTGAGTAATAGTAATTATCAAAAATCCGAGCTGTTCTTTTTAAGAATTTGAAAAAAAATAGCTTAAAATTAAATTGAAAAAAGGAAATTAAAATTTCTTTAATTCTCTACTAAATCTTGTAAGCGCATTTGACGTTAGACTATTATTTTGCGCTTAATTTTCTTTAATACTTTCTGATTTAATAAAAATGTCTAGAATTTACGTCATGTTACGTCATCTTTTTTCAATGCTTTTTCGGAAAATCAATTTTTTATCTAAAAGCTAATAGCACGAACATTTGTTTTTCTAGAGTCAAATCCAAGTACAAATGTCGATGGAGATTTCACCTCAACACCATAGCATCGTACTAGGGAAACAGAGTAGCAATCTGAAAATGATTATGACGCGTACTGCCACACAGATTATGTTTCCCGACGCTGGTGATCCGAATATACCCAGCCTCAAAAAAAGCAACGTCACTATTACTGGCGCCATACACAATGTTTACTTGGCACGACAACAATTAGTGGTAAGACAATGCGTATCCGAATCTCTATAATTAATTCCAAGTTTCCTAGCTGTTTTCTTTCCGCGTCTAGAGATGTGTACATACTAAGATGACAAGTTTTCTCCTATTTAAACATTTTCTAAAAAATTTAGAGTCAATCTACTTCAAGATAAAATTTTATATAATATTATTTTTCTAGTTTATAATTTCTATGATATCGTATATTGTAATTTTCAATGCTCGGTGTGTGCGTGTGTATGTGTGTGTGTATTAATCGAAATTTAAAATATTGCAAAATAAAGGAAATAAAAGAATAACTATTATTACGCGTTTGCAGGGCTCATTGCCATTGGTACTCATGTTCGATTTACCGGAGGACTCCATGTCCGCTTCCGTGGATACCGAAAAAATCTCTCAGCTCCAGACGTCCCTGGACGTGTTTATTAATATTCGGCATAAACCGAAACAAAGCACGCTCTCTGTGATTATAAAGGGAATTGAGAGAAACGCTGGTAATATCTACGAGGCACGGAAGCAGCTATTGGGGCTAGATGAGCCTAGGGTTCACGCAGAGATACCGGCCACTTATCACATTCCAAATGCCGGCAGTATCTTTCAAGCTAATTCCAATAATAACAATGACGTCAGTGAGTATTGTTTCTTGAAACTGATTGTAGTATGAAGAAATCTTACGCCACTAGATAAAGAGTTTAAATGCTCTACGTAGGTTCTTTTTCAATTTTTCTACAATTTTCCATAAATTGTTTAGTCACTTTCTTTCAATGAATCTTCTTTAGTTTTCAGTAAATTCGTCTATTTGTAATTCATTGCGTTTTTCTCTAATTTTCATAATTCGATAAAAATAAATATTTTCCTTTTTTTTTTTGTAATTAGGTACCAATAATAATCTGATCAGCAGTATGGCGGATAACTTTTCAAGCATGTTGAACGTAAACACGCAGACTCCACCCTACTGCGTGTCGCCGCTTCCGCACTCACCGAATTCCATGGGACTATCATCGCCGTGGAGCCACCTCACTCATTATATTCCGTCCATGTGCGCGTACCCTTACCCTCACCTGAACCACCTGCTGACGACGCAGCACATGCTGCACAACAACGTGATGGGATCCTCTCACGGCCCCCATGGATTATCAAACCATGTGATGCCACCTGGTCTTGGACCGTTTCACTCTAACGGTGTGTCGACCAGCTTTTCTGGTATTCATGGTTTGAGCGCCAACTCGTTGACGGACAGCAAAGAGGGTAGCAGTGGTAGGTGATCTTCCATCGGTTTATCATATATTCACAAATTTCAATTTTTCTTACGAATTTAACTCTTTCACCATCACGTGTGTAAATGTTTACATTTTTTTTAACAAATCTTTTGTGACGATATGATTGACTTGCGTAATTTAAAATGAAGAGTGGAAATCACACACGACAATTACGTCAATAGTTTTTTTCGAAAGACAGTGATACAAAAGTTCAAATACTTTTCCAAGTAAAAAAAAAAACAAAAAGTGCATGTGTAGTATTATTGGATCTAAAATTGTAATACAAAAATGTTTCTTCAATACTTACTCGAATTTGAAATTGTATTCTATACGAAACTGAATTAGAAGACACAAAAGTAAAAGTATAATTTCAAGTAAAAATGATTATATGGTATTGCCGTGACGGTCAAAGTATTAGTATTCATTCTGATATAGTTTAATTTCCGCTTAAATTTCCACAAATATTTATACATCCAAGTTGAATCAATTTCTAACAGAATTTATGAATTTCTTTACAGCTTATTCTTCGCTAAGCAGCGTTTCCAGCTCTCTATCTAGTCCTGCCATCAGTCCTCGTAACATTTCACCAGTCAATCCTACAGATACTAGCTCTAACTTAAGTAAGTCGAATGTTTTAAATCAACAATCTATTAACAAATTGCGGAAATCATAATAAACGCTTATTATTCTTCTAGCGGATTTATCCAGCATGTTGTCTGATTTACCAGTCACCGATCGACGTGCACCTGGTTGCGAGAAGAAATCACTAGAGATGGCTGCGCAGCAGAATCTCACGCCCTTCGACTACGAGCAGAAGAAGCTACTAGCCACGAAGGCGATGCAGAATAAGCCGAGCGGCAGCGATTTCCGCGTGCCGACATCTGCTTGGTCTGGTTATGGGCTTAGCCAGAGCATTCCACCCATAACTTCGAGCGAATTAAACAAGGTGGTTACACAGAATTTCTCGATACATAAAAAAATTATTAGATTTATCAGAATCTATGTGACATTTCTAGCGATATCAAAAAATAATATTCACGATCTAAGAAGAACACGTAATATTTAAAATACTCTTTAAATCGATTGAGTTATTTCCCTGAAGATAGCCAGACAAGAATCTTTCGGCAAAAAAAGTCGATTTCTAAAATATGTTTAACAAAACGGCTGTGATTGAGGGCACTGAGATAAGAATTTTTTTTTAATCGGATGCAGGAGCTGACGTCACATCCCTCAGATTTGTGGAAAGAACCGACCACGCCAGTCGGTTTCAGTACCGAGATGGACTTCAGTAGTATTATCTCGAGCAAGGACCGCGTTGGACAGATCGGGATGGCTTCGAATTACATGGATCATACGCCGACTTCCCATTTGAATAAGATCACGTCGTCCCATCGTTACAACGATCTGGCCAGCATGCTAACCAGCATCGGCTTGGACAAGTATATACGTGAGTTGAAATTTTCGTAACAATCGCGCATTGTCTATCTGACGCCATTGCTTTGCTTTTACTGTGTTTTTTTTCTTCTTCTTTACTCCCTTTTTTTATTTGTTCTTCACTACTTCGGCTTGAGAGACAATATCGCTTCTTTGCTTTTCGCTCGCCAGGCTTGTTTACGTCTCACGAAGTGGACATGGCCACGTTTCCTTCTCTGACCGAGAAAGATCTCTGCGAAATCGGAATTACTGCTTGGGGCGCAAGGCGCAAGATAATGCTATTAATATCCGGTACGTGGACTCTACATGTTAAGTGAAATATTTTCTTTGCTTTACTTCCTTTCCGCTCTTCCGCTCTAGGCGTTTGGACAATTGGAAATGTATTGAGAACGAACGAGCAAAATTATTTTTATAACCGAAATCTAGTTGTATTCCTTTTCCTGATACTAATTTTTCATTTCTCTCTCTCTTTCAGAAATGAACAAACGAACTAGTCCATTTTCCGGAAGCGCGGCGCCCGGCGCCGAACGGAAGTCATCCTTGCCGTCGGCGTCGTCGTCGTCGCTTGGATGCAACTTGGACACCAAATGGTAAGAGAAGAACGATCGCGTGCATGTTTATTTTCGTTCCGAAGGCGACAGCGTACCAGCGTTCTCGGCGCGGATCCGAGGTGTCGTGTATCAGCCACAATTACGAAGAGTAATACGTACTTAATAATGCCGATTGTGCGTGCAACTGCGGAAATTATTGGCCGTTATGTATGGTGTTTGGGTGGAATGAACGATTCGCGAAATTTGCTAAAACGAAGGAGACTACTTCGTTATCCATCGCGTGTGTACTAACGCGAGATGGACAGCCAAGCAGTTTCCAGGTTGATGATTTGAAATTCGGATATATATATATATCGAGAGAAGAATCAACGGAGAAAGTTATTTTTGTGGCCGGGAATTGGCTGTATCTTTTTTTTTCTTCAATTTTTTTTTCGCTATTCTCGGCGCTCGCCCGGAAGGTGCCTTAGGATTTAGGATTAATCGTTATTATTTCTCTGCTGGTTGTACACTTGTTTTTGTTCGTTATTCTGTGTTGTTGCATCCGCGTCGCTATCGTTTCTTCCATTGGATCTTGGATCCTATGAATTTTGTGACCCAATTAACGCTTTCAAACAAACGTGCTAGTTGCTAGTAAAAAAAGCATTGTGTAAAATTACGCTTAAATTGTTTGCGAAACGTCGACGCGCGCGTGCCACTTGTTATATCGTGTGATAATTCGATGACCGGATGATCAGTATGTGTAAGTGAATGCATGGATGTGTGTACGTATGTGTGTCTGTGCGCGCGTGTGTGTATGCATGTGTGTGCATGAAATGTTAGGCAAAAATGTTTCGAGGAAAAATTGAAAAATTTAAGAATTGTCAGTTACTTTAGAAATTTAGAATGAAATGCGATGGGCGAGGGATGTCCCGTGTGTTCAGCGGCCTTTCGTCCTAGCAAAAATTCACGTATATTTAATTCAGACTAAGCTCGAATCCAACCGTGAGTCGGCCGTTGTAATTGAAATTCTAAGAAAAAAACGACCAATGCGAATCGGTGATTTGATATGTGTGCAATAACCAAATGCAGTTTGGACGGACAGATTTCGCACGCGATTGCGATTTCGAGTTTTACAAAGTAAGTATAAGTTACCAAATATTTATTAATTATTTCGCGAAAGACGCTGGACGCACGTCAAACAATAGACCGCAAGAACTTTTCGTGTAAAGCATGCGTTGAAAATAGAACGGTGTAAAACGGATTCTATAGCGCAAGTATTTCGTGAGTCACTCTCCACGTATTGCGAGCGATATTTTCCGAACAGCTGATCGAATCGAATAACGATAACGAAGATATAATTCGCGATAAATCGTCGCGTTAATTAGGATCGCCTTTACTATCACATTGAAAAAAGGATCATCAATCCTAAACTTGGCAGAGTCAAGAAAAATTGATCTTAAAACTATATTATAAAAATGCGAAAAATATAAAAACTGAATAATTATATAACCATTATCTGATATATAAGGATTAAAACACAAAAACTAGAAGAACATAAAATTTACAAATTTATGCGATATGCAGAAATGCAAAATTAATCTTTGCATTTCATGAAGCTTGCTTTTTTTAGCAACTAATTAATTTTTCTACGATATTTATGACATAAAAAGATAATTATGATGGTAATTCGGACGAGGTATGCAAGTATGATTTATATAGAATTTAAGAACTTGAAAACGATATCCACAAATTGTGCCAAGTTTAGATTCTTTCGATTATCCTCGCATGCAGAGAGCTTTACTGGCCGCAGTCGATTTCGCAAAACGATCGTTTTATAGACATAAGATATATCTCATTCTCGGTATAATTTATTACAAATTTTAAGCATTATTTGTTATTTTTTTTTTTTTGGAACAAAGGAATGAAAGCGTTAGGTAAATGAGTTCTTGATTCACGCGCACATTATTATTTAAAAATTAATATAACGCGTTATCCACATCGAACCGGTATTTAAAATCGAAAAAAATACTATTGTCACTTATTTTGTAGAGAATGTAAAATCGGTTCTTTCGTGAAATCTTCGAATCGCGCGACCATTGATCCACGATCGCCAATCTCGTGTGAACATATTTATCGTCAGGTAATCCTACGTGAAAGTCGAAATGAGAAAAGCACAATCGCGCGATCGAGCCAATCGAACATGCCTAACGAACGATTTTACTGCGAAGAGTTCTTGACTAAGTCTTTTGCGAAATCTTTTTAAGCGCGTAAATTATTTGTGCGCTCGCGAGCTAGATTGGGACATTAAAAGTAAATTAATGAGAAAAAGAATATTTTCCAAATACGTGATATAATATTGGACTGTTCGGTTCTATTGTCAGTTACTCGTTTTTTTTTCTTTTTTTTTCGTTCAATGGTAATAAAGATGATGGTGTAAGACAGAAAGCTTCCAAAATCCTTCAATCTGATCGTAGAAAAAGAATTGTAAGGAGATGTGAATGAAGATGGTATGCTGCATTCTCAGAAATTGAATAAATTAATTTTGCATGGATAAAATGGTACAGAATATAATAACATATATAAAAATTAAAAAATTCTAAATTTCAAATTTTAAACTGTCATATCTCTGCTATACATAGTTATTCATACTATAACTTTAGGACTAATATAATTAATAACTGTATTTGCTATATCAATGACGCGGCATAACTTTTAATAAATTTAATTCTATTAGATCTCACTGCTAACTTAATTCAATTTTAAATTGCAGAACAAAAATACATAGAAAGAGTCATCTATAATAATGTTCTTTCAATTTTTATCTCATCTCAATGCTACATATCACCTTCATTTAATTGCATCTGCATTTGCCGTCTTAGGTGCGTTTTCGCAAGAGGCAAGAGGATATTTTTGTGTGGTAGCGATTTGTTGTAATACCGATCGTTGTATTTCTAAAAGGGGAATCCTTAACGGTAAAAGGATATCTCGTCGAGTACTGAGAAAGATGACACTCTGTAACTGAAAAATACGCGAGCGAACAAGAATCTTGTGTAATATATCCACTATCGCTGCGGATAAAAATGTATATGCATAGGCATAATCGTGAAGCAACGAAGCAGCGCAAGCATTCTCGAGTTTGAAAAACACTCGTTTAAAAATCGCCGGTACTCCGTCTCAAACAGGGCATTTCAAATTCCAAGAGCTTGAGAAAAGCAATCTCAATGTTAAACATTAAATTGTAGATTTATTTTAAACATAATATTGCAGAGGCAGAAAATATAAGACATTTTTTAATATCGAGAAAATTATATTTTTGTAAAATATATTTTGAAAATAATAATTTATAATTAGAACCATTATTAATTTATAATAAAATAATAATTATAAATTATTTTCTCTTAATTATATCTTTCTAAATTTTAGTCTTTTTTCCTGATATTTGTCTGCCTTTGCAATTTCCAAAAATATCGCGATCTCGGAATTCGATGTGAAATACCCTGCGCATGGCGAGAACATCCCTTTGCCTGCAAGCAATCGACGATTTCTTTGCATAGAATGTATCTTAGTCTTGAAAGAAAGCTGTCAATGTTCCTACGTAAATACGTACTGATCACAAGCAAGATTTAGCGTATATGAATAATATATAAATATATAAATAGCCGCGAAAATTAGTGTTAAAATAAGGAGAGAACGCGTATGCGAGATAAAGAACGACAAATAGAAGCTTCTAGCGCTCCGGCGCGTCTTAATTAACGAGAATCGATTGGAAAGAGAGAAGACACGCCCAACGTCTTCAAACTGTAAAATCACAGTTTTTTCACTGTTATTTTTCTAGTCTGCACACTTAAAACTTTCTGAACACATAACATGACAAACTTCTCTTTCTCTCTCTCTCTCTCTCTCTGTCTCAAAAAAAGATAAAATTAATATATTAAAATCATAATATTAATGCGTATGATTTTACGATCTACACAATGCGTTGAATTCTCTTTCAAATTGTACGTATCAAATGTATAGTATCGTGAGTATATTTTTTCACTATCTTTGCATCGAAAATGGGGCGGAAAAAATATTGCAAATTAATATTGTCTCATTATATTAAACGATGGACTCACTCTTTTCTACCAAACTCATCAAGCTTTGCACACCAGTTTATACAAATTGTTCAGAATAGATTAAGCTCATAATTTGCAAAATTCTCTTCAGATATGATTTAATATTTGAAAAGAACAAAATATGGACATAATCTATTTTAGTTCTCAATGTCTCTAATAATTTTCATTTTTCTAGTTTCAAAATTTCTATGAAAAATATATCAAAATATATGCAATCTCATAAAATAACAATAGTATTGCTAAAAATTTTAGAACATTTCAAGTCTACAAAGTTATTCGTTGCGCCATAATTTCATTTCTTCATTTTAATGGTAGATTTATTATTGTTTATATTATTCAAAAGTATATGCTTCAATTAAAAAATTCCATGAACTAACTTACTTTTTAGAACTCGAGAAGCAATTAAATCTCAAAATTTAGATTAAATTAAATTTAATTCCAATTTGTTTAAAATTATTGGAATTAAATCATTTAATCCATAATTTATTGGAGATATAATATGTAATTTAAGTTTCAATTAATTATAATTTCAATTGTAGTATTTTTAAGATTAATTTTCTCAAATCTTTAGAAAGAGGAGCTAAATCGTTACATTAAATCCTTTAAATATACTCATGGTATACTTATTTTATCAATATGTTTGAATGAGAAGATCGGAAAATTGTGAAACACAATCGATTCGAGAAATATATGAATGCTTCTTTTTCAAGACGCAGCATTGTCTTAATTCAATAGTTATGATGCGCTGTGCGCTATTTCTACATATCGAATGCCTCGCACTATCATGTTCTCTCTTTTACGAACATCGGAAATTTTGTTGTCTTCCGCCTAAGCAGAACCGATGCGAAATCGCAAACTCCTCGATACAGAAAGAATACTTTAAGGGTAATTTAATGTTATCACTAAAGTGTTAATAAAGAACGCAAAAAATATAAAAAAAAAGAGTTTGCCCGAAAAAATATGTACAAATTAATAGCGGTAATCTCTAAATTCAAAACTTTAAATTTGAATTTATTTTAAGGAGAAAGTTAAATAACGAAAAAAACGCGATAAAAAGTAAAAAAAACACAAGAATGCGTAATTTATACATGTGTTTCCTACATCTTATTATTTTTCGGGTGAACTTTTCTATGTTTTTTGTTGCAATGTAAGATTAGTATTAAAGTAAAATAAAGGCGTGCAAATGTAAACGATGATACCTCAAAAAAAATATAGGAATCCTTGGAAAGAAATTTTCTGCAAACTGGTAAAGAGAGCGCGTGCTATACAATTGTAATATAAATCGTACATTCCAAAGAAAAATGATAAGAGTTTAAACTTGAGTGAAATTTGTAACGCAGGAGAGGCGGATGGAAAGTGTTAAATTTATGTGTATATGTTTTGCGTGTTTCTCTGTGCTATAGTGCTTATATATGTTTCGTGCAATAAATCCGGGGACGTACCCGCCCATCGAACGCAGGTGCATCAAGTAAACGATAAATTAGCCGATGAATGTGTCATTGTCGCATGTAAATGATCGATTCGTCAACCTGCGTGGTGGCAGATGAAGCGTTTTATAATATACAGCGCAGCATAATATTTTTATATGATAATCTAATCTAATTTTGATAAGAGCCAAGAGAGTATATATTGATCTATTATATTATTATTATTGTTTGTTTCTGAAAAAAAGGAAAAAAGCTAAAAGAATGTCGAAGTTGCCCTAAATCGGGATTCGTTGTATTGAAATGAAGAATAAAGAAGATTTTGTATATTGCTATTTTTAATAAAAAAGGTAATATTGTGCACGGACACATCTTTATACTGATATTTTCGTCAAATCAATTTAATGTTTTATTTTTCTTTCAGAGAGAAGAGAATTTAACTCTCTGATGATAAAAATGTGTTTATTCGCTGTATTTTGCGAATGTCAATATTATTTTTCATTTTTACTGCGTTCGTCACTTTATAGTTATCGCTGCCAATCTTCTCTTGCAGAATTTAGTTTAATTTCTTTAATCACCATAATAATAATTTTATTTAATTTTATTTAATTTATAAATTGTTTTTAGCAAAATTATAGTTTAAATATTTAGAGTTCAAGCACTATGTCCCATTCACCATCATTATTTCACTCAGTCACGATTCACTTTTGTTATTAATAAAATTAAAATTGTACATACGTTCATTATCCAATGTCCACTCTTTCGAAACTATCGTCCGACTCTTCGTCGTCACTCGGAGATGCACTCGCGACTGTGTATCTCTTCATATCTTCGGCGTGGAGCTCCGCGTGGCAGCTGGGGCACAGGAACATGCTCATCGCGGTAAAATGTGCTTGCAGACAATAGTAGCAGAAAACGTGTTCGCAACTGGCGTGCGACGGCAGTATCGGAGTCTCCTCGCAGTAGGCGCATTTCGTCGCAGCGTTCATTATTGGAAATGACCTCACTACTGCCTCATTTCGCCTCCACAGTCTCATTATCATATGTTTCAGGTAGTGGAAGTTCACCATGGGTATGCCGATGGTAAAAAGCTCCATTAGACCGTGCCACAACAATTCTCTCGTCATGTACGAGTAACCGATAGTTCGGGGTCGATGTGTCGTTACTGACTGAGTGGATAAGCCTAGCAGAAGCTCTATTACGCGCGACTGTATACCTCGATGAAGAAATAGCAGCAGATTGACGAGCTCCAGGAGATTGATCGCATTTGATGCCCAATCGACGAACAATTTTAGTTTCTGGACGACTATCCCGTGATCTGATAAATTTTCTTTGGCCAATTTGTCCTTTAAATATTGAGGTAGAACGTTCAGAATCAAGAAGAGTATAGCTCTCTTCTGATTGATGTTAGCGTAATGCAGATTGAGCAGTCGCTGGCCGAACGTGGAAGATCCTTGTTGCAACGAGAACTTCCAGATGAAACATTTCAGGAGAGCGTCTATTTCTGCTTGCCACTTGTCGATTTTGCCAGGTGCGCCATAATTGGCGATTTCTTTGGTTTGATTCTTCAGCACCTTATAGATCTCCGCATCCAACTGAGCGGCATCGATCTGATTTATTCGGGAGACGTAAAGTGATGGAGTCATTTTCATTTATTCGCAAAGAATTCTGAAAATAAATTTTTTGGTGTAATGATATATAATTTAAAAATCAATTGAAAAGTCACCAAAAATAGCTAAAGAGTTGTATAGTAACCTTGAAATACGCTATACATATGAATAACTCTATTAGAGCTCAAAGTACGTCAGAGAAACTTTATCATTTATAAAATGTGCTGTCTAACATGTGCTTATCATTCAATTACATGTGCAATTATAATTGGATGATAATTACTACGTAAACTGCCTCGATGCCTTTTTCGCTGCGTCATCGAAACTGATGGAATAAGTCAAAAAACCGAAAATACGAATAATCCCTAGAGCGAATTGAATGAAATTAGATGCAGACTAGTGATCGTGCAAAACTGTTACGTGACTTCGTGTCACGCGTTCACACTTACCGTTTGCGTCACCGAGATAAACGCTTCGTAGACAAAAAAGATCGAACGAGTCTTTCGATCGGCGAATCGCATACGAGCGCAAAGAGGTTAGAAAACATTGCACAGCTAAACAAGCACGAAAACTACATCCGTAACGTGTCGTTCACGCTGCCGGAATGACTTTTCGTTACGGCAAGAGTGGCAGAACGTACGCAGGCCGATAGTGGGGTGAGCATTCGACTAATGAAAATGCTCAACGAACGGAGACTCGGGCCGGCTCGGCGCGGTTCGACCGGGACTTCGTCTCAGTTCGGGTTTGTGTCTCGCCGCCGCTGCGCTCGGGGCGCGTCCGCTACTGCGGCTGGCTGTGATCTCTCACTTGACTACGGGCGCTAACGTTTTGAGGTTAAGCGGCACACAACACTGCTGTGACTAGTAGCGAGCGGTTCGAAGCACGGCGGGTGCCGTCGTAGTCATCGCGATCGCGTCGTGATGTTCGTATCGCGTTGTCGCGCGTAAGTCAGCGGACTCCATGTTGCCGCCGGTGGTATGACGTCATCGAGTGTCGGTGGTGCCGCGCGAGTATACCCGTCGTCTCTCTCTCCTATCATTGTCGTACGCAGTCTGCAGCCCCGCCGGACATCATGCTGCACTCGTGATAAAGTTTGATGTTCTTCTCCTTCTCTCTCTTTTTCTCTCGCTTCGCGTTCGCCGTTCACTCGCGAAATCCGGAGTGTGCAGTCGCCGCCGAATCGCATCGGTGGCTGCCACGGTGTGTGACCTCGCCGCTTCTCCCGCACATCCTCCCTCTCTCCGTGTAATCACCGTCTCTGCTCCGCTATTGCCGAACGGACAAGACACCCGCGCCGAGCCGCACCAGTTACGCGCACGAGTCCGCACCAGCTCCGAAATCAGGTGAGTGCCAGAAATTACATAATGTCTTATAGTCGTGCGGCGAACAGTGGCCTGCGCCCCCTTCGCGCGCCGTAAAATCGATCTGCCATCGAATGACAGGTTAACTTGCAATTCGGCCAGGCGACAGCACCGCGAGGGAGCGTCGTCTCTCTCTCGTCGCCGGCTCGTCGTTTCTGTTTTCGCCTGCGCGATTTTTACACACTCCCGGTATTTCTACTCGCGCGATATCGTACCATGCGTATTTTTTATCGCGTACATTCTCGCAAAGGCTCTCTTTCTCTCTCTTTTTTTCTCAAAGGAAATAGATATTTTCGAGAACATTCTACTTCGAAGAAACTTTGCTGCATGGAGCAAGTGACTCCGGCAAATAACGATTAAACTCTCGAAGTAGACAGTTCTCGAGGAGTTTTTGATTTACGCGGGGTTGCACAGGGATCATAGGGTTAAAGGGAAGCCCAATAACGTGCCTGAAGGTGCATGCAAGCTTGTCGTCGTAATATATGCCACAGTACACGTTCCCGTCCGGCCACTTGTTCGTCATCGCCGACGGTTTCTCGAATATCGAATGTCATTCGCAATCATTACGTTAAAATACGAGGTGGGGAATCATTATCATTAATATTATTATTACTATTACTATTATCAGTATCATCATCGCGTTATTATTGTCGTGATTATTATCACAATATATGATAATACTGTTTATTTGTTTCACTGATATTATATAATTTCAAAATATTATATTTATCACAATTACTTTCTCTAATTAAAATATTGTGTCTATTTTTTTACTTACAATCATATTGAAGTGACAGAAGCTTTGTGATTATTCTGAAAGAAATATGAATCAGATTGAAAAGTCAAACGCGGATTAAGGTTTTATACGCAGCCAAATTCAGACAGTTAAAACAGAAGCGGCAATGTAATCATATTTAAAGTGCGAGCACATTGCCGCGGAATGTATATTGGAGTGCATTGCACGTTATCTTTCTCGCACATGTTTTGTCCACTTCATGTAGAATTTATGAAATATTTCAATTAAATCAATCCTATAAAATATTACATTTAACGAGATCTAGAATGTTATATTAATAAATTTCCATTAATGCTGTATATAAACTGTGATTCTTCAAAGACAAAAAATTGACAGAAAAAGCAATAAGAACGAGTAGTGCGGTTGTCAGAGCGTAAAAATTATTAGCTATTATCAAAAGATAAAAATTTTTTTTTATACCAATGGATAATAGCTAATACTTTTACTCTCATAACAGCGTTTTTGATTCTTGTTGCTTTCTCTGTCATTATTTGAATTTCTATTAGCTAGCAAATATAGTAAAATTAGAAAATTTCTAATTATTATCTTTTATTGCACAATATAGAGGATATCCTAACTTTTATTCATACGTTTTTTCATTGCCGAGTATCACAAACTCGACCTTTTTTCACTGAAAAAATTTATCAGGCGCTATTCTCAACTTTCAGTATTTAATATTTTGAAATTAATCTCTTAACTAATTTTATTGATCGCAAATTTATAACTATTTTTCCATGTTATCTGTTATTTAGTTGAGCTATATTATAATAATTTAGATTAAAGAAGCAAAATCGAGACTGCTTTCTATGAAAACTATTTGCAATTGAGGTATTAAAAGGTATTTTCGTCAAAATGATCCACTTGCATGCAAGATTTGTCTATCACCTGAGTACGGTGCTCGCGCGTGGGCATTCATACTGTTCTCTACGTTATTTCGCCGCCGTGTTGCTTTGACAGCAGATCGACAGACGTAAACAGCCGAGCATGTACGTGATTTGCATATCCATTCGTATCTCTCTCTCTCTCTCTCGCTCTCTCTTTCTCTCTCTCTCTCTCTCTCTCTCTCCGTTCCTCTGTCTCTTTCTCACGTCTTGTTTATATCGCTCTTGGCTCTGACCTTAATTTACGGTCCGTGGCCGCCGATGTGGAAGGCTCGTTCGCGCGAACGAACGAGCGAGCGAGCTTTTCGGCGTGCTCGCGCACCTGGCGACATTATTTATCGACGCGCCTAAATCCGTCGCGTCGCCGCCGCGTCGAAGCGACGCATGTTGAAATGTATCGTGTACGTCGGATTGTATAGTGGACGACGAATCCGTCGTACACGATATTATCGCTGCAGCTGCAGTTACAGTTACAGCTCGGTGGCTCATCGATAAATCAGATCGGCTGTGCGCGCTACATACTCTTCGCATTAGCCGTGCGTGCAATGTTTTATTTCGCGGTTCTATTACGTACACGTCCGCTATGGGAAATATACAGTCCAGCCGTAATTATATTGGAGCTCTCTTCTTATACTTTACGCATAAAGATTCGCCCATCTCAGCTATATTTAATCCTATTTGTAGGAAATATTTTTATTTGAAATATATTGCTCAATTTATACCACAAGACTTTATAATCGCTAAAGTATAATAAATGAATCGCAAATAGCAATCTTCTTATCGAAAATTTTGTAGGATGCCTAATATTGGGAAAATATGTAATATTTATTTATTTAATAAAATTAAAATATGTTTTTGTGAATTAAGATAGATATACATGGATAGGATGGATAAAAAAATTACATTTTTTGATTAATTAAAATTTATTTCAAGAGACTTTTGACATAATCACTTAGTAGTAAAAAACATTCAGCTACACGAAAATTAATTATGCATACGGCGTATGCGACGACAAAATATTTGATAGAAACGAAAAGGAATATTCGTTTTACGTAATCGATTTCGCGATCTATAGGAGAAAAAGTTCTTCTGAACATTACATAGACATTGTGCGCAGAGAAATCGCGGAATAATTTTATAGGCGGCACATGGCTCCACTTTATTTGACGAACGAATAATTTATTCGGTCGCGTATCCAAGTGCAGCACGGCTATTGATCTACTGCTCGTGACTATCGCGAGCGAACGGTAATAGAGAAAAAATTTAAGTACACAATCGTACGCCGTTTCATTTTAATCTTTCTGATACAGTTGTAACACGATGCGTACAATTGCTCCGTTTTACGCAACTAGAATTAAATTCGTAGAATGATAACTTCTCAACTCTTCAATCTTTGACATCTGCGCGATTGCATCAACTCTATTTCTCAATAGGAATTATATTTGATGAAAATTTTTAATATAAAAGTAAGGTTTTGTTAATGGAGAAGGTTCATATATTAGAAAGCAGATAAAAGCGAGAAAATATATGACGATACACGATATCAAGGACGTACGCTGAGTTCTAAATGTTGCAAGAAAAGCTAAATAGAATGAAATTTGTTTTACTTAATGAATTTTGGAAAAATTAAAGATATTTGTGTTATTAAATTATTTCCTTAAATTACACTTGAAAAGTTTATACATTTTCAGGCTTACAATTTTTAATTCCAAGATTTTTAATAATCTGCATTAGGAAAAACAAATTAGAAAAAATACGATAACTGTTATCAGTCCGCAGTTAAAAACACGAGAAATTTCTATCATCGCGATATCGACACGCCATCGAGGAGGGAGATTCGCATGCAATATCGTCATTTTATTAAAATCATATTCGATAACGAGTGCGGGTGCACATTGTGTCTGCAAAACAACGAATATTCAGCTGTAGTCGAATGACCACTAGTTGGACTGGTTAGTAGTTTACCCACCGTGTTTACCGCCACGATAACGCGTGTTTTCGCTCATACGGATCGCTTATCGATTTGTTCGCCATCATGTTTCTCATGGATCAGGACATTAATCGCGTATTTCACGCTTTACTTGTCTGCCCTTCGACTGTTTCCTTGTACTTAATAAACAACATTATAATTAATAGTAAAAATGGAAAGCCCGATTGTTAGAGCAAAGAAACAATTTATTTATTAAATTGGATTGAATTAGGTAAATTAAGAATCAATAACATATTTAATTAAGAATTAAAAGAGTTAATAAAACAAATAATAATTTTGAATTGAGATACTGCAACTATGTATAATATTTTGTGTGTAGCGTTTTGCGACGCTTATTGCATCAATAATTTCGTATTTCTTATTTTTGAATTGAATGGAACTTTATACACGCGTAAAATATTGTGCCAAAAATTTTGCATAGTTGCAACGTGCTGCCATCTCGTGTTTTCCACGTTTTCCTTCCCGTATCGTGACCTCATCGAACGGGGTCACGCGTGTTCGGGCATTCGTTCGTCAAAGAAACATTTCGCTAGCGAGTTTCCTCTTTTGCATTAAGTCAAGATCATATCTCACTATTTCTTGAGAGATACCGTTATCTTAAGTAGTCATGCGAGAATCTTTACGAATCGTTTTATGATCGAAGAGCAATTTTAAGACGATTTTAAGAACTTTGACTTTTTTTGAATAACGATTATATTTTTGTATCCAGAGTTCAGCGATTTACATTTAGATAATTATTAAATATTAAAGGCAGATACTGTTATTATAATAAAATATAGTCAGTTTCGTATATAATTTCGTAGTTTAAACGAAAAGTATTGTGCAAAGAATGGATTAATCCAGAGAAGTGAGAAAAAGAATACACACACAATTATACTGAATATTGCACTCTGTATTTTTGATGCATTTGAAATTATCTTGATGAATTAATTAAATTTGTCATAACACTATTTGGACAAATTTAATTTTAATAAAATGATATGTTGCACAAATAATACATTTTTTACGACATTATTGATTATACATTTTTTTTTCATTAAAAAGTACAATTGCTGCAGGAAGAGATTTAAATTCACATTCGTTCACGTCCACGTTGATGAAAGTTTGAAGAAGAAGCACCCCGTTTTAAAAAGATGAATTACATACATAGTTAATTTTGCGCTATTAAAAAACACTTTTCATTTTAAATATAATTCAGCTAAAACTACTATATCCGCCATGCATTTATTTTTAACTTTTTCCTCCAGTAGTAAAGCGAAACATACAATGCAGATCGTACATTTTTCACATTTACATTTTTTCCCGGACGATTGACGAGGACGATTCCTGCCGTAAAGGATACAGGAAGGGGTTAAAGCTCGGACCCATCCAAGTCCAAGGTGATCGGCGTTCTCCGGCCCGACGATTCCACCCTCTGCCTCGTGACGTAGAGAGATAGTCAAGTTTTGCTCTCTCGCGACGCAACGCGAGAGATAGGTGGTGGCGAAGGCGAGGCGTGGTGGCAAAGTATTGATCGCCACCAGCGAGCGTGGCGCGATTTCCCTCTTGCCTCCCTCTACAGCCCCCAGACCGACCGACCGACGTCATCCGCCGTTTAAACCCCTTGCCACCCCCGGCTGCCACAACTGCCCTCCTCTCGACGCTACCAATCCCCACCAACCTCTGTCTCTGTCTTCTTTCTCCTCCCCTCATTCCTGGGTCTTCTTCGGCTTCGCCGTCGTTGACGGCATTCAACGTCGGGACGACGAAACGAACGTTACCGACTGGACGATCATGTCGGTGCTGTAACCCCTTCGCTTTATCTTATTTATTGAAGGAACAATCTGATTTTTCAACGAGTTGTTTGCATTCGAATGTAGAAACTTGAGGAATTTTTCAGGATTTATCGATATGTGAATTATTGACCGGAAACATTTCCACACGATGGTTTACTTAACATATTTTTGTTCAGCACAATTCTTGACGTAACACTTTTATCGTTCTTTCTATATTTAAAGAGATCTGGATTTTTTAGGAGTAATTTGTACTTCGTGATTGTATAGGAATTTTTCGAATAATATTTTGATATACGAGTGCCTAATATTCTTAGTTATTTATAAATAAGGTATCAATAAACTATGATTGCAAACATGAATAATACTAAAAGTAAATGGCACGAAAATGAAATTTATCAATAGCTTTTTGTTGCAAAATGATTTGCTTTTAATTTTACAAGACTAATGTGAAATCACTTAAAACTCACGAATAATTTCAAATAAATTCGCTATTAAATTTTATCGTAATGCTAATTAATTTGCTGCTAAATATTAATTTATTCTTAATTAAGTTTATTGAAATTTTATAAAATTTCCATTTATTTGCGATTTGAGAAACGTTAATGTCTAAATAATTTTTAATCTATTTGAATAATCAACAAAACCAAGTAATTGTTTTTTTTTAAGACTAATACGAATAGAATAAAAATTTTTTATGTCATGAAATATACAATGATGAGTTAACGGCATAATTACACTTTTAAGATTGGTATATATGAGCATTGATATGTGTGAGCAATGTAGAGTGTAAACATTTGCCGCGGAGTTATCGTTAAATTAGTTATGAAGTCAGTAACTCATAATGATATTATACGTCGGCCAACAACACCGAAATCTCGTTCACGAAGGAAGCTTCATCTTAAGATTAGCCATAATATGCTCGATGCCGAAAGCTATATTCCTCCTAAAAGCACCCATACGTAATTGGAATTATGACGGATCAATAATCGTGAGATGCACTGCTATTAAGGGCTCGTCCTTATTACCTATATGCACGTTACGCGAATAATATTACCAAATACATGCTCTATAAAGATCAAAATTAATATCAAAATTTAAAAAAGTATGCAAAATTTATAATAAAAAAAATATATATATCGCGAACAATTCGTGCATCAAACATGAAAAAATTCTGAATTTCTCAGAATGTTTTGTTTGGACTGTGATTTTTAATGTTTTCGATGCAATAATAGGTTTTTTAGTATGAAAAAACCAGTTTTTAATTTATCAGTAATAATAACTTAATCTTTCAAATTTTACTTTCTCAAATTCTACACGTTGACGTAAAATTGTTCAATTATCTACATATTCCGCAATGAAATAGCCGTGTTGAATAGGAGTTGTCGCGATTCTTCCTTAAGATTCTCATTTGACACGCAATCGTATTAATTTTCTTCTTGCCACGCGCTCGTAATTATCTTAGGATGGAATGGTCACGCGATGAAAAACTACACACGCGAATCACGCATCTCCTTGTTTTGCTCAAGAATTCTAATTTAGCAGACGTTTAACGAAAAAAGCAGTGAATCTGTTTATTGCATTGTTAATAACATTTGTTACATTTAATTATTAATTTTATTTATTTTATCCCATTAAAAAATTCCATATTATTCCATTGAAAAACTTTTAATACGAGATAAAAGAATTTTAGAGAGGAAAATTCAGATAATTCCTCTACGTGATATTATTACATTGAAAATATTAAATTCAGCACGTATTATTTCGCATTGATATTATTCTCGTGCGCTGGTTTTTCATACATTCAGCTTCGATATTTTTTAGATTATGCGTATATCACGTACCGTATAATCCAATGTCGCGGTCGCGACCACCACCGGCGAGGAATCTATTTCTGTAAATTTCGCGACGGGATAACGAAGGGGGCAAAGAGACGAGAGCAAGTGAGCGGGGACGTGACGTTGTTCTGTCTTTCGGTCGTTTACGTCTCTTTGGCTTATAAATTGGTTCGGGGGTTCTTGTTCCTCCTCTCCCTTTCTTCGTCGTTTTCGTCAAGTTTATCCTTGCGGTCCAGGACATTTTCCGTCAGGTTTCGCCTATTAAATTTGTGCGTCGCGGATATTTTCGCGCACCTCACTACTTAAAGATTCCGCTCACGACTGAAGCGGAATCTCCCATAAGAATTTCACGCTCGCCTTTGAGAGATTTCGCGGTTTTTTCTTCATCTCCGCAGCCTCGTTCTTGCTACCTCTCTTTTATTCTTGCCGTTCCCGACAAAAATCTTCGTCGTTTGTGCGTCTCGTCAAGATCGCGACGTGTGGAATAATTTTGGATATTTACCGATTTAGGGAAGTGCTGATTTTGCTTACAAGATCAGTGACTGATTACCGATATCGAGTGATTGCTTCATTTGCATTTGACTGTGTGTGTCTCTCATGTTTAACGTTGCAATCGATACAGTTGATTAGTGCATATGAAGCTAACGTATAATTTCATAGAAATTTTTAAACTATTAATAATTCTGGCTTTAATTTTAACAGTTTTTCTACAATTTTCTATCGATTAAATAAATAGTGGTCATCAAATCAAAGAAAATATAAGTTTTTGAAATAATATGAGTTCATACACATTGGCTGTTATGCTAATGTAAAAACTTTGTAATAACATTTGTTGATGGTTAAAATAGCTGCGTATAAAAATTTTTGGAATTCTAGAAAAACGAATATATCAATATTATATCAAAATTATGATTATATATTATTTTAAAATTATACTTTTAAGTATACTTTTGTTATAAAATGAACAGCATTTAAATATTAAATTTTTATGCAAATAATTACATGATAATATCATATTTTTAATTAGCATAGAAACAAAATTATGTAATTATATTCTTAAAAATGTATCAGAGAATACATTTTCGTTACTTTAATTAGTATTTTGGTTGTTTGTTTAGCGTTAATTGTGACAAATTTAAACTTATATTTACACAATCTTTATATTAACACTAAGAAAACGAATTTTGATGCGTAAGCTTTCTCAAACTCTTAAAGTACTAAGAATAGAATACTCTTAGAGCCTTTAGAATACCAAGAAACTTTTATGCCACTATGCTTAGACTAGAAAACACTAGACTTACAATTAAAATATCAAAGAATAGAACACTTTGGAAAATTTTTTAGAACATTAAATGATATCTTTGAAATATTAAACTCTTATTGCCTTAACCACATTGATTGAGTAGCTATTTGTTCACATTCCGTGAGTCGCTCTACACATTGACTTCTGCTTTTGCTGTCTTGAACCGCAACCTTTGTTAGAAGATGAATTTACTCGAAGAGTACTCGAACATTGTCAGACTGAAACGACGAAGCCCCATGATTGCGTTCTAAGAATGGTCGGAAGCCAATGTTCTTTGCTTTATTGCTTCTTTGGATGTCGCGACATCATGAGTACTTTCAGGTGTTTACGGACTCAAATTGAATTCATCAAAAATCTCTGTCCATCAAATGGATTTCGAAATATACAAGATGTATTTATACAAACACACATTCGCGAATCAAAATATAATACTAAAACAAAAATTAATAAAAATCTTTGCAAATTTTATATTAAAATATATACAGAGTGTCTCAAACTAATTGTGTCACCTGTTAATAGCAGATTCTTGAAGTCATTTGGAGACAAATTTTTATATAAAAGTGTCAAGCTACAACCCGTCAACAGATTTCTGAAATTTCTCATATAGTAAAGATATAAAATTCGATATATGACGTGCCTGAGCGTGTGAATTTTTGACAATCTCTCTAATCAATCAACTTGAAACACGTTTTATTTAAAAACTATTGCAGCCTCGACATTTGGTATACAAATTTTTATTTTTAAATTATCTTAGGAATTTGCTATTATAACAGATAATAAGGTTGGTCTGAAATATCCTGTATATTAAAATGTACAACAGGTTTCAAACTGCATCAGTGCACGCTAATGCATTGAATCGAATTTGTTTCAATGTTTGCTCGCGTTTATTGTTGATATAGACAAAAGATTGTATTAATGTTTGTTCGTGCATTTCATTACACAGTGATGTATATAATTCATAAAATATTTTGATTGTGAATTAATGTGCATAAACAAATGGCAATGTAATTCTTTGACGAGTGTCAATAAAAATGTGAGGTATGCAATCATAAGCATTATCATATGCGCAATACAGCTTACAACATTGACTAGCTTTAAATCTTTATATTTTAATAACTGTTGTTTAGAATAAAAATTGCAAATTGTTTTTTTTTTACTTTATATTTTGCGATATTTTATTGTATTCTGATTCGCGAATATTGCGACACTCTATATGTATATATATATATATATATATACATATGTACATATGTACATATTTTGTATTCCTGAGTTTTGCGAGAACAATTCACGCCAATTCGCTCTAGATCGTACTAATAGAGGCGTGCGTTATATAACGAATGTGTCGTTGCGGGAGACAAAGCGAGACATAAACTAACGGATAGTCCGGACGTTAGTAGTTCCCAGGGGTGCGATGCGTGAAAGATTGGATAAACAAGGGAAAGCACGCGGTCGCAGATAAGGCGAGCGTGGAAAAAAGTCGGAAGATAGCGGCGATAGGCGCGTTGCACTACTGGCGGTTGGCAGTTCAATTTTAGATTGCCGTAGATATTACGAGGGATAAAGAGAGAAAAAAAAAAGAGAGAACAAACTCGTCGTTGCGAATGTTGCGAACCCATCGACGATAACAGAGACGACCGTGGATTCGGGATAGGTTGGTCACTTTTACGCACGTAGAAGTCTTTCAAGTAGAAGAAAAGTTATTGAAATGGAAACTGATTTTTGTTTATTTTGAGAACGGTGATGTTACCGGTGTTTAACAAGTATAAAAATTAATATACTTTTATAATAATATAAGAATAATATATAAATTTGATAATTTTGAAAGTAAGTAATTTCTGAGATTTTATTTTAGTTGGAAGATTAATTGCAATTAATTTTTTTAATTTATTTATTTAATAAAAATTAGTTTTAAATCTAAATAACATTTAGGGAAAATAACACTCAACTATTCCGTATATTTTACATTTGTTTTCTTTGATAAATTTGAATATTTCTCTAATGAGTTTAAATAGAATCTAAAGAGCTTGCAAAATAATGAAACAAAAGCTGCGGCATCTTGTATTTTATCTTGAAAATTATTTAAACTTTAAGAGCTATTCAAAATATTGAAATCCACGAACTTTGTTGATTAACTTTTCTGTTAGCGAATATTAGTTCGCTATTTGCTCACTAGACGAGCTTACGAAGGTAGCTTGAACTATGCAAAAGCGGCGAGATTCGCGTTACATCGCGCTGAACTTTACGCATGTTTTCGAGTTTTGTGGCAAAGTAGCTCGGTGGAAGTTCTGTCGCCTTTCTCGCAGGATCTTCTACATTATTTCGTTGAAATCTTCTCCGCCTCTTTCAACGAGATTGACTTTACGCGGTGCTCAATATTTGATCTTGGATTGTTTAAAGATGAATTATTACAGTTATCATGTTATAAATATCATTTATGTATAAGATATTTAAAATTTAATGTGATTATTATAAAAATATATAAAATATTATATGTGCATATCTTATGCATTTTTATAATGCATACTTAATGAATAATATTTCTATCGCGTAAATGTATAACAATTATTTGGCATATTTATTGATATATTGAATGCTTTATTTTTTTATATTTGAGATTTATTTTCTAGTAATAAAATTTTCTGTAATAAAATTTTATTTATTTGAGATTAATATGCAATAAAAAAAAATGCTAAAGTTTGAAAGCTAAAAGTTAAAAATTGATAATTGTGAATTAAAATATTCTAAAATGACTTTTTTTGTATAATTTCTTTTATATTTTCTTGTAAAAAGTGTTTGAAGTTTACGTTGATCAAGTACTTGAAAATTACTATATTTAGCAATATTACTTATACATCTTTAATGCATTATTTTTTTTCGTTATTCTCCATTGCATTCTCCAATTGCTCTCAGAGGTATTATTCCGGAAGGAAACAAACTTCCCTTTCTCGTCGTCTTCGCTGCCATTTGCCGCATTTTTATTTTACGTATTCTTTTCTACGGAGTGGATTAAAAACGACGGTGAAGCGGCTGCTCTGTTTAGGCGTGCGAACGGGAGGTGAGATTTTTACGTGCCATTTTATTAAAATCCCAGAGCGCTGCTCGCAAGTAAATCATCTTCTCGGAGATGAAACAGTCGTAAAACAAGCTGAAGACGAACGAGTCGCGCCATGCCGCGCGTTTAATCAAGGAACATGGAAAAATTATAAAATCGTAGACCAGTGTTTCCCAACTGCCTCTCTTAACATTTCATAACATCTGTGACATGATATCAGAATATTAAAAATTAATTTGTTAATAGTTGAAGAAATTTTTAATTCTTATTAAAGACTAGATTTTTTTATAATAACGAAAAAACATTTTCAACGATATTTTTCTTTACTATATTGATATTTTTGATATATTTGAATTTTTGTCATGATATATATGTTGAAAAACACTACGCTGCAAACTAAACTAAGAGAGATCGCGATGCACGAAATGTCAAAAACAGTAATCTAGCTTTTACTCCTAGAAAAATTTATGCAATTTTTCGAAAAGATGTTTTATTCCGCGTGCGTTGGATATTCAATATACTCAGAATTGTGTGTGTGTGTGTGTGCATTCGAAAACATTACTCCTAGAATATCCTGAATATACTGTTTCTGTTTTTCGAGATAGACTCTGCAAGAAATACACTATTTCTTTCTTAAAAACAAATTTAACAATAATCGGCATTTTTTCGTAATATTTTAATTTTAATTTTTAATATAAAACGTTTTGAATTTGCCTGAACTTGCTCTGAAACATTCTAAGCGTAAACGAGATATTTTATTTCTTTAATTAAATTTTTGCAGATAATAACCTTTCAATTAAATTTCTTTGAAAGCTTAACCTATAAAAAATTAATTTAAAAATAAAATTTAGGTCTTTATCGCTTAATTTATCGTTGAAGCTTTCAAAAAGTATTTAATTCCCGATATTTAATCCTTTACAATTTCGAAAAAGTCTCTCTCTCTTTCTCTCTCATCACAGAAGTCTAATAAATGAAAATGATTTTTATTTCATGTTTCTTTTGATTTTGGGATCTGCCTTTAAAGTGCATGTCGGACTATATTCGTCTTTCACAGGTCCACAGTCTATTTACGGATCCGCCTCCCTCGGCCACGAAGGGGTTGAGCAGGCTCGGTTATCCATATTTAAATACCTTTCGCCCCCTCGCGCACTCGTATCACTCCGTTGAGCTTTTCCAGCGAGTAATCGTGGTTCTGGGATTTTATAGGATTTCTGTCGTGTCCGTAGAAGCTGCGTCCCGCTTTATTTCTGTCCCGTTTTGCGTACTGCAGTTATTATACCTGGATATGATATCCTATCGATTCGAAATTTCGCGCGAGCGTAAACGCGCGATTATTGATTGCGAGGAATCAGCGCAGAAATTATAATAGATCTCATATTTATTTCAAACTCTTGAGGTGGCGAAAATGATACACGGAAATTTATAACTGCAACTAAAAATTTAATAACGATAATTATTATATTATTATAAAAATTACATTTACGTCACATATAATAATCTTGATATTTTTTAAAATTTTTCCTGCAAATTTGTTAGGAATTTAAATTTTGTAAATTTTAAAGTAAAGTTATAAATTTATTTTTTTATTTATATTGATCTGTTCAATGAATAATAGATGAGCTTATTGAAATGAGGTTATTGAAATCGACTTTTCACCTTTTCGTATTCGGAATAGCATTTGATACAACGCCCACGATTTTGTCAACATAGTTTCTTTGCACATCTATAATATATTTACCTAAACCACCTCTCTCTGTTAAATTATTCTTATTTGTTGTCATTGTTCCGTTTTTTTTTTAGCATCGCGTATATATAAACTTTGCTCATACAAATGACAAGTGCTCACGAATGACATCTTATTTCCTCCTTTCATTTTTTATTTGTTGCCGCAGATTAGTCATTAAGTTTTTCTCAGAATTTACTGTTACTCGTGACGTAAAAATTAAAACGATTTGCGATATTTTAATTAAGGAAAAGACTATTGTTCCACGTGGGCTTCTGTAATCTCTTTCCAAAGACTCGTTAATCTCGCCGAACCGAGTTAATTACCACGAAACTTTTATAGCGGACACATTCAGCGTCATAGTCGCGCGGCGACCATCGCAGTCATTAACCGAAGTTTCTGTCGTTTTCCATTACGGTGTATATACACGGCCAGGAATAAGAATGGAAGGCAAGCAGCAAGCAATAAGCGAACGACAAGAAATTAAGTTAGAAACGACCGCTTTAGCACTCGCAATTAAATATTTCGCAAACTGTATCGCAAAGTTTTGCTAATTAAATTTAAGCTTAAAGTCAAGACACATAAACTTTATTTCTTGAAATTCTTTTTATTCATTTCTAAAGTTCATCAGTCATCGTGCAAGAAATCTTTTATTTCCAAAATTATTATTTAAATATATATTGTTGCACAATGTTTTGCTTTGGCATATTTTATTGAATATATATTATTACAATATTATGTGTTTTAAATTATACTTATCTTGTGGGGCTTGTCGGAAGAGCACTTGGCGCACGCCAATCCAAATAATTGCTCCAATGCTGGATAGCTTATTCTCTCGAAAGGGTAGACGCCCGACTGTCCCGCAGCCCTTCTGTACTTGCTCTCGGTTAAATTGGACAATGGCTCTCGCGCCGGTGTTTTGTCGTAGCGACAGATTGCGCCGATCTGTCCACGTGCGTCGCTGACAATCGTCGACACAGATACGGATACGCGCAATTATGCAATTGCGAAATTACGGCCGAAAATTGCAAACAAAAGTTGAACTTTAATTAACGTCGGGTATGTTTTATCGTTCTAATTATATTAGTAATTTTTAATCCACGAATTTGCGATACATATAACACGCGGCATTTGTTTAAATTAACGTAGCAAGTATGTAAGAAATATTTCAACGCGTACGTAAGGAATCATTGACAATCGGCGGAAATTAAAATTTTGTTACGATATTTATTATATTTGACAGACATAAAGAAAAGATTGGAATTCGAGAATCTATCGATCGGCGGCCGTTATCTCTATCAGCCGTAAGATCCTACTGGCAATTAGCGAGCGTGCAAATCACATTCTCGCCGCAGCTTGCAATTAATTACCACCGTCGCGCCATCTTAGCGGAACGTTACTGTCGTCTGCGTGGTTAATTTACGCGTATACTACAAATCGGAGTTGAAATTCATGTTTCACGGAAAAATATGACTTTCGGGTAATAATACACTGAAATAACGGATTATGCAAGTAAAATGCTAGGGAAATATTTTTGCTCATTCTTATATTGTGCTTATTTTAACATATAAAAGTATGAGAAAATTTAATAAATTATTTATTTAAAAGTTTAAAATTGAATTATTTTTAGTTAAAAAAGCAAAGTTCTTTCGTCGAAATTTAATCTTATCTATAAGAGATAATAATCTTCTAGCTTGTTTTGTAATAAGACGTTTTTTTAGACAGATTTCATTTCTCTAATTGACTAATTGTGAAAACACGATAACCACGTTTGCTAATCATAGATATAATAGCGAGAAATTCATTGCTTTCTTCATTGTCGTAACAACAGTTATTTTTCTCAAATTGCTGAAAACATGGAGTGTGAATGTCCAATTTTCGTAATTAATCATATGTCAAACAAGGGAGTTGCGACGTAAATATAAGGGTGAAAAAAGGTACATAGTGACGGAACTCAATTTGCTCGATATGCCGTTTCACCGAGAGATACATTCTTTTTATTCCGAACCCCTCGTCCTTTCAGCAGGACTTCGGTATTCCTCACGCGTATTCATGCTTCCACCCTCGCTCCTGCCCGGGACGTCGTTTTCAATTAGACGATGCATCGCGACGGCAATGTTTGGTCGAGGGCCGCGAAGGACTGTGGGGCGAAGAAGGGTTCTTCAGGACTATTCTGCTCCTCCCGATGGAGCCATTCGTCCGTATGTCGAATCGAAGGCGCGGGGAAACCGCACCCGCGAGAACAACCGCGTCCCCGCGGATTTGCGAAAGTCAAGGTGGCAGGGTCGGATTTATGTGGTTGATGACCATATTTCACGTATTTCGCACTTAATGTAAAATATATGGTTATTTTATTTTCAAATCTGATTATCTATTTGATTTGCAACGATGTCACTCTTACACGTTATTTTTATGCGAAGCAATTGTTGACAATTTAAAAGAAAGAAATTTTATATAACAAAAGAAAAGTATCTCTTTGCATATATTTGATGAAAGGATATTGTAATTTTGCATCAATCTTTAGATGCAGCCCTGTGGAAGAGTCAAGTTGTTCTTCGAAATGAGGGTTTTCGTTGGATTCGCAAATAATTCTCGTTAGAGCTTTTCCCCGTTTGCCATCTAGTTTGATCACGATACTCGCAGCGGAGAACAAAGGAACGAATCCACGCCTTCTCCCTTTAGATCTGTTGTAATTATTCGATTTCAGTGTTTGTTTGTTTCGAGTGTCTCGTTAATTTTAGACTAACGTCTGACTTTCTATTGCAGGGATCAACGGCGAGGAACATGGGATCTTTCGTGGCGTCCTGAATCGGTGAGTACCTTTTTCGTGCCTACTGTGCTCAATAATACGCAATTGTACGGAAACAATTCCGCAATTTTGTCACAAGACTGTGGAGAGGACGCTCGAATACTATTTACGATATTTATTTTCGCACAATTAATTTCATTCTAACAAATTTTCGAAAAATATGCGACTCTGCTTCATATAATGTGATACGTTTTTATGATAAGTTAATGAAAACTTAATTATAAATTAAAAAATTAAAACTTTGGAAGTCGATACGTTTTCACGACGTTAAGGCTTGTCTATCGATCAACGTGAAGGCCGATCTCGAGCGTGTCAGCGAGTAGATTATTATTGAAGTTACGGATGATGCACCGCGACATGATGCGGAGTAACGTTATCATTTTGCAAGTAATTAATTACCGACTGACAGGGATTATTAGAAGCGGCGCGCGCGAAAGATCTCACGGTGACACCTCGGACGTGCTCGTCGAGCTAGTAATTAAAGCCCGGGCTTGCATCCTCCTGAACAACGGTACATGCACCTTCACATCGATCGTTATCGAACGAGTTATCGTTATCGCATGCTTGTCGAAGGGAAAGCCGTTGAGAAAATAAAATTCATCTTTTGATTTCACATGAGTTTATGATACATTTACATTATATTTCGCTAAATTAGTTCTAAATTTATTTACTTTTACTTATTTTTAAATTTCTTATTTTATAAATAATAATTTTTTGAACACTGTAACAGCGAGAGAGGGAGAGAGAGAGATAGAGAAAAAGAAAGAGAATGTAATTCAATTCTCATTTATTTTAAATTTTTCAAATTTGATTAGTAGTAATTTTTTGATGGCGATAATACACGAAAGTTTATATATTAACACAGAAAGAATAAGAATTAATTAATTCTCAATTTTTCACAAAATAATTTTATATTATCTCGGATAAAGTATCTTTTTTCAACGCTCTATAATTGTGATTGTGAAACCTAACGGATTACTTTCGTTACGTCGGACTAATTAATTAACGAAACTGTTCCGTGTGATCGGAAGTACCTCGATTCGTCTTTTAATTAATAGAACTAATCAAGCGCTCACGAATAAAAAGCGAAAGGTGCCTGGAGTTCCATAAAACAACGTGTTCGTCTGTCTTTTAATTGGATTATTCCTCTTTTATATCCATTTTTCGCTTTTTTTTTTTCAAGTGTGTCGAGTGGAGCCTTTGTCACATGCGGCTGTTCCTAATTAGCTAATACAATCGCGTTGAATCGAATCAGTGACGACGACGTTTATTTTTTCACATCACTATCGCGCTTGCTATATTGACAAGAAATTTTATCATAATTTTTTGAACACTGTGTACTAATTAATCATTCGAAACGTCGAAAAATTTTCGAAAAATTTCCAGGATTAATCACGATATAATTATGATATTGTAATATGTATACTCTAAAGATAAAATTTAAAAAACCTATTTTAATTAACAGTCACTTCAATCTCATCGCTAAAGACAAAGGCGAACGTGCAATTTTGTACCAGTATTACGCTTATTTTATTTTTACAATTGTCGAGTTTTTCAATATTGAAGTCATGCAAATGACTTTTCTAATTGTTCAAAAATGCGGTGCGTCGCGGACGGGCCATTAGCCTGCGTTTCTTCGAGAAGAGCGGTCCTCAGCGCAAGCGCAACTCCGCGCCCGACCGTAATAGGAATGGTTATGGATTTTCGGGCTCCGCGACCTTCGCGTGTCGACCCACGCTTCTCGCGCTATGCATATTGTCACCGGCGTTGCTCGAATCGCCGGGGCACCACCTCGTGAAAAACTCCGACGCTTCCACTTGGATAAATGATCTATCTTTCTCTCTCTTACTCTCGTAGGCACTCCAGCCAATCGCACGGGCGATTTTCAGGCCTATTTCACCATTGATCGGACATACCAATTTTATCCACTGAAACAATAGCCGTTTTTATAGCAGCACATGTCCCACATCGGGTGCCCCAAAATTCGTTACTTCAATTTTGATCTCACTTCTGACGAACTTAAAGTTCAGAAAACGATAGTTTTGAAGGTGTAAAGTGATGGAAAGAGAAGAGACAATTAGGTTTTGCAATTGAACTTTTGACTTTAAATGACAAGCGTAGATATATGATATATTAACGCTAGTTTACATTATTTTATACTGTATTTACCTAATATAACTATATTAAATTAAGGGAATCCGTTTAACATACTGTTTCATGAATAGCACACTCTGTTATTGTATTCTGAATTCAATGAAATCGTACTTAACATCTTACTCTAAATAACCAACTCCGGCTCGTTCGTTAATCCCGACATTATTTGCGAGTGTGAATCAAGAGCGCTTCGGGAAGTGAATGGGATCGCTGAAGTAACGGTAAAAACGCGAAATATGAAAGGGAGCATTCATACCCGAGGCTGTGTTTTACAGAAACTACCCCTTGCGCGCGCGCACATGCAAGTCTATTGAAACCGAGTCGCTTCTCTCAATATACTCACGTGCTCCACTTGCTTTATGTCACCTCGAAGACCTCGAACAACCCCGAGTGACGTCAGGAAATGTGTTTACTCGCGGTTTAGGTCGTCCCTGAACGCTTTGCTCGCTCGTTCTTTGCCCTTCTTTGCGATCTGATGTTTGATCTAGTCTCTTCAACGTGTTATTCCCCTTTATGCCGAACGTTTCGCTCGCTCCCGTCGTTATTGACGTCTTTTAGCCATCTCGCGGCAAGATGAAGTGTCTAACGCGATAACGTAGACGTATGACGGAAGCCGCGGGAACAAGTTGGAAAGTTACTCTTACAAGGGTCAAGGAAAATTTAACCCCAATGTGTCCTAACCGCGATGATTTCGGCAAGTTTGAAGAAAGATGAGCAACTTGTTTTCAGCTTATTATCCTTTTAGTGGCTTTGAAACTTTACGGCTATTTGTTTTGATTCATTACGGGGACAAGGAAAGATTGAGTACTTTCCAACTTGTTAACATTTTCATCACAAGAGCAGAACTTTTATGACGTGACGCGTGAATATGCAAAGCTTTATCATGAATGAATGTACTATGAATTACATATAGCGAAAAGATACGTGAAAGATACGTACGCTTTATCTTTGAATTAGCCGTGTTCAGCCGCGATGGTCGAGGATTAAGTCCTCGTATTTCCTTTTTCACGAGCGAAGGCAAAGCTCGGGGAGTCAACAGCTTCTCCGGCAAACAACCGCAGCATCGCGTGTCACGGGTATAGTTAGTCACGCGACAGAAAGTGGGGGTGTTGAAGGGGGTGCGAGTGTTCTTTCTTGTTTAGGACAATGCATCTTCATAGAGATAATCGAGATTTCTTAAATAGCGAATTACAAGATAGCATTATTTCTAGTAGCTCGCAAAACGCAACATTTCATTTATCTATCTTAAATTTAATTTAATTATTGCATAATTATCGAAGTGTTTGACACGTAGAAATTCAAAATATTGCTGAAAAATCTCGCTTCAATTAAACTTTTGCCAAAAAAGGATAAATTTGTTTAAGAAAACTATTCTCAAAATAGAATGCGTTATGACAGTTCGCGAAACGCAACTGATAATAAGAAAATAGAATAAAATCTAATTTGCTAATTTCAAAATTAATTTGTTACCAGATTTTTGAATGTTGAAATTCAAAATGTATGTTTAATTAAAGTTTTTGTCGGGGAAAAATCGAAACTGAATTTTCGGGGAAAATCTATATCCGAAAGAAGCATTGTACATTATGAACACACAGTATATATTACTCAGCTGATATCGGAGCGAATTGTCGCGCGCAAGTTGCACGGACACGTGCCAGGTGTAAGTTCGTTCTTGCAACTTTAGAATTATGATTGACACTGCAGTTGGACAGTTTTCTCCGGAGAATTCGATGCGACTTTATAAACGTGTGCTTCTGAAAACGTTCGTAAATACTCTCTCACACTGCATCGGTCGAAATCTCTCAATCCGAGTCTCGTAATGAGTCCGCTTGCTTCGATGACGATTTCCTCATCTTTTTTTTCTTTCTCTCTTTTTCTCTCCCCTCTCTGAGAAGACTGTCTCTTGACTTGGCGAAATCGAAGGTGATGCGAATCGATAGCGAGAGAGCTGATCGCTTCCGAGGTTGCGGAAGCTCATTGGAAGTGGAGCGCGGCGTAGAGAGGATGAATATGGATGAACACGGGGGATGGAAATAGTAAAGTAATCGGGGGAATTACAAAGGGGCGGTAGGCACGGGAGGATGTGGCACACAGGCACCTGGGGAGAAAAATGCCCGTTGGATAGCGTTCGTTCAATGAAGATCCTATTGCGTTCGCTCGCATCCGTTTTCATTAGACTCCGCGGCATAGTTATTCTGAATGGATTTTTGAATCGATACGCTTGCTGTTATTTTTGTTGCGAACAATATGAATCGTTCGCATGTCAGCTTATCTTCATTACGTCAGCTTTAATCGGCTATTAAAATTATTTTTGTAACTATACTTTTGTTTTTTCCCCACTTTTTCAATATATTCGATTGAATTAAAATCGTAGATTTTTTAGATAGAAAAACAATCAACAGTTGTATATTTTAACAAGCGCAAAGTTGAAATTTTATATAATTAGATAAATATATTCGATAATATATACGTTGATATTTAAATTACATAATACACTAATGAAAAATGTATACTATGTATACCTTTCCGCATTCCACGGCAGTGTATAACCATGAAAGGGTTAAGTGACCGACAACCTCGTGTTTTATCTTCCGCTATCTATCATCCTTATAATCTCTTTTCGAGGGGAGAACATGAAGTCGCGTGTCTGAGGAAATGTTAGTACGGCGACTATCTCGTCGGAAATTTTTCTCACGAAAGCACGGGAGCAGTCAGATCGAAGGTGTTTGCAGGTATTCGTGAAGTGCATTCAACGGATGGCGGATGCAACGAATGGGGGGGGGGGGAGGACGGGACAGAGCGGAATTATCTTGTGTGCGTTCTCCTCGCGACTCGCACATCAGCCTTTCAATTTTCTGCGACTACAGCCGGCATGCCCGCGGCTCTCACCCCGCGCTTTGTCCCCCGTGACGAACTGAGTCTCGTCTCGATCGTACAATCGCGATTCATCGAGCGAGCAGGGAAAAACTACTGTTTGTAGCACAGGGGAGCGTATTCTGCACGATTGTTGCAATCAGTCTTTCCGACGAGATGCTGATGGAAAATTTATTTCTGCGTTCTGTATTTATTAAAATACAAACCACACGTAAGTTTATTCGAATTAAAATTTATGAATTTATTAAAAGTAAAACATTTATTTATTTGTGAAATTAAATATTTGTTTGTTCAATTAATAAACACTAGTAGATCTTTATTAAAATGTATTTTAATGTATTTAAATTTGTTAATTTATTGAAATTGTTATTTATTAAAGTTTATTACGTCTAAATAATTATTTATTTCAAACGACAATAAATGTGTTGATTAATATAGTTTGTATTAATAATGTTATTTAAACGATTTCAACATTTTCAGTATTTTATATTATTTTACGATAAAAGACAATATTCTGTGTAAATAACAGGATTCAATTTTCTAACACATTCAGAATATGTTCAAATAAACAAATATAATTCTCACAGTTGCTGAATAAAATAAAATTAGTAAGATAAAACAAATTAGAAATGTAATTTAAATACGCAAAAAATGTGAAATATAGTTGAAATGGTAATTAAAGTTGTCATATTTATAAAACTTTGCAAAAAGAGAGATTACAATCTATATTATAATTAAATTATAATTAAATATGTATATTTATATATTTGGTAAAAATCAAATAGAAATAAAAAGTCAGCGACAGGCAGATATCTATGTCTGATCATGAACGTGCTTTGATCACTGATAGTCAGCTGACACAATTGTCTTTTTTCACTTTTTTTGATAATCGAGTCGAACAATTTGGTCTAAAAGACGTACAGACATTCGACAATGATATAATGACATTGCACGATCTAAGTACTCAAATATGCGTACGATATTGCATCGCGGCGAATACCCGACGGGAGGAAATGTTTCGGTCTTGCGATTACGGCGACGCTGCAGCCGGTATCCGTTAACAGTGTTTGTATGCGCGTGTGTGTGGAAGCTACACGCTGAGGATGATCCGGTGGTAGAGAGCCGGGTTGCGGTACTCTGCGGCAATGCGAGTCGCCATCTTGGTTTATCGATCTCGTTGCCTACCCTTCGCCCTCGTCCTCTTCAGTCGCCCCCCGTTGTTCGTTTACCCTCTTTCCCTCCCGCCCTCCCGCCGACGTGCAATCCTCTTTCTTTTCTGCTCTTCTTTCTCCCGATGCCTGCACGACCCCGCTCTCTTTTCGCTTTTATTCCGTCGGACTTTTTGTCTTCGCGAATGGGCGCGCGCGGACATCATTAACATTCCCAGCTGCACCATGTTTATCAAATTCTTATCAGTCCATTGAAAATTTTACGTATAATCGAGATTTAGCGATCAAAATATTATTTCGCTAAAAAAGACTGTTAAAATTTCATATTTGTATTATAACGATAAATTTGTGACATCGCCAATTTGTTATTTTCTAAATCTTTACGCTCATAATGTTATTGATTTTAAGTTCAAGCCATTTTCCTTTCAATACTCAATTTCAAAGTGTTATTTTGCTTATTTCTCCTTCTATCAATATTCCGTATAACCAGCTTTATAAAGTGGGGACAACGTTGGGACCTCTTCGTTTACAGGCGTGTCTTTCCAGCGGAAGGACGTCGCTTGTGATTCAAGTCATGCACATCGCGCGCGCTTCATTAATTAATAAACATCCCCTCGTCGGTACAGAGTCCGGAAGAATCAGTCGGCCGACAACACCCTCTCGCGCGCACTCGTTCGCAGTTAATTGTCGCCGCGGCGGTACACCGCAAGATGAACGCGAAACTCAATAATAAAGTCTTGCGACGGTGGTCCATAGTTCTTGTTCAGAAAACGTGGCAAAAACAAGCGACCAATCAGGCAAATTCGTGTTACGACACGAAAACAAGTACCTAAACCGAAATTCCTGGAGCACCGGGAGTGATTTTTTACACTAGACACGTAAAAGAGAAAATTATGCGAGAAAATCGTTATAACTTAATAATTGTGGTATAGAATTTAAAATTAATCTAAGTATAAGATTTAATTACTTTATATAAACTTGTCTTTTATTCAATTTATTTTTAACGTGGAGCGTCTTAAAACATATCTTTAAGGATATCTTTAATAGTGCTGGAACGTCTGCTGTTAGAAGGACAAAAGATCTCGTGGCAACATTTCATGATTTACTCATGAAGGGCGACAAGAATTATGAGGTAAATGTTTTTCCGTTATGGACGCACTTTTTCAAAGCTAAAATGGACGAAAAGGATTTTTTTTGGAGATATTAGGGTTCTTGAAGCCCATTCGCGTGACCGTGGGGAACGTAATAATGACTAGTAACCATTATTCATGACGCAACACGTTAATGAACCCCATGCGTTAATAGCGTTCGCGAGTATTTACGAATGCGAGGCTCAATACAAATTGCTTAGGGCGAGTCGTCTACGTTACTGTAATCGTGAGCGATGAATCTGTCTAATTGGTGGCTTAAGTTGACGTATAGGATACGTCAAGTACGTTGCGTTTTACGGCCTGTTTGTCGGAGAACTTGGATTACAAGAAAATATTGCGCTTGATTTCTCTTGAAAACTCATTGTAACAATTTTTTACTTATTATTACTGTACGATTTTAATATTTTATGTTTTTTTATCGAATTTTTATAATATTTCAATATCTCTCATAATTTATAATTTTGTATGTTTTAATAGACTTTATAATTTATAATTCTTTCAGTGATATAGGAGTTGTTTCTTTTAGGTAGATGATTTTTCTGGATTTTCACGGGATTTAGGTTTCTCTTCTCGTGGGAAGAGCTAGACATATCAGTTTAGAGTTTGGTCGTGGCGATGAAGAGACGTTCATTTAAATTCTCGGCAAAATTGGGAAAGGACACGTGCCCGGGGAAGTTCATGTTCGGTAAACGCAATGTAAATCGAGAGCTCGACCGAGAGGCCCGGGCTTCGCCCGGGCTCTGTGTAACTCGGTAAGCTTCTTATTGTCGACAACTCGATGCAACGCTCTGGTCTGAGCTCTGAAACCAAGATATTTAACGTAGATGCTTACAATATTTTCATAGTGTTAGTATTTTTTATTTAATTCGATGTTTCGTTAATATGGATACTGAAAATGATAAGAGAAAAACAAATTTTTTTTTTCAAAAATAATTGGATGAAAAAAGTTTACATTAGGACTGTGATATTTTAAATTTATTAAAAAATGAATACTTTGGTATTATTTTGTTTTTGTGAATTGCTTTACTTTAGTTAATTTCGTTACATAAAAGTAACAAGTCTGGGAATCTATGTTTCTTAATCAAATATTTTCGAATAGGTAAATAAATTTATTCACAATAAGTTGCAAATTGCAGTAACATATTCTAAATTGTTTTGTAATGACATTTATATCAAAATTACAACAATGGTAAAATTTGGTTATAATAGCAAAATATTTTGATTAAACTAATTTCGTCTAAGACGTGAAGATATTCCACATGATTTCCTCGAGAGTCAAACTCTTGCAAGGATCCTTCGGTATTCATCTCTTTGATTGATATCGTTGAACTTGAAGGGTTTAATGCCAAGGATGATCCTTAATCGCTAGGTCCGACAGGATAACTTTAGCCGGGCGTAGATCTACCGTTAAATTTTGAGGGTGTGCGTCTTTGCTGTGAAACTCCGTTTATCGTAAGTCTAGACCGGTCAAATTGGTGGTCCCCCGAGAGGACCACCGAGGGGTAAAATGCCAAGACGTCGTCGTCCGAACGAACAGACGGGAAAGAGAGGGCTGTGCGTAAGGAATCCGCTATGGCATTCGCCACATCTCACGGTTAACGCGTGTCGACGCGATAGGGATCGTTAGCCGCGGTATGCCAGACGATAATAAACAGCGGCCCGCCGCCGCCGCCGCCGCCGCCGCCGTCGTCGCTGTCACGCTCGAGTGTTAGTGTCGCTGTAATAACCGGCAGGTGGTCCTTGTAATCGCGACGCTCTATGCCGGAAAGTGAGTGCGAATCGCAATGAGTCTGATAACCGAGCGTAATAACAAAATCCAACACTTTTATATATTCGGGATAATTGGAGAGACTGGAATAACGGCGTATATTAATCCTTCACGGGGTTCCGGGCACACAATTTTCAGGAGTGAGCGGACATAGATCCTTGTATTTTTACTTTAACTCTTCCTCGTAACTTTATACGAGTATCGTTTAAAAAACACAATTACATGTTTATCGCGTAGAATAATGAAAACAGGAAAATAAGATTCAATTTAAAGATTAATAAAATAATGCGAGTGATACAAATCATCCATAAATTATAATCTTCTTTAATTTAACGGAGAAATATAATTTATGAATAATTTGCGATATTGCCTGCTTTAGTAGTTATTTGAGAAAGTAGCATGTGTGAGGTTATCAGAAACCATGCGTGTGTGTAAGGTAATCTAGGATAATTTGATTCTCCAATCTACGTCTTCCAATCTGCGTTTTCCGCGGCGAAGTTTACCGCCACGCGTATCTAATTCGAAATCGAGTGGAATCGATGTAATAGTAATTTCTCGTATAATCGAGATTACATTAATTTAGGACACCTCGAACCCGTCTGGCCACAGATTGTCGGTTCGCCTCCGATCTGATTACTTACAAGACTATTTGTTCGTAACAATGCACGGGATTTGATGAATGGCATTTTCCTTTAACAATAAGAACAGTATGATTATTTTCGGTAAAGAAGATATGAATTTTTAAATAAAAAATAATTAATATAAATTTATTAAATTTAATAAAACTTTACGATTTAGTAAAGAAATTAAAGCTAAATTAATGGTGATGTATCGTGCTGTCGATAATCGTATACAGACGATATCAATAAATTGTAAAACAATAAATTTTCATTAGTTAACTTTAGTTCCCATGTATTTAAAATTTATAGCAGGTATTTATTTTTGCACAATTATTTACGTGACATTTATTGATGAATAGAAGCGCAAGTTAACGCGTTTTATGCGAGAAGACTTTGAAGCTGTCGCTAATTCTTTCGTATTTATTGAATTCTTTTTCAGTATGATTTATCAAGGATTGCATTTTCGATTTTATGTCAAATACACACGATGTCTTTAATATATAGTCGCGAAATTCGTGTTTCTATTTCTAGTATCGCAGTACAGATTGTTATGGCGGATCGTGAATATTTTATTCGCAACAACCGCAAGATCGAGGTAACATAAATGTCGTAACTGTCAGGTATAATTTTCATCTTGACGCGCGTTTAATCTGCTAATTTGGCAGATGAGAGACAATTCGCTAAAGACGCGCTGGTGGCCCACAAGGATTAAATATTAAAGTTAAAATCTTTATAGAAATTCCATTTTTAGAATAAAATCATTGATCGAATTTTTTTTGCGTCATTAAGCAATGCTGTAAAATCTCGATAAAAGATTTTTTGAAAAATTAGATTTTTTTACTTACAAAGAAGGACGACTTAGATTTGTGTATACAATTTCCTATTTAATGTGTTATTATAATTTTTCACATACAAAATTATATTGTACAATTTAGGAATTCAGTGGCGTTGAATGGTTACTTTTGTTGCATAGAAGCTTTCGCATAAATAATCGCGAAAGAAGGACATCTCTAGTGATTTTGATTAGGTTAGTCGCCTGAAGTCTATTGTCCCCGTAATCTCGTTCGTGTGTTCGAGCTCGTCACTTGTGCGAACCGTGTCGTCGTTCCGCCTACAGTATCTCTCGCCAGCTTCGATTCTCTCTCTCTCTCTCTCTCTCTCTCTCTCTCTCTCTCTCTCTCTCTCTCTCTCTCTCTCTCTCTCTCTCTCTCTCTCTCTCTCTCTCTCTCTCTCTCTCTCTCTCTCTAAACTCACTGTGCGCTGAATATACATATATATGTATAAGATTAAATATATATATATCCGACTTGACGTCACACATCCCTGACGCACGCTCAGCGAAGCGCAAACTGTCGCCGGCGCTACGTTTGAAGAATTAAAGCGGATGTTGCACGCGATAAGTAATCGATGGCGATATTCCTGGCCCTCGTAACTTTATAATTTGACATTCGAACGTGTGGAGGATAATAGAAAAAGACAGAAGGAAAAAGGAAGAGGAAGATTATTATCCGAGTAATATTTTAATCCTTTATTATAACCGACGTAACGTCGGAATTATTATCATCACATCGGAGAAATAACAATTTTTGCAGCGTACAGCGTGCAGAGAAATTTTCAATTTCTCATTTCCAATTTCGATATGAATATGATTGTTAATGTTATTATTGTCATTGTTAAATTTTTATTGCACACAATCCTCGAAAATCGTCGACTTTCTTCAAAAATAAAAGTAACTTCCAAAGTTATGGCTCGGAGTATATTTAGGAAGTTGAAGTCTCCGCTTTCCCATACGGGATATCGATTTCAAGAATTATGCTGCGGATTTTAATCTTTCACGGTTGTATTTCCGCTCGTGATGCCGTATTTACTCGTGGTACAGCGCGACACACGATCAAGTGTGGAATAACAAGGTGGGTGGAGCGGAGAAGCGTTTCCTTTCGTTAAAGTAGGAAATCTCGTATGGTCCATCGTGAGAACGGCTTGTGGGCGTTTCTCGTCGTAGGCCTACCCGTACATGGGTCTCGTTGATTCACTGAGTCTAATGACACGGAATCTTCGTGCCATTATTAGACGTAATCCGTTAATAGCGCAAGAACGTCGGCAGCGATCGCTTTCGAAAAAATTCTTTCCGCAGCGACGAGCTTGTGAAGCAAATGACTTTGCAATAGGGAATTGTGTGTGCAACTATTTTTTTTTAAATTACTACGAGTTATGTTTAAACTATTATAAATTTGCGAAGCATGCGAGGTAAATGATGCATCATGCGGCGGCGTGTCCAGTCGATGTTAGTTCTGTAAATTCTACAATAGAAACCACGAGCACTGATCGTACAACACATAATTGGTTCCTCGCGCAGCTGGGATTACATTCCCAGCGAGTGGCCTGTTTCATGGCTGGGCATGGACGATGACCGCGGATACACAAGGAAACATGCCGGGGAAACATCTCGATGCGATTGCTGGATGATTACGAATATTCAGCCGCAATTGGCAATCCTGCAGAAATGCTTCAAATTTTGACATAAAGAACGATTTTGAGTAAAAAAAAGGAAAAATTTTGAGAGATAAATTTTTTTCTTCTTCACAATTCTTATTAATATTTCAAGTAAAGAGAAAAATAATGTTTATATCTATTTCTTTTACGTTATAAATATTCTTATAAGCAGCAGTCTTTTATGTGATATTATTAACTTTAGAAAGTTGAACCCTTATGTAAAAGAAAGAGAAAACGACAAGACGATGTTTCCTCTATTTAGAAAGCTTCTTCCGTTTGAAAAATTCGGAATATTCGATGACGATCCTTCGAAGGTTTTTATCCGGCGATTGCTCTGTTCTTCTAACGTGACCTCGCTATTCAAGAACATTCATAATATCTAACTCAATTATGTGTAATTGTGCACGGGGTCGTTCTACTACCACCGTCACCATTACCGTCCCTGGCAACGCGGTACAGCTACTTCGGCTGTCCGCTGGAAAGGATGGAAGCTCAAAGGGGTTATTTTAGGAGCAGGAAGGTGGCCATCCGATGGGACGTCCGCACGTCTCTCTCCTGACGACCCGCTTCTATTCTTCGTGTTGAAACTTCCGTCGCTGTTATGTTGCGGGTGTCACTGGGTTAATGCACGTGAAATCGCGAAGCATACTTTAACATAAACATACTTTACGTTTACACATGCGCTGTATTTTCACATCTTTTGCAAAAACATTTATTATTACTGCGCTCTCGTAATTTGTCGAGAAAATTTCTGCTGACAATTCAGTAATTCTCGGTTCTAAATATGGAAAATTTTAGTTCTCAAATAATAGAGCGATCGCGATAATAAACTATCAATTGGTTTTGATTTTAAAGATCATTCAATACGATAATTGAAGAAATATGAATGAAATGTAAGTTGTAATGGTTAGTTTATTTAAATTTAATCAATGAGACTTTTCATTATTACGTGCAGATTTTGAAGAAGTTCATGAAAGTAGAAAGGTTATTAAATATTATTTTATAGAGATCTTTTCCTTCTAATATATCTCACAATGTATTATCAAATAAAAAGGTCTGAACTTTATTTACCGCTTTACTTTCTCGGCGAGGCATTGGCTATAATTCTGTGTAAGCATCATCGCTTTCCAGCGAGAAAATTTCATAAAGATGGCATCCGCTCGTGCACGCGAAGGAATTTCCGTGAAGGACGATAATCGAAATTGCGATTCTGATTCGTCGAGGATACTTTCAGAACGCCGTTGCAGAAAAGCTTCGCCTTCCAGCACGCGCACAGCTTAACCACAGAGACGGGAGAATGGGACGAGCGTCTCGAGGAATTAATCCTATCCTTCTCTTTTTCTCTTTCTCTCTCTCTCTTCATTTTCCGCGGCAAATTGACGTTTTCATATTAGAAAAGCGCGAGCTCGTCGCCGGTGAGCTCAAAGGTGACAACGGCGATCTTCCAAAGATAATCTCTGTGAAACGCATTGCGTCTGCCGCGCTTAATTAACTTTAATTAATCCCTGCCGCCCGGAAATTTCGCATCTCGCTGAACTTAAGAGCAGCGAGATTAACATACTGGTGGTCTAGCAATCCGGTGTGCGTCTCGTAAGCGAGTGTGCGTGAAAGAGGACGTTTGAAGGTCTGATTTCTAGTGACATATTAAATTTCAAAAATAGATCAAAAGCATAATGCATTGACGTATATTAGCGATGCTAGTTACTCACGTTACCAGAATAATTGTGATTCGTGCAATTTAAGTCTTAATTAATTCATTAAATTAAACAATTAAATTAATACAAATTTAATTATAATTAATTACGTGAAATTTCTGTGAAAGAGTTATTTTCTCACTGATGACAGAAACGTAGTTTACGATCAAATGTGACTTAGGTCTGCATCTTTTTTCTTTCTATATTTGTCACTCTGTACTTAAAAAAGTTCCAAGATACGTAATCTTCAGAAGTTCCGTGTATTTACTACCATAAAAGCGATCTAATCGTAGCGTGGCCAGTGAGTTCGTGAGCGCGCGTCACACGCGTTCACACACACACGTAACATCGTGATAGATCTTGTAAGCCGATTACAAGGATATACCGGTCGGATCAATTTTCTGAGTCGATACTACTTCCTCTCGGCTGAGTCGATCGTCTTACGAGCTTGTCGTCCGCTTGTCGATCTTGGTTCTTCATTTGCCGCTTCGTTGAAGATTTACTTCTGGAAATACGGTCGCGTGGAAACTACTAATAAGCGATTGATCGATACCGGATCCATAGCGAACGAATTTAAACTCATGGTGCTCTAATACGATCGCAAAGTCCTTTCTTGCTTGCGAAAAATAATAATACGTGAAATAATATTTTAAAAAAATAGAATTTGCTAAGAGCGTGATTCTTCAGTTCACCAAGCACTTTTTCAGTTTTTCTGTTAAAATATTCACTTTTCGTCTAAATTATTTTTGCAAAGTGATATGAGATTCTAACTTCTTTAGCTTTTTATGTAGCTTTATGCAAATTCAAATCGGATAGCTCCAGTAGAGTAATGCCGAGAAAGTGTTGATATTTTGATTTTGTGTGTGTTCTTCGAAGGAATTCGGAGTCCAATTTTGACTTGTGTGATTTTTTTAACCAGAATTTTGTCCAAACGAAGGGCTATTCTTGCAGCCGCATTTGCAAGCCGCGAGGGATTGCCGCTGGGCATGCTCGATGTAGAGTGCAAATCGCACGTGCAACGAGTTGCGGCAATCGATTGCATGGATGTGGAACATGCTCCAATTTGCGCGAGAACTGCACGTGTAAGCTTGGGTCTTGTGGCAACTTACAGTTTGTTGGGATGAAAAACACGATTGTTGACATTCGAATAACTGTGTGTTCATAGACGAACTTATAATGTCTTTTATTTTAAACAAGAGAAAATCAGCCAGCTTTACAGACCTGAAAATTATATGTCAAAGAGAGGGAAAGAAAAAGACGTTTAAAAATAGAATCACGATTCTGTTATCTAATCTTTTTTATCATATTTCGACGAGTCTTTTATTAAGAATGCTGCTTGATATTATCAGATATAAATTGTTCTGACTGAAAAAAATAACAAAAGTTATTAAAAAAAGTACTTGCCGAATATTGATGTACATCTGGCGAAATCGCATATGCAACAGTTCGGCTGCGGGGCGTATTGCGAATGTATATTCGTCGCATTCGTATGTGCGGGCGTGAAAAGGGTGGAAAAATCAAACGGCAGACTTGCAACACGCCAACGAAGGGAACGACCCGGCGAAAGAAATGGGAGAAAGCGAAACGTATTCAAATCGTTATTTTTATCTCTTTGCAATCGGACGGCCTCTGCTGGAATACGTAAGTCTTGCGTATACCGTATCCAGTTATCGCGCGAGAACTTTGCAATATAAGGCGCACCTGTGCCGCATCACGTGTACTATACGGATGCTGTATTATAGTTTCAATAACGTCAGAAAGCGTTTATCATGGATCACAAACAAAATTAGAGTCGAATTTTTCTCATTTAAAGCATTTGCATTTATATTAGATGCAAAAATTTTTTAATGATAAATATGTCTGACATTCTTTTTTTTTTTTAATTTTTAACCTCCAATTTGAATCATTTTCTCGAAAATAATTCTGAAATGAGGATACGGTTTATGATCGATTTGTTGTTTCGCAAGTCTGTTACGAGATTCCAGGAAAAGTAAATCGTTTCTCTTTTTTTTGATTATGCAAGGACGCAGACGGAAGCAATATATAAAGCTTTTAACGAAAGTAGCTCTATACATTCAGATTGTATAAATAGAAGCAAGAAGCTCGCACTAATTCTGTACTTAAACCCTTCGATCTCTTATGCCGCGTTAGGTGTTTTATTTAAAAAGTTAAATTGCGACAAGATCAAAGGATAGCGTAGTATAAAAAATTCAGCAATAAAACTTTTCTCGTTGTTCGCGACTTCGAAGATTGGTTATCAATAAGTCTTCTTCAACGCCGCATCCTTTCTGGATTCGATACTGAGCCAATATCGTAATCAATTTAAAATATCTTAATTATCAATATCGGACGTTCCACGTTCCACGTTAGAGTGTTTTCCTACTGAATTGACTTCGGTTTTTTATGACAATCTGTTACAAAAAATAGTCTGACGTGAGCCACCCAGTATTATTACGCAAAACACGTGCTTGCATGCGATGCGAGGAAAAGCGTGCGCGCAATTTTTCCACAAAATTTTCCGGCAAACTCGATAAGGCTGCATTGAAAGGTTCGAAAGCCGATTTTTATTCTTCACTGACGCATACGCAAACATTTGCATAAAATATTTTAGAAATTGGCCGATACACATACAACGCGTGTGCGAGGTAAATAAATAAGAGCGCCGACGCCTCGCGTCGCGTTACACACGTCGGGCGTCTTCGTGATATTTTTATCAGCCTGTAATTCGGCAGGAATGCGACGGTCGTGAATCTGGAATCGTATCGTACGCCGTGCGTGATAACGCGACGCGTGTGTGTTTATTTTTAGCCGTCTGACGCGATTGTATTCTATTGTCATTTTCCACTGCCGTACCGCGGCGACGAGGAATAACGGGGCTGACGACGAACAACAGGAGTATTGAGCACTCATTCGTTATCGATTCGTTATCGTATGTGTACAGCACCTAGGATAACATACGCCAAGTTTTGCTATGCATAAAAAACAAAAAAAAATGAAAAGGAGGAAAAAACACATTCGCGAATACACGTTAGAGAAATAAATGCAACGCAAAATAAACTTTTCTTTGACTAAAAAAGAGATATTCTTGAAAATAATCTTGCTCTACTTTTAGCAAAAGTGAACAATTAATTAGGAAAAGTCGTGCACAATCAAGTAAAACAAATGTTCTCTATTTTCTTCAATTATTTTGCACGGAAAAGAAAAGTGTCACTAGAAAGCGCATTATTCGGTATACCGGTGAAACGAAAACAATGCATTTTAATAGAAACATTTTACAATAATATTTTGCTTTTTCCCATGCTGGCGTATGAGTGAGAAAAATATCGCATGCAGGTGCATGAACTGGGACGACGTTTTTGCCCTTTGCTTGTTTGGTTGCTACTACTCTTCCAGCTCATTGTCAGTTATCTATCTTATATATCAAGTCCTGTTTATGAAACTTTTCGCTCGTTTAACATTTTAATTACATTATGCACACACACGCAAAATTAGTCCGATAAAATCAAATGTGCAAACACTTTTTTCTAGTCGCTTTATGTGTCAAGATAGATTAGAAAGATAATAGTACCGCAGTACTGTGCAGTAGCGAAGTACACTTTACTATTGTTATAATAATTTGTTAGACCTACTAACAGTACTGCAGTACTATTATCTTGCCAATGATCGCAGCAATTGTGCAGAAGAATTGTCTAACGTAACGAGACGATGCGAAAGAATCGCGAAAGACGCGACGAAACTGTAGGGCTAAATCGACGCGGAAGTGGAAATCATAGAAAATGAAGTTAACGCGCTGCGAAGGATATCGCGGGCTTGTTGCCGGGGTTAGTTTCCTCGTCGAAGGGACAGTTGGGTGTCACGATGGTGGTGGATGACGGTGGTGGAGAGTTGCGACGAGCCGCTGCTCACGTAGGAGTGGCAAAAAGGGGGGGAACCAGCTGCAGGCGCACGCGCCAGCCTCCGACGTTCCGACTTCCCCGATCCGATCAGTCGTGTGTGACCCTTCACACGCGTCGTGTCGTCGTGCTCGTTACGTCACGCGGTCGGATCTTGCGGCAACCTTTCGCGCATTTCCCTCCGCTGCGAAATTTTCTGCCCCGTGTCCTCGCCCGGCGACCGTGCACGCATCCTGCAACGCGATTCCGAACGACAAGAGAGAGCGGAGCGCACTTGGCGTCGCGTATCGTGACGCGTGAATCACGTGAGTGTGTACATCCCGCGGCCGGCGAAACCGAAGCGAGCGAGTGCTTCCTAGAGACCACGTGGACACGACGGAGCGTGCACACGAGGATTCTCCGCGCGTTCTCTTCGGAGCGGAACGGAGCAGTCGCGTTTATCTCGCTCGTTCGGAACCGCTCTTTCGCGCGAACAAGACGAAAATACGTATGCGTAAAAATCGATCTACGTCAAACCGATTCACATCAAAATCTGTACGCGGCGTCACATCTGATAATCTAGAATCCCCTCGGAATATTTCGCGTAAAAGGAGATTGCAAAAGGTGTGTGCTGGCATGAAAAAACACACGCGAAATTCTATAACTTTTTGAAAATAGTCCGCGGTTTGCACGGTGGTAACTTGTGTCAAACATTGCAGTGCTCGAGTAGTCACATCGACTTTCCTGCGCCCAAACTCGCTTTTGTGCGAAATGTATACAGTGTAAACCGCTCTTGCAGTGATCGCGCAGTGAATGCCATCCGATGCGGTAAAACTCGTGGGACTCTCTGGGCGAAAAATTGCAGTGTTTTCATTCACAGAAAAGAAATACATACAGTGAAAGAGAGAACGCGGTCGTGCAAGGCAAAGATTTTTGCCGAATTCTTCGCTCTCTTCGCGTCTATTCGCGTCCCTCTTTCTCCTTCGCGCGAGGTCCGACGAATGCAAGCCTTCTACTACTGCGCCGCGGATCGCGCTCGCCGCTCGCGTCGTACCTGCCTGCCCGCCCGCTCGTTCGTCTTGCAACCCCTGCCGACTCGTGCCGCCATCCCACCCCCGTGAGACCGGCGCGGGATCGATATTTACGAGGTAAGATGGCTCGTCGTCTCTCTTTACGCGACTTTCGGCCACTGCCACTACGAGCACTCGGTTAATTCATGATTATTGTGATCAGCATTGTTTATATTCCCGAGAGAATAACGTCGTAGAACTTTAACTTTATCTTTTCATGCGAAATTAATAAGTAAGTGTCAATGGATTATACAAGTGTGCACGTTAAAAACTAATAATATTTATTTTAATATCAAAGGATAAAAATCGCGTAATTTCATTGCGTAACTACGCAATTATAATTTTATTGAATTCGAGAGAAAATTGTAAAAATTGTTCTCTTTTTATCTGTGAGAACGTAATATCTCGTGAACAAAATGACACAAAGCATGCGTATTCTCCGTAATTATTTTTTTGTATTTCTTGAACGGAGAGAAAGTTTGTTTTTATTTAGAATTTTATGCACTTACGTTTTCTAAGGTTCTCTCTTTTTACGGTGGAAAGTTATTCTTTAAAATTTTATTTAATTCTATTCCCAGCATGAAAAGTTGAATGTGCGGTGGGAATAGATTCACTGCATAAACAACGTTAAGCACTTCAAGGCTCGCAATTCTCTGCGTATTTTTTCTAATAATACACATTCACGATAATTAATCGTAGCTACTGGAATTTACTGGCTCGTTTCAACCACTTCGAAAGCTAAAACGTTCTTTTGATTACCTGAGAATGTATCTCGAAAAGCGTTTGCTGCCGGTGGTGTTATAAAAGATAAAATTACTTTCATATACACATTTTTATATGCGACATTTACTGCTCACGTAATTATTTCGCATTCGCTTGAAGATTATATACGAATATAAGTTTAATCGCGAAAACTCTTGATATCTCAATATAAAACATCAACGTCGATTAATTAAAAAATCCGCGCTAAAGTTAAAATTATCTCCTCTCTCTATTATTTTGCAGAACGGATGTGATAAATTTTTTTCAGCTTCCGATGCATCGACTAGTGCGCGCACAAAAATCGATTACACGGTTACAAATACTGCATGAAAATGCGGATGCGTAAATAAAGGGCGTTACGTAATTTCGTCTCGAGCGAGGTCGGTTCCCAAGAGTATGTATGCTCCCGTGCAGTAAATATATACCTACTAATGCAAAAGCGTACCGCCGCGAAAAGAGCGCGCGCGTGGTAACCGCGCTCTTTTGGCAGCGGTTTACGCGGAGTTTACGTATTTGATCGTAAAGACGCATAAACAGTTCTGGAATTTGACCAGAAACCGCTTCGAGGCCCGCGTGCCGAGCCAATGAATCTCGCTCACGAAGCTGCTTTTCGATAATGGAAATACGAATCGCGAAATAAGATTCCCATTTTGTTGGCCAAACAGGATGAATTTTGAATATACATTAACTTTTGTACACACACACACACACACGCTCACACTAATTGTAATACTGGGGTATTGGAATTTTCTGATAACCTAGTAACATTTATAAAGTTCAAAGACTCAATGACGATCATTTATTTTGTCGAGGAATCTAAGAGAAAATTTACTTCAAAAAGAAAAAGATAATTTATATTATTGTTGCATGGAATTTTTTGAATGCAATAAAATTTGTGGCAATTTTTGCGATACATTTGTTTCGATATAAGTTGAAACGCGAATATTTTTTTGAACATTAAGAGAAAAGTTATTGATCAAAGTGTTAACAGATATTAATTAATTTTCTAACTAAATGCATTAATTTGTTAGATGTTTACGAATAGTTATTGAGAAAGATAAATTTTCGTCAACTATATTGAAATACTTAATATTCCGCATTGCCTATTCGGAATCTAATCGACGCGAATTATTAGCGATTCTCGGGCTAGTAATGAGCAGCCTGTTCCATCTCACGAGGCGTAATGCAGGTAATTACTTGACCAGCGAGTGCTCAAGCTTGGGTCGTTAGTCGCATTCCCGGCATTCCGATGCCAGTGTGCACCGCGCGTGTGCGCGGTAATATAACGCATACGTCTTGTCGCGAGCGAGAGAAACGCCGAGAGATCCGTCTTGATCCGCCGAGATTTAGCTCGCCCGACGCGCCGTTTCATCTCGATCTTATTTAAATCCGTCCTATTGTCCCCAAATTTCAAATATCCAAATGACAAATATTCACTTTCAGCGTTAAACGAGGACTGGCATTATAACCGGTCTTTGAGAAATAGGGATTCTTTATTCATACGCGCGCACGTGTTCAAATAAGGAATCCTTGTTCGTCTACAGAAACGGCTGTGAGCGCGACTTCATCGTGATGCTTTTCACATGAAAGTAGCCACTGTTCTTCTCAGTTAGGCTCGCTTTGAGAGAAAATGCACGACTTTCGGGACACCCCGTGCGTACGCGAAAAAGGCGATCGTTAATGTGTTTACTTTGAAAGCAGGTCCAAGCTCGTTCCCTCGCTCTTTCCTTTCCTTCCATCCTCTCTCTTTCCTCCTTCCTTCTCTTTCTCTCTCTCTCTTTCTCTTTCTCTTTCATTTGCGTAACATCCTAGAAAGCCTCCTCGAGCTGCTTGTTTGCGAACTGAAGTCCGCCGTGGAAATGAAAACTGCTTTTGATGCAGCGGTTTCCAACATTCTCTCAACTTTTTTCAACTGGATATTTTTATCGCGAACCATTAAAGTTTGCTTGAGAGTATAACTCATTATTTTTGAAAAATAGGAGAAAATTGAAATATCAAAGAACGTACGTTATATATTGCGGTTAAAAAATAATCATGAATGGAACAAAATGCTGTTGCGTAATTTTTATAAATAATTTTTATAATGCAGATATTCTGCAAAATATTTTTCAACTGTAAAAAGTTGTACTCATAATTCTTTAATCCACGGGATTATTTAAAACTTAACTTAATATGTTTTCCGTTTTCCACCCTCGGTTGCATAGCAACTTTTCCCCTCGGCTGTGTACATACCAAAAGTTTGTCAACGCTGCGCCAACCTTCTGCTCCGGCGAAATGTCACGTGACTGAAATGTCAGCGACGCTCTCGGCACCGTGGAGGGTGATTCGGGGGTGTCTGGGAACGGCTGGGATTCGCTTGCCCGGAGTTTCGCAGTTGGAGAGAGGGTGAACACGAGCCAGAATCTCGATACAGGACACCGTCGTGTCGACATTTTGTTATCTCCCGGTCTAGTACTAGAGATTAAGTTTGGATTTATGACGCAATTAGGTGTTAATTAATCGTTAATTTATTGCTTTCATCTCAAATTCAGGCCTTCTACATATTGGGGAAAAATTTACTTGCCGTTTTGTGCTGTCATCTTTTTTAACTTAGGCGCTTTTCGAAATACTCTAGTTACAACTTTGTACGCAAGATAAAAGAAGTTATATCTTAGGAAGTGAGAATAAAAAAGTTAAAGTTTAAAATTTTAATATAAGTAATAGATAATTGTTTAGATCCGAAAGTCAACAATTAACTCTCGAAAGTTAAAGTTAAAAATCGTCAGTTTACGCTATGTTTCAATATACATTCCAAACTGCTTTATATTTTATAGAGAGAGAGAGAGAGAGAGAGAGAGAGAGAGAGAGGGAATAGTCGGCATTCTCGGCTCCTATTTATTACTTATCTCACACAAAACCAAACTAAGGTGCCAAAGAAGCCGCCGGCGCACTGTGTTCTTGCATCTACACTGTATTCGCAGTGTAGCTAAGTCTACCGTCTGCAGCAATTACGAATGCCTTCGCGAAATGTCACATGTTCCGCACAGTTCTGCGAGCAAAAGCGACTGTTTTCTTCGTGGCGGCCGAATAATTTCGCAACTGCCCAACCGCGTTCTGTGGGGGCGCATATTCTCGGAGCTACCGCTCGTGGTGGCATTTCTCGCGCTCGTCGGCCGTTAGATCTGTCCGCAGTTAATAATGGCACGACCGTTTGATTTAACGGCGTCATTAGGGGTCGCGCCTTTCTCACTCTGTGTCGCCATGTCGCTTTCCTCGGTGAGCTTTAAGGGCCGCGACTCCATCGTCCACGGCTATTAGCTTTCGTCGCTCTCCACGAGTAATTGGCCGTATTAAATTTAATAATCCGTCGACCGCTGGCCAAGCCTAGCCGCTTCCTACTTCGCGCTCTGGTAATCGGTTAGGCCGGCCGCGCTGGATTCTAGGTAAGCGGGAATATTTCACGGCGGGCGTGAAATCTTTTGAGCGAAGACGGATAGCGGGAAATCAGTAAAGGCTGGGAAGCCAGCTTTGGCGAAGTCGGGTGATATGTGAACATCCCTTTTCGAGAGATATCTCTAATTTAAATAATGTAAACGAGCAGTCACATGTGCGATACGTGAAACACGAAAATGCAATTTAAATTCGCAGAATTGTGGAAAAAAAACATCGAACCAGAGCATACAAAAATATAATATTAAAATCGTAAAAAAGCGCACTCATTTGCGGATGATTCAGGATTTTCAAGATTTATTTTCCAGAATTGTGTTGCGTAACGTAAATGCGACAGTGCAATGTTTGCAAGCTTGTGAATTTTTTACGTTGAGAAGGTAACTCAATTGAACGTAGATGTGAAAAATGTCAACGTGTAATAAAATATTGACGAACACATCACTGTATAAAAAGGTGGTTGGCTGTTTCTGGCTGGCTTCAGGATTAATCTTCCAAAAAGTGGTCGATATGTAACGCGTCGTATGCGCATCACATGCAACGATACGGTGCACACGGGAAAGGATATTTGCGATTCATATCGAGGGCGTAATCGGTCGCCGTATCTGACGTTGATTAATGCGACGGCGCGCTTGTACAGAATTGTTAAATCGCGCACATCGCATCCTGCGTCGTTCCTGCAATAGCTCGCGGCTAATTGCGCGTGATTTCGCTACCGCGCACGGATACGCCGGCTTCGTAACACACTCGAAAATTATGCGCGTACGTCCAGATGTACAGTCAATACGTTTGCTTTTGCACTGTCAGGAATTATTCTGCGTCATTTTATGTTTCGCGAAACATTCCGAAACCCAATTGCATTTCGATGTTGATTACCAATCGTAACTTAATGATTCTTTGACGATTAATCTTTTATTCTTACCAAATTGGAAACAATATAGTCGAAACATTATTTCTTTTTTGTTTTTCTGATAGATGCAAGGAAAATAATATTTAGTATAAATATCTTGTCTCAAAACATATTATATAATTATTAGCATTTTTTTCTAAAAATTATTTCTATCAAATATAGAAATAATGTATTTTAATGTGTGTTATACAATATTTATATAATTTTAGAAGCAGATGAGTTTGTTTTATATATTGTAAGATATGTTATATATAATTTAAAAAGTTAAATATTTTAAATATTAATGTCTGTATGATCGATTATGCGATAAACAAAATAGAACAAGATAATTGCACACATCAGAATGAGATCGATTTGCATTAACGGTTGAGAATTTTCCAGTTGGAATTATGAACGTGTTTGTCGAGACGTATCGATTCAGCGTTAATTTAGTGTCGAGAGCTGCGAGATGAAAATTTCAATTCGGTTTGCAATAACCGATTAAAATGCCGATTCATATGGCGTTCTTCACAGAGAAAATATTCGTTCTCGCGGGGACGGCAACGCGTATTTATTCATCTTGCGCCGATTAGAACACTAGAAACGACGGTTAATTAATTCCTGTCTGGAGATAACGCCGAGTATCATACCGTCACAGAAGTCTCGACCCGTTTGCTCAATTAAGCGACGGCCGACAAGAACAAAAATAAAATTGTTTTGACTGAGCGTTTTATCTTTCACGCCTTCTTCAACGCGAAATTGTGTTAGTTTTTGCAACGCGCTCTTCTTCCGATTATTATATCTTTCTACAATTTCACTTGGAGATACGCACATACATTTATTATATAAATGTAACAATATTACAGTCCATAGTTGTTTTAGCGTCAAGGCGTATAATTTTCTTTTTCCGAATAATTTACTACATCATTAAAATTAATCTCTTAACGTGCTGTACTATTGTTATTCTAAAAAGCACAACGTAGCATAATCTAAAACGATAACGAAACACTGCATATCAGTGTTTCGATACATGAATCTCTAACAAGTACGTGTAATAATCTAAATTAATCTTAAATTATACTGCGCAGATTATTTACTACTACTGCATCGTAACTTGAATTGATAACTAAACCCTGCATTACTCTCGGTGTAGCATAATCTGACAAATCCAGCATAATCTGCGCGTTGCGGCGTTCAGTCAATATATCGCTAAAGTCGGCACGTGTGACGAGAAAATTATGCTTCACGCGGAGGGACGATCGTTTCGACCTCCCCCTTGCGCGTTGCGCAAGAGGGTTAATAATATCGGCGTGGAACTGCCCTTATGCGACATTAGTTTCACAGCGAAAGCGGATTACGAGAGCTCTCTCGCCAGTGGCCAATGTCCGAGCGGGGCGTATCTTTTCTCAGGCAGGCAGGACGAGATTGCGTTTAATTTGAGATTAATTCCCGTGATCGCGCGACGCGCTTTATAAAGGGAGCATTTTCGCAATGGCAGAGGTTAACGAGCTAATTTAATGAGTCGTTGCATGACAGTCGTGATATGTGGATTTGGTTTTATTCAGTGGCGATTTCCGATCGTTGAAATTCCCGACAATGCTGATTGTTACGAAAAACATAACCTATAAGTAATGAATTATTGAAAAAAAATATTAATATTTATTAATTGGTTTGTAATTTGATAAAAAAAATCAATTTTAATAACATGATCAATAAATTATTGATAATAAGATGTGTAGCTATTTATAAAATTCTTTATCGTTAGTGAAATAACGATCTTTCAATTTCCTCTTTTTTATATATATATTTTAATAGAAAATAAGTCGTTGGTGAGCCTAAATAAATATCCAAGCAGAAGGGCAAACAAAACATTTTCTCATACATCTTCGTAAAAGCAAATATAATATATCTTCGAAAATTAGTTAATTCAGCAGGGGTTCCGGATAATTCGGATGGCCAGGGGCCCCCGAAGTCGTAAAGGCGCGGTTGAATAGCCTGCTTCTCGGGATCACGTGCAACGGGGACATAAACGACTACGGGCCGGTCTCGCACCGTTGCCCTATATTATTACATTAATTTTCCTCAAACACTCGGCAGATCGGCATTAAGATATCCTCGTGACCGGGCGGTACGCGCGCTCCGCTTCGTGTTCGTTTACGCGCATGTGGGTGTGCATGCAGCAGCAGCATATGGCCATTAATACGGTCGTGGATAGATACGTGCCGGATCGCCGGCAAAGTCGAGCTTTACGGCTTTACACTGTGTGACTACTGTGATCAACGTATTTTCTCTATCGCTTCCGGTTTGCCCCGCGGATTAAACTACGGTTTAGCAAGTGCGTGCGCGCGCGTGCGTGTTCATGAATATTTCTTCCTCGCGGGATATGTAAATTTTCATATTCATGATATTTTCGCCGAGGGCGCGTTCGCAAAACTTCATTTTACATCCATCGCTTCTGACAAAAGTTGATTCCCGCTTTACATATGCAACGTAGTCGACGTTTCTACACGCTGTCCGATTTGATTGACTTTAGTCAGCGGAAATTTTTGAAGCATTTTTATAAAGTGTAGTCTTCCCATCAGCTAACGATTTGACAGCTTTAATCTTCAGCCGTGAAACATTTTTGCGCGATATTGTTTTCACCTCGCAATACATACATATTGCGTATTTACAAGCCTTAACCGCTTAAAAATTCCAGATGAAATTCTTTTACGTGAGCGAACATTCATTCTCGCACCGCTCGCGAAGATGTTGAAGTTACGTAGCGGGTGTCCCGTTTAATTGACTCCGAGCTTCGCGTCGCGCGCTTGAAAACGCGATATTTGCGGAATTCGGGCAATGTCTGGGGTCTTTATCGATCCGTCCTTGCAGGCTCGTAACGCGCCGATTTGAACGCCCGGGAAAAAGCGGGAAACGCTCTCTCATCCTCTCTGTCCCTCCCTCGAAAGTCGAGGGAAAAGGTTTACCCCCGCAAAATTCGTAGGAGGGTCGTTTGATTTATGGCGGAAGTTCCTCGTCGCCGCTCTCCGCCGAATTTCGTGAAGCTGCTGCTCGCCCTTTTCTCGCCTCCCTTTACGGTCGCGCTTCCTCGCGTTCCTTTTTCATCGTGCAGCAGTAAGAGCCCTTTTTCCTTTACCTCCTCTTCCATCGCCCGACACTCTCAACCCTTCCATCGCGCTCTTTCTCTTTCGAAGTGAGAAATTACGGGCAGACCAGCGTTTTGACACTGGCGGTCGACCAGTCTGATCGATTTCCTCGACCGCGCCTTTCGCTTTCCGAAAATTGCCCCTTTTACGATCGAATACGCTAATGACGGCGAAGCGTTCGCCGATGAAATATGAAGCGACGTAGTGTTAATCGTAAGCAGCGTGGCTCCTCGTTACGCTCTGCTGCAAAATGCGGAAATGATTGAAGAGCGGAATTTAAATAAATTAAATAGAGCGGATTTAAAATCATTTGATTTGCGAAAAACATTTTAAATTTTATGAAAGTACTATAATATTTGTTCAAAAATATATAATTGTAGGAAGTGCTTTAATTTTCAGTATTTAATCATCGAGAACACAGTAACTCGTTTTTTGTACACAATTTATAAATTCGCAAAAAAATAAAATTATTTTCAAATCTATGTTTTTATTGTCCAATTAGTACAATCAATTTTTATATTTTATTTTATAATATATAGAAGATGTTTCAAATTAATATAGAGATTTTGAGATCGATACTAACTTAAACATCTTTTTATTAATATTTCATTACATCAAATTATTTTCTGAGCGTGTAAACTGTATTTTAATAGCTTCTATTTACGTGTAATTAATGTCTCACCGCTTGCGTGAACTATACTAGCGATAATTATGTTAAAGAAAGATTACCGCGCACTTTAGCGTGAAAAAGTGTTATTTTAAAGGTTCTGTAATTAAAAAGAGTATTTTCTCTTTGTTTCAGGTATGTGTCCACCGTATTTTACAATTCTGCGATTTATCGAGTAATTATTGGAAATGGTGTGAAGGTAATTAACATTTGAATTTCGTATTATACATATAATGATACTTTTATTACAAATTATCGTTGACACATTTTTTCATACGAATATTAGATACAAAATTCATTATCTTATACTAATTGTAAGGTGAATGAGTTTTATCTATAAATCGCGCACGATAATCCACGCTTTTTAATCGATTATTGTGCATGCTAGCATTCCAGACGACTTTTTTAAAAAGTTATCGAGTAAATTTGCAGTCTTATTTTTAACTGCAATTTCTATGATAAATTGGTATTTTTAGCAATTGAGAAAAGAGGTTTTTACGTGTTAAATTTTTAGAAGTAAATATATAAAAAACAATTATGTTTTCTAATCAGTATTTTTTAAATTAAAATAATTTACAAATATCTCAAAGAATTTGCCTTTAAAATTAAGTTTTTTCAGATATTTTGCACATTAAAATTTTGTCGATATGTGATTCTTAAATCTGATATAATTTTTGCGTCACACCTGCTTCTCTCAATTAACACGTTCTCTCCGGCAGTGCAAATCGAGCGGATCGTTTTCTCTATTTTCGACGCTTCCGTTCGCGTTCGCGCCTGCCGCAGAAATTGGTTCACGTCGATCCGGAATAGGTCGAATAGCTTCTCTGTGCATCGTGAGTTTCCTTATTGATTCGACCGGTGTTGTATTTTACTACGAAAATAAATTCATACCAGATCGTTATTGTCGATATCGGGCTGTGAAGGCCCCATTGTCTATTTCTATCGCAAAATTGATCGACCAGTTATATCTTGCGTGTACCTTTTTTCATCGCGACAAGAATCATAGAGCACGTGTCTCTCCGAAAGACTAGAATGGAACCCGTCGCCTCGGTGAGACGGACGTTCCATTACGCCCTAAATCGCAACGACGACTTCGACAGCTGTCACTTTATCGCTGTGCGCGCGACATCCTATTTCGGATGTCGACTCGTAATTGACTGCGAAAAATTTTCACGTATTTTTGCACCGCGTCGAGACACTCTTCGTAAAAGGAAACTTTAATGTTAGACGTGTAACTTTGAGGGGTCGCGGTAAATTTGCGTGATTTATGCGCGATCGAGAAGTCCCTCGAGGTGTCTCCCAAAACCTTTGGAGAGGATCGTATGATATCGGTAGCTTTGAAACATCGAGTAGTAGAGGTGTTCTTGAAAAAGGGAGTATCGAATATCATGTACAGATATCCTTATCCTTATATACAGGATATTCTAGGCTAATCACATGAGACACCTTGTATATTTTACATTTATTTGAAATCTACTCTTTCAATAACATTGAAATAAAACAAGTTGAACTTATTCATCGGTGCGAGGCGCAGCAACGGAGTCGTCGTTTCTCTCGCCGATGCCCGCTACTCTTTCTGTGAGCTTTCTTCTCCTCTCAATTCCTTCTCGCAGTCCTTCAAAAGGACGCACGCGTTCGCGACGCGAGTACAAAAATCGCGCGACGTTTTAAACGGCACTCTCGACGCGTCACATAAGGATGAAGATAAAACTCGCACGAAATATTATTGCACGGATTACACGTTCAATACTCTATCGCGTCCCTAAAGCCATTGAAGATTGAAATTTGACTAATTGAAACAAAAGGAGCTGAAAGTTCCTTGTTCTGATTGGTCCAATCTTTAATGTAGTCTAATACAGACATAACGCGCTCTATCGGCGTAAACATTACTCCCCACTCTTCGCATTCTTAATACGGAATCGTTGTGACCTTGTGCTTGCTGTGGTCGTGTTATTATTCGCACGGCGGCACTTGTACGGAATATATCATTCCGTAGCGCGTTATCGTTTCCAATAATACCCTTACTTTCCACAGTTTTCCATCTCATACTTTTTTATCGTTTATCCATTGCATAGAGTATCGAACGTGTGCTCCGTGCGACATTCGAGTTATATCTTTGTCTTAAAATGACAAAGTACGCGTCGGGAGTGTCGTTTAAAATATTGGGCAATTTTTATATTTGCGACGCAAACGCGAGTGAGTGCCTTGGGCTGCGAGGACTGAGAGGAGGAGGAGGAGGAGGCTCAGGAGGAGCATCGGGCGCCGGCGGAGCAAACGTTTAGGTAATTAATCATTTATTTCTTACTTGCAATTTGCACAAAATCTAGCACATAAAATATTTGAAATACTTTAAATATTCGGTAAAATATTTACAATAGTTAATATTCACCATTTTTTTACACATTTATTATTATTTCAACCAATTAAGCTTTTCTTTATTCAAAAATTATATTTTTGAAAGTTTTAATTCTTTATTTAGACATGTGCGTGGATAAATGAATATAAAGTTCAATATGCGCAGTAATTATTTCACAAATATTAATTATTTTGAACAGTGTTCTAATCTGCTCTTCTTGCTGTTTTATTTTACAGATCAACTCTGCAGATTCAGCACTGTTAACGAGCCGACAACTCCGCTGCTGCGCATCGTGCCGGTGAGTAAGCTGAATTTGTTTTATTTTAATATTATTGAGAGAATAGGTTTCAAATAACTGCAACAATGATTGCATACAACAATCATCTGCATCCTGATATGGATGGATACATATTATTCATACTATTAAAGTCAGGCATTTTTAATTTCTGCGTCAAATACTTTTGAGCAACGCTTTAATTATTGCGTAGAATTTGAAGCGTACGCGATGGTCTTTTATTTCGAGTAAAAAATTAATTGCCTTCTATTACGCGGGAATTAAGCGTGTTTCCGACCAAATGCCGGGTGAGATGCGGTCGTTTATCTCCTTTTTCACTAGCCCGTCGCTTATCTCTTTTCTATCTCTTTGGCGATATGTGCTGGTTGTGGCTGTAGCTCTCTTTATAACCAAGAAATAATTACTCTCGTATTTTCCGCGAGTTTTATTTCCGCAAAGACAGTTTTTACGATTATTTATCCTGTATTGATTCTTTTGGAATGAGATTGGATCAATAAAAAGTTGAAGTGATAATGGATAAAAAGTGGCACATAGAAAAAGTATATCGTAACATTATATTAAAAAGTAATACTTATTTGAAATTGAATATTTTTGTTTTTTAAATATTTTTTAGATTTATAATATCTAAAAGTTAGTTTTTTTTAATATTTATTTTTTATTTTACATTTGCGAATAAAATTTTTATGTACAAAATGATTAGCATATGTAACGATTATAATAAATTAATATTTCTCACTATTTCTTTTTTGTACGGATAAATTTTGAATAGAACAAGAAGTACAAAACTATAGAGAGTCACTCAAGAATCCACTAATTGTCACAGATAATTATGAAATTATTCTGAATATCAACAGCAGACACTTCACTTTTATTGGGGTTTAATTATTGCCGAAAACTGGAAAGAATTGAAAACCGTAGTTTATCCCGAATTTAAATTTTCGGACAAATATCATCGATCCTTTTTTGTCTCGAGGTCCATTCGAACCCGGACATTATTGTCCCTCGTTATTTTTATACTTATGCAGATCTCGAGATTTGTCGGAGGCCGCGATTTGCAATGCAAAGCCAGCATAGTCAGCGGAAATTGTTCGCCGGCGAACTCGTATTTAATTAAGGAAAGCTCAGATCCAGCGAGTCTACTGGTACTTCGTACGGATGATTTCGAATTTACATTAAAGTCTTGCCGGGATATTTAACACACTGTTCTCGTCCTGCAATTAAGTGCAGAACTCTGTCATTAGTTGGTTATTTTCTCGTGAAATTAGTTATTCAGAAAGTGTCTCTCTTTACAAAGCGATCGACACAAATGTGAAAATTATTCCAGAAGATTATTAATATATCGTTAATTGCATATAAACATTTTATTAGCCTGAATTGATTAGCGGGTGCTAATTTGCAACATGTAAGAAAAATTTTTCAAAATTATATTTGAAATTAAATTATTTAAATAATTAACAATAAAAATTAAATTTTTTTTGCTGAAAAAAATTGACTTCAAAGAGAAAAATAATTTCGCAAATTTAAAACGTACTTTATATACGGAATAGTACGAATCGTGAATAATTTTGCACATCTAAATTGTCAAAAAGCATGCTCATAAAAGATAACAAGGTGAATTTGAGTGCAGCAAGATAAAATATACATTAAGGGTGCACGCTCGTATCATTTTGCATGGCGTTTAATTAATAGCCGAAGGGCGGGGGTAACAATGGCGTGTATGGCGTACTGCTCGTATTTTCTGGAAAATTAATCCGGGAAATGAGTAAACGCCGGTACGTTGTCTGTAGCAATCGTGAAAGTGACCACCTAGCAATATTGCGTCTACATACTGGGTGTCTCGTGTAACGCATATTTTCTTACGGCTGGAGATTGTTTTTTGAGGATTTCAGACTTTCTTTTTAAATAAAAGCTTCATATTTCTTTCTACTGTTTTTAATCTTAACTTAGTATTTTTTAAATTAAAATTCTATTTGTATTGATTGATTCTTTGAATGAGGGGCAGAATTTTCTTTAATTACTTACATATAACATTGAATATTAGTTGATTTACACTTAATTTTTGATAGCTTGTAATTTGAGAATTATTAATGCCTTGACATTGAAATAAACGGCATTTTTTTGAAAAATGTTTGCAATATTGAGAAAATACCTTGTATATATGAATTGCTACGATACTATATGGACTGTATATTGCGCACATTTGTTGCTTTTCGCATTTCTAGCAGAAATACCGAAAAGCTGCGTCACCTTTAATCGTTTATTTATATTTTACACAAAAGTGTAATAAAGCTAAATAAAAATGAAGGTAGAAAGCTTTTCATGGTTTTTATGGCAAAGCATGGAAAATAAATAACAAGATTAACGTGCTCTACATTTAGTATGCGTGGTACAGAAAGAAATGATTTATGCATCCGATTTCACGAAAAATACAGCAGTCATATATTCAAAACGATTCGATATATCAAGAGAGACTTTTTTGGTTTCTATATTTCACGCAAAAATTCAAAAACGTATACGTAGGTGTATCTCACGTGGCAATTGTACAAATAGCTTGCGGATTGGGTTGTACATAAAAAAATTAAATACAAAAAAAAAAAAAATATCGATGACATTTCAACTTCTATTACATACAGTAATTTTATTTTATTTTTGCCGTTTGAGAATTGCTTTAAATGCTCTAAATTACGTGTAAAATACTTTAAAGTCATCGTACATTTTTTTTTGAATTTATAAAATTATAGTATTACGTTAAAATTACTAGCTTGAAACGGTATTTATATCACATTGGCGTGTGCTAACTATTACAAGTGAAAATTTTCGATTGATTTTTGTTCACACTCGATATAGTGATAGGATTAATGTCATTAATACCATTACTAGATTGGAAGATACGAGACAACGCGAGACGTGTGCCCGACGTTTCGAGAAAGGGCTCATTAGTATGCAGCGGCCGTTTCGGTTTGGTAACCGCGTCGGTTCGGGGCTTCAAATCCCGAGATTACACGCGCACGTTTGCCACTTGCACTGGCTATACGAGGCGTTCGATAAAATAGATGCGTTCGATGCACGTGGCGATATTCCCTGGCAAACTCTGCAACATCTAATTTTCTCTCTAACAAAAATATCGAAACAGAAATAATATTTCAGTCTCGACATAAGAGGTATAATTTTGGCGGATCGAGCTTTACGAATGCAAAGTAGAAAGCAAAATTTTATTCTTTTCGATTAAACTTTCACAGAATCTTGATTTGGAAAATAGCTACGAAGATATTTAATGTTGAAACTTTGAAAACTGCACAAAAATACGGCATTCAATTCGATTTTCGACAAGAAAAAATGATTTCAGTTTCAATTAAATATCTAATATCGTTCGTTCGCCAAATGCGTTCGTTGGCGAACACCTTGTATATAGGATTAGCACGGCCGAAAATAAAAGGGTCAACGGGCAGCCGTCGCGAAACTCGCACGTTCGAAACACACGCGAACTTTTTGGCAATTTTATTGACATGTACGACACGTTGGATGTGAAACGCATTTCGCTTTGAATGTGATGAGCGTGTCTACGAACGCAGTTATTGGGATTTTAACGAGACTTGATGATAAAATTATTCCGACGGTTATTTGATTTATATCTGGCCCGAGTAGACATTTCCACGAGGTACAAACGCGCAGCTGATTAATTCATGTTAATGGCTTGGTAAATGTGCTATCATGAGGTTAGAAGACTACATAAATAACGACGATTTTATTCATGAGCCGCACAGAGTCTGCCAAAATTTTATTTAAAAGATGTATATATATATATATATTTCTTCTATTTCTAAAATTATTTCTAATATTACATAATTTTTTATTATTATCTCTAATGCATTAATTTCTCAAATAAGATCTTTTTCAATGATATTCGAAAATACTTTCGACTTTTTAAAGATACATCTCGCGTCTATTTCTTTCCGACGATAAAAGCGTGAAATCTCAGAAGCCTGCCCGCGGTGCGAGATAATCTCAACACAATTTATCATGCCAACATGACGACAGATGTGTCGCGCGATTCGACTTAATTACCACGTGGGGCGGTTAACGATAGCAATTAAACGGGACAATTAAAAGTTTTTCTACGCTCGGGTTACCGCAGCTGTAACCATAAAACCCGCCCCGCATTTTCTTGGCAAGCTGCGAGATATACTTTCGATCGGTATACTTTATTCGACATGTACGCCAGTGCCAGTTTTATCGTCCTTGCTTTTCCGCTTTAGAGATTACATTTTCCGATTGTTATAATTATTTGTTATAGTTGTTTCGTTGTAGTAAAACAATGGAGATGTCCCGTTAAGTTGAGTACGCTACAGCTTACGTAGACGCGTCAACCTTTTAGGTTATTAAATTTTAAGATCCCTTCCATTATTCCGTTCCATTATTCAAGCTAAAAGTTGCCTCTTAAAATACCGTTCATTTTATTGAACAGATACAGTTTCACGATTTATTATTAACTCCGTCATTCTTCTTCCAATTATACAGAATATATTAAATTACGTTTACGACAGATCAAAATGTATTAAAAGAGTGTAAAAATTATGTAACAAGCAATGCTGGATAATAAAACTTGTGCAATGGCAAAAGGGAATTTTTACTGTTAAAAAAAATTACCGAATAAAGAAGCTAAGAAAATTCCTGACAAAATGTTTTTGTATTTCGAAGATAAAAAAGTAAGCTCGATCGATATTTTAATACTTTTAAATCGACATTAAATGCTGCTTTCAATATACGAGATCTCTCGTAGGAATTTTTCTCGCGGTTCGCGGCACATTGCGCCAGTATTCTCTTGAGTGGCTCTAAACTCTTACTAAAGGCGTACGTTTAAAAATGCATCTGTCGTCGTCGTCAAGGGGGTAGTTCTGCCTACGTACGTAACGCTCCGCGATATCTAGGTCAAGCGAGATATTTTCGCGAGGCTTACACCGAACTTTCATAGGTTAGCTTAACTTTAATAACTGTTTAATATTAAATATTCCGATATGTACGCTTGGATAAAATTTCTATTTGTGTCAAACCCGCTTGGAATTAACTGAGTTTCGATAATGTCAGGAGAGAGAGAGAGATCTTTGAATATTAAATATTAATTATACTTCTCCTTAAATGTTTGCCAAAGAAAAACCGAGCTTATATTTATCGCGAAACGTGCTATCGATTTTGCAGATGTATTAGAAGGACAATAGGAAAGAGAAGAATGCTTTTAATATCATTGCATTATATGTTATATTTTTTGTAGAGTAAATTATTCAATATATACAGCAGATATAGAAGATACACTTGCACGAAGGAGAATTATTAGCAACGTTTCGTCAATTATCTTTTTTATCTTTTTCAATATTTTATGCGATGAGGTACAGAATCACGCTGCGAATATTCTCTTCGTGAAGATTTAGACGGATATTTAAACGAAGTAGCGGAATACAATGCGAATGATAATGTCGTATAATCGAAGTATTTTCAGTGAAGTATCTGGTACAGAAATGGGACGAATGTACGGAGAGACATTTTTAACAACGCTCTGTCGACGATTTTATTTACACTCTGCGAAAAAAGTGTAATATCATTTCGCAAATGTTCTCGTGCAAATTCGGATGTGGTGGATAGTCCGTTTCATTTTCTCGCGTAAATATATAGACTATTTGATAAAGAAGTGCTGTATATGTGTGCGTGCTAATGTAATAAGTGTAAGATGTACGAGTATTGTTCGTAGAGAAAATCGCATAGTTTATAGATACAACTGCAAGAAATAGTACTGGCAACCTTTTACAAAATAAGATATCTCACCCGAATAAGGCCCGATTTCCGGTATGGCTCACTTCCTGCTTATTTGCAATCTTTTTGAAAGCTCCATTGCGCATACGAATGATCACTAATATTATGGCCATATTTTCTCGCATGCTTAATTGTCAAAATTAACATATCTCTGTATGACATTTCGATTATTTGTGCAGAACGATATTCTCAAAGCGAGTTAAATGAGCCTCAACACAAATAAAATATCTCATAAAGCAAAATCTCTTCCGGTAATCAAATTCAAATGAATGCTAGAGAGTCTATTTCGCATTTTTATGAATAATGTCATTAATAAACACAGTAATCAAACAGTATCTCGAATAAATTAAATGCTTGATGAATAGAAATTCAAATGTAACGCTTAATACTTTACTTAATGTATTCCTGTGTGTCTGTCACTTTTTTTCGATCCCGCGTAATCACGTTGCGAGTGCTTTTTTCTTGCAGACAGTCGAGCCGGTTGTCGTTGTGAAATTAGAGGCTGATTGGTAATTCCGCATGTTTCTTCGGGCTTGTGCGGTTGCGAATTTAGGCCAAGTAGTAGGGCGCACTGTAGGAGGCGGCGTAATAGGGGTAGCCCGAATAGGCCGTGTAGGCATAGGGGTAGCTGTATGCGGAGTACGCAACCGGCGCGGTGTATGCACTATAAGCAATCGGCGCCGTGTAAGCCGCGCTCAGCAGCAACCCTCGCTTGTTTCTGGCTGCTTCCGGCGAGATGGGCTCGGCCTGTGCCGGTTCGATGGACTCCTCCACCCCGGTGGGTTTCGCGAGAGCCACGGTGGCCACCAGGGCGAGCAGGACGACAACCTGAAAGCATTTCAAGAGAACATTAGAGACGCGTTGTTACGTGCATTCCACTTTTTCAGACACGAAACAACGAAATTTTGAATTTTTTAATCAATTTCTTAAAACATATCGTAAAATATCTCGAATTTTAACTCTTGCCGACGAGTTCTTTAAAGCAGTCGAGAAATGAGGACATTAATTGCTAAATAAATCTCACTTTTGACACTTTTGAACTTGTAATCGTTTATGAGAACGCAGCGCATTTGATTTTGGCAACTTTTCCACTTTACTTCAATATTTCTGCCTAAGCTAGAATTAGCCGAATAGTGTCGCAAAATTACTGCGCAGTCAAGAATTTGCCGGCTATCGATTTTCGCCACGCAGCTGTTAGCTTAGCTCTATTATCTCGAAGAGAAGTATTGCCACTTTTACTCACGGCGAAGCACTTCATGCTGACTGTTGAGAGAGTCTGGAAGCTTCGTAGAACTCGAAGATCGAAGATCGATTGATGCTTGTGCTCCCGGGGTGGCGCACTTTTATACGCATTCAGTCGTACGTGCATCGACTCGCGATTATCGTTGTCGACTCGCGTAATCGCGCATAATAATTATTGTTGTCGTGACATTGTCCGTCGGACCGGCGGGGACGAAAGGGGGGTGCGGCATCATCGGGAACGCAGACCCGAGTATCGAAGTTGAGCAACTCGTCCTTGGCCGCCGTCCAAACGGAGACGCAAGAATCTTTCAATGCTCTGGCGTTTCCAGTCGATCGTCGCATTTAGAAATCCCTATCTTCGACACTTTAATAAGAACAAGCTGTCGATATTTCAATAAGTTTGAAAATAACATGTCTGCAGAGACAAGTACGACTTACTTGAAATTTGACTTTTTTATCGCTTCTTAAGTGAAGTGATATTTTCAGAGTCTTCGGCGAAAATTAAATAAATAATTAAACTGACAGCATTTACTGTGCACGAATCTACTTTAAGCAATTAAATCACGTTGATTTAACGATGTTCAATATTTATATCGTTCGAATACTACGAGAGAAGAAAGGTATTGATACGCAGTTAATTTATGCGTGGCTTAACACGGCCCTCCAATTCCCATTGATATTCCGTACGATCGTCGCGCAGCAATTTTCACGACGCGGCTGCGATTTAGCTATTCTGGCCTTGTACCCAATTGGACCCCGTTCGCGATCACGGAGCCCAAATGGTCCCCGTGCCGGTCGTGCGCCATTGAGCCGGCCGAGTATAAGCTCCCGCAGGGCCAAGCGTCGCTAATGGCGCCTGAAAATCGCGAGCCCGATAGAATCTAATTCGCTAATTCGGCTTCCTCGATTCAAACTCGATGGCAAGTTAATTATTACGTTAGTCTACGACTGTTTATTCTCTTGCAATTAAATGTAAACGATATATCAATGACAAATTCCCTTGGAAATGGATTAATCCGAAATAAACTTTTGTAGCAAAATTTTCACGTACAGTTTTTAAAAGAATTAATTGTAATATACTGAATTTTAGTTGTAAATATGTTGAATTTTACGTATATTTTGTGTTACGGATATTTGAAATCTGATTGTCAAGATATATGATATTGAAAGCAAGATAAGAATTGCAGCAATCGATGATCGTTTGTTAAGTTTCCCGGAGATTCATTTTCGAACTTCTCGAAGAATTTGTCATTAAAATATATCCCGGTAGTGGACGCAAGAATTCTTGGCATGATTTACCGTCTGAAATTGTTTCGCACGACGACAATGAGAGAAGAAGAGTGAGATGAAAAGCACACGCAGTGCATGTTTCCCGACACGGTAGCCGCGGTAACTTGATATACAAAAATAACGATCCGCGTCGTTAATCATATTTTATTCAGGTCTACTTATCGCGCAGGAAACACGGTGCTACGAGTCTTTTCAGTCGCAAGGACCAATTTTTCACGACGGCCTGTCGCTGCAGGCGGCCGCATTGTATTCTATACGAGACAACGCCACGGCGTCGCGTTGCCGAAATTGCACATCATTGTCGATAATCCCTTTTCAACATTTTCAACACCAGACGATGACATCTCGTTGTATCGTAGCACAGAATCTTCCTAGAAGAGATATATAGCGCTATGCTCTGTGAAACTTGGAACCTTACTCGTTTGAAAAATTGTTACTGCATTGCAGTTTTTTACTAGGAAAGAATAAACTTTAAACTTTAAAGAAGACGATATGTGTCTATTTTTCGCTATTATTATAGGATATTCTCTATTATACACAGCTAGTTTGCGTTAATATATTTTTAATATTAAAAGACAAGCTGTTTGAAAAGGAAATATTTAAATTTGTCGTGCAGTTTAATGCAATTTTCACCAAGAAATCGAGAATTTATATTTATTATTTTATTTACATGATATATTTTTAATGTACGATAAGATAAAAACCTAGTAGCTGTTACTTCTGTTACTTTGTTGAATTTGAAAAAGCTGACACTTGAAAAAGAAAGCTTTGCGACGAGAATCCACATGAAAAAGAGTCACATAAGCGTTGCGGCACGGTGTGACGCAGGATACAGCAGCGTCACATTATCCGTCCAAAGTACCAGCTATTTTCCGTTTTTCAACCGACGACGAAAGCCAGAAAGAGAGGAGAGCGCGGCGTAACTTGCTCACGAAGGCAGGCAGACTTGAGTAATATCGCGACATCGCGAAGCGACGACGTTGGTCGGGGGCGGTTTGTCAGGGAGGGTGTCGGAGTGTTTTTCATATAAACGTTGATTGCGAGTCGCATTTTTATCCGCGTCGCGTCAGTATTAGCATACCAAGCCGTTTCGTCGGTCCGAATGCCGAGGAGAATAATCTTCGCCGGAGCGCTTGCCGCCGGCGACGGCGAGATTATCGCGATTTCATTTATATTTGCCGCGTCGGAGTTTATTCTTTCTGCTCGCCGCTCTTTTATGAAATGGAGAAAGAATAATATGACGAATGAAATATTTGTAGAGTAAAGTATCGCTCCCCGGTAGAGCGAGGATATAAAGCGTACGTACTTATTCTCTCAAGCCTTTCTAGAATCAATAGTTGGCAACTTTGAAAATTAAATAAGAACACACGGATTTCACAGAAATCTACTAAGAAGTTGTGTCTTTCTTTCATTTATTTGCGAACAACACAATAGCTGTAGACAACTCGAATTGAGATTATTACATTACTGTAGAAAAATATAGGCGAATAAGTTAAAAATATCAATAACAATATTCGGTTCTTTTACGCAAATACTTCTGCGCGATAAAGAGGGCGCAGCTAATTACATGTGCACTCACGTACGCGTGAAAGTCTCGGCTCGAGAAGAAGCTTCGTCGATCACGCCGGTCTTTTCGCTCGCCTCCAGCTTTCTATGTCCCGTAGGACCCTGGTGATTGGCTATTCGACAGACTCGCGCCGTAAACTGGGAATAAAAAGGACTCTAAAGCGGGAATATAAAGCTGCGCCATTTCGTCCGGGGCGAGCAAACTCTCTTGCCGTTTGCGTTTTTTTTTTCCCGAAGAGATTTCTGCATTCGAGATGTTGGTTTAAACCTTCTCTGACGCATTTTAGAGAAAAATAAGGAGCGGAAAGAGATTTTTCTCGTTAATCCTCGTATTAAGATATAATTTACATGATTGAATCTAATGATGGTCACACATTACGAGGATAAGAATTTAATTTCAAAAATTACGATGACTATCTCTATTTATCTGACTATTTTATTCTTCTTTAGTTGCATTTAATCTCATAAATTTGGATTCCAACGTGGAAAAAAACGCACAAGTGGCACTTACATCCCTTTGTTTTTTTCTTTTGTCGGATCCTCGTGATGAAAGAACTCTCGTAATTGGCCCGACGATACCCTCTATTTTCCGACTTCATCGCTATTCCGCTCTCTTCGGGCGTCTGTCTCTTTTTAAATTCCTGCAGCTCAGTTTCCTCGGTATTCCATAAGCAGCTCGGTATCCTTGATGCCGTTGCAACCCGCACACGTAATATTGCTGCTACACGCGCTGTCTGCTGTCCGCGATGTCATACTTGTTACAACACGAGCCGTGTAAACTCCCGATGCGGCACGTGTGTGCTTGGCGAGCGAAAGTACACGGTTCCGGATGCGAAGCTATCGCGATATTAAGACGCTATTAGGATCTTTAGAACGCATAAAACAACAGTGGAAATTATCAACTGATGTGATATGAAAAATTCAAATATATATAATATTATTAGTAATAATAATTAAATAAATGGGTCTATATTTGTCATCGATACTATTAATTTTCTAATATACTAACATCTTTTTTATCTTTGACGCTTTTTTTAAAAATATACTTAGGTAACACATTCTGCGCGCATTGTCGAAGGTACGAGAGTGAAGACACGCTATGCACAACATAGAGAGAATTGGCAAAATGACGGCATTGTTTCTTTAGAGGTTGTCTCGACATTATTGTCACGAATTACAGCTATATCACTTCTTGCTTTCTTTAGCAAGCATCGTGCGTTCATCTGTTTTCGCGTCTTCTTTGCACCACTTCCTGCTATTTTATTCTTTTGTCTTGCCTCTTCTCTCTCTCTCTCTCTCTTTTTCTCGCTTTCTCTTTCTCTCATACATATTCTCTTTCTTCCTTTCAACTAGTAACAGTAACAGTCAACGCACGTCGATTCTCCACTGTTTTTTCTTTGTCCACGTTGTTTTTGCAAAGTTCTTGCGTCCCGTTTTGTAGTTCCAGGCGAGTAGTCGAGCGGAAAATGCAAGAAGAGCTTGAAAGGGAACTGTTCTAATACTGGTGCGAAAAATTACTTTACACTGCGCGCCAGTATACCTCAATTCTATTGCGCGTCCTCCTTTTCACGTGCAAGAAAAAGTTTGCAACAACCTTTTTATAGTAATTAAGCGACAGAATCATTTGTAAAAAGTCTTTATCTATCTTTCAGATAAATAGCGCATACGCGTATGTTTTTTATCCGAGAAAAGTTTTCTAGGTCGCAGTGTAATTACTTTAATAACGTAGATACTGCATTTGACACGTAGAACTGCAAATGTTAGTACATTAAATGTGGATTATAATATTAACAAATTATGATAATGTGCAGTAAATTAATATCAATAAGTAATAATACCTATAAATGGTTAATGAGAGAAATATATGTTGGAAGCTGCAATGAAATATAATTTGTTTAAAAAATAAAAGATAGTATCAATAGGAGAAAAAGTCAATGTTGGCAACGATATTAAAATTTGTGTATTTCAAAGAAATTCGCGAATATTGGAAACATTTATTATTGACTAGTATATATGATCAAATCTGAAAGTTTGCAATGCTTGGGAATTATCTTGGATGAGGAGTGCCGATGAATAATCCATGCAGTTGGTTGGGATGAAATGGCTCATCCGATCGATTCGGACGGCCGGTCGGATGTAGAGTTTTTTTAAAATAAATGTCAAAAGTCAACTTATATTGCGAGCGATGACGGCCGATATTTGATTTCCACGTATATTTGCGCTGCCGGAATCCGCAATCGGCTTCCCGATCAAACGGGAAGTCGATTCGCGCTGATCCCTTGGTTAGTCGAATAGCGCTATCGCGTCTCCGAATCACAATCCGGATCGTCATGAGCGAATCGATTTTCATCAAGCGGGGAGAGGTGGGGTAGCGTTAAATTCATTATAGATAAGTGGCGAACGAGTGGCTCGAAATAGGAGCATCGATATTTTATTGTCTCAAGTAAATGGTAGGATAAAGGACAATCGACTATCTAGAGCTGTACGATCAGTTCGAAGTCAATTTTTCTTCAGCCAAATTTAAACCTTAGAAATGCAAACGGCAGGACTTAATTCTTTATTAGGAATTATTATATAACTAATAAAGTTATTAAATTTAGAGATTAGATTTATTAGTATTTACGAGATGAAATATTGAGCAATTAATTTGTAGAAGTTTTAACGAATTGCAATAATAAATTGAATTTTATTTCTTAATTTTTAGTAAATCTAATTACAAATCTAATTAAGACAAGCAATAAAGTTTAATTTTACTAAGAAGAAATGGTCTCTGAATCAGTCAAAAGATTTATCGCATAAACGGGTCAAAGTAATCTGGAAACGTTTGGTTGGGTTTATAGAGACAATCAGAGTCGTCTTTTAGGCTAGAAAATGGAGTAACTTTGATCACGAAATGGATAAAGAAGAGCGTATCCGATTTCTCGGCAGCGGCAAAAGGCGGCGGGCCGAAAATTGCACGGTGTTAAGTGAAAGTCGTAATAACGGTGGCTTAAGGTTTCGCGAGGAGAAACGAAACCCTATCCCTTCGTTTCCCAGAGGAGGGAAAGGGCCTACGTGCGTGCTGAGGACAGAGGTCGGGTGAAGCGGAGGACGAGATCGATAACCCTGGAAACTGCGTGTTTCGAGAGGGCCCTCTCTCGCGTGCTTTCCCTCCTGTCTCCCACCGGTCCTCCTTGTCCCTCGAAATCCTCGACAGAAAGGGAGATGAAATGGGAGAGAGGAAGAGAGGAAACTTTGTTTCACGACGACAGAGTGGGTCTTCTCGTTCGTCGGATAGCCGCTGGAAAATAATTGCGCAAACCTCCGGATTCCGCGAGGGAACAATGTGCCGCGTCCCATCCTCTTCTTCCGCTTCCTCCTTCTACTTCCTCTCCAACCACGTTTTCCACCTTCCTTCGTCCTTGCCGTCAGTCGGGGACCGAATGTTATCTTGAAGGGGATGGCGAACGACGTGGAATGAGATAAGCACTCGTGAGAGAGATTCTGTTGCGGTAGATAAATCATCCGGCCAACGTTACAGCTTGATAAGCGTTGTGACGCGAACTCATTGCAGTGCGTGATTCGTTGCAGTTATTAATCCCGAGATTGCGAAGTAACGATTTTCGTTAATTGTGAAAGAGTTTAAAATTTTTTAACTATTTTCCAACACTGATCTTGTTGACTACTACTTTCTTTTTTTTGTAATTTAATACACCGTATTAAGCGCACCGTAGTTTCAAGCAGCGTCAGCAATAGACCCGTGTTAGCGTGGCACAGAAGCCAGTAGAATCATCGAACAATTATAGAAAACGAGGGAGCGCATCACCTCTGACGTTATCGGACACATCTCGAAACGCTCGTCTTTTTCGGAGGCGGCATCGGGATTTTCGTTGGACTGCGAAATATGTCGGCATCGATTCAACGCGTGTCCAAAAATAATTTCCCCGGCGGATGAGGGAACGCGCGATTCACCGACGGAAGCGCGATTTCTCAGATGTATATGTCGCGTATCCGACGTCGCGTTACCAATCGCGTAAGAGAGAAAGAGAGAGAGCGAACGGAAGAGTGAGAGAAGGCGCTGCAGTGAGATAGAGAGCGCTTATTTCTTGCAAGACGTTTTTCTTCTGGTACGCGCTGAGAGCTTCGAAGAAAGCTCTTTTGAAATCCGAGAGCAGCGACGTCCTCGGGGATGATACGGCTTCTTACGGAGAGATCTCCCCTTGGACCGCTGCGGAAGTTCTGTTCGCGCGGCCGAGACACGAGGAGAAATTCCTCGCGATTTTGTTGATGCTGTGAGCGAAAAACGGAATAGCAAAGCGGAAAGCGTAGTAGTGAAATTAATAAATAATGACGTGATTTTAAGTTCTTAACCTTTCACAAACCGATAAGTTTTAAGAAAGTCTCTATCATCTTCGTACTTTAGTTTGAAAAAGATTGCATTTCTATAAAAGACTATGATTATTCTAAAAAGCGTAAAAGGTAGAAGACAAAATAAAAATGGAAGAAATAAAACCAGCGCTTAAAAGAAATCTATTTTTGAATTATTTTCTAAATTTTTATATCTATCTTATTTTCTATTGAAACTATTGTCTGTGTCGTAATGATAAAGTTAGTTGCAATCTATAATAATTGATAGCGTATTGAAGGTTTTCCTTAAATTCACGACATATCGAAATATCGTACGGTCGATCATAATCGTTTCCGCCAGATTCGTCCTGCAAATAGACACGATTCTTCCGGCCGACGGAGTATGATACCATTTGTCCAGCTTTAGCAGTCGCAAACTGGAAAATGTTTCAGAATTTATGAGCCTGGTTATAAGGGGGATAAAATGTGCAGGCTGGTCGGCAGCGGCGGGATAAGAAAGTGTAAGGGTATCGGTATATATATCGATGGCTCGCTCCAACGAATTATTCGATTATCTCCGGGTTCGCTGGAAAACGATAAAATGTCAAAATGGCTTAGACTCTCATAGTTAAAGAATAGATGTATTAGAAATAGTGACACGCACACAATTGTAAAGACATCTTCGAGTGCTCTCAAACATTTAATTTATAAAATATTAGATTAAAATTTTAAATGTTATATATAATAATATAAATTAATATCTATTAATATGTAGTGTAGATTTTAGTTTTTTTAATTCAAAGCTTTAATTTTTTTTCCCAATGCTATTTCGAGATTTTTATGGATTTCTGCAGACTCGGCAAATGACGTGAAAAATCGATGATCGAAACAGTTTGGCGGATTTTTGACACATTACATTGTATATGGATTTGCTCATTTTTTAAAAATTTAATTAATCAGCTGTTTCGAAGTAGACAAATTGGAGAAAAGTTAGAGTGGGTCGACAAAATGCGAACACATTTTCGCAACATTATTTTTTGAAGTGCTTGCTACGGCATATGTTGAGAAAGCTAGCTCGTAAACTTTTCCTCGACACGCCATATAGTCGACTTTTTCATAAAGCGTCAATAACTTTCGCCAAGGCGGAGCCTAGGGGATTTTGTAACTACAAGCTGATCGCGAGGGGAACCGAGACTTTTTTGATTGCACAGCTGCAAGCTGTCAATAATATATTGTATAGGCTCTCTCGAAAATAGGGCTATTCTTTTCGACATTTTTCTGTGACTCACTTGAAATAGATTTGATCGAGAGGTTTTTTTTTTTAAACTTGAAATATATCTACTTGCCACAAATTTTCAAACTTTAATATTAAATATCCCTTTGAATATTTGAAATTAGATAAAAAATAAATGATATTGAAAATGATTAAAGATAATATTACTCTCTGATTATAATTGTATTGTGCTTTGTATTGATTCACAAAGTGTCATAAAAATAATTAATTAATTAATTAATTATCCTTTGAACGGCGAAGGTCTGAGATCTTACACGGCCGGCGAAGGTGGGGTGTCCCAGTCAGCCCATCGTTGCGTGCGCTTGCGTAGCTAATGATATAAAATAAGCTTTAAAAAATTATTTATTTGTTATAATCCTTATTTGCGCGGAAGAGAAATGCCAAACGAAGTCGTTGATCGCGTTTTAAGAGCACAGCTATTATCGGAAGTCGCGCTCTTTAGCGGAGACAGAATGACGGGTTCGAAAGCAAAAGCTTACTCGGCAATTTCAATTAAGCAGCGAAGCTTTCACCAGCGAAACACGCAATCTTGCTCCCCCTTATGGCGTATCGGCACTCGGTCGTTGCTGTTCCCTCGTCGCTGTTTCTCCCCGTTGCCAGTCAGCTTATCCGTGAGATTTAGTAAGAGGGTGGAGAGCGCGGAAAATGTCGCAAGATTTGCCGAGCCATTGCTAATTAAGATTGATTATGAGACAATTTTGTCGATAGAATCAATCGTAACGATTGTCAACGAGTTAAGTATAGTTTATCAAGTTTGACGTCATCAAACGCGCAGTTTATTATGAGATAAATATCGTATATTATTAAATAATTGTTTAGTTTATTTCTTTAAAAATATAATTTGAACTTTATGGATAAGAAATAAGAGCATAAAATTAAAATAGATCAATGATAAAAATATGATATTAATCGCATTATACAATTGTTATGTTATACGTTATTATTTTATCGTTTGTAATATCACAATTGGTTAATTCGGGCAAATTTTTAACAATTTTATTTGTCGAACCAGTTTCGCACGATGCGTTTTAAATATTTCTTCTCTGTTTGATCTCAAATATTGACACAAGTGCTCGAAGTAATTTAAGACGATAATCGTCGATATTCTCGATGAACCATGACCAATTTGTCAGACCCCGTTGAGAAAAAGACGTAACGAGCTAAGTCGAAGAATACGATGCCAGACGTGAAGTAGGACTGCCGAAAGACGAACGTAGTTTGAAATTGCAAAAGTTTTACAGTGGCTACCATTCTCTGGACCGAGAATACGCCATCCATTTCTTTCTTTCGACGGAAAAAAGAAGCTAAAGAGTAATCGTAAAATATTAATGAGCAAAGTACAATTTTACTTGGAAATGCTTATTTATCTTGTCGTGACTTTTCAAGATTGATTGAGTTTTAATCTTCTTTCTGCTGCAGAATTCCTACAAAACTCAATTTAATAATATCTCTTATTTTAAATTTTAATCTTACAACACTATTATATACAAATAAAATAGAAATATTTTTATATAAATAAATAAAATTATGTTACAGGTAACATAAAATTTACATAACGTTGAAATATAAGATGCTCATTAATTTTGTTCGCAAATTTAATTAGCATATTGATCTTCGGAAAGATTGAAGCAGCCCGATTCTATCACCGCGAATCGCGTTGGCGACGTCCAGATGACATTTAAAGTGGCGTCGCGGCGTCGAGCGACTCCTGCTCTGCTTCTTCCGTGTCTGCCTAGACGAACGGTTCTTCATTGAGCGTCGTCGTTGTCGACGTCGACGTCGACGTCGGCGCGGCCGTCAAAGGTCGCCACGGTATAAATACCTCTGGCGCCGCCGTCGGCTCGTCGTCCCGGTTTCTCTCCCTTTTGACTCCTCATCCTCTCGACTCTTGCGCTATCCTAAATTTTCCCCCTTTCGTTTTACGACTCTGCTTCCCTGCCGCCACTCTCGAAATTCGCAAAGACGTCTTTCGCTGTATCGAAGCTGGGATGGGATTAGATGTAAAAATAAAATAAGAGAGATACAATTTTTCTCAGAAGACGGCGAATTTATATGTTTGAAGCAAAATTGACCATAGCTTTTACATTTGTATTGCTGAAGTTTATTCGGACACTTCGATGGCACACCAGATTCGTGGAGACTCTCTGGCGGGACGCGAGACGTTGATAGATCGATCACTGTTGTCCTAAAACAAAACGTATCCGATTTTGATGGTAGATAAAGTTAAGCTCGATATAAAACGACAAACCGATATACGATATACGGGATGAAGCAATGGAAAATACACCTCTATAAAATATTCTCGAGCTCGAGTCGTGAGCTGGAGATATATAGCTTACATGTTGTGCAAATCACGAAAGTTTCCATCGACCATAAATTTTCTAGAAAATCTGGTTTTTCCATCAAATTTGATTCTCAGCTTCGATCCCGATCCATTCTTCCAACTTTCAATTTTTTGACGTTAAATATTTCGATGATAAAGTCTCAAATTAAGATTCTGCTCATTAACTTTTCAAGTGTTTTATTAAGCAAGGACTGGGCATTAAAATATTATCAGTGATACCTGAATTATTAATGCCTAGACATTGAAATATTATAGTCGATAATTATTGTTTGAATTATCGATAGCTCTTTACGTCGAAATATATTCATATCGTGCTCATATAATCTTTAGTTCGCTTTGCGCTATCTCTGGCTCCGCGAAACTGCGTGACTTCCGAAACACCCTGAGGCTATTCGATAAAGCGGTTAATGCGTATCGTTCTGCACGTTTACTGCGTTATCAGACAACGGGATAACCGCGAAAGCTTAGTAAAGTCGACGGTATATCTCGATTGTTCGACAAGAAACTCCTGTCATCGTTCTCTGATCGAGAAAGATCACCGACTCGCGATAAAAAGGAATGACAGTGTCACGTGCTTATCGATGCGACAAGCAGGTATAAGTAACAACGCGCCTACATTGCCGCTTTATCTTATCTCTACCTCGACTTGGAACTTTGATTGGTAATCAGCCATGTATCCGAGGCTGAGTATCTTGATAAAGAACGTTATAATCGATTTAAGGTTCCTCGAACACATAAGATATCTCGTGTTTATCATCCGACGTTGACGGTAATTAAAGAAACACTTGGGATAAAAGCTAAAATTTTATATAAATTATTTGCAATTATGTTTCGAGATATCAGTAAAAAGTTCAATGTTCAATTCAATACGTAATTAATACCGGCCTTCAAAATAGTGGAAGATTAAATGAAACATATTTCTATATTGATCGATGTGAGAAGCAAACTGCGAGAAGCTTTAATTGATTATTAATTATACTTCCACTTGTTTTTATCACAGAGTTTTCAATTCCAGCTATAGGCACAATGTATATACACGTTCAGCTGAAAGGTTAATAGTAACACATGTTCCCACAATATCATATTATCTAATGCTTCCCGACTAACTATAGACACGCGCGGGGAAAATAAAGGCCGCACCTGCTGCGAGAGAAAAACTCTAGGAAAATTGCGTACCCCGTTAAAGACTCCGACAGTCATTTTTGTCTCGTGCTGCAGACTCGTCCCGGTAATCCGCCGGTCGAACGAAGTTAAATTGGCGAGTGTCAAATTTAGATTAGAATGAGGAAGTTTCTTTTTTTTTCCGCACACATCCAATTTCCCCGGGAAAACGAATTGCGGAAGGAGACGTGCACGGGCGATGCCACGTGTTGATAATGCGAGAAGTTCAACGTCCTGATTTTTTTTTCTCGCAAGAAAAACATCGTCTCGCGGATTCGACCGAGGGAAAAAAGATTATCCTTTCTTTTTCCGTGACAATGCGCGATTTTTACGCGATTATCGAAGTGCGAAGAGTACTCGCCGGGAAGAAACGTATCGGTGAGTCCGAGAAGATTTCCACGGCGGGAAAACTCGATATCCTGGGGAGTTGCAACTATCCGCGCGGTTTCTTCGACGGGTGAAGTCAGGGCGCATCATGCCGCACGTATAGACGGGAATATTGCTGTGTCGGCGGTTGGGAAATATGAGATTCGTCGACGGAAAATGTTCTCGTACGGATGTAGGTGATGTAGCTTTCTGCGATGTAGCTTTCTGCGAGAAACATGAAGAATCTTATAAAATTCTAAATTCCTCTATGAATGGGATATGCAGGGTATTCCACAGCGTATTTAAAATGTCCATAAATTTTTTGAGGAATCTGAAACAGAATTTTCTTGAAAAAGAGATTTCTTCACTGGACACTATCTTTTTTCATTACCTTGTAGTTTAAATATCTTCAAGATTAAATTTTAAATGAAGATTAAGAAAATTAAACGAAGAACATTTCATTCTCTATTTGCGCGCTCAAAACTTAATTCGTAAAAAAACTGCTTGTTTTCGATCGTTTATAATACAAGATTTCCTATGAATTTGAAATATATTTGACATAGAAATTATTTTTAGCTTTAGAGTTTTAGAAGATCTCTCGAAGGATAATTTGAAGGAAGCAATTCGAGTATTCGCGAGATTTATTTTAGATACTTTAGGAAAAAGAGATTCGGAACACAATACTGCATGTATATAGAATATTGCTGTGTCGGCGATTGAAGAATAGGAGATTCGCCGCGCGCGCGGCGCGCGCGCGCGCGCGCGCGCGCGCGACGGAAAATATAGATGTAGATCTCTCTTTGTATGGATAAGATCCACTGAAACATAAAGAACCTTATTAAATTCTGAATTCTGTCGGTATCAAAGGAGTCTGTGCGAACCCGATTTTACTAGTAATATTTTGCCTATTTTATTCAATATTTGCAAATAGTAAATTTGAATTGATTGTTATTAGAATATTTTTACCTACACATATTTCTAGCAGCAGAAGTTGAAAACGAAAATTATTTCAAAAATTTCTTGTGTTTGCTTTTTAACAGAAAATTTAAGAGCGTTTATGTGATAATCAGTGCACTTAATCGTTCGAAATTGTGCCCGCTAGACACCGCATTTGTCAAGAGGTTAACAATGCCGCCGATTATCTCGCTGTCGTGAGAATTTTCAAAGTACTAACGCAGCACTTAAAACTGAACTGAACACGCAACACTAAAGAGAGTTACTTGGGAATTGAATTGTACTGAAATTATCAATTCTGTGTAACTGAATAATCTAATTGTTGCATTGTTAGAACTTTCCTATTCCAGAATATATTTAAAAAAGTAATTTAAATATAAATTTATCTCTGGTGCACATATATTTTTGTAAAATTAAATTTTGTAAAATTAAATTTGTTGAAGTAAATCAAAGCTATCTCTCCTAATTTAGCTTGACGTAATAAATGTGCACGGCAACTAACTGCGACCTCATTGTAAATTTTAACAAATTTTCAAGTTTATAAATGATAAAAATATATTAAAAATAATAAAGCGCAAAATAACTTTGCCAATTTATCATCATTGGAAAAAGCGTCGAAACAACTGGCGAATATTTGGCGATGCTTGTGCAGCTTGTACAATAATCAAAGCTTAACGACGCACCGAAAATAGGAATCGCGCAGACGATCTATTTACGGATTTTACAGCGTTGTATTTTTATTGTCGTTAATTTCTAATAGTTATCGCCGCGAGAGGACGAGAAGGAGAACGCGGGACTTGTTCTCGCGAAGAAACTCGACCACCCAACGACCACGTGGCGGGTCGGATATTTATGTTACGACGTGAAGCGTGTAGTAGCCGCGCGTGTTGACGAGTTCGCGCTTTTTGCCGGTCGTAATGCGCTTTTATTGCATCCGCGTCTGTCCGCGGCTTTATCGCGCCGCTTGCGATGATGCATTACGCGACGTTAATGACAGGGATTGCATCGCAATTATTTCATATATCATGATATCATCATTAATCTTTCGATTTTTCTAATATATATATGATATGATTCTGATTAATCGACGATAAGCGAAATTTTCTTATAGGCAGGCGCGCGTGTGTGGAGTAATGTAATTGCAATCTTCTAGATTTTTGAAAAAACAGAGAAAGCTTTTATTAAAAATTGGTTTTTATTATGACTAAAATTTTGTCAAATTAGTTTAGTACAAATATTACTTCTTAATACTTTATTCATTGAATTTTAATTAATAACACAACTTTATTAAACGTGAACTAAATATTTTTTATTAAGTACTAATTTAATTACATTGAGATACATACAATATATCTTTAATAGTGTTATTCAATTTTTGTAGATTTAATGTAAACTTTTTATAATATAGGAGGTGTTTAAGACAAGTCGCCATGTTGAAAATAGTGAAATCTTTCGGGACCTATTTGCAGAATAGCTACAAGTTTTTAGAAACAGAGGACTCAGCATAAATAAGATTTTTCTGGTAGGTTACTAAAAAGTAATTTCATCGAAAAGTTTTGCCGGAAAGCGGCGTTTGGACCTTCGATAGCTGTTTAAAACTTGGGAAAAATGCGTGAACCGTTCTCAAAGTTTTCACGGGATATCGTCAGTTTCGAGATTTTATCTTCGGCAACAAAGTGCGAATATTCGGGGTCACGTTTCGGATAATACGAATTGGAATAATGCAAATAAATACGATTAAGTAGCAAACTTGGACGGCGAGGGATAAAATTGAGGAATACAAATAAATTCGATTGTAATGCAAATCGAATAGTGTGAACAAATTCGATTTATACTTCTCTCTCAAGGAGTAACTTGCGAGTAATATCCTCGAGAAATGAATCTACGCCCTTAATTGATTGGGTTCGTTAGGGATTCATTATGGCAGTCGGGATACGATGAATGGCTGTACATCAAAGTCGAGGAAAGTTCGTAGAGAATTCGCGCAGGGCAGGAAGTCGACGAAACATTTTCGCAGTTAGAAACGAGGATATCTCGCTGAACTGGCGTGGCCTTTCTGTCGCGCTGCTGGTTGTAGCAGTGACATCAGTTGTAACATCGAGCGAACTTAATTAATGCGACTGTCGTCAAAGGAAATTCGGGATATATATAGCGTGTGACTAATACGCACGACATAATTTTACAAGAGAATTGTCTGTGAAACAGTCGGGATGTTAATATATTATTGTCTCAGACTATTATTTATGTCACGAATTTTTGTTTGGATTTCTTCCTTAAATTCATTCTTACTTATCAGCGAATAAAATAAAAATAAGAAACCATATATTTGAAAACTATATAGAGATAATTTAATTTTAACATTTGTACATTTTAAATTTTGATTATTTGGACAAACATGTTCCTTTAAATAACGTTCATAAAAATAATTTTAGGGATCGAAAAATAATCTTCCCTTTTTGTATCTTTCTAACTTTAAATATTAATCTGTTTACTGTCTTGCTATTTTTTATCTTGATACCTAATTATAACATTCTTAAGTGCGCATAAATAAAAAGCTGACAGTTGTCTTAAAACTGTACTTTAAAAAAATTTAAGATCGCAAGTCTGATGAGCTTATTATAAGCTTTTCGGAGATTTATATCACATAATCTCCATTTTCAAAAATATGGATTTAAGAGGCTCTGGAAAGCCCCTCAATTATCCTCGGGAACGTCTAAGGATAATTTATCTTTCAACCGGCATGAGATTTCTTTCTCTCTGCCGCTTTTCTCGTGCTGGGGAACTTACTACGTAACTTTGAAGCGGTTTAAATCACTGGCAAAGAAACTTGCGCTTTTAAGGATTAAGAACTGCCTGAGCGGGAATACCGCAATATTGCGACTAGCGGCATTGTACGTCCTGAAAACTTCTCTAATTTCGTTTTCTTTGTTTCAGGGATCTTTGACCTACGCCGCGGCCGCCTTCTTCCTCATCGGGTAAGTCTCCAAACATTCTCTTAGTCAATCCTCATCTGAAGTTACTCTGCCTCTTCGTAGAAGGCAGCTTTTGGAGTCCTTCGGGACCTCTTTTCATAAAACTAGAAGCTTGTGAACACAGACTCGTAATACAAGCATACGAAGGCCGCGGCTAGAGAATATTTTAAAAGCCGCCGTTCCGTAATATTCTTTTGTCAGAATGTTAAGTATCACTCCGCAAGTTATAGTTAATAAACATTTTTCATTTTATATTAGCATAAAAAGAAACTTGGGAAGGAATATAAATTTGTACATATAAAGTACAGATAATGCTTGAATGTTTAATGCATGGAATTTTGAAAAATTCAGGATTAAAATATGTTGCGTTTGCAATTCTATGCAAATATCGTTATTTTTATTCATTAGAATTAAAATCAAAGTGTCTACGAAAAATGTAATTGTGCATATAGTTTTACATATTGACGAACACGGGAGAAAACTCTCGCGTATTCGGCCACTGTGTTGTTTTCCGCATGCGTACACGCCTAGATTGGCGGGGCAATAACTGAAATTAATAAGCGCGAACCTATATCTGTCAGAACGTGATGAACGAGGCGTGCGTGCGTGGGTGCATACGCAATCGTTTATCGATCGGCGTGTGCGGGTTGGTCGAGATGCTTCTTGACGGGTTCTCTCGCAGGACGAGTACCGTGGGTGAAAGGACCGACCAGTTCGCTCGTATCAGCTTGAAGTGACAGGCCGATCATTCGTATAACCGAGTTTCGCGAGTACTCGTGATCCATATTGCGGACAATTAACTTGACCGCGAATGCGAATGCATGAATGCGTTGGCATAGATTCGGAAACAGAATCAAACTCTTTCCGTTGAGTGTCGTTTCGAGGATCTCGTAGCGATTAAATAAATTTTCTCTGAAAGTAAATTTAAATTTTTAACTCAAGAGATGAATTAATTTGTCGAAGAGCCGATAAAAAAATTTGATCGTTGGGAAATAATCAGGAATGCTTGGTTAAATCATTTATTTCTCCACGTTTCGCACTTTATCAGCCACTGCGGAAAGCCGGACAATTTCTTTTCTTTTTGACCGTCCAGATGGAGAGAGACCCGGCAATCTGGCATTCCGATCACGCGCATACTCGATTCATCAGACTGTTTGGCCTACGGGCTTGATTAATTGCCAAGTCCAGGGAATGCACGACGACTGTTTGCCAAAATTTTTAGACGGACCGCATTGCACTTTGGGTTTTCTCTGGTTTCTCAATCTTTCTTGAGTGATCGGGCACTTTTGAATGAGGAAAATGTTGGCAAAACACCAATAAGTGGACGCATGTAATACGCACACATGTCTATCTTATGATTATTGTAAAAGAATTTATTTTCATAAAGCGATTTTATTTGTATAGGTGAATTTATTTTTGTCAAGATTTAATGCAGCCGACTTTTTTCTTTGTCGTAAATTAATTATGGTGGGATTTTCGTACGGATTATAGACGGGGGAGCCTTTAAAAGCCCAGTGTAAATGATTGCTTTGCTCAGACACGACTTTGTTCTTGATTGTACGAAGTGGTTGTACGTTGAATTACGACTTTGCGTGTCTTGCAAGCAGCGTGATTATTAAAGTAGGCCATCGGCATGATCGATCTAACGCGTTTACACTGCCTGCATTTTACGATATGTATATTTTCATCTCTCTGTTGAACGTTTTTCGTTTTGCGCTATGAATTAAACGCGATACCCTTGAAGAATTCTTAAGGAATAAGATTTTCAGGAATGCTGAGTACTTTGTGGAAATTACACTGTTATAATAACTATTTGACGATTTTGAATAATTTAATAATAAAATAGTTATAATAGTTATAATTCGCGATCAATTTATAGTTAATTGGCTCCAATTATTGAATTACACTAATTAATTAATATTTCATATATTTGCAGTTGGCGCGGAATGTGATGACATTCGTACTATCTCGTTATACGTACAAGTTATTGATCAAATCAGTGAAAATTTATCGTAATTAATTATAGATCCATCGATTAAAGAGACAAATGATTATCCATGAAACTTGAATCGTGAAAATGATCGTTTAAAAGGGTTAATATAACGTACAGATAAATGATGGGTTTGCGTAGGTCCTGGGTAATTGCTAATGTTCAGGAGTTGGTTATTCAGCGCCGACTGACATTATCCTTCATTAAAGCTCAACGACTTTGTCAGAAAGGGCAGAAAGAGCGAGTGTTGCGCTGGATAATACCTGCCGGCGAGGTATAATTATAAGCAGTAGCCCTCTCGAGAATTAGCAGTTTCGCAAGATTAAAGACCGCAGACATCCTGTATGCTCTTGCTTTTTTTGCCTACGTACATGATTTTCAGACATCTTATTCTAACACTTTGAAAACAAGTTCAAAAAATCCATTGCACGTTTTATCATTATTATCGATTGCTCCGAATGTAAAAATCAAATATTTGTTTTTCTTTATTTTAAAGTCCTGCAGTGATTCTCAATGTCCTCGATCAATGTTCTCGATCAATTTTTTTAATCAATATTATCACTCTTCCGCGGTTTGAGTTCTGATAAACTTGTATGCCAGGCGTCCAAAGCTTCGAAGAAATATATCGGAAGATAAGTCTTTTAATTACGAAAACTTATGGAAGAGAAAAGTATTTTTGCTCAACTGTGCCAACAATAACGCTTGGCTTCATAACGTGCCAAATTGATAATCGGGACGCATCCGGAAACCGACGTCGACGTTATGACGTCCTTCTTCCGTTCATAAAGTACTCTCGTCGGCGATCATTTTATCGCCGTCGGATTTTCCTCACGCGCCATAACAGCTCGATAAATCGAGCCGCGGACCGTCGGGAATTGTTTTATCGCCTGCTCTCCGTCCAAGAATCTCCATTCATCCCGCGGAAATGGAGACGCATTTCACAGAAATGAGATGAAGGACGCGGGGCGCGGGGGACGGAGGAGGGGGGGTTATGTGCATGTACGTGTTGTGTGACAGAGAGAAAGAGCTTTCTGATACTTCCTGGCGAACGACCGCGATGAATTTCACCGTTGTTGTCAAAATAGGGTTCAGAACCGGGAAGAGGAAGAAGAATGCGAACGGATAGGTGTGTGGAGGGAGGAGAGGGGGGGGGGCGGATAGTAAGGGATCACCAGGGACCGGACTCTTGCGTAGCGCGCGATACGTGTATAGAAACAACCCCTCGGCCCGGAATACGGCAAAATCCCTCTCGCCGCGTCTCTCCGCTGTAACCCTCGACATCGGTGGACGACGCCCGTAAATCGCTGACCTTTTCCCCGAATATCGCCTCTCTGTTCTCTTTGCCTCTGTGCGTCCATTGTCGGGCACTCGCCGCAATTTTCTTGAGAAATTCCCGTACTTCCCGATCTACTCCGCTTTTTCTCCTCTCGCGGCGCGATCTATCAGTGCAACGTCGCCTGTCGATATCCGAGACGATGTATATCGCACTCGCTATATTGATTCCCGGGCGCAAGTGGTACGCGGTCTTCTACGCGCAAGAGAATAGTACGCAAATGGCGGTTGGGTAAAAAGCAAATGGCACGCGATTGATACGCGACGCTTCCGCTGGAATGTCCAAGAATGATATTCGTATCGTCGCGACGCGGCGCTGCGAAATCAATGCTTGTCGTGAGCTCGAGCGATATCCAAATGAATAAATAACATAAATAACAGTTGATAAAATTTCAAACTCCGCAGGAAATTGATGCTTCTCTTAATGCGCATATTATTTCATGCATTTAATATAATATGTGGAAAAATTCAGAATGAGAGAAAGCTTTTAATTTAAATTGGCGGATAGGAGAAATTAATTTATTGCAAAATTAACGTTTATGATGATAGACGAAAGAATATAATAATATTTACAGGTCGAATTGACGGATACTTACCGAAAACTTTTTTTTCTGAATGGTTCGTTCAACTTTTCAACATGTAGGAGTAGCATTCTCCGAATATTTTGCGAACGCAACACAACAAGTTATGAAAGTTCCGGCTGTAAAAAGCGTTCCGCTGTTGGGCGCCGCCCGCACACGGCTCGCGCACGGTTCATCGACTTTCACGACTGATCACTCTCTTTGCTCCTCTGGACGCCGCGGCAAATCAATATCCACGGTTTGCCGTCCTGCTTTTGCCTGTCTCTTCTCTCTCTTTCCGGTTTGTACCAATGGATGCATGTACAAGTGTACACTATCTCTATGTGCATGATTTCACGGTGCCAGACATAGCTCAAAGTCTTTTGGTCCATTTGATGCGATCGTGTCAAAAACAGTTTAACATGAAAATCGGAATTTATGAAAATGCGGATGCAAGAAACCTTATTTTAAACATTTTAGTATTATTTAGACAGAGCATATTTGTGTAATATGTTTCTGATGATTTTATCTTTATAATACGCATTTAAACATTCAATATTTTTTTATTGTTTTTGAAAAATTACTGTGCATTTTAAAAAATTGTGATGTATACTTTAACGATGTTTTTATAATTTACGGGAAATTTAAGCTTAACAAATTTATTTGCTGTCTGATTCAAAGTAGAATTTAATTTTTCTTAATTGATCGTTTTATAATAAAATAGTAGCATTTTTTTTAAATTGTTATTTCGAGACATAGAATTTGATGCTTTCTCTCGCCCTCATTTTTGTCGATACACTTCGCTTGACCGAGTTTCTGGCCGAGTGACAATAACGCTATTGTATAATCGATATTTCGGTTTTATTAGAACGACTTTATGTCCGCCGCGTCGATAAAATTGTCGATTTACTGGAAAGACGCGAAACAAATATTGAACGAGAGACGAAATAAAACGCGCAAGGTGGAAAAAAAAAGGAAACGACTTGTGGAGCATGCTATTTCGAGACAGCTAAAGAGGGGGAGGAGGAATCACGGTGGTTTCATTTCCGGCTCGGAAAGCTTTTCACGGCGATTTCTTGAGAAAACACTGACAAAAGTGGTGATAACCAAAATGGCTTCTTACCGGGTTCGCTACTTAGGGGGACACAAAATACGCATGGAATTCAACGAGTGCGAAGAATGCAATCGTGAAATTCTTAAAATAATAACTCAATAACGAGTAGTCGCATTTAACGCATAATATCCATCGCGTGGACTCATAGAGTTTTCGCATTTTTGTCGGCCTTTATTTAATGAGTTAGAAACAAATTTTTTTAAGAAGCATTAAAATTAGCGAGAGAATTACGGGAACAAATTAAAAGATTAATGATATCAAAAAAACTTTACGTCGCATGACAAACTACTAGTGAAATTTTCTTTAAAGAAAAATTGTGCGGAAAGTTTGCGAAAGAATGTGCGATTAATCGACTAGCTCCATCCCTTTTTGCGTGTCTTTTTCATTTATTCTTTCCATTTTTCATGACTGAGTCTCGGTTTTTACATAATCGCTAATGACTGTTGTTCATTTTGTTCTGCGAGGCGGAAAGAAAGACCGTGACTATTAGATCTTTCGGAATGACGTAGTAGAATATCCTACGTGAAATTTCACCCTCGTTGAGCAGAATGGGCGAAATAGGTAGACGGGGGGAAAGGGAAGAGTGCGTAATTTCGGCGGATCGTTCGTACGTCCATTTATCCTCTTCCTCGCTCCCTATCCTTCTCACGGTGAATATCCACTTCGTTGTTTCACGCTCCCCGTGCTATTTTCCCTGCCGGAAACTGCCGAGGCTGTCGAATAAGTCACGGCGTGAAACGCAGATCGAAACCCACGCTGTGGCAGCGCGGGATCGTCTGATTCAGCGGGTCGCTTCATTCGCGAGAGAGTTATAAATTAGAAGTAAGCGTATTAGGCTTAGATGAGAAGTTTGTTAAATGAGAAGTTCGCCCACCGTCTGATTTCCCGTCCGACATCAAAGTCCGTCTCGGCATCGGCCGCATAAAACCGCTCGGGCGATATTTGACGGGACACTAAATGCGACACTAAACGAAGCTGAAAATACGAGCCGTCGTCTTTCGCTTCATATCTCCATCTCTCCGTTCTCCGTCGTTCGTCTTCTCTCGAGACGTCTTAGAATCTCGATCAGTCCTTTCGTAACAAGTACGCGCCGCTATGAAAACAATTCCGGGAAGAGAAACAGCTGCAGGTACTTGTCCCTTAATCCGTCTTTACGTTCGGAGCAAAGGTGCATAGACAGCTTTACGACCGGTCAAATTCACTCAGACTACCGTAAACGTCGCACTTCCGCCCTCTTGCCATCGCCATTTCGCACCTTTTCACACGAGTATCCTAAAAATTGGTCTGTCATTCGCTTTTTATAGCACAAACTTGCCACTTACGCGCGGTAAAATAATATGAAATCGACAAGGTAAATTCTTGCGAAAGTGGAAATTAATAATCCGTTTACTTACGTAAACGGAGATGTTTGCGTAAGTAAAACTGTTAGAAAATTAATAGCAGTGCGCCGCTAACAAAATTGATATTTTAACGCAAAGGTTATATTTTATTCGTTATCAAAAATTTTTTATACTTTATTTTTTATTTTCATTTTTTAATTCTAATAGATTATAAAAATTCAGAGATACTTTATTCGCATACTTACATTTCAATAATGCCTTTATTTTTCTTGAGTCTATCAGATACGTGCTACATTCACCTTTTCTTAATCTATTGTGGTTTATCAGTAGTCTAAAAATAGGAAAACGATCCATGAGTAACATTGTCGTTATGATTCACTCAACTCACCTGTGAACAATATTATAATTAGCTATTTCCGCATGAATAATGCGACGACATTGTTGAGCGCGTCTGGCCATGCGATATCGCGGTTTTCATCATTCGTTTCTAGCAAGGTGAAAGTTTCAACGTCGTCTTTGGCGGTCTTTGATATATATCGATTTCTCAAAGTATCGGGTTTGCTTTTAACGACCTAACGATGCGCGCTGCCGGCTAAAAGCCTCAGGTACAAATTGAACGTAAAGCACGCGTAAATCCGACATTCGTTATCGCTTTTCTCCGGATTTTCCAGGTAAAAAAAAAATTCGTGCTTTGTGGGCGGTAACGAGACACCGGAAAACAACAAAAGCCGAAATTAAATATTTAGTCACACAATTGCTACGATACCGTTTGCGACAATTCAGAGAACAAAAATAAATGCGCAGTTTGTTGATCGGGAATTTATCTAAAATGTAATTTTCAGTTATAAAAATTCAGACACTTCAGTCGGGAAACAAACTACGACCTTAAATTGGCGCAAATTTCAGCATGATAATCTCGTTATTATCATAGCTCTCGGGGAAAAAAAGTTTTATTAATCGCGTGATGAGAAAAAAGGATATTGCAATGTTAAAAGCAGGAAGTAATTAAAACTCTTTTCATCGTAAAAACAATGATGATTATGATTTTTGATTAATAATGCAATTTTTAATTATGAAACTCAGCTTTTGGTATTGCGAATTATAGATTTTAAAATAATCGACGATTACGACTGGATGAATAAATAATAATCTTCGATAGAAGAGATATTCTAGTTACTAAATTATCATGAGCTTCTGGAGGAAAAAAAGTTATGTTAATTGCGTAGCGCGTATGTGAAAAATTCGGGAAAGTACGACGAACGTAGAAGAAGATAGGGAACGCGTATGTGCGGAAGGGCTGTTAGTTGCGTCTTAAGGACTTTCGGTACCCTGAATTATGGGACGCAGCAAGGGTGTGCACGGGACGCATTCGAACACGCTTATTTGCATCCTCATTTGTATGCCTTTATTCAGGGATTTGACGAGAAAGACTATGATTTATGGAAAGCTCCGTAATAACCTTTTAATGGACGCCTATCGTGCCGACTGGCGTTATTAGACGCCAGAAAGGCGTATGACAAAACTACTCGGCGAAGATAAATCAAAACTTTACTTCATCTTTTATTTCGTGTGATTTATTCGTCTGATTTGTTCTTAAAGCATGTTTTTATTAAAGCTTTAGTCTTCATTTAATTATTTATTTCGACAGTCGATAGACTCGATTTAACGTAAGATACAAAATACGATTTCATCTTTTTCACCAACTGCTTTATTTACAAGAAACATGTTTTATCGTTCTTTTATTCCAACCGTGTGAAAGATGAATTAAATGTTGCTGAAACGCAAATTCCAGAACTCGTTCAACTTTACCCGAGCGAAATATCAAACAATTAATTTCACCGAATTTAAAAAATATTTTCGTATCTTTGTACACTTCTCCAAACGTGCAAACACGAATATTTTTTTATTTTTATTTCTCGATATTTCCTCTCGCAGCACCGAATATGTTAACTACCTTTCGGCGATACGTACAGAAATACCTGTAGCCGATGAAAACCACGCGTATTTTGACTGGTCTGGCAATTTTGTTCAAACGAGCCGGCGAAAATCGAATTCGGTACCTGCAGCTCGTTTGCATTGTACACAGTGTTCTGGTGGCGCAATCGATCTCGTCGAAACACCAGCAATGCCACTCACATGGCTAAACGCAAACCTGCGTGGTCGGTCGTGTGCCGGATTTGCACGCCCGCGGCAGTGCACGCAGTGGCACGTGGTTAAGCACGAGAAATAATTTAATATTCAGAGTTTATGAGGCGGCCGTTGAGGCTCCCCGCGAGTGCGTGGCGCCAGTGCTATGAACGTATTGCTAATACGACACCCTGTGTGTGTCATGTAAAGCCCGAGCGCGAGATTGCCACGCGCGTTGATCAAAGTAATGGCATGCGTTAACGCCCATTTTAAACAACGAGTCGTTTCAAGTATATTGGATATTCCAGAAACGCCGCGGAAACGCTCTCTTTATCGGATTTAAAGTCGAATTTATTTTCGCCAGGATTTTTGATATTTCCTAAAAAAACTTGGTATTTGAAATTGACTCCGAAAATTGTGTTACAGCCTCATCGATTTTATTATTATCTGTCTGTCGCAGTTTCTGTAACTCTGTAATTTTCAATGTTAATAAGACTCTTGGATTGTTTTGTCGAAAAATTCACAAATTTCAAGCTGAAAAATGAAATATTCTACGATTGCGATAATTCTCGCGAAACTTCTGTACGCACTTGAAAACGCTAAAAGCTCGCGTGATCTCTCACTCTACGGTGATTAATAACAGTCGTCTTAAATAAGACTGCATCTTTTAACAGCTGAAATCAAACCCCGCGCGAGTAAAAAACGCTGGAGCCGGTAGCTACATGCGAAACACGTGTCGCGACCGAAAGTTTTTAGCCGTCTGACGCGCGTATTCGACTCCCTGCGACATCTCATTCATAAAGCCACATATGTCCCTTACGTTTTTGTCACTCGATGTAATCACGACGGCCGCGGGCACAAATTTGCATATCGAGCAAAAGCAGTTGTAGTCAACTTTATCTAGAGTTGATATTTAAGCTCGTGTTTATTTGATTGAAATTTGCTTATTTTCTATGTCTGTCGACAAACAAATAATAATCGCGTAAACGTCATTAATAGGATTGCTGTGAAAGGACCGTTTATTTGTATTACATGCGTATTATTGCAGGCTTCGAAATCAAATTTGTCGCAATATGGATAATTTAATATTCCCAGTGATTAAATGTGTGTAAAATTTACTCTGCACGGCGCTAATGAATTACGATACGTAATTTATCGCAATTTTGCGACGAAATAATGCCGTTTGTGACAATAAATGGTTTTAATGTTTTCCGAAAGAAAGAAACCGATTTTTAAATTAAAATTAATATTTTGGATTAATGATTGTTTAACGGTTCTTTTTGCAGAGACTGAATTGTGCAAATTGCTTTCTTGTGTCAGCGAATTTCAATTATTTTGCCATGCATTCTAATTAGGTTGATCTAAATTTTCGTCGGAAATATGAAAAAGGGAACGGCTTTGGCTTTCAGCCGATTGCCTGCGAGGAAGTCATGCGAGATCGCTTTAGCGCACGATTTGCCAGGTTCTGCTGCCCTTTTTGCCGAGTATAAAATAAAAAAATTGTTAAAAGGGAGAAGTTAATTTCATCGAAGCGGCCTGCGGCTTCTCCCTCCCACGCTTCTTCTTTCTCGCTTTTGCTCTCGCAAAAAATCGCACGTCGATTGGCCTACATGCTGCCATGAAGCACGAGCTTTTCACCGCCGCGGGTTAATACAGCGATACCTATCCCCCCACCTATTAAGGGTGGTAGTCGGTTTCATTCTCGAACCCTCCGGGAAGGGCTCGATTCGGTATATGTTCGGCACAGTTCTCATTAAAGAGCGCGTTTGCCGCGGGGCTTATGGCTCAATGTGTATATGTGCTTAGCGTAGGTGTGTGCGTAAACGGTGAGTTGTGAGGGTACATAACGAGGCGTACGGCTGCGCGCGTCGTACTTTTCGCGACGATATCGTCGCGGGAATTTAGTGACGGCCGGAAATGGCGGCGGACTGAAATTTCCAGATACCAGATGTAGGGTTTCAACTTGGAATTTAGCGCATGTATTGATGCCTAACGTGATATCTCTCTAACAGCTTTTATCGATGGAGTACTAGCGATAAAAGTATTCAAAAACAATTTAACAGTATCACTGATAAGAACATTGAGAGCGGTATTACTTTGTGATATCTTTGCACTTCTCTAGTATCTCTGATATATTTTATGAACAAAATATCCCGGTAAAGCATAAATATATTGATCTAAAATTTCGAAGTATAGAAATATCTATGTTTTACTGTAAATGCTAATCAAAGCTTTAGAGAAATATTTCGATATTTCGATTTAATATAAAATATCTATTAAATTCTATCAGGATTATCGTCTTTTTTTGCGAGCAATTTTCTCACATGCTGGAAGTAAATTATTTTATTATATTTCATTTCGAATTACTTACGTTCGAATTGTGAACGTCACGCGCAAACGTGGGTAGCCAGTTCGAAGTTCAGCGAGGCGCAAATATCGATACGTCTATATCACTTCGCAAGGCAGTTAATAACTTGTCACTGACGGAAGTACACCTCGTTTTATTTTACCACTCTCAGTCTTAAGTCTGCCTGGTCCGTTTAATCTTCTCGAGATTGCAACTACTCTTCCGCGAATTATCTCTCCGCACGCTTCCAAAATAGAGACCCATATTTCATTCCATTACAAATCGCTGGAATTAGAATCGCGCAAGCGATGGGCGCAGTTTTTTTTTCGCATGCGAATCGCGCGAGTAACGAATGACCACAGAGCTAATCCGGCCGGCGGCGCGCAGATAAATTAATTCGACCCCTGCGTATATATATTCGTCGCGTATCGCTGATGACCGGGCTGAGCATTTACTTTGTCTCGTAAAGTGCAATTTCCGCCCCTCTCTCCGCCCTCGGTTGGCTTGCGTTGTTTTGGCGGCGGTTGCGGTACTCGTGCGACCGTCTGGGAACAGAAAGACGACGACGAAGGCGCTACCAGACAAGAATTCAATTTACGTTGTGGAAACGACATCGTCTGGCCTCCCTCGCACACGAAATGGCGCACGCATACGCTAAACGCACTGTTAAGATACGTTGCATTAATAATTTCGAGAGAGTCGGTCTTATTGTCCGCTACTTATGTCACTTTCGCCAAATATATCTTGCTTGCGATGATCGTGAAAGAATTTTAGTGAAGAAATAAGAAATTTAAAGACTAAATTAATCAACTAAATCTGTATATGTTTATATTTTTTTCTTTTTTATTTTGGACATTATATTATTATACTTTATAATTTTTTTTTTTTTTTTTTTTTAATTTTAGTAGGAGGTGAAAAAATCTTTTAAAGACACCCACGTTGGAGCAGCGGTAGTGTGGAATTTTTACCCACTAAAAAAACGCCACCTTAATCGCGACCAGCCTAAAGTAGACCGACTAGCGACTTGTGCTTTATTTTTGTAATAATCACATGGAGCACTTAACATAGGATAAGCCTCTTTTTGGATTTTAAACCATTAGTTCGTATGGTTTAGTTCTCTTGAGTCGTCGGGGTATGCTTGCTGCGTTGAAGACTACATTCATCTCGGAGTTTTCATGTTTTTGCAACCGCAAGTTGTGGTTAGTTGCATATTTTTTAATCGCTACAGCAACTGGTTGAATGCGTAGATCGCGGTATAAGTCACTGTTTCGAACGTACCATTGACAATGCCTCGTAGTACTTTATTTTGAAACGTTTGTATTTGTTGGACATTTGTTTTCTTGCTACATCCCTAAATTTGGACCCCATTTGGTCCAGATTGGTTTTAAGATATGATTATAGATTCTTATTTTATTCTCAACCGAAAGTTCATTACTTTGTAATGTTATTACAAATTATAATGTTCTTTTTAACTATAATTGCCATCTTTTAATATTTCTATTATTTTAACACTATATTCGCAAAGGATACACAAAGTAATTATATGTGGGATAAAAATTAAGGAATATTATTTTATATCACATCTCTTTCCTTGAATCTTCATGTTTTATTCTTTTACAAAGTAAGATTTCCCGAAGAGCGTATAATTTGAAGAATTCCTTTGTTAATAACAATGTTGAAGGCTAACGTACATTAAAGGCAAGTAAGACAAGTTATCGGCTGTCGCTCACGAGATTAATCCGGTGGAGCAATTAACATAAATCCAGATTTGCAATTAAGGGAACCGTTGAAGGGACAGTTAAGCCTACCTCGAAAATTCTGAGAAACGATCCGCGTTTGCGTTACGTAACGACGAGGGTTCCCTTAAGCGGATTGCTTGTGACATGTATATAACGTACGGCTGAAACATAACGTTGTTACAGCAATGTAATCTATCCCTCACTTTGTAGAAAAAACTACTGTATTTATGTGGTGGAAGTATATATAGTGCCGCATTAAGTCGGACAATCCGCAGAAAGTAGCTCTTACTACTTTTCTGTCTGACTGAATCTGATTTTGTTCCCTGTTAGTTTGAACGTTTCTACGAATTAACGTTTTCTATTCGAATGCACACGTTCTACGTGTAAAAAGTAATATTTCCAAAGAGTAATATACGCAATTATTAGTTTTGTAATAGTTTACTAATATTAAAAAATCATTTTTTAATAGAATAATGATATAAACATGAATTGTACTTTTATAGAAATATAAATTCTTTGTCCACGTTAGATACTGTAATACATTTCAATTTTGCGGAAGTACAGATAAAACCTTACTTCAACGACGTATATTTTTATTTTGCTGGGGCAATAAAATATTAACGGAACCTAATGGAACATAAAAATCGAGAGATCGAATGTAGTTAATAGACTTTTACGATAAGGCAGTAGGTAGCCGTCGTAGCAAATCTGGCCCGGGAGGGCCAGAAGAGGATTTCCTATGTTTGATTGAGTTGCATAAATAACGACGGGGCCTCCGTGGTAGCCGGGTGAAACTTGGGAACAGTTTGGGGATGCGGTCGGTACGGTAATAATTTTATGTAGACAGCATAACCGCGAAGGGACACTCAACGCCGTGACCGCCAATATCGCCCACACTCGGACTCGGTCGTGCGGAAAATTCGAAATCTGCGCCCGGTCGTGGGGCGCGACAGCGCTCCAACGGAGTTTTGCCATCCCTCTGGGAAAATGGGGGAAAAAATGTTTGAACTTTATCCAAAAGATCGGAAGAAATTATGGTATCTCGATAAGCTGTTGAAAAATGCCTCGCCATTGTCTCGCCTGGCGCGCGAGGGTCAAATGCGATCTCTCACCGTAAATATTTTACGGCTTCGGGGACAAAGTTTTCCTCGGGGTTCGTTAAACGTCACGTATAAGTGATCGGTGGACATTGATTTTTTACATCTCGAAAGTCCTTATCGACACGATACGCGCGACGCGACGAGAAAATACGACAGCTGTTTTTCCGTTACGAGCGCATATGCATCTTGGATTCAACCAGGCTTTATGTCTATGTATGAGAATGAGAATCGATTTGTAGCCCGAGGTGCAGCGCATCTTTTACACGTGTACTTTCGAAGTCGTGTGCACTTCGAGTGAACAATTCGAGCTGTTTTGCCTGCAGCCTTGATTCGTCGATTTGTCTCATCTGCTCGTTCCTATAAATCATTCATGTCGCTCCTCCGGCAATATTGGAAGACAAGAAGTCTCGTACACACAATTCTACCTCGCAAATGGTGCAAATTACACTTTATTAGCATAATGCATAAATTGACTCTTTGCGCGATGAAACTGAAGAGAAAATGTAACTCAACGCAACGAGCTTAATTTATTCGAGACATTTTAATCGCGCGAGCGAGAGAATTTTCTTAAATTTTTCAGTTCTTCTATCAGTTATTTATCAGACGTAACGGAATGTTCAGGTATTTTGCAATTTTATTCCTTTTTTCGCTTGCTTCATGATCAATAATACTTTGCTGCTGCGAGGAAAAACAGCAGAATGCTAACACACTGTAAGTCAGCGAATTAAAATAGAATAACGAGCTTTGCCGCACCTACACAATTATCGTATTGCGGAAAGATAAATCTCTATGATGCACTCTTAGATGGTCTAAAATTAACACACGTACGTGCGTCGATCTCATGATAATCTCATCGTTGTCATAAGTCTCATTAACTTCGCACTTCGCACTTTAAATTACCAGTCAGCCGCGGATTATTTAAAAGATACGAAAATCAAGCGTATTATTACGTTCATACAAATTTTACACGATCCACAATCATTATCAAAATCATTTTCCATATTGAATTATTTATACTTTTAGAAGGCGTAATTTTTCAAAATTTTCTTTTAAGATTAGAAGGCGTGAATCAATTTTGAATCGATATGTTTCTCTTAAATCAGCGGTTGTCCGTTATTCATTGAAATTTCCGAGGGAAGACGATCATCTCCTTCGTCATCAACTCCTTCGCGCCGCATCGACAATTCCGTCACGACGACAAGTCTCAACGTCGTTGTTGAAGGAAACACGTCCGTTCGTCGCCAGCGACAAACGACGGCGATATCCCGTCGTATATATTGCGAGGACTCGCGTTATCCGTGCGCGCGCGCAACGTTAATACCTCGATAATTCATTCTAAATCCGGCGGACGCCCGTCCCGCCGGCGTTATGGCGTTCCGAGAAACGCAAGCCGACTCTATAGCGGCGCTCTATCGTCCCTTTGAAGTCTCGACGGTGCAAACCTTACGCGACAACGAAGAACATCGCACTGGCGGCTGGCGCTCGCCGTTTCCGTCTCCGTTACTCTTTCCGCATCGCTCGGATGCCTATCTCTCTCTCTCTCTCTTTCTCTCTCTTCATTTCTATCTGTCTTTCTTTCGGTTGCTAGTTGCCGCGACACGGCTTGATGCAACTGTGTTACGCACGAACGAGCACGACGCGAGCTACCACGCGCCTACGCATATCATGGCACGCGTCGCCGTTGCACCTGCAAGAATTGTATCGTTATCCATTTTTTTTTGTATCCCGAATAGTCATGTTATCATATTTAGCGCGAATAAATTTTGGAAAATAAGTGGAACAGTAATAGTAATATTTATCTTCGAACGAAATATCATGCTACGATAGCAATTTAGATCTAAAATCTGCGGGAAATCGAATGTCCACTTCTTCTTGCACATCTGTATTTGGATTTGACTCAAATTTGACATAATTTAATAAATTTTAGAATACCGGTAAAATAATAATAATTTTTAACTAGTTTGCAGTTGATTTTGAAATCACCGTGACAATCATTATTCATCGAATTTCGCGTCTATAAGTTTGAAATCACATTTCAAGGTATTGAAATGGAAAATTATAATTAAATTTGAAATTAATCGCATTAATTAAAATTGTCGGGCTTCAATACTTTTGCAGGACGGTTCCTATAACGGATTTCTGCATTTTCGTCGCACTTTTCTCGATTATTTCCCCATGGAATGCAGCCAATCGCGTTTAAAATCGTGGCCAGGTCAAATCGACGGGCGTCACGCATTCCGGGGTTAAATTGCGCGAATCGCACGAGCGTCCGGCAGCTCGCTTTGTACGCTCGAAGTCGAAATCCTGATCCTACCGAGTGCACTCTCTTTTCCTCTGCGAGGGTGGCCGGCACACGCTGCGCACACGTTGATTTATCGTTGCAGGCGTCGTCGATAAATCATCACGCGCGCGCGCCCAAAATGCAAGCGGTAATCCGTTGTCGAACAGGAAGAGAGAGGCGTAATGCGAATGCCGTTTGCTTAATATGTCGCGTAAGTAGCGCGGGCGAGATTTGTGATAAGCGTGAGGAGTCGATTTGATTGTGAGAAATAGACTCGACTTAGTGAACAATGCGCAAGAACGAAGATGTGTTTTCTCTCATCAGTCTTCCAAGTTTAAAATCTTATCAATCTTTCAAGAATGGTAATGTAAGTCTAGACTAAAAAATTTTAAGAATTCTAAGGCGTTTCTTTTTAGTGATAATGAAAGTTGATCAATGATTTTCTTTCGAAACTGTAAAAATAATTCTTGCTTCGGGAAATTTAGCATGTAAATATTTTATAGCTAAATGTGCAAAATACAGTTTTTTTTAATTAAATGGTTCTTGTACATGATATTGTTATCATTTCCTTATCTTTTTATCAACGTAGCACATGCAAAATTGCACTTAGTGGAAAGATTGGCTTTGTTGAAGTGTCGATTTTGTATCAAATAGCTCGATGTTGATGTCTTTAATGAAAAGATCAATAATATTTAAATGTAATTTTTTATACTTAAAAATTTAATTATTTAAATGAGGTATTTCTATATCTGTATATATCGCAAATTAAATTAAAATTTAAGATGCAGCATTGCATAATAATAACTAATTGTAAGACTTTAACATTGTAAAAATTCGCCCGGAAGTAGCACAGACTACTTCCGCCGAAGACGAACTGCGCGCGAGATAGGCTTACTAAAGTGAAGTTTATAGGCTTGGACATCTTAATTAAAATACCATGAGCGCCTCGCAAATCTCGCACATAGTTGCATCTGTCCTTCTCGGATATCGCGTTTAAGCCGCGACTTCGCTCGGACGATCACGGGAGGACTGGTGGTGGATTACATCACGCAATACCGCTGTATCTCGCATCACATTCATGTTATAATACCATGTATAATTCGAAAGTGTTTCTCACGTAACTGCACGCGGCTGGCTGGCGCGACGCGCGATTTATGTGCCGAATCCGCCGCGATTGCAGTCCGTTGCGCATCACAGTTCATCTCGGCGCGAATAATTCTCGTTTCCTGTCAATCCATCGTGCTCGGTGTCAGTCGGAATTAGCGACAGTGCTTTTCCGCCTTTGAGACAGCTTTTATTCACTCTTTTCATTGCTTTTATATTCCAACCGAAGCACGAAATTGAAGTATAGTTACGCAAATTTTGACGATAAAGATAAAAAATTTATTCTCTATTTTTTTTTTATAACAACCAAATGAGAGAAATAAAGTCAAAAAACAATTGCTTTATTGAAATATTATATCGATGACAACATCTGCCCGAAAGACATTTTCAACGGCAATTTGAAAATGTTTGTGAAGATATAACTTTTACCGCGATCGTTACGATAACCGTATTTCAATTTGCAATGAAACGTGAACGATTTTTAGAATTGCGAACGGATCATAGCGAAAGGAATAAAGTTATTTTTTATTGTGACAGATTTTATACGCCTCTGATTTTTAAATAATATATTTTTACAGCGACTTTTATACACAATGTTTTATATTGATATTTTCCGTTGAAATGCAGTCCTCCTCTCGGAGGATTTATCGCTCTTTGCTTTGCGACAGTAACCGTCGGAAGAATCGGGTGGTGGAAATTCGAGAAAGATATGGCTGCGGGATGTGCCAAGCAAAAAGCGCCGAAGGCGCGCGATATATCTTGGAAATAAAGTAGTTATGCAAACTTCTGCGATATAGTGTAATGCTCGGATGTATAGGGGCGCTTTCATAAATCATGCGAGAAAATCTCAGGAGCGTATGTCTTCACAAATTTTACATCAACTCCTCTTTCTCTCTCTCTTTCTTTTTAAAAAAGTATCACACGTATTAAAAATTAAACGATCGTGTCGAATAAATTTATAATAAATGTGTGAACCGCGAAAAATTCAATTTAACCGAAAATATGAATGTCGAGTTTTCCTTTATTTCACACGATGAAGATGTTTCATGTTGAAACAAATTTGCACGAAAGAAAGCTGAAAGAAAGCTGTAGAATCGCGCAAGAAAATAGAAAAGGTTTCGTTGAATCGGAGTAATAATTTCTTGATGTAGCATGATGTCTGAATCCGAGTGCTAGCACACGTATACTCTTTGCACACAGATAATCTCGGTAGTCCTTTCGCAACTGTTGTTTCGCACGGAACAGCCTCCCGTTTTATCCCAAGTCGTTTGATGCCGCGGCCGGTTTTAGGACGCAACTCGTAACTCGATATTAGATGGAAGTTCGGGGCACTCATCGAGCCCGCTCGGACCGGGCAGTTAATGAGAGCCTCGGTAACTTCGACGGTGGTCCAGCCATAAAACTTTGCCGGCCGAGTGCCGATCCGTGGTGTTTGCATCCCGACCGCCATTCTCGTACAATGTACCGATCGTTACTATTCAGTATATAGCAGACCCTATACATACAATGTGTTCGGAAAAAAAAACAGCATCGATATCTGTCTTTTTTTTTTTAATTTTTTAAACTAACTTTTTAACATTGATTTTCCGCGAAAAAAAAGAGAGGAAAATGTTTTGAAGTCGGAATATAGTTCTGGATTTATGATGATCGTACGCGGATTAATTTTCGCGGAAGAAACGTTATCTTCGCAAGATTCATATCCGAGCCATAAACTTGACGAGCCGCGCTAGATTTTGCTGATTCATCCCCGTCCGACAGGCAGAAATTCCATTTTCAACGTCTTATCGCGTTTCGAGTCCAAGTATTCTGTCCGGTATTCGGGACGTAATATTCAGCGAAGCCTGCCAGCGCGAACATTATCGAGGATGATACATCAATTTCGGGACACTGTGTATGTTACTGTGCGCTATGACGGACCCGAAGACGCCGGATGATCACGAGATCCCGTCGTCTCGTCACAGCTCCCTTGGGAGCGATTGCAGCTCGTCGTCACAAGTGCCGATCCTTTCCGCGAACCCGCAAGCTATCAAGCACCGGCAGTGATACATTGAATCGCACTGGTTCTCGCGTCGCTGTTTCGAGATGTGCTTTCGAAATTGTTGTACGAGTCTTCACGATAAAAATGCACGACCCGCGCGCCTTGAGAATTCGCAATGATTCTTACAAAATAATAAATGAAAAGGTAGAGCTGGATTCGGGAAGGAAAGTGAAAATGCTCGTACAAACAAATGTTTACAATGTAAAAAGTGGATCGATCAGATTCTTGATTTGATTAAATTTTCAACATCCAGGGCGCTCGTGCGCCAAAGACGCTTTCTACGTCACTGATGATAAACTTGCCGGCGAATGCTCGACATTCCCCGATGCAATCTATATTATTAAGCGCCATTAATCCGCGCCGGTTCGTTAAGGTCACTCGGTCGTCCTGGGCGCGGGGTATTCCGCACGCATTCCTGGCAAATACGCGTTAGAATACCGAGCCAACTGGAATCGATTTCATTCCAACTCCAGCGAGATATTCATTGTACGACCGCGCGACACTTTTCTCTTTTTGTTTGCTCGAATCGCAGTGTAAATCAATCGACAACATCGAACAGCCGATTGCAGTCGGTGTACAGTCAATTTGTCATTGTTGCAACGTGCAAGGTTATGATGTATCGTGTTGCGTTTGTTCTAGCGAAGTATGAAATTTCGATGGAAATAATAATTGTGATCTATCGGGAGCAACGAGAATTTTGCGTTATGATTTTTTTGAGCGTATTTTTTAATAACGAAGTATAAAATATAAGAGAACTTTACACTCCGCTCACATTTTGCAATAATGTATTTGCAATTATAAATCGGAAGGTAGAATAACATGCATAATGTGGATAATGTAAAATTACAGATTTAACTACGAAATCAGGCATAAATAATATGCATGTATAATAAACAATTCAAATAATTTTAATAATGTACATTTATAATTATAAATTATACAATTACACAAATGATATCTACGAGAAATAATTTATGTTTATTCGTAACGAAGAGACACTCGCACATAATTATAAAGTTGATTAAATAGATGAACTGATGATAATTTAATAAAAGTACAAGATTTATATTAAAAAATTATTTGATTGCAATTCGCGTGAAATGCTGGAATTTGAATACAGGCCATTCTCGGCGGGCCATCGAGACTTAGCCAGATGGTGAATTAGAGTGAAAGCCGTATAATTGTGTTGACTTTTAAGCGCGCCAGAAGTTTGGCTCTTCCGGAATATGTAGCTGGCAGGAGATACGAAATTCCGTCGCATATGCCGACTCGCATTTGCATCGGACTAACGTATTCGGGTCTCCCGCAGGAAGTGCAACCCATATAATGCGAAAACTCCAATTTTCTCATGTTCAATTTCGACTAATGAATAGACTTTAATAGCTACCGGTTCCTGAAATTTGGATCGCACAATCGGGCGATTATTACAAATTGGGCAGCTTTTGATCAACGTTTGGTCGAATTATATATTCAATTATAATCTTTATATAATTATATAATAATTGCGTAATTATAAAAGACTACTTGGGATACGAATTGCACGATTATTTATGTAATTAATAGTAATTAGAGGATTTTACGCGAATAAATTGCTCAATTAGCATATTAATCGTAAAATATATGAAATTAAATGTGCACATCACATGCGCGTACCGCACGCTGGCCGCAGCGCGGCATTTTTTGCTGACAAGATTCCCCCGCAATTCATTACCATGAATCCCACGAGCTTATCGGCCGTTCGATTTCTCTTTTCCAGCAATCCTTCGTCCAAGCCCTTCCCCCGTCGCCGCTCTAATCGTAGATTTGTTGCGCGCAGTCACGAATGGTTCCGATATGCAAATCTAAATGGCCAACGAGAAATCGAGGTTTGTATGATTTTTATCTATCCATCGCGCCGTCGAGTATAATATCTATTTAATTAGATTAATGAATTAGAAGGCAATAAAGAATATAATGAGTGAAGAGATTTCGAAAGAGGAATGGCAGAACTTGACTGGTGGAAGAAAAAAAAGTCAGAGAAATTAAATACAAAATTAATTAGGAAAAATAAGAATCGTTCATAAGTTGTGAACGGAGATCTCATTACGTACCAAACGTGGGAAAGTAGCATGCTAAAGTAAGTTTGAAATTCCGCAATACACAGCTCGGGTCGAATAAAGCTCAGGTATCAGGTTTCGATTATAAACTGGGAGGGTTGTCGGTTGATATTGTTACAAGCTGGTCGCGAGACAGGGGGCGCCGAATAAGAGCAACCCCAAGAGGATCCTGCGACGCGGCAGTTTTCCCATTCCGCGCGCAGCGAGAAAATTTGCATTTAAAATTAAAGGGGACGACGCGTCTACCCGGCCCGCCCGCGAAAGCTACTTGCGCACTCAGTGGACTCCTTAAAGTCGTTTTATCGACTCTATTCTACTATCTTCTGCGAGAGATCGTTCCGCCAGTCTTATCGCGCCAGCCACCGGCGTTTCACGGCGAGAGAGGAGCTGTTCTTCTTTCTTCTTACGACAGTTTCCGTAACGGTGGTTTCAAACGCTGAGTACGTGCGTCGCGATCATGCTTGCGATCATAAAAAGATGGTCTGTAAAATTTTAAAAATAAATATTTTATATAAACGTCAGCTATAAATAATGACAATGATAAAAATTGGGACGAATTTTAGATATCTATAAAAGACAGAAATTTCCAATTATTTATGGCAGTAAAACTACTTTAAAAGTAGAATTTTATTATCTATTATGATTCTGACCGTTTTAATCCTTGAAGTATTACATCAATGTCAGTCTAAATTTCTCTACATTTTTGTAAATTTGATAAGAGAACAACTGAGACATTAATATAATGAACTGAAAGATAGCCAACACGCGGCGGTGCGTTTGCAAATCTTTTTTCATATCATTCTCTTTCTCTGTTTTCTGTTATTTTTATCGACCATTCCGCGATATCTTTCATCGGGCTTTTCACCCCGTGCTTTATCCGACGATCTGAACGTACCGTATGTATTCGCGCGCGCTTAACCAGCTGCAAGCATAATTTACGCTTTTCGAGATATCTCGTGCGATATACGAGCGAAGGCGCCTTAGCTCGTTCTCATCGCAAGCTATCCGTTATCCTTTTCGGGATTCATTGGCTTTTCGAATCATGCTCATAAAATCTTAACTTGACATCCCATCAATCACGTATTATACGAGAGTAAATAAAAAATTGAAGGAACATTTAAGGAATCAAATCTTTTAAAAAAGGTTGCTTTACTCTTGACTTTCACTCGTATATTGCAAGGTTGTATCTTCTATATAAAACTTTATTTAGAAGCAAATAATATATAAATGTATTCAAAATTAGAATCCCTCTTAATTTTTTAATACTCTTGACTTTATCATTTTCACTAAATTCCAAATTTTTATCACATTTTTTGGGTATCGAAAATGAAAACTTGTGCAATAGTTTTATCACTTTAATCGTGGAATAATTAATCAATTCTATATATATATGAATGAAATATCATTATGATTTATTACTAAATTTTTATCTTTATATTTTAGAATAAAACAAGAGATTGAATTTTTTGAATTATTATTTTGTTTGCTCAGAAAGGAAAAATCTCTTTTCTATATGATAAGAATGTGAAAGAACGCTCAGTCATGACTTAAGAGATTGGGTCACGTGCGACGATCGATGTTTACGAAAACTCTCAGCTGACGCTATGAATGTTTTCATAGAAGCAGAAAGTGTTTCGCGCGTGCAAAAAACGGGCGTGAGTTGCGTTCTTCGCCGGACTTCTTTGAAACTTGTCTGGCGGAAAATCGATGCCGTGCAAATGTCGCAAACCCATTGCGTGTCTACTAGTCTTTTACATACACGTATACATTTGCCTAAAAAGAAACTGATTATTACAGTACCAAAGTAAGGAATTATTTATTTCTTAGGAATTTATTTCTAAAATGTCAAGAGTATTAAACTCTAGGATTATTTTAAATAAATTTCATTACAGAAAACTTTTACACAGAAGTGTATAAAATACTTAACGTCGAAAATTGAGAAATTTCGGAAAAATAACAGTTTTGCCTGTAATATACACAAATGAAGAAGATACTTCTTGTATTATTTTATTCGTGGCAAATCGAATTGATTGCAGGACAAAAATTAACGGCGTGTTTCCAAATTTCGTTATTTATGGAACGAAATATTGGCAATGTATTGGAAATTAATTCTCACTGGAGTTCACGAGTATCGTATTTCACTATTTAAGGATTAAAAGACAATCGGAGAATATATCTTCACCGTTGCATTTCATCGCGCACTCCTCGCATGCTTAAATAACGTTATTATAATAAATTATTTTTCCGCAGCGAGAGAAAGCTCGAGCTGTCAACGAATGTACGCGAGAAATTCCGCCTCCGCAGCTGCAGAATCGTCTGTGCGATTTTGCAGCCTGCAGTTATTAACCTGTCAGAGAGCAGCGGAACACTGCCGACCGCTGCTATTTGCGTTGTACGATACTCTTCCTCGCTTTCATCCAATTAGCTCGAGGAAGTTCCGCACAAAGTAAAGCTTAGGGGCTTTTAGTTCTCGCACCCCCCCCCCCCCTTTCGATATAATAAATTCTGCAATTACTATCTTAACACTCTTTGACTGTATCCTACATTACAGCTTTAGTTTTAATTCTGTAATGCATTTTTCATTTTCCTTCAATTGAATATATTTGGATAAAAGCACTATGTCGTGCATTAAGAAAAGTGAAAAGTAATACGATTTTCCAAGTTTAGTAATGTAACTTTTTTAATCATTTTACGTCACGGATGTTATGTCACGGTATTCTTTGCACTCGAAAAGGCTGCGAATGAATCGCCCTGTAACGCGGGCAAAGAAGGCTGCCTTGATGGAATAACTGAAAGCTCAGCTGCGTGCGCGTCAGTATAATCGGAAATTCTCGTTTCCACTCTCGCAATTCTCGCGAGGGTGGTAGCTTAATGTGGAATCGATGAATCGCTGAATTAATGGGAAATCTCATTTCAATACTTTCACGCGAAGTCTCGGTTGGACTGATTTTCGAAATCTTCCTCAACGTCTAATCGGAAAGTTATCGGACGCTCCGATAAAATATTATTACTTTGCGAACCTTATTACGCGGTCGCTGTTCCGTAATTGCATTTTCTTATTGCGGATTTTAGTGACAGACAAGCTTGGAATCGATTTTTTCTAATTATCAATAGCACGTGAAAGGGAGAAATATCACCATATAATTTCTCATTTCTAGCATTTATAATTTAAAAAAGTTGCAACGAGTTGTATCAAAAGAGCTCCAGAGAAAATTTCTCGTTTCCTGCATTACTGAGACTAGAGTAGGTCGTGTGTTTTGTTCCCGGATGACGAATGAATCTACCCCGTTCTACCTGTTCTGTGCATCACCGATTCCGCAGCTGCGAAAGCGACGGCCTCAATATGACACTGCAGAAAAATACGGCGCGCGCGCGCTTCAGCACCGCTTCGCTTTTCGCATATTACGCGCGTAAGGAAGGGTAGTGGGGCGCGTATTTTACGCCGCCGCGATAAATCAATGCGCTCGTCCAGGAAGGGAGACGGATACGGCTCGTAGGTGAGCCGAGTGATATTTATGCAACGGGTCGCGATTCTCCCCCCCCCCCTTCCTCCCTCTGAACCTAGCTTGATGCATCGCATGCACGAATGCATCGCGATGCAGTTGCGCGCCGCGATTACGGTCGTTGTACTCTATCGCCGACGTTGCAAGGATATCCGTTTGATAGATCCTTAGCTCGCACAGATATAACAATTGTCTTTTAGCAAAAGGAATTTGTTAAAGGAGAAAAAAAAATATTTAACCAATATTCTATAATATACGTATTTTTGATAATGATGAATTGACAGTACTTTTTTAGTGACTGTTTAGTGATGCAATGTATGCAATAATTAATTTGAAGCAATATTTTTTGATACAACATTAAATTTGAATTCGCTTCATCGCTGAATTCAATTTTAATTTCCAATTAGTGATTTTTTTCTTCCAGTGAAATCCGTTTGAAATAAAGTAAAACGTGATTTACCGTCTCCTCATTCGCGAGTTTAAATTCTCAACCTGACAACCTGGTCAAAGCGTCGTATTCTTAGATGCCGTATAATCAGCACGTAACGATTACGTGCATCATCGCGACGCTGCTGCAGCTCGTTTCCACGCATCGAATCGCGCCCGATGATTCGTGACGACTCCGCAGATTCTTGGCTCGCCACTACGAAGTGGAGGAGAGCGAGTGGAAATGCGCGGTACGATTTGGGACGTTCCCATTAACAAGACGTTTCTGACGTATTACCCTCTCTGTATCACGCCTGACATTGACGGTCTTAAATCTACGAAAAATATAATAAGATGTCGACTGGAAACAAATTACGTCAGCTATTTCAGTTTATGACATCGATCAAAATGTCATCAGCGATTGTTGTTGACGAATAATAATTTTAAATTGGTAATCAGAATTGATAATCAATGAAAATAGAGATTAAAATCATAAACGACTATTATTCAGATGCACATATTAATTAGCTGTCTGTTATTTCATAAATTTTTCAGATCAAACCTTCAATAAATACGTTAACGTAAACATGATATTTTATCTTTTGTTCTATTCACCGACATGCAGAATTATTTAAAAAATTTTTTTAATTATCTGATGAATGCGTCTCTCGTCACTTTGTAAATGTGTGAACTGTATATTAGCGAACAATGGTTTGCAAAACTACGTGATTATATATGAAATAATATAACTATTCTATTGTAATTTATATGCATATTGTAATTTATGCATATTCATCCTTTTTTCTCCTTTTTAAATATTTGTCGTTTTATCTTATCGTTCTATCATTATCGCTTATTATTACATTATTTTTCCGTATTACTTTCGTTTCTTGTTCTGGAATAAAAAGCAAATTACCGCTTCGAAGAACGCCGAGTTGACCAGACTTTGACCCAAGTCGGCCTACACTCAGCTTTCACTCTCTCCACAACTATAGCTATTTGTCGATTGTTTCGCCAGCTCGGTCAGCGCGCAGCTCAGCTAATCATACCGAAGCGCATTGATTTATCGCGGCGTAAGACGCGAACCCGCCGCGAGACGCTGCTCGATAACGCAAGAAACGCGGCTCTCCCTTCTTCCACCTTCCGCGGCTCATCATCCACCCTCACGGCGAGCGTAAAACAGCCACGAAGACATCGTTCGTTGTTATCTCTAACCCACCGCCGGCGTGACGCTCCCTCGCGACTCGCCGCGCGACGTTTTCATAAGGCCGGGCATAAAAATGAATACTTTACCGGCTGCAACGTGTGCGCGGTTCCCCCCCGCCTCCCCCGGCCGCTCCTCGAAATAGCGTCGGTGCGCGAACACTCCGACACCGGTCGTTCCTGCGTACGAACCAACGACGTGCTTACGCGCCCGTAATTATTCGAGGGATACCAGGGGGAGTCGGGCTGTTTCTCTTTCGAGGGGCGAGTTGCGAGGTATTTTTGGTGCCGGCGCGGTAGCTCGTGATAACTCGAGATCACTCGACGCGCAGAATGCCGCGCGGATTTCAATTGACTATGCAGAACTTAATTGCATTGCATATTCAGCATTAGAGGAAAGATTATGCGAACTGGCAAAGTTCTATTTCAGCGTCCTCCGCGACGGGAAATATTCGGTGTGCGGTAGCTCGCGAGCTACCTTTCCTTATTATTTCCTTCAATTAATCGACGTCAATGCGTTAACGACGGGTTTCATCAACCCGTATCAAGTGCCGAAACCAAGTGGCTTCCGCGAGATTCACTCTTGCACTCGTAATAATTAATGCCGATCGTTAGAACGAGGATTAACATTTGCGCGTGATATCGAAATACACGGTTTTCGGCAAGCCGTGCGCGAACTCGTCCGGAAATCCTGCGGTCCACCGATATATTCCTGAACTCTCTCGAAACGCGCCGGGAGAGAACTTGTCGGTCGTTAAACTTAATCGACGGTGCAACCGGTGTATCGTCATTCCGCCCTCCGCTGTGATTTTATTGTTGAATTGCGTCATGAAATGCGATTACGCTTCGCGTCTGCCGTCTGGCAATGTCATCCAGGAAATGCCAATCGTAACTCTGTGCGACATGAAATAATAATGAGACAAAATTATGATTATCTCTACTTAAAACTTTTAACGCGCGTTAAATGTTATGTAAAAAATTAACTAAATTTGTTTATTAAGTTATTTAAAGCAAAAAAAGTACATATGCTTTGTGAAGCGAAGCGTAAAGTAACGAAAATATTACAATAGATAAATTATTAAACAAAATGTTGGATTATTAGATGCAGGACGTGTACAGAATTTTTTATTAATATAATATCAAACGCGTGAGATATTTGACACCAAAATAATGTTGTGTTTCTTTTCGAAAGTTCGGGAATTATAACATAATATCCGTGAAAACCCGTCGTAAAAATAAAGACTGCAGGCGTGTTCGTATCTATCTATCATTAAAATCTACCCTCATTCGTTTCGCTCGATCGATAAATCAGCTGAATGCACTTGTCAGCGGTGTACCGCTCGTTGGCGACGCATAGGGACACACACTATAGTGATCGTCGATGCAAGGGTGATCCGCCAATGGCGTACAAATAAGCAACAAGGGCGACGATCCGCGGGGAGCTCGTGGACGAAAGGGAGCCTTTGTTCGATTTAACAAACAAGCTACTCCCTCGACCTACCGTGGCGCTTCTCCTACAGGCATTTGCGTCGGCGGTATTTACATTTCGTCGTACCACATTATCTCGCTCAACGTTTCCCCGTCGGAAACCAAAGAGCAAGACCGTCCGCTAAAAGACACGAACCTGGTCTACATTTTCATTCGCGCACTCTGAATATCCAAGATATTGTACACTCAAAAAAATGATCTTGCAATAATAGCTAAAATTTTCTAGATGTAAAAAATTAACTAAAACAAATAAATGATTAACAACTGTTGTGATATTGCATATGTAATTACTTAATCAGTTTAGATGACAGAAACAGAATATATATCTGTATTGTTTGTGAACTTTAAAAAGAAAGGTTCTCTAAAGCGCCTATCTATATAAGGTCAATCACATGTTAGATCATGCAATGAATAACATTTAGCAATGCTACCTAAATTTTTCAGAAGCTATTGCTAGAACATTACTGCTATAAATTCTATATGTGACAAACAATGTTTTCACAGATACGAAAAACAGCGATACATTCTTGTTGCGATATCTAGAAATCTAACTACATCAGCGAAATATTTTTTTGAGTGTAATTTGTCACGATTGTGCTGAATGAAAGATACTAATATAAATTAAGTTGTTATTCAAGTAATAGGAATCTCATTACGATGATTCAGAAGTCAAGTGATAAAAATTATCTCAACAGTAGTCGAATTGGTCGATCATATTTTATTGATAATAATGACTCGCAATGTTGTTATTGTAGAATTGAATTATTTTTATACGTTTATTATATAAATATATGATTTACATAACTTTTATTTATCCGAAATATTATTTATATGTGTGTGTATGAAATCTTTGATTGTTGATCTTGTGTTATAGTGAAACTACACTCAAAAAAATATTTCGCTGATATAGTTAGATTTCTAGATATCGCAACAAGAATGTATCGCTATTTTTTGTATCTGTGAAAACATTGTTTGTCACATATAGAATTTATAGCAGTAATGTTCTAGCAATAGCTTCTGAAAAATTAAGGTACCATTGCTAAATATTATTCATTGCATGATCTAACACGTGATTGATCTTATATAGATAGGCGCTTTAGAGAAACTTTCTTTTTAAAGTTCACAAACAATACAGATATATATTGTTTCTGTCATCTAAACTGATTAAGTAATTACATATGCAATATCACAACAGTTGCTGATCATTTATCTGTTTTAGTTAATTTTTTACACCTAGAAAATTTTAGCTATTATTGCAAGATCATTTTTTTGAGTGTAATCCTTGTCAAACATAACGGTATCCATGTTACAATATTTATCATGTCTCAACTGTGATTTCTATATTATTTCCGGTTATATATTCGCTACGATCTACATTCTAAATATATTTCCCAAGTTGTGCCAATATTGATCTTCCGGATAAATATGCGAGGAAGTTTTCAGGCTCTTTGCCGAAGTCGCAAAGGGGAAATCGAGAAGGTAGACCTTTCTCTCTAAAAGCGAAGAAGAATGAGACGATGCCTTTGTCCAACGGCGAGTCCTCCATCTTTACGGCGACGGCGAGTTGTTCGTAACGCGGCTTATGTGTTCCGCAAAGCGACGCGATAAAATAAAAGCGAGGCATCACTCGCTTAGTCTCGCGTGCGCGAAGGGCGAGAGGGCGGCTAAGGGATAAATCCGGAAATAAATCAGACCGCGGAGGTGTGGGCGCGCCCGTACTTCCCGCCGCAATTCTTTACAACGGCGGGTCCACTAGGATTATCTTTATTAGATATTTTATCGGTCCGCGCGCGTGCGACTAGATTCCCTTAATCTCGTCGCTCTCTCAATCCTGCGACGCGCCTGCGGCGATGGAAACCATCCGTCGCGCTCAATTTCCTTATCGCGCACGCAGTTTTGAGAATATCGACGCGCTGAAATCTTGATGAGTCGATTCTTAAACCTAAATTAAACCGTATTTCAGGATTATTCAAATTTCAACTTGAAGCTTCCATTACTGCCCCCGCTTCTCGATATCTAATCTCTGTGTGTTCTGTTTTCTTCGGCTTGCTTCATTTCTGTCTAGCGACTTCTCGTAAAGTGCTGTTGACATATAAATTTCGAGCTATATTTTAGTGCCGCGGAATGTAGAATAGGCTAGATAATTCGGATCTGGAAATGTCATCGGCGAGAATTAGCCGAAAATACTCCGAGGATTCTTATCACCAATAACTGAAGACATTTCTAGGCTAGACTTCATAAATACGCATGTAATGAGGGTGACGCAGCTGTGCGAGCGTACATACATGTAAAATAACGAGCTCTGATTTGATCGCTATTCCTGCCTCGTTCGTGCCATTTCGTGCGAACATCGTTAACGAGCCGTTTCTCGTGAACATTATCGTTATACAAATGCATTCGACGATCGCATTCGTTGACTACCTTTCGATGCACGCTTCGGACAAAAGCCGTTCCCTTTTTCAGCTCTCGCAATCATTTCGCAAAAACCGAATGTTATCAGATATGAAACGAAATCTGCTTCAATCTGCACGATGCAATCAGCGTTTACAAGCTTTTTATTTTCATTCGTTAACACGGCCATTACATGAACTAGATATATTTTTAGATTTTTAAATTTTATAATTCCATAGCTAAAGTCAATAGAGAAATAATAATTTTGCATTTGGATCTCGTATACACATTTATTACTTTTTCTATAGTTATTTAATATTCACAACTTTTGCTAGTTTCCGAGGCGAAAAATCTGTCCGGACATCTTCTGTGGATTTTTAAGCGACAAACGACGTAGGTCAATGATTTTAATATGCATTTAATCGTTTCATTAGCATCGTCAACGCGTTATTAAACGTAATTAAGTAACAGCTTCTCTCTGCGACGTTTTCCCCCTCGACGCGGCGGTGTCCGTACCGTTAACTCCAATTACACAATTACAATTTTAAATGAACGCTACCGCCGTTTTAATCCTGACGCTTAAATTCGCACTCCTTAATATCGACCTGTCGACTCCGCTCGTCTCCAACTTTTATCCTCGGCAAATGAGAATGAGGGCGTGTGAAAGTTTACGCATCTTCATTGACTTTATTAACACTTCGTAGCATATTTTATGCGCAGAAATCTCGAATCGCCGGGACCAACTTTGCTCATTTCCATTCTCGTCATCGAAAACATGCAAAGTTGAAAATAAAAATTGGTAAAATTTGTTACATTTTTTCTAGAAACACAATTCTATAGCTAAAATTTCTTTCTGACATTTCACTATTCTGAATGCCATCCTGTATTTCACCTGTCCGAATTTTATTATCTTTTTGTCGCATTCTGTATTGTATAGTTTTCGAAGCGTGAAAAAAAACAAAGTATGTACAAAGGTGCATTATCCGAAACTAATCGTGAAAGCCGTGTCTTATTCGAGAAGTACCTTGTCCATTAACCTTGTCCAACTAAATGGTTTTTTCAGGACGGTTAAAATACTTTTTGCGAAACTTGACTTTTGAAGAATAAAGAATAAAGTCAACGGGAAGTCCATTGTCCCAAATAAACGTAGCGACCCTCGCAACAATCACAATGATCAGTTCAGATCTTGTTGCATTATTTCCTCCGAGCTTACAGATAATTAAATTGTTACGATTGAAATGTATATTTACTGTCGAAATGATCACGTTATGTAGCAATAACATTAAACCGGTAAAAGTTTATCACCCGGTTAAATTGTAATCTTATCTGAATTTTACACAACCGACGAATATCAGTCTTTTACGTCTAAATCTCTATGACGGCGGTTTTTTCAGACATATTTTATCGCTTTTTCTCAACCTCGTGGAATGTTCCAAGCATATTTTGCAACTTATCGCGAGATTTGTGAAACTGCGCAGCGTACAGTAATGCAACGCGCGCGAAATATTTGCGAAATAGGCAGGGAACCGGCGGGGAAACTGTCGTTTCTCCGCCACCAATTATGTGAGAAACGTGAGCGCACGGTCCTCTTCTCCGTATGCTTACGAGCAAGATATACGGCACGGAACGACAACGACGGCGCCGAAATTCGCTGCCGCTACTTATGTTCGCAGTTTCTCGTGCCGGTAACAAGTGCACGAACTCTGTGAGAATTCGGAGATTCGGAGCAACTGTTACGCACGTCATTGTTCGCGATGAAAGAGCGGAACGTACCGCCGTAATCATCGTCGAGAATTTTTGATTAAAACATATTTTTAAAACGTGTTAAATTTATGCAGCAAGAAGAGCGCTGTTCTCGTAATAATCTAGAAACTGCGAGATTTAATTGACTCGCCATACGATAGTAGTAAAAATTACATATTTTTAATAATAATATAACACTCAAAAAAATAATCTTGCAATAATAGCTAAAATTTTCTAGGTGTAAAAAATTAACTAAAACAGACAAATGATTAGCAACTGTTGTGATATTGCATATGTAATTACTTAATCAGTTTAGATGACAGAAACAGAATATATATCTGTATTGTTTGTGAACTTTAAAAAGAAAGTTTCTCTAAAGCGCCTATCTATATAAGATCAATCACGTGTTAGATCATGCAATGAATAACATTTAGCAATGGTACCTAAATTTTTCAGAAGCTATTGCTAGAACAGTACTGCTATAAATTCTATATGTGACAAACAATGTTTTCACAGATACGAAAAATAGCGATACATTCTTGTTGCGATATCTAGAAATCTAACTACATCAGCGAAATATTTTTTTGAGTGAATGTAGAATTATTGTATAACATAAAAATACATATTGTAATATAAAGTAAGACATATATTCAGCTTTGAGATAAATCTCTATTAAGTGTAAAACATATAAAGAAAGGTAATAATACATATGAAGGAAGGAAGTAGAAACTCGAGATATATCGAGACGAATAAATGATAGCTTTTAACTCTGCAATTCTTTTCCCGGATGATTCGGTTCCGTTTGAGAACTCGAAGAAATGGCAGGACGAAGAAGCCGCGTCGGGGCCATTATTTCGCACATTTCCGCGATCGGATACGCATACGTGAGGACATCACGCGAACAATCCTCCGGAGGATTCGGGTGAATCAGGCGCGATGTCTATTTGACCAGCCGTCACGCGCCTCTTTCTCCTGATTGCCCGGACGCGAAGAGATGACACTGGAATCCTTGGCACGTTCTTCCGCCCACCGAGAAAGATTCTTTCCTCCTCCTCCTCTCGCTCTCGGATCCTGCGATCCTTCCGGAACGGATATCAGGAGCGGCTTCTATTCCTTCCATTTCCTCACCGACTCCAACCCTTTTCATTCCCCTCGCCCTTCGTCCTTGATCCGCCGAATTTCCAGCTTTCCGCCTTATTTTGCGGATCAGGCGCCGGACGTTTGTCTTGGTTTAGGGCGAACTGTTGTAGGATCGAGAGTGATAAGGATAAGCGTTGGAGCGGATTACGCAAGAAGACAAAGTGCGCTCAGACAACCGCACTGTCGGTACACGTTTAACGTTAAACGCAACTATTTGATCCTTATTTCACGCTGAACGCTACCTGGATTTTAGAGAGGTTGCTTCATTAATCTTCCTCGAACAGGATAACATTAAATATTTCATAGTCACGTAAGCATAATCCTTTTACGAACGTTCATTAACACATCTAATTGTTATTACGCGCATATTATAATTCCACAAATTGCGCTTAATCCGTGCAAAAAGGATGTATGCTCAATTAAAAATAAATCGTCAGTGAATTTGCTCTAAAATTTTTATATCGTTGCAAATTTCTAGAAATGCCTGCAAATTAATTTTTATATATTATTTTTCTAAGACTAATATAAATATTTTCGAGTTGGAAATTTCCAATTATTTTTTATTATCAAATATAAAATATTTTTTTATTTAAACCGTGTGCACATTTTACATACACGCGCATTTTATGATTGCGATAAAAATTTCGAATTCTTCCGCTGAAAATGATTTAGAACTTTTGATTGTCCACTTTTCCGCGATTTAAGATCTGTAGAAAGCGCAAAATCGCCGACGCCCGACGATTTATCGACCTGTCGCGATCGAAAGCTTTCGCGACTCCTTGCAGCCCGCCTCGCTCGAGGCGGTGATCTCGTAATTCTCTCTTGCCACGATGGAAAACCTCGCTTTTCCGGTGTGGAACGGACTGCGGACGTGCGTGTGCACGTGTAGCGGAGCCGAAACGGCGCGTCAGGACATTTTGCGGGCGAAAATTTACGGACAACATTCGGAGATCGCGGGGGCGTTTCCCGCGAGATTCGTCTTGTTTCGGACAGGTTCTGGCCACTTTTGCGCGTTACAAATAGAATTCTCTATGTCGTTCGTGAACATCCCATCACCTTGCGCGTCGTAGATCTTCCTGGATGTTTTACGCGCGGTAATCCGCAGCAGCTTAAGGGGAGGAATATAACTTCGGCGGAATTAACGATCAAGTCGCTCTTAATTCTCCGATGCACTTTGCGGACTCTAAATGCAATGCGCATAATTTTCTAGAAGGCAATCACACAATTATTTATTGAGTAATTTATATTAGCGGTAGTAGCGCTTAAGTGTTCTCCAAGCGGTTTATTTCCACACTAAAACGAACAGCATTACGCTCCTCTTACATTAGAAATATTATGTAATATACATTGTATAATATATCATTACATATATTCTTTTGATTCGATAAAACACGTATCAAAGTCGAGTGGAATTTTTTCCGGTGAAATTTTTAACAGATTTAATTTGAACGTTGCTTGATTAATTCATTCGAGATCCCGTACGAGTGATGTAAGATGCATTAGATGAAAATGTCCCGCGCTGCGGTATATCGATCAATCACATCCGACGGCGCGAGAGAATGACGATAATAGAGCGATTCGGAGCGAGGAAGAAGAGAGAGAGAGAGAAAGAAAGAGAGAGAGAGAGAGGGCATTCTTCGACGTGGGCATTTATTTTCGGCCAATTAGCGGCATTCCAC